>NC_139166.1:99706774-102545108 GCF_965202585.1 Thalia democratica | reverse complement strand
CATGATCAGTGACTTTACTTAATTATTTAAACCTTTTTAGAATTTATTATCACGTTTTTTTAATCAATTGTAAAATAACTTTCAGGGATAGTAATACTTACGTTAAATCTACGTACTCTACCCACAAACTTATTTTTATATTTAAGAAATAATGTAGGACAAAATTTTATTTGAAAGTTTTTACAATTACCTTAAAATTTTTAGCTGCGTAAAACAGCTTTAAAAGTAATTTAATTTTAGCGTCACAGCAACAGATAAGTAAATATTAGATAATTTAAATTTCAATTAAAATTGATAGTTTAAAAACTCTTGTAAAAAATGTTTAACAACATTTTTAGAAAATAATTGTTGTTATGAGATTACTCTATATATACTAAATACTTTTATCAAAAAAGTTATAAAAATTAAACCTCAATGATATTTGTAACTACTTATAACTACTTATACAATTAAAAGTTTTAAATTAATAAACGATTCAAATCGTAGCATAACTAGGAACAAATCATTTCGTTTTTTTTTTTATGAAAATTAGTTTTATACTACATTAGTTAAAATACATTTTCTATCAGTTAAAATTCTGTTTATGATTAATTATAAGTCCAAAATTTACTAGTAAAAAAAAGTTTTATAGAATGTTTCTATCACAAAATAAATATTCTACAAAAGTTAAATTTAAATAATAGCATTTAAACAAAAAAATAGTTTACTATTTCTTTTATACTTTAACAATTTTTTTTCGACTATAAAAGTATTGATTACAGAAAACCGTTTTTAAAAATAATAAAATATCAGTTAAGTGTTTTTTTAATATTTGTAATGTTTAGAGTTATATTAAATTAGAACAAATGTTGTATTAACATTTTTTGCAGGTTAACTGAAACTTATTATTTTTCGAAAAGCAATATACATTAATTTCCACTTTATATGTAAAAGTAATATAATCTACATATTTGTATTAAACAAATATCTAATAAAAATCCATTTTAAGTTGTCAGTTTACATACTTATGTCAAAATACATACTTATATTTTTTTGGCTTTTTTATATTTAGAGAAAATAATACATGAATAAGTTAACAAACTGCTTGAATAAGTTTTACATTAAACTATTTATAATTAAACAAGTTGAGTTAGTAAACATATAGTAAAACTTTTATATATGTTAAATATATCTTAAATTCGACAAATAAATTTATGTATCTTAATGTTTTTGAAGTTTAGAGTAAATTAATAAATACTTAAAAAATCTTTTGAACGATATAACATATGATTAAATTTTAAACCTTTAAACTATTTTCAATGATACAAAAACATCCGTTAAAAAAATCTAAATATTTATTTATAAAAGCAACAAAAGCGTTTTAGTTTTTAAATTTTTTTTAAATGTAACAATCTAACTGTAAAAATTTTAAGGAAATTAATGTATTTTTTGTTAGTTAAGATTTTTTTAAAGCCTTCACACATAACTTCTTTTATCATTAAATTATTTAAATCTTTAGTTATAAAACAATTATTTAAACAAGAAAAATCAAATAATAATAAAAATAAAATTGAAATAAAATAAAACGAAACAAAAATTAACTGAATTTTGTTTTTAATAATGTACTATGAATCTTGTTTAGAATAATTTATATAATTTGAATTAACTTGTAAAAGGATATAAACAACATCAATAGCAAACGTGTAATTACTTGAATAATAGGTTACAAACACTTTAAAGAAAGTAAAAATCTTATACGCTGAAATATTTTTTCGTATAATTAACAAATATTTTATTTCTTTTAACAAACTTTATTTAAAAATACTTCGGAATTAATTGATAACTTACATCAAAACCCAGAGTTTTATTTTATCAAATATTTGAAAATTGCAGATGCTACGTAGTACAATAAAATTAAATTGGTCAACTGCACTTTAGATACAAAAAAAAAAAGGTTTTAAAGTTATTAATGTTGTTATATTTAATTAACTTTCAGACAAATAATCAAACAAATTCTCAATATTCCTTTTGACAACAATAAACAAAAATGTTTCTAACCAACAAAGTTATGTTTTTATATACAAAGAAATGCTATGCTCAACACAGTATATATTTTAGTGCTTAGTGTTATAGAAAATTTAGTATCAATTTTACGATCTATATATATTTGTTATCTTTATTTAGTTTTAAAACGTATTAATTGCTCCAAAATTATAATCGTTACCTTTATTGAGTTAATATTTTATACAAATTAGCAAACTGATTAATAAACGACTTTAAAAATTTTCTGAAATAAATAGTTTTTTTTAATAACAACAAATTATAATAATTAAACCTAATTACATTTTTATACCTTATAACAAATATTTTAGAAATATAAAACGACAAATAAATTTATTTAATTAATTATAATTTTGAATTAACGAGTTAATAAGCGTACATCAAAACACATACGACAATTTAATAATTGTTTTCAATTTATTTAAGCTATTTTTTTAAATTTTTGAATTTTTTTAAAGTATTCTTTTTCTTTATATTTCAGTCTATTTACCATCACCCTTTGAAATAGTTTGATATTCAAATTAAAAAAAGCTGTTATTTTTTAATATTCTGTTTTAACTGTATAAAATTTTTATGTAAACTTTTGTATACAGAAGAACTTACAGTAGTTTTAACGACAATTGTAAATAAAAAAAGTTGCTTTTGTTGGTTTATGGTTAATATATTAAAAGATTAGTTTTACTGATATGAAAAAATTTTAAAATTTCTTGCAGACATACATTTGTATTAATGACAATAAAATAAATTTACTAACTATTTTCAAACAATATAGTCAAGTACAAAACTTAAACTTAAATTACAGAACTTTTTTATATTTAGTTATAATATAAATATTAAAATAAGTCAAAGCTTAACATAATGGGATTCTAACTTAATAATTAAAAGTTAAGAAAATATATAATTAAAAATTATAATGAAGATAAGTATCATCATATTTTAAATAATCTAGCTGTGACGCTATTAAAAAAAACACAAACACTTAATGATGTTGTTTAATATAGTATTTGTTAAGTTTTTAAAATTTTAATAAATATGTGGGTTGTCTTAATTTTCAGCTGTTTCAGACGGCTTAACAATTTTTTTACATGCAACAGCATACAAAATAATTTTAAATTAAATTAAGAAATCATTTTATACGCAATAAATGAATAACTTTCATTGTTCAAATAAGCTATGGTAAAACTAACTAATCTAATTTAGGTATCTAATTATTCGATTGTAAAAACAAACAAAAAAATATTATTTGCTTAAAAAAACTTACAGTTAAGTAGCTTAAAAAAGTATGTTGTTTCAAATTAGTCAATCTATCAACTTACCAGTTACTTAAAGAAACTAATTCATGTATTTATTTAAAATAACTAAATCAACACTAAAGCTTTTATTTAATTTTATCAAAATAAAATTATTTTAAGTCGTTTTTTGTTGGTACAAAAACTACAAAAGTTATTTATAAAACTAACTCTACAAAAAAAAATTACAAAAAATATATTATTTTTATACTCCTAGTTTTAATCTAAACCTTTATCGTTAAATACAAGAAATTTACGTAGAGCATATTGTTAAATTTTAAATTAACTTTAAATTCATAAACAAATTAAAATTCATTCCGCTTAATTAAAATGTTTAACTTTAGTAACTACGTTGTCTGTGACAACATTATTAAAATGTTACTAATATTTTATTTTAGTCCATAAACATTTTGTTTATACAAATTTAAAAAAATAACAATTTTTGACTAAAAAGTTACGCCATTAGGTACATATTCAGGTAGAGTAAAAAGTATTAAACTTTTATAATATTTTTAAAAATAATAAAATATAAATGTTAAAAACTTTTTTTTTGTAGTGATAACAAAAATGGTCTTTATTTCAGAATTATCTCGCCTTCCAGATAACAATTAGATTTTGTTTTTGTAAAAAACTACTAAACCTAAAAAACTAAAAAAGCTTAAAAATTCGTATCAACAAAACAAGAAAAAACAATTGATCTGTTTTTCATTTTTAATTTAACTTATAAATGTAAAATAATTTATTTCAGTTAAATAAATCGAGTAACTTGTAAAAAAAAATTATACTGATTTTAGTAGTGTATTAATTGTTTAATTACATATAGTATACAACTAAACTTTACAGTTGTACTTAGTTTATAGCCCTATATTTAAAAATATTTCTTCATAAAGATTAAATAAATATTTATTTGATTAATATTTTTAAACTTAGATCAAAGCTTTTTGTAAGTTTATTATTATTTTTTTTTTATATAGAAATAATATACCAATTTATCAACTACTTTAAAAATATAATCTTATCTTAAAGGTTTATCTACTAACTAAGCTATCTATAAGCTTGTAAGTTTATTAGTATTTTTTTATAAAGGTTATGGCTATGCAGTTTTAATGAATTGTCAGAGTTTTTATAACTTTTTGAATTTAATTTCGATACTTTTAAAAACCATATTAAGACTCCAACATCCAGTAAAAACTAATTTATAAATAGTAGCTTTACCTAAACGGTTGTTAAAGTTTACGTATCTATTAAGTAAAAACTATAGATTCAACCTAAATAAAACGTATAAATTTCTTAAAGTAAATTTTTAAAAAGCACAAATTAAGGTTTACAGAAAACGTATAAATATTATAAAATATAAGTATAGGCTGTTGTGTTCGAATCTTGTTAGTTTGTAACTGTATAAACAGCCTTATAACTAAAATACTGTAATGTACTATATTAACAAAAATAAAATACTTGGAATATTAAAAACATAACAAACTTTATTCAAACAAGTTTTATCTCTTTTTTATTAGGTAGAAAACATCAGAACTCACTCTTCTCTTTGCAACGATAAACGTTTTCTAAAGTTCAAGCAAGTGAGTTTGGAGCTCATCACTTGTAATTCTACCTGCTCATTTTTAAACTTAGTATTCTAAGAAAAATGAAAAAGAACTATTTGAAAATTCAAAAACTATTTGTCGTTAATTTTTGGATAAAACTTCTTCACAAAATAAATTATGTACAAAACTAAATTTAATTTCTTTCTGTGATAGATATAAAACTTGATCTAGAAAAAATATTTTGCATAATGTTAACTTATAATTTAAACTCTATACTAAATAAGAAAACAATATATTTGATTTGAATAAAATTGGATTTGATGCAGTTTAGTATTTTTTATAGAAGTCTTTTACAACTTTTACTAAAATATATATTACCAACAATTTTTGAAATATAACAGGCAGATTAAAATTGTTATGTCTAAAAATAATTATTAAAAAATTCTTTTAGTTTTACTCGTTTACTTTTTAAATTCAGTCAAAAAAGTTTTAAAATTAAATGCCGATTTGCACCAGTCAAAACTTGTCTGACATCAAAAATTACAGGTTCACAAACATTTTTGTACTATTTATTGTATTTTATATATATTTTTATTTTCTTATTGTTTAGTTTACAGATTAGTGTATTAGTAGATTAGGATATTTAAAAGCTGGCTTAACAGATCTGTTTCGAGTCGAAAACAAAATATCATAACATATGTTAACAAAATATTATAATACACTAATAATTTAAGACAATGACATAATATTTTAGAGTCGTTTTAAATGTTATTAAAAAATAAAATTTAAATATGGAAAATTTCTTTGTCTTAATTTATGATATCAAACTTATTAACATGTGTGATTGATTAAGAACTTCTAGTTTTTTGTTCTTACTATTTTCATTAAAAGTACTAATTAAGACAAAATCGTTTAAAAAAATATCAAACTAAAAAACTTACCAATTTGCTTACACGCTTTTATCTGACATTGCTTAAAAGAAAATCAATTTAAACGGCCTAATTAAATCGACTGCCTAATATTTACTAACAAAACGGCTTTTAGTATATCAAGAATAACTTAATATTTTTATAAGGTGTTATTTAAAAAGTAGTTATAAAAAGTATTGAGTATAGATGCAAAATAATAAACTGTAAAAATGCATAAAGCTTATAAAACCGAATTTATTAAAAAGTTGTATATAAAAGCATCAGGTAAAATATATTTCCTTTAATTTAAGTAATTACAAGTAGAAAAAAGTTATCGATTATGTATAAATCAAGGTGTAAACCAGTTGTATTTGAAGGTTATGTAAAAAGACATAAAATATTTAATAATTATTTAATGGGTAATAAAGTATAGTAGTAATAACATTTATTAGCTAAAAACGTTCTATATTGATTTCTTTTAAATAGTAAATAGACAAGGTAAATATATTTAAAACTTATATATTAAATCTCTGAAACAAAAACATTAAAAAAAATATTCCTTTTACTAGATCATTTTAGTAACATATCTATATAACAACCTTAAAACTAGTTTAAAAGTTTATATGTTATTAAAATTATTTTAAATTTACCGGTTATTGCCAGTACAAACTTTACCAAAGAAAAGATGATAAAAAAATTTTAAAACTGTTAAGTTTTATATGAACATGTTACAAAACAATTGCGATTAAAACCATACTCGTCTTGATAACAACGCTTCTAAGAAAAAAAAAATAAAGTACCTAACTTAAATATAATATATACCCCATACAACTTAATAATGGCATAAAATTAAGTTCAAGAAAAAAAAATCATAAAAACAGATTTCGTAATGAAAAACATTACAATGGTAGTTTACTCTTCTCTTAATTAATTATTAAATAAATGCTAACTTTAAATCTCAAATACCACTTTTTGTAAGTTAATTTTGAACTTTAAAATCTCGTTTTTTTTTTCGAATAAGGTCTGCTAAACTTTAAACGAATATTAAACACCTGTGTAAAAAAAAATTACACTTTATTATATTTCATAGAACAAGAGGATTACCAGCTATACAAACTCATTTTTTTACTAAACGCGTTCGTAATCAAAACTTCTGTTTATAATAATATCATAGTATTATCAGAATTTAAACAAACTTTAAAAGCTTAGCAAGTTGGTATGTTTGAATCTTTATAGCAGTATTTGTAAGCTGTTAGCATTTCAAGATCAAAAAAATTTGTCTAGTTATCGCAAACGAGTTGGTACTCGTTAAAATAGTTTGAACACAACGATGATGTAATTAAATAAAAGTCTTATATTATTTACAGTTTTGTTATAAACGTTCGATTGGTGGGAATTATCTGCCGTAAAGAAGAAAAACTGGATTTATTTTGAAGTAAAACTGTACAGTTTTGTTACACTTTCTATTGCTTGGAAACTTATGCAAACAACCAAGTTTTGAAAATAAAAAATCGGTTTAAAACATAATACTTCAAACATTCTAATATTCATACTTAATTATTTTATTTTACTCTAACTTTTATATTTAACTATCGAAATATAAACTAACTAAATAATATATATCAGTTTAAACGAGTTAATATTAAAAAAAAATTCCTTTGAAATGTTTTTAAAAGTTTTGTTAGATAGAAATCTAAAGTTTTAGTGTTTAATATAATATATTATGATCCTTACACATATATCACGCTTCTTACAGTTTAAAAATATCCTCCAAACAATTTATACAATAAAATTACGTGCATAAATTTGTTTTTAACTTGTATTGTGTTGATGAAACACAAATTTACTTTGATTTTAAATCAAAACATTTTAGTTATTTTAGATATGCTGTAAATTTTAGTAAACAGTTTTTAGATATTAGTAATCTTTTAAAGTTAGTTGTTTTACAATAGTAGTTTTTTTCTCTATGGTATGATGAATGATACTTTTTGCATTATCATTGTTATAAATAATTAAATTTTAAAACATTTTTAAGGCTAATCATATTTTATAAGTATTTTAGTAATTATAAGTCAAACATTTTTATATGTTTTAGGTAGTTTAGCTCTACTTTTTTGATAGATATTTTCTTATTTAAATAAATATACTTTCTTTTTAGTTTTATGAATCTGGTTATTACGTTTTAAACAATGTAGATGTTCTAAACATACATCATAATACTTATTTTTTTTTTTTAAAAGTCACTTTTAACCAATGCATATTTTTTTATCTTTCAAAAATTTGTAGCTGTAACAATCAGCTTTTCATTAGGTTTTTTGTCAATGAAGTAAAAATAATAATTTTAGACTTAGTTGTACTCTAAAAAAATTTATTTACAATCAGCATATTTACAATTTTATTAAGTTTGTGTGCTCCATTTATTTATATAATCTAAATAATGTTTTTGTTTAATACATAAAGTAATGTATGTATTGTTACATAAAAAAATTTATACAAAAATTAGCTTATACCAAAACTTATACTAATATCTTTTTGGAAATTTACATTTTTATCAGACCTACAAACGTTTATTGCTTTGTTTAGAATCAATTTTAAATATAATGTAAGTTTATAAATACATCCTTAGAAAAAATTCAATTTAAAAATTATAAAATTTTTATAAAAGTTATTTTTAAAAGAATATCACGTAAGAAGCTCTATTTTGTTAATGAGTTTAATAATGATACGCTTAGCTTTATTACTAATTTCAAGGTTTATTAATACTGTAAATACTAAAACTTTTAAAAATTGAACTATTTTTATATCCTTGATACTACAATAGAATGTGTTCTAATATTTAAAGTTGTTTTTCAACGCTTTAGTAACAGATTAAAGGTTTTGTAGCCGACAGGTTAAAGAACCACTTAAAAACAAAGCTAAAGTTATTTCTTAATTTTAAAATAGAAGTTAAGGTTTTATGTGGACTGTATCGCAGACAATATTAGTTTAGATAACATTAACTACTTAAATAGCAAAATAAACTTCAACTTCAATTTAGTTTTTGAATAGTTAAATTAAAAACTTCCAGTAGTAAATCAATTTAATAAAGTTGTAAATAATAAAAACTTCTCAATTAAAAAAGTTTAATTTTTTGAGCTGTAATGGCATCTTTTAGTACTCTCATTAATAACAGTTACAACAATAGTTAGTTTATGCGCAGTTTCTTGACGTCATTAAGAAATATTAATTTTATTTAGATAAATTTCTACTTCAAATAATAAATAAATTGTGATTATTCTAATTCTTTTTTAAAACTATGAATATACTTGAAAAAATACGATTTTTTCTCAAATTATACTACATTGACACCCAAAAACAAAATTCTTTAATTTACAGTCGAGTGTTATCTCTAAGATTAAAAGAAAAATTATAAGCTTTTAAAAAAAAAAAATAATCGTTGTATCCGTTTTTCTATGTAAGACTATTTGTGAAAGGTTTTCGTTTAAAAGTCTGTTTTGAAGCTGTTTAATACAGCTGTAAAATAGTTTACAAGACCACACTTTGTTGCAGAAACGTATTGAATTTATTTATTAAAGCTACATTGTAAAGTTTGTTATTTCGTTAAACTTACAGTTAATTCAGCAATTAAAACGACGTTAGCTGATTTTTTTTTCTTAGTAAGTTTTTTTTATTAATTTATAAATTATTTTTTTATAATTAAATCAAATACAGCTGAACCTTACTTTTATGTACTTATTTGAGTTTGAACTTTTTAAATAGGTCTTGATGTCAAGATTTAGTTTTTTAACTAAAAAAATTAAACATACTAGCTTAAAGACTAATTTAAAAAAAAGTAAAAATAATGATACGTTTCAAAATGTGTTTTACTAAAATACTATACCTAAAATTTTTAAAGTACTTTTGTACTAAAACTATGGTTAATGTTTAAAACTAAAATGTAATAGTGTTTTAAAATGAGATGTCAAAAAATGTCAAAAGTTTTAAACATAGCAAAAACGATAATTAGTTTATAATTATGAACTTTAGATATTTTGAAACATCTGCTTAATTTTTTAAATTAATAAATAAAGATATGATAGATGATGATAGAGATATATATCCAATATTTATTTTAACAGTTTATTACAAACAAAACAATGTTTCACTCCTATACTTGCATATAGGAGATCCTCAGTTGTTGTAAATAGGTCTGAAAAAATTTTTTTTGAACAAAATAAATCGAAGTAAAACAAAAATAAAAACTAATGGTTTAAAAGCAAAAATAAATCTTAAATATACTAAACTTAAGTAAAAAAAAATTAAGTTTATGTTACGCTTTTAAGAATTTTGTTGGTAAGATAGACTAGAAAAAACTATAGTGCTATATACGTTAAAATAGTAAAACATGACTCACATTGAAGTTAGTTGCAAGAAAAAACAAAAAGAATACTAAACACAACATTTGCAATTGATAATGCTATAAATTGACTGTTTAAACTTAAAGATCAAAATTTCAAAGTTAGGTTTATGACGTAACTGTATTGTTGTTTAAATTGGCGCACAATTTGAATTAATATACTTTAGTTACAAACTTAGAAAATTTTTGTTAAATTGCCTTATTGAATAAAGATTATGCAATCAAAAGTTTTAATTTGGTATCGTGCTTTGGTGTAAATAAAAAAGAAAACAATTTTTACATGGGCGATAAAGACTCTTTACAATTACAAATAATTTAAATTACTAATCAGCGGGTGCTAGTTTAAGTTTTAAAGCAGAGCTTCTGGAAATGTGGACAGTTCGCAAATAGTTCGTACCTCTTATTTAAGTTGACTTTTTTCTTAGCATTGGCTATCTCTTTTTTTCTAAAATACAGGTTTTGCAGATGCTATGTATGCTTTTAATTTCCCCAATGTGGTGAAGGATGCTCCATTTTATGTCGTAGGTGATTTTTTTATGTTTCAAATGCCAAATGTATTTTGCTAGTTTGGTTCCGTTATCTTTATAATTTTTGAAACTGTTGTTGTGGTTGTACCATCAATTTTTTAAAAATAAATGGTACAACCACAACAACAGTTTCAAAAATAGTTTACTTTATTTACCACTGGTTTTTTAATTCCGTTTAAGTGGCTAAAGTTTTGATGGCCACAAGTCTAATATTTATTGTCGTTGAAAACAAAATATCAATAGTATAACAAAATGTTTAATTTAAATCTACCATGTGCAATAGTTTATTACACTCTGCTTTGTTACCTTAAAAGCTAAAATATAATACATCCGCAGTTGCTAAAATTTGCTGAAATGATTAAAACATCAACAAAAGTTAAAACGAAACAAAGATAAGAAAATTAAAAAAAAACTATGGCTATATGACTGAAAAATTTAAAGCCTAACACGAAAAAATAAAAATTAGGGTTTTTCCCATATAATTTTACTTTTTAATAAGTAAAATAGTTATATCATAATTAAGTAAAGAATAGTACGTTATTTAATGTTAATATTTAGTTATAATTTATTAAAATAACAAATAATAGTTGTTAACATATAATAACGCAGAATCGTTTATTGGAGTTTATTTATAATAGTTGTAAAAAATAACTGAAAAATATAATTATTTATTACTCTGCGAATTGTGCTTTAAAAATATAAATATGATACAGCCTCAATTGCTAAGAAAAGCTGAAATAATTGTAAAACTATAGTATAATAAAATAAACAAAGGGTTAAATAAAAACTAAATTACAGTCATCAGTCTAAATATTGAACCTTTAATCTGCATTTAAATAGAAAAACGTAAATTTGTTTAAAATGGTAAAGAACTTTTTTAAATTAGTATATTTTTAATTGGTAGTTATATCCTAACTCAGTTACGAATAAAACAGTATCTAATTTGAAAATAATTTCTCATAAACAATTTTATCTATAGCCTTATTGTGTATACTAAAACTGCTGACAAAGTAAATTACAAATTTAATATATATAATAAAATGGTCTGCTATCGTTTGACATGCTTTTTTGATATTTACTAGCAAAATTACAGTCATAAAAGCAATTCTTTGGTGAAAAAATAAGATTTTTTTTTACAATCAAATTACGGGAATTAACCAATAAACTTTTAAGATACATCCATCCAACATCTTAGGACTTTTAAAGCAGTAAACTTTAGATAAGTGAATAAACTTCAGCTTATTTCAGTTATGTTAGTTTGTTTAAACGGTAAAAATAAAATTTATTTATACAATATAAGTTAACGCTTAATGAACTGTTAAATGTGTAACCAGTACTCAAGTCAATTTTGTATAATTTGTATAAATAAAGGCATAAGTTAACTTTTAATCTATAAGCTTATTAGACAAGATTAATTATCTTAAAGTACTAAACTTTACTTAATATTTGAAATCAGCAAAACCTAAGAAAATATTTTTAACTTGTTGCCAATATTTAACTTTTAAAATCACTCAATCAAGTACTTTATTTTTTTTTGCTAATTAATTAACTAAGAATGGAAGGTTTAACGTTTGTTTTTACAAACTTTAAGTTGGCTTGTAAATTAAAGCTTGTTTTGAAAGTCAGAATAAAAAAGATAACTTAATCTTAACAAAAAAATTATATATAAAACATAATCATTTTGTAAAAAAGCTTCCATTTCTATCAATGGACTACCGATTTTCATTTGTGGTTTTCTCAGAAATTCAAAGTATAACCACTCTATTTACCTTTTTACATTAGCTAAAAAACTGAAACGTTTAAGTAAAGTTCTTTTTCTTAAAAAACTAAAAAAACACTTAAAATAGTTATATAAATAATAAATGACTTTAAAAAATTTTCTTAAAGTATTTTCAATCTCTAATAAACATTTAAACAAAAAATTTGTAAATAAGTTTTGAAAAGTTACAGGAAGAAATAATATTTTAGTGACACCTTTCATAAAGTACTTATATAGCTAGTTTTACCTTTGCTCATTTATTTAAAAAAATACTTTTGATTAAAAACTGACTGGTTTGTATTTCACCTATCAATTTAAAAGTTAATAATAGAGAAGATTCAACGAACTTTATATTTGTTCAATTTTTGCTATTTTATCGGATTTAACCCTTTGAAATTAACCTTTGGAGCTCGTAACTTTTTTTTGAAGTTTTGTATCAAAGTCGATTTTTCTTTGAAAAACTTCTTTTTTTTATAATCTTTGCATTTCACAACACTTTTTTTGCTGTAAAAATTCTTGAGATAAACATTTTTAAAAAACGGAATTTTTTAAATAATTCGAGCGCATTTTATTACATCTTCTTTAAACGCACACGGTTTTGAGTTTATATCTTTCCAATACTATTTTGCAATTCTTTTTGTTAGAACTTGTTTGTTTTCATGCGACTTAAATTTCTTTCCTGTTATTTTATATCAGGATTTGGTAGTTTCCGTTTTTAATTTTACTCAGTTTTTGGCAGAAATGTTTCTATTTCATTAGTATACTTTTTTATTAATAAATTATTTCTAAATATTAATTTATAGAAAGTTTTGTCCGCTATTTAGTATTTAATATAATGGTTTTTTAAACAATAAAGAGTAAATAATAATACAGTAAAGTAGGATTTGGTAGCCTCTAAAATTAGAAATAAATTGTTTGTTTAGGACGCACAAAGGCTTTAGTTGTAGAAAAAAAAAATAGTACTCTTAACAAATTAGGTATATAAAAAAGTATTTGATAAAATATGCAATAATAAAGCATTTGTACTTTCAATTACTTAATTAAACCATTAATATAAATTTATACATAAAAGAAAATATTTTTATTTAATCATTTATTTATTGAAAAAACATAAGCTTTCGTAAGCTTGCTAGCACTTGTATTTAAAGTCTAATGCTTATGTACTTTATAATGAAGTACTTTGTAGTTTTAGTTGCATTTCAGATAATAAATTAGTAAGAATACTAAACAGAAAATGAAATGAAAACTTTAGGTAGCAAACTAAGTTTTGAGTTTTATGTAAGTAAATTAGTTATTCATATAACAAATGTGCATTTTCAGATTCTATTAACACAGTTCAGACCTTATGAGTAAAATCTAGCTTGAGTCGCTTAGATTTTATAAAGAAATTTAACTCTAAAACTAGCTTGCGTAAATATTTAAAAACTACATATTACTACAATAACTTAGATATGATTATATTTCAATGTTTTATATAAGAATTCTACTATAAAACAAGTTTACCTCTATTAGCAGTCTTAAACTACTAAAACAGAAACTATTGACCTACTGCTATAACAGATAAATAAAAGCCGAGTTTTCTGCTTACCGAATACGCCTTGCTCTAAACATTTTTTCAAATCTATAAAATTTTTACTTTTTCTTCTCAATAAATAATAAAAATGTAAACAAATAGTTGTGTTTAGTTTAAATAAATTTAAGACTGAATAATAAAATATCATTAACAAAACAAAAACGCAATTCATGATTTTTTCAAAAGAAAAATACTGCGTTTATTTTTACTAATTAAAAATCTATAAGTTAATTTATTGCAATTCGTTAAACTGCAATCAAAAAAAAAAAAGACATAAAAAATTTGGTCATTTAATGCTTATTTAAAGAATAAAAAACAGCTTGTTTTTATTTTGTAAAAAGTTAAAAGTTAAGTTTGATTAGAAATTAAAGTAAAGTTGGAATAATCGTTGCATTTATTTACATCGCTGTAAAACACGTCCGTTGTATATAATTGTTATATTGCAATATTTTCTTGCTGACGTCATACGTGTAAGACCGCAAATTCTTGCATGAATATTAATATATAATAAAACTCACATTAATAATTATTATTACCAAACAGAAGATAATTTCCAATTTTTATAATCGCTAAATGCGGTCTATTTTTACATAATAAAGCAATTTAAAGTTACTCTGACAAAAAAATTTTTGTTTCAAAAAGACTACAAGCTTTTCACACATTGTTTACGCTGGTTTTAAAACTTAATTATTTTTTTTTCAATGGAATATTTAAACTGTTGTCACATATTTTATATATAAAAATAATGCATATATTAGAACTTTTTTATTTCATAACGTGTTTGTAAACCCTTTTTTCTAAGTGTTTTTGTTGAGTATCAAACTGTGTTGTATGTTTGTATCAGACCTATAATATATATTAAAAAACCATAAAAAATTTATGAGTTAATTTTCTTACTTTTATTAAACTAATACAAATTCTAGCTATGATGATAGAATCAGCTGAAGTAATATATGAAGTTAACAAATCAAAAACATGCTCTAATTTAATAAAGTTAAAAAAGTTAAAACACGGCAATCAAACCATAAGAATCAAACAATTTGTAGTTGTAAAAACTGTCGCATTTTTTAAAAGTTTTAACAGCAAATTCAATAGTGCATGTACGTATCTTTAAATGAATCAACTTAAAGTCTAAAGCATTAAAATTATTTCTAAGAATTCAAACGACACTTGATGCATAAAGTTATTGGTTTAGTAATGCAGACATTATGTTTTTTTTATTACGACTAGTCAATGTTTTAGGCGTAACAACATTTAAGGGTTTATAAAAGAAAACTGGAATATTTAAGCCTTAGTTGTTCTTTCAACTTGATAATATTTAATATGTAAAATAGATCTACACATGACCTGTTATATAGCTTTTCTAAATAATAATATGTTTTTTGTTAGTATTTTCGCATCAAATATTTATATGCTAGTAAAACAAAATTTTTGGTGCATTATTATTATACAACAGTTTCTTACTAACATCATACATGTAACACTGCAAATACTTGTAACAGTTTTAAGTTAAAAAAAAAATATATAGACATGTTGAGCTATGCAATTTAAACAACTAAATCCAAAATTTTATAACCGCACAATATTTTAAAATAATAAATCAGTTTGAAGTAAGTTTTTCTTTTCAAAAAGACTAAAACTTTTAAGATATTGTTCACACTGTTTTTACGAATTTGTTTGATTTTTAAGAATTCATATATTATATTGTAGACAATGCATTTATTAAAAAAGATTACATTTGTAAAAACTGATGACATTTTTAATTAAAAAAAATAATAATTTAGTAACAAAACCGTTATGTATGTTTGTATCAGACAAAACTTATATCAAAACTAATTTAAAAAATATATGAGTTAACTTACTAATTTTATCATAATTAAACTAACGAAAAGCTTGGATATCATAATATAAAATGATCAAATATTGAATGCATTTAATAGTATAAAAAAAAGCTTTTAGTTAAATAATGTTGAAAATGTCAAAATCATGCCAACTAAATTAAAAGCTTGTAGCTTTAAAAAATGTCGCATTTTTAAAACGTAAAACCAGATAAATGCAAAGTCAGTAATACAAACATGTTTATAAATTAATAATTAACTCAAAATAAAAGCATAAAATATAGTTTTAAGAACTCAAATGAAACTTGATATATCAAGTGATTTGTTTAGTAAAGCAGATGTTATGTATTTTTTTGTAACATACTAGTCAATATTTTTAGCGTAACAATACTTTAAGGGCTGATAGCATTACAGTATCTTTTTAATGCTCTAATACTGTTCAAGAAAAAATGTTTACTTTATTTTTTATTTGGTACAAAAGTGGACAAAAAATCTTACTGTATGAAACCTATGGCAGCCTTGACTGTTCCTAAATTAAGGTATTCAACTTGAATTAAATACTTAGAAATACACTAGTTAAATCAGATTATTTGTTATACTTTTACAACCTTAGTCAGATTAGGTTAAAAATCAACTTAGGCTAGTAATATAAAAAATCATTGTCTAGTTATATTTGCAACACCTAGAACAAATTATTTATATTTTTTAATTTCAGGCTAGATTTTTTTTGCAGTCATTTAGTTACAAATTTAGTATATTAAGGTTCCTAAATTGATATTTTTACAGTTTGGCTCTTACAGGGCTGCCGCAAGGTCAGAAAACGTTAGGAAATCAGGAAAAGTAAGGAAAAACTACAAAAAATTACGAAAGTCAGGAAAAGTTGGGTTTATAAAAAAATGTCAGGAAAAGTAAAAATTTGACGAAAAAAATGCAAAATTTGCCTAAAAATTTACAAAACTACCTAACTTCCAATGCCTTAATATAGTATAAATTTATAAAATATTGTTAATAAAAAAGTAAAAATTTTCTATTACTATATTAGATAACTACCCTACTTGAAAAAACAAGCAGTTTTTGTATGCTTTTTAGTATTGGGGTCTGTGGTAAGGACACTTCCATGGCAAAACTGTTAGATAAACATAAGTTTACCTTGTAAAATTTTAAAATCAAAGTTTTTTTGTTAAAGTAAATAACTAGGTTCTTTAATAATAAGCACTAGCTTTGAATATTTTGTGTAATAAGTTTATGTGTATACTATAACTGTTTATAACTTAAAAAATTCTTTAATCTTGAGTATAAAGTTGTAAGAGAGTTGTATTCCATAATAAGTTAACTTATTTATAATTTTTTGTAGAGTAATTAAGTTTTTTAAATTTATAAAAGTAGTTTTATATGTTTAAAGTTTTATACTAAATGATAAGATGAAACATTTTATATGCCAGATATTTTTTTTACAGTTACTTAGGTGTATAATTTTGTAATTTATTTTTATGAAAACGACTTTATATTAAATTTAATGCCTAAAGAGCAGTTTATTGAAAATACATCAATCATACAAAAACGGCTCAAGTAGTGTAATGTAAGTTATATGATTAAATTCAGCAAAGAAACTGTTGTTTCAACTTGTATAAAAATAAGATTGAAATCTTAAGATATTTTTAAGTGTATGTTTATGTAACTTAGAATAAGCTTAAATAAAGAGTTTGATTAAAAAGTAAGGAAAATTGTAGTAAAACGTCAGGAAAAATCAGTAAATTTTTCCCAGTTTGATCTGTGGCAACCCTGCTCATATTAATTATTTTTAAATTTTGGATAAACTTCAGGCTCGTTTGATAATACTCTGGTTATAATTTAGTCCATCAGGCTGTTTTATAAACATAAAATATGTTTTATAAATAGCTGCCACCTTAAACAAAGTGGTCGTTGCTTTATTTAATAAATAGATAAAGGAATAAGGTTATTTTAAAAGTTTCCTGTAACCTTTATCTTTAAACTTTAAGTATAATATAGAGATAAATATACATTTCTTTTTATTAAAATGTTTATTTAAATTAGTTACAGAAATAATAATATATAAACATCTAAAAAATAATATTAATTGTAGTTGTAAATATTTTGTAAGTTTTAAAAATAGGTATTCAAAAATTTTAATTTTAACTTGAATAAAATTAGTTCAAGTTTAGAATTGTTTAGAAATCTTTTTATGTACAATCAAATTTAGAACTAAAAAAGTAACTTTTTTACTAAAATATGTTAACAAAAAATTATTGTCAGAAAATATTAGGAAATTCTTTAACTTAAAAAAAAAAAAAACAGTTTAGTAATAAAGTTTTACTTGTAATCACCATTTGTGATTATATTATAATAACTTATAGTTATTATATAGTAATATAGTAACTTGAAAATCCTGATATTTTATACGTTTTGCAGAGAACCTTGAAACACCTAGCATCTTGGACTTTAAAGTTTAAAAACTTTAATTTTAAATAATTATATCTTTAAAATAATTAAGCTTAGGTTTGACAATAAAAACAATAAAAACAAAGAACACTTAATAGGATTTTTTATAAAAGTAATACATTTAAAAAGCTAGGTTTAAAGTTGATTATTACTCTTAATTTTGCTAGTTTTAGATTGAGATCAGATAATGCAAACTTGGATATTATGAGTTAAAAATTGTTTAACTTTGCATTAGTTTTATCTGAACTGTTGGTAAAATGTTTATCATTGGTTGTTATTTATTTAGTTCACTAACATTTTAGCTGGTGTGATGATAACATATATGATAAGCATAGTTCTCACTGTGTTAGATTATTTTTAATAGAGAGTTTTCCTTTTATATAAACTAGGATAGATTGAATAATTCAGAGAATCTTAGCCAGACTCATGCTAATTCAAAACAACAAAGAGCTACCTACTAAGCTTACTTAACTTGAAATGCAAAATTGAGATCATTACAAAAACTTTAAATAATAAAAATCAAGTTGTTTAACAAAGCTGGATATAACTTTTTATTTTTATTTTTCAATTTTTGTTATTACTTGTAATTAGAATGTGGTCAGCTTTACGAGGTGATAACTTAAAAAACTTGGTTTGTAGTTAATGTCTCTTAAGTTTTTCAGTTTACTATCTAACCAAGACTTTATTAATCTATTAGAAAAACTTAAATGTTTAGTAACTAATGTCTTAACAAAGTCACTCTATTAAGCTAGAATTATATTTATCTTTCTATAGTTTCTTATTTCGTTGTTTAAAATTTTTATATTTTTTACTAGATCACTAACATATTCAAGCTACAGACAAATGCTGATGTAATGATGATTTGTTAGTCAGGATAATTTCTTGTGAATCAACTTTGTTTTGCTTTTTTCTAAAAGAGTAGAAATTATATAAAAAATTAACAAAAGTTATTAGTTTCTTACCAACTATTATTACAGTTAAACCATACCTAGTATAATAAGTTTACCAAGGTACATATATAACAAATACTTAAAATTCATCTCGTATTTTAGCAACATCTTAGATGGTCATAATTTTAAACTTATACTATGCTGCAATAGTTGAAGAACAAAAAATAAACAAAAAGAACAAAGAAGCATTTAGTATTAGATGTTAGAGTGAGTAGGCCATAGTTTTTTTTTTATGTTTTTCCCATAAAATTTTTGTTTATACCAAGTTCTTAACTAGCTTTAAATAAACTTTAAAACTTGTTTAAGAAAGGTAAACCTAGTTAAATTTTTTGGAAATTTATAATCACTCAGGTTAGCTTAAAATAACAAACACGGGTTATTTGATTTCTTTTAGGTGCTTGAATAAGCTTAGGTTATTTTTAAGCTTTTATAAAGACTTTTCATTTTTTTTATTTTTTAAATGTTTCCTTATCTTTTTGCTAGGTTAGAACCTAATAAATAATTATTTATGATCTAACTTCAAATTCTTTGTAATTACCTGGTTGCCTCTCGTTTTTTAATTTTTATCCAGGTTTTTCAAATTTTTTCCAGGTTTTTAAAAATACACATTTTTAGGTCTATTTTTATTGTAAAGTATAATTTAAGGTAAGAAACTATGTTCAATAGCATAAAAAGATTGAAAAATAACTGTGAAGCTACTTAAAATGTTTTTTTTTTATTAAATAAATTTTTGGTGATGACAATTTTATTTTATCTATATGATAAGTTTTTTGAGTCAAACCAAAATTTAACTACTGAACATGTTAAAATTCTTAAAATATTCCAGGTTTTTCCAAGTTCTCTTAAGTTTTTCAGTTTATTATCTAACCAAGACTTTATTAATCTATTATAAAAACTTAAATATTTAGTAATTAATGTCTTAACAAAGTCATTCTATTAAGCTATAATTATTTTTACGAGCATAAAGTTATTGTTATAAGAAAATTTATTAATTGTTCAAAAAACATAAAACTTTAATGTCAATTATTTTCCTTATCTTAAAAGCTATCTAAATTTTTTTTTTTTTATTTTAGAGAACGCACCTTTGCTTTTAATTTAAAAAAAAAATTATTTAATTTGGGGTTGGAATTATTTCATGGGGTCCCTCCAAAAATAAAGGTTTATTTTTCGTTTTTTTTTATCAAATGGTATTATAACCAAAAATAAATAATTTTTTTAATTTTTTTTTTTTGATTTCCCTTAGTTTGCATGTTATAAAAACTCTTAAATAGTTATTTTATAAATAATGTTAATATCTTTTACGATTTGGCCCAAAATCAAAATGTAGTATATTACACTATCATTTGCCTTGGCCATTTCCTAGATAAAAAATTGATAAAAGGAAAAAAAAAGTTAATAAGAATGTGAATTACACATGGTTGCCACTCATCAAGCTGAAAAAAATTTCCTGACTTTTCCTGACTTTTTACCAAAATTTTTCTGACTTTTCTAAATCAAACTCTTAAATTAAACTTATTCTAAAATACATAATCTAACACTTTAAACCAGTGCTTCTGAAATGGGGTTCCGCGGAACCCTAGGGTTCCGCGACGCCTCTCAGGGGTTCCGCGAAGCCTTTCGAAATTTAATAAAGAACATTTTTTTAATTAAACATTTTATGTAAAATTAAAATTAGGGGTTCCGCGGAAAAGTTGAATTTTGGGAAAGGGTTCCGCCACTAGAAAATGTTCAGAAGCACTGCTTTAAACTATATAAAGCTTCCAATCTAATTTTAATACAGGTTAAAAACAATAGTTTTTTGCTGAATTCTATCATCAAACTTCCAGTACATCACACCATCTGTGTATGATTGATGTTTGTAATAAACAGCTCTATCAGCGAAATACTTGTATTATTACCTTATAAACACAGCTTGTCTGAAAAAAGAAACAATTTTTTAGCAAACCCTAGCATAAATGCATCTAGATAAACAAACGACATATAAGGAACTTTTACAGTTAAAACCTTGAATTAATAACGAACTTTCATAATTAAAATCTTAAAACAATAACAAATTTTTACAGTTGAAACCTTGAACCATAAAGAACACAATTTTTTACCATTTCCTAGTATAAATCTATCTAAATAAATGAAACGACATATAAGGAACTTTTAAAATTAAAACCTTAAATCAATAAGGAACTTTCACAACTCAAACCTTAAAACAATAACGAACTTTTACAGTTAAAACATTAAAACAATAAAGAACTTAGTTAAATACTCTTTTTTTATATGTATAGACTAAAATTTATTTTCTTAGTTTTTTTACTAGCACTTCAACCTCTTCATCTAATACTAAATTAGTATAAAATTTGTAACAAATAGATATAACTCTTATTTACTTTAAAAACTTGAGTTACTCTACAAAAAATACAAGTAAACTTAATCTTTGCATATACCTCTCTTATAACTTATTTTATAAATTTAAACAAATTTGGAAAAATTATAAAGAGGTAAAGTATACACATTAACTTGTTACAAAAAATACTAAACTAACTGCTTAGTTATAAAGAACTCAATTGTTTACTTAAACAAAAAACTCTTTGATTCTAAAATTATGCTAGATAAACTTTTGTGTATATATCACAGTTTGACTATGGAAGTGTCCTTGCTACAGATCATCAAAACTAAAAAGCTTACAAAATCTGCTTGTTCAAGTAGGGTACTTGTTCAATATGTTAATAAAAAAATTTTGCAGTTTAATAACGGATATTTTACTAATTTATACCAGCTTGAAGGCATTGGAAATAAAATTAAATATTTTTGTAAAATTCTAGGAAAATTTTGGAATTTTTTCTGACTTTAAAGGACTTTTAATCAATTTTTACCACTTGAAGGCTTTGGAAAATAAGGAATTTTGTAAATTTAAACTGACAAAATATGACTTTTGTTTTTAATTTTATCAAATTTCCTGACTTTTCCTGACTTTTTTTCAAAACCCCCCATTTTTTCCTGACTTTTCCTGACTTTTGTAATTTTTTCAAATTTTTCCTGACTTTTCCTGATTTCCTGACATTTCCTGACCGAGTGGCAACCCTGATTACATCAAACTAAATTAAAATAAAATAATTTAATTAAATTTGTTGTATATTCACCTTCTTATTAACTTTTTTTTTCCTTTTATCAATTTTTATCTAGGAAATGGCCAAGGCAAATGATAGTGTAATATGCTACATTTTGATTTTGGGCCAAATCGTAAAAGATATTAACATTATTTATAAAATAACTATTTAAGAGTTTTTATAACATGCAAACTAAGGGAAATCAAAAACAAAAATTTAAAAAAAATATTTATTTTTGGTTCTAATACCAATTGATGAAAAAAAACGAAAAAAAACCTTTACTTTTGGAGGGACCCCATGAAATAATTCCAACCCCAAATTAAATAATTTTTTTTTAAATTAAAGGCAAAGGTGCGTTCTCTAAAATAAAAAAATAAAATTTTAGATAGCTTTTAAGATAAGGAAAATAATTGACATTAAAGTTTTATGTTTTTTGAAAAATTAATAAATTTTCCTATAACAATAACTTTATGCTCGTATTATTTTTATCTATCTTAACTGTTGTTTAAACTTTCAATATTATTTACTAGATCACTAACATATTCAAGCTTCAGACACATGCTGATGTAATGATAATTTGTTAGTCTAGATAATATTTTGTTAATCAATTTTGTTTTGCTTTTTTAAAGGATATTTATCACAAATACTTAATTTTCATCTCATGTCTTAGTAACCTCTTAGTTGGCCATAATTTGAAACTTATATTATGCTGCAATAGTTGAAAAACAAAAAAATAATTAAACAAAAAGAACAAATAAGCATTTAATATTAGATTTTTGGTAAGTAAGCCATATTTTTTTTCAATGTAGTTCTCAATAAATGTTTGTGAATACCCTGTTTCTAACTAACTTTAATCAAACTATAAAACTTGTTAAAGAAAGGTACAACTTACTTAAATTTCTTGAAAATATAGACTAACTGAGGTTTGTATAAAACAATAAACATTGGTTGTTTGGTTTTTTTAGTTGATTAAATGAGCTTAGGTTATTTTTAAGCGTATATAAAAACTTTTAATTTTTTTCTTTTTTTTAACTGTTTCCTATTTTTTTTGCTAGGTTAAAACCTGAAAAATGATCTTTTATGGTCTAACTTCAAGTCCTTCGTTATTTTTATTTTGACAATATTACAAGTATTTAGCTAACAAACTAGAAAAATTTAATTAATTTAGGTTTTACTAAATTTTTTCTAGGCTTATCAAATAGTATAAGATAATTGGCATCCGAAGGTATAAATTTCAAAATACGGAGACATTTCAAACTGGAATCCTAAATGTATGTAAAGTTTAAAATTTAGGCAAAAACAAGATGAAAATTTCAGAAACTTGATACTTAGAATAAAAACCTGGAAGTTAATTATAATTGATTCTAAAACTTGAAAAACCTGGAATTTTGAAGAGATAGACATCTAAAATAATGAATTGATCGAGTTTTACCTTTAATAAGAAAAATTTAATAAAGTTCAACAGTATACTTTCTATAATTTAAACATAATTTTTAAATTTAATTCAATTTTTTTAATAACAATAACAAGGATTTTTGAACTTTTAATAAAATATCGGAAGTTTCTTAAAAAATCAACAAAAAATAAAAATAAAAAAAAATTGTAAATTCTGTAAAAGACAAAGATTGTTTTATAAAAGTTAAACTTTTATAAAATGTTGGACCAAGAATTTAATTTGTTTAATATTTAAACTTATCTTACACGTCTAATGTGAACTTTTATTACATTTATCTAAGTATACAAAAAAGATTAATGTTTTGTAACCTTCAATTTTTTTTGATATAGGATTTGGTTATTGTTCTTTGAATTGGCTTATAACGATGTATCAAAGGCATAAAAAAAAAAATATATTTTTTTGGATTTTAACATGGTTTTTGAAAAAAACATATTTTTTTTACAAAGACTTTAATTCTATCAAACTTTTAATAAAATTAATTTATCAAAAGACAAGTTGCAGCTAAAATAAAAATTATTTAAAAGTTTAGTTTCTGTAAAGTAAATAGCATTTGTTTAGTACAAACGATTCAAAAGTGCTTTAAAAATTATTCTTGTCTGAATTATAGAAAACTTACGTGTTATAATTTTTGGTTTTCGTTTTTAGTACTTGATTGTTGGTTCTCTGTTGATAACAAAATTTGTTAATCCGATTGACATAACTAGTTCAGAGCTATGAAGAAAACTTTTAGTTTAAATTTAATATCTTATAAGGAACTTGTAGAAATACTAGCTAATTTTTTTACTTAATGCCTAATTACAAAATTTTATATGCTTATAACTTTTGTGTATAACACTTCTAATTATATAAATTGTTTGAAGTAAAGTAAGTATATCATCTAAATTAAAAAAATATTCTTAGATGTACATCTGTTCATTTACGCATTATGTTAAACTTATATTTTTATTTCAACCAATTAAGA
Source organism: Thalia democratica (assembly GCF_965202585.1). NCBI lineage: Eukaryota > Metazoa > Chordata > Thaliacea > Salpida > Salpidae > Thalia > Thalia democratica. The sequence goes on along the minus strand of NC_139166.1, from coordinate 102,520,309 downwards.
GAAATGGAAGTGGTAAACACAAAAGTAACTTTTTTAAACTAAATACTTATTATAGTATTAAGCTATTGCTTCTTAATAAGTTTTTAGCCTCAAACTCAGCTAACTACAATCTTTTAGAGATTAACGCCTAAGGCTAGTACTGAAAATAAAACGTAAAGTAAAAACATAACATCATTAAGAAAGCGTCAAAGCTTCTCTTAAGTTTTTGAAAACTTAAGTTTTTAAGATCTTTATAACAGGTTAGTATAATAGGGCCCCTGTAATACATATACAATTTTTCATTAAAACTTAAGCTTGAAGTTTCTTTTGTAAAAAAATTAATAAATTATTTTTATTCCTTTTTGTACCTGATTATTCAAGGTATTTTACTAGCAAGTTAGCTGTCACTATTTTTATTAATCATATGTGGACCAGCATAACTGAAAACATAATGGACTATCATTGGGATTAATTTCAATATACTTCTAAAGCTAGTTAGTTTTTTTTTATTTTACCAAGATTAAAAAAATTATTTTTTAAGACTCATAAATTCAAAATTTATTCTGTTATTCAAGGCATGGAAATAGACTAGGACTTTTTATTTTTATTTTATCTGTTTGTTTAATGCTTTTTTAATTTCAAGTTATCAATTTACTTAACTAACATTTCAGCTGATAATATGTTAGTTTAAATTCAGTCAAGACAATTTTTTTTTTCTTAATTTTTCTTTAACTATCCTTTAAAAGAGTAGCAACCCTGTTTAAAAAATAATGATGAACTTGTCTTCATTTATTTTTAATTATAATCACATCTAGTAAAAAAAAATGTTGACAAAGTATCACGTAAATTTAGTTTTCTTCTCGTATCTTAACAGAAACCTTAAGTATTAAAATAATAAATTTAATATATTCTGTGATGTGACACCTGCATTTATTAGTTGATGTTAATTTGTTGTGTAAAAACATAATTCCTTAGTGTTAAGATGAAAACTTAGAACTACTTTTAAGTTTAAATAAAGGTAGATGGTTTTTGAATCATTTTGTGCATAGTTTAACACTTTGAGAAACACTGATATGGAGTATGATTTTTTTAAGTTTTAAAACCAAGTTCAAAATCTAAACCTGTTATCTACTGTATCAGTTATATCGTTCGTTAGGGTTCTATTTTTTTGAATCAAAAAACTGTCCTGACTCCTGAGTCATCCTTGATTGTTTAAAGTTATTAATTTAATAATATTCAAGAAAAAATATATATATAAAATCTGTTACGAAATTGATTATAAGAAATAGAATCTTGAAAACGTTTCTACTATATCATATTGAAAATAGATAGGGTAATATGATATTTTCAGAGAATTTAAAAATTATCCTGATTTATTTTCTAAGTAAATAACCTGGCTTGAGTTTAATTTTATAGTGTAAACTAGCCTGAACAGTCTACTGATTAACAAAAAGTTAATCCTGAGTTATTCATGTTCCATGTTTATTTTTTAATTGTTTAAACTAGTATTAAAGAATATTTACCTTTCAAAATCACTCATAAAAGATTACTAATTAATGAAGTTCTTTAGAATTTAGTACAGTAAATGAGATTTATAAATTATTTTTACAAAGTTTGGTAGTAAGATACCAGAAGAAAAAAAATATTTCTGAAATATGTATCTAGATAAATTTATTGTACAAGTATGGTTTGATTTGAACAATATTAGACAAAAATCTGAAACTTTTTATACATTTCTTTAGGGTTGATTAGCTTCCATAAAAAAAGTAAAACAAAGTTGATACACAAAAATCTATCCTGATTTACAAATTATCATTACATTATTATATGTCTGTAGCTGGAATGTTAGTGAACTAAATAAAAATCTAGAAATGTTGAAACTTAAAAAGATGAATCATTAAAAATGAAGTTTTTTATTTAATTTTATTATACAAGGTATTTATTAACAAACTTCAAGCATAAATAATTGAGATAATTCTTACTGTTCCGGATTGCTTTTAATACAAAGTTCGTTTAAAAATTCAGGATAGTTTGAAAAACTTTAGTAGTATTTCTTCAAAAATCATGCTAGTTTAAAACTAAATACAAAGAAAGACTTAATCATGCTTTTTTTTTGCAAAAATCAGGCTTTTTCAGAACTTTTGAAAAAAAGAATCATGTGTTTAAAGAAATAAGATATTAAAAACTAAGTTTTTAAATTTTTTAAACTAAGTTTTATCAAATATTATTATAAATCATTTTTAGATTTTCTGAAATTTTAAAACTATTCTGAGCGGTTTTTAAATATTTTTTTTTTTACTATAACTTAGAATGCTATCTAGCTTCAGATAAAAATAATATTTTTTAGCATGTGGATTAATTATAATATCATTTCAAAGCTTGGTTTGTAATGGTGTCTGTTAATTCGCCCTTTTTCTAAATAAGATTATATATAAAGCCACAAAAACATGTAATATTAATTTGTCAGTATAGTTTTTTGTTAATTAACATTTATTTGCTTTTTTAAATCCATACATCATCTAATCTTTTTAAACTAAGTTTGAAAAAATGGCTTATTAGATGGATTATTTTAGTTTATAATTTATGATTATAATTTTTTTCATTGAATAATTTAAGGTGATTTATTAGCAAGCTACTTTTAACTTTTTTTATAACTACTAATTAAAATGTAGCAAAGCTAAAAAGTAAAAGAAAACATACGAGCATGTGGAATAGTTCTGATATATTTTAAAAGCTTGGTTTGTAGTTGATTAATGTTTTAAATTTTAAAAGTTTTAGATTAAATCTAGATAATGTAAATTTGGTTATTATGACTTAAATATTTAGGAATTAATGCTTTTTTAAAGTCAAGGTATAATTTGACATTACTATCATGTTAATTGTTGGTAAAATTTTTCCCTTGCTAGTTATCTATTTGTTTCACTAACATTTCAGCTGATATAATTATAATATATATAATAAGCATAACTCTCATTGTTATAAATTGCATTAAATACAAGGTTTGCAATTTGGGTAAGTCAGGGTATATTGAAAAACTAAGAGAATCCTAACCAAACTCATGCTAGTTTAAAACAAAAAAGAAAGACCTACTCAGCTTATTTATCTTTTAATGCAAAATTCAGACTTTCTCAAAAACTTGAAATAATAAAAATCTAGTTGTTTAACAAATTTTGATTAAAAAAAATAACTGTTTAAACTAAACCTTATCAAATCTATAAAAATATAACCTTAAATTTTCAGATATTTAAAAACTTTCCTTATTTTTTTTAACTTTTATTATTACTTATAATTAGAATGTGGTCTAGCTTAAAGTAAAAGATGTGATATTAGCTTGTCTATAACTTCTAACATTTTTAAAAAGCTTAGTTTGTAGTTGATGTCTCTTAAGTTTTTCAGTTTTTTATCTTATTAAGACCTAATTATTAAGACTTAAATACTTAGTTAGTACTGTTTTATTGAAGTCATTGTATTAAGCAAGGAGTGTTTCTGTTTGTTATAACTGTTGATAACATTTATAATGTTGCTATTTTTTTATTCAGTTCACTTACATTCAAGCTACAGACACATATTAATGCAATGGTGATTTGTAAGTCAGGATATTTTTTTGTGAATTAACCTTGTTTTGCTTTTTTTCTTTAAGAATAGCAACTGTATGAAGTCGTAATATAAATATTTAGTTTCTCAGTAACTACTATTAAAGTCAAACAATACCTTGTATAAAAGTTTACCTAACATATATCACAAATACTTAATTTTCATCTCGTGACTTAGCAATCTCTTAGTTGGCCATAATTTGAAACTTATACTATGCTGCAATAGTGAAGAACAAAAATAAAATAAACAAAAAAAAAAGCATTTAACATTAGATGTTTAGGTGAATAGGCCATATGTTTTTTTTTTAAATGTACTTATTATTAAAATGTCTGTTCTTAATTAATTTGAATCAAACTTTAAAACTTGATTAAGAAAGGTACATCTTAGTTAAATTTCTTAAAAAATTAGATAACTCAGATTAGTTTAAATAAATAAACATAGCATTGGTTGTTTTATTTCTTTTAGGTGCTTGAACGAGCTTAGGTTATTTTTAGGCTAATATAAAGACTTTTTATTTTTTACTTTTTAACTGTTTCCTAATCTTTTAGCTAGGTTAAAACCTGAAAATTGATTTTTTATGATCTAATTTCAAGTCCTTTTTTATTTCTGGTCTTATCAACGAGTATAAAAAAATTGACATCCTAAGGAATAAATTTCAAAATACGAAGACATTTCAAACTTGAATCCTAAAAAAATTCAAAATTAAGGAATTTAAAAAACAAATTAAAAATGTCAGAAACTTGATACTTTGAATAAAAACCTGGAATTAAAATATTATTGATTCAAAAACTTAAAAAAACCTGGAATATTAAGGAGATAGACATCTAAAATGATCGAGTTTTACTTTTAATAATAAAATTTTATGAAGCTTAACAGTATACTTTCTATAATTATTTTTCTTTTGGTTTTATTAAAATTAACAAGGACTTTTGAACTTTTATTAAAATAGCAGAAGTTTCTTAAAAATCAATGATGAACTTGATAAAATAAATCTTAATATAAACAAGTTGAAAATTTTGTAAATTCTGTAAAGGACAAAGATAGTTTTATAAACGTTAAACTTCAAGAAAATGAAGGACCAAATTTTAGTTTCTTTAATATAAAGACTTATCTTATACGTCTAAGGTAAACTTTTATTACAAGTATACAAAAAAAAAAGTAATCATAAAATTGTTTTTATGATATAAAATTTGTTTGTTTTTCTTTAGATTGACTTATAAAGATATATTTATAAACGAATAATTTTTTTTTTTTAGGTTTTAGTCTTTGAAAAAAAACACATTTTTTTAAAAACGATTTAATGCTAATAAAATTATTTCAAAATTAAATTATCAAAAGACAAGTTACAGTTAAGAGATAAGTTATTTAAAACCTTAGTTTCTATAAAGTTAATAACATTTATTTTGTACAAATATTTCAAAAAGGCTTTAAAAAGTTATTCATGCATAAATTGTAGAAAACTTACGTTTAATATTGTTTTAGTTTTTAGTATCTGATTGTCATTTTTCTGTTGAGACCACAACTTTATTGATTTGATTGACATAACTTGTCCTGACCTATTTAAAAAACATTAAGCTTTTTTCATTATCTTCTAAAGAACTTTTAGAACTACTTGCTACTTTTATAAATTATTGCTTAGTTTTAAAAGTTTGTATGATTATTACTTTTGTGTATAACACTTCTAATTATATAAACTGCTTGGAAAAAACTAAGTAGATATCATCAAAATTCAAATAAAATAAACTCAGATGTACATCAATTTTTTTACACAATTTGTTAGACTCATAAGTACTTAGTTTTATTTTAACCAATTTATATAACTTAAAGTATTATACACAACAATACCTTTGTTTTTTTAAATTGAAAACATAATATATTATTAAGCTGTTAATTCTTAACAAGTTTTTAGCCTCAAACTCAGCTAATTATAATCTTATATAGATTAACGCCTAAGGCTAGTACTAAAAATAAAACGTAAAGTAAAAAGATAACATCATTAAGAAAGCGTCAAAGCTTCTCCTAAGTTTTAAAAAAACTTAAGTTTTCAAGATCTTAATAACAGGTTAGTATAATAGGGCCCTGTAATACATATACAATCTTTCATTAAAAATTTAGGTTGAAGTTTGTATTTTTAGCTTGTTAAAAATTAATAACTTATATTTATTCGTTTTTGTACCTAATTATTTAAGGTATTTTACTAGCAAGCTAGCTGTCACTGTTTTTATTAATCATATGTGGTCCAGCATAACTGAAAACATAATGGACTATCATGGGGATTGATTTTAATATACTTCTAAGGTTATGTTTTTAGTTAGTGTCTCTGAATTTTGCCTGTTTTTTTTTATTTTACCAAGACTAAAAAACTTAGTTTGTAAGACTCATAAATTCAAAAAATATTTTGTTGTTCAAGTCATGGAAATAGACTAGGACTTTTTATTTTTGTTTTAACTGTTTGTTTAATGATTTTATTTTCAAGTTATTAATTTACTTAACTAACATTTCAGCTGATGTTATGTTAGTTTAAATTCAGTCAAGATAATTTTTTTGTCTTAACTTTTCTTTAACTAACCTGTAAGAGAGTAGCAACCCTGTTTAAAAAATAAATAATTAATTTTTCTTCATTCATTTTTAATTATAATCACATCTAGTAAAAAAAATTGACTAAGTATCACGTATATTTAGTTTTCCTCTCGTATCTTAACTAAACCTTTAGTATTAAAATAATAAATTTTATTAATTCTGTGATGTGACACCTGCATATATTAGTTGATGTTTATTTGTTGTGTAAACACATAATTTCTTAATGTTAAGATGAAAACTTAGAACTATTTTTAACTTTAAATAAAGGTAGATGGTTTTTGAAATATTTTGTGCATAATTTAACACTTTGAGAAACACTGATATGGAGCGAGAATTTTTTTTAGTTTTAGAAACAAGTTAGAAATCTAAACCTCCTATCTACTGTATCAGTTATGTCTTTCGTCAGAGTTCTCTTTTTATGAATCAAAAAGCTGTCTTGACTCCTGAGTCATCCTTGACCGTTTAAAGTTAGTTTTTAAATAAATAAAAACTTTTCAAAAAAATAAAATCTGTTAAAAAACTGGTTATAAAAAATAGAATCTTGAAAACATTTCATCTCAATCCTATTAAAAATAGATAGACTAATCTGATATTTTCAGAGAATTTTAAAGTTTCCTTATTTCTTTTTTGAGAAAATAACCTGGCTTGAGTTTAATTTTTTAGTAAAAACTAGCCTAAACAGTCTTCTGATTAACAAAAAGTTAATCCTAAGTTATTCATGCTCCTTGTTTTTTTTTTGATATTTAAACTAGTACTAAAGAATACTTACTTTTCAAAATCACTCATAAAAGATTAATAATCAATGAAGTTCTTTATAAATTAGAACAGTAAATGAGATTTATAATTTTTTTGGACAAAGGTTAGTCGTGAGATACTAGAAGAAAATTAAGTATTTGTGAAATATGCACCTAGATAAGTTTATTATACCAAGTATGGTTTGATTTGAACAATATTAGACAAAAATTTGAAACTTTTTAAACATTTTTTAGAGTGGACTTCTTCCAAAGAAAAAGTGAAACAAATTTGATTCACAAAAATACATCGTGATTTAGAAATTGTCATGACATTAATGCATGTCTGTAGCTGGATTGTTATTGAATTAAATAAAAAACTAGCAATGTTAAAAATTTAACCAACATTTAAGACAAAAAAACAATGCTGACTTATAAAAAGTATCTGTTAAAAAAAGCTTTTTAATTTTATTTTATTAGTTTAATGTATTTATCAACAGACTTTAAGCATGAATGATTAGCATAGTTTTACTGTTCCGGAGTGCTTTTAATACAGGGTTGTTCTTCAAAACAATTTAGGATAGTTTGAAAAGTTAAACAAAAAATATTTCAGTTTAAAACATGATATAAAGAAAGGCTTATTCATGCTTTATTTTTCAAAAATCAGGCTTTTTCAGAATTTCTCAATAATAAAATTCATGTGTTTAAAGAGATTGGATAAAAACAAATAAAATATAAGATATTTTAAATGAAGTTCTACCAAATTTAGTAAAAAAAAAAGTTTTAGATTTTCTGATATTTTAAAACTATCCTGAGCGCTTTTTAAGTAATTCTAACTTTTACTCACTATTAATTAAAATGTGGTCTAGCTTAAGATAAAAGTAAAATAATATAGCATGTGGATTATTTATAATATTATTTTAAAACCTGGTTTGTAATCGTGTCTTTAAATTCTGCCTTTTGTATTTAAATCAATTATATAAAATTATTTACTAAGACTTACAAATTTAAGAATTATTTGTTTTTAAAAGTCATGCTTTTAAACTAGCAATATTTTGCTTATCTTATATATATTTTAAATTTCTTATATTGCTGTTTTTTATTTAGTTCACTAAAATTCCAGCTAAAGACACAAACTGATGTAATAATAATTTGTCAGGATAGTTTTTTGTTAATTAAATTTGATTTGCTCTTTTTTTCTAAAATAGTATTAAATAAGTATTAAATTTATCTAGTTAAAATTAAAGTCAAACCATATTTAGTATAATTAGTCTACCAAGATACATACATCAAAAATACTTAACTTTTTTATTTTGTCTTAGCAGCAACCTTTTATCATTTAACTTTTAACCTATGTTATTAATTATATTGTAAAAGATCGTCACTAACTAATAAATGATTATGAGTGATTATAAAACATCAATATTTTACAATTTTCAGTTGTTAAGTTAAAAACTATCTGTGAGTTTAAATGAAAGTTGATACTTTTGAAATACATTGTTTTGTTTTTTATACTTTGAAAAACGCTAACATAATTTGTTTACTAACTTATGCTTTAGTTTTTATCAAGTTTAAAAGCTACTTTTTCATTTATAAGATTTATAAGGGTTGCTACCATTTAACTCAAATAAAATGCCCTGTATCCCTAGACATCCTGTAATCCTGGGTTTTTTGAATTTTTTTAAAAAACTTTAGTTTACAAAAATCAAGTTCTTCAACAAGTTATTTTTGAATTTCAGGTCTTAGAAAGTATTTACCTAAATTTTAACAAATCTACAAAAAAAATAGTCGAATAGTTTCAGAGATTTTTAAACTAAACTAAATTCTTTTTGAAAATTTTAAACTGGATCAATATTTAATTTTTATTTTAAACAAGTCTGAGCTATTCCTGTTCTAAACATTTAATATTAAAAAAATATTTGGTTACTTTTAACACAGTTTTTGTTATTTTTTTAGAGACTTCGACAATAGATTTGTGGCTTTCAAACTGTTCTGGAATTTTTTAAATACAGGGTTGGTGTTTAGGATTAGTCAGGGTAGTTTTAAATATCTAAATTATCTCATCTACCTTATGCTATTTAAAAATAAAAATATAACAGAGATATTTTTGTTTATTTAGTACAGTTTTTTATTCCAAAATTAGTCTAGTATGGATATTTCTTAATTTGCTAAAAAGTATTCATGACTTGAAGATTTCTAAATTCTAATATAAGGTTTTTATTAAAATATAATTAGTTTCTTAATAATATATATAGTTTGGAAATACTGTTGAACAACAATAGAGTCAACTGGTCAAAAGAAAAAACTTTTTATTTCTGAGGGCGCTGACTTTAAAAAGTTCGTGATAAAATAATTAAATATAAAATTTCAGTCAGTTTTTTTTCCAAAAATTATTTATTGACATGAAAAAACCTTTTTGAGTTGTGCTCTTCTTAGACTCTTCTTTAACATTAACCTACTTATTCTGTTCTATAGATTTATCCTAGTATAAAATTTATAAAATGTTTATACTTATTTTAAATAACAATTCTAATTGTTTTAAAAACTAATTTTATAATTCAATGACCAATAATTTTACAGGTTTACCAAATCAATAATAAACTGGTAATTTTGATTAATTTTTTATTACTAAAAAGGAATGATGTTTACAGAAAATAATTTAACTCAGATAATAATTAAAATTTTTTTATTAACTTTACAGATTAGTTACGTATACAGTTTAAAACAATGGCTAAAAAATATAAGAGTAAGAGAAAAGGCCAAAAGAAATCTCAGAGAAGAAAAAGTAAGAAGGTTAAAATTCCTGTAAAGAAAAATAAAAAACAAAAAACAAAAAAACTAGTAGCCGTTAAAGGTCAAACCATCAGTCCACATGAGCTTAAGGTACAAAATGTAAGTATTAATTTGTCAAGGGTAGAAGCAGAAATTGATAACGCCATGAACCTACAAATTAAAAATGATGCCAAACCGACAGTTAAAAAAGACATCGGTAAGAAAGACAAAAATAGTAAAGAAAAAAGTAACAGCAAGGCTAAAAGTCAAACCAGTAAGAAAAAATCAACAAGCAAGCACGAGAACGCAGAATCTTCTTCTGAAGATGACGTTGAAGTTGTATCAAGTGAGCTTAAAACTTTAAAAAATCCAATTATCAGATTACAGAGGCGAGAAGCAGTAATTTCTGATCTTAAAATGAGCTCTTCACAAAATGAGGTTGATACCATGCAAAAAAAAGAAGACCATAAAATATATGATGATGAAAAAACTTCTACAATAAAAAAACGAAACTTAGACACAACTAAACATCTCAAAAGTTTAAACATAAAAAAAGATATGAAAATACGAAACGATGAAACTGTAAGAAGCACTGAAGACACTGAAACCAGGAAGTCTAAAAGAAGAAGAAAAGAACCAGTAAAAAACAAATATGCTTATGAAGAGCCATCGATCACAAAAGATTTAAAAGAAATGTTGAAAAATATTAGAAACAACTCTAATCTAAATGAACAAGAAAAACAGCATTGGCATGACTTGCTCAAAAACTCTGAGCAAAGAATCTCCAACCCCGGTAAATTATTTGAAGGAAAAACTGGTTTAAACAATTTTGTATTACATGGTGAATCTTTCTTAAGTCTAGTATGCAAAAACAAAGAGCTACAAGAAGAAATTATTGACTTTTTGATTAGTCTTCACGTCAAAAACGAACATGTTCAGTACTTACCATCATGCGTTTGTAAAACTATAACTAACAAAAATTTACGAGGAAGTGTTGATAATAGGGTCTTTGAAGAAGATAAAAACTGGCTACTTGCTGTTTTCAACCAGGACTTAGACAGATTTGTAGATGGTCAAAAACACTGGATCCTCATTTTATTTAACAAACACAAAAAGGTTTTGTACATTATAGATCCACTAAAAAACTATGCCGACAAACAGCTAGGACATGATATCTTGAGTTGGTTTAAAGAAGTCAGCAACCGCACGGATCCCAATGCAATAGAACCTAAACCTATAAGCACGTGGGAATTTGATGAGGATTGGGAAATAAGAACTATTGATCATTCCGTTCAACAGGATGGCACTAGTTGTGGCCTCTTCTGTATAGAATTCGCAACAGAAGTACTAAAAAATATCAGTGTCCTACCTAAAGAAATTAAAGTAGATAACAGCAAAAATGGCATTTCCGAGTTGAGAAAGAAAAATACCGCAATCATATTAAAACATTTAAAGTTTTGCTCTGGAACCCAATAAAACTTACTAAATTAGTTTAGCAGTTCCAATCTTTATAATGTCGTCACACATACCTTACCACAAAAAAAAAATTTTGTTGTCTTTTTTTTTCATGAATTTTTAAAGGATAAACCAAAAGCAATATTATTCTTCAACCCTCTCTTGAGTAGTGCTCTATTTGCTTCGGATCCAATAACTAGGGGTAGACTGATTAGAAAATCATATTTTCTTTATATAACTAATCTGCATTGCACACACTGTTTTGCATATATTTTATAAAGTTTTTGTTTGATGTCGTTCTTTATCCTAGATGACGTCATCACACATCGACTGTTTCTTGAATATTTTTTTTATTGATTACAACCATTTTATTTGGTTGTTGTTTTTTTAAACAAATGAAGTTGAGATTTATCTAAAGTTATTTATTTGATATAGTGCTTGTTTTAATGTCATGAAATATATATAATGCTGTTATATTAAAATGTGCAAAAACTAAATTATTTTGTTAAATTGATATTTGGGTATTTATATATGTTTAAAGTTAAAAGTCTAAAGGTTTATGTTTCAACTGTGCATAAGTTTTCACATGTAAATTTAAGTATCTTTAATGAAATTTATTAAAAATAAGTCTTAGAATTTTAACTTTCACAAAATTATGTTTACCATTTTACTAAATTTTTACAAATATTAAGGATATAATAACTACTGAACTGATCCTTGAATTGTATTTATTTCGTTTATAAAGACATATTTTACAGATATACTATACATTTTAAAGAAAATAACAATTTAATTCCCTAAATAGATTAAGAAATTATTATACTTACATTTAAAAATTAAAGTATTGATGAATAACTTTGTCTTATTTTATTTATGTTTTAATTTTTTTTTGTTTTTGACTGTTTAGTTATAAATAAAATAAATATTTTAGAAATTTTAACTTGTTATTAGTTTTTTATTTATAATAACTTACAACAATAATTTTTACTGTATTTAGATCTTTGTTTTTTTTAATTAGTTTTGATGTTTATTAGGCAACAACATTTAGTTTTAATTTATATATATATATATCTATATACATATATTGTATAACACAGATGTTTTTGTGTTAAAACTTCATTCCGAATAACGGCGTATTACTGCTCTCAAACAAATTTAAGAACAGATCTACGGAATCTATAAAATATTAACACACTAGTAAAAAAGCATGTATAGTTATGTATAGTGTATATTAGAAATCAAAACATAAAATTATAAAATTGTCTACAAAAAATACAAATTTAATAAAAGCAAACACTTACCTCAAAAAGCTCTAAGAATAAGCAGGTTTTTAAAATGAAAATTAAATTGAGTTGTGCAGAAATGTTACGTCATAATAAATTTAACAAATTGGTTAATAATTTATGCAGTTTAAAGACATTAAGTATTAATTTTGTAAGTGTTTGTGATTGTAAATGTGAATGTTGTGAAATAAATAAGTGCATAAGTAAACAGAGTTATAAGTAAAAACGTCGGTTGTGAGGACAAATATTCGATAAATCTTGCCGCTTATTCAGAAGTAGGTCTTTATCTTCAGCTGCAATTACTGCTCTTTCTGTATTGCAAGTTGGGCAAATTATACTTACTCCGTTGGATGCATGTTTGATCTTTGAAACAATACTCCACTCCATGTTTGGCCTTTAACCGTACCTGTGAAAAAAGCTCCAGACATAATCCGATAAATGCGTGCTTTGTTTTTTATTTATATTTTTAAAAGTATGTTTATGATTAGCATATCTATCCTTGAAACTACATGCTGTACTTCCAAAATAAATTTTATCCTGGCCCTTACTTTAAACTTAAACTTTTTAAACTATATTTTTAATTTTAACAATTACCTTTTAATGGGCAGTTATCTTTACTTATTTTACGGCAATTACATGTTTTAGGCATATTACTTAACTTATCATTATTAGGCTTAGTTGATTTTGAATATTTATTTATAGTTTTATTGCTATGAATTTTACTTTTAGCGCTATTATCACTTACTTGTTCTAAGTTTTCTTTTATAATTTTAGAAATACTTCTAGTTATACGTTGATTACTTTAATCTACACTAACATTAGTAGTATTGATATGAATATTTTCATTATCATTAGTATTTTAATTATCATTACAGCTTATATCTTTAATGTTTAAAGTTTTAATATGTTTTACATAATGGTTAAAATTACCACTATTAGAATTATTTTCATTACTACCGTTAATATCGCTACTATTAAAATTATTATTTTTTATTATTACTGTTATTATTAGTATGATAAGTATAATTAGAAATATTACGTATATCTAGGTTATTACTAACTTTATTACTAAAATTATTATTTGTATTAGCTTTGATATGTCTATTTCTAAAGTTTGAAATTACTTTTTTGTTGTGCTATTGTATCAAAGCTACAACATTACTCACGCAACTATAAGAAATTTTAACTGTCTTTCTATTGAAAATTTTATTATAACAGTGGCTATCGGGAAGTCGATAAATAAAAAACAAAGCACGCGTTTATCGGATTATGTCTGGAGCTTTTTTCACAGGTACGGTAAAAAGCCAAACAGGGAGTGGAGTATTGTTTCAAAGATCAAACATGCATCCAACGGAGTAATTGAATTTGCCCAACTTGCAATACAGAAAGAGCAGTAATTGCAGCAGAAGATAAAGACCTACTTCTGAATAAGCGGCAAGATTTATCGAATATTTGTCCCCACAACCGACGATTCTACTTTAAATAACTATGTCTACTTATGTACTAATTTATTCACAACACTCACATTTACAATCACAAGCACTTGCAACTTTAATACTTAATGTTTTTAAGCTGCATAAATTATTGACCGATTTGTTAAATTTGCTCTAACGTAACATTTCTGCACAACTTAATTTAATTTTCATTTCAAAATCTTAACTATTCTTAGAGCTTTTAGAGGTAAGTGTTTGCTTTTATTAAATTTGTATTTTTGTAGAGAATTTTGTAATTTTATGTTTATATTCCACATAAACACTATACATAATTATACATGCTTTTTTTCTAGTGTGTTAATATTTTATAGACTCCCTAGTTCTGTTCTTAAATATGTTTGAGAGCAGTGAAACGCCGTTAGTCGAAATAAAGTTTTAACACAAAACATCTGTGGTATATATTCCGATAAGCTTAGCTTTTCAGGATCTCCAGGATTTAACGCCTTTTAAAGTTACATCTTATAAATGGTATAATAAAAGTATACGTTTTGTGAATTTACTGGTTGTCAATTTGAAAAGCGTTGCTAGTAATAAAAACCTTTTATGTTTTCTATATACTTTAAAAAAGAAGTTTTTTCATAATCTTAGATAGGTAGTTTTTTTATTTAATTGAAAATTAATAAAATCTTACAAAAAAAAAGATTAAATCGATTATAAACTAACGTTGTATATGTTTTATATTACTATTTTTCAGTTTATTTTTTTTTTAATTAAGTTAGTTTATCTAAATAATACCAAAACTTATATGTATTAATCCTTTAGAAAAAAATTGAAATTTAATTTATTGTTTAATGAAACACAAAATCTTAAATAAAATAAAAATACTTAAATAAACAAAGTTGAACTAAAGGAAGATTAGAAAAAAAGTTTTAGAGAACTGTTTATGTTTATTAATAAATCCGTTTTTTATACTTATAATGCAGAAAAAAAAGAATAAAGCAAATTTCAAAAGGAGCCAGAAATATTTGCTATCATTTAATTTAGTTATTAAAGGTAAATTTTTGACTTTAAAAAAAATGTATATAACACTAAATTTTTTTCAAATATAAAAAAGTTGAGTAAAAGCTTCCTATAAAGTCGATTAAAAATTTAAAATTTACAAAAGTTGAGTTCTGACTTCATTGTGTTAATTTGGAAAAAGCTTATTTAGCTACGTAAACTTAAAATATAATAATAAGTTATTTAACTGAAATTATTAAAGAAATATTAGCATAAGACTTAAAAATATGGTCCAAAACTCAAGCTACTCAGAGCAAATCACATTAGTTTAATTTATTATAACTTATGATGGCATAAGCGAATTTGTTTTAATCTCCGATTTTATTTTCTTATCACAAATGTCAGTCTAATTAGGGTTATTGAAACTGGGCTAAATGACTCCCTTAAGTAAAATAAGCAGCAATGAAGCAAAATGTTGGTAATGAACATTAAAAGGGATATACAAACAGGGGAACTTTTGAATTCAATTTTAACATTATACTAGATATTCTGGAGTAAAACATTAAGAACAAAAAAAAAAACTTTGGTCTTTTTGATGTTAGTTGAAACTTATACAAAAAAATATTTGAAAATTTAAGTAGATTAAGGGGGCCTTAAGCTGTAGAAGGGGAAGCTACGAGATCACAATTTGTTATTTATACTCAATAATCTTGAGTTGATGATTAGAACAAATAAAATGTGAGGCATATTTCATAGTAGTACTGTATAAATCTTTTTGGAGGGGCAATAGCTATTATATTTTTATGTTGGCCTTTTAAAAAATTAAAATTAAAAAAACCATAGTCTTGATTTTTGACAGTAAATTGTGCTACTTTAAGTTCTTTTTTATATAAGTATTAAATATTCAGCTTTTAGCTCAATAGGTTCTCATAAAGTTAGGATCGTTTAACTCTTCACCTTGTTTTTGCTAATTCGAGCTTTAAAATTTTCTGAATAAAAAGGGACTTCAAAACTTTAGCCAAACTTTGAACTCAGGCACTAATCTAAGTTATTTATTTTTTTTGTAAATGAACTCGGTTTTATTCATTTATCCGAAAATTATAAATAGCTATACAATATTATAAAATATACGGCAGTCTTTATTTTTAGTGTAATTTTTTTTATTAAACCTTTCTATTAAATAAAAATACTATTATTTATTACAAAATATCAGCTCTACCAGCTTATTACAATCATACCTACTTTTTTTAAAGTGCAAAATCAGTAAGAACATAATGAACAAAAAAAAAACTAACCATATTAGAAACGAAATAAAAAACATAAAAATCCAAAAGTGTTGTGCTAATTGTAAGGAAGATTTTCTTTTTAGTTTATTTAATGATGTCTATAAATTTCAGTTGTCATAAAAAGTTTTCTTTAATTTATTTCGAAAAAAAAAGCTATTTAATCTCAAAATTTTCGGATGTTGAAACTTATAGTTTTATATTTTTTACTATGTTATACTTTAAGAAAAGAAAACTAGAAAACTAGTAAACAAAAACAAAAACACATTTGCAAAAGAACTCAAATTTACAAAAAATAAACGTATACTTTCAAATGGCAATTTAAATGTGTTAAAAGTTGCAAATCAAAATGTTTTTATATGAACACAATGTGCTTTTTTGTAAATCACAAAACAACTAATTGCTGCTAATGAGCTTTAATTCATATACGGTCTAGTATATTTATTTAAAGATACATAAAAATAGTACAATAATCTACTCGTTCAACTCAAAGTTGTAATAGAAAAAATAAATAATAAATGTTGTAAAAGTAGTATAAAGATTTTATATCTATAATAAAGTAAATATTTTTAACTAAACCATTGGCTTAAATGAAGAATCAAACGATAACAGACATCTTTAATGATTAAAAAGTCAATTCAAGGGAATGGGTGAATTAAAAGTGAATTTTTTCTTTTAAAATTTGTATGGTTCTTCACCAATTAACTCATCAGGTTAAAACAACTAATGTTAGAAAATTTCTATGTAGAAACAGCCAGCTTGATTCTTTAAACAAATTAAATGTTAGTTTAGCAGATTATAAACCTATTAACAATAATTAAGAATTGCTAGAGCCTCAATGAGAAATTTTAAATCTACATATAAAGCAAGATCAGTTGATAAAAGAAGGTCTAAAAATTGAAAAATATGTTGAGAGTATTAAACTTAAGATTAAAGAACTAACAAATAAATTCTTAGAAAAGCCAATGTAATATAATAGTATTCTAGGGGTAAATTAGGCATAGCAATTGGGTGATTTTTTCTTGAATCTTTTTACATTTTACTGTACGTTGTTTTCTTTAACCTAGTACTGCAAATTTCTGCAAGTGTTTTTGACTCATGTCTAAATTATTTTTGAAATTAACTTCTAGTAAAAGCATTAAAACTTTTTAAGGATTTATTAAAAAAAAATATTATAACTTAAGAGAACTGATTAAAATCTGTTATTTGTTTATTTCCAGTTATCTGAAATCTTTTTGTGTTATTAATGTTTTTTTTTTTTTGTTTTTCAAATCCTAAGGTAAAATTCAATTCCCGTTAAGAGGAATAAAAAGAAGTGGGGTAAAGATTCCCTTTAAAAATAGCAGAAAGAGGAAATGTTACGCTATTCCAAGTTTCACTTGAAAACCATTTTGTTTTTAAGAGAAAATTAGGAGTTTACACTTACAAGCACTTACAAGTCTTGCCCGGAAAGGTCTTATAAAACAAAAAGTGAAAAAGAGAATGAGAGCGCGTTTGTCTTTTATTAAACTGCATGATGCACCTATTTTTAATGTTTTGAGTCACAAGCTGACATTCCAGACTGAGATGGTGGTCAGAACCAGCAGGAGCTGCAGAGACTGTTTAGAAGAAAGACATTTCAATATTGGTATTAAGTTTGTTTTATAAAATTTAAGTATACATAATTATAGTTGTAATGAAATTGTAAAGGTTTTTATTTAAAGTAAGTTTAAGAATTCATTTACTGTACATTTTTATAGCTCTTTTGATTTTCATCAAGTGATTTATTAAAAGCATTTTTTACAGTGGTTAAATATAAGGCATTTTTCACATAATTGACATACTTTTATAGTTGTTGTGGTTTTTACAATTGGTTTCGTGTTTATTGAAGTTCTTTTAATAGAGAAACCCTCTCAATTGTTGTGCCTGGTTATTTATAAAAGTATTGATATCTAGTAGTATTAAGTCTAGATTAAAATATTAAATATATGAAATTCAAATAGTAAAGTCAAACTAAGACTGAGCCCTATGTGTAAGCTTTCTAGGGTAAATGTTGGGTCACCAACTGCAATGGGTTTCAAGTCTACACAGAAGAAACAACATGTATATTTATAGATTATCACTTTAAACAGCCTTTTAAACTATTTATAACAGTCGAGCCCCGGTTAACAGTCAAAAGTTTAGTTTTTTGTGAACCACAACTGGCATACCTATTTCTAATACAAATAATTACATAAACCAGTTGTTTTTGTCTTATTTAGTGTGAAAACTATAAAAATTAAATTAATGGTAAGTTTTCAGTCTTTAATAACTTCAAAGTATAATTGTTATGCATATATTTGTTTGAAAGTTTGAGGTTTTGTTGTACTACAAAAAGTGGTTGTATTATAAAAAAAGACTTTTATGTCAAATTATACATGGAAATTATACGAGTAACTATATAGTTACATTATTTTGAAATTTGTTGTAAACAATATAAAATTATAATTTTTTTAGCTAAAGTTATTTTTATGATTAGTTAATTATTTTAATAAACACATTATTAAAAATATATAAAAACTTTTTTATTTTCTTGCTTTTCTCTTTACAAAATATCATTAAAAGATCAAATTAAGTTAATGGCTGTTTTGACAAATTACTTATATATTTTTATTTCACTCTTATATAGGAAAAAAATTCAAAACACATCTATATTAATCTTTTTAAATGTTTTAACAAAGTTATTGTACTGTATAGATTATAAACATTTTTGATATAGATTTGACAAAGTGGCTTAATTTTTGAAAGCCAGAAGTCAATAGCTGCAAAAGGGGCAATCAAAGCAGTCATAAAAGATTACTTAGGTGAAGCTCAAAAGAAATTAAAACTTTACTTTAACTATTCTTAAATATATATTAAGAAAAAAAAAAATTAACTACAACTTAGATAATATTTGAAACTCACACTAGACTTTTTTATTGGGTTTGTTTAACATTTGCCTAATAATTTTTATACAAAAATCTAAGACAAAATTCATTCAAAAACATCTTTATTAAAGCAACAAACGAGTAAAATCGATTTCGGCTAACGCTTTTCAATTACTTTAGTTAGCAACTAATTTTAAGATTAAATTTTGAGTATATAAATAGTTAGAGGTTACATCAGAAAAATCAGAAAAATCAATTAACACTAATTAGCATAATTGAGCAAAATTAATTAGACATTCACAATTCATAAATGCATATATAAAACAGTTTATCAGTAATTTAACTAAGATAAGCAACATTAAAAATAAAATAAAAATAAGCGACAAAATTCAAATAAAATCTATAACAACTTATAAAGATTAGATTTATAAACATATTGTTGCTTACACAATTTAGGTTTATATGTTTTTATAAATAGAGATTCTAAAACACTAAGGTGATAATCGTTACGAGCTTTACTTAAAATTGAAAAGTTACTGTCATTATAGTTCTTTGCGCAATCTGAATTGTTTAATAAGTGTTCAGCTATCGCTGATGATCTATTAGATGGTTTTTTTAAACCAGTGTCCATCCATCTTCTGAGGGAATTAAAAACGTGTTGATTCCTTCTAATATGGAATCTTTGAGACGTTCTGCCAATGTACTCACTGTCACAGTGGCACTTGTACATATAAATAATTTTGCTTTTTTCCTGATCGGCAGTACGGTCTTTACAAATTCCATTTAAGGGCTTTCTTGTAGCATGACTGATTCTTAGTTGTACAGAGTTAAAAGTGGAGTTTACAGTGTATTTTACAGTCTTTTCAAGAGCAGTTGCTACTTTACCGAAATATGGCAATCTCAAATATACAGGGCATTTTCTAGGACCAAATTTAACCGGTTTTTCAAATTTTGAGATTGTATTGTTAATTGTCTTTCTGACTATATGCGATGGATAACAAAGAGCTTCAAAATTATTTTTTATTTTATCTAATTCCTCTTCAAACAACTTTTTCGAGCAAATCTTGTGTGCTCTGAATACCAAACAAGAGATTAAACCGAGTTTTTGAGATAAAGGGCAGAATGACTGAAATGGAATATATTGACCAGCAAATGTAGGTTTTCTGTAAACAGTGGTAAGCAACTCGGAAGATGTACGCAACAGATGTACATCCAAGAAAGGTAAGCAATTGTCTTTTTCTTTTTCAATAGTAAATTTTAAATTTGGGTGTAAATTCGAAATTTTGCTAAATAATTCCTCAATGTTATATTCATCATTGTAAGACACAAAAATGTCATCAACATACCTAATATAGTTTATTGGTTTTTCATACTTGGAAAAGAGCAATGTTTCAAAGTATCCCACAAAAATGTTGGCTAAAATAGGGCCAAGTGGACTACCCATCGCTACTCAATCTATCTGTTTATAAATATAAGAATTAAATCTGAATTCAACATTTTTTACTGCCATGTTTAACATACTAAGACAAACATCTTTTGGAATAGAAGGAGCTGTAAGACCAGAATTGTAAAGTTCATTTAGACATATATTTATAGTTTCATCCACTGGGACATTAGTAAAGAGGCTTTTTATGTCAAAAGAACACATGTTACTTGGTAAAAAAGCATTTTTTCTTATGACTTCAACGAATGAGAAAGAGTCTTTTATACAAAAAGTGGAATACTTACTGGAAACTGGTTCGAGGATTTTGATTAGAAGCTTTGAAATTTTATATTGTGCAGAATTACTCATATCTAAAATAGGTCTTGTTGGAACACCGTCTTTGTGAGTTTTAGGTAGTCCGTACAGTTTCGGACACTGAGAACCTGAAGGTCTAATAGACTCATACAAATCCTTAGAAATATAACCTTTGGCATACCAACCTCTGAGCTTAAGTTGAAAAGCTCGTTCTATTTTAACAGTTGAATCAAATCTTTCAAAAGGACCTAGTTTAATAAATTTATCTTTATCTTCTAAAATATCATACATTTTCTTTAAATAATCCTCTCTATTTAACAAAACAAAAGATGAGCCCTTATCAGCCTTTAGAATTGCTATATCAGGATTAGATTTCAGAGACTTATAGGCTTCATTGCAGTCTTTAAACATTCTAAAATCAGAAGAGTTACATTTTACATTAGTAAAAGAATGAGACAAGCTGTATAGCTTTGCATTACAACCGTCTAACTTCTCTTGGGATATTGGTCTGTGATGTCTAAGTTGTCCTGATAAAATTTCAAACTCAGAGAAAAATTTTTTCACGTTGCAGGTTGTTAAAGGGGATAGAGAATTTCAGACCATTTTCTAATACGAACTTTTCATTAACATTCGGTACATAGTCAGAGAGGTTTAATACTTTAGTAAATGTTGAAGAAAAATTACCAAAACGTTTTGTCCTGAGGTGTAGTAAACTTTTGTTGTTTTTATCCAGAATCTTTTTATCATTTCTTTTGATAAGTTCACTCAAATACTTAATAAACTTTAATCTATCTATCAATGACAAAAAAGTGACAATAATTTTAAAACTACTGACAAAATTCAGTTTAATAAATTTGTTCATACTATACAGTCTACCAATTTCATCTTTTATAAACATTTTTTCCACTGATGGGCTTTGCTTAAGTTTTGACCTTTTTATTCTGTGATAAATTACATTTGGACATACACGAGACTGGATACAATCATTTAAGAACTTGACTTTCAATACATTATTTTGTAACTTCAGTTTACATTTCTGAACTTTGTTCAACAATATCAATTGTTCTTTGCTGTACTTATGTCTTAACTTAGTATATAACTTTTTAGTACTACATATCTTGTACAAAAATCTAAGACAAAATTCATTCAAAAACATCTTTATTAAAGCAACAAACGAGTAAAATCGATTTCGGCTAACGCTTTTCAATTACTTTAGTTAGCAACTAATTTTAAGATTAAATTTTGAGTATATAAATAGTTAGAGGTTACATCAGAAAAATCAGAAAAATCAATTAACACTAATTAGCATAATTGAGCAAAATTAATTAGACATTCACAATTCGTAAATGCATATATAAAACAGTTTATCAGTAATTTAACTAAGATAAGCAACATTAAAAATAAAATAAAAATAAGCGACAAAATTCAAATAAAATCTATAACAACTTATAAAGATTAGATTTATAAACATATTGTTGCTTACACAATTTAGGTTTATATGTTTTTATAAATAGAGATTCTAAAACACTAAGGTGATAATCGTTACGAGCTTTACTTAAAATTGAAAAGTTACTGTCATTATAGTTCTTTGCGCAATCTGAATTGTTTAATAAGTGTTCAGCTATCGCTGATGATCTATTAGATCAGGGGTCGGCAAACTGCGGCCCGCGGGCCAATTGCGGCCCGCGAAGGGTAAATCTGCGGCCCGCGAGCACGTTATTTTTTTGAATGGATTGCGGCCCGCGAAGGAAAATTTTGTGGCCCGCGAGTGTGTTGAAGTGGCCCGCTTAGCAAAAATATATTTCAAGATAAATTTTTTCGGTAATTCGACTTAATTTGATTAGTTTGGTTTTAAGTCTCTGTATAATATTTAAGATAATTAGAAGAAATTATTGCTTTAGTTTAAAAATGTGAAAAAAACAGATAAGCATTCTAACAGGATATTTTTCTCAGTTTCATAATAACTTCTTTTTTACAACAGCAAGTATTATCTAGAAAAGGAGTGTAAAGAGTGCTTGGATTTAATAAGTTAGATATATAAAACCTATTTATTAAATAAATTAAATGCAAATGTTTTCCATTTTGTACAAAAGTAATGCATAGTTATTAAGTAAAGTGTCATTTCTTTATAGCTTAGAAATTCTTTTTCAATATGTTTTATACCTAAGTTTTCTTTATAGATTTTTTATTTGTAAATGTTACATTTTAGTGTAAAAACAATTAATATAACATAATAATAAGAAATAAGTTTTATTTGATTTTTGTTTTAATTTTAATTTTTTAAAAGTTTTCTTTGAACTTTAAATTAGTTTTTATGCACACCAACTTAAAAAGATGCTCATATTTTAAACCACTTTTTATTTAATACTTTAGTTAGTTAAATTTAGTTTGTGCATACTTTTCTAACATTGTTATTTATACATTTCATATCTAAATTTGTACAGACACATTTAAAAAAATATATATATGAAATAAGTTAATATAGTTTTTGTTAGGTATATATATTACATTTTTTAGATATTTTTTTTTGTCAAACTTAGTTTATTTTTATGCCTTGCATATCAATACACACAATTACTGTTTTTTGGAGCTACATATTTAATAAAAACTAGATTTAGGGATGGTAAGTTTATTAAGTTTATTCATTGTTAATCAAAATAGTTCAAATTCAAGCAAATAAACAACTAAACATTGCCACACACTCAGACTATCACTATTTTAAGACTTTAAATCTCAGGCCAACTAAGTCATTTTTTAAGTTGTTGGCTAGAATTGCTTCTTGTATACAACACTATGTGGAATATTTTTGTTGACTCAGGCTGGCTTTTTTGCTTGAAATAGTGGCAAATTAAACTTATGATGTATGTTTTGCTCAATCAATAGTGTTAGTTTGAGCTATAAAATATGTTAAAATTTTAAATTTTGCAGCTAATATAATTCAAAATGTTATTTATATTATAACGTACTTTTAAGTGTGAACAATCAGTGTTGCCAAAAAACTTGAATCCAGGAAAAGTTTTGAACTAGAAAACTTATGCTTAAAAATTCTGGAAAAAAACTTGAATCAGAGAATTTCAAACAATTTTTACATGCAAAGTAATAAAATTCCGATTTGACACTAAAAACTTACCAAATAAATATTTTTCTACTAGAAAATATATTAAAGAAGCTTAACATTTTTTTTTAATATTTATATATTTGTTAAGATGTAACGTTAAAAGGCGTTAAATCCTGTAGCCGATAACCGCCGTTAGTCGGAATAAAGTTTTAACACAAAAACATCTGTGGTATATTTGTTAAGACATTTTTTTCAACTTAAATTAAACTTTACACTAAAATTAAAAGAAGGAATTGTACTTCCAAAAACTTTGTTTTGGTGCATTTCACCTTTACTTGTAAAATTTCACCGATTGTTGTGCTGCGCTTTGAAACTAAAGCAAGAAATTCTATTATAATGTCAAAGTTTATAAAAACATCTCTAATAAAAATTCTCAGATGAGCAATAGTTTTTTTTATCAGTGCTCTCATGTTAACAGATTGATTAAAGTCCTAGTTTGATTTATGCGAATATAACCTTAATGCATTTCCTAAACACGACTTCTAGCTGTCATTGAAGAAATAAAAAAAAAGTTTTTCATTACCGCCAACATAAATTTTTTAGAAAAGTTTTCAATTATAAACGGTATTTCATTTTAAGTAATAAATTTTGCTACTTTATAAATTGCTTTAACATTTTTTTCTGATCATTCTGTAGTTACTGAAGATAATCATGTGCTTTGTTGGAGAACTGACTTTGGTGACTTGTTTTTTTTTTTTGTTTCTCGCAATAATTCCTAACTAACGTTTTTTAGTCTTGTAGCTCGTCTTATATTTTACAATTACTATTTTTAAATGCAATATTCTTATTTCAGATAAAGAGTTGCCAAAATGCTCAATAAAAAATTTTTTTTTTACGTCGCTAATGACTCAATAGAATTTTATACTTTTGTTAAGTTTGTTTAAGAGTCCATTCTAGCTCACTTATATTTTTTTGGCATGTAATTTATTAACTGTTAATAACCTTTGTTATTTCTTTATGTTGTGAACTTTATTTTAACTGGGTTGCTACACAAACAGGCTATTTTAAAAGCTTGAAGACTCTGGTAAATGTGAAACTTTTATTTCAAACACTTTAAAGAAATCTTTCAATTCTCAGAATAGTTTTTATGACTGTAGAGTAGTTTACTAATTGTAATTTTTTCTTGTTTTTCTTACACTTTGTTTACTTTTTGATAATGATGATATTTTAGCTAGGTACTTAAGCGTGATTAACAACTATTTATTAGCTTTTTTAACTTTTAATAAACATAGGCTGGTTTGATACAACTCAGACATTTTTGCTTTTTAAGTTGCAACCATGTAAAATATCAATTACTAATAAGATATTTTATTAAAATTTTCGATAATGAATTATGTTAAATAGTTTGTTTTAGCTTTCTGGAATACAAACAGGAATTAATTATATTAAGTTAACTAATTAAAAAAATTTCTAATGAGTGTAAACGCAACACGCAACAACTTTTTTCGAAGTAAATATTCTTAGAAAAATGAAAAAGAGTTGATAATGTAACAAATGTATAAAAGTAACCCAAAAATTGTCTTTCAAGTTAGGTTTTTATAGATAGTTAGGTTGTAAGCAAAATTAAAAATTTTTTAAGATTAACTTATTAATTTCTTATGAAAGTACATAGTCTGTTAACACTTAAGTATATTAGTCAATGTAAATTATTTACTAATAGATATTGATTTTAATTTGGCATTTTATGTATAGCTAAAAGTTATTTCAATTTTTAGGGTGAATAAGAGTAAAACTTTTCTTCAGTGTGAGTAAAACTAAAACCAAGTTATTATTCAAATGTCACTAAAACTAAAACTGCGGCCCGCGAAAACTTTGGAAACTTGAAATTTGGCCCGCGACCACCTAATGCCTGCCGACCCCTGTATTAGATGGTTTTTTTAAACCAGTGTCCATCCATCTTCTGAGGGAATTAAAAACGTGTTGATCCCTTCTAATATGGAATCTTTGAGACGTTCTGCCAATGTACTCACTGTCACAGTGGCACTTGTACATATAAATAATTTTGCTTTTTTCCTGATCGGCAGTACGGTCTTTACAAATTCCATTTAAGGGCTTTCTTGTAGCATGACTGATTCTTAGTTGTACAGAGTTAAAAGTGGAGTTTACAGTGTATTTTACAGTCTTTTCAAGAGCAGTTGCTACTTTACCGAAATATGGCAATCTCAAATATACAGGGCATTTTCTAGGACCAAATTTAACCGGTTTTTCAAATTTTGAGATTGTATTGTTAATTGTCTTTCTGACTATATGCGATGGATAACCAAGAGCTTCAAAATTATTTTTTATTTTATCTAATTCCTCTTCAAACAACTTTTTCGAGCAAATCTTGTGTGCTCTGAATACCAAACAAGAGATTAAACCGAGTTTTTGAGATAAAGGGCAGAATGACTGAAATGGAATATATTGACCAGCAAATGTAGGTTTTCTGTAAACAGTGGTAAGCAACTCGGAAGATGTACGCAACAGATGTACATCCAAGAAAGGTAAGCAATTGTCTTTTTCTTTTTCAATAGTAAATTTTAAATTTGGGTGTAAATTCGAAATTTTGCTAAATAATTCCTCAATGTTATATTCATCATTGTAAGACACAAAAATGTCATCAACATACCTAATATAGTTTATTGGTTTTTCATACTTGGAAAAGAGCAATGTTTCAAAGAATCCCACAAAAATGTTGGCTAAAATAGGGCCAAGTGGACTACCCATCGCTACTCCATCTATCTGTTTATAAATATAAGAATTAAATCTGAATTCAACATTTTTTACTGCCATGTTTAACATACTAAGACAAACATCTTTTGGAATAGAAGGAGCTGTAAGACCAGAATTGTAAAGTTCATTTAGACATATATTTATAGTTTCATCCACTGGGACATTAGTAAAGAGGCTTTTTATGTCAAAAGAACACATGTTACTTGGTAAAAAAGCATTTTTTCTTATGACTTCAACGAATGAGAAAGAGTCTTTTATACAAAAAGTGGAATACTTACTGGAAACTGGTTCGAGGATTTTGATTAGAAGCTTTGAAATTTTATATTGTGCAGAATTACTCATATCTAAAATAGGTCTTGTTGGAACACCGTCTTTGTGAGTTTTAGGTAGTCCGTACAGTTTCGGACACTGAGAACCTGAAGGTCTAAAAGACTCATACAAATCCTTAGAAATATAACCTTTGGCATACCAACCTCTGAGCTTAAGTTGAAAAGCTCGTTCTATTTTAACAGTTGAATCAAATCTTTCAAAAGGACCTAGTTTAATAAATTTATCTTTATCTTCTAAAATATCATACATTTTCTTTAAATAATCCTCTCTATTTAACAAAACAAAAGATGAGCCCTTATCAGCCTTTAGAATTGCTATATCAGGATTAGATTTCAGAGACTTATAGGCTTCATTGCAGTCTTTAAACATTCTAAAATCAGAAGAGTTACATTTTACATTAGTAAAAGAATGAGACAAGCTGTATAGCTTTGCATTACAACCGTCTAACTTCTCTTGGGATATTGGTCTGTGATGTCTAAGTTGTCCTGATAAAATTTCAAACTCAGAGAAAATTTTTTCACGTTGCAGGTTGTTAAAGGGGATAGAGAATTTCAGACCATTTTCTAATACGAACTTTTCATTAACATTCGGTACATAGTCAGAGAGGTTTAATACTTTAGTAAATGTTGAAGAAAAATTACCAAAACGTTTTGTCCTGAGGTGTAGTAAACTTTTGTTGTTTTTATCCAGAATCTTTTTATCATTTCTTTTGATAAGTTCACTCAAATACTTAATAAACTTTAATCTATCTATCAATGACAAAAAAGTGACAATAATTTTAAAACTACTGACAAAATTCAGTTTAATAAATTTGTTCATACTATACAGTCTACCAATTTCATCTTTTATAAACATTTTTTCCACTGATGGGCTTTGCTTAAGTTTTGACCTTTTTATTCTGTGATAAATTACATTTGGACATACACGAGACTGGATACAATCATTTAAGAACTTGACTTTCAATACATTATTTTGTAACTTCAGTTTACATTTCTGAACTTTGTTCAACAATATCAATTGTTCTTTGCTGTACTTATGTCTTAACTTAGTATATAACTTTTTAGTACTACATATCTTGTACAAAAATCTAAGACAAAATTCATTCAAAAACATCTTTATTAAAGCAACAAACGAGTAAAATCGATTTCGGCTAACGCTTTTCAATTACTTTAGTTAGCAACTAATTTTAAGATTAAATTTTGAGTATATAAATAGTTAGAGGTTACATCAGAAAAATCAGAAAAATCAATTAACACTAATTAGCATAATTGAGCAAAATTAATTAGACATTCACAATTCATAAATGCATATATAAAACAGTTTATCAGTAATTTAACTAAGATAAGCAACATTAAAAATAAAAAAAAAAAAAGCGACAAAATTCAAATAAAATCTATAACAACTTATAAAGATTAGATTTATAAACATATTGTTGCTTACACAATTTAGGTTTATATGTTTTTATAAATAGAGATTCTAAAACACTAAGGTGATAATCGTTACGAGCTTTACTTAAAATTGAAAAGTTACTGTCATTATAGTTCTTTGCGCAATCTGAATTGTTTAATAAGTGTTCAGCTAATATTTTTGATTTTATTTTTTGTAATGTAGTATTTCTATAATAACTCCTTTTGTATTCATTAAGCTACCTTAAAATTTAAAATGTTAGGTACTAGTGTAAAGTAGTTTGTTGTTTTATGGTTCTAGGTTTTACAAAACATTAATAATAAATTAATAATTAATAATAAAAAGTGAAAAGCAAAATATATTTCAGTTTATTAGTTTGGTAAGTCTACAAATTTATCATTATTAGTTACCACTTATTTAATCTTTATTTTTATTTTGAGATTGTTACCAGCTTAATAAACTTTAAAGTCTGTATACAATTATGGTTAAAAGGATTATTGCTTTTAATAGCGATTTTGAAAAGAGTTTTGATTTTTAAGAAATTTTTTTTTTATCTTTTCTGAATTTAGAAAAGTGAACCCTAATTTCTGTTTTAAAATTTGTTTATATTGTTTTATATTGAATTCAATTTGCAATTCAAAATTTTTCATGTTTGAAAAAAAAGAGATTTTTTGAAATAAACATAAACAAATTTTTAAAAACCAAACAGTTTAGAAACTTTGAAAACTTTTACAAATAAAAGTTGTTTATTGTTTATGTTATGCATTATTAAAAATAAAATAACAGTGAATAAGACTTAAAATTGAATTAGTTACTCATGACAAAATTGATTTTTTTTTAAATCAAGTTTTTGTAAAACTTTTAAAATATTCAGAAATAAAATCAAACAAACGTTTATTAGAATATTTATGAATTTTAAAAATATCGAAGCGAGTGTTTGATTTAACTATATTAAGATAAAATTTTACCTCAAATATTGAGGACAATGTACTACAATCAATAAAATACTTTTTTTAATATAATAGGAGTAAGGTAGGTAAAAGTAGATGTATTTTTGAAGTATTTGTATTTTGTCTTGTTTATTAAAAACGGTTTTTATTATAAAAGTTTGAAATAAACTGTTAGATAAAAATTTAAAGTATAAACTTTTAGTTTTAATAAGTTTAACAAAAAATCGTTTAAAAACATATAAAATAAAACTAAATATAACTTTAAGAAACACTTTAACGAAAAACGTTTTATTTGTAAACTCATATATTATTTATTTTTTCAATTATTTAACAATAAAAATAAATGCTACCTATTTACTGAATCTAATTGACTTACATTTACTCTAAAATTAACAACATTATATATAAAGATATACCTTCGTAGTGATCAAAATAATATTAGCTGTTATTTAAAAACATAAATTTAAACAGAGTTTTATTGATTTTTTTCGATTTTGCTCATAACTTTCTTGTTAATATACAAAGCATATAAGTAAACAAAAAAATGTAGTTATTTAAGTTAATGTTAAAGTTTTTTTTTAATGAATAGATGATTATATTATTTGTAGTATTAATATCAAATATGCAGTTTGTGTAAAATTAAATTTTATCTATTGCCATTTTTTTAATTGAAAAAGATATGAAGGTTATTTAAAAACTTATTGTTTCTAAAAAAAACGCTTATATAAAAGTTTTAAATTTAGTTTTCGGAATTTCCTTACTAGCTTCTCAAAAATTTTTATTTGTTTAACTCCCTCATATCTTCTAAAACTAAAAAATATTCTTCAAGCAAAAAGCACTCCTTTGATAATAAAATACATAAATAGATTGGATTAGTAGAAAGAAATTTTTACTATTGCAAAGTTTATTTTAAAGATAACATTAAAAATATATAATTCAGTATTTTATTGTTTATCTTAAGTTAAATCAGCTATTTACATTTCAGTAAATTGTGCAATTTTTTTAATAAAGACATTGAATAGTATTAACATTTAAAGAAAATAACAGATTTTTTAAATAAATATGGATGAACTTATAAAAACCTAGATATTTTCAATCTTTAATAAACTTTGTGCAAATAAAGTTTGTTTATTGTTTATATTATTCATTATTAAAACTAAAATAACCGTGAAAACGACTCATAATATATTTATATTATAATATGCATTTTTTTTTAAACCAAATTATTTTATAACTCATTAAAGATAAAGAAAAAAAAACACGTTTAATATAACTTATGTTTTTTGAGAATAAAGAAGCTGGTGTTACTCAAACAAAAATAAAACTTTACCGCAATTGCCAATGACATTAAAACATAATTTAAAAAAAGTTTGTTTTAAAATGTAAATACATAAAAGCAAGCTAAGTAAAAATCATTATTTAAAAAAAATGTTTTATCATATACATATTATTGTGAGCTTTTTTTTAGTATTTTGTAGAATAACCTAAAATATACATTTTTAAAGCAGAAAATTTAAGTTTTTTTAAGTTCTGAAGTTAAAAAAGTCATAAAAAAACGTCTGAACAATATTAAAAAAACTTTTAAAAATAGTTTAACAAAGAGCTTTTTAGTTCAAATACTATTAATTTTTATTAAGTGTTTTTAAAATACAAAACCTTTTAACTAAATCTAATTGAATTACATTAAATTCAAGACTTAACAAAATTGTGTATAAAGATCTACCATCGAAATGTTTTTAACACGGGTTAGTGGTAATTTGTGTAAATATTTTGAGCTGAGTTTTATTGTTTATTTTGCACATTCTCACAAAAATCGTGTTATACTTTAAATCATTCAAAAACAGAAAGCAAGTGAATTTAAATTGAACTTTTTATTTTCTTAATAGATGCTTATATTACTTAAAATTTCAACATAACAAGTAAAGTACGAACTATACTTAACATTATTTTTGTCAACTAAGGATAAATTTAAAAAGTACTATAGTTGTTGAAACACTTTTTTTATCTTAACAGTATATAGACTAAATATTTTTTTTTAATTTATCGAATATGTTTTGAGTAAGTTTTGATTTGTTTTAATTTTCAGTTAAAAATCATGTGAAACACGTTTGTGCACATCTTATATAGAAAACGCTACTAAGAGTTGTTTATTATTAAATTGGTATAAAAATATCTATGGAATGAAGGTTTTTATTTCCTCTTAAAGTAAGTACTACATATGTAATTAAATATAATAAACTTACAAAATAAATTATTAACTGTATTTGAAAACCATTATTAGACTACAAAAGTCTACGTCAACTTTTTTACAGATTAAGTAAAACATTAAAGCTGTTTTGAAGCTATATTAAAATGCAAATGTTCAATGATTTTAAATGTTACACAGAAATTAATGAAAATAAAACATTTATATACTTAGTATTAATAATTTCAAGCTATTTTTAATTAGGGAAAATAAATTTAAGATGCTTGTCAGTTATTTATTATAATATTTGTTATATTTTATTTATCTAATTAATTAAGTTTTTGAACATTTTAATGATTTTTTCTAATAAACTACCATTTTAATGGGTGAGTTTATTAAAATACTTACATATAGTTGTGTTTTTTACTTTATTGTTGATATATATTTTTTTTAATTTAAATAAATTTCAATTATTAAAAAAAGTTGAGATTTATTAAGCAAAAAAACTTCAACATATTTTAGCAGGTCATACAAGGTCTCATGAAGTTATTGATTTATTAATGTGATTTTGTTCTTGTAGGTTCAATCACAGACGTAGATTTGTTGCTTTTTATTTTAATATTAAAATAACACATTCTAATAGAAAAGTTCTGTTATATATTCAATAGAAAAACTATTGTTCTTATGCATTAGTTCTATTAAAATCATAACTTTATTTCAATTCTACTAAAGAACTATCACTTATTTTGTTTTATCAAAAAAAAAAGTTAGCTGTTTGATTTCAACTGTTTAAATGTTAACTATTTTTATTAATGATCTAAAAAAACTAAAGCTTTCGTAAAGCGTACTTTTACTAATAATATTTCAAAAACATAAAAAACATACGTATAAGATTTTTTAAAGTAAATAGATATATATTTGTAGATAAATTTAAGTATTGTGTATTTCATTTTTAATAGCATAACACCAAATTTCTGGTATTATAAACCTTTAAATACGTTATAGGCAAACTTAGAATTAAGTTAATTTTGTTTAGTTTAGTATTAATTTTTGTCTAAAATAAAGCTAAGAAAAACAGCAGCTATCAAAGTTATACAAAACAAAATTAGAAAAACTATGAAGTGAAAGGTAATCTACATAAGTGACAAAAAAACTCATAAAAAAAAATTCTTAATTAACTTTTTTAAAACCAAGCATAATACTTAATATAACTCAAAGTAATTTTCGAGGTCGATAAGCCAGTATTCATTATATATAGTCATTATTAAATCACCATAAACTAATAAAAAGTTTTGAATAAATCGGACATATTTTAGTAGTTTTTGTTTTTTCACTAACTCAAATTTATTTGATTAAAACTACTATAACTAGACTTATCATAAATAAAATCAAGTTTTTATTACTTCCTTGTTACTTTTTTTAATAATTTTGATATCAGCCTTTATTGTTAGGTATGTTTAGGACAACAAGATAATATACATTATTTAGTGCTTAACGGTAGCAGATTGTTGTATAATAAATAATATTAATGAATATGAATATATATTCATTTATCAATTACAGATTATACTGTTTAAAATACTATAAAGTCAATGTATGTTAGATATAAATAGTTAAAGAGACAACTGATGAAATATGTTTAAACTTCACCAATGTTTTTTACGCTAGTAATCAATTATTTATTGTACTAGATCAACAATTGTTTTTTTGTTCGGTATTTTTTTTCAAGTTCAAAGATAACTTTTTATAGTTAGGCCGTAAATTGTTCCAGTTGGATAATAATCTTGAAAACGTTTTGTTACTTACAACTTGAATAACAATGTGAATATTTATTTTCCGATTTAGCAATTTTTCTTGAAAACTTTAGTTCAGCTTAAATTATTTCGTACGTAATAAGCTTGTTATTTATTAATTTAGAGAACTAGTTTCTTAACTTAATGGACTAATATTTATTTAATATTATTATGAACTAAAATTAAATAGTTTTATACATTTTTTGTCCTAGACTGCTTGATTATTTTTTTTAAATTAAATTAAACTAATTGACTTATTTAATACAAAACATTTTAATTTTGAATGTAATAAGCTGAATAGCGCTGTTAATTTGGACTATATTTTATAATACTTATTGAAGCAAGACATAACTAATATATTGGTTATTTTAATAGTTATACAATAAATTCTAACTAATGATAAAAAAGATGTACTATAAGAATTTGATCAAAAGTAACAATAATATTCATTAATTTTTTTTAAGCCATTTAAAGTTTTAGTTTTTTTAAGAAAACAAAGCAAAATTATTACAGCGCGTACAACAAAGACATTGACGTCAAACAATTGCCACGTCATATCATGTCATTATGCACTCTTTTGTACATTGCACTGCTAAGAACATGTTACAAAATATATTGATAACTTGTAGTTTGTTGTTACAAAAATTTAGTGTTTTTCAAGTTTTAGGAAAATTTTGTAATAACTAGAACACACAATATATATAAATACAATTATGTTTTTTTTTTATAAATGCAACGTTAATCGATATAGTATTGTTATTTTATTTTTTTATAATATTAATTACTTATCATGAAATAAAAACTACATTGGTCTATAAAGCAATGTATTAATGCTAATTTTAACTTATATGTTTTACTTTTTAGCAAAAATAAAACACGTTCCTTCTATTTATAGGTTTGTGTCATTGTTCCACTTACAAATGTCTCTCACACGAAGTTGTTATGAGCCATTCTTAACTTTTCGGTCAAGTGGGCACATAAGTGGACCACAAGGCAGTACTTAAGTGGGGGTGTGTAACAATAAGATAAAGTTTGAATTAGTTGGGTTCGTTTTAATGCAATGTTTGCAATTGTTTGTATTTTGAAACTGTAATTATAATTTTGTATAGTGTTTACAAAAGAGTAACAATAAAAAACTGAAACAAAAGTATAAATAGCTCGCATTTATGTGCATATTGTACTACTATTACATTGTAAGCTTATCGAATAGCGAAAAAACATGAACATATACTGTTTATATATACATATTGAATATATATTTTTTTCTATATGTTTTATAAACAAAAATATTGTTTTGAGTTATTTAACACGCTTTTGGATGGGTACCTAAAAGTAATTATAAAATAGTTTAGTTTGAAACTTGAATTAATTTTTGCGGTATATACATCAATTTGTTAGTAAAGACAGGATATAGTTTAGTTTTGTTTAAATAAAAATAAACCATAAGTATTAGCTTAACTATTGAAAATTTAAAGCTACGATTAATGCTATACCTTGGTTTAATATCTTATAATTGGATAAAAACAAGCTAGCTAAAAGGTTTAGAAACATTTGTGTGGTTATTTTGAATTTATACTACTTCTGTTTTAGAATTAACTCTGTAGAGCTTAAAAAATTTTTACAGCTATTAAGCTAATGATATTCGACAGTTTGTAGACAAATTGAACATGATTAATAACATAAACTATCGAAGTATTAAAACAGAACTTACAAAAAAATATAAAAATTCACATAATTTAAATATAAATTGAACATACAACATTAGCTAATCAAAATTTTTATTTTAAAACTCAGTTTCAAATAAGTTTTAAAGTAATAAAAATTTTGGTTAATTAATGGTGTATATTTTTCTCCCTATTTTCAAAAAAGTTGAGAGCTATTTTTGTTCAATATAGAACCTCAAATATAAAAAAACATATATTGAACTATACAGTGTGATTTTTTGCAATAAACTAAATTTTTAATGTTTGAATTTATTACGTTGTTTTTTTATTGTTTTGTTTTGTTTAGACTTTATTAACAAAATATAATAGCTTAATCAAGTAGAATACGATTTGTTTTGATAAAATTAGAATTAAGAAACACAGCTTGCGTATAAGCAGAGTAAACATAACCAACGGAAACTATTACAATTCAGTAGTTAAAGCTGTGATTTTAGTTTGCTTGTAGCTAAACAAAAATGTTGAAATTTGGATGTCTCTTGTGATTAAGGCTGACAAGCTAAATAAAAGCTTAGTTTTTTTTTTTCTGAAGCGTATACAAAACTATTTAAAATACCACGTAAATTGAGTTTAATCAATTTGTAAACGCAATATAATATAATTCCTTTAAGTTAAAATAAATTCCAAAGCATTTAAATAAAAGCTGGATTTTAGCAAGCCATGCTAAAAACGCGCAAAAATTTCGAGAGAAAAGAAAAAAAGTAACCTCAAAAATGAGAAAACTAGTGATTGCGTTGTTTTGTATCAATGATTTCTTACTGCCTAGAAATCAACACGAATGAAAACTTGCTTGAAGTTTCAACGCTTTCTTGAAGTTTATTTCTACTTTCTTGTGGGCGGGTTCAGTTTTGTTTTAGGTTTATTGATTTTTTCTTTAGAAGTTTTTCCTATAGAAAAAAAAGGTCGTGATTAGTTTTTATTCATTAGTTCAATGCTAGATAAACTAAAAGATTTTTTAAAATCTAAAAGTAAACACTACCATTGATTAATAAGTTTTCGTTTAATATAAATTTAAATACGAGTTTTTGTTAGGATAAAAGTGTAATTTTTTTATAATTTTTTTTTAAAGTAATTAAAACTAGAACAATTCTTTTCAGGTAAAAAAAATTTTTTATAACAAAAATCTATTTTTATTAAAAACACTGAAGCTAATTTACATTTTATGAAAGTTAGTGTTAATTATAAATTATTTAAGTTTGTTTGTACAGGCATTTAAAATAAACTTAACTACACTTTTAAACAAAGTTTTTGTTTTTTTAAAAATTACTTAAAAGCTATAAACTAATTCTAAGTCTAATAAAAATTAAAGTTTACTTTTGAGCGGAAATTACGTTTCAATTTAAGCAGCTTGTAACTAAAATGTGCAAGTAACTTTATGGATGTGATTTAACTTTTTTTTTCATAAAACTTAATTTTTGGCTCAGATAAAAGCAAATTGCAGTTTAAAAGTGAACTATCTTTTTATAGCTACGAAATTACTACATTTAAGTTAGATGCTGTTGCTAAAATACTACAATATATCCTCTAAGTTAGTAAAATTATGTAATAAGTTATAAATAAAGTATTAATATTTTGTTTAATGCAAAATTTTGTTTTTGTTAGTTGATCCTAATCATACTTTTACCCTTTAAACACAAAGTTGATTTATACAAGTTGTTTAGAATGTTGTTTAAAAGACAACTTTTAGATGTTTTAATTAAGCTAAATAGTTTAAGCAGTAAAGTTTAAGTTTGAAAATTTCGTTTATCTGGTTTTCTTAAGTATGTTGTAAAAACATGTCAATCAAATAATGGGGAGTAAACGCTAATTAAAAATTCTTCAGTTTCTTTTACTTCTGTTGTTGAAGTGCAACACTGCATTTTAATACCTTCGTAACAAATTTAAAAAATTTTCATCAAAATAAACATTTCTTAAATTAAACAAAGTAATCTTGAATAACATATTGTAAATTTTTTTTTGAAAAATTCTAAAACTTTACAAACGGAACAGTTTATGAGTACTAATGGAAAATTCCAAAAACAATTTAGATAAAGTTTGCGCCCAAAATGTAACGTAATTCTCAAACAGGAAGTGTTTGAAACAGCATAATCAAAGTTTAGTCAATAAATTGTTCAGTTTTACAGCACGATGACTAATGTTAAAGAAATTTGTGGTATTTTGAATAACTAATTTTAAAGATAACAGCGAAGTAGATCTACGTCACATTAGTAATTGAAAACTTACAATCTGTCAACATTTAATATTTTAAAATGTTTCAGTTAGTCGAAATGAAGTAATTTAAAGCTTGTCGAAACAAAGTCTTATAAAATTTTATATTAGAACATATCATTATTTTTTAAACTCATGTACTAATAAAAAAAAAACATTAGTAACTGTTCAGTAACAGTATGAATTGTGGACTTTATATTTTATATATACAAACATATCACATTAGTAGTTGAAGTTTTACAACATGTTACAAAAATATAAAGTTTTACAGTCTGTCGCCATTAAGTAATTTAAAAGTTTTACAACTTGTTGAAATTTTTATGTAGTATGGACACAATTACTCAGTATCACATACTAGTTTTTATAGAATGGAAAAAAAACTTGCGCTCGGCCTTATCAACTTGTTGTAAAGATATTACAAACCTAAGCTAATTATAATGTTATTGTTTTTGAATTCGTGTTTATTTACTGTTTAATTCTATATATTTAGAGGAAATTTTTAAAATTAGTTATGTAAAGTAAAGTTTTAAAATATAGTTTTTAATTTAAAGAATAAAATAAATTTTCAAGCTACTTTTATTTAAAAAAAAATGTTTTAATTTGTAAAATTATAAAACATATTAAAGTACTAATAAATCTAAAATGTTTATTTTATAATCAGCTGCTTGCTTAAAATAAGAATATAAAGGTATAATAGAAATAGAAAAATATAAAATTTTAGTTTGTTTTTGTTTTATGATCACTTAAATTATAATTAATAAACTAAAACTATCATATGGTTAATAAACCATTTTATGAAGTTATAAAAAATATTTGTATAAAGCTTTTATAATTACTACTAAGTAGATGTATTACACAAGATATTTAGCAAACATATCAATCATATGTCTTTACAAACTAATATAAACTCGTTTTATTGTAAGCATAATGTCCATGCAAGTGATATCGTTGTGTTGATACGTCACATTCTTAGTAACTAAAAACTTACAATGTTAACTTGAAGAAGTTGTTTAAGTACTTGGCAATTTAGTACTACATAAAACAATTAAACATAATTATTACTGCATACTTAACATTTGCTATACTACTAATCTAAATGTATTCTTTTTTTTTTCTTAACTTGTGTAAATATTTATTGGTATGTTTAAAAATTTAATTTATAAAAAAACTAAAACTGATTGTTTGTTTGACAGAAATTTCTACAAAAACTTTTAAGTTAAGAAAAGTGTAAGATCTTGTTTAATAAAAAATATAGTTGTTTACTTTAATATACGTGCATTTTACAAAACTATGTAATGAAAGTTACAGCATAGCAGTACTTCATCATAAGCTGAGTAATTTTAATTTCACAGATTTTCAAAATGACACAATTTATTACTTAGCTTTTGTTGTTCGAAGTCGAAGTAAGTAAGTATCATACATTTTCATGTTCTAAGTTCGCATAGCTAGAAATTCTTAGTTTAGTATAGGTGCACAGTAGAAAGTTATCTAACGTTTAGTAACTGTTACACCAAAGTTTTTCAACAAAAAAATTCTAGTTTTTACACAGCTATAAGTTTTAAGCTACGGAATAGTATTATAAATTATATGTAAATAAATAATTTTATAACTAGTATAAATTCCAAAAAATTCCAGAACTTTCTAGTTTGAGTTCGAAGTTATTAAATAGCGTGATAAGTATAGTGGCAGTAATAATTCTCAATTAGTAGTAAGTAGCTGCATACTTCACATATTTACCAAAATAACGTTATAGCTTCGGGCGTTGCTGCGTTTATCAAATCATAAGACAAAAAAGGCTTTGCTTCATGATTTGAGCAAATGCTCTATCAATTTCATTTTTATTAGCGCGGAGATATGTTACAATGCACAGCACAAATGTGTAATTTACTTAAAAGGTTACTTATATTTAAGCTTATTTTATTAACCAAATATTTTGTGCATTTAAACAGTGGTTAAAAACTATATATTTTTTGTTATTGTAAAGTTTTAATTTAACACACTAGTATATTTTAATTAAAGGTTGAGAATAGAAATTTAGTAATTTTATTAGTTTGAGTTTAGCAAATTTTTTTGTTTAAAATCTTGTTTTTATGCTAGACTACATATATATATATATACTTATTAAAAGATTTATTATGAGGTAGTATAACTTTAATCATTAATATGAAAGAAAATATTTTATTTTGTTTAACTTATAATTACATTTGTAGTACTAGCATTCAGTATAAAATTATTATAAATTTTGTAAACATTTGAAAAAATTTAAAAAATCCTTTCAAACAAAAAACGATAGTTCTAATTATGGTATAATAAATAATAAAAATAAATGGTAAAATTACATCCAGTTACAGTAAATAAACTAATAAAACACTAAACAGTTTTTATATAACTTATTACAATGGGCGGAGAGGATCAAACAAGTGTACCCATGGAAAACAACGGGGGTCAATATAATCAAGGAATTAACCTTCGTAAGTTTGATTTTTTATAATTGTAATAATGTTATGAATATATAGGTGTACAAATGGAAAACACCAGGGTTCAATACAATCAGGGGATTAACCTTCGTAAGTTTAAGTCTTTTATAGTTATGATATTTATATATATGTATATTTAGTGTACTATTGGAGAACAACAGGAGTTAATAAAGCAAGGTTTAGATTAAATTTCTAAATCATATTAGATAATGTATATTTAACTATAAAATCTTGTTTTGTGAGTTGTGTTTTTTAGAACTGGTTATCTCAGTTGCTTTATCTATGAAACTTATAAACTCAAAAAAACCTACAATATTTTATTCCGTGTCTAAAAAGTTATATAATTGTTGTTTTTCCCCTTTTTGCGTTTGTTTCTATTGAATGACAGCTAAACAAAAGAATGAAAACAACACTTAAAAAATCTTGAAATTTTTTGAAACCTCAATTATTTTAGCATTTTTCTCAATAGTTCAGCATGACTTAGCAAATAAACGGAACAATAAACTTTTTAATTACGAATGGAAAATTTCAAGGAATAACTTAAATGCAGAAAAAGTTCATTAAAATTCAAATGAGTACATAAAATTACATAAAAAAATAGCAACTTATAATCAAATTTCTAAATTTGTATAAGTTAAGTTTATAATGTATTTTAAAAATATCAAAACAAACTGTTAAAAGTATGAAACACCATTAAAAAACATAAAAACATTAATAATAACTTTATCGATTAATTTTTTGAAAATGTATTAAGTTTAAGACGTCACAAGTCTAAAGTATTTTACTTTTATTGATAAGATGTAAATGTTTTATGCAATGAAAGCTTTTTTTTATTTGCTTAAATTTTAATTTGTTTTAAATATAGTTAGCTAATCATAACAATTTAAGTGTATTTCTAACCAATATATAAACCAGAAAAATAAAATAACATTAAAAACTATAGATAAGTTGAAGAAAGGTATTTATTATCAGTGAGTATCTTATTAAACTAATGATGTTTATTTATTACACATACATAATATCATATTTACAAGAAATAAGTAAAATATTTTATGCACTTATTTTATTAATGTTAAAAATGTTTACAAACTACTAACTTTTAACTGTCAAATTTGAAATCTATAATTTTTTTCAAGTTTTAGTAAATAATTTAATTTTATATTAAAAAAAATGTAAATAAGCGTAACCTTGTTTGAAATAAAACAACTTTGTAAAAATTTACGTATATTATAAAAATGTCTAGAAAACAATTTAATTTTGATCTGTACTATTAAACATATAAATAAGTTTTAAAATAAGCTAATTTAAAAATATGGTAACATTTCACAATAAAATATAAAACAAAGTTTCAACCAATAGAACTTAATTCGATGTTTATTTGTGTAATATGAGCAAGTAAACTGCTAAATAAAGATAAGAATTTAAATTTCATATAAAACAGAAGAGAGTAAAAACAACTAATAAACTACTCGTATTACATTTTTTAAATTTTTTTATAAAAGTGTTCAAGTCATACGTTGCCATTCTTAAAATCAGCTTTTAGACTAAATTTTAAAAATAATCACTATTTAATAAATATTTAACATTCAAATTTACATACAAACTTCTATAACAGCGGGTGAAAGTATATTAGTACCATTTTAAATTGTGCAACTAAATACAAATATTTTTTCTGTAATTTTTATTAAACACTCAAATTTTAGAGGGAGAGACCAACTATTGTTTTATGGGAGTTTTTTTTACAATATACTCTCTTCAATTTTTTATTACATGTTAACTATGTAACTTAATGAGTAGCAAAGCAGTTATTATATGTTAGCTAACAATTTTTATATGAGTTAATTAAAAAACAGAGGGACAGACCAACTATGGTTTGATGGGAAACCTTCTTCTTGGAGTTAGCATTTTGTTCACTGTTATTTTGTTTCCATTCGGAGCCTGCTGCCTTGTTGTTAAGGTATGACATTTTATTATTATTATATTATAACCTATATTATGTTCTAACATACAAGTAATTTGGTTTTCATTTAAAATTTGTTATTTTTTATTAAAGCAATGTATTTTACTTGTCATATTGTTTTAAATACTCATTCAAAAAAGTTTAAACACTAAATGAATAATTTCAAAATAAATTTTAAATAATTTGTTACCAGGTTGTACAAGAGTATGAGAGAGCTGTTCTTTTCAGACTTGGAAGACTCCAAAGTGGTGGCGCTAAAGGACCTGGTACGTATACAATAAATGTATAGTGTTAGAATACTAAACATACAAACCGTAGAATATTTTTATGTTAATGTGTATACTGATTCTACAACTAAACTTTTTCTTAATCGCTCGATTTATTAGTAGTTAAGTAAATATATTGGCATTAGTCTAAATTAGTTTGTTTTCTGGCAAGCACATGAAGTTTTGAAATTAACTCTGATACTGAATTTTTCCTGTTATTTTTTTAATTGCATATTTTTAGTTTCAACAACACCAACTATCTAAACTAGTTATGTTAGTGCACTGAATTCTGTAAAATTTTCGATAATTTAAAAACATCACGGTTGCTATGACTACACAAAAAACATATTGGTTCAACTCATGTTTTATTATTTCACAGGACTTTTCTGTGTTATTCCATGCACTGACGAATTCAAGCTTGTCGATCTACGAACCGTGTCATTTGATGTACCGCCCCAAGAAGTAAGTTTTTAAACAGCAGTAGTTTAAATGTTATTATAAATATTTTGATCTGAATTACGTCATTAAAATATTTGTGGTCTATTATCTATTGTCATAAAGACTTATGTAACAATTAAATCATTATCTGGTGAAATCAGTTAAAAACTAAAAATTCATATCCTTTTTATTATAATTTAAACAAAAAGTTTCTGAATTCTTTACTTATTTTCATACATAATATAAAGTTTGATATTTTGTTTGCAGTTATTTCTTAAAAAGCGATATTAAAAGCAAAAAAAAATAACCAAGAATATTTAATATCACAGTACAGATATCTATTTAGTGTAATAACGGTAGATTAATATAAACTGTTTTTTATTGGTTACTCTGATTTCAAAGATATTTTTAACTTTATGTCTCCTGAAATTTATCAAGTATAAAATTCCTTCACGCTATCATGACTAGCAAAATTGTAATCTACCTATGAACTCAAGAAATTCCTAAAATGTTTTTTAAATTTAACACGACAATTTTTTTAGGTTTACTAATGGTTGCAAACTTATATAAAAATACTAAATATGATTCA
This sequence comes from Thalia democratica, assembly GCF_965202585.1. Classification (NCBI taxonomy): domain Eukaryota; kingdom Metazoa; phylum Chordata; class Thaliacea; order Salpida; family Salpidae; genus Thalia; species Thalia democratica. The sequence goes on along the minus strand of NC_139166.1, from coordinate 102,477,423 downwards.
ATATACTTAGTTTAACCTGACTTTAAATTATACTACTTTACTACACTTATGGAGACAAACTAAACATCTAAATACATTTTCAAAATGCTTTTATTGCATTTATACTATGTAATTGTTTAATAGATCTTCAAAAAAAATTAATATTAGTTAATATTTAAGTTTCTTTTGAAAACCAGTTATAATAAATTTGAACTTTAGGCAGTGCAACAACAGCTATTGATACAGATGCTAATGTAAATATTAACGTAAAAATATACTTTTAAAATTTGAAAAATCAAAAACAATGCTGCACTTGCTTATAAAGCAGTAGTGTAATTTTAAATTTAAGCATACATATATATTGCAAAACATTTTTTTCTAGATCTTAACAAAGGACAGTGTAACCATCGCTGTGGACGCAGTTGTCTATTACAGAGTTCAAGATGCAACCATGTCTATTGCTAATGTGGCCAACGCAGACGGAGCTACCAGGTTAGTGTAGTATACTAATATATAAAATATATAGTGTGTATATTATATTAGTATATAAAGAATCGTGGAAAATGTTATACTAACTTTTAACTAACTGCATACGGATAATGGTGTCAATTGGTTCTCTTAGTTTGACACTAAAAGTTCAATAGAGTTTTACTGAGATTTTACACATACAATATAAGTATAGTAATGATCGTAGTTTAAAGTTTAATTAAGCATAATTTACAGATATATTGTATTATTGGTGATATACTAAAGCATAAATTTGTTCTAAGGTTTAAAAAAAGTAATTTACTTTATATAACTATTTAACCTTTATTTTTGTTGTTAAAAAGATAATATTCAAGTATTTACGTAGATTAAATATAATGCTATTAGTTAATTCAAGTAATAATGCTAGACAGTTAATACACATATAATGTGATGTCAATGATTTACCAAATAATAAAGTCGTTTTTAGATTGGTAAGCTTAAATTCTACTCTGTATAACTATTGAATGTTTATTATTTAACTAGATTGCTTGCTCAAACCGTTTTGAGTATTTTGTTTGCAACCAAGTTTAGATATTAATATCTATATATTTGCAACTTACTCAGTACACTCATAATGTTATGTTTATATTGTAATGTGTAACTTAGAAACACATTTAGTTTTAAAATTTTAGATTGCTTGCACAAACCACTTTGAGGAACATGCTTGGAACCAAGACTCTTGCTGAAGTTCTGACCGATCGTGAATACATTAGCGCTGGAATGCAGGTAAGAAAAACAAGTTGTTAACTAATAAAACTAAAAACACGAGCAGCTTTAAAAAAAAATAGTTACTAGTAAGTGTATGTAAATATACTTCAAAAATAAATTTTATACTTTGATTACAAATAAATTATATTTTGTTAAAAGCGGGAAAACACGTATACTGAATTATATATTAAAAAGAAATATAACATTATTTAAAAGTTTATATATAAACTAGATAGATATGAAAACGAATTTTAGCTCTCTTACTTTAGTACTGGAATACAGGTATATTTAATATTATAAAAACTTTGAATGTACCTATTAGCGTGTTAGTACTTAGAAAATTCTATAGCCAAAACTAATTAATTAATAATATAGTTTTAAGAAACTAAACTTAGTGCGAAAAAATAAATAATAAGCTATAAACAAAGACAAAATGCTACTTGGAAAAGTATATAATTATTTTTAGCAAAGTACAACGACTTACTTTTAAATAAAACTTTAAAAAGGTACCACCTTTTTAAACACAAACCACCAATTACTAAAAGAAATTTTTCTTTCTATCAGGTCATGTAGTAATATATTATTCATTACATTTTCTATCAGTAGTTCAGTGTTATTGACGTTTTATTAAACCTCTCTGCGCAAGCACAGAACTGTGTAACAAATTTATCATAGTCGTATAAAGTCATGTTTCTCTATAATAAGCTTTGAAATAAAATACATTTCAAGTTACCGGGCAAGATCGATAAGATCGACTTAAAGTCTGTAGGTAGCTTATATTAATGTGATTTAAAAAAGCATGATTCTGTATGTTGAGAACACTCAAGTTTTCATTGAATTTTATATTTTGAGCCTAATTTTGAGTTTTGCTTTTTATCCTTAAACACATACTACAGTGTTTTAAAAATATTTCTGTAACAAATTATCTGTTCTTCAATTTACTTCTATATATTAAATATTTCTCTTATTTGTGTTTTGTATAAAACATATTTGCAGCTACTTTAGCGAACCTAAATAATTAGTAGTTCAAATTAAAAAGAAGATAGAAGAAAGTTTAAGTGTTTATTTAGACAAAAAAGCAACATATTTACGTTTATGAAAAACAAAATAACAAATACTTAATCATGGTAATTTGTACATCAATATTTTAAAACGTGAACATACTAAATTTATCGTTTAACAATTGTAAGTGAATAGAATTTTTTTTTTCTTCAATTGTTTTGTAGTAATAAATTGTATAACTTTCTTTAAAAAAAATGTTCAAAATATAACTAGTTAGAAATATTAAGAAATTAATTTTCAGTTAAAATCTTTCATAAACTTACACTTAGAGTTAAACTAGTTTTTCATTAAGATTATCATATGTTTGTAAAGTATTTTATCTAAAATTAAAAAGTATTCCGTAAAAAATGGTGTGCTTTATTACAATTAAAAAGAGTTAACTTCTTTTAAGAAAAGTTTCAAAAAACTGTTCGAATTTAAAAAAAATTCATAATGTCAAAGTAATTATAAACTTTATAAAAATTGACGTTTAAACTTCCATTTACACTACAACTTTGTAAACACTTTGCACTAAAATATTAATAATAAATTTATAAGAAAACAACCATAAGTAATTTTTAATATGTAACTAACTATAGAAACTTTTTTTTTGTTTCAATAACACTTCCCATGAATTAAGATGAAAATTGAAAATAAAACTATGTTTTTTAACAGTAAATTTCCCTGTTAAATTAATAAACAGTACAACAGTACAACAAAAATTAATATCATTAGTTAATAAGTTAATATATTTAAGAAAATTATTCTAAACAGTCTATAAATCAATTTTTTGTTATAAATATTTTTTAATTAAAATTACTTTAATTAGTTTATTTAAGTAACTTTAAAGCTCCTCAATTCATGTGAAGAATAGTACAAACTGTTCCAAATAAAAAATAAATAATTAAATCTAATTCATAATAAGTGTATAAGCTCAGTAACATAATTTCATATCAAGTTACAATTTAGTCCTTTCATTCTATTATAATGTTGAATGTAATAATTTTAAAGTATCTTTTATTCTGAGTCTTCTTCTTAAAAAACATTTGATAAAACTCTAAATAAAGTTGTTTCTTTTTCTTTTAAATAAAACTTATAAATAAAAAACCGAGTTAAGTTCAGTTCAATTCAAAGAAAAATAAAATCATTTATTTAATTTCGTTGTTATTGACTGCTTTTCACAGCTGTGACTTTTATTGGCATTTACTTTTTTGATTAAAATTAAATTTAAAAAGATCGATATTTTACTGACCTATTCAACAACAGTTTTAAATTATCTAATTTTCCTTGGACTTAAATCTCTTCTTTTATTTCTTTTATGGACTATGCGAATTTATTTTAACACTTTTAAAGATGTATCATACATGAAATTTAATATAGATAAAAATTTTATGCGATGGCGTTTCTTTAAAAAACACATTTTATGACCTTAAAAACATTTCAATAGAATTTAATGTCGTAGAATACAAAAAAAATAGTTATTTTCAATAATTACTTTTTCAAATAGTTTAATTTTTTATTATTAATTGGATATAACTTTAACAAATTTAATATTTTCAGAATACTTTGGACGAAGCTACAGATCCATGGGGTATCAAGGTTGAACGTGTAGAAATGTTAGTCTTTATAGTAAAATTTACATAATAAAAAGTAGAAGGTGTTGATATGTAAGTTTTTATAATAAAATTTTACGTAATGAAAAGTAGATCTTGTTGAGAGTTAACTTTTATAATTGAAAGTATGATCATAATGTAATTAAATGAATATAAGGAATATTAAAGTTGAAGGTGTTAAAGTGGTGAGTTATATAATAAAAAACTTTAAATCTATAAACAAAAAATAATGTTAAATTTTAAACTTTTACAATAAGAATATCTATATTCAAAAAATTGTGTATACAAATATTGTATGTAAATGTTTTAGAAAACTTTTAAACACTGGTATAATTACTGATATATTTTCTAGATATTCCATTTAAAATTAAAAAGAACTTGATTTTATTTTTTGTGACGTCACTAATTTTTAACAGCAAGGACGTAAGACTTCCAGTTCAACTGCAAAGAGCCATGGCTGCTGAAGCCGAAGCAACCAGAGATGCCAGAGCTAAGGTTAAAAATTTTTGTTTATAAAGAAACAACATTTTGAAACGTTAAGATATAATAAATAAATATGTTTTACTATATCATTAGCATCTGTAGCTTTTTTTACTATTTTACTAATGTTTATAAAGTATTTATATTTACTTATACCTGATAGTACAACACAGTTTCTATTAGTTGTTAAACTCTTGAACTTAATCAGTAGTTATCTAAGTTATAATTAAGATAAAAAGTAATAAACTCGTGACAGAAGTTGCAAATGTTCAACATCACATGTTTTATGATGTCATAAAAAGTAAAAGAATGTCATGAATTTACTCATTATTACAAAACTTAGTCGTACTACTGTAAAACAAGAAATTTACAATGAGTTTTAATGCTTAAGTCTTATAAAAAAATATATTGTTGAAAGAATAATGTGAAAGCGCGCAACACGATTTTGTAAATCATTTGGTTGAATTTTTCTTAAATCGAAATCGGTCATACATGAGCTGTTTATTAAGCACGATTATTAAAGTTTATATTTTAACCATAAAACTATAGTTAAATATTAAAATTATAATAATACCATATAATCCCCAAAAAACGTTTATCGTTGCAAGGAGTAGAGTTTGAGACTGATTTTTTTTTAACATAAAAAAATAAAAAAATAGGAAGATATTAGCAGCTTACCAACATTTTTTAATTTTGAAACACGTAAACTTTTGATTATTATTCCAAAAATAATTTAAAGTTTTTTATTTTAGAACATGATCAACTATATAATATGTTATAAGTGAGTAGAATGCAACTCAGACCTAAAATTTATTTGTCAATATATAAGGATTTTAAAAGAAAATAATTCGGTTGCACCCTTGCTGTTCATTTATTACAATAGTTTATTCTGACAATTTTCACTTCATTTAATTTCAAGTGTTCGTACCAAACTTAAGTGTTAAGGCATGTAGTTCAGATTGTTTAGTTAATTTTGAGCAACTTTTTTAACCAAAAATGAAAAACTTACTAAAGTAAATGTTACTTCTGCAGGTAATTGCTGCCGAAGGAGAAATGAATGCTTCAAGAAAATTGAAAGAAGCTGCTGACGTCATGTCTGAAAATTCTAACTCCCTACAACTGAGGTATGTTAAAGTGATACTCTTTTGATATTTCTATAAATACAAGTTATAAACTGCTTTGTGGCACAACTTAAATTTTGTGGAGTTAGTTGCTTATTAACTTAACAAAAACTAAAATAATAACATAATTAGAAAAAGTTAATGGAACACTATTAAGGAACTTTTAATCAAATAAAATGGTTTTAACTTTTATAAAACATATTAAAAATGTGAGTTTTAATGGAGTACTAGTTGATTGTAGTTTCTAATATTTTTGTTTACAGATACCTCCAGACCCTGACTTCAATCAGCGCTGAGAAAAATTCCACCATAATCTTCCCTCTTCCCATCGATATGATGCAAGCTTTTATTAAAAAGTAAAAAGTATTCAGAAAAATTCAAGTTTCATTTTGTTTTAAAAGGGTTTAAACTCATTAAACTAATAGTATAGAAGTCTTCTTCAAAAATTTTTAAATTTAATCAGCTGTAACTTTCTTACCGAAAACAAAAAAATGTAATGTTAAAAAAGTATTGCAGAATGAAACATTAAAAGACGTGTAATATCTTAAATTCTTTAAAAAAAGTTGTAGTATTGTTACTTTATTGCGAAATCTTAACAAGTTACAAGTACAAATAAGTGCTTTATTTTACAATTAAAACCAGTTCAGATTGTATATTTCTTTTTATATATCATCCAAAAAAAATATTAATCAAAAAAAAAGGTTTTAAAAATTCCTGTTAAGCTACAAACTTTTTCTGGTTTTTTGTGTAAATTTTTTTTATGATTATAAATATACTTCGTTCGTGTTGATTGAGATTAGTTAAAACTTTTAAAATTTTATAAGGTGACATTAGAATTACTTCACGACCAATTAAATGTTTTAATATTTTTTATTTCTATTAAAGTAAATTTGAATCAAACTTGTAGTTTTATTCTAAGAAAAGTGTTTACCAATGTATCAAACAAAGTTTTTACTTTGGTTTTTCATGAATTCATTTTTGTTATCAATAAAACTATGACATACCTACTGACATCTGTTATATAATCTAAGTTTAAAAAAACATATTGTCTGTTTTTAAGTAAGATTTTTTCACCTTTGTCAAATTCAATCAAGTTTCATGCTATAACCTAAACTTAAAATATACTTCACAATCTAAACTTTATATGTATTTATAGTTGTAAATACAGAATTATTTATCTTTATTCTAATAAAACTAAATGGATATATAAAAGTTAAATATAAAAATGAAAACTACGATAATAATAATTCTTTAAATATTTGAAGCGTAATATTGTAAAAGTTTATAAACCACAAATTACTAAAAGGAATACTTTCTTGTTATAAAGCCGTGTAGTAATAAATTATTTAAACTATTTTCTATCAAGAGTTCAATGTCGTTGACGTTTTATTAAACCTCTCTACACCCGTACAAAATTGTGTAGCAAATTTAACACAAAGTCATGTTACATTATAACAAGCTTCTAAGAAAAATAGATTATTTGAGAATAGTATATTCTAGTAAAATCAATATAAATCGTCTCAAAGTATGTATGCAGCTTATATTAATGCGATTTAAAAACGGTTCGATGACTTATGTTATTTTAGAATGACTTTAAAACGCATCACGTTGTGTTTTAGGAATAAGAGTCGTTTTTAAAATATCTAAACAGTTGCTACTGTTTTATATACTTAATAAATTTTATATACTTAAATGATAATTACTTCATTTAGTTAAGAAACTTTTGAACTTAGTTTGTTATTAAATTTTTTTCTATTGTATCGATACTTTAGTAACATACATAAATGATAAGATAGTTTAAATTGAAGGTTAAAATTCGATTGTAATTTTTTTAGAAAAAACTATAGGTGAGTTTGCGTTTTATATAAATAGTAAAGTAAATATTTGTTTTATGGTAACTTATACATTAATAATGCAATATGTAAACGTTCTAAAGGTTTATTTTTTGAGTGATAAAAAGAAATATAATTTATTTTTAACAAAAAGATAGTATAAATTAACTTTTTAATATTATAAAATACCTTTTAAAAAAAAAAAGTATTAGTATCATTTGAAAATGTTTTAACATGAATTACTAGCAAGGCTTTTCTAATTGTTGTATATGTAATTCTACAAGAGAAAGTCCGATTTTATTTCGATAAAAGTAAAATATTATTTTTCCATTTATTTTGAAGTTTTAAAATGACTTTCAAGAGTTCTAGTTATAAAGTTTTAAAGTTTAGATAAAAAGAGCTCTTAATCAGAAGTAAAAAATCAATAAAACTTAGCTAACGATCAAATCTTTGAAAATTTTTATAACGTTGAAGTTATATTATAATTATTAGCTCTGTATGTAGATGATGAACATTTTTTTATTGTAAATTGAAACTAGAGTTAAAACATTAAGAAAACTTTCAAAAATAAAACATTAAATATAACTTCATAAAATGTACTTGTAGAACATTTAATAAATAAAAAACTTCCAAAAATACTTTTGAGTGAAAAGTATATAAGTACAAAAACATAACCATTTTACTTTAATTTATTGTTGTTCACTACTTTCGCTACTTTGCGCAGTTTATTGAAGTTGATGATTAACATTTAATTAAATATTGATAGTTAACTTACTTCTTTAACAGCAGTTTTAAACTACTTATTGTTGCAGTTTTATTTGAATTTAGAATAAATAACTTTTTTTGAATATAAGTTTAATTGAAATTTTGACACAAGTGTATAAATTTAAACTTAATTTTATAGAAACGCTTTCTTTAGCATTAGAATGCGTTGTAATATAATATTAATCTATTCATAATACTAATTTATTCATTGTCGGTAGAAATTATTAAGTCTCTCTAAAGCTGTGTAACATATCTATCATTATTACATGAAGTTCTGTACATGAATGTAACAAGCTCTGAAGAAAATAGTTTATTTTTTTCTTCGCAATAAAATATCTTTGTGAAATCGATAAGAGTTAGCTTTAAATGTGTATGCAGCTTATTTAATACGATTTAAAAACTGTTCGATGATTTATGTAGTTGTATTGAATTTATGAAAGTATTATGCTAAAAGTATTGAATTTTTCACGCTTCATATTGCATTTTTGATTTTAAAGTCAGTGTTTATATCCCTAAACAGTTGTTATGATATTGAAATTTTATATATATTTTAATAATTAATGTATTTAATATTACTTATATTTAAGTTAAAAACCTGTGTTTTGCTTTTTATTTATATATTTTATTTACTATTAGATGTACACAATGTAATTTAAATTTAAGTTAAATTGTTTTTAAGACTATTCGAGTGAAAGTTTAATTCAAAATAAATATTCCTAATTTATACTAGACAAAAACTAACGATAAATTTACGTTTCAGAAACGCAGTTTAATAATTATTTATTTTTATATATACACCGATTTTCATATCGTTTATCTTTGTACAATATAGTTGAAACTAAGATTTTTTTCAAAAACACAAAAGAAGAACTGATTGATTTTTTTAATTTAAAATTTTATATACTTTTTAGTATCACTGTTTAAGTAACAGTGTTATAGTTTATATAAAAAATATATTAAAAAAACTTTTCAAAACGAAAAGTATTTTACGGCTCCTGGTAAAATAAATAAATTTTAGTTTTAAGTAAATAATAGATGGTATTTTTAAATTTTCAAACTTATAGCTTCTTCGATTTATTTTAAACTCTAAATATAAATTGTTACTCATTCTAAAATAAAAAAAAGTTAAAACCAGAGGACAAATTATAAACATTTTTAGTGAAAAACAAACATTGTTTGTTTACGAGTGTGAATTGTTGATATTGAGATTCTTATGGACTATTTTATCTTGAAATATTTTATTTTTTTTTTTTGATTTATTCATTAGTCAAGAATGTTTATAAAAGCAAAAAAAAAAAAAACTTTTTATAAAAAGCATATATTAAAGAAAATTAGTAAAGTTTAAGTATACTATTAACAAGAAAAATTTGGAAAAATTTGCACGTTTTCTATAAACATTATTTAAATTTCAATTGGTTTAAGCAAGTTAAATAAGTTTACCATCAGATAAAATAAATAGATAATTATTTTTATTTTAAAAATCTATAACATAAAAAACTACACAACTTAAAAGTTTGTTAAGGGATTAAATAAATATTTAGGCCTAAAAGTTTAGTACTTATTAAACCTATATAATCCCGTGTCAAATCTTAAAAGCTATCAGAGTGTTACTCGCGTTGTTAAAAAGTTTTTTTTCGTATAACTACACAAAACTAAAAATAAAACAATGATAGAAGTGTGAGTTAAGTATCTTTCAAACTAAAGGAAGTTAATGATTCATTTTACTAATGTTTGCTTACACAAGCTCTGTTTTGCTAATGATTTAATTGCACATTTTATTTAATTTCAAAAATGTTTATAATAGAAATTAACGTGATTATCCTTTCTGATATTGAAAGTATAACATTGTAAAATAACATACTTTGACATTATATTCGAAAAGCTCTTATAACATGTACATACATTTATTTAAAGAAAATAAACACTGTTTAGAAATCAACTAACATTAATGTTTTACTATCAAACTATCTTTAGAAACAATTACAGGTTGATACAGGTAGAGGTTTTTTAACTTTACAACTTTTAATCAATTAAGAATACTTAGGAAAAATTTTTAAAAGTTTTATATTTTTGGTATGCTTTTTAAAAAAGATCTGAAAGAAAAAAAATTGTTAAAATAAAACGAAAACAACAGCATGTAAAAATAGTAAACTTAGTTCTACGGGGTTATTCATGAAGCTTTTAAAGTAGGTAATAATTATTTGAAAAGTTTCATTGACATCTCCGTTGAGCTGTTTTACTAGGTTAGCATAGAGAAACGTCATCTATTTAGTAAAGCAATTACTTCACGAGTTACATTTCTATGAGGTAATAAATGAATTTTTTTAGGATATATAAGCTGGCGAAATGCTGTAAAATATTCAAAGCTTTTCACAATATTGCTAATCAGTTGTAAAAAAATTGTTTTACTTGTGTTTTGCTTATAATTTCTATACTGTTTAGAGAGCATTTATATACTTTTTAGTATCACTTTTTAAGTATCAGTGTTATTAGCTCATTAGTTCAACATTTTTTCATGATACTATATAGTCCCTACATAATATCATATTTTTATACAAAAACATTTTAATAATAATTTTTATACTTTAATATATTCTGAGACTTCTTCTTATTTGAATTTTACTAAAAATCTGAATTGAATTGTTTCTATATTACTAATATAAAATTTGTAAATTAAAAACAAACTAAAATTCTTTTGAACTCAATGTTGAAAAAAAAGTTTTTGTTTAATGTTTTTTTTTATAATTACTATATTAAACTAAAATCCAACAAATTAATCGTAGGTTTAAAACTATAAAATACAACTAAAAACTATTTTATTTTAACTTCGTTGTTATTGACTGATTTCCACAGCTGTGACTTTTATTGGCATTCACTACTCTGATTAAAATTGAATTCAAAAAGATCGATATTTTACTGACCTCTTGAACAACAGTTTTAAACTATTTAATTTTTTTTTGAATCTAATTCACTCTTTTTAATGTTGATTTCTTGAGTTGTTGAAATAATTTGAATAAAAAATACTATTTATGAAATTTTATATGTTTTTATCAAGTTTTTTTTTCTTAAAGTAACTTTAAAACAAAATGCAGAACTTAGAAAAGTTTTAATAAAACATAAAATGATAGAAAAAAATATTTTATAATTTTCAAAATAAGTTTTTAAGAAATCCACAAAGTTTTTATTTGTTTATTATTTCGAGGTAACTTTAACATTTTTAATTCTTTTTAAACAAATTGGACGAAGCTACAGATCCAAGGTTGAACGTGTAGAAATGTTAGTTTTTATTTATGTAATAATTTTAATAAAATTAAAAGTAATAAAATTTAATGGGTATTAAAATTGAACGCGTTAAATGTAAGTTTTTATAATAAAACATTTAAATATAATGTTTGTAATAGATTTATTAGGTATTAAATTTGCATGTCTTAACTTATAAAATTTTATAAAACGAAAGTTTCAGTTTAAATAAGTAGAATACAAATACTAGATGTTAAGACTCTAAATAAAGTAAAAGTATTCGTTTTTTTTAACAGAGTTACAAAAGTCAAGTTTAAACTTAAAAATCATATCAATGGTATGAAAAGATACTTTATAGATAATTTAAGTTTGTAGAAATCCTAGTTTTTAATTTATAAACCGATTCCAGTAAACAAAAAAAAATTAAGCTTTTTTTGGTTGTTTATACAAGCAGTGAAATGTAAAGTTAAAATTCCAGTAACGTTAAGAAGTGTTGTGATATATCTAGCTAAAAGTAAATAAAGTTTAGCTTTAATTATGATAAAAATAACTTTATCAAAGAAATGTCAAAGTATTATAATAGTATTAAAACAATTTATTCTTATTCTTAACCCACCTTACCAAAACTTTAGGTTTATTTAAGATTAATTGTTTTATTAAAAGTTGCAGTATTTACATACATTTTAGCACGTATTTGAATTTTTCTTTGAATTAATATTTTTTGTAAAAAATTGGCTCTTTTTTATGGTAACTTGTAATCTTGCTTAAGAATAAGCATTAGTGTGTGAATGAGTATATGTACTTACAAGTATATAAATAAGTGTACTATTTTCAACACATTTTCATTCATACTGCCTTAAACTAAAATGCTCAAAAGCTGAATGAAAAGGATCTTCATTTCGTCAGCTTCAGTTACAAAGAAATTGAGAAATAAAAATTCAGCACATTTTGAAACTCTTCCGTGTTTACAACGCGTTTGTTCTTCCGCGTTTAACTTCCGTGTACGTGTTGGTTATGAATCACCCATATACAGCTTTTATACACCCTAAAACACAGTTAGTTTAGTATGTGTTAGCGGTTTGCTGTATTCTAATAAAAAAAACGTATATTTCATAAATAAAGATAAAAATAAAAACTGCGATTAAAACATTTGTTTTAATATTTTAAGCGTAATATTGTAAAAGTTTATAAACCACAAATTACTAAAAGGAAAACTTTCTTGTTATAAAGCCGTGTAGTAATAAAATATTTAAACTATTTTCTATCAAGAGTTCAATGTATTGACGTTTTATTAAGCCTCTTTTCACCCGTACAAAATTGTGTAGCAAATTTATCACATAGTCATGTTACATTATAACAAGCTTTGAAGATAAATATATTTTTTAGAATAGTATATCCTGGAGAAATCAATATGAATCGGCTCAAAGTATATATGCAGCTTATATTAATGCGATTTAAAAACGGGTCGATGACTTATGTTAAAGAAAGCGAAATATTGAATTTATAACGCATCACGTTGTGTTTAGGGAATTTGAGTCGTTTTTAGATCTCTAAACAGTTGCTATTTTATTATATATTTTTATATACTCAAATTTCGTCTACTTATTAAATAGCTAATTCATGTGATTTACAAGTTTTTTATCTTAGTTTTTTATTAATAGATACTTTTTATCGTACAAAACAGAAATAAATCACATAAAAAACTGTTATTTAAAATAAAGCTTGAGTATAAATTTATTTTTTGTTATAGAAAACATTACAGGTAAGTTTTAGTGTAACGAAAATAGTTAAATAAACATTTATTTCACGATAATTTATACATAAATAATGCAAAACGTAAACATTCAAAAGTTTTTTTTTTTGCTTTTATAGGAATTCAAAATTATTTATCTAACAATATAGTTGAACTAAACTTTTTTATATTTAAAATTTGTTAAGAAATGTGTTGATACTGTTTAAGACTGTTTAAGACTTTTAATAGCAAGGCTTTTTTAATAGTTGTACTTGTCAGTCTAAAACAAAAAGTATGCTTTTATTTCGATAAAACATACTTATTAATATATCATTTATTGTTTAGCTTAAATAATACTTCAAAAAGTTATAGTTATGAAATTTGAAGGTTTAGCTAATATGTGCTCTTAATCAGAAGTAAAAAATTAATAAAGTTAAGCGAACGTTAAACATTTGATAATTAATACCACATTAAAATAACTTGAATTTTATTTGGTCAGTAATTAGATGATAAACAAATTTTATCAATGCAAATGCAATTATTACATTGTAAATCAAAAATAGAATTATAGCATTTAAAAGACTTTTAAATAACAAAATAGTGAGATAAACTTCATAAAGTATGTTTGCTGAATTTTAATAAAATAAAAAATTACTCAAAAAACTTTTGAGTAACAAATTTTCGAAAACAATTTTTTTTTATAATTTAACTGTTATACACGACTTTTTACAAGTGTAAAGAAATTTGATCTGATAAAATTTAGTTTAATATCTATAATTAACTTAAATTTTTAGGAATGGTTTTAAACTACTTGTTTTTGCATTTTTTTTTTAATTTAACAAACTCTTTTTCTATAAAATATTAGTTAAATTTTTGACATCAAGATGTATAAATTTGAACTTAGTTTAATAGAAACGCTTTCTTTAGCATTAGGATGCGTTATAATATAATATTAATCTATTTATTAATACTAATTTATTCATTGTCAATAGAAATTCATATTTCTATTGGCAAAGTACTATTGATGCTTTATTAAGAATTATTTATTAAGCTTGAGAATTCTATAGGTTACTTTCGGAAGGCGCAAACTAAAAGTGTAAAAGTAGACTATTTCACTAAAAAAAATCACTTTTTTCAAAATTTCATCTTATTTTAAGAGTTTTGAGTAAGCTACAAGTTGCTTTTAACAGATTTTTAATATTCATAATAGCTTTTGAGGTATTAAAGTCGGAGAGTTCAATAAGTTACTTGTTGGGGGCGCAAACTGAAATGTAGAAAAAGAACAACTTCACTAAAAATATATCTCCTCCTACGGTTGTTGAGATAATTACCTCAAATTTTTAGAAAAAACTCTTTGCTCACGGCTGCCACCAGAAAAAGTTAGAATAAATTAGCGGTTTTTAAATAGAGGTCAGGAAGTTTGACAAAAATTTAAAAAAGTCAGATATTGTCCGTTCAAATATACAAAATGCCTTATTTTCCAAAGCCTTCAAATAGTAAAAAGTTAATTAGAAATCCTTTAAAGTCACACTAAAATTGCAAAATTTTTCTAGAAATTTCCAAAGATAATTAATTTCCAATCCATCCATCTAGTAAACATTATTAAAATATTCTCATAAAACTGCAAAAAAATTCTATTAATATATTGAACAACTTTGTTTATGACATTTTTTGTTGAATATATTCAGTTAGAAATAGAGAATAATGTTGAAATCAATACTAACTTTTGATGCAGTATCCAATTTAGATCCTTGGATCCAGATTGACTTCGATCAAACAAAACGATTCATAGTATAGCCACTCAAGGCATGGAGAGATACCATAATACCGATAGATGGTTTAAAATGTACTATGTTAAGTACGGTTTTTCGGGAGATGACCTTTTTGACGTGCAAGATGAAAGCGGCAGACCAATTGTGAGTTGACTTTTTATTGGTTTTTCAGTTGAAAATACACATTCTTCCTATCACGCATTAAACTTTATGATAATTATACATATCACAGTTTATACATAAACTTAATTTTCCTATTGTAGCATTAGAAGTATTTTTTCACTTAAATGTTTTCACATGAAAAAATCTATTAGCTTTACAAAAATGGTGTTTTCTTACTTTTTTTTAATTCCTCAAAAAATATTTTAACGTCGTTCATTTTTGAAAATAGAATAAATGCTGTTTTATAAATTGCAGAGGTTTCTTGGAAACCACGACAACCTAACCCCTCATATAAACAAACTTCCCGAACCAGTTAAGGCCAAAAAATTCAGAGTATACCCGATCAGATGGTACGATTACACTTCTTTAAGGCTGGAACTTTTTGAGTGTTGAAGCTTACCTTGGTAATAATGAATTTAGAACAACAATGTTTATAAAGTGTAAGCAATGGTGTGTGCAGTTTGTTTTTAAGTTTTTACTTAAATGTTTTAATATTTACTTATTTGCAAAAATACAAAAAAGAAATAAAATGTATTGTTTATAAACGGCTTGGAACCTTTTTAACAAAAATTATAAAAGGTATTGTCTACATTTTATTTATAATATTAACAATTAAAGTAATTTAAGCATTAAAAAATAAATAATATACCGATTTCACTTCACTATACTTATTTTCTTTTTTTGAAATCTTTTGAAGTAAAACAAGAGTTTTATGAGCGAATCCGAAAATCCAATAAAACTCAGCTCAAATTATGTACTCAAATTAGCGCTAACGCGATTTTAAAACATTAAGATAGTATATCTTTTTACATAAAATTTCTTAATTATAATTTTGAATTAAGTCAATTAGATTCAGTTAATAGGTAATCTTTTTTTTTATTCTTAAAATATGGGAAAAACTAAATAATATTTAAATTTACGAAGAAAAAATTTCTATTTTCAACTATTTTAAAAAACTATTTTTAATATTGTTACGATGTACTCTTATTAGTTTTCTAAACTTCATAGTTTTATAAAACTAAAAATTTATGCTTTAAAATAGTACGTTTATAAGTTTTTCTATAATATTCAAATATAAATCAGCTCACAATAAATATGACATTAAACAATTTTTTTTTAACAATTATTTTACTTAGCTTGCTTTTATGTATTTAGATTTTAAAATGAATTTTTTTTTGGTTACAGTTCAATGTACTTGACAATTGCTGTAAAGTTTTATCTTAGTTTAATTAAATAAAACACCAGCTTCGTTATTTTTGAAAAACATACATAAAAATTCTAATAAACGCTTGTTTACTTTTTATTAGTCTTTTGTGAGTTTTAAAATAATTTTGCCTAGAAAAAAAATCACTAGTATAGATATAAATATTAATATATAGTTACTAGTCTTAACTAACATAAACAAATCAATAAACTTTTAAAAATATTTTTCTTTGTTAAATTGTAAATTTAAATTTATAAATTTGTAAATTAAAATTAACTACACTTTATTTTATAGGAGTTAATTAATTTTTTTATTGAATTACTTTGATGACAAAATTTTTTAATCTAAAAGAAGCGTTGTGCTGCTTTAATTTTAATTTTTAATGAATTTATTTTTGCTAAACTTGATTGTAATTGTTAATAAACATTGTAAAAGGTTTTAGTGTTGTTCAATATACATTTAATTATCTCAATTAACTAAAAAAATAGCTAGTTAACAATCTTTAAAAGTTTTGATCAAATTTGAACTATTCTTCTTATTGCCTGCCTTTGAACTAAACTTGTTGTTTAGAAATAAGTTTTTGGCGATAAAAGATTTTTAAATTAATTTTTTTTTTAATTTGAAATCATTTTCTAGCTTAACTATCTTTGTTAAAGCTTTTTTTTTTTTAATTTAGAACTAAATAAGTTTTACTTCATTTCTTAGACAGTAATAAAATATATTTCTTATTTAAGAATGATAAATAATTATGAAATGCTGCTTGCATCCGAGTGATATTTATTTTTATCATTTTCGGGAATTAACCGTCCAAGTAAATATAATACACTGCAAAACTTAAAAATATTTTCCAAGAAAAATTACATAAACTATGATCTTAAATTAAACTATATACAATTTTTACAGCAAGCTATGTGTATCATCAGTTACATTAATTTTTTAGTAACAAAGTATTTTTAATTTAGTCATAAGTAAGTAAGTATTTTTTTTTATTACATTTCAAATACATTTTAAATTTGATAAAAAAGTAAATTAAGTAGTTGATAAAAAGTAGTGTTTTATATTTATCAGACTGCATTCATAGAACCTTGAAAAGTAAAATCATAACAAAAAAAAAATAGTTTTTTAATGTTACTAGATTTTTTTTTGATTTTTTTAGATAAGTTTTTGGAGTCACTTTAATATAATCATGTTTTAGAACTTTTATAGAAACTTTAGAAGTATTTTTTTAATGATTTACTGACAAAGTCAAAATTTTGACCATTAACTAAGGCTTTCTTTATACTTTTGCTCAAGTCAAGCTCAATGAAGTGTAGGTGCTTATAGTAGTTTTAAAATTTTTCTAAGTTCAACTTTGATAATGCTGACCAGGATTTCTTAATTATTTTTTTATATCTTGTAAGTTGTGATCAACATTTAGGTTTTTTTTTTCAATTTAAAATTTTGAATAATTAGTGTAAAATTCTAATTTCAGATACAAGCAACCTCTTATGACTGCTTTACTAGTCACGGCCCTTTTTCATTTCTCGCCTCATGGCTTTTAAAGATTGGTCCACTTTGGGGAACCTTGATTTAAACCAATTTGCTGAAACATATAAGTATAACTTTATTATAACTTATTTAAAACAAAAATATTATTCAAGTATTTTGATAGATTATAATGTATGTGTGTTAAATTTTAGCCAGTATATGAGAAAATTTAAGATATATAGATAAGTTATCGAAACAGTCACAAAAATAAATTAAATCTGTTTATGTTATAATTAAAGGTAGAAGAAAACTTACTACATTTTTAATAATGCATTTGGTAGAATCATTAACTAAAAAAAAATCTAGCTAACAAATTACAATTTTCTATTATTTACTAGAAAAAAATGTGTAAAACTTTTTGTTTAATTTTTGTATTCAATTTGCTATAAAAGTATTTTTTAAGTAAAACCACTATTTGTTGATAAAAACTTATAGCTCTTTAACAGTTCTATGTAAAACAGTTATACTTTAAATCTATCAAGCACTGTGGACTTATTATCAGTTTATTTATTACAATAAATTGGACAAAAACAACTGGTTTATGTAAATGTGTTTAGAAAGAGGTTTGCCACCAGTTTTCCACAAAATCTAAACTTTTGACTCTTGAAGTTGGTTCGACTGCTAAAAATTGTTTTCAATTAGTCTAAATGTAAAAATTAATAATTATATTCATTATAATATGAATAGACTTTTATTATATATCTTTTCATTTTATTCAGTTTTGAGTTTTTATTTCTAAATTCCCCTAAAAAATAACTTAAGAAAGTTAAATTTCAAAATTTTTTAAAATTTTTTTAAATGTTTACTCTTCCTTAGGTAGATAGTATAATGGATTAGTGTCAAAAATGCACAAAAACACTTTTACAAGGGACGTTTGTGAACTACAAAGTGTTTAAACTTTTTTTTCTTTTTCATAAGTATTTATTACCCTTGGTTGATAATTATATTAATCTTTTGTGAAATTTACTTATTTTTTATTTAAATTTCTTTTTGATTGATACCCCCATACCTTCGGTCAGTTTTTTATATATTTTTTTTTATGATCACAGTTACCCTAACTCTTAATCTTATTCGGTAATTTGTTAATTCTCTATTATTTATACTTTTCTGTAAAATTGTAGCTTGTGAAAAGTTGATATTTCATGCAAAAGTGAACCTTATAGATGAATAGTCGTATGAAAAATTATTTACTAAAAAAAAGTTATAAAACAATACTGTACTACATTATGCTTAATAAACAAAAATGGTTTTTTTCGTGCACCAGGTTGTAGTACCAAATATTTTATAGTACAAAAACAAAGTATGACTAGAAATGTGTTGAAATTTATTTGTAAGCTTATATTAAATTATCATCTTAATGATTAATAAAGGTTATATAATTGTTATCTTTCAAGAAACTTAACTAAGTTTTATAAAACACTAAACCAGTATTAATTTATTAGTATTAGTATTTAGTATTAAATTAAAAATTATTTTTCAAGATGTTATTTGTTAATAACTATTCAAGTATTTGATTAGTTTAAGTATTTAAAATGGGCAAAATCTCATCGTTTTTAATGTTTTCAACTTTTTAAAACAACCATTCCCTTGATTCATTTTTTAATCATCAAAGATGTCTGTTGTCGTTTGACTCCTCTCTAAAGCCAGTTGTTTAATAAAAAATATTGACTTTATTATAGTTATAAAATCATTATATCGATTTAAATATATTGTTAATTATTTTTCCTAATACAAATTTGAGTTGAACCTGTAGATTATTGTGCTAGTTTTGATGTTATTCTAAATACTTATACGAGACCGTATATGAATAAAAGCTCATTAACAGTAATTATATGTTTTGTGATTTACGAAAAGTACATTGTGTTTATATAAAAACATTTTGATTTGCAATGTTTAACACATTTAAATTGCCATTTGAAACTAACAAACAGATTTGTAAAATTGATATCGTTTTCAAATGTGTTTTTGTTTTTGTTTCTAGTTTTCTATTTATAATTTCTCAAAGTATAACGTATTAAAAAATATAACTATAAGTTTAAAAACCTAAAAGTTTCCAGATTAAATAGTATTTTTTTTTTTAGATTTTCTGAAACAAATTAAAGAAAACTTTTTATGACAATTAATACTTATAGACAGCACAAAATAAACTATAAAGAAAATCTTCCTTACAATCAGCACAACACTCCTGGGTTTTTATGTTTTCAATTTCGTTTGGATATGGTTAGTTTTTTTTTGTCAATTGTATTTTTACTGATTTGCACTTTGAACAAAGTAGGTATGGTTGTAATAAGCAGGCAGAGCTGATATTTTAAATAAAAATAGAAACAATTATTTTAAATAGAAAGCTTTAATTTAAAAAATAACACTGAAAATGAAGCTGCCGTCTTTTTTATTATAGCTATTAATAATTTTCAGATGAACAACTTAAACCGAGCTAGTAAATTTACAAAAATACTGATGTCCAACTAAGGTTAGTGCCTACGTTCAAAGTTTGACTAAAATTTTTAAGTCCATATTTCTCCAGAATATTTTTAAGCTTGAGTGAGCAAAAACTAGGTGAAGAGCTAAACGATCCTAACATTATGAGAACCTGTAGAGTTAAAAGCTGAAAAGTTGAATAGTTATATAAAAATTAACTTTAAGTAACACAATTTACTGCCAAAAAACTAGACTATGGTTTCTCAAACTTTTTTTTTTCAAAAGGCCGACATTAAAAAATCAAAAAGCCATTGCCCCCTTCGAACACATTTATAAAGTAATACTATGAAATATGCCTAACATATTTTTCTCTAATCATCAACTTTAGATTATTGAGTATAAATAACAAATTATTATCTCGTAGCTCCCCCTTCTACAGCTTAAGGCCCCTTAATCTACTTAAATTTTCAAACATTTTTTAGTATAAGTTTCAAAACTACCATCAACAAAAAGACCAAAGGTTTTTATTTTTTGCTCTTATTTTTTACTTCAGGATATCTAGAGTAAGTTTAAAGTTATGTTCCATAGCTCCCATGTTGCCCCTTTATTGTTCGTTTCAACCATTTAAATTCTTTGCATTCTACTTCCCCAAGGGAGTCAGTTGGTCCAGTTTGGGTATTATGAACTAGCTTGACATTTGTGATAAACATTAAAAGAAGCCTGAGTTTAAAAAAATTTCGCTTATGCTAACCTAAGATAAAATAAATCTAACTAGTGTGATTTGTTCTTAGTAGGTTGAGTTTTTGACTATGTTTTTAAGTATTATGCAAGTATTTGTTTAATAATTCAGTTAAATAACTTATTATTTTATTTTAAGATTACGTAGCAAAATAAGCTTTTACAAAATTTATGCAATGAAGTCAAAACTTAACTTTTGTAACATTTTAAATTTGTGGAAATTTTTATTGGAAGGTTTTACTTAACTTTTATATATATGAAAAAATCTAGTGTTATATACATTTAAAAAAAGTAACTTAACTAAAAAATTTCACCTGAAAAATTTTTAAAAATGTATATAACAATAGTTTATAATCGATTTAATCTATTTATTCTATAAATTTTTTTTAATTTTCAGTTAAACAAAAAAACTACCTATCTAAGATTATAAAAAGACTTATTTAAAAAAAAAAACATTTATATAAAGGTTTTTATTACTAACACGCTTTTTAAATTCACAACGAGTAAATTCATACAATATATATTATATATTTTAAACTTTTATTATACAATATATATATATATATATATATATATAATTAAAAACTAAATGTTGTTGCCTATTAAACGTCAAAACCAATTGAAAAAAACAAAGATATGTATACAGTAAAAATTATTGTTGTAAGTTGTTATAAATAAAAAGCTTTAAATTTTTTAGAATAAATCAACAAGTTTAAATTTCTAAAATATATATTTTTTTTATAACTAAACGATTAAGAACAAAACAAAATTTAAACATAAATAAAATTAGGCTAACTTATTCAACAAAACTTCAATTTTAAAACGTAACTATAGTAAGTTTTTTAATGTATTTAAGGAATTAAAAAGTTATTTTCTTTTCAAAGTATAGCATATCTGTAAAAAATCTCTTTATAAACGAAATTAATACAATTCAAGCATCAGTTCAGTTGTTATTATATCCCTAATATTTGTAAAAATTTAGTAAAATGGTAAACATAGTTTTATGAAAGTTAAAATTCTAAGACTTATTTTTAATAAATTTCATCAAAGTTACTTAAATTTACATAAGAAAGCTCATGCACAGTTAAAACATAAACCTTTAGACTTTTAATTTTAAACATATATAAGTACCCAAATATCAATTTAACAAAATAACTTAGTTTTTGCACATTTTAATATAACACCATTATATAAACTTCATGACATTAAAACAAGCAATATATCAAATAAATAACCTTAGATAAATCTCAACTTCATTTGTTTAAAAAAACAACAACAAAATAAAATGGTTGTAATCAATAAAAAAAAATATTCAAGAAACAGTCGATGTGTGATGACGTCATCTAGGATAAAGAGCGACCTCAAACAAAAACTTTATCAAATATCTGCAAAACAGTGTGTGCAATGCAGATTAGTTACTCAAGAGAGGGTTAAAGAATAATGTTGCTTTTGGTTTATCCTTTAAAAATGCATGAAATACAAACAAACAAACGCTTGAGAATAAAAATTATTTTTTGTGGTAAGGTATGTGTGATGACATTATAGAGGTTGGAACTGCTAAAGTAATTTAGTAAGTTTTAATGGGTTCTGGAGCAAAACTTTAAATGTTTCAATATGGTTGCCGTATTTTTCTTTCTCAACTCGGAAATGCCATTTTTGCTGTTATCTACTTTAATTTCTTTAGGTAGGACAGTGATATTTTTTAGTACTTCTGTTGCGAATTCTACGCAGAAGAGGCCACAACTAGTACCATCCTGTTGAACGGAATGATCAATAGTTCTTATTTCCCATTCCTCATCAAATCCCCACGTGCTTATGCGTTTAGGTTCTGTTGCATTGGGATCCGTGCGGTTGCTGACTTCTTTAAACCAACTCAAGATATCATGTCCAAGCTGTTTGTCCGCAGAGTTTTTTAGTGGATCTATAATGTACAAAACCTTATTGTGTTTGTCAAATAATATGAGGATCCAGTGTTTTTGACCATCTACAAACCTGTCTAAGTCCTGGTTGAAAACAGCTACTAGCCAGTTTTTATCTTCTTCAAAGACCCTATTATCAACACTTCCTCGTAAATTTTTATTAGTTATAGTTTTACATACGCATGATGGTAAGTACTGAACATATTCGTTTTTGACGTTTAAACTAATTAAAAAGTCAATAATTTCTTCTTGTAGCTCTTTGTTTTTGCATACCAGACTTAAGAATGATTCTCCATCTAATGCAAAATTGTTTAAACCAATTTTACCTTCAAATAATTTACCGGGGTAGGAGATTCTTTGCTCAGAGTTTTTGAGCAAGTGTGCCAATGCTGTTTTTCTTGTTCATTTAGATTAGAGTTGTTTCTAATATTTTTCAACATTTCTTTTAAATCTTTTGTGATCGATGACTCTTCATAAGCATATTTGTTTTTTACTGGTTCTTTTCTTCTTCTTTTAGACTTCCTGGTTTCAGTGTCTTCAGTGCTTCTTACAGTTTCATCGTTTCGTATTTTCATATCTTTTTTTATGTTTAAACTTTTGAGATGTTTAGTTGTGTCTAAGTTTCGTTTTTTTATTGTAGAAGTTTTTTCATCATCATATATTTTATGGTCTTCTTTTTTTTGCATGGTATCAACCTCATTTTGTGAAGAGCTCATTTTAAGATCAGAAATTACTGCTTCTCGCCTCTGTAATCTGATAATTGGATTTTTTAAAGTTTTAAGCTCACTTGATACAACTTCAACGTCATCTTCAGAAGAAGATTCTGCGTTCTCCTGCTTGCTTGTTGATTTTTTCTTAGTGGTTTGACTTTTAGCTTTGCTGTTACTTTTTTCTTTACTATTTTTGTCTTTCTTACCGATGTCTTTTTTAACTGTCGGTTTGGCATCATTTTTAATTTGTAGGTTCATGGTGTTATCAATTTCTGCTTCTACCCTTGACAAATTAATACTTACATTTTGTACCTTAAGCTCATGTGGACTGATAGTTTGACCTTTAACGGCTACTAGTTTTTTTGTTTTTTGTTTTTTATTTTTCTTTGCAGGAATTTTAACCTTCTTACTTTTTCTTCTCTGAGATTTCTTTTGGCCTTTTCTCTTACTCTTATATTTTTTAGCCATTGTTTTAAACTGTATACGTAACTAATCTGTAAAGTTAATAAAAAAAATTTAATTATTATCTGAATTAAATTATTTTCTGTAAACATCATTTCTTTTTAGTAGTAGTAATAAAAAATTAATCAAAATTACCAGTTTATTATTGATTTGGTAAACCTGTAAAATTATTGGTCATTGAATTATAAAATTAGTTTTTAAAACAATTAGAACTGTTATTTAAAATAAGTATAAACATTTTATAAATTTTCTACTAGGATAAATCTATAGAACAGAATAAGTAGGTTAATGTTAAAGAAGAGTCTAAGAAGAGCACAACTCAAAAAGGTTTTTTCATGTCAATAAATAATTTTTGGAAAAAAAATTGACTGAAATTTTATATTTAATTATTTTATCACGAACTTTTTATAGTCAGCGCCCTCAGAAATAAAAAGTTTTTTTCTTTTGACCAGTTGACTCTATTGTTGTTCAACAGTATTTCCAAACTATATATATTATTAAGAAACTAATTATATTTTAATAAAAACCTTATATTAGAAATCAGAAATCTTCAAGTCATGAATACTTTTCAGAAAATTAAGAAATATCCATACTAGACTAATTTTGAAATAAAAAACTGTACTAAATAAACCAAAATATCTCTGTTATATTTTTATTCTTAAGTAGCATAAGGTAGATGAGATAATTTAGATATATAAAACTACACTGACTAAACCTAAACACCAACCCTGTATTTAAAAAATTCCAGAACAGTTTGAAAGCCACAAATCTATTGTCGAAGTCTCTAAAAAAATAACAAAAACTGTGTTAAAAGTAACCAAATATTTTTTTAATATTAAATGTTTAGAACAGGAATAGCTCAGACTTGTTTAAAATAAAAAATAGATATTGATCCAGTTTAAAATTTTCAAAAAGAATTTAGTTTAGTTTAAAAATCTCTGAAAATATTCGACTATTTTTTTTTGTAGATTTGTTAAGATTTAGGTAAATACTTTCTAAGACCTGATATTCAAAAATAACTTGTTGAAGAACTTGATTTTTGTAAACTAAAGTTTTTTAAAAAAATTCAAAAAACCCAGGATTACAGGATGTTTAGGGATACAGGGCAATTTATTTGAGTTAAATGGTTGCAACCCTTTTAAATCTTATAAATGAAAAAGTAGCTTTTAAACTTGATAAAAACTAAAGCATAATTTAGTAAACAAATTATGTTAGCGTTTTTCAAAGTATAAAGATCAACACAATATATTTCAAAAGTATCAACTATCATTTAAACTCACAGATAGTTTTTAACTTAACAACTGAAAATTGTAAAATATTGATGTTTTATAATCACTCATAATCATTTATTAGTTAGTGACGATCTTTTACAATATAATTAATGATATAGGTTAAAAGTTAAATGATAAAAGGTTGCTGCTAAGACAAAATAAGAAAGTTAAGTATTTTTGATATTTGTATCTTGGTAGACTAATTATACTAGATATGGTTTGACTTTAATTTTAACTAGATAAATTTAATACTTATTTAATACTAATTTAGAAAAAAAGAGCAAATCAAATTTAATTAACAAAAAACTATCCTGACAAATTATTATTACATCAGTTTGTGTCTGTAGCTGGAATTTTAGTAAACTAAATAAAAAACAGCAATATAAGAAATTTAAAAAATATATAAGATAAGCAAAATATTGCTAGTTTAAAAGCATGACTTTTAAAAACAAATAATTCTTAAATTTGTAATTCTTAGTAAATAATTTTATATAATTCATTTAAATACAAAAGGCAGAATTTAAAGACACGATTACAAACCAGGTTTTAAAATAATATTATAAATAATCCACATGCTATATTATTTTACTTTTATCTTAAGCTAGACCACATTTTAATTAATAGTGAGTAAAAGTTAGAATTACTTAAAAAGCGCTCAGGATAGTTTTAAAATATCAGAAAATCTAAAACTTTTTTTTTTTACTAAATTTGGTAGAACTTAATTCAAAATATCTAAAATTTTATTTGTTTTTATCCAATCTCTTTAAACACATGAATTTTATTATTGAGAAATTCTGAAAAAAGCCTGATTTTTGAAAAAAAAAAGCATGAATAAGCCTTTCTTTATGTCATGTTTTAAACTGAAATATTTTTTGTTTAACTTTTCAAACTATCCTGAATTGTTTTGAAGAACAATCCTGTATTAAAAGCACTCCGGAACAGTAAAAATTATGCTAATCATTCATGCTTAAAGTCTGTTGATAAATACATTAAACTAATAAAATAAAAATAAAAAGCTTTTTTTAACAGATACTTTTTATAAGTCAGCATTGTTTTTTTGTCTTAAATGTTGGTTAAAGTTTTAACATAGCTAGTTTTTTGTTTAATTCAATAACATTCCAGCTACAGACATGCATTAATGTCATGACAATTTCTAAATCACGATATATTTTTGTGAATCAAATTTGTTTCACTTTTTCTCTGGAAGAAGTCCACTCTAAAAAAATGTATAAAAAGTTTCAAACTTTTGTCTAATATTGTTCAAATCAAACAATACTTGGTATAATAAACTTATCTAGGTGCACATTTCACAAATACTTAATTTTCTTCTAGTATCTCACGACTAACCTTTGTCCAAAAAATTTATAAATCTCATTTACTGTTCTAATTTATAAAGAACTTCATTGATTATTAATCTTTTATGAGTAATTTTGAAAGGTAAGTATTCTTTAATACTAGTTTAAAAAATCAAAAAATAAACAAGGAGCATGAATAACTTAGGATTAACTTTTTGTTAATCAGTAGACTGTTTAGGCTAGTTTATACTAAAAAATTAAACTCAAGCCAGGTTATTTTCTCAAAAAAGAAATAAGGAAACTTTTAAATTCTCTGAAAATATCAGATTAGCCTATCTATTTTTAATAGGATTTAGATGAAATGTTTTCAAGATTCTATTTTTTATAACCAGTTTTTTAACAGATTTTTTTTTTTGAAAAGTTTTTATTTATTTAAAAACTAACTATAAACGGTCAAGGATGACTCAGGAGTCAAGACAGTTTTTTGATTCATAAAAAGAGAACTCTGACGAAAGACATAACTGATACAGTAGATAGGAGGTTTAGATTTCTAACTTGTTTCTAAAACTAAAAAAAATTCTCGCTCCATATCAGTGTTTTTCAAAGTGTTAAACTATGCACAAAATATTTTAAAAACCATCTACCTTTATTTAAAGTTAAAAATAGTTCTAAGTTTTCATCTTAACATTAAGAAATTATGTGTTTACACAACAAATAAACATCAACTAATATATGCAGGTGTCACATCACAGAATTAATAAAATTTATTATTTTAATACTAAAGGTTTAGTTAAGATACGAGAGGAAAACTAAATATACGTGATACTTAGTCAATTTTTTTTTTTACTAGATGTGATTATAATTAAAAATGAATGAAGACAAATTAATTATTTATTTTTTAAACAGGGTTGCTACTCTCTTACAGGATAGTTAAAGAAAAGTTAAGACAAAAAAAAAATATCTTGACTGAATTTAAACTAACATAACATCAGCTGAAATGTTAGTTAAGTAAATTAATAACTTGAAATTAAAATCATTAAAAAAACAGTTAAAATAAAAATAAAAAGTCCTAGTCTATTTCCATGACTTGAATAACAAAATAATTTTTGAATTTATGAGTCTTAAAAACTAAGTTTTTTAGTCTTGGTAAAGCAAAAAAAAACAGGCAAAATTCAGAGACACTAACTAAAAATATAACCTTAGAAGTATATTAAAATCAATCCCCATTAAAGTCCATGTTTTCAGTTATGCTGGACCACATATGATTAATAAAAACAGTGACAGCTAGCTTGCTAGTAAAATACCTTAAATAATTAGGTACAAAAACGAATAAATATAAGTTATTAATTTTTAACAAGCTAAAAATAGAAACTTCAACCTTAAGTTTTAATGAAAGATTGTATATGTATTACAGGGCCCTATTATACTAACCTGTTATTAAGATCTTGAAAACATAAGTTTTTTTAAAACTTAGGAGAAGCTTTGACGCTTTCTTAATGATGTTATCTTTTTACTTTACGTTTTATTTTTAGTACTAGCCTTAGGCGTTAATCTATAAAAGATTATAATTAGCTGAGTTTGAGGCTAAAAACTTGTTAAGAATTAACAGCTTAATAATATATTATGTTTTCAATTTAAAAAAACAAAGGTATTGTTGTGTATAATACTTTAAGTTATATAAATTGGTTAAAATAAAACTAAGTACCTATGAGTCTAACAAATTGTGTAAAAAAATTGATGTACATCTGAGTTTATTTTATTTGAATTTTGATGATATCTACTTAGTTTATTCCAAACAGTTAGAAGTGTTATACACAAAAGTAATAATCATACAAACTTTTAAAACTAAGCAATAATTTATAAAAGTAGCAAGTAGTTCTAAAAGTTCTTTAGAAGATAATAAAAAAAGCTTAATGTTTTTTAAATAGGTCATGACAAGTTATGTCAATCAAATCAATAAAGTTGTGGTCTCAACAGAAAAATGACAATCAGATACTAAAAACTAAAACAATATTAAACGTAAGTTTTCTACAATTTATGCATGAATAACTTTTTAAAGCCTTTTTGAAATATTTGTACAAAATAAATGTTATTAACTTTATAGAAACTAAGGTTTTAAATAACTTTTCTCTTAACTGTAACTTGTCTTTTGATAATTTAATTTTATTATAATTTTATTAGCATTAAATCGTTTATAAAAAAATGTGTAGCTTGAATGTAAGTGAACTTAATAAAAAAATAGCAACATTATAAATGTTATCAACAGTTAAAACAAATAGAAACACTGCTTGCTTAATACAATGACTTCAATAAAACAGTACTAACTAAGTATTTAAGTCTTAATAACTAGGTCTTTATAAGATAAAAAACTGAAAAACTTAAGAGACATCAACTACAAACTAAACATTTTAAAAATGTTAGAAGTTATAGACAAGCTAATATCTCATCTTTTACTTTAAGCTAGACCACATTCTAATTATAAGTAATAATAAAAGTTAAAAAAAATAAGGAAAGTTTTGAAATATCTGAAAATTTAAGGTTATATTTTTATAGATTTGATAAGGTTTAGTTTAAACAGTTAATTTTTTTTTTCATCAAAATTTGTTAAACAACTAGATTTTTATTGTAAATAATATTGAGAAATTAAACAATAGTTAAGATAGATAAAAATAATTCTAGCTTAATAGGATGACTTTGTTAAGACACTAGTTACTAAATATTTAATTTTTATGAAAGTCTAATTAAGTCTTGGTTAATAATAAACTGAAAAACTTAAGAGATATTAACTACAAACCAAGTTTTTTTAAAAATATTAGTAGTTATAGACATTCTAATTTCACCTCGTTTACTTTAAGCAGGACCACATTCTAATTACGAGTAATAATAAAAGTTGAAAAATAAAAAGTTATATCCAGATTTGTTAAACAACTTGATTTTTATTATTTAAAGTTTTTGTAATGATCTCAGTTTTGCATTTTAAGTTAAATAAGCTTAGTATGTATTTCCTTGTTGTTTTGAACTAGCATGAGTTTGGCTGAAGTTCTCTAAGTTTTTTAATATACTCGAACTTATTAAAAAGGAAAACTCTTTATTAAAAGCAATCTAGAACAGTGAGAATTGTACTTACCATATATATTTCATCACATAAGCTGACATGTATGTAAATTAAACAAATAACTAGCGAGGCTAATAATTTAAGCAACAATTAAGATAAAAGTTATGCCAACTTATTTCAGGACTTTAAAATTGTAATATTTTCTAAATATTTAACTAATAATACCCAAGTTTAAAATATCTTGTTCAATTTAAAACTAGCAAAATTTAGACTCATAATCAACTATAAACCAACATTTTAAAATATATAATTTTAATAAATAATTTTAATAAATAAATTTATATAAATATTCTTTGTTTTTTTTTATTTTTATAGACTAATCTAAGCTTAGTTATTTTAAATATAAAGTTGTTATAAATTCAATTATTAAAACTTTAAAGTTCAAGCTGCTAGGTGTTTTAAGGTTCTTTTTAAAATGTATAAAATTCCAGGATTTTCAGATACTTATTTCCTTAACTTTAAAGTTAAAAATTGATCCAGAATTCCATTTTAAATAAATAATCTGTTATTTTACATCAAAACTTGTAAAATTTCTTTTTAAAATAACACAATAATAAAAAATTTAAATACTTTAAAAATGATAATAAACGATTAAATTTTACTATAAGCTGTATTAGGTTTAAAATAAAATATTTTATAGTTTTTAAAACTAGTTTAAGCTCAGATAAATTTGTAAAGCCAAATCTTTACTTTTTTGGACTTTTAAATAAAGCTAAGCCAGATATTTAAAAATTTCTTAAAAACTAAAACCAATCCTAATTTTTTTTCAAATAAAATTAAGGGTGGTTTCCTCATAGTTGACAAATTACTAATCATTACATCAAATATTAATTCTATATTATTTCTATATTATTTTTTTATATAGTTTTAAACAGGTTTTTATAAAATTGAAATGTCAATTTATTTCTATACCATAATGAAATCTTAGGAAAAAAAAATTGCAAGAATTTTTTTAAATAAAATTATCTCTTAATCAAATTATTAAATCAAACAAATGTCACTTTGTTTTAGATTTAAACTATTTGTAAAATGTATTTTATGTTTAATAAACAGCCTGATAGCCAAATTTGTATCAAACAAGCCTGGAGATTAGCCAAAACTTAAAAATAATTATTTTAAGCAGGGTTGCCACAGATCAAGTTGATAAAAATTTCCTGACTTTTCCTGACTTTTTTATCAAACTTTTAACTTATTCTGAAATACATAATCAAACACTTATAACTATCTAAAGCTTTTAATTTTATTTTTATATAGCTTATAAAAACCGTTTTTTTTGCTGAATTTAATTATATAATTTACATTACACCACTTGAACCATCTTTGTATGATTGATGTTTATTTAAAAAACATCTTTTTCAGCAAAATTTAGTCTGATCTAATATAAAAATTTTTAAATACCTTATAAGGTAATATATGAATGCATATCTAATAATAAAAATTACATATCTAAAACACATAATACTTAATAAATTGTTCATTTAGTTCAAAATACTACCTAAACCATTTAATATAAAGTCCTTAAATAAAAAATCAAATAGAAAGTTATAAACTTAAGTAACTGTAAAAAATATCTACCATATAAAATATTTAATCTTATCATTTAGTATAAGATGTTTAACAAATAAATCTACTTATTTTAAAGTAAGTTTTTAAAACTTAGTTACTCTATAAAAAATTCAATATAAGTCAGTTAATCATGAAATACAACTCTCTTATAACTCAATATTTAAGATTAAACAACTTTAAAAGTTATAAAGAGGTATACACATAAACTTCTAACATAAAATACTTAAACTTAGTGCTTAATTTAGATCACCTAATTATTTACTTAAACAAAAACAATTTAATTCTAGAATTTTACAAGGTAAACTTTTGTAACAGTTTTGCTATGGAATGTTCTACCCACAGATTATCAATACTAAACAGCATACAAAAACTGCTTGTTCAAGTAGGGTAGTTGTTTAATGTCGTAATAGAAAAGTTTTGCAGTTTAATAAAGGTTAATTTTGATAAATTATGCTATTCAAAGGAATTCAAAATTAAGAAGTTTCGTAAATTTTAAGGCAAATTTTTTTTTTTCTTATACTTCCTGGCTTTTCCTAACTTTTTTTTTTAAAACCTTACTTTTTTCTGAATATTGTCATTTGTTGTAGTTTTTCCTAACTTTTCCTAATTTCCTGACTTTTTCTGACCTTATGGCAGCTTTATCAGAGCCAAGCTGTTAAAATATCAATTGAGGAACCTTAAAAAACTAAATTTGTACTTAAATGACTGGAAAAAAATCTAACCTGAAATTAAGAAATATATATATAACTTATTCTAGGTGTTGCAAATAAAACTAGACAAAGTTTTTTTATAAAACTGGCCTAAATAACCTAATCAGACAATGCTTGTAAAAGTTTAACAACTAATCTGATTTAACTAGTGTATGGCTGACTATTTAATTAAAGTCAATACTTAACTTTCCATTAGAACATTCAAGGTTGCCATAGGTTTTTAATCTTTAAGATTTTTGTCAACTTTTGTACCAAATAAAATTTAAGAACAATTGTTACTTAAACAGTATTAAAGCATTAAAAAGTTACTGTAATGCTGTAAATTAAGTTATAATCAATATAAAAAGTTGTTATGCACTAAAAATGCTTTAATAATCTAAATTTTACTAGTAAAAATGTTCGAAAATTCAGCTTTTTCCAAGTTTCTTAGTGAATGTTGTTTAAAATTTCAGGGTTTTTTTTGAAATTTTTCAAAAATTTCAAACCTTTTTCTTTCCGTAATGTAATAATCAAGATTCTATAACCTTTCTATCAAGATTTTATAACAACTCTAGCAAGCTAAAGTAAACTGTTATTCATATTTTTATAAGAACTTGTCAAAATAAAAGAGCAAATTACAATGCGTAAACCAATAATAATGAATTAGAATTGCAAATTTTATTGATTCCTCGGGTTTCTAAGCTATATTTCACCATATAGTAAACACACCTATTAAAAAATGAAAAGTTAATTTTTATAACATGTGCAAAGTCATGCTTACTTAGAATTTAAAGACATCGCAAAGCTATGTTATTGTACTCTCACTATTTAAAAATATGCGGCGCTAAAGAGCATAAAAGTTTTACTATTACAAAAACTTTAAACGATAGTTAGGGTTAATTTTAGTTTGTTTCTACAACTTTAGATTCAATGAAAACTCTATATTGATAAGCTCTTAGTATCAAATCAGGGAAATTGTATGTAATTGTCTTAGTTATTCTTAAAACTTGCTTTTGAGAACTAAAAAAAGTATAATAAAAATGTGTAACTGATTTAATTCATTTAGTGGGAAAAAAGGAAATGTTTTACGCTATAATTAAGTGTTTAAGCATAAGTAGTTGTAATATTCGAGCTGTTTTACTATTACTTTTATATTTATTGAACTAAGATTTTACACAACAATGTAAATCCTGGCACTTAAATTTCAGACTATGTAAGGTTAAAATTATAAATGCGTTGATTTTAATTATCATAATTCTTTTTTCTTAAATAAAATATTTAACAATGGTATTTTGAACATTAGCAATAAAATACATGACATATATCTTTCTTACAGTATCATTTAAATACATTCTAATAAACTAATCTCATATTGGCTAAACCAAAAATATTTGTATTACTCATTTTTTACATAAACATGTCTTATTTTTGGAATTATTTTAGAGTTTTTAAGTTTTGTATACGAAATTAATCATTAAACTGGGCAGAAAATTTACTAGTTGTAGGTTGTAAGCTATAATATTGAAACAAAATCAGTTTTATATTCTTGAATTCAAAATATTAAAAGTTTTTTCAGTTTAAAATATTTTTAACGCAGAGTCGCAAAAGTTTAAATTATCAAATGACCACACAATTACTTGAGTATGAATTTTTAGCAAATGTTCAATGTTCACTTGATATCCTGGCAATTCTGCTTAGTGCTTTCAAATTGCGTTTAAAAAAGAATTTAACTAAAAAAATTATAAACTCATTTTCTGAAGTATTTGTTACAATTTTGAAACAATTAGTAAACCATTTAAAATACATATTTTTAAATGATATCTTTCAGGATATAATTATTTTTTGGTGTACTATTGAATTGAAATACAAGTTTCACTGCTGTTACATTAAGTTGAACACCAGTTATTAAAAATCAGTTATCCAGAAAGCAAGTTGATCTTTAGTATATTTATATTTTTAGGATATAGCTATTAAACCAGCCACAGTGAAGTTGCTGTGATATTCTAGTTAAGACCTACCAAATTGAGTTCCTGAACTCATTGTTGTTTTATATTATTAAAATTATATTAAAATTTTCAATAAAAAAGTATAGAAAATACATCAACAATTTTAAAATTTGACTTTTTATATATTGTTAAACCAAACGTGATGATTTTTGTGAATATAGCCGATTACGTCATTTAGTTCTAAATACCTGCAACAAATTCTATAAATGGAAAATATACTGCACAATATGTAGTTGAAAAAAAAAATTACATTTATCTGTCATTGTAAGTTCTAATGTTGAAATAGTTAATATTTTGTGTTTTCAAAAAAAAATTGTTTTTTAATTTCGAATGTTAAACGAAATGAAACTAACTTTATTTTTGTATTTAAACTACAATAATTTATTTGATAAATTTTATTTTTTACTTATAATTATAATTTTACTAATGCTTATATTAGTTGTTCAACTATTTTTAAGTGGGTTATGAACTGGTTTTTGTTGTGGTTAATTTTCCTAATAACTTATAGTTAAATGCAAATTCTGCCCTGTATTAATAGTGTTTCACTTACTAGTATTTGTTACCAATAGTGCTTACTGAAAAAAGTACTGATGGAAAATTTTGCTAAACGTTTTTCGACGAAGTTTTATAATTAAAACTTCATAAACATACTAGAATAGTTTGAGAACTGATATTGTTGAACTAAAATTTATAAATATTTAACCATTGTTTCAAGTTTGTTAGAGTAAATTATAAAAATAACTATATTTATTTACCTTATGTATTTTTTTCTTTTAAGTTGTATCTTTAAGCTCATTACCGTAGTTTTTAATTCTAAAACATTTCTTATAATTCTAAACTTTTAGTTATGCTACTCGAGTCTTTTTAATTTTTATAGATTATTTAACTCAATTTAAAGATTTATGGTTTGTTATGTCACTAGAGTTCATTGCGAAAATATTGAATATCCCAAATTGTTAGAATATTTTAGAATGTATAAAAAAAGCTTTATCTACAAACTGAACTTTTCTTAAGATGTAACGATAAATTTTAAGGTTAAATAAGAAGTTTTTTATACTTTAAATTTAAAAAGCGATTTTTTTTTCAAACTAAAAACAACATAGTTATAATAATGATTAGTTTATTTAACTATAAAAGATTGCTTTTTTTTTGTTAATCTTCACCGTATTTTGCTTATATTAAATATCAAATTATTTCTTTGCATATTTTATTGCCCATATTTTATAAAAAATTTTATTGATTTAATTAATGTCGCATAATTAATTTGAACACATTCTTTTAAATGAAACTTGTTACATAATTATATGTGGTGTTGGTTTTTTTTAGTTTAGGCCAGCTGTTAACAGTTTTAATTAAGTTATTCAATGTGTACTTTTGTACTGATCGTCCTAAATAGTTTAAAATTATATAAAAGCTTAGTTTTTTATGATAAAAATGTCAATAAAAAACTAAATTAAGTTTAAAGTCAATGAATGTAAAATAGATATAACTAAAAAAACTATAAGAAAATTTTTGTTTTATGTTCATTCTAAGCTTTTTTATAACCAAAACTTAAACCTTTATTTTAGCTTAAATTTTTCACATTAGAAAAACCATCTATAAATTAATTACTAACAAACTTTTGATCATAAAAGTTTGTGATCTAAAACTTATCAAATTTTATAAAAATATTAAAATAAAAGATTGAAATGCTGAATATATTAATATATTTATATGTTAATTTTTTTTATAAGTTTAATCATTTGATTGTAGTTTTCTGTAAATTATCTTATAAGTAATAAGTTTTATATAACCGTGAATAGAAAGTTTATATTAAAACCTACATTAAAACAACTATACAAGGTTAAACATTTTTAATTTTTCTTAAAAAATATAAAAAGAGTAAATACATTTTTATACACTTTAAGCTAAAACCCAAACTTTAAAATTAAAAGCCAAACTTTTTCAACTGTCGTAAGGTTTAAACTAAGCAAAACGTTTTCTAATCAATTTTTTTTTGTGGTTATTAAAACGTTATCTTATATATTTAGAAATCTATCAAACCTAGGTTAAAAAAATTGAAAAGGTTTAAAACTTAAATTTTTAGTTTAAAACATAATTTTAATTTAGAAATTTAAGTCACTGCGTAAAGAAAAGATAATAATTTTTAAACGTCTGCTTTTAAAACAATTTTGTTTTTTTTTGTAGGTATAAGTACTGAGCAAAATTAAATAAAGCCTAAAAGTATAACAAATTAAATAAAGTTTTAATTCTATATATATATATATTAATATTTATATCATGTAATTTTTTTAAATTAAGTTTTTATGTTTAGTTTTTTTAAACTACTTTTTAAATAATAACTTTTAAATAATCGTGAAAGAAAAATATTTTATAAAAACCTATAATAAAACAATTTTACAAAGTTAAACATTTTTAAATTTATCGTAAAAAATAAAAAAGAATAAATACATTTTTATACTATTAAAGTTAAAAATTCGATGTTTAAAAATAAATCTTATATTTTTTATTTGTCGTAAAGTTTAAAAAAAAACGAAATAATTTCTAATAAAGTTTTCATCGTTGTTTTACATTAAGTATTTACAGTATACTACCGCTTAAGTACGCACTTTTTTTGGTACGCATCACGCCTTAAGTACGCACTTATCTAGAAAGACAAAGTAAAGGATATTATACTAAACTTTAAGAAACTCCAGTTTTTTGCCTAAATTTTCAATCATCAAGTTTTTCCAGATTATTTTATGTTTCCAGGTAGAATGGCCAACCTGCTGAGTTAGCCTGATACTTTCACAACTTTTAAACTAGGGTGAGTAATCCTGAGTAGGCCAAGTGGCCTGAGATTGTGACAGTGGCCTGTTATTAAATGTTAACAAACTAATTACTTATGTTGTGGTTGCAGAAAAGTAAAAAGAATAATAATATTTGAGCTGTAATGCTATAAAATAAATAAATATAGATGACAAAGTTAAAAAAACCTTCATATACAAAATAGTTAAGTCATAATTTAACTTAAATGTACATACATTGATGTTTTAAAAATGTTTGGTAGACACAAAGTAGTTTAGTACTTTCCCTCTAACAAAACAAATGTAGCTTAATATTTATTTTTAAATCATTAACTGACATTGACTTTCTATATTAAATGTATGTATTAATTAAGTAGAAGCTTTTTATAGAAAAAATAAATCATTTTAAAATCTATTAAAAAAATTTGCAAATTAGAATTATGTTTTAAATGTTATTTGAAATAAATGACTTGTTTATTTGGCTTAATTATTTAGTGGCTAGTTGTAAGAAAGAAAACAAACAACTAAATTTCATATTATACTATATCGTCAAAAAGTACGCACTACCCGTGCTAAGTACGCACTTTTTGGTCGGGTTCAGTTTGCGTACTTAAGCGATAGTGTACTGTACTTTATTTATAAAAACAATTGTGAATAAAAAAATTTAGAGTGTTACATAAACCGAGGAGAATTATTCGTATTGACGTCATACGTTGTAACACAAACTTTTGTTGTAAATATCATTATAAAAAGATAAGCAAACTGAATTCAAGAAAGTGATGCTAGTTAGCTTCCCAATTTGTAAGCCACTAATTTAGTGGCTAAAATATCGTGTTTATTGAGAATTCTTAGAATTTAGATGCTTTACCAACGTATAAAAATTTTATTAATAAAAAACTTTAAATTAACCATCAAATTGAATTAATCTATTGTAATTTCTAAACTTATGATTACAGCTGAAATTTTGGGTAACTCGAATAAAGGATATTTTTTATGAATTATAACTTTATTAACTTAATTTGCAAAACTAATAATATTTAAAAAACTAATAATTTTTAAACGTCTGTATTTAAAACTATTTTGTTTTCTCAAACGTATAACAATTAAACAAAGATTGAAATGCTGAATATATGAATATATTTATATCTTAATTCTTTTTTATAAGTTAATCATTTAATTCTAGTTTTCTGTAAACTATCTTATAAAGAATATGTTTTATGTAACCGTGTATAAAAAGTTTATATTTAAACTATAAAGTTAAAGAAGTTAAAATCTAAGTACTAAAAAAAACTTTGATTTTATTTAGTAGATAAAAATATAGTTATATTTAAATAACCTAATTTTTATATTTGTGAAATACAATTGAGCTTAATAAAACGTGTTTTAAAATCAAGTTGATTAATTTAAAGCCTTTTTGTATATAAGAATAAAGTATATGGTAAATGAAATATTACAAAAGATAAATAGAAATAATTTTATTATAAACATTTTGTAATTTTAAACATATTTGGTGGACTTGGTGCAAGAAAGTGGTTAGTTAATATAAATTTTTTTGCTTATTAAGGTAGATTAAGTCATAAAATACTGATAACGATTGCTTGACTTCAATTTCTTATGGTGCAACATATAAAAAGCTTGATTTAGACAGTTAAAAATGAATTTTATAAAAAAGATTATAGTTAAAAATCTATCTTTAAACATTTAGCTACATTATTTTTGAATATATCAAAGCGTAACAGTTAAGCAGAATAAACATAAATAAAAACAAAATAAAAGAAAAGTAAAAGGTTCAAGTAACAATCGTTTACCAACAGTTACTCATTAAGTGTTATACAATAATATATTACACATTAAATATTAAATTATTTTACTAATTGCGTAATATTTCTATATAATGTAAATATTAGCCTCTGGAAACTGGTATGCATTTAATTTATAACGTATTCAATACAAAGCATTTTAAGTAGGTGAGAGTCATTTGTTCGAGTGAAAAGCACAACTTTTTAGAAAATCAGTATTTTTAGAAAAAGTCCTATTTAATGGTTTTAGTTTTTAGCTGAAGCTCAATTATTAAAATTTGATTTTATACAATTCTATAAATATTTTATCTTGGTAACAATGAAGTATATATTAATTAACAGATATTATGGCAAATATGTTTAATTTATAATACTTGTTTTAAAAAATTTAAAAATTAATTTCTAACTCTAAATTTTTAAGCTTCTAATATTAAACTGAAATTAACCAGATTATGACTTCGTAGAAGCTTAAATATTAATGGAAATAATGTTTTTTGTAAATTTAATTCTATTTTGTTCAATCGTATCTAAATTTTAACCACATTTTATAAGTATTTGTTGTAACGAAAATATCAAGCAGTGCGCTTATTTACCTGACTAAATGAATGGATACGTGGAATCACTTTTCCTCAGAATATGCATTGAAAAAAAGGTGAGACTGTGTCTGAAATTTGTGTGTTTACATTGAATACCTGATTTAATATATTTAACTAATATATAAGTTATGTGATATATTTTGACTTTTTAAAATATTTAAACGAAAATTTATGCCAGAAAAAACAAAACTAAGACAATAATTATTGTTAAAGATGAAATGTTTTAGAAAAAATCAAGGCTTTGTCTATTTCTTTAATTAGAAATTTAACTATTAACTATTTTAAAGTTAGAATTGTTATAACATTTAAAGCACTGAAATTGACCACATAAAATTATTTTCTACTTGTAAGAAAGTTTTTAGTATAACATTTTGCTTATGTTTTACAAAATGTTATAAAAACAGCCTTAAAGTTAAAAAGAACGTTTAATAGTATAAATGATAAGTAGTTGGTATTAATCCATTATAATTTTTTCAAGCATTTTTTTATTTTAAAATATTTTTCTTTGTTACGTCAACAAAAGTCTTACAAGCTAATTAACTTATGGTCTTAAATATTTTAATATTTATGAAACTATAAATTATCGGTGAGTAATTTTTTCACTTACTATTAAAACTTTTTTAGCATACAAAATAAATATTTTTAATAAGTAAGTTTACAACAGACTAATTTTTTCAGAAGCAAGAATACTGGGAAACACAAAATGTTATCGGATTTTAGTATCGGATTTTAGTCTCCAAGTCTAAACATTAATCTGGATTACGAAATAAATCTCAGTTATACTGAGTGATCAGATTTACTTATAATGGGGTGAAGTTTTTCTTTATAATCTTGAGTTTTTATTGAAACAAGGTAATAATGAAGTAATCGAATATTTCTCCGGATCTACAGGCTTATTATATTTTATATCTAAGATGTAAAATATTAATTTTACTTACAAATTCTTGTGAATAGACATTTTTGTTTAGTATCAATTTTATCTGGGTTATTTCATCAGTACATAGACCTAAATGCTAAATTGCAAATAGTATATAAAAACGTTTTAATACCTTTAAATAATAGTACATTTAAAACAAACAATTTCAATATAGAAAAAAGTTAAATATAAGTATTTACTGAATAAATAGTATCGACCAAAAGTACAACCATCTAATGGTAACATTTAAAACATGATAGTTGATGTATATATTAAAATGTTTATTGTCGACAAACAGAAATATTTGACTGTAGTTTAAAATTAAGTTCAGTACTTTAACAAACTTTTAAACAAGGGTATTAACCAACAAGTTATTAAAGTGTAAACATATTTAACAGTTTTAGGACTATATATGAAACTTTAAACTATTTCTAAGTTTAAAGATATGTAATAAGTTCAGAATAAGAATTTCTATATTGTGAGTGATGCTAGTTTTATTAAGAGTTTAAAGTAAACTAATTAGTTATTAAGATAGTCAATAAAATATTAGTATAACATTAACATCACAGTTTCATATATAGATCTAGTCTGTTATTTATTCAACTTTTGATATTTAAGTTTAAGTTAAAACACTCTCATTGACAACTAAATTAAGGTTTTAGAACTTGTTATTAATCAATTTAAAAGTTTGTATCACAATAGCTATATAAAATAAATGTTAAAGTCATACAAAATTCAATTGTACAGTTTTTACTTAAACGAAATAAGTTCTACAGTATGTACGGAAATGCTATTGAAAAATTTTTTTACGTTCTTAATAAAAGCTCATTTTATTTTTATTATCACATTTTTTTTACTTATATCATAAAACAACGAGCAAAACAATTTTTTAAATTTTACAATTACTTCTCACCAGAAAATCTGTGTTTTTCAAAAATCTTAAACTTAGTTTAGCCTGATTTATAAAATTAAATAAAAATAATTGAAAGTGTTCGAACAATGACAAAAATTTCAAATCAATGTATAAACAAGATAAAATTAAAAAAAGCATAAATATATGTTTCATTTTAACAAAAAGCTATAACATCTTCAAATTAATGAGTCTTGTTTTATAACAGTCTGAAATGTAATCCAGTACAATAACCTCAATTACTTTGGGGTATAAAATAAATTTATGATTTAAAAAATTTAAGCTTATTAATTAAATTAATACTAAATATTATAACTCTTAACTTATTTTTCTATTGTGAAATTTTTTTTTGCATAACTGCGACGATTTTCAAGTAATAGTTTTAATTTTAAATAGTGTTACTTTGTTTTTATAACCGAAAAAAACAAAGTTGAACAAAAAAAATTTTTATTTTTAATTTAAAAACTAAATTACAAACAATAATGTATACTTTTCTTAAATTTGTCATAATAAAACAAAATTTTAATGGTAGCATTACAAAAATTATGAAAAAAAAAATCAAAATCAATTAAATTTTGAAAACAGAAATCAGACTATTGTTTTATACTAATTTAAAATTTAAAACTCTTACTTACCAAATGAAAACTAACTAGTTTAAACTTGTTTGTCTTTAATATCTTTTATTGGAAAACTAAATAAACTAATTAATTAAAAAAAATGTTTTCTTACAAATAACTTAAAGTAAAAAAAAATGACACTTATATTTTATAAAAAATATAATGATACATCATGATCAGAAAAAATGAGATATGTTTATGGTAATAATATAAAAATATCTACACGAGTTGATAATATATGTAATATGATAAATATTTAAATATAAATATACCAAATATTTAAAAGCGAATAGCATTATATACATATTATAATTAAAAAAAACTAAGTTTAAAAAAACTTTAAATAAAATTATAACAACTAAAATGATTTAATTACTATAAATTTAGAAGATATAACATTTTTAATGATTTTTTTTAAATGTAAACATTAATTTAAAATTTTAAAATAATTATAATTATAAAATACTTTCAATACGAAGTTAAACCGTATGGACGGCTTATCTACGGCCAGTTTGCCAAATAAACAGAATTTTCAGCAGTTATTGTTAATCATCAACTGATTTTATACTTGTTTTAAAATAGAACGATGTTTATAATTGACATTTGATTTTCGTTTTCATATTATCATAATGATAAAAAAAATACTTTCTTTATAACATAACAATTTAGACTTTAAAAGTTCATAGTTTTCTTCTCAGGGCTGTTTGTTAGTTCTACAGTCTAAACTGGATAAAACATAAATTTTCAAAAGTTTGCTTTGGTAAGACATAATAAGTTTATAAGTTTAAAGAAGTTTTAACGTTAAAAAATTGTTTTTAGTATTTAAATTGCAAAGTGAGGTTTTTTTTAATTATTGAACTACAATATAAAATATTAATTATGTAAATTAAGCAATAAATATATCTAAAAAATAAAATAAAAAATATTTTTGCAGTTTTCTTTCACTTATTAAAGCAAATAGATATATATATAATAAAAAACATAAAAATTTATAAAAAAAGCATAATAACACATTTTAATTCTTGTGAATTAGCTTAAGAAAAAATATCAAATTAATTAAACTTTTTATTGTATATTTAGAAATATTATAAATAAATAATACGTTAAACGAAGATTTTAAATGAAGCTTTAAACTAAAGTCGTTTTCAAGAAGCATTTATTCTAAAACTTACAGAATCATAAACGTTTTGTTTAGCTTACGTTTTGTGTTTTTCTGTTTTTTAATTATTTTTTTTTAATGTACACACAAATTATCTAAAAGGCTGGTTTCATTTAATATTTGTACATTGTTACTGAACTTTTTTGAATGTTTTGCATACAATTTTGTAAGTTAACTGACATATTCTTTAGAAACGCATTACTTTTTTAATTAATTTAAACTTTAAAAACAATTCAACATAATAACAAATAGTATGTAACTAAACTTTTTAAAAACAATAAAACATGTCCATTAAACAAAAACATCATGTTTTAATTGTTCATATTAATTTATGATTTGTAACTAAATCTGTGTGATTCCAGCTTTCTTTAAAAAAAATAAATTCAATTATATATATGTATACTCTTCAGGTATTTTTACAAATTTTTATACATAAAAATTTAGTTAATTCTAGTTTTATTTATACCACTAAAAATTATTTCACAAAAATACATTACAAAAATAAGAACTAATGTTTTTAAAAAACTTTTTTAGTTGCAGCCTTTAATAAGTAATATAAATAAAGCGTTTAATGTTCATTAATGTTAATTATTTAAACACACAGTGATGAATCAAACATGAAACAGTTAATAAAAACACAAATTATCAGCTACGATCTACTTACAGAAACAGTTAGTATTTTAAAATTAAATCATCATTATTTGCTCAGTATTTGCAAGTGTAAAAACAGTTTTTTATATATGTTATTTTATGATATTTTGCAACAATATTGTACAACTGGCACATAGTTATATTTACA
The DNA here is from genome assembly GCF_965202585.1 of Thalia democratica. Taxonomy (NCBI): domain Eukaryota; kingdom Metazoa; phylum Chordata; class Thaliacea; order Salpida; family Salpidae; genus Thalia; species Thalia democratica. Next base: position 102,433,948 of record NC_139166.1, on the reverse strand, counting down.
TTGGGGTTTTAATGTTTAATAATTTTCCGAACACGAATTAAGTAACATGCAATGTCTTGACTTTTTATACCTTGACTAACGAGGTTATTTTTTTCTCTGTGCACAACACGCATAGCCGATCTCGGCTGATAGCGGGCCTTATTATTATTATTATTATTATTAACGAGGTTAAGTTACTTTTTATGTATCAAAGTTATAGATATTTTATCAAACTAAGTCGATTAATTTACATAAAAGGACATCTTAAATTATTTTATTTCACAAGATCTTCTAAATATAAAATACGTTTTCATAATTTTAGATAATCTAAATTTAAACAAAACATATGCTTTGTTTTGTTTAATAATTATAGCTTATTTCTTTTTATTATCATTGTAATAATTGTGATTTGTTTGTGTTTTATGTATAACGTCAATAAGTACATTAATGGTTATAAACATTGGTTTAGTAAGATTTGTATTACTTGCGGTAATTTAAATGAGTTACTATGTTTATTTTTACTAACTACTATGTCTTAAACTAGCCATTCTGTTCAATTTAATGATTTTAACTTTTTGCTAATAACATATTAAAAATAATATTTAGTAATAACAATTTCTATGAAATTAACTTTAATGTGATTTTTGATTACATAACAAAATTGTTTGTTTTAAAAATTTATCAAAGTTTTGTAATATATTTTAATATGTTATTTTTAAAGCTGTTGTAATTAATTGAAAATTATGGACTGTTTGTATTATATAAAGCTGATCAAGTTAAAAAAATGTGAGAATAGAGTTTACGGATACGTACAAACTGGGTCACAGGTTAATTTTAATGCTTATTTTAAAATTAATAAGAAATTATAGATTTAAGATAAAACAATAAATAAATATGTAATAATTTCAATACAAAGTAATATTATATTTACTCTTTTTTTATGATTAGTAGAATTTTAAATCAACGCTGGTTACTAAAAAACTAAATTTACTTTTTTGAAAATTCAAAAAAAAAGAACATAATTTTATGAGCTTGTAATTCTAATTAAATTTGTACTTTTAATAATGTTAAAATGCAAACTCAAAATGAAAACTACTTTATTAGTTGTTACGTACAACAAATTTTATATTCATATATTCTAAATAAATTTTAAACCTTTTTAAAAAAAATAATGCTACAAAAATAAATGTTTTTTTTTTTCAATTTTTCCTTATAAACTTGCTTCATTAATGTTAATGCAGATTAAATATTATTTTTTAATATAGATCAATGACTATTTAGTATAAAAATTTGTTTAATTGACAGAAATTTTCAAATACTTTAGATATAAAAAAAAAGCATTCATTATTAATAATTGAATTTTTTTTATGATATTTAGACAACAACTTTAAAACATTAAATATTCGAAAATTGACCTGTTTTAAATAACAACTTATATACTTAAAGTATTTTAATTTTTAAGTTCAACGATCAAAACATACTTAATAAAAAGTATTCACTGTTTGAATACTATTTGATTTAAAATAAATATGGGCGCGTAAAGCAAACAAATAATAATAATTTATAAATTAAGTTTGCATCAAACAATGGAGCATATGTCTTGCTTTGAGAAAAATTTACAAAAGCTAGCCGAAGCGTTTATCTTCTGCAACTGAAAATTTCGCAAAACAATATTTTTCCTTCAAATAATTTTTTACTCGAAAATCAAGAAAAGCTTTTAGTGACGTCATGCGCGTTTTTTCAAACAAAAATAACAAATCTTAAAGTTAAAGATATTCAAAAAAAATTAACAGAAAGCGGTTCCAACATTCCAAAGCACAAGTTTTTATTATTTAAAAGTCTTTTAATGCGGCTTAACAACAATTATAAAACTTAAAATAAAGGATTAATGTTTGAATATATATATATGATAATATCTATTTATTTATAATGTTTTATTTAGAAAAGTTATATATAATTTAAGTCGTACAATTAAAGTCATCTTTTAGTCGAAAAACATATCAATATTTGTAACAATATTCAAAATTGTAGATTAAAAAAACGTTAAGTCTACTCAACTTTATTAATTGAGTAGTTTGTAGTCTTTTTATCACTATACGTTGCTTAAAATCTTTAATGTTTAAAAACAGATAAACTTAAATATTAATTTAAAAATATTCTATTGTAATCATTTACTTTTTTGTAAATTTAAACAGTGTATATTAAAATATATTTTAAAGTCATGGAAATACGGTATACTAAAGAAATCAGTTTTCAATACAGGTATATAAAAAAATAAAATAATTAAAATTAAGAAACATCAACTTATTACATAAAATTTTCTGCAAAAATATGATATTAAAAATGTAATATAAAATGTTTATTCTAAAAACACTTTTACAACTGTCTAAATAAATTATGTGTTTCTTACAGAACTACACTTCGTATGTAGTATTTTTTTTTTTGTTTAATTATATAGTTAATTGTCTTAACTAAAAAAGATGAATTTACTGAAATATAAAAAGTTCATTTAATTAAATTTCAACTTAATATTAAATATTTATTAGTAAAACAATACAAAATATTACAAAACATTTTACAGTTCATAGCAGTTTTAATATCGTTAAAAATTTTAAAACAAGTTATAAAAAATATGTGTATGAAAGTAAACTAATTTAGTTTTTAAAACTTACGATTGTGTATTTTCTAAATGACAGCTTTTTTTTTAATATGATATGTTTGAAATAGCCTAAATTAGCTTTTAGAGTGATCTAAATTATCAATTAATGTTTTAATCTTATTTATTAAGTTTAATAAATATAATCTTTCAATTGATTTATTTATTGTCAAACTTGTATGTGTGCGACGAGCTTGGAATAATACTTTTTGTTTTATTCTATACTATTTTCTGTATAAACGAAAATAACAAAAATATACAACTAGAAAAAGATTTTTGATTTCAAAATTATTAAGAAAGAATAAACTGTTATATATATATAGTCATAGCAAGATAATAAAAATTGAAAAAAAAGTTATAACATTAGCCAGTAACAAACTGTACAACTTTTCATAATATATACAGTTCAGTCTGAGTAAAATTATAAACAGTATTTGAAATCGTAATATTAACTTATTAAACCTATTATTAAAACAATATTTGATTAGTTTCACGAAAATAGTTGTATAACGTAACTTTATTTCTTTGTTAACATTCTGTGAATCAATTTTTTAAAACAGATTTTTGAAAATAGATTTATTAAAACTAGTAAAAATAAGACTTATCAAACAAAATAAAGTATGTAATCTTAACTAAAGTAATAAGTAAAATAATTATTTATGAAACTTGACTAAATTAAATAATAGCTTAATTTTTGTAGTGAATATTGTTTTAAGTATAAGACATACATTTTACAAGATTGCAACGAAACACTAACACACAAGTTTCCAATGACACATTAGTGAACAAATTTACATAGAACAAATTTAGTAAATTTTTTATTTTTTTAACAAAGAAGTAAAACAACAGTATTATACAAGAGATATTACAAGAGATATTATAAATATGTTTTTTTTAATTTCAGATTTATATGTATAATTTATGTTCAGTCAAAAGACTTTATAAAATTTATCAAACGTTGTTCTAAGATTTATTTATAAAAAATTAGTCTTAAATGCAAAACTTTTTAAATAAACTCGCAAACTAAAACAAGACAATTAAGTTGTCAAGCTAGGCTACAAAAAATACAATATTTAAATTACGTCGAGTTGTAATCAACGTTTTAAAATGAAGATCTGTTTATTCAAACAGCAGTACTATTAATGTTAAAAATAGTTTATTTATATTTTTTATTAGTAAACGAGCGTTTGTGCGATTAAAACTGACGTCACTAAGCCTTTACGCGCAAAATTAAAATCTAGTCATTAATATGCGTTAATTTTCTATAGTTTTAGTTGTAATGAAGTATAAAATGTAAATATGTTTTTTTGTAATAAATAATGGTACTTTAAAACGAAAAAGTTACTTAAGTAGGAGAATAAACTTAGAAATATAACGATCAAATATAACTCAAATTTTAAATTTAAAAAAATAATATTGTTAAAATTTTTTTAAATAATTTTTATTTTATTGTTTGAAAGATTGTATGTGTTTTATTTAAAAATCACTTACAAAACCTTAACAGAAATAAATATAAAATAAGTTATACAAATTGGTTTTTTCTTTATTTTATCGGAAAAAAATTGAATTGTAATAAATCAAAAAAGTGAAAAAGATTATAAGTTCAAATTTAAGTACAAAAAAATTCAATTTTTTAAAGAAAATTTTAGTTAAAGGCTAAATTTTTTTTCTTAACTTTATAAAAATTAAAATTAATACGACTAATCTGTAGCTTTTTTTTTAGATGATGATAAAATCGTAATAATAATTTTCTATGTCTTTGTACAGATGTTTGTTATAAATTAAACTCTGCGTAGTATATTTCAAAGACAATATTAAGTAAATCAAAGCTTGTTATTTAAACATTAAACATATAATTATTTATAAATCATCTTAATAATCTCGTTTTAGTTGTCATATTAGTGTTTAAGCTCACTTTAAGGTCAAATTTTTTTTGTTCAGCTTGACATTTTGCATCGTGTTTTTTTAATTTTAGTAATAATTTTAGTATAATAAAACTTAAAAATATATCTAATGTTAATATATTGCTATACTTTATATTTAAAGTACAGTTTATATTTTCAAAGAAAATTTTGAAATTAAAAAAAAATAAAAAAAAACAAATTTACATTTAACAATTTATAAAAAAACGAGGTAGTACTGGCTATAACTGCTAAAAATCAGCAAAAATTTGAAACTTTACATTAAACTGACAATGTCTTAGACCTCGGGCTGTAAACGATTTGGCTGCGTCAAATTTTCGGACTTTACCTACAAGCGATCGCTTTAGTGTATATGCAATTAAATCTCGCATGGTTAAAATCATAACAGCGATTTGCCTGCATGATGAGTCATAAAAAGGACGAAATCGGTCGTTAGTTGTATCGGGTGCTGTTGTTTTTAGCCGCGCGAAGAAGTTCATTGTTAATTAAATAAATTAAGTAAAAAAAAAATTGTTTAGAATTTTTTTTATTAGACATTTATACTAGTTGTTTTATGTTCAAACTACACTTATTTAACAATTTTAAAAACTAACTTGCATCAAAAAAACACAATTATATTTTAAGCTTGGTTATTATTTTAATTTCGCGAAATTAATATTTTACCGAAAAGTCTGTTTTATAGGTTTTATCTTTACGGTATCTTTACATTTTTAGAAAAATAAGTTCTTTTCTTTTATCGAGGATAACTAAATCATTCTAGAGGTTTAAAAAGTGAGATTACTTTGAGTTAAATTTAAAATAAAATAAATATAATTTTTTCTGTACAATTTAAAGTTATTATATTGATCTATAAATGTTTTTTATAACATTTTAAATTTAAAAATAATTAAGTGTATTAATTATAAGAACATTTTGTGCAGTTATGACAAAACCAAACAAGCTGAATTATTTCAAAAAAAGTTACACTAAATGTACAAAAAAAAATTATCTTTTTACTTAATCTCTCCTAGCATATACATTTTAATAATCAAATATTTATGCTAAAGTTTAATTGAAAAACTAACGTTAATTCTTTTCTTTAATACTTTAAGCAAACTTATCACCAACATGGCATATTATACATACTTTTATCAAAACTATAGCAAACATATATGTAAAAAAACAGTTAATCCTAAACTAGTTTTTTTGAACAATACAATATAATGAAACTTGATTATAATTTTATTAATCTTAGTTTATTCAAAACTGGTAATTTGAAATATTATTATTATATTGTTTATTGTACATTGTTAGACTCAGGCATCACAACCTGAGCCACTTTAACAAAACACACAATGTGTAAAATTAAAAAAATTACAAAATAATAAAGTTAGTTAAATGTTTTGTCAGGAGGAGGCATAAAAAAAAAACATTTAATATTACAAATAGAAAAATGAAGAAATTTGTTGCTTCTTTAGATGGGATACAAATTTTAGAAATCCTTATTTATTAGTTTTTCTGTTTTGTTTGTGTAAAAAGTTACTGAATTTTACTGATATTTTTACTCAAATATACAATTGATACTGTTTCATTTGATCACCTATCATTATTACTTATAAGTTTTTACAGCTCTAAATCTGACTAAATGCAATTAGTAAAAGGAAGTTAGCTTTAGGTTAGCTTCAATTGACTACAAGTTAACATATAATTTCGCATATTTATTTAAGATAAGAATTGTAAATAGCCTTTATGTTAGTGGTTTTAAGGCAGCTAAAGTTTTTTGACAATTGCTACATATAGTAAAATTTTCAGTTAAAAACTTAAAATTCTCATTTTTATTAATACCCTAATGATAGATTGATAATAACTATAGAAGTTGTATATTACAAAAAGAGTTTTTTTAAGTTTTAATTTTGCTTGAGTAGTAATTAGGTATTTTCTACTTCAAATAAAGAATAAAAAGTAGTATAGAAACATTGCAACTAAATACAAACAGTTGTCGTTAAGCTGTATTTAAACTGTTTTAACTATCAAAGAACAATTAAAATTCTTAAAACTTCAATTGTTTATTAACTCTAACTATACAATTTCAAATTGAGAGTTTTTATTCTACACGGCGTTTTATGTGTAATGCAATTATAAGAATTTTAAAACTCTAACTTTAGAATTTATTAGTAAATAGAGTTATTAAAAGCTGTTTGTAACAGCTTAAAATTATCAAAGTTCGAAGAAAGTATCCTAACTTAAATAAACTTTATTTATAAATTTTATAAAAAGTATTATAATGTTAAAACATTTACGTTATAACTCATTTTTTATGACAAAATACTTTTTTTCTTTTAAAAATTAGTTGATATGAAAATAAAATGTATTTTTTATTAAATTTCTACATAGTTAAACCTAAAACAGAACTATTAAAAAGTTTTATAAAAAATTATTAAACATTTAAAATTCAGTTTGGTTTTTTTAAATGAAAATCGGAAAACCTAATTGTATTTACTACTATATAATTAATTTTTTGAGACTTCTAAGCCACTAGACTATTAAAGAAAAATTGTTGTGGTCAATTGTTAAAAAATAAAGAATGTGAATATATACAATTAGAATTAGTAAATGTAAGCATATAATACGTTATATCTTTAATATAAAAAGAATATATAAAAATTGTGTAAAAACAATCAAGTAAAACATTATTTTGAGTACTAACACAAAACAGGAAATAAACATTTAACGTAAGACGTCAATTTAAAACTAATAAATTCAACCAAAAATAAAAAGCTTACTTGTTTTCCGGTTTTTCGTTGAAATTGATTTCAAATATTCTAATTAAGAGGGGTTCAGTTATATTGTTTCATACATTTTTTTAAATATTTAATCACAAACTATAGTCAAAAATTTTTTTTTGTTTTTTAACCCTTTCAACCATGGTCATACATTTAAGAACGTCGAAATATTAATTTAGCTAACTTTTTCATTACTACACTTATAGTTAAAGTTTACTATATATAAAAGTTAAGTATCAACGGTAGTAAATCTATACTGTCGATCAATTTAAGTACACTAATGAATCTCCTTAAAAAAGGTGTAATAAAAAGTTTTGTTTAATATTAACGTAGTCCTTTAGTGCTGCTGCTTTTAAAAAGTATAATTATAGCTCTTACATTTTTAAAAACGAAAAGTTAAAAGATATTTTTTTAGCTTTTAGGATTTTTAAGTTATTATTCTGCCGTATTTATATATTTTTCATAAAGTTATAATAAACAGTTTAGTTTATAATCAAAATTTTAATAACATTTAATTCTTTCAACTCGTAGAAATTTTCAACTTTTAGATCAGTTCTTTAACATTATTTTATAAAACTAATATTTGCGAAAGTTTGTCAGTGTAAAATGATATTATGATTCAGAAAAAGTACTGAACACGTAATAATGTACAAACTAAAACTTTCTTAATTAATAATTCTAGATGTTCAATAAAATTTTCATTATGGTAAAAAAAAACTAAACAATCCTGCAAACTATTACTTATTTTTTAAACTGTATTATTAAGCTTTTAAATGGTATAAAAAATTATAAAAACTAAAGTACTTATACCCTACAACTAAAAATGTCAAACTAAGTTATAAAATATTATGATATACGGCAAAGTGCTTGAAAAGTTTATAAAAACTTTTTAGCCATTTTACATTGCTTATAAATATGCAAGTTATAGAAAAAAAAATATGTTGTAACTTTAATTTCAAACGTTTTTTCTAAAACTGACTTTAAAAAACTAATATTTAACTTATAATCTTAAAGCAAAATTTGTGGGAATTAGAATTTTAAATTTTAACTAGTTTTAAACTAAATTAGAAAATTAAATATTTTTTTTTATAATAGTATAATAAATGATAATATAGATCTTTTTTTTGAAACGGATCAAAACTGTGGAAAGAAAAAATTGCACAAGGAGACAAAATTGCACGCGGATAAAATTGCACGAAGATACTATTGCACGAATACGTATATGCATTAGGGGACAAAACTGCACAAAGACAATTTTGCACTAATAGTCAATATCAACAACCAAAAACTTAAAGATAAATTATTAAATTAAATTGAAAATAAAGTTACTGACCCAGGTGAGGGTTAGGGGTAACAGTAATAGTATCGATAAATAAAATTAACTAATAAGAATTATAACCATTAAAAGGAATAACTAAAAATAAATAAATTTATAAACAATAAAGCTAAAAGTCGAGATAAATGCTAAAAGTTAACATTGATATTAAAAAAAGATAGTAATTTAAAACAGCAAAAAATTTATTTGATAAAAAAATATTAAAAAATAGGCTACCGACCTGGGTAAGGGTTGAAGTAACGGTGGTATAGAAAACTAATTTAGAAAAATATATAAAATAAAAACAAAAAAAATCAATCTGAGAAAATGTCTACTCGTGGAAGATGAACCTTTGTGCAAAAGTATCTTCGTGCAATTTAATCTTCGTGGAAATATGTCACCTAGCAATACTATTTAAAAAAAAGTTCTAGTACAGACAAGAGGTTATTTTCATTCATGATTTGAAAAGTATCAAAAAGTTTTTAATTGTCAAAATAGAGTAAGCGGTAAAAAATAGAGTTTTTTTAGAAAATAAATTAAAGATATGTAGTGAATAAATAACTTACATTATAAATATTCACTAATGTCTGTTAGTGAAATCTTAGTAAAATATTAGTTATTCTTTGTTTTCATACAGGTAGTACATTTCATAAAAATAACTTCTTCTAAGATTGCAGTTTTCAAAGCCTAAACTGGTATATTTAAAAAAAATTTTAAGCCTAAATTTAAAAGTATTTCTGATGTTTATTACTTAGATATAAACCTTTTTACAAAGCATAATAAAGGCCAGTGTTTTACTAATTTACATTAAATTTTTTTTTTATTATTTAATTATTTTTGACTCTTTAATTTTACTAATCTAAAAATTTTTTTTTTTTCTTCGTTTTTACTGTAACTTTGATTTAGTTTTTCATCTTTGTGTAACTTTTTACTTCTATTTTTTCGTTTATAGTTTTCAAAAATAACAGACTTGTTATTTTATAAAATTTTACATCATGTAAAAATTTTAATATGTATAATATTAAATTTATTTATTTTCACCATCTACATTTCAGTTTTTTAAAGACTTTTAAAAATAAGTTTTATAGTTGAGAAATGTAAAGTCACTTTTCATCTCATTTTCAAACTTAATTAACACTTTGCATTTTAAACTAAAGTAAAATATAAAAATATGATTTTATAAAGAACTCAAAATCAATCACTAAAAAATACAACGGTTAATACCAGTACAAACAGAAAGGACATATATAATGCATTATTTTAAGTTTTACTAATGAGTATATTTTTGAAATTTTCATCAGTACAAACATTTTTATTAAAAACTAAATTTAATTTAAAAAAAATTACTTCAGTTGAAACTAATATAAAGGAAATAAAAAAACTAGAAAATTTTTTGCTAATTTTTTTTGTGTATCATTTATATTTGATATCTATTTTATATGATTTATATTAGTTTGCAAATTTTAGTTTATATTTATTAAAGTTTTCTGAAAAACTATAGCAACCAATTTTGAATTTAAAATAGTAAGGAAACGACACAACTAAACCTATATTTGTAAATTTTTTAAATATATATCCCAGAAAGTCTTTAATTTACTTTTAATACTCACCATTAGTCGCGTTGTGACATTTTCGACAAAACCTATACAAAATTTCAACTATTTACCAATACTTGGTTAAGATAAGATCTCATAATATATGCTTTATTTTCATATTGATCAATTTAGTAGACTTAACATATTCAACAATTTAAAACCGTATAAAACAACCAAAAAATTTCAGTTATACAAAAAGTTTTAACCAAAAACTAGTATGTGAAAAAAAAAATCTGAAAATAAAATTCTACTTGTAAACTATAAAAGAATACCGCATTGCACGGTTTTAAATTGTCTCTTTGTTCGTCAACTCATTTTCACTTAACTAGAATTGTTTTTTAATTTCATCTTTGATCGTAATGCAAGTGTTTGCGGTTTAAAATATATATCAGTAAGAGATAGTCGCAAAATAATATTGCACTTCTTTTTTTTTTTGTTAGTGGTTTATTTTCTCACTCGTTGATTATTAAAAAACATTTTTAGTAAAAAAATCTAGAAGTAAAAAAAAATAATTTATATATAAATTATATTTTTTCAAAATTTTACAATAAATTTTGTTACACTTCAAAAACTTGTTAAAAAAATATTTGTTTTAATATTATATATTTTCAATATTAGTTTTAGTTAATTTTAAACATTTATTAAAAATTTTTATAAGAACTACATACGCAAATGTACTCTTAGAACATAAGTATACTTTTTAAACATTTAGTAGTTTTAGTAAAATACTTTTTTTTTAAGTAAATCTTTAGATAGAAGTACTATCGATTTTTCTAATTAAGTACGTGTATCTTGTAAAAACTTATCGTCATATACTATATATCATATATACTGAGAGCATTTCTTTAGAGTTTTTATTTTATTAGAATGTTGAAACTTACTACAATTTGTTCACATACGATATCAAGTTTTTATAAACTTTTAGTCTATTTATTTGATGTAAAAGTGCTCAACAAAAAATCATATTACTTTTAATAAAGTTATATACATAGCAGATCATGTGTAGATCTATTTTTATTTTAAATGTTATCAAAATAAAATAAAAATGTAAGCTCAACTAATTCTGTGGTCCGTTACTGTTTTATAAGCCATTAAAGTATTGTTCGGCTAATTGACAAGTACGTTACAAAAAAAAAAACCTAACATCTGCTTTACAAATCTAATCAATTTATATTTCAAGTTTAATATGAATTCTTTAAAATAATTTTTATGCTTTAGTTGGACTTATATAGAAACATATTTGCACTATTGACTTCGCAGTTTGGTTATAACTTTCGAATATGCGACTGTTTTTACAAACAAAAATTTTTTGATGTTTTTGGTTTAGTATTGACTTTGCGTGTTTTAACTTTTTCAATTTAATTTAATTAAAGGCTGTTTTCTTTAAAGTCAAATGTATTCAATATTTGGGCATTATATAATTTTGTATCTAAGTCTTTTGTAACTAAATGCTAACTTATAGATTTTTAGTAAGTATTTTTCGATATATTTTTTGTCTGATACAAGCATTTAAATTTTCAATAATCAACAAAAATTTTTTTTTATGAAAAATGTCACCAGGGGTTTACAAATATTTTTTTTAAGTAAACTGTTCCAATATATGCATTGTCTTATATATAAAATACGTTACTACATTTAAACATTCAAATTTAAAAAAAAAAGGCAAAAACTGTTTGAAGAATATTCGATAAGTTTAAAACAAAAACTAATTTTGCGATTTACTTCAAATTGCTTTATTTTATAAATGTAAACCGCATTACGCGGTTTTAAAAATTGAGACATATGCTACCTTGTAAACATGTTCATGATTACCAAATTGATTTTTAATTTATACTTAAGATAAATGCAAGAGTTTGCGGTGTTTCACGTATGACGTCAGCAAGAACATATCGCAAAATAAAAACGGATTATAAATTTACTAGCGATTCAAGTGAATGCAATGATTTTTTCAAATCTTATAATTAATAATTAGTTTTAATCAAACTTATAACTTTTTACAAAAAAAAATCTAGTTGTCTTTATGTTTTAAATAAGCATTAAATAACCATGTAATTTATGTCATTATCATTTATTTTTTTAATTGATTTCAATTCAACGAGTTGTCACAAACTTTCAATAGATTTTTTGTTACTATAAATAAATTAAATTTTTTTTCAATTGAAAAACCATGAATGACATCTTGTTTTGTTGATGATATTTTATTGTACAGTAGTTAGAGGTATTTAAATTAAAACCTATAATTTTGAATTTTTTATTTTTTGTTAGATAAGTAAGTTATGATATCAACAAGTTTTAAATAATTGTATTGTTAAGCAAATTTGGCAAGCATAAAACAAATACTTAATTTTTTTTTAAGTAAATCAATCTTTTCCACTTTAGTTGTTCCAGATTTGTAGTAAAAGGAATCGTGATTTATTGTAAAACTCTTATATAAAACTTTTAAATAAAATCTCATTAAGCTGCTACAAAATTGTACTTTATAAAAGTGAGTTTCCTGTACTAGTTAAAATATATTAAAAGTTTACAATAACTGAAACAAGTTAACTATTATCTTTAAACAATAAATAGAATTGTACTCTATTCTATTAACTGAAATTTTTTTGTTACATTATAAGTAAGCTTGCAATATATTACTTTATTTTCAACTTATTTATTTAAAAAAAAAATTCTATAAAACTGTTGCATAAAATTATGCAACGTGATTTTTTTTAAGACATTCTTGTACACTTTTTTTTTTTTTTTTTGCTTGAATATTTTTTTTTTTGTTATCTAGTTTTTGAGAGTAACAACTATAACTTTCTGTTGCTTAGCAGTTTGCATGCTATATATATTTACTTATAACAAAGTTGACTTTCAAGATTATATTTTTTTATTTAAACTGTTACCATAATTTAGAGTTTTTGAGAAATTAAGCGTTAGTATAAATTGCAGCTTTTTAATTTGGAATACGTTTAACTTTTGGTTATTCTTATAAAATTTAAGCTTCATACTTTATTCCAGAGCATAATTTGTTATCAAGTATCGGTTATACTTATAAACGTTATATTAAGAGTTCCAGCTTATAAAATTTACATAATAAATTGTTTTCTTTGACAAACTTGGCTGTTTAAAAACAACAGCATAAAAGCAATTTCAATATCAAAACTTGAATTAAATAAAACTATTATCAACTATTTACTATATACAAGTTCATAAATAGTTCTCCTCTTTTATACTCATGTCATTTTTGTCACAACGCACACTTGGTTACGATTTAGACATATATATAACTTATGTTGTTATCAGAACTAATTAATTTGCTTGAGTAGCAAAAATTCAAGGTCGTTATAAAAACTATTCATAACTAAACATACTAACTTTCCGTTTGGGTCAGTTTCTTCGCTTCAGTACACAACAGCTGTTGAGCAAAGCGGGAACTGAACCGTGCTCAAGGTGCTCAAAATGTCTTAATTTTAACTTTGAACCGCGACCATTGAGCACTTGGCTCCTTAAAACATGATTTCGTTTGCATCGTTTATGGACAGTTTTTTGTTTATTGTGTATTTCAGCAGCCAAATCAAAATCGCTGCATATCAAGCTCGTTTGAGATATCTTGGTAAAATGTCGTTGTTCTAAGGTACTTTAATTATTATATAAGTAAAAGCAAAAAGAATAGTTATTTATAATGTTGTTCTGACACTATGTTCTAGTAAAATAAAATTTAATTAAAAAAATGTCATTGTAACTGATTTAAAACAACCAAACATAAAATAGCTTCCGCAACTTTTAAAAAATGCTAATACTGATTTTGTTAGGTATAACATAAACTTATGCCACGTGATTAAAACTACTTTAAAATTTATTTACTAAAATAAACAAAACTGATTCTGGACACTATGCATACATTTATTACCTTATTAAAATAACAAAATTAGCTCAAAACGGGTTCCTTGATTTTACTTAGATTATTATAATATTAAATAGAGTTTTAGCTAACTTTTGTTAGTTTTTTAATTTTCGATAAAAGAGATAATAAAAAATGTCGGGTCATTGATTTTTATAAAAATTTTTGACAAAATGACAATGTTTTTTAAATCACAAATTTCAATATTTTGAAATTGATATTTATTTAGTGAATTCTAATTAATACATTAAGCTTGGATTTACAAGAAAACTTTGACATTTGTAAAATGATAAATATTGAACGCTTAACTAAAGCTTTATATTAATTATTTGGCAAAAGTAAGAAAACTACTTGACGTGGTTAAGTTTTAAATTCAAAGATTTAATACACTATTTTAAAAATATATAGTTCATTTTGGCTAAATGAAAATATATCGAGAATAAATTTTTTTATATAAAAAACACTAAAAAAACGAGCCTATACATAAAATTTAATTTATTATTTTGTATATACAAATTTAAAAAGGTTAACTTAAATACTGAATTAAAATTTAACAGTAAAATTAAAATTAGTTTACATTGCATAGTTGAGTCTATTAAGCTAAATAAAATTTATTAAACTAACATAACTGATATATACTTGTGTTTGATTACATGTCTAAAGTTATTATTTATTTCAAAGTATACTCTAAGCCTGTTTTGTTTATAGTTAGTTTTAAACGTTGTTGCTTAATTCCCGTGTTTAAAGAAAAAAAACATTTCTTATTCAGAACTGTCTATAATTTAATTTAGATATTTTATTTAATGTGCAGCAGTCTGCCTAAGTAAATTTTAGAATTATTAAAATTGCTTGTAAAATGACAGGAGGTGTAAATTATTTTAAGTAATTTAATTATTTATTTTTATGTTTGTAATTTACTTTGTGAATAGTTTTCAATACGATTGAATAAAATACATGATATATTATAAAAATTTGTTTTTTAAACTTAATAACATTTTTTTCGTAATTTGATTGTGATATAACCACAAACTAAAAAAAAATCAACAAACATTTTTAATCCAAAATAACCTTTGAATTTATTTAGCTATACAGAATTTTTGGTTTTCTTTCTCCATTTTATCCATTTTTATCAATGTTTTTATCAGATCGGATATTTTTGGACCTGGATATCAAAAATTTAGCCACTTAAACAGAGATAAACTTAAAATAAGACCGAATTAATAACAAAATCTAAATTTCATTGATAAACAATACAAAATATAACTTTATACTAATACAGAGGTCGGCAGGCAGTTGGTGGTCGCGAGCCAAATTTCAAGTTTACAAAGTCTTCGCGGGCCGCAGTTTTAGATTTAGTGACATTTGAATAATCTTTTGGTTTTGGTTTTAGTCACACTAGAGAAAAGTTTTACCTTATCATTTTTAATAACTTTTAGCTATACATAGAATGACTATTTGAATTAAATTAAATAAAATTAGAATAAAATTTACATTGACTAATATACTTAAGTGTTAATAAACTATGTACTTTCATAAGCACTTACTAAGTTAAATTTAATACTTTTGTAATTTTACATACAATTTAACTCTCTATAAAAACCAAACTTAAAAGACAATTTATTAGTTACTTTTATATATTTTTTATATTATCAACCCCTTTTTTCATATTTCTAGGAATATTAACTTCAAAAAAAATTTTTAGCGTGTTAAATAGTTTACATTCATTAAAAAATTTATTAACTAATTAATTTAATAAAATTAATACCTGTTTATATTATAAAAGGCTAGAACAAATTCTTTAACATAATTAATTTTCGAATACTTAAATAAAATATCTTATTAGTAACTAGTCTTTTACATGGTTGTCACTTAAAAAGCAAAAATGTCTGAGTTGTATCAAACCAGCCTAAGTTCATTAAAAGTTTAAAAAGCTAGTAAATCATTGTAAATCAAGCTCAAGTACCTAGTAAAAATATCATCATCATTACAAAGTACTCAAAGTGTAAAAAATCAAGAAAAAACTACAATTAGTAAACTACACTACAGTCATGAAAACTATTCTGGGAATTCTAAGATTTATTTTAAGTGTTTGAAATATAAATTTCACACACATCTGAGTTTTCAAGCTTTTAAAATAGCATGTTTGTGTAGCAACCTAGTTAAAACAAAGTTCACAACATAAAGAAATAACGAAAGTTATTAACACTAAACAAATTACATGCCAAAAAAATATAAGTCAGCTGGAATGGACAATTAACTTTCTTAAACATTTTTAACAAAAGTATAAAACTTAATTGAGTCATTAGCGAAGAGAAAAACCTCTTTTTTATTAAGTATTACAGCAATTCTTTATCTGCAATAAGAATTAAAAAATATTAGTTGTAAAATAAAAGACGAGCAACAAAAAAACGCTAGTAAGGAGTTATTGCGAGAAACGATAAAAAAACAAATCACCAAAGTCAGTTCCAACAAAGCACATGATTATCTTCAGTAACTACAGAATTATCAGAAAAAATTTGTTAAGGCAAGTTATAAAGTAGCAAAATTTATTTTTAATAATGAGATACCGTTTATAATTGAAAACTTTTTAAAAGAATTTTTGTTGGCAGTAATGAAAAACTTTTGTTTATTTCTTCAATGACAACAAAAAGTCCTATTTAGGAAATGCATTAAGGTTATAAAGTCGCATAAATCAAATTATGACTTTAGTCAATATGTTAAGATGAGAGCACTGATGGAAAAACTATTGCTCATCTGAAAATTTTTATTAGAAATGTTTTTTAACTTTGACACTTTAGTATAATTTCTTGGTTTAGTTCAAACACGAAGCACAACAATTGATGAAATTTTACAAGTAAAGGTGCAATGCACCAAAATTTTTTAGAAGTACAATTCCTTCATTTATTTCTAGTATAAAATTTAATAAAAGTTTAAAAAGTGTC
This sequence comes from Thalia democratica, assembly GCF_965202585.1. NCBI lineage: Eukaryota > Metazoa > Chordata > Thaliacea > Salpida > Salpidae > Thalia > Thalia democratica. The sequence continues at coordinate 102,416,894 of NC_139166.1, read as the reverse complement.
TTATAAAGTATATCAATATTAAAAAACACTGTTAAGCTAATTTAGTATATTTTTTAATAAAGAAATGTTTTTTTGCTAAATTTTTTGTGTCAAATCGAAATTTTACTATTGTTACATGTAAAAATTGTTTGAAACTCCAGGCGTTTTAAAAAATTCTCAAAATCAAGTTTTTTTCCAAAATTTTTAAGCATAAATTTTCAAGTTCAAAGCTTGAACTTGATATATTATAACATATATTATAACTGAAACTAATACTTTGGGTTGAGCAAAACTTACATCATAAGTTTAATTTGCCACTCTTTTAAGCAAAAAAGCCAGCCTGAATTAACAAAAACATTCCTGAAGTAAGTCCGTATTTATTTTATCATGCGATAACAAAAATGTGTAAGTTTATAACAAAATACTCGTTTAACTGATTAACCAAAGTATTTTTAATTTTTTATTAATTTTGAAATTACTATATTTTCAATGTATTGTCTTCTCTATTAAACTAGTTTACGTTTTTTGTTTTACAAGCATACTTATATAGGATTAAATTATATGCGCTAAATTTTTGTTAGTTTTTGTATAAAAGTTATTTGAAAAAACTTTTAGTTAGGTGTAATAACATTCTTACAGATTTTTACAAAATGTTTTGCACAAACTAAAAACAAAACACAAAATTTAATAAAAATGTTGGTAAAGAAATGTTTTATACAAGTTATTATTTATTATAGACTTTTCTGTATACATATTCTTTTTACACAGAAGTTTTTTAATTATGAGTTATAACTTTAAAATGGACAACGACGATGTTCTTAACGCTAAGGGTTCCAAAGTAAGTTTCTTTCCAAACATTGTGTAGCTTAAAATAACCTAAATAATAAATATAAAGAATTTAAAAAAAATGTATATAAATAAAATGTTATTAATTTTTAATGATTATAATTTAGTAATATTATTTTTTTATTTTTATTAAGGTGTACTATTTGCAGTCTATTCATTTGAAATCATTAAACATTTGTATCTTATATAAGTGGTAATAAGTGTTTTATTTTATACTAGTTGAATTTGTTTGTCCGACTAGTAATAAAAAAATTAACTAAATTTACTAAAATATTTTTAACGCTTAATTTTGTATTTAAATAAAATATCAAAACATTTATTCTTCTTAATATAGTTAAAATTCGTTAACATTTAATATTTTTTATTTTAATGTTTAAATAACCACAATTTACTTTCCATACAATTCATACTAAAAATTAATTAGTCAACAACTAAAGAAAATTAGTTAAAAATGAAAATGCTTGCAAATTAATTCAAAATTAAACTATGTATGTTGCAAATGTTTTCAAAGTCCGATTGATAAAAAGAGGTAATAAAGTATTTCAGGCCATAAATAAATATAAATTAAAGATTATTACTCATCTAAGTGATTTTTTTATGATATTAACCTAAGTTTATAGGTTTTGAGCAAAATATTAAACTATTTTCTAAACTGTAATTCCGACACCATAGAAAAAAAACAAACTTACTTTAGACTGTTATGAATTTGAAAATGATTTTTTAAAACATTCCTTTTTCATCTTAAATGTTTATCACAGTTAAATATGTTTAACAAGCGTTTTTAAGAAAACAGACTATCAATCACTATTTTTACTGTATGTATTTTTATTTTACAGCAAGCAATCCTAAAACACATTTTTTTAAGTTCTACCTGGAAAAAACTTTATAACTTTTTAAAATATATAACCTATACAAACAGAATGATACTACCCTTGAAGAGTATTTCGCTGTATGTGAGCTTAAAAAATGCGGCAAAAGAGATCTTAAAACAAATTTTTATGGAACGAAAAGATTTTGTTCAAAAAGTTGCGCTCATGCTTATTCTGCTAGCTGTCGCAAGAAAAAAGGAGGAAAGAAAATAGTTGGAACACAGAAGGTTTTTTAGCTGTTTTGATTTTTATGCTTTAAATTGCCTCTGTTAAATAAATTTACATTATAATGCAGAAATAATTAATAATATGAATTCAACTTATTTTAGCTAAATAATGTAGTTTTTTAAATAAATTTAAATAAAAGTACAAAATTTAAGTTGATAATTTTTCTAGTACAATGTAAGTATGATACTGTAATAGTTGTAGGTTAGTTAAACAAATTTTCTTTCAAGGCGTCAACTAGAAAAGCAAATGATAACAGCAAACTACTATTAAAATCCGTAAAACAAGAGGTGCTCGAAACTGTAGTTCCAAGAAAAGTTAGAATTTTTTATATTGATTTTGATATATTTATTGTACAATTATAAAAATATTAAACTTTTTCAAATTTTAGACTGGTAGAAATAAAACAAAAGTAACAGGAAATGATATCAGTAGCTCAGCACAGTCGACTATCAAACAGAAAAAATTTAAAGCTTCAATTCCCGAAGAGGTAATTTTGAAAACTATGTTCTTTCAAGTAGCTTGATACTGTTTTTTAAGCTTATCAAAATGTTTTAAATAACTTAGATAATTTTCAAATAAAGTTGCAGTTGTATTTTTTGTTTTTTATGTGGGTAAAAAAAACGCTGATGTTCATTATACATTGCCCTTCTGTTAGCTGGGTAGATTTTTGTGCCATACGATTTCGTTTCAGTACTTGTAGAGACTTAGTTGTACATCTTTAGAAACATTCTGTTTCACCGCGCCAGTCTCTGTTACCAATCATTTCTATCTATAAATTCCATATATCTTCAATGCCGCCTCACTTATGTACATTTTACGGTGATTGGTTTACAAACAAATCTATTTAAATGTGATTTCATTTAAGTTCTAAGTAAAAACCTATTTAATAAATTTAAAGATAGACGGTCAGTCGACAGTATTTATATATTTAAGATATATTTTGCGGATTGTTGAATGACATAACTGTAATATTTTATTTGTTAAGGATTTGAATAAATAAAAATAAAAAATTTACTTCTCTAAATTTTCGTTTTAATTTCACTTTGTATACAGGTCTATGTAATTTGTAAAACAGTTCGGCAAGTTGTTATACTTATACAACAAATTAACTATAAAGTAGTAATAGACTTGTCAAGAACTATACAACGTTGGTACTAAACTTAAAGCATAAAGATCTATATATTCATAAATATCTTTTTATCTGATTAATGCATTTGTAAGGATTTAACTAATTTACATTTTACATTTAATGTTAAAAATATTTAAACAATATAACTGACGAGAAAATATAATCTAAGTACAGTAAAAACCACTTATATTAGGAATCCTACAAAATTGATATTTAAAAGTTGTAAAACAGTTTTGTGAACACGAAAACCATTCAAAAAAGGGAAACTTAAGACATTTTTGATAATCAAAGTTTTAAAACACTACTTGTATTTGATTTTTCACAAAATTTTTATAGAATTTAATAGCTGAATGATACAGATAAATTGATTAGTTTTTGTTTGAGTTCGGGTTTATTTAGTCGGTACAAGAGCCCATATCAAAATTGTGACCATTGTTTTTTCTGTGTAGCAATTTTCAAAAAATACCTATTACAACATATCTATTATTTCAACACTATTTAGTAAGTTATCTTTAGTGTTTTTTTTTTGTTTGAACATATACTTATTAACTGTCAAGTATTGAACATTGTTGATTTTCTGGTGTTTTTCTTTAACTAAGGTCTTCTTACTCAGTTAATTCTTTTGAAGAATATATAAATTAATTGACAAATAAAGATTACTTTGTTTAGTATACAAAATAAGATAAATATATTTTTAATACTTGGCAAAATAAAAAAACATTTATAGACCATTTTGTGGTTCTAAATTTGCGTAACAAAATTTAAAAATTTTTAAAGTAGTTAATGAATTTAATATTTAACAAAAAAGTTTTATTCGTTAATAAAGGTGGAATAAAAAAAATGACTCGGCAAAAAGACCCTAAAAGACTAATTACTAAAATTATTAGCACCACGTAAACAAAGTTCTGTTTATAAACAGTTTTTATTCCAGTATTTACTTTTATTAAACTTTAATACTTTTACGATTTTTTTAAATGAGCAATCATTAAAACATTTAGAATTCTGATAGGAAAAGTAAAACGTCAGCAAATAGTAGCAGTAACTCAAATGCACCACATTTTATCTTGAAATTGTGTAAACTACAAACTACTAAGCAGGTTACCTTCAGTTTTAAGATTTTGGTAAAATTTAAATATATCTAGAGACAGTGTTTATACAGTTATTTTTTAATTTTTCATAATTCAGTGACTAACTATATGTAGATAATTTTTTGCTGGTATTAATTTCGTGACAACTTTCAGACTAAACATGGAAATTGGAAAGTAATATCAACAATAGTTAAGGCAAAATCAGATAGACCGATTGTCAAATCGAAAAAGGCTAGAACTTCAAATGAAACACAGGTTATTTAAAGTATTAATTTTATGTAGTTTTGATTTTATTAAATACTGAAAAATAAAAATATGTTTTTTTTTTTATTTACACTATTGTTTTAGTATTATATTTGTATGTTTTTAATATTTATGTAGTGAACATTTATGATTCTAGAACAAAGAAAAATTGAATAAAAAATATTTAGTTTTATTTAAGTAATAAAGAATAAAAACAGGTACCTTTAAATTAGACTTCTGTTATTTTAAACTTATATTTTAGTAAAAAAAATATCATTCAAAAACTAATTTAAAGTAGATAACAAAAATAAGTTAATTTGAAGACCTTTTGAGTGGATAAACTACCCATAAAAATTTTAAAACTTACTTCATCCGTAAGTTTATGGCTATCTAGGCTACCTAACTAATCAACTTTATACTTAAGAAGTATTTTCGGCCGCTTTACAGCGACATCCACCCTTCCGTTTTGGATAATAAGACTACACGTTCACTTAATAGTGACACGTAAGCAGAACCAAACTTTTTAATTTGACAATATCTCCTTTAAGTTGCTTTTGTCGATGAATTGGTAAGTGTTCTTGAGTATGGAAAGGGCAAGGTTTTAGGTAATCTTCCAAATTGATTTCCAGTAAAGGCTTATCCGTTTGATTAAGTGGTTTTTGCATAAGTTCTAAATTTAAATTCTAAATTAGATGTAGAAGCTTCGTCTCGTTTTAGAATCTATTCACGGATTAACTAACATTTGTACTTGTAGCTTGAAAGAAAGCTTACTTAATTATCTGGAACTTCGCTCCTTGATGGGTAGTTGCAGGTTACATCATGTGATTTCAGCTTAACTTTATACTTTTGATTCAAGTTCGCAACAAACTTTGAGTTCTGTTGAGATCAGTATACCTAAATACTAATCTGACTTGCCTTTAATCAAAGATCATTTGCCAATATAAGGTTGCCAAGTTTTTCAAGCGCGCATTGTAAAAGTTGTAGGCTTGTATATTGATTGCTGTTATTTGACTTAGTTTTGTATTGCTCTCACCCGCAATTAAAGGATCTTAGCTGAACCAGTTGAGATGCAATTGGTGTTATAACATCGTTTGATGACAAAAACTTTTTCTAATCTTTCACCTTGTGCAGGTGACCAAGTCTGCAAGCTATATCACAAATTTGAAGTAGCGTTTCGTAGTTGCATCCATGTATTTAACATTTTATTACAACTATTTTTACTTTAAAAGATCTTCATGAAAAAAAATCTTGGAATTAAATACTTTATAATAGTGAAAAATCCGAAACTATAACAAGTATAAATTTAAACACAAATATATAATACAAAATAAATAGTATAAAAATTATCAACCGTTGAATTATTTTACGGTTTTTTGTTATAACTTTTCTCCGAGAAATAACTATTTGTCTAACTAATACAAATTAAAAATATAAAAATTGTAACTGTTAATTTTTTATAATTAAACGATAAAAAAAGTTGTACACACAAAAAGTTTTTTCGTTTTAAACTAGATTAGTTTACATTGTTGAAACACAAATATAATAAAAACCACAGCAAGAAGACGTCTTTGCTACATGTGAATGGTATAAATGTGGAGTGAAAAAACTTAAGAAAGATTTTATTGGAAAAAAGAGGTTTTGCTCAACACAATGCGCTCACGCATTTTCAGGTAGCAGAGGAAGTACAGGTGGAAAACATGAAACGAAAGTTAAACAAGAAAAAGTACTGGTGAAGAAGTCTGAACAGAGATCAAAAGTAATAAGGCAACAAAGAAATAGAGGTACAGTTTCTGATTTACAAGAAGTATCAGAACAAATTGAAACTCCTGTAGACCAGTAAGTTGTTTATTTATCATTTATTTGAAATATACTTAGTTAAGAATTTAGTATAGTTAAGAGTGTTAGCGTTACATATATACTTTATGAAATCAATATTTCTGTTTTAAAATAAATTTCAAATTTTTAAACATAACTGTTTTTGTTTTGTAGTTTTTCTTAGGAATATTAGCAGCACATCAATTTTATAAGCTTTTAGAATTAAAAAAACTATATTTTTATTTAGGTATATTTAACAGACTTAATAATCATACTTAAAGCATTTTTGTTTTTATTATGAATATTCATTTTTTGAAACACCAATGAATATAGAAGGGCTTTATCCCTGCTAATATTTACCTCTCAATCAATATTTTAGTAAAGAGAAGAAATATAAAAGACAAGATCCTGATCTACCAAGAAAAACTAAGTTCTGGAAGAAAGTTTTTCACAATGGTTATAACCGTGATCACTACAATAATTACTTGGATGGACAATGTCATGAAATTCTTGATCGAGTGTATATGATCCTTACACAAAAAAACTACCAAAACGCTTTTAAATCAGTGTTTGAGGTTAGTAGAAAACTTTGAAAACTTTTGATTAAGTCTTTTTTTTTTTAAATTGGTTATAACATTAACTATACACTTGTTACAGCCGCTCTTGGAAAATATAAAGACACATGAAACGGAAATCACTAAGGAAAAAATGATAGCCCGAAAGTACAAAATATTCGATAAAATAGTTGAGACGATATTGAAAGCCTACAACAAGTATTTTGCAAATCCCATTTTTCAGTCAGTTTCAGCAGATGATCTGGGAAGTAAACTTAGATCATATGTTTTAAGAGAAGCTGCTACTTTTCTCAGGGCTCAGCCAAATTATGTTAAAATGAGTAGAAATGGACAAAAAAGTTACCTGCAAGAATTTTCAAATATAGTCGACAGCAACGCAGTATACCAAACAGCAAATGTCATGAAAATCATCAAAGATTACCAGATTCCTATGGATCAGGTAAAGCTTTTAGAGAAAGCAATCAGCAGCATCATGATGGTCCATTTCAAAAACCAGAAGTTCTTTTCAGTTCGCCCGAAACCCGATATTATAAATCAACCACAAAACTTCGTTCACCCGCAGAACAAAGTTAGAAATGATGGTCTTTCCGATTTCGAAGAGGGTGACTGGTAATAATAATTCAGTTAACAATTTAGTGACGACCTTTCAGTTTTTATTACAAAACTTTCTTTTTAAGATTAAATTTTTTTCTTACAGCACATCTGTTTCATATTCTTTTTGTTGTGTATTTTTATAAGCTAATGTCTGAAGTTATTAATTTTTTGTAAGGTGCTTAAATAAGAAAGTTTAGTCTTAAATTTAGTTTACTTTCACATTTATTATTTTTGTAATGGTGATTTCTTTGATGGCATTCTTTTATTTCATCGTTATTTTAGTTCTTTTTAAGTGTAACTCGCTAAAAGACCTAAATAAATTAGAAAGAATTTTGAAATAAATACTTGTTTTTAATAACACAAATAGACTTTTATCATTCAATGTACTGGAAAAATGAAGCTTTAAAACTATCAACAAACTTTGTTTTGTGGAATGCACTTTTTAAATTAAACAAAATAGTCGTAATTTTGACGAAAAATTTTTCGATAAGGCTTTCTGAGTTAAATTAAAACGTATACCTAATTAAAATAAAAATTAAGATAAGCTTAAGATTAAAATAAAAGTGTTATTCATAATGTTTGCTGTTCTGTGTCAAACTAAAACATACAATTTTATATATACAGCAAATAAAAAAATACTGATTTAAAATTTAAAGCAATTCTGGTAAAAAAAAAAAATTATATCAACTCTTTAGTCTTTTGAAATGTTTAGCATTGAATTTTTTATGTAAACAAAGTGTGCTGCATTTTATTTTTGAATAGAGTTAATATTCATATCTGGTAATAAGTTTTTAAGAATATTTATGGACGAATAATTATTTTTTTGAACAATTATTTTAGACTGCTGATATCATAGATATGTAAAACATAACAATTGATATAATGAGTTTCAAACATACATCAAAATAATAATAAATTGACAAAAATTTTATTAGTTTTTTAGCCTTTAAGCTCTATAGTAAATTAAATGATGGTTTGTTTTTTTTTTCTACAATTAATAACAAATTTCAAACTTTTTCAAAAAAAAAACTTAGCAAGTAATTATTGTTGTTACAAAACCGTCTATCTCAAACACAAACATAAATAGTTTAATTCCTATGGTTTTGTACAGTTTAAAACAGTACTTCAGTCTTAAATAAATTTTAATAAAATTCTTTGACAAAAATTTCTTACATCTTCTAAATTAGAATATTTTTATTTTGAAAAAATATGTTATTCCAAAGTTTAAAAATAGTGTTTTAGTTTATTACTTAGTGGTTTTACAATTAACTTTAATTAAAAATATAAATTTACTCATTAAGATAAAGTAGTAGAAACTAGAACATAACTCTAATTCTATTTCTAACTCTAATTCTAATCAACATCTTAAGGGAAGGATTATTGACATAAAATAAAAAGGTGTTTGACAAGTATATTAAAATATAAGTTTTGAAAACTTGAATTATAAGAATTCTTATTTTAACTTTAGATAAAAAGTGTAAAATATACTATACGTTTCTTAATATATCAACGTAACAACGATTTTAAAATTAAATAGTTGTTCTCACTTAACACTTTTAAACACAACATCTACTAGCTACTACTTAATTTTTATATTGCAAACTTTTTTTAATTAACGTCTTTTAGCTTTCTTTCAGCAGTATAAAGTGATTTAAGAAAAAACTTCTAACTGAAGAAGTAAACTAAGCTAATGTATTTTAGCATCGAGAATGTTTTGGTAGTTTGAAGTACAGTGAACAACTCTATTAAGTTTTCGGTTTACAAACATTTTAATTTCTTGCTGCTGGTTTTTAATTTAAATCCAATCTAACTAATAGTAGTGTTTAATGAGCTGTTATTTTTGTAATTTACTAACAATGCAGTTGTAAGTTTACAATAAGAATTTTAATATCATTTACTCACCGTATTGATTAATTATTTTTTTATTAGCAAAGTATTTTAATGTACTTTACCCACAGTCAGCACAGGTTTAGCTGGCTTGGTCATGTTCTGAGAATGGGTTCTGAGCAAATCCTAAATGTAATGTTGTATGTCGAGGGTGTATGTGAGCGCGACCTAAAGAGCTTTTTATTTATTAGGTTTAATTGTAATGTATCCTAAATCTGTTGTATGGCGAGTTGGTCGCTCGTAAAAGAAACCCATGTCGTCCATAACTAACTTTCAAGGACGTATGTAATCGCGACCTCTAAAGCTTAAATATAGAAACTGAATATGTGGAGTTGCTTGCAAATGACCGCACCAAGTTAAAATCTATTGTACAGAGAGCTGAAAGAAAGGTAAGAGCGGTACTTAAAAGAACCAAAGAAGGTAAAAAAATGAGATACAGAAGAAGTTTTTTTAATTCCATTTATTTGAACTTTTATTTATTACCTATTTGTTTTATTTATTGCATCACTGTGCTTTTTAATACAAAAAACTTATGTTTTTCTAACGTAACCGAAAATTCAATAATTTTTTTAACTAATGCAAAACCTTAAAAACAACTGATATAATGATCGATAAAAAATGTATTATTGTTAGCATAAGCTATTAATGAACTTAACTGTAAAACAAAGTTTTGTTTATATTAATTAGCTTAATCTATCAAAAAATGAGCTATTAGTTTAATAATATGATATCATATAATAATTTTTTTCAATAATTTTCTAAATAATGATTTGCCATTGTCTATGCTTTTTTTTTATAGTTTTCAATTAACCAAAAATATAGTAGTGTCTTTTTAATTGTAATAGATATTTAATAATATTATACATTATAAAATTTAAGTCATTATTAAACTAAAATAAGGTATATAAAATGTTTTAAAAGGAACAAGAAATAAAAGTTTTAGTGCTAAAAGTTAGTGTAGATTTCAAAGAGTTCGAACAACCCTTACAGCAATTTATGCACACACCTTTATTTTTTGCTGCATTTATTAAACTGCAATAATATTTAAACTATACAAAGTACAAATTCCAATAGCTAAAACAAAACAAAAAAAGTATTATAATTTTTATTTTTAAGTTTATTTCTGAAGCAGTTAACATTTTCACTATAGTTATAAAAAAGTTTTTTTCTATCAATTATTACTTCAGTAATAATTATTCAATTATAACTAATGTCAGTAAAAAAACGTCACCAGTTTCTTATGCTTCATTTTTTTTTTGCTTATAAAAGATAAATATGTTTAATAATGATATCATATACAATTGTAAATATTATATACAATTTATTTACAAGGGGTTTTATTTTAAAAAGTTGATATAAAATTAGTTTCTTAAAACATACATATTTAAATAAATAACATTCAAAAAATATAATCAAAATATACTATCAAACTTTATTATGTTTTTTATGCTTTTGTGATGTTAGATTAAATAAAATTTAAAAGTCATCACAAGTTACAAAATAAGACTTAAGAAAAATGTTTTTTACAATAGTATAGCAAACAGTATTCTCAAAAAAACTAAAACAACTTTGTGCTTCAATATAAATTTAAAATAAAAAGTGTTTAAAACTTACCTTTGTTTATTCTAAAACACAAAAAATCAGTGAACACAATTTTGATTTTTTAATTTTAAGTAACATTTAAGAAATATTAAGTATGATATATATTGAGTTTCAAACAAGATAATTTGTAATAGGTTTTCATTAATGAAACTTTAAAGAATTTTAAATAAACTAAACAATAAAAAGTAACGTTTGTGTGATGTGGCTTAGACTATAGAGCATACAATCTAATATATGCGTATCTTTTAGTAAAGTTTAAAATTAATGTAACAAAACGAACAAAGTTTATTTAATCACTAAAAGACTCAGCATTAGTAGGAAATACAAATTTCTACATAAAGACTTGTTTAAATTAATATCTTTAATATAACCAGTATATGAAATAAAAAAATAAGAATGATTTCATTTAATTGTAAAATATTAAAAAAATAATATAATAGAACTTGTTTTTTAAATAGCTTATAATTCTTTTTTTAACGTATAGAATATAACTTAAATTATACTGTCCAGGATGAGTTTAAAACCGGATAAGTGTAAAAATTATATTTAAGGTATTATGAAAATAAAAATTTTAAGTTGCATGAATAGTTCTTTTAGATTGCTATACAAATTTTTTGTAAAACTACCATTAAAAATTATTAAATTTAATAAACTTGAGTTAAATTAATTTAATTACCGATGCAAATATCTATAAATAAAAATCAAAAAACTTACAAACGTTTACTTCAAAATACTCTATAAATATTGAAGCTGCTGCATGAATATCTAAGCATTCGTAGCAGTTTTTTCCATTTCTTAATTTAAAAACAAGCTGAAAAGCTTGTTACCATAGTAAAATTTTGAAATAATACATAAAAAATTATTTTGGTTTCATATTTTTATTGAAAAAGTGTATAAGACAAATGTTAAAGTAGATTGTAATACTAGACATTAGTTTAGCAAGATACTTCTGTTATTTCAGAAAACGTTTTTATTTGAAATCAGTAAAACTAACTCTAGTATAACTTTTTGTATACAGAAATAATTATACATTTTATTGGTTTATTATTAAGAAAATTATAAAAAAAAATAGAATTAAAGATTAAGTGTCTTTTTTAACTAATTTAAATTGTTTAAGTTCAATAATTTAAGTTAAATTTAATAAAATTTGGATTCTTAATAATCTATCGATCCTAATTTATAATGCTTTATTTTATGAGTAAAATTTACTTTTCTACTATTTTATTAATTACATTATTATATCTTTGAATAAATGATTGAATTTTTTAACATTTAAAACAGCTTCTATTTTGACTAATAATATACTCTATATATCAGTTTTTTTTTTGCATTAAAAGGTAATTTTGATCATAATTTTAGACTTTTGTTTACACAATTGTCAACTGTTTTCCGCAAATCGGATTGGCAATTAATTTCAGTTTTTAAGTATCAGTTTAAATCTTTAGACTTATTATTTAAGACTACTTTAACTACTAAATTAATAACACTTATCGCACTTTGTATAACGAACTTAAAAAATAAAAATAATAAGTGAGACAATAATGATAAAAATAAAATAATAAGGTTTTAAACGAACCTAAAGCATTTTTTCGAAATTTTTAATGCCTTAGTTTGGTCTTTAACTAGTTTATAAAACTAAAAGTTACTAGTAACGTCATACCATTCTTTGTAAAGTAATGCTATTTAATAAATAAAATAGAATTAAAAATTGAATATATTGAATTTCTGTAAGCAAGCTCATAATCATATTAACATAGCTCACACCCAGAAAATAAGCTCAAAGCAATTTTTAAAATATCATTTTTTTTTCTTCGAATAATTTTAAAAACCGTAAAAAAACTCTTAAGAAAACTAATACATATTTATAAAATTAGTTATTATTGATAGGTAAAGTTACAAAAAAAAAAAAAGAAAATATGTTTGTGTTTATATAATTTAATTTTAAGTCTATAGTCTATTTGAATAATTAACCTTGTTTTTGTTAAAATGATTAAAATAATGCCATTGGTTCTGGTATCATAAAGGTAAAATATTTATAAATTAACCTTCATTGACGTCATTACTAAAAATTTACAAACATTTTAGTAAAAATTTTGTTTATAATTAAATATATATCAACAACTCAAAAAAATTTTTCTTTTCGATTTTTACAGTTTTACTAATTTTCAAAGCTGTTACAAAAACAGATACTAATATAATATTTTTAAAGTTATTAATGAGTCTGCATAATGAGGTGCATAAAAACGTATAATATATTAAATTTTAAACTTTTATTGATAGATTTTAAGTAATTTAAACCTAATGGGAATAAAGCTTTGCACTTTTTAAATAATAATTTTGAAACTACGTTACTTAATAATATATATATTATACTTTGATATAAATAAATAAATATATATATATATATATATATATGAAAGAAGTCTATCAGGTAAAACTTGATTATTGACTTTTTTTTATGTTGTTTCAACACAAACGAAAAAAAAACTTTTATTAGCCAACTTTTGATGAATGAACCTTTAAAAATAAATTTATGAACTGAAATTTTATTTTTATTGTCGAAAAATTAAAGCTGGTTAGTCAAACAATAAAAAAATATTTAAACACAAAAATGAATGATTTGTTAGAATATATTATTTAGAAGCCTAATTTTATAGCTACTTTAAATATAAAGTTAAAAACCTAATTTGTTTTATATATTTAATTAGTTGTGCTTCCCTTAGTTCCATAATAATGAACCAACTTGTTTTCAGCTACATTATAAAGGTTAGCGACTATTATCATTAATTTTTAATGTGTATAACTTTGAAAAGTAACTAACAATCAATTTATTTATAATAATAGAAATATAGCGATAATTGTATGCTTTTTTTTTGTATAAAACTGTAAATCATGCTGCATAAAAAATTTAATGTTTTGGCAACAGCTATAAAGGACTACTAATTTAATTACAACAATAATCTATTTAGTTTACTAGAGTAACAAAATTTATTACTTTGATGTCCTATATATGTTTTGATTGTAAAACAGTTTTTCATATAAATTCAATGTATCCTAAAATTATTGCTTATTTTACCATTTAAATAATTTTAATGTAGTGTCTACATGAGACTAATGTTTTTAGGTATTTAGAACAACATTTGGTCAGGATAGCATAACATTCTAAAATTAAATGTAGACTTTTAGTGAACATTTTGAAAGCTATAATTTAGCTTAATCACTTCTAATAATTTTGAGTTGAAGATGAATTCTTGTATAGCATTCGGTAAGATGGGAGAAAATTTTTGAAATATGAAGTATGTATAAATATAAATTAATTTTTAATAAGTACTGCAACGGTTTTTTTGTGATCACTTTAAAATTTGTTGTAATGCAATTAAAAAACAATGTTTTGAAATTTTTAACTTAATTTAAGAACAATAAAATTTATAATTTTATTTCAAGCAGCGAAAAAAGCATCATTTTCAAATAACGAAAAGATAAATAAAAATTAAACCTCAATGACCTTCTTTTACGTAAAAAGTAATGTTTTCTAAACATTTTCTGTACATTATCTAAAAGTATAACTAGATTTCTAAAACTAACCATATAACAAGCATTTAGTTTACAAAATTGTGCCTTATTAGAAACAAAGTTAAAAACAGTTAATATGTAAAAAATCAGAAACAAATCTTAATGATATCACTAAACAAAACCTATAAACATTAAATAGCTTTTAATTGTAATCTAAATTGTTGTTCATAATTTTAAAAATTTAAATAAGTTCAATTTAAACTGGGTTGATCTAGATTCTAGTGTAAGATTTTTTAAGTTTTTAAAATTTTTTGGAGTGCAATTTTTATAAATAAATTGAAGTTAAAAAAAAACATTTTAGTGGGATTTTATTTTAACTTAAATTTAAAACTATCTAGACAAAGTTTATTTATTAAATAAAATCACTCACCTATATAAAAAGATAAGAAAATATTTATTAAAAAGATTTTATATACAGGTTTAATTATAGCTATATATTTAACATAATACTAAATCTAAAAAACCTTATTTACAAATTTTTTAATATTTTTAATTTACTTTTATTCTAGTGTTTATAAAGAGAAATTGTTATTTATTTATGGTACTAAAACTATATGATATCATTAATTTATATCTACTCAAAGTTATGAATAAGTTGATATAAAAATTTAAAAAATCATTCGTTTGTTGTAATACAAAACAAGTTTTAGAACTACTTTGATCTCATAAAAATTACAAACTTTACCGACGTTTACAAACTTTTATTTAAAAAAATTTCTACATTACTTACTTATCAATAGTAACTGGAACTATCTTATTTGATAAATTTTTAGATGTAATTAAACTTTAAAATATGAATCTAAAGTTTGAAACAAGCTTGAAAGACTAAAAGTTACATTTTTTTTCTATTTTCAAACAGGTAATCAAAATATCAGATATGAAAATCCTTAAAAGGAAGTAGACACTTCTATGACCCTAATTTTAGTTTAAATTTTTGTTGCTCTAATCTACTTCTAAAAGTTTTAAAAACTTTAACAATTACCAATAAAAAAGCAAATTAATTTACAAACATATCCTGAATACTATACACATAATGGTGTATTTTAGATACAAAGACAATAAAAAATCTTTAATACGTCATTATACAAAACCCAAAAGCATTTAAGACTTTTAAAACTTTATAATAACAAAAAAAAAGTTTCAACCGAAAATAGAACTAAAAAAGTTGTTACATGTTTCAAAGTTGTTGTAATTACAGCTACTAGAAATAAGTTGAAGGATTAAAAAAGACTAGTAAAAACTTGTAATGTTTTTAATTTATGTTATTACAACTTTAGCGTGCTCTCAGAATTAAAGTTGTACTATGTAACATAGTAGTTATCTTTTAAAAGTATTTTAAAAACGGTTGAAAACAAATGTAAAATTAAACGGATATATATAACTAGTTTTGATAAATCAATGACAGCATTTAAAACTGTTTTCTTATTTTTTCTTTGAGTATGAAAAAACTTTTATGATTTTTATTATAATTTATTTAAAATAGTAATAGTACTTTTTCTATGTTTGTGTAATCAAGTTTTATTAAATTTATTAAAGATAATATAAGTTTATTTTATTAGTAGCAAAATAAAAGCAATTACCAATTAACTGTGATATTAGTACACTGTGTTTTGAATACTTTGTTTGTTTTAAATATAACATAAGCTAAAGTTTGTGAAATCTTTGAAAAATAGTAAGGTGTGTGATAAAACCTACATAATCATAATTTCTTGATGACGTCATAATATTTTAACCATAAACTATAAATAAATAAACTATAATATAAAATATTAATATTAAATGATGTATTTACTTAAGAATATTAACAGGCAACGTATTCTAAATTACAAGCTATCTTTGAAGCATTTAATAAACAAAAACATATGGAAAAATTCTATTAAAATTATTGATTTTATTAGTAAGACACTTACATCTTAAGTAAAATTTATTATTATACTTTATAAGCTATTAGAAACGTTTAAAATTACAACTAATATTTCGAAACAATAAATCAATACTACCAGATTTGCAATAATAGCTCATATGATGTTGAGTGAACGTTTCTCTAGCAATTAAAGTTATTAAATTATAAATTTTAAACATATAGAAAACTAAACCACTAACTTGAGATTAGCTTGCTAGTTGTTGTCAGGCCAATATTAAAAAGTTTTGATTGTTTTTGAAGTCTTATACTTAATAACTTTAGCATTTTATTGTTAGAGTTGGAAAATTTACATTGCTATACAATTTAACAAATAGCTGAATTATAAAATATTTAATGAAATTTCGTCAGTTTGAAGTGCGACATAACCTTTGATATTATTTTATTTTTATGTTATATTATTTAATCTTATTATATTTTTTAGTTTATACAGGTGTTTAGTTTAAAGCTGTTTTAGTTGTATACTTAGTTTAACAATTTTTTTCATCATTAAACTTATTCAAGTATACAAAGCAATAAGTATACAAAATTTTAAATTATTTCATTATCAATGTATGATGTAATATGTATGATTATAATAAAAAATATCAACTTTAAAATTAATTATGACTCATAGATTATAAGCTGTATTTGCATACAGCTTTAAAAGACACCTTAAGGTTAAATAAATAAATCTTAGCATGTAAACTGTCAGATTTTAGTTAAATTTAGTATTAGTATGTAGACTAAACGTTTGTGATTATTTATGTGACGTCAATTAGTGTCTAAAAAGCTAGTTAGGATTACAACATGTTCTGAAAATATGCTTAAAGCTTAATTTTCTATATTTTTGTACTACAAACAAGTTTACTATAGTGTTTACAAGGAAAAACAAATTTAACGCATGTAATCTGTTTTTAGGTTGTTAAGAAAAGTTTTATTTCCCCGTAGCTATAAATAATTTTTCAATAAATTATTGTATAACGCTTAAACTCTGTTTTTGTATCTTTTAATGTCTGCAGTTTTTTCCAGTATTCTGCAGTTGTCTGCAGTATAAAAAAAAAACTTTAAAAGCAGTTACTAGAATAGAGTTTATTAATAAAATAACATTTAATTTGTGTTTTAGAATAATTGAATTACGTTAAACTAAGTAGTTCGTATTTAAAGTCGTTGACATTGTTGTATAGCAATGTAAATTGTTATACTGCATTTCTTATTTTTTTTAATTTTCTATTTGTTTAATATTTAGCATTGTTGACTTATTAACTAAGAAATATTTTCAAAATCAGATTTTTTAACATATAAAGTAATTTCTGCTTACAATTAGTAATTTACCTTACAAGTAGCTTGTAATCGTAGTTACTGTAGTTCAGTGCTTCTGAACCTTTTTCTAGTGGCGGAACTCTTTTCCAAAGTTCAACTTTTCCGCGGAACCCCTAGTTTTAATTTTACATAAAATGTTTAATTAAATTAATGTTCTTTTTTAAATTTCTAAAGGCTTCGCGGAACCCCTGAAAGGCATCACGGAACCCTAGGGTTCCGCGGAACCCCATTTCAGAAGCACTGCTGTAGTTAGATATTATATGGTTTTTTTTAATGACAAACTAGAAATATATTTGAACTGATGTCTTCAAAGCCTTAGAATTATATCAACTTATATCAACAACTTAAAGTTAGTGGTATTCTCAAACTAATATACTTAAAAAACTGAGTAAACTAGAAGTATTCAAAGTTTATTGAGTTTAACTTTTTAACCGAGCTAAAAGCAAGCTTTTTAAGTTGTTTAGATATTGTTAAGATTTCTAGCTAAGGTTAAGTCAAAAATTGAAGTTAAAAAGCAGTTTAGAAAATAAACATTAAAAAAAAAAGAAATATTTATGATTTTGAAAAATCTTATAAATTCATTAAATATTTTTATAGTGCATAACCTGATTACAATATAAAAAACACAAGTAATTGATTTTATTATTAAAGATAGTTACCATTTAATAATAAGATTTTATATTTTAGCTTTTAATGACATCATTACAAGAGGTTCACATTAATTTCAATAACAAAAGTTCATTACAAACTAGCATAATCAGACTGTTAATATTTTATTTTTGTTTTCATATATTGCAGTTGTATTTCAAAACAATTTTTAATCTGTTGCTAACACAGCTACAAAGTAAATTTTAAAAGCTGTTAAAAAATATGTAACTATAAGTTTTTTTTAACAATTATTTCTAAACTTTAAAACAGTTTATATCTTTTCTAAAATTTGTAAGATTTTTATTTATACATATACAATTGACATACAAAAGTAACTTTAATTCAGTAAACTTGTTTATTTTTCAAATCGTTAGAAGGTAAAACGCAAATTGTTACTAAATTAGTTTTCAAAATAATTACATAAGTTCATTAGTAACTTTTACTACTAAATTAAGGTAGTTATAATAAAATTAGTTATTGCAATAAGTTTAATTTCTTTATTAGTTTTACAACATTTTGTAGTATTTAAAATTCTGACTAATTTTGTACAATCATATAAATAGTCGATATAAATAGTCATATAAACCTTATGTTCTATCAAATTAAAACTAGCAGTATGTAATGAAGTAGTTGTTTTTGTGGTAGCATACTAAAAATTGTCGAAAAAAAAAGATTTTAAAAACAAACGGAGTTATATAACTAGTATTCTAAAAACATTTAATTTCAACAGTAGAAACTATATAGCATTTACCAATGAACTACGTTAAATACTTATTTGTGTAATTTAATCGTTTGTTTGTTGTAAATAAGGCATAGAATATAGTTCTAGAAATGTTTAAACAATAGTAAGCTGCGTGATAAATAAAGTACTAAAACTGAAGGAAACTACCTAACTATAATATCTCAATGACGTCACAATATTTTAAACACAAACAAAATATAAACTTTAAACACTAAATATTTATATAAAATGTAAACACAACCTTAGCATATTGACAGGCTACTTGTTCTAAATTTTAAAGCTGCTTCTAAAGCAGCTATTAAATAAAAACATACTTTAAAATTATATCAAGTTAATGTTTATAGTTTAAAACACTATTACTTTGCTAAGTAGATACATAACAAGTACATAGTACTTTCTAAATTATTTTGTGACAGTTTAAAACATATTTCTATACTTTTCTAAAGAAAGTAACCGTAAAACTAAATATAAAATTATAAATGGATTTCACTAAAAACAAAAAAAAGTTAAGACTAACAAAGTAATCAATAAGCGTAACATAAATCATTGTAAAGTAATTGTTAACTAAACTATGCTACTATTAAAAGGAAACAAGACTTTTTTTGCAATCAAATTACTTTTGGTTGGTCAGTCCTATTTCATTAAATAAGATATTTTTTATTACTCAACGAAGTCAAATATTGGAAGTTTTTTTTTTTTTTTGTTCTTAATCTACAACTACTCATAATTTTATGTTAGTTCTACTGTGAGTTTTGGAAGAAAAGTAGAGAAACATAAATTGAGTTGTCACAAAAATTAAGGAAAATGCTATATACTTGTTATGTACTAAATCAAAACACTAACAGATTTCGTGAAAGATATTCTTCAACAAAAATAATCATTAGATTACATTAAAATACCAACCAGCAACGATTTAATAACACTTGATTCAAAGTAGTTACTTATATGAGGTTGACGAAAAAAATTTTCCGTTTTTTAATGTTGTTAAAAGTTTAAAATTTTAAACAAATGTATAAAATGTAACATGAACAAGAGATTAATTTATTAACGGTTGTTAGGCTAATATGAAAAAATTCGAGAATATTTATTTTTCATGTTAAAATTTATTAGTATTTAATAATTTCAACGTTTTATTATTTATGTTGGAATACTATTGTTCCTGAACAACTTAAAAAAATAACTAATTTGTTTATTATTTAATCAAAGTTCGTCAGTTTAAAGTGTTACAAGGGCTTCGACTTATTTCAATTTTATTTAAATTGTTTAAGATGTTTAGTTTTACGCTATTTTAATTGTAAATTTAGTTTGTAAATATATATAATTATCATTGAAGACATTAATATTATTTGTTGTTTATTCAAAAGTAACATTTATTGAGATAATATTTAACAATAGACTAAGAGCTGTTTATAATACAGCTTTAAAGTTTGAAGAAAGAGTTTAAAAAGACAATACTGAATGTAGTAAAATTTTTAAAAGAATTTAGCAAAATATTATATTAATACGTAGATTAAACGTTTGTAATTGTTTTTGTGACGTCAATAAGTCTCTATATATCTAGTAAGGATTAAAATATGTTCTGAAAGTATTTTATTGTCTGAACTCAGCAATTTTAATAGGTTTTAAGTTATAAAATGTAGCAATTTACAAGTTAACGTAAACCCTTTACCTATTTTCAGATTACAAACAAGTTAATGTTATTCTTTAGTTAGAAAAAAAAATAATTTGATAAAAAAAAAAATAGAAGCTATTTATATTCACTTAAACAAGCCAGAATTATGCAAACAAAGAGAATTTGATTACTCATTATCCTTGTTTAAATTATACTAATTTTGTTTTGTTTTAAGTTGTTACAGTTAATTACGTTTTCCTTGTTGTTTTTAATTTTTTTTTTTTGTTATAGTTTAGGGTTTTTTTGCTAATTGATTGATAATTTCTCATATAATTAAAAAGGCTATATAAGTTTAAAATTTGTTTTACCTTGTTACAATTGTAATCACACTGAAGAAAATTGTTGAAATATATATGTGTTGTTGAAAAAGACTTGTTTTATGTATAAAAATTAAAATTAGCAGACATATGTTTAAAATTTAAAAAAAAAATATTTTTTAAATTACTTAAGATAACCTGTTATATATAATCTAGCAAATCCAAACAGTTAAAACTTTTTTTTATCACTATCTTACATTACGTAGCTGTTTAGAAATAATTTGAAATATAAGAAAAACAATAGTAATAATTAAAGTTTCTTGAGTACTTAGAGAATGTATTAAAAATTGCTGAAGTATTTAAAATATTTTATTAATATTTTTTCTTTTATTTATCCAGTTGATTTAAATAAACTAAAAAGTAATATATTTTTCTGAAGTCATTTAATTAACTAAAGAACTTTAAGTAACACATATTTTATAGTTGCAGAAGTGATTTAAAAGGTAACATATAAATTTAAATTTAATAAATCCAAAATAATTGCCGGTCAACAAACTCGTTTTAAACAGCTTTAGTAACATTTGAGAACAACAAATAGGTTTAAAAAGATGAATATTTTGAGATGAATTTGTTTTTTTACAGATGTTTATAATATATGTAATTACGAATAAGTATTTACAAATTATTAACTTAGTCTATAATTTATCACAGACACTAATTATATTTAATAACTTTATAGTAAATATAAAAAGTAAACAAATTTAATGGATATACAATAAAATTTTTGTTGTTAAAATGGAGTATTTTACACCAATTTGATATTAAAATCAACTAAACAGTGATAATTTAAAGTTTTTTTATTTAGTTAAACACAAACTAAACCATGAAGTAAAATAACAAATTTAATCTAATCTAACTAATTTTTAGGAAAACTAAATTTAAACATTAAAAAAATTGATTAACATATTTGGTATCTTATTCTAGAAAAATCTTTTTTTTTCAAATTATCACAGTTAAAAGAAATTCTATAACTTAAGAAATAAAATGTTGAATATATGATAATTTAATTATTAATGACAATGATAAAAAAGAAAAACTAAGTAAAATTGTTAAGTTTTACCTAATACGTTAAATTTTTATGAAAATTAATTCTTGTTATTAATGTCTAAACAAATGTAATTATAAATTTTCATTATTGGTTAAAAGTTTTGAAAAACGTTTAAAAAAATCATAATTAGTTGTCTAAAATCATTTAAAAAAACTGTAATTAGCTTAAAATTTTCATGTAAACTTTTACTTTCATTGTTAAACTTTATAATTTCTTTTTAAAGCTGTCATAAAACTAGCCTGCTTAAATGCAAATTAGCCTAACTAATTTTAAAGGTTTGATAGATATGTATAACATCAAACTAACTTACATTTTCAAAGTTGTCTAAAATTGAATACTTTATAGTAACTTTGCTTCAAGTGTCAAACATTTTTTTTTAATGCAAACAGAATTTATAACTTTAAATTCACTGTTATATTAAAATCTAAAAACTATTACTAGAAAATAAGATAGTTTAGTACACATGTATATCTAATATATATATATATATATATATATATTTATTAAAATATCTTAACTATAAGTTAACTATATGGTATCCGATTTTCACTTAGTTTAATAGTTTATTTATCAGATAATAACTGAAAGAAAGTAAATCAGTATCTAAAATTCTCTGGATTTTATAGTTATCTAGAATGTGTTACAGATAAAATGTGAGTTTTTATAACAACATTTTAACACAAACTTTATAGCCCAAGAAAAACCTGTTAAGTAAAAGCTCCATATTTCTTCACAGTTTAATAGAATTTGTAAATACAGAACACTTATATAAGTAAGTTAAATAAACAATTGTCTAAATTGTTTAAAAATAATTTTCTAAAAAACTGACCATTTGATCTAAAAGTTTTAATTTATAACTGAAATACTGAATTAAAATATTTACGTTTTAGTTAAACGGTTTCGGTTTGTTGTTTTTTGTTTTTGGATTTTTGCAACATTTAAAGTAATTTTTAGAATTTAAAACTAATAAATCATATTTATAATTGTAAGAATTACATTAATATTTATCTTATAAGTTTATAATTGTAATGCTTCAGTACAGGTAAGTGTTAATTAAAAATAAAAATATTTAAGTTTCTCAAATCGTTTCTTTTAGAAACTAAATATACTTATTTTGTAGATGTTTTTCTAAATACATAAAAACATTAGTTATACTTCCATTGACGTAATGTATATATTACGACAAACATCTATTTATTTACTGAAAATAAACAGCTATAACTATTTTTGATTTAACTACATTATATTCTGATATTCTTAATTCTGATTTTTAAGTCTGTTTTCATAAAAGCCAGTAAATACACTAAAAATATTTATCTAACTAGAACTTTAAAAACTTTCAACTGATATTAAAGTAATTATCGTTTGTATTTCGGTTGTATTAAAACTATTTTATATTTATATTTCAGCAAATTCGACAAAGAAATAAGTTCTTATACAAGCGTCATACAAAAAATAATATATGGTAAGTAAAACACTAAACTAGAATGTATTTATATTATTGTTCGTTTATCGTTTAACTAAAATCTTTTTTTTACTTAAATTTAGTATTTAAGCATAATTTTTAAATAAAAAAATATTGCTTTGTCAAATGTTAATAAATTGTTTTTAACTCTTTTTTATCAAGCATTGTTTTTATAACCTTTTTTTATAAAGTACACACCTATTTAAAAAGTTAAGTATTTTTGATATTTAAAGAAAAAAAAAATTAATTATGTATTAGTCATAGTTGTGTATTACTAATTTAAACAAATATTTAAAAACATTTTAGGCTTTTAAAAGAAATACTATAATCTTAGAACTGGTAGTAAAAGAATAATAGTATTTAGTTTAAAGAAAAGAAGAGTCATATGTTTATATTAAATTCTATTAAAAGAAGAGAAAATATTTACTTCTAATATATGTTAAGTTTTTTTTTATATTTAGGTAAAAGACAAAAAATAAAAGTTTATTTACACATTTCTAAGCAGACTAAATAGAATGTTTTCGATTAGTAAAATTTTAACAAAGTCAACCCTAAAAATATAAATATTAGTGCCTAAAACTTTAGATATTGAAAGTATAAAACTGAAAGCATTTAATTAAACTGGATAAAACTAAAAAAGGCAGCTAAATAATATTAAAATTCAATTGATTTTATATTAGTAGACAATATAATACTTAATAATAGTTTTCAATACTTGAATTTTTTAACTTTTTTAGCTTATCCGTATTAGTATTTACAACTATTCAAATGTTTATTTTAACTTATCAAAGTTAATTTCGTACACTGTTTAAACAATACAACGTAACCTTTATAAAAGTCTAGTATTTTAGCAAGTCATTCTAAAAGTTTATAAGTGATAAGTTTAGACTCAGAGTTCTTAAAAAATTAGTTGTATTATTTTACATGACTATGTACTTCTTCTTTTAAAAAAGAATTTGAAATGAGTTTACATGTTAAAAGTCTAAAAACTTTACATAATAGAGAGATTTCACCTACCGGTATATCTCGTTTGGTTAAGTAATATATAAAACACACAAATGCTAGTTTCAAAATTTTGTTTATTATTAAAATATAATATTTGTATGTTAATCAAAATTTCTAATACGTTTTATTTCCTTCAACTTTTGAAAACAGTCCAAGAGGCTGTTAATATGTTGCTTGAACAAATTAGAACTGATAGCTGCAAGCAGCAATTTATGGAGCTAGTTGTAATTACTTACACAACAAACATACATAAATAATTTATATCGTACATTGTTTAAATCACTTTACACAGTACACACTTCCTGATGCTGTAGAATAATAAAAGTAAAAAAATATTTCGAGTGAATTTTTTCACGAAAAAAATATGAATTGGTCATAAAACTTGAATGAAATGTTTCAACTCTTAAGTGACATTGAGTACTATCATGTAGTCTAGTATATATTTTTAACCTGTTTTGTACTTTTTAATCAATTATAAATAGATTATTATAAAATATGGTTCAGAATAAACGTTTCACAGTTTGATTGAATATTGTGACTTTAAATGTTTATTATTACTTCTTACAAAAATTAAACAAAGTTATAATCACTTTTATTACTTAAAAAATTAGTAGTTTATTGAATCTAATTATATATTTATATTAAAAATTATAGAATAAAAGAACTGTTATTTACTATTATTAAAAACTCAAAACTAGGTATTAAATATTTATTTCTAATATATGTTAAGTTTTTTTTTTTTTAAACTAAATAAAAAACGAGAATCAAAATTTTTTTACATATTTCTAAGCAGACTAAATAGAATGTTTTACATTAGGATAATTTTATCAAAGTCCACCTAAAAATATAAATGTAATTGGCTAAAACTTTAGATGTTGAAAGTGTGAACTGAAAGAATTTAATTAAACTGGAAAAAACTAATAAAGGAAGCTTAATAGTATTAAAACTTAATTGATTTTATATTAGTAGACAATAAAATTCTTAAAAATACTATTAATTACTTGAATTTTCTATACTTTCTATACTTTTTTCTATATCTGATAAAAGTTTAAAAGCTTATACATATTAGAAAGATTTCACTTACCGTTACACTCGTTTGGTGACGTAATATATAAAACACACAAATGCTAGTTTCAAAATTTTGTTTAATAAAAATTAATATCTGAATATTAATTATTATTTTTTTATACATTCAATTTAATTTAATTTTTGAAAACAGTCCAAGAGGCTGTTAATATTGTGCTCCAACAAATTAGAATTGATAGCTGCAAGCAGGAATTTAATGAGCTAATTGTAATTACTTACACAACAAATATATATATAATTTATATCGTACACTGTTTAAATCGTTTTACACAGTACACACTTCCTGATGCTGTAAAATAATAAAATTAATGAAAAAACTTCGAATAATATTTTACACCAAAAATATATGATTTGGTCATAAAAATTAAATGAAACGTTTCAACTCTTAGTTAAATTGAAGACTGTTATAAAGTCTAATCTTTACTTTTACCTAATACTATGTATGTTTTAATTATTTACAAATAGATTATTTTAAAATATGGTTCAGAATAAACGCTCACAGCTCGATTAAATATTGTGACTTTAAAGTTTTATTATTACTTCTTATAAAAATTAAACAAAGATGTACAAATACTTTTATTACTTGAAAAGTTAGTAGATTATTGAATTCCAAATATTTATTTATTTTGAATATTATAGAATTAAAAAACTATCATTTACATATTTTTTAAAACTCTAAATTAAGTATATATATATATTTATTTAAAACATAAGTATAGTCTATTTTTTAAAAACTTAATAAATTACAACAATTAAAATTTACTACACATTTTTAAGCAGACTAATAGATGTTTTCGATTAGAAAAATTTTATCAAAATTAACCTAAAAATATAAATGTTAGTGCCTAAAACTTTAGATATTGAAAGTATAAAACTGAAAGCATTTAATTAAACTGGATAAAACTAACTAAGGCAGCTAAATAATATTAAAAATCAATTGATTTTATACTAGTAGACAATATATTACTTAAAATTACTTATTTATACTTGAATTTTCTATACTTTTTTACCTTATCCGTAATAGTATTTACAACTATTCAAAAGTTTGTTTTAACTATTTGAAGTTTATTTCGTACACTGTTTAAACTTTACAACCTAACCTTTATTAAAGTCTAGTGTTTTTTGCAAGTCATTCTAAATGATTATAAATAATAAGTTTAGATTAGAGCTCTTAAAATATTAGTTGTATTATTTTACATGACTATATAGTTTTGTTCTTAAAAAAGATCTAAAATTAATTTACATGCTAAAAGTTTTAATACTTATACATATTAGAGAGATTTCACTTACCGGTATATCTCGTTTGGTGACGTAATATATAAAACACACAAATGCCAGTTTCAAAATCTTGTTTTTTAAAATATATATCTTATTGTTATTTTACATTTGTAATACATTTTATTTCCTTCAACTTTTGAAAACAGTCCAAGAGGCTATTAACATTGTGCTTGAACAAATAAGAATTGATAGCTGCGAGCAGGAATGTAATGAGCTAGTTGTAATTACTTACACAACAAACATATGTAAATAATTTATATCGTACATTGTTTAAATCACTTTACACAGTACACACTTCCTGATGGTGTAGAATGATATAAATAACAAAAAATTTTAGAGTGAATTTTTCACGAAAAAAATATGATTTGTTCATAAAAATTAAATGAAATATATCAACTCTTATGTGACATTTAATGCCATCATAAAGTGTAATGTATATTTTTAACCTGTTTTGTACTTTTAAATCAATTATAAATAGATTATTATAATGTATGGTTCAGAATAAACGTTTCACAGTTTGATTGAATATTATGACTTTAAATGTGTATTATTACTTCTTACAAAAATTAAACTAATTTTACGATCACTTTTATTACTTAAAAAGTTAGTGGTATATTGAATCTAATTATCTATTAATATTAAAAATTAAAGAATAAAAGAATTACTATTTACTTATTTTTATTAACTCAAATAAGGTATTAAATATTTATTTCTAATATATGTTAAGTTTTTTTGAAAAACCATATAAAAAACAAGAATCAAAATTTTTTTACACATTTCTAGGCAGACTAAAATGAATGTTTTCAATTAAGAAAATTTTATCAAAGTCAACCTAAAAATATAAATGTAAGTGCCTAAAACTTTAGATGTTGAAAGTTTAAAATGAAAGCATTTAATTAAATTAGATATAACTAATAAAGACAGCTAAATAAAATTATAACTCAAATGATTTTGTATTAGTAGACAATATAATACGTAAAAATACTATTCAATATTTGATTTTTTGTACTTGTTTAACCTTATCCGTATTTGTATTAACAACTTTTCAAAACTTTGTTTTAACTAAATGAAGTTTATTTTGTACACTAAAAACAGCCTCAAATAAAAATCACGCGCTTGACCTAAATTATCGAAAAAGTTGATTATCATTTTAATTATTATTTTATTAATGTTCCACAGCCAAATTACAAATGTTTTTGAGTCTGATTCTACTAAGTAATTTTTATATATTAAAGATTTTCAAAGGTTGAAATAGTAATATAAATTTAAGAAAAGTTTATTAATACTAAAATTTTGTCAAATTTTTAAACCAATGTCTAATACTATACCTAAATAACAGCGCTCGCTAATGAGCATCAAATATAGAATTCAAGGTTTTTAGAAAAAAAGTTAGATTATAAAGACAATAAGCACTACACTACAATTATTATCAATTTTTATACATCTAGTTTACGTATTGTAAAGCTTTAATCGCAATTTTTCTTTTTCGCAAATTTTCTGTTAGCATAATTTAATTTTACTAGAGTCTTTTAATTGCTTAACTTTAAATGTTATATTGACAATAACAAATCTTAACACTAAGTATTTAAATTATTTTTTGTAACATTTTTTAATTTAATTAAGATTACGAAACACTATTAAATATTTTAATTAGTTTAAAGCAAGGTTTACCAAAGTTGGCCAAGAGCAGAGTTATCATACGAGTTCATATTCTTACAAGTTGTTTAGAAACAAAGTTTTTCTGCCTAGATTTAACAACAAGAGTGGTCACATATTGCTAGCTTAACAACTAAGTAAAATATGGACTGACCTACCATTATATTTAAAAGATCCAAGTCATTTTGGAATGTTACAGGACGATCTTGAAATTATTTATTAAAAAAGGATTATCGAGATCGTAAGGGATTAGTAATGACTGTCATCTATTACAAATTCATTTACATAAGTTTGACAATAAAT
The DNA here is from genome assembly GCF_965202585.1 of Thalia democratica. Taxonomy (NCBI): domain Eukaryota; kingdom Metazoa; phylum Chordata; class Thaliacea; order Salpida; family Salpidae; genus Thalia; species Thalia democratica. The sequence continues at coordinate 102,388,023 of NC_139166.1, read as the reverse complement.
TGTTAGAAATTTGCATTCAATTGAAAAATGATAGGAATATTTTTGTGTTCGTACAAAAAACTGTTTGAGTTAAACTTTTATTACAAATACTTTAATTTAATTTTTAATAATTTTGAACTGCTTACATTTGTTTGCTGCTTACATTGAGTAAATAAATTTAAAAACTATTAAATTTAAAATATATTTGTTAAAATATAGTTCATATCTTCTAAATGTCTTACTGGTTTTAAGTTTTGTACGTAAACATTTAATTAATGATTTAATAATTAGTTATTATTGATATTTTATAAGTTTATCAAAACATAATATTTGAAAACCAATAGAAATGTTTTTTGTTCATACAAAACGATTTTTTGTTCATCCAAGTTAAACTTTTATTACAAAAATTAAAGTTTAATTTTTTTACAGGATTTTACAAATTTATTTTTTGTACATAGGAAATATAAAAAATAATTTTCAATACAATCAAAATTGAAATACCTTTTTTTAAATGGAGTTAATATCATTTAGATTTATTAGTTACTTCAAGTTTTGTAAATAAACATTTATTTAATGACTTAATAATGAGCTTTAACTGTTATTTATAAATTAATAAATATTTTTCAATCAAACAATATAGTTTAAACTGATTTTAAACTATTAATTTAATGTATAAAGTAATAAGTTTTTATTCTGAGTTAACTTAGCTAGTTTTTTTTTCAGAATATATTTTAATGTAAATATTAACTTATTATAAAAATCATAATATTTCTATTTTAAAAAAGATAGAAACAATAACTTTACAATTAAAGTTCAAACACTCTGAGGCAATATAGAAATACTCCATAAACTACAAGTAATTAATATTCTAAAAAAGTAATTAGCTTCATTATACCAGTGACGTAGTTGAATTAAACTGCAGTGCTTAGATACATAAACAATTAATAATGTGTGAATTAGTTTAAATATGTCCTTAACTGAACTATAAATTTTAAACTTGTTTTAACTAGTACTATATACTACATTTTATTTATTTACAAATTACTCACTGTTGTTATAGATTTTTTTTATATAAATGAATAAAACTATGGTATTATCAACATTTATACTACTAAGTAAATATTTTAGTTTATTTACCAAAATGATTGAAATTAATACTATGTAGCAATATTCAGAAACTTATTAGATAATAGACTGTTTTCATAAAATTTATTTTAAAATTAATTTAATCTAGGATATAAGGTAATTTAAAATTTATAACGTGATTTCACAATTATCTGTTTTAACAACCAAAAATTTTGGATGTGTTTAAATAGTGTTACTAGTACAAAACAAGTGTTAATACAAAAAAGTAAGCAATTTATTAATTGCATTTTGATGACTATGTTTTTTGTATTTGTTATGACAACAACTATGTAGTACACTAAAATTTTGTAGTTAGATCAAGAGATTAATAGACTAAAATTGAAAAAAAAAAAATACGTAAAATAGAATAAAAATATGTGTGTATAGTTTTTTGTAACAACTTGTGTTTTTAAACCAATTAGCTCTCAAACTTATGAGTTATGTATCTATGAAGTAATTATAACAAAGTCACAAATACTTAGTTGTAGTGTTACTTTATATATTTTATAAAGCTTTGATGGTGTAGATATTTAAAAATTTTAGCTGTGTCATACAGCACAATCAATTTAATCTAAATTTTAATTCTATAAGCAAGCCTATAATAGCTAACTGTAGCATATTTTATCCTTTTACTATACTAAAATTATCAATAAGTATAATAAATAAATTATTAACTTTTAAAATTCTCTAGACTTAAAATTAATGTTTTTTAACTAAGAAGTCATAAGCTACCAATTTGGGGGAGTGGCTAGTAAACGGGTCATAAGGGGGCAGATTTGAAACTTACATTAGAAGTTGTGAATTTATGATAAAAAAAAGGTAGATTTAAAAAATTTAGAAACTTTAAACTAGAACTTTTATAACTTAAACCTAAATTAGGGCTTCCCGAATTTGTTTTTTAGAAAGTTATTTGGTTAATAAGACAACAATTTAAAACTTAGATTTGATATTCCGAAATCGATGATGAAAGGCAAAAAGGTCTTATGCGTAAATATTTTTTTTTATTTTGTGTGTGGGGGCTGTTGCGTTTTTTATTTATTTAGAGGGGGTCTTGTAAATAAAAAAAATTGAAGTACTACTTTTTATTTACTTTTATTTTTCATAGTAAGTATACTATATATTTTTTTCTAAGGTTGCCGTTTTGAATATTTTGTAGTTTAATAACTTTGTTTAACTAGTTCTTTTTTCATTTTTTTGTTAACATTATTTTCTAATTTTGTTTTTTATAAGCAAACGCAGTTATTTATGTTCTAAATAGAAATTATATAACTATTCTTAATCGTGAATAGCTATTATATTGTTTGTTAGCTCTGTATTTTAGACATCAAAGAGTTTTGACTCATTATTGAGGCTTTAAAATCTGCTGCTCACAAACTGCTGAAATTACTAAGTTTGCTTTTTATATATTCTAATTTATAAAACATACCATTTACGGGAATGAGTAAATGACGTTAATACAAAACTTTAAAACTAAAACATATGAAATGATTTGAATTTTGACTAAATACAAATTTAATAAATGACATTTTTCAATAATCATACTATTAATCGAAACAAAAATTCGACAAATAAAAGGTTTAAGTATTCCTATGTTTTAAAAATGTTATTGATCAAATAGTTTTTTTAGTGTTTTTTAGTTTTAAGTTCTTAAAATATTCTTAGAATTTCGCTTAAGTTTAAAAATTTATAACAGTATTTTAGCAAGTATTGTAAACATTTAATCCTTTTACTTAGAAGTTTACAAAAAGTTTAATAAAGTAATAACTAGTATAAAAAATCAAAATTTTTAATAATAGTTTTTAGTTAGTTATTTTTTTATCTATTTAAGACATTTTTTGGTAAATTAATATTTATTGAATATCTTCTAAACTATTTTATTGCAATTAAAATGCAAAACTATTTTTTAAATAAAAAATAATTAACTTTGAACAACGACTAATTCAATCAAATCTCTTGTTATTGGTTAAAACTAATTCTACTTTAAAATTGTTAAAATTAATTTAAAATATTTTTATCTTATAAATTAAAAAATTTAAAAAAGGTTTAAACTAAACAAAATGTTTTCTAATCAAGTTTTTTGTCGTTGTTTTACGTTTAGAATTTCATGTCTTTATAAAAACAATTGTGAATAAAACAATTTAAAGTGTTACATAAACCGAGAAGAATTATTCGTACTGACGTCATACGTTTTAACACAAACTTTTGAAGTAAACATAATTATATAAAAATAAGCAAACTTAAATTACAGAATTGATGCTGTTAGCTTCCCAATTTGTAAGCCACTAATTTAGTGGCTAAAATATCATTTCTGTTAAAAAATTTTAGTATTAAGATCTAAAAACAACATATAAAAATTTTATTTATAAAAATTTTAAAATTAGCAATCAAATTGATTTGATAAATTGTAATTTATACATTAATGATTTATTTTTTCTTCTACTAATAAAAGTTACCTTAGTAATAAAAAACTGATAAGTCATATAACGAATTATATTAAGTTTTTTAAATTATCAAAGTTACACTTAAATCTTTTGTACATCGGTATTTAAAACAGTTTTTTTGAAACTATTTATATAAACTAAGTCTTTTCAATGTTTTTATTTATAGAACTTGTTACAAATAAGTTAAGTTAGTGTAGGATCAACTTGTAAAAATTAATGAGCCGGTAAATTACTAGTAAGTCGGTAGTTAAAAACGTAATTAAAATATCATTAAGCAAATATATCATTAAACAATACTTGCTTTTTAAGATGTTTAACTTATTTACTTGGGTTATTTTTAACGTTATAAGGCTTTTAAAGTTTTTTGGTGTAAATGCTTTTTCAAAATTATCTAAAATTTGTAAAATTTTTAAAATTATATTTTATGATTAAAAGGCCGCTAAACTTTATACAAGATTAACAAAATTGATAAAATATTTTATATTATAAACTTATAGATCTAGAAATCTATAAAACCTACATTTCATTATACTTTTTTGTTCCTTAGTTTATTTGAGTACTTTCATAGTAAGGCTTATCAAAAATTACATCTTACTAAGTTAAAAAGTTTTGAAATAAAAATTAAATTATACTATAGCTTTAAGTTAAAAAAGATAAAATGACGATCAAGTCGAATGTAAATATTAACTGAATATTTATACTGTAGAACTCTGCTGTGCTAATAAAACATTTTAGATAAAAATCAAACTAAAGTAAAGCAATAAAATTAAAAACAAAACTACAATTAAAATAAAAACTAACGAGAAACTTATTACTTTGAATTATATAATACAAGAATTTAAAAAGTTTAGTTTGATATATAAACTTTTTCTGTAAACTTTATTTATAATTTTTATTTTCATAGTTTGGCTAAATTTCCTAAACACTCTTTAATATTTTTACATAATGAATTTTTTAAGCCTAAAAATTTTTCATTTTTACCTCGTAAAATTTCTACTAATATTAAGTTACAAAATTGGTAGTATACATGATTTCTGCTTACTGGTACTGGTATAAAACTGATAATATTTTTTTGTAATTAATTTAAATTTAACGGATAAAGTTATATATATATAACCACATACGCTATTAGTATTGTAAAGCAGCAGCTATCAAATAATTAGGTGATAGTAACAAAATGACATGTCTAATCTGCTACTTCATTGTTTTCAGTCTCGAGTATGTAGAGTAAGTTAAAAACAACCATATATTAAAGTTGAAGTGCAGCTAAATGCAGACAAGCACAATAATATTATTATTTACTTCATTGTGATTGCTGTTGTTGGTAAGATCTACAGGCTGAGTATGAGACTTATTTAGCAAGAAATATATTTGATTTGTTAATTAATTAATTTGTTTTTATTGTTTTCAAGAATGAGTCCTGAAAAAAACAAAATAAAACTAGTTTAAGTATTTTAGTTTCACTCTTAATAAAGTTTTCAAAATATTTTTAGTACAACCTGATTTTTAACAAATTATTAATTTTTTCAAAGCAAATTATAAATTAGTTGTGTTTTTGAAACGAAGTTTATATAGTGTTTATTTTTTTAATGATAGCTATCGAGCTGAACAGTTTGATTTATATTATTTAGATTTAAATGCATCTAGAAATTAAAAAATGATAAATATAATACAGAATGCTAAATTAGACAAATTGATTTGTATAAGTCAAGCAAAACACTACAATTTTGAAATATATAGAGTAAAAATATTTTTTTATTGAGAAAAACTTAAAAAAGGTGAAAAAAAAACAATTTTTTAAGCTGAGAAAATCTTTATTAAACTACGACGTTTTGCAGTCCATAAATATGATCAACTCTTAGGAGTCGATTTCCATGCTTTACTAGTATATATACTTCAAGAAATAACTGGTTTATAAATGCTAAACTAGTGGAAATTAAGCAATTAAGTAATATTGTAAACAATATTTCCGTAAGTCACTTTTAGGGGCTGAAATTTTTTAATCAAAGGTAAAAATAATGTCTCTTTTTAAGTTAATATTTGTATAAGTGTTTATAACGAAGATATACAGGAATAAACGTTTGATTTCACTTTAGTTTAATTTTTTTTTACTACTTTTATTTTTTCTCAAGTTTTAGATTATATATTTTAGCTACCTAGTTTGTTTATCCTAATGCATAACTAAGCAAATCTCTAAGGGCAGAGTCTGAATGTCTGAGGGGCGATTGACCTTTTCGAGTAGGCAGCGTGACACTCTGGGAATACTGGAAACCCACTTCACGCAGTATTTTGTTTCAACTTTTAGAGTTCGATAAAATAAAATACTTATCCTTCCGTGTTAACAGAGTATCTAATTCTAACCTTCTTTAAAAGATCGTTTATAACACCAGGTACTTTTAAACAACTATATAAGAACTAAGTAAGATGTTTGGTTGATTTAGCTCTAGATAAAAAAAAAAGTATCTCAACAAATAAAAAGAAACTTCAAACAAGTTATATATAAATCACTAATAAAATTCGCTAAGCAAAATTTATACTTAACATCTAATGTAGCTTAAGAAAATCTTAAAGAAAAACTTTTTAATTTAAATAAAACATTTAATAATCGAATTCAAGAAAAAAGTAAGAAAAAGTTTAACTGGTGCAAACAAAACACATTGAACAAGCAACTAAAATTGAATTACTAAATTTAAACTTATAATATTGAACAAAAATTATATATTTAATTACTTAAAGCATGTTTGCTCGCCTCTAGTTACGCTATAATAAGAAGTGTAAAAATTTATTAATTATATCATCTTGACGAAACACTTGCACAGGTAAAAAATTAACAAAAAAAAAAAAAGAATTATAAGTTGAAACAACTGCTACAAAAATAAAATTTAATTATAATGAATTAATTTTATAGTAACATGTTATTACTATATAGTGTATCTCCTAGCAAAATAAAATTTTCGCTGCTTATTTATATTTTATAAACAAGTTGAGAAATAATATTTTTTTGTCACTTTAATACCGATTTTTAACAGATTAAATTTTTAAGAAATTTGTATAGCTTTTATTTCTAAGCTTGCTTATTTATATAATTTGTATGACATCAATAAATTTGCTTAAACTAATAACTACGTCACTACAAAATCAGGATCCTTACCACGTAAAACTAGTTTAGTTCTTTTTGAAAAGTCTGTTTTTTAGTTAAAACAATATTGTAAAATTTAGAAATTTTCTTCGAGTCCCGCAGTTTTTCAGCAGACTGAAGTTTGCCAACACTTTTGCTTGCTAATGCTTTAACTGTAGTTATAGTTTTAGGTTGTATAAAGTATTGTCACATCACTAATTATAACTAGTAAAACTGTTTTATTATTTCTTTTAGTTTAATTGTAGTTTAATTGGATACACACTAAGGTACTTGTTACTGTTATAAAAAAACTTTGAAAACAAAAAAAACAATTTTAAGTAGTAGATAGATATTCTAATTCGTATTAACGTGGTTTATTAGTTATTACGAAATTTTATTATAAAGATTTATATGACTATTAGCAACATAATGTTTATTCTGCTTTTAGATTCTAGTTTTGTAAGCTGTTAAACTTAAGGCAAACATATTTTTTAAACTTTATAATGTTTTATTAAATGATTAAACACGAAATTAAGAAATCTAAGTATCATTATATCTAAAAATAAAATCACTTGTGATTTAATCTTGAATATCACAATTTTTTTTTTTTGACGTTTTATCATAATTTGTATTTGAAACCCCTATATATTGTATTTATTTACTTTAAAGAAGGTATTCGAGTTTAAAGACTGAAGTTATATTTAAAAACTTACGCTATTTGAGATAAAAACTAGAGTTTAATTTAAGGTGTTGTTAATAAGTATAAATTTGAACAAATTTTAAAAACAAGAAAAAAAGCTACTATGATATTAATTACAATGTATTTTTGCTTTCGTTCTGTTAGAGTTTTAAATTGTGTAGATTAGCCACAAAGCAGATTAATCATATTTAAGCATCATTATACACGAAATTGAAAATAACCATTTATTTGTACAAGTAAAATAAGAATGAAACTTATTGATTTAAATGAAAATGCTTATTTTTTTTAATAACTTGCAAAAGATAAGCAACATGTAATGTAAAAGTTTGGCTCATAAAAGTTAATGGGTCGGTAAGTTACTCGGTTAAAACGTAATTGAAATTAAGCAATAAGAAATATGACAAGTAACATGCAACAACACTGACTTCTGAGTTCTTTGAGTATTTTTAAGTTCTATAATTATGGTATAAACTCATTCAAATTTATTAACGTAACCGAAAAACTTTCTACATATATCGTTTACGATTATAGACTTTTATGCATCATACATGTGTTTATTATGTTTATTTTAATTGTCAAACGTTTTTCAAACTAAATATTGAAAAACACTTTTAAAATATAAATTTAAGTTTAATATAATTACTTGTTTTAAAATTATAAAATTTTATTCTAATTTATATTTATACTAAGCTCATAATGAACAAGTGTTAAATTTTAAAGTTCAGCATAAACATGAAGTTAAACAACTTAAAATTAAAAAAGTTTGTCAAAGAGTTGGACGTATTTAGAATGTTTTTGCTGAATATTACAAAGCCTAATTAGGCTACAAAGAAAGAAGGTGTATGCTCAAATGTGGCTAAAAAACAATCGATATATATACTTAATATTGAAGTAGTGTTTTTAAAAAATGGTAATGATAAATCAAAACGACCGCTTGATGAGTTTAGAAAAGAATTATGGAAATACTGTTTTTCTACACTTATGAATAAAATTTCAGTCAAATTAACTAATATTTTATTATATTTTAGTATAAAGGTAATTACCGTCTTTAAAGTTTTTATTACGTTAAATACTAATGTATGAAATTAGTTCTATCAATTTAAATAAATTTGGTTAGCATGCTTAACATTTTTACATTTTTTATTATAATTTACAATAAGTTTATTTGACTCAAACAAAATATTATTTTTCTATTGCTTCTTCAGTTTTAAATAAAACATGTTTATTTAGAAAGTTTAAATATGAATTATATTTATAACTAACTTTTAATAATCGATTTTTAAACTTTACTACTGTAAAAACTTAAAAAAACAACTGTTTTATAAATGCTTAATTAGTGGAGATCAAGCAATTAAGTATTATTGTAAGCCGTAAATATTTCCGTGAACCACAGTTAGATGCTGAGAATTTTTGGTTAGATAATAATGTCTCTTTTTTAATATATAATTACTAATTTACAACAAACGTTTTCAAAAATAAACGTATGATTTCACCTAATTATAAAAACATTTTTCGAATCTTTTGGTTTCACTTTTTTCTTTAGAGTTAGAAATTATATTGTAGCCACCTAGTTCCATTTTCCTCCTGTATATATAAAAAATTCTCTTATGGCAAAACCTGATAGCCTGAGAGCAGACTGACAAACAGAGCTTTTCCTGAATGCAGACAATGTGACTTTTTAAGGCGTTTAACTTGAATCCCACTTCAGGCAATATCTGTTTTTTATGTTTGGATTTATAAAAATAAAATATTTATCCTTAACAGAACATCTAACTTAAACCTTCTAGTAAGAGCTATAACAAAAATAGGTAACACTAAACTATTATACAAGAACTAGGTAAGATGTAAGGTTGGTTTTGCTTTAGTTAAAACAAAGTATCTCAATAAATGAAAAGAAACTTCAAACAAGTTAAATATAAATCATTCATGAATTTTTTTAATTGAAATTGATAATTAATAGCTTATTTAGTTTAACAAATTTTTAATAAACTATTTTTAAATTTAAATAAAACTTCTCTAACCAATTTAAAAAATAATAAGAAAAGGTTTAACGTGCGTTAACAAAACACACTTAAAAAAGAAAATAAAATAACTAAACTAAATCTTCTAAAATTGAATAATTTAATACATTTTATTATTTAGTTACATTACCATTGTTTGTTTCCCACTATTTACGCTTCAATAGAAATTTAAAAATCTAAAAATTTTATGATCTTGACGAAAAACTTGCAAAAGTCAAAACAATTAAGTTAATCGTATGATCTTCAAAAGTAAAATAAACTGTTGTTAAGTGGAATAGTTATTGAAGTTAAATAATAAACTTTTAACATCTTAATACTATACAGTATATTCAAAACAAAATTGAAAAGAAAAAATCTTTTAAACTGTAGATTGGAAAAACTATTTCAAAATGAAACTTTTGTTTTCAATGAATTATTGTTTAGTAATATAGTATTAATATACATCTCCAGGCAAAATACAACGCTCGTTACTTATTAAAAAAACGTTTAAAAGAAATATTCTTTTTTTTGTTTATTTAGTGCCGATTTGCACCAGTCTAAACTTAAATGAAATTATTAAGGCTTTTGTTTCTCAACTTACTTATTTATTTAGTTTGTATAACACCAAAAAGTTTGATTAAACTTTTAACCATTACAACTTTGTCACTACAAATCAGCAGCTTAGCAACGTAAAACTAATTTGTTGGTTTTGAAACTCTGTTTTTAGAGTAAATCTTTAGAGTTTTTCTTTAAGTGCTGCAGTTTTCTAGCAGACTGCAGTATGCCATTATTGTTTTATGTAAGGTTTATGATGTCTATTAACGGAATAGCTAGTATACTATAATATCTTACAAAATAGTATACATTCTATAACTGTCTAAATAAATTAAAATTTTATACTTCATATAGTATAAACAAAATGTGCTAACATTTTAGAGAATTTTCAAATATGTTTTTTTATTCCTTAAATTTTCCTAGGCTCTTTAAAATATAAGTATTTTGAAGTTAAGTTGAGTTTACAAATAAAACTTATATTAGTTAGTGAGCCATATTAATGTTTACTAGAAAAAAGATAAACTGTTGCTTTCAAACACAAAAAACTGTTCAGTAGTTATTCTTTGGTAAAAACAATTTTGTTAAATTTATATTAGATAAGTTTGTTACTAAAAAAGTTGTAACATATTTAAATCTATAAAGCATAGTAAAGTATAAATGATTTTTTGATTATAATTTTATGATAATTAAAAGTTTGTATTATACTTTTTTTATACATTCCGTGTAAATAGATAAGTGTTGTATTAAACTTAAACTTTCTTGCTTAATAGAAGGTTTATGATGTTACCGGAATAGCTATATGAAATAATGCATTTATTTGATTTTATTATAAAGTCATAACGTTATGTTTAATATAAATAAATCATCACATAATGTTCTATTGTAAAAGAGGTAAACAAAACTTTTGAGGAATACACTTTTTTTAAAACATCTTCTTAACATTAGTATTTTGTTTAACGTGGTTTTCGACTTCAATTACTTAGGTGAAGTAAACAACGCTTTAAAAATTGTTCGTTTTTTAAGTTATTGTTAAACAGCATAAATTTACAGCAACAAAAATAAACTGCAATAAAACTATTAATTATATTTGTAGTCATACATGTTAGCTTATGCAGTAGAACTTATTTGAATTTACAAACTAAGTGTTTGTTTTTTCTATGTTAGAATAATTAAGTAAGTTTATTAAACTTGTAAAAAATAGCTGTATGACTTAATAAGATATAAACAACAAGTGTTTTATCTTTGTAGTCATTTAATTTGTCTCTTTAAGATTAGTTAAGCTGCTTAAATATAACTTTCTATGTTAAGTAATTAAATAAAGTACTAAATAAAATAGTAGTTTGAATAAATTTTTGAAACAGATTTCACAATAGATAGTTTATTTAGCTTATATAAGAGTTACACAAGAATTAAAATAAAATCTAAAATCTATAAACAAACACAAAAACGTGTCATGTAGCATATTTTTCCTAAAACTACAACTAGTTAAAAAGTTAATCTTTTTTAAAAAATCTAACTATAACTTAAATTATAAATAATTAGGCTTATTGACTAAATACACTACCTATTGTCAAAACTGTTTCAAAAATTTATTCAAGCCATTATTTTATTTTAGTACTTTATTTACAATTAAATTTTATACCTTGTCAATAAACTGTTGTGTTCACTTATAAAACTGTCTTAAAGCAATCCGTATTGTTAAATATAAATAAAAAACTAACGTTATTTTTCAAGTTTAGTGTTAGTAACTACCAAAAAAGATTAATACACCTTCGATTTTTTCATTTAAACTTAATAATAAATATTATTATAAAGTTGCAAATAGTCTACTATTGATTTATTAAATTTTATTTAAGGTGTATTATGAACAGCTTTAAAAATAATACTAACCATCAAGCACCAATGATTATAAAAGATTGGAAGTTTTTATTAAACAATTTCGAATGAGTATTTGTGGGAAAACAAAATTAGCGTTAATAATAGATTGTAAACTAATTACATTTTTTGCTATATATTCAAATTGAAGGTAAAAAAATATTTAAGTTTTACGCTAGATTTCATTTAAACAACTATAAAAAATTGCATACTTAAATGACTTTGTTCTTATTTTTCGATTATTTGTTAATGTGTCTAAGGAATGTAGTATAGTAATAAAATTAAAAGAAAATCCATTCAATAACATAAAATTAAAGTATGTTTGTAAACCATCTTTCTTTTAACCAAAATATTAATTTAAAAATTTAACTCTACATCTAGTTTTTTCATAAAAATTGAATCTTACATAACAACAAACTTTTATCATTAGATTAATACAACAAACTTTAACATTAGATGTATATTTAAGTTTTAAAAAGTACTATAAAAGTGAATTATATATTTATAATACATAACTTGTTGATAAACAACTCCTTAAAGAGAAATACTGTTCGGAAAAAGTTTAAAAAAAAGCTCAACTAGTTCACACAATTTTTGATTTTTATTTATATTTGAAAACTGTTTTTATTACAAGATTTAAAATAATAAAAATTCAGAAACACCATAGCTTAATCTTATATTTGATCTTACTGTTAATAATATGATGCTCATTCTATAAATGTTGTTCGTATTTTTAATCGAGATAAAATTTTTTATACTAAAAGCAAATTTAAATTTCATTATTGTTGAAACTGTAATAGTTTAAAACTTCAAATTGCACTTTTATTAAGGTGAGTGTTGAATAGTATAGTACATGCTAACCCATACGCAAGTTAATGAAACAATGTCGGTGAAAACTTAGATAATATATATAAACAACCGCAGGGCTTATATCGATTCTAGAACTTTGGATACAGTTCCGTAATTTTATTTATAATAGTTTTTGTATTTATTATAAAGCTTTCATTTAGTTACAAAAGTATTTAAATATTTACGATATCAACGTAAATTAACTTGTATACAACGCTTACTTTAGTTTGCAATAATTTATTTTTTCAAATTGAAAGATACGTAATGAAATATCCTATATTTTATTTGTGTATATAATTCAATATTTTCATTTTAAATACTTTATTAATTGTTTAGTATTTTGTATGGCTTGTACGAAATTAAGGTTTTATTTTATTGAAAATTCAAATTAATAAGAAGACATTAATGTATTAATAATTTGTTTCTTAAACAAAACATTTAAAAACTTAAATTTTACCTTTTGTTTAGAACTATTAGAAAAAATTATATGATGTACAGATAACCACATAATTTACTGCTTAGTACTTAAGTCTAAACAGTATATTAACAATAACATTAACTATAAAAACAGCTACTACTAAACTTAGGAAAAACTACTAAACTTTTTAGTTGCAGAATTTCAACAATATTACTTAATTTATGTCTCAAAGAATGTTCGTTAAACTTAAAATGTTAAGCTAATTAATTTTTACTTAATTAAATTATTATATCTTTTATCCGTCTGAAAAACTATTTATAATAATACCGAATTAGACTTGTTAAAGCTAAATTTAATATTTTGTTAAAATTTTAGCTAAATAGAGAACTTTAACTAAATGTAAATAATGTTAATATAATGTTATGTATAGTTATCAATTTAGGAAGTTTCTTTCTAATACTTTTAAGTTGTAGAGTTTTTGTACCAAAAATTGTATTTTTGTTATTAAAATCTCCGCTAGGTAGCGCGCGAGGGTCAATATTAACTTATCCACGTAATCTATTAATAAAAATGTAAACAAATTTTTAAAATGCACTTTATTTCTAATTTTTTGTTGTCACAATAACACATATTTTTGTCATCAGAACTTTTTTGTTTGTTATAGTTTATTCGCAATTTTGTTTATTCAATAATAGATATAGTTGGTTTTTTAACTTAAATAAATTCACATTTTATTGGCTTATTTTTCATTGTCCCAAAAAATAATTTGAACTGGTTAAAAGCACTGTATTACTATATATACCATAGTTGTTAGTTTTAAATCATTTAAAGACCGACCTGTTTAAATCAATTTAAAAATAAATATATATCAGTTTAACTAAATGTTAGGCATAGCAAAAATAAAATTTTGGCAACTATTAAATACAGCTTAGCAACAAATATTAATTTAGATATAAGCTTCTCTTTTCTTATTTTAAAAGTTAAACATATCTTAATACTCAATTCGATTAGTAAAGTAAAATTTAAAAAAAAATTCTTTAATGTAAATTCATGATCATCTAATTTTTTTTTTTAAATTTATTATTAATAAAACTTTTACTTTGTCGTTGGCTTCATTAAAAATCTCACTGAAACAAACATTTAACTTGCTTGTGTTTTATTTATATTAAATTATTCATTTTAAGTTTAGAATTTCTTTGTAAAACTTGATATCATAATGTATACAAACCGCTTAAGACTTCAATAAATTTAATACTTTCCTAAGTAACCAACAATATGTTTTAAACCATGATTATAAATTATCTAAGTTGTTTTTTGTTTACTAAACAACAAGTTATCTGTTCATGTTAAGTCATAAATGATTAAAACAAAAAATTTCTTATGATCAGTTTGATGTTAAAAAATCTAAAGTTTTCATTAAGTAATTTAAAAAAATACAATGTAACGTTATAAAAAGTATAATTTTAAAAGATACAAACTTAACAGAAATTATAAAAATATTAGTTTAAAATTTTACTTGTAAATAATGATATAACATTATTCCATTTTGATAAATATCATTTTAGTAGCAATTTTTTATGAAAAAATTTTATAACGAATTTACATTATTATTAAAAACTTGATGACGTAGCTTGATGTAAACTTGATTATCGTTATTCTTAATAAATTTTGTAGTTATAAAGGAATTATGAGCCGAAACATTCTACATCTTAATTTTCTAGTCATTACATGTAGCTCAAGAAAAATTCCTTTAATACGCCACTTATTCATACAATTTTTTAGTCTGTATTTTTTATTAAAAGTATATACAAATTAAAACTATAAAACTTTTTTTTATAATATTATAATTTTGAAATTAAGAGCTTTTAATATAACTTTTTTCATATTTTATAAGAACCTTGAATATATTTTTAAAAGATCTGCGAATGATATATCTTTAAATAAATGTACTTTGTAAGACAACCTGTTTATAACTACGATCTGAATAGCATATAACAAGCATAAGGTTGTATTGTGACGATTAAATAATAATATAATTAATTTAATCTTGAAAAAAATTGAAACTAAAAGAATGTAATATATAGTAAACTAAAAGTTTTCTTCACTGACGTGATATAGGAAAATATTAAGACAAATATTAGTTTTTTAATTATTTATATTAAGCTAGAACATTTTATATCAAGATCTTTTTTTATAATTTAAGTTTTTACGGCCTTAACCGGCTGATTTTTCACATATCCTGAGTTAGTTATAAACATTAAATAATATTTTATAGACTGAGTTTTTTAGTATCAACCATTCTATAAAATTTAACAATTAACATAAAATTAAAGAATACAAACATAAACATTTAAAATACTTAAACATATAATACTTTAAGCTTTTTTAACTTTAACTTTTTCAGCTTTTTTAACTCATGATTTAAAATACCACATTTAATTTTTGGTTAAAAAATTAGTTATTTTATTGCAGTTAAGAATTTAGAAGAAAATAATCAAATTACTCAACAGTGAAGGAATATAACTTGTTTTTATTTTTTAATTTTAAATTACTATTTATAGATTGAAAAGTATTTAAACAAAACTAACTATAAAGAACAATAGAGAAGCAGAAACTAATTTAAAACGTTACAACTTCAATATTAGACTATATTTAGCTCATTTATTGTTTATATTAAAACAAATATGTTTCAACAACTTACATAGGCGTATGTACAATTGCAATATTCTCAGATTAATTAGAACTTTTTTTTACGTGTTTGTTTTACAAACCTTAATTTTTGATAGGTAAATGTGAAAAAGTTTTTAAAAAGCTTTAAATAACCCAAACAAATTGTTAAACATTAAAAAACTTGAATATATAAGAAAAAGTGTTTTTATGCTATACTTTAGAGTATATTTTTAATCAACTTATATATTAAAAATTGTTAACCAAATGTTATCTTCTTATAAATTTTATTTTTTTTGGTGTTAGTTTAAAAGTATTTAAGAAATGTGCGAATGTTGTATAAAAATTTTCACAGTTGAATCAAGTTTTAAAATAATCAGAGATATTTTCAAGGATTTCAAGCATTTCATGCAGAGATTTAATTTATATTTTTATTATTATATTATTTATATATTTTTCTATGACATCAGGATATTGCGCACAATATAATTTTTAAAACGTGCGAGTAAATAAAAGAATTTTAACTAGTTGCTTGTTTTTGGTTGTTTGCAATTCAAACAAGTACAAAACTTATCAAAATTCACCCGCGTTCAAAATCTACCATAGTTTTTTTCTTTATTTATCATTTTATTTTAAAAATGTTTGAATATTTTTTATCCTGTTTTCCCTAACCCTCAATCAGTGAGCGGTTTACGAGTTTAATTGGGTAGATTTTGATCGGGTGCATTTCGAATAAATCTCCCTACACTATAACTTTTAAAAAATTTGATTGTAAATACTAACAGTTTAAAAAGTATTATATTAGTAAGATAAAGTTATACTATTATATAAGATAAACGCTAACCATGTATTACTCAAATAAGCACATTATTTTGTTACTTACAAAATTGTAAATTTTAATAGCAAGGTAAACAATATTTGTTAGGATGCTTTGAAAAACTCAACATTGCATAAATTTCTTAAATATTTCAATTATTTATTTAAGTAACCTGCAAAGTAGGTACGCAACTTATAGGTATGATCTTCTGGTATACTACGAACTTTTTAACCGAAAAACGTTGAGTTCAAAAAGCACATTTTTATCTTAAAAATAGAAAAAGAACTAATCTAAAACTTAAAAAGATGCAAACATAATACACAATCAAATACACAGTATACATAACACTTAAAATAATCTAAAGTGTAAAAAAATAATAAAACTAAAATTATAGGAAGGTAAAGCAAGTTTTAAACAAACAACATTATATCACAAATTAAAAACAAGCAGGTTCAGTTTTTTTTTTTTTTAAATCCAACGAGCATCTCAACTTTTATTTACTTATTCCTTGACAAACCATAGGTGTAAACAGACTTAAAAATTCGTTGAGAATTAAGATAAACAAAAACAATGAAACATTTACAAACTCCATAATTGCAACATAAGTTTAAAAAACATTTTTTTTTATTAAGAACATGGCAATTGACATATACATACTTGATGATTGAAATGTATATAAAACGAAAATCAAAAGGAGATATTTACGAAAATTAAGAACACAGCAAATGAAATTTATTTAAAACTAAATGCTCCAGTTTATTTAAAAACTATTCTAGAATGTAGAAAACACTTATTAAAAAAATTAAATAGTTTAGTAATCATTTTTTAGTAGTAAAAGTAAAATTCATAGTAAAATGTTTATTGAATACTAGCTTATACTACATGTCTCATTAATATATAATTAATATTCATAGCTTATACTACATGTCTCAATAATATAATATTATTATTCAAATAAACATAATGAAAAATAACAACTTATATTAAGAAGCACATATATGTAATTGTTCTATCATGGAGTTTTTAAAGTTTAAACTGGTGTATACGAGCATCCATCGAAGATAAATATTTGTATTTCCTTTAAAAGCTAAAATCATGTTAGATATATATCTAAAAAAGTCATTTTGTATTTGTTAGTTTTAAGCTCTACTATTTTGTGAGATATTTACCAACTTGGTACATTTAGTCAGTTCATTTGCTTAACCGCAAGAAACACAAAACATAAAACTATTCATTTGTTTTGAACAATGGTTTTATTATAAAAATAAATAACATATACTGGCAATAGATTGTAACTTCTAAATAAATTTATATTGTTGCAATAGTACTAAAAGTGGTAATATTCTGCACAAATTCTTTTATTATAGTCTATTTAATAGCGGTAAACTTATAGTTTACCTAAGAAAAACTTTTCTAATCTTATAAATTTCGAAGTTTAAGCATACCGGTTTACACCAGTTAAAATACTAAGCGACTTGATAAGGCGTATATATCTAGACTTTAACTTAATATATACACATCAAAAAACTTTTATTGCTTTTAATATTTTTTACGTCATTAAAATAATAAGTTATACACTATCCACTTTTATTACACTTTTATATGTCTCTGTGTGTTAATCGGTTAATAAGCTTCAAATGAACTCAATAAAAAAATGAATACTGTTAAAAAAGAATAGAAGCTTAAGTAGGTATATACTTGTGTAAATTAAAAGTAAAAATAATTGCGATAAATTGATACAGTTTAGTGGTTTATATATTTAATATAATTATTAAACTTTATTTTAGTAGTATAAAAAAAACTCCCCAATTTTTTCAATAAATCAAGTACTTAATTCACTAGCTAACTAAAATCGATATAAAGATTTAAGAAAAATGGTTTAATAAAAAATTTTTTTGATTGATTTAGTTCTTTTATTTTGTTAATACTTAAACTTAAATCTAGATGATTGTCTAAAATGTTTTTTTTTGCAAAAACAATAAACTTTTTAAATTATACAGCTTTTATCAAGGTGGGATATTAGGTCTTTTGTTAATGTCCTGTAATGTCGAAACAGAAGAAAAAGTTTATTTATTATAATAGATTATAAAATAGATATGCAACGTTATTATATTCATGATAACAAAATGTTGGCTAACTATTTAATTTATAATTATAATAGGAATTTTATTGTATATGCTTATATATAGTAATACTATAAGAACTTCTATCCGATTAAAAGTGAAAAATTTTAGAAAATTTCATATTTACGTCTGGCGTCACTAAAGAAAAAATTTTGATCACAAACCCATAATTTTAAGCAATAAAAATATCAAGTAAAAATCTTTTAGTTAGCAAATCTAATTTTTTAAGTAATTTAATATACATAGTAAAAAATAATTAATACAAGTAAGAAATAATGCATTTATTATATTAGCATAAATATTTTAATGAGTCGAATGAAATACAACAGTATGAAAAACTGAATTTAAAGATAAAACTTCATTTTAAAAAGAATTGTTCAACATTTTTTTTGTACATACTTAAATTGACTTATGAAGTCTTATTCTTAATGAAATAAAAAGTAACAAGAATTGTATTTTCTTAAATTTGACTATTGTTAACGTATGAGAAGTTAACCATTAGTTTTAGTTGTGTTCTATAAAACTGTAAATGAAGAAGTATTTTATTATTTTGTATTAATTTTATTCTTTACTAAAAACATTATAACTTAACAGCGTTTATTAAGGTTAAGTATCTTGGATTATAAAAAGAGATTTATTTATATTCATTTTAATTTGTCTTAAAAATAGTATCTCAAGTAGAATATTTAAAGTCAAGTTTTGCACCTACTTATAAATATTATATAAACTGTAATGTTTAATGTTCCACAGCTAATGACACAAGTTTAACAAACTAACATTAATAAACAATACAATAGAAATCATTAACATATTTTCTTTGATGATATTTTAAATGACGTCAAAAAACCAAACAAATTGTGACGAAAAATTTGATTTTTAAACAAGATATTTAGTTTTGAATTAATAATAAAACTTTAAACAGTGATTAAACAGATAAACTTTTTGTAAAAACTAAAGAAATATATAGCTAAACTTATTTCTTTTATGGTAAGTTAATTATTATTTAATGTTTGTTAAAATGTAATTCAGACGTCGTGTTTTATGACACGTTTTTATTTTTTAGGTTCGAATTTAATTTTTTGTTATATAGTTATTTTGTTAATTTAAAAAGTTCAATTTATATTTATATAATAACAGCTTTTCAATTTGATAAACTTTTTAGTCAGTTTAGATATATAAGTAAAACAAATTAAATTTTATGTTTCTAATGAACACCTTTCAATAGTTTTTGTCCTGATTGTACCATTTTATGAGCTAAGTCGTTAACTGTTAATAATTTAGCTTAATACACCATGGTTTATTTTAAGTTAATTGATTTTGCCATTGACTTTTACATAAGTACACTTTTTTTTTATATCTGAACTAAAAAAGATATTTGTTGACTTCAACCAATAATTATTTTTTTTTGCTTTTCTTTTAACTATTTTATATCTTATTAAGTTTCATGTTATACTTGATATTTGTACAATTTACTTAACTGGTTAATGTTTGATATATTATTCAATACAACTTTTACACACCTAAAGAAAAAATCACATATGCTTTAAATTTATTTCCACGTTGTTATCTACTTGACTAATGCATTAAAAAACCTTCTATGCAAATGGTATACTGAAAAGTTTAAGCTGGTTGGGTGATAATTTAAGCTTAATAAACTCCAGATAAAAATTAGTCGGTCAATTTCTAAGTTTAATGAATATTGTTAAGACTTTTATTTTAAAGGTTTAAACAAAAAAAGACTTATTTTTTTGTCTTTTATTAAGTATTCTGGTAGTAAACTTATAAGATTAGTTATTAAATTATAAACTTTGAAATATAATTATGTTTTTAACATTTTTTTTGTAATTTTTTGAAAAGTATGTTTTAGAAAAATAAAGAAGTAATCGACAAAATACATTACTAATTAGTATTTTATACAAATGAAAATTTTATCAGTCTGAAAAAGTAAATAAATCGATTAAAAATAACTTTTTGTTTTTTTTAGTTGACGTCAATAGTTATAAAACGAGTACTAGTTTATTTATTTTGCTCATATTGATTAAACTTTTAATAATTTTCTTCTTTACTAGATCTACAGTTTTTTACAGCCTTAACTTGCTTAAATTTAATTTATAAGTTATGAGTCTTATATTTTTAAGAAACGTAATAAAATGTTTATAGTTTATTAATGAACAACTTTTATTTTGGTTTAAAATAAAGTCTATAATGGTGTTCGTTTTGATTTTTGTTAGAATTTTAGGCTTATTAGCTTATTTATATAAACAATCACATCTTATAACATTTTACTTATAAATTTTGTAAAATTTTGTTTTGAACAAAGTAAAATAAAATATTTATTAAGTATTAACTTACAAGTTACGATGTAATATTTTAAATTATAAATATAAAAATATATACTCTTTCTTTGTTATACTCTTTATTTTACCATGCAACTTATTGACTAACATACTTTTGTAATTCTACTACGTAAGGTGTTAGATATACATATTTTTGCTTTTCGAGTTTTTTAAAATTATAAATTTTATTTTAAGAAAGTTTTATAATTAGATTTAATTTCTTTTGCAAATAAATGTTTTAAGCTTTGAATTTAAAAGATAGAAAAATGAAACCAGAAAGGTTAATACTGTTAAAACTTTACCCTTGTTCTTAAAAACATGATACATAAAACTACATAAATTTGATTTTTATGAAGTTTTTTTCTTATAGTTTGAATCAATTATTTTTTTTGATAAGGTTAATTTTACTTTTAGTTTTATAAGTTGCATAACTTTTTTTTTAGTTTTTAGTCACCGTACTTTTTTATTAAATTGAAACATAAGAAACTAAAATTACTGTTTAAACAGTAAATATTGAACTTTACCACATGAAAAACAACAACAGCATCCAAAACAATCTACGACCGGTTTTGTCTTCGTTAGGACTCGTCAGGCAGACAGTGACGGGAGAAAACGAGATTGAACAAACGAAAAAAAAAATCTTTTACATTTAAAATGAAGAGAACTAAAGAAACACTTTTTTTTTCTATCATTGTTAGTATTGCTATTACTACTACTGTTGTTTAATATTATAAATATTTAGTTTCCTTTAAAAAATTAGCTTAAACATATTAGTGACGTGTTTGTATCATTCACGCAACTGTATAAAAAAGAACAAAGTATAAAATAATTAAAGCACAATAGTAATCCACTTTTTTAACAAGGTTTCAATTTTATCTGGGCTGACCAGTGTATTACCTTGCAAATTTCAATCAGTTAAAGGCCATATAAATTAAAATGATCAGCTATTATATCCTAATTTACAACTTATAAACTTATTTAAATAATTAATTTTATTTTTAAGTATCTATACTCAGCTTATTGTTCTAAACCTTAACTCTTCAATTTAAAAGGAGCAGTACAGTTTACGCTATCTTTGACAGCATTTAAAGTTCATGTTTAAATAGTAAATATTGAACTTTACCACCTAATAAACAACAACAGCATCCATGACAACCTACGACCTGTTTTGTCCTAATTAAGACTCGTCAGGCACACATTGACGCAAGAAACCGAAATTGAACAATAAAAGTGTTTATATTACAAATAAAGAGAATTAAAATAACTAAAATTTTTATTTTATTTCTATCATTGTTAGTATTGATATTATTAATACTGTTGTTTAGTATTATAAATATTTAGTTTCCAAAACAAAAATTAGCTTAAATATATTACTGACGTATATGTATCATTCACACAACTTTATGAAACAGAACAAAGTATAAATATTTAAAGAATATCAGTAATCTGATCTTTAACAACATACCAATTTAAACTGGGCGAACCAGTATATTACCTATTACCTTGAATGTAAGATTTACATCAGAGGCCATATAAATTAAAATGATCAGCAATTATATCCTAATTTACAATTTAGTAATTTGTCATAAAATCTAAATAAAAAACTAAAGAATATGTCAACAAAATCGGCGAAAGTCTGCAGAACAAATCCGGACTTTCGTTTGCCGTGAGACAAGCTCAAATTTAACAAAAGGGCTTTTTGATGAGTCCTAATGAGAATGAAACCGGTCTCAGTATACCAAAACTTGTGGTCTGATGATTGAATTGGCATGATCAACCCTTTTGTTAAATTTGAGCTTGTCTCACGGCAAACGAAAGTCCAGACTTGTTCTGCAGACTTTCGCCGATTTTGTTGATTGTACTAAAACGATCGTACCAGATGTCTTGCCTAGTGGACAATGTTTTAAACGTTGCACGGCAAAGACAATGCTGTCATCACTAATCATTGCCAGCAAATGGTCGCTTCATGCGAAAGCATCATAAACCGTTTGTAGATTGACGCCTACAAGTTTTTCGGTTGTGACTGACTGATGAGTCCTAATAAAGACGAAACCGGTCTCAGTCTATTGAAACTTGTGGTCTGATGATCGTATTGGCATGATCAACCCTTTTGCTAAAGAACTTATTTAACAAACATTCTAGAATTAAAAATAAAAACATTTTAAGTTTATTTTAAATTTAAACATACTTAGAGCACAAAAATAACGACTTTTAGCGAATTACAATCCGGAGGCTAAAGGATAAATAAAGGATAAATAACTTTCCGGTTGCGTTTGTTTTTTCATGAAGCTACTTGTGTTTACAAAAAAAATTAACTTATTTGTAACAAATCAAATATTTTAAACTACAAACAAAGATCTCTATAATATTTCTCCAAATAGTTGAATGTTAGTTTTTATCATGTTACTTAGCATTTAAACGTCCAATTATGTTAGAAAAAATTAGTATTATCAATCATCAGAATAAACCAAAAGAAATTAAATTTCACCCGCTTTAAACTGTACGAAATTTAAACTTTACGAGATTTTTAAATACAATTTGAACGTAAATCTAATTAGTTTTACTGATTATATCATTTATTTTATAAATAGTATGACAAAGTTAAAATTTAATACTTTAATTTTTCTTAATAATTTGTCAAATATAAAAGATCGTGTATAACGATTAGTTTTATTTTAAATTTACATACTTTTAATACTATGATAAAAATAAGTTGCAGATTATTCAAAGTCAATCTTAAATAACTAGAACTTTTGTATTATCATTAAAATACTATAGTTTAATTGACTAAGTAAACTTTAAAAAAAAAAATATTTAAAAAGTAGTAAATAAAAGCAATTTTTCGGTGACCAAAAAATAACTTATATTGAGTTAAGAAAATACATTACAAGACTCAATTCACATTTACAAATATACTTTAGGTGTTCAAGTAGTACGATATATCAGTTAAAAAAAAAATTAGTGCTATAAATTTATTATTTATTTATTATTTATTATTAAATTATTTATTTTTATTTTATTATTTTTTTGTGGTTGTTTTGTTGAATGTTTCAGTCTAATTAATTTGTTTTTGTTTTGGATAAGTATAACTAGATCGTCTTAAAAATTAACAAAAAGATTTAGTCTTTTTAATTACCACAAAAACAAAAAATAAAAATTTTTGCGGCAAAATAAAAATAATCAGAACACAGATATTAATTAATCCACTCTAATTTTTTTTCTGTTCTAATTAGAATATAGTTTTGTTTCGTTTTACATGTACAGCATTTTTTTGTTGTTTGTAAAGTTAATCTAGTTTATATTGTTTATATTATTTACTAGATAACCAAAATGTTTTTTTCTTACCCAAATTCTTTAGACCAAACTGTATGAGAGTTTTTTTTGTCGTTAAATAAACAATATCAATTATTTTTAAAATGAAAAAATATGTATTTATGTGTCTATTAACTTTCATTCCTGCACCTTAACTATAAAATTTTATACTACTAAAAATCAGAGTTTGTAATAATGATGGTAATTTTGTAAAAAAAAATATACTAATTAAAACTTCGACATTTTATAACCTTGTAAATAAAAAATATTAGTTTTTAACTGATTAAAGATTAAAGATTTTTAGTACTAATTTATTACATTCAACAGAAAATTTAATTTGAAAGTTATCTATTTCAAATCAAGATGCATTATAAATTAAATTTTATATGGCTTATTTTATACTAAAAAAATTAACTATTTATTGACCGACAAGAAAACTAAAATAAACTCAAAAAACACTAAGCAAAACACTGCATCAGCTGTGGGGTAATATGATTTACCTAAACTTGCAAATCAATTGGGTCAAGACTAAAAAGAGCACTATTAAACATATTATTTTGATTTTGTTTAGATTTTATGTGAAATAACGTTTTACGTTTCAACAAAAGGATTGATCATACTAAATCGATCATCAGACCACAATCTTAAGACCACAAGTTTTTGTAGATTGTTATTACTGTGCGTACCAGATAACGAACCAGATATATAATATATTAAATATTGTATGACAAAAGGCAATGCTGACGTCCATGATCAATGCCAATAAATAGTTGCTTCTAAAAGAGCCTAATATACCGTTTGTATATTAAAGACTGCAAGTTTTTCGACTGTAACTGACTAATAAGTCCTAATGAGAACGAAACCATACTCTGTCTACTGAAGTTTGTTCTCTGATGATTGAATTGGTATAATTAATTCTTTTGTTAAACAAAATTAGGGTAGCTATACTGAAGCTTGCAACTTTACAAAAAGAAAACCTTCTCACTTAAATACCGGTAAACACTAATTAAAGCCTGATAAAAATTGTTTTTTTTTATGTTTTAATGTAAAACACTTTTTTTAGTTAATTATATTTTTCTAAGAACTGAAATGTATCACTAATATTAACTTTGGTCTAAGTTGAAAAATAATAAGTAGCTGTGATTTCAATTAAAAGAATTCACAAACGTTTAATTCTATTTTTAGTATTATATTTTTAATATTTTTATAAAAATAGGGGAATATACTGTTTAGATTTTTAGCTGTGTCAAGCAGTTTCTCAGCTCATTTTTTCAGCTTGCTTTATATTGGCATAGAGCTAAGGAGGTAAACAGTTGTTATGTTATTAAATTATTATGTTTAACTTTTTTTAATGTTAAAGTATCTGTATCTGAAATTTTTATATTTTTAGTGACTAACTTGTAAGTTGTTATTTATACACGATGATACTATGTTTAAACGAAAGGAATTAATAAATACTGGTCAAGAACAATATTAACATCTCAGTTTGTTTACTTTATATAAAATAAAACTCTATATTAAACAAACTTATTAAGCTTAAATTAGATTTAACTAAATTATTATTTAATGCATTTTGTTCTTTTTTGAATAAAAATTAATTTTTTGTTTAAAGTTGGTTAAAATTTTTGCGTAACTATTTGTAGTATAAACTTTTTATTTTGCTTAAATTGATATTTGTCAGCTAATAATTTATTTAAAGTAATTATTTTTTAAGATTGTTTCACTTGATGCTGTCTCCTTGGGTTACAAAAAATAAAAAATACTTCTTGAGTCTATTACAATTTTATTTTGATACTCTTATGATTATATGTATTTTTTAACTTAAATAAGACACACTAAAAAACTAAAGTAGTTTTTTGTAAAAGTTATTATCAGTTCAAAACAACGTATATAGGTATTGGTCGCAATTTATTTTTCAATTAAGATGAAAATTATCCAAAGTAAAACAAAAATGTGGCTATTAATTTAAATCTTTTTAAACAAGATATAAAATTCTCTTTTAAATTGTTTTAGCTTAAATAATGTTTCAAAATTTTTGAAAGCAAGAAAAAAGTATGATACAATTAAAAGTTTTGATACAGTTTACTTTAAATAATTCGATGTTTTTTTAATTTTCCTTATCTTACTTTAATAACTTAGCAGAAAAAAAGTGTAACTTAAATGACAGAATATAAATTATCTAAAAAACATAATCATTTAGTACGAAAAACGCATTTCATTTTGATACTCAGTAAGTAGGTTTTTAACATTAAGTATGTTATTTAAAAACCTAAATTTGTTTAAAACCAAAAAATATTATTATTACTGATATAAGTTTTTGTTAACTCTGTAGTATAAATTTTAAAAAAGTCATAACTTAGTTTAGGTACTAATTATATAATTAACTCAGTAATGTTTCTTCAAATTACTTATAATACAAATTATACTTTTATTGTACTATTTTCAAATACTCTTATGATTATTTAAGGATATCCTAAGTTTAACTTTCAGAAAATTAGCGTCGTATTTTTTTTTTATCTTTAACATGAACAAAAAAAAGTAAATTAAAAATTATTTTTTATATTAAATGTTGCATAATAAGAAACTCTTAATTACAGATTAATAATACTTTGAAAAAACTTGGTTTACTATATTAAGTTGTGTAAGTTTATACTTTTAGAACTAAATTAATTTTTTGTATGTTGTCAATATCACTTTTTATATTATCTCACTTGATACTAAACTTATATTACCTTTTTACAGTCAGTCAAAAATTAACACACTTAAAGTCTTTTTAAATAAATTAAATGTGTGTAGTATCATTTAAAGCACTTACTAGCCAAGTAGATGCTTTAAAATTTATGGTTGTACAACCAGCTATTTTATATTACTTTTATTATATAAGCATCAAAAGTTTGTAAAAAAAAGCTTAAATTTTATTAAAGTTTGTTTATAAACAGACAAGTTTTAAAAATTAAGTTTTTGTTTTAGAATAACAAAATAGATTGCGTCACTTTCATTTAGCGAAGCTTAACTAACATAATATATTTTTTTGTTTGCTATTAATTTAAATTGTATCTAGAATAAATAAACCTAAAAAACTTAAAAGTTTAGAAAATTTTAACCATAACACAAAAAAAGAACATTAACAACTAAAATTATTACAAAACATATTTAAATTAAATTCCAAGGTTGACAGATAATTGTAAAAGCTGCTTGATTCAGCTGAAAATTACCCTAATTCCGGATCTACATTACTTTAAGAACTTACTTTATTTTTATGAACCTTACTATAGCTAAATGTTATTTTTTTATTGAATTGACATCACAACTATATATCGGCAGCTTTTTTAAACCGCAGCGTCTTGTGAATTCAGAGTTTTAAATATAGTTTAGTCTAGTTACAAAATATTAAATTTTATTTTTTAATAGTTTATAGGCATTCTACACAAAAGCAAACTCTTTTTTAAGTATTTATTCTACTTTTTAATCTCATTTTAGTACTATTATAAAAGCTTTGAATAAAGTTCAAGTAACAAAATTTATTTTTACATTACTTCTGACGTCATCAAACTAAGTTTGTCTGAGAAACTCATGGTTTAAAATAATAAATAAAGTAAAGCAAGGTTTCTATTACTGCCTTCAAGAGTTATTCTTAAATATTGAAGCCAAGCAGCATACAAACTGAATATATTTTATAGTTACATCAATGAAGTTAACAAACATTTTGACTTATTTATATAATATTCTTAATGAAACTTGAAACAATATAAAATTGTTTTCTATGTTACCAACTATGAATTAGAATTTATCTCAATTTAGTTTAAAAAAAGACTTAAAAAAAGACTTAAATAAAAAAAAAAGTTTTGTTGTTTACTAACTAAAAATTAATTGTTATGATATTTCTTTATAATATGTTTTATAGTGATTCGTATAATTGAAAAAATGTTTAAAAAATTCAAAGTATATATATATATATATACTTATCTAATTGTATAAAGTAATGTTTAATTACATTAGATAAGTATTTAAATTCAATTTAATTTTTTGAGCACTATCGACACAGAGCTTTTTATGAAATATTTAATATATATGTATATAACTCTTTTTTTTCATTTTGTTCGTCTTTATATTTTAAAGTTTAGAATTGTAATATTTTATTAAATTTAATAATTAAAATTTTAAAAAAACATTGAAAAAAAATACGACTTTAAGTTTAAAAAAATAAAGTTTATATAGTTTTATTGTGTCAGAACTAAAACCGACTTAAAAAAAGTTTATAATTTATATTAAAAAAACTATTTAGCTCAATAACTTTAGTAGCGTCATACAAAAATTTATAAAGACTATAGACTAAGCCAAACACGAAACTAGAATGTATTTATATTATTGTGTGCCTAACATATACCTAAAAGTGTTTTTACTTAAATTTGTCATTAAGCACAACTTTTAAATAAAAAACTATTACTTTGTAATTGGTAATAATTTTTAATTATCTTATTTAGCATTGTTTTTATAAACTTGTTATATAGATTACACACCTATTTAGAAACTTAAGTGTTTATTATAACAAAAAAATGTTT
This sequence comes from Thalia democratica, assembly GCF_965202585.1. NCBI lineage: Eukaryota > Metazoa > Chordata > Thaliacea > Salpida > Salpidae > Thalia > Thalia democratica. The sequence goes on along the minus strand of NC_139166.1, from coordinate 102,359,146 downwards.
AAATAAGTATCATAATATTTTTATTTTCTAATTTAAAATAAAACATTTTATTACATTCTAGGATTTCTAATCTAAAACAAATACTATAATCTTAAAACTGGTTGTAAAAGAGTATAAATATTCAGTTTAGAGAAAAAAAAGAGTTCAAAATGTTTAAAAAATTAAAAATTAGTCTTTATTTTAGTCAAACAAATACAGCAATAACGAGAAAACTTCTTTAATAGTAGGAAAAATAGTTTTTTTACACATAATTTTCAAACCAAAAGATAAAACTAAAGTTTACTACAAATTATAAAAAAATTGTAAAGTTGGTATTTTTATTGTTCTCAATTGTTGTACTCATATTTGTTTTATAAAAAAAAATAAATTTAAGTAAATTTAGTTCATAAAACTATTTCAAAAGTTAATAAAAAAAACGTTGTTCAACAACCGTTGACGTCATGACAGAAAACTTACAAACATTTTAATAAAAGTGACGTTTATTATAAACTAGATATTTCTAATAGTTAAGGATTTTTCTTTTCGATTTTTGCAGTCTTACAACTTTAAAAGCTGTAGCTAAAATAGCTGCCGTATAAGTTTATTTTAAAAACTATCATTAAATATGTATTGAAATTTACATAAATTTGCTAATTTATATTTTTTCCTGTACTTTTTAAAATACTTTTTTGATTCAATAGTAGTTAAGTTGTATATCTTTTTGCTGCAACTATTACAAGATTAGGGAATATAGAAGTAGGGGAGGTAAACAAATTCAAATTGTTACTTCTAATTAAGTTATTTTGAAGCTTTTGTTTATTTAGAATACCAAACTTTTTTTTTTTCAAAAAAATATTACTTAACTGTTTAGAGTTCGTAAAATACACTTTATATTTGTTATAAATTGTTCAGAATTTTAAACATATTTATTAACGTAGGCCGACAAATAAAGAATTTTGAAAGTTTATGTTCCGAAATAAAAAGCAGAGTTGTAATGAAAAGTGCTCAGTAAAATTTTCATAGGAATTGATTCACAGTAAACTTAATGTTCCGATTTAATGATAAAGAGTAAAACATAAAACTACTACTGCGGACCGCCATCTTAAACTAAACATTTTTATATAAATTTTGTGAAAACACAAAACTATTCTAGGCAGTAAACTTTTTGTGAGAATAGCAATTGAACGTTAAAAACACATTTGAAATTAATTAGTCTAGAATTAATTATTCTATTAAAAATCTAGACGTAAAGTAGTAATTAATTTTTAAATAGTTGAAACGTTTTTTGAACTTATAACTAGATATCTTTAAACTGGTTTTTTGTAACTATAAAGTAACTAAAATTTAGTTCTGTTTTAAAAAGTGTTGTTAGCACAAATTCATACACTTGAGCCTTCATATCGATAAGAGAAATTTATTTATACTTATGATAAAGTATTGTTAAACTACTTTTAAAATATTATAATCAATACACTTTAAGTTTAGTTGTATGCTAATAATACTTAATAAGCGCATTATAAATATTACAAAACAAAATATTAAGTTCATTCAGTTCTTAAGTACAATATCAAAAACTGTATAACTGAAGCTATCATAAGCTATATCTAAATACAATAAGAATATAATTAAAATCTAAGTTTAATAAGATTTTATTTTAGCTAACTTTCAGTTATGAATCTAATAAAAACATTTACTATTCATAAATTTAAACAAAAAAGGCATGCACAATTTAAGATACTGTTGTAGGACACTTATGCAAAATTTTATTTTTCCTTATGTGTCCAAATTTTGATAATTTAAAGAAATTAATGTTTTTCCCTTGATATTATGTTTTTCTTTTAAAAAAACAACAAATAAATATTGTAAAACTAATTCCCAAAAAAACTATTTTTCACAAACAAGATAAGTGCTAGTTAAAATGATTTTTGTCTTTGATTTCTTGATTGAACTGGAAATAGCTTGTTTATGGGTGTGGCTAAGGTAAAATGAGAGAATCAAATGAGAGATCAAGTGATCTACAGTCCAAAGTCCAGGAAAATGATAGAATCAAATGAGAGATCGCGTGATTATCGGCAATTCTAGAAAAAGAATCGAAAAAGTATAAAAACGCCCAATCAGAGCATGAAGCAGGTCATTTACCTCGAAACAAGCACGAAGCGACACTCTGCTGCTCGCAAATTTGAGCGTTAGCCGCCATCTTGGAAAAGCTAGCTAATCTTTGGAAAAACCTTCTCTTGGCGCTCTGAACATAAGTCGCCATCTTGGAAAAGTTAGATGACACCCGAGAAAACCTTCTTATTCAACAACGTCGACGGGAAGAACAACTCGATTTGAGTTGTTAACGTGCCATACTCATAAGCCTACGCATACTGTAGCAGACAACTTCTTTGGATCAATTTAAACACTGAATTCAACGATTGAGTCCACAGCGTTCAAGGAAACAAAATTGAACATTCATCTTATCGAGCAAGCCCACACAGACTGTGGCGTCAACCTTAGCTACACTTCTACGAACAAGTTGTTTTCGTACTTTTAAATAACTCTGTCGTAATATTTATACATATTTATATTATCGTATCTAATTACTATTGTACTTGTATTGTAATATTTATACATATTTATATCATCGTGCCTATTTATATTGTATTTTATCGCCACGCTCCGATTACGGAAAGGAAACGAAAGAAGATCAAGCCACGTTCATCAAGATTCTGTAAACGAGACGGACCAATGTCGAGTGCCAGAAACTGAGCGACCGGAGACCAGTGACACGTTAAGGAGGGAATCCAGAGCACGTTATCCTTCTAATTGTTAACTTTAAGTGTTTAGACGTATTGTGAGCTGTCATTGCGTTTATTTGTACATAATAAAGCAACATTACTTAGTTTTATTATATTTTGTTATATAAATTATATAGTTATGTCCTTGAAACCCCTAAAAAAGGCATTAGTCTTGAAAGTGCCACGCACACATTCGTGCACCGAAATGAGTTGTTCCGAGACTACTGCTAACCTGGAATCTGATGAGATTGTCGAGCCTGAGACCGAGGCAATTTCGAAGGAAATCAGTGAGGCTCTTAGTCCGGGTAACAATACTGTTTTACCAATCTAAGTATTAAACTAAAACTATTATAAGCAATAATCTCATATAAATTTTTTCTAAAGTATTCTTAAATGTTATTAAGTTTTATGATTGTCGTGACTTAATTATCTTTAAATGTTTTTTTAGTAACTTATATCCTATTGTTAATTGTACTTTGTTTTTTGTATAATTAATTGTTTTGAACCTTTTTTATTTTAGTAAAAGTCTATTTCCTACTTAATTGAAAATATGATAACTTAAAACTTATAGGTTCTTAATTTGTCAAATACTTCTCCATTACATTTATATTTTTAATGTTGATTAATTTAATTCCTACTAAACTTAAAATTAATTATATTTTTCGTGTGTTCAATGTAAGATACTATTACAAAAATTTTTTTTTTGTTCGTGTAGTTTTCTTTAGAAAAATGTTTAATGATGTTAATTTAAATAGTCTAATTTTCATAAAATGTTTCGTATTACAGTTTTTTAGTGACTGTAATGTTTTTTTAAATATTTTTAGCTAATTATAAATCAGATTAAAGTTAGGTATGCAACTTGATGACCGAGAGATCCATCTTTTTGTTTATCATAGTCCTCGAACCAATAAAAATTTTTGAGCAGTTTTTCGCTTTTGCTCAATAAACCTCACCTGTTTTGTATGTATTTTTAGTAAAAGTATAACTCTAATTTGAACACTTAGAAGCTAAACTTAAATTTATCATCGTTAAAGTTTTAATTTTACAGCAAGTATACTGTTAGTTAAACATTATATCTCAAAATGTATCAATGGTCATAGTTTTACAAGTTAAAACTTTTAAAGTAGTCTAAACTTAAAATAATAATTATTTAAAATTTCTTTTTTACCGCACGAAAACTAGTAGTTAAAACTTTACTTTAAATGTATCTATGACAAAATATTTATAATTTTTAAAAAAATTAAAAAATAAGCAATCATCATAATCCTTGTTTCCTTTTAACTTAAGTTTTTTTTTTAATGACTCTAGAAAAAGATACTTATGTTTACTTTAAAGTTGTACGTTTAAAACTTACTAACTAAATTTATATTTGTATGTGTCTATAAATATTAAGAATTATACAAAACATCTGTAATACTTAATCTTTCTAAAAGAAAATAAAAAAGTCTTTATTTTGCTAATTTTTAAATATTTTGATATTCGTATATAAAAAGTTAAATACTAAATTGTTATTAATAAAACTTATACTTATTTCCAATACTTTATCTATTCTAATTATTATAAACAAAAGGCACCACAAGTTATAAAGACATCTTTGATTATATAAATATTTAAAGTTAAAGATCTTTATCTGGTCACTCTTCTGCAAGTTTGTAGCTGTACTTACGGCTTTAAATAAGATTTTTTGATTGGTTTTGTTTTTATTGTTTTTTATTAAAATGTGAATGCTTGTTTTAATTTCAAACATTTTAACACATATTTTTTAGTTTAAAAGCAGTTAAACAGATGTTTTAATCCTTTGCATGGAAATAAATTTATATATATTTTTTTGTTTTAGTTAATTTTTAAATCATTGTTTACTTAAATATAGATATAAGATACATGATATATCACAAACTTGATTCTAATTAAGTACTACCTTAAACAATGCTTAAATATATCAACAATGTATAGTAGATCTATTAAAAACAGTTTTGCTGTATTTTTCAATGTTAATTTTGTTAGTTTTAACTCTTTCAATTTTACAATACAGTCATTAAAAAAAGTTACCAAAGAAAAACTAAACATCTGTACATATATAAGAGATTTAATTATCATCTATTTTTGTAGTTAAAATTATTTAGACTAAAGTTGAATGAGCTAATTTTAAAGAATATTTAATAATCTAACATTCTACAATCATTGAAACTAGAACCATATTATCCAGTTGTACTAGTTTTTTAATTGAATAAAACTAAGTAACCAATTAAATTACTTTATTTGTATAACGTCGTTTCGTTTAGTAACAACTAATTAGATACAAAAATAGATACATAGTTTTTTTAGAAAAATTAAAAAGTAATTAATAAGGAACAAATTTACTAACGCTGTATGGTTAATCTTTTAAAAATAGATTAATGTTTAAATTTTTACTTATAGGTTTTTAAACTTTAAATTACAGTTTGTTTAAAAACTTTGGCATAAAACAACTAAGTTTGTTCGACTGATTTGTTCGATTTTATAATTATTTGTTGTTAAAATAAGAATAATTTAGAGTAAAGACTAGTGAGCTGATATTTATATGTATCCACATAAAACAGATTTAATTTTTACTCCCTTGTTAAACAAACACAAAATAAATAGAGTGAAATTGTATCATTTGTAAAAACCACAACTAATTAATACGACAAATAGTTAACAAAAATTGTTATTTATAAATAATTAAGACAAAATGGATTATTTAAATAAATTAATAGATACTCTTGATCCTTTATCAGGACCAAGCTGATTATTTAAATTTGGCTGGAGTTTTTTAATTAGTAGAGCTTCTGGAAATAATAGTTATTAATTAGATCTATTAATTTTTGAATTTTAATATTAAAGTAAACTATAATAATTTAAGTTAGCAAGTCTTAAGGTAAATATTTTATTGTACTACAAAGCTTCGTTTTTATTCTTAAAGCTAGTTTTGAAAAATAACAAATTAACAGTAACAAGGTTAAAAATTACATTACTACAATTAAATTTTTGTTACTGACATCAATTATAAAAACTACAAACTTTTATAACAAACACTTTTTTGTATGTATAATATTACTTAGAAATGAAAAAAGAAACATGTAAATACATTTTAGCTGTAAAATGCAGTTTTAATATTATAAAACATGTATTTGACTGTACCAACATATGATTAATATTAAAATTTAACTAAAATATTTATTTTTGAGATTTCCTATCAAATTTTACAGAGTAAAAACTAAGTTTGTATTTGTTTCTAATCAGTCTATTAAATTAAATAACTTTATAGTTTTATAATAAACTTTTTTTTTTACAATTTACTTTTACTTAATCTTTTGAACGAAAAAAAACATTTAATTTTTTTTTTCAAAGTAAGTTTTAGAGCATTTTATAACATAAATTCACCTAAAGTTTGTATGTACATGTTTTAAAAAACTACAACTTAAGATTAAAAACAAATTACAAAATCATTGTTATCTTATCTAATCTTAACGTAACAAGTCTAGAAAATAATACCATTAGTTTACACCAGGGTTTCCCAAAGTGATCGAAATTGCTCCCCTGATGGCGATTTTAGTAAGTCGGGGAGCGAATTTTAATAAAGGGAATAAAGGGGAGAGGGGGCAATAACTAGTAAGGGGGTTAATAGAGGGCAATTTTATAATTTTGGGCAGTCATAAAATGTTACCTTTCTATCTTGTTGTTTTACTAATTTGAGCTAGCAATTAAAATTTTACCCTGAGGTAAAACTTTAACAAAAATAGTCAATTTTGTTTACGTAAAGTATAGTATTCATTCCAAACATTAAGATAAGAATTTAGATTTTTTCAGAAAAAGTCGAGATTAGAAACCAAAACAGTGTAAAACCATAAACATGTTCAAGAAATCTACACAAAATATTGAATTTTATGGTGTAGTTAGATATTAGTACAGCTAGTATACTTAATAGTTTGTAAAGTTGGAAATCTAAAAAGTTTTAAAATAAACAAATCGTTTTTAAGCCCATTAGTTAAGGTTGAACTAATGTTATCTTATATCAGACACTTAACAGAAAAAAAATATACTGCTTCTTATGTTAACCAATAATATTATAGGCTTACAAAAGATATTTTAAATGACACTTGGTTGTTTAAAACAATATATTTTTATTTGCAAATATATTTTTGCAAGCATACCTCAATCAAACCAAATAATTAAAAACCAAGCATAAAAGTGCTGTTACACATTCATTGAATAAAAATTACAATTTAATCAACTATCAAAAATACTTTAAAAGTTTGACTAAAAACTTAAAGTCGTATTAAAAAATAATAATAAAATAAAACTTACTTATCTTGCATGCAAGGGTTTTAAATAACTAAACTGATATTTTTTTAATTTAAACGTAAAGTTCAGCATTATTATTAGATGAAAATAATGTACCAAATTGCAGAACTTATAAAGCAATTAAGTTTTTTTAGGTTAAAAGCTTGAATATTTGTTTTGCACAAAAATGTTTGTGTATAATATTAAACTAATTTTTAACTTTTTTCGACCGAAACTGACCTATAAGTGAGTGTGCGGATAAGTGAAGTCCAGATAACTAAATTAACACTACATTGTTAAGCTGTTATAACAGCTTCAAGTTTCCATACGTTTTTTCAGAACAAAATAACAAATTTTCACCTATTATTATACAATAAATAAAATTTACCGCTTGTGATTTTATCTAAAGTACGTCACACTTGATTTTTTAGGATTCGTTAAATTTTTAGACATTAAAAAAGAAATTTCTGTTATAACAATATAATTATTTTGATTAAAAAAAATTGTTACTAAATACAAATCTAATTTATTTCTTTAGTTGTCCATTTGTAGATTTAGTCTCTTCAAAAGATTACTAACTTTTAAAACTTGAAATGAAAAGTTTTTTTTCACTATTGCAACGAAAAAACCTTTTTTGTTGATAGGCTGTTTGCTGTAAAGTACACCACTTTTATATATTTAATAACTTACTATGAAAAATACAATGAACTTATCTTTTTTTGTAATTTTAAGAAATATAGATAAGTGTTTTTTGTTTTATTGTGTTCAAAAACTCAACAAAATTTTATAAAAAAGTTCTGTTTTTTTAAAACAACAAAATCACTCATAGTTTTTTACTCAAAACTTTAACTAAAACACCATTTTATATATTTTAAAGACTTCTTAAACTCTTTAACTTCTTAAACTTTTTTCGTACCCTTTATAGCACTCATACCCTATATATAAATAAACATCTAAAAAGAAATCTAATGAACCTTCCTAGCAAAAAGTAGCAGTGACACTTAATAAATATAGAGCTTACAATCAACACAAATCTCAACTTTTTATTATTATTTTTAAAATAAGTAAAATTTTTTTACAAGTATTATTGTTTTATATAAATTTAAGTCCTTAATTTTTAATATTTGTACAGTTTTACCTTTTGTTTTTATATTTATAAATAAAGTAAACAAATTTAAGTGGCAAATATTAAAAAACAGCCATTATAGTAAGTATATTTGGTACTTCTCGTATCTTTACGATCTCTCGAACCTTTACGCATTTTTTCTGTCGACACAATGTGCGGAAATAAACAAGAGATTACGATATTTTGAATCTATGTTGTCAATTTAAATACTGCATCGTATTGATTATTTTTAAAAAAGTATTTAAATTTGTTAATTAAAAACAATTACTAAAGTTTTCAGATATTATAAAAGGTTTCTCTAAAAAACCGTATTGAATAAGTCCAATGTTAAGAATAAAATTTAAAGTAGTTACTTCTACTTTGAACTATATATATATAAAAAGGCATTTTATTATAGCTGGAATTATATGTTGCTCTTGACAACACTTAAAATATATAAAAGTATTATTGTATCAACAGTCTAGTTTTAATGAACTATTTTGTACATACTTCATAAAGTTTACGTTTGTACTTACAAAAGTGACGTCATGAAAACACTTAATATATACTACATATAAAGATTACATATAAATGTTACTGAATGCTGTTATTATTCAAAATCAATTAATATGTAAACTTTGTATAAGTTTATGTTAATTTTTATATAATTTAATTTAGTATGTTTAATTTATAACCAATCTTAAACCAAACTACCAGAACTAAAAACAAATAAAAAAATTAATTTCTAATAGCTAAACTTATATAAAAGTTTGATTTTATTAGTCTTTCAAGGATTTGGAGCAACTTTAGACAATCTAATGATGTTCTGTAGAAACTAATGCAAACGAAACCAAAATTTACAAAAGTTAATAATGACGTGAATAAAGGTTTGTCTAGATATAACTTTTTTTCAAATATGCTGAATATGCTGGAGTCAACATGAAGCTTACTTTAATTCAAAATATAAAAACAAATATTATTGTATAGGTAAAAATCAAAAGTATTATGAAAATGTTCCTCATGGTTAAAATTAAAACAGCATGAACTTTCAATGTACTTAATGAAAAAATAATATTCTCAATGATTGTAGGTGTTGTTTGTGATAGTTGCGTATAACTTTCTAAATAATGAGATATAAAAAAGTTTTACGACTTTTTTATATTTGTCTTTAAATGATTAGACCTGAACAAAGTTCCAGGTATAATATCAAAACTTAGTACAATGCAAAAAAACAGACTTAATGTTGTTAGTTACTTTAATTTTTAGACTTTCTTGAAAATAAATTAAACTCTAAACATATCTAGTTAATTGCTTGGTTTTGTAGCTTGTCTTGAAAAAAATGCTTTAATAATAAATTTTCAGATAGGTCTTACCCATGTATTAAACAGCTTAAAATCTATTATTCTTAAAATAAAAAATGTTGTCATTCGAACAAAGTTACGTTTTCGCATTACTTTCATTCTGCACATAGTTTTTAATGATATATATTTTTTTCATTGGGTAATTTTTGTACTAACGTTAAAAATTTCAAAATCTAAACAGCAGTAGATTATAACACTATGATACAGTTAGAACAAAATATTTGCGTCTTATTTGTATGAAAAACCAAGTTATAGAAATATAAACTTGAAATAATTTTAGAGATATAATACAACTTGTTCAGTTTGTTACTGTTTGTACTTTCACACGCTTTAAATTTATAAAAAGGAAAAGAAAACGTTTTCCTTTAGGTTTTGTGATTTATAAGATATAATAAGAAGTTGAAATTTTTACTTTATTAATGTATTTGAACAATATTAAAATTTCAAAAGTATTTAAATTTTAGTTATGCTTCTATAAAGCTTTATGATATATTTTATAATCTACTTACCACCACACACTACATTAGCTGCTAGTTTTTAAATCATTATTAAAACAGCTTATCGGAAACGATTTGTACGAAAAAATGTGTTTCTATTACAAACATTTGGATTTTTAATTTTTAAGTTTTAATTGCAATTATAGTTGGTGTAAAGTTTTAAGCACTTTAATTTATTTTAGTTGTAATATATTGTTAGAATATTATTACTTTTATTTTCATTTTATCTGTAACAAACAGCTTAGCCATCCAAAGATACCTTTCAACAAACCTTTAAAAACAGTATAAAAATAATTTTGTTAATTTGTATATGTGAACTTTTCATACTACGACAAATAAAATAAAAATTAGCAAAAATCAAAACTAAGCTAAATAGTTAATCTCAGTTTGCAAGATATGTTCTTGTTAAAAGCTGTTCATGCAGCTAAAAATTACGACCGTATGATTCTCATAACGAAGATTAATACACAGCTTTTGTATACTTTAGTATAGAACTTATATTTTGACGTTTCTAACTAACATACGTCAATAAGGAACTAAATTCAAGTGTATATTAACTAATTAGTTTTTACTTCCGAGCTAATAATATGTTTTAACATTAAATAAAGATAAAAAATTGATATATACCTGAAAAATATTTGCTGAAATTTTCTAACAAAATATACACAGTATAAAACACAGCAAAGCAGTTGAGCGTTTGTGCTTTTATCAAAATGACGAAGCAACTGCAAAATAATTCTCTCTTTTGTTTTAACTTAATAAATTTTCACAAGAATAATAACAAGAAATTAAAAAAAAATAATTTTTAATTGATAACTTAGTTTGATGACAAAAAATATTATATTTTTTAATAATATTAGTTTTTTTAAACGTATATTTTTAAAAATTCTTTCGAACAAAACTTGTTAATAATAACATAACTTATACTAAATAAAAATGTTTTGTATTAATTTGAACAAAAAAAAAAAAAATTTTAATATTTATACCTTAACGTTTAAAATTGTAACTATGTAAAATAGTTTAGCTAAAAGTTACTTGAACATTATTTACTAATCGTAAGTTATAAAACTTTTTGCGTTAAGTTTGTGTAATTTTAGAAACAAGGTTAATCGAGTCGAGGTGAAGTTAATTTAAAGTCAATATAAATTTAAGTAATAATATTGTATAAAAAAAAAGTGCACTGAACAGAAATGTTTAACTATACAGTTAACATCATTATTAAGATAACCTTTATTAATAATACATACAGCATAATTGTATATTTGTGGTTTTTGAAACTTCATCACACCTACAACACTTGAAACGTTGTTGTAATATATTTTCTTGTTTAGTTATAATTCATAGTTTGTATTCTATTGTAAAAATTTTGTATAAAACAAAAAACTATTAATATTTTAAACACTTTCAAAATTTTTTTTTTTTTTTTTAGCTAAGGACAAATGATTAAAATATTTATATTTGTTTATTTAAGAAAAAAACAGATCATCGTTAAATAAAGAAAGTATCTTTAATTAGGAAGTTTTATTAAACTGAGATTTAAAAACGTAAACAAAATTCTAATTCCCACTGGTTTACATCAGTTCAAACTTTAGCTTTAGAAACGTATCAATTAAACTAGAAAGTTAAAAAAATATATATAAAAACTAGTAACTAACGTTTGCGTTAAAACCATTTGAACGTTAAAAATTACTTTATTTAGTTTACACAAAAGTATTGAACTACAAATATAGTTTTCTTTTTATGACTTAAAATAAAACTAAGAACTTTTTTTGTTTTTATTAATGTTAATCTTTGAATTGAAACATTTTTTTTTAAACTTTAATAACAAAACACAAAAAGTATAATTTTTTTAAAACTATTTGATTTTTTTTTAAATTACAAGTCGACTGTATATGTTTAAAAACAAAATTAAAAGTAATGAAATAAAAAAAAAACGCTTTAAATTTCTAAATAATTAATATTATAAGACTTTTAAAGTGTCTCCATGTAAAAATTAATTAATAGACTATACAATAAAAGCAGTATTGTTTTTTATGTTTTAGTTAATATTTATAAAAAATTAAAATTCAAGGTTAGTCCTTAAAATATGAATTGATGTTTGTAGACATATAAAAGTTTTAACCGACTTAAACGAAAGTTTACCAATATTCTGTTATTTAAAAATTAATTAAAATATTTGTTTTATACTATACAATATTTAATTGTTGCAAGACAATTAATAATTCACGTTTACTCACACAATATATTACAATATACTAGTTTTACAAGAATACTAAAATGCATAGTAGTAAACAGTATTAAGATTTTCAAAGACTTAAGTTAAAACAAAAACTTTAAAAATGTTTATTTATTAATTTAATGATATATTTAATATCACACTAACATGACGAAATCAATTTTTAAAGCAAATGCAAGTTTAGATTTTTTATTAAAATTGTTAATGTTTATGTAGGACCAAGCTTTCTACAACCTTAAAAAAATAAATTCTTAAAACTGTATTTAATTGTATTTAATAGCATTCTAATAGTACTATAAGATTAATTACCTGCTTCTGTGATTAAAAAAAAATATTTTCCTTTACGTTCTAGCATATTTTAAGAAAAGGTATAATGTATTCAAAATGTTAACTATAAAATTATAATTAGTATCTAAATGGTTTAAGCTAATAAAGTTTAAAATTTTGTTTTACTTACAAAAGTTTTTTTTAATTATGTTTTTTTTTTGTTTTACAAAAAAAACATAAACATACACTTTTAAGATATATAAAAATACTTGAGAAAAACACGGTCCGCAAGCCCTATCATACAGAAAAAAAAAATCGGCCTGCATAGCATTTTCTTGCCTAAAAATTTTATAATATCTTATTTCAAATCAAACAATTATAATGATTTAAATTTTAAAAAGACCTCAATTTAGTAATTTATGACTAGTTGAAAGATAGTTTTGTTATATTAGTTTTGTGTTTAAACGTACTATGACATAACTAAATACGTTTTTTATTTTTGTTAAATCATTAAAGTATACAAAAAATAAAAACAAAAAAATCAGCCAGTTTAGACTATGAAAATTCACAGTACATAAAAATTGATAAATATGTTTTAAAATTTTTATTTATATATTTTACTTTATAAAAATATTTGTTTTTATATCTATGACGTCGTAGAAGTTTATTAATTTTTCTTTATAAATAGTGTTTTACAGTATTTTAAATATTTTTTTTTTTTCTATTAAAAATAATTCTTATTCTAAACTAATTATTGTAAAAAATAAAATTTTGTTTTATACTAAATTGCTAAATAAAAAATAATTCAGGTTTTACTTAGCAACTGTAATTTAAAAAAAAGTAAAAAAATTTCAAAATTACATTTTTACTATATTATTTTACTTATATTGTATAGCTATAACTTATTATATTTATAAAGTGTATTTAAGGTCATCAGTCGATAAATTTTAGTAACAGAATTTTCGAGATACTTGGAAAGAATTTTCTATGTTTGAAATCTTTTAAACGTGTAACTACTCTAGTTGTTAATTTTATCAAACCATTTTATAGTTTTATCCCGATTTTTCCATTGCTGTTATATTGCTTGTATGAATTATTTCATCTGAAATATTTTTACTAAAATTAGTGAAAATTTAAATTTTCATTATAGATTTTCTGGTTAATTATCCATATAGTCTTTAAAAGGAATGAATGCGTTAGTATCATTGGACTTTTCCTTTGATGTTATTTTTTTGCAGTTTCTGCTTCATTGCCGCTTCATTGTTTATGTTATATAAGGTTTCAACAGGTGACTTTTTGTAGTTCACCGTTATGCTGTCCAGTAGTGTTTTGTCAACTTTGTATATGTTAGATATTTTGTCAGCTTTGACTTTAATTTTGATATTTCTTTTATTTCGTTTATTGATTTCTTTAGATCATTTTAGTATTTACATTTCGGTTTTCGCACAAGTTAAATAAACCGTTTTCAAAGCCTACAATTTTACTTGATAAGGGGACACTTCTTTTTGAAAGAAGTATAATTTTATAATTATAGTTTAGTTTTTCAACTGTGATACTATCCGGTCCGGGTGTTTCGAAGTCCATATTTTGCTTCTTTTCATACCAGTATATTTTCTATATAATTCTATTGATAAATTTACTTTTCATGTCTATTATTTCAGTTAAATAATTTTTGCTTGAGTGTATGGTGATATCTTAAGGTGAATGCTTAAATATTTCTCTGTCCATCTTACTTCATTGACAAAAAGAGTTGCATTTGAGTGTAACAAAACAGAGTTCAAACTATAGATAGTGAACCTTTTAGTGGTAAGACTTTATAGTGTGCTATGATTCAACAATAAAAATCTCAACTGAAAATGGGTAACTAAACATTGATTTCAATCTATAGGTTTTTAATCTACACAGTGATTTAAACTACAGATAAACATGTAAAGTATCAGCTGGTTTTAGCTGTTCAAACTAGCATATCAAAAGAAAGTTTTTTTTTAAAATTTTATAAAGTTAAATATTGAAATAGAAAATAGTATTTGATTAAAAATTTCATTACGTCTAATCGATAACATTTTTCTAATTATTTTCAGTATTGTACATTTAAACTATTTTCTCCGAAGAATATAAAATTTACACTGTAAAGTTTGACGGTCAAAATAGACTAACTTTAATTCTGAAATTTAAATTGTTTTTTTCGAAGGGCTATATTTTTTTATAGTTTAAATACTTTTATTTTTGTTTAGAGTATTTATTTGTACATAATTCAAATAAAAAAAATATTTTAAGGAATAACATTGTTTTAAAACAAATTTTACAATAAAGAAGAAATATCACAAAATGATATAATTTCTTGTACCTTGGTGATTAGCACAATTGTCACACTGTGCAAACAAAATATATGTATAGATAGAAATAGTATAAGATAAATTACATCAGATTCAGTTTCCCTTAATTGTATCTGTATTTATTCCTTATATAAACTCTGTTTTAATTGCTATTGCATTTGCATGCGTCTCATTTAGGGATTTTCCTTTAAACACAAAATTATTTATCAAAGTCCACTTGATAACCGTTGCATAAAATATTATAAGTATCTAAGCAAACACTAGTTCAAAATTAAAGAAGATTAATACAATTAAGTTTTGAAACTTCAAATTTATATTTAAACAATTTTATTGTTTCTTATAGTAATCAGTTGGTATTTAAAATTGATTAAGGTGTACATTATATAAGAAAATTACAGAATACTAGTATTTGACAAGCCGGTTTAGGCTGTAAAATATTTGTTCTTTAGAAAAAGCTGTTGAGTTTTAAAAATAATAAATAATAGAAATAAAGTCTAAGCTAATTTTAATTAAATAAATATTTAATAAACATTTGTTTTTGAAAATATTACGTCAAACAAAAATAATAAAATTAATTTAATTATTTATTTTCTCTATACTTTTATAAAAGATATAAACTTTCATATCTTAACAAAACAAATAACTTAAATAATATACATTTAACATAACTAACTACGTTTTCAAGCTAATATCCTAAAAAAAAGTTACTTGATATTGTTTAAAACTGTTTAAAAAATGAAAATTAGTAAACTTTGGTGAATTAGTATACATGTGTTAGCCACTTGCAAGTGACTTCAAAATATATCTTATTACTAACTTAGTATAATAAAACGAATCACACTTTAAAAATGTTTAAAATAAAATTTAATGCTTGTGTTAATGATCGAATGACGTCAGTAGTCATTTGAAAATTTAATTTTGCTTTAACAATTTTTGCTAAAGACGTAGAATAACCCACAATGTTTGCAAACTAATTTTACATTCAATATCAAAATAAGCTTACAACAAAATTCTAAAAAAAAATTTAACGAAAATTAAATACTTAGTTTTGTTGTTAGTATTTTTTTACTAAGTTTCAACGTTTTTAAATTTTTTAAAACAGTTTTTGTTAGTACTTTAGCTATTATTTTGATTAATATTTATTCATACTTTATTTGAAAAATATTTTAGTCAAAAAAAAATCTAAAAGTTGGTCATTAAATCAAAAATTAAATAACTTACTAAGTTGTTAATTTAAAAGTCTAAAATTTTTCAAAACTGCAAAGCATCTGTCTTAAAAAAAGTTAAATTTCTTTTACAATTTGATTTTATACAAGTAAAATTAAATTACGCTAAAAAGTAAAGTCAGAAATTAACCTTACAGAATTAAAACTGAAAGTTAAAAAACATTTCAGAATATTTTATACAATGTGACGTATATTATTACAACTAAAACTTCCTTAAAGTCACTTATGTTAATTTATTTCGAAAAATTTTTACAAAATGATAAATACGCGAAATGTATGATAGTAAGTGATTTTGAGTTAAAGAATTAAATAGCCCATTATTAGATAAGATAACTATGTGTGCATTAAGTTCAGTAAGTTCCTAAAATTCGATTAACTGAAACAAAAAAAAAATCACTTTTCTTTGTAATATTTTTTTTGAAACTAAAAACTATTTCTAGTTGTTTATAACGTCAATAGACTTATTTGTAAATTATTTATACGAGTTCCTATGTTTTTGTAGAAATATTTATATGAAAGCGATGTTAGTCGAATTTATTTTTGACTAATTACTAGGTATACATAAAAATTGCTTAATTATTTCTGCCATTTTATATTAGTTAGACTGAAAAATATTACTTTAACTTTTTTTTCAATTATAATTAGTTTTATTCTACATTTTTGTACATGAATTTTAATTTTTTATATCAAAACCACATTTTAAAGAGCATTTCAATAAATAAATACTAAAATAAAATGTTATGGTCTAAAATAATTTTGTCTAAATATATTAATTTATTATTTAAATAATTTAGTTTATATACAAACAAACACATTATTATAAGCATTTAAATGTAATAAGATTTGTATAAAAGGTAATTATAAAAAACTGTTTTGACACAAATGAAAATTTAGGAATTATGTATATCGAATTGTTTCATTATTTCCACATTTGTAGTTTGTTTTAGAGTTTGAAAGTTTTTTATAAAGACTGCAAAACTAAACTAATGATGTAGTTTTATTTTTTTATGTCAAATTAACTTTAATTTTTTGTTCTAAAACATATTATGACACACGCAAGTTAATGCCTCGAATTTTTAGTAACGTTATAAAATAATTTTAAGTATCTAATCAAAGTGAGATTTAGATGTTTACGGAGTTTAAGTCCTTTTTTGTAGTTAGTTTAGCCAAAAGAAATTTTGTTTAAAAATATATACTAACTTTATTGTTCGTAGATAAATGTTGAATTTAAATTTATATAAAATTGTTATTATATGTTACACATTTAACTTATTTTTTGCTTTTTGAATATATTTCATCTTTTACATTCGAAATTTATAGTTTTTCTCGGCTATTTTATTTATTTATTGAAAATCTTAATAAGTAATTTAGTTTATAGTCTTACAATACTGCAGATCACTAAAATATGAGTTCTTCATTCTATCAAAAAAACGAATATGTTTAAAAAAAAAAAATAATTTTTTAAACTAATGTGACATACTACAATTTTGCAAATGAACAATCATTTACTAATAGTGTATATAAAATACTAGTTTTCCATTAAAGTATCAAAGATGTGAAATTTTTACTTTTTACAGTCTAAATAGGCTGATATGGTTTTAATCATTTATTTCTATATGACCTTAGTGTATAAAATACCATTGGTTTTTAAAAAAACTTTTCAAAAATTAAAGCTAATTATAAACTAAAACAAACAGTTAGAAGAAAATATATGTTTAAACCATATTTTTATAAAATTGATGTAATTACTTTTATCATTAATTTACTTATTTTGTAAGAAAATTGTTAAGCTGTGAAAACACAAAATTAGCTAACTTAATATACGTTGAATTTTGTATCTCAGAAAAAGTTTAATAGTAAAACATATAAATAGATAAAGTAATTTGTGTTGTAAAAAGTATAAATCAACCAACTACAGAAGCTTAGTCTGCATTTATTACTTAATGTTAAGCATTAATAATTATTCAATAAACATTGCGTTTATAATTTTTTATGCCAAACAATATTTAATGGGTTTAGTTGAATATGTCAAATATATTGTCAGTTATAACGTTTTTATAAAATATTTTTTACCAACTTCTATTAATTTATGGTAGAACTTTTACCTTTTATTAATACCTAAAAGTTATATTGCTGAAAAAAATAGTTTTTACAAAGCTAGTTTTTTTTATTTATTTAAATTATTATAGCTTATTTAGCAAAAACTTTATTTTTTTATCAAATATTTATTTTAAATATTTTATGTTGCATAAATATAAAACAATATTTATTATTTAATTGTTTTTGAATATATGTTATATAAACATATTATAAATTTTTTTTTTAAGTTAGTTTGTTAGTCACTAATTTGGTGACTGAAATACTTTATTAGTTTAGAATGTTTAGAATCTAGATGTATTTGAAAATAAAATTTTAATTAGTCTTTAGATTTCCTTCTTCAAATGTGTTTTACAATTTCATGATTCACTTTATTTTACTATTACTAATGAAAATTACGTAAGAAATTAATTTTTAAAACAATTTTACGAATTAGATTTAGCTTTTAAAATTATCAAACTCAAAATATATTTATTTATTCATTAGTAATGATTACAGTACCTTCAAAGATATTTATTTAAACTTTTTCTTTTTAATGTTAATTTTCAGAATTTACAACAAATCTATTACGTTTTTATGAAAAATCTACATACGATTTCTTATAAACCTACTGTTAATGAGGCTGTAATGAGCCGTAACTGAGTTGAGTTGAGCCACAATTTAAACATTATTAAGACTTTACCTTTGAGCTGATTAACTATTTTACTTATATTGTTTTACAACGTTTTCAGCTTATTAAAGTCTTTTGCCATAATTTTTTTTTAATTAAACTATAACTTGTAAACTTATTATAATTTATATAACATTAATTGTTTGCTTTGATTTATGTTTGAAACCCAAACCAAGTGTAAAAAACTTTCATGCTTAGAAATCTATAGGAACAAGAAAATTGAAAAGGGTTTTTATTAATAAGGTTAATATTTTTTTTTTAAATTTTTTTTTTGTTTTCTAAATTGCCGTTTGCCTGAAACTTCTCGTTTATAAGAAAAATTTAGCAAAATATTTTATGGCTAATTTAGAAAAAAAAATCCTAATAATAATGTTTTGATTACTTATACTGATGATATTTATATTAACAGATTTGTATTTGAACGCGTATTGTGTTAAAAAAAGACGATTTAAGTTGTTAATATGAATCATCAAAGGTTAAAAATAGATAGATAAAAATATTTTGAAAAAAACCCGGTTTAGGCTGTAAAAATATGATACTTCAAGTAAAAGTTAATATTTAAAAATTGAAGTTAATTATTTATTTTACCCATAGCTAACATTTATTTGTAAAGTATATGACATCATAAAATTTTAGATCTGCGTTTGTATTTTGTCTAAATCTTTTCTTCTGGTATAAAATAAAATAAAGTTTTAACTCTTGAGCTAGCAATAATAATAACTTAAATAAATTTAAAATATTATTTGATTGATTCATTAAAAGTGGTACTGATTATATTATTTTTGTATCTATACGCGCAATTATGTTTAAAATGTACAAGTAAAAATATTAGTACGAACCAACAAAGTAAAAATAATAGAAAAACAAATTATAATCAGCCGGTTTAGGCTGTAAAAATTTAAAGACAAAAAGACATGGTTATTTTCAGTTTAAATGTATATTTATATGTTTAACTTAAGGATCGTGTGTGTTTATAAAACGTATGACGTCACACAAGGTTATTAAAATTATTTAATTTAAGGACTTATACATTACCAAAGCATTGTTATTGCTCTTGATTAAAAACTTATTACTCGCTTATAAAACAAATGTTTAGTCAATATATACTTTAGTTTTATTAATACAGCTGTAGAAAAAGCAGATGCTTTTAATGTTAATGATATTTCTACTTGATGCAATTTTTTTTTAGTTCATAAACTATAATGCTTTAAGTTGAATTGAATATTTAATGAAAAATATCTTGTGGCTAATAATTAAATTAATAAATAATTAAGTTGATGACTTTTAAAAGTTATAATTATAAGTGAAATATAAATAATTTGAAGTTTTAAAAATGTTTAGTCCTAAAAATTGGTTTTTATTTCTTTTTTTATAATTAAAACTTAAAAAAACTTCAAAACATTTGAACAAAATAATGTTATTTTGATATGTCTAAGGAACTTTATATAAACATTTAAACACTTACTAACGCTACTTACATTTCTCATTTTATTAGAAACTATTTCTTAAACAATTATTTTACATGAACTTAACTATATAACATCATTCAAGGTTTTAATGAGCTATAATTAATTAATCGATTGTTTCTATACTTAGAAAAATCAAGAAAAATCTTGTTTCAAAGACAGTGTAAACTATAGAATATAAAACTAACTAATATATCATCGTTAAAAGCACAGTTTTGTGCTTTTCATCTAATATTACAAATTGTCTTGACCGTAGTGAACATTTTAATAAAAATGGTTTTCAGTAAAATGTTTTTTGAATACAAGCTTTAAGATTATGTCTCAGTGTTAAATTTTTAATATTCAAACAAACATGATAAAATATTTCAACTTATAAAATGAAAAACATTAGTATAACTGTGGTTTCAAGATATAAAACTTTTTTAATCAATAAAAATAGTATTTATCTATTGTAAAAATGTAATTTATGCAATAAAATTTAAAAAATATGTGTTTTCTAATTAAATATTTTCGTAGAACACTGTCTAAATTAAATATTTTGTACTAATATTGAATTCCTCTAGGGTAACATAAAGTTTGTTAAGCAACGACTTATACTTATTGTTATATTTAGCCGAAGCTTAATAGAACTTAATAGTTTGCTATTATATTTTCATGTATTATAAATGTACATGTAATGGTATAAACTTTATTTTAATACTTCTATTTATCTAACAATTATCATTAATAGAATAGTATATATTATCAAATGTCGAAACTTTTAGTGTATGTTTTTAAAAATAATGAATGTCAATACTAAAAACTGTCGTTTCCGCATTTTACCTGATAGCTTATATAAAATTATTACGATAAAACTTACATTTTATTGTTTTAAATAATTAAAAACAAGCGTCGCATTAACAATTTTAAATTCTTCGTTTAAACATTTTAGTTATAAGGCAATAAAAATACTAAAAAAAACTTAGATTTTTATTTATTGTCAATATAGACTTGATAAAATTAAATCTGTTCAGTGACGAAATCAAAATTTTGGCTTCTTTGAATAATAAATATAAAAAATATATTAGCAGATAAAATATTTAAAAAATATGACAAAATATATTTCATATTTACTTCGATTTGTTTGATTATTTTCTTAGTTAGGCTCATCAGAAATTGTATCTTAATAAGTTAAACTAAAGTGAAATTGAAATAAAGTTATACTGTAGTTAAAAGTTATACATTATATAATGACGTGTAAATCAAATGTTAAAACTAATTAAATACTTATACTGTAGAACATTGCTGTACTAATCAAACTTGTTAAATTAAAATAAAACTAAAATAAAACAGCAATAAAATGAAAAATAAAACTACACTTTTATAAAAAATTAACGAAAAATTAATAACATTAGAATTATATGCAATAAGGATTTAAAAAGTCTAATTTTTTATACACACTTTTTCTGTAATCTTTGTTCAAAACTTTGCTTTTATTAGTCTGACTACATTTCCTAAGTACTCATTAATATTTATACATTTTATTTACACATTGAAATTAATGTACTTAATTTTTTTTAAACCTAAAAATTTTACATTTTTACCTCGGAAAGTTTATACTAAAATTAAATAAAAAAATTGAAAGTAAACATGATTATAGGTTACTCTTATTGATATAAAACTGATAATCTTTTTGTGCACTTAAATCAAGTTTATTGAATTAAGTCTATCATTAAGGAAATTTCGCACATACTTTATTATCTAATTATATAAAATAGTATTGTAACGCACAAGTTATCAAATAATTAGGAGATGGTATCAAAATGATATATCGAATGTGCTACTTCGTTTTTTTGAATCTCGAGTATGTAGAATAAGTTGTCAATCAAGCATATACTGAAATTGAAGTTCAGCTCAATGCAGTCAGGCACAAGACTATTTTTAGTTATATCTGAGTTACATTTAGTTTAATTTTTGTTGTTAGTGAGACTTAGAAGCTGATTATATAACATATTTCGTAATGACTAAATTTAAATAAGATTATATAAAATAACATTGTCCACTAGGCAAGACATCTGGCACGCTCGTTTTAGTACGATCAACAAAAAACATCGGCGAAAGTCAGCAAAGCAGAAGCCTGGACTCTCATTTGCCGTGAGACAAGCTCAAGTTTAACAAAATGGTTGATCACGCCAATTCGATCATCAGACAACAAGTTTCGGTAGACTGAGACCGATTTCGTCCTTATTAGTCTACCGAAACTTGTGGTCTGATGATCGAATTGGCGTGATCAACCCTTTTGTTTAACTTGAGCTTGTCTCACGGTAAACTAGAGTCCAGGCTTCTGCTTTGCTGACTTTCGCCGATGTTTTTTGTTGATCGTACTAAAACGAGCGTGCCAGATGTCTTGCCTAGTTGACAATGTTTTAAACGTTTCACGGCAAATGACACTGCTGACCTCACTGATCATTGCCAACAAATGGTTGCTTCATGTGAGAGCATAAAAAACCGTTTGTAGATTGACGACTGCAAGTTTTTCGGTTGTGACTGACTGATGACTCCTAATGAGGACGAAACCGGTCTCAGTCTACCGAAATTTGTGGTCTGATGATCGAATTGGCGTGATCAACCCTTTTGTCAACCATGGTTTATTTTGATCTAATGAAACGTGTTAAATGTTGGAACTTAAGTAAAAAAACTATTATTATTTGTAATTTTTGTATTATAAGTATTGATAGATATGTTTATATATATGTGTGTATATTAAATACTAATTTTTATTTTAAATTTAAACTGCATTTTTATCTTGTAAAGTTTCTATTAAAATTTATTCTTGGCTTTTTTAAGTTGATATATAATTCTTAAGTTATACTCAATTTATAGTAAATCTTTTGGATTTGTGCATCTGTTAGAAGGTTTGCACATATTTAAAAAAACAAATCAAAGTATTCAATGAGTAGTAGCAAGACATAAGCAGTTTTTAGATAGTAAGGTGACATATTAATGAAATAAAATAAGCTAAACTTAGAAAAATGAATGATATAAGTATTGCGAAACACTAAGTTTTACAAAATAAGGAAAATAGATATTTTTAATAAAAAATAGATGGCTGTTGTTAGCAAGAAAAAACGTATTCCGTATGCAAATACATAACTAAATCAAAAACTTTTGCTGCTTACAACAATGTTAATCTCCAAAGAGTTAATTTCAGAATATTTCTATCGTGAATACTTGATAAAACAAATGTTTTATTAGTGTTGAATAATTAGTTTTAACCAAACATTTATCTATTAGTTTCTAAAGCAAGTAGCCACAGACAGTGACTGAAAAATGTTTACCAGAGAAGTTTGTAAAAATTTAATGTTCTTAATTTATATTTATAATTTCATTAACATCTAACAGTTGTGGGAATTAACGTGTGATGTCAGTTTAACACATTTAAATTAATAAGTTGAGGATTCAGAGTAACTATTTTTAAACGTGTACGTTATAGATACTTTAATTTATATTGTCAAATTTATTAAAAAACTTTTTAAAGTATGGTAATAAACAGTATGGTATCAAAAATAACTAATTGAAAATACTTTAACTATAAGATTTTGTGTTTAAATAAATTAACAAAAATATTCTAAAAGTAAACGTGTTGTTATAATTTGAGCTTTTGAAGTAATGTCTTTTCTTTTTTACTATGATTTACTAATAAAATAGAAAACTAGTTTCATACATGTACGTTTAACGTGTTTATATGCGAATTTTAATACAAGACTCTTTTATAAATCCCTCATAATAAAACAAAATAAAAAAAATGTTTTAATTTTCCTATCTGTTTTAGTAAACTTTATTGACATACAATGATTTCTAGTTTTGATGTTAGGTTAAAAAAGTTATTATAACAAAATCATTTTAAAAGTTTAATCAAAAAATCAATCTCTTTTAGATATAAAGTTTATTAAATTACATTTTAGCTGTTTAATTCATGAAGAAAAAAATTTAAATAAAACTAAAAATTTTAGCGAAAATTAACACTCATGACCACTTTAGAATGTTGCCTCTAGTGCAATAACATGTAATTAAACAGTTTGAGATCTTTTATTATATTAAAATTTAATTTTATTAACTTAGTTACAGTTTAGAACTAGACAAAACATTGAATAGAAAATTATTATTTTACTGAACAATTTTCTATTGGTTAAGGTTATCCAAGTTAGGTGGTGTTAAAATATAATTTCAAACTCGATCAAAAATTCGAGATTTTCTATAAAAAGGTTTGTCTTAAATTAAAATCTCATGATAAAAGTCCTTTTTATAAATATTTTGAGTCTAGTTTGAAAGTTTGGTCAAAAATTTCAAAAGTATAATTAATAAGTGCTAAAGTTCTTGCAAGGTTTTTTATATTTAGGTTTTTTTAATTTCATATGGAAGTTAATTTTTTTTTTTGAAAATTTATGTTCTATAAAGAGTACTGCTTTTAAATTTTATGTTTACTTAAACTTATACAAACATGTGTATCTTATTGCAAAAAAAGTTAATATTATGATTTTATTTCTATCTAATATTTTTTAGCGACAAAAGACTAGCGTTTTCACTCAAACAAATATTTTTTATTTAAAGCAAATTATAATAGAACTTTTTGATAACATTTAACCTATGAAGTGACAAACTCTTTAAGCACAATTTTTTGACACTATTTAAACTCTTTAATAAATAGAGATAGTAAACTTAAGGTCAACTTTAGTATACTTCATTACTAGCTTCTTAATTTACATTATAAATATGAATATAAAGCTTAAAAACAAGAATACTTGTAATAATAGGTAAATATTTATTAAGACAGATTTTTAAGGTAAAATTAGCTTTTATTTAAAAAAAGAATTGTTTGAACAGTGAACTTTATAAATTTAAAGATATTTAATTGATCTTTTTTTCTTCTAACATCTTGTGTAAATAAATCTCAGATTCAGTGAAGCAAAATATAGTATAATAAAAAGAAATCTTTATAACATTGGTTTTATAGTTGAAGCATTTATTAATAATTTCTTTTTGTTACTTTCAAATTTAAATGAATAGAATTTTGTGTTTGTGTTCAAAAAATACGAATAAAATGGTTATTTTGTATGATCAAAGTAACAGCTTTTTAAAATATAAATAAAAAATTAGCCTGTTTAGGCTTAAAAATTTGTAAAGAAAGTTAATGCAGTATCTGAAAATCTAAAATACATTTATTAAGTTTACTTGAGGATGTTATTTGTTTTTAAAGTATATGACGTATAACGAATTTAGTAATTTTTACAATAAAAAATTTTTTAAATACTAATCCTAAGGTAAGAAAAGCCTATTTTACGCTTCGTTCATAATCTGTAAAACATAAACTTCGTTTAGTATTTTATGATAAAATGTTAAACATTTAAATAAAAAATAAGTCATTTTTTTTAAATTTTGTACTTAAATTAAAAGTACTAGGTATAAAACACAAAAGAATTTACTTAAATAAATTAAAACTTTTGAAAAGTTTGTTTACAAAATGAATAGTGTATATTTTCTGTAATAGTTTATTTATTATTTCAAATATTTTATTATAATTATTATGATCAAAACATAAATTTGAAAGTTCTAACTGTTTAGATTATTTTAAATCGTTGTTACAAATACAATGTACCATGAGCAGTTTACTTAAACGAGGTTTTTTTTAACGAGCAAAGTTAAAATATTAAGTTTATTAAGCTACATGAAAATATTGTAGTATTATCATCTGTTACTTGATAACTGGTTATGTTATATTTTGAAAATAAATAAAAAAGTATTAACTTACAATGAAAGAATATGCTTTAACGTTGTTTTAAAGCTGCACAACATGAAAGTTAACTTAGTAAATTATATTTTACTAATTATTTGAGAAAATGTAACTAGTTGTTTTCTAAACAATTCAATCAATATGACATTTTGTTTATGACGTAGTTTTTAAGTGAAACTTAGTCTGCAAAACAAACTACAAAATATATAAGTAACAAAATATATTTCTACAATAATAGTTAATAGATTACTGTACATAATTTTATACAATTTATTAAAATAAATCAGTTAAAGTTATAAAGATAACTTAATAATAACTGTAACTAATTTACTATCTTAAGTGTAATACATTATAAAACAAATTATCTAGCAGCTTTTGTATTTAATAATTTGTAAATTATTTTTAGATAATTACACTATTATATATTAACTGTAATATGAAGAAAAATTTACTTTGTAAAATGCATTTTCGAAATTTAAAAGTAAAAATGATTTACAATAATACTTTTTAACTAAGTGTGGAGTTGAAACAGATTCTGCAACCTGTTAAACAGTTATAAATGTATACAGTTGTCGTATTATTTACAAATTCTTGTTTCTTTTATTGTAAAAAAAAATGTCCTTATTTTACGAAAAAGGGTGAAACTTAACATAGATTAAGGTTTAAATTTGATAATGTCTTTATCATAAAACATTATTTTTTTGAACCGTTTGCTAGTTGTGTCTAAAAATTATTAACGTTTACTACAAACACCTAAAATTTTAGTAAGTCTATTTTTAAAATTTCTTCAATTAATTATGATATATAATTTTATATGTTTCAACAATACTTAATCTACGTATTTATTTATTTATTTGTTTATTTGTTATTAAATATTATCACTGATGTCATATAATTAAACTAGCATGTTTAATATTTTGCTATAAAAATTGTAATAAGGAATAATTTACATAATACATTTATGGTATAATTAATTACATCGTATGAAACTCTTCTACCGTTGATTTGCAAGTCGCTTACAACAACATAAAATTTTTAAAATAAATGTACTAAAATCTAAATGCTAAATTTTCTTTTTAAATATACTGTATTAATTACAGTTATTATAATATATCTTAAATGCCACAATTAAAATCATCTTCATACCAAAAAATACTTAAAATTAGGTAACGATAATTAAATTAGTAGACCTAAAAAACAGATATCTGATTAACTTATTTTATTAAATAGTTAAACTTTATATGACTGAACGTTTTTTAATAACAAAACTAAAATTTAATAAACTTCTGTATTTACTGTGAATATTTTATCATTACTTTTTGTTTCTAAATTTTATCTCATAAAAAGTGTTTCGCAAGTGCTCAAAAAACTAAAACTCCAAAAAATATTTGTTTGACAGTCATTTGAAATTCGTGTTACTTAATTTTATTAATTAATATTGTAATAAATAAAAATAGTATTAAATTGAATAAATATTACTTTATTTACTGTGTTAAAAAGTTTAAGTTTGTTATTAATATATTTCAAAAGTAGATTTTAATTTAAAGTTTAGTTTGTAATGTTAGTTTGTATTTGAAGAATAACTACTTGTCAATTTAGTTTAATTATTTATTAACAATGTAAAATCTGAAAAGAAAACAACTATAAACATAAACACTAAAATGAGCTATAGTCTAATTATCCTACATCCCCTCCAGCTCATTAAAGATAATAACAAGTTTAAGGCAATGACATAGCTCGTCAAGAGGGGATTTAAACGAGTAACAAGAACATATTACTAAGATGAAACTAAATTTTACGCATTAAAAAAAAACTCAATTGACTTAAATAAAA
Organism: Thalia democratica; assembly: GCF_965202585.1. Taxonomy (NCBI): domain Eukaryota; kingdom Metazoa; phylum Chordata; class Thaliacea; order Salpida; family Salpidae; genus Thalia; species Thalia democratica. The sequence continues at coordinate 102,331,221 of NC_139166.1, read as the reverse complement.
AATCTTTAAACAAGGGATTTATTTGAAGAAAATCAAAACTGCAATAAAACGCACTAAATAAATCAAAAACAATACAAATTCATGCTATTTCACGCTGAATCCTTCCTGGCTCAGCAATCATCACTATCAGCATCTATTGAACACTCAGCACAAACTTTTGTATAAACAGGAACAAACAGACTTCACTTACGGTGATTTCTACTTTGGAGTACTCCACTTTTAAGCCTCCCTGGCGCATTGAAGTCTTTCAACCTACGCAAAGCAAGCGGCACCTTATTTTTTTGGGAACTATGGGAGCAGGAATGTACTCTTCCTCAACCTCTTCATGATCCGCTTCAACCTCACTGGTTTTACCACTATTGGCACTGTTGGAATCCTCTGTAATCTTTACAGAAGAATCAGGACGTTGAGGACCAACATTGCACTCATGTGAGCTTGGTAGATTACTGCTCCAACTATGGGAAGTTTTTGCTTCAATGCTTGTTGAGGCTGGGTTGTACATCCTTAAAAATTTTCTGTTCCTCCGAGTAAGTCTCCGTGAACCATCAACTCTGACTACATACTGATCATGTTGAAGCACCTCCATTATCACTCCGCTTCTGTCCCATTTACGTGGATGAGTGCCACTCTGGTTCTGTAGTAAACACCTACTGCCAATATAGAGAGGCCGCAAATCCCTGGCTCTTTGGTTAAGTACTTCAGAATTTTTAACAAATCTTGTACGGAGCGCCTCTTCTTTAAGCTTCCATGCTTTTCTCCACATGGGTCGCACATTAGGATTGGAGAATTTGTCAAGTTTGTTCAAGAATGAGAAACTATCTCGCAGCTGACGTCCATATATGATCTCGGCTGGAGACACTTGACAATCGCTATCAGGAGTATTTCTCAGATGGAGCAACGCACTTAAAAACTTGTCATTGTCCAGACTTCCTGAAGCGTCAACATTTGATCTTAGCAACCTTTTTACCTGTTTGACGGCTACTTCCGCTCTGCCGTTTGATCTTGGATAGTTAGCTGAAGATATTCGATGCGTGACATCCCAGGTTTTAAGAAATTCCTTTGTTGCACTGGACGTAAATTCCGGTCCACCATCACTCGATATTTCCTCGGGTATTCCAAACCTGGAAAACAAAACTCGGAGGCACTTAATCAACCCACGCGAACCTGCCTGAGAGGTTCCGCTAGATGTGGAAAATATTTCCGACCAACCCGACAACCTGTCACCGACTACCAAAAAATTGTTTCCGGCAAACTGGAAAAAATCTGCGAATATTTTTTCAAAAGGGTTTGTAGGAGGATCAGATGCTTCTTGTGGCAATGATGCTTGAGAAGGTGAATTGCGGTTGCAGCTTTGACAATTGGCCCGAATTGCTTCAATGTCTTGTGTAATACCAGGCCAGAAGACAATCTGTTGAGCACGACTATACATTGATGTGACTCCTTGGTGCGCCGAGTGTAACTTGTTGAGGACCCGATATCGTAAACTGACGGGGATTACTACTCTGTCCTTGTAAAGTATAGCCCCATCACTTAAGTACAATGCATCATCGTATCTAAAATACGCTGACAAAGATTCATCATGTTTCAAGCTTCGACCTTCCTCAATACACCTGGATACTCTTGAAAGAACTTTGTCATTTAGAGTCTCTTCTACAATTTCCTCCCAAGTGATTGCCATTGAATGGCATACTTCATTACTCAATGAAGCAATTAGAAGTGATTCGTTAGTCAAATCATTATCATGTGAATTAACTACATTAATCGAGCTTGGATAACGCGATGCAGCATCTGCCGCTAGATTAGTTTTACCTGGCATGTAATGCACTTGAAAAAACCATGGCAAAGTACGTTGTTTGAGCCTAAAAATGCGCGTGTTGTGAATTTCGTTTAAGCTGCGATCACCAAAAATCTTTACCAGTGGTTTATGATCCGTAACAACCACAAGATCTTTGCAGCCCTTAGTGAAATACTTTGTCTGTTCTAATGACCAAGCAATAGCAAGCGACTCCCCTTCTATGGCAGCATAATTCTTTTCTGCCCCATTCAGAAACCTTGAACCTGCAAGCGTCACTTTCCAGCCGGTGGTGCAGCAATCTGGTAACCGGCTATTGCATTTGCAGTGTTTCTGCATAAGGAAGTAGCCCAATCCTTGCTTTGACCAGTCTGGTCTAAGACAAGTCAGTTTTCCAAGATCAAAAATATGAACACCGCTCTTTATTGCGTCAATGATTATCTCTTTTGATTCATTAAATGATTGGTTTAATTTTTCTGTCCACATAAACTTACATTTTGGACTGAGAAAATCTCTAAACGGTGCCATGACTTTACGAAGTTTGGCATAATTTGCGACTTGATTTATCAGACCAAACCAGCTGCGTATATCTGTGGCAGACTTTTGGGTTGGGAAATTGCGAATGGAATCCAGATATTTGGGCAAAGGTTCTATACGTTCATCAGAAATTCTAAATCCAGCAAAGTCAACGGACTTTTGACAAAACTGGAACTTCTTTGGATTTAGAATGATGCCTGCATTGCCAACTTTTGACAGAAAATCTATTGTTCGCCACCAGTGACACTCTAATTCTGAATCAAAAAATATGGTGTCATCAACACACCTCTCCTTTCTTTCAAAATCAGATAAAATAGCTTCAAATCGTCGATTGTAACCATCACCAGATGATACAAAGCCTTGAGGTGCTCTAGTAAATCGGAACCTGCCAAACGGAGTGATAAATGTAGTAAGGTGTTTATCACTTTCTCTCAGTGGAACTCCATGATACCCGTTCCATGCATCTGTTACAGTCTTGAACGTTCCCTTTGGGATTCTGCGCGCTAGTTTAAACGGAGTATCTGTAGCGCACGTCTCCCTCTTGCACGTCTCCCTCTTGCAATACTGTCCTCCTAGGTGACCCGTCCTGTTTCCTGGTGACCACCATGCGGTGACACCAGCTTACAGGTTCACCAAATGGGACACGTTCTAAGACACCCAACCTAACATCTCGAATGAGATCTGCTTCAACCTGTTTCTGCCAATGAATAGGCACGTGAGCTGGTGTATGACAAGCACGTGGTTTAGCATCATTCTCCAAATGTATCTCAAGTGGAGGCCCACTCATTTGCTGGAGTAATTTATGTGGACATACATTAAACGTTGAAGCTGCGTACCTTTGTAAGAGCAAATCACGCATTTTGCTCACGTTTGTATTTGTTGCCTTAAACGAAAGTTTGTTTGGTCGGTCTGGCACTCTACTCCTTGGCGGGCAATCACAGGTCACATCTATATGCGATTCCAGTCTATTCGGGTTATTTTCATTTGAACTTACAGCAACTTCAGAATGCTGATGAGGCAGTTGAGATCCAATGGTGGGAAAATCCTTATTAATAATCAGGAAGTCAACCATGGTTTCATAGGAGAGAAAGAATCTGGTCACTGAATCTTTTACATAAACAATTCCATCACATCTGATAACCTCCTTCTTTGGAGACACTCCGCTGAAAGTTGCTTTAAAAGCCCCTAGAATGTTAATAGGAATTTTATTGGCAGCCCGAATTGTGATGGATACAGGCATTAAATCCTTCTTACAAAAACTAGCCTCTTGAAAGTTTTTCCACCCCCAAAGGTTCGACTGTGCTCCAGTATCAGCTAAAGCACTTACCCATGCAAACTTGTTTGTGCCATGTCTAGCAATCTTGACTGATGCACGAGTATGATCAGTCGTTGCCTTGGCTTTACGCAAGGACTTCTTGCTGAATATGGTGTTATTCAACATGATTCTTTTACTTGCGTGTAGTGACATTATTTGGGTATCTTGTTGCATAAAATCAGAACGATCAGCTTGGATTTGAACAGCATTAACCCTTTTTGATCGACTACGCCAACAAGATAGACAATATCTGAAAGGCTTTTAATTTTGGTTACCTTTTTCGTTGAAAGGATAGAAAAGCCTTTTACAGTTCTGGCACGGAACATGTTGGGACTTATCTCCTATATTGACACGTCCCTTCTTCTGACGTTTAAAGGAAGAGACTGCAGATATGGTCCGCGAATTCTCAGTTGCATGGCGTCCCATTTCTTTACTTTCAATAAAGGAAATTAAATCAAATGATGACCTGGATAAGATATCTTTAGTACTGAGAACTTCTCTTCTTATGTAATCATCCCCAACGCCAGCGAGCATAACGTCTTTTATTGCTTCTTCTGTGTAGCTCGTCACATTGCTTTTCCCACAGTCACACTCACTGACTGAAGTGAAATTGCAGGTTTCTGCTTTGCTTCGTACACGTGTGGCAAACGTTCTGAACGGTTTATCATGGTCCTGATGTAGGTTCATAAGTTCTGCTCTCTTTACACCAATAGCAACTTTTATGACTGCAATCGACTCCATCAGTTTAGCAACGTAACTTTCTGATTTGGCCATCAGTCGAGGATCACTTGCTAACATAAGATCGCCAAACTTGTCCTGCGCACACTGAAAAAGCTGTATGCTTGCGTTTTGGTTGCTTATATTCGAACCAATCTTGAATGCCTCCCACCTCCGAATGAAAGCAAGCCGTGTCTCTTGGCTGATTCCCCGGTCAACCCTTGGTCGAATCAATTGAGGTGCATTTGGCATTACTCCAATATTGGATAACTCAGAATTTTGCTCATGCTCCACTTTGTGGAGCTTGAGAAGGCTACTCACAACATCACCGGATAGATCTGGCGTCTGGAACTCGCATCCACGAATTGGGCACTTTACTATAACCATTTTACTTTTCTCAGATTGTTGATAAGATTTTACATGAAGAATAACTCCTTGTCAATTTGGTTTAATAATTTATTAACAATGTAAAATCTGAAAAGAAAACAAGTATAAACATAAACACTAAAATGAGCTATAGTCTAATTATCCTACAGTATTTATGTAATGAAAAAACGTATCTGACTTATAGTGTCTCTGACACAGATCACAAAAAACAAAAACTCATATGTAATAAGAAGAAATTAAATTAATAAAATAATTTAAATTATCTATCTTTGATTCCGTAGTAAATTTTAAAATGTGAAAAATAGCTTTACAAATTAAAACACATTTTTCTGTAGTATCAAGAGATAAATTTTAATTCAATTCTTTAAATAAATAAAAGTAAAACTTTAAAAACATTTAATAAACATAAGCCTTTTTTTAATTTACTACTTTTTTAACAAAACAAAAGTTTTTACATGATATTTTTAAATAAATAAAACTTAGGTTTATCTAATAACTAAAAAGATTAAACTTTAATGTTAAACAAAGTAGTTGGTAATAAAAAGAACTCTGTTTATAAAATGTTAATTGGAATCATTTTGGAACTTAAGTTAATTCCGAGTGTAATACAATTGAAAAATTATAAATTGATAACGCAATTATCTTATTTTAAAACTTTTACCAAACGCTTAAGAAAAGTAAAAGTGACTAAACAGTTTTACTAACACGAAAGAAATGTTCAAGCAAATAGAAATATCTTTTTTACTTGATTTAAAGTACTATAACTTTTTTTTTTATAATATGACAACACTCATGGTATAAGCTAAATTTAATAGTTGGAACTAATAACTTATTGCGTTAAAGTGTCATCAACTTTTAAGCACACATTAATATATTTAAATACTATTTCTAAATTTTCAAGCGGAATTCATTTAAACCTTTTTACTTTGAAATTTTTCTACCAAAATAACAAAAAATTGTATATATAACGTCGCTTATTTATATATAATTTATAAGATATTCTATTTTGTATCAAATCTTTTGAGTTTCTAAAGCTTTTACATGTATTAAAAGGAAATTGGAGCTGTTCATGCTATGATCAGCTCTACAGAATCGATTTCTAAAAACTCGCAGAAATTACTGTTTTTACAAAGTTAAAATGTTAGTTAAAATCAAACAATTAATTATTAATTTTCAAGGCATATAGCCACATATAGTGGCTGAAAAATGTGGAGAAAAGAAGTCTGTAAAGATAAATATTTTTAAGATGATTTATAATTTTGTTGACAATTAACACTTGTTGGAATACACGTGTAATGTCAAGTTAAATTTAAAGCAATTTTAATTATAAAGTTAAAGGTATTAACTAACTATTCTAAAACGTATACGTTGAAAGTTAAACGCTATAAAATAAGTAGTATAAATTATTTCTTTAAAGTTTAATAGTACAAAGAGATCAATTAAAAATAAAATTCAAAGTCAAAAAGTTATAAATGCTAAAAACAATACATATAATTTTAAAAATAAAATTCAGATTATAAAAACATTAATGATCACTTGTCAAAATATAACTAGACTTCATTATTGAAAATCTTTATAATTTATATGATTAATTCATCAGCTGAAATAAATCCTCAATGAAACGTTTTACACCACTTTATTCTAAAAATAATCAGAGTAAGGAATATCCATATGTCATTTAAAAACTAATAAAGAAAAAACCCTTTCTGTACTAAAAAAAATTAGAAAAATAAATGATTTGCTAAAGAATATAAAAATAAGTCAAAAGAATATCAGTTAGGCATAAAAAATAGAATATTGAATAATGACAAATTCTGCAAAAATCCTAATTTAAAAAACTTTTATAGTTGTAATGTCTTAACTTAAATTAAGTACTGCCATTTCGCTTTTATATTACAATAATTTAGGTAAACAATAGTATCAGTTTTTGCAATAGCCTAACTTTTTAACAGAAATTTTCAACAAGTATTTTAAAAAGATGACAACTACCAAAATTTTAAACTAGCTCAAAAAAATTGTAGTAAAAAGAAAACCGTTTTTTAATTTATGAAGACATCAAAAATTTAATAAACCACCTAAAAGATACAATCGTTAGAACCCCAGAAAAATCTCGCCTTATATTATTAAGTATGCAATTCCATCAATAATTTTTCAATTTACATTGAGTTTCAATTGCTCTATAGAAATTGCTCTATAGATGTAAATAGCTTCCAGTTTTTAAAGTGTTACCAAAGTAATTAATAATTTTGTGTATGCTAGTATTTTTTGTTGTGTTTTATACAAAAGATTCATCACTCAAAACTGTCGTGTCTGATTATAGAAAGTAGTCTCAGTTAGAATTTAGTATTTGCTAGATATTAATTTAATAAGGTAGGATTTAATTATGATGGGTAGTACTAATAAGTTAAGTGTACCACAATCAGTCCACAACTTTACTACCAAATTGTCAACCTTTGCTAGCTGTTCTACTGATTACTAGATTAAAGTATTTTTTTCAGTTTTTAAAAACCTCATTTTGACTCAGACTTGTTTATACACACTCTAGCTCAGTGCTTCTGAAATGGGGTTCCGCGGAACCCTAGGGTTCCGCGACGCCTCTCAGGGGTTCCGCAAAGCCTTTCAAAATTTAAGAAATAAATTTGAAAGAAAAAAAAAACATAAATCATAAAACTTCAAAAAAATGGAACACATAAAAGTTGTCATAAACCTATTTTATGCTGAGCAACTAGACGAGTCTACTGACGTAAGCGGCAAAGCCTTGTTACTCGTTTTTGTTAGATATTGTTGGCAGGAAGGATTCAACGAAGATATATTATTTTGTGGAGAATTACCCACAAAAACAACTTCTGTTGAAGTAATGAAATGTGTCGAAAATTATTTCATCAGCAAGGGTTTAGAGTTGAATAAATGTGTCGGCATTTGCACTGACGGTGCAGCGTCTATGACTGGGTCCAAAAATGGTGTAGTGAGGAAAATGAAGGATAAAGCAGTTGAAGCTAAATGGATACATTGTTTTTTACATTGAGAAAATTTGGCAACAAAACATCTTCCTTCTTGTTTACAAGAAGTTCTCTCAGCGTCGATTAAAACTGTTAATTTTATAAAGAAAAGTGACACAAAGGCCAGATGATTCAAAGAACTTTGTGAAAGTTTGGATGCTGACCATCTGCAACTTCTTTATCACAACGAAGTTTGCTGGCTGTCGAAGGGGCGGACACTGGTTCGTGTCGTTGGATTAAAGAAGCAGGTGTTCACCTTTCTTAAAGATGAAGGCTCAGAATTAGTGAAGTTATTTGAAGATGATGTTTTTTTGGCCAGACTAGCTTATCTCACCGATATTATCGAAGAATTGAACGCTTTGAACTTAAGCATGCAAGGGAAGCAAAATTCCATTTTTGTCATGACAGACAAGATTGAGGCATTTAAAAATGGAATTAACTTTTGGATGAAAAAGGTTGGCAATGGTAGTTTTGCGATGTTTCACCGGTTTGATGAGGCCCATGAAAAATGCATAGAATTCAACTTCTCTGACGAAATATACAACCACCTTGATCTTTTGTCTATAAAATTTAAACAATATTTTCCTGAAGATGTTTGCATCGGAAATTTATGGATTTTGATTCCTTTTATGTGTGATATTGCTTCAGAAGAAGTGAATCTTCCTACAGATACAGAAAAAGGATTGCTGCAACTATCTTAAGATAGTAATTTAAAATTGAGTTTCAAAGGAAAGGAGATTTTAGGTTTTTGGATATGTGCAATTTCAGAGTACCCCGTCTTAGCAAAGCGTGCAGTAAAATTTCTTTACCATTCACCACCACTTATCTTTGCGAGTCCAGCTTTTCGCATGTAACAAAGATTAAAACGAAGCAAAGGGACTGTATGCTGACTCCTACCTTATCTGCCTGTCTCCGTCACAGTTTATCCAAAATCCAGCCGCGCATTGACATGCTTGTTGCTAAGAGACAAGTTCAAGTTTCGCACTAAATGTTTTTTATTTATTTTTCTTTAGGCATCTTACCCGTTTTTTAAAGTAATCTGTGAATTCGATTAGGTTCATGTTCATTTCGTTATTGTTTGTAGCTCTCATTTTGTTTTTATTATGCAAGGAAATATTTTTATGACGTTGAGATTAATCATGTTTGTTTTAGTTTATTTATTATAGAATCATAAAAAACATATTGCCTCTGGCGCACTTTGAGTTTGACTCGACTTAATACTATTACAATTGGTATGATTTCTAACAATGATATAGTTTTGCAAAAAATTTCGTTTTTCACTGAAATTCTTTTGTTTTTTGCAGGAAATATTATATTAAACATTTTATGTAAAATTAAATTAGGGGTTCCGCGGAAAAGTTGAACTTTGGAAAAGGGTTCCGCCACTAAAAAAAGGTTCAGAAGCACTGCTCTAGCTAGTTTTATTGACTTAAACAGTGGCAACCCTGCTAGTTTGAAAATTTTTGGGAATTTTAGAATTTGAAAAAAAAAAAGTCCGGATCTAGGTCCGATACATCACTAGTCTAAACAAAGGTTATTCATTAAATAAAATTTATTACTTTAATTAAAAGATAGAAAATCGTTGATTTAATAAAACTTATATACAGGTACAATTAAAGTTATATATAACACAATACTGGATATTAAAGACCTTATTTAACAATTTTCGATTTCTTAATAAAATTTTATTCTAGTGTTTATAAAGAAAAAATATTTTATAATCAAGTTACTAAAAATATTTAATATTATTAATTTATATCCACTCAAGGTTATGAAAAAAAAAATAATTTGTTTATTTTATTATTAAACAAGTTTTAAAACTACGATGACCTCATAAAAATTACCAACATAACAGACATTTACAATTAAAAAAAAAGATTCTTTTTAAGATAAAGTTCGGGTTATTTTTTAATCTAACTTAATAAATGTTCTTTTGTTCTTTTTACTAATTTATTTAATTTATTAAATATTTTCAAAGAATGTTTTACTTCAAGTTTATAATACAACAGTGTGAAATCATACCTAAAGGTTGCTGCGAGAAATTTTAGAATTTATAAATAATATACTACTTGTATAAAAAGGTTTCACAATATAATAGACAATTTTAACGCCTATTTCAGTTAAAAAATACAACTGATTTGTTAAAATTTTTTAATAAGAGTAAAAACGATTCAAAAATAAATTGAAAACCAGTCGGTTTAGTCTGTAAAAGTTAGAGAACCTAAGAAAAAGATAAACTTAATGTTTATTATAATTTTACTTAAAGATAGCATTTCCTTTTAAAGCATACGACGTCATTAATTTTTTGATCTGCGTTTGTTTTCGCAAAAACAAAAAAATACTTGCTTCTATGTAACAAAATAACAAAAATAAATTTTATACCTAAGTTGTAGCTTAAAGTAACTAAATAAAAAATTTAAAATGTTGTTTACTAGAAACTATAAACTATTATACATATTAGTTCATGAAACAAAACAGGTTTAGAAATTAAAAATACTTAATTAGATAAATACTTAATACTATAAAAGACAAAGTCGTGAGTAGGCTTTAAAACTATTTAAAAAAATAGTAAAAGTAATTTTTATTAGTGTTCTGTTATAAATGAATAAAGTTTTGCTAATGACTATCCAAAGTCTTTCATGTAGATCAACTTATAATAAACTACTATTACTATACTTGAGATTGTTTTTAGTTGCGTGATTTAAAGACGATTAGTTATTTTATGTTATTAAAACTTTTTATCAAACTTAAACTTTTATTAAAAAATATTATTAGTAAATTAAATTTTACAGACTTTTACCAGTTTGCAACATTTTTCATAGTATGTAGAATAACATGTACACCGGATTATACCAGTTCAAACTAAGTAGAAAAGTGCAAAGAACTTTTCGCTAAGACATGTTCTTTTTAAAAATAGTGATTGACTCAAAGTTAGTATTATTAGACTGACACGTCATTAAAAGTTTTCATTAAAACTTTATTATGTATAAAAGAGTATTGTTTTTTTATGATTTCATACTGTTCTCTTTCGATAATTTTTGCATATAAGTTTTAAGTGAAACTATAAACTTTTGTCTATATTATCATTTAAAAAAGCTTGAATAATCAAGGACTTTTAAAGTTTTCTGATCTAAATAAAAACATTAAGAACTATATTTTCGTATTGAAATGAATGATTAAACCTTAATGGTCGTTTTTATAAACTTGCGACCTGAGCGCAATTGTGAAAATCAAATTTAGCCACTAAATCCCTAGTAACATGAAGTTATCAGAACCAATAATAACTAGAAAAGAAGTAAAATGTTTGAAGAGATTGTTTCTACTTTCTATTAACTTAAACTAATTAAAACATTAGAATTTTATATTATCAATTGTAAAATAAATATTTTTAAATATTTTGTAGCACATGTAAATTTTTATAAAACGTAACATTGTCGTGTAGTTTTAATAGCGCTGAAGGCGATATAAATCTTTCAGTCATTCCAGCTGCAACCGAACAGAAATGTAGGTTGTAAAAGTTTAAGAAGTAACTTAACAGGCGACTTATGTGCTGGACCATATTTTTGTAAAGAAACAAAAAAGCTTTTGATGTCAAAAAATGATTGACTAAACGAGAAATTCCTAAGGATAAGCAGTGCTGATTACTCAAAGGTAGATAATCATAAGATATGTTGTTTGTTACGTAAGTGATTTTGTTTCATAACTGGCTATTCAATAACTAAAGATAAAAAAAGCTTCGCAATATTTCAAATTTACAACAAAAGCTTAGAACAATGCAGAATAGAATTAAGACAATGCTTCTTTTAGATTTATTAATAACCCTTTCGAGATATATTAAATTCGATAGTATATATTGTTATAACAAATTAACTTTTTAAGTCTTTAAATATTATTTTAAAGATATTTGAAAGTTTTATATTAAACTAAAAATTTAACTTAAATTTAGGAAATAAAATACTTTTTCGTTAAAACTTTAAAAATGAGTATTAAAAATACTGTTTTAACTTGGAGCAATAGAAAATAAAAAGTAAAGATTGAGTACACTCAGACTTTACATTAGTAATTTTCGTTCAGTGTTCAGTAAATGTGTGTTATAATCAAAAAATGTATATAAATTGGGCACAATTTAAAAGTGTTTTAAGAAAGTTTTAAAGTGGTATTTCTTTTTTTTTAATATAAAGAATGGAAGTATAAAATTTTAGTAAATGAAGAATTGTCTAAGTAAAACTTGTTATAAATCGTCTTAAAATGTACAAAATGTATTTTTGTAATATCTTGCTACATGTAAAATTTTTAGTTTAAAATTCCAAAGTCGAATATTTTTGGTCCCATGCAGCTTGCAATGGGATTTTGTTTTATAAAATCGTTTGTTGCCTTGAAAAATTCTTTAAATCATCTAAAAGTTTGCACAAGGTACTTTTTATATTATTTAAGAAACTCAAAAGTCGCTTCAAAAATAAGTACCTTAGTGATTGTACCGTTAAATAATTTATTTAATGTATGTATATATATATAAATATTATAAATAAATATAATTTGTTTTGAATTTAACTGGCTGATGATTAAAGCTTTATGAAAAATTAAAGCTTTATTAAACATATGTACCAGAATTTTTTAAAACGCCATTTCAATAAGTTATTTAAAAGCCCTTCAAGTGGGCTCAGTAGAAGGTGTTTAAGTTTGAACATTAACCTTATTTTATAAATATATATATATATTTCTCAAGTATAAATATAAACAAAATTTGACAAAAAAATTATTGAAACAGTCTACAGATTAAAACCAAAATAAATAGAAGATTTTATTTTATGAGTGTTAAATAGTACAAAATTAATAGTCTTATATAAAATTTGCATGTTTAATATTTTAGTTTAAAAGTAAGTACGGAATAAAAGTAAGTACTGGCTTAACCAAGTTTACTCTTATAGTTTAGAAAAAAATAGAATGAACTAAAAAAGATAAATGAAAATAACTTGTTTAGAATATAATATTTTATTAAAATTTTCATATCATATTTTCTAATGGATGAACTTTTTTAATTTTAAATTCAAAACGCTTTTTCTAATTAAAGTCCACATTACATGTAAACTTAGATTAGAAAAGTAATCTGTATAAGAATATCAAAAATTTAGTTTTAATATTAATGATAAGTCTCATAGAGTACTAACACACACACTAACATTACTAACACTATATGCTAATTAAACAAAGTGCTATTACTATTATGTTTTTATACTCGTAAAGTGTTTTGTCAAGTTTTGAAAACTTTTGTGATTAAGGTTGCTTATAAGTTATAAAATGTAGTTCTAAAAAGCTATAACCTTACAATTGCCATATGCTTAACTAAAATAGTAATTGTATAGTATTCTGTTATGTACAAAATAAATATCTAGTACAGCATAATATTTCCCCTAAATGACTCTACTAAACAATTCCTTAGTTAGTTATGAATTTATTAATCTACATAAGGTGTATCTAATAAATAATCTAATTTAGCTCTAAAATAATTATAGGTAGCTAATTATTTACTGCATAAAGATATAAATAAAAAATTTCAATCTCAATGATGAAATTTTGCAAAATAATGTAAAACTATTTAACTGTAGACATTCGAAATTTGAAGCAATAATACTTTTTTAGTTTTAGTCTAAGTTTTAATTTTTGTTACGCTACAGTCATTTAAGAATTAACAAGTGAACAAATTAAAATAACATACTAAAAATATACTTCTTAACATCAAAACATCTCAATGTTTTTAATACTGAAAATTGTTAGTTATAAAAGTTTAAAATATATATCACTTTTATATAACGTATAATAAAAATTATAATGTTAGTAGATTAGTATACAACTACTATATAAGTAAGTCAAACAAAAAGTAGAATATATTATAAACATCGTAATCAAACTTATCAAATTTCTAAAGTAAATTTTATTTTTATTTATATTTAGTTGAAACTAAAAATAATTTAAACTGCTCAGTTAATAGATTTAAAACTTATAAGTTGATTAAAGTTTTTTATATATAGTTTAATAGTAAGACGTTTACTTTCACATAAATGTTAACAAAATTTACATAATTACAAAAAACAACTTAAAGACTTAAAAAAATAAATTTAATTCTTGAAAATTATAAAAGCCTAGTTTTTTTTCAAGACGAAACCCAATATCTGACAATTTTAAAATACTGTGTAAGTATAATTCTTATTTTTGCTTTAATTTTTTAAGTTCTGAAGAACTTTACAAAGTTTTTTTCAAGTCAAGAAAAATATTTGTTGTATGTGGTTGTGTTTATATCAGTTTTAAAATTAATTTTAATAATAAGAGTTTATAGTTTCTTAATACTAGGTTATTATCAAGTTGTGTTTTACAGACATCTTATTAAAGTTTTTTCTTAATTATATTTAATTATTACAAAATAACGAAATTTAAATTGAAAAATATAGTCTATTGTACTATTTATTGTATTATCTTACATTGAAGTTTATTTTGTTTAAAACTGTTATTTTATTTTAATTAATATGAAACACTGAAACTAGTAATATGATTTCAGGTAATTATTTTTATAACAAGAAAATGATTTTATGTTTAATAGTATAACTTAATAAAAATTGGTTTATTATCTATTTAGATTATTATAGTAGTAGTTATAGTTTTTTGAAAAAAACATTCGAAGTAAATAGTACAAACTTTTCTTATAAAATCTAAAATTATTTTTTTTATCTTTATGTCTTTTAATTTTTGTGCAAAAAAATGTAAATTAGAACATTTTTTAGTTGTTGGTATTTCATAAGAACTACAAAATTAAAACTTTTAAATGTCAGTTTTTAAGACAAAATATAAAGTAGTCCTTAAGTTAATAAAACAAATGAAATTTTTTTGCTGTAACACTAATTTAATTTTCAAGTGATAGTATGTATGACTTGATTGCATGAACCTTATTTAAATATGGATTATGTTAACTATTTTCAGCTTAACTATAAACTTAAAAAAATATATTAACTAACTTTTGTTTTGCCAGAACATAAGTCTTATTTAAAACGTAGAACTTAATATGTTTAAACTAATTTTTTAGAGAGTAAGAAAATATGTTTTTGTTTTAAGAACAAAACATAATTAAACAAAGTTGTCACGTAAACAATATTGAAAATAATGGTGCTTGGCTAGCTACGTAGATATCAGTTTTTCTCAACTTAGGGATTTAACCTGCGAATTTTCTGAGAATTCTGCAGTCTGCAGCACAAAACACATACTTTTCAATAATAAATATTAAGTAAATTATTTTTACAAATTAAATCAATGCCTAGTTTTACGCTAGTTAGGTGAATAATTAAGTATCACTGCACATCATTTGATTACAAGTATAAATACAACAGTAGTTTTGTTTTAATCTTAAGTAAGTTAATAATTTTCTTTATTTCATAAAATTTTATTACTTTAATTGTTAAAATGAAGATTTTTGTTTATCAGACTAGATGTTTGTTAATTTAATTGTTCACATAATTGGTTAAAAGAAAAAAATTTCGTTTATCAAACTGTGTGTGAATAACTTTAAAAAGTACAAGCAAACAATAAAATTAAATTTTATTTATTTTTCTGGGAAAAGTTTTATTTTGTCTAAAATTCTATCAGAAAAATTTGAGTCACTAGAGCAGGGGTCGGCAGGCAGTTGGTACTCGCGGGCCAAATTTCAAGTTTTCTAAGTCTTCGCGGGCCGCAGTTTTAGTTTTAGTGACATTTAAATAATATTTTGCTTTTAGTCTTACTAGAGCAGGGGTCGGCAAACTGCGGCCCGCGGGCCAATTGCGGCCCTCGAAGGGTAAATCTGCGGCCCGCGAGCACGTTTTATTTTAGAATGGAATGCGGCCCGCAAAAGAAATTTTTGTGGCCCGCGAGCATGTTAATGTGGCCCGCTGAGCAACAATATGTTTTAAGTTAAATTTTTACTGGTAATTTGGTTTTGTTTTATTTCGTTTTAAGTTCATGTATAAAATTTTTAAATAATAAAAAAACTTTACTGTATTAGCTTAAAAATGTTAAAAAAAAACAGATTAGCTTTCTAACAGGGTAGTTTCTCACTTTCATAATAGCTTTCTTCTTACAACAGCAAGTAATTATTTGAAAAAAGAGTGTAAAGAGTGCTTAGATTTAGTAAGTCAGTTATATAATAGCTATTTAATAAATAAACCAAATGCAAATGTTTTTGCACAAAAGTAATGCACAGTAATTAAATAAAATAGCATTTCTTTACAGTTTAGGTACTCATTTTAAATGTATTTTATACCGAAATTTCTTTAATAGATGTATTATTACTAAATATTATATTTAAGTGTACACAAATGCACTTAATATAACATAAAAATAAGAACAAAAGTTTATTTGATTTTGGTTTTAACACGTTTCGATTTTTTAGTAGTTTTTTTCACTAAAAATTAATTCCATTGCACACAAGTGTACAAAGATGCTCATATTTAAACCACTTTTTATTTACTGCTTATGTTAGATTAAGTTTAGTTTATGCATAAATGTCTAACATTATTGTATCTAATTGTAGTTTCTAAGTGTGTTCAGAAACAGTTAAGACAATATATATGACATAAATTAAAATAGTTTTTGTTATGTACACATTTTTATTTTTCAAACAATGTTTTTAGACAAATGAAGTAAGTTGTTATGCATTGCATACTAATATAAAAAATTGCTGTTTTTTGAATCTACCAGTTTAATACAAGATTGATTCAAGGATGGTAAATTTATTAAGTTTGTACATTGTGAATCAAATAAGTTCAAATTCAATTTTATAAATAACTAAACATTGCTACAAACTCAGACTATGACCATTTGAAGACTTAAAATCTCAGGCTAATTTAGTCTTTTTTTCAGTTATTTTCTTGAATTTCTTTTTGTATACGAAAATATCAGGCTAGTTTTTTGTCACTAAGGCTGACTTTTTTCTTAAAAGAGTGGCAAATTAAATTTATGATGTATGTTTTGGTCAATACACAGTGTTGGTTTGAATTATAATATATGTTAAATTTTAAATCTTGCAGCTGATACAATTTGAAATACTGTTTATACTACTGTATATAAGTGTGAATAATCAGTGTTGCCAAAAAGCTTAAGTCCCGGTAAATCTTGGAGTCTGAAAATTTATACTTAAATAATTTGAAAAAAGTTTGAATTTGAGAATTTTTGAAAAACCTTGAATTTAAAACAGTTTTTACATGTAAAGTAATAAAATTTTGATTTGAAACAAAAACTTACCATATAAATATTTTTATTAAAAACCACATTTAAAGTAGCTTAAGAGCATCTTTTTAAAATTGATATTATGTTTAAAAGATTTTTTTATTTTAGTTTAATATTTCACTGAATACAGTAGAAAAAAATTGTACTTTGACAATTTTTATATTGGTGCATTGCACCTTTATTTTGAAAATCTATTTATCTATTGCTGTGCTTTGCATTAGAACTTAACCTAGAAATTCTTCTAAAATTTCAAAATTAATAAAAACAACTCAAGTAAAAATTCTCAGACAATAATGTTTTATTAGTGCTCTCATCTTAACAGATTGATTAAATTCCTAATTTGATTTATGCTGATTTATAATCTTCAGGCATTTCTTAAACACGACTTTTGTTGTCAGTAAAGAAATAAACAAAAATCCTATACTACCGTCAACATAAATTCTTTAAGAAAATTAAAATTCTAAATGGTATCTTCTTTTCAGTAATTAGTTTTGCTACTTTATAACTTGCCTTAACTTTTTCTTCGATCAGTCTGTAGGTACTGAAGATAATCATGTGCTTTGTTGGAACTGACTTAAGCGATTTGCTTTTTTTTCGTTTCTTGCAATAACTCCTAAATAATGTTTTTCAATGCTTATAGCTCGTCTTATATTTCACATTTACTCTTTTTAAATGCAAGATTTTTATTGCAGATAAAGAATTGCTATAATTCTTAATAAAAAATTAGTTATTCTTCTTCATTAAAGGCTTAATAAGATTTTATACTTTTATTAAAAGTGTTTAATAAACCTTAATTGTCCATTGAAATTGACTTGTAGTACTTTTTTTTGATTTATATTTAATTTACTGTTAATTAACTTCGTTATTTCTTTATTTAGTAAATTTTTCTTTAAACAGGGTTGCTAAACAAGCAGGCTAGCTTAAAAGTTTGAAGAAAACAGACTAGATAAATCTGTTTAAGACATTTTTTTAAGACTCAGGTGTGTGTGAAACTTTTATTTTAAACACTTTGAATTCTCAGAATAGTTTTTACAACCGTAATGTAGTTTACTAATTGTATTTTTCTTTCTTGTCTTCTTACATATTGTGTACTTTTTTATAATGATGATATTTCAATTAAGTATTTAAGTTTGATTAACACAAAGTTCTATGCTTTTTTAACTTTTAATTAACTTGGCTGGTTTGATATAACTTAGACAGTTTGCTGTTAAAGTTGCAACCACGTAAAATACTAATTGATTACTAATAAAGTATTTTATTATAGGATTTGAGAGTTAATCATGTTTAATTTTTTTTTTAGATTTTTACATAACAAATAAGTATTAGATTTATTTAGTCAATTAATTGATGAATTTTTAAAGATTGTAAACTATTTTAGACGCATTTTTTTTTAATAAATATTTTTAGAAACATGAAAAAAGGATTAATAGTACAAACAAGGCATAAAAGTGTCCTCTAAAATATTTTCAAGCTCGAATTTTTATACAGAGTTAAGTTATAAGTAAAATTACAAAATATTAAGTTTAACCTATTAGTCTTTAAGAAAGTACATAGTTCATTAAGATTTAAGTACATAAGTCAATGTATATTTTATTATATAAAGTATTTATAATTTAAATAGACATTTTCTGTATATCTAAAAGTAATTTGAAATATCAAAGTAAATAAAAGTAAATCTTTCTCTAGTAAGACTAAAAGCATAATATTATTTAAATGTCACTAAAACTAAAACTGCGGCCCGCGAAGACTTTGAAATCTTGAAATTTGGCCCGCGAGTACCAACTGCCTGCCGACCCCTGTACTAGAGAAAGATTTACTTTTATTTACTTTGATATTTCAAATTACTTTTAGATATACAGAAAATGTCTATTTAAATTATAAATACTTTATATAATAAAATATACATTGACTTATGTACTTAAATCTTAATGAACTATGTACTTTCTTAAAGACTAATAGGTTAAACTTAATATTTTGTAATTTTACTTATAACTTAACTCTGTATAAAAATTCGAGCTTGAAAATATTTTAGAGGACACTTTTATGCCTTGTTTGTACTATTAATCCTTTTTTCATGTTTCTAAAAATATTTATTAAAAAAAAATGCGTCTAAAATAGTTTACAATCTTTAAAAATTCATCAATTAATTGACTAAATAAATCTAATACTTATTTGTTATGTAAAAATCTAAAAAAAAAATTAAACATGATTAACTCTCAAATCCTATAATAAAATACTTTATTAGTAATCAATTAGTATTTTACGTGGTTGCAACTTTAACAGCAAACTGTCTAAGTTATATCAAACCAGCCAAGTTAATTAAAAGTTAAAAAAGCATAGAACTTTGTGTTAACCAAACTTAAATACTTAATTGAAATATCATCATTATAAAAAAGTACACAATATGTAAGAAGACAAGAAAGAAAAATACAATTAGTAAACTACATTACGGTTGTAAAAACTATTCTGAGAATTCAAAGTGTTTAAAATAAAAGTTTCACACACACCTGAGTCTTAAAAAAATGTCTTAAACAGATTTATCTAGTCTGTTTTCTTCAAACTTTTAAGCTAGCCTGCTTGTTTAGCAACCCTGTTTAAAGAAAAATTTACTAAATAAAGAAATAACGAAGTTAATTAACAGTAAATTAAATATAAATCAAAAAAAAGTACTACAAGTCAATTTCAATGGACAATTAAGGTTTATTAAACACTTTTAATAAAAGTATAAAATCTTATTAAGCCTTTAATGAAGAAGAATAACTAATTTTTTATTAAGAATTATAGCAATTCTTTATCTGCAATAAAAATCTTGCATTTAAAAAGAGTAAATGTGAAATATAAGACGAGCTATAAGCATTGAAAAACATTATTTAGGAGTTATTGCAAGAAACGAAAAAAAAGCAAATCGCTTAAGTCAGTTCCAACAAAGCACATGATTATCTTCAGTACCTACAGACTGATCGAAGAAAAAGTTAAGGCAAGTTATAAAGTAGCAAAACTAATTACTGAAAAGAAGATACCATTTAGAATTTTAATTTTCTTAAAGAATTTATGTTGACGGTAGTATAGGATTTTTGTTTATTTCTTTACTGACAACAAAAGTCGTGTTTAAGAAATGCCTGAAGATTATAAATCAGCATAAATCAAATTAGGAATTTAATCAATCTGTTAAGATGAGAGCACTAATAAAACATTATTGTCTGAGAATTTTTACTTGAGTTGTTTTTATTAATTTTGAAATTTTAGAAGAATTTCTAGGTTAAGTTCTAATGCAAAGCACAGCAATAGATAAATAGATTTTCAAAATAAAGGTGCAATGCACCAATATAAAATTTGTCAAAGTACAATTTTTTTCTACTGTATTCAGTGAAATATTAAACTAAAATAAAAAAATCTTTTAAACATAATATCAATTTTAAAAAGATGCTCTTAAGCTACTTTAAATGTGGTTTTTAATAAAAATATTTATATGGTAAGTTTTTGTTTCAAATCAAAATTTTATTACTTTACATGTAAAAACTGTTTGAAATTCAAGGTTTTTCAAAAATTCTCAAATTCAAACTTTTTTCAAATTATTTAAGTATAAATTTTCAGACTCCAAGATTTACCGGGACTTAAGCTTTTTGGCAACACTGATTATTCACACTTATATACAGTAGTATAAACAGTATTTCAAATTGTTCAGCTGCAAGATTTAAAATTTAACATATATTATAATTCAAACCAACACTGTGTATTGACCAAAACATACATCATAAATTTAATTTGCCACTCTTTTAAGAAAAAAGTCAGCCTTAGTGACAAAAAACTAGCCTGATATTTTCGTATACAAAAAGAAATTCAAGAAAATAACTGAAAAAAAGACTAAATTAGCCTGAGATTTTAAGTCTTCAAATGGTCATAGTCTGAGTTTGTAGCAATGTTTAGTTATTTATAAAATTGAATTTGAACTTATTTGATTCACAATGTACAAACTTAATAAATTTACCATCCTTGAATCAATCTTGTATTAAACTGGTAGATTCAAAAAACAGCAATTTTTTATATTAGTATGCAATGCATAACAACTTACTTCATTTGTCTAAAAACATTGTTTGAAAAATAAAAATGTGTACATAACAAAAACTATTTTAATTTATGTCATATATATTGTCTTAACTGTTTCTGAACACACTTAGAAACTACAATTAGATACAATAATGTTAGACATTTATGCATAAACTAAACTTAATCTAACATAAGCAGTAAATAAAAAGTGGTTTAAATATGAGCATCTTTGTACACTTGTGTGCAATGGAATTAATTTTTAGTGAAAAAAACTACTAAAAAATCGAAACGTGTTAAAACCAAAATCAAATAAACTTTTGTTCTTATTTTTATGTTATATTAAGTGCATTTGTGTACACTTAAATATAATATTTAGTAATAATACATCTATTAAAGAAATTTCGGTATAAAATACATTTAAAATGAGTACCTAAACTGTAAAGAAATGCTATTTTATTTAATTACTGTGCATTACTTTTGTGCAAAAACATTTGCATTTGGTTTATTTATTAAATAGCTATTATATAACTGACTTACTAAATCTAAGCACTCTTTAAACTCTTTTTTCAAATAATTACTTGCTGTTGTAAGAAGAAAGCTATTATGAAAGTGAGAAACTACCCTGTTAGAAAGCTAATCTGTTTTTTTTAACATTTTTAAGCTAATACAGTAAAGTTTTTTTATTATTTGAAAATTTTATACATGAACTTAAAACGAAATAAAACAAAACCAAATTACCAGTAAAAATTTAACTTAAAACATATTGTTGCTCAGCGGGCCACATTAACATGCTCGCGGGCCACAAAAATTTCTTTTGCGGGCCGCATTCCATTCTAAAATAAAACGTGCTCGCGGGCCGCAGATTTACCCTTCGAGGGCCGCAATTGGCCCGCGGGCCACAGTTTGCCGACCCCTGCACTAGAGTAAAATACAAAGTTGTTTTTATAGAAAGAAGTCTAGAAGTATATTTATATTATAGTTAACTGACAAAGTTAAAGTTTTGCACTCGTTTGATGATTTTTTAAAGTTCGTCTTAATGAAATAAAGGTGCTTGTAGCAGTATTTGTATCTGGATCACTTTGCAAATTCTAACCATTTTCCAGTTTATATAGTGTGTATATTTCATGTTAAATGGTACTTTTATAGTTAAATATAAGAATGTGAATACCTCAATCCTTCACAAAATCAAAAAAAATAATGGTGTCAGTTTTAAATTTTCTTTTAATTGTGGCAAATAATTTTCTCTTCAATGAGAAATTTACAAAATTTAATGCTAAAGTCGGAATTCTTGTAAAATTGACTTATGTAACCTCTTATGTTTTATTTACCCCTTTTGCAGTTTATCGCCTCTTAGCTTGCAAAGATGGTCCTTAAGGGGGCCAATTAGACTACCTTGGGAATCCTGATTAAACCAAGTGGTTGAAATATATACAAATACTTTTGGTATTTTTGGTTTGATTAAGGTTTAACCGGTATTAAAAACAAACTACATATAATAACAGCTGCAAAAAATATATACTTAATTATTTAGCTAAAATAAACAAAATTTTTGCAATTGTTTTGTTAGCTGTTATTAATAACTTAGAATAATTTTATTGCTAATCTTCGTTTGGCATTTACTTTTTTTTATTAAACAATAACTTTTATTTAAATTAAAAACCTAAGGTTTTAATTAAGTCTCACTTTAAATACAACAACATTTTAAAATATATTTTCGACGTAAATTTTATTTAAAAGAGTTTTAATAGATGATAGCTAAGTAATAATAAAACTTCAATTAAGTTTTGTTTGTAGTATCGTATTATCGTCTAATGTTAAATTAGATTTAAATTAACAGGTTTCAATGTCTACATTTAAAATAAAGTAGTTATGAAATTAAAAAATCTTTACGCTGTTAATTGTGCAAACTTGACAATACTTAAGGACTGTTTAAAATTTAGGTTTCTATGTACGATTAGACATTTTCAATCTTTACTAGTTTTTACCCCCAATAAAACGACAAACGTTTCTTCTATTAGAACAATATCAATTCATTGAGAATAACATAGTCGTGCTGCCTATATATTTCTGACTATAATCTTGTCTTTTAATGACTTTTAGTCGTACCAACTTGCATAAACTTAAATACTTGAAAACTGGAGTATATACCAATATGTTTAATTTGTAACCTGTTATCAATTTGTATTAAGAAAGAGTATAGTTATCTAAATAAAGCTGTATAAAAAACCTCTAATCTTGAAATTAAAAAATTTAATTTAAAACCTTTTAAAAATGCTTCTTTTAACTATATCATCGCCAACTGAAATGTTTCAAAGCCGAATAATACAGCTGAAAATACTGTTACCTAAAATGAATATTAAAATAATAAACACCTACTAAACTTATAATTTAAGCTTACAACTTAATGTTAGTGGTTTCGTTGTAATAAGATAACAGCTATTACATTTAAGATTATATGTTATAAATACACTATTTCTACAGGTGTTTTCTTAGAACTATTAATTTCACTTAAATTGATATTAAACACCAGAAACCTCTCAAGAGTTAAATTTTTCAATTTAATGTTTTTAGCATGGTTACAATCACCTAATTGTTACATTATATGAAGTTATATGTTATATTTACACTATTTATACAAGTGTATTCATTTGGTCGGTGTATCATAACAAATAACAATAAAGTAAGATTTGATGTTTTTTATTTCGCTAATATTACGTGACATCTTAAATACTTTAAATTATATAAATTGTTTTTATTTTTACTACTTGGGTAAATAATTTATATAAGTAGAAAATTTATATCTCAAAATCTAGAGCTGATTAAACGATAAACAAATTATTATTTAAAACATGTTAGAAAAAGGTTCCTACTACATAGATATTATTTTTCTTATTTATAGGATTCAACCGTCACATTTTCAGAGAAATCTGCAGTCTGTAGTACAAAGCACATAAATTTAAAGAATAAACATTTAGTATTATATGTTTACAAATTTAACTTATTACATGTTGTTAGGTTAGTTAAGTAAATAGTTTGATATCACTGCACTTCATTTAAACACAGAAATAAGAACAAAAGTAGTTTTGATTTAATCTAAAATAAGTTAATGATTTTATTTATTCCATAGATTTTTATTATTGTTATTGTTCACATAATTGATTAAAAGTAAAAAAAATGTATATCAGACTGCATGTAAATTAACATAAAAAGTACATGCAAAACTTACAATTTTATTATTTTTATGGCAAAAGTTTAATTATTCTAAATTTATAAAAGAATCCTAGAGTCACTAGAGTAAAATTTGAGTCACTAGAGTAAAATACCATTCTAAGTTGTTTTTATGGGTATAAAAACTTTTTTGTTTCAATATAAAATTAAAAAGTGTTAAATTCCAGTTTCTTGTGAACTTCACATAAGTAACTTCTTATGGCTGCTTTACTAGACACGACCCACTTTAACAGCTATCGCCTCATTGCTCTCAAAGATGGTCGTAAGGGGGCTGTTTAGACTTATTTGGGAAATCCTGATTAAACCAAGTGGTTGATATTTAGACAAATATAATTTTTATATTGTATAACGTAGGAATACTTTGTTAAAAAAATATGTTTAAATGTATGTATGTTAGAATTTTAAGTGATTTTATATATATGTGTAAAATTAAAAGATATATATATATATAATTTCAAAACCTGAAATTTAGTTGAATTGACTCTAGTGCTGTTTTAATAAAAATTAGAGTGCAATCTATAACAAAGTTAATGTACATTTATAATAATGTGTTAAGTAAAACCATCGGCTAAAAACAGAAAAATAACTATAGCTAACTAATTAAAATTTTATATTACAGCTTTACACAAAATTAAAAAAAATTATTTAATATTAGCTGTAAAATTAGCATGAAATTTGCTATAAAAGCATTTTATTTAAATATAACAACGTGTTAAAGTAAAACTGAATTCTAAACTTTTAAACAGATCTATGAAAAACATAAATTTTAAATAGACTTAAATAAAGTATAAAGATAAAATATAATATTTGATATATTAACTTCTTTTAATAAATAATGCTATATATACTGTTTATACATATAATTGTAAAATCTAACTTAACGTTTTGCTGATTTTTATATATAGGCTTTGAAGATAAAGTACCAAGACAGAAATTTAATTATTACAAATTATATAATTTATATAATATTACAGTTTTATGTCAACTTATAAGAAATTAAATAAATAGTTAAAAATCATTCAAAAACTACTTTTTTTTCAAAAGGTAAGAAAATTTACCAGATCGGTCTTATCGGTAAAAAGAGTTCAACATTTACTAAATGCAGTCGAATAATTCATATCGCAAATTGTTGTTTGCGGGTTTTAGAATATGACTTCACTAAGAAATTTATATTCACGTGAACTGAACTTTTAAAGTTTTTAGACAATATTTGCAACAATATTTTAAGTAGCAGAAGTTAAACGCTTTTTTGGTTATTATTAAATTAGTACTGTAAAATTATTGTTTTTTTTTAACTTTAATTATTTTTCAGCAAAATTATGGATAATTTTTTAAAAAACAAAGAATTTTTTTTATTAATAGGTTTAAAACTTTTAAAGGATTCAGTATTCTGAGTTATTATAAAATATTATATTTTTTTTATAAACTAATGAGTACTTTTTTGAACTTAAATTGACTTAAATTTTTTTATTAACTTTTAAATTAAATAAATAAAACTGAATTCCGTAAAGTTGTTTAACATTTTTTAAACAGTAACTATATTTTACTAAAACAAACTTAGTAAAATTTTACTTTTAATATACTTTTACATATTATTAAAAATAAATAAAAAACTTATTAAAATTGTTGTAGGAACATCTAGTACCTTTTAACTTCGTTTTAAGGTACTTAACTTTAAGGTAATTAATTTTTATTTTGTTACTTAATTTAAAACTATAAAACTTTAATCTAATTCATGTTTATACAAACCTAAAAATTCACACAAACTGTTAATTGACAAGTGTTATTTTATAAAGTTCAGCATTAAACATCAAGTTAAATAAGTTAAACTCAAAATAATTGTCAAACAGTTGGAAGTATGTAAAATGTTTTTGCTGAATAATTCAAAGCCTTATTAGGCTACAAATAAAACAGGTATATGCTCCGTTTTTAGTAAATTACAAAAAATATATATACTAAATAATGAGGTAGTGTTTTTATAGAATAGCAATGATAAATCAAAACATGAACAGCTTGACGAGTTTAGAAAAACACTATGCAAGTATTGTTAATCTATACTACTGAATAAAATTTCAGTCAAATTGAATAAAAAAAATTTGTATTCTAGTATTAAGGTATTTACCAACTACAAATTTTTTTACGTTTAGTATTCTTATATAAAAGTATTTGTATCAACTTGAATAAGTTTAACTTAGCATGCTTCAACGTTTACATTTTTCAATACAATTTAGGACAAGTTTATTTGACTCAAACAAAGTATTATTTTTCTTAGTGCTTTTTCATTTTTAAATAAAAAAGAAACTATTTAAAGTTTTTAAATATGAATTAAATTTATAATTAACTCTTAGAAGCAGATTTTCAAATTTTACTATTGTAAATACTCAAAGAAATAACTTTTTTATAAGTGTTTAATTAGTGCAGATCTAGCAATTAAGTATTATTGTAAGTCGGAAATATTTCCGTAAACCACAGTTAGTTGCAAAAAAATTTTAGTTAGAACATTATGTTTTATTTTTATTATATAATTTTTAATTTATAACATTTTTTTTCATAAATAAACGTCTGATGTAGCTTGAGTTTTAAAAAATTTTACGCTTCTTTTTATTTTACTTATTTCTTAAGGTTTAAATAATATATTGTAGCTACCTAGTTGCATTTTCCTACTGTATGAATAAACAATTCTCTGATGGTCAAAGGGCAGATTGACAATTAGAGCTTTTCCTGCAGACAATGCGACTCTCTAGGGCGTTTAACTTAAATTCCACTTCAGGCAATATCTATTTCAATGTTTGGATTCGAAAAAATAAAATACTTATTCTTTTGTGTTAACAGAAAATCTAACTTTAAACTTCTTGTAAGAGCTAAAACAAAAGTAGGTACCACAAAACTTTTGAACTAGGTAAGATGTATGGCTGGTTTTGCTTTAGTTAAAAAAAGAACCCAACAAATAAAACGAAACTTCAAAGAAGTTAAATTCATGAAATTCTGTAAATAGAAGTGATAATTAATAGCTAATGTAGCTTAAAAATTCTTTAAAGAACAATTTTTAAATTTAAATAAAAATTTTACTAACCAAATTAAAAATTAATATGAAAAAGGTTTAACTTGTGTAAACAAAACACATTTAAATAAGCAATTAAAATAAAAAAATAAAACTAAAACTTATATAACTAAAAAAAAGTTAGTAGATTTCATTATTTCGTTGCTTAAACATTGTTTGTTTTCCACTAGTTACACTTAAATAAGAAGTTTAAAAATTTATAAATTTTATGATCGTGACGAAACACGTGCACAGGTCAAAACAATTGAGTTAATCGTATGATCTTCAGTAGTAAAATCAACTATTGTTAGGTGGAATAATTATTAAATTTTATTAAAAAACTTTTAACATCTTATATACTATACAGTATATTCAAAACAAAATTAAAAAGAAAAAATCTTTTGAACTGTAGATTGGAACAACTATTTCAAAAAGAAACTTTTTTTTTCAATGAATTATTGTTTAGTAATATAGTATTAATATATAGTTAATCTCCTCGCAAAATACAACCCTCGTTACTTATTTATTTTTATATACATTTAAAAAAAAACACTTTGTTTTGTCATTTTAATGCCCATTAGCACCAGTCTAAATTCAAATGAAATTAGTAAGGCTCTTGTCTATAAACTTGCTTATTTATATAATTTGTATTATACCAAAACGTTTGTTTAAACTTTTAGCTACGTCACTACAAGTCAGCAGTAAAACCACGTAAAACTAGCTTAGTTGTATTTAAAGTCTGTTTTTAGAGTAAAACTGTGTTTTTTTTTACATGCTGCAGTTTTCCAGCCGACTGCAGTTTGCCATTATTGGTTTATGTAAGGTTTATAATGTCTGTTACTAGAATAGCTAAAAAACTCTAAATATGTTACAAAATAATGTACATTGTATAAGTGTCTAAATAAATTAAAATTTTGTTCTTCATATAGTATAAACAAAATGTGCTAACATATAAGAGAATTTTCAAATATGATTTTTTTATTTCTTTAATTTTCCTAGGCTCTTTAAAATATTTGTACTTTGGAGTTAAGTTGAGTTTACAAAGAAAACTTATATTAGTTAGTGAGCCATAATAATGTTTACTAGAAAAAAGATAAACTGTTGCTTTCAAACACAAAAAATTGTTTAGTAGTTATTCTTTGGTCAAAACAATTTTATTAAATTTATATTAGATAAGTTTGTTACTAAAAAAGTTGTAACATATTAAAATCTATAAAGCATAGTAAAGTTTAAATGATTTTTTTATTATAATGTTATGATAATCAAAAGTTTGTATTATACTTTTATTTTACATTCCGTGTTAATAAATAAGTGTTGTATTTAAGCTTAAACTTTCTTGCCTAATACAAGGTTTATGATGTTACCGGAATAGCTATATGAAATTATGCATTTATTTGATTTTATTATAAAGTCATAACGTAATGTGTAATATAAATAAATCATCACATAATGTTCTATAGTAAAAGAGGTAAACAAAACTTTTGATGAATACATTGTTATTAAAACTTGTTCTTATCATTAGTCTTTTGTTTAACGTGGTTTTCGACTTCAAATACTTAGATGAAGTAAACAACGCTTTATAAATTGTTCGTTTTATAAGTTATTGTTAAACAGCATAAATTTACAGCAACAAAAATAAACTGCAATAACACGATTAATTATATTTGTAGTCATACATGTTAGCTTATGCAGTAGAATTTATTTGAATTTACAAACTAAGTGTTTGTTTTTTCTATGTTAGAATTAATAAATAAGTTTATTAAACTTGTAAAAAATAGCTGTATGACTTAGTAGGATATGAACAACAAGTGTTTTATCTTTGTAGTCATTTAATTTGTCTATTTAAGACTAGTTAAGCTGCTTGAATATAACTTTCTATGTTTAGTAATTAAAAACAGTACTAAATAAAATAGTAGTTTGAACTAATTTTTGAAACAGATTTGACAATAGGTAGTTTATTTAGCTTATATAAGAGTTACACAAAAATTAAAATAAAATCTATAATCAATAAACACAAAAACGTGTCATGTAGTATTATATTCCTAAAACTACAACTAGTTTAAAAGTTAATCTTTTTTAAAAATTTCTAACTATAACTTAAATAATAAATAATTAGGCTTATTGACTAAATACACTACCTTTTGTCAAAACTGTTTCAAAAATTTATTCAAGCTTTTATTTTATTTTAGTACTTTATTTACCACTAAATTTTATACCTTGTCAATAAACTGTTGTGTTTACTTATAAAACTGTCCTAAAGCAATCCGTATTGTTAAGTATAAATAAAAACAAAGTTATTTTTCAAGTTTAGTGTTAGTAAATACCAAAAAAGATTAATACACCTTCGATTTTATCATTTAAACTTAATAACAAATATTATTATAAAGTTGCAAATAGTCTACTATTAATTTATTAAATTTTATTTAAGCTGTATTATGAACAGCTTTGAAAATAATATTAACCATCAAGCACCAATAATTATAAAAGTTTGGAAGTTTTTATTAAAAAATTTCGTATGAGTATTTGTTGGAAAACAAAATTAGCGTTAATAGTAGTTTGTAAACTAATTACATATTTTCTTTTATATTCACATTGAAGGTTAAAATATAATAAAGTTCTACGCCAGATTTCATTTAAACAACTTTAAAAAATTGCATACTCAAATGACTTATTTCTTATTTTTCGATTATTTATTAATGTGTCTAAGGAATGTAGTATAGTAATGAAATTAAAAGAAAATCCATTTAATAACATAAAATTAAAGTATGTTTGTAAAACATTTTTACTTTAACGAAAAAATTAATTTAAAAACTTAACTCTACATACTATTTTTTCATAAAAATTGCATCTTACATAACAACAAACTTTCATCATTAGATTTATACAACAAACTTTAAAATTAGATGTATATCTAAGTTTTAAAAAGCATTATAAAACTGCATTATATATTTATTATACTTAACTTGTTGATAAATAATTGCTTAAAGATAAATAATGTTCGGAAAAATTAAAAAAATAGCTTAACTAGTTCACACAATTTTTGATTTTTATTTATATATGAAAACTGTTTTTATTACAAGATTTGAAATAATAAAAATTCAGAAACACCATAGCTTAATCTTGAATTTGATCTTACTGTTTATTGTTATGATATGGCTTATTTTTCATTGTCCCAAATGATAATTTGAACTGGTTAAAAGCACTATATTATTATATATACCATAATTGTTAGTTTTAAATCATTTAAAGATCGACCTGTTTAAATCAATTAAAAAATAAATAAATATATATATATATATCAGTTTAACTAAATGTTAGGCATTGCAAAAATAGAATTTTGGCAACTATTGAATACTGCTTAGCAACAAATATTAATTTAGATATAAGCTTTTCTTTTCTTATTTTAAAAGTTAAACATATCTTAATACTCAATTGGATATATCTTTTAATAATTCCAATTTAAACCAAATAAAATTAAAAAAAAAAACTTTCTTAAATGTAAACTCTTGATAATTATTTTTTTTTCAAATTTATTATTAATAAAAATTTTACTTTGTAATTGGCTTTATTAAAAATCTCACTAAATCACATATTTAACTTGCTTGTGTTTTATTTATATTAAATTATTCATTTTAAATTTAGATTTTCTTTGTATAACTTGATATCATAATGTATACAAACCGCTCAAGACTTCCATAAATTTAATACTTTCCTTAGTAACCAACAATATGTTTTAAACCATGATTCTAAATTATCTAAGTTGTTTTTTATTTAATGAAAAACAAGTTTTCTGTTCATGTTAAGTCATGAATGATTAAAACAAAAAAATTCTTATGATCAGTTTTATGTTAAATAATCTAAAGTTTTTATAAAGTTATTTAAACAAATACAATGAAACGTTATAAAAAGTATAATTTTAAAACATACAAATTTAACAGAAATTATGAAAATATTAGCTTAAAATTTTACTTACAAATAATGATATAACATTATTTGATTTTGATAAATATTATTTTACTAGCAACTTTTTATGAAAACATTTTATTCAAATTTACATTATAAATACAAACTTGATGACGTAGCTTGATATAACTTTGATTATCGTTAGTCGTTGTAAATTTTGTAGTTATAAAGTAATTATGAGCCGAAACGTTCTACATCCCTCATTTCAAGTCATTTCATGTGGCTCAAGAAAATTCCTTTAAAACGCCACTTAATCATACAATTTTTTAGTTTGTACTTTTTATCAAAAGTATGTACAAATTAAAATTATAAAAAATAATTTTATAATATTATAATTTTGAAATTAAGAGCATTAATTAGTTGCATTTTCCTACTGTATGAATAAACAATTCTCTGATGGTCAAAGGGCAGATTGACAATTAGAGCTTTTCTTGCAGACAATGCGACTCTCTAGGGCGTTTAACTTAAATTCCACTTCAGGCAATATCTATTTCAATGTTTGGATTCGAAAAAATAAAATACTTATTCTTTTGTGTTAACAGAAAATCTAACTTTAAACTTCTTGTAAGAGCTAAAACAAAAGTAGGTACCACAAAACTTTTGAACTAGGTAAGATGTATGGCTGGTTTTGCTTTAGTTAAAAAAAGAACCCAACAAATAAAACGAAACTTCAAAGAAGTTAAATTCATGAAATTCTGTAAATAGAAGTGATAATTAATAGCTAATGTAGCTTAAAAATTCTTTAAAGAACAATTTTTAAATTTAAATAAAAATTTTACTAACCAAATTAAAAATTAATATGAAAAAGGTTTAACTTGTGTAAACAAAACACATTTAAATAAGCAATTAAAATAAAAAAATAAAACTAAAACTTATATAACTAAAAAAAAGTTAGTAGATTTCATTATTTCGTTGCTTAAACATTGTTTGTTTTCCACTAGTTACACTTAAATAAGAAGTTTAAAAATTTATAAATTTTATGATCGTGACGAAACACGTGCACAGGTCAAAACAATTGAGTTAATCGTATGATCTTCAGTAGTAAAATCAACTATTGTTAGGTGGAATAATTATTAAATTTTATTAAAAAACTTTTAACATCTTATATACTATACAGTATATTCAAAACAAAATTAAAAAGAAAAAATCTTTTGAACTGTAGATTGGAACAACTATTTCAAAAAGAAACTTTTTTTTTCAATGAATTATTGTTTAGTAATATAGTATTAATATATAGTTAATCTCCTCGCAAAATACAACCCTCGTTACTTATTTATTTTTATATACATTTAAAAAAAAACACTTTGTTTTGTCATTTTAATGCCCATTAGCACCAGTCTAAATTCAAATGAAATTAGTAAGGCTCTTGTCTATAAACTTGCTTATTTATATAATTTGTATTATACCAAAACGTTTGTTTAAACTTTTAGCTACGTCACTACAAGTCAGCAGTAAAACCACGTAAAACTAGCTTAGTTGTATTTAAAGTCTGTTTTTAGAGTAAAACTGTGTTTTTTTTTACATGCTGCAGTTTTCCAGCCGACTGCAGTTTGCCATTATTGGTTTATGTAAGGTTTATGATGTCTGTTACCGGAATAGCTTAAAAACTTTAAATACTTTACAAAATAATATACATTTTATAACTGTCTTAATAAAATAAAGTTTTATACTTCATATAGTATAAACAAAATGTGCTAACATTTTAGGAAACTTTCAAATATGTTTTTTTATTCCTTAAATTTTCCTAGGCTCTTTGAAATATTAGTATTTTGGAGTTAAGTTGAGTTTACAAAGAAAACTTATATTAGTTAGTGAGCCATAATAATGTTTACTAGAAAAAAGATAAACTGTTGCTTTCAAACACAAAAAATTGTTTAGTAGTTATTCTTTGGTCAAAACAATTTTATTAAATTTATATTAGATAAGTTTGTTACTAAAAAAGTTGTAACATATTAAAATCTATAAAGCATAGTAAAGTTTAAATGATTTTTTTATTATAATGTTATGATAATCAAAAGTTTGTATTATACTTTTTTTTTACATTCCGTGTTAATAAATAAGTGTTGTATTTAAGCTTAAACTTTCTTGCCTAATACAAGGTTTATGATGTTACCGGAATAGCTATATGAAATTATGCATTTATTTGATTTTATTATAAAGTCATAACGTAATGTGTAATATAAATAAATCATCACATAATGTTCTATAGTAAAAGAGGTAAACAAAACTTTTGATGAATACATTGTTATTAAAACTTGTTCTTATCATTAGTCTTTTGTTTAACGTGGTTTTCGACTTCAAATACTTAGATGAAGTAAACAACACTTTATAAATTGTTCGTTTTATAAGTTATTGTTAAACAGCATAAATTTACAGCAACAAAAATAAACTGCAATAACACGATTAATTATATTTGTAGTCATACATGTTAGCTTATGCAGTAGAATTTATTTGAATTTACAAACTAAGTGTTTGTTTTTTCAATGTTAGAATTAATAAATAAGTTTATTAAACTTGTAAAAAATAGCTGTATGACTTAGTAGGATATGAACAACAAGTGTTTTATCTTTGTAGTCATTTAATTTGTCTATTTAAGACTAGTTAAGCTGCTTGAATATAACTTTCTATGTTTAGTAATTAAAAACAGTACTAAATAAAATAGTAGTTTGAACTAATTTTTGAAACAGATTTGACAATAGGTAGTTTATTTAGCTTATATAAGAGTTACACAAGAATTAAAATAAAATCTATAATCAATAAACACAAAAACGTGTCATGTAGTATTATATTCCTAAAACTACAACTAGTTTAAAAGTTAATCTTTTTTAAAAATTTCTAACTATAACTTAAATAACAAATAATTAGGCTTATTGACTAAATACACTACCTTTTGTCAAAACTGTTTCAAAAATTTATTCAAGCTTTTATTTTATTTTAGTACTTTATTTACCACTAAATTTTATACCTTGTCAATAAACTGTTGTGTTTACTTATAAAACTGTCCTAAAGCAATCCGTATTGTTAAGTATAAATAAAAACAAAGTTATTTTTCAAGTTTAGTGTTAGTAAATACCAAAAAAGATTAATACACCTTCGATTTTATCATTTAAACTTAATAACAAATATTATTATAAAGTTGCAAATAGTCTACTATTAATTTATTAAATTTTATTTAAGCTGTATTATGAACAGCTTTGAAAATAATATTAACCATCAACCACCAATAATTATAAAAGTTTGGAAGTTTTTATTAAAAAATTTCGTATGAGTATTTGTTGGAAAACAAAATTAGCGTTAATAGTAGTTTGTAAACTAATTACATATTTTCTTTTATATTCACATTGAAGGTTAAAATATAATAAAGTTCTACGCCAGATTTCATTTAAACAACTTTAAAAAATTGCATACTCAAATGACTTATTTCTTATTTTTCGATTATTTATTAATGTGTCTAAGGAATGTAGTATAGTAATGAAATTAAAAGAAAATCCATTCAATAACATAAAATTAAAGTATGTTTGTAAAACATTTTTACTTTAACGAAAAAATTAATTTAAAAACTTAACTCTACATACTATTTTTTCATAAAAATTGCATCTTACATAACAACAAACTTTAATCATTAGATTTATACAACAAACTTTAAAATTAGATGTATATCTAAGTTTTAAAAAGCATTATAAAACTGCATTATATATTTATTATACTTAACTTGTTGATAAATAATTGCTTAAAGATAAATAATGTTCGGAAAAATTAAAAAAATAGCTTAACTAGTTCACACAATTTTTGATTTTTATTTATATATGAAAACTGTTTTTATTACAAGATTTGAAATAATAAAAATTCAGAAACACCATAGCTTAATCTTAAATTTGATCTTACTGTTTGTTGTTATGATATGGCTTATTTTTCATTGTCCCAAATGATAATTTGAACTGGTTAAAAGCACTATATTATTATATATACCATAGTTGTTAGTTTTAAATCATTTAAAGATCGACCTGTTTAAATCAATTTAAAAATAAATAAATATATATATATATATCAGTTTAACTAAATGTTAGGCATTGCAAAAATAGAATTTTGGCAACTATTGAATACTGCTTAGCAACAAATATTAATTTAGATATAAGCTTTTCTTTTCTTATTTTAAAAGTTAAACATATCTTAATACTCAATTGGATATATCTTTTAACAATTCCAATTTAAACCAAATAAAATTAAAAAAGAAACTTTCTTAAATGTAAACTCTTGATAATTATTTTTTTTTCAAATTTATTATTAATAAAAATTTTACTTTGTAATTGGCTTTATTAAAAATCTCACTAAATCACATATTTAACTTGCTTGTGTTTTATTTATATTAAATTACTCATTTTAAATTTAGATTTTCTTTGTATAACTTGATATCATAATGTATACAAACCGCTGAAGACTTCCATAAATTTAATACTTTCCTTAGTAACCAACAATATGTTTTAAACCATGATTCTAAATTATCTAAGTTGTTTTTTATTTAATGAAAAACAAGTTTTCTGTTCATGTTAAGTCATGAATGATTAAAACAAAAAAATTCTTATGATCAGTTTTATGTTAAATAATCTAAAGTTTTTATAAAGTTATTTAAACAAATACAATGAAACGTTATAAAAAGTATAATTTTAAAACATACAAATTTAACAGAAATTATGAAAATATTAGCTTAAAATTTTACTTACAAATAATGATATAACATTATTTGATTTTGATAAATATTATTTTACTAGCAACTTTTTATGAAAACATTTTATTCAAATTTACATTATAAATACAAACTTGATGACGTAGCTTGATATAACTTTGATTATCGTTAGTCGTTGTAAATTTTGTAGTTATAAAGTAATTATGAGCCGAAACATTCTACATCCCTCATTTCAAGTCATTACATGTGGCTCAAGAAAATTCCTTTAAAACGCCACTTAATCATACAATTTTTTAGTTTGTACTTTTTATCAAAAGTATGTACAAATTAACATTATAAAAAATAATTTTATAATATTATAATTTTGAAATTAAGAGCTTTTAGGTAAAACTCTTTTCACATTTTATAATACTTTTAAATATATTTTTATAAGATATATCTTTAAATAAATGTAATTTTTAAGAAAACCTGTTTTTTACTACGATCTGAATAGCATCAAATAAACATAAGGTTGTATTGTGACGATTAGATAATAAAATAATTAATTGAAATTGAAAAAATTGAAAACAAAAGAATGTAATATATATTAAACTAAAAATTTTCTTCACTGACGTGATGTAGTAAAATCTTAAGACAAATAATAGTTTTTTATTTATTTATATCTAGCTAGTACATTTTAAATCAGTATCTTTTTTTAGAATTTTAGTTTTTACGGCCTTAACCGGCTGATTTTTCACATATACTGAGTTAGTTATAAACATTTTTTAATATTTTATAGACTGAGTTTTTTAGTTTGATATCAACAATTCTATGAACTTTTACAGTTAACTTAATATTAAAGAATACAAACATAAACATTTAAAAGACTTTGTAAATATAATACTTTAAGCTTTTTTAACTTTTTCAGCTTTTTTAACTCATGGTATAAAATACCACATTTAATTTTTGGTTTAAAAACAAATTATTTCAACGCAGTTAAGGACTTTGAAGAAAATAATCATATTATTCAACATTAAAGGAAATTAACTTGTTTTAAATTTTTAATTTTAACTTACTATTTATAGATTAAAAAATATTTAAACAAAGCTAACTTTAAAGAGCAATAGAGAAACAGAAACTAATTTAAAACTTTGTTAGACAATATTAGACAATATTTAGCTCGTTTATTATTTTCATTAAAACAAATAGATTACAGCAACTTACATATGCGTATGTAAATTATAAAAAATTCTTAGATTAAATAGAATTTTTGTTTGCGAAATTTTTTTACAAACCTTATTTTTTGATGAACAAATGTGTAAAAGTTGTTAAACAGCTTTAAATAACCTAAACAAATTGTTAATCACTAAAAACTTGAATATATAAGAAAAAGAGCTTTTATGCTTTACTTAGTTGTAATTTTTTAATCAACGTATATATTTAAAATTAAAATCTAAATGTTACCTTCTTATAAAGTTTCAAGTTTTTGGGTGTTAATTTAATAGTGTTTAAGAAATGATCGAATGTTGTTTAAGAAAGTGTTAAAATAATCAGAGATATTTCAAAGCATTTCAAGAAGAAATTTCAAAAAAGTTTTAATTTGTATAAAGTTGTATATTTACCGATGATAGTTAGGATATTGTGCAGAAAATAATTTGCAAATGTAAGTTTAAATAATAAAACTTTTAACTAGTTATACTTGTTCCTTGTTCTCAACAGTTCAAACAAGTACAAACTTGTACACTGGTATACTATTAAAATCCTTTTTTTCTTTGTTTGCTAACTAATTTTATAAATTTGTTGCAATTTTCTTTTTCTTATCACTATCGCTGTTTCTCCTAACCCTTACCCTTGATCAGTAAGCGGTTCGCGAATTTAACTGGGTTTATTTTTAGCGTATGTCCCTACAATATAATTTTTTAAAAAATCGATAGTAAATACTAGCAGTTTAAAGAATATTAAATAATTAGTTATAACACAAAAACGTGTTTAAGTATTTAATATCTACTTGAATTGTAAACTTAATTCAAATAGATAGTAATTAGTACAATGTTACTTATATAAATAAAAAAATTAAAAAACTGATATCTATTATCATTGGTTTTAAAATTTGCTTTTTATTTTAAAACATAGACATTTTAACTTCACGATCATTTATATTGCTTAAAATCATTTCTATGTTCAAACTTTTATTAAAAAAGGAACATTAAATAAAGTTTCGAATTAGTTTAATTTTTTTAGGTTTGTGTAGGCCGTGTAAAAGTTTGTTGTGATTGGATGTACACGATACTTATATTAGTAAAAAAAGCTTAGTTTGCTGATGTTTTATGTGTTAGTTATATCGTAATTTTCTTTTTTTTTAT
The DNA here is from genome assembly GCF_965202585.1 of Thalia democratica. Lineage (NCBI taxonomy): Eukaryota > Metazoa > Chordata > Thaliacea > Salpida > Salpidae > Thalia > Thalia democratica. The sequence goes on along the minus strand of NC_139166.1, from coordinate 102,292,921 downwards.
AAAATACATCAGTATTTTCAAAAACTCGATTTAAATTTAAACAGTAAAATAAGTTATTTGAAAACATGTTTATCAAACTAGAAGTTTAATTAGCCTGTTTGATTTAAAAACATATGTAGTTGAAAAACTAGCTTTAGGTTTTCTATTATATAAGATAAACGCTATCCGTGTTTTATAATTATTTAAATTAGCACATAATCTTCTTATTTACAAAATTGTAAACGTTTACAGCAAGTAAAACACAACTTGTTAAGATGCTCTGAAAAACTCAACTCTGTAAAACACTTAAATGTTTCATTTATTTATTCAAGTAACCTGCCAAGTAGGTACTCAACTCATAGGTATGAACTTTTTAATCAAAATACGTTGTGTTCCAAACGTATTTTTTTAATCTTGAAAACAGAATAACTAATTTGAATTAAGTGGCACAAACACATTATATATTTAAAAATTAGCTACAGTGTATAAAGTTCAATAAAATTTAAAGGAAAGAAAAGGAAAGTAAGTTATGAACGTACAAATTTATACCACTGATTTAAAATAAACATCTTCAGTTTATTTTTTGACGAACATAACGTGTAATTTAATTTACCTACTCCATGACAAAAACCTAAGTATAGAAATACTTAAAGATTCATAAAAAATTTAGATAAAAAAAAAACGATGAAATATTTACAAACTCCATGATTGAACATAAGTTTAAAAAGCGATACTTATAAAATTAATAACATGGCAATTAATATATATATATATATACTTTATAATTAGAATGTAAATTTAAAACGAAAATCAAAGGGTGATATTTATGAAAACAAAACACAATACAATTGGAATTTATTTAAAACTAGATGCTTCAGTTTATCAAAAACTATTATAGAATTTAAAAAATACTTTGTAAAAAAAACTAAATGGTTTAGTAAAAACTTTTAAGTAGTAAAAGTAAAACTCATAGTGAAGTGTTTATTGATGCACTTATGTTTATGTCTCATTCATACAATTCAAAATTCAAATAAACATTATGATTTTCTAAGAATTTATATTATAAAGCACATGTTTATAACTTTCTATTCATAGAATTTCGCAAGTTTAAACTGATGTAAACCAGCATCAATGTGAAATAAATTATTTTTTTTTTTAAACTGAAATTATATTATATTTATATCTAAAAAATAGATTTTGTAATTTGGTTAAAGCTTCTTTATTTTGTAAAACTTAAACCAATTTCCTATATTTAATCTTGTCATTTACTCAACCGCAAAAAAAACAAAAAATAAAACTGTTCATTTTTTATAAGGCAAGTTTTATTATGTTATAAATAATGTATAAGAACAACGTATTGTAAAATCTTATACAAATTTATTTTATAGCAATATTACTAAAATTTATGAATATACTGCAAGAATTTATTTATTATAATCTATCAAACAGCTGTAAACTTAAAGAATATCTAAGAAAAAAAAAATCTGATGTTATAAAGTTTGAAGTGTAAGCATACCGGTTTACACCGGTCAAAATACTAATCTACTAAAAAATTTGTAAAAACTTAGTCTTTACTTCATTATATAAATGCTAAAATATTTAAACTACTTTTAATATTTTGTTACGTCATTATAATGATAATAAACTATATAGTATTCTTCTTTTATTACATTAATACATGTTTCTGTGTGTTAACGAATTAACACACTTCAACGGAGCTCAGAAAAAAAAATACTATAAGGAAAGAATAAAAGCTAAAGTAGGTATATACATGTGTCAATTAAAAATAAAAATAATTGGTTTAGACTTTTAAAGGTTAATAGTTAATAATAGATAAAATACGTAATATTTAATCCAAGTTTTACAAAAATATATAATATTTGCTATTATTAAGTCTAAATAAAAAAAATTAAAGTAAAAATATAAAGTAAAACAACAAATCATAACTCAAACTACTTAGATGAAAATGAAGTAAGTACTAATTCTCAATATTTACTGTTTACTAATCCTTGAAATAATATATCTAATAATTACATCACAATACATACGAACAAAGTTAATATAAGTTCATATGTATATAAATATATTATATTTTCATAATAGTCGTATTTAATATAAAGTATTTTATCTATTATCAAACATTTGTCTTTAAAAATATATTGCAATCATTTTTATTTTTAAATGATACATGTATAAACCTACTTTAGCTTCTAATTTTTACTTAGATTATTTTTTTTTTTCCAGTGCTCTGTTTAGATTGTCAATTAATTAATTAATTTATAGAAATATGTGTTAATGTAATAAAAGATTGATACTGTTGAATTTGTTATTATTATATAATTCAGTCAACTTACTTTGATATAATATTTTGTTTACAAATGATTATATTTATACTTTAAATAGTTACGTCATTAAATAGACATAACTAATTATGCATTTTTTTAATAAACTGGCATTTAAATTTATTTTAATTTTTATCAGTGACTTTTTTATTGTAAAAAGCCGGCCTTTAATTTGTTAGAAACAATATAACATTAATTTTTGATATAAACTCAAAAGGTGTATGATGAATTTCTGTTTCATGATTAATATTATAAAAAATAGTTAAGTTTTAGATTAAATTAGGATATATTTTCAAAAACTATTTATTTTAAATAAAAAATATTTTATAACTTATTGTTTTTTACTAATTCTTTAATAATATTCTACAAAAATAGTTTAGTTATATTATGTTTTTTTTTAATTAATCTGACTACAATATCGAGATCTATGAACGAAAACTTCTTAAAATACTTTGTCAAACTTAAAAAGGTAAAATAAAAACAAAATATATTTAGTATAAAAAACTTTTAAAATATTTTTTTATTTAAAGCTTTAAAATTTCTAGAATTTTACAAAGTCTAAAAGAAAACATTTATTCAACTAGAATTATTATTTGAACGAATTTATTTAACATGTGATAGAAGCTCAAATTGACAGTTACTTTCAGAAGTATATTTAAGGTAACTTTTTTTTAAACTGAAGCCGTTTTATTACTAAAAGTCATGTAACCATCTAATAAAAGCAAGGTATAAAGTATTAAATTAAAAGTTTATATATTGTTATTTTATTTTAAATACGTCAGTACCTAGCTATTTTTACTTTCATAACAATGGACATATTTTTTAAAAACTATACTTTTGTAACTTAAAAATAGTTTTTTAATTTTTTTTTAATTTATCATAATTTTAAAATAATTTAAATTATAAAAAAATTAACAGTTTAAAATCTAGATATTCTCGTAAACCATTTAATTTAGCAAAAATAAGTTTTCCTGCTTTAATAAGTATAGGATAAAATTAATTAATAAATTTATTCTAATTTAAAATTAATTTTGAACTGGGCTACCGTGTATATATACATTGTAGTAAAACAACTTGAATTAAAATCAAATTTTTAAGTAAAATGTTTTTTATAATTGTGTAATAAATTTAAACCACTAGTTCTACCTTACATATATAATGGTTTTTAATATATTACAAATTTTATATAAAATTACTAACATAAAACGCTTAAATAAATTTAACTAGGTTGAACAAATGAAAAAAAAAGTCATATTTATATCAAAACACTTATTATCTGCGCATAATAAGTTTTTGAATGCTCTAAAGGTCAGTAAAAATTAATACTTATTTAATCCTGTATTACTAAGCTTTACTAAAATTTGTACAAACATTTATAAAATAAAATTTGTTTTACTTACACTCTCTAAACAACGTTAGTTAAAATTTTTTTTATGTTGTTGTTAAGAAAAAAACGTGAAGCTGTTTAATACAGCTAAAAATTAGTATACGAAATGTTGTAAGTTTCTATAGTAAATGATATAATTAAAAGTTAGTTAATTTTTTTTAAAGACGTCACAGCTAAAATATATAAAATATTTTCAATGTAAAATTTTATAAGTTTTTATTATCAGTAGAAGTCTTATTTTTACTTATAAATTAATAATACTAAACATTAATCTTTTATTCTATAAATTATAACTATGTGTTTACAATTTTTTTGTTAATGGAACTTTAATTTTACATTTGTCTATAATCTAAATAATCAGTAGTTAAAATGTTTTTATTGCCATAATGTATGAATACGACAAGTTTTTTAAAAAAATTTATGTAAAAAAATTAACAAGTTGTAAATTAAACTTTGAAACTTTCAGAAAAGTTCTTAGATATTATAATATAATTTTTTTATTACTTCATACAGTTTCAATAGAACATTGTGTTTTAGGTTTTTCTGTAGAGAAATATATTACTGATTGTTGTAATCTTTAAAATACAATACCATTATATTGAGTATTATAATGTTTTAAAAAGTTTTACACAAATAACTTAATATAATTATTAAACAATTCCTTAACTCAAATATATTTTTTACCTTAAAAATACAGAAGTTTGTTTCGTAAAAATTAGTGATTGTAAGATTAATTAACTGTTTTAAACGATATTAGTTAACTAAACGTAACGATTAGAATAAAACGTACTAGCATTTCGTAATTTTTGAAATTATGTAAAAACTAATTTCTATAAATGTTACGCTATTAATGAGTAAAACTATAGAACTTTAGTAAGAAAAAAATATATCTTACAAAATACACAACTTGTTTATTATCAAAAAAAATTCTCTAAACATTATGAGAAGAACCGTTTTTGTTGCTATGAAGTGGATTATAAAGCTGTTTAGACAGCTGAAAACTATAAAATTATATTGAATGCTACTATAAATAAAAAAAATGATGATTATATATTCGCGTAGTTATATATTAATGTTTGTGATTTTGTGGATAAGACAACCAAGCTGCAATAACTATAAAATTTTTGTATAAATTCCTAAAGTTTAATTTTATATTACATTATAGAAAACTTTACTTCATTTTATTAACTTTATTTTTGATTGTTAAAATTTTATGGATATTCTGTTTTTTAAATATTTAAACAACAATTTAATAGCAAATGACGTTTTATTGTTTTAGTGACTTTAAAATTGTACATTCTGAATCTTTGTAGATAACGCCATTGATACTTAACTATAAACTTGACTAATAGTTTATTAGAAATTATAATTTACGATTCTCATCATTTACAATTTGTAGCTGTAATGACAGATCATGATTAACTTTATTTAAAACATGACTTACATAGAATGCAACATAATTAAATGATTTTAAAAGTACTTAAACACTCAACTAAAAATTTATATCAATTTAAAAATTTTTGGTATTTGTTGTCCCGAATTTTTAGTTAAAAAAGAACTTAGTTTGTTTAAGAAGTTGTAACAAATAAGATAGTTATAAAATTGTTTAACGCCACAAACACTTGACCTTAAAGTTAACAAATAAATTAGTAAAGTTTTATATTACCATACCCAATATCAACCAATTTTAGCTTTAATGACAGCTTAATTGACTTTATTTAATGCAAGATTTGTATGAAGTATAATCAGTATACAAGTAGTATTTGATTAACAAAATATTTATTTTTTTTAATTTGATAATTACTAAAAGTGTTGTAAATTTTTTATAGTCCTTTTTAAATTTTTCAATATAAAAGTTAATTATACTATGGCACCTTGCTATTATAAAGTTTTAAGCTTTTTTCAGCTGAAAATCTAACTCAAATGTCATAAGTAATATTAATAAAAACGTTAGTCTAAAATAAATTAAAAGTTTATGTTTTTTGATTATATTGTAAATACGTTACTACTTTGATATTTTTTGATTGCGAAAAAATACGACTTAGTTCTTTAACAGAAATTATTTTTTTAATTTATTAAAGCTTATTGTATTTGTTTTTATATACTCATCAAATACATATCTTATACAAAGTATAATTAAAAACTGACACTTTAAAAAACATTTAAGTTTAATTTAAATTAATTTTTCTGTTGAATTTTTTCAATATGTAAAAAAAAAATTGTCCTTGCTTCTACCCAACATTCTAAGTATTATATTAAAGTGATACAACTTGAACTAAAAGTACAAGTTTCAGTAGATAACATACAACTTGAAAGTATTAACTAAATGTTTACGTATTTATCATACTTTATTTTATTCATTTTATGTATTAATACATATTAGTTAATATGAAGTACAAAAAAATAAGTTGGTATTTTGCTTATTTATACTTTTTAAATTATAACAAAAGGTTTTTGTAATATTCAGAAGAAAATTATTATAAAAAATGGTGTATAAAAACTTTTTTTTTTTTAATTCCGGTAATAACCAGAAAAACTAATTAGCAAAAACTGAAGTAGTGATAAAAGTGTTTCTAAGACACTTAAATACATAAAGTAAAAATATTTTCAAGTATAGACATGATAATACTCGCTATTGTACATAAAAATCAAAGAAGTTAATTTGATGTACTAAGTAGTAAAAGTTACTTTATCGCAAGATATGATTATTAATAAGTTAATTTAGTTTTTAAACGTGATTATTTAATATTTATATATATAAAGAGTAACTGTATATGTTAATGAACTACTATATTTGAAAAAAAAGTTTTAAGTATGCACAGTTGAAATATTTCTATACACAATAAAAATAATTAGATAAAAACTGGACACAGACTAATTCGTTTTTTTTTTTATTGATTCCATTCGTCATTACAAACTCTCAAGATTGTTTAAACATTAAAAATGTGTTTCGTTCACTGTAAAATACTAATTGCCATTATAAACTGAAGTTTATACTATATTTTATATTGTGATTAAATAAAAGAAGCGAAAATCAATTTTCGTTAGACAAGTGTATTTTAAAGATATTAGTTCAAACAACTTAATTAATTTTTTAGTATGAAAACCGGTATCTAAGCAACAAAAGCTTTATATAAGCTTCTAGTTTGTAATACATTATATTAGTCAAAAAACAATTTAATAAACAAAATCTGCTAACAAAAGTTTCAAACAAACATAATCTGCGAATAAGTTACTCGTATACGGCAAATTTAGAGACACTTCGTTTAGGCAGACACCAAAATATTTTTAATCAGTTTTCAGGAGTTCAGAGTCAATGTGATTGCCCTGGCAACTGTAAATATAATTTGAATGGAGGCAATTGCCGTTCGAATGATATTGTTAACAGGGCCACAGTTAACTTTGGCTTAGAGACGAGGTTCTACGTCGGCTTGTGCTCGACTCAGTTTAGATTCAGGTATGCCAATTAAAAAAATATTTTACAGGCGGCATGTATGAAAATGATATAGAGCTTGCAAAGTATGTTTGTTGGTTAAAGCGCAGCGTCATTGACTTTGAAATTTCCTTGGAAGTTATAATAATGGCAAAGTATATAACTAACGGTAAGTCCCCGATATATAGGCTGTGTCTCAAAGAAGCAACAGCTGTTGTATATGTATTGAAACATAAGAGATGCTAAAACAAAAGAAGCGAGTTTGTATCATCCTGTAGACAATTAAAAAATTCATTTTGAAACAAGTTTTAATTTCATCTTATATTAATTTAAATTTCTATTTTTACTTAACTTTTTTATCTTATATTTATTTATTCAATTTTCTTTTTAGTTATGTAGTCACTCACTGAAGATAAATAAATTTGTTCCAGTTTATCGTCAAGTGGTAAGTTAATTTCTGCACAAGCAGTTTTGCATGATTTTTAACAGTATCAAATTTACGTCATAATATAGTTACGCTCAATTTTAAAACTTTTATTCATATGCTTTGTTTTGTGCTTTTTTTTTTTTGAACTATGCAGTTGAGAAGTGCACAGGCACGAAACTCGAGTTCTACATATTTATATTTATATACATATATATATATTTATTTCAAGCATATTAAAATAATCTACTTCGTAGAGTTTATATTAGTTTGATTTAGAAACAATTCTTAAAATTTAGATTTTAATGAGAACAGAAAAAATATCACACATACTTTGTTACTTTATCTTATTTATATTATTATTCATATAGAAAACAAATGTTTTTATCATTTAAAATTTTAAATTATAACATTTTTGTGAAGTCAAAAGAAATATCTATTAGATAACTAAGGTAGTGCACTACAAATAGAAAATTGTTTTAGATTTAAAGTTCCTATTGATTTCAATAATTAAGTAAGTTTTATAAATAATGTTATTTAAAACTATCAAGTAGAAAAGAAATTATAAAAAATAATAAAGTAATAAAATACGCTATTTTTTAATCATTTACATTACCTGCGTTGTTTACATTACCTGAATTAAACTAAAAAGTATATATAAGTTTTGGAAGTTAAAGCATCATAAGTTGAGTTATACAAAAATACGTAAAACACTAAATTGTGATATTTTTATTATCCGACTGAATAGTTTTTTTGAAATTTCAATTAAGTATTTTGATTAGAAATAAAAAATAAAACAGTTTATTTCTTAACACATTTTTTTCCAGTAACCAATAAAAAGAGAACTTTAGTTATCAAATCTATTATTTGTAGTGGTTCACTAAACCCGTAAAATTCACCATGAATAATATAAATAGCAAAACTATCATTTGTTAGGTTAGTTTATTAAATAAATAAACATATTTTATCTATTATTGACATTAAATGTAAAATTTAACTAAACGCTATATTTAAATTAAATACGTCTAGTAAAGATTATAAATTAAGTTTGATTATATTTCGTTCAATTTTGTAAACAAGTAGTAATTAATATTAAAACTAATATGTTTCAACTTAAGTTTTTTTTTTTTGCTGACAGCTGAACTGTTTACAAAATTATTGATAAAGTATTTAAGTTTTACATCAAACTATCAACTAATAAAATAAATCACAATAAAGACTATTCAACTAAACTTCAATACCTTCTTACTACCTTTTTTTTTTGAAGGCTTTAAAATTTATTAAGAATACATAAATAAATTTTTTAACCACCTCAATTAAAATCAAGCTTTATAATATAATTCGAATTGCAAACTGTTATTTGCGGTTTTTAGAAAGGTGACGTCACTAAGATATATTTACTAGCGTGAACTAAAACTTAAACTTTTATAATTACACTTTAGATAACCAACATGGTTTTACTTAGTAATGCGACAAAAAGTTGCACAAGTTAAAGGTTTACTTATGCATTAATAAAGTTAGTATGTAAAATAATTGGTAGTTTTAATTATTTCAAAAGACAAATAAAGCAGAATACTATTTAGGTTTTTGTAATAATTAGGCTTACAATGTTTTAAAGGATTGTTTATAAGTTAAATTAAAAAAACATATTTTAGTTAAAGTAGTTAGTATTTTTAGGAAGTTATAGAGATATTCTGCAATAGAATTTGTTATTTATTTATAATTAATATAATTAGTTTTTCATAAATTAACATGTTTAAAAAAGTTAAGATTTTCTACTGGAGCAAATTTAATTAAAACAGCATAAGCATTTGGCTTATTTTAAGCACTACTAAATAAATAAGATTGACATTTAGACAAACTGTATAGTTGTTACCTTAACATTTTATAATTAAGGTTTAAAATTTTTGTACTTTTATAATCATAAGATATATAAGCAAAATTTATGTAACAACATGTGATTTTTTGAAAATATATTGTACTTGTAAATATCTTTAAGCCAGTAAAGTTTACTACTGTCCAATTTAGATTAAATATAATGAGTCTACTTCATACTGAAAAGAATACAAAATTGTTTTAGAACATAATTCTTTTTTGTTTTTATTTAAAAACACTTTTTTTTTCTGATTTTTTTAAATTTATTTTTAAATTTTGATTATTAATTGTTTTAGTTTTCACACTAAACAAAAAGTATAAATGTAAAAAAAAAGTATGTTTTACATCAATGTATACTTTATACTTAGTTTACCGTTTTTTGAAAAAAAAAATTGAACACACTTTTTTATAAGGACTAAAAACCAAAAGCAGTTCTACTATCCATAAGCATAATATTTAAAGAGAAAAATACAAAGTTAAAAATAGAGCGAAAATATCATTTTCTATGTTTTACTGTAAATTGTTATGTCTCACCATAACATGTAAATCTTTTAAAATAAATTATTGTAAATACTTTTTTTCACTTTTAATAAGTGAAATAGTTTACTACAACATAAGTTATATTATTTAAATTTAATTCATTTAAAGTATAATATTCCATTGCTATGCCATTATAATGTGAAAGCAGATTGTTTATTTTACAATTTTTTTTCATCCGTTCTTTAAAGTTTTGACTGGTGCAAACCGGCAGTTAAGTACTCACTTTTAAAAACGTTAAATGAACGCAACTAAAACGTTTTTTTTTATGTATTTACTTAATAACATTAAAACTTGAATTTGCCTGATATCTCAAAAAAGTTGTTAGTAGTTATTGTCGACATATAATTGAAAAACAAGTTATAATAGTATAATTATAGTATTGTAATCTTAAAATCATGAAGCTTTATTAGAATGCTTTGAAGTTTAAATTTTAAACTAACTTAAGATTTGTGCTTTATATGTATTTAAGACTTATGTTTCACAATTTAAACAAAAGTTGTTTTTTAAATGTAGTTTGAATTTAATTCATTGTGTGTAAAAATTTTATCCAAAAGTTAGCAACAAAAACTTTTTAATTTTTTTTTATCATGTTATTATTTTAGATGGAAACTTTTGTAATACTCTTTTTAACTAATATTTGTAAAGAACTAAATTTAAATTATATTGGTGTTAACATTTTAAAATCTGATTAAAAATATATTGAAATAATTATCAAACAGTATTTTTATTAAACTTACCTACTTAGTTAACTTTATTTTTACTAATTTATTGATTTAGTACAAGCTGCTTTAAATCCGTAACAAACCGGATAACACTTAAAAGATAGTTTTTAATTTATTACCTTTTATATTTTTTCGATAAATTATTGAGTTAAGGATTATGTTTCAATGACGTATAATACAGTATATTTTTTTTCTATAATTACGCAAATAATAACTTAAATATTAGTATACTATAAAACCCTTCCTAGTGTACTCTAACAAATTAAACCAATTAACTCTGTCATTATTTTGTTTTTTAAAAAGAGTTTTAAGGAATTTAAAGACATAGTAATTCTTAAAATTTAATCGTTCTGTAATAAGCTTAATAAACGTAACGGTTAATATATTTTAAAGTTAAATAAAGATTTCTAAATAATATATACTCGAATAATAGTTATTAAAATTACCTATAACAATTTAACTAAATTATATACCATGTATAATGAAGAACCTCTTTATCAACAAAAAATACCTCTATACAATTTAAAAACAAATAAAAATATTAATTAAAAAAATAAAAACAAATTTTATTTGCGTGTTTTTTTTTTTAAAGATGAATGTGAAGCTGTTTGATACAGCTGAAAATTAGCAAAACGTGACCATAATCATGACTTTAAAGTTTGTTATTATATAAACATAAAATGCAGTTGAACGTTTGTGTGTTTATCAAATTTACATCGTATATCTAGTTCTAAAAATTTTTTAATTAACTAAGACTTAGTTTTTTTAATGTCGTTTTGAGTTTAAATAAAATTTATTGAGGTATTTTTTTTTCTTGAAATTATGGTTTTGACACATTTATCAAGATTATGTTGCTTTTATTATAACTATGATTGTAATAACTAAATATTTTTGAAAAAAATATAAACTAATATCAAAATTTAACTTGCTTTTCTTACAAGCATTTACTATCTCTAGGATAAATATTAAAAGCATTTCTTGTTACCCTAGCTAATATGTAAAGTTGTGTTGTAAAGCTTTTATTATTTTTGTTTTATTTTAACGTTAAAATACTTACTCTAAGCATATAATGCTCATTTATTATTATTGAGTACTAATAGTTTAATATTAAAAGACAAAAATGTTTAAAACTTGGTTAAGTTTGTTTATATTTGCATAGCAAGTAATTGCTATATTTAAAAAAAAGTATACTTTATTTCTCTATTCAACATGTTCATACAAAAAAAAAACGGAAGCTTAACGAATAGTTTTAACCCAAAATGTAATAGTCATTTCTATATTTAAATTGGATTAAGCTGCTGTGATTACCTTTAATTGACAATAACAATAAGATTATTTTTTTGCTATGCATAAATGAAACTAAATTTTAGCTTTAAGTATTTAAATTAATGTAAAAGTTTATATAACAAGTATTTTGTAATTGTTCTTTACATTAAAATTACAAATTTTAAATATAAGCTGCCAAGTACCAGCTAAACACTATAAAAAGCAATGGTGTTAGTTTTAAACTTGTTAGCTACTATGTGTATTTACGATATATCATTGAGTTTATGACCTTTATAATAGCTATATATTACTTTTTATGTTACTAACAATTACAAAATCATTATATTTAGTCTAAAAATCTGAAAATTTTCACACGATTCACTTAAATTAAGTATAAAAAAATTAAAATAATTGTAGAACTATTACACAGACGAATATGAAAACTTTTTTTTAATGTTTAGTTATTGTATGATCAGTTATTCGTAAAGCATGGAGCCTCTGTTTAGTTGCAACAGAGAAGTTTTAAAATAAATACATAAAAATAAAATAAACTTTACAAGTATATTTACTTTAAACTCTTTTCAAAACTAAACGCGTTTTTATCAGATATTTTTAAATTAATCTTAAGTAATTACGTAAACACTTAAAAAAATAAATATTTTTTAAACTGATATATTTTTTTTTATTAATGATAATGCAGTTTTAAAAATTTGACATATTTTTAATTTATTAAAAAATTACGTTTTAGTAAAAAAAAAATTTCAAAGTTAATTAAAACATTAATTCATATCGTTTAACAACTTTTTTTCGTTCTTAATAAAGTATGTTAAACTTAATTTTTTAAACAAATATTAAATTTTTTATAAAGCTTTTTATCAGCTAAAAATTTCGATAAGTACAATTTGCAAGCTTGATTAATGACTTACTTATTTATATAATTGAACAAAAAGACACCACTTAGCATTTTATTTAAAACATGTCACAGTGTAACTAAAAATATAGTTTGTATATAGGAAAAAGTTCATTTAATTTTTAAACTATTGTTATTTTTTATAAAAGATTGTAAAAATCTATTTAGTACATACAGTAATTGCTTGAATAATTTTATAAAGAAACAAAAAACTTAATACAAACTTTCTTAAAATTTGATTTTTTTTTAATTAAACTGCATTAGTTTTTATACAAAGACAATTATGCTTTACAATTCACAAAGTGTGTTCTGCAATAATAAGATTGTATCTTTAAAAAAATAAATATAATAATAAATACTGTTATTCTTACATTATGTTCAATTAAAATCTTGTTAAAATACAAAATAGTTTAAAATATGTTTACTTTATGAAAAATCATAAACCTTAAATCAAGGGCGGTTTAAATTTAAATTTTCAAGAATATATATTATATTTTAACAATTTAACTTCATCAAAGTAGTGTACTATTAAGAAAAAATATATTTTAGTTTAAAGTTTATTTTGTTATTGAACAAATGTATTTACTTATTTAAGTTCATGTTTTTTCTGACGCAACACACATAATTCCATAATTGTTGTACTAAAAAAAATACATAAAGCAAAAGTTCTTTTTGAATGATTTTTTAACATGTTGTTTACAGCTGTTGAAACAACTTTAGTTTTAAAACCCTTTTCTGTTGAAATATCAACAATCAAAAACTAAACAATATATTAAAAAGTCTAATTTTTAAAGTATCGACAAACCTTGAAAACATATGTTAAAGAAAATTGTTCAATATCAAATTAAATTTTATAGTGTAATTTTTTTAAACACAAATAGCTTATATTGATTAACGTATAGTATATAAAAGTTTTATTCTAAGAAAGTTTGTGATATCAAATATAACTTTTCTCATAAAGAAAGATTTTCAATTAGTGTGACTTTTTAGTCAGAAAGTAATTTTATTGGCAAATGTTAATGTAAAGTAAACTGTTTTACTAATGTTTTAGAATACTAAAACTAGTTTTGATTAATTAAACATTTTTATTACTAAAATACAAACGTTAATTAAAAAAAACTAGTAATTTTTTATTAAACTTTAATAACTTTGTGTTAATGCATTTGTTATGACATTATTTTTTTAATTGTAAACCAAACTGAATAGTTGAACTAAGTATTTAATATATTAAAGTTTGAAATAAACTTCCAAAACTTTAGATGATAAGGGATTACAAAATTAATCCAGCTAATGCTTTTATTCTCAACTAGTTGAAGGTTAATGAAAATTTAATCCTAAGCTTCACACTGAAAAAATTACTAGTTTTATTAAATAACTGTAGTTATTTTTATACTTTAATCAGAACAATTTCACGTTTATTGAAACTGTAAGCTAAACTACTAGTTAAAAATTACTAGTTTAAAACATAAAACTATAACATATGTTTAATTAGCTTCTAGCTTTAGCATTACAAAAAATTATTAAAAGAGTTTAATTTAGAAAAAAACATAAAAATTAGTGAAGGCTAAACAAATAGTGATTCAAAATCTGTTTTTTAAACTGTTTTTAAAAAGCAATTTCTTACTAAAGCTAATTTTGTGAAAATACTTTCAAGTAGTTTGTAGTTGGTTAATTTTTTGTTTTGTTACTAATTACTTTAACTTAGTTACTTTAAAGTAATAAAAAAAAATAGTAAAATGTTAACATTGTTTATTGAACAATAAAAAATAGGGTTCAAAAATTTTGGTCTATGGATCTGGTGTACAGGGGAAATTTTCGGTTATCGAGTCGTTTCCATATACTTGTAAAGTTTCTTACGAGCTACTACACATAGCTTTAATCATTTAATTTAAATGTTTATCAATATAAAATTTATGTTTTTAGAATTGTTAAATGCTTTGTTTTCTGCTTATTAAATAAGAAGTTTTATTAATTCTGGTTTTTCAATCAAAAACAGACTGTAAATTATTTGAAATTTTATGAATGTAAAAAAAATCGTTTTATAGTTTTTTTACGCTTTATTACAATCATACTAATTAAACAGTTAAAAAGTATAAGCTACTAGATTTTTATTAATATACTAAAAATTTACTGGTTAATTATAGTTCAAACTCTAAGGAAAACAAATGTTCTATGATGTAAACTTGCTATTTATGTACATTATTTTGTCATAAACATTAGTACGTAAAACTAAATATGTAGTAAGAACTAAAAATTATTAAAAAAAACTCAACTATATTGAATGCTTTCTTTGGTAATTTTATTAGTTTAAAAAAGTTTTAAAAAAATCTCTTTAAGTATTAACAGCTTAGCTTAAAGTCTATATTGTTTATCGTTTCAAAAGAGAGTACATAAAACATTTAGATGTTGCTAGCATAAATAAGTGTAAATACAATAGTTAACAGATATAAGTTTAAGAATCTAAAAACATTAATGCATACATACTTGGTCACCTTAAATATTATAAAATCCAAATTTATTAAATCAATTTCAAACTGTAATAAATGAACAACAAATATGTTATAGTTAATTTTACTCAAAACTTAAATCTGAAAAAATAAACTTACTCTTTTCACAATATAAGATGTCTTAAGAAAACATTAAAAACATTATTTTTTGAAAGCTGTCACAGTACTATGAAATATAAACAGAAACATAGTTAAAAATAGTTAACTTAATAAAAAAATAAGATAAAATCATGTTTACCAATGTGACGTCATACCGTATTTTGGGAAAAACTTTTTTAATTATAAAGTTTATAATTGTAATATATTTTTGTAACAATATGATTGTTACGGTTTATGCTATCTGAACACTAATTTGTGTGCCACCTATCTAATTGTATTTAATTTACTTTATTTACTTTTGTGTGTAATGATAGTATAAATAAATAATTTACCTTTTTAAAACTGACTTTTTTAATAATAATTGTATTTAAGTAAACAATTTTCAACCACCTGGTTAATTGTTTTTTATATGATAATGCATGTTTACTCCTGATATATCCTTAATTGTCTATGCAGAAATTTTTAAGTTATTCATTTTGCATTACAGAATAATCAATATTAGTGTCATGTTTATTAAAATAAAGCATTTATACTTTTGCACCAGTTTTAATTTTGGTAAAAATAAAAACATTAACTTTTGGATTTGTACTCCGTTTAGAATAATAACAGATAAAATGCACCGGTCATTACCAAACTTATAAAATTATTCAAACTTAAAAAATGAGCTTCAGGGCCATTTCACATTTTACTACTGTTAATCTCTTTGAAGTAATCACAATACATTTTTTTACTTTTGTTAAAACTTAACTCAGTTTTTAAAACAAATAAAGTAGTTTGTTTTAATCAATATGTTGAAATGGCGTAAAATTGAAAACTTAATAGATTTTTTTGGCAAAACTTTTAGTGTACATATTATTTTTTTTGTCGTTTACTACTGAAAATATTCAATAATAATAACTATTAGATAGTTTTTTTTTATTTTTCGACGTACATTGTACTTTAAAATGAAAATTTTCAATGTTAGTCATTTGAATTAGAATGATTATAAAAAAATTAGTAATAGTTTTAGTTGTTAACTTTTTAAATAAATTTAAATACTTAGGATAGAACCTAGTCTTGTGAAAAAAGTCATCAAATTAATTTTTCCAACAAAATCAATGTTTTAAATAATCGATAAATTAAGGCAAAGTTTTGATATAGAGCCTTAAGAGTTAATCCTGAATTTTTAGCTGTGCATAGCAGCATGCAAAGTAAATATATTTACAGATATAACAAAAAGTTAACAAAATTTTGATTAGTTTATGTATTATTTTTAATAAATCTTAAAAACAAAAAATAAAAACAAATTACTTTGAAAAAACAAAAATAATTAGAATTATTTTAAATTTACTTAAACAAAAAATTATTATTTAATTTAATAGAAAGTTTTGTTTTTTCCTATGAGAAAATAAATTTTTATGAAATTTATTTGTAATATTTTTTATACTGCTTAATATAATTTGAAAATATAAAAAATTAAAGTATATAAACAAATCGGTCGTACTTTTTTGAATTCGTTTGTCTTTTTAATTTGAAAAATTTAGAGTTGTGAAAATGATTAAATTAAATAGTTCAAAGATGAAAATGAGTTTATTGATGTTAAATAAAACTTCAAGCTTAAAAAAAAAGTGTAGCGTAACTTTATTGTGTCAGACTTAACTTGTGGAAAAGCACAAAACTAAAAAAACAATTAATTAATTTTAAAATACCATCTATATTACGTCTAAATATTTAAGAAACAACTTTTGTATTGGTAAATTGCAGTATATTATAAGAAAAACATCGAGTGAATTGCGAACATAATACAAAACTTGAGCTTATTTTAATAAAAGTTCGAAAACTGCCAACGCCACAAACACTTAACCATAATTTCAAAATATATCTACTTAAACTACTTTTGAAAATTTCTATTTCCAATGTCAAAAATTTGTAGCTGTTAAGACAGCTTAAAAAACCTTGGATAAAACAGAAATTGTATTAAGTTTAGTTGATAAACGTAGTTTAAAATGTATACAATTTTTTAACACCAAAAACTAGTCGAATTTCATAACACTTATACAAAAGCTAAATATTAACATTAAATGTAACAATCATTGAAAAAATCAATGCAAAATTTTAATTTAGTTTATATTAATTAGAACTTCCGAGTCTTTTTCTTTTTAGTGTTTGTATCTATTTTGTGAAATTTTAGCTGCGTAAAAAACTTTTGGGAATAGTTTAAATGTGTTTTAAAAATAATAAAACTAATTAATACATTTCTTAAAAGGTAAACTGCATAAATTTATAAAGATTTATCCATATTTTTACTAAAAAAGATATTTTACCATTGCTTATAAAACAACTTTCAATAAATCTTAATCAACTAGTAAAATAAATAAGTGCTAGGATTTTTATAAAAAATGTTGTTTATTGAACGACAAAAAACGCTCAAATATTTGATCCAAGGACTTAGTGAACGAAAAATCCTTTCGGTTTCGGAGTCTAACACCAGGATAAAGTTTAAAGTAATGTCCAAGACAAATTAGTAAATACATAGTATAATATCAGTATTTATAACATTTTGGTGTGAAAAATTCGATCTAAAAAAACTATTTCAACTAAATAAACAGTTTTAAACTAAAAAACTAGTATTTTTTATATTTATACCATAATTAATTATTTCGCTTTTTCCAAATTCATGATCAAAAAATAATCGATTATTGTGTATTTAACTACAAAATAGTTTGAAACACTTAAACTGAAAAAGAAATTTACGTACTGTATTTAGTAACTCTACTACTAGTTAGAGTGAATAACTATTTTTTGATAAGCTGCTTAAAATCAGCTACAAACTGGAAAAACACATTAAAATATTTTATATCTTTACCTTTGTTATGTATTTTCTTGATTTTTTTTTTTATCTGAGATATTTTTAAGTTACGTATTTTTTAGTATATTAATTCTCTAGTATTAGCAAATCAACATATTTTTTAAAGGAATACTGTAAAAAAATTACATGAAAAACTTATATTCATTAACAACAATAAGTTAATTAAATGTGATTATGTATAAATAACAAGTTTTAATGTAAATGCAATAAAATAACACACATATTTTTGGAAAATAAATGCAAACTTTAGTGATCGTATGATTAGTTTAACACCTTTGTTAAGACATTAAATTTGTAACAAACAGAGCTCACAACCTTTTTCAAATTATGTAAAAACTCAAAAATGATCATTATTCAAAAAAAAGTTACTGATTGTTTTTATAAAACTATAACTAGATAAAGTTGATTTTCTATAAAATAAAATTCTGATTTATATTCAAAAAAATCGCCATAGAATTTAATTAGAAGAATTGCTGTTAATTGGAATGTAAGGATGTTTAATACAACTGAAAAATAACACAAAAAAGAAACAAATTAAATTCAGAATTCTTTTAACAATATATCCATGCGTGGTTTTGTTGATATGATAACGCGACTACAATAGTTTAAAATTATATAACAATGTGATTTATAAATTAAAAATAAAATGTTAAACTTAAGTTTTCTAGAGTGTTTTAGCCTTTAGAGCCAATTTTATTGAATACGAAACTTGTAGATGTTTTTAATTTATCATAAGACTGCTGTTTAGCTTCTATTGTGACTGCTTAATTAATTATATAGTTTGATAAAAGGACCATAGTTATGTTTTGTAGTTAAATGGGATTTTATCGAAAAAAATAAATTACCTTTTTTCGTTTGAATAAAGCTTTATTAGTTCAAATTACATATATATCTAACACTTAACAAAGTCTATTCCCAAATAAAAAAAGTAAAAATTGCAATAAAAATACTTTAACTTAAAACTACTTACATTATTAATTTTTGTTGAGAAACTAAATAAAGCTTAAAAATGTTTTTTTTCTAAAACTAATTTAAATTTTAATAAAATTATAAAAATAAAATTTGCCGCTTTTCACATTAATAAATTTAAACATAACCATGGTGGTTAATATATTGACAAATTTATAAAATAAGTTAGTTTAACGTTTATGTTGTTAAACAGTTAATATCAATAGTGTTGTTTTGTTAGTTTTTTAGTTAGTTAAAATCATATAAATTTTCATTTAAACTTTTAGGCTTCAAAATAATAAAAAAAATAACAGAACTATATAAATTTGTTAAAAACAAAATATGATTTTTCATATATACGTCAGATAATTTTAAACAATCTAACATTTCTAACAACAGTTTAAATAGTATAGGACTTTAAATTAAATTGTCATCTTTATTGCGAAATTATTTTAACGAGTACAAACTCGTATGTTAGTACATTAAACTTTTTTTTATTAAAAAGCTAATAGCTTTAAAATATTATAATAATTATTTATACATATAACCGTGTTAAGCTTAAAAAATCTGTTTAAATTGTAATACTAAAATCATATAATTTTAAACAAAACTTTTGATTACATTATATGTTTAGTAAAAATATGAACTTGTAAACATGGTGAATTTTGATTTGATTATACTTTAAGTTATGTTTGTTTACTTGCACAAACAAAAAAATATGTTAATTTATAATTTTTGTATACTAATTTTTAAAATAAACAAAACCGTTAGATTAAAATATTTTTAAAGTTAAATAAGGTTTTTATTATTGTTCTTTATTTGAACGTATAAATAGTAAAGCTTAATAGATAGTAAAGTAAATATACTTTAATATTAATTAAAACAGACATTAAGTTTTTAGTATTAAAATAAATAAATAATTAATTATGGAAATTAAATTTAGACTTGTTTTTTTGTTTAACTATATTTGTATAACATCGTTTTGTCAAAAAAATTCTCATCAAATAATCATACCTAATGCAATTAAAGTTATAATAGGGATAATAATTTTATTTAAGGACTAATTCAAACAATGGTAAAATATTCTCACAGTGTGTAAGGTTAATTTTTTAAAATAAGTTTTACCTTAAAAATTTATTTTTAATTCTCAAGTGTTGTAGTTTTTTACTGTTTTATGCATCGCCAATTTATGAGTAACTTTTCATTTATAATAAAAGAAATGTCCTAAAATACAATAAGCATGGTTCATTGACTTGTTTTTAAATGTAGTTTTTTTGATGTTTTTGTTTAATTGAATTTAGTTTTTTAGGTATTTTGTTTAAAATATTACTATTACTGTAAACTATTACTGTAGATAAATATAAACAAACAAAAGTTGCAAATCATTTCTTTTTATAAATTATTACGAACTACTTATTCAAACGATATTTGAAACAATATGTTGTTGTTTTAATGGTATATTTTTTCGTTGTAGATTAAAAAAGTATTTTTATTTGGTAATCCATTAGAAAATAAGAAAATCTTAAGATATTAAACTTTTACATAATTAGACTATTGTAAATATTCAATCTCATTTATTATACTCAATTTTTATAGACTATTCTTCTTAGTTGTCAACTAAATTCTTTCTGAACATTAACAAAAATTTTAAATACATATAATTTTTTTTAGGTAATTTTTTGTAGATTTATGCAAATTGTATTATTATATTATTCGCTACCGGTGTAAGGTAATCTTTATGAATAAAACTTTTTATCATATTTTTATTTGTTTGACTTACTGATGCATTCTAAGAGTACATTATATTCATTAACAAATAAAAGTAACTTTATCAAATAAACTGATGAAATTTATACTTTGTTAAACTTAGCTTTTACAATACAAACAGAAAAACTATTAAATTTATAAATTTGATTTTTTTTTCCTTTCTAACAACAGTTTAATAACTTCATATTTTACACATTTTCTGTTTTAAACAGCTAACAATACTAAAACGAAACCGAAACGAACCAAAATGTTCAAAACATTCTTATAATATTTGTATTGTGCTAAACATCTAATTTTTGGTCTGTTTTGATTACGTCAAATGAATTATATTTTCCTTTAATGGTACATTTAAATATCTAAAAGATTAATAGCTATGTTGAAGATAAAATTCGAAATATTTACTGTTTTATTAAAAGTTTTCTGTTTTAAAAAACTATACTTTTATAAGAGATGCAAAATTCCGTACTTAATAGAAATTGGTGTTATGAACTATGTTTGAACTCCTCTAAAGAGTAGTAGAACTAATAAAACTACTAAACTTAATTATAAAATATCAAAAAAATTTAATGAAAGTACTTGAAAATATAACATCTGTGTGTTTTCAATAACAACCATATGTATTACCTGCTGTTTAAAGGTTTCTGGCAACGATATAAATACGTATATGTAGAGAACTAAGTAGTAAAACTATTAAGTTCAAATAAAACAAAATAATAAATACTGGTATACACTTTGTTAATAAATTAAAAAATTAAATTTTTTAATAAATTAATCCTGTTTTAAAGTTGCTTGTATCGATGAAATAACTTTAATGTAGACAAACAAATAGGATGTTTAAGTGAAGACAAGAATGTTAAAGAATCCATACACGTATGAAAATAAAATAAAAAATTTATAGAAAGCTGTAGTCTAATGTTTGTAGTATTGTTGTATTGTCGTCACAACTACAATTCTTTAAGTGTTTATATACAAAAAAAAAACGTGTTTTGTTTTTATTTTTCAACTTTAGTTTTAATGTATAAAAATAATTTTATTAAACTAAAATTTTTTAATTTTACTAAACGTTTATAATTTTAACTTTGTGTTAACTTTCAGTTTAATTTGTATAGTTTTTAATGAATTGATAATAAAAATACAATGAAAACATTTTTGCAATTTATACAACCTAGAAAAGTAAATTAATTTATAGTTTTTAATTGTTAGAAGTTTATTAACCCACTTTAAAAACATGTTGTTCAATTCAATATTAAAGAAAAATATATATAGTGTAAAGTCTAATTTTTTATAGTTGCAATACATTTCATCTCCTTTTATTTATATTGTCTATGACGCAGTTCATAAAAAATCACAACTTATGCATTAAAAGACAAGTATATATTAAAACAATTTTTAAGGTACTCTTGTCTTTTTATTTGATTAAATTTTCAGCTGCGAAAAACAGTTTTACATTTTAAACACATTTTGCTCTAGTATCATACATTTTAAATTAAATTTTAAAATAACTATTTCTTACAATGTTAGTAAAACTTTAAAAAAGAAGTAATAAAAAGAAGTTTCTCATTATTAAATAATTTTTCAACAAAACAAAACGTTTTACATTACATAACAAACCAAGCCTTTATAAACAATTTGCAACATAATTTTATAAATAAAGTTTTAAAACTTAGATTTAAATGGAACGAGGAGGCTTGGATTAAATTAAAAACTATTTTAAATTTTATTAAGAATTTTCAATCAGCTAAAAATATACAATCTTTGAATCAACAGAAGTGAAAGACTAGCTATAATTATACTTTTATGGTTATTTAAACTAAATAAAACTCTATAATTTTCTAATATAATTTTTATGAGTACATAAAACTTTTACGATCACCAATAAAACAGTCATTTCGATGTGAAAAAAGTATGCTGCATTATAAACATAATTATGTATGTAATATAAAAACCGTAAAATTATTTATAAAACCGAAATGACGTTACTGTACAAAATTCTCAAAAAATATAAAAGCTATCGAATACTTATATACTTTCTTATTTTTATTTCTTTACAATTTATGTGTTATACTATGTAAACTAGACCTAGTTAATGAAATGTAGCTAGTTGCCTTAATTAAAAAATTAGGTGGTTTGGAGTGAATAGGACTTTTATACTAGTAAAATAGTAACAGTATGTATGTCACAGTAAACGTTTAAGATGAAGTTTAACAACTTTAAAATTCCATAAAGTATTTAATTCTAGCATTTGGTCTAAAAAACTTAAACTTTTTATTATACTGAAACTTTTTTATGTTATAAATGTTATACGATCTGTTTCTACTTTAGTCCAATATATGTCTAGTTTGGTATACGAAAATTTTCTGCTCACATAAACTAGGCCTTAAGATCGAATGTATAAGGCTTCTAGAACAAGTAGCTGAAAAGAGTTCTCCAACCCACTAAAACCAAAAAATTCTCTTATCTATAATTTTTTGCACAATCAATTACTAATAATACCACCCAATTAAGCTAAAAATAGAGTTGATAATCTTTTAAAAAATAATTTAAATATAAGTTAAATAGTGTTCTTCTTGAGTATTCTTTAAGCTAAATAAAAAACTTTGAGCTCATAAAGTTCTACAACGTATAAAATTTTTTAATTTGTAGTTATTTATTTAGTAAATTTTTGTAAGGAGCACTGTAAAACGAAAATTACTCACAAAATTCAAGTAACAAATGTCGATATAAATTCAATAAACGTTCAAAATGAGCATAAACTATTACTTTTTGTACAGCTTAATGTCTCAAACTTAAAACCAAGTGATTATAATACATAAGGATTAAACAATTTGTATATCTTCATTAAGTTGTGAGTTTAAGGTAGACTTAAATGTGTAGATAATACTGAAGCTTGAAAAAATAACAATTACAATTAAAAAAAAAAGAAGAGAAAACAAAAAGGATAAGTACTATTACAGTTTTATTTATGTTCATTAAAATCATAATATGTTAAACACAATTAAATATTTTATTAAATTTTTTTGTTTACACTTTGAATTTATACTCCTTTTAAGTTATTAATTTTAATTTTAGTTTTTTGCATAATTTTTTTATTTCAAGTAGTTTGTTTAATATATTTTTTATCAAAAAGAAACAAATTTAAGTAATAATATTATTTAAATAGAAAAAATAGCGTTTTATACTACAAATAATAAGAACTATCGACAAATAAAATTTTATGTTCAAATATTGTCTTTATTAAAACTATTCTTGTAGATATTTTGTGCTTTTTATTATATTCTCTAGATAATGAAAGTTTTATTAAGTTTTATATATAAAAACAAATTCCATTTTTTCTGTTAGCTTTAATAAAATCATATTAAAGGCATTGTTTAACCTAATTATACTGAAGTACTAAAAAAATATTAACATGTTTTTTTATATCAGTGATAGGGTTGACTCAAACAGCAATATTTTTATACAAAACAAAACATTTTACAATGCGTGAATTAATTACATATAATTTTTTATATTCTACCTCAGTTTAAACTAGTTCGAACCAATACATTCAGAGTTACTGTTTTGCACAATTTTACAAGCAAGCTCATTGTAATGTTAATACTTTTTGGTAAATCATATAAATTGATATTATGCTATTTTTTGCATTCGTAATTCTTAAATCAAAACTGAAAAAAATTTCTAATGCTGCAATCGAAATATATTAGAATTAAATTTTAATTTGGAGTTTTATTTAAGGTTTTATAATTTTAAGTACTGTTAAAAGTAAATAGCTTCATAAACTTTTAGAAAATGGATTTTTATTATTAAGAACATTTTTGAGAAAAATTACGATAATAAATAAAAATAAATAAAAATTGTAAGTTTATTCGACTTAAACTCAGTATTATTTTGTTAAAAATACTTATTTTTTAAACAAAACATGTTATGTTAGAATATTAATCACTGCTAGAATGTAATTTTATACTAATATCTTGTTAATAACTTAAAAAAAAACTTACAAGTTATAACTAAATTATTTTTTTCTAAGAACGAAGTATCAAATTATATAATAATTTTGTAAGCCACTGGTAGTGACTATAAAATTGGAAACCAACATATCACCATAAAATTTGTTTTTTTATATTTTTTGTAAATGTAAAAATTACGATCAATTCTGTGTATAAACGCATGACATCATGTAAGTGTTATAAAATTCTAATTAATAGTAGAAATGTACTAGGATTTTTTTTATGAGTTAAAAGCTAATTAACCTATGTTGTAATAACTTATAGTTAAAAAGAAATGTTTATTATTGTAATAACATTTTATGACAAACAGAAGCAAGTGTTTCGTATATGCTATTGTTAATGATCGAATTTATTAAGTATATAGTGATTACTTGTTACCTTTTTCAATTTGACACAATTGCTAAGAACACATTTACAAAAAATTATACTGTAAGTTTATTATCTATTGTTTGGAAATTTTATAAAAACGTCTCTATCATATATAAGAACAAACAATTTTAAATAAAACCATAGCTAAATTTATTTTGATTTGGAGTTCCTGTTATGATGATACAATAATCAAACCAATTAAATTTTATGCATTTGGCAGAAGCCTTTACACATTTTAAGTTAACTTTAAACTATACACATACATAAAGTACTACCTATAGTAATTATTTAAAATAATTCGTTTATAGTTACTACCTACACAAACACTATACATAAATATACATACTTTTTCTACTTTTTTCTAATGTGTGTTAATATTTTTTAGACTCCGTAGATCTGTTCTTAAATTTATTTAAGTGCGCTAAAACCTAAAGTTTTAACACAAGAACATCTGTGGTAAATGATGATATATGTATAATTTGTTTTGAAAATATTGATCTTGTTTTTAATTTTTTTTGAAAAGCGAGTTGCAATACTTAAAACAACTCATTGATAGAGTTTATGTATGATATATACTATAAATCTTATAAACACAAAAATAAAACATATTAAAAAAACTAATTATATCTAAGATTATTGACATAACTAAGTTAAATGACTAAAACACATGAAAAATTTGTTATTTTGAGGAATACAAAACTATTAATAAAATCCAAATAGTATACTAGTTTTAAACATTGTAGTTTTTATTAAAACCTTTATGTTTTAACTTTCTTGTAATCATACTTATATATATTCGAAATTTAAACCTAGGTTTTTGTTCTATGTAAAATTTAAGACAAAAGTTAATTTTAGACGAAAATAGTTTCAGCTGTTACAATTAGTTTTAATATCAAATTGTTTAAAAGCGGTGTACAAGTGTTTCTTTTTCCTACATTAATAAAAATATATATACTTATATAGTAGTTAATCATATTAAACAAATTCTTCTTTTATTAAATTCTTAAAAACATGGTCTTCCTATTACTAAAACGTTTAAACAGTGTAGTTTAATCTAGTTGATTTTGATGTCATCGTAAGATAAACACAAACAATTCATTACAATTCAAGCATTTATAACCATCTTTTTATATATCAGAGTCATCTGTATTCAAAACAATTTACAGCTCTATCAATCAGCTTTGCAAATAAAAAATTTTAAACAATATACAAAAATTTCGTAAAAATATTGTTGAATATTTTTTTTTAAGTTTTATATAAGTATATAACCTTTATATAATTTTGTATAATAAGTAATTTTATCATTATTAAAGAAAAGTTTTAAATGACTCTCTGACTTTATGTTATGTTTTTAATTGATTGAAAATTTAATAGTTTCAAATCAATAGTTCTTTCTTAGTTTTTTTACACAGATTTGCAACAAAAAAGTATAACCAATTACTGTTTATTTTTAAGAGTTGGTTTTCACTAACTGAATTTTAATCGATGCAACTATTTACTTTCTACTATGATGCAAATAATTTGAAATGTGTACACTTTATAAATGTAGAAAAATAAATACTAGATTATTACAACATCGATATTCTACTTCAAGTTAAAAATTACTTTAAGTTTAAATAGAATCAATTTTTATGATACACTTTTCTTTTACTATTTTAACAATTTTTAATATATATTTTGTTAAATCAAATAGTACAACTTTACGTAACACAACTGAAAATAAAAATTTTTATATATGTATATAAATTTTAAATTGTATTACAAAATTTAAAGCTATTTCTATTCTAAATTTCCTTGCAAAATTGTTTTTTTATACGTTGCAGGTCTTTTTTATTTTAGATTTAAATTTTCTGAGCTTGATACACAATTTGTATTTGTTTTGATGAAGGTGTTTCTACACTGCTTAATGTTACTTATAAAAAATTAAACAAAGTATTAGCGTTACTCAAATATATCTTAATTTTCTAAACTCAATATAATTTTATGTTAAAACTAAAAACAAAAATTTATTCTTGACTTACCTGTGAACTTTGCAGCTGTAAAGATATTTTAATACATAATCATCAGCTTAACTAATACTAAATAAGATTTTTTTTTTAATTCTTGGTTTATAAAATAATCCTCAGTTTACGTAGAAGTGTCTTTAATTTATACTTATTTGTTTACATGTTCAACTAAGTAGTTGTTATATCTTACGATTTTTCAAAGTGTTTACTTGCGTTGTAACAAAATGTATATTTGTTGTTAAAAAAAGACCGCGAGGGGGCGTTAGACGATTGTTTATCAAAATATCACACAATAAAACATTAACAATGTTTGTTATTACGCTATTACCTCAAGACAATGCGGTAGGCACATAAGGTTTAAAACCTTAAGACAATTATTGAATTTCAACAACCTTTTAATGTTTTTCATTTTATTAGATCTTTATACTTATTTTTATTGTTGTATTTTTTTGTGCTCAATTTAATAATGAAGCTGAAAAAATTTGCTATCATTATCTCCCCTAACTCTTACTCTTGGTCAGTAACTTTTTGTTTTATTTTATTTTTAAATTTACTCACGTGCAAAAGTGACCCTTCGAGTAAAAAGTCAAATGGTGTATGATTGACCCGTTTTATTATATAAGCTCAAAAATGAAGAACCGTAAATAATAGTGTAATAGTTATTTTTGTTGCAAATATTTTACGACCAAAAAAAAAAAACTTAAACGGTGATGTTTTTATCGTATCAAAATTAATGACAAACATTATAACTAACCACTAATTTAACAACTACACTATTTAAAAAAAAAGTTTAAAAATAATAATTTTATTTTACTATTGGTTTTATCAATTCTATCAATTCTACTAATAATTTTTTTATTGCAATAAACAATGTAGAATATATTTTTTAAATAACTAAAACAATGAGTATAATTGTTTTGTAAGTTTTTTTTGAGTAATGATTCATGTATATTTATTGCTTAAATCCAAAGGTTTATAGTAAGAGTAATACAGTGTAAAACTTTACTAAAAATTTCATCGCAAAACTAAAATTGTAATAATAACACATGCACAATAAAATTACAAAAGTTTAAATATTGGTATGTCATTCCTCATTGAAATAACAAGCCTAAGACCGTGTTCTAACGAGGAATTATTCTTGTTTTTTCGAAATAACATTACTTGATAATTAATGATGTTATGTTTTGATTTTCCTTTCATTTATCAATAAGTTCTTAATAAGTAAAATAGTCAACAATCATAGTTAGATTTTACGCCGATTTAAACGGTGTTCAAAATATTTCATCAGTTATAAGTGCCCTGACATTCCAAAAATAATGAAACATATGATTTTAATTTTGAAACCAACACTTGTGTTTTTTTAAGTGATTTATTAAACTACAAAATTTTAATCAACTTTAAAATATTTAAGGCAATTAGTTTTCTTAATTTTACAACAGTCAATACTTAATAAATGTAAGTGTTTACTTATTGTAGTTTTAGTAATCTTAAATGGTATATTGAAATACAAAAAAATTACTCTTTTTAGTGTTTGTTGTTATTAGCTAAACTTATTTATTTAAAAGTTTATACTATGTTTATATCTTCAATGATTAAAATCTTTTTTAGTTGTTTAAATATATTTCTTTTTCTAGCTTTCAATATATAGTTTTATTAATAGCTTTAGTGTAATTTTAGCTTACTTACTAAATATTTAAAACATTTTATTAATGTTTAATTCTCATAGTATAGTACAACGAAATCTTATTTAATCTCCCTAAAAACAAAAATCTTACTTGAAAGTAGTCTATATTTGTAGAGAGAAATAGAAAATATAAATAAACCAGTTTGACTATTTATTAATAAAAACAACCAAAAGTACTTAAAGTTTTTAAAATTCTTGAGATGTTATATCATTTTCGATAAAAACGATCACAGTTTATTATTTTTTTTTAAGATTTGTAGAAGTAGAATGTGAGTTCTTTATTTTTATTTTTTTACAGTCTTAACCGGCTGGTATACTTTATATTTGTTAATGGCTATTATATATTTTATTTAAAAAAAAACTATTGCTTATTAAGGAAAGTTTTGAGTTTTTCAAACTTAATAATAATTTGCAAGAAAATTATATAAGAAAGTTTATATAGATAATGCTTTTAACCTGGCGGATAAATTTAGACTAATGCAAGCCGGCTTTAAAGCGACAGATTTTTTTTAAATTTCAATCTTTTATGTATATGTTACATGTGTACAATTTTTCAGTGTTGTAGATCGCCTTGTTTTTATTGTTTTACTTAATGATAATATTTGATTGTATGACGTCGAATAAATCTAATAAATATTATTCATTATATTTGTTATAAATTATAATAAAAAAAATTTTGCTTTAGTTTTTAAATTGTGGTTACTAAAGTTTTCTCGTAAACTATAAGTTTTGTTTAGTGCATCGAAAAAAAGTTACAGTGGTAAATGATTGTTTTAAGCATATACTTTTAATTAAACTTAATTTAAAACTTAAATTATTTTTAACTATGAAAAACACAACCCATTTAAACTTTAAACTAAACAGTCAAGCTTCAAAATTTTGGTCTGCATTATTTTTTACCTTGAGCGAGAAAAAAAAATCATAGCCTCAGTGTAACAATTCTAATGTTTATAAGTTTTAAAAAGTTAACCATTACGTTAAGAAAACGTTAAAAAACGTTTATTATACAGCTTTTATAAATACGACTAAAATTTTTAGTTTAAAAAATCTAAATAAACTAATTTTGAAATAATTATTTAAAGTTGAGCTAGTTTAGTTTTTTATTTATTTAAGGCATTATTTATTTGTAAATTTTGTAGTGTCATATAACTTAAGTGAATTCTAGTTATTTTAATTTTATACACAATTTTTATATAGACATAAACCGTGATTGATAAACTCTCTTTAAAAACTGAACTAATGCATCGTAAAGTTATAGTGGTAATTAGTTTATTCTGCTTTTTATTTAAATTGTAGCTTCTTTCATTATAACCTAACTTTTATTTTATAAGACGTTAAATATGAAATATACAATTTTATGCATAAGAATTGTCTTTGAAATATACCTTTATCGTTAATACAAGATGAGAGTATAAGTGTTTAATTATAAAAATTTTTAATAGCTTCAAATACTTATTTTTTGAAAATTATGTATTAAATCTAGAACAAAATATAATCTGTTTTGTTCTTTTTTTAATTTGTGACGTATAGTTCTGCAACCCGATTCTTATTATACAAGTCAAATATATAAACAAAGAGTTTTATTTAGTTTCAAATTAATTTTAACTATCAGTTTCTACAGCTTTTCTTAAGCCTGGTTCAAGAAAATTGTTTAACACAATTAGCCTCCTTAAGTAAACTTGAGATTTACTTTTTAAAGTGGTAGAAAAAAAAGTACATAGTTTTATATAGCTGAATTAAAAATTTTCTTCAAGTATTAATAAACAGTAAATCGTTGTTTTTTAAATAATTTTCTTAGTGTTTTCGGTATTTGGACAATTATTTCGGACAATGCTTTAAATTATCAATACACGAAAAAGTAACTTTTCTAAATTAGTATTTTTTATTAAGTAAAATCGTTAAACATTTTTTCTATTTTCATTTAACTTATAAATAAGATTTCAATGTTTACGTTTCAACTTGTTTTTTTAAACGAAACCAAAAGTTTAATCATCGGTGAAACTATTATCTTACTTATCTTATGGTTTTTACGTACTTTAAAAAAAAAGTTTTATTAATTCCATATTTTATGATAGTTGTATTCGATTTAAAAAAAAATTGTTAAGCGATTTTAGTTTTTGTAAACATGAAGTCATCTAGTTTAATATATTTAAACTGAATTATTTAAAACTGATTTCCTTTTTCGGCTATCACGTTTAAATTCATTATTTAGGTAATTCAAGATAGTTTTGTTACTCAAAAAAGCTGTTTTATTTTACATAGTGGAAACAATGCAATAATAAAGGTTTTACTTGATACTTTTACTATGATTATAGTAAAAAAAGTTATTATAAACTACTTGTGTATTGAAACAAAAAGTACATATTAGCTGAAAAAAAAGCCAAATATTTAATTGAAATATTAAAGCTCAAACATTTGACTACTGTATTATTATATCTCAAAAACAAACTTTAACCTTATCTAAGAAAACTTAATTAAAAAGTTTTATTGTAATAAAAGAGATGCAAAATTCTTCAACCGTCCCTTTTTGTATAAACATTATTTTTTTCTTAAATTTATAGGTAAACGTTTCTTAGAAATTATGTCAAGCTGCATAAGATTTTTAACAGAAAAATTATCTGTGAAACAGTTTGTCATATTTAAATTGTTTAATTTTGTGTTTGTTTCTACTGTATTATATTAATTTTCATATAATGTTACTTTATATTTTAACTACCTTAGTTTGTTAATTTTACAAATATATAAAAATAAAGTGCGAAAGTATAAAATGTTTTTACCACTGTATGAGCTTGTTTAACGTTTTTAAACCTTAATTAATGTTTCTTAGCAACAGGATTCAGTAACTAAACCTATTTCAAATGAGTATAAAACCAGCTAAAAACCAAATTAAAACTATATAATGTTTCCTGATGGTTGTATATACAAATTAGATATTAATTAGTAGGTTACTAATGACAGCGAACTCTGAGCAGTTACAACAAATGTTTTAATAATTTTTAATAAGGATATGTTAAATATTTGAACTAAATTACAAAAACTTCAATTTTATCACTTAGCTATAAACAAAATCATTAAGTAAACACAACTTAGATTTGTTAGAAGTTAAATGAAGAAAGCTTTTATAGTAACAGTTTTTATTAATATAAAAAACATTTAAAATTAAAAACTAATTTTGAAAATCCAGACTAATGTAGCCAATATTAATAAATTGTAAAATTGATTTAACTAATCAAAATTATATCTGACTTCATTTAATAAATAATAAATAAAATTTAAACTTGATAGTTTTTAAAATATAACTAACTTCTTATTTTTAAAGTTCGTGGTATTTAAAAAAAGTTATTATATTTAAAAACGATATTGCAATAGAAATGATTCATAATAATATATTAAGTAAACACATAGTTGATAAATGTCAAATTATAAAAAAAAAACTAACTGTTAGACTTATAACAGTTTTAAATTTTGTTTCAATCAAAATAACTTCAACATAATATTGAATTATAGATTTTAAGTAACTAGCTTGTACTCTAGTTGCAGTAAAAGTTTATTTTTATTTTAAATTATGTTTCTTTAAAATATTTTTACTCTGTATTTTATTAGACTTTCTCAATTATTTTATCAGCTTCGCATTAACGAATAACAACAATAGATATATTTAAAGTTGATTATAACAGCTGCAAACTGAAGAATGTATAATTTAGTCAATTATTTTCTTACTATTTTGTTTAAAATCATTCGTTCTGTAACATAGTTTGTGGGTTTAATTATGACAAAAAACTTACATTATTTTTGAATTTATCGTTATCTTATTTATTTTTAATTATTATAAAAAAAAACATAAAAAAATTTATATGGAAGAAAAGTAGTTGTTTTTTAAAAAGAAAGCGTTCAGTACTTAGATAACCATTTTTTCTCAGGAATACTTAAAACTTTTAAAGTTTAAAACAATAGCTATAATCGAAATTTAAAAGCAGCGTATTTAGCCTATAAAAAATTACGTGCTTTTATCAATTATTGTTAAAAAAGTTTTATAGTACATAACGAAAAGTAAAATTACTAAAAATTGAACAATATATTTGACAATTTATAACTTAATAAATCTAAAGAAATTACAATTAATTTTAAAAAGATTATATTAAAAAAAAAACCAATGTATTCAGTTATTTTACGGAAAACTATAAGTTCTTTCTATTTTTGTTATACTAGATTACAGCTGCTAAGACAGTTACTAAAAGGTAAAGATAGTGTGCGACTCGAAATTTTTCGTGCAACAAGTCCCAGGACTAAAGATTTTAAGCGCTTTTGTTATCGTTCAATAAACTGTTCGATAAACAAAAAAAGAATTTATTTTTTATAATACAAGAACCTATAAAACTATAACAATAGTAATTAGTTATAATCATTCACAATTCTACAATCGGAATTAAATATATGACTTAAATTTAATGCAAAAAAATAAGTTTTAGACATAACATATTTACACACGATAAAAATCGTCTACTAAAGGTAATAATAAATAATAAGTTTTATTTTTAATGTTTTTGCCGAACGGGTTGTATTTTAGGTCACTATTTCCGGTTAATCGAATTTATATCAGTATTTTTAAATAAAAACTAAATCAAAATAATTATACAATGAATTTACTGTATCTATTTTTAACAATGTTGTTAAAATGTACTTCGAATCGTATACATTATTTAAACTAAGTTTCAAACTAGCTTTTAACCTGTAAAAATAGCGAAAACACAAGGGGTATTAAAACGTGTTAATTGTATTTTATATATAGATGAAAACGAACTTAGTATTTTTTATCAATAGGAAAATAAATTTTAGTTATTACTTTGCTCTTTTTATTTTGATAGTTAACATTTCGAAATCTCTTTAGACTATAATTGCTAACAAAATTTTTTCAAAAATAAGTTAGCCAATATAATTTTGTTAAATCTAAGTGTAGTTATCTTTATTTTAAGTTTTTTAATATAAAACTATAAAAACAATATCAAACTTGTTAAAAAAGAATATGACGTTTTTGCTGTTCTTAGTTTATTTTTGTTTTACTCTTTATAAATGTATTTATACACTTCTAATCGTTTTCAATATTTAAAAAATAAACCATTTTTAAACAAAATCGTTGTATTAGTTAGAGATAAAGTAAAGTAAGCCAAAGTTTTAATCGATAAAAATAGTTCTAAATTTAAAAAAAAAGTAAAATATGTTTAAGTTTTAACTATTCTTAACGATATGAAAAGAGTAATCATCAAAAAAACATGTTTATATAAAACACTAAAAACTTATAAGACGTGTAAATTTTATTACTATCGGTATACGGTATAACAAATTTAGAATATTGAGTAAATTATAAATTTAATAGGAATGATATACATCTGGTTTTTTAGATATTTTATTTGACTTTACAAACATTCCTTCAATAGGCTGTTTAAACTTTTATCTTTATCCTTTTATAGGTATCTGTTTGTTTTATAAAACATAATTTAAAATGTTAAGAGTATATATTATAATCAACTAAAAACCAATATAAAACGACTGTCTAAAATTTATACTTAATTTTTGTTTTATAACAAAATTTTCTAAAAATTATTATTTTAATTTCAAATGCGTTTTAAATTATATTTAAAAACAATATATTAATGCTAAAGCAAATAAAAATATAATACGATAATTCAAACTAATGATTTTTTGATGAAAATAATATGAGTGAACTATGTATTAAAATTTCATCATATACAATAACTTACAGCTTATTTAACGACTAAACATTTTTATTTTGCGAAACTATAGCCTTAATAAATAGGTTAATGATTTTTTTGTTAGTAAAAAAACACTACTTAAAATTATATTTTTTTTGTTTTACGTAAAACCTGATTTTGCTTAAGTGCCTGTAACGATTTTTTTGAACAAATGGTAAAATTTAATAAATGTACAGTGAATTATTTTTAGTGTGAATATAGTTTAAACGATTATAAAATGCAGTTAGATATCACATAACAAATTAGATATCTTACAAATTAGTCAAATTTGTCACCTAATTAAAATTTTAGGTTTACATATACTATATACATATACTACATACATATTACATAAAAAATATCAATAAAATAAAACTAAAAACAAGAACAAACAAAGCATAAAAAAAAGTTAATTTGTACATAAGTTGTTTTTAGAATAGGCTAATCAAAACTAACAAACTTTATTTGAAACGTCATAATGTGTCTTTTTGTGAATCTTTAAAAGTTTTGGTTGGTGCTTTATATTATCTAAAGATACGTGTTAAACGTTGAAACTTACGATACGATTATAAATTGTATTTTTGTGTTATAAATGTATTATTTACATGTATAAATATACTTTTAAATTTGTTTATAAACAAAAATACTAATTAAAAAATTCTTAAAACTTCTTTAAAGGTAATGTACATCATTATACATTTAATTACAATTTAAAAAAAAACTATCAAAATAAGCTATGTTAATAAACAAAATTTAAAATACTTTTACAATAAGTTGTGTTAGCATTCTTAATTATAAGCAAAATACCGAAACTTGCATTCTCACTACAAATATACTTTTAATAAAGTTTAAATTTCATTAAAGTTTTTGCGAGTTTAAAGAAATATTTCTTCATGAAATGTTATGATCAAAAAAAGATTATTATTTAACTTTATACTATTATGTTGTTTTCATGACATTGACTTACAAAACTACATAATGAGTATTACATAACATTTTGTTGAAAATTGTACTACAGTTATTATAAACTAACTAGGCAGATTATTAATATGCGATATTTTCCAATTTAATAATCTGTTCAGCAGTAAATCATAGTCAACATCTGAATTCGTAACAAAGGTGTTTCATTATTGTCAAAAACTTGAATTGGTTTGTTTGTAAGATTCCTTATCATTAATAAAAAAAACATTCGACAAAACTTGTTTGAAAGTTTTATGGTTCACATCAGAACAAACCTCACTAAAACCTTTTTTGTGATAACAACAAAGTGAAAAATTGGCGAAGGTCATTAGATCTGTCTGCCGTAAAACAGAAGATCGACTTTTTAAATAAGTATTACTGTAACACCGATTAGAACATATGTTGTAACAACGTTTTAGTAAAATAAAAAAAATTGAGCGATTAAATTTAGTTGTTTGCGAAACTTGATAATGTGAAGTTGAGGGTAAAGTAATATTGTTATCAATTAAAGTTTTTATTTACTTAAAGTTTTTAATCAGATATAATAACTATATTGTATATGCCTTACTTCACTGATAATTTTTTTAGGACAGCTACAAACTTTAGGGAGATCCCTTAAACCACATTTATTAATGTTAACTACAAATATAATTCAATAATAAGTATAGAGGTAAAATGTTTTAATGTACTTACGTCAAAACTAAAATACAGAAAAATATTTGAAAAATACCTACATTTAATGTTTTTTATGAATGCAAAACTCAAACTAGTACATCTTTAACTACGATAGTTATTAATTGTTTGCTTTATATTATTTGTTTTATCAAGCTTGACAACGTTTAAATTAAATTTCTTGGTGATTAGACTTAAATGTTTTTTTTTTCAGAATAAACTATTACTTTAAGACTCATTTTTACCTTTAATTAGGTAAGTAACAAACCATAGGTCTAAATGTCGAAACTATTTGGCTTTTGAAAATTTATTTAAGTTTATTTAAAAAAACGTCTTTTTTTACAAATATTAAAAGATTTCGTAGAGCAACTTGAAATTAATATAAAACAGTATAAACAATTTTTCAAAAAGATATTGGGTTTCAGTTCTCTAAATAAAGAAAAAAAAAGCTCTCTTAAACATGAAAACTCTTTTCAAAATCGCTTTAAAAAAAAAAATCCTTTTAACCAAAATTGTATCCTGACTTTAAAATTTTTCTGCTGGTTACAATCTCAAAACTAAAGTAAAGACTGAATAAGTGATAATTGATAATGATAAAGTTGGGTATTTATAAAACCAATAAACTGAAATATATTTTACTTTTCATTTTTTATTATAATGTTTTGTAAAACCTAGAACTATAAAACAACAAAACTACTTCAAACTTAACTTTATTTATTTTTTATTTTAATGGTAGCTTACTGAATACAAAAGTAGTTATTATAGAAATACTTCGTTATAAAAATTAAAACAGTGTTAGACCTTACACAAGTCAATTAAAATTTGACAATAAAATTCTTCGTTAAACTATAAATTTAAATAATTTTGAAATTAATAACATTTTTTTTAAGATAACTATTTTTTTTACCTAAATCCTTAAACGATATAATTTTTCAATCTAAAAGTAGTTTTGTGTTGTTCTACTGATCTGTTTTTGCTAGATTTAATTGTGATTCTTTGGAAACATTCTAGAAGATTTTTTTTTTGTTCAACATACATTTAAAAAATTAAATAAACTGTAACATAATTTAGTTTATCTTGTTAACAATCTTTTATAGTTTTCCAAAAAATACTGACCTTTTTTATTGTCTAACTATGAACTGTAATTGCTTTTAGAAACAAGTTTTTGGCCTTAAAACAATTTTTAAGTAAATCTTTTTAAATAAAATTCAAAATAGATTTTTTCTTTTAATTTATTTTGTTAACGTTTAGGTTTTATCAAAAATGTAGAATTAAATATGTTTTACTTAATTTCTTAAACTGCGAAAAACTTAATTACTAGTTTTAGAAACAGAGCATAATTTAAATAATGCTGCCAGCAATTAATATATATTTATTTGTACTTCGGGACTTAACCGTCAAACTTTCTGAGAAATCCGCTTTACAAAACTCATATATTTTTGGAAAAATAAAATTTTATTAAATTAAAATAGTTACATTTTATTTTGCCTGTCATATGTAATCAAATTTACATTTAAGATTAGGTAATAAAGTATTTTTTATTAAGATATAAATAAGTAAGTAGCTTTTTTTTTACATTTCTTTCATTTTTTAAATTATTTTTAAAATTTATTAAAAGTATTATAATATTTTTACCAATTTGTATGTGTAGAACCTTAAAAAGTGAAAAGGTTTTTAAAAAACAATTTTATGTTGTTTCTAGATAATTTTTTTTGTAATATCTCAAAAAGTTAAAGATGAGTTTTAATATAACCATTTTTTAAGTTATCATTATAGAAAATTTAAACAATATTTAAAAAGTATACTCTAATAGTTTACTTAAAAAGTCAAAACTTTAACCTTTATTTAATGCTTTGTTTATAATTTGTTTATAAGTTGGGTATAATAAAGTGTGGGTGCTAATAGCAGTTTTAAAGACTCTTTGAGTTAAACTCTGAAAACGCTGACCAGGGTTTCTTAAACTCAATTTCAAAACCTTCGTTTATAATGAAATTAAAAATTATTAGCCAAGTTTTAAACAAACCCAATAAAAAGTCTAGTTTGAGCTTTAAACATCATGTAAGTAGTGATTAAGATACTTTTAGTTAAATAGTTAAATACTTTAAGTAAAATTCTAATTTCTTTTAAGCTTAACCTAAGTAATCTCTTATGGCTGCTTTAATTGCCCCCTCTGCAGCTATTGCCTTCTGGCATGTAAAGATTAAGCGACATTGGGAAATCTTAATAAAAAATGTTTATAATGTATACCGTACAAAAACTTAGTTCAAACATATAAATAGATTAAAATATATGTGTTTTTAATTTTTTTCCTATATGTGGGTGAAATTAAAATATAAAGATAAGTTATCAAAACCAATCTTAAAATTAAATTTTATCTATTTGTGATATATTGTAAAGAAAAAAGCAAGAAGATAAGAAAGTTTTTATTTATTTTAAATGATGTGTTTATTAAATTAATTAACATAAACATAACTTTAGCTAATAAATTATAACTTAATATCGTTTATAACTAATTACAACAGTTATATGTTAAGCTACTTGTATAATTTCTATATATAATTTGCTATAAAAATCATTTTTTGTAATACAACCTCTTTTTGTAGTACAACAAAACCTTAAGTTTTAAAACAAATATATGCAAAACAATTATACTTTGGAGTTATCAAGGACTGAAAACTTATCATTTATTTAATTTTTATAGCTTTCACAATAAATAAGACAAAATTAACTGGTTTATGTAATTATTTGTTTTAGAAATAGGTATGTCATTCACAAAACTATAAAATTTTAATACTCGGGGTTCGACTATTTAAAATAGTTTTCAATTCAAAAACCTGTTTTGAAGTAAATATTTGTAAATATACTCTATTTTTCCTCTGTGTAGACTTTTGTACATAAATATTTTTTATTTTTTATTTTTGCTACGAATCTCGTAACATACGTTTTCTTTACAACCAGTTGAACGTAAAAAGTTATTTTATTAAGTTTAATGTTGCAAAAACTATAAAAGTATCAAAAATTACATGAAAAAAAATAATTTTTTGACGCTAAACAAGAATTTAAATAATTCTCTATTTTACTAATTTTAGTTCTACAATATTGTTATATTGGTTATTAGTTTTTAACTTTATGTAAAAGAACATGAAAAGTAAAATAACATAAAATAGTTATTCATTAATATTGTAAATATACTAAAAAAAGATTGTATATATTAAAAACAAAGTAAAAAGCTACAAAACTTAAATAAAACTTTGTATTTTAAATTGATCAAATATTATAAGATTTTTACAGTGACCTTATGTAGACTTATAGTTTTTTATTTACTAATTAAGGAATTCATGGTTTTTGTTTTAAGAAAAGAAAACTAATTAAAATACTTTAAAACATTAAAAATATTCAGGAAAGAAGTTTCTGCTACTCAGATATAATTTTTTTTCTCAACTTTGGGATTTAACCGACAAAATTTATATGAAATCTGTAATCTGCAGCACAAAACACATACTTTTTAAGAATAAATATTAAGTAATTTGTGCTTACAAATTAAACTTATTACATGTTGTTAGGTTAATAAGTTTAATATC
Source organism: Thalia democratica (assembly GCF_965202585.1). Lineage (NCBI taxonomy): Eukaryota > Metazoa > Chordata > Thaliacea > Salpida > Salpidae > Thalia > Thalia democratica. The sequence goes on along the minus strand of NC_139166.1, from coordinate 102,252,848 downwards.
ACTGCACTTCATTTAAACACAGAAATAAGAACAAAAGTATTTTTGCTTTAGTGTAAAATAAGTTAATAGTTTTATTTGTTCCATAAATTTTTATTATTATTATTGTTCACATAATTGTTTAAATATAAATAAAAAATGTATATCAGACTGCACGTAAATAAACTTAAGGAGTACATGGAAAACAATAAAATTACAATTTATTCATTTATCTGGCAAAGTTTAATTATTATAAATTTGTAATACAATCAAAGAGTCACTAGAGTAACATTTGAATCACTAGAGTAAAATCCCATTCTAATTTGATTTTATTAGTATAAAAACTTTTTTTTCAATATAAAGTTAAAAAGTGTTAAATTCAAGTTTCTTGTGATCTTCACCTAACTAACCTCTTATGGCTGCTTTACTAGACACGACCCCCTTTTGCACCTAACGTCTCATGGCTCTCAAAGATGGTTCTTTAGACTTATTTGGGGAATCCTAATTAAACCAAGTGGTTAAGATATAGAAAAATATAATTTTTATATTATATAACGTACGAACACTTTGTTTTAAAAAATATGTTGAAATATGTGTATGTTAAAATTTTGACTAGTTTTTTATATTTGTGTAAAATTAAAAGATACAAAATTAATTTTTAAAACTGACATTAAATTAAAATGACTCTGTTCATGTTATAATAAAAATAAGAGTGTAACAAAGTTAATATAACTATGTTATATTATGTTATATAATGTGCTTTTTATTATTCCAGTTTTTGACTTGGACAAGTACTCATAAAAAAAAAATTAAAAGAATAATTTAGAATAGAAGGAAATTTGTTGTTCTTAGTGTCGTTATTTTAAAATTATTTTAGTTTTTAATCTTTCTTTTCTTATTAAAAGTATGATTTTTATATTATTTATCTTTATATTTTCTGAAAGTTAAGTTGTGTTATAGCTCGTAAGAAACTTTATAAGCATGAGGTGTACGACTCGATAATCAAAAGGTTCCTATGTACAAAGTCCATAGACAAAACTTTTTGAGCGCTTTGTTTATGATTCAATAAAGAATAATAATATATTTATATTGGAAAGTAATTTGTTACTTGAACAGCAAAAGTAGCAAATAAAAATAAACAAAATGCAATCAATTGAAAAAAAAAACGAAATTTAAAAATATTTCCGGCGGATTACCGTTTTATAAATATAGAATAATAATAGGACAACTTGAATAAAGTTTATACTTCTAATGTAAATTTTTAACATAAACCGTTAGTTAAATACATATATATTTACTTATTAATTTATGTAAAAAGTTTGTTTTTTGATAATTCTATTATCTAAATAAATATTTAATTTAAATTGAATTAATTATTTCACCTAGTTACAAAATATAGTATACTTTTTTTTCTTAAACTTGTTCTTTTTTATCCAATTATCAAAAAACTCTAATTTGTATTATTAAATTGCTATGTTGTGCTTTACTTAACCCATAAGGTTCAGCATGAACTAAATCAAAAGCAGACATAATGTTTAGTAGAAACTACATCTAATAAACGAGTATATTTTTACTTTTTATAGTTATATCTTAAAAATCAAACTTAACGTCTAAAAGATATTTTTAAATAAGACTTTTAAAGATTTTAAAGAGTCTTACTATATTTAACTTTATTAGCAAGACACAAATTTAATTAATAATAAGGATATTTTTTTGCAACAACAAAATAAGCTATTATTTTTACCTTAATTAAAAAAAAAATATTTTGTTTATATAGTATTATAGTTTAACGTCAAATTATTATAAACTAATTAGATATTTAAAAATCACTCAAAAATTTAATTACTACCTTTTTTTTCAAAAGGCTTTAAAATTAAGTTCAACAGATAAACCAGATTGGTTCAATATTTACAAAGTATAGTCAAATAATATATTTCATATCGCAAATTGTTGTTTGCAGGTTTTAGAATATGACGTCACTAAGAGATTTATACTTGCGTAAACTAAAGTTTAATGTTATTAGACAATATCTGCGACAAAAATTTTTAAATAGCTAATGTTAAACTCTTACTAAATCATGATTATAATAGTATTATAAGATTAATGTTTTTTTTTTCTTTCAGTTATTTTAAAAAAAAACCTGGATACTTTTTTTAAAAATATACTATTTATATATTTTAAATAAGCTTACAACTTTTAAAAGATTATTTTGAGTTATAATTAAAAAATTTTTTTTTTATAAATTAAATAGTGTTTTTGGGAAGTTTTAGGAATATTTTGATTTTATTTTTTTTTATTAATTTTCAATATAAAAAGAACTTATTTCCGTAAATTTGTTTAACATGTTTTAAACAATAAATATAATACTTAAACAAACTTAGATATTTTTATTTTTATTATACTTTAATAAATTATTAAAAGCAGTTCAAAAACTTTTTACCATAGTTATAAGAGTTTCTAGCATCTTTTAACTTTTTATTTCGGAATATAAAAAAGATTTTAAATAAATATTTACAAAACAGATTACTTATTTTCAAAATATTTTAAAAAATTGTCAGTTAAAACTTGCATTTTTAAACTTAAGCTCCAAATTTATAAAACGATTCTAAATATAAATATAATATGGTACCTATTGTGTCGATTATCTTTTAAAACCTTAATTTTTAATTTTAATTACTTTGTTATTATTGTAAAGAGCTATATTTTGGTTACAATAACATTGGTTTAGTCTTGGTTTTAGAGTTTTTTATTTGGTAGTATTTTAATTTTTTTTCTAGATTACAATTTTGAATTAAGTTCAGAATAATTAAACAATTTTATTTTCTTATGCTTATTTTTTTTTCTTTTTTAGCATGCAAACAAAAAAAATTTAAATAAGTTTACTTTAGCAGATATTAAAATATTTAATCAATTAATTTTTATGAATGTTCAAAGCAAATTTAATTTAAATTTTTTTTGATTTTTTTTAGAAATAAAATATAAAATTCTTCTATTTTATGTTTGCAAATATAGCTCGCTTTCTATTGTTAAAGTTTTTCACTTGGACAAGTATTTAACGAAAGAAAATAAAAAGAATATTTTAAAATAGAAAAAAATTTTTGTTGTGAATGTCATTATTGCTAGATTATTATAATTTTTAACCTTTTTTTCTTTTTAAAAGTATAAACTTTACATTACTTATCTTCATATTTTAAATAGTTGAAATCCGTTCTTTTATTGTAAAAGGCATTTATTTGAAATTCTTAAAAAAAAGTTTACAGTAGTTTAAACTATTAAAATGTAAAATAGTTTTTTATGTTCAAGTAAAGTTATTAAATTAGTTAACTATTACCTTTTTAACAAAAATACTTATAAGCACTTTTTGTAAAAATTTCAGTCTATTGCATTATACTTTGTTTTCAGAAGTTGATAACACGTTTGCTATTAGTATGTTTTTTTGTTATTGAAATATCTCTTTTATGTAATAATGGTAATAAGAAAATTATTATGACTTTATCACAAATATATTCATCAGTAAAATCTAAAGTTTTCTAAGTTATGACTTGTACGTTTGTACTAGTATTAGCTAGTGATAATTTTTACTGCGATTAATCTAAATATTTACCAATTCATATTCTATCAAACTTTTTTTAATCATAGTGTATTTTATAAGTAATTGGATTACAAAGTAAACAAAATAGTATAAATTAGTTTTCATCTTTAGTTAGGTAAAACAAAAATTGGTTCAAATTTTACATATATTGTAATATAATAAAAGGACAATAACATTGACTCAACTAAACTAAAAACTAATTAATTTTTTATTAAAATTGGCATTGAAAAAAAATTGCATATTATAAAATAAGTGAAACAAACTTGTATGTAAATTGGGAAACATTTTTTTAAAATCATCTAAAAGTTTTAACTATCTTTTGATATTAAAAGGTCAGTAAATTAATATCATTTATGCTATATTTTTAGCTGCAAACTTGACCAAAAAGCCTAGTAAAATTTTGTTTATCATAATATTATATTTCATGAATATATTATAAAGAGCAGTTTTACTTAATAGTGTTTTCCAAACAACTTCGTATTGTTATCAAAATTATACTACAGTAGAAAACTAATGCTTATAGTTATATAAATAATGTTTAAAGAAAACTTTATTTGTTATACACATTTCAATATTGTTTTTTTTTTCAATTTAATTATTTAAAATTGATAAAACTCAAAAGTCACCACAAAAAATTAATAAAGATTATAATGAACTATACTTGATCAAAAGTTAATCAAATACGTGTAAAAAACTAGTTTTACACTTACTTATTAGTATAAAAAAACTAGTGTCATAGGGCATACTAAAAATTTTTAAAACTTTTACTAAACATTCTTTGGTCAAAGTAAAACCTATTAAATAAAAAATAACAGAGATTTTTATTATTTAAATTTTTTGCTTTTAATGATTTTTTTTAACTTAACGACCACTAAAAGCATTTTGACTTCTGATCCAAGATAAAAAAAAAGTCCTATATACGTTATAGTCAGACATCAAAACATAAAACTTTTAATAAGTTGTCAAAAATTTTAGATAATTCTTCAGAAGTGGCATTTGAAATTTTAACGAGTGCAAACTCGTAAACAATTATCCGTAAAATAAATTATTTTAATTGAGTTAAATAACGATTGAAACCAAAAGAAAGAATGTAGCTTTTAAATAATTATTTTTTTCCAGTGAAAAATATCTATAAAATAGAATTATACTAAAAAGCACCTAAACATTATTTCAATGAAAGATAACTCTGAAATCAAATTATTGCTATTAGTTTAAATTTTTTTTGGTAAAATTTAATTTGAAACTATTGTTATTTAAGCTTGTATTTGTTTAATTTTATAAAAACATACACTAAATTATACAAAATGTTAAAGTCTCAGAATTTATTTGCAACATAATTCAAATGTAAATACTTGCAATGAACTTTCTTGTATAAAAAATAAATGTATATCATACTGTTTAAGTTTGTTCTCACTAAAGTTTTATAGGTTTAACTAACAGTAAACGAGCCATATGATTTTATAGGTCAATTAATTAAACCCGCAAAAAATAATTCTTGGTGTGAGTAAACACATATCAGATTTTATAAAAATGGATTTTTTATTACAAATGTTTTTTAGACGATATGAAACTTATAATAATTTTATCCTATTATAGTATTCAAAGGATCACGTTTTTATTTTAATAATCATTTTAATACTTTTTTATTAATTGATAAATTAATGTTTTTATATGTACAATGCATGTATGATCGAGTATAAGTAATAAAATTATACAATCTTAAAACTATCTTAGTTTTTTAGTAAAGCTTTGCAAAACATACTAGAAAACTATTATACTTTTTAAAAACAAACTATGATGAATGACAGACTATTAAGTTTAATATAGTTAGAATAGAATTTTTTTTTAATAACGGTGATTTTAACATGCTGTTATAAACTTTTATTTATTGTTTTTATTTATTTGAAAATAATCAGCCTTCTGATAATACTAATCATAATAACATTAACATTTTTTTTTAAACTTAGAGTTTGTTGTTTAGTTCTAATGATATGACGTACAGTGAATGATTTTAGTTTATAAACAATAAGTATTGTAATTTTAGTTATTAAAAAATTTTTCAAATTTTTATTCTGTTATACAACATTATTCTAGATAAACAAAAACTTTAAATTTTGAAATAAAAACACCACGTTTCATAGTATTAAAGTGTTTCAATCAGTTTGGAACTAAAAAGATAAAAACATTAATCTTGCTATAAGTAGTAAAACAAATAAATCTATTTAAAAAATTATATCTTTACATATTAAATGCATTCATATTGTGCTTTATAGTAGTTTTAAAACAATACTGATTTATCAAAAAAACATTAATTAATTTCAATTTAGTAGTTAGCATAATTGTTAAGCTTATTATAATGTGCTGAGTAATATTTTAGTAAAAAATGTGAACAGCTAAAAACAGTCTTTCAATTAATGTGTTTTACATATTTTTACTCCAAAAGTAAATTGTTATTTCATAATTATTTTTAAAAGTTTAAACTGAAAAATATTTATGTTAAAAGGGTATTATTCATTTTCAAAACAATAACATTTTAAGTATTGTAGTACTGTTAATTAAACAAAATCACAAACAAAAGATTGTAGCTTTGGTATATAAATATGTTAAGTTTCTAAAAATATGTATATTTTCAATTTGAAACATTCAGCTCTATCAAAAAGCTTCAAAAAAAGACTTTGAATGCTGTTCGTTTAAGAATTTGGCTGTTGTGATATCGCCTAAAATCTATATTAATAGTATTTAGTAATACTTATAGTGACTTAGCTATTTCCAGATTTTATTTTGAAACCTTTTCTTAGTAAATACACTTATAGTCCATGCACAAGAGTATTAACCAAAATACTCATTAAAAAGTTTCTTCTAAAACAATTTGTAAGATTTCTAAATGAAAACCATAGATAGATCAATCTATAGTTGTAAAAATTTAGATGGGAAAAAATGTTTTTTACGGTTATACCTGGAATCAAAACTTTTTGAGCGCTTTTTTTATCGTTAAATAAAGAATAAAAATATATTTATATTGGAAAGTAATTTTTTACTTGTATAGCAAAAGTAGCAAATAAAAATAAACAAAATGCAATCAATTGACAAAAAAAAATTAATTTAAAAATTTTTCCGGCGGAATACCGTTTTATAATATACGATAATAATAAGACAGCTTGAAAAAAGTTTCAACTTTTAACGTAAACCGTTAATTAAATAGATACATAAATACTTATTAATTTATGTAAAAAGTTTGTTTTTTGATAATTTTATTATCTAAATAAATATTTACTTTAAATTGAATTAATTATTTAACCTAGTTACAAAATATCGTATAATTTTTTTTTCTTTAACTTGTTCTTTTTTACCCAATAATCAAAAAACTCTAATTCATATTTTAAAACTAATTTGTTGTGTTTTACTTAACCCATAAGGTTTAACATAAACTAAATCAAAAGCAGACATAATGTTAAGTAGAAACTACTTTTAATAAACGAGTATATTTTTACTGTTTATAGCTATATCTTTAAAATCAAACTTAACGTCTAAATGATATTTTTAAACAAGACTTTTAAAGGTTATCAAAGTCTTACTATACTTCACTTTATTACCAAGACACAAATTTATAATAAGTGTATTTTTTTACAACAAAAAAATAAGCTATTGTTTTGACCTTAATTTTTACAGAATTATTTTGTTTTTATAGTATTAGAGTTTTACGTCAAATTATAAAAAATTATTTAGATAGTTAATAAATCACTAAAAAATTTAATTACTACCTTTTTTTCAAAAGGCTTTAAAATTAAGTTTACCAGATAAATCAGATTGGTATGCAAAGTTCATTGTTTACAAAATATAGTCAAATAATATATTTCATATCGCAAATTGTTGCTTGCAGGTCTTAGAATATGACGTCATTAAGAGATTTATACTTGCGTAAACTAAAGTTTAATGTTAATAAACAATATTTGCGACAATATTTTTTAAATAGCTAATGTTAAACTCTTACTAAATCATGATTATAATTGTATTCTAAGATTAATGTTTTTGTATCTTTGAGTTATTTTTAAGTAAAACTAGGTTTTTTTTTTTAAACATACTATTTATATTTTTTTAAATAGGCTGACAACTTTTAAAAGATTCATTATTTTGAGTTATAATTATAAAATTGATTTTTTATAAATTTATCAGTATTTTTGGGAAGTTAAAGGAATATTTTGATTTGATTTTTTTTATTAATTTTTAAATTAAATAAAACTTATTTCTGTAAATTTGTTTAACATGTTTTAAACAATAAATATAATACTTAAACAAATTTAGATTTTTTTTATTTTTATTATACTTTATTAAATTATTAAAAACAGTTCAAAATATTTTTATCATAGTTATAGGAGTTTCTAGCATCTTTTAACTTTGTATTTCGGAATATAAATAAAAATTTAAATAAAAATTTACAAAATAGATTACTTATTTTCAATTGATAGAAAACATAGTAAGTTAAAACTTGCATTTTTAAACTTGTGCTCCAAATCCCGAAAACCATTCTAAATATAACTATAAAATGGTACCTATTGTATAGATTATCTTTTAAAACCTTAGTTTTTGATTTATTCACTTTGTTATTATTGTAAAGAGCTATATTTTGTTTACAGTAACATCGGTTAAGTCTAGTTTTTAGAATTTTTTATTTGGCAGTCTTTTAAATTTTTTTTTTAGGTTACTATTTTGAATTAAGTTCAGAATACTCAAACACTTTTATTTTCTTATGCTTTAATTGTTTTTCTATTTTAGCATGCAAATAAAGAAAAATTCATATAAGTTTACTTTAGCAGATGATAAAATATTTAAACAGTAAAGTTTTATAAATGTTCAAAGCAAATTTCAATTAATTTTTTTTTTATGTAAGAAATAATAGAAAAAATTCTTCTATTTTATATTTGCAAATGTAACTCGCTTTCTGATATAAAAGTTTTTTGACTTGGACAAGTATTAAACGAAAGAAAATAAAAAAAATATTTTAAAATAGAAGGAAATTTTTGTTGTGAATGTCATTATTGCTAAATTATTATAGTTTTTAACTTTTTTTTCTTATTAAAAGTATAAACTTTACATTATTTATCTTCATATTTTAAATAGTTGAAATCAGTTCTTTTATTGTGAAATGCATTTATTTAAAATTCTTAAAAATAAGTTTACAATAGTTTAAACTATTCAAATGTAAAATTGTTTTAAATGTTCAAGTCAAATTATAAAATATGCGGATAAATTTTTAAAGATTAGTTTTTTTATGATTAGTTCAACATCTTTGGATATCTATAAAATGTAATAAACTAAACGATGAGAACTTACAATTGACTTGTATATTTTAAGCTTTTGTAAAGATCTGTAACTAAGTTATGACCGAAAAATAACTAATGAACATTAATATTAGACAAAAACAAGGCCAAAAAAATATATATAGTATAAAATAAAAAATTTCCTAATAACTAAAAAAAACTGATTAAATGTATAGGTACGAGTATAACTTTATTAGCATACACATCAAACAGTCAAGAATAATTAGCCGGTTTAGGCTGTAAAAAATGCCAACGAGATGTTTTTCACTAATCGATTTGTTATCCAAGGTAAACTAACACAACTAACAATTAAGCTGGCATTTGTTTTTTAAATCTATGACGTCAGTTGATCGTAAATAAAACTTTTTTAGTAAATTTTTATTTGGCTTTTTCTTTAATTACTTTAAAACTTTGTACTATAATACAATTTAAAAATAAACTTTTAAGAAATTTTTAGTGTAGGTCAAACGATTTTTTATTTATCAGAACATTTAGAATCACATCCTAATTACAAATTAAGTTAGTCAGTAAATTAAATCAAATGGAAAATTATAAGTATTTGTTCATATATATATATGTACTAGTTAGTATGTTAAACTATTAATTTACCTGTTTTTACAAATATTGATCTATCTCGTATAATTAAATAATTAATATCATGAAACAAATCTTTTGTTTGATGGCTAATGTCTAACAATTTATCTAGTCTATTTTAGAGAGTTTTTAAAACTTATAACATAAAGTTTTAAAAAATAATTAACTTTTTAAAATAATTAAGGTTTCTTTATAACGGTTAAAAATAGAGTTTTGAGTTTACTATAAGATTTATTTAAATATTAATGCTGCATTAAAATGCAGCAAATTAAAATGATAATTTTTAAATCTTTGAGTTTTTTGCTTCAAAAAAGGTTCTATCTCTAATTTAAAATATAAAAATTAACCTTCTTTAATTGCATTCTTTCGAATTCATCTTTCGTGTAATGTTTTAATCTTAGTATAAAGGTTTTTGAAAGTTTAAATGCCACGTTGTATATATTTATTTCTTTACATCTAAGAAACCTTTACTTGATTAAAACTAACTATAAAATATTTATATATTTATATATAACTATAAAAAAAAATCTTTTTAATTTTATAAAAAAAACACTTTTGTTACTTATTTGTGTTGTTAACAATTTTTTGTCTATTAAATAACTTTGATAAAATTTATCCCAGTTTTAGTGCTTTTGTTATGAAAAATACATTACTTTAGTTTATAGGAATATGATAAGCCAAAGCAGCAATAAACTTTGAAAACAAGGCTTTATTAAAAAAGTTTAATTTATTTAGCTAGTTTTTCAAATGTTTATAAAACTAGTACTTAAATTATGAACATACCCAAAATTTTTATTGCACTATTTTATGATCCTGAGTTATTTTTTACTAACTGTATAATTTATTTACATACTACTTACTGAATAAATTATATACTATTTAATATTCTAACTATTTTTGCTTCTACGAAAATTAAAAAAGAATGTAATATAAAATTCTTATTGTCTTTTTATAAATTAAGATTAATTGTATATTAGAATATATTTTAAGTTACTTTTAACTGTAAGAAACCTAGAAGTTAAGGTTTTCTGATTGTCAAAATTTTTGCCTTCAAACATTCAAATTTTATTAATTTTTAGAGATAACACTTAACAAAAGTTTTAGCATTTTTCTTACTACTGGAAAATAACTAAAAAGAACTTTGTTTTTAAGTGTACCAACTTCTGCAATTAATTAGTTAATTCCATCAAAAATATTTAAAAAATGGTATTTTTTGAGATGTAATCAAATTGTAAAGCTGGTAAAATTAAACAAGACAATCATTTTTAACATAATTTTTCTATTTATAATAGTAGTAAAATTCAATATTATGATTAACAATTATTTAAATATTACTAATGTTTAGAGTGTTCTTATACTTTAATTTTATATTATACTTAGACATAAAATTATACTTAGATATATATACATATGAATAAACAATATAAAAAATATACTGATTGTTCAACAAAAATAAATTAATGTGTTCTAGATTTTATAGTAAAACTCTAAAAATTAAAAACAAATTAACAAATTTTGTAGTTCGTTAGGTAACTAATGACTACTTTCTTTAAATGGTTTGCTTTTATAATATCTTTTGTTTCAGTGAAAAACGTTTTTTATTAGGTAAGTACCAAACTAATTTAAGCCTAAATTAATTTAAAAAATATTATACTATTCAGATATAAAAACAAAATATATTGAAAATTAATAAGTATTTGTTTATACTGTTTGATTAAATTTTAGTTTATGATTTTTTTTTGTTTAATTGTAATCCGATTTAGGGTTGTTTGTTTTATGCTTATAATATTTTCTATTTTTTAATAAACTTTCATTAATTTAAACAAAATAAAATGTTTGTAAGACAGTATTTATAGTTTGTTTAATAGTTTATTCCGTTACGTCAACATACTTTAGGCTATAAGTATTTGTTTGAAATATTATTTTTAATTAATTCATGAAAATAAAAAAAATGATGCTAGTATCTTTTTTTTTTGTTTTGTTTGTCAATAAAACTTTTTAACAGCTTTTTTCACTTACAAATCACTATCTGTGTTTTTAATTGGAACTTAATTTCATTCTTACAAAATATAATTAAAAAAGACAATAAGTTAAACAAAGAATAAAAAATTAAATGGTGTTATAAATATCATATGACGTCATTGAAGTAAAATCACAAATTAGCTTGAAGTAAAAAAGAATTTAAATAAGAAAAAATAAAAATTGATACATTTCGTCATAATTCATGAGTTTGGAGCTGTTAAAAACAGCTTTGAATATATTTTACAAAATTGATTACCAAATATGTTCAAGGAATTATAACAAATTATAATAAATTATATCAGTGAAACAATTTTAAGATAAAATACTGAAAAAAAAAGTTTAACATCTTACAATAACTAAAACACCAGTAACCTGTAATATTGTTTTAATATGTATGTTAAACTTTATTTATGCTAGTTATTAATAAACTACACTTACAATAATTTGTTCAAGTCGTTTTAATTATACTATAGTTTACAACTGATATTAAACTAAAATTTGTTTTTTTTTTTAATTAATTTATTTTCATCTTAAAAATTAACTTATGACATAATATTTTTTTGACTTAAGTATTTTATGTCTAAAAAAATAAATTAAATTTAAACTTTCATATTTACGAACATAACGTTCTTTTAAAAATTAGCTATGACAAAATAAAAACAATTTGCTCATATTAAGCTAAAAATTTATAAGCTAAAGGGTAATTAAAAAGAGATAAAAAAAATTCTTAGATCATTTATTTTAAACTTGTTTTGAATAACTTTATGGTTATATATTTAACTTCTAAATTAAAATTTTGTTTATATGAAAATAATATATAAATTTATATACGATTAAAACTTGTATACAACAAAAATTTAATATATTACTATATTATTAAATTTATTAATATAGTATTAATATTTATATTAATATTATATATTATAATATTGTTACTTTCTAGAAATAAAAAAAACATAAAACTTTAAGGGAATTTAAAATTTAAACATACTTAGAACAAAAAAACAAAAACCTTTTTAAAATTACAGTCCGGAGGCAATATGAAGCAGAATTTTCCGCTTACATTAGTTTTTTACATAAAGTTACTTTCGTTTACCAACAATTTTTAGCTTACTTGTAACAAATAAAATATTTTAAATTTCAAACAAAGATCTTTATAATATTTTTTCGAATAGATGAATGTTAGTTTTTTTAATATTTTTTTAACATTTAAATGTGCATTTATGTAAAAAAAGTATTAATTTCAATATTCAAAAAAGTATTTTTAAAATAAATTAAGTTTCAGCCGATTTAAGCTGCATAAAATTTAAACTTTAGGAAATTTTAAGACAAAGTTTAAACGTCACATTAATTGTTTTTATTAATTTTAGTGTTTGTTTATAAATAGTATGACGTAGTTTAAGTTTATTTCTAAGCACGCATTTGTGTTAAGTTTTTTCAATTTTAATTTATTTTTGTAATTATGGTTTACTTAAAATACTTAGTTATTATTATTGTTATTCTGTAAAGTATAAAAGGTCATGTGTAACGACTAATAATATTAAAGTTTACATACTTTTGATACTACGATGAAAATAAGTTGTAGATTACCTAAAATTAACATTAAATAATTAATTTTTTGTATTATTGTTAAATTAATTTTAGTTTAAATGATTAACTAAAATTTCTAACACAAAAAAAAGTTATTTAAAAATTTGCAAATAAATGCAATTTTTTTAGTAACAAAAAAATAACTTTAATTTAAATTAATAAACTACTTTGCAAAGCTCAATTCACATTTTTAAATACAATTTAGATGTATAAATAGTCTGATTTTTCAGTTAAAGTTAATTTTAGTGGTATAAGAGTAATTTTTCGTATCGTTGTGTTTTGATGAATTTTTAAGTATAATTTTTTTTCATTTTTGATTAGTATAACTAGATTGTCTTAGAAATTAACAAAATGAGTTTCAGTCTTTGGAATTACATCAAAAACAAAAATGAATATCTTTCCGGCAAAATAAAAAAAAAGTTCAGAACACAATAACTATTTCATCCAGTTACAAAAAAACTTTTTTTATTCAATTAAAAATATTTTAAGTTTTATATTACATGTACAAAAAGTTTAGTTTTTATAAAGTTAATTTAGTTTATATTGTTTACATTTTATACTTGATAACCGTAAGGTATTTTCGTAACCCTATTGTTAGACAAAACTTTTTGAGCGTTTCTTTTTAGTCGTTCAATAAATAATATTTATTATTTTTAAAGTAAAAAAATGTGTAATTATGTGTCTTTTAACTTGTATTTCTTCGATTCAACTAATAAGTTCTATACTATTTAAAGTCTGATTTTATTATAAAGATGGTAATTTTGTAAAATATTATATAAAAAACAAACTACAAACTTTTATAATCTTGTAAATAAAATATTAGTTTATATATTACATATTAAACATTTTTACTACTAATTGATTACATTTTTACATTAAAAAACAAAATTAATTTAAAAAATAACTATTTTTACTCAAGATATACTATAAATTAAATTTTATATGGCGTACTTAAAAAATCAACTACTTAAAGACTGACAGTCTCAAAAATTCAACTTTGAAAACACTAATCAAAACAATGCATCAACTGTGGGTTTATATGATTAAATGCCAAATAACTCGCAAATCAATTTGGTGAAGACCATGAAGAGCACTAAAAATACTATTTTGATTATGTTTAGATTTTATGTGAAATAACTGTTTTACGAGCAACTGAATTCAATTTCAACAAACTGGTTGATCATACTAATTCGATTATCTGATTACAAACTTAAGTCAACAAGTTTTTGCGAACTTATTTTGTTCATAATAGATATCGTACTAGATATATAATGTATTAAACATTATATGACAAAAGACAATGCTGACATTCATGATCAATGCCAGCAAGTGATTGAGTCTATGAGAGCTTAATAAACCGTTTGTATAATGAAGACTGCAATTTTTTTGGCTGTGACTGACTAATAAGTCCGTATAAGGACAAAACCATTCTCAGTCTACCGAAGATTTTGCTCTGATGATCGAATTGGTATAAACAACCCTTTTTTAAGCAAAGTTATGGTAGCTATACTGAAGTTTACATATTTAGAAAAAAAAAATGTCACTTAAATACCAGTTTACACTGATTAAAGCATGATAAAAAAATTTTCATGTTTTCATGTAAAACACTTTTTTTTAACCAATTATTTTTTATTAAGAACTTTAAATATATCAATGACATTAACTTCTTAATTAAGTTGTAAAATAATATGTAAAAGTGATGTCAATTCAAAGAATTAACAAACGCTTTAGAATTAATTGAAAAGAATTAACTTTAGCATACCAGTTCTAATATTTTATTTAAAATTAGATAAAAAAATTGTTTATATTTTTAGCTGTGTCAAAAAGTTACACAGCTTTTATTTCAAGCTTGCTTTACATTCACTTACAGTTAACATGTATGTATGTAAGAATAGAATGTTACAGTTAAAAAGGTAAACATTTGTTATGTTATTAATTTATTATGCTTAAACTTTTTTTAATCGTATAGTCAATAATGCATCTAAATTTTTTATAGTTTTTACAATCTAACATGTAAGTTGTCATTCATACACAAAGATATTATGTTTAAACGAAAGATATTCTAAATTACTGGTCAAGGACAATATTAACATCTCAGTTTGTTAACTTTATGTAAAGTAAAATTCTTTATTAAACAAACTTATTAAGCTTAAGTTAGATCCAACTAAATGATTTTTTAATGCTTATTACCCATATTTTTAAATTTAGTTTTAGTATAAAGCCGGGGCGTCGCGTGGGGTGTTGCACTGCCGCGATTGTACCACCTTAAATTTTGTAAGTAAAAATTAAGTATATTTATTAATTTATTAACGTTTCTGTTACTTTTTAGAACAAAAACTTTTACATAACTTCAATTTAGAAAACGACCATTTTGCTCACTTCCCTTTCGCAAACTCTTAGCTGAATGTCGCAAATGAACTTAAAACAGCAAAATTTCTTCAACAATTACCGCAAAGTCAATATCTGGCGGTAAGTAAGCAAAGTTAAAATTCCCTGAAACAGTACAGGTTTAAGTATCATTCCACAAGCGATTGTAAAGAAAATATGAAAACAAAGCTAAGCAGAGCACACGCAATTCATGCATAGGCAACTCGAGCAAAAGCATTTCAAGCAGAGGTAACTTGAGAAGAAGCAACTCGAGAACAAGCAACTCGAGAAGAAGCAACGCGAGAAAAGCATATCGAGAAAAAGCAAATTGAGAAGAAGCAATTCGAGAAAAGGCAACTCGAGAAGAAGCAACCTGAGAAGAAGTAACTCGAGAAGAAGCAACTCGAGAAAACGCAACTAAAGAAGAAGCAACTCGAGAATAGGTAACTCGAGAAGAAGCAACACGAGAAAAGACAACTCGAGAAGAAGTAAATCGGAAGAAGAAATTCGAGAAGAAGCAACTCGAGAATAGGCAACTCGAGAAAAAGCAATTCGAGAAGAAGCATGTCGAGCATAAGCAACTCGAGCAGAGGCAACTCGAGCAAAAGCATCTCAAGCAGAATTAACTCGAGAAGAAGCAACTCGAGAAGAAGCACCTCGAGAAAAAACAACTCGAGAAGAAGCAATTCGAGAAGAAGCAACACGAGAAAAGACAACTCGAGAAGAAGTAACTCGAGAAGAAGAAATTCGAGAAGAAGCAACTCGAGAATAGGCAACTCAAGAAAAAGCAACTCAAGAAGAAGCATATCGAGCATAAGCAACTCGAGCAGAAGAAACTCGAGCAGAGGCAACACGAACAGAAGCAACTCTAGCAGAGGCAACTCGATCAAGTACAACTCAAGTAGGGGAAATTCGATCACCTTCAACTCGGATTTTTTTTTTCTGCACTACCTGAGAAAAATACCACGCGACGCCACTGGTATAAATTAAAATAAAATAAAAATAAAAATTCTACGTAACTATTTCTAGTATAAAATTAGTTTTTGGCTTCAATTGATATTAGTCAGCTAACATTTGATTTAAAGTACTTATTTTTTGAGATTGAAAAAATAAATAAAATACTTCTTAAGTCTACTAACAATTTTTTATTAAACTAATGCTTATATGTTTTTTAACTTAAGTAAGGCACAACGATAAACTTAATTAGTTTTTTCTAACAGTTATTATCAGTTTAAAACAAAGTACATATATTATTGGTAGTATTTTTATATTTAATTAAGATGAAAGTTTTCCAAAATAAAATATAACTGTAGCTAAATTTTCAAATATCTTTGATAAAAATCAGACAACAATAAAACAAGAAACCTTAAGGAATTTTCAAAAAAATTTTATGTATTCATCTACTTGTTCCAGATTATTTGTTATAACCTGTAAGAATTGAAAACAAAATCAAACATTTTCAGATAGTATTTATAGCATATTAAAACTTTTAAGTACTAGGTTTCAAAAATTAAATAATAAGTTAAACATTTTCAAATAAACTAAAACATTTTTGATGACTTTATATATTTAGTAGAAGTAAATTTCATTCCTAAATATTTTAAAAAACATAAACATGTCTTAGCATAAACATTACAAAAAAAATTGGTTTATTGAAATGGCTGATTCATTTATATTTAATGTTTTTATTGCTTATAAGTACAAAATATTATACCTTTATTTTCCTTTAGGTTTCTATAATATAAGTCATAGTTCCTAAAAAAGTGTATTTTTATTAAAAAAAAATAAAAAAGGTAAAGTAACTTGTAAGACAAAATGGTGTGTATTTTTAAAACAAACAATTTTTTATATACTATAAAAATTGTCTTCATCTTAGTTACATTTTTAGTAAAAAATGTAAAAAATAGTCAACAATAAAAATAAATCAAATTTGTGAAAAAAACTGTTCATTAAAGTATAGTTTGTGTAAAAAATGTATAAGTATGTTTAGTTACAAGCTATCTAGTTATTTAAGTTTTGACAATTAATTATAACTTTGATATAACATTTTTTTTTAAATAAGTTAACTTATAGCTTTATAATTTTAGTTATGTTTTTGTGTGTTTTTAGTATATTTTCGTATCACAAAATTGGGTAACAACACGTTATTTCTTTAAATACATAAAATTCAAAGATTTAATAAAAGTAAATTAGTATGTAATTATTTATAAACAAATCAACTAAATTAAACAAAAATTGTTTTTTTTTTACTTTATTCTGTAAGATTTTGTATAACACTAAATGTATTATTGTATTATGTAGTAATAAACTAGTCTTGATTTATTTTAAAGTTCTAAGTCATCATCTTTAATAAAAAGCTAAAATTAACTAAAAATTATTACAAATTTAAGTTAAAAACACAACTATATAAAGCATCTACTTATTTGTACATCTTTCGGAAATTAAAAAGTAAGTCAGTTTAGAAAAAAAAAACTAAAAGCTTTAACTATAATTATGAATAATTGAGAATTTCAGCCTGTATAGGCTGTAAAAATTTCTGCGTATGTACTATTTGTTATAAACAAAAGTTTTAAATATTAAAATCTAACTGTTTACTATTAGTTCTAAAGTTTAATTGCGTCAAACAGGCATAAAAAAAATTTTAAATACATTGCGCTTTTCTTCGTAATCAAATATTTTAGTAACATTAAAGCTATTTGAAAATTATTTACATTATTTTCTAAACCTAAAACACATTATATCGTACTAATAATTCCTTAATATTCTCTGTTAAAACATCTACTTTAAACTTAACCCCCTCTACCTTTTAGTCTTCTCGAAAATTGAAGTCTTTAAACTTTTCTTAATTTCTTCTCGAAAGCAACAAAAAAAAAAAGCTGATTTACAACATATCAAAATGTCGCAAGTTTTGAATTTAAAACCAATTACCGATTTGCAATGTTTAAAATTTTTGACACCTAATTTAAAAACACATTATAGTCTTAGTTTTAAACATTAACTACAGTTAAAAAATAATAATTTTTATAATATAAAGGTTATCATTTCCTATAAAGCATAGTTTAAATTTTAGAAGATACCTTTCTATTTAAAAGTATGGTATGCAAAAAGTATAAATTAAACTTTGACTAGCTCTAAGCAAACTTCTGTGAAAAAGTTAAGAATCAATGACAACAGTTCTTAATATATACATTCAATATTTTAAACCTGAATTAATAAAAACAAAATTTTGTCTATTTGAATTGATGTAATTCTGTTAAATATTAAACTGTTATTGTAAAAATATAAACAAACAATTTTTTTTTATAAACTTATATTTGTTTTATACAATAGTATTTAACAAGATTATTATTTAGAAAATTAAAAACTGGTTTAAATCAGATTCAATTCACTATAAGAGTTCCGTATAAAAGAATAACAAACAAGTTATTGATACTACATTAATGTTACCCGATACTAAAAAAATGTTTTTAAGAATTTCATGAATTTACATTACTTTTAGATAACTGTCAAATTAGTATATTATAAACAATTAGTATATTATGAAATAGTTTAAAACTACCCATCAAAAAAAAAAAAAATTGTTCCAAGTAAGGTACTTGTTTAAAAAAACGAAACTGTTAAACTTTTAAGAATTTTTATATAAGAATATAAATTCAGTAATTGTAAAAACTATCTATGTTTGTATGCTTAAAGCTAATAAAAATTGAATGCAAATACTCTCCGATTCAAAATTAAAATTAAAGATTTAACATAAAAAAAGTATACTATGATTTAAACAATCAATATAACTGCTGTATATTTACATTAACACACTGTAAATATGCTTTAAGGAGGCTTATTACAGTAAAAATTAAAGTTTGTAAAGCTGATTAATACAGCTTAAAATTTTATAAAAAAATCCGCTATACAACTTTTTTGTGAATGAAAGTTTTGTGTATTAACTACATTTGAGTGTTTGTGATGTTGATTTAATGACATAAATTTGCAAAACTCAAATTTTGAACTAACATGTTACTAAGGTTTTGTAATGGGGTAAGTGTCTAAATTGCGCGAGCGTACAAAATTGCACGAGGGGACAAAATTGCACGAAAACACAAAATTGCACGAAGATACTTTTGCACGAAGACTAATTTGCTAAAGAGCACAAAATTGCACGAAGATAAAATTGCACGTAGACAAAATTGCACAAAGGCTCACTTTTGCACGAAGACAATTTTGCACGAGGGTATATTTTTGCACGAGCAGACAATTTTGCACGCAGACACTTATGCACGAAGGGTCATTTTAGCACGAGTGACAATTTAGCACGGAGTGTCAATTTTGCACGGGTTTTGTTTCCTTCCCAGGGACGGGTCAAAATTGCGCGTTGACATTTTTGCACGAGGGGACAAAATTGCACGAGAAGACTATTTTACACGAATATTTTTTTTAAATATTTAAAAACAAAAAAAGCAGAATTAAAAAATTTATAACTTAATAATAAAAAATACGAAACAAAATTATATAATATTCAAAAAAATAAAAAAATCTAAATTATAAAATTTAATAACTAAATAACAAAAAAAAATTAAATAAAAAATAAAAATTCAATAAAAAATGAAAAATATAAATAAATAAATATTAATTAAAAAATAAAAAATCAAATAATGAAAAAATGCATATATAGTTAGTAAAAAAAAATATTTTCAAGTATAAAAAAAATTAAATATTAGTTAGTTTTCAATATATAATAAAAAAAGTTAGAATATAAATAATCAATTAATCAAATAATAAATATTTTTTTTAAAATCAAAAATTAATTAAATTTTATAAAAATTAATAAATTAAATAATAAATACATTAAATAAAAGTCCAAAATAAAAGTTGATAAAATTAATAAAAAAAGCTAAAATTAATGAAATAAATAACTAAATAAATTTAAAACAAATAATAATAACTATAAAAGTCAAAATTAGCAATTTAGATAATAAACAAAATCAATCAAAAAAATTTATATAAATAAAAATAAAAATATATTATAAAATTAGATTCTAACCGTTGTTAAAATATAATCAGCAAAAATTGTTTTGTTTATCCTAACTTTTTTTTTTCTTAAAAATAGAAATTAAATAATTGTTGCTGTTGTATTATTTCGTTTGTTTCATTTAAGTCAAAATCTTATATCTCCTTTTTCTTCTAAAAAAGTAAGAATAAAATTGCTTCTGACAGTGCTTTTTCGCTATTCTGGGTTAGGTAAAGAGAAAAAACAGAGCAGGAGAAACTTAAGAGCTAATTAGAGTAAAACTAGTGCAAATAGTAGTGCAACTAAGATAAAGTTTAGACAAATAGAAAATAATGATATATCATTTAGGTTTAAAACTTTTATATAACGCAAAAAAAAAACTTTAAGTATAATTTATGGAAGTACATAGCCGTAACAGAACTTTCTGTACAATGCACAATAAAAATTTCATAAGACGGATTTTCTTTTTTCTAAATTTATTTAATTGTTTCACTGTTTCGCATGCTCGTTTTTTACTGTGCAAAAGTATCTTCGTGCATTTTCGTCCCCTCGTGCAATTTTGTACGCTCGCGCAATTTTAACACCTACCCATGTAAATTAATTATTATTATCTTTTTTTAAATCTTGTTTTATTTCATATTTAAGTTTAGTATAACTATAATATAATATAAGTTTACATCAATACATGTCTATTTTTAAATAAGGATTATTTTAAGTATAATAAAATTCTAGTTTTATTTTTATAAAAAAAATTTTTTAACTTATATTAGTTTTTAAACATATTTATTTAGTTTTAATTAAAAAAAGGCTATATATCAAAAAAAAAATTAAATGAAATTAATTCGAACCTAATTAAAATAAAATGAACTACCCTAGCACATGCTTATTATTTTTTTTTTATAAAACATAAAGGTTTTAACATATTTTTTATTTAGTTATTTTAAGCTGATATTTTTTGTGCAAAATTGACCCTCCGTGCAAAACTGTCTGTCGTGCAAAATTGACCTTCCGTGCAAAATTGTAACTCGTGCAAAATTGACCTTCCGTGCAAAATAGTCTTCGTGCAATTTTGTCCCCTCGTGCAATTTTGTGCCCGCGTGCAAACTAGTCTTCGTGCAAAAGTATCTTCGTGCAATTTAGTACACTCGTGCAATTTAGTAACCTCGTGCTTTTTTGTCTTCGCGCAATTTAGACCCGTTCCCTTTGTAATGATAGTGCAAAGTTCCTTGCATTGTCATTGTTTTGGAGAGTATTTAGAGTTAGATATGCTTGAATGCTCGAGCCATTGAGGATCATCTAATGTAATGTTTTAAACTAAATACTGATGCAACGGGGCGTCTAGGCGTGATAAGCAGTTTAGTTTTATTTTGGTGTTCAGCTTGAAGAAACAACAGATATCATGAACTTTTCTTAAATTTATTTGCGATTGCTAATTGTAAGTGTTGTTTTGTTTTAAAAGTGAATATTTCAACTTGTGTTTAATTGTTTGAATATTTAAGCCAGGTTTATATTTTAAAAGTTTATTAAACCTTTTACAGTTTATTGTTTACTAAAAATTTTATTTGACTTTTAGTTTATTGTTTTAAGTATTTTGACCTAGATTTAAATAGCTTCTGGTTTTCAAAGTGTTTATCATATTAATTTCAGTATTCAATATTTTTTTATATTGATTTGTGGTCCTTTATATAACAGATTCATCACTCCAAACTGTCTTGTTTAATTATATAAAGTAGTATTAAATAGAAATTATATTTATTAGATAGTAATTAAAGAAGGTAGAAATTAATTATGATGGGTAGTACTAATAAGTTAAGTGTACCACAATCCAATGCTACAGTGTTTTATAATATTTTTTTTTTGGTTATTTCATAAACTTCAACTTATAAAGCTTTTATTTAAAATGTAACACTAGTTTTAAGAACTTTATTTTTAACTTTTGCCAACCGATTTTTTTCGTGAAAGTTAATTTTAGCCATGATATTTTTTAAATCGTACTTACTTAATTTTTTTACCTAATTTAAATTTTTTGCTTAGATTAAAAAAATATCTTAGCCTTTAACTAACTTAAATGAAATTAATATATTATTTAGTTGCTACAAAATTCAATAACTTTACATTATTTTTTTAATATTTACTATTACTGTTACCCCTTACCTTTGCTCGGTAATTTAATTTATTATCTTCGCATTTAAATTCATTTAATAAGATTTCATTATTCTTTTGACTTGTTTTTTTTAGGTTGTTTGATTTTTCATACTTAAAAAATTACTTTCGTGCATAAAAATACTAGTATTAAAAGTTTATATATAAACGATTTTCTTTAAATTAATTAATACTATAATTAATCTAAATAACTAAATTAGAAGTTAGTACTTTTTAAATGTTACAGCGAATAATAAAAACTACCAAAATTTTATACAAAACTTTGAGAAAATTTCAAATTTAAAACATTAAAAAATGCTATTCTTTTATATTCATTATTAAAATTTTAAACCAGCTAAAACAGCTATTAAAAATTATATTGGAATAAATATTGTTGTGAAGCTATTAAATAAGTTGAAAATTTTGGTTACAATAAGATCAACTAACTAGTCAAATTCAAAACCATGTTGAGCAGTTTTATGCATTAATCTTAGTATTATTACAAAATTAGACTATAGATACATAATAATAATATATCAAAGATTATTTTGTTAACATTCATGAAGCTCTACCAACATTTTACAGACTGTAACAACAAATTAAACACCATTAACATTTTAATTCATAAAAATGTTAAAAACTAGAAATTCGTAGAGCTAAAAGTTATTACCGGTTATAAATAAAATATAGTATTAGAAAGAAACAAAAAAAGAAACTGTATTTTTAGTTGTGTGACGCTAGAAAGTGAATTTTTCAACTTTAAATTAATAAAAAAATATTTTAATGATCTCAGAAAAATGTTTAATTATAGTTTTAGGGATTGTTTAAGCGAAACTGGACTTTATGTAGTACTGTTATTTTATCGTTAATAAAACTCGCTTTTTTTCTCATCAGTGCTAAGGAATATACATAAAAAAAAAAAAAATGAATTACATTTTTTATAGACTAAATAGAAATGATTCATTTAGTAAAATTATCGAACTGTTGTTCTTAAAATATACCGTTTTATGTGTGCAATGTATTTCAGAAATCTTTTTAAGAACTATAAATTTATAAAAATATAGAAAAAAAAAAGTTATAAACTTTTATAAAAGATGGCTAAAATGTATTACTAATAACTGTATTTTAAATATTTTAAATATTATTTTAAATATTTACTAGTACTTTTTCATAGAATTTTCAAATATACGAACATTGTTTTATATATTTTTTATATTACTGAATTTTACTATCTTTTATTAATTAAAAATAAATAAGTGTGTACAGTATAAAATGAAAAGTAAAAATTTACAGCTGTAATTACAGCTAAAAACTTTAGAAAGTTCTTGCAATTGAAATTTAAATAAACTACAACTTTATTAATTTAGCTTGCAAGTGGAAGTCTGTCGTTAACTTATAAAAAAGTATATTTGAGTTTACAGTTTAATTCTTGATCAAGGTAATTATTTTACTAACAACAATTTGTATTGTTTCTGACGCACTTCTAATAAACCCACAACTTTCAAATTAAAAGTAAAAACTACATTTTATATGTTCTTATGCTATTCTCCAATACTACCTCAGCAAATTTTCAGCTTTGAAAAACAGCTTTACAAATTGACATTTTTTATTTTTATTTCAACAATCACAACTAAATTCAGTTCAGAACAATATATCTACACAATATAACCAAAAAAAATAAGTATTAAAATAAGCTTATCACTACTTAACACCACTTTAACAAAACAAAACTTTTTAAATACGTACTTTTCAATTAAAATGTGGTAACATATTACTAGGTTTCGGTGAAAAAAAAAAATCTTTTCTAGTTTTATAAAATAGTTAACACCGAAAACCAATGTATACATAAAACTGTTTTAAAAATTTAGAGTATTGAAAAGTTTATAGTCTTACAAAACAAACAAAAACAAACCTGCAAATTAGGGGCATATCGAAGTTATTTTTTTCTTAAATTGAGTGCTTTATCACTGTCGGCTTCAGAAATGACCATTCTTTTTGCAAACGCAACAATTATTTGTTTTGTCGGTACTCCAATATGGTTCAAATGACCCGAAAGTAATTAGAAAATGCATAAGAGCAATGATTAATAAGTTACTAATCAAACTCTTTAGTAACTAGAGGATATTTAACAGCTTCAAATAATATTACAGTGAAGCACTAATTTCAAGCAGACATGATAAGCTAAAAGAATATGATAAAATGTTCTGAATTGTACTAGCAAGAAAAACAAAAGATGGAGAACAATCCTATACTTCAACCCTCCGTTTTGCAATTTTTTTAAACTAATGTAAGTGAGAAATTTTTTGATGTTGTTCGTCTAAATTAAAAAAAAAAAACAATAAGTTTCATTAAATTTTAAACAAGAACAAAATTAAAATTTAGTATAGCTGTTTGCTCAATATAAGAAATATAATCAATTCGCAAAACAAAAATATTTTAGAGGCTGAAAACAAAATGAACATAACTTACAACAGAACTGATGAACTACCCGTTTAACGGTGAGTGCCTCTTAAAAAATTTATAATAGGCTAAAATTGAAGATAAGGAATATATTGGTTCTTCAGGAAATTCATAAAAAACAAGGTAGAAACAACTCAAGCACAGCATTCTCAAGAAATAAAATCAATGTCCGTGGCTAAATTTGCGACATCATATAATATTGAATTGTCCGAAATAAAATGGCAAATACTATATAGAATTAACTGTTCAGTACCAATAAAAAACACATAATTGTTTTACATGCTATCGAGAAAGAATGGCCATCACCTTGAAAGCACTGCTCAAAGCGTACAGCACATTGTTCATAGACCAATTACTCGTATGCAGTGAAACGGTGAAATTTTTGGAAAAAAAACCTTAGGTACATTGGACAAAAACTTTAAGACTTAAAAGAAATTTTTTGAGGTTTTAAATGAAGAGACAACCTTTTTTTTTTTTGTAAATTCTATAGTATATTATAAAAAACTGTTAAAATAAAAATAACATTAAAGTATAAAAATAGACATCTATTGTTAGAAATTTTTAAATTAACTCGACCCGTATCTCGATCTAGTTTTCTTATTAAGATCCGACTGAATACGGAAACAAATACGTTCAATAATGAAACCCTTTAGCTTGAAGTAAGCATGCACTAATCTCCGAAAATATAGAAGTCGCAATAAGATTTTTTTTTTGTTGAACCTCTTACACACTTTACTAATTGCTGTTCATAATTTGCATACTTTAAATTACTTGTCAAATAAGTTAAATAAATTAAATAAAAATATTAAACTTATTAAATTTTACCTAATGATAAAGGTAAATAAAAACCTCCATGTTATAAATTATTAGTTATAGAAATGCAAAACCTTTTTGTTTGCAGATTTGTATTCTGCATTTTTTTCTTGTCAGATAAGTTAAAAATGTTCGGCTTGTTGAGAACAAAGTTGTTGACATTTGTCCCGTTAATTTTAATTTTTTTCTAACCAAAAAAATACTTTTACTTTTTTGGGTTAATCTTGAAACTATTAAGTATGTCGTATGACAAGCTCAACTTAACATGAATATCCGACGATTCCGAAGTCACTGATAAATATTTAAACATTTTATTTTATTTAAGTTTAGAATTCGGTGACTACGTGTTTTTTGGTTTTGAGTGACTGAGCCCTAATAAGGACGAAACCGGTCTCAGTAAACAGAAACTTGTAGTTTGATAATCATGTTGGTATAATCAAACCTTATATCAACCATTAGTCAAAGGAAAAGCTTCTAACTTTTTTTAAGACTAACAGTTAAACCAGAAAACTATAAGTACAAAATTAAGTAATTTATATTAGTTTGAGGTTTTGATTTTTTTGTTTTAATAGAACATTGTTATGAGTTAAATGGTCCACTTTTACTAAACTGTTCAAGATTTTTCCTATTTATTAAACGTATATTTTAACGAGTTTAAAGGCAGTGTAACCTTATAATAACATTTTAATTATAATCTTGTTTTCTTTATGTTAATAAATCTTCACTTAAAAACATCAAAAAGTACTTGAATTTAATGACTTAGCATATGTTTGATACTTTAAAAGTTGTTTTAAAAGTTAGAATACATAATAAACTACTTAAAATATTTAACTTATTAAATTCTACTAAACTTTTTGTCAGTATGACGTCATTGAATTTATAAAAAAATTCTAGCTTGTAATTGAATTATATATTTGATTTTATTTAAAATGATTAGAACTCAAATTTGCAATAGAATTTTTACAGCTTAAACCGGCTGATTTGTATTTTCTACATTTAGTAAAACAAAATTATATTATTAAATATTGATGAAAACTTTTCTAAGGTTTTTTTTTAATAGAAACTGATCAAAACTTAAAAAAAAATTAGTAGAATTACTGATAAACTTAAACCGATTGATTACGACAAAACTTAAATAAACTAGCATTAAAATTTGTTTAGATAACTTAATTTATACTATAGATTAGTAAATAATCATTTTTATTTATTTCTTTTATAGATATTTTTTTTAAATAATTTTATTGTTTAGTTTGATGTCTTATTTTTTTTTTGTATCTAAAATTTTACATTGGTTATTTGATAGTATTCAATTAGTTTCAATAAAATAAGTTTCAAGTTAAAATAGAACAAATTCAAAGTTTACTATTTTTAGCGTCGAAATTTTGAAAACTTTTGTGACTTGAACAAGTTTAACTAATTTATTGAGTTATAAGTAATTTTCTATTCCATAAATAACTATTGTTTAAAAAATAAAATCTTTATTATTGGTAAACCAATATTTATTTATAATAGAATAAATGTAAAACAATGAATAATTCAAGTACCTCTTATCACGATATAACTAAATTTACTACTTGACACTATTTTTATCATATAGTTTGTTAAACAACTTGAAATGTTTTGTAGAATGTTGTCTTTAAGTTTTTTCTAATTGCATTTTTTTTCAAACTTTCATTGTTATTAAAATTAAAAAAGAGCGAAGTTTTAGACCTAAAAGCGTAAAAGCGTTATTTTTCAAGTAAAAAATACTTTTAGAGTTGTGGACGTTTAAAAAATTTTAAAAGCTTGAATGAATTGTCAAATTTAAATTGTCATGTAGCCATCGTATTGGTTCTGTTTTTTATAAGTAACACGTTATATCATATGCTTGAATAACAAGCCTCACATTCTAGTTCAAACAATATTCTGATTTATTTCAATTAGGTATAAAGTGTTTTCATTTGTTTTTTCTTTTAAGATTACCGTTGTTGTAAAAAGGAGATAATTGGTGATATTATATTAAGATATCAGCATTACAAACTTTTAGAACTACTGTTTTTTTATATCATTTATACGTAATTGTTCAACTAGTTTTTGGTAACATATTAGATAGTAAAGTTAGAATAAAAAAAAATCTTTACTAAATAGTTTAATTAAATTTTGATACGGTTAAAAATTTAATATTTAGTTTAATAAAAATTAAATGAATGAACACAAGTACTCACTTAAAATATAGTTTAATAAACTTTTTAACTTAAAATATTTATCGTCAATAGTTGCAGCTGTATCAATAGCTTTTGTCAACTGTTATTTATTTTATATATATATTTTTCAAATATTTTTTTTTTAAGCTTATTTTTTATAATCAAAATAAAAGTATTGATTAAAAAAGACTGTATTAGTTTTTTTTTTAATATTAAATGCTTTATTTGATACATTACTAAAATATGAATATATTTGTTTTTGCTTAAAGAAGATTTTTATTATTTAATAGCTAATAAAGCTATGGTTTAAAACTTAATTAACTTATGAATAATTACGCATCGGTTTCACAAAAACGTATTAATGTAGTATATTAAACTAAATTGGCTGTTAGCAAATTGCTTTAACAGTAAGATAACTTTAATCAAAATGAATCTAAAATGGTTTAAGTGGTCCCAGGTACGTATCCTGGACGGGTATATTTCTTGCTATTGAATATCAATTGGTGTACCATATTAATTACGTTAATAACTATTTATTTTTTTTAAGATATTTTAAAAGTAATGTTCAGACATTTATTGTTAAGCTGTTTGAAACAGCTAAAAATTAGAAAACACTACAAAATGTAATATTTAGAAAACTTCTAAAAATATAACTACACTCCTCTAACTTAAATTTTCTTTTAATGACGTTTTCTAGTGTACAAATCTAACAATGGTTGCTTTTATTGCAATTTAGAATATTTATATCTATTAAACTAAACTATTACTTTTTTACTCTATTTTTTTTTTATAAATTCAACTTATGATTTTAAACTATTTGGTATTAGATCAACTTTGCTATTTTCGTAATTTAACTTTTAGCTTTTGCTAGAGTAACTTTTAGGTATTTGCTCGAAGCATTTATATATGTATGTTTAAATATTCTATTGTTATTGAAATATTATAAGGTTAAAGCAAAAATAAATGTTTAAGAAAGAATGTTGATTCGTTCAACAGGTTTTGTTTTATTGTCAATATGCAATTCTAAAAAAATGCATAGCAAGTTTAGTTTTTATTGTATTTATTTTAATGTTTTATAGAAAGTGATTGTAAAAATGTTTAAATATACATATATAACTTAAAAACCCTAGCTATGTAGATAAGCTCATATAAATCATATATACTATAACTTTATAAATTTTTTTGTGCTTAAATTAAAAAAAAATAATAATAATTTAATTTCGCCAGTCCTAAAATAATCAAAAAAAATAGCTTTGTAGTTTCTGGCCAAATTTGTTCTTATAATCGTTTGTGCTTCTGGTTCTGAGCTTTAAATTAACTTGAAAAACTTTTTTTTTTTTAACCAAGTAAAAATATTAATGTGTAAGTTTATGTGTAATGTATCATAGTTTGTAAATGTTTATTTTAATTTCACTTATGTTTAGCTTTTACTTATTTCAAAGCTAAGTAATATATTATTGGGTTTTCAACAAAAAGAAATCTTGTTCGTTTCGATTTTAAGAAAGTACAAAAACGTTAGTTGTTAGAAAACTCATAAAAAAAAATTAGAATTGTATTTAAGAACTAATGAACGAAAACTTTTAAGTATATAACCTAGTTTAATATGTTAATTTTTTACATAGAAAAATATACATAAGAGAAGAAGCTTTCTAAATCTATTAAACATTGCAAACTTAGTTTGTATAAGAACAAGCTACGACAACTTTTTTAGCAAATAAACGACTTTTTTATGTAGTTTTAAATAAAATAACCTGAAAAATGTTTCTATACTAAACTTTTTGTTTTTTTTAAGTTTTCACAAGTTCAGTAAAATACAAATATCAGGATACAATTAAAACATTCTTAAAATTTTAAATAAATAAATAACGTTTTTAGAACTAGTTAATAAAACTTCAATAACCTTTGTTGTTTTTAACTTTTATGATAAGTACAGAAATTAAAATAAAAACAATTAGTATGTTATAATAAAATCTAAATGATAGTCTGAAACTAAAAAATATTTTTTTTACAATTTACTCAACAAAACAAAAAAAAAAGGTTTAAAATTGAAAACAGTTACTGTCTACAAATTAAAGCTATAAACTAAAGCTATAAACATTTTTTGCAAAATTAAAATTAAGCTTTAAACAGCAATGAAACTTTAGAACTTAAATTTAAATAAATTCTTTTTTTTCCATACAACTATTACACTTTTTCATTCTGAGATCTGCAAACTACAGCCCGGAGGTAAAACAACACTTTATACTTTTTAAAAAGTAATCTGAGCATTTCGACGTCCAATGTTCTGTAGTCGAAATAAAATTTTAAATCTTTAGTTTTAGTACTATTTCTACTAATTAAAAAATTCTAATTGTTCTAAAAGCTGTTTTGTACAGCTGAAAATATTGAGGACCAAGCTTATAACAAATTGTTTTAAATTTCATCATACTAATATTATAATAAAAGTTAAGAACTAGTTGGTTTAACAAGTTGTCGTCAACAATAAAATATTTTTATTTTTTGATTAAAATTTATGTTATGATTTTAAGGAAAACTTTAAAATTTTTGTTTTCTCACCTAAGATTACACTATAAATCTCAAGTTTATCTAATAAAAAAAAAAAACAGTCGATAACAACTTCTTTCGATTTATATATAATTTTATTGGTTTTAAAGTAATATAATTTGACTAGAAATCTAGATAGAAAAATATCTTATTTCATTTATTTTTAATTAATTAATTTAATTTTAATTAAGTTAATAATTTGCGTATATTGTTTGAAAACCAAATCATTCATTCCGCAAAAAAAATAATTATGGTCATAAAAAGGATTTTAATTATTCATTGAATAAACAGCTTAGAAGAAGATTTGCAGTTTTATAAATCATTAATTACGATAGAGCTTAACGTTTTTTAATATTGATATTGTTTATTGTAGTTTTAAAACCTTACACTAACTAATAATAGAGCAAACTTACTTAAATTACCATCAGCTTATAATGTTATAGTAGTTAATTAATAACTAGAAATTTATGTAGTTCCAATTAAATTTAAAGATTAATAAAAACGACAAGTCGCTTACGTTAAAGTCATCATAACTTTTATTTTGATTAGTTATAACTCTTATAATGAAGCTTGAAATATTATCTAAAACTATTATCAACCTACTCATTCCTTTAATATTAAACCATATATAGTATAATAAGATAACTTAACAACTAATACTTACATCAATACATTTATACAATAACAATACGTAAGTAATGACAAATTACTTTACATGCTAACCTTGTTAAATGAAAGTTTAATTTCTATAGGGTGCATTTAAATTAGTTTACTTCGTTTCTATATTTAGTTTTTCTAAGCGTTTTGTTCTATGAAAAAATAATCAGTTTTTTAAAACAGTCTTTATAAAAATGTGTTATGCTGGAGCTGTTATACCATTGCTGATCATTTTGGTCAGGATATTTTTATTGTTTTTTTTTTATTAGCTATAACTAAGATTTCGTGTGCAAGAAATTTAAAGCAAGTAGTTTAAAAGCAACTCCTCTTTGTACAAAAATTTTGACTAAAACTATACTTTTAGAGAAGCCGATCATTTTAGTTTACTATTATTGGTAATCCGATTTGTAACCCGATCATTTCAGGCCAATTATTTTCGAACTCTATTATTTCTTACCCGATCATATCTGACCCGATTACTTTTAACCCTATACTTTCTTACCCCATTAATTCTTACAAATTTGATAGTTAGTCTTTTGTTTAAAATTTTTACTTTAAAATAAATAATTAAAATACATTAAATATGTCTAAAAGATTTAGCAAACTTTAATTTTTCTTTTACTAACTATTAGTTTTTATTATAAAGTAATTATTAAATGTTTAGATAAACATATAAATCAAAAAAACCTTTGCTTCGTTAGACAAAATAAATTATCATATATACTCTTTATTTTTTGTGACCTTATGTTCACTAAAAAAACTTTTTGGTTTAGATTAAGCCAGCTAGTCTTAAATTCAATTACTTAATAGTTCCTGGCAATATTTATGTATAGAACCGTCTATGTTAATTGTTTTGTAACTTAGAATTTAAGTAATAAAACATTTTTTTTAAATTAAAAAGTAAATTTATTAATGTGTAAATTCATGTCGAATTTATAACAGTTTTCGTTTTACTTTCTTCTTCTTTTTTGTTTAGTATTTTGAAAATAAAACTTATATAAAACGTACATGGGCTTTTAACAAAAATAAATTATATTTGATAAGAAATTCATTATCGTACAAAAATTATAGTTGTAATAAAAATCATTAATGTAACTGCTAATCATTTTCTTCTTTAATAATGAAAAAAAAATTTATAAGTAAAACCAAATTTAGTATTTTAACTTTTTTTATGAATAAATATACGTAAGAGTCTAAATTATATTAATACTAATAGTATTTATAAACTTTGTATGTAAAATAACAAGTTACAACTTCTTGATTAGCAAATATTTGACACTGTTATGTAGCTTCGAATAAAATGACCTCAAAAATGTTTTTGATTAAAACTTCTTGTTTTTATAAAAGTTTCATAAGTTAAATGATAATAGACATCACGAAACACTCTAAACATGCTTGAGTTTTTCAACTACTAAATAAAATTTTAAAAACTGATAAACAAAATTTGAATAACTTTTGTTCTATCCAACTTTTATATTAGATAAATAAATTTAAACAAAACGTTAAGTTGGTTTAATAAAAATTTAACGGTATATTGAAAAAAAAATAAGTGGATCATATTTGACAATTTATTCAACGAAAAAAGGTTTAACAATAAATTTTATTATCTACAACTTATAGCTGTAAACTAAATTTATAATTCTTTTGGCTAAAAACAATTAGTTTTAAACCATAACAACAATGAAACTTTACAACCTAGTTTTGAGTACTCATATTTTTTCGAAAACCGTTGTTTATTGTTTCAGCCTGAGGTTGTCAGACTGCAGACTGTGGGCGAAACAACGATTCATTTATACTTTTACATACACCGTTTATCAAAATAAGCTTAGAAATCTGACGCCTAATATGCTGTAATCGAATTAAAACTCAAATCGTTTAATTTTAATATTCTTTCTATTAGTAAAAACATTATAATTTGGTATAAGCATTATTGTTTTCTTAAAAGTCTAGTTGTTCTAAAGATAATTAATTTTTAAGGTTTAATTTCAACCGTCTTTATAAACTAAATATTAAAATCAATAATATTTTATTAGCTGTTTTATGCAGCTGAAAATATTCGAGAACAGATTTTTTACAAATTGTAAATATTTTTACCGTAATTAATGATATAATAAAAGTTAATAATTTGAGGGTTTACCTAGCTGACTTCAAATATGCACTCTATTTTAACTTTTCTGGTTGAAAATGCGGTTCTGTCTGTAAATAAAATGTTTTAAAATCTTTACCTCTCACCTAAGATTACATATTAGTCGAAAGATTTTCTAAAACAATTTTTGATGTTGTCGATAGAAACTTCTTTTATACCATATATAACTTTATTGGTTTAAAATTGATATAAATTAAATCTCGATGAAAGTAGATGTAGTTTTTATAAAGTTGTGTTATGGTAAAGCTTAAATACTTTAGCTGCTCAATTTAACTAGATGTTTTGTTTGTTTTTTTCTTTTGTTAGCTATATACAAATAAAAAAAACATTTGATTTTGTATGCAAGAAACTAAAAAAAATAGTTCAAAATCAAGTACTATTTAACAAATAAGTTATTAACTAACTCTATACTTTTTAGTCTTTAATTAAAGTGTAAAATACCTATGCAGCTAAGCAAGGTTTTTATAAGACAATAACTGATAAATGGCAATAACCGGCCGGACCCGGACCCGGATAGTGAGTCCGGTACATCACTTGTATAAATTAGACTGAATCAGAATGAGGTTTTTAAAAACTGAAAAAAAAAGAACTTTAATCTAAAATTAAGTAGAACAGCTAGCCACAAGGTTTACAAATTTAGGTGTTATTTACAATTAAAAATCTGAAAACAGGTTCTTGAACAACATACACTACAAAATTACCAAATATTGAAAACTGGATCAGCTCAAACTCATTCAAAATTTGAAAGAAAACTAGCCCGAGTTTTAATAAAAAACTAAACTAGCCTGAGGCAGTCCAAGATTTTCTAAAGTTCCCAAAAATTTTCAAACTAGCAGGGTTGCCACTGTTTAAGTCAATAAAACTAGCTAGAGTGAGTATAAACAAGCCTGAGTCAGAATAAGGTTTTTTAAAACTGAAAAAATTACTTCAATCTAATAATCAGTAGATCAGCTAGCAAAGGTTGTCAATTTAGCAACAAAGTTGTGGACTGATTGTGGTACACTTAAATTATTAGTACTACCCATCATAATTAAATCCTACCTTATTAGTTAATATCTAACAAATAATAAATTCTAATTGAGACTACTTTCTATACTCAGACACGACAGTTTTCAGTAATGAATCTTTTATATAAAACAAAACAAAAAATACTAGCATATACAAAATTATTAATTTCTTTTGTAACACTTTAAAAACTGGAAGCTATTTAAATTTATATCAAAAGACTTAAAACAATAAACTAAAAATTAAATAAAACTTTTAGTAAAAAAGAAACTGTAAAATTTTTAATAAACTTTTAAACTATAAACCTGGCTTAAATATTTAAAAAACTAAACACCAGTTGAAATAATCACTTTTAAAACAAAACACTACTTACAATAAGCATTAAAAAAAAGTTCAAGATATTTTGTTGCTTCAAGCTGCACACCAAACTAACTAACTGCTTACGTATAAACTGCCTCCCATGTTCTGATGTTTTAATGCATCAGTATTTAGTTTGAAACATTTCGTCATATGATTCTCATTGGCTCGTACATTCAACCGTATTAACTCTAAATATTCTCTGAGCTCAACTTTAAACAATAAATAATGCAAGTATTCATTCAAAAGTTTTCAATTTTACAACATATGTAAAAAGTTGCATTTCTGAAATGTTTATTTTATAGTTTAAATGTAAACAAATGTAAATAAGTCACAAGTACAAAATGAGCCAATCACGGTAGGTGTTTAGTTTTAACTGACGAAAATGACTCTTAATAATTTACACAGGGTTTGATTTAAAAAAAATACTTTTCAGTATGCTCTTTTTTAATAACTAGATCCGGGTCCGGCCGGATCTTTGTTAGGATCCAGCCGGACCCGGATCCAGACATTTTTTTCAAATTAGAATCCGGCCGGAACCGGATCCGGACTTTTTTTTCAAATTAGAATCCGGCCGGAAACGGATACGGACTTTTTTTTCAAATTAGAGTCTGGCCGGATCCGGAAATCAGAAAAAATGGCAATATCCGGCCGGTCCCGGACCCTGATAGTGATTCCGGTACATTAATATTAATAACATATAAAAAATTTTACAACTTTGTCTTTGAATGACTAAACCTAAAGAAAGTTCCACATACTATCAAAACTTAGTTTAATACATTTATTGAACAGACTTAATGTTGTTAGTTACTTTAGTTGGTAGTCTTTATTGCAAACTCTCAGATCAAAAGTCAAAACATATGTAGTTAATTGTTTGGTTTTGTAATTTGTGATGTAAACAAATGCTTTTATAATAAATAAGTCTTGCTAACATGTTGAAAACCTTAAAGTCAGTCTGTCATTCTCAAAAAAATTATAGTCAGTCGAACAAAGTTACGTATTTTCATTACTTGAATTCTGCACATGTTTTTCAAATATTAATTTTTTTTGATTAAATTGTCTGTGTACTAACTTTATTCATTTCGAAATCTAAACAGCAGTAGTTTAGCTATATAAAAACATGTACTGTTTATTATGAACATTTAAGTAAGAAAAAAGTTATTAAAGCTTATTAAGTGGCTGAGAGAAAATTGAATAAATAAATTAAGTTAATATACATAGATTTTTTTTTTAAATATTAACAGATATTAGTAATTTTGTGCTAGTCTAAACTTTTAAGCTATTTAACAGTTTTCTGAATTATAACATTTGCCGATAAACATATATTAAATCTAGTGACAAATAACTAGCAGATTTTTATCAAAATTTAAAAGAAAAAAAATTAGATCTTAGTTTTGAAAACAATTTTTTTAATTTTTTAAAGTTTTATTCTTCTCGAGTAATACAATTATAAAGAAATTACTAAATCGCACCAGTTTACACCGGTTCAAACTTTTACCAGCAAAAATTTCCGATCAAACTAGAAGGTTTCAAAAGTTATATAAAAACACTTAACTAACGAATGCATTAAAAAAACAATTGAACGTAATAAATTATTTTAATAGTTTTAATGTAAAACTACTGAACTACAAATATAGTTGGTTTTGTGACGCAACACATAAAAAAAATGTTTTCCTGTTTTTACTGATGTCAATTGTTAAATTCTAATTACTTTTATAACTTTAATAACAAAACATGAAAAATAAAAATAATAGTTGTTCAAAACTACTTAACGTTGTGATTAAAACCAAAAGTAGACCTGATATTTTTCCAAACCTACTTAAAAGTTAGAAAACCGGAAAAACGCTTTGAATTTTAAATAAAATAATATTGTAAAAATGTTAAAGACTTTAAATGTAAGTATTTTAAGACCCATGTAGAATTCAATCAATTTAGTATAAACTAAAAGCAGTATTTTGTTTTATGTTTCAATTTTTTATGGAAATAGTTATAAGTTTTATGTTAACCATTAAAATGCAAATTTAAGTTTGTAGACATATATCGGTTTTTACAGGGTAAAACTTAGATTAAACAGTATTCTGTTATTTAAACATGAATTGCAAAGTTTATTTTTTAATAATTAATATTTCAATTTATTTTAAACTAGTAATATTTCGCATATACTCAGAAAATATGTTTAAGTAAAAAAATGTTGTGCAATCAAACTGAATTATATAAATACCAAATATTATTAATATTTTTCTAGAAACTTTATTTAAAAAAAAATATATATTTATTAATTTAATGTTGTGCCTTTTTATCACACTAGTATGACGATATCAACAATAAAAATTTTCGAAAGTTAGAAAAGCAAATAAAAAGTTAAAGCAAGTGTTAAAATATCAATTAACGCTTTAAATTATTATTAGTAGAAATCTTTTTTTTTAATCCAATTTAAATCAATTTCTATCAAAAGTTTAAAAAAATAATAAAAATATTGGTTAACAATGTCTTTCTCTTTGCATACTAATTTTAACGAGTACACATTCGAATACTTTTCAATTATTTTGATCTTTAAATGATATTAGCTTAACAAACAACATTGCTACAATCATTTGAAATATGCAAATGCATTTAAGCTTTTATAATCTATTTATATTTGTACTGTATACTATATTTGAAGTGATAGTATTTAAGACTATCTAATTATTATAGATAAACCGTTTTGTAAAAAAAAATTTTTAGTAATAATATGAGTTTATTTACGATTGAATTATGCATAAAACTTTTAAGAATCTATTTCGTAGAAGTTAGTGTTTTTAGGTTTTGAAAACTAATTGACTGTATAATTTTTTACTGAAAAACAACTATTTTTCTCTCATATTAAAATTTATGTTTGATGTACGATTAAGTTCAAAACTTATATATAAAATAAAAAGATTAAACAAATTATTAATTTTATCTGACCTCATTGGAGTAAAACCACAGATTAGCTTGTATTAAAAATTAATTCGAATAAGAGAACTTGAATTTACAAAACGTTTTGATTTAACTCTTCAGTCTGTAGCTGTTAAAAACAACTATAAGTATACTAAACAAAATTGATAAAGCTGCGAAATTTATTTGAGTAATTATAACTTCACTACATCAGTAAAAAATTTCTAAGGAAACATATATGACAAAATATATAAATTTTACTAAAATACCATTATACTGCAATATTGCGATTTGATGTGTATGTAAGGTTTTATTAAGCCTAAATAAAAATTAACTAGACTAAGATTTGTTTGTACAAAATGTTTAAAATATACCATGGTTTAAAACTTGCATTAGTGTGACATTTAAATCAGTTATAATCACTTTGTTAAATTTAATTTTAAGATTAAATTTGATACAAAAGATATTAGATTCCTTAAGTTATCTTAAAAAAAAATAATTGAATTAAATTATTGTTTGAGCTTTTCGTACCTGAAAAATTATAAATAAATTATGTTAAATAAATTTCAATGTTCAAACTAGATATTTCTTAAAAATATTTTATTTATGAATCAAACTTGCATTTTAGATTTTATTTATCTTTACTTTTATAGTTTGAGAGTTTTGACTGTAGCTTTTTTTAGATATGTTTTAAATTATTCTTTTGACAATGTATCAGTTTATATTTTCAAAAATTTAAATTTTCAAAAATTTAAATTTTTTTTAAATATTGCTTTGAAGTATTGTTTATGTTTATACGTTTTTCATAAAATATTTATCTTGTCTACATTAGTTTGACAAAAACATGTTTAAGACTATATAATTTTTTGAATTTTAAACAAGTTTACTAAAATCTGGGAAACAGTTACGATACCAAAACAGCTCATTTAATTATTAAAAATGTTGACTTTCAATATTTTTTTATTTTCTATTTATATACAGTTCTTATTTGTTTTTACACATTTTAGGATGATAAATTTCTTAAAACTATTATACACTTACAAAATGTATCAACTAATAAACAATCAGCAAGACATCTTGGGCTGTGAAATTTAGAAGACTGATATAAGGTTTAAACGTGATAAATTTATTTATTCAATTTAAAATAATAGAAAATCTGAATATATATTCTTATTCTAAAATGACTTTTGAAACGCTATGATTTTTAGCTGGTTTGCACCAGTTAAAATTTCGATGACTTACCCTACATAAATCTAACGAAATAAAGTTAAATTTATTTTATATTTTGAACAATATGTTTGTGTTATTAAAAGTTATCATGTCAATAAAATTACCACTAGTTGTTTGATATAAGTTATCATTTTATTTTAACACAAAGTATTTTTTAGAAAAAAATGTGTTACATTTTATTTCGAATCATTCGAAACTATTAAACCATCAGAAGTACATGTGTTTTATATTTAAGAAATCAAATAATTTAAATAAAACTATTACATGCCGACTACCATATTTTTTATAGTAAAAAGAGCAAAGAATATAAAAAAATATTATAGAAAATATATCTATTAACACTTTATCTTTTAGTACTCAAGCTACTTAGACTATAAAATAGATTAAAATTTTATTTCATTTATTCTATATTGTTAACAACTTTAGGAGTTTCTCTGTTTTAAAACAACTATACTAAAAATATATTGTTTCAGCTATAGTTCTACTAGACACACTAGTAAACTATTTTATTCAAAACTATAACAAAGCGTTTAATAAAAATAAGTATTTTTATTTGTTAAGCTATTTTAAACAGCTGAAAAATAGTTTTTCCACAATAGTCTACCTTTATTAATTAATAATACACATAAATACTTTAATAAACATCGCCTTTATTATTTTTATGCCAAAACAATAATTAATGAGTTTAGTTGAATACGTCAAATATATTGTCAGTTATAATGAAAATTTTATACCAACTTGTATTTACTTAATTGTAGAACTATTACCTTTTATTAATACCTAGAAGTTATATTGCTGAAAAAACTAGTTTTTACAAACCTTTTTTTTTTTGATTAAATTATTATAGCTTGTAAAGCAAAAACCTTAAATTTTTATAAAGTGTTTATTTTAAATATTTTGTTTTGTATATATACATTATAATATTTATTATTGAATTTATTTTGAATATATGCTGTATAAACGATATTTTTATATCTTGATTGTTTTTTTTAATTTAGTAGTAGGTAAGCTACTAGTTTGATGGCTAAAATACCTTATTAAATTAGAAGTTTTAGAATTTAGATTCATTTTAAAATAAAATTTTAGTTAGTCTTTAGATTGCCTTCTTCATATGAATTTTACAATTTTCTGATTTACTTTATTTTACTGTTACTAAAAAAGTTACGTTAGAAAAAAATATTTATATAAAATTTAACGAATTATATAACAGCACGTAAAGTTATCAAACTTAAACTAAATTTATGTATTCATTGGTAGTAATTACAGTAATATTAAAACTATTTATTTAAACTTTTTCTCTTTAATGTTTTTTACTTTCAGAATTTACAACAAATAAGTTACGTTTTTATGAAAAATCTACTTACGATTTCTAATTAATGAGCAGGTAAATTATTAATGAGCTGTAATTTAGTTTAGTTTGAACCGCAATTAAACCATTATCAATCATTTCTCTTTGAGCTGATTAACAAATTTACTTATATTGTTTTATAACGTTTGTAACTTATTAAAGTCTTTTTTCGTAATTTTTTCATGATTAACTGTCACTTGTAAACTTATTTAATGTTATTCAATTATTTTAAAGCAGTTATTTGCTTTTATTGGTAAAATTTATGTTTAAAATTGAAACAAAGTGTAAAAAACTTTCATGCTCAGAAATCTATTGAACTTAGGAACAAGAAAATTAAAAAAGGTTTTAATACATAGGTTTATTGTTAAAACTTTTTTAAATTTGTTTTTATTTTCTTATTTGTTGTTTGCCTAAAACATATCGTTTATAAGAAAAAGTAGCAAAATATTTTAATGATAATTTTTAACAAAATTCCTAATAATATTGTTTAAATTACTTATACTGATGATATTTATATTAACAGATTTAGGGTAACAAAAGTTTGTTAAGCAACGACTTATACTTATTTTTATATATAGCCGAAGCTTAATAGAACTTAATAATTTGCTATTATGTTTTCATGTATTATAAATTTACATGTAATGATATAAACTTCGTTTAAATACTTTTATTTATCTAACCATTTTCACTAATAGAATATTATATATTATCAAATATCGAAACTTTTAATGTATGTTTTTAAAATAAATGATTGTCAACAGTAAAAGCTGTCGTTTTCGTATTTTACCTGATAGCTTATATAAAAATTATTGCAATAAAACTTACATTTTTTATTTTAAACAATATAAAATAAACGTCGCATTTAAAATTTTAAATCAGTGGTTTAAACTTAGTAGTTATAAGGCAAACTAATAAAAAACTCAGATTTTTATTTAGTGTCAATATAGGCTTGATAAAATTAAATCTGTTCATTGACAAAATCAAAATTTTTGCTTCTTTGAATAATAAAGAATGAAAAATATATAAGCAGATAACATATTTAAAAAATATAACAAAATATATTTCTTATTTACTTCAATTTTTTTGATTACTTTGTAGTAGGACTTATTAGAAATTGTATCTTAATAAGTTAAACTAAATTGAAATTGAAATAAAATTATATTGTAGTTAAAAGTTTTAAAATATAAAATGACTTGTAAATCGAATGTTAAAACTAACCAAATACTTATACTGTAGAACATTGCTGTACTAACCAAACTTATTAAACTAAAATAAAACAAAAATAAACCAGCAATAAAATGAAAATAAAACTAAAATTATATAAAAAATTAACGAGAAACTAATTACATTAGAATTATATAATATAAGGATTTAAAAAGTCTAACTTTTTATACACACTTTTTCTGTAATCTTTGTTTAAAACTTTGCTTTTAATAGTCTGACTACATTTCCTAAGTACTCATTAATATTTATACATTAATATTTACTCATTAATATTAATGTACTAAATTTTTTTTTAAATCTAAAAAAATTACATTTTTACCTCGGAAAGTTTATACTAAAATTAAAAAAAAATGATAGTAAACATGATTATAGGTTACTCTTATTGATATAAAACTGATAATCTTTTTGTACACATAAATCAAGTTTATTGGATTAAGTCTATCAGTAAGGAAATTTCGCCCTTAATTAATTATTTAATTAGATATAGTAGTATTGTAAGGCACAAGTTATCAAATAATAATGGGATTGTAACAAAATGACAACTGTAATGTGCTACTTCGTTTTTTTAAATCTCGAGTATGTAGAGTAAGTTGTCAATCAAGTGTATAATGAAATTGAAGTGCAGCTTAATGCAGTCAAGACTATTTTAGTTACATCATTTTAATTGTTGTTGTTAGTGAGATCTAGAGCAGTGCTTCTGAAACTTTTTTTAGTGGCGGAATTCTTTTCCGAAGTTCAACTTTTCAGCGGAACCCCTAATTTTAATTTTACATAAAATTTTTAATATGTTATTTCCTGCAAAAAACAAATGAATTTCAGTGAAAAACGATTTTTTTAGCGAAAGTTTATCATTGTTATAAATCATACCAATTGTAATAGTATTAAGTCGAGTCAAACTCAAAGTGCGCCAGAGGCAATAGGTGTTTTATGATTCTTTAATAAATAAAGGAAAACAAACATGATTAATAGCAACGTCATAAAAATATTTCCTTGTATAATAAAATGAAAATGAGTGCTACAAACAATAACGAAATGAACATGAACCTAATCGAATTCACAGATTACTGTTATAAACAGGTAAGATGCCTAACGAATAATAAAAAAAAACATTTAGTGCAAAACATGAACTTGTCTCTTAAAAACAAGCATGTCAATGCGCGACTGGATTTTGGATAGACTGAGACGGAAACAGGCAGATAAGGTTGGAGTCAACATACAGTTCGTTTGCTTCGTTTTAATGTTTGTTACATGCGAAAAGCCGGACTCGCAAAGATAAGTGGTGGTAAATGGTAAAATAAATTTTACTGCACGCTTTGCTAAGACGGGGTACTCTGAAATTGCACATATCAAAAAATCTAAAAGCTCCTTCCCTTTGAAACTCAATTTTGAATTGCTCTCTTCAGATAGTTGCAGTAATTCGTTTTCTATATCTGTAGGAAGATTCACTTCTTCTGAAGCAATATAACACATAAAAGGACTCAAAATCCATAAATTTTCGATGCGAACATCTTAAGGAAAATAATGTTGAAACTTTATTGACAAAACATCAAGGTAGTTGTATATTTCATCACAGAAGTTTAATTTTATGCATTTTTCATGGGCCGCATCAAACCGGTGAAGCATTGCAAAATTACCATTGCTAAACTTTTTCTTCCAAAAGTTAATTTTATTTTTAAACGCCTCAATTTTGTCTGTGATGACAAAAATGGAAGTTTGCTTCCCTTACATGCTTAAGTTCAAAGCGTTTAATTCTTCGACATTATCGGTGAGACAAGCTAGCCTGGCCAAAAAAACATCATCTTCTAAGAACTTCACTAATTCTGAGCCTTCATCCTTAAGAAAGGTGAACACCTGCTTCTTTAATTCAACGAGACGAACCACTGTCCGCCCCTTCGACAGCCAGCGAACTTCGTTGTGATAAAGAAGTCGCAGATGATCAGCATCTCAATTTTCACATAGGTCTTCGAAACATCTGGCCTTTTTGTCACTTTGCTTTATAAATCTAACAGTTTTAATTGACGCTGAGAGAACTTCTTGTTATCAAGAAGGAAGATGTTTTGTTGCCAAATTTCTCTATGTAAAAAACAATGTATCCATTAATTAGATAGTATATTAAAACTGTTACATCATAGCTACAACTCACTAAAAACTATTGCATCACTTCTACAATAAATTAAATTGTTTTTATCTTTTTTCATACATTAAATCTAAAGAAGAGATACTAAAATAAACAGTTTCAAACAACAAACTTTTCCCTAGATTTATACTTAAACTAGTTTTAATTGTTTGGCATCTTTTAAATACGTTATATCAAGAAAAATAGTTTTGATTTAACATGCTTTAAAAAAATATTTTGATATATAGAAAACAAAATTGACTTATTTAGATTATTTGAAGTAAAAATAATAATTTATTTTCTATAAACTACTTTGAATGATCATAACCAACTTTAAGAATACCTTATAAGAATTTACTATATTAATATTTAAATTTTACATAATACTTAGTTTGAGCTTTGTTTAAAAGACGTAGCAAATGTACACTATTTTTGTAGTCTACAAAATCATTATTATTTATATTAGTAAGGTTAAAAAA
Organism: Thalia democratica; assembly: GCF_965202585.1. NCBI lineage: Eukaryota > Metazoa > Chordata > Thaliacea > Salpida > Salpidae > Thalia > Thalia democratica. The sequence continues at coordinate 102,208,767 of NC_139166.1, read as the reverse complement.
AAATACATGAAATTTTACAATTGATAAATTAACCTTATGTTAACTGAATGAGGACTTTTTTGTAATAAAGTTGTATCAAAAAACTTTTAAGGGTATTATCACTAGTTATGGAACTTTTTTAATATTTTAAAAAACTATTGAATCACTTATTAATCTATAATATCTAATAGGTTGATGATATGTTTTTTCTTAATCTCATAAAAATTTATAGACATAGAAATGAGGATCACTTTAAGTTACTGTATAAGTATAGTAAAAGTAAACTCTACATTTAAAAAAAAAAAAAACTTCTTTATAACATTTATAGTTAAAACTCCTTTAAAAAATTCGGAATGAACTAGGTACTTTTTGTTATAAAATGGATTGTTAAACTGCTTACTACAGATACAAATTACTTCAAAAAAGTTAAATATTGTATCAGAAACATACTTGTAATTTATCTGAAAAGGTATAGATAAATGTTTGTGACTTGTTGTTATGACAACCAATCGGCAAAAGTTAAAATATTTTATTAATGCACAATTCCGTAATTCGTTTTACTAAAAAGTTACGTCGTAAGTTTAAATTAAATATATTAGTTATTATCGTGATGAACATTTAAGATTTTAATGTTATTTATTTGATATTAATTTAGATGTTATCTATTTTTAAATACTATCAAATTTATATTTTAAGTTTATTTTTGTATAGAGGTTAGTTGAAAATAAACTTTTTGTATAATTAGTTTACCATTTCAGAAATTTTAATGTTTACAAGGCTTGTTACAATCAGCACTATTGAGCAATTTGAATAATTCAACACTGTGAAGAAGTTAACACTGTGTCTATAAAAATACAATACTTTATTACAAAAATTAATTATAAAAATATGTTTTAGAAATATTCGAAGGATCTTGTATTCTTTTTTTTTTTTTTAAAGTTTTATAAATTGATACAACTATTAGTTAGACCTTTAAGAATACTTTGTTATGGGACATGTTTAGAATTAGTAATAAATAGGATTGATTACAACAGTGTAACAGAAAGGTTAAGGTTTTGTTAAACTAACTTAACAATACTTTAATTGATCAAGTAAAAAATTAACCCACCTGTTATTTTTAAACATTTTAAATTTATTTTTAATCCCACTTATTTTCGTTTCATCGAAATCTATAATAGTTTATATAAACAATTTTTGATTTTTAATTAAAAATTGTTCTTTTATAGCAAGTTTGCTGTTATCGTAAAAATATAATAAAAAATATAACAAATAAAATATTAACTAAATGTTAGTTTTTTTTTTTATGTAACAAAGTTGTATTAAAAAATGTAAAGGGTAAGACTTTCTAGTTATGTGATTGATTTAAGACATAAAAAAACTATTCAGTTGTTTAACGTTTTAATCAGAACTAATAGGAGAACAATATATTTTTAAATTATATATAGTTAATAAAAGTAAATTTATGTATGAATTAAAAATACTTTAATTTACTATAAAACTATAGTAGAAGTAAAAACTTTAATTTACAAGAGATTTTTGTATAACTGTTAAGTTTATAAGTAGTTTTAAAATTTTGGCAGAACTAGATACTTTGCTATTATAAAATAAATTTTGAAGCTGCTTAATGCAGCTGAAAATTATCGTAATTGAATTAAAAACTATTTCAAAATTGATTAAGTTTATATATTGAAAATGTATAGATGAATGTTTGTGGTTTTGTTGTTATAACAACCCATAGTTTTTTTTTAAATATTGTACAACTCTTTGTTTTGTTTCGTAAACGAAAATACTTCTAATATTTCTAATTATATTCATACTATAATGTTAATACATAAAGTTATTAACGTAATTAACAAAAAACCATCCTGTCACGAAAAAAAATATCGAAATATTTTAGTAGCTTTACGTTCAAACTTTAGCAAGCTTCACTTACGGTGATGATTGCTGAACTTTGTTAATAAGCTTTTATTTAGTTTATAAACAAAGTTTATATAAAATTTTTTACAGACAAAGATATTTATACTAAGCAATAATATAGTTAGTAATGATATTAAGAAAAATAGCTTATTGAACTTTATTAAATTTTAATGTCTTTTACATCGCTTATATATATGAAAATTTTTAACAATTAGTAACTTAACTTTGCTGTCATTGTTTGAATAAAAGCATGAAATTTTCACTCAATATTTTTGATGTAGTTTAATTAAGAAACTTGAGTTAGTAACGTTTTTCTACTCAAATAAACCTTAATTATGTAAAGTATTGTAAAACTATAAAACAAAATTATTAAGTTAAGTAATTTATTAACATAATAGTTGTAAAAACTAACAATAAAGGTAAACAGTGTTCAAGTAAAGATTTCTCACATCAAACTAAAATTTGAAGCTTTAAAGCTATGCTTTAAATAACAACACTAAAATCTTTATTTCCAGTGAGAAGATTTTAAACGAACTTAAAAGTATAGTTGATAAATTTAAGGTAATTGAAAACTTCTTAATGTTGCGGTATCGAATTTTTGTCTTTAGCTTCACTTAATATTTATGAAAGAAAATTTTTGTCAAGAACTTATTGTTTAGATAAAAACTAAACAAAAAATCAAGTGATACATGCATTAAGAAACAGACAAATTAAAAATATATTTTTTTTTAAGATTTTAGTTTTTGTAAACTATATTTCAAATTATAATAATGTTATACAAAAATTAATCTGAAAATATTTTAACGATGTAAATTAAAGCTATTCATGTTGAAGTTAGAATTGAAGCTATGAGTAAGTAACATAACTTAAAACAAATCAACTGTATTTTGTCTTAACAAACGTAATAAAAACAATAATTAATAATAAATATTTTTCTAAATTTAAAATACTGAATATTTTATTATGCTTCTTTTAGCTAGTTAAAATAATGTTGCAACGTAATTTGAAGTTCTAACTTTTCTAAATCAATTTCAAAAAACATTTTTTAATAATAATTTGCACTTTCTTTTAGTATCTCTAAGTTATGTTAAACTAATTTGTGTTAATATATAATAAGCAACCACTTTAAACAGCAAGCTTAAATTGACAATAATTTAAAATAGTATATTTAACGTTATTATACATATGTTTTATTAACTTTTATACTTATTAAAATCGTTTTGTAAAGTAAAAAAACACTAATATGTATGGTCTGTGGATAAAAAAAGTAAAAAAAAGAGATATGTATTTTAAGTTTAGAAATGATAAAAACTTAAAATTCAAAGTGTTTGTAATACTAGTCGTTAAAACATTACAACTTTTATTTCATTTTAAAAACAGTCTATAGTTTGTTAAACAAAAGTTTAAGTGTTAAATCAAAACAACAAGTCATAAACAAATTTACAATCAAAAATAGACGTTTTTTTAATCTTGCATAGATTTACTATCAAATTATTTAGTAAAATAACACCATATATCCGACGTCATTAAACTAAAGCAATAAATTCTATATATTTTACAAGTTATAAATTAAAGAGTTTTTACAATAATTTGAAATAGAAAAATTTAAGCTGCGCAAAACAGCTGTATAAATTAATATTTTACTAATTATGCATTTTGAGAAAAGGCTTGAACATAATTACTAAAGATATAACAATTTTGCAAAAATCGAATTTATCAAAACTCAGCTGAGAGAAGGATTTATATAAAAAAGTGTTTTAAAATTGTTATTGCTGTAAACACTTAACTTTTATTGCTTAGATTTATATAAGGTAGTCTAGAAAAGTCTTTTGTATTGATAGATAAAAAGTCACCAGGAAATTATAACATATAATTAAGCATTTATTTACGACTAGTACCATTAAATTGAGTCTACTAACATCCTTGGGTTACAATACTGCTCTTAGTTTTATATACTTATGTATGTTCATTATATGTTCTTATTTTATCTTAAAGTATTGTTTTATTTTGACAAGTATGCATGCATACTTTTTTATTGGCATTTAAAAATGGTGTTCAAAAATACTACATAAAACATACATAAATGTTAATATACTGCATAAATGTTGTTTTTACTCTCGTGCAAAAAATGTAACTTGTGCAAAATTGACCGTTGGTGCAAATCTGTCTTCATGCATTTTCATTCTCTTGTGCAATTTATGCCCTCGTGCAAATTTTTCTGCGTGCAAAAGTATCTTCTTGCAATTCTCTCCAATCGTGCATACTTGTCTTCGTGCAATTTTGACTCTTTTCCTTTATTTTAATGGTAAATTTTGGATAGTTTATTTAAACTCGTTGATAACTTGCAACAATTATAATTATATAAACGATAAATATATGAAGTAAAGTATATGATTTAAAAAAACTGACATTTAAGTACAAATAAATTACAATTTTAAACCCCATTACAAACTTATACACATTCTAAAAGTAAATTGTTTAATGTAATTATTAAAAATATTTTAGGTTTATTTTATTAAATATATATTTGATATTATCATAAGACGTTTGCAATTTTTTTATCATTACATAAGCTGTGTTCTCAAAAGATAGAAATGGTTTATAATTTATAAAGATGTTAAATATTTAAAAGCTGCAATACATTTCATTAAGCATTCTGAGAAAAGACTAAACTTTGAATATTGAGAACTTATGCATTTTTATGAAGTAAAAGTTAACAAAACTTTGAGTTACATTATTTAAACAAAATTGAAACAAAAAATTAATTGTCGCTTTTCTTTAGTTTAAATTAAATTTTATAATTTAAACATTTGTTAATGAAGAAAATTTTAAAAATTCAAATTGGTATAATGAAAAAAAAAGTTTTGATTTACAATTTTTAATTAAAAAGCAAACATCTGGAAAATTCTTTGCAGCTTTTAAAAGATAGTTTATTAAAAAAAGAAAATCGTAAACTCGAAAATAATGAATGTACTTACATTTGGTCATTGTTAAATTGATCTAAAAGTCTACTTTATGTATTCGTATGAATTTTTACAAATTGAATAATGTAAATTTAATCTTTTAAAGTTAATTAAATAGTATAACTTTTTTAGTTTGATAGAAAAGGTTTTTGTTTAAGTATATATATATTTGATACAGACAAAAACAACTAAAATAATGCATACTAAACTATTGATAATATTCCTTAATTGTATCAAGAGTTTTGAGAAAATACTAAAAAGCATTAAAATTTGCTTTGATTTTAGTTATCTCATGGTTAAAGTAGTATATTAAATATATACAACAAAAACTTTTCAATGCATCAGTTATTTTTCTAAAATATAAAATGTTTTCAATGCATATTTTTCTGATGTTGAATAAGCGATGTTTTATAAATTTTTTTATAAAATTTCAATTGTGAAATAATGAACCTTGTTTTAAACAATGCCAACTAAAAGAGACTAACGAAATATTTTTAAGCTTAAAGTAAATATAAATAGTTATATTTTCTACTTAAACTTAAAGGAAATCTAAACGTAATTTATAACAAAAAAAAGCGTCTTTAAATATCAAAAAATTTAAGATATTTAGTTCGTCGTAAGGGTTGTTTACAATTATAAAAATAAGACTGAAATGTTTTTAAAATTTCTTAACCTCGTATGAAATGTTGTTAGTAAACATTAATAATTTATTCTAACAGACCTAAACAGCACAAAAAACCAGCTTATTAAAACATGATTGAACTAAATAGTATTGCAAAATTTTTCATTTTGCTTCATACACATCTTTATTTAAAAATAGTGCGTTTAAAGCTGTTAATGACGTCATGTGCGTATTTCTACACATGAAAATTAACTTTAAAATATAAATTTTTCTGCAATATTACTTAAAACCTAAACCACAAACTCATTATTTTTCTTCGGATAATTTAAAAGTCGTTTGATACGGCTAATCAATTGTAGATTTTTTAATAATTATTTTAATGTCTTTTTTGTTGTAAATATAACGCGTTATCTGCAGTTTTTTCAAATATAACTTGAATTGCAACTTATCAAAATAATATTGTTACTGAAATCAATTTTAATAGTTTAAATTCGATAACAAAATTAGCATATTTAAAAAATAAATGTCTCTTTAACTTTATTAATAAAATACTTTATTGTCGTTTTATCATTAAGCGGTATTAACAACTTCAATTTACAAAAAAAAATATTTTTGATTATATATTTAAAAATAAAATGTTTCTTCATAAAGCTCATCTTTACTTAAACTAAAATTAAGAAAATTATTTATATTTGTAAGTAACGAAAATGAATATTTGCTAAATAAAGTAAAATGTTGTAAGATCAAATCCCCGCAGTGTCAGATATGTACAAATGTTGGGTCTCAATGTACAAAACTTTACCGCCCTAATCAGGCTTTTTAGTTTCTAAAGTAACTTTTTATTTTTTGTTTTACTAACTTATTTAAGGTATAATTTTAATTTTTAATATTGTATTAAAATTTTATCTTAAAGACAAATAATAACACTTAAAAAAAAATTAAGTACAAATAATTTTTCTTGATTAATAAAATAGACATACAATGATTTATAGTTTTAATTTTAAATTACAAACGTTATTACACAGAAATTGTTTTGAAAATTTTTATAAAATGTTAATAAATATTTAATTACTAATTTAGCTGTTTATTTTAAGAAGAAAACAGCTTAAATAAAACTAGTAGTTTTAGCGAATATTAAAATTCATGCCGTTATAGAATATTGCCTATGGTGCAAAAAATATGTAATTAAACAGTTTGAGATCTTTTATTTTGAAAATTTAATTTTCTTGATTTATTTATCGTTTACAATGAAGTAAAACGTTTTTAAGACAATTTTTATGTTACTGAAAAATTTTAAAATTAAAAATTATCTAACTTAAATGGTGTTGAATTATAAAATCAAACTTAATCAAACAGCTATGCTTTTTGTTCTTATAAAGCTATGTTTAAAATTTGAATCTCATGCCAATAGTCCTTCTTATAACTAGTTTTAGTAAAGATTAAAAGTATAGTGAAACATTTTATTAGTAGAATTGGGATGTGCTAAAATTTTGGAGATCTTTATATGTTGAAGTGTTTTTTTTTTAATTTCAAATCAAAGTTAAGTTTCATTGTGTTTATTTATCTCGTAACAAGAGTACTCTAGTTTAATTTATATGTTTACTCAAACTTATACAAACATGTATATAATTTTGCAGAATAGATAAATTTATTGTTTTAATTCTTTTTTTTTTAAACAACAAAAGGCTAGCTTAATCACTTAACAAATTATTTAAATTTAAAAAAAATGCACTGAATTTTTTAATGAGAATTTATCTTAACACTGAAATACTCTTTACGCACTATTTTTTTAACAATTTACAAAACCTTACAAATAAAGATAGAAAAACTTAAAGTCAATTTTAATTTATCACTATTTTATACTTTTCATAAAAAATACGATAATAAAAACTTAAGTACAAAGGCTAACTTGTAATAGTTTGTAAAAAGTTATTAATAGAATTTTTTTTATTCAAAGTTATAGCAACAATTTATCAACTTTGCATGATGTACATTTGGAGATAATTGACTAACTATACAGAATTATAATTATGACTAAAACTTTTGTAAAATAAAGAACTTAAAAATTACAATGCCTCTAGTGTTAGAAAATTAAGCTAATCTTTTAAATTTGGTAAGAAGTGTTTGTTAATAGTTTAGTAACTTTATCAAAGTTTAAGTTCAACAGAACATGTGTTGAAATTTGTAGAAATCTTATTTAATTTTAAAACTGTTAAAAAACAGTATGCTATGTGAAATAAAAAGAAATTAAAACACTTTCACAAAAAGGGTTTGTGTTGAAATGATTTAACAAAAAAAAAATCAAAAGTAACTATATCATTATAATTTGAAGTTTTGATTTTTATTTTCATTTTTACCAGTATTTACCACTAAAATAGCAAACTTATTTTATAAATGTAGGTATAAAATGTACACGTTAAAACATTAAATACAAGATTCTATTTAAGTTTCTCATGTTAAAACATAATATCAAGAACCTTCACTTCCTTCTTATTAGACTGTTTGACATACAATGATTTCTACTTTTAATTCTAAACTAAAAACGTTATTATAAAAAACTTTTTTTAAACTTTTTATCAAAAAACTAATTTCTTTAAGGTAAAAAAGTTTATTTAATAACTACGTTAGATTGTTAATTTCATGAAGCAATCAGTTCTAATAAAAATAAAAGTCTTAGCGAAAATTATAACTCAAACCATCTTTAGAATATTGCCTTAAATGCAAAAAAAAAATGCATTAAGCAGTTTGAGATCTTTTTTAAATTTAAAAATTTATTTATAGCTTAGTAAATAAAATAAAAATAAAATGTTACAAAGATAAATATTATGTTACTTAAAATTGTCTAAAAGAAAAATATCGAAGTTAAATGGTGTTAAAATATAATTTCAAACTTAATCAAACAGCTATGCATTTTGTTTTTATAAAGCCTTGTTTAAAATTTTAATCTCATGACAAAAGTCCTTTTAATAACTAGTTTGGGTGTAGTTTGAAAGTATGATGAAAAATTTTAACAGTAGGATTAACAAAAACTAAAATTTTGGCCAGCTTTTTTATATTTATAAATTTCCTATGAAAAACATGTTTATTTTTACCTATTTATCTTGTAAAAAAATTACAAAAGTATTATTGTTATTATCATGTTTACTTAAATTTATACAAACATGTATATACTATTGCAAGAATATTAAAGTTATGGTTTTATATCTATTTATATTTTTTAACCAACAAACGTCAAGCTTAATCACTTAATCCCTTCAACAAATAAATTTTATTTAAACATAATTGTAATATAATTATTTTTATAAGTATTACATACCATTACAAATAGGGAGTAGTAAAACTTAAAGTAAATTTTACTTTGTTACTAGCTTTTTTATTTAGATAAAAAATACGACAAACAAAATTTAAAAACAGAAAATAACTTGTAATAATTGATTAAGAATTATTAATACAGATTTCAGTATTTTACTTATAATTTTTTATTTATACAGAGAAGTAATAATGACTAAAACTAAAACTTTTGTAAAAATTAGAACTAAAAAATTACAATGCTTATGAAAAAAGTCCTTTTTATAACTATATAAGTTTAGTTTGAAAATATGGTGAAAAGTTTTAACAGTAAAATTATAAATAGTAAAATTTTGTCAAGCTTTTACTATTCTTTTTGCTCAATTATCTTGTAACAAGAGTACTATTTTTTTTGTTTACTCAAACTTGTATATCTTAGTGAAAAATACACGAATTTATGGTTTTATTTCTATTCAGTTTTTTTAATTTAGAAAATGCCAGCTAAATTACTTAAACAAACTATTTTAATTAAAAATAGCTGTATAATAAAAAAAAAATTGAAAAGATTTAATTTACAAACCGACAAAATTTTGAGCACAAATATATTATAACACTATTTAAATACCTTTACAAATAAGGATAGTAGAACTTAAAGTCAGTTTTAGTTTATTTTATGTCTAATTCTTTTATTTACATAAAAAAATCCAAATAAAACATAAATACAATAATAAACTTGTAATAATTGTTAAAAATGTATTAATACAGATTTCACTATTTTTTATATTTAACGTTAGCAACAATTTAAGTAATAAACAATGTAATGTAAAAATAAAAACAAATAAAATTACTCCCTTTGATTTCGTACATTTTTAAATACAAGTTTATGTTGTATTAATGATCATATAATAACTACTAAGCCAATAAATTATAAAGCTGCGTAAATCAAATTAGGATTTTAATCGGTCTGTTAAGATGAGAGGACTGATACAACAAATTATGATCCTCTAAAAATTTTTATTAGAGGTGGTTTTACTAGTTTTGACATTTTTGAAGAATTTCTAGGTTTAGTTCTAATGCAAAGCACAACAATAGGTAAAGACCTTTCAAAAGTAAAGGTGAAATGCGCCAATAAATAGTTTTTTAAAGTACAGTTTTTGCTTCTATTACTAGTATATAAATAAATAAAACTTAAAAAACCTGTTATAAAAAATGTAGCAACATTAAAATGATACTGTTCATTTACTTTAAATATTCTTTTATTTACAAAAACGTTTGCATGGAAATTTTTTTGTGCCAAATTGAAGTTTCACTACTTTACAAATTAAATTGTTTGAAACTTCAGTTTTTTTTTTCAAAAATCCATAAATTTAATGTTTTTAAAGCATAGGTTACCAAATTCAAATCTTTTCTGGAACTCATGTTTTTTACAATACTGATTGTTTATACATGTTTGTATACAATAAGTATCAATAATATTAAAAAATTATATCATCTGCAAGACTTTAACTTAAATATACATTATAATCCAAACTAACACTGTGTGTTGAACAAAGCATACATCGTAAGCCTAGTTTGCCACTCTCAAAGCAAAAAAGCCTTCTTGAGTGAACAAAAGTTAACTGATATTTTCGTGCACAAAACGCAATTCAAGTCAAAAGCTAAATGTAAGATTAGATTTGGTGTCATATAAATAATTATTGTTACTGTATATCGTTTCATACATTTACGAAAGCAATATATTTAGTATAAAAAGATTCAGACGGTCCACTTCAGCTTTATAACTAAACTATAAGTTAATTTATGGTAATAGCTTTTAAAGTACGTGAAATTTTGGACAATAATACTCAGAAATATGCGGATAAGTTTGTAAAAATTAGTTCTTTTATGATTAGTTCAATATCTTTGGAAAACTATAAAATTTGATAAACTTAACTACGAGAACTTACAATCGATTTATGTGTTTCAAGCTTGTGTAAAGATCTATAACTAAATTAAGATCGAAAATAGCTACTGAACATTAATATTAGACAATAGCTATGCAAAAAAATATATATAGTATAAAACACAAAAAATTCCTAATTACTAAAATACCTGATTAAATGGATAAATACGAGTATAATTTTTTTACGTTTTAGTACAGTAGTAATGAATAATTAGTTGGTTAATGCTGTAAAAAATGCTATTGAGATGTTTTTCAATGATCAATTTTCTGTCTAAAATATACGTAACAATTAAGCTGGCATTTGTTTTTTAAATTAATGACGTCAGTTGATCGTAAGTAAATTTTTTTTAATAAATTTATATTTGCATTTTTCTTTAATTACTTTATAACTTTTTTTTATATTTAAATTCGAAATAAACTTTTAAGAAACTTTTTTACTGTAGGTCAAACGATTATTATTTATCAGAACATCTAGTATTACATCCTAATTACAAATTAAGTCAGTCAATAATTTAAGTTAGGTATAAAATTATAAGCATTTGTTTACCGATATGTATGTATTAGTTACTTTATTAAATTATTCAATGTAATTTACTTGTTTTTACAAATAATTATTCTAACTCGAAAAACTAAATAATTTTTATCATGAAACACAATTTTTGTTTGGTGGCTTATGTCTAACAATTTTTTTAGACTATTTTTGAGAGTTTTAAAAATTTGACACATAAGTTTTTTAAAAAAGTTAACCTTATAAAACTTTTTAAATTTCTTTAAAACGTTAAAAAAATAGTTTTAATTTTACTATAAATTACTATGAGATACTTAAAACGAATATATGGTGTTTAAATTTGTTAGCACTACATAAACTTTTGTTTTATAAATTGATATTTGTAATCCTTGGGTAAAGGTAAAAGTTAAATTTTTCTATTATTAATTTTTTATTAAATAAATGAATTTAGTTGGTGAAATAATTTCTTTTCAAAAATTATATAAAGTTATTTAGTAAATGTTATTATGAAAACCCAAAAAAAGGTTAAACCTTCATTTACGTAATTTATATATTACAAGAAACACTCATTAATTTATTGAGTATAAAAAGCTACTACCATTTACTAACTAAATTTATTTTATAAACTCTTATTTGTAGGTTGTTTTAATAACAGCCAAACAATAAACTTAAAATTTTTTATCTAACTAGAACTTTAAAAACTTTTTACTGATATATAAGTAATAATCGATTTTTTTTATATTTTAAAAAATACTACGACGACTGTTTACTTATAATAAACGACACCATATTTTCTGATATTAAAAAATAATAAAATACCATTCTAGTTTAAAAATTGTTATTTTCGTCTGCAAGCCTGATTGTTGTTTTAATGATAACTATAAATCAAAAGTCACTAAACTTAATTTAAATTTCAATAAAACACAGTATTTAAAAAACAAAATACATTTTTATTAAACATTTCATCAGCTTAAATTAAAAATCTGTCTTTAAGAATGATATGATTACAGCGGAATAGAATATATAGCTGATAGATACAGCTTATAAAACTTAAAAACCTGTTGTCACTGTACGACATTAACCAACTATAAATATATGTATAAACCTAAAGTAAATGCTTGTGATTATTTTCTAAATACATAACAAATGAAAAATATGCAACCGCCTTTTTTAAACTTAATTTATTTTTTTTGTTTTAATTTCAAAACGAAAGATTTTACTTTTAAACATTTTTATAAATAAACCAAAATAAGCCTTGGATTGTGTTTCAACAATATATAAACAATTTATACTATTTGAAAACTTAAATAAGTTAAATTTAATATTTTTTTTTAACCAAAAATAAACAATACCAGACTCGTTCACAAAAAGTTAAATATTGTTAACTAATAAACAAAAATGCGAACAATTTTAATGGTATAGTGTAACATTATAAAGTATATTAAATGGTGAACTACTTTTATATGCTAACTATGTGCAGTTAGTTTATGGTTACTTTCTTACAAATAACTCATAAATATAACTTTTTTATGACTATCTAATGGCAGATACGTAAGTATATAAATCATATATCAAAACACTTTTTTCCTAATAAATGGTTTATAAACAAAAAGTTTCAATAGCTTATTCTAAAGTACTGTTTTATGATATTTGTATGAATGTTGAGAGTTAGAAAATTTTTCAAAATAGGTAAATTTTCTTAAGTTCAACTTTTCATTATAATTTGTTTTCTTTTGACTCACTGATCAACGATGAAATTAGTTTACTTTTCGATTATAACAGCTCAAGATATCATTTTGAAAAACTTTCGATTGTAAGAAAATACTTTTTTATATCTTGGAATGCAAAACAAAGAACTTGTATCTTTAGTTTGTTGATATCATATCTTTTTAAGTTTAAAGTATAGGTAATAATAAACAGTAGAACATAAACTTAATTAATATAATTATTGTTATATTTAAATTTGAGTTAAGAAAACATTAATTTGCTCTTTGAATTGATAAATTTATTTGTGTGTTCAACCGTTAAAAAAAAATTCTACATTGCAAAAAAAAGTTTTAGTTTTTACAATAATGTTTATGAAGTTATTTAATTATAAAACTGAAAACTTCATTATATTAGCTTCAAATTTAAATAAATATTCCGTATAAAAAATTATTAAACAAATTTTAGACACTAAAATGAAATTAAAGCTTTTTTTATTATTTGTATATTTTAAAGCACGTACCAATTAAAATAGTTAATAATGGTAATAATAAGTAAAGTATTTGTTTCAAGTAAGTAAAGTATTGAAGTTTTAGTAATAAAGTTATCAAAGGTATTCGCTTTGTTATACATGTAACGCGGGCCTGGCGGTTACTGACTATAATATGCTATTATAACGTAATCATTAGGTAGTTCTTACATTAGTTCTAGACTTTTCTCGTTATCTAATAAAGTAGGTTTATAAAGTGTAAAGTGAACTTATACTATTATTCTAATAGGTTATAAGTGTTGATTAAACCTAGACTTAATTTAAATAGGTTTAAAAAACTGTTTAATGAATTTACCTATTGTCAATTAAAAAAAGTTTATAAGACTGTTATAAACCTTAAACTACTTGTATAGCTGAAATTGAGTTTGTAAAATTATAAAGAATTTACAATTGTTAAAAGTGCGAAAAAATGCAGCTACTGCTTCAGCAAAATAATACTAAATAAAAAAACTTTGGTTTAACAACCAAAGTTTATTACAAGCGATATCGTTAGGCTATTAACGATGTTTAAAAAAAAACTTTGAAAATAACATAGCTGAAGTGAAGGCAAACAAACTAAGCAAAAAACAAACTGATTGAGCATAAACTAAAACTAAACAAACAAAAACTAAGCGAGTCCAATGCTTAAAAAAAAAATTAAGGGAAGAAAAAGAAAGGGTGACTCTCTACCGCTCAAGAGCGATTACGATACTTATTCTAAATCAACATTTTTAGAATTGTACAATTACCTATACAAAAAACTATTCGATGTTAAAGTTGCTTTGTTGCGATAAAAATTTTTTACAATTGTACTTAACTGATCTTTTTCAATTTTTGTTCTTGATATAGATTTTAAGCCAAAATACAAATAAATAAATAATCACACCAAAGACTAGTTTTTAAATGATGTTAATTTTTGCTTACTGCCTTTTTTTTAAAGGCTTTATAATTTACTCAAGTCAATCCACTAAGTCAATTGAATTATTTTAATAAATTGCATCTGGATATAAGTTTCATATCGCAAGTTGTTGTTTGCTGTTTTTTAAAAATGACGTTACTAAGAGATTTTTACTCGCATTAACTAAAGTTTAATGTTATTCGACAATGTTTGCGACTATATTTTTAAGTAGCAATGTTAAACGCTTACTTAGTCATACTTAAGTATTCAAACTTTAACATTTTTAGTTTTAGCGAATTTTTTTTTTTGCGACAAAATCACGTAAGAAGCCCAAATTATATGTTAAAGATAAAAAACAAAAATAAATAGTTCGTTGATGGCTTTTTTTTTCTTGTAAAAGTAAAGTTATGTAAAATACTATTTAAACGATTTTACAAAAGTTAGGCTTAAAGGTTTTAGAGAAATAAAAAGAAATATATACTTCATCATTATAAGAAAAACTCAACTTTAACTTTTTCGTACATTAATATAGAAATAATAGAGATACTCTAATCTTTTTTTTTTATAAATACAACTTTCAGTTTAACATCTATCGATTTCTACTTTGAAAAATTTACTAATATCTAAGTATTTCTTCTATTTTATTTAAAACTTATTGAAATACTTTTATAAGTTTATATTAACTTCGAAATTTGTATTTCACAAAATAAAAATAAAAATAAATAAAACATACATTTAGTAAGAAAAAAAATTAAAATTTTTCACGTCGCAAAATCTTGTTTGGAAAATTTAATTAAATAAGTAGCTAAAAAGATAATACGTTTGTATAAAAAATAAAATTTAGTTAAAAACTTTTAGTGTAATACAAGGTTTCTTAAAGTTGGCAACATCGCTTACTTGGGGCAACATTAGTCGGGGGCAATAACTAGTAAGGGGCGAAAGGGGGCGATTTTCGAATATTGGGTAATCATATTTTTTTTTTACAGCTTGCTACTTTATTTATTTTACCTGGCTACTAAATATTCAACCCTGAGGTATAATTTACACAAAAAACTACATTTTGTTTAAGTAAAAATTATAAAAAAAGTTTAAGTGCAAAGGACTACTATTTTCAAGTAAATTACATATTTTTCTTCATATCTTTGGTCATTTAACAACTACATAGGTCATAGATGAATGAAATTCCTCGCAATATTTCATAACCTGACATATATGCTATTTGGGATCATAACTGGTTTGTAAAAATACATGTTACCTATTATGAAATACCATCTCATTAAGCAGTTTTTTGACTCTTGTGAAAAAATGACTTTGGTGCAAAGTTGTCTTCGTACAAAAGTATCTTCGTGCAATTTTGTGCACTCATGTAATTTTATTCTTGTGCCGTTTAGTCCTCTCGTAAAATTTAGTAACCTCGTACATTTAATAAAAGATTAATATTTTTTTTTCAAAAAATTATAATCGTTGTATTCTGCATTTAAAAGAAATACTAAATCAAAAGTTTATTTTGACGTCAAGTTTAAAAAAATACTAGTGTTCAGTATAAAAAATTTTTAAGATAATTCTAAAGTTCAGATTTGTATCATTTATTTTAAACTTAAATTTGTGACTGTATCATAACAGGTTGGGGAAAAACGTTTTAAATTTAGACACCGTTTATATGTTTTAAGAATATCATAATATAATAAATCAAAAATATTGTCGAAAATACTAGAATTTATTTTAAGAACAAATTAATAACTGTCGATAATCAATCGAATTTTTAATTTCCTTTTAATTTAAAAAGTTGTTATAAAATAAACAACCCAGATATATTTATTTATCAAGCTGTTTATACCGCTACAAACTACTACTTACTGGATTCGTTTAACTTTATAACTCCGATTTATGTATGTACTTTTTAGTGATTTATAAAATGTGTTTTTTGATTACTGAACATAGTTATTTAAAATTTTCAAATGTGTTCAGAAAAAGATATTATTCAAAACACTCATCCTTCAAAATTACCGTATTATAAAGATTGTTTTTCTGTAAAAAACAAATTTAGGAAGATTTTCACACAAGCTCTATGAAAATATGTTAAAATTATTTTTAATTAATTAATTTTAACTAACTTTAAAAAAGACTAACGTTTATTCTATTAGTGATTCGAAGCTTCCAGAGTATCAGCATTTTATTTATAATAATTAGATACCATATAAGAGAGAAACACATTGTAGGTTTATACTTTATTACATACTTTTGAAATTGTTTCGACTTTGTATTTATATAGTTAAATAAACTTTTCTTATAACAATTTATAAAATTTTATGTAACCTGTAGTTTTATAAATGTAAGTTTATGATGCAAATAAAATAATCAATCAAACATGTTGATGCAGTATTAATTATATAAATAGTTGTATTTGTAGAATAATATGTAAAGGGTATTCACTTAGTTTATACTGGTGCCAACCAGCACTTAAAAAAATTGATAGTTTTGATTTGAAATTATATATAAACAAAACTGGAAGATGAAAGTTTATGTAGTTACTTTTTTTTATAGTTAATAGAACATAAAAACTAACTGTATAACATTTAAAGTAATAAAGTTGACACTAAAGCTTTTAAAAACTTTAGATAGAAATAGATTATTATTTTAAACAATTTGAATTTCGTGATTCTTAACTTGTAATCTTCAACTTATTTATATTATATAATTAAACTTAATTTACTATTTATTATTTAAAAAATCATAAAATTCAATAAACACACAAACACCCTCAGTGCTAGATCTACATATATTTCACATTCATTAGTACAAACATAACACACCAAAAACTAATTAAAGCAATACTTTAGTCAAATTCTTTTTGCCTACATAAGGTTGGTTTTCTATTTAAAATATATTAAGCTTTTATTTTAACCAAGTCAAACACATTAAACAACTTTTAATTATCTTAAATATCTTTAAATTTAAATTTTTAGCACTACTCTGATTGTTCACCTACAGATCATCCGCAGTAGCAGATCTTTTTTTTGAACTAATAATTTTAATTAAATTATCTTGTTTTACTTATTTTTTATCAGCTAAACTAAAAATTTTATCATTGTAAGCACGTATGTGTTTTTTGTCTATTTTTTTCAGCTCTCTAGTAGTAACACCGATATAGCTATTGTCGCAATAGTATTTGTATTGTTATATAACCATGCATTTTTTAAATGTGGGTATTTTGGCTTTGCCTCCAGGTGCTAACATAGGACTTAAGTAAAAACTACTCTTTATTTTGCAGCTGCAAAAGCATAACTTGTAAGTAATAATTAGTATTTTGATTTTTTTTGTGTAAATGACTTTGTAATTAATTTTTATTTGGTTATGATGATTACTAATGTTACTATGTTGCTATGTATCTACCTTCAAAAATAGCTAGAAATGTATTTTAAATTTGCACTGAGTGTTTTTTTTTATTGTTTTATGTTAATTTCGTCTTCAAATATTTAACTGATAAAAATTTTCTAATAAGCGAAATTTTAACCGGCCTGTTTGAGCTGTTAAGTTGTGGGAATCATGTAAACTTATTACTTTACTAATCACAATAGATACAATAGCGTCTGTTTTTACTTTTGACTAATACTAACATCTAAATACTGCACTGGATTTTACCAGTTAAAGTTTAACGATTCTCATCTAGATAGTAATTAAAATGCTGTTTTTTATAATCTGTATAATCTACAAAATTATTGCCTCATTAAAAGTATTACGTTATTTTGTTTAGAAAATATTGTTGTTTTTATTTTTTGTTTTTTTAAACTGACACAAAAGTCAGAGACGTTTTTAATAAAGTATTTGCTTGAAATACATTTATAAATGAAATGTAGAAAACTTAACCAGTTGAATTAATTGTATAATATTAATGGTATAATTATAAAATTGTACATAAACAAAACTAGAAGTTTAAAGTTTATGTGGTTAATTTTAATCATTGGCTTATTAACACACATTCAAGATAACACTGGGTATTTTAAATTCATTTTTTTAACTCAGGCTTAGTTTTGTTTTTTATATGAAACTAAGATAGTTTTAAAATTGAGTTTCTAAATAATTGACAAGGAGGTTTTGATAAGATATATTAGTTGTATTAATCAAATTAATAAACTGAATTATAATGAAAACAGTGTGTCAAACAAAATAATAACCAAAATAATAAAAGTAAATTATCTAAACAGAAGTTGTTATTAAAATAAAGAAAGCTACAGAATAAGTGTTTTGCTGTAAATTATAAATTTACCACATGATTCTAGATTAACCTAGATAATACGTTTCTCTTTAACACAAAAAAGCATATTTAAATTCAGTCACATCTAAAAATTGTTAATCTACCACACATTTATATAAAACATATATTATTAATATCAGTTGTAGAAATCTTTTACTTTATATTTGATAAACTTTATTGGAATTCATTAGAGACTGTATACAGTTTAAATCTTTAATAAACAAAATTATGAAATGACAGTAAAATAGAAAAGTTAAAGTTTATCAGAAAAGTTTTTAGTATTGAACTACTACATTCTTACTATTTGTTAGAAAAGACTTTGTTTTGAACATTTTTATTTATAAGTCTTATCAAACACAGCCAGTTGAAAATTAAAATCAAAATTGTTATTTCGTGTAAAAAGTTAAATAAAAGAAGTTTCAAAAAATTAACAATCTTCAGACGTGTTAATGGTCAATACCATTAAAAAAAATAGTTAAAACAAAAGTGCAATGTTATTCTAAAAAACATTTCAAAGTATATATGCTTATAAAGTAAAAATTCAAATAAACAAACAAGTTAGCATAAATTTATTAAGTTTGAATCTTTATTATATGTTTTAAAGTTTTTGTTGAAGCAAACTTGTATTTTGTGAGAAAACTAGAATTTTACAATTAATAATATTATTTTGTTAAGAAATCGTTTTTTTGAATTGTATGTTTTAAACATTTAATTTCTATTTGATTTTTTAAAGTAAGACATGGCAGCTTGGTATCGATATCTACTACTACAAGAACCTACACTACATAGCATTAACGAAGAAAGTTAGTTTTACAAAAATAAACTTTAGATTTTTCTTTTGGTTTATTTTTTATAAAGATATAACAATAAGGTAGATATATTTAACACTGGTCATAATTGATTGGATATTTTTAGTGTAAACTTTTGACATCGTAGTATATTTTGAACTCTCTTCTATCTTAAAATCTTGGTATTTTAGGTCTAGATCAAAACCTGAGTTACAAACTAATTCAAAATCTAGCTCTAACCATTAAGTATTAAGCTGTTTCAATTTAATTTTAAAATAAAATTTTAAATTAAATGAAAATAGTTTTCGATACAACATTTTATGCATGTATATCTTTTTGGTGCAGTTATAATTTTTAAGCAAATATGTTGAAGTATTGTAAATTATATATAGTAGTTTGTTTGTAAAACAATTTATAGTCGATAATTGTATAGTTTTTATCAGAATTGCCAGAATTGTATTGAAAATTAAAATGGTCTTTTAATTTTGTACATAAACATAACTAAAAAAATCTCTAATGCAGACAGTTTTAAACATTTAATTTATTAGACTTTGGTCTGAAATACTTGGTATTTACATACATGCTTGTTTGGTGTTGCAGCAAGAAACGAAAATTAGGTTCTTTTTAAAATTATTGTTTTCTTCTTTTATAACTAGAAACATTACCTTAAGAAATAGTTGCAAATTTACTTTACACCAGCATTTTAGTATATTTAAGATTTAAATATCTTATTAAAAAACCAAAAGAAAATCAACCATTGATATGATATAGATGCAAGCACAAATGTGAATTTTCTATATAGTCTTTTCAGACCGACATCCGCTTTAAAAGCGTTCTGCATTTGCCAATTTATCTCAATTAATTAGTATTTGATAAGTAATGCTTTTTTAAAAAAAACAGTTTTTATATAAAGTTTTTATAAACGTCTAGTAATTGTTACGAACTAGATATTAAAAATAAAATGCCTTGTAACATATTTATATTAAATAAAAAAAAAACATACAATTTGATCTGGCGCTTTTGAATATATTTTTGAATACTTTTCTTGCGTAAAAATACTAAATGATTTTTATGTGTGGTTATTTAGTTATAAAGTTGTGTTATATGTGTTGTCTTGGACAACGACATTTATTATTATTATACACGACGATTATTTTTCGTACCAAATATTATATCATAAATAAAAACTGCTTTTAACGTTTCCATAAACATACTTGATTAAATGGTATTTCATCTCAAAAAATTAATGATAAATTAAAGAGCTATAATTGAATTAATTAGACTTAGTAGTTGTTGCATCTTTGAATAACACTTTAAGTATGCGGGTGTTGATAAAGTATAAGTATATAGTAAAAATTAACTGAAAAACATATTGTAAAATTTACAAATTATATACTTCTTACTTCTGGCATGACTTAAGCAACAACTTCATTTTAAACTACTTCTTAACATCTTATAAATTAAATACTTGTATGCCTCTCTTAAGCAGTTAGGTATAAAATAAAAACTACTTAAAGCTTTTTAGAATTTGATCATCAAATGTTTTCTGATGCAACTAAATATGTAAACAATTCGTTTAAGTTTTATATACAAATATCTTTAAAAGTTTATACTAAATCAAATTGATATAGGTTTTATTGTTATTTTTGTAAAAAGTGTAATAAGTAAATTAATAAAAGAAGCTAAACAATTTTGAACTTTTAGTTATATGTACTCGATTAAAATAATATATTAACTTAACAGCTAATTGTGCTACTTGATTCATAAATATTTTCAGAAAATTTTTTGAACTTTAACGTATTTATTGTTTAGTAACGAGCTTAAACAAACGTTATCAATATATAACAAACACTGATATAAAAATATTTTAATAAAAAAATTTACTATTCAAGAACATATATTTAAATATATATATTTTAAATAACAATATATTTTAATAAAACCCAAAGTCAGTTGTGCCGCCTTTATTTCGAGCGAGGTAGCAATTTTTAAACTTAAAATGGTGATAAATCTAAACAAACATCTTACATTCAATTCTTTGCATTTCACCTGAGTTTTGAGTACTAGACAAGACTTTAAACTGTATCCAAGTGGTGTGCGACTCGATAACCATAGATTTTATCGTGCATCCGGTCTAAGGATCGAAACTTTTGAGCATTAATGCTTGTTGTTATAGAAAATATAAAGTATTCTAATTGTCGACAACATAGTAATAAATAAAAAAATTACAATTTACAGTGAACCAAATTACGTCATTAACAAATTTTTTCTATATGAGTCGAATTTATGACGTAATTACTGTTTTAGCAATTATTAAGATTTGTGCAATGAATATTTAAAATGTTTGAAAAGGTGTAAATGGTGTTTTATACAACAAATATTTAGAATGGTGTAAATCGGTGTTGAAGTGACAAAAATGTTTCGGGTACAATCTTTAGTTTGTATCGATGAATTATTAAACACTAATGAAAGCTTTTTCTATTTAATTAGTTTTAGGGAATAAAATACTTTGTACCTGCAATGTTTAAAAAATTTACAACCATATCGTATTAACCAAATTGGTTTGTTTCGAGGTTTTCTTACTTTAGTAGTTTCTAATTTAAAGAAATTTTATATAATTTGATTTAAATATCTTGGAGCCATCTCAGAAAGTATAGTTATGTTTGACTGAAGCAATTGCATACAGAACTAAAATTGACAAAAGGTTTTTCAACCTTCTGACCTGCTGATTGTGCAAAAGTAAGCATTCGTAAAAAACTTACAAACATTCATTAAAATTGAAACTAACCAAAAATATGAACATTATGATATCGTTAATGTCAAAAAGCAGTATACAAATAACAACTTATAATAAACTAAAGGAAAATGTAATTGTTTTTAGACTACAATCATTACTTTGCTCAAGTGACGTCGTTAACTTACAAGCATAAAAATTAAAGTTTGGCTAATAATGATAAAAATGTTTTGTACTTGACTGGCAGTCGTTAATTATAATAACTATTTTAAAGTTTCTATAAAGAAATAATAAAAAAATAATATTGTATAGTGTAATATATGTATACAATACAAAAAAAAAATCGTATTGTTTACTTAATTTCAACTTTTAACATGTATAAATTTTTAGTTATAAAAAACCTATATGTATTACTACTGCTACAAGTGTTATTTCGTTTACTAATTAAATGTTCATTTAATAAATAAACAAAGATATCCGCTATACCATTCTTTTTGTTTCAACTTTTTCTTTTTAGTTAAGATACCCGAGCTTACAGGATTTTGATTTAAACATGAAAACGTCTAAAATTTAACGGTATTTCAGATATTTTTTTTCTACATATTTTTAAACTCAAGGTGACGATTTGTTGGTCTTTAATGACATGTCCGCACTGATTAAGTCACGAAGTTCTAAATACTTGCAAATAATAATACAAGTGGAAAATCAAAAATTGTGAGTTTTTACTTACAAGAATTATTTGAAATAATTAATATATCACAACGATTTTTTTAAAAAAGGATATAAACAAGTTTAAATTTTAAATAAAGGTGTCGTAATCACTTTTAAAGCTACAATAACAAATTATATTTTAAAACAAGGTTTAAAAGCCAAGACCAGTAAATATAACGAAACTAAAATTATTTTGTTTATTTAAATATTCTTGACTGTATTCAGCTTGTATTGAATGTAATTGATTGCTTTTAAAAAATACATTACTAAAGTTTATTTCAAATTATGCTCGCATAATTCATTGCGCACAATTACGTCGCATAAATATTTTAAACGCTTTCGTTAAAATAAAACTGGTTGTAAATTTATATGCAGTGTTACTATTTTTATAAGTTTTATTCTGATCTGTTGAGTTTGATTGAACATATACAGTTTTTTTATACAGATGGTTAAAAAATACAATTATTAAATATTTTTTTTTCATTAATTTTCTAAATAAAAGTTTCAAGACCCAAGTACACTAAAATTATAATTAGCTAAATATAAATATAAGTTCTAAACTAAATATAATAAAACAACAATTAACAATAGTTTGTTTTATATTCAGACATAGTGTTTTTTGTTTTAATTATTAGAATTTTAAACTTTACTTAAACGATTTTTGTTTTTTTATAAAAAGCTTTCTTTAGTAAAACCTTAACTTAGTTTTAACAACCATCGACATTTTATTTTGTTTTGATCTAAAACTATTTAGGTGAACATTTAAAACACTTATTTTTCTTAAAATCTTTTCGTTTTCCTACAAACACTTTAATAATAGTTCACCCACTTAAACTACTTCAAGTTTCAACAAGTTGAGATTGTCGTTTCGATATATCATATATTGTTGACTAATTACTAAAATAATCAAAGTTTCATAAAATTAGTTTTTAAACAAATAGCGATTGATTTAATATTTTGCTTTATTAGCATACTAATAAATTAATTTAAGCATTATTTAACGACAATTAATTATTTGATCATTTTAAATTAAAGTAAATTTTTGTTTATTATTCTTATTTTAAATACAATTTTTCTCAATATTTATGATAATTTACATACTTTTGTTTAAATCTATTGAGTTTCATTTGTAATTCTTTATATACTTTAAGTTTAAAGCCATGAGAAAAAACATTTTCAAGTAACACTAATAAACTCTTTTAAAGTATAATGTCTATAATTCAATTGTTATAATAACTATTATTTGAGTTTTAACAGTTTAGAAAAGCTACACAAAAAGTTATCGAATTTTCAGAAAAGTTTAATAAAAATAATGCATAAGTTGTATAAAACTTAAGCATTTCTTTTATATACTAATTTAGTAATTTAAGTCTAAACATTCCATTATTTACAATGTAAAATAATTAATCTATATTAAAAATGCCCAAAAAAATTCTGAAAAAAAACTTTCATTTGTGCAAGTGACTTTAAGTTGTTTTTTTATAAAAGGATACCGCATTGCGAGGCTTTAAAATGATCTCAATCTTCGGAAGTGATAATGAATAATAATTATAAAACTGTCTTTGTTTTTATTCTTTATAATGTTTCAAGCATTCGTTGTTATCAAATATGACGTCAGCAAGAAACTGTTGCAAAATAAATTTAAGCAATAATTAGTTTCATTAGCGCAGGTTTTTCAGCCTTCATAATATAATTGATTTAAACTTGCTGTTTAAAAAAAAAAATATTAACTTTCTTTAAAAATTTCGTAGGACCTTTGTAGTAAAGTAATATTTCAACTAAGTTTCACGATAAAAGATCATTGCTGGATTTTATTGTTTTTTATACATCTAAGAAATTAACTTTCCATTAGATTTTATTTTAGTCCAACTTAATATATGTAAAAAGCATATATCAATCAAACGTTAGTTAATTTTACTGATAAATTTTTGTTTTATTTAATTTTTAAGAATATTCTTATCTAAAATTTAAGTAAAATTTAGCTGAACAAATTTTTCAAAAACTTAAACTAAGCACGTTTATTTAGATTTATAGCAGCATTTTAAATTCCTTTTAGCAGCTTGATATAAATTAATTAGTTAAGTTTTAACTAAGACTAAGCTATAGTCTTTGATGCTAATATGTATAACATAAAAACATACTAGCTTAAATTAAAATACGCAAAACAGGTCTTTTTAATTAGTATATTTTATAACTTAGTGGTATCAAAACAAAAAGAGTTAAACTTAAACTGAAACTTTTGTTTGAAAAAATTTATTTTCAATAATATAAGCAAAAGTAAATAGTTTTTTAAAATTGCAGTTTATTGACTAATAGTTTTCTAGCTTTAGTTTTGTTTGCATGTTGCACAATTTTGAAATAAATAAAACCATTTGAACTATCAATCTTGCATTTATCTAATTTTTCTTGCACCAATATTTTAAACTACATTTTAATTACTGCTTCTGGTTTAGGTTTAATTTGCTTTTTTTACATGTGTTAAAAACTGCATTTTATATTTAAGTACCTTATAACATAGTTATATCTAAGTTTTTATTAATTTTTAGTTTTTATTAAATGTTATAAGTTAACTCATAACATTTTTGTAACTATTTTTTTCATGTTTTTTTTTTGTCGGATACAAACATGTATAACGGTTTTGTTACTCAATTACACTGTTTTTTTATGATAAAATTCATTAAAAATTTAATATTTTTTTTTTAAATTAAATATCTGAAATACTTAACCAACCGCTTTATATATAAATTGTCATTTGTTCTCTTAAAAATAGTTTTACGGTTTAGTTTTTTAGATAATAAATATAAAACAAAACACATTTGTACTACTGGCTTTGCATTTATCCAGTTTAAAATTTAAAAAATGCGACTGACAAAATTTACAACAAATTAATTTATGTTTTTGGTTTGTGTTTGTTGTAACTTTTAATTTTTTTTTAAATTAATCAGAAGTTTTCAAATATTTTGTTAAACTAAACTGTTGAAACATATTACTTTTTTAAAAACGTTTAACTGTCGTTTAAAACTTCAACTAGAAAATAATGAACAATTTAAAAACAGTAATCAATAACAGAAAAATTTAAAGTCTTGCTAAAAATATAACATTTTTGTGTAGGAGTAAATTCAAACTAATTTTTATCTAAAGGTGAACCGCATTATCCGGTTTTGAAAATTGAGATTTAGCATACATTTAAAAATTTTTCATGACTTTTAATTTTTTTTTTATTTTTGAAAAGAAAACAAGTGTTTAGGTGTGCAAACATGACGTCAGTAAAAGTAATTGAAAAATAATATTGCACTTATAATGTAATTTTGTCTGAAAATCAATTACCAGCAATTTTAAATCATTATTTTGTGTCTTTAATTTTAGATTATATTTTAACAAAACATTACAAAAAAAAAACTATTGCCGTTCTATTAAGTTTTTAAAAAGATCTATAAATCTTTTATCTTGGCAATATAGAAGTAAATAATAATTAGCAGTAGTTATGGCAAATACTTTATAAAATATGATACTTTTTTGAATAAAATTAAAAATTATTTTACTACTTTAAATTTTTAAGCTTTCAATATAAAAAAATGTTAACCAGATTATGACATCCAAGAAGCTTTAATATTTTAGAAAATATTGTTTTTTTGTAAGTTAGATTCTATTTTGTTCAATCATATCAAAATTTTAACCAATTTTTTAAGTACTTGTTGTAACAAGACATTTAAGTAGTGAGTTTATTTACACTAAGTAGTGAGTTTATGGTTATGTAGAACCATTTTTTCTCAGTATATGCATTGAAAAAAGGGTGAATTTGTGACAGATTTACAACAAAATTGGTTTAGTTTGTAATTTTTTAAATGAACGGGGTTTTTCAAAACTTCTGATTTTAAATTAAATAGCTAATCAAATATATTTAACTATAGTATAAGTTATATAATATATTAGGCGTTTTTAAAATATTTAAAAGAAAATTTATGCCAAAAAAACACTAAACTAAACCAAAAATTATTGGTGTAAATTTAATGTTTTAGAAAAAATCTAGACTTTGTCTAGCTCTTTAATTAGAAACTTAACTATTATATTTTTTACAGTTGAAATTCTTATAATATTTAAAGGATTGAAATTGAACACATAAAAATTAATTTCTACTCGTAAGAAAGTTATATTTAGTACTAAAATCTTGCTATGTTTTCCAAACTGTTACAATAAACAGCCTTGAAGTTAAAAAGAACGTTCAATAGTATAAATGATAAAGAGTTGGTATAAATCCATTATTATTTGGTTAATAATTTTTAATTTAATTTTTTTTTTGTTACGTCTACAAAAGTCTTACAAGCTAATTAACTTATGGTCTTAAATATTTTAATACTTATGAAACTTTTAATTATCTCCGACAAATTTTTTACTTACTATTAAAACTATTTCAGCGTACAAAATATCATAGTTTCAATCAGTAAGTTTACAACAGACAATTTTTTCAGAAGCAAGAATATTGGAAAAACTACAAAAATTTTTCGGATTTTGGTATCAGATTTTTGTCTCTAGGTCTAACCACTAATCTGAGTTAATATAGGTTTTGCTGAGTGGTCAGATTTACTTATTAATTGGATGAAGTTTTTTACTATAATCTTGAGTTATTATTATCAAAAGTTAATAATAAAGTAATCGAATATTTCTCCGGATCTGCAGGCTTTATTTAGTTTTACTTTTAGGTGTAAAATATTAATTTTATTTACAGATTCTTGTGGATGGACATTTTCATTTAATATCAATTTTATCTTGGTTGTCTCATCAGTACATAGATCTAAATACTAAGTTGCAAATAATATGTAAAAACGTTAAAAAACCTTTATATAATAGTACATTTAAAATAAACAATATAAAAAACAGAAGAAAATAAAATATAAGCATTTACTGAATAAATAGTATCGACCATAAGTAGAACCATCTAATGTTATAATTTAAAACATGATATTAGAAATATTTATTTAAAATTTTATATTCGGCAAACAGAAATGATTGACTGAAGTTAAAATTAACTTGAGTACTTTTAACAAACTTTTAAATATGGGTATTAACCAACAAGAAATTAAAGTGTAAAAATAGTATACGTTTTTAGAACTAAATATGAAACTATAAACTAGTTCTAAGTTTAAAGGTATGTAATTAGGTGATAATAACGATTTTTATATTATGAGTAATGTTAGTTTTACTTAGAGTTTAAAGTAAACTAGTTAGTTAATAAGAAATCAATAAAATATAAGTAAAACATTAACATAACTGTTCATGTGTAAGTCTAGTCAGTTATTTATTCAACTTATGGTGGTTATTTTGAATTAAAAACACTCTCATTGACAACAAATTTAAGGCTTTTAGAATTTGTTATTATTCAACTTAAAAAATAATTTCACAATAGCTCTATAAAATGAAAGTTAAAGTCATTGAAAACTCAGTTGTACGATTTTTACTCTTGAACAATATAAGTTCTGCAGTATGTATGAAAATGCTTTTGAAATTTTTTTTACGTGTTCAAAAAAGGCTCATTCTACTTTTATTTATACATTTTTTCTTACTTATATCATAAAACAAAGAGCAAAATATTTTTTTAAATTTTACAATTACCCTTACCAGAAAATCTGTGTTTTGCAATATGTCAAACTTAATTTAGCCTGATTTATAAAGTTAAATAAAAAGCTATAACATCTTCAAATTAATGAGTCTAGTTTTGTAGAAATATGAAGTGTGAACCGATACAATAACCTCGATTACTTTGAGGTATAAAATAAATTTATGTTTTCAAAAATCTAAGCTTACTAGTTAACTAAATACTAAACTTTAAAACTCTCAACTTATTTTTCTATTTCGAAAATTTTGCTAAATTTTTGCTAGCATAATTGCGATGATTTTCGAGTAATAATTTAAAATTTAGTCGGTGTTACTTTGTTTTCATAAACGAATATACCAACAGTAAAACCAGAATTTTTTTTTGATTTTTAATTAAAAACAAAGTTACAAAAAATAATGTATATTATTCTTAAATTTGTCATATTAAAAAAAAAAATTAATCTTAGATTTACAAAAATTATGAAAAATAAAATAGAAAACATTTTTGATTATAAATCTTAGTTTAGACTATTGTTTTATACTCATTCAACATTTAAAACTTATATTTACCAAATGAAAACTAACTAGTTTAAATTATTTTTTATTTAATATCTTTTATTGATTAACTTTATAAATTAACTAATAATATAAAGTTATTTTCAATTAAAATTAGATCTTATTATGAAAGTTTTAGGAGTCAAATTTCTCACTTTTTCTTCCATATAGCTAAAGTTAAAAAAAATTTCTATCAGTATTTTACAAAGAATAATACGATACATCATGATCAGAATAATAAAATAATTTGTTGAAATAAAATGAAAATACCTACACAAGTTTATAAACTAAATAATACATTTTAAATTCTAAAGCTTAAAAAGCAAATAGCAGTATTGTTATATAAATATTGTATTAATAAAAATGTTATTTTTCAAGTTAAAAAAAACTTTAAACAAAATAATAACAACTGAAGTGATGTGATTACTACAAATTTAGAAGAACTAAAATTTTCAATAATTTTCAATTAAATGTAAACAATAATTTAAAATTTTTGAACAATTACTTAATTAAACAATTACAATATTAAACAAAGTTAAAATACTTTTAATACAAAATGAAGGCGTATGGGCGGTTTAACTACGGCAAAATAAAATATAATTTTCAGTTTTCGTTGTTTATGATTAACTATTTTTATGCTTGTTTTAAAATATTATGATGTAGATAATTCAAAAATTAAAACTGTGAAACATAAACCTGACTTATTCTCATTAATCACAATGATAAAACAAACACTTTTTTCAAAACCTAACAGTTTAGTCTTTAACAGTTCATAGTTTTCTTTTTAGGGCTGTTTGTTAGTTTTACAGTCTAAACTGGCTAAAAACATTATTTTTCAAAAGTTTGGTTTGATAAGACGAAATAAGTAAATAAGATTAATAAAGTTTAACGTTAAAAAATTATTTTAAGAAATTAAATTGCAAAGTAGTTTTATTTAAATTATTACACAACAATCTAAAAAATTAATTATTTAAAGTAAGCAATACATTTATCTAAAAAATAATATTAAAGACATTATTGCAGTTTTCGTTCACTTAATAAAATGATATATATATATATAATATATAAGATATAAGTCTATGAAAAAAGCTTAACAAAACATTTTTTTTCTTGTATTTTAGCTTGAGCAATAATATCAAAACAGTTTGAACTTTTTATTGTATGTTTAGAGATATTAAAAAAAAAACGTTAAACAAAGCTTTTTAATGAAGCTCTAAACTTAAGTCGATTTCAAGAAGCATTTATTCTAAAATTTGCAGAATTATAAACATTTTACTCAGCTTACGTTTTGTGTTTTTCTATGTTTTATTTAATTTTTTTTTAATCTACACACTAATGATCTAAAAGGCTGATTTCATTTTATATATTTACATTGTTATTTAGGATGTTTTAAAGTTTTGCATACCATTTTGTAAGTAAACGGACATATTTTATAGAAACGCATTATTTTTTTAAATTATTCAAACTTTAAAAACAGTTTAACAAAAAAACAAATAGTATGAATCTAAACTTGTTTAGAAAAATAAAACATGTCCATTAAACAAAATAATCATGTTTTAAATGTTCTTATTATGATTCGTAACTAAATCTGTGTGATTCAAGCTTTCTTTAAACAAAATAAATTCAACTATATCTATGAATACTCTTTAGGTATGTTTACAAATTGTTGTACATATAAAATTTAGTCTATTCTTGTTTTATTTATACCGATAAAAAATATTTTAAAAATAGTATTACAAAAACAAGAGCTTATGTTTGAAAAACATTTTTATTTTTGTTTTAACATACAGTGATGAATCAAACATGAAACAGTTAATAAAAACACAAGTTGTCAACTACGATCTAAGTAAAAAAAACAGTTAGTATTTTAATAACAAATCATCAAGTTTTGCTTTCTATTTGGAGCTGTAAAAACAGTTTTTAAAATATGTTAGTTTATAATACTTTGCAACAATGTTGTACAACTGGCACATAGTTATAGTTACATTGGGGTTTGTTTGATAAATAATTTTCTGAACACAAATTAAGCAACATGCAAGATCTCGACTTTTTATATCTTGACTAACAAGGTTAAGTTATTTTTAGGTATTAAAATTAAATATAGTTCATCAAACTAAATAGTTAAAGTTACTTAAAAGGACATTTTCATTTTTTTTATTTTTACAACATCTCAAAAATATAAAATCATTTAAAAAATTTTAGATAATCTAGTATTAAAAAAAAATGTGCTTTGTTTGTTTTATAGTTATAGCTAATTTAATTTTATTATTACTGTAACATTTGTGATTTATCTTGTTTAATATATAACGTTAATAAGTACATTAATGAGTATAAAAATTGGTATGGTAAGATTTGTATTCCTTACGGACATTAAAATTAGTTACTATGTTTATTTTTACTAAGTACTAAGTCTAAGACAAACCATTCTGTTAATTTAATGCTTTTTACCTTGTGCTTATAATATTCAGAAAATAATATTTAGTAACAACAATTTTAATGAAATTAAATGTAATGTGATTTTTGATTACATAATCAAAAATTGTTTGATTCGGAAATTTATCAAAGTTTTGCAATATTTTTTAAATGTTATTTAAAAAAATATTTTAATTTACAGAAAATTAAGCCAAATGTCCTGTTGGTATCATTAAAAACTGATCAAATTAATAAATGTAAGAATAGAGTTTACTTTTACGTACAAAGTGTGTCAAAGGGTAATTTTAATGTTTTTATTTAAATTAATAAGACATTAGAGATTTGAAATAAAATATATGTAATAATTTCAATACAAGATAAAATTATATATACTCTTTTTTATATGTTTTTAGTAGAATTGTAAATCATCGCTTGTTATTATTAAATAAAATTAACTTTTTTGAAAATTCAAAAAAAAAACATAATTTTATAATCTTCTAATTTTAATTAAATTTATACTTTTAATAATATTAAAATTGCAAACTAAAAATAAAAAACTATTTTATTAGTTTTTACGTATAATAAAGTTTTTTCATTTATTCTAAATAAATTTTAAACCTTTTTGAAAAAAATAATGTTACAAAAATAAATGGTTTATTTTTTACTTTTTCCTTATAAACTTGCTTCATTAATGTTAATATAGTTTAATTTTTTATTTTTATATAGATCTAAGACTCTTTAGTATGAAAATTTGTTTAATTGACAGAAATTTTCAAATACTTTAGATAAAAAAAAAAACATTCATTATCAACAATTAATTTTTTTTTTATTATATTTAGACAACACTTAAAATTCTTAAATATTCGAAAACTGATCTGTTTCAAATAACAATTTGTATACTTATAATATTCTAGTGATTAATTTTAACAATAAAAACATACTTATTAAAATAGTTCCACTGTTTGAACATTAATTGATTAAAAATAAATATAGGCGTGCAAAGCAAAGAACTAATACTAAACTTTAAATTTTGCACCAAACACTTCAGCATATGTCGTGCTATGAGAAAAATTCACAAAAGGTAGCCGAAGCGTTTATCTTCCGCAGCTGAAAAATGTCGCAAAACAATGTTTTTACATTTAATAAATTTCATTTTAAAATCTATGAAAATGTCTCGCTTAAAGCTACTAATGACGTTATAAGCGTTTTCCTACATAAAAATAACGAAATTTAAATATAATTTTAAGTAACTAAACAATCACTTAAACGAAATAAAACAAAAAACAAAAAAATTATATAAAACACTAAACGTTTTGGTTTTGTATAACAAAGTTTATTCGATTCTAAACAAACTTTTAACCTTTTAGAAAAAAAATAATTTAAATGTTTTCTCTTTTTCTATTTTTTGCTTAGAAACGTGTTCCATTAATGTTAGTTTAGTTTAACTTTTAGTTTTTTCTCTAGCTAAAAGACAATATAGTATAAAATGTTTTAATTAAACTAAAATTTTCAATTACTTTAGATATTAAAAAAAAATTTCATTACCAACAATTATAATCTAACTCTTTTTAACATATCTAAAGATAAAGTAAAAATCTAAAATACTCAAAAATTGATATATTTTAAACAACAATTTGTAAACTTAGGATCTTTTAGTGATTAAGTTTAACAATTAAAACATACTTAATAGAATATTAAATGTTAATATCCACTGTTTGAAAACTATTTGATTTAAAATAAATAAAGAGGTAAACAGCAAACAGCTAGTACTAGTTTACAAATTAAGTTTGCACCAAACACTAGAGCATAAGTGTTGCTTTGAGAAAAAATTACAAAAGCTAGCCGAAGCGTTTATCTGCTTCAATTGAAAAATATCGCATAACAATGTTTTTGCTTCGACTAAATTCAAGAAACATTTTTAAAGCTTCTAGTGACGTCATGCGCGTTTTTTCAAGTAAAGTTAACAAATTTTGAAAAATAAGATATTCAGAAACTTTAAATAAAAAGCTGTCCTACCATTTCTACGCACGTATTTTAATAATTTAAAAGCCGTTTACAGCGGCTTAACAACAAATATAAAATTTAAATTGAAGGATTAATGTTTGAATATATGTATATATGATGATATCTTTGTATTTATAATGTTTTATTTAGAAAACTTATATAGAATTTAAATCGTACAATTAAAGTCATCTTTTAGTCGAAAAACATATCAATGTTTGTAACAATATTCAAAATTTTAGATTTAAAAAATGTAAAGTCTAGTCAACTTTATTAGTTAAGTAGTTTGTAGTCTTTTTATCACTATATGTTGCTTAAAATATTTGATATTTAAAACCAGATAAACTTATAAACTAATTTTAAAATATTCTATTGTTATCATTTAATTTTTTGTAATTTTATACACTGTATAAAAAATATATTTCAAAGTCATGGAAAATCGTAATACTAATGAAATCAGTTTTAATACAGGTACATAAAAAAATAAAATAACTGAAATTAGGAAACATTACTAACACATAAAATTTTCTGCAAAAAATATGATATTGTTAATGTAATATAAAATGTTTATTCTAAAAACACTTTTACAACTGTCTAAATAAATTATGTGTTCCCTACAAAAATTCACTTCGTATGTAGTATTTTTGTTTGTTTAATTATATAGTTATTTGTCTTGATTAAAAAAAGATGAATTTACTGAAATACAAAAAGTTTTTTTAAATAACTTTTAACTTTTAATATTATTTTTTTATCAGTAAAACTATACAAAATATTACAAAATATTTTACAGTTCATAGCAAGTTTAATATCGTTAAAAATTTTAAAACCGGTTATAGAAAATATATGTATGAAAGTAATCTGATTTAGTTTTTCAAACTTACGATTGTTCATATTATAACAGACAGCTTTTTTCTAGTATAATATGTTTGAAACAGCCTAATTTAGTTTTTAGTGTCATTTAAATTAATAATTTTTGTTTTAATCTTAGTTATTTAGTTTAATGATAAATATAATCTTTTAATTGATTTATTTGTTGGCAAATTTAAACTTGTATGTGTGCGACGAGCTTATGTTTAATCCATTACATTTTTCTTTATAAACGAAAACAACAAAAATGTATAAATAGAAAACTATTTTCTATTTTCAAATTAATTAGAAAGAATAAAATGTTTTATTTATATAATCATAGCAAAATAATAAAAATTAAAGAAAAATTTATAACATATGCCAGATACAAACAGTACAACTTTAATTTTTTTTAAATTAAATACAGTTAAGTATAAGTAAAATTTAAAACAGTATTTGTAATCGAAATATTTAACTTATAAAACATATTATAAAAAAAATAATTTGTTTCACGAATATAGTTGTATAACTTAACTTTATTTTTTTGTTAAAAAACCGTCCTTTGAAATTTTAAAAATAGATTCATAAAACTAGTACAATTCTAACTCGATTTATAAAACAAATTAAAGTATGTTATATTAACTAAACTAATGAGTAAACTAGTTATTTGAGAAACATGATTAAATTCTAATTTAGCTTGATTTTTGTAGAAAATAATGTTTAAATTATTAGACGTACATCATAAGTTTACAAGATTTCAACGAAATATTATTATAAAAGTTAGTGAAACATTAGTGTTTAAGTTTATTCATAGTAAACAACTAAAATCATTTAAAAAAAACTTATATAACAAAGAAGTGAAAAAAAAGATTATAAAAAAATATTACAAGAGATATGTTCTTCAATTTAACAGTTTATAATTTATAGGTACAATATATGTTTAGTCAAAAACACTCTATAAGATTTATTAAACTATGCGTTAGAGTTTTGATTTTAAAAGATTAATCTTAAATGCAAATCTTTTTTGTAAAACTCACAAACTAAAACAAGACAATTAAGTTTTAAAGCTAGGCTAGAGAAAATTAATACTTAAATTACGTTGAGTTATAATCAACGTTCTAAAATGAAGAACTTTTTGCCAAACCTGCAATACAATTATTCTCTAAACTAGTTTATATATATACTTTATTAGCAAACGAGCGTTTGTGCGATTAAAACTGACGTCACTATGCCTTTATGCGCAAAATTAAAATTTAGCCAATTTTATGCGTTAACTTATATATTTAAGTTATAACAAAGTTCAAAATGTAAATATTTATTTTTTCTAATAGTTAACTTATCTTTAAAACAAAAATTTAATTAGGAGAATAAATTTAAAAGCATTATATCAAATAAAATTCGGAGTTTAAACTAAAAATAATTAAAATTGAAATTTTTGTAAAAACTATTTTAAATAATATTCATCTCTATATTTTTAAAAATATATTTATTTTATTGAAATTTTATTTACAAAATCTTGAAGAGCAATAATTTATTTTCTAAACTTTATAATAATAAAAACTTTTTGGTTTGCTAATTAATGTTATGTTTAAATAAATGAAGGTTTTGAAGAAAATAATCTGTTCTGTGGCTTAAAACATATTAAGTAAATATGTATGTAATTAAAACACTTTCAAAATAAATTTTAATAAACTACTTAAAAATTAAAGAAAATATTTATGTTAGTTTATTTGAGTAAAAATCAAACAAAAGTAAATTAATTCGCATATGCATTGAAACTTGCTTGTAGTTTAAAATTTGTATTTTAAAAATGTCTTACTTATACTTTTTCGTTTCCAACTTCTTACTTAAACAACAATAATATAGACTGACAAAATATTTATTTAATCGGCACTAAGTTAGTAAACATAAATACTTGAAAATTTTTAACTTTTTTTTACTTTATTAGTAAACTAAACAACATAAATAAAAAGTAAAAAAAAGTATTTTACTCAGCATGTTGTTTTAAAGTTTAGTGATTTAATTAAGTTAAATAAAATATAGTTTACGCTGTCTTTAGCAACGTTTAAAATTTTTATTTAAAAACAAAATCTCTTCTTTTAATAGTCATGTACCGGACCCACAATTTCGAGTCCGGCCCCGAAAACCCCGATCCGGACTTTTTTTTTCAAATTAGGATCCGACCGGAACCGGATCCGAACTTTTTTTTCAAATTAGAATTCGATCGGAACTTATTTTATTTGATTTTAAAGTTAGTTTTACTTATGTAACTTTCTAGCTGTATGGTAATTTAAATCAAAAGCTGCGGCCGAATGATAAAGGGTGCCCGTTTTTACATTTTGTCATAACAATATGCCTTTGTGATTTTCAGCAATAAAACATTTTATGCTGTTTTGAACTTTTTTTTAAGTTTAATTCTCTGGTTGATTATTTTAAAAACATCACAGTTTTTTAACTTTGCACTACGTATAATTTCTTGAAAAAAGTAACGTATTAGTTTTTAAAAAAAGTAATAAAATAAAAACTCTACTCCATTTGTGTATTTATAAAACTAATCTAAAAAAGCGTATTATTTTCTAGCTATACAGATTTTATTTAGTTTTATTAAAACAAATTATTACTTTATAAGTATACAGACTATTAACGTGCTCTTTGCAACTTTTTTTTTTTATTTACGATAAAAAACAAAAACAGTTATGTTTAAAACGAAAAAGTTGTTTTTACATGACTTACGGTAATGTTAAGTAATTTAGTAAATACATACTTATGATTTTAGCTTATGTTTAATTTTAAATGACGATTATGATTAAAATAAATTAACTTTTTTGACTAAAATTTACTAAAGTCTGATGATGTGTTTTAAAAAAACAAACAGACTTCGTTAGTACGTTTTTTGCTGTTATTGATATATAAAGTTTTTAATTAGTTTAAATTAAAATTGTAATAAATTTCAAGGTTAAGCTAACATTTACTATGTAAAAGAAAACTCTCATTTAGTTTACTATAAGTAAAATTTGTTCTTGATGATAACTCAAAGTCTTAATTTTTTAGTATTTTTAATGCTTTTGTAGAACATATATTGTACTTTAGGGTGCATCTTTTTCCTCGACCACTAAGTTTCGAAATTAAAGACTTTTTCATCTTTTGTAATTACATAAAAATATAACGTAAAATAATTGACTTCCTTGTTTTTAACACAATTGCGCTATTTAGAAATTTTGCAAAAAGAATTTTTGTGTAAGTTGTATAGGACTCTAAACATTTGAACTTAAAGTCTTTTATCAGAAAGTTTTCCACATGTAGCAATGGTCACAAACACATAATTTACGCGTTTAAAAACGATTTTAAATAAAAATTATACAGGCGTTTTATGTTTTTCTTAATTTTTCTATAAACTTAAGTTTATAGAGAAAATCAAAAAATGCTTCCAAAAAACGAATAATTAAGGGACATTATAACTAAGACAATTACTAACTAAGTTATATTTAACTTGTAAAGTCAAACAAAGAACCACAAATTAAAACAAGTTAAAAAATGGTATAGCTTGATTAAGGGAATTAACGACTATCGGTAAAGAAAACAACTTTCTAGTCAAAAATAGTTTGTTAAATTACGACGTTTTGTAACACACAAGTTATAAAAGCTGCAATGAGTCAAATTTCAAGCTTTAATACTAAAAATAATTGAAGAAACAATCGTTTCTAAAATCGATAAAACTGTTATTAAAAATCTTTAAATTTTCTAATAACTTCTAAAACTTGTTCGTAAGCAACAAATAGTGACTGAAAAACTTAACAATTACAGGGACATAACATTTAGTTTAATTTTTTTAATATTTATTATAGTTATAACACGAAAATATATTAAAAAATCATAAATAATTAAAAAAACTAAATCAATAACAACCCAACTTGTAATTGCCTATCTAAAAACTCATATCCCCTGAACAACTAAGCCTTAAAAAATATTTAAGATAATTCTTATGATAAATATTATTTTTATTGTTTATTAAAAAGCGTAAAATATTTTATTAATTCATAATAAATACTTATGTTTAATTAAAATATGCATGTATAAGTTTATATTAAATCAATGAATAAAATTTCAAAGTTTGCTTTTAAGCTGTTGATTTTACTAAATTTAATAGAAGAGTTGCAGACGAAACAAAAAAGAGTGTTTTGAAAACAGTATAAAGAACAAAAGAAAACAAATGCATCAGATAGACTTAAATATTTGTCAAAAGTAACTAAATATTGTAAAATTTAATAATAAATATAAATCAATAAAACTAAACAATTTTAAAACGGCAAAAGCGATTATTTTGTATACATTTTTATTAAAAAGTATTCCTTAACCACAAAAGTTCTCGACGAAACTAATTTCTTTGACAAAGCTCATATTATATTTATTTAAACAAAGGTAACGACGTTCCACCCTACAGGAATACCTTTTCATTTTTAACAAAAATTAAAAAAAAAAAAACGAAGGTTTTTATATGATTTTGGTTAAAAAACTTACGTAGCCTTATTTAATATTTAATTAGACAAACTTTTGATTCTAAACAAAGCTTAGTAATGAAAAAAAAACTTTGCTGATTGAGATAGAGTTTTAACCAGTTTAATATAATTAAGTTAATTTCAAGTTTGTTATGATTATTAAAAAATTATAAAGTCGTAACACAACTATCTGTTTTAACACTGTTATAAAGCGCTTAAGAAAGTTAAAAGTTACTATACAGTGTTAGTAATACAGCAAATATTTTAGTTTACACTTTATTTAATTAGCTTAAAATATTATTTTTAATTAATAAAAGAACACTCAAACTTTTTCATTTCAATATATTTCGTCAAATTCTCTTCAAGGAAATTACAATTAAAACTATACAATAAAACACAACAAGTATATATACAAAAATTTTTAAAATTAATTAACTGATCAATTAAGTAAACGTAGATATAATGATCAAAAATGTTATCAAAAAAAACTTTAAAAATCAACACAAAATAGTCTTAACTAAATAAGGGTAAGGTGTAGTTAAATATTTTATTTTTATATAAATTTGGTTTGTTTAAATGTATTAAAATGGCTTCAAGTCTAAATAATTCCAATATATTTGAACATTGTCGCATTACACTGAAATTAATTAATGAAAACTATTTTCCACAACTTTGATTATTCACAAGGTGTTCTGCTTTCGCAGATTTATTATTGCATTTTTGACTGCAATACTCTTTTTGTCCATTTTTGTCTTTAATATACTAAGTGATACACTTGGGAACATTCTAGTTGTGAAGTGTCGAGAATTTTGACCAATGTCAAAATTTCTTGAGATGTCATAAGGTTTTTTCCCGAATGTTGAAGTATTGATTTTGACATAAATAGAACCCTAGGATTCACCGCATGATATGTTTTACTTGTTTTATCCACTATTTTCTTCTCAATTAATTATTTCTATTCAACACCAATATATGGAAGTTTTAACAGTATTAGGAATTAATCTGGTCCATAAGGTATAGCTATATTTGAATTGGTAGATCGTGACTTTTTTACTCGGTTCACTAGCATTTCAAAATACCAATTAAGTTTAAAAATTGACTTTATATTGTTAACTTTATTAGTTAAGTATTCTGGTGAGCAGATTTTTTGTGCTCTACTGTATAGAGTCTTAATTAAACCAATTTTTTTTTAATTTTGAGTTATATAGCTTTGAAATCATTTATATAAAGTCTCAAAACTTTAACTATATTTAAAATATACCAATTTAATAATTTTGTATAACATTGAAGAAACCGATTCTTAAAATTTTAAGCTGTGTTAAGTAGCTTCTAAACTAAATAAGTAAACAACATAAATGATAACAATTGACAACTTATATTTAAGATCGTTTAAGAGTGTTAATTTTTTTTCTAACTACAATACAAACTAATAAAACTACTAAATTACAAAATTAAAAAAAGTAATAGACAAAATATTTTACCTCAAATTTAGTGATTTAAGTCTTTAACCATTATAAAAAACATATGATTGTATTTTTTTCGTTTTAATCTAAGTCTTAAGTTTATCTGTAAATTTGCTCATTTTAATTTGTAAATAAAAACAAAGAAAAATACAAAAAAGCTTTGTTTAATTTGAAATAGTTTTACACGTCAAAGATAATATTGTAAAAGTACAGTTTACTTTCATTTTAATTAAATACAAACCTCTTAAGTATAGCTCTAAATTGGGTACATAGTAATAAAAATTTTTAATCTTGTAATTTTTCTAAACTATCCAGCATTGATATAATAATTTATTATTATATCAATGCTTAATAGTTTGAAAAAAATTATAAAATTGTTTGGTATAAAAGGCTTATAGAATGGAAGA
This sequence comes from Thalia democratica, assembly GCF_965202585.1. Taxonomy (NCBI): domain Eukaryota; kingdom Metazoa; phylum Chordata; class Thaliacea; order Salpida; family Salpidae; genus Thalia; species Thalia democratica. The sequence goes on along the minus strand of NC_139166.1, from coordinate 102,168,157 downwards.
CGAGTAATTTTTTAGTTTTTATAAAAAAAAACTTTACACTGAAAGATTTATCTAAAAACTAATGTTTCAAACTTTTTTTGTTTACCAAACGATTTTTTTTTCTGTGTGCCGATTTTATACTAAATTAAACAACATAAGTAATATTTTGCATAAAATATAATGTTTAAATTATATGATATATATTAAAAAGCATTTAGTTAAACATATATATGCATCAAGTTAAAGTTACTAACTGTAAGTTTGATAACTTATTTATACTTAAAAAAAAACTTTAATAACTTTCCGAAAATTTATTCTTATGATCAAAAAGAAACATTTTGGAACCTTTAATGATGAAAAAAATAAATATATATACTTAAATGAGAGTTTCTTACTTTTACTAAAACGTATATGAAAAGTAATAAAAGAAAACTTATTATCTTTATTATAGCAATTAAAGACTATTAGAAGGGCGACATATTTTTGTTATAATAAACGTTGTTAAGCTGTTTGGTACAGTTGAAAATTTGCATACAGAAAGTCTTGGTAAAATTTATAAAAGTATAAAAATTATATATTTAACATCATAATTAAAAGTTTGTGATTTTTTAATGACGCCGCAGTTGGAATGTTTAAACTGATGTAATAATATTTATCTTCGCTACAAATATGTTTTAAGAAAAACTCTTTATTATAAAAATGAAATTTAGTGTTTAAATGGCATCTTAAAACTTCTGAATTTTTTTTTTAATTAAACCACTATAATTTTAGTTCTAAGTCTATTAATTTTCTACTTATTTATACTGATGATAATTATATGTTTTATAACTGAAATAAGCACATTTTAACATTAAGTTTTAACGTTGAGTTTTTTGTGACGACTATGAACGGTTAAAAAAAAGTACATATGATATTGGTCGTAATTTTATTTACAATTACGATGAAAATTATCAAAAGTAATACACAACTCTGGCTATATTTTCAAATCTCTTTGGATAAGATATAAAGTTCTTCTGTTAAATAAAGTTTTAGCTTAGGTAATGTATCTAAATTTTTGAAACCAAGAAAAAAGTTTGATACAACTAAAGGTTTTGATACAATTTAATTTAAATATATTTTGATAATTTAATATGCCTTATCTAATTTTAATACCTTAAAAGAAAAATTGTGTAAGTTAAATAATATTAATGAATCATCTTAAAAACCCCGGTTATTGAGAACGAATCACACATTTTATTTTGATAAGCAATAAGTAATTTTTTGATTAAGAAAAAAAAAGTTATTTAAAATGCTAAATTTGTTCAAAACCAAAAAATATTATTTTTATTTAAAAAAAAATACTTCGTAAACTTATTATATACATTAAAATAAAGTCCTAACGAGCTTAGGTACTAATTAGGTAATTAATACTAAATTCATTCTTTATATTATTTATAAAACAAATTATACTTCTACTATACTTATATTCATATACTTTTGTGATTACTAAAGGAGACTATATATTCAACTTTCAGAAAATCAGCGTCATTTATTTATTGTTTTATCTTTAACATAAACAAACAAAATATTTAACATAACAAAAGTAACTTGACTATAGCTAAATAATAGTTTTGTTCTTATTTTAACATTAACAAAAAAAATTGTTATTAAAAATTATATTATATAATAAATGTTGCATAATAATAAACTCTTAATTACAGCTAAGTATTACATCGAAAAAACTTGTTATACTATATCAAATTGTGTAAGTAGATGCTTTTGAAACTAAAATAAACTTCTCATTTGTATGATGTCACAATCACTATTTATATTATCTCATTTGAAACTAAATTTATAAATTATTTTTACAGTTAGTCATACATTATTACTTTAAAAGTCTTTTTGAATAAGTTAAATGTATTTAGTATCATTTAAAAGAAATAATGGACAATTAGAAGCCTTAAAATTACAACATGTTGAAAATATGTCAAGTTAAACAAATTAGGTTTTTGTTTTAGAAAATATATTGTGTCAATTTCAATTTAGCGAAGCTTAATTAACATAACTTATTTGTTGTTTTGAATTTAAATTGTTTCTATAATCAATAAACTTATTAAAAGAATTCTTAAGAAAATTTAAGTCATAACACAGAAAAATAAAATAAACAACTATAAAACTATAAATAATTATAAAACGTACTAAAATTTAAATTCAAGATTGCGATATAAAATACGTAGGCGTAGACCGCTGAAAATTACAGCGGTCTACACCGCTTTAAGAACTTACTTTATTTTTATGAATAGTACTACTCTTTTTACGTTTTATCTAGGTGAGTTATAAAACAAAACTACATAAAGCATTTTTGAGTTTTATCATAATTTGTTTTGTGATGCAATTCAATATTTTAACAATTCGTTTAAATTATATAAACACAATTCTTTATAAGTTTATACTAGATCAAGTTGATATAGGTTTTATTTTTATTTGTGTAAAAAGTATACTTAGTAAATCAATATAAGAAGCTAAACTTTTTATTACTTTTAAAAAATATGTACTCTCCTAAAATACTATAGTAACTCAACAGCGAACAGTGCTTGTTTTATTAAAATTAAAAGAACATTTTTTTAAAGAATGTTTTGAACTTTATTGTGTTAATTATTTAATAACGAGCTTGAACAAACGTTGTTAATAGATACCAACCACTCTTAATAACACTTAAATACTTTAACACAGAATTTACTATACGAACTTGTTTAAAATCTAAATTGGAATTACAAAAAGTATCAAGAAAATGAGTATTTTTCCTTATCAACGTGACGTAATAAAATCTGAAGACAAAAACTAGTTTTTTGATTATTTATAAACGTAGAAAGCTTCTGAAAACTATGATGTTTTTGTGTAATCTTAACTTTTACTGCCTATATCGGCTGATTTAACATATTCGATCATTAAACAATGAGCTTTATACCATGCTGTAACGTAACTTTTTGCTAAATTGTTAAACTTTTTTTTTCTTAATATTTATCTTACAATAAGCAAATGCTTTAAATTACCAAAAAAGTAATTGTTTTGTTTAAGCTTACCCTTGCTAACTTAACGTTTTTTTAGTAGTATTTAAAGTTATTAATGATATTTTGCTGAAAGCAATTGAAAAATTTTATTACGAAAAAAATCACTGCTGTCAGAATTTATTGACATAAAAGTATTGAGTTAATTTGTTTATTAGTAAAGTTTACTAAATTTTACTGACATCATACGTTTTATAAACAAATACTATATTCAAGTTAAAAAAAAATAAACTTTTAAGTTATTTATAGTTAGTAGATCTTCAATTTGAAATTTTTACTGTCTAATAAGGCTGAATTTCAGTTATTTTTAGTATCTTTGATGGTTCATACTAACAATTTTATTCATATGTTTTCAACAGAAATGCCTGTTTAAATGTAAAACTAATAAAATAAATACTATCTTTTCACCAATCAATAAAACAAAAAAGTATTTTTTGTTAAAAACTATAAATGTAAAAATGTAACTGTATAGCTGTGTGATTGTTTTTATAAATAAAAATTAGTGAAAAAAAATAAGATTCCCTTATTAATTACGTTTGAAAAGAAACTTTATTATTTTTGTTTACATGTATTAACTTTACTAAATTATTCCATATTAACTATTATAAATTTTATAACTTTAGTTTTTCAAATCAGTAATTGAGAATACAAAACGCTAATGTTAAAAATACTAATTTTATACATTGTTTAAAACATTCCAAGCAATGAAATAAATTCTATATAAAAAATTATATTTATTCACAGTAAGTATTTATTATTTTTACTTAATATGAACTTATGCTTACAAATTTTGTCACTCTTTAACTGTAAGTTACTTTACTTATAATGGTTATCATTTTATACACCCCAGATTTTACCAGTTTAAACTAATCGAAAAATGCAACGAAATGTTCCTTCATACATATTAATTATTATCATGATGTTTGTTTCAAAATTACTTTTATTAGAAATTTACTTCATTAAAATAATTTTTATTTAAAGTTATGATACTTATTAAAAAAGTAGGAGTCAAACATGCACGTAAGGACACTTTTGCACGAAGTCGATTTTTCACAAGTTAAATTTTTTTAGCATATTTAATTATATAACACACGACTTTTTAACATACAACTGTACACAAACGCTGTACTATAAACAACACAAAGATAAAACTTTTTGATTTGTCGTAATTAAAAGCTTTTACTTTTGTTTAAAAATTTTCAAGTCTAAAAGCTGTTTTAATAACCTTCACCTTATAATTTTGGATACAACTGTTGACTTTGAAACTTAACTAAAGTTTGAAATTTATGATTAAGTAATTTTCCTAAATAATATGATTAATCAATAGAAGCTTTTATCTAACGTAATGTAAAGTTTTTTTAAATAACTTTTAAGTTTTTTAGAAAGCTTAAAATTGATAGTAATAGTGTAATTATTAAAACATTTAAAAACTTAAGTATTATTAAAATCATCAGCTCATAGTTTTCTGGATGATTTATAATTTCTATCAAAAAATCATAAATAAAGTAAATTTTATTAACTTTATGTACAAGCTTTCAATAGAATAAATTCTCTAACATTAGATAAAATATAAATTTAAAATATAACTGAATCTCATAACTTGTCAAGAAATCTTATTAATATTAGTTTTGATGAAAAATAGAATTCGGTCGGTTTAAATTCACAAAACCGAATTACGACGATTAAAATTTGACAATTTTAATTTAGACAATACAAGATCCAAAAATTTACTTTTATACAAGTCAAACCTGTAGACAAACAGTTTGCCTTGTCTACTCTTTGTATCCCTATATCTAATAATAATTAAAATAAAATATTATAACAATTAAAGTTTAGTCAAACTAAAACTCATTCAGCTTAATACAAAATACTATGTGTTAAAGTGGTGTTATATTGTATTCATCGAAAGATTATTATTTTTTTTACATATAATTACTTCTTTATTTCCTTTTTTGACAAATAATATCGAATTTTTTTCAAATCGATAACGATTAACACTTTCATTTTAATTGTTGAACTTACAAGGTAAACAAAGACAAACAACTTCTTTATTTCAGTAACTTTACTATGTTAGGGTTTTGTTTTTTTATAAACTTATTGTAGTTTTAAAACTATTCATTAACCTGAAATTTTTTATAACATAAATAAGATACATATTCAATTTTTTTTTTTAAGTGTAACATTTAAACATAAACTGATTTAAAACTAAATACTTGTCAATTTGATAACTTAAATTTGAATAACTTTTAAAACAATATCTTCTGCCCTTTAAATTAATCTTGTACTGGTGTAAACACCTTTATAGATATTAAAAAAAAAAGCTTAAAAGTCATTTTCATTTATGATATGATTACACTTAAAATAAACTCTACGTAAGTACTCTAAGTAAGTATAAAATTTTTGACTGTAATCTTATCATAAATGAAAATGACGTTTAAGCTTCTTTTTTTAATATCTATAAAGGTGTTTACACCAGTACAAATTTAATTTAAAGGGCAGAAGATATTGCTTTAAAAGTTATTCAAATTTAAGTTATCAAATTGACAAGTATTTAGTTTTAAATCAGTTCATGTTTTTTTTCGTTATTAAGTTGTATCATAAAAATATTTGTAAGTTACTAATTGCTTTTAAAACATATACTTTTGATTCATTTGAAACCAAAATCTATTGTTTTATCAAATAAGTATAAAAAAATTTACAATTTTTTTATCAACTACATTTCATTTCATTTTATTTAAAATTGAAGATCATAAATACAAATTTGTACATAAAATTTCTGCATAAAATTTTGTTATGTGGTTATATATGAATAACCATATCAATTATTATCTATTAATACATCAGAAATTCAAATAATCATCTTTCTGAAAATATTTTAATTTACTGAATACATTTTACTGAAAATGCTTCAGAAAATATAGTCAAAACATACAAAAACATCTTTTAGAGACTTTTTGTTACGTAATATTCTGCAATCACAAATTCTATAATACAACTTAAATATAAAGACTAAAAGTGTTTTATCTAGCATTCAACTTCTAAAGTTTTATATTTCTAAAGCTACTTTAAGCCGAATAAATGGAATAAATTTATGTGAGAAAACAAATACTCAAGCAAAAAAGACTTACATTTTTATTGGTACAAGGCAAAATGCGTATTTTTAAATTAGCTAAATTAGAAAAAAAATAAAATAAGAATTAGTGAGCGGGTATTTATCGTTATTTTAAATGACATTTTTAGGAGTTACTAGTAACTTTTAAAACGTATAAATTTTGAGAAGTTTAAGTTTTTAAAGAATTATAGTTATTGCTAATAATGTTATTTAAAACAACAAAACAAATTTTTGTAATTCTTTAGTAAAACCAATACTAGTTTTATTTATGGACTTTTTTGTAGTAAATATTTTTTTCAATATATTTAGTTTTTAGTGTTAATAAAATAATTACAAAGTTGTGCACCTACCGTTTGTAAGTATAGTTAAAAAAATTGACATATGATTAAGCTGTGTCAATTTTTTTAACTTTACCCTCAGACGGTCCCTTCAGTACTTTTTTCTTATTCCCGCTTGGTTAAGTTCACAACATCGGTTTCTTGCGACTATTCCTGCCTGTTAAGTCCTAATTAGAACTAAACTGGTCCTAGGATTGTCTCTCTTGTTGTTGAGCGGTAAAGTTCATTAGTTCTGTTAATAAAACAAATTGTTTAAAAACAATTTATTAAACTTTATTATATTGATTAAAATTAAATTATATTTAGTTCGTTTACAAAAAAAATTCTTCAACAAACCTTAAACCATTCGAGACAGAATTTAAATGGTAAAAAAGTAATTTCACAATAACTACATACTATAATTAAATACATTTTATGATTACTCACATGTTTTTGTAAATTTGATATACATGTTGTATACTTTTAGAGTAACATATTATTAAGAACTTAAATTATTTTAATTATGTATTGAAGCAATACAATTCGGACAATAAGCTTGTACATTATAACTACCATAACTAATTAACGTTTATAAAATAGTCGATTAAAACAAACTAAGTTTTTGTGCACTTCACGTCTGATTGTAAACTAGTTATTGAGAACTTTTAGTTTTAAAATGTTTAAATAATATATGTAATAAACGATATGATTTTTTTAAGAAACTACTATTTTATTGTTTAAGTTACTATATATTACAACATTAACAATATTTTTACCTTAGTACCCTTAACATCTCCAATTATAGTGCCTACTTCAAAAACTGTACTTTTAAGGTGTTATTAAGTTTTATAAAATTTAAAGACTACAACTTTATACTAAAATTTTTAAATAAAGTAATGAAAAGTTTAATGATATATAACAAATGACTTTTTTAACCTTAAAAATAAATTAAAATATATATGTATAACTTTGATATGCTGTAAATTTATCTTCAACGTAATTTCTATGAAAGCATAAAACTTAAATTTATTAATTTAGTTTAAAATTGATCTTGAGTACTTACGATAAAACTAATAAATCTTTGCTCAGGTAAAATATAAAAGAACAAAACATAAATATTAAGTGAAGTAGCGCTATAATAAAGTTAAAACTGAAGAAAAAAATAACATTGAATTGCTGAAACCACAAATGCTTTATTATAAAGTTAACTAATAATTTGGTAAATATTAAAAAAATAGGTTACGATTTTCTACGTTCTAAGCTTTTAACTATACTGACAGTAAAATGAACTTTATAAAAAGCAAGTTTTGTATGAAGTATAAGCGTATACAAGTAACATTTGCATTACAAAAGTTCTATTTTTTAAACTGGTTGAAAGTAAAATCTTAAGCATGAATGTAATTAGAACCAAGTATCAACGCTAAACAAAATTATTTATAACTATTTATAGTTTTTAAAAGAAATTGATACTGTACTTCAAGATTATCATTTCATTTATTTAGTCTTAATTTTGACTTATTGTTGGTTAAAATATGCTTACATTGTAGTTAAATCGTTATACATAGTAAGTTTATTAAGACTTTAATATATACTATCAACAAATTTTATAATAATAAAGTATTATACGAAAAATTACATGTTTTTCATTCTTATTTTAATTAACTTGATTAAATTGTTTAATGTATGACGTATATAAGCTAATTTCGAAAACTTATACTTTAAATTAATAAAAAAAATAGGCAAGCTTATATTAATGATAGATACAACGTTATTGTGAAATTTTTGCTGTTTAACACAGAATTAAAAAACATTAAGTTTCACTGTCTTATATTAATAAATCATAATGCAAACTTAAATAGCATTTTTTTTTGTAATAAAGTATAATGCTTTTAACGATTCAACAAATGTACTTAACAAAACTTTTTTGTATCTAAAACAATTTTCCTTATGAGATTAAAAAGCTACAAATAAACTACCTAGACATAGCAATGATTGTGAATTTAGAATTTAATTTATATTTTACAGGTAATAATAAACTAAAAATAGATAGTAGAAAATAACTTTTTTAATGTTTGTAAAACTTAGAAGTTTAAGACTTCTAACTAGTTATATGATTAAAGCCACAACCTTTTGTTTGAACAACTTAAAAATTATGCTAACATTCACTAATAAAATAAATATTGTAGTGGTATGTATGCTTCTCTAAAATAGTTAGTCACATAGAAAAGGTTACCAAAAAAATTTTCAAAGAATTATTTACGTTACTTATTTGGAATGGATTGTAACGCTTCTTGATATAACCTTAAGTTAACCCAAAATGATTTTAGCACTGATTTAAAAATCTTTTGCTAATATATATTTAAAGCTAAAGATTAATGCTTGTTACTATGTTAAAATGACAAAACAATGCAATAATTTTAATATTCAAATGTTTCACAACTCCGTTTTTTAATCTAAAACATAATATTTTTTCAAAGTTTTCTTAAAATTTATTAAACTTTTTTGTACTTTGATAGAATCATCTTTATAAACATTTTTTTAACAATTATATAACTATAATCGTATTTAATCATCATTATCTTCATAATTAAAACTAATTAACTTTATTTTAAAAATCAACAAGCTTTTTAGGTTCATCTACTAAACATTTTTACTTATGCTGACGAGGTTTTTTAAACTTGTCAAGCTTTTATTAGTTTACAAGGATTTAAAACAATCTGATTGTAAGTGAAAGCTAATATTAAAGACTTAAACTTAAAATAAGTGTTATACATATATATATTTAAAAAAGGCTCATTTACATAAGTTTGACAAAATATTGTTCAAAATTGTCATTCATTTAGAAGATAATAGAAATATTTCTCTGTTTATACAAAAATTGTTTATTTTGAATTTTTATTACTAAAACTTTTATCCAATTTTTTTACAGTTTTATACCAAATTATTTGTTGCTCACAGGTAAATAAAATAAATAAATTTCATTGTTAACAAATTTGAAATACATTTGTTAAAATAAAGTTTTGATCTTTTAAATACTTTAGTAGTTTTAATTTTTATATAAAAACATTTATTTAATGATTTAATAATTAGTTGTAATTATATTTTAAAAATTGTTTAAAATACAATACTTTGAAAATAATTGAAATGTATCTTTTGTACAAAGAATTGTTTGAGTAAAACTTTTATAACAAAAATTTAAATTTAATTTTTTTACATGATTTTACTAAATTTTTTGATGCTCACAGGAAAATAGTAAACATAAATATCATAATTACCAAATTTAAAATACATTTTTTAAAGTAGATTTTATAACTTTTAATTTCTTAGTGGTTTCAAGTCTTGTATTTAAACATTTATTTTATTATTTAATAATTAGTTTTACTTGTTGTTTTAAAAAAAGTTTAAAGTTTCAAATTTGAAAAGTAATAGTAATATTTATTATTTCGTACAAAAAGTAAGTTAAGTTAAACTTTTATTACAAAAACTTTTATTTAATTTTTTTACAACGTTATACTGAACTATTTGTTGCTCTTAAGAAAATAGAATAAGAAAATTTCATAACTATCAAAATATAGATTTATTGTTAAAATCGAGTTTATAACATCTAAATTTCTTAGTGGTTTCAAGTTGTATAAAATAACATATTTTAATGACTAAATAACTAGTTTTAATTTTTATTTCATACATTTAAAAAAATTCTGGACAAAAACAATATCGTTAGAGTTGATTTGAAAATATTAATATATTGTATCAAGTAATTTATATTTTTCTAAGTTAACTATGCTATTTTTTTGTTTATCACAATACATTTTAAAGTAAATATTAAGTTATTAATCATAATTATTACATTTTAAAAAACATAGAAACAAACACCTTACAATTAAAGTTCAAAGACTGTAAGGCAATATAAAAAATATCCTCCTTAAAGTACAAGTAATTAATATTCTAAAAAAGTAATTAGTTTTATTATACCAGTGACGTAGTTGTCATGAACTGCACCGATTAAATACATAAACAATGTTATAAAAGTGTGGAAATTAATTACAGTATGGCAACAATAGAACTAATAATTTTTAACTGGTTTTAACCAGTACAAGGTACTACATATTATATATTTACGAATTACTTACTCTTGTTGTTATAGACTTTTTGAAATATAAATGAATAAAACTATGATATTATCAATTTTTTATACTACTAAATAAATATTTTAATTTAGTTACCAAAATGACTAATATTAATTTGAGATTTTATAGTTTAGTTTGAAGGCATTTATTTACTATTATGGTTTTATTTCGTTAAGTAAATTCTTCTGGCAAAACTAGAATTCAAAAAAAAAAAAAACATAGATCGTTCTATGTTTAAGCTGTATACAGAAATAAAAGCTACAAAAACTCAATATAAACAACTTTTGGTTAATCAATATGTATGTACTTACATAATAAATCTACCTTCTAACTTTAAATTTATTTCTTATTTTGTATTTTATATAAGCTTTTACGAAACGTCTTATAACACTATTTGTCTTCTATAAAATTAATCTCTAATTTAGTTTTAGAAACATTCAATATCAATAATTTCTACTAATAAGTTTTGAACTTTAGTTTGCAGCTATATTATAACACCCTATTAAACAAAATATTATGCAAAACAGTAAACTATTGTTCAATAATAAAAATTAAATAAAACGATCTATATTTATTTTAAAGTATCATTTTGAAGTAATAAAGTTCATTCAAAACATTCGTTAAAATAATAATTGCCGAACAATCAACAAAAGTTGAGCTTTTTTTTTTTAAAAACTGTGAACAAAATATTTAATTGTGAAAGAAAGTATAACAAAGCTGATTAATTAGCTGCAAACTACAGATGATTGATGCCGAATAATTATATCTCTCCTAAGTATATTTATACTTTTTTAAGATGTTTGAAGCTTGTGGTTTTTACAATCCAGAAAAACCATTTTTAATTTATTAGATGTGTCCTAAAAATGAATATTTTCGAGAAAACGAACGGTAGTTATCAAAGAAATTAACCGTCTTAATAAAATTTATTTTCTGTAAAAATTCGATAAAAAGATTTTTTGTAATTGATTCACATTTGAAAAAAAATAAAAAATACACTGTGTTAGCAATTTTGATTATCAATAAACACTTTTATAAGAAACCTTAAAATGTAACTTCAAACTTACTTTTATTTGTAGTTATTAGACCTTGCTAGCTTTGCAATGAAATATTTTGCTGCACCATCATCTTCTGTGTATTCTAAAAGATAATTTTCTGTAAATAGTAATTTGTGAGAGGAAAAGAGTAATTGATGGCTTGCAATTCAGGCAAAAAACTTTATTTCTCCTTCACAACTTGAAAATTACAAATACGGTCTGGTAGTATTATTTTGTAGTTTGTTATATATGTTTAAAAAATTGCTAAAATTAATTTGTATTATTTGTTTTGTAATAGTAAAAGTGTAATGCTAAGTTGAATTTAATAACTTTAAATTACAGTTGTATTTCCTATACTTTTCCTATAACTTTTTCTGATACTTCATTTTTTTTCAATTGCACTTTGTTTTTCAAAAATGAACACTTACAAAAATTTATGTTCTAATTTGTTTATGATCACAAAATAAAACTAACTCCTAAGTTAAATATTAAACATTTTAATTTTCTTTTCTAATTGTTTCCTAAATCAAGCACCATCTATAGTTTCTTAGATACAGTTAAACTTACGTTTGTTCTCACTTGTGACTATTCAACAACTCTTATTTTTAATTAAAAGTTCAAATAATTCTATATAAAGCTAAAGTTTACGGTAGTATTACGTTAAGAATTACTAAAGTAATTCTACATAAAGCAGGTATGTTATTTGCATAATTTTCAATTTATTTAAATAGTAGGCTTAAAAAATTTTTTGACTGATTTCCTTTACTTTAAAAGAAAAAATATTTGTTTTAACTTACGGTAGCTGCTTTTATAATTGTTTTTTTTGTTTATTACTGGTAACTTACTTTACCATTAATATGTATTAATCTTTAATGAAGAAAATTATGGATGTATACTCTAAAAATTTTACTAAAACTTACTATAAAATAATAATAATATGTTTTTTGAACACAACACTTCTCTATAAACAGAAATTAGCTTTACAGATTTTTCGAAAAAATTTTGTGCGTTTTTTCTAAAAGGAAGATTGTAAAGCTGTTTGATACAACTGCAAAGTAGCGAAATATGGCAACACCATTGATTTTAAAGTCTTTTAAATTTATATACAAAAACAGTTGACCCTTTTTGTTATTATTAGTACGACATTGTATCTACAAAGCTGAAAGTATTTTGATAAAATATAATTACGTGTATGTTGTAATTTTGTTATTTATTTTGCAGTATTTGTTAAAAAGAATTCAGTAGGTTAAAATTAAAAATTTGTTTTAAAATTCCACGATTTAGGTATAATAACAAACGACATTAGTTTTTAAGCGTAGAATACCCATTTCAAAAAACGTATAGTTTTCTTAATTTAAAAATACAATTTGTAAGATAAGTACTTTTATAATATTTGAAATGTTAATAAAAATATGTTTACACAACTTATCGTTCAGCTTTCGCTGGCTTTCAACTATCTATTTTTATAAGATGAATTCAAAAGTAGGTTAATAAGATACTTAATTTGAAGTACTGCTTAAAAATTTAAGTTTATATATCTGCTTATGTATGAGAAAAACAGTTACATTTTTATTTACAGCGAAATAGGATTACAAAACACTAAACGCAATTGTATGTCATGGTGATGCAATAAAGTTAGTCAAGCAAACATGATGGTAGCAAAAAGCTAGTTTTTTATATTGTTACTCGAGTCATGAAGTTAAGACTGGTGCAAATCAGAATTCAATTGACAAAATTGTCGTTTTTCAACTCTTTAATAGTATATAAGTACACTAGAAAAATTTTCTTTAAGAAGTTAATATAAAGAACTAGACTAAAATGTACTATATTATGAAACAGGTTTATTGTATAGCATGAAGATAATATTTTTGTCAATATTTTACATTCAGCTGTTTGCACTTACTTCAAATAGTAGAGTCGTAGAGTCATGTTTAAGATTTACAAATGCATCCTACAATGGCTAAAATGTTTCATAGTAAACCTTAATGTTACCTCTACTTTATATAGTCTCGCAGTCTTACACTGATTTTGCTGAAATCAGTATGAAGTTTGCATATATTTAAGTTCTAGTACTGTAGAGCATTTCTACTGTGAAAAATATTTTAAAACTATAAACGAGTCGAGTTTGGTTTGATAATTTTTCATGCAAAGTAACAGCAAACTAGCTTCAAATAGTAAATTACTACAAAAGATTCTTAAACATAAAAAATGATAATTTTCGATTTTCTATAAATATAATTAGATAAGTACAATTATTTGAAAATTGAGCAAAAACAAAAAAAAAACCTTATTTACAGGTTAATCAATTTCCAAACCTGGGCATAAACTAGTGAAAACTCCAAGTTTACAACCAATGCTTAAAACAATGCAAATTAAGAACTTAATAAAAGCTAATGATACTTTTATTAATTTTCTTACAATACTTCTCTAGAAGTGTTTAGTTCTATAGTAATTACTTATAAATAAAATTTTATAATTTATTTTAAAAGTATTTAAGGCTTTAACCTTTTGATGTATTACTAACTAAGAAATATAAAAAAAAAATTTTTTTATTATAAATAAAAGTTAATCAACAAAATTACCTGTTGAGTTAGCAAAATTTGAAAAGAAAAATGTTAAAAATATCGTAGTAAACTTACATAACATAAATAAATACACTGTAAAAATTACCAAAAACAATTTGATACTTAAATTTTGATACTTCTAATACTGAGGGTACTTTAAATAAAGCTACAAACAATTGAAATACATTGTTGTATTCATATATATATATATATAATAAGGTTAATGTTTAAACGTAAACACTTTCAACTGAGCCCACTTGAAGTGCTTTTAAATAATTTATTCAAATGGCGATTTAAAAAATTCTGGAACATATGTTTCACAAAGCTTTAATTTTTCTTAAAGCTTTGATCATCAGCCAGTTAAATTCAAAATACAAAGCACTGTACTAAACAAAGATACAAAAGTTATGCAAAAAAACAAAAAACAGTATGACGTAATATTTTACATTACAAATATTCAGTACAAAAATCGATCTACCTTCTAACTAATTAAACAACTAAAATTAACGAAAACAACAGTTAATTGACTATAAAATGCTTCAAAATTTGCTGTGTTTTAAAAGAAGCTTTTTTATATGTCGACAAGACGATATAAATTCGCTTCGCTTATTTAAACAACCTTCCTTTTTTAACGCATACATAACGGCTGTTGATTCTTTTAAGCACAGCCTACAAACAGGGTTGTTACCATCTGCTATTGGCTGTGCTCTTTTTATCACCTCCCAAGTTAATTTAAAATCAATGCTTTTGCGCTTAAGGCCGCAAACATACTTCGAAAGCTTAGTTTCATTTTCGTATACACCACCTTTAAAGGATTTTTTATGGTTGGCATACCGAAATCTGAATTGAGTGGAGCATAGGCCGATGTAGAACTTCTTTTCAAGGTCAGAGTTAACTGTTGCCTTGTAAATAATGTTCTCTGACCGGCAATTTCCCCCCTTCAAATTGTATTTACAGCCACCGGCGCAATTACACTGATTTTTGATTGAATTACTTTTTGATTGAATGTCTTTTAATAATTTTTTATAGTCATTTACTGAAATTTCGTAAAAATTAGAAGTTTTATCAGAAGGCACAATCAAATCTTTGCACTTACTTATGTCCTGCACAATCTTTGAAAGTTCATTTTGGAAACGGCTTCTACTTGTTCTGAACTCCACGTCTTGCACCATTTTTATTAGGTCTTCTTCAAATGCCTGTAGATGTTGTATTGGATTAGGTGTGCGTGTTGTTTTGAACCCGTAAGTTTCGTGTTCTTCTGCAGCCACTTGATCTTCTTCTTCAAAGAACTTTGCTTTCCACCGCATCCGTCTTACTAAGTGTTGAGTCTTCTGGATTAATGCTTCCTTATACACATCTTGTTTACAATTATTTTACATCTTGTTTTAAATTTAAAAGCCCTTTAAGTGGGCTCAGTTGAAAGTGTTTACGTTTAAACATTAACCTTATTTTATATTTATGCTCCAAATATTTGTCAAGCACAGTAAACAAAAACACGTTCATATAAAAAATGTCAGATTTTAAAAAGTTTGATATCAAGCACTCGATTAAAAATATTCCATATGGTAAACAAGATGTGTATAAGGAAGCATTAATACAGAAGACTCAACACTTAGTAAGACGGATGCGGTGGAAAGCAAAGTTCTTCCTTTTTAAACGCATACATAACGGCTGTTGATTCTTTTAAGCACAGCCTACAAACAGGGTTATTACCATCTGCTATTTGCTGCGCTCTTTTTATCACCTCCCTAGTTAATTTAAAATCAATGTTTTAGCGATTTAGGCCGCAAACATACTTCGAAAGCTCAGTTTCATTTTCGTATACACAACCTTTAAAAGATTTTTTATGGTTAGCTTATCAAAATCTGAACTGACTGGAGCATAAACCGATATAGAACTTCTTTTCAAAGTCAGAGTTAACTGTTGCCTTAAAAATAATGTTCTCTGAACAGCAATTGCCCCACTTCAAATCATACTTACAGCCACCAGCGCAATTACACTGATTTTTGATTAAATTACTTTTGTTTAAAATCTTTCGATTGTTTGACTTAATTATATACAGTTTTAAAATCTATAAAGCGTTATTATTTTCTTATTGAAAAGATATATTATAACTTGAAAAATATTTATTGATCAGTTCAGAAAGTATTTTAGGCTGAAATTGTAATTTTAAATATAAAGAAAATACATTTACTGTTCGTAGGAAATTCGTAGAAAAATTACTTAAAAAGTTTGTACTGTTTATGCTTCAAATAGATAATTATTTTTTGTACTGCTTGATTTTTCTAGCATTTACTTTTTGATGCAGATCTATACTACTTTTAATTAACTTGAAAATTGTTTGATAAACATATTCAGTATTACGTCTTAAAGTATAGTGTTGCAAAACTACACAACATTAATCCTACTAAATTTGTGCTAGAAAAGTAACAAAATGTTTAACTGAAAAACTACATATGAAGTTAAACATGTAACTAAATTTTTAGTTTAGTAATTTTTACAGTTTAAACCGGCTGGTTTCTTGAATATTTTAGTATTGTAAATTTTATATAGTTTAGCATAAAGTTAATAAAAATTATACAAATTATTGTTCGAAAAGGTAAACAATAACCAATTACATTAGTTAATTACATGTTTAGTTTTAGTTAAACAGCAACCAGCTGGTTTAAACTGTATAAAAAAATATTTAATATGTTCTAAAGTATTTTTCAATAATTAATTTGTTAAATAAACGTTTAAAAACATTAAATTAGCAAGCAAAGTATGTGACTGTTTGCTTTATCTAAAATTAGAAGACTAAGTATGCGATTGCTAATATTTAACTGGTAAACTTGCATCATTTTACTTTATTATTAGTTTATTTAAATGTGAGTTCAACCTTTTGCTTAACTTTTAATTTTAATAAAACTGATACTTAATCTTTAATCTGTTTTAAAAGTTAAATACTAGGTAACCAAAACAAATGAAATACATATCGGTTTTAAATGAAAAAAAACGGTAAAATATACAAAAATAAAAGTTAAGCATAAATATTACAAATTATAAAAGAGTTTTTATATTCGTAACAGGAATTTTCTGTAAAGAATTTTTTTTGATTAAAAAGTCAGTTGTGCTGTTCGAATCAGTTAACAAGATTTTATCTGACAATGTCTGATATAAATGACGTCTGAAAATAAATAAACTATTATTCTGCACAAAAGAGCTATTATTATTTTACAGTGATACCTTTTTTTAAAACGCAGCTGTAACGCATGCTTTTTTAAACTGATGCGAATCAGTATTTGAGTAAGAAAAAGAGTATATTCATTAAAAATAGTATATAATAATACATTTCTGCATGAAAAAACTGTTTGAGTTTATTTAAATCAGTAGGTATCGAGACTGCAGCATTTAGCTAAACTGCATACCAACTTTCTAAACAATTCGCAGTTATATTATTTTCCGTAAGTTTTAGAAATATATACTTCTAAATTCTAAACGTAGATAAAGTCAAAGTTAAAAGTGGATTTATAAATACATGATAAGTAAAATATTTAAAAAAATTTAATACTGTTTGTAAAAACTTTAAGGATAGAAATTATACAAATAAAATTGCTTTACAACCAATGACATAAAACTTCAAACATTTTTTTTTACCTATACTAAAAAAAGCAAAGCTAATTGTGTGCCTTGTTCAAATAAAATAACAACTAAAAAACATAAAATATTCCGCCAATTTCTTATCCTTAATTTTCATGTACTAACATTTAATGTCTTGGTAATGATGATTTAAAAGTATTTTTTATGTTTTTTTCATTTTTGTCATTTTGTTATTTAAATGGACTAATTTACAGAAATACTTCTTCAAAAAGTTTTTATCACGTAATAATCAGTTGCAAGAATGTTCAGACTTTAAAAACTACTATAATCAGTAATTGCCGATTCTAAAAATACTACAAAAAATAAATATTAGTAACTTTTTAGTTTGTTGTAAATTCACTTTTTTATAAAATTTAATTTTTTTACTGGTGTTCATAATTTAAAGGCTGTAAAGTTTTGTTTTCATCAGAACAAAATTACCATTGAGTTTTAAGAACATAACAAACTTATAGTTATTTTGTTAAAATTATTTAATAACTTAAATCAACGCGTTTAAAGGTTATAAAAAATTTATATGTTCTTCGATAAAATAAAAAACAGTTTAGTTGGAATACTGATTTATTGTTCTTTCAGAAACAAAATTTTTACATACCTTTATTTAATTAAGTTAAAAAAATACTACTCTATTAAAAACGAGTAAAAAGTTACAATGTTTGCTAAACATAATCTATAAGAAGTCGTATGATACTAGTGACGTTAGCATCAATCACACAACTTTTTATAACAAAACAAAAAGTATATAAACTTAAAACATCTTTCTAAATTATTTCTAAGTATTTATAATTTGAACTGGATTAAAACAGTATAACTTAGTTCGACGATAAAGTTAGTTCTAAATAACTTAACATTTTTACTATTGTATAGCCTTTTTTAAGATTTACTTTATTATAAATTCTGACGTTTAAAATATTTTTCCTTTAATTGAACAAAAATTATATTAGTATTAAATCAATTATAATAAAACTGAATTAAAATGGTTTTAAAGTAATTTTTTGATAATTAAAGACAAGTAGCTAATCAGTTTAGACAAAGATAAGACAAATAGCAGTTTAGTTTAAATGCAGGTAAGGTTTTCTATAAGTTCTATGAAGCTGAAGTTTTGAAGTTTGCTTAAAACTTTTTCATTATAATATATATAAAAACCTGCTTAATTAACATTTTTTGAAATAATAAATCATTTTTGTGGCTAAAAATGGTTAATTTTTGTTTATATTCGAGCATACTTGATATAAAAGTATGATTTTTAGAGACGTTTATCAATAAAATTATAAACAGTAACCAACTGGTTTAGACTATTGCAATTGTAAATTTTATTTTATTTGAGTAAGTTTGAATTAATTAATTTTTTTTGTTTTAAGAAAATTTTAAAACTTTATTTTTTTAATCAGTTTGAACTTTAGTCTGTTAAAAGATTAGATGTTTTCTTTACAAAGATAATTATCCTATAAAAATATAAGCTAATGACCAGCTATATGTTTAAAGTACTAGTATTTTTTTCAAACTTTTCTGTAGAATTTAAAGTAGAAATAAATTTGAAACACTTAGTAGCTAGTTAGTACCACTAAAAAGTTAATATCACAAACCAGTTACAGTTTCAATCACTTGATTATTCATATAAATAGTAAAAATACTACATCAAAAAATATGTTTTAAATTTATATCATCGTCACTAAGACAGCTAATTAAATTTGTGTTCTAGAAAAAAGTTTCAGCGCATAAACTATTTTTTAAATTTTTTATATTGTCTTTACTCTTGTTTGAATAAACTTAGTTGATGTCTCTACTATACCAAGTAGTACAATTTAACAACTGATTTTTTGGAATACTTTTATTACAGATTCATTAAGACAAAAAAAATGTGTCGTTATTTTAATTTTAGTATAAATTGGATTATTAGAATGAAAAGTCTTTAAAAATATATTATAAAAAAATTGAAAAAAAAAATTTGTACTAAGTCAAACTAAAGTTAAGAAAACTAAAAAATATAACTCCTATTGACGTCGTATGCTAGTTATTAAATTTTTATTTCTGTTTTAACAACCATAAAATAAAGAACCAACCAATAAAATTGTATTCGAAAGTATTATCAACTTTTGTAAGCCAATAAACTCGTGGCTGTATCTTTTTTTTCTAATTTAATATCAATTTATAATTACTGGATGTAAAAATAATTTATTAATATATAAGTTGTAAGATAAGGTTACTTCCTAAAAAAACAATGAAGCCATTTGTTAGGGCTTAAAATCTTAAACTAAAAATCATGCATTTATTAAATAAACCTGGCTATAATATATTAAATTAAAATTATAAATTTGTTAGAATTTTATTTGAAGTATTTCTAAAAAAAAAAACTATTTTCATTTTAAAACGTATGACAATAATAATTAATTTTCCAAATTTATTGTAATAATAACTTAAACAAGTTAAAACTAAAATTATTTGTAAAGTTTTAAATTGAACTAAATTATTTTTTTAAATTTTATTGTCAACAAGTAAATATTTGTTATGGAAAGTTATGAATACTTGTTGTGTATATTATTAAAGTTTATAATATTTTTATTTATGTTTGGGAAATAATCTGAAGTAAACTGAAAATATTTACTAAAACCGTTGAAGTATAAACTACTTTTTTTTTTAAACTACTCAATAGGTTTTAAAACAGTATGATTTTGCTTAGAAATATAATGAATAACTTGCAATTGACTTAAATTTAAAAAGTATATTAAACTGTTATAAATAGTTGTAAACTTGTATTTACTTGTTTAGAACATGTTTAAAAATTTAGTTCGAACTTATTTGTTGAGCAAAAACTTCTAGTTATATGTTAGCCGTATTTTCGTAAAACAACTCAAGTTGTATGTATAAAACTATTGTTAAATGTTTGTACTTTTGTTGGATTGTTATTTCAACTATAATACTTTAAATATTTTTAAGAAACATTTATAACATAATTTTACATATCATTTACACTTTACTTTTAAGGTTTAAATATTACTTTTAAACTTAGTTATGTGAATATAAATGTAATTGAAATAAAACTACTAAACCATGTTAAAAACTTCATTTTAAGAACTCAAATGCAGTTTATAAACAAGTTTTTATTCTTAAAATATCTTTTAACGTAATATTTGAGTTGTCATTAGTATTAATGAAATTTTTTCTTTTCCTTTAAGGCTTTACTGTTTAATCAATTCGTTTTTCTTTTGCTTTATTTTCTTTTTAACTTATATGTTAAGTATATAATATAATATTTAGTTTAAAAAGCTGTTTAGGACAGCTGAAAATTTTACATCTCAAAAAACGAAACTAAAATTATTACAATTCTATTTAAAATTATTACTTGATAAATATTTAGAGTTTCTGGGTATAAGTTAATGACGTCATGTTTGTTACTTTATTTATTAATGAAGAAACAAAGATTGTGTTATTTTTTGTAACCGTTTTAAACACATTTTCAAGAGACTTAGACTGTTGTAATATCTTTTGGGTAATTATTATACTTTAAAAGTGATTAGTTTGGTAATATAGTTAGTTTCACCTAGTTTAAAAATTTATAGTATAATTTATAACGTAACTACACTTCAATATAATTTCAAAAAAGTTGTATACTTTTAAATATAATCTATTTTGTTAGTGACTTACTTTATTTAAATCATCAAAATATTAACTCTAATTTAATTAAAAAAAATGAATAACATATAAAAAGTATGTACTAAACTGTCTTATATAGCTTGAGTTAAAACTGGTTTGTGTTAATTTCAATTTAATTAGTGTTTAGTTAATCGTTTATAAAACGATTTTTTTAAAATTAATTTGTCTATCAGAAAATTAAATACACTTTTGATGTCTCAGCTTTTTCAACTAAACTATAAATTAATCTAAATTTCATATTAAATGAATTTTTAAATAGATACAACTATTAGCATGAAAACTAAAAATAGATGATTCACAATCATTACTCTTTCAACTCTTTTTTGGAAGCTAAACACTAAAGGTAAATAGATGAACGTAAAATTTATCTTATAAAGTTCTTATTTACAGCTGCAAACTAATTATGAACCTTTAGTTTCTTAAATCAATAAACATTTTCAAATAAAACATTGTATTTCTTTTTTACTTATTGTAATGTTTAAGCTGTTTATATTTTTTCAACAAAAAAACAATTAATGCTTTTTATGTTAATATATACAACTGATAAACAAAATTTCTAAGATTTTTTGTTAATAAACTAGATTGCATAAAAACCATTAGTTCTATAATTAAAATATATGTGGGTCATTTGTTATTTATTCTGTACAAACTAATTTTAATTAAAGTCAATATTAAATAAAGTTTTCAAAGCTGTTTGAATAGCTATAAACTGACATTCATTTGCCATCAGCAACATTTATTTATTTCATAAGTTTATATAGTTTTGATCAGTAATGTAATTTGTGTTAATTAAAACATAAATTTATTAATTTTATAAATTTAATATGTGTTTTTTAATTTCTGCTTATTAAAAATGTTGTAATTAATTTTTTTTTTTATAAAGTTATTATTTTTTTTATTTTAAATTTAAATTATAATTATTCTTAATTGTTTTCGTAATTATTGTAAGATTTTTACCGAGGTTTTAGAAATCAACATGACTAACAATAATAACAAAATATACAGTATCATTTCTTCAATAAACTAACACATGTTACTGTGTATAATCATTTTTAATTAATCAAATTTTTTTATAAATACCAACCTCAAAGTTCAATTTCTATTAACATTAATGTAATTAATTACTTTCAATGCTCTTTTTTAGAGCTAAAAATTTGGATTTAGTTCGACCTCATTGTGTTTAAAACTTTGCATGAAATAGATTATAATTGAAAATAATGAGTTTGTGGGTGAAGTTAGATATAATACGTAAGAAATAAATAAATTATAAATTTGCTTATAGTATTAAACTTTAATTTAATAATAACTCTAGTTAAAAAATACATAAGTCTGCACAGTTAAATTATTATAATGAATAAAAACATTAAAAATCAAAACTTTATTTCTGGAATTATTTTATGTAAATTTTACATCAAAACAAGTTAAATAACTTTTCTAACAACAAATAAAAAATGCTCAAAATAACCTAGGAACACAAAATATCTTTCGGTTATTGATATCCACACCATCGATTTATTCAGCGTCTACAAACCAAAATTTGATGTTTTTGGTAGATTAGACTTTATTTTAATTACTAGATGACTTTTTTATACAATAAAAAGCGCAATATTAAAATTTATTCAGTATGTATTTTTTAATCAGAAAGTTTATTTCGTTATTGTTTTATAGGAATTTTGGTTTTTTCAACGACAAGTTTCATTGTAATAAAATCTTTTGACTTAAATTATATCTGATATGCGTTACTGAATAAAAAATTACTATGTAAATAAAAAATATGTAATAAGTAAAAAAGCTTGTAATAAGTTATTTGTAGCATATTTCTAAGTCTCTAAAACATTAAAAATTCTTAAATCATTAGTTAAAGTTATTTATCTAAAAAATTTTTTTTGAAGTTCTTTTAGAAAACAATAATGAAACTTTTAGAATATATAATAACTAAAAGTATTAAATTTTTAATCAGTAATCATTCGAAGTTAAATGATAAATTTATTTAGTAATAGTTTTACTTATTTTAACATATATTTTTTTTATCATTAGCTTTAATTATTTATAGTACCACATTCCTATTATAAAATCTCATGTAAGATTTTATACAAGTAAAGAGGTACTTGTATACGACAATCAATTTTTGGCGGTATTCGTTTATTAATTTTGACTATTTCCATAGTATACAGTTTTAGTTACTTATTTACTAAAAACTTTAACAATTTTTGTTACCAGTTAATCTTAATTCATATGTTTTTTAATAGGAAATCATGAGAATCAAAGTGTTGAATGCAGTCTAATGTAAACAAATTACCACTAGTAAATTAAACACATAAACTGTAATCATTTTATTTAATATTTAATATAGTCTAAATAAAACAATTTTTTATATGAGACTAAATGTGAGAGCAAATATAAGACTTTATCCTACTCTATAAATGATACTATATACACGTTCTTCACACAAATATTTCTTAATTTAAAATCTTTTCGAAACACACGTAGATAAGAAAGTATGAAATAATATTATGCACATATTAGTATACCAACTGTTTTGAGTAAAATAAAACGTATAACCAATAAAGACTAAATATATTTCATAAATATGCTATTTTTGTTTTGTTGTTCCATCAATTAAAAAAAAAAAATAACATTGAGTTTAAAATATTCGAGTACAAGATTAGTTTATTTAATAAAAAACCTTGCTTAATTCTATCTAGACTAAAAAGACATTCTTAAATATATTTGTAGTGGTCCTTTCTATTTTTTTTAAGAATTTTAACTGTTTGAATTTGAATAGTCGTGCACCTCTTATTAAGTACTTTGAAGAAGTACGTAACTTAGATACAAATATGAGTAAATAATAGTACTATTATTTAATTTCTAAGTACATTATTAGCTGCATTACAACAGCTTTTAAAGTTACTGGGAAAGTGTGCAGAATTTATACTAATCCTGGTGGAAAGAAAAAAAATATTGATTTTAAAGTGCAGTTTACACAAAACAATTGTGTTTTCTTATAGTGACGTCAATGAGTCTAAAAAAGAGATAAACTTTGTTCATATCATTTTATTAGTCTATTGTTTTTAACTTCATTTATCTTATTTTACTTAAGAAACTCGAATATTTATTTTTTGGATATTAATAATAATCTTTTTTTTGTTCAAAATAGTATTATCATGAAAAACCAAAATAAAAAACAAGTAGTCAAACTGGTTTAGTTATTTATTTTTATTTCAAGAAATTTTGATTTTTTTTTCAAATTCTTAAATGCATTCCTTAATTATATCTAACAAATCAAACCTGAAAAAACTGAATAGTAATATAAAAAAATCAATAAGTTATGATCAAAAGTGTATTTTATATCTGTAGAACTAATTATCAGACAATTAACAATATAATATTAATTTTTTATTTGATCACTATATATATTAATAACAGGAAAAACTATTTTAAAATATTATATTCAATTGTAATAAATGTTAAGTTTATAATTAACCAATACACAACAACTATATAAATGAAAATAAGTTCTTTTAAAAAGTTTCAATTATATCGTTTCTTACATTTTTAAGCACTCGTAACAGTTGTATAATTCTCTTAATTTAACAAATAGTTAAAAAGCTTATTAGCATAAAGATATATTTTAAGTAAACAAAAAATGTTTTTAATTTTTCGTACTTTATAATAAATGCATAAAATAATTTTGATTAGATTTTAATACTAGACGATAATTTTACAACATATTTTGGTTCAGAAAATTTATTTGTACGAAATCAGCAAAACTAAAACTATGAAAATTTTATGTATATAGAAAAAAATAAATAAAAAAAAAGAATAACAGTTTATTAAAAGATGAAAACAGTAAGGTTTTATGAAAAGCAAAAAATAGTAAGTTTTTGACATAACTTATTTACACACTATAAAAATCGTCTAAAAAAGGCAATAATTAATAATAAGCTCTTTTTTAATGTTTTTCCAATCTTATCGTATTTTAGGTCACTATTTTCTGCCAGTCGAATTTATATCAGTATTTAAAAAAGAAATTTAAACCACTATGTAATGAATTTACTGCATCTACTTAAAACAGTTTTGTTTAAACGTACTTCAAATCGTATATGTTATTTAAATTAAATTTCAAACCAGCTTTTTAGGCTGTAAAAAATACCGATAAAACAAGGGTTATTAAGAAATGTTAATTGGATTATAAATATAGATAAAACCAAGCTATTATCATGGTGTTAAAATAAATTTTAGTTACTACTTTGCTCTTTATATTTTGGAAATTAACGTTTTGGAAACTTTTTGACTATAATTGCTCACAAGTTTGTTTCAAAAATAATTTAACCAATATAACTTCATTTAATTTAAGTGTAGTTATCTGTAACTTAATTATTTAAATATAAAACTATATAAACAACATCAAATTTGTTATAGATAAAAAACTACAAATTTACCATTTTAATTTATTTTTGTTTAATGTGTAATCATACACTTCTATTTAATTGCAATATTTTTAAAACAAACCCATTATTAAACAAAAATGTTTTATATTTTATTGATCAAGTAAATTAAAATATAGTATTAACCGATAAAAATAGTTTTGAAATTAAGATAAAAGCAAAGTATATTTAAGTTCTAACTTTTGTTAAAATATAAAAACAGTAATCATCTAAAATAACATATTTATATGAAACACTAAAAAACTTGTAGGACATTTTTATTACTTTCGGTATTCGTTAACAAAATTTTAATATCTTTAGTAAAAAATAAGTTTTGTTAGGATGAAATATATCTGGTATTTTAGTTATTGCATTAAAAAAACAAAGATTCTTTGAAAAGGCTGTTTAAACTTTTTTATTTGTTTATTTTATAAAAGAAAATTAAAAACTTTAAGACTATTTTCAATGTTCAAATAAAAAACGGTATAAAATGACTGCGTAAAACTAATACTTAATTTTAGTTTTAAAACAGTATTTGTAAAATTTATGATTATAACTTCGATTGCTTTTTAAATTATATCAAAATTATCGTGAAAATCCTACATAGTTTGATTGTAGATGGAACATTTTTTTTTAAGTTTTACATTTATTAACGAACAAAGTTCAATATTGTTTTATTTAAAGCGAAATATCTGTATAAACATTCAGATATTTATTACTGAAAAATATTATTTGTAAAGATTTTTAAGACACTAGAATTTTCAAGTAAACAATAAATATAGTTTACGTTTTTAGTTCTACAAATTTTTTATATGTTCAACTTAGCTGTTAAGAAAATAATTAGAAAGTTACTCGAAATTTCGCCTGTTTATTTAAATATTATATTTTAAATCAGCAGTTCAAAAATCTAGTTTAATTAAATTTTCTTGAATTCTTAGTAATTAAAATTTTCTATTTGTCACTTTTAAAAAATAAGAAGTCTAAATCAATTCAGAATTCGTAATTCTAAGCATAGAGTACGTAATTTTTAAAAATAATTAAAAAACAATATGTTTAACAATAACTAAGAGAAAAGCTATTATAAACAAATACACGACACAGAAAAAAGGTTTTAGATAAGATGTCAACTTAAAAACTAGAAAACTCAAAGAATATTTAAATTATAGACTTTTCTATGTTTTATTAGTTATTTGTTGAAAATTAGGTCATATACTTTTACTAGATAGATATAATTATATTATTTTATGCTTTTTTACGTTATACGCCTTTACTGAAATATTAAGTAAAATAAGAAAATGTAGTTATATATATAATATAAAGTCACAAACATTCAGTATTAGTTTGTACATATTGATTTTGATAGTTTTTAAATCGTTATCGGTTTAATTCTTAAAAATTTTAAGCTGTGTCAAACGGTTGCAGAAATCATTTATTTAAAACAGTTTATTAGTCACTTACAACTAAAATAATAAACAATTGTTTTATTTCTAATTGATACGTTTTAACATTATCTTAGTGTTAAACTTGATGATGAATATTTAGTAACAGAATTATAAATTGTCAATAAAACATTTGTTTGCATACAGCTGTTAAAATACAGCTTACATCATACAGCTATTAAAAAACAGTTTCAAATTACTAATACTGTCAAAATATATTATGATAATTAGAAAGGATTGTGTATCTAACAAAAAATAATAATTAGTACACTATAAAAACAAATGAATTAACTAACTATTGTGAGTACAAAAAATATTAGACAGAGATACAGAAAGCTGATTAGAAATTAGTTCTTTAGAGTTAAATAAATATTAGTTAGTTTAAGTTATTAAAAAAATTGATTTACTTAAAAAACCTAAATGTGCAAGTATAGTCTTTTATAACAACTTAATTTTTTGAAAAAAATAGCTGTTAATTTTTTTAAGTTATGCAGATATGAAGTTATTTTAACAATGACACAAAAGTTTAACTGTAACTTATATATACTAGTTTTAATATTTTTAAAAATGCTGGCGGTTATACGTGATGCAATTTTTAGCTGTATCAATTTATCTATTTAAAACAACTCAATTACCACTGTTATTTACAAATGATACAACATTTTTGTTTTGTACACTTTCTATATGTTGTTAAAGTTTTAGCTGTGTTAAACAGCATTTTACAGATATATCAAGTTGAAAACCTTTCAAATAGAACTAAGATAATAAACAATTGTTATGTTATTTTTCATAAAGTTTTAACTTTTTTAACGTTTTACTCAATGTTATATCTAAACCTTTTTAATGTTAATCAACTTTTCAAATACCTATAGTACATGTTTTGATTTACAGCTAATTAATTATGCTTTCATTATACAGCTACTAAATTACAGCGTCAAACTGGCAACGGTGCTTATAAAAATCTTATCATATTAAGGTCAAGGTTTTAAAGCTAAAACTATATAATGTGAGTGTATGAGCTAATTTGAGTATTATGAATTAAATTTGTATAACATGTTTGTCCATTGCTACTTGTTAGTTTATTTTATCGTGTTTATTGTTAACTTTGCTTACAATTGGGACTATGTGGTTTAATTAATCAAACATCATGTTTCAGTTTAAAGCTAGTTTGTTATTAGAGTGAAAAAGTTTACTGACCTAACTGATAATGTTTCTGCTGCAGTTCACATGAAACCAAACTTTTTCATTGGAGGTAAAATCAGATCAAATTTTTATTAGAAGATTTTTAGAAATTAAATTTATAGTTGTTCAACATCAGTATACTATAAACTTCTCAGCTGACAAAAAAAGCTTCTGCTATAGTATCAACAATAAACATTTATTTGGAACCAAAAAAAAAAATTTGAAACCATCAGCAATAAAATATGTTTAATTTTAACAAAACGAAACTTTTTACATAATATTCTATAAAAAAACTAACATAATTTAATTTAAAATGTTAATTTTAAAATAAAAAAATTTGAAACAAAACATCAAGTTTTAGTATAAAATTATATAAAATATTATTATACAACTACTAAAAATAGCTTATGTGCACCACAAGGTCTAATTAAGATAGTTTTTAGTGGCGAAATACGTAAAAAATTGAAATTGAATTTCTACAATTGATTCAGTGGTTTTATTTAAACATGTGATCCCTATATTAATTTGGACCGAAACTTCTAAATATTTTTATCAGTTTATGTAACGAACTTTTTTCTTTAAATCTTTTCCAAGATCATTATAATGCTTTTTTAAACAATCACAACGCTGCTTCTCATTTAAAAAATTCAGTACAGTAAAATAATTCATTTAAGTATTAAATACTTTTTTAAATTTACTTTAACATTTTAATCAGCTTGATAATGTATCTAGATAGAAATAATAAAAATGTTAGTTTATATTAGGTAAGCACTTTAAATCATCTTTAAAAAATTAAGAATGTAAATAATTTATTTTAAGTTAGTACTTACAATAGAATTGTTTAATAAAATATAAACTTGTGATTTTGCACATTGATTTATTTAATTTTAAATTTATAATATTACTGTTAATCTAACATTTATATAATAATAATACATACGTAAACTATCCAATATAATTAACTGAAAATTTTATTTATAAAATTGAAATAAGGATTTTGAATAGAATAACTTAAAAATTATATTTTTAATAATATAGCAAACACCTTTTCACCTGATTTTTCAAACTGTGTAGGCCAAGACAAATAATTCTGGAAACTAAGCTAGAGTATTTTTAAAAAACTTAGCTATGTAAGTTTACGTGAAGTTAACTTCAATTCTATATAACAATAAAATAATAAAAACGTATAACAAAACTGTTTTACTCAGCTGAAAGCTATGATTGAAAAGTAATTATTAATATTATATTTTTTTAATATTATGTTAACCAAAACCGAATGTTTGCAGTTTCTTAAAAATTTCAAAACAGCTACAAAACTTGAAATGTTGTTTTAACTTCAGTGTAATATATTCGTGTTTAGTTGTTCTTTATGGTTTTTTATTCTATTGTGATAAGTCATTAGGTTTTTTCATTTAAATTTAATCAAAATGTTGAGAAAACTAATAAATTTTCTTTAAGGTGTACTATCTGGTTTATTTTTGTAAACCTAGTTGAAACTCAGTAATAACTTTATGTTAGGGGTGAGCAACGTTTTTTAATCAAAGGGCGGATCCGGAAAAAAATTAGTCTTTTGCAAGCCGGATCATTTTAAATTAGTGATTTACCGTATCCAGTATCCGGATCCAGCCGAAAAATGACTTTTTAGATCCGAATCCGACTAGAAACTAATTTTAAGTCGAGATACTGATCCGGTCGAATTCTATATAAATAAAAGTTTCGGAACCGGCCGGAATCTATTTTTATGGATACAGTTGATCCTTTTTTAAATGCTTCAAATTCAAAAAAAAATCTCAAGGCTGACAACTTAAGATGTAGATTAAGACATTTAGATGCTTAGATAATGTCTATAAAAAGATTTAACATTGTAATTGACAAAGATACGTATGTAAAATATCGTAATTGAAAAATATTTTGCTTGGGTCAGTTTTACAAAAATATATTCTAACTAAATTAGAATTACACAAAATATTATGACAAAATGGTGTACTTATTAGTACAAATTAAATTATAAAAAAAAATTTAAACATATTTTTGCACTCAAATTCTTACAGCTTTGTTTTGTAAAAATATAATACAAAGTTCTATAAAAATTTTGTAATTCTTACCCTTTTGCGGGCCTGTAAATTCGCTCGCAGGCCGTTTATTTTTATTTGCGGGCCGGATCCCATTAAAGTTTAAAAAACGGTCGGGGGCCAGTCATTTTAACTCTGCGGGCCGGATTCGGTCCGCGGGCCATACGTTGCCCACCCCTTTTTATCATGGTTTTCATAGCTATTTTGCACAGTTTGTTATTCAGTATTATTTTATTGCAAAATTTCTTTTTAATAGTCTAATTGCGGTGAAACTGAGAAACTTGTTTCAAAATTATTTTATAAATTTAAAATTTTAAATTTATTTTTAATCACTTTTTCAAATTTTCATCATACATGAGGAAAACGATTAACATACTACTTACAAGTAAGCATTTAGATGTTTGTTTTTAAGCATTTTTTTTCTTAATATCAGTTTTTTTTTACAAATAGTATAAACTCGTTGCTTATGCAATAACGTAGCTGTTGAAATAAAATATTTATCCGATGAATTTATGAAAGAACTGCTCATAAAGTTACTTTAGAATACTAATGTTTAATATCGCTAATAAAATCATATAAACTGTTTAAAACAGTATAAATTGGTCTTATTGTTACTTTATGCGCACAACCATTCATTACACCTTTTACCACAGACTCCATTTCAGACAATATTATAAGTTTAATTTAAAGCTCAATAAATCTATTCGATTAAAAAAAAAATTTAGAGTTAGCTTAATATTGTGTATTATAAAATAAGGTGTTTTAACCGCCAGGCCCGTGTTAAAAACATAACCAAGCACATACTCTGAATACTTTTTCGTTTTGGAATTTAAATAATAATGTTTTGTTAAAGTTACGTTGGAAACTATTTTAAAACTTTCAAACTATATTGATTATTAATATAGTCTGAAAAGTCATTCTACATTTCATTAGTTAAACATTTTGCTTGTTTTAACAAAGCATTACTTATTTATTTTAAACCTACTTGTAAGTTATTTGAAATGATTATTGTTTGTTATTGATAATAAATCATTTGTGAAGCTGTTTAATACAGCTTAAAATAAAAAGAAGGTTTTCCGCCATTTATTTGAAACCTAAGAAGCTAATAGTCGGACAGCTATATTCAAACAGTTGTGGGTTTTATTATCAAAATGACGTCATGATTTAAATTATTTAAAATGCTAAAACAATATTTAAAATTACGTCTTGCTTTTACTCTCAAAATAAAAACATTCTTCTCTATGCATATAAGCTACGATTTTGAATAAGTTGTACTTCAAACTTTATTATTTTACTCTAGACTATTTGAAACTCATTAATAAAGCATTCTAACACTGTTTCCATAGCCATTTTGCACAGTTTGTCATTTTAATATTATTTTATTGCAAAATCTCAGTTTAACTATCCATTTGTGGTGAAACTGAGAAATGGCGCTATTTGAAAACAATACATTTTTCAATTTCATAAACTCAAACACATTACTGTATACAAGTTAATTTAAGTTTTTAGTATATTTAAGAAAAATTATTAAAATATTACTTACAAGTAGGCATTTAGGGTATTTAAACTTATTTTTCAAAAATTTTTTTTTAATTTCAGTATTTTTTAATAAAATGTAGTAATAACTCGTTGCTTATGCAATAAGGTAGTTGTTGAAATAAAAGATTTATCCGATGAACTTATGAAAAACCTACTTACAAAGCTACTTTAGAATACTTGAGTTTATTATCTTTAAGTAGAATAATATAAACTGTTTGAAACATCTAAAAATGGTGTTATTGTTACTTTCTGCGCACAATCATTCGTTATACTTTATACCCACAGACTCGATTTCAGTTAAACATTAAAATAACTTAATTAAAATTTCAATAAATCTATTCGATTAAATTAACATATTTTCAGAGTTAGATTATGATTGTGCATCTTTTATTAAGAATTTTTAATCGCCAAGCCCTTTTTAAAAACATAGTTTAATTAATTTTGTTAAAATTGCGTTTAAAACTATTTTAAAAACTATTAAATCTCAATATTGATTATTAGTATAGTCTGAAAAGTCATTCTACATTTCATTAATTAAACATTTTGCTTATTTTAAGGAAGCATAACTTATTACTTTTAAACCTACTTGTAAGTTAGTTTGAATGATTATTGTTTGTTATTGGAAATAAATTAATTGTGGAACTATTTGATACAGCTAAAAATAAAAAGAAGGTTTTCCGCCATTTATTTGAAACTTAAGAAGTTTATATCTCAATAGCTATATTCAAACACTTGTGATTTTTATTATCAAAATGACGACATGACTTAAATATTTTTATATGCTAAAACAATATTTTAATTATTTCTTGATTTTGACTCTCAAAATAACAACATTCTTATTTTATCTATTTGCTACGATTTAAATCTATATGTTGTTAATAGTTTTAGCTATCTTAAAAAGCATTTTACAAATGTATTAAATTAAAAACCTTTTACTTAAAATTAAGATAATAAACAACTTTTATGTATTTTATTTATTATTTTTTAACTTTTTTCAACGTTTTTTTTAATGAAATATCTTAACCTTTTGAATGCTAATAAACTTATTTAAATGCCAATAATACGTTTTCTTATAGCTGATTAATAAAATTACATTATACAGCTATTAAATTACAGGTGCAAAGTAGCAAGGGTGTTTAAAAACATGTTTATCATATTAACCCGTTGGCTTTAAAGCTATATCTATATAAAAGATTCAATGAACTATAGTTTGCATAATGAACTAAAACTATATAAACTGTTTATAGATAGGTACTTGTTAATTTGTTAGCTCGTGACCATTGCGTAAGCGACATACATTTGTGAAGCAATAAGTTCTGTAAAACTTGTGTTTTATTGATATTTAGGATATATAATTGGCAAAAACAGTTATAAAAGC
Source organism: Thalia democratica (assembly GCF_965202585.1). Taxonomy (NCBI): domain Eukaryota; kingdom Metazoa; phylum Chordata; class Thaliacea; order Salpida; family Salpidae; genus Thalia; species Thalia democratica. Next base: position 102,134,650 of record NC_139166.1, on the reverse strand, counting down.
TAAGTAGTAGTAAGTATTATTTGTTTTGGTTTTAATAGAACAAAAAAAAGATCTCAACAACTGGAGGAGAAATAATGCATTTATTCTTTCAAGAATTTATTTTACAAACTAAAGTTCGGTCAAAGACTTCGTCGTAGTAGAAAGAATAATATTTAAAGTACTATTTAAAAATCATAGAAAAAGTAAAAAAAACGTTTTTGTACTTTTGTGCACTTATTAAAATATTAATTAGGTTGATAAACCATAAACGCTTAACACAATTTAAATGAAATTTTATGTATTATATTGAGGTTTAAACTTTATGAAACCGGTTTTTCGAACTTAATATGGAAACTTTAAATAAGTTTTAGCAAGAATTTTTATTAAGACTACTTATATATAAAAATTACAAATCATTCTTAACAAACGTATTTTGAAAATACCATACCAGCTCTTTTTGAGATTCGAGAAATAAACGACTTAAATCAAAAAATATATATTTATTAAAAATTCAGAAAATTTAAATTTTTTAGTGCTATTCGCTTTTTCTTCTTTTTTAGAAAACGTAGTTTGTTTAAAAGTGCAAACTTCGCATGAGCTGTGCTGATTTTTACTTAGTCGTTCAAGTTTCAACAGCCAATAACTTACAGTCACTAAACTAAAGATAGATGCGTAAAGATGTTGTATGTTTTAAGTTAGGCTGTGTTAAACCAATAGTTAACATATTTTTTTGGTCTTGATACTACTTGATCAATCATGTTTTACTCGGTCAGTAATACAACTGAGCTAATATAAAAATTATAATTTTTTAAAAAGTTAGTTTTTATTTAAGCTTGCACAAGAAAGTTGATGCTCTGATAATTTTCGTCAAACTAACAATCGAATTTTCTAAATTAAAATCTTGTATAGAAGTTATAATAGTGACTTTTAATTGTGATTTTAAAAAGGTTTCCCTGCGTATTGGAATGTTAAAAAAAAATTTTTAATAATTAAGTATCTTAATGTTGGTATTAAGGTGTTTTAGGTCACCTTGTTACAAAAAATTATATAATTTACCAAAAAGAGATTTATTTTTCATTTTTATTGAAACACTTTAAAACAAAATTAACTCAATTTTTTGTAGTTATGATGCAATAGTAACACCTAAGCAAACGTGGTAACGTAGTACAAACTATGTGAATACGTGTTATTGTAGAATGTCGTACTTGGTCAACAAAAAAGTTTATACTGGTGCAAACCGGCATCAAAGTAACAAATATTAATTGTTTACATTTATTTGTGTTACATACAAAATGTTTTTTGAAATTCTTTTTTAACTGACGTAAACGTAAACGTAAACGTTAGCCACCATCTAACTTAAAAGCACAAATAAATTTGATACAGCAAGATATATATAGCTAAAAAAGGCAGTTCATTGCAAAAAAATTCTGAAAGCTTCTTAAGCTAAACGACAAACTATTTTTACATAGCATTTGACTCGTTTCTTGAAAACACAAATATTTTTTAGATAATGAATACTTTCAGTTATTAAACTAAATGCAGGTTTTTTTCAAAAACTTCATTAAATTTTTTATTTAAGTTAGGTTAAAAAGGTACATTTTAGTTATTAAGACATAACTAGAAAGTTGTCGTAACAATTTTACTATGACTATCATTAGATTTTTGCTTAGATATATATGTTTTAAAACTTTATAGAAATTAATCTTTCTTTAGTAATTGATTTTGTACTGAAGTAAACCGGTTTTCGTTGTTATTTTGCTGTCTATGTAAGTCCGAGTAAGTTTATTTATGTATAACAGTTAGCTAAACGAGTAAGTTTAAATGTTTGTTTTGTGCCTGTTTTACACCACTTAAATAATACTTAAATATGTTTTGAAGCTCGATTTTAAAAATATATTTAAAAATGTTAGATAAATATTTTTTTTTTGTTTTTTTTTATAAGAATGTATTTTAAGTTGTTAAAACTTAAAAAAAAACATATAACATTAAAGAAAACAAAGGGATAAGTAATAAAAGTCTTAGTTATGATTAATGTTTTTATGATATGATCAAAGAAATAAGTGCATCCATTGAAAAATTTATTACAGAAACAGTATAAGTTGTAAAGATTTTTAATATAAAGTTTTTTTATAATAGAAAATTAGATTTTCGAAAAAAAAAAATTAATTTGTAAAAATATTCTAATTAGATTATTGGGACTAACCAATTCACATATTTTACCTTTAGAAGAAGTTTTTTGATTATGAATACAACTTTTGTTATTTTTTTGTAAATTTAAATAACTAAATGTTTAAACTGTAAACGTATACATAATATCACTATTATCTTCGAAGTAAATAAGTTCATTGTTAATATGAAATAATTATTATTCTAAAAGAAATAAAATAAAGTATTTAATAATAATTTAGCCAGTTTTTACTTACAAATTTTATTTAATAATTATTTTAATAATATTAGTCCTTACTCACTTAAGCAATTGTATATATTGCTAGTATTAAAAGATAATTTTTTTAAAGGACATACTTTATCTACTCTAGTTACATAACAACATTTAGTTTATCATTTTCAACTTGACGTCATTGTATTTTTAAAACAAGCATTAGCTTATATTTGTGATAAATAATAAGGTACTATATAAATGTAAATTCTTTTTTACCACAAAAGAATTTCTACAGCTAAAACAAGCTGATTGATGTCTCATTGATTATTTTTGTAGCTTATAAAATAATAAAGTTATTTCATTTTTAACATGAACTTTATCAACGAAACACTTAACGAAAATTTACAAACTTAGCTACCAAACCCAACTTAAGTTAAAATACATGAATATAAACTTATAGTTAGTTCAATTTTAGTTAACACATATATGTTCAAAATAACTATCAGTAAATTTTTTTTTGATTTTTATAAAACAGTACTCAAGTAAAAAATATACAAAATAGTTTTTAAGATTGGTATAAAAAGTTTCGCTTTTTAAATTAACAGCATTGTTTCTGAGATTGAGTGAAGCCTTATTTAAAAAAAATTAGTTTCGTGAATATTTTATACAAATATGATATGCTCGTTGGATTATAGTTACTAAAGTGTTTATAAAAACAAACAAAATACAAACTAAATGTATCGTTGTAAGAAAGTGTCCTAAATAATTTAAATTGTTTAAATTTTACAAAAAGTAAAATTATGTCTAAAAAAATGTAGACTTGAAGTATACCTGGTTTATTCAAGTTTAAAGTATTTAGCATTTAATCCAAACAACACATCTGTTAAAAACTACAACACATCTGTTAAAAATTATGTGTAGCAGAATGTAGACTTAAAGTATACCGGGTTTATTCAACTTAAAAGTATTTAGAATATAATCCAAATAAGATATCTGTAACTAAAATTTTATGTATTTTGTTTTTAATATGACATTAAAAAATTAAAAGCCAGTGTGCTGCATTTCGTTGAGTTCATTTAAAAAACTGTAAATTTGATATCATTAGAAATCAAAACTAACATCCAATATTTAACATTCTGCATTTCACTTGAGTTTTGACTATACGTTAAGCTTTATCCAACATTGTTACTGGGAATTTTTAAAAGTTTTGCATACCATTTTGTAAGTAAACTGACATATTTTATAGAAACGCATGACTTTTATAAAATATTCAAACTTTAAAAACAGTTCAACATAATAACAAATAGTATGAAACTAAACTGGTTTTAAACAATAAAACATTTTTATTAAACAAAAACAGCATGTTTCAAATGTTCTTATCAATATATGATTTGTAATTATATCTCTGTATTTTCAGCTATGTTTAAACCAAACAAATTCAATTATATCTATAAATACTCTTTAGGTATTTTTACAAATTTTTATACGTAAAAATTAACTTATTTTTGTTTTATTTAAACAGGTAATTAATATTTCACAAAAATAATATTACAAAAACGACTGCTAATGTTTTAGAAAAACATTTTAATTTTCAGCCTTATAAGTAATTTAAATAAAACATTTAATGTGAATTATTTAAGCATACAGTGAAAACAGTTGATATAGCCACAAGTTCTCAACTCTAATCCCTTTATAAAAACAGTTAATATTTTAATATTAATTCATCATTGTTTGCTTAGTAGTTGCAGGTGTAAAAACATCTTTTAAAATATAATAATTTATAATACTTTGCAATAATGATGTGCAACTGACATATTGTTATAGTTACATTGGGGTTTGTATGATAAATAATTTCCCGAACACGAATTAAGTCCCATGCAAGATCTTGACTTTTTAAACCTTGACTAACGAGGTTAAGTTACTTTTTAGGTATTAAATTTATAGATAGTTTATTAAACTAAGGAGTTTAAGTTACTTAAAATTACATCTTCTTTTTTTTTCTAAAGATCTTCAAAAAATAAAATACATTTCTATAAAAAACTGATCAAGTTAATAAAATTGTAAGAATATAGCTTACGGTTACGTACAAACTGGGTCACAGGGTAATTTTAATGCTTATTTTAAAATTAATAAGAAATTATAGATTTAAAATAAAACAATAAATAAATTTTTGTAAGATCTTCAATATAAAGTGATATTACATTTACTTTTTTTTATATTTTTAGTAGAATTTTTTTTGTTTATAATCGTATTTTTTTAGTCTCTTTTATGAATATTTATATTAGATTGGAAATTTTATTTTAAGTTTATTTAAGTTTTCTCAAAAACTATAGCAACCATATTTAAGTTTAAAATGTTAAGGAAACGACTTAATTATACGTATATTGGTTAATTCTTTTAATATAAATCACAGATCATAATAATCACATTTACTTTTAATACTCAACATTATTCGCGTTGTGACAACTTTAACGAAATCTATACAAAACTTCAACTGTTTACAAATACTTAGTTAAGATAAGATCTCCTAATATATGCTTTATTTTCATATAAAGCAATTTAGTAGAGTTTACATATTCAACAATATAACACAACTATTAAAATTTCTGTTTTACGAAAAACTTTTTAACCAATAACTGAAAAGTGAAAATAACTTCTGAAATTAATTTTTTTTGTACAAATAATACCTTTTCTAACTATAAAAGATAAAGATTTTAAATTGACTCTTTATTTGTAAAATTAATATCAGTAAATTAAAACTGTAATTTTTTTTTTAATATTTGAATGTAATGCAACTTGCGGTTTAAAAACATGATATCAGTAAAGACTGTCGCAAAATAATATTTCACTCTTAATTTTTTTTGCTCGCAAAATGTTTTTAGTAATCTACAAACTAGTTGATTTAAATTTGCATTTTAGAAAAAATTTTTGAAAATAATATAAAAACAAAATTACATTCCAGTTTTATTTCTTGAGACTTTTACAATAAAATTTGTTACGTTAAAAAAGTTGCTAAATCTATAAAATGAATATTTTTTAATTGTAAAATATCGATATAATTTAGTAAACTTTAAACTTATATTTAAACTTTTATGCGAATAAAAATAGCAATTCTATTTTTAGTACAAAAGTATATATTTTAAACTTTTATTAGGGTTAGTAAAAGAATTAGGGTTAGTGTTTATTTCAATAGGATGTTAAAACTTAATATTTGTTGTTTACATACAATATTAAGTGTAAATAAACAACTTTTGTAAATAAAATTTTGACTAAAATTTTTGATAAAAAAATATTTAACAGTAATTATATAACTATTAAGAAAAGTTATATACGTAACAGACTATTTGTATATCTTGTTTTTATATTAAATGGTATCAAAACAAAAGAACAAATTAAGTTTATTTATTCCTGTGATCGCTTATTCTTTATTAGTCCTTGAATGATGTTACTCTAAAGCTAAAGATTAGCACTGAAGTTGTTAGCACTTGTGTTTTTTAAAGCTGAATTTTAAACAATTTTTATTTTTAGTTTTAGTTACTTGTGTGATTTTTTATATGACAAGTTTAAAATTTAAGATTATTATTGTTTCACCTAAAGTGTTCACAAAAAAAAAATATAAGAAAATTAGGCAAATATTTTTTTTTTATTTGATAAACAATCAAAACTTCTTTGAATATTTATTGTATTAAATTACAATTATAAAAAACTTACAAAACGCTTTCAGTTTGTAAAAGTAAATTGTGAAAATAACAACGAGCCTGTTAGTTTTGCTGTTTTCTTAATTATATTTTATGCTTAATATCTTATCTTAAATTCTTAAACAGTCCTTTTAACTTTGAGGTTTTAGCTATGCTACTACAGTCTTCAGGCTGCAACATCTAATAGAAAGAAAATGTTTTTTTTTTTTTAATTTTATTCAATCTTACTAACTTTTTAATATTAATTGACTTAATTAAAATACTTATTGCTAGTTATGTCACCAAAACTACTTAAACACATACTACGTATAGCAAATATTTAGGTTTACAAAAAAGTCTTTATTATCATTAAAAACTTTGTTTTTTCTATCGTATTAAATTTGAAGCAAAAACGTACGCTATATACTAATATTATATTGGTTTAATATTCATCAAAAACATTTTTTATAAGATATTTAAAAATTAAACTAGTATATTTAATGTTTAAATTAAGATTTCATTATTTTTTTAAAGTAAGTTGCTTTTATTGTACATCAACTGATTGCTTTAGAAGAGTGGTTTACAAGACTTTTTATTTCAAATTTTGTTCGCATAATTTATATAAAGTGTGTAGATTTAATTAATGTTGCATAGCTAACTGGGACGATTTTTTTTGAATACAAGTTGTTGCAAAGTCACATGTTATGGGTTTTTTTATTTGTTTTAGTCAGCTACGTACAGTGGAAAACTGTAGCAAAAAGTTTTAAGTTTAAAATGGTAAGAAAACACCTTAGTTAAACCTAAGTTAACTGAAATTTTTTAATATAAGTAGCTGAAAGTCTTAAATTAATTTAAAATACTCAATATTTATCGCGTTGTGATAATTTTTAAACAAATATACAAAATTCAACTATTTGCAAAGATTTAGTAAAGATAAGATGTCTATGTTTCTGTTAGTGAAAAAAATATCCAACAGTTAGTAGGATTTACAAATTCAGCAATAAAAAACTAAGAAATTTCAGCTTTAACAAAAAATTTTAAACATTAACTAATATTAGAAAAGTTTAAAATTTTTTTTAAATAAAGCTTTTATTTAAACGAATATTAATTTTTTACTACTATAAAAGAATACCGCAATGAACGGTATTAAATTGAATCGTTATTTTTCAAATCTATTATCAGTAATCAGAAAATATTTTTTTCTTTTATTTTTGAACGTTATGCAAGTGTTTGCAGTGTTACAAATATAATAACAGTCAGAAATCATCGCAAAATAATATAGTTTTTTCAACTATTTTTTTAGCAATTTATTTTTTCGGTGTTTACAATAAAGTTGATTCAAGCTTGATTATTAAAACATGTTTTGAAAAATAATATCATAATTCTAATTTTATGTTTGAGTTATATTTCTTCACATTTTTACAAAAAAATTTACTACATTAAAAACTTTGGTTTAAAATAAAAACAAAAAACTTATTTTGTATTTGTATATTGTCTATTTAGTTTTAGTGAATTTTAAACTGTAAACAAAATTTTAATAAGAGTTAGATACACAATTCAACAGTTTAACTTTACAAAATGTTTGTAAACCCCTGATGATTTTTTCAATAGCGAAAAAATTATTGGGTATAAGTAGCATTATGTATATTTACATCAGATAATAAAATATAATAAAATACTTAACATAAATAAAATTATATTTTAGTAAAACTACATACATAGAAGATCATGTTCAGATCTTTTTTTATATCAAATTGTATCAAAATAAAACATTAACTTAAGCTCAAATTTTTTTGTTGTCAGTTATTTTTATATTAGCCCATAAGGTATTTTTACGCTAAAAATATTGACTAGTACGTTACAAAGTAAAATACATACAATATCTGCTTTACTAAGCCAGTCACTTAGTATCTCAAGTTTCATTTGAGTTCTTAAAACTAGTTTTTATGCTTTCTATTTTAAGTTAAATATTAAAAAGAAAAATAATTGTACTGTTGACTTTGCAGTTATCTAGTTTTAAGATTCAAAAGTGCGACAGTTTTTACAATCACATACTATTTGATATTTTTACTTCAGTTGGTGTTTTTTAGCTTTTTCAACTTTGTTAAATTAAAGACTGTTTTTTTGTATTATTAAATGTATTCAATATTTGAGCAATTTATATTACCATATCCAAGTTTTGTATAAATTAAAATTTTATAAAATTAAGAAGTTTTTAAAATTATATTTTGGTATACTTTTTGTGTGATACAAACATAGATAATGGTTTTTTAATCCACTAAACAGTTTTTTATTTAAAAATGTCATCAGTTTTTATAAAAATAATCTTTCTTAAAAAATGCGTTGTCTTATATATAAAATATATGACTAAACTTAAACACTTGAATTCAAAAAAAAGAAAACTCGTAAAATTAGTGTGAAAAATAATTAACTAGTTTACAGTCTTTTTAAAACAAAAACTTATTTGTACAAGTATCTTCAAACTGCTTTATTATACAAAAGTGAACCGCATTATGCGGCTTTAAAAATTTGGGTGTATGCTACCTAGTAAACATGTTCATGATTACTAATGTGATTTTTATCTTATACTCGATATTTATGCAAGAGTTTGTGGTATTACACCAATGACGTCAGCAAGAAAATATCGCAAAATAACAAATAATAATATTGCAAATATTTTTTAATTAAAAACAGCGGGTTATAAGCGACGCAAGTAAATGCAATAATTTTTCCAACTCTATTAGTTATTTTTGTTTTTAGTCAAACTTAACTTTTAACATTTTACAAAATAAAAACGAAATGTTTTTATTTTCTAAACAGCATTAAATAACCAAACACTTTATGTCATTTTTATTTATTTTTTAATTGATTACAATTTAACAAATGGTCAAAAGTTAATAGATTTTTATTTAATATAAACAAATTTACTTTTTTTCAAGTGAAAAAAATATTGAATAATATTTTGTTTTGTTCATGATATTTCATTTTGCTGTACTTAGAAGTATTTAAACTTAAACCTATAAGTTTACACTATTTTTTTGTTAGATAAAAAATTAGCAATATAAACGTGTTTTAAAAACTTTTATAGTTAAGCAAATTTGATAAGCATAAGACAAATACTTAATTTTAAAATTAAGTATTTGTCAAGATTTGTAGTAGAAGGAATCCTGATTTATCATATAACTCTTATATAAAACTCGAGCTAGAACTAAAACTAATTAACTGCTCGAAGCTTGCCGTTAAGTTTATAGTAAGTTTCATGTACTACTTTAAATATATAAGAGTTTACAATAACTGAAACAAGTTAACTTTTATTTTTAAACGATAAACAAAATTGTACTCTAGTTAATTAACTGAATGTTTTTTCTTTGTTCATAAGTAAAATTGCAAAAAATTTATTTTCATCTAATTTATTTCTAACCAAAAAAAACCTATATAACTGTTGCATTAAGTTATACAACGCGATTTTTTTTTCAGTACACAATGATTTTTTTCCTCAATTTTTTTTTTTATCTAATTTTTTAGAGTAACCTCTGTAATTTGTTGTTGCTTAGTAGTGTGCATGCTATATATATTTATTTATAACAAATTTTCCTTTCAAGATTATATTTTTTATTTTAACTGATTACATAATTAAGATTTCTTGAGCAATAAAGCGTTAACATAAATTGCGGCTTTTTAATTTGAACTACGCTTAACTTTTTGGTTGTTTTTATATAATTTAAGCTTGATATTTTATTCCAGAAAATAACTTATTATTAAGTATCGGTTATAGTTATAAATGTTATTTTAATGGTTATAGCTTATTGAAGATACATAACAGTTTGATTTCTATGAAGAACTTGGCTGCCAAATAACAACAGCATAAAAGCAACTACAAAATCAAAACTTGAAATAGATAAAACTATAATCAACTAATTACTACAGGTCTCTAAATAATTCTCTTCTTCTATACCAATATTATTTTTTCCAGAGTATCGTTGTTCTATGCTAATTTAATTATTATAAAAGTAAAAGTAAAAATAAATATCATTTACCAAGCTGTTCTGACATTGTGTTCTACCTTAAACAAAATTTAATTTTAAAAATATGTTGATATTTGATTTGAAATAACCAAATCTAAAATAGCTTCTACAATTTATCAAAAATGTTACTGCTGACTTTCTAAAAAATAAAATAAATTTATAGCAGGTGGATATAACAACTTTCTAATTTTATTTACTATTATGAATAAAACTGATTCTAGACACTATATATGTATTTATTACCTTATTAAAATAACAAAATTAACTTAAAATGGGTTCCTTGATTTTACTTAGAATATTATAATACTTCATAGAGTTTTAGCTAACTTTTGTTATTTTTTCAATTTCCGCTAAAAGAGATATGATGATGTACTCCGAACCACTGGGGTCTCTAGTTTCATGGGATACCGCCTCAGTAGTTTTGACAGGAGCCAGATTAGCTGAGCTTAGGGGCCATCTTTATCTTTAGTTGCTACCTCGGTCTGCGACCGAATGCAAGAGTGTGTAAGAGCTAACACTCTATTCATTTTACTTATAATTTAAGTATAAATATAGACTAAGAAGTATCTATATGCTTTATTATACAATACAAATCAAAGACGCAAGAAAAGTTATTACTTGAGAAAGCTTCTTGCAGTTCATAATTCTACTTAGGCTGTAACAGATGGTTGTTCGTACAGTTAACTGGTTCAGAAAGTAGGGACTTATACTTCCTTGTTGACACCGATGTAGAGCGCGCAAGATAAAAAATATAATATTCAAATAAAGAAAATTAGAAATAAAGTAATAAGTTTATGCCACCAAATGCGTAGGCTAATGCGTGGAGTTCAATGTTCAAACTAATCCAAACTGGAAAATTTTGTTTCTTGTCTGCTGCAGTATGCGTAGGCTTATGAGTATGGCACGTTAACAACTCAGATCAAGCTGTACGCCCCGTCGACATTGCTAAAGTAGGTATACAAAATTTATATAGAACGAGATATAAAAACTACGAATTTATGAAATTAAGTACAAAATAAATGTTTCAGACAACAAACAAATACTTGAATAAGAATGTTTCGCAAGGGATCTTCTAGATTTTCCAAGAAGGCGACTTAACTTATAGCGCTAAGAGAAGGTTTTCCGAAGGTTCAGCTAGCTTCTCCAAGATGGCGGCTTACGCTTTGGACTGGAAACTGGCGTAGTGATGCTTCTTGTTAACGTCGAAATCCAAATGATCTGCTTTCTCGTATACTTTGCTGTTTATATACGTCTTTCTTACATAACAATCGCCTGGTCAAGACATGGTTGCATGATGTAACATGCTGATTAAAGCATTAAACCCGGCGTGATCGGTAGTGGATTCTACATTGCAAAAATGCGTCAACTAGCGGTTGTTAATATTTTTCAAAAAATGTTTTTAAAAACCAAAGTATTTTTATTATTTAAAGAATTGTTAATATAAGAAAATGATTTAAATATGAAATTACTTATAAACTCGACTTTTGGACTATCGAAGCGAAAATAATAAAATTTTCACGTCGATGTCCAACTATAATAATGGTGGTTAATTGGTTTGTATAAAATTTTTGACAAAATAATTTTGTTTTTAAAATCACAATTTTTAATACTTGGGAATTAGTATTTATTTAGTGAATTGTAATTAATACATCGAGCTTGGATTAAAAAGAAAACTTTAACATTTGTAAAGTGGTAAATGTTGGACCCTTAACTATAGCTTTATATTTATTATTTAACAAAAATTAGAAATCTACTTGACAGAATTAATTTTTAAACTTAAAGATTGAATAAAAAATTTAAAAAACATATAGTTTATTTTGGCTAGTAAAAAATATATTTAGGTTAATTATTTACTTAATAAATCCCTTGTATAAAACAAGCTTATACATAGAAATTAAATTAACTTATTCTTCTAAGTATACAAATTTAAAAACATTAGTTTAAACACTTATAATAAATTTAATACTAAATAAAAAACTAGTTTAAATTGATAGTTGAGTCTATTTAGCTAAATAAAACTTTATTAAACTAACATAATTGACATATACTGATGTTTGTTTACTTGTCTAAAGTTAGTGTTAATTTTAAAGTATAGTTTAAAACTGTTTGGTTAATAGTTAGTTTTAAACGTTGTTGCTTAATTTCCGTGTTTGAAGAAAATAACATTTATTAGACTAACAGGTACGAACATTTTGCTTGTAAGAACTGTCCAAATTTTTTTTTTAAATATTTGATTTTATGTACATTATTAGTCTGCCTAAGTAACTTTTAATGTTATTAAAAAAGAGGTTGTAAAATGGTAGCAAGTGTAAGCAAAAGTAACTTAATTATTTATTTCAATGTTTGTAACTTATGTGAACAGTTTTTAATACAATTAAATAAAACATAACACTGATTATCAATATCGTTTATTAATAAATCATTACAAAATATTTTAATAAAAATGCTAATTTTAAAACGTTTTAAATAATACAAACTATAAGTTTTAATTACAGTTACCTTTTGCGAATCTATTTAATGGTATGGTTACGCATTGTAGTAACTTGTGTTACGCATTTTTGAAATTTCGAAAACACATAAATTATAAAGTTACGAATTGTTATAATCAGAAGTTTATCGTATCTATCAATTGACTATATATATATAACTTATTTTCAAACAACAACAAAGTTAAACTAAAAATAACTATAAACAATATAAAAGAACATATAAGATAACAAAAATTGATTTCAGAATGTCAAAATGTTTATTCACTTTACTCTTTACAAATTTCGCAAACAACGATTATCTAGTATTGATGATATGCGTAAGGCATTAAAAAAACTTAACAATATACGTGGAGTCGAAGATGAGTTTTTTTTAAAGAAAAAACTAAACTTTGTATGTAATTTAAATGCTAACTGGTTTCTATATTTGTTGTAAAGTTGTTTTCCTGACTGTTTGAATAATTTATAAATATATATAAGTATTTATATATATTAAATAAAAATTTAATTAAAAATTTTAATCGTCGAGTTAAATTAAAATTAAAACTGAATTACTTTTTTTCTATTTTATTAATGTATTATTTAAAAATTATTTTTTTGGATAAATGTTAATTTTGAAATAATGAAATAATGAAAACGATATGACTATACTCTATAAAATACCAAACACACATATTTGCTCATAATCACGATTCTAAATGTATCAAAGAAATGAAAAGAAAAATAATTATAACAAAAAGTAAAAATAAAATATGAGTTTAATAATTTAATTAATAGTTTCTTGTAGTACTTCATTAAAAAATGTTTTTGAATGTGACGTCATTCCATTTTTTGACAAATAGTTGTATACTGATTAAATTTATATTATTTAGACAGTTCACCGATATATCTAGGACTCTTAGTGTTGTAATTTAAACAGCTTAAATCGGCTGAAATTCAAGAAATTTAAACTTTTTAGTTGTAATTCACTAGTAAGTTTTTTAAGAAACATAAAAAGTAAAGCCTTTTTATTTACAGAAATTACCATTTTTAACCTTAAATAAAGTTCAGTAAACATTATAAAACGACTACCTTAATTTAATGTATATTTCACAACACTGCATATTATTTTTTGTTTTCAATTTGTCAGTTAGATTAACTACTTTAATGGTTAGTAGTAAAGCATTACAATTATATATACTAGTTTTTAAGTCTTAAATTAATAAGTAGGCTTTTGTAAATGATAATTATTAAATTCTATAAAAAAGTAAATAACACTTTATTCAAAGCTCAATTAACTAAGTTATTATCTTTAGTTATAACATAACGTTAGATAACACTATGTATATACTAAGTTGAATAAACAATAAGCTGTCATTGTTTTAATTGATAAGTAATTCTATTTCAAAATAGCTTGTTTCCAAAATAGTTAAAAATTATGGAAGAAAAAAGTTACTGTTTTAAGGTAGCTTTTTTTTTTTTTTGACCAAAATATAAAATTAGCTTTTCTTTTTAACTGTCTAAAGTTGTCATCTTTGTTTAATAATTTTGTCATTTGTTTCAAGTTCATATTTTTTAAATACTACATATTAAATTCCTTTTTTGACAAGTACACACCTTAGTACAGATGAAATAGTATTACAATAATATATTTTAGCTATTTACATATTACTTCTTATTCATAATGATAAAATAAAAGATAAAACACGCGTAGTATAGTAGAGTCAATTTTATTGATATTTGAGTTTTATAGAACTTAATTAACGATTTTAACCACTTAACTAAAAGCAGTCTAAACTTAAGTAACTTAACTGAAGCATCACTTCATTTTGGTATATTTAAGATATAGTTTAAGGCGTTTGCTTTATTTGCGTCAATGCATAAATTGCATTTTAAAACGAACAAACAAAAAGTATATCAAGTGAAATATCGAAGTTTTGTAAATTCTAAATATAAAAGTTGTAGAGCTTTTTACATTTACAGTACAAGTTGTTTTTAATGCTGTGAAGTACAGCATGATGTTTCTAGATAGTTCGTTTTAATAAATTTTATAAGAACTGTATAAATCATTGATTAAGTGATATAGGTCCGAACTATGCTGGAAGTATATATTTTTACATTTCGATACAGTTTTTAACAAGAAACAAATAACCACGTAACAAACTACATGTCTAAATAATCTACCTTCTATATTTTTTAACGTACTTTGTAATTTATTTTAGTATTAAAGCAAACGTGTGATGAAAACTGTACAAAATATTTTTTTTTAATTTAAATTAAGTCTTCTTAAAAACCTTAATGTGTTATAATAAAACTACACTAAAATATACATATATACAGTTTAATATAAAGATAAAATATGTACAACAGCTTCTTTGTGTACTTAACAGCTAGTAATTATGCCTTATCTTGATTTTGAAGCACAACAAATTCATCAGCTTAACTTTTTTTCCGTTTTACAAAATATGCAAATTAAGTTCGTGTCAAGGTTAAAAAGAGTTAAGTTAAGTTTTTTGTGACGTAGTCATAGTATTTAAGCAACATGGTAATAAAATTGACGTTAAAGAAAGAAGCGTTATTTTTAGATTTACCATACCTGAAGTTATTAAAAATTTAGACTGGTGTAAACCAGCATTGAAGTGAAAATAAATTTAAACTTAATTTTAATAGTATTTCCATGAAGAATTACATCAATTTTCTATCAAGAAAAATTATTTTGACTTAATGTTATACAAGTAAAAATCGACACTTGAAACGGTTTTAAATCAAAAAGTTCGTTATCTATAAACAAATTAAATATCTCTTATCCTAAAAAACTGGCTTAATTTCCACTTTGGTATTCAGAGCACAAAAGAATTGTTCAATAAGTAGTTTAGAGTAAAATAAGATAAAACTAAAAGTACTTTTGGTGCTCTTAGTTATCCGTCACA
Organism: Thalia democratica; assembly: GCF_965202585.1. Classification (NCBI taxonomy): domain Eukaryota; kingdom Metazoa; phylum Chordata; class Thaliacea; order Salpida; family Salpidae; genus Thalia; species Thalia democratica. Next base: position 102,119,194 of record NC_139166.1, on the reverse strand, counting down.
TATCATCAGTAAATCTATTTACATGGTTTGATTGATATAAGTAAACTAACCAAAAAAAAAATTGTGTTTTATAAAATTTTCAATTTAAAGCATTCGATACAGCTTTACACTAGTAATCCAATATATTTACAAATGGTTGGTCTTACTTATACTAAATATAAATTTATTTATATGATATAGATTTTATAAAGAACGGTTAAATAATTGTAACCATTATTTATGAAGTCTTTTTTGCTTTCTATAAAACTTAAAATGGGTGCAAAACATTGCATTTCATATTTGTAAATAATTTTCTAGAGTTGACACTTAAGTTTACCTTAGTAAAATTAGTTGTAAAATTTAGTATTATTTCAAGCTAATTGAAGTTAATTTTTTTTATTTATAACTATGTAGTTCTGTTTACACAATTAATTTCTTTAATCTTAAATATTTAAGTTTTTAGTGGACTAAGAATTTCTATTTAGTTACTTTAATGGTGTTTCTTAATGATTTTAAACCTACCCTTTTTTTTAATACGATAGGAAAAACCGAGGACATTTTTACTATTTAGTTTTCAAAGCGTACATCTTTAATATAAAAAAGTAAAGCAACATATTTTTAACTGTATGTACTTGAATTAATTTAGATTAAATATAATGCTTACAATATACTTCCACATTTTATAATTAAAACTTTAGTTGTTATAATGTGCTTGCAATATATAGGACAATATAATTAAAAAATACTTATAAATTATTCTTTTATATTTTAGCAATTGTATATGCATAATGTTACGTCACAGATAGTCTTTTAAAACTCATTATTTCTGTAGCCGTTTCTGTATTTTTTTACATAAAAATTAGGCCTTTTTATAATGAGTCTAAAAATATTATGATTTATCAAAGTAGTTATGTAGTATAACTATTTAGTGCCTACATTTGAAACTACATTATTATTTCGACTTTATTTCTGTAACTGTTTGTATTAATTTTCTACACAAAAAAATTAGGTCAACTTTTAAAGAATCTAACAATATTATAGTTTAATTTAAAATAATTATATAGTATAACTATTTAGTGTCTACAATTACAACTTATTATTTTTGTGATGTTTGTGTTAGTTTTAGATACGAAGTAAAAGGTAATTTCTAAAGACATTAGTATAAAATTTAATAAAACATGATTATGTATTAAATGATTTATGTACGGTATGTATTTGCACAAATAAGTTTAGATAAGCTGTTTAATTTTTTTATTTAAAATGTCTAAAAGCAAATGCTTTGATTGTAATGCTAAACACATAAGGTTTAATATTAAGTTAAAAACCATGTTAAAGAAGAAAAAATTAAAACAGTCTTTTAATTTATATGATTAAACTTTTTTAGTAAAAGCTAAATTGTTGTTTAATAAATCTATTTAAGAAACTCGAACTGAGAAATTAAGTATATGAAAATAAGGTAGATATGCAAATAATTGAATTTTAAAGTATTAATATTTTGAGTTTGGTTAAATTGTAGTATAAGTTCAACTAACTAACAAACATAAGACGGTAGCTTTAGTATAAAAAATTATTAATTTGCTGTAAATGGATTAATTCTTCCATATTTAGTTTTAAGCTGTATCAAACAGCTTTAAAATATATTTTTAAACCAAAATCAATGTAAGTTAATTATATTAAAACAGTGTTTTTATCTGAAAATGCTAGAAAATAAACAGTAAAAGGCTACTAGTAAAGAGCAATAATTAAATAAGAAAGCTGGTCTAATTGTTTGCAAAAATAATTTTCCAAATAATTTTTAGGTATTTTATCGATAAAAATACAAGTATTTGAAGTTTTTTACTTTTGTATTATTTTAATTTAGTTATTATAGATTTGTAATCAACTGGTTTAATAAAAAAAAAATAAAAGGAATTCAATTTTAATTTTTTATAATATTGCTGTTTGTACATCAGTAAACATCATTATTCTTGTATGTATTTGATAAATTCTGAAATGTTTTTGTTTTTTTAAAATTCAGAAAAGGTCGTTTAAGTTTTTAAATAACTATTTTTACAGTAAATTTTTGTTCTAGTTATACTAAAATAACTACTTTTACTTTAAATTTTGAGATTATAGTTCTTAACATGAATAAACCCTAAACAGTCTACTTTTATCATTTTACCAAAAACAAAATTAAACTAATAAGAAAAATATAACCTACTCGTTTAAATAAAAACAGTGTATTTTTTGTATTACATAAACATTTTAGATAACAAACCATAAAATTTTAAATCAAATTTTTGTTTAATATTTTTTTTTAATTTTTATCATAAAATAACTAATACATAAACTAATCTAAATTGTTCATATATGGAAATTAAAGTTTTAACAAACATTTAGTACTGTAATTCATATATATATGTATACATAATACTGCTTAAAAAAAAAATTAAACAAAAAGTAACTAATATAATGTTTATTTCAATTGAAAACATTTTGAAAAGTCAATTTTAAAGTGTTTATTCAGTCAATCGGTTTTTTACATAAAACTTGTTTTTATAGTTAAACCAATATAAAAAAAATCTCTACTTTTTATTAAAAAAATTAATTAACGTTTTTTTTATTACTAGAGCTTTTTATTTTTATTTTATACTTGTTTCTTAAATTTTTATATTTATTAAAAATTGTAATTAAACATTAGTTAATCTGATAAAAAAAATTTTACTAATTATTGTTTTTGGCAATAATTGACGTCAATAGATTTTTTTATTATTTATAGAAATTTTCAATGCATACAAAAATTAATGAGAAAACGATGTTAATTGAACTTTTGACATACCATCTAAGCCTGTAAAAAGATTGTTAAATTTCGTTAATATCTTTTGCCTTTTATATACTGCTAAGATTATGAAAAGCTATGTTAAGTATTTTTCTAAAAATAATTATTTTTATTCTTCCTTTATTGAACATTAATTTTGATATATTTTATTCTATGTCATCAAAACTAAAGCTTTTTATTAAACAAAATCCTTAAAAATTGTTATGGTCTAAAAAAATAATTAGAGGTTTTTTCATTTATTTTATAAAGAATTTCGTTGATATAAAAATTAACCCAGTTTATAAGCATTTAACTGTATTTAATTTATATAGAAGGCAATCTTTAAATTTGGTTTCTATCTAAAGAGCTAAAAATTTGACAAACAAGTACGTAGAAATTTTTGTAAGTACGTAGAAAGTAATACAACTACAGTAACCTCTCGGATCTTTACGCACTCGTGACGTTACGCACTCTCGTTTAGTTACGCATTTCAGAATCCTATAAAATTCAAAAAACAAAAGTTTTATTTTTTTTTAATATTGCACAAATTAGGTTCAATGTATATTTTTGTATTAAAATATGTTTTTGAATGCTAACACACCTCTCTATATCTTTAGACTTTGTAAATTTATGTTCCTTGACTAATTGATAAACATTTAGTTATACCTCAGTATATCAGAAATTTTGTAAACAATAAGAGATTAAATCAAAATTCTGAAAAAACATGACTGTTTTTAATAATTATTATATAATGAAATAATGAGAGTTTAAAACACAAAGAAATAATACAGCAGTCTTGCATTATATATTAAAAAACACCATTTTATAATTGTAAAGAAATGCTTAATTATAAATTGAATTTGCTAAGTAGAATAGAATATAAATGTCACATATAAATAAAGATAAAGATAATTTCTACTTAATATTAAAATAGTAAAATTATTTCTACTCGTATTATTATCTTATAAAAATCCAAATCCTTTTTTTTAATATATGTATAGTTTTATCTGTTGTTTTCATATTTAAAAATAAAGTAAATAAATAGTTAAAAGTGGGAAAGTGCCCAGTCTGCTTTTAACTAGAAGCAAAATTAAAAAACAGCCATTTTAGTGAGTATATTTGGTACCTCTCGTTTCTTTACGATCTCTCATATCTTTACGTACTTTTTCTGTGGACACAATGTGCGTAAATAAGCGAGAGGTTACTGTATGTATTTGTAGTTTGAATTAGTCTTTGAGCATTATGTATAAAGACAGCAAAACAAAATTAATTTTATAATCTAGTTTTTGTTTGGCAATTTTTTTATAAATTATTTGTATAATAAACTGTTAATAAAAGTATATATCTGCAAAATGTTGTATGGTTTAGATAAAACATAATATATTATAATCAAAATTATCGTTGTAATTTATTTAATAATTACTGTCTTTTTATAAAAAAATGATTGAGATTGAAAACCTTTTAACAACTGTTTTTTTAGTTTAAAACTTTAACAAAATACGTATATAATTTTTTTTTAATTTTTTCCCTGTGAATTATCTAAATAATGTGAACGACAATAAAGAATAGATATTTGCATCCTCTCGTTTAATTATGTCTCATGAACAATCTCACTACTTTACTTTCAACACCAGAGGTTATTGGAGATATATTTTAAATTTTAATCAGCCTTTACACTTTACTAGTTTAACATATGCATGCTAAGTTATATATTAAATATATTTTAAATTTTGCTTGGTTTGCTTTATTTTATATATAATTTTTATTAAGCTGTTTCTTATCTTATATTTTTTTTATTTAGAATAAACTTAATAAACATAATTGTTTAAGTATATTTTGTTGTGTATTTTTAACAACTTGTAAGTGTTTACTATTTTAGTACGGGTAAATTTTTTTGTTTAGTAAAATTTTACTAACTTAAAAACCAAGCTTATTTTAATACAATTACATTTATCTGTAATTTACTAAACTTGCATTGTTTTAATTCTAGAATATAACAAAAACAAAAGTTAACATTATTTCTGTGTTCATTAAAGCAACAAGATGTAGATTTGTTTAAAAAAAGTTCTTGCTACTTCTTGATAAAACAAAAATTTTAGCTGTGCTCACGGCTTTGCAAAATAAAATATTTTATGTTTTGTTTAATTGTATTAGTAAATCAAGTGATTATAGTATACATTGAATGTATAAAACACCTAAAAATTAGTAGATAAAAATTAAAAATCTATATATAAGCTATCAATAGTTTGTAAAATTAAAACTTTATATTAGTTTTAAAGCTAAACAAAACGTTTTTAAACTTATCAGTTAACGTTGAACTTGAGTAAAATTTTAACATCAGCTTTTAAGTTTGTTCTATTAATAAAATAGTAAAAAAAAAAGAAAAACATAAACGCTTTGAACTGAGGTCTAGGATTGGTATGGAAACATATCTCTCGGTCATCGAGCGTAACACCATACATTTTATAATATATTTTTGAGCAGTTTTAAATAAAACAATAAAACATTAACTTAAAATAATTGAAATATTTATACTTCTATTTATAAATAGTTCAATTTTTTAAGTGTTATTATTTGAATTAACTCAGAACAAATATAATTTTAAAAGAAACAAAATGGTGTGCACTCTGTTTAATATCCATTTCTGCCATCACTGACTATTGAAACATAGTCTACCATAGGCACCACACCGTTTCCTTCCCTTCGATTTCAGTTTTACGATCATTTACGTTTACATATTTCACTATTTACAAGAACAACCACGTAAAATGTTAAAAGTGTTATATAGTTCCATAATAACATAAAAAGGGAGAAATGGTAAATGCTATGAAAAATAAGTAAACATCTCATCTTTAAATATATAAAAAAGAATAACGTGAGTATAAATTAAACTATAAACATACTATACTTTAACAAAATCTGTAAATGTTTATTTCTTGTGCTTGAATTTATTTATAAAAAATTAAATAAACATTTAGTACTTCTAATGTATCTTATAACTTAATAATGATTGCTGATTCTCAAATTTGTAGTTATTGTAAAAATTTAAGGTAATGCATATATCTACGTAAAAAGAAATCTAACTTTTTAATGTACGACTAGATTTTGAAAAAAAATTTACAAATATGTACTAAACTTTACATAAAAAAATTTAAAAATTAAAACTAAACTTTAAAAATATACTTGATGACAAATCAAAGGAAAAAAAAATATATTAGTCAAAAAAATCACAGTTAAAAACTGTACATACTTAAGAACTTTTAATACTTGTATAGTGGACTCATCAGCTGTATTATTTTTTATAAATAATAACATTAAAAATCTTTTAGAATTAAGTTAAAATTAGTTTAAGTATTTAAAATCTGCTCATTGTTTTTAAACTTAATGTTTTGTTATATATGTAACAGTATAGTCTACGCTGTCTTTGACAACGTTTAAAATTTACAGATTGAAACGTAACATAAAAACTAAATGATAAAGCTTTATATATATTTGTTACTTAATAGTTTTTGTGTGATTTTCAATGAACACAGTATACAGTACCATTCAAATTTAAAATAAATAGTCAAAAGTTTCAAAAGGCAGTCTTTTTTAGTTAAATAATTTATCTTGGTTGTTAATTATTCCGTTCCTAAATAGTAACTCTATGAATTTCTATCTACAATGTGCTTTAACTATTTGTTTCTTTTTTATTAGGTAAAGTTGATTAAATAATTTTCAACAATCCTAAGGTATTTAAAAAAAAATTTGACTAAACCATCATTAGTTTTCTGCTTACATGCTTTAGTTTAAGTTCTTTTAAATTTACAATCAATTCTTAGAACCAGAAGCTTAAAACGAAGTCAACTTTTACAAAACTGAAATGGAAAAAAAAAAATTGCAGAAATTAAGTTTTTTTAGCTAGTAAATTATTTTTACACTACTTTAGTTAAGTTGTTTGACATATTTATATTGTTTAGATCAATTGTTAAATTATATAATTTTATAAAATTTCTGTTATATTCAAAAAGTAAGTAGGTATTTTGTTTATTTTCCGTTTAGTTGTAGGAACATTAAAGTTTTGTTAACTTTAACAAGATTTTTGTAGGTCATGATATATTTTCATATATATTAACAGTGGTTTATTAAAAAACAAACATTATAACTAAAGCTATTATGTGTTTTTGTTCGGTCGTTTAAATTAATGATGGTTTTTAAGCTGTTTTCGATTAGTTTTTCTTCATAGTTAGTTAAAGTGAGCTTATAAACAGATTATGATAACTAAAGTTTACTTAACAAAATTACCCTTAATTTTTTCACTTGTTTAATATTTTAAACAAATTTTAAGTAATATATGTCAATAATTATAAAACAAATACTAGTTTTATCATCAAGGTTTTTTTTATCAAAACTATTAAACAACCTTTTTTGGTTTCTAGTTTTTATAGCCTAAACCGGCTGGTATTTCACATGCTTATCTAAATTTTATATTATATTTTAGAGTTGTTGTCTACACACTACTTTAATCTGTGCGTCCAAAGCAAAAACCTCTTTACAAAAATACTATTTGACCCCGAGTTTTACTTCTTAACACAAAAACTGCAATACATTGTGAAGGTTTTAAAGTTTTTCTAAAAACGCCTTTTGTGATTATATAAACTTCTAAAATAGATTTACTGCTCTTTACTATGAAAAAGTATTCAAAATCAGTTTTGTAGATCCCTGTTTGGGTTTTATACCAGGCTTAAGCGCAAATGAAAAAATAGTAGTTTAGAAAGTTCTATAAAACATAACAAGTATTTGTAAAATTACTATATCGTATTAATTTTTTACTCATAGTTTTATTACTATAAGTTTATAAAAATACTATATGAAAGTATATACAAATTAGAGAAAAAATCTAGTTTATGATAACTGTTTATCAAAAAAATTTGTTCCTTAGAATTGCTTAAGTATTTTAATATACACTAGTTATTTAAACAGACGTTAAGATAAAAGAAAATTTTTAAATAGCTGACATGTTACGTTATCAATCGAACAAGATTGCACAAGACAGTTTAAATATTAAAAATTCCAAACACTCTAATAAAGAACATAAAAGTTGAAATAAAATTCATTAAGTTAACTATAAAAAACTAAATGATAACTATAGAAAACATGTTCGCTGTTGCAAACATATTACTTGTTATTATAAATAAATTTTTATTAGATGTTGCTAAGTTTTACAACTTTTATGTTAAAACAGTCTACAATTTATAAATAATGATAAGATTGACCACAAGAAAACAATTACTGCTGCATTTATCCGTTTGAAACGTTATCTATTTATAAATAAATATTTTCTCAATAGAATTTATGTAACTCAAAATAAATTTACAAGTTTTTATTCAACACTTAAAAATTTGTATAATCTCTTTGTATAGATACTATTAGATAGTTTAAATTTAAACTAAGTTTTTAAATATTATACCATTTAAACAATATACATTATACACTGTTTTATTTTTTATTTAAATCAACGCTTGTTTAGTCTGCTTATTATTGATTATATTTAGTGTTCGATGTTAAACTTTTTGTAACTTTTAATTTACTTTTGTGTAAAGTTTCCATTTCATGATATGTATAGAATAAAAGGATAATGTAAAGTTTTTTTCACAGCTTTAAAATAATTCAATTTCAAAAATTAAATGCTTTGTTATTTTTCATTAATCTATAGTACTAAAGAGACATTTAGATTGTAAACTTTTGTGTAAAGTTTTAATTTTTGGATCTTAACAAGATAAGAATATAGTGTAAAGCTATTTTCACAGCTACAAACTTATTCTATTTTAAAAAAGTAAAATCTGTGATTTCCGATTAATAAGTACATAGAATAGTTGTCTTTACTGTTGCAAACTTTTTTATAGTACAAAAGAAACATTTATTTTGCGCCTTTTTGCTTTTTTTTAATGTGATAAAGTCTTTGAAATTATCTTTAGTATACAAACTTTTCAGGTTGAATGTAAAAAGACGGTAACTAATATTCTTATATGATACTATATAATTTTTCAAAGTTTTAATTCGTTGAATACTTTTATTAAAACTTTTAAATCTATAAAATTATTATATCTTTTATACATGTGAATCACTTTTTACAAACTTTTTAGCTAAAGTACTTAATTTAACATACTATTAAATTATACAAGGGTTAGCAAAGCTGTTTTATACAGCTTCAAACTTACAAACTGGTGTATTTGTAGTTTTAAAATATCATAAAAATTATTATACTTTCTTTAGAAGCTGTAGGTTGTGCTGACTACAAATATTTATTTTAAAACGCTATACAGTGTAAATGCTATAGTTTTTCCTTTTTTGAAAAATATTCTTAACAAATATCCAAAAAAGATAAACTACTATAATCAGTTTTTTTAACTTATTGTTCGATTTCTGTTATGGTTTAAAAAACTTTACTAATATTTATAGTACTTCTTAAACTAATTCGTACTGTACACATATAATATTCATTAGAATGCTCATAAAAGTACTTGTAAACTTTAAAGTTTATATGCTGTTTTACTAATTAACTTGATACCTGATTTAAAATCTTTTATTCTAAATAGACTTTTAGGTAACTTATAACTTAGTTTAAATTATATTCAGCAGTATTAATAAGTTTATGCTGTATTTCATGTAGTACATACCTTACAAAACTATTAATTTTAAAACTTACTAAAATTTAAAACTAAAAAAATTATAGTTTTGTTGAATTTATATATTTAAACGAATTAGTTAGCTGTTAATTCTAACATATTTCTATAAATAAACATGTTTTATATTAAGTCTACTATTGTAATAAAACATAAAAATTGTGAAGTTTTTCTATTAAAGTATTATTATTTATGTAGGTATGAACATAACAAAACAACTTATTTATTATAAGTAAATTTGTAGATTTTATAGATTTATTTAACTTTATAAAACATTTAAACACAACTTGGACATACAAAAGGTTTCTTATTGTTATCAAACAGTTAAAAACAACAAGAATCATTAAAATAATAGAAAATTTATCAGTTCGAAAATCAACTTGTTTTAGACTATAATTTTCTTTTCAACAAAGTTTATTAAATAATTAATAATTTAAATATATGACAATAAAATACTAATATAACTTTCATTTTTAAATCCGTAAAAAGTAGTGAAGTTTTAGACTAAGGAAAAAAAGAATTGTAACTAAAACAAAAGCAATTTACAAACAATTTTATTAAGTTAGACATTATTAAGTATTGCTAAGTTTTTTATATTGAGGTAACTTTAGAGTATCAGTCTTGTCTACATAAGTCTGTTTTTAATAAAACTTTATAAAGCTGCAATCATTTAAGCAATTTTTTATTAACTACTTGTATAATAAACTGTTATTCGATACTTTTAATAGGACATTTTAATTATAAAATTTTTACCACATTTATTAAAAAAACTTTTATTTTAGATAAAAGAAGAATAAAAACATTTTGTGTTATTAAAACTAAAATCACTAGTTAAAAATAAAGTTTATGTCTTCGAAATATTGTACATTTTATAATTAAAATTATCGTTGTAATTCATTTAGTAATTACTGTGTTTTTATAAAAAAATGTTGGAGATTAATAACTTTTTAGTGTTATTTAAACTGAATAATATTTTCAATTTTAAAAGTATGATATTTAGACAATAATAATAGTTTATATAATGTTTTTTCAGCTAAAAAACTTAAACTTAAAGTCAAAATATTAACATAATTTGTAATATTATGCTTATAAACTGTTTAAAAAGTAATGTTTTTATCCATTTTAGAGTTTTTCGTTTTTTCCAATGATTTTTTTTTTTATATATAAGAAAACAACTGTTTTTTTATATTATAATTATAACAAAATAAATACATTTTTTTTTATTAATTTTTTGCATGTTAATTATGTAAATAATGTGAACGACAATAGAGTATAGATATTTGCGTCCTCTCGTTTAATTATGTCTCATGAACAATCTCACTACTTTACTTTCAACGTTAGAGAATATTGCAGATATATTTTGAATTATAATAAGCTCTTACACTTTATTGGTTAAACATATGCATGCAAAGTTATATATTGAATATACTTTAAATTTTGCTTGGTTTGCTTTATTTTATATAGAATTGTTATTAAGCTGTTTCTTATCTTATGTTTTTTTTATTTAGAATAAACTTAATAAACATAATTGTTGAAGTATATTTTGTTGTGTACTTTCAACAATTTTTAAATGTTTAGTATTTTAGTACGAGTAAATTTTTTTGTTTAGTAAAAATTCAATAACTTAAAAGCATAGCTTATTTTAATATAATTACATTTATCTGTAGTTTACTAAGCTTGTATTGTTTTAATTCTAGAATATAAAAAAAAAAATTATGATTATTTCTGTGTTCATTAAAGTAACAAAATGTAGATTTGTCAAAAATAAAGTCTTGCTTCTTCTTGATAAACCGAAAATTTCAGCTGTGCTCACGGCTTTGCAAAATAAAATACTTTATGTTTTGTTAAATTGTATTAGTGAATCAAGTGATTATAATATGCATTGAATGTCTAAAACACCTAAAAATTAGTAGAAGAAAATTGAAAATCTATATATAAGCTATAAATAGTTTGTAAAATTAAAACTTTATATTAGTTTTAAAACTAAACAAAACGTTTTTAAACTTATAAGTTAACGTTGAACTTAAGTAAAATTTTAACATCAGTTTTTAAGTTTGTTCTAACAATAAAATAAGAATAAAAAAAAAGAAAAACATAAACGCTTTGAACTGAGGTCTAGGATTAGTATGGAAACAGATCTCTCGGTCATCGAGCCTCACACCATACATTTTATAGTATATTTTTGAGCAGTTTCAAATAAAACAATAAAAAATAAACTTAAAATAAATGAAAAATTTATACTACTTTTTATAAATAGTTCATTTTTTTAAGCGTTATTATAAGAATTAACTCAGAACAAATGTACTTTAAAAAAAAAATGGTGTCGGTCTGTTTAATACCTATTTCTGCCATTACTAATTATTGACTATTGAAACATAGTCTACTATAGGCACCACACCATCTCCTTCCCTTCAATTTCAATTTTACGATCATTTACGTTTACATATTTCACTATTTACAAGAGCAACTACGTAAAATGTTAAAAGTCTCATAAAGTTCCATAATAAAATAAAAAGGGAGAGATGGTAAATGCTATGAAAAATAAGTAAACATCTCATCTCTAAATATATAAATAAAGTAAACATGAGTATAAGTTAAACTATAAACATACTATACTTTAACAAAATCTGTAAATGTTTATTTCTTGTGCTTGAATTTATTTATAAAAAAAAATAAACATTTAGTACTTATAATATATGTTATAACTTAATACTGATTGCTGGTTCTCACATTTATAGTTATTGTAAAAATTTAAGGTAATGCATATATCTACGTAAAAAGAAATCTTACTTTTTAATGAACGAATAGATTTTGAAGAAAACTTACAAATATGTACTAAACTTTACATAAAAAAAATTAAAAAATAAAACTAAACTTTAAAAATATACTTAATGACAAATCAAAGGAAAAAAAATATATTAGTCAAAAAAATCACAGATAAAAACTGTACATACTTAAGAACTTTTAATACTTGTATAGTGGACTCATCAGCTGTATTATTTTCTATAAATAATAATATTAAAAATATTTTAGAATTAAATTAAAATTATTCTAAGTATTTAAAATCTGCTCATTGTTTATAAACTTAATGTTTTGTTATATATGTAAAAGTATAGTCTACGCTGTCTTTGACAACGTTTAAAATGTACAGGTTGAAACGTAACATACAAATCAAATGATAAAGCTTTATATATATTTGTTACTTAATAGCTTTTGTGTGATTTTCAATGAACACGTTGTACAGTACTTTTAGAAAATATAATAAAAAGACAAAAGTTTCAAAAGGCAGTCTTTTTTAGTTAAATATTTTGTCTTGATTGTTTATTTATTCCGTTCCTAAATAGTAACTCTATGATTTTCCACCTACTATGTGCTTTAATTGCTAGTTTCCTTTTTATTAGGTAAAGTTGATTGAATAATTTTTAATAATCTTAAGGTAATTTGAAAAACACTTGATTAAACAAACATGCGTTTTCTGCTTATATGCTTAAGTTTAACTTCTTTTAAATTTACAATCAATTCTTAGTACCAGAAGCTTAAAACGAAGTCAACTTTAACAAAACTGAAATTGAGAAAAAAATTTGTAGAAATTAAGTTTTTTGGTTAGTAAATTATTTTTACACTACTTTCGTTAAATTGTTTGACATATTAATATTGTTAACATCAATTATTAAATTATATAATTCAATACAGTTACTGTTAAATTCAAAAAGTATGTAGGTACATTTGTTTATTTTAGGTTTAGTTGTAGGAACATTAAAGTTTTGTTAACTTTAACATAAAAATATTTTTGTAGGTCATGTTATATTTTTATATATATTAACAGTGGTTTATTAAAAAACTAACATATTAACTTAAACTATTATGTGTTTTTTCCTTTAAATTAATGATGGCTTTCAAGCTGTTTTCGATTCGTTTTTCTTCATAGTTAGTTAAAGTGCGGTTATAAACAGAATATGATAACTAAAGTTTACTTAACAAAATTACCCTTAACTTTTTTACTTGTTTAATATTTTAAACAAATTTTAAGTAATATATGTCAATAATTAATTTTAATAGTGTCTATCTAGTATATGTTAGAATTTCTGTAACACTTTTACTTTTCAATATTAAAATAACTTGAAAACGAACAACAACGTTTTAACTGAAGTGTAAACTTAAAGCTTAAACATATATAAGCTTAATAAAATTAACATTTATTAAACAAAAAATTATGACAAATTAGTTTTTAACAGGTAAAAATAAATTATAAATTATGGCAAAAGAAGTGAACTAAATATAATATATAAATAAATATAAGATGTTACTTTAACATAACTACAAACATTCGATTGCAGCTATCAATTTTTATTAAGTTTCTTTAGCTTAGGGCAAAAAAATTGTTTTGATTTTTAGCTGCACCAAATAGCTTTATTATTTATTCGTAAACACAAACGTATTTACATCGTTGCCAATAACTTTAAAGCTAGTTTTCGTGTATACCATTTATAATGAACAAGTTTCATATAGTATGTTTTTTTTAACGTTTCTGAAAATTTTATGGTAAACTATAGAAATCTCAGTTTAACTATTTGTTAGAGCAGTCAAACATAATTATTTCTTTTAATTACTAAGTTTTGCGTCATTTAAATAAAAAATTATTTAAATTATTAATTATAGTTTTTTATTTCATTTTACATTTTAATAATTATATATATTTATGAATAGAAAAAAAAAACTTGTATTCTTCGTGTTAAGCATCGATTTTTTTATTTAATTTTAATTTTCTTGTTTAATTTTGTTAAATTATTTTAATTTTAAGTAAGAATCTGAAGTGCTTCAAACTTCGATTTTTATTTAAGTAAAAACTCTTTTGAGAAGTTTTAATGTAACTTAGATTATAAAATGTACCTAATATCCACTAAATATTTTACTTTCATATTTACCAAAAAAAGTAAATTAATTTATAATTAGTTTAATTCAACATCTTGAACTAAATTGATTTATATTTGTTTATATAACATATATTGTAAGTTTAGGTTTATTTATTATCTATTATTAACTATTGTTAGTTTTATTGTAACTATTGTTTTTTTTTATTTAAAGTGTATAGTGACATTAATGTAAAGTTGTAACAAACACTTAAACAAATGTTAAGTTTATAAATAGGCTTATTTCTTAAATTATCGTCTTTAATTATTTCTGGAATTTTTAACTTTTTTAAAACAGTAGTAGTTACAAGGTCATCATACAGATAAGAGATTTTTTTTTAATTTCTTTTGCTATAAAACAAACAGTTAATTTATATTGATTTTTCTTATCTCAGAAATTTGTAGTGAAACTCAGTGTACCATAACATGACTAAAAAACAATATTAATAGAAAATCACAGTACATTACTAGGAAGAAGTGAAGTTAGTTAATAATTTCGAAATTTATAACAGTTCTCTAAGTGTTTAAGCCTTTGATAAAGAAGAAAAAAAACATTTTTGTTTTGACTTCGTTGTTAAGCAAATAATTATATATGGTTTAGTTACATAAAGTAAATATGCATGAAGAATTTAATAATGTTTGGACTAAAACTTTGTTAAACTTTAAATTTGAACTTTATAATGTATTACTGTAGCATAATGCATATGTATTTAAATTTATGAATCTTAAACTCAATTTTTACCTCCACTAGAAAATTTATTATTTTTGCAACACTACCTAACAAGTGTATATTTGTTTTAGAATTTTATATGCCTGATAATTGAAACTTAATTGATCGACTTATATTTATTAGCAGCTTGATTACTGAAATAATAAAATTATATAATAATAATAAATTATACTTAATTCTAAAGTAGACTAATAATTTCAAGTTTTTACGGTACTTATTTACTTTGACTAGTAATAGTAAATTTGTTTTACTAATTAAAATAACATTTATTATTAATAGTAAAAATTAGTTCAACTTTAAACTCAGTGTATAAGCTTAAAAGTATAATAAAAACTTGTCTTAAAATGTTGTAATATAATAAAAATTCATAAAAGAAGTAACTTAAAACAGTGAAGAAAAAAAGAACAATGACAACAAACATTGTTTAGTTTAAAAATTCACAATTTAGGATTATTAAGCTTCATGTAATAAATAACTAAAGAAATGTATGTAAAGAAGTTTTTTGTTAACTAGTTTTCTGACGTAATTTATTCTCTATAATCTATAATCACAAGCTCTAGTCATAAACACTTAAATATAAAAGTTATAAACTAAATAAAATTGTCATAAATTTAGCAATCAGGTCTGTAATCGTCAACCAGCAGCTTTTTAGACAAAATTTTATATTTGACTGAGGAAAACTTATAATAAAATTTTTGTTGCTTAACATATGCTTTCAATATTTTGCACTACTTTTGGCTACACAATTACTTATTTCTTCCAGAATTGGTTCTTTATTATTCGATATCAAATGAAATAAGATTTAAAATCTAGATGGGTCTTTTAATATTTGTGAAAATTTTAATATGTTCACTTAAGCGTTTAACTTAAAAACTACAACTAATACTCGAATATTTTTTTTTTACTGGTTTTCTGTAAGATCATTTCTAATTTAAGTTTTGTCCGTTATATTTTTAATTGGGTATTTTCATTTAAGTTTTTACTTGATTTGTTAAAGAATAGTTATAAAAGAAAATATTAAAAGTTTTTGTTTATTTTTATTATAAACATTTAGTAATTATATAATACAATATCCTATGAATTATATAATGACATACCTTAACATAAATATTAAATTGTATTAAAATTGTGAAGTAGTAATTCAGTTAGCAGATATTTTAAGGCTTAAACTAACCTTTTACTTTAACATACTTAGTTCTATATAAAGTAAATGAAATTTTTCAGATTAAAATAAATGAAAAAATATTCATTGTAAAGTTTCACACCTTTTTGTTTTTTTAGTAACTATAACTTACGTTGTCGTATTAAAGCATTGCTTTAAAACTAAAATATTTATTTTAATTCGACTTATGTCTATTAAGTAACACATAAAACGCTTAATATGAATTTAAAAAAACAGCTGATTTCGTAACCGTAAATATATATTGAAAAATTTAAGTAATGTATTCTAAAAAATGTTCGTAAGCTACAGATAGTAACTGAAAATTTTGCAATAAATAGCCAAAAAGAAAGATATTTTATTAGTTTTAACTTCTATTAATGTGTTTGAACGAACATTTGTGGTAATAAATGACATCAATAAGTCTTGTAATTTTTATAATTGCTGTAAATAGGCTACCGAGTAACTTTTCTACAATGCATTTTAAAATAACCTATAATCTATGTTGTTTTAATTTTGTAGTTTGAAAACACGTTAAGGCAGGCGCAAACAAATGCTTCTCAAATATTTACAATTTTTTTTTTATGAAGATTCTTTTAATTTAACAAAGCAAATAATTCAAATTAAATAAATTTGAAGTATTTTTTGTTCTAAAGCATCATTAAATACGTAAGCTCTTTTAGCATGTAATATTAATAATGGAACTTTTATCATTAATAAAAACTAAAGTTCGGTGAAAACTTACTTATTTTGATATACAAAATTTCATTTAGAATGTTTTCTCGAACATTTTTACAACAAATTTTTATACTTTTTGTATGAAAGTTAAATATAATTAGTTTCTACGTATTATAAAAAATAAAAATTAACCATTAATATTAGAATAAAATCTGAACTTTTTTTTTTATATTTATTAATAACGAAAAAAAATAAGCGCTAAAATAATTTGGTCAGAAACGAAAGAACATTCGATTGTCGGTTCTTACAGTTTGATGGATACAGTTTAATGTCCAGGTGAATCGATTCAAACTAACGTAGTTATAGCTGTTTATAAGAGTAGAACTATATTTAAAGAACTTCACAATCGGTACTAGTTATATAAATATTTAAATGTTCGAAAAGCGTTTATGTAACATTAATTTAGAGATTTTTTACAATTTAAAAACTAATTCAATTTTCAAATAAGAAATTAAACTATTCAGCTCCAAATCTATATAAAGTTTAAAAACTCATCAGCTATATATTTAACTTTAAAAATCGAGTTTAACCTTTGTTTTAATAAAAAGTTAGTTTTAAATTTTTTTAAATTAAAACTTCTATTGCAGTAATCATAGTTAATACATGCTAATAAAGTTATTAGTTTTAGTATTCTTAATAATAGAACAACATATTGTAGATTTCAATTAAAATTAATAAAATCCTAAACATATAATGTTAAGATTTTTAATTTAAAAAAAAATCTTAATTATTCGACATAGAAGTTTTTGCTACCATTTCCATATGAAAATATAATCTTAGAAGATATGTTGTTAAAAGTCAATTAATATTGTTTCTATGAAAGAATATTAATTTTTTTAAAGTTTTTTTTTAATATTTTTTATTTTACGTATGCATTAAAAAACACCGAACTAAAGTTAGAAATATCAGTAGGAACAGTTGTAATCGCTTATAAAAATAAGTGACATTTTCTTCTAGTTTCGTAGCAGCTTTCTAGTAGCTGCATTAGGCTTACTTAGTATTAAATTATTAATATTATTATGGTGCTTACCTTATACAAACTATTACATCTTTTGTAAGATATACATCTTTTATCATTCAAGTATTCTTAACTTAAACAATAAAAGCTTTGATTTGCTAAAGTAACAACATATATTTTAGGTTATTAATCAAATGGAGAAAAAGTAAAAATACAATTAGTTAAAATCAATTTTTAACTTGATTACGTCAAATTTTTTTATTTATTTATGTTTTACATTTTAAATATAAACCGCAATATATGTAAACTAACGTAAAAACAAGTATCAATCAGGACTATATAAGTAAACTTAGATTAATAAAACAGATTATCTGTGTTGTTACAGTTTTTAGCAGCTATTAATAGCTGCACTGTTTACACTCATTAAAAAATCTAGCAGGCATTTGTAACTTCTTGCAAAATTTAAAGTAAGCTTAATCTTCTTTTTCAAATAAATTTATTGTTGTTAGGCACCTTAAGTGTTATTAAAAAATTTAAATACGCAAAAATGCATTATTATGCAGTAATTTAACTAAACTAGTATTTAGAAGTTGTTAGATTAAATAAAAATGTTTATATAAATTTTTTTGTCAACAAGTAAGTCTTATTAAAATAATTAAATATATGAGTTTAAATATAATTAAACAATACAAAACAAAACGCAATCAAGGACCGCAAGCGTCTTTGATAATGTATCAAATAAAAGTAAATGTTGTGTTTATCATTCCAACATGCTTTGTCGCTAAATATGTTGTAAAATGTGTCAACATTGTTCATTACTATTAAATGGCTTTGTTTGCTTAACTAAAGCTTCACGTCAGTGTCTGATAGCGAAACAACATCATACACAAAACACATTATACAAGCCGGCTTGTTTTCTTTATTATATACGCATACTTCCAGTTCACATTAATAATATTATCAGTAATAAATACAGTATCTTAGTTTAAAATTGATTAAGTTGTAGCAATTATTTAGGTTGCAAAATATTTATTTCTCAAAAAGTACTAGAAACTCTAACTATACAAACAATATGGTAAACTTTAAAGAAACGAATATAGTACATTTTAAATAACAGTATTAGACGCGTAACATTTATTTTTGTTAAAATGGGTTTTGAAAACAGTATTTTACATATAAAGTAATACAAAATTAATATAATATTGTACTAAAAAAACATCCTATACTTTGCTTAATTTTGTTAAAGTAACCGTTTGTTTACAAATACATTTTTAGAAAATAGTTTAACTTCCATATTAAAAAACAAACATTTGATATTGAAAGCTGCCAAAAACTACAAAATAGTCGTCAACCTATAGATATTATTATCATGTGACAGTATACAGCTAGTTGATAATTCTTTAGCTGATATTTAAAGCACACGTATGCAAAATTGATACGAAGTTTTTTGTAATCATAAGTTACACTTACATGATACAAGTGTTTTTTTTTATTGAAATTTTTATGTTTTTAAATGACATAATTGTTGTTAAGCAGCATGTCTTATGCAGCCTGCATATAATTTGCAACGGTAATTTAATTCGATTAATTCAATTTAAATAAGAAAGTAATTATTGTGAAAATTCTAGTTTAGTTTAAGCATCTATTATACGAAACATAAGTAATGGTTTCAAACCAATTTAATTATTATTCCAGCGCGACGATAATATATTAAACTATTAAGTTTAAATTATGTATATGAAGGTGAATTTTTTAAATAAATTTGTGGTTGAATACTTTTTTGGTAGTCAGATCTTTAATATTCGTGCAGTAAATTGTAGCACAGAAAAAACAAAAACAAACTTAATAAATATAAATAGGTTTTTTGTTTACTTAGTAAATAAGTTTTATTATTAATTTATTATTTAGGTGACTTTTATAAAGATCTAAAATCTTCTTTATAATAAGAAGTAACACATACCAAGTTTATCTCACACATTAAATACTATTAAATATTTATATTTATTAAGTGAATATAAAACATAGAAAAAACTTGTTTATTTGATAGTTTAAGTAATTATTAAATTAGGATACAAAATAAATGAATTATATCAACATACATCGTTTATAAAAAAACGTTTACTTATAAATATAGGCAGACAAATAAATGGTTTTCGACGTTCCATTAAAGTTAGAACAAAAGCGAAAAATGAAACTTTAAACTTAATTTTAAAGTGTAGTACAATAAAATGACTAATATGAGTTATCTTATTATACAACACTCAGCATTATTAATTTAAGTTATGTAAACCAATGAACTTTGAAGAATTCCTTGTTCGATTCGTCTGGAATTTGTAACAGCTTTTTAGTAGCTGTATTATTATTTTTTTTCATTCGCATTTTATAAAGATGACAAACTAAAAATCTTTAGTCATTTAAACTTACAATTGTATTAATCTTCGTTTTACTTCTTTCTAACTAATAACTTACAATAAATACAAAAAGAAAACAAACATTATTTTTAACATAAAGATTGTCAGTGTTTTATTTTGAACATTATAATTTTAGTTTATACTACGAATGGTGAACTTGAAACAACTTTTTTATTTTACTTATGAAGTAACTAAGATTATGAGAAAATTCAAACTATTAAAAATTAAGATATTAATTTTACGATTTAAACTTTCAAAAAAATGTATTGCAACAAAGTATTTTATTTGTTCAAATAGGTTTATAAACATATTAAGCCCTTTTTCGTTTCATATTTGCCAGTTTCGTTTATAGAACAATACTCTTAGAAGTATTTTAAATAAAACAATTCATTCATACTTAACGTTCTTTTGTTAAAAATGTATTCTAAAGCGTATATAAAAAATATTAAAGTATTTATACAATCTTAAAATAGTTTTTTAACTTAAGCAACTACAAAAGTTGTTGTTTAGTTGTTTTCTTCTCTTTTAGAATACAAGGTAAATTTATAAGTTTCTTAAAATGTTTAAAAGCCAGTATAAAACAATTTACCGGTCTGAATTTTTAATAATAAACTAGTCTCGGCCAATAGAAGTGACTTATTATAAACTATTAACAGCTGATTTTTGTAATTTCTTCTTTTTTTTGATTTTTAGTATCTCTAAATTACACTAACTATTGTTAATATAAAAGTCCTATAACATTTTTTTTATCTTAAATATTTAAATATTTTTTTTGTTTAAGTAAAGTTATGAAAACTATTTAATGCAACCATTAGCTTTGTTACAACACTTTATATAATTTTTTCTTTTAAAAAACGTTTGTAACAGATAATAGAAGATAAACGTTCAATTTTATACCCTCGTGCAAAAGTAACTTCGTGAAATTTTGTGCCCTTATGCAATTTTGTACGCTCTGACAGCTACCAAATAAACCAATTAGGAGTTAAACTTACTGTCAATTTACTGCTAACACTATTTAGTTTAAATTTTTTTATTAATTTTGTTTCAAGTAATTTTTTTTATGAAAAAATTATAGTAATAACTTTTTCATAGTTTATGCGATTATTTTTAGCATATTTTTTAGAGATATTTAAGGTTAAATTTGTTTACATGATTTATACTGATATGATAAAACAGCTATTGAAAGCTATTACAAACTGTCGGAAAGACGTCACCATATTTGATAATGTGTTCATATGCAAATATGCAGTTTATTGAAATTATCTTCAACTAGTATTAAAAGCATACGTAAGCAACGTATATACAAAGTCTTTTTTTTTGAAAATATAATTACGGTTACACAAGAAAAAATAGGTTTTGTAGCTTTTATGTGTCTTTATAATGTATTTATCTTGTAGTAAAATTTTTCATCTGGGGCCCGTATATGATCCGCGACATTACTTTAATTTAGTTATTTCAAATAAATAATGTATACAAATGACTTAGAAAAATTATGTTTAATTTAAAGTAAATGCATAAAGTTAATGTTTTTTGATATACAGTAGTCAAACTTACATTACCACGTTTAGGTGTTTACTGAATTAATTGATAACTTATGTATTGCTTTTTCTGTAAGTTAAATAGCAATACATCGTTTAACTAAGCAAGTAAAAAAAACAAGTATAGATGAACAAAATCAACATGTTTATAAATTAGTTTAACAGTTCTAATAATTTTATTTGTTAAGTGAAATATTCTTCTGCTTGAGTACAAAACACTGTATCAATTTACTCAACAAAAATTAAAAAATGTATAAAAAACCAAAAGTTTTTAGTTTAAATTTGTGTACTTATGTGGATCTGCGGATCCAGTTCATAAAGATGACAGTAATTGTACGATAATAAAAAAAAAACTTATCACTAAACTATTGATAATACCCAAATATTAAAAATAACGACTTAAAATTAATAAATTGATAATTTTCTCACTTAGCTATTTTAAAAACGGAAAACTAGTAGCACTATTATAAATTATTAATTAATTTTTCTTCTTCTAGTTTTGTTTGACTTATCGAAATAATTTTTTAAAATATTTCTAACATCTTCTATACTTACCTCTACAAACAACTATTTGGTTCAAAACTTCATTAAAAATTCTTTTTAAAGTCAGCAAGTAGTGAGTTTAGAAATAATTTATCTGTATAAAATAATTTTCTAGGTAGTAAGTAACTCAGGTAAAAGTCTAGTTTTTGTTTTACATGTTTATATTACTTTATTATAACTGAATAATATCTAAATATGAAAAGGAAAATCACCGCTGACTCATAAACTTGCTTAAGGTAGTTATACGACAAACTAGCAAAAGAATAAAATATTATTTTTTAACTAGTTTATATACATATCTTTTTAAATAGATATTTTGACAGTTTGTAACAGCTATTTATAGCTGGGTTTATATGGTTACTTTGTAATTTTGCACTTAACAAACAGTTTAAAAATTTTATAAAAATCTTGAAATTAAAAAGTTTTAGTAGTGCTTGATAAAATGTTGGTTATTAATTATATTTTATTACAATACATTTTATTTTAGCTTGTTGTATAGTTTTAAAATACTTTGGATTAAAACTAAGAAAGAATTAAAATCTTTGAAAAATGTTAACTGTTCTGTATACATCCTGTAATATTTGATACAAATTTGTTTCCAACTTTAAAATTTCAAAAATTATCGACGCATATTAAAAAATCTTTCATATTATCTTTTTCAATAAGGCTTATTTTACATTCAAGCGGGCGTCTGTAGGGAGTAAAAGCCTGTAGTTTATTTATGTTTTACTTAATTTGAACTGTTTTTTATCAATTTTTAGTGCAAGTTATTTTCTTTAATTTATATATTTTTTGATGCTTTTTTTTTGTTAAAAATAAGATTTATTAACTATAATTCGAGTAATAAAAAAATTTAAATTTGCATATTAGTTGAGGAAACAAAAAATAAAATTTAATAAAATATTTAATAAGAGCTACACCGAATAAAATTCTAAATTTTAAGAATGTTAACTATTTTGTTAACTTTCGCTAAAGATGAGTTATTAAGTTCTAGAAGCTAAGTGCTTAACAAGTTAAATTTATTTACTTTTTCCATAAATGAACTTTATAAAGAAAATGTACAATTTTTACTACTTAGAAAAAACTCATACTAAATAACTGTATATATTGTTCTGAAACCTTTTATTAATTTCAAAACAATTAAGTTTATTTTTGTGGCAGCACTTTAATAGCTTTGTTTGATTAGAACAATTTTTGTTCTTTAAAAAGTTTTAAATTTAGTTGTTGAGAATTTCAGCTAATATTGAAACTTCACAGGTATATTATAAATATTACAAAATTAAATAAACTTCGGTTGTTTATTAATAAAAACAATTTGAAAATCAACACGTGTTAAACTAGCTTTAACAGATACCTGTTAAAAGTACTTAAATAGTTTTTAAAAAGTTAAATATTATTTAAATATAATTTTTTTACCTAATGATTATATAATATACTTTTCTTTTTTATAGTTGTTTTATAGAAGTTTTATAGTTGTGTAAACTTTGTTAACCTTGAAATAATATTTCTAAATTTTTCATACATAATGTAGTCACAACAAGTAAAAGTATCAACTAGTAACATATGAATATTATATAATCTTAGAAGTACTTTAATAAAAGTACAAAAAAAAAGAAAATAAATAAATAAAATACTTTCAATCTTCATAAATTCTTGGTA
The DNA here is from genome assembly GCF_965202585.1 of Thalia democratica. NCBI lineage: Eukaryota > Metazoa > Chordata > Thaliacea > Salpida > Salpidae > Thalia > Thalia democratica. The sequence continues at coordinate 102,095,107 of NC_139166.1, read as the reverse complement.
AAATTATGCACTATTTAGACATTAAAATGGAAGCGTTAATTTCTATTGCTTTAAATACATTTTAAATTGCTTTTTTTTTAATCTTATCATATTATAGTTGCCTAAAACTTATATGACTAACTGATAATTATTAATTAATTTAATAATACCATACATGCTTTAGCTGAATATTAAAACAGCTTTTAACAAGCTGTACAAAATACCGAAGTGAAAAGGCTCATGTTAAGATTGAATTAACAACTTCTAAGCTATAATTGATTCAATGTTTTATAATAAAATAAACATATTTGTAAATAATAAAGCTATAAAACTTTTGTTGAACGAGAATTTTCTTTTGTTAAAATTAAAATGTAACAATGGAGCTTAGTATTAAATTACCAGAATATTTCCTTCTAACATTTCTATTTTTTGTTTTATTTTAATATGTTTTATATATGCGACGATAAATATTTAATTTTTCGTTAGAATACTGAACAAAAATATAGTAATAAAAACAAACTTAAAATAAAAAAAAAATTTTCTATTACAAACTTATTTTATTATGTACTGCAGCGAATTAGCTTTTTAGCTTGTATCTATTAGTGAATGAATATATAATTTTTTATACAAACCATTTTTTCTAAAAAGTTAATCAATTTATTTAGGTGAAAAGCTCAGCAGCATCTTAATTAAATGAATTGAAATCGCCTGAATAATTTTGATTTTTAATTTAAACAGATTACTGTGGAATGACTGGATTAATCATATTAAAGTTGAAATAGTAAAAAAAAATTATTAATATTTAGCATTACGAACTTATTTAAAAAAATATATTTTACTGTTGCCTACATGTCATAATTTACTAACCTATGATAAATAGCATACAATGAAATATTAGGAAAAACTCTACTTAAAAAAATAGGACTTATAAATTATAGTAGATATATGTTTATATTTTTAAACATCTAAATTATATTTATTATGATTATTCCCTACAAATACAAAGTAAAAAAACCAATTATTAATAATACCACCACAGTATTAGATATTTATACAATTTTTAGTTAATGTATGTTGTAATTTTATAAACAATTTGCCTTTGTAAAAAATTCTGTTTAAAATAAAAAAAAAAAGAAAAAAAAAGTATTATTGGCATATTTTTCTTATAGTCTTAACTGGATTAACAAAAGCATTAAAAAATATTTTTAGTGATCTAGCTTTATTATAAACGTTTCATGACAAACATCTAGTCAGTAATGTTTTAACTTTTAGCTACGTAAATATTCAAAAATATAATAAAATAAAATTACTTTTTTTAATGTTTTAGTGTTATATAAACAACTTATCTTGTCGGTGGACTTGATGCCATTTGTAAATACCATATACACGATTCAGACTTGCAAAAATAAACAAAGTCAGAGTTTTTAATTTGTCAAGGTAACTAATCCAACAAAATATCAATAAAAAAAAACATTACAGATTGTTCTAATTTTAATTTTTTCATATTTTTTTTTTCTTAAATTTTAATCTAATTTATTTTTACAGTATAAATGCTTATAATGAACTAGATGCAGAACAGATCAAACCTGTAAGTCATATGTTTATATATCAATCTTCTGACTAAGTTGGTATTCCATAATCTAAATATGTTCTAGCTAACACTTAAATAAAGGTAGAAAAAAAAAGCTTAGGGATATTCAACGCACGGCAAACGTAAAGGACAAAAAAATAGTATAATAGATAATCTTATTTTCTGATTATAAATAACTTTACATTAGATACATTTTCTAAATGTAATTATTACTAATAAAGGCAAAAAACATTAACATGTGTTTTTTGTTTAATTATAACTTTAAATAAAATTATCTATTATGTGCAGTATAGACGATACTAAAAATACTTTTGTTAATTTCAGATTAGATAATACTGTGTAACTTGTTAGTCTAATTTTTCTCTATTAGTAAAAAAATAAGCAACATAATAGATAAATAAAAGAAAGTTTTCTTACTTAAATTTTGCTGATAATTAAGTTATCAAATTATGCTTCTTAATCCCAAATATGTAAAGTTATTTCTATTATGCAAATTTATGAATTAAAGTTAAAAGTCATAAAAGTATAAATTAAAAGTCATGTTTAAGTGTATTAAAATGTTTTTTTTAATGTTCTTTTTTATACTAGGGATTATTTTTTAAATAAAAAGTATAATATTTTACAACTAAGTAAAAAAAAGCACATAAGTTCTAAAGACTATAAAAAAATTTTGTAGCTTAGCTGTAAATTGTAAAATGCTATTCTGTCTTTAGAAGTAAACATTCAAAAATAAATATGAGCAGAGACTTCAACTTAGTAACAAGAAAAAATATTAATAAATATTTTTCTACATTAATGTTAGTACAAACTTAACACGAGTTTATATACACAAAGAGTTAGCAAAATATTAGGTACTTAAATGTTAACGGTTTTTATATATCAAAACTTAAATATTGGTTAAAATAAGCCTTTTTAAGAGTTAAAATGGTTTAATTTGAAATATAGAAGCACTTGTTTATATATTTTTTTGTCTAAATTAACTTTAAAGACGTAATTTTTTAAAAGAATTAAATGTTCAAATCAATATTCTTGTTTAATTTTTGATATTTTATACATACTTAATAGATAAAAGTGTGCAAGTTAATATTTTATTTATGACCCGGTTTCGATGACGGAAAAATTGCGACCACTCCAAGTAAAACGAAATATTTAACTGCAGTTTTTTTAGTAGACTATCATATTAAAAGTTTAGTTAGTATCTGCAAAACTTGAGATTAAAATAATAATACAGCTACTTAGCGGCTGTAAAAAATATTTGAACCATGAACTGACTAATTCTTTAAAGTTGGTTGGTATATATAACTTGTACTAATACTGCGATTTGTTGTATTTAGATCAGGGGTCGGCAGGCAGTTGGTGGTCGCGGGCCAAATTTCAAGTTTCGAAAGTCTTTGCGGGTCGCAGTTTTAATTTTAGTGACATTTGAATAATCTTATGGTTTTAGTTTCAGTCACACTAGAGAAAAGTTTTACTTTTATTCACTTTATTATTTAAAATGACTTTTAGCTAAACATAGAATGCCTATTCAAATTAATATTCATTAGATTATGATTTACATTGACTAATATACTTTAATAAATATGTAATAATATTGTTAATAAAGTATGTACTTTTATAAGCATTAAATAAGTTAAAATTAATACTTTTTTAATTTTACTTACCTTTAACTCTCAAAAAAACCTAACTTGAAAGACAATTTATGGGTTACTTTTATATATTTGTTATATCATCAACACTTTTTCATATTTCTAAGAATATTTACTTCGAAAAAAGTTTTTGCGAGTTAAATAACTTACACTCATTAAGAAATTTAGTAATTAGTTAACATAAAAAATTAATACCTGCTTGTATTCCAGAAAGCTAAAACAAATGATTTAACATAGTTTATTCTCAACTACTTTAATAAAATATTTTATTAGTAATTAGACTTTTACATGGTTGCCACTAAAAAGCAAAAATGTCTGAGATGTATCAAACCAGCTTAAATTTATTAAAATTCGAAAAAGCTAATAAATAGTTGTTAATCAAGCTTAAATACCTAGTTAAAATATCATCATTATCAAAAAATACACAAAGTGTAAGAAAACAAGAAAAAAAATTGCAATTAGTAAACTACACAACAGTCATAAAAACTATTCTGAAAATTGGAAGATTTCTTTAAAGTGTTTAAAATAAAAGCTTCACACACACCTAGGTTTTCAAGCTTTTAAAATAGCCTGTTTGTGTAGCAATCCAGTTAATATAAAGTTCACTACATAAAGAAATAACAAAGTTTATTAAGAGTAAATAAATTACATGCCAAAAATATATAAGTCAGCTGGAATGGACAATTGAGTTTCTTAAAAAAGTTTAACAATAGTATAAAATTTTATTAAGTCATTAGCGAAGTAGAATTTTTTTATTAAGCATTATAGCCATTCTTTATTTGCAATAGAATATTGCATTTAAAATTATTAATTGTAAAATATAAGACGAGCTACAAGAATAAAAAAAGCGTTAGTTAGGAGTTATTGCGAGAAACAATAAAAAAAATCACCAAAGTCATTTCCGACAAAGCACATTATTATCTTTAGTAACTACAGAATAACCAGAAAAAATTGTTTTGGCAAGTAATAAAGAAGCAAAATTTATTACCTAAAATGAGTTATCATTTAAAATTAAAAACTTTTATAAAGAATTAATGTTGGCGGTAATTAAAAACTTTTGTTTATTTCTTCAATGACAGCATGAAGTCGTGTTTAGGAAATGCATTAAGATTATAAAGTCGCATAAATCAAATAAGGACTTTAATCAAACTGTTAACATGAGAGCACTGATAGAAAAACTATTGCTCATCTTAGAATTTTTATTAGAGATGTTTTTACTAACTTTGAAATTTTAGTAGAATTTCTTGGTTTAGTTCCAACGCGAAGCACAACAATCAGTGAAATTTTTCAAGTAAAGGTGCAATGTATCAATACGGAGTTTTTGGAAGTACAATTCCTTCTTTTAATTTTAGTATAAAGTTTGAAAAAATGTCTTAAAAGATTTATCAATATTAAAAAGTACTGTTAAGCTACTTTAACATATTTTTTAATAAAAAAACTTTTATTTGGTAATTTTTTTGAGTCAAATCTAAATTTCATTACTTTAAATGTAAAAATTATTAAAATTCCAGGTTTTTTCGAAAATTCTCAAATTCAAGTTTTTTTCTAGAAATTTTAATCGTAAATTCACAAATTCAAAGCTTTTCAGGGATTCAACTTTTTCGGCAACACTGATTGTTCATTCTTTTATGTACACAATAATATAAATAATATTTTGAATTATATCAGCTGCAAGACTAAAATTTAACATATATTAAAACTCAAACTAACACTGTGGATTGAGCAAAACATACATCATAAGTTTAATTTGCCACTCTTTCAAGCAAAAAAGCCAGCCTGAGTCAACAAAAACATTCCTGATATTTTAGTATACAAAAAGCAATTCTAGCCAAAAACTTAAAAAATGGCTTAGTTGGCCTGAGATTTAAAGTCTTCAAATAATGATAGTCTGAGTGTGTGGCAATGTTTAGTTGTTTATTTGCTTGAATTTGAACTATTTTGATTAACAATGTACAAACTATATAAATTTACCATCCCTATATCTAGTTTATATTAAATAGGTAGCTCGAAAAAACAGCAATTGTGTGTATTGATATGCAAGGTATAAAAATTAACTTAGCTTGAAAAAAAAACATTTAAAAAATGGAATATATACCTAACAAAAACTATATTAACTTTTTTCATATATATATTGTTTTAAATGTGTCTGTACAAATTTAGATATGACATGTATAAATAACAGTGTTAGAAAAGTATGCATAAACTAAACTTAAACTAACTAAAGTATTAAATAAAAAGTGGTTTAAAATATGAGCATTTTTTTAAGTTGGTGTGCATAGAAAACTTATAAAAAATTAAAATGTGTCAAAACAAAAATCAAATAAACCTTATTTATTATTACTATGTTATTTTTAATGTATTAACACTAAAAAATAACATTTACAAATAAAAAAATTATAAAAGCATGAGGTATAAAACTGAGGTATAAAAAATATTGAAAAAGAATATCTAAGCTATAAAGAAATGACGCTTTAGTTAATTACTGTGCATTACTTTTGTACAAAATGGAAAATATTTGCATGTAGTTTATTTAATTAATAGGTATTATATAACCAACTTATTAAATCCGAGCACTCTTGACACTCTTTTTTCAGATAATTACTTACTGTTGTAAAAAAGAAGAGAAACATATCCTGTTAGAACGCTAATCTGTCTTTTTTCACATTTTTAAACTAAAGCAGTAATTACTTGAATTTATTTTAAAATGTTATAGAGAGACTTAAAATCAAACAAATCAAATTAAGTCGAATTACCGAAAAAATTTAACAAGAAATATAATTTTGCTCAGCGGGCCACATTTACATGCTCGCGGGCCACAAAATTTTCTTTCGCGGGCCGCATTCCATTCAAAAAAATAACATGCTCGCGGGCCGCAGATACAGTTTAACGAACGTTAAAATTCAATTTAGTAAAATTAATTCAATTTAAAAAAATAAATACTATCAAACTTATTAGGTTTTTCTAAAGAACTGTATATAATTTATAGGAAACTTTTAGAAAACTTTATAGTTGCTAGTTGGTAGGCTTGGTAAAGAGGTAGTGAAATAATAACTAAGCACTAGTAAACTAAATTAAAACTTTTGATGTTATTTGAGCGGACGATAATGTTTTTTTTTTAAGTAATTAAAATGATTTTTATATTTACAAAGATACCTAATAAAAGTCTTATAACTTAATCTTAATATTTTTCAACAGCAAATAAGATTTACGTACGCGTTAAAGAAAAACTAGTTGATAGTATCTACTTACAGAATATGAGTTTATGTTTACTAAAAGTTTTTTTTCAAGATACAGTTTTAGTTTTTTATTGTTTGACTTTGAAGCTGTATTTTAAGCAAACGAAAATGTGTTATTTAATAGTAATAAGTAATTTTTCATATTTACTAGTCTATTTAATAAAAGTCTATTGCTTAATATTTTTACAATAACAAATAAGATTTACGTAAGCGTTAAAGAAAACTAAGTTAAAGTACTTGCAGCTTATGAGTTCATGTCTTCTTAAAATTATGGAAGCAATATACAGTTTGAGTTTGTATAGTTATAAATTAAATAGGTTAAATCTATTTACTGTATAAGTTGCAAGTACTAATACTATAAGAAGTCTAAGATAAATATTGATTCCCAAATATATAAATATACTATAGATAAGACATTTGATAACTGTTTTTTAATTTTGCTACAATTACATCTCAAGTTTGCAAATATTAGACTTATAATTAAGTTGTAGCTTTAATAATTGAACTGAAAGTGTGTTTGTTTGTTGTAAAAATAGCAATAAATAGTATATATTTGGACTTCTCATAAACCATTATTATAATAAGTTTATTATTATTAATATAATAAGCTTATTATTAACGATAAGCCTTATTAACCTTAAATATCAATTTAACTGAACATAGAAAATGTCAGACATAAACTTAAAACATTAAAATGTATACAAATTTTAGTTTGTTAAGAAATTAAAATAATAAATAATTTTGAAAAGAAGAAAAAAAAGTTGAAAAATACAAAAATCAAGCATATTAAGTCATCATCATAATATTTTAAGCATGTTTTTATTTATGTATAAAAATTATCAGCTTGGAAACTTAACTAATAAAATAAAAATAAAAATAATTTACGAAGAATATTTGTTAAGACAGTTTTTTCAACTTTTAGAACTTTATTCAACTTAATTTTGTAAAAGTATTAATTTTATCCCTTGATACAACCATGTGTTATAAAGAAGTGACGACGCGTGTTATTTTGATAACGGATGTGCAAAAATTACTGATTTTAATTGTCATTATACTAGTATTGTAAATTTTCGCAGAATCTACAAAGCCTAAATAACGTGTTGGTATGATTTTTATTGAATACAAAAAAAAAATTAAAATTAGTTATTTACTATTTTTTGCAAGCTGGACTTTTAAATAAGTTGTAAAATTTTAGAAAAGAAGAGAGATGTTGATGATGAAAAATAGTATAAACCTTTAAATTTTATCTTACTTTTGGTGTTTTTTTTAAATTGTAGTATTTTTAAGTAAAGACAAAAGACATATTAGTAATATAGTAATAGTTATACAACAATTCTGCTGCTAAAAAGCTGCTACAAAGTAAAATAAAAAAGTCACCCTTTTTTATCAGTCATCAGGACTATACATTCCGGTATATCCAACTTTAGTTTGATAAAACTTAATGTAAACGAAAAATTACAAATATTACAAAAAATAAGTAGAGAAACGTTATTTTAAAAAGAATATGATCAATTAACTCCAAACCACTTAAATCCTAAGATTTATTTTTTTAGTTATAAATAGGATTTTTTTAATAAACTTGAAATGGAAAATTATTATATATAAAAATTATTTTTTGCCATACTTTTTGTTTTTTTGTATTAAAATGGTTATTTGGAAAAGTTTAACACATCTGGAAGAGATATATCTGTCTCCTAAATTACTTAAACTATTAATAAAAAAAAAGAGAATAGTTATTTACTAAACATTTAAATAGATATGTTTTCAATAATCCAAAAGTTAACTAATTTTCTTAAATAGTGCAAGACATTCATTTCAAATGTTAAATACTGAAAATAAAAAAAAAATTTAGTGTGTTTTTATCCTAAAATGATTATGTTACGTAATATATAAAAATTGAATTTTGTAATGCGTGTAAAATATATCGCAAGATAAAAATGTTCTTAACACTTAAACTGTCTCCTATTAAGAAAATTTTGATAAATTTTTATAACTTTAAACTTTATAATATTTAGTTACAAAGAGTAATTTATTACATATTTATATAAGTAAAGTATATATAAATTTTAAAAATATTAAAAATTTAAGTTATTTTTCACAAAACAATTGCTTGAACTTTTCAGTATCTTAACAGAAATAATTGTATTAGTTTGTAAAACAAAATCAAAATCAAAATCTTAAAACTATAATTACTTATTTAATTTATTAATTAGTTATTAAAATGTTTAATACTATATTGTTTTAAAAAATAATCATTAATTCTGTTATTTTACTATTTTTTAAACTATTCAATTAATTAATTTAAATCTGTTTAAAAAACTTAAATTAAGCGAAGTTTGTATAATTGAATTTATGCTTTAATAAATTTAAAATAAGTGTGAGTTCAATAAACTGCTTATTACATGTGTTACCATAGTTACATATGTAAACATGTTACATAGCTGTAAGCAAATAATAAACGAGCAAGTAAGTTTTTTATCATTACAAATACTTTACAAACATAAGGGTTTTATACAGCTTTTTTTTCTAAAAGTATTTTCTTATTTTTGAATTTTTAAAACAAAGCACTACTGTAAATTAAATGGTCGTTTTGAAATGAGATTCTCCTTATATAATTTAAAAGCATATGTTTTATTTTAGCTTATTTTGATAAGTGTTTTATTAGCTATTGTACGAAAAAATTTCAGTTAATTCTAATTAAACAACAATATTAAATAATTATCTACATATCGATTATCAAAATCATTCATAGAGTTCAGAGTTCTTAGATGTTAGTTGATAAAATGTAACTTTGATAGCAGAAATAAAACTTCTAAACTTAATTTTTTATTAAGTTTTAAGTCGAAAATTTTGTTTAAAATAACTTAAGTCTATGTATCTTATACATCAGCAATGTTCAAAAAAAGTCTAATTATTTACAAATAACAAAATTCTAATTAATCGAAAACCTAAAACCTTCAAAAATTTAGGCAATATATATTAAGAATGTTATATTTATATTTGACAAACTAGTTTTGTTCCAAATATTCTAATCAAGTAAAGTTAACAAAATAAAAGGTTTTTTATAGTTGATAAGTAATTAAACTTTTATAAAGAAATTAAGTTAAACAGCATGCGTTCGCCAACTTAATAAATAATTTTAATATTTAAAAAACTTATAAAATTTCAATTTTAAAGATAAATATTTCTACATGAAACATAAAGCATAAACAAATTACTTAATAAACTATATTTAAGCTTTTATACACTTTTTTATTAAACAAAATGTTGTAAACAATCAATAACTAGCAAAAGTATTCCGAGCATAATCGACATGTTTATATTATATTTTGTTTGCTTTGTTTGTGTTCTGATCGAAATCCAACTAAAATTGCATAAACTTTGAATAATCATTTTTATTGTGGGTTAGTTGATACAATTTTATAAAATTTGAAGTGCAAAACTAAAGAAATAAGTTTGCTTTACACGTTTATGCTGATTTAAAAAAAATTAAAGTATGACATAAATAAGTTGAACTAGTTAAAACAAAACAATATTTAGTTTTGATAACTTTAGCTACAAATATTTAAACTAACTAACGATTCACAAAAAATAATGAATTTACTTTAAACGTTTTATAATAGAATGCTACTTACATGTTTGCTTATTTTAGACTTCTGTTTTCTCGAATTTTTTTTTTTATTACGATTAAGTTAGACTTCAGTTTTTAATTTTGACAACACTTTTAAAATTTAATCGATTTATATTGAAATAAATATTTGGGATGTTTCATAATATTTATTATACTAGTTTAATGCTTTGATATAATAAATAAAAAGCCTGCTAAAAAATAGAAAAATTTAACTTTGTTTTAAAATAATCATCTTTAAGAAAAAAGAATCATAAAAAAATTAAATTAACTGTTAAGAATCATTTCATAAAAGACCATCCAGAAGTATTTATACCAAATGCCTAGCCTGTATTGTGTTTTAATAAGATGCAATAATAACTAGTTTTACAAAGAATGTTTTCAAAATAAATTTTCTGTATTATACTTTCCTTTAACTGTAACATAAACTTTTTTTTGCACTGAAATGAAAAGGTATACTTTCAACTGAAATAAAAGATATAGAAAACAAAAAAAATAAATATTTTTACATTAGGTTAGACTTATTTGTATATCTTAGTGATAGATAACTATCAAATGTTAAATAAATGTCGTCTGAAATGATATTTAAATTATTACTATATCAATAAAAGAAATTTCACTACTTATCTACTTTTTCATTTAATTCGCTATTCAATTATATGTTTAAGGCTAGCTGCAAGTTAACAGCTTTTAAATAGAACCAATTATGAAAAGTACTGAAGTTAGTTTAAAAATTATTAGAAAACAAACTTAATTAACAAATACTCTGTATGAATGTTTGCGTTTTTAGTATTTATGACGTCGGTTTGTTTTTAATTTTGTTGAAATAATATATATATGTGTTATTAATATTAAACTGTGTATGCTTAATATGTTTTTTACTCAGATTCAACTCCAGTCTTGTAGACAACTACATTAAGTTTGAGAACTAAGTAAAATCACAAATTGACATAGAATTCAATGTCAGATTATAGTGAATTAATTTAGTTTTTTATTTTTTAGATTTGGCTTAAAATATTTCATTTTTTGATAGTGCTAAACTCAGTTCAGATTTATAAAACTATAAAAAATATTCAAATGCGGCATATGAAGAAATTACAATAGTTTTTTTAATTAAATTACAGCTTAAAAAGGATAAAAAAAATCAAAATAGCTTGGTTTAGTATAAAAAATAAAAATACAAATTCTTTAGTTAAAAAATAAACTACAGTAGGTAGGAAGTCCTTAATAAAAGCGTTGTTTTAATGTTAATTATATAAACTTTTGAACAAAAATAATAGTTCATTCCTTTTTATTGACTAAAAATAATAGATAATAAATAGAGTTTTATAAGTATTATCATTAATTAAACAACTTATTATTAATAATCATTGCAATCAAAATTTAAATGGTTTTTTTGTTAAAAAAAATTCAATTTATCACCAACATGCTTTAATTAATGGCTAAATGTATAAATTAAAACTCATAAAACAAAACTTAATTACTGTTTTTTTTTCAGTTACATAAAAAACTTGCACTACAGAATAAGTTATATATTTTTCATAAAATTAAATTTAAGTGGCTGTATTAACTTTTAGATATCAACTGATTTTAAAAGTTTTTAAGTAAATTAAATGCTAAAAGAATGTAACGATATTCAAAATTTTACTTAAAAATCGTTTTGTTTATAAGAGAAAATTATGAGTTATTAAGAGCATTTACAATTCTTGCCCAGGCATGTCTGATGTAACAAAAGTGAGAAAGTTATGTTCATTTAAAATAACTTGTCTATGTATCTTATAAATCAGCAATGTTTAAAATAAGTCTAATTGTTAAAAAATAACAAAATCTAATTATTAAAAAACCTAAAACCTTCATAAAGTTATGCAATATATATAACAATGTTTTTTTACTTTTGACAAACTAATTTTGTTACGAAAATTCTAATTAAGTATAATTATCAAAACTTTTTTTGAACTCATAAAACAAAACTTAATCACATTTTTTTAATTTCAATTTATGTTACTCAAATAAACTTGTACTTTAGAATAATTTTATATGTTTTACATAAAATTAAACTTAAGTGCCTGTATTGACTTTAATAATAATCTAGTTTTGAAAGTTTTTATATAAATTGAATAATGAAGAAACCATCTGAAGTTCTAATAGATAAACATAAGTATAATTTAAACATAGTTTAATACTATAAAATTTTTCGGTAGTGGATAATAATCTTTTTTAACTTGTTGAAAAATTTTTAGTTTACTTATTTATTATAATTACGATGAAAATATAAAAAGTGCTTTTTAAAAATATTTTTAGCTTAATTTTAATAAGTTGAATTTGACTAATATTTAAAATATCTTTCGGAACAGTTATAGAATAAATAATATCTAATATATATGAATTTTAAATTTTTTACTTGAATAGTTTTTTTTTTAATTAAAACTTCCTTACGTATTAAGAAAATAAAAATGGCTATTTATATTGATAGTCAACAGATTAGTTTTTCTTATTTTATATTAATTGAAAAAGTTTATAAAATTTTACCTTTATTAGGTAGTTGTCATAAAACTTCTTGCAACTTTTAAAAATAAAAGTTTTGTACATTTCTTTCATGTTAAAATTTAAAATAGTAGAATAATATTTTTATAACACTGAATTTTTTCAATAAGTTTACGAACGTATGCTTTTCATTTTAATTTGTTTATGAAAATTTTGATTAGTTTTCAACCACGACAGTAAATCTCCATTTTAATTATAAAATTCGTTAAACTTTATATGTTAAAAAATTGTTTACTTAGTTATAAAAACAGCTAAAATTTGTTTTGCATAGTTTTACAAATATAAAATATTTAAGTTGTTTTTCTAAACAAAACTGCTTAAATTTTTTCAAATTATTACTATTACATTTAAATTATTACTATATCAATAAAAGAAATTTCACTACTTATCTACTTTTTCATTTAATTCGCTATTCAATTATATGTTTAAGGCTAGCTGCAAGTTAACAGCTTTTAAATAGAACCAATTATGAAAAGTACTGAAGTTAGTTTAAAAATTATTAGTAAACAAACTTAAATTAACAAATACTCTGTATGAATGTTTGCGTTTTTAGTATTTATGACGTCGGTTTGTTTTTAATTTTGTTGAAATAATATATATATGTGTTATTAATATTAAACTGTGTATGCTTAATATGTTTTTTACTCAGATTCAACTCCAGTCTTGTAGACAACTACATTAAGTTTGAGAACTAAGTAAAATCACAAATTGACATAGAATTCAATGTCAGATTATAGTGAATTAATTTAGTTTTTTATTTTTCAGATTTGGCTTAAAATATTTCATTTTTTGATAGTACTAAACTCAGTTCAGATTTACAAAACTATAAAAATATTCGAATGCGGCATATGAAGAAATTACAATAGTTTTTTTTATTAAATTACAGCTTAAAGAGGATAAAAAAAATCAAAATAGCTTGGTTTAGTATAAAAAATAAAAATACAAATTCTTTACTTAAAAAAATAACTACAGTAGGTAGGAGGTGCTTAATAAAAGCGTTGTTTTAATGTTAATTATATAAACTTTTGAACAAAAATAATAGTTCATTCCTTTTTATTGACTAAAAATAATAGATAATAAATAGAGTTTTATAAGTATTATCATTAATTAAACAACTTATTATTAATAATCATTGCAATCAAAATTTAAATGGTTTTTTTGTTAAAAAAAATTCAATTTATCACCAACATGCTTTAACTAATGGCTAAATGTATAAATTAAAACTCATAAAACAAAACTTAATTACTGTTTTTTTTTCAGTTACATAAAAAAACTTGCACTACAGAATAAGTTATATATTTTTCATAAAATTAAATTTAAGTGGCTGTATTAACTTTTAGATATCAACTGATTTTAAAAGTTTTTAAGTAAATTTAATGCTAAAAAAATGTAACGATATTCAAAATTTTACTTAAAAACCGTTTTGTTTATAAGAGAAAATTATGAGTTATTAAGAGCATTTACAATTCTTGCCCGGGCATGTCTGATGTAACAAAAATTGAGAAAGTTATGTTTATTTAAAATAACTTGTCTATGTATCTTATAAATCAGCAATGTTTAAAATAAGTCTAATTGTTAAAAAATAACAAAATCTAATTATTAAAAAACCTAAAACCTTTACAAAGTTATGCAATATATATAACAATGTTTTTTTTACATTTGACAAACTAATTTTGTTACGAAAATTCTAATTAAGTATAATTATCAAAACATTTTTTGAACTCATAAAACAAAACTTAATCACATTTTTTTAATTTTAGTTTATGTTACACAAATAAACTTGTACTTTAGAATAAGTTTATATGTTTTACATAAAATGAAACTTAAGTGCCTGTATTGACTTTAATAATAATCTAGTTTTGAAAGTTTTTATATAAATTGAATAATGAAGAAACCATCTGAAGTTTTAATAGATAAACATAAGTATAATTTAAACATAGTTTAATACTATAAAATTTTTCGGTAGTGGATAATAATCTTTTTTAACTTGTTGAAAAATTTTTACTTTACTTATTTATTATAATTACGATGAAAATATAAAAAGTGCTTTTTAAAAATATTTTTAGCTTAATTTTGATAAGTTGAACTCGACTTATATTAAAAATATCTTTTGTAACAGTTATAGAATAAATAATATCTAATATATAAATTTTAAGTTTTTACTTGAATAGTTTTTTTTTAATTAAAACTTCCTTACGTATTAATAAAATAAAAATGGCTATTTATATTGATAGTCAACAGATTAGTTTTTTTTATTTTATATTAATTGAAAAAGTTTATAAAAATTTACCTTTATTAGGTAGTTGTCATAAAACTTCTTGCAACTTTTAAAAATAAAAGTTTTATACATTTCTTTCATGTTAAAGTTGAAAAAAGTAGAATAATTTTTTTATAACACTGAATTTTTTCAATAAGTTTACGAACGTATGCTTTTCATTTTAATTTGTTTATGAAAATTTTGATTAGTTTTCAACCACGACAGTAAATCTTCATTTTAATTATAAAATTCGTTAAACTTTATATGTTAAAAAATTGTTTACTTAGTTATAAAAACAGCTAAAATTTGTTTTGCATAGTTTTACAAATATAAAATATTTAAGTTGTTTTTCTAAACAAAACTGCTTAAAATTTCACTATTTTAACAGAAATAGTTGTTATAGTTTGTAGAACATAAAACAAAATCAATTCAAAACAATACGTATTTATTTTATTGATTAACTAAGTATTAAAGTATTTAATATTAAGAACTTTTACAAAAAATTCATTAGTTCTGTTATTTTATTTTTTTTTTTGACTATATAAATAATAAATTTAAATCTATCTAAAAATACTTACTTTAAGCAAATTTTGTATAATTTAATTTATGCTTTAAAAAATCTAAAATAAGTGTGAGTTCAATAAACTATTTGATTTATTACACCTGTTAATCATAGTTACATATGTTAACATGTAAACATAGCTTTAAGCAAATATAAAGCGAGCAAGTAAGTTAAATTAATTACAAATACTTTACAAACATATGGGTTTTGTACAGCTTTTTTAAAATAAATATTTTCTTGTTTTTGAATTTCAAAACAAATCACTACTGTAAATTAAATGGTCGTTTTTAGATGGAATTCTTCTTATATAATTTAAAAGCATGTGTTTTTTATCAAACTTATTTTAATTATTGTTTTATTAGCTGTTGTATGAAAAATTCTGTTAATTTTGGTTAAATAATAATATTATATAATTATCTACATATCGATTATCTAAATAATTCATAAAGTTCCGAATTTTTAGATGTTAGTTGTTAGAATAATAAATCTCTATTTAGTCAAAACCGTAAAACCTTCATAAATTAAGCAATATAAATTTAGATTGTATTATATTAATTGGGCAAAATAATTTTATTACAAAAGTTCAAATTAAGATTAATTAATAAAATAAAAGTATTTTTATAGTTGATAAGTAATTATACTTTTATAAAGACAGTAAGTTAAACAGCATGCGTTCGTTAACTTAATAAATTATTTAGTGATTTAAAAACGTTATAAAACTAATTTTTTGAAGATAAATATTTCTACATTACAAATAAAGCATAAACACATTACTTTGCTTATATAATTAAATAAAAATGCTTTTAAATTATACACGGAGAATTTCATTTGAAAACAACCATTTAATTTACAGTAGTGATTTGTTTTAAAAATTTAAAAATAACAAAGTATTTTTATAAAAAAAGCTGTACAAAACCCATATGTTTGTAAAGTATTTGTAATTAATTTAACTTACTTGCTTGATTTATATTTGCTTACAGCTATGTTTACATGTTAACATATGTAACTATGGTTAAAAGGTGTAATAAATTAAATAGTTTATTGAACTCACACTTTTAGTAGATTTCTTAAAGCATAAATTCAATTAAAATAAATGTGCTTAAAGTAAGTATTTTTAGACTGACTTTAATTAAATAATTGAATACTTTAAAAAATAATAAAATAACATAATTAATGAATATTTTGTAAAAGTTTATAACATTAAATTATTTAATAACAAGTCAATCAACCAAACAAATAATTATTGATTCGAGTTAATTTTGACTTTAGTTTTTTAAACTAACTCAATTATTACTGTTAAAAACTTAATAAAATAAGCATTTCTTTTTCAGAAAAACAACTTAAATATTTATATTTGTAAAAGTATGCAATACAAATTTTAGCTGTTTTATAACTAAGTAACTATTGTTTTAGCATAAAAAGCTAAACGAGTTTTATAAGTAAAATGGAGGTTTACTGTCATGGTTGACAACTAATTAAACTTTTTATAAATACAATAAAATAAACATCATACGTTCGTTATTTATTAAAAAAATATAATGTTAAAAAAAAAATCTACTTGTTTACATTTTAACATGAATGAAATGTATAAAACTTTTATTTTTAAAAGTTGCATTAAGTTTTATGACAACTATATAAAAAAGGCAAAAACTGATAATATTTTTAATTATAAAAATTATAAAAACTAATCAGTTGACTATAAATATAATAGCCATTTTTTAATCTTAAAATGTCAGAAAATTTTAACTAACAAAAAAACCTGTTTATATAAAAATTAAAAATTCATATAATAAATATTATTTACTTTTTAACTATTCTAAAGGATATTTTTAATATTAGTCAAATTCAATCTTTTAAATTAAAGCCAAAAATACTATTTAAAAGCACTTTTTATATTTTCATCGAAATTATAATAAGTAAATTTACAATAACTTTTCTACATGATAAAAAAAAATAATTTTATCACTAACAAATAAAATATTAGTATTAAACTCTGTTCATGTCAAACTTATAATTTTCTTTTAGAACTTAATTTTGAAGACACTTTTTAGCACTTAGTTTACATAAAAACTCTAAAAAGTTATTTATTTCGAAAAGTTAATACAGCCTAGTTTATTCGATGTAAAATATACAAATTTATTTTATACTACACGTTTTTTTTATGTAGTAATGAAAACAAAAAAAAAAACTGTAATTAAGTTTTGTTTTATCAGTTTAACTTTATACGTTTGGCCATAAGTTAAGGCATGTTAATTGAAACTTGATTTTTTTAGACAAAATAGCCTTTTAAAATACATTTGCAATAGTTATCAATAATAAATTGTTTAGCAATGATAATTCTTAAAAAACTTTTTTTTGATAAGTCAATGAAAGGGAATGAACTATCATGTATTGTTTAAAATAATTAATATTAAAAAATTTTATAATTAATATTAGAACAACACTTTTCTTAAGAACTTTTTACCCACTGTAATTATTTTATTTAACTAAAGATTTAGTACAATTAAGCTGACTACAACTATATACTACAATATATTTAAGCTAACTTGTTTTTTTTTTATCTGCTCTGAGTTGTAATTTAATTAAAAACTAATGTAATTCCTTCATATTCTGCATTCGAATATTTTTATAGTTTATAATATTAACTGAGTTTAGTACTATCCGAAAAAAAACTATTTCAAGCAGATTTGCAATATAAAAAACTAAACTAATTCACTAAAATCTGGCATTGAATTCTATGTCAATCTGTATTTTTACTCTACGAAACTGAAGTTGAATATATGTAAAAAACATATTAAACGGTTTACTATCATTTCTAACTCGCTATCATTTCTAACCTGATCGTTTCTAACCCGATCATTTCTAACCCGATCACTTCTCACCCGATCATTTCTAACCCAATCACTTCTAACCCGATCATTTCTAACAAGATTATATCTAACCCAATCACTTCTAACCCAAACAAACCCGATCATTTCTAACCCAATCAATTCTAACCTGATCATATCTAACCCGATCATTTCTAACCCGATCGTTTCTAACCCGTCATAACTAACCCGAAATTTATTTAGCCGATCTGTATTAATATATTAACTTATTATTTTTTAAAGATAAGGATTTGTTTAAAAAAAATCTCAACAAAATTGTTTTTTTTGAAGTATAGTTTATTTTGTTAAAAATAAAATCTAAAGTTTAGATAGTTTTTGTTAAAAACTATTTCTTGATATTAATTGGTTCATTTATTGTTATGACAATAAGGTTTAAAATTGGATTATTAATTAAGTGTAGTTAATTAGTTTTAAAAAGCATTAGAAAAAGTATAAGTCTTTTGTATTCTAAAGATTGAATATTAACTTTTGATAGTCGTCAATGTAAGAAATATAATGAGTATCGCAGCGGTTAAAGTCTATTCTGTACTTTCTTTTAGAATGATTCTATATTTTTAATATATTTTTTTAAGGGTAGAAACCTGATTACCAATTTGCCTCCAAATTCAGGAGAATTTATATGAAATACAACTTTTTAAAAATATTAATATCAGCGTTTATGAAACTTTAAATAATACAGTTAATAAAATTTAGTAATTGTAATTATAATGGTGGTTTCATTTAAAACTAATATCATTAAATTCTAAATCTTTAAACGAAAGTTATACTGTTTAATACAAAGCCAAAAGTCGAGTTAGATGGTTTTTTAAATATAAAGAACTTGTCATTTACTCGAACTTCAATTTAATTTTAATTCTTAAATCAAATTGTAAATTGTATATAAAGATTAACTGTAATTAAGTTATACTTAATCATAATAAACTTAACTATGAAAGTTTAGTGTCGAAAACTTATTATTACGCATTTTAACTTTTTCTTTTGAAATAAAATTTATGTAGGGAAAAATAAATTTATATTTTTCATAAAAATTTAAAAGTTTTCAAAATTTAAACTTGCTAAAACACGATTATTCTTACGATTAATAGTAGATATTTCTAAAAAAATTTTCTTGACATCTTTTGAAAGTTATTGTTTTACATGTTTTCAAAAACACAAAAACTTTAGATTATTTAGCGATCATTATATTTGAAATGTAAGTATAAATTACTAGATTAAACTATATAACTTAAAAACTTATAACAAAATAAAAAAACCAGTTTGTATTGTGAAACCTATTATATTGGTTTAAATTTTTAATAAAGAAAAAACTCATCATATTTATAGAAATTTAGAGATGCAAAAGACCACTGAGAATAAAGTCAATAGACTGCAAGCTGGCTTTACTGTAATAAATAAAAAATAAATATGTTTTGTGTAATAATCGTCAGGAAAAATATTTGATTAAAACAGACAAAGAACTTAATAGAGTTTTTATAAAATTCTGCTCATAATTATACTTAATTCAACTATAACTATTTTATTATTCTATTTCAAAATGTTTTATTTTTAATACTTATTTTGTTTTTACTTACGTTATTTTAACTGCTCATAATAAAGTAATTTTAAAGAAGTGTTTGTCAATTAAAGTACTAATTTAATTCGCAATTAAAACACAGGCGAGATTTAATTACCTTCGAACATGTTATACAAATAAACTTGTATGTTTAACTGTTAGTGTTAAACAATTTATTTTTGCTCTATAACTAAGTAGGAATTTATTAATGATGTGAAATCCAGACGTTCAATCGACATAACAACTTTTGCGGTTTAGTTATATAACATAACTGTTTTAATAGCTAGTTTCTATTAAAAACCATGCTTTTCCACTTAATATAACAAAAGTTTTTAGCTTCTCCTAATGTTTGTTTTAATTCCATTTACTTGTTAGGCCTATGCAAATTGCATAACAATTTGTATAAGTTATTAAGATGAAACTTGAAATTACCCTACTATAAAAGGCTAATACATTAGTAAGCAATAACAACACATTTACGTAAGACTTTCAATGCAGTTTTTAAACCGTTATATAAAAGTTTTTGTATCTGAATATTACAATTTTAAGAGTTGACTTTTAAAAATTTGCTTATCTTAAAACTATTTTAGTCACGTTAAATACAACAAGATCCAACTAAGATATAATTATTACTGCTTATTTTAGAATCCTACAAAATATTGTTCAACATACTTTAAAACAAACAATTTAGTAAATTGTACATGATTAACAAAAAACGTCTGTTAAAGTGTATTGAAAAAACAAAAAAAAATAATAAAAAAAACTAAATATATGTGTTGAATAATGAGGTAATAAAAATATATTAAGATTATGTATAGTTAATACTAAAATTAAAATGTATACTAAGATATTTTTACGTAACACAATAAAATCATTATGTTTAAAGTAACTAAAAGTTTAAGTTTTTTATTATTTTATTAATAACTTCATTAAGACTAGTTTATTTTTGCATGAAATTTAGAGTAAAATATAGAAACTTAACATAAGTAAAATGGGTTAAAAACGATCGGGTTAGAAATGATCTTGTTAGAAATGAACGGGTTAGAAGTGATCGGGTTAGAAATGATCGGGTTAGAAATGATCGGGCTAGAAATGATCTGGTTAGAAATGATCGGGCTAGAAGTGATCGGGTCAGAAGTGATTGGGTTAGAAGTGATCGGGTTAGAAGTGATCGGGTTAAAAATGATCGGGTTAGAAGTGATCGGGTTGGAAGTGATCGGGTTAGAAATGATAGCCGGTTAGAAATGATCAACTCCCATATTAAACATATACAATTTAACATTTATAATACATTGATATATAACTTCAACAAAAATGAAAACAAACCGACGTCATAAACACTAAAAACGCAAACATTCATACAGAGTATTTGTTAATTTAACTTTGTTTACTAATAAGTTTTAAACTAACTTCTGTACTTTTCATAATTGGTTCGATTTAAAAAATGTTTATCTGCAGCTAGCCAAACACATATAGTTGAATAGCGAATTAAACGAAATAGTAGTTAAGTAGTGAAATGTCACTAAGATTTATAGTATATTACTAAACGTTGTAAATTTTATTTAAACAACTTAATTTGAAAGATTTTTTTATTACCAAACGTTTTGTTAACAATACCACTAACATATCTTTTTTCGATTAATCAGTTTATATGTTTTTGATAAAATGCAATCAAAGTAAAAAAAAAATGTATTGATATATATTAATGACTAATTAATACTAAATGCTATATGTATAAGTGTTTGAAAAGATTCAACTGCTATGAAACACGCTAACAGCTTTATAAACAAATATTAAGATAGATAGAAAAGATATATAGCTTAGACAAAACTTATAACATAAAACAATCAATTTTTGTTTATTATTTTTTTCAAAACAAAATTCTAAACTATCTTAAAATTTTTGTTAGATTTCTTTTTTGAACAATCCTTCATGAGGACCAGATTTCATTTCTGAATATCCACACTTTTTGTAAAAGTCTTTAGCTGAAGAAACAGAACATAAGTATGCCGCATTGAACCCTTTCGCCTTTGCCCATTTTTCTTCATCTAACATCATTTTTTTACCAACTCTTTTTCTTTGTAAGTCTTTATCTACTTCAACTGAAAAATAAGTCATTTGCAATTTTTTATTATTGTTTTTAAGGTGTTTCACAAGTTATTAGGCAAAACTGTAATGAAATATAGCATTTTTTAATTTATATTTTTGTAATTAAAAATATTTCAAAATAAATGAAAATCTTTAATAAAAAATAGTTTGTAATATTTGATAAGTTTTGGTATACTGAAGTAACAACTTACCCAAATCAAATTCCACAGAGTCTTTTTTATCATAAAATTTGAAAACTTGCACGTGTCCAAGTATTTTATGGGAATTCGTACAAGTGTCTATATAAACTAATGATGTAGGAAGCTTATCGCAAGACTCAAGAATACTATAGATAAATAAGATAATTATAAAATAGTTTTAACACTAAAAGTCACTTGTTGTGTGATATCTATGAATAAAAACAAAAATTTCATACTTGTTTTAGTACTTTTATATGTATAATAAAAGTTAATTAAAACAAGAACTTATATATAAAATCTTACTAAAACTAACGTATCTGAACAACGTATGAGTTGACAGCATCGATACCTGAAACCAAGATGTAGTTTATGAATTGGAAATACTTTCATAACTTTGCTTATTTAAGCGTTATTATTTTTGTAACTATTTGTCTGAAAAGTTTTGGTTAATTATTTCAATTTTAAAATTTAATTTTAAGGTGGTTAATATTGTATAACTTTAAAATGATAATGAGGATAGGAATGAGTATTAACTAAATTACTTTTTAAAGGATAGCATACTTGAAGATGATCTGAGCACAAATATAGCTGAAAAGAGCAAAGTAAGCAAATAAAAAAAATTATTTTTTAATCTTTTATATTTTTATTGTTTAGACTTTAATTTTTATTAACTTTTAACACTTTTTGGTTAGATGGTTAGAGATGAGCGTATAAATAAACAAAACTTTAAAAAAATATGCTGATTTAGGCAGTTTTTTAGCTCAAACTAGCCTTTTAGTATACTTTTCTCTTATAAAGTCTTTAAAAGGTATTTCACTAAATTAATTAACCAAACTTTTGTACGAAGTATAAAGTTACTTACAAGTAATTACAATTTTTAAAGTCTTAAAAGTCTTTAATTTTATTTTTTTTTTCGTACATTTTTAAAACCCTGTATGCTTTATAGATTTCTGAATACATAAAAAAAATGTTTTGTTTTAACTTAAAATATCTTGCTTAATTAATTTATTGATTTTCGCTTTTAAAGGTATGAAAAAATAAGTCAAATAACAAATTATTAAATGCTTTGCTTTTATGAAAACAAATAAACAAATAAAGAAAACAAAATAAATACTAAATAACAAAATAAACAAAATAACAAACTATTGTAAAAATACATTTTTAACCAATTTGATTAAAGTAAGTCTCAGAAATGGAGTGTAAAAGTAATAGTATTGAGTAAAGTAAAGAGTAGTTCAATTAAAATTTTATTCATTAAATATATTTTTAAACAAACTATATCTTATCAAAAATAAGAGTATTTTTAAAAAACACAAAATCACAGTCTAAAGAACAATATAAATTTTAATTTCTACTAGTTTACGCTAAAAATTGAAGAAAATTTCTGATTGAGTTAGATTACTGACTTTCAGATTTATAATACCTTCTAAATGTCAATAACTTAATTAATATTTGATTTGAGGATTTACTTAAAAATTATTCACAGAAATTCACAACTGACTAAACAAATTTGCAAAATAATTAGAAAGAATGAAAATAAAATAACTTAAGTTAGACTACTTTAAGATTATTACAAATTTTAAATTAAAATTAATATCATCCCACATCAAATACAAAAAATATTTTAAGGCTAAAAAACTTATCACATCAAAATCATTAATTTTAAAATACAAAATGACCTGATTTGAAATTAAAATTAAAAAAGTTGTTATTAAAAGAGAATTATAGGAAAGGTAAAAGTTTAATCCAGATTGTTTTAATTTACACAGCCTTAAAAGTTTTCTGACTTTACAACAAGTGCTTTGTTTTGGTAAAAAAAATTTATAAGTTAATTACTGTTTTAAAAGTGATTTATGAAAATTGCACAAGAAATTAAAAATAAATGGATTGCTATTTTAATAAAACATACTACTAACCAAAAATTATAATTCAAATCATTGACCAAGAAGTAAACCAACTCGCTAAAAATACACCTTTTAAATTTTAGCTAACTAACTAACGTATAGTTTGTAGAAAAATTTTAATGAAATAGTAAGAAAATAAGTTTTATCAGTTACAAAGTTGTAAAAAAAAATGTAAAATTTTATAGGTTGCTGGTATTTTTAATAAAATTTAAAAAGAATATAACTTGTTGATGAATAAAAGATTTATTTTATAAATAAATGCAGAATCAAACCAAAGGTAAAAGTACATAACAGACCTTAATTCTCTTTCAACAAACATTCAATTATGTACGAGCAAATTTTGAAACCTGATTAATTTTTAGAGGTCTTTTATATTCAACATTCATATATTAAAACATCAAAAAATTCACAATATTTATTATCATATATAAAGTTTCTTAGTAATATAAGTTTTCGTAGTTTTAATCTT
Source organism: Thalia democratica (assembly GCF_965202585.1). Taxonomy (NCBI): domain Eukaryota; kingdom Metazoa; phylum Chordata; class Thaliacea; order Salpida; family Salpidae; genus Thalia; species Thalia democratica. Next base: position 102,070,563 of record NC_139166.1, on the reverse strand, counting down.
GAGAGATTTTTTACATTCAACATTCATTTATTAAAACTCAAAAAAAAACGACAATCAATCTTTATTAAAGTATCTTAGTAAACAAAGTTTTAATGAACAGTTTAAGACTCTTTTTTATCCATTTTATTTCTATTTATATGACATGCACAAAAAAAAAATGTTTTGATGTTATTTAAAAACAATTAACTAATAAGTTATGTTTAAAACAAAAGTAAACTCTATAATAAATAGCTAATATTTTGGAAAAAAGGTATATGTTATTTAGCATAAGCCAGTTTATAAAATAACTTGTACTTTGTCTTTAATTAAAATTTTTGTTACAAAAATTAAGATAACTACTCAAAAGATTGATAAAATATAACAAAATCACTTAGCCTACTTAAAAATAATAGTATTTGAGAAAAAAAATGTAAAATATACATTTTGTAAAATTATGAACTTAGCAATACATAATTAATATATTAAGGTAAATTAAAAAACTCAAGGCTAATTTACACTTCTTAAAATACTTAAATTAAATAAAAAGTTTTAATGTATGTACATTGTACAGTGTACACTCATTAATTAATTAAACTTATTCTTAAAATCTGTTTAAAATCATGTACAACTAACATCCACTATTTTTTAATCCAACTTTTGAATAATGTTTTACACATTTAGCTTTTAACTACAATAAAAGATTTAAGTATGCTAAACATAACTAACTAAATTCAAATGAATTAACATCAGTCCTTTTTTAAGAAACCACTATTACCACTGCTATTTTGTATTTTGATAGGTGAATTTTGAGCCATTTTTGTCAATTCGACATTCAGCCAAACAAAATGGACTTGCACTGCACGCACACAAGGAGGTTGCAACTATTTACTTCACGAAAACTAAATTTAATAAGGAAATGCTATACCTTTTCTTAGTGACTTTACCAATTATATATAACTTTTAAGTATAAAACAAACACATGGTTTTTCGATTTTAAACAAACTAATACTAAGGTTTAAATTCTTTTTTTGTTGTACAACAAAGCGATTTCAAGGAAACAACTAAGTTATTCTATCTGAATTTTAATCAACAGTCTGAACTGTTTTTAACAAAAGTTTTTGCTAGTTTTTTTTTAAAATAGATAAAAAGATTTATAGTTTCATGATTTTAGTAATTTTAGTTCAGTTTGAAGTTATTTTATTTGTGATAATCAACTAATTAAAAAATCGCTTTTGAAATTAAAATAAACTAGTGAAATGTATTTGTTGCAACTTAACTCTTAAATCAAAAAGCCGCCCAATTTTAATTAAAGTAGATTAAGAGAAGGGACTTCGCGAACACAAACACCCATTTTAGAAATTGTACCACCACGCTACCAATTATAGAATAACTGCAGAGGTCGGTTCCACCAATGTGCAATGATGAAACCTCACTCTGAAGCAACAGCATGCTTGATTGCAGTTTACGCTTCTTGCTGTTAAGTTTAATTTACTGTCACCTCTCGCGAAAATACGCACATTTAAAAAAGAAACAGTTGGTTTGATGGTAGTATTATTGTGACATCAAGGTATAAGCAAGAGAAATAAAAACAAACGTAAAAAGAATATTTTTTTAAATCATTCAACATTCAGAAATCTTAAACCTTGATATCTTATTGACCATTTTGTTGTTTATAAAACGACCATTTTTGTACACTTCTAGTTCTATTCTGTTACATAATGTAACAATTCTTCTATATTTAGCTACCCAAAGAAATTCCAAAATGAGTAAATCTCATAGATTAAAATAAAGTATTAAAAGGTTAGTCTTCTATTAATGTTAAATTTTATTAACTTTTATTTTTTAAAAGCATTTTGCTACATTAAAAATTACTTTACTTATTATTAGTGATGTACCGGACCCACAATTTCGGGTCCGGCAGGACCCGGATCCGGACTTTTTTTTTTAAATTAGAATCCGGCCGGAACCGGATCCGGACTTTATTTTTCAAATTAGAATCCGGCCGAAACCGGATCCGGACTTTTTTTTCAAATTAGAATCCGGCCGGATCCGGATATCAGACAAAAATGGCAATATCCGGCCGGACCCGGACTCGGATAGTGAGTCCAGTACATCAGGTTTTTAAAAACTTAAAAAAAAACTTTAATCTAATAATAAGTAGAACAGTTAGCCACAAGGTTTACAAATTTAGGTGTTATTTACAATTAAAAATCTGAAATCAAGTTCTTGAACAAAATTAACTAGAAAATTACAAAATATTGAAAACTGGATCAGCTCGAACTCATTCAAAATCAAAAAAAAATAGCCAGAATTTTTATAAAAAACTAAACTAGCCTGAGGCAGTCCAAGATTTTCTAAAAGTCCCAAAAATTTTCAAACTAGCAGGGTTGCCATTGTTTAAGTCAATAAAACTAGCTAGAGTGAGTATAAACAAGCCTGAGTCAAAATGAGATTTTTAAAAACTTAAAATATTACTTTAATCTTAATCAGTAGCAAAGGTTGACAATTTGGTAGTAAAGTTGTGGACTGATTGTGGTACACTTAACTTATTAGTACTACCCATAATAACTAAATCCTACTTTATTTAATTAATATCTAACAAATACTAAATTCTAACTGAGACTATTTTCTATAATCAGACACGACAGTTTTGAGTGATGAATCTTTTATATAAAACACAACTAGAACTACTAGCATATAAAAACTATTAATTACTTTGGTAACACTTTAAAAACTGGAAGCTATTTAAATCTATATCAAAAGACTTAAAACAATAAACTAAAAATTAAGTAAAACTTTTAGTAAACAAGAAACTATTAAATTTTTTATAAACTATTAAACTATAAACCTGGCTTAAATATTTAAACATTTAAACACCAGTTTAAATATTCACTGTTTAAACAAAACACTACTTAGAATAAGCATTCACAAAAAAGTTCAAGATATTCTGTTGCTTCAAGCTGCACACCAAACTATCTAACTGCTTACATATAAACTGCCTGTCATGTTCTGATGTTTTGTTGCATCAGTATTTAGTTTGAAACATTTCGTCATATGTTATTATGTTGTTTATTGTGCAATGTCGGACACAGGCATCAAAACCTGAGCCACTTAAACAGGACACACAAAAAGAGAAAAAGAAAATAAACTTATGTTCAAGACTTTAAGATATTATAGATATATATATATATATATAATTTAAATAACAAAACAAAGTTAAACACAATATGATATACAAATGAACTAAATTAAAAATTCAATTCAAAAATTCAAAAAATTCAAATTTATATATTACTCAGTACACACAACAAAGAAGTTTGTCTAATATCATCGCTTATAAAAGAAAAATCATAATTACGAAAAAAATAAGTATACTAATAATTTGTAGGGGGAGGCGTAGGGAAACGAATATTTTTTCTTTTGTTTATAGTGGAAAATTAGTGAATTTTACTGGTATTTATTGTATTTAAATCAAATCTTTTTAGCTTTAAACGAAAATGTTCTATCCCCTCACAAGATACTATATCCTGAGGTAGTCTGTTCCACATAGCTTTTGCTCTGTGAAAAAATGCGCCTTGCCACTGACTGTTTTGAAAATCATGTTTAAATTTTATTTTCAAATTATTTCCTCTTAGTTAATATTTATTTTTGGAAAAATTAAAATCTCGTTAAAAAAACTTTTATATTTGCCATTGATAATTTTGTAAAGAGTTAATAGATCAAATTTCCATTTTCTATATTCCAGTGATTTCAAGCCAAATTTAATCATTCTATCATTATATGATGTGTAAGATATGTTGCAACGACTACAAATATGACGGGTAAAACTCCTTTGCACAGGTTCAATTTTATTAATATCATTTTTTAAATGGGGTGACAAACTTTGGGTACTAAACTCAAGTTTAGGGCAAATTTATGTTTTAAATAGTTTCTAAAGACCCCAGTAGGCACATTTACAAACTACTAAATATTTTCTTGATATGGACAGAAAATAGACTCGACAATAAAATTTTCTCTTCTCGTTTATTACCAAAAGTCTTAAACAAGCTTGATTCGCCTTGCCGGCTCACTCGCCTCTCCGTCGTTGTGTCGTTTCCACGCCAATAAATCCGACTCGCGTCTATCCCGTCAATAATTTCGCCGAATCGCGTCTGCATGCTAAATTTGAAACTCTTTCTCTAAAATTTATTTCACGCTTCTTTTTCTCATTTTCTATTCTCAATACGAATCGTGACGTCACTTAAAACATTGCATTTTCTTTAACTTCAACTCTTCGGAAACAAGATATAAAACGAATCATAAAATGTAATGAGTGGTTGGTTACAAGACTTTATTAGATAAGACATCGTTAGTTTGCTCATCTGTTGTTTTTTGCGTGTTGTATGTTAAAACACATTTTCAAACATTTTTACTTTAACTTTAAAAATATTAATTCATAATTGACAACAGTAAAGCTGAGAAATATTCTTAAAACTGCTATTGAGCAAACTTTGAAATTGCTATAATTTTTTGTTGAAAGCTTTGAAATAAAGTAATTGTTTTTTTTATATTTTAAAGAAGCTTCTAAGATAAAAGTTCTAATAATTTTTTAAATAAGTCGATTGTTCATAAGATAGCTTTATTTTGTAATTAGTTATCTAACTTATTCTAAGCCACTTTAACATTGTTTAAGTACATGGTTAATTTATTTGTATAAATATTTAATTTATTTCACAGCTACTGTGAAGCTGTTTCAAACTAAAAACGCTGGAACACTCAGGTTTCTTCATGCTTAGAATATTTGTACTGTATACTGATACTTAAGTTTGTTAGGACATTAAAGCATACGTAAGTGTTAGACTAAAAGTACATCTTTGAACTAATACTGTTTAAATTTTAAAGTAGTTATGTCTTTATATAGCTTCAGGTCATTTAAACAGTAATAGTCAAAGTTATAAACATGAGATTAGTAGCTAGAAAATTAAAAATTTACAAGAATTTTTCAAAAACAATGTATAGCTTCATTAATTAGTAAAATAATTGGGATTCTCCTTTTTATGAAAACTATAGCAAACACTAATAAATACAATCAAGGTTAGCTTAAGTTTACAAAATGTATTATATTACATGTTAGATAACTTATTACAGCTCTTAAAACGCTTTAAGCTACTATAAATAAGAAAATAGCATTTAATTTTACTAAACAGCTTGTTATAAAAATATTGAGGAAAGCTCTTTCGAATTATTAGTTTGTAATTGTTAACTTTATTTAAAAGAATTTTTAGTAAAAATCTATAAAAATATACCAAATTTTTGATAATCTTGTAAAAAGTAGTTAAAATATTTGATCTACTTTTAAATTTTTAACAAAAATACTTGTTCAAAACGTTTGACGTATTTTGAAATAAAAAAAAAACATAGTCAACTTATTTTAAAGTAATTTTTAGAGTAAAATAACTGTACGGCTAATAAAATTTAAACCAATTTAAAATACTAGGCAAATCAACTCAAAAATATTTTTCAAAAAATTTTGGTAATATTTACAAACTATTGAATTGAAAATAACATCGACCAACTTTTTTTGTCTAGTAACGATATTAATTACAACATTTTTAAATTTAACACCAGTATTAGAAAGCTGTTATAAATAAATAATTTCAAACAAAACTGCTTTTTAAAAATATGCTAAAAAATGGTTATTCAAACTAACGTACATTTTATAAAGTTGTATAAATTGATAACACTAGCACTTTTTTATTTTTTCTTAGATTTAATGAAGCACCAACTATAGTTACCTTTATCAAAGTTTTGTTTTATATTACTCTTTAGTTAGTCTTTTTAATTTAATGTAAATTTTTTTATATTGTTCACTAAATTATATTAGAAAAAAAATAAATGAAATTTATTAACTTTCAAAACTGCATTTTCAAAAAAGAAAGCTTTATTTTTTTTGAGATAAAATTAATTTATACAGTTATCTTCCTTTATAGTACCAAAATATGTTTCTGTGTGTTAATGGATTAACACACTTCAACTGGGTTCTCTAACAAATAAATACTGTACTTAAAAAATTGAAGCTAAAGTAGGTGAATACATGTATTCTTTAAATATAGATAATTTCTACAGATTTTAAAAAGTTAATAGCTAATAATAGGTAAAACACTTAATGTCAAATCCAGCTGTTACAGAACTATATAGTATTTAAAATTATTAAGTCTAAATTAAGTAAAGTAAACTAAAATACACAACAAAATTACAAATCATTATAAAAACCACTTAAATGAATATAATGAATAAATAGTTTAAATTTATTCACCGTTGCTATAGATTGAACAAAATCTATCTTTTATTTACCGTTGCTAATGATTAAACATAATAGATGTATTTCATTCAATAATTAGCAACGGTTTCTTTTTCGGTTGGTTTCTTTTTTATTGTGCTTAATTTTCAAAAATTAGCAGTAAAAACCAAACTAATCGCAGTTTAATGTTGTTTCACTAAATTATTTGAAAGGATTACTAATTGTTTGACTTACTTAAGCATACAACAAAAAATGTTAAGAAAAGTAGAATAAACGATTAAGTTGTTAGTTAAGCAAAAACGCTTGGTTTATTTATTGTTACAGGTTTATACGAAAACGAATAGATATCGACTACTCGTTTAAAATTTAAAACGTTGATTAGTATACCATACATTATTTGGCCTCAATATATTTACTACAAAAATATTTTGGTTTCTGTGCAGTAAAATGATATCATTTTGCGTTTAAAACTTATTAAAACTTTAAGTTCCCAAACATTATAACTAAAAAATATATATTTAAAGATTATACTCAAATACCAGTTTCTTTAATTATCTATTAAAAATTTATTAAACATGTTTTCTATTTTTTAAAAGTTGTTAAAAACAAATTTTTTTAAAAACAATAAATCAAGAAAGACAAAATTAAACTAAAATACTTTATAAAACAAATATTGAATAATTGAATAAGACTAGGAATCGTTGTTGTTGTTACAATCAACAAACAACTTACTTTTTTATATTAATTAAATGCAGCTATCAGTAACCTGCAACAAATAATCATCAGCAGACTAGTTTTATAATACTTTTACATTATATATTATTTTTGTGCCGTTTATTTTATCTAAATTTGTTCTTAAGAACTACAGATCTTTACTTGAGAAAGAAAATACTTTTTCACATAAACCACTTTATTCTATATTTACAAAGCTTCGTTATATTTATGCTTGTTAAGTTGAATTGATTGTTTTACGTAAAACTAGTAGAAATAGTATCATTTTGGGTTTACTACTTTTTATTGAGTTGTTCTTTGTTTATATAAATAAACTTAACATTAAATAATGTTTTTAAGTCCTACATAATCATTTTAACTTTATTTTGTCTTTATTCTTAGAAAAAAAAAATTTCAAAGTTTTTTTTTTCAAAGTGTAAATGAAAATACGTTAAAGTATTTTTAATACTCTAACGTTTCTAGTAGTATTTTTTTTATTATGCTTTTTATTACAAGCAGCCAATTATCCTTTTTAAGTAATAAAAGAAAACTATTAATTTCTCAATATAACCAACTAATACATTCGATTGCAGTTCGTGTCTCAGATTTTTATTGATATAAAGTCAGTATAAACTGAAAAAATTATTTAATTAAAAACAATATTTGTGGTTAAGCTATACTTATTGTTTATGATATAATAAAAATATCAATTTCATCTTAATAAGCAAGTAGTTTTAAACTAAATATCATTATCCTAGATTACATATATGATTCAACTTAGGTAAGGTTGAAATTACAACAAACACAAGTTTAAAACAAGTCTTTAAATAAATAAAAAATTTTGGTAATTATTTTTCGTAGTATTTCAGATATTTGTAACAGCTTTCCAGTAGCTGTATAATTATATTATATAACTTAAAAACATTAAAAATAAAAGTTTTGTCGACCAATAAACCTTAGGCTATACATAATAGATTTGTGATAAGCTTAAACAATATAAATTTTTTCGTGTGTACTCACAGTTAGCTTCATATTTTAAAACACCAATATAAATTCGATAAGTTTTATGTGTTAACAAAACAATAACTACTGCTTTTATTTTACAAAAGTTGAAATGTTTTTTCTCTTGCTAACTTGTAAATGGATGTATAAAACCTTTCAGTAAAGTCTTTTAGACTGTCAACTTTGATAATTTCAACTTTGATAATTTGGTAAAAATCGCTTCTTTATTATTATATTATTATATTGTTAATTGTGCAATGTTGGACTCAGGCATCAAAACCTGAGCCACTTAAACAGGACACACAAAAAGAGAAAAAGAAAATAAACTTATATTCAAAACTTTAAGATAAGTTATACATATATATATATACAAACATAATTTAAATGGAAACACAAAGTTAAACACAATATGATAAACAAATGAACTAAATTGAAAATTCAGTTCAAAAAATTCAAATTTATATATTACTTAGTACACACAGTAAAGAAGTTTGTCTAAAATCATGGCTTATAAAACAATATTCATAACTACAAAATATATAAGTAAACTAATAGTTTGTAGGGGGGAGGCGTAGGGAAACGAATATTTTTTCTTTTGTTACAGTGGAAAATTAGTTAATTTTACTGGTATTTATCGTATTTAAGTCAAATCTTTTTAGCTTTAAACGAAATTGTTCTACCCTCTCACAAGATACTATATTCTGAGGTAGTCTGTTCCACATAGCTTTTGCTCTGTGAAAAAATGCGCCTTGCCACTGACTGTTTTGAAAATCATGTTTACATTTTATTTTCAAATTATTTCCTCTTAGTTGATATTTATTTTGGGAAAAATTAAAAAACTGGTCAAAAAAACTTTTATATTTGCCATTGATAATTTTGTAAAGAATTAATAAATCAAATTCCCATCCTCTATATTTCAGTGATTTCAATCCAAATTTAATCATTCTATCATTATATGACGTGTAAGATATGTTGCAACGATTACAAATATGACGGGTAAAACTCCTTTGCACAGATTCAATTTTGTTAATATCCTTTTTTAAATGGGGTGACCAAATTTGGGTACTAAACTCAAGTTTAGGGCTAACGTATGTTTTAAATATATTTGTCAGAATTGAAGCAGAATTAGTTTTAAAACTTTTCAATATTTGATAACATGTAGTTTTTGCAATCTTATATAAATAGTTGATATGTTCATTCCATTTCAAATCTTTGGAAATATAAATTCCTAAATCTTTAAAAACTTTAATTTCTTGTAACTTGATGTTATTGATTAAGAGGTCAGTTGGAGAAGATTCTTTTTTGTTAATGGTTAGAATTTTACATTTGCTAGGATTTAAGTTTAGTTTTCTTGTTTTTAACCATATGTAAATATTATCTAAAGATAGTTGTAATGAAGTATTTGATTGACTAAAGATTTTGGCATCATCTGCAAATAAGCTTAACTCACTTTTAATATCAATGTTTGAACAAATATCATTAATATAAATTAAAAAGAGAAGGGGACCAACTACACCACCTTGTGGTACTCCACTGTAGATTGTTAAAGAGTCAGAAAGCGTATTATTGATGAGTACTCTTTGTGATCTATTATTTAAAAAGTTATCAAACCAATCAATTAAGCTTTCATGTAGCCCATACTGATTTAAAATTTTTAATAATCTTTTGTGTGATACTGAATCAAAGGCTTTTTGAATATCCGTATAAACTACTTTAGTAAATTCATTTTTGAGATAAGGAACTAACCAAGAATGTAAGCATGTTAACAGTTGAATGGTTGATGAGCGGTTTGGAACAAAACCAAACTGTTTGTTAGTTAATAATTTGTTATCAAAGAGGTGATTGAGAATTTTTACAGATACAATATGTTCATAAATTCTTGAAAAGCCACTTGTTAGAGATATTGGTCTGTAATTTAATGCATCGTGTATATTACCTTTCTTGTGCACAGGAATAATAAAAGATGTTTTCCATTGTTTAGGAACATCAGATAGTGTTTAGAATAACTAACATTTAAAACTATTATGAAAACACATAAAATTTTGTACTAATAAATTATTTTTTGTGAAATGATCAATTTACGTAACTATTCCCTTATTTATAAAACTTTTTTTTTTGTATTACATATATTAAACTTCTCTTTAGTTAAAATTATTTTCCTGCAATAACACGTTTTAAATTGCAACAATTCAGCCTAAATTAAAGTTTTTTTGTTTGTCTATATTGTATCAAAGTTATGATTTTTGCGTTAATTTTTAATACATGAAATTATTATTCAATTAAAGCCATTATAAATAAAGCTTCTTTCTTAAATATGTTCTATTATCTGTTACAAACGTTTTTTAAAAGAAAAATTTATATAAAGTTTAGTAATATAGCTAATGATTGCATTAAATAATTTTCATTACTTTACTTAAACAAAAGAAAAACATATTTAAATATTTAAGATATAAAAAAACTTGTTATACGACTTTAATATATACGATACTTAGTGTATTTTAGGAATACTAAAACTCAAAAAAAAAAAACAGAAGAAATTACAAAAATCAGCTGTAAATAATTTATGATAAGTCACCTCTATTGGCCGTGACTAGTTTTCTTTGTTATTAAAATTTCAGACCGGTAAATTGTACTATACTGGTTTTTAAACATTTTAAGAAACTTATAACTGTAACTTGTATTCTAAAATAGAAGAAAACTATTGAACAACAAATTTTTTTAGTTGCTTAAGTTAAAAAACTATTTTAAGATTTTATAAATAATTCAAAATCTTTTATATACGCTTTAGTATATATTTATTACCAAAAAACGTTAAGTATGACTGGAGTGTTTTATTAAAAATTCTTCTAAGAGTATTGTTCTATAAACGAAACTGGCAAATATGCAACCAAAAAGGGCTTAAATTGTTTATAATCCTAATTGAACAAATAAAGTACTGATTGCAATACATCTATTTAAGTGTTTAAATCCTAAAATGATAATAATCATTTTAAATGGTTTGTATTTTCTCATAACTTTTAGTCACTTCATAAAAAAAAGTTGTTTTAAGTTTACTATATGTGGTATAAACTAAAATTTTGATGTTCAAAATAAAAACACTGACAGCTTCTATGTTAAAAATAATGTTTGTTTTCTTTTTGTATTTATTGTAAGTTTTTTGTTACAAAGAAGTAAAACGAAGATTAATACAATGGTAAGTTTAAATGACTAAAAACTTTTAAGTTTGAGAATGAAAAAATAATAATACAGCTACTAAAAAACTGTTACAAATTCCAGACGAATTGAACAAGGAATTTTTTAAAGTTCATTGGTTTGTATAACTTAGATTAATACTGCTGTATGTTGTATAATAAGATGACTCACATTAGTCATTTGAGTATTTACTCTTTAAAACTAAGTTTAACGTTTCATCTTTTGCATTTGTTCTAACTTTAACGGAACGTCGAAGACCATTAATTAATCTACCTATATTTACAACTAAAGGTTTTCATTAAAAAGTTTAAACATAACTGACTCATTTTCGAAAGAAGTTTATTTATTAATTTCGTTTAGCTCTCTTCAGAATAACATTGCTAAAAACTATGAATATTGTAGAGTAATTTTAGTTATATATAATGAATTTGAAAAGTCTAACAAAAAATAGTTACGTCATAAAGTATAAAAGTCTGTTTAGAAAAAGTTTGAAAAATAGAATAGAGCTGTACTGAACTAACTTGAAGTAATTTATAAGACAAAATTGCTAAAACAAAAACATTTAAAATAGTAGAAATTTTTACCTTAAACTAAATTAAATAAAAAGCACATTAAAAAATACGACAACAAAAATAATACTAATTAAGACCCTATTTGTAAAGTTTTAAATTGTAAAAATCTCTTTGTTTGCAAATTTTTGGCTCGCGAGATCTAATAAACAGAGATTCTAGAACTGAAAGATGGTAGGTGTTTCTAGCTCGGGATAGGATTTCAAACCTATTATCCAGGTAGTTCTCGGCACAAACAGGGTTGTTGAGGAGGTGCTGATGAATAGATGACTGTTCACCTTTAGGCTTCACGTCGTCATTAAAAATGAACCTTTTAAGCTTTTTCGTGACATGCTGCTCTCGCCTGACGTGGAAACGTTGAGATGTACGACCTACGTAGTCATTTCCGCAATGACATTTAAATATGTAAACTACATTACTCAAATCATGGGTAGGTGTGGCATCTTTTACGATTCCGTTAAGTGGGCGGTTGGTGTTGTACACAACACGTAGCGAAACGCTGTTAAAGGTGGATTTTATAGCCAATGAAGCTTGCTTAGCCAGTCCTATTGAGTTTTCACCCATATAAGGAAGGCGGAGGTACACTGGGCAAGGATGTGGACCGAAAAAAGGTAAGCGATTCATTTTGGACCTAGTTGCCTTAATTGTCTTCTTGATGACTGTTTCGGGGTTCAAGAAGACAATTAAGGCAACTCAGTCCAAAATGAATCGCTTACCTTTTTTCGGTCCACATCCTTGCCCAGTGTACCTCCGCCTTCCTTATATGGGTGAAAACTCAATAGGACTGGCTAAGCAAGCTTCATTGGCTATAAAATCCACCTTTAACAGCGTTTCGCTACGTGTTGTGTACAACACCAACCGCCCACTTAACGGAATCGTAAAAGATGCCACACCTACCCATGATTTGAGTAATGTAGTTTACATATTTAAATGTCATTGCGGAAATGACTACGTAGGTCGTACATCTCAACGTTTCCACGTCAGGCGAGAGCAGCATGTCACGAAAAAGCTTAAAAGGTTCATTTTTAATGACGACGTGAAGCCTAAAGGTGAACAGTCATCTATTCATCAGCACTTCCTCAACAACCCTGTTTGTGCCGAGAACTACCTGGATAATAGGTTTGAAATCCTATCCCGAGCTAGAAACACCTACCATCTTTCAGTTCTAGAATCTCTGTTTATTAGATCTCGCGAGCCAAAAATTTGCAAACAAAGAGATTTTTACAATTTAAAACTTTACAAATAGGGTCTTAATTAGTATTATTTTTGTTGTCGTATTTTTTAATGTGCTTTTTATTTAATTTAGTTTAAGGTAAAAATTTCTACTATTTTAAATGTTTTTGTTTTAGCAATTTTGTCTTATAAATTACTTCAAGTTAGTTCAGTACAGCTCTATTCTATTTTTCAAACTTTTTCTAAACAGACTTTTATACTTTATGACGTAACTATTTTTTGTTAGACTTTTCAAATTCATTATATATAACTAAAATTACTCTACAATATTCATAGTTTTTAGCAATGTTATTCTGAAGAGAGCTAAACGAAATTAATAAATAAACTTCTTTCGAAAATGAGTCAGTTATGTTTAAACTTTTTAATTAAAACCAGTACCAAAACCAAACTATTTAAAGGTTTTCAATAATGTATTCATACAATTAAAAAATACATTTCAAAAGTATTTAACTTTTTTAACGTTTCTAAACTGTTAACCTTTGTAATCTTATAATTATTCTTCCTTCTAAATTAAGTTATTATAACAAAACAATACATTTTGCGAATTATTATAAGGAAACAACAGTTACTTATCATTGTTGTCTTTAAACTGCAAATAAAAATTAAATGCAGTATTAAAATATTTTCGTTTGTTCGACGAAACAAGTTTTAAAATTGTATAAATTAAATTAAGTTTACTGTTTCTCATAAATAGATAAATTTATAACAAGTGACAGCAAACCTGCCTAAAATATGTATTTATACATTTATAAGTACGTATAAATCAGTTTTGAATAAACAGATGTATCAACCATCAAGGTGTAGAGTAATAAATTCTTGTATCAATCAAATTTACATTTACTAAAATTGTAACAACTTTCTTTTCGCTGTGATGTTATAAAGACTACTTTCAATTCAAAATACATTAAATATTAGTCAACTTTTATTTATCCATATGTTTAAAAAACTTTTAAACAATTATTTTAATCATTTGTAATTTTAAATAACAAATTAAAAATAAACCCATTTTAAAACCTTAAATTAATTAACAGTACTCAAAGTTACTTAAAATACTTTATAATGACTACTGAAAAATAATTAAAAAAGTATTTGATACCACAGCTATTGTAAAATTGTTACAAACTAGTGTATTTAGAATAAAAATAAATAAGTATATTCTCATTCCGAGTGTAAAACTATAAAAAACATAACATATAAAATAAATTCGTATTGATCAATAAAAAGTGGTATTACTATGTTTAACAAGCTTGCGACACATAAAGTTAAATTTTAAAACAGTTTTAAAAGCGACACAAAAATTAACAACGTTTAATAAAGTTTAGATTTGAAAGACTTTTTATAAAGTTTACAAAACGTTGTTATTTCTTAAAAAATAAGTAGAATAAAAAAAGATTGTATTTATTTTTTTCTTTATCACGTGTACAACTCTTTTTATGAATCTGACAAATTATACAGCTACATTAAAATAATTAGAAAACTTTAAAACAAGCATAAACTTCAATTTTAGTACCGTTTCCAAACATCCTTTTTTAAAAATAAAAAATGTAAGCTCCAAAAACAAAATTTACATTTTACATTATTTACCTTGGTGTTTTTAGCTAGAAAACTTTCTATAAATGGCGCACTTATGTTACAACCTATAAATGATATAGATAGTTTTGATATTACTCAATTCGTTTATTTTAAACAGACCAAAGTTTAACTGGAAGTGTTTTGAATACTAAAAATATGTTAGTCACAATCCAACATTTTTTTAAATTGAAAAATTCTTGCAAACTTGCTCAGCTTAACAAAAAGAAAAAAAAATTGCATCTTATTAGTTTACGTATGGTTTTAAACTATAACAAGTAGTATTATCAGTCTACAGTACATAAACTTAACAATTCTTGAAAAAATGGGTTTTTATTGTGATACAGTTTTTAGCAGCTTTCTAGCAGCTGTAAAACATTATAGTTGTTAATACAATAACACTACAATATTATTCTTAAACAAATAATATTTTAAAATTGCATAAAAAAAGTATTTATACAGTTGTTAAAAAAAGAGTAACTTTACTGTAACCTTTAGAGTTAAAGTAGTATTCTTATTTATCATAAGTACTTTGCTACAGATGATGTGCTTTTAGAATATATACTTAGTTTCAGTTTCGAAGAAGTTTGTCTGTATTGTTGGAAACTTACCAATTAGAAACTTAAATAGATTTTAATGGTGTAAATATACAACTATACGATAAAAAACAACAAATGGTTGTATTTACTTGTAATATATAAAGCCGTGTATCATTAGCTAGATTTTTAATAAGTATTTCTAACAGCTACTTAATAGCTGTGGCTAAGTATTATTGTTTTTACTAAGTCTATCCTTAATGTCGTAGACAAGACATGATAAGGTATCTAAAACTCGATAACCTAAATATTATTTGTGTACCGGGTCGTAGGATATTCTAATTGTACTTTTATTTATAGCAAACAAACATTTTGGTAATTAAATCTTAATGTTTAATTATAAAGAATTTCAAGTTTATAATTCTTGATAATGAAATTTGTGTTAGTTTTTTCTTCATTTCTAATTATTATCAGAGATTTGACACAAGAGTTTCCTACTTAAGTAGAAAACAAGCAATAAATTAACATGTTAGAACTATGTGAACTATGAAAAACAGAACTTTTATTTTAATATAAAATTTATCACTATTATTCAACAGATTTCACAAAACTCTTCTAAGTCTAAGTTTCTACTTGTTACGTCATGGTTGTAAAATAAACATATAAAATTATTTATAAGCAAAATATAAAATATTAGAACTTTATTTTCAGCCAATCAATTTCTCATTTAAGTTTGAAACAGCTGTTTAATAGCTGTATAATATACAGGTTTGTCAACCCTTTAAGTTGTTATCAAATAATGTTTTCTTAAATGGTCTTAAGCAAAAACTAAATTTAGACTTTTTTATTTTAACAAAACTTTTGATATCTGATTTTTGTTAAGAAATAAGAATCGTTTTTACTTTTTATAAATATTTTGTTTTTTTGTTACTTTTTCCTTTTTTTAAGTGTATTATAAGTATTAACGAAAAAATATCTTAATTAATGATATTATATTTAAATTATATATGTTTATCTAACTATTACCTTGACCATAAGATCGAATTCTGAAACAGCTTCATATCAAATTAATGACATCAAAAGCTTTTTACTTAGCTTGAGCTCTTATTGAATAACATTTTACTCTAGTACAATAGTTGTCACAGAAAAATTTAGATAGAAAATAATATTTCTAGTTAAGTACATAATTTATCTAACTTATACAAGTTATTAAGTAGATTGTAACTTTTATCTTAGAACAAAACAAGATAGACAATAAAACTATAAAATAAACATTTATGAAAAACATGTACAAGTATAGATTAAGTTTTAGATACAGTTATTTTGATGTATTAGTTTTTCTTGCATTCCATAATCATAAAAATATAAAAGAACGTAATATCCTAGCTAAACTAAGTTTAGGGATGATTTACTAAATTGTGTTGAAGAAATAATAATAAACTGACTAAAAAAAATATTTAGAAAAAACATTAGAAAACTTAATTAACGATACGCTTTTATTTTGTTACAAATTTATACAAAAATGATGTGATATACCGACTACTCATTAAAAATACTGACGCCAAAAACGGAGCTGTGTTTTAATAAATATGGCTTCAATAATAACACTGCAAAAAAGCTTTGATTTTTGTGTATTTAACTGACGCCATATTGCGTTTAAAAAATGATAAAGCTTTAATATAATAGTTATCGTAAATTTAAAACTTATGAAAATTTTGTTTTATATAAGAATATTTAAAAAAGGGAAAAAAGACTATTTTACTAAAAGTTTTTTTCTCTAATGTTTTTTGAAATTATTTCCAAAAATGGTATACGAAAATTTCATTTCATATTTAGAAAATTCTGTTTTGGCAAAATCAAAAAAATATTAATAAAAAAATACATATTTTTAATTTTTTTAACATCTTTTTTATTTTTTATTTATTTTAAACTTTTATTTTAAAATTTTTTAAATTCGGCAAAGAACATTTCCCAATCGTTTTAGATAATTATCTCTAAAAAGGTAGAAGAAAATAACTTTTTAGTAAAATAGTCTGTTTTTCCTTTTTAAAATATATACCCACATAAATAACTTAAATTAAAGTTTTTTATACAAAGAAAAGTTATAATTTAATTTAATCTTTAATAAAATGTTCTTTTTTTTACTTACATATTAAGCAAAATTTTCAAAAGTTATTTTCTTCAGCAGGCTTAAAGCTGGGAAACTATTTTTTTTTTTGATGTCTAAATATGATTTTTCAACATCAAAAAAATTTACTAAACGAAATTTCAAAATCATTACTTTTGCGAGTTTATGTTTAATAACTTTTAGTTAAAAGTCGGTAACTAATAAAAAATACAAGTTTTATTATATCTTAAAGTACATAGAAATATGAACACTTGCTTTCGATGTTTAATATGTTTATTATTTTACTTAAGTAAATGCAATAAGTAAAAATTTAAGAAAAGCAACACTATTTTTCAAAATTATTTACTAATACAGTTTTTGTATATTACAGCTAAGGTGTTTTATCCCTTTACATTAAAAAAAGTTAACCATGATTTTAGAATATTTTAAACGAAAATAACCTAGTAATTTATACATTAAATATCTAGTTCGACTGAAAGTTGACAGCAAGAACTATTTAAAAAACAGTTTTAGCAAATTGTTTAAAAAAATGCTTCAAAACAATTATATCTATCATCATTGTTTACTGCTAGATAGAATTGTGTTTCTTTTTTGCACGTTTTAATTTAGATTAGAGGTGAAAAAATCATATAATTGTTCTAGAGTACAGACTTGCCACGTTCTACTCAGGATAGCTCATGATAGCTTGATATTCTAAAAGTACTAAGGATTATTTTGATATTTTTGTAAAACATTTTTTTTTTATTTATCGTATTCGCTCAACAGTGATGTCAAAAACATAATATGTTTATAAACCTTTTATAGTGATATAAACTTAATTTGTAAAATTAATTCAGAAGAAAATTTAATCATTAATAAAAATTTTTGTTTCTAAAAACAGAGTTTTTATATACGAGCAAACTAAAAACTTTTTTTTACACTCAGGATGTTCAATAAGCAACACGACTTAAGCATTATGTTCTAAGCTTTTTTTGCATCAAAATAGTTTCGCAAAGGGGTCATAAAAAGATAAATACTTTTATTTCAATTTAATTTTTTTTAATTAGTTTCTTGTGTCTTTTTTTTCGGTTTCAGAATATTTGTACAACAACATTAATTATTATAAATAAAAGCTCTAAAATTTAATAAACTATATAATTGTTAACTAATACGACGTATTTATGACCTTAAGTTTTAGTCTAGATTGCAGAGATGGTTTTTTTTTGAATAAAATGTAAAAAATGAGCAATGTAACACAGAGCTGTTGTGAAAATAAAATCAATTGAACAATCAAATTTATCACATAGAGAAGTATTAAATTAGTTTTTAATTTTTCACACTAGTTGTGTTTCCGGTAATTTCCTTTTACAGG
Source organism: Thalia democratica (assembly GCF_965202585.1). Taxonomy (NCBI): domain Eukaryota; kingdom Metazoa; phylum Chordata; class Thaliacea; order Salpida; family Salpidae; genus Thalia; species Thalia democratica. Next base: position 102,052,013 of record NC_139166.1, on the reverse strand, counting down.
ATTAAATGCGTACAGTGCCGATGAAAATATAGTTCTAATTAATTTCAAATTCAATTATTTTCCAAAAAGAGACCTGCCATACATTTAGGCTACCCTCAATACCTAAAACTAGTTTGAATACTAGACTACTCCGAGGCACCTTTTTTTCTAAAATACGGGTTATTTTTATTATTTTTACTAAATATTAGACTTCGATAACCTTAACAATATAAATTCAGTGGTTAAAGAAAATAATGTCAGAACATTTTCCTATATTTATATCTAATTTATAAACCTATTAGGATTTTTAAATTCTATTGGTTATATTCTTCTTGTATATTTTGTTATATAACAACTTTTAAATTTTAATCGTACAAAAATAACCTGTTCATAAACTTTTTTAAGCTTCTGCCAGTCGTTCCTCTAGTAAACTTTCAAAGATTAAGGGATTTTTAGTATAAGAAATATAACTTTCTATATTACTTAAACGTTGTAAATTTATCTGAATAACTTAATTAAAAAGATTTTTTTATTAACAAAACGTTTTGTTAAGAATTCCAATAATTTTTTTTTTTGAACAATTAGGTTATACGTTTTTGGTAAAATGCAATAAAAGTAAATGTAAATGTTTTGAAATACATTAATAACTAACTAATATTAAAAAAAAGAAAAAAGTGTTTAGAAAGATACACATGTTATAAAACACGCTAACAGTTTTATAAACAATTATTCAGATAGATAGAAAATATAAATAGCTTAGAAAAAACAAGTAACATAAAATTCATTTTTTGTTTATTTTTTTTATTTAAACTAAATTCTAAAATGTCTTAAAGTTTTTGTTAGATTTCTTTTTTGAACATTCCTTCATAAGCACCAGATTTTATTTCTGAATATCCACACTTTTTGTAAAAGTTTTCAGCTGAAGAAACAGAACATAATTATGCCGCATTGAACCCTTTCACCTTTGCCCAATTTTCTGCATCTAACATCATGTTTTTACCAATTCCTTTTTGCTGTAAGTCTTTATCTACTACAACTGAAAAATATGTCATTTAGGTATTTTTAATTGTTTATAAGGTGTTACAAAAGTTTTTAGGCAAAACTGTAATGAAATATATCATTTTTCTTTTTAGTTAAAAAATATTTTTAAATAAATGAAATTCTTTAATAAAAAATAGTTTTTAAAACTTGATAAGTATGAGTATTCTAAAGTAAAAACTTACCACAATGAAATTCCACAGAGTCTTTTTTATCATAAAATTTGAAAACTTGCACGTGTCCAAGTATTTTATGGGGATTCGTACAAGTGTCTATATAAACTAATGATGTAGGAAGCTTATCGCAAGACTCAAGAATACTATAAATAAATAAGATTATTATGAAATAGTTTAGACTCTTTAATGTCACTTTTTATATGATATCTTTTAATAGAAGCAAAAACTTCATACTTGTTTTAGTAAAGTTAAAGTTAACGGTATTAAGAACTAATATATAAAATCTTATTAAAACTAACGTATCTGAAGAACCCCAATATTTTTGTATGAGTTGACAGCATCGATACCTGAAACCAAGGTGTAGTTTATGAATTGGAAATACTTTCATCTCTATGCTTATTAAAACGCTTTTACTATTTTGTCTGAAAAGGTTTGGTTAATTAATTTTAATTTTAAATTTAACTTAAAGGTGGTTAATATTTTATGACTTTAAAATGACTATGAGAATAGAAATGAGTATTAATTTAAATACTTTTTAACGGATAGCATACTTAAAGGTGATTCTGAGCACAAATATAGCTCAAAAGAACCAAGTCATCAAATAAAAGAATATTTTTTATTATTCTTTTTTATTTTATTTTTTGACTTTAATTTTTTATTAACTTTTAACACTTTTTGGTAAAGAGGGTTAGAGATAAGCATATAAATAAAAAAAGATTTGATAAAATATGCTGACTTAGGCTCTTTTTTAGCTCACATTAACCTTAAAGTATACTATTATCTTTTAAAGTATCTACGAGGTGTTTCACTAAACTAATTGACCAAACTTTTGTACGAAGTATAAAGTTACTTACTAGTAATCACAATTTTTTTAAGTCTTAATAAGTCTTTAATTTTATTTTTTTTCCTTCCGTACATTTTAAAAACCCTGTATGCTTTATTGATTTCTGAATACATAACAACATGTTTTTGTTTTAACTTAAAATATCTTGCTAAATTAATTTATTTTTTTTTACTTTTAAAAGTATGAAAACAATCTTTGCTTCTTTATTGTGAGAAAAAAAATAAATAAGTCAAATAAAAAATTATAGGATGCTATAGTTTTATGAAAACAAATAAACAAAATAAGAAAAAAAAATAAATACTAAATAACAAATTAACAAACTGTTGTAAAAATAAGTTTATAACCAAGTTAATTAAAGTAAGTCTCAGAATTAGAGTGTAAAAGTAACAGTATTGAGTAAAGTAAAGAGTAGTTCAATTAGAATTTTATTCAATAAAATATTTTATCAAAAATAAGAGTCTTTTAAAAAACAAAAAATCACAGTCTAAACAACAATAAAAAGTTTAAGTTCTACTGGTTTACGCTAAAAGTTAAAGAAAGTTTCTGATTAAGTTAGATTACTGACTTTCAGATTTATAATATCTCCTTAATGTCAATAATTGAATTTTTATTTGATTTGAGGGTTTACTTAAAATTTATTCATAGAAATTCAAAACTGAAAAAACATTTTTTTCTTATGTTTTGTAAATATCAAATTTTCAAAATAATTAGAAAGAATAAAAAACTAAACAATTTGAATTAAAGTACTTTAAAAATATTACAAATTCTAAGTTAAACTTAATATCATCCTATATTAAATACAAAAAAATTTTAGGCTAAAAATCTTATCACATGAAAATCATGAATTTTAAAATACTAAAATGACCTGACTTGAATTTAAAATTAAAAAAAGTTGTTATTAAACAGAGAATCATAGGAAAGGTAAAAGTTTAATCCAATTTGTTTTAATTTACATAATCTTAAAAGTGTTCTGACTTTAAAACAAGTGCTCTGTTTAAGTAAATAGTATTTTATAAATTAATTACTATTTTAAAAGTGATTAATGAAAATTGCACAAAGAAATGTAAAATAAATGGATTGCTATTTTAATAAAATATACTAGTAATCAAAAAAAATAACTAAAATCATTGATCAAGAAGTAAACCAATTGACTAAAATACACTTTTTAAATTATAGCTAACAACTAACGTATAGTATGTAGAAAAATATTTATGAAATAGTAACAAAATAAGTTATATTAGTTACAAAGTTGTAAAAAAAACTATAAAATTTTATAGGTTGCTGGTATTTCAAATAAAATTTCAAAAGAATATAACTTGTTGATGAATTAAAGATTTTTTTATAAATAAATGCAGAATCAAACCATAAGTACATGACAAACTTTAATTCTCTTTCAAAAACATTTAATTATGTACGAGTAAATTTTTAAACCTGATTAATTTTTAGAAGTCTTTTATATTCAACATTCATATATTAAAACTTCAAAAAATTCACAATAATATTTATTAACATATAATATATATAAAGTTACTTAGTAATATAAGTTTTCGTAGTTTTAATCTTGAGAGATCTTTTACATTCAACATTCATTTATTAAAACTCAAAAAAAAACCACAATCAATCTTTAATAAAGTATCTTAGTAAACAAAGTTTTATTGAACTGTTTAACAATCTTTCTTTATCAATTTTATTTCTATTTATATGACATGCACAAAAAAAAAAAGAATGTTTTGATGTCATTTAAAAACAATTAACTAATAAGTTTTGTTTAAAACAAAAGTAAACTCTATAATAAATAGCTAATATTTTGGAAAAAGATACATATTATTTAGCATAAGCCAGTTTATAAAATAACTTGTACTTTGTCTTTTATTAAATTTTTGTTACAAAATTTAAGATAACTACTCAAAAGATTTATAAAATATAACAAAGTCACTTAGCCTACTTAAAAATAATAGTTTTTGAGAAAAAAAATGTAAAATATACTTATTAAAAATAATGAACTTAGCAATACATAGTTAATATATTAAGGTAAATTAAAAAACTCAAAGCTAATTTACACTTCTTAAAATACTTAAATTAAATAAAAAGTTTTAATGTATGTACATTGTACAGTGTACACTCATTAATTAATTAAACTTATTCTTAAAATCTGTTTAAAATCATGTACAACTAACATCCACTATTTTTTAATCCAGCTATTGAAAAATATTTTACACATTTAGCTTTTAACTACAATAAAAGATTTAAGTATGCTAAGCATAATTAACTAAATTCAAATGAATTAACATCAGTCCTCTTTTAAGAAACCACTATTACCACTGCTATTTTGTATTTTGATAGGTGAATTTTGAGCCATTTTTGTCAATTCGACATTCAGCCAAACAAAATGGACTTGCACTGCACGCACACAAGGAGGTTGCAACTATTTACTTCACGAAAACTAAATTTAATAAGGAATTGCTATACCTTTTCTTAGTGACTTTACCAATTATATATAACTTATAAGTATAAAACGAACACATGTTTTTATGATTTTAAACAAATTAATACTAAGGTTTAAATTCATTTTCTGTTGAACAACAAAGAGTTTTCAAGGAAATAACTAAGTTATTCTTTATAAATCTTAACCAACAGTCTGAAATGTTTTCAACAAAAGTGGTTGCTTTTTTTTTTTAAATAGCTTACAAAATTTATAACTTTATGTTTTTTTTTGTAATTTTAGTTCAGTTTGAACTCATAATATTTCAGACAAGAATTAATTAAGTAATCGCATTTAAAATTAAATAAACTAGTGAAATGTATTTGTTGCAATTCAACTCTTAAATCAAAAAGCCGCCCAAATTTAATTAACGTAGATTAAGAGAAGGGACTTCGCGAACACAAACACCCATTTTAGAAATTGTACCACCACGCTACCAATTGAAGAATAACTGCAGAGGTCGGTTCCACCAATGTGCAATGATGAAACCTCACTCTGAAGCAACAGCATGCTTGATTGCAGTTTACGCTTCTTGCTGTTAAGTTTAATTTACTGTCACCTCTCGCGAAAATACGGTTTGATGGTAGTATTATCATGACATCAAGGTATCAGCAAGAGAAATAAAAACAAACTTAAAAAGAATATTTTTTTAAATCATTCAACATTCAGATATCTTTAACCCTTGATATCTTATTGATCATTTTGTAGTTAATAAAACGACCATTTTTGTACTCTCTTAGTTTTATTCTGTTCATATTGTAAAAATTCTTCTATCTTTAGCCACCCAAAGAAATTCCGAATTGAGCAATTATCATAAATTAAAAAAAAATATAAAGGTTAGTGTTCTATTAATATTTAATTTTTTTAACTCTCTTTGTTTAAAAGCATTTTGCTTTATTAAAAATTACTATATTAATTAGCTTATTCAACTGATATTTGAGCAAAATAATTAATTTGTTTAAATATATTTAATTATGTTTTAATTATAATAAGTAGCAATAACATCAGGGTTGTCACATACTTAGCTTTCTGAAAATAATTAAGTCTAGTTTTAAATCATGAAAAACCTAGACCAACTGAGGCTTTTTTTAATTTGTTTACAAAAACTCAGCATAACTGAGACTGAAAATTACTTTAAGATCTTGGATTTATTTTGATATATTTTAAAAATCTCTAACTGTTTCTTTACTTGAAACTTTCTAATATGTAGTTAGTTGTTCATATTTTAAAAATTTAAGATCTATAAATGCCCAAGTTTTGTTTAAACTTAGATTAGTTTTTTACTTATATATACAAATCTTTAAAGCTAGCTTTATACTTGTGACTAAGTTTAGTCTTTGACACTCAGGCTTATTTTCTGACTCATACAGTTGTTAACGTGTAATAGTGTCAAACTTACATGATAGATTTTAATTACTGAAACTCTGGTTGACCAAAATTGAATTCAGTCTATTGTAAAATATTTGCTGTTATGGTAACTTTTTTAAAATTTCAGGCTATTTTTAAAATTTTTTTAATGACAAGTAAGAGTTTCAAATTGGTTTTTAGAAATATTTTTCTATTATAGATATCTCGTTGACCATATAATTATTGGTATTTTAATTTAGAAAAAGAAAATTGATTATTAAACTTTTATTTGGTTACTTAGAAAGGATTTTTGATTTACTCTACTGAGTATTGTTTGCCTTGATAATAATAAGTTTTACAAAGTTGCCAAAAAACTTGGAATCTGGAAAACCTGGAATTTTTAACAAAAGTCACTAAAAAACCTGGAATGTTAAACAATTTTTACATGTTACGTAGAGTTATTTTGTTTTACTCTCAAAATCTACCATATAAATTAAATATTTGTTATCATCAAATCTTTTTTCATCATAATTTTTTAATCATCAAAAAATTATTTTTCAAGTAGCTTTTTAATTCTTTATACTAACTAACACATTGTTTTAACTTCCTAACTTTAAAATAAAAAAGAAATTCTCATTGTGTTTATTTTTAAATCTGGATGAAATTTTGAAAACCTGAAGAAAATTTGCCAAAATCATTTGGCTACCCTGGTTTTAGTATTCTTCAGAACAGACATAAGAAGTATTATTTGAATGAAGGTTAACTTTTGCTAGTTTTACTTCAATTACTGAAAAACATAAGTGTTATTTAATATCACTATTAGTATGAAGTTAAGTTTATTATTTAAGTTACCTACACCCATAGGTTACAATTAGCGTCCTCGGATAAAGAACAACCAGTATTTTAGGTAACAGTTAAATATTACCAATGTTTTAACTAAATAAATTTGACTAATAAATTAAATAACAAATATATTACCTTTTATTTTGATTCCAGTTTTTATCATATTTTTTAGTAACATCATTTAGATTTGTGTCATTTTTATTTAAAAGTACATTTTATCTAATACTATATTTAGATAAATTTTACTACAAAGTTTGCATTGAATTTTCAAGTAGCAATGCATTTATTTATTATCTGCCCTTTAAATAGCTCTTTAGGTTTAAATATAACCAGAAAAGCATAGAGGCTTAAAAAAAAAACAACCAGGAAATAAAGGACATATTGATAGCATTATAGATAATAATAAAGGGCATTTAAAAAATTATAAACCTTAAAGGGTATTGGCATAACTTGAGTTTTTTAACTTAACTAAAGTAGGTGACATTTTACTCAAAGTGAACCAAAAGATACAAATACACAATTTAATTCCTTGAGTCACAGTAAGTAGGTGACAATGTTTGATTAGATAATTCACAAAAGGAAATATCCCAGTGTTTGTCCTAAAAGTCAAATAAGAACTGACAAAATTTTAGTCCAAAAATTCAGACTTGAACTGACAAAGTTTTAGGTTAACAAAGACAAAACAGAAGTGACTATTTTTAAGTCCACAAAGTCAAAATAAAGCTGACAAAATTTAGTCTAAAAATTCAAAATAAAACTAACAAAATTTAGTCCACAAATTCTAAGTAAATCTGAAAATAAAATAGTTTAAAAAGTCAAAATAGGACTGAAAAATTTTAAGTCCATAACTCAAAATAGAAGTAACAAATTTTTAGTCCACAGAGTCAAGTTAGAACTAACATTAATTTCGTCCACTAGTCAAAATAGAACTGACAAATTTTTAGTCCACAAGTCAAAAATGAACAATAAATTTTAAGAGCACAAAATCGTATTGACAAACTTAAACCCTAGTAAAAGGCTATTGGCAAACAATAAGCCTGAAAAAGTAACATCTTTTGGCAAAAATAATCAAACATGTGATTGTCTAATTAGTAAACATGTTATGCCTTATAGTTTACAATACTGTTTTTTAAATTTTTTAATAGTTTTAAACATGTTTTTAAAGTAGTTTTAATGAACATATTGATATATAATTATTATTATATAATTTTAAAAATAACTAGGTTACAAAAGTAAAAAAAAAAAACCTGAAAAATTAAATACTAGAAAAAATTCCTAAATGGTAGTGCCCTCTAAGTTAAAATTTTGGATATGTATAAATGTAAAACCATTTATTGCAATAAAAGACTGTTTTAAGGTCTATATTTAAAAATTATTTTATAAGTTTGTGTTTGTAGATAATTGATATGCTGACTTTCAAAAATGAATGATTTTTGAACCCTGACACTGTTTTAAAATATATAATGATAAAATTTCACATTTATATAAATATTAAATATATATATATATATATTAATATAGATATTAAACAATATTTATAATATAATAATTATTAGTAAATTAATTAAGTTAGTAATATTTATTTTAAACGGTTTAAAAAAATTAATTTAAATATTGTTACTTATATAGTTATAGTAATTAAAAAACAAAAGTGTGCTGAAATTTTATTTTGTTTAACAAATTTATGAAGTTTTTATTGAGTAACAAATTGTTTTGATGTCGTCAGCAAAGCTGATTTAGCAAATGATAAGATATAAAAACTTTATAGTGTACACAGTACAGCTTAGCAATGGTTCATTTAGATTATTTATATATATCACAGTTTAATAAATAGATTTATTTTGAATTCATATTTTTATGTTCAGAAAAATTAAAATTAAAAATAAAAACTACATCTCCATGAATTTGAGAGAGAGAAAAAAGAAAGGCTGCAGCAACAGGCCCAGGAGGAGCGTCGTTGAAAATAATGAGAGAAACAAAATAGAGAGAATGAAGAGAAGAGAAGAAGATACTTGCTTCATCTCAGCAATCGGATCCAGTTTCGAGGAGTACGTCACCGAATACGTCATGTTCCTGGCTCACGTTCAGCTTGAGTTGGACGAAAATCAAAATCCAAATTTGCAGCGCATGCGCGATGAGCTGATTGCGAAACTAGGAAGCAACTGCAGGAGGCACAAGAGGGATGTCGAGATTCGTTCCATTTACTTTCGTCCCGAAAACCAAGCAGATCGCGCGACTGATGCCCTCGTTTTCAAATACAAGAAGAGAGACAAGTTTATAGACGTTGCCGCCTTCAAGCAATTCACGGATCAGTACGCGCAACACCCGTACGGTTCGCTCGTCGGCGTGTGCGAAAGCCAAGTCAATCCGAGCATTGTCCACATTGAAGACTTTCAACTGAAGTTCGACAGCTACAGTACACTCAAAAGAAGAGAGGCCTTCATCAACAAAAGGGTCTACGTGCAGAGAGTAAACGATTTCACAAAGGTAAAGTACAGAAAGAACAAAAAAGGAGATGAGTTTTGTTCGGTGTGCATTATAGACTACAAGATCGGCGAAAAGATAGTGAAGGTGCCGTGCGGTCACCTCTTTCACAAGAAATGCTTGAAGAATTGCATGCTTATCAGCTACAGCTGCCCCATATGTAGAAAAGTCCTCGCTTAGAAAATTAGAAAATCCTTAGAAAAAATATTTTATCAAATGACATGGTGGTTAAGAGTGTAATACAACCTCATATATTTTCTATTTCTATAAAGTTATTTTTAAAATGTTTGTGTATTATTTATAGAGTTTTTGATAAAATAGATAAGAAAGTTTTAAAATATTATAATTTCTGTCTTTTTTAAATAAAACTTTTGAATATTAAAAAAGGAAGTGTGATGATTAACTAGTTTAAGGGTTTAAAGTTTACTAGTCTTAAAAGACTCTATAACCTTAAGTTTTTGTATTACACCAGTTCCTTACACCAAGATTTTTGAGCGCTTTATTTATATCTTGAATACACAATATAGTAGACAAAATCAAAGTTGTTCAATAGTTATAATTTTACGCATTTTGTGTATCTTTAATTCTAGTAAATTCGGCCATAGACCTTGCCAACTCTGGAAAAAGGAAACAAACGAATTTGGATAACTAGCTAAAAATTACATTCAGCACAATACAAAATTAAATTTTACATTCCATTACTTGTCAAAATAACCGATTACAGTTGTACAGTATAGTATCGTCACAATGAAAAGCAGATGAATACAAAACGATTTTTTTTCAAGTACTAACAATTTTTGATGTGCATATATATTTTATTACAATGTATCATACTGCTAAGGTATAAGTTTAACTTTAGTATTGAAGTATAGTTTTCCAACTTCTGAATCGACGAACTAAATCGTTCTAAGTACAAAAGTTTAAAATGTTATAGAAATGTTTAGTTTCATAATTTCCAACTACTGCTGATTAAAAATATATAAAACTTTTAATGTGAATAAAAAAACTTAATTAAAATAATCAAAACAAGTAGCGATAAAAAATCAATTCACAATCTCTTCGGCCACGCAAAACCATTTGGTTTCCTGGGTTCCTTCCTCTGTTCAGCTTCTGGCAGGGTCGGTTGTCCATTTTTTATGTTCTTTAGTTGTCAGTTTTTTAAGTGTTATTTGATTCTTATTTGCTTTGTGGTTTGATAGTTATTTGTCTTTGTGGACACATTCGACTTTTATTCTAATAGGTGGTAGGTTTGTTGGCCGCGGTGGATTTACGCCATGTAACTGTCCTCAGTAACAATGTTGATTGGTTTTGTTTAAGTAAGTTAAGCTGCTCTTAAATAATACTATTTATAACGGTTATTTAAAGTATTACAGACGTCCAGACGGAACATAACCGACTTAATTTTATATCCCAGTACTTATTATGAAAATGATGTTATAAAACTGGTTATATTAGTGCGCGTAATTTATGTTTACAAGATTTTTAAACACACTGTGAAATAAGTAAAATAAATGAAAATACAATTAGTTAAATTACCTATGACTTCTAAAGACCACAGTAGGTACATTAACAAACTACTAAACATTTTCTTGATATGGACAGAAAATAGACTCGACGATAAAGTTGTATATCCTCGTTTATTACCAAAAGTCTTAAACAAGCTTTATTCGCCTTGCCGGCTCACTCGCCTCTCCGTCGTTGTGTCGTTTCCACGCCAATAAATCCGACTCGCGTCTATCCCGTCAATAATCCCGCCGACTCGCGTCTGCATGCTAAATTTGAAACTCTTTCTCTAAAATTTACTTCACGCATCTTTTTCTTATTTTCTATTCTCAATACGAATCGTGACGTCACTTAAAACATTGCATTTTCTTTAACTTCAACTCTTCGGAAACAAGATATAAAACGAATCATAAAATGTAATGAGTGGTTTGTTACAATACTTTATTAGATAAGACATCGTTAGTTTGCTCATCTGTTGTTTTTTGCGTGTTGTATGTTAAAACACATTTTCAAACATTTTTACTTTAACTTTAAAAATGTTAATTCATAATTGACAACAGTAAAGCTGAGAAATATTCTTAAAACTGCTATAAAGCAAACTTTAAAATTACTATAATTTTTTATTGAAAACTTTGTAGTAAAGTAATTGGTTTTTTGTTTTATACTTTTAAGAACAGTAAAAGATAAAAGTTATTTAAATTTTTTTAGTTAGTCAGTTGTTCATAAAATAGCTTTGTTTGTAATTAGTTATCATATACGCTAACTTATACTAAGCCACTTAAACATTATTTAAGTACATGATTAATAATCTTGTATTAATATTTAATTAATTTTACAGCAACTGTAAAGTTGTTTCAAACAACATAAGCTCGAGCATTAGGGTTTCTACATGCTTTAGAGTTTTGTACTGTCAACTAAAACTTGGATTTGTAATATTAAAGCATACGTGAGTATTAGAACTAAAATACAACCTTAAACTAGAACTGATTTAGTTTTAAAGTAGTAGTGTCTTTATATAGCTTCAGGTCATTAAACAGTAATAGTCAAAGTTATAAACATGAAATTAATAGCCAAAATATTTCTAAAAATATGTTTAGCTCAATTAATTACTGAAATAATTTGGATCCTCAGTTTTTTGAAAATTACCAGATTTTGAAAACTATAACAAACACTTAGAAATACATTCAGGCTTTACTTAAATTTACAAAATATATCAAATAACATATCAAATAACTAATTAAAACTCTAAAAACGCTTAAAGTTAATATAAATAAAACATTTGTAACATAGCTAAAATTTTACTAAAGGTGCGGCAGCTTGTTAAAAAAATTTTAAGAAAAAAATTTTCGAATGATTAGTTTGTAATTGTTACTTTTAACTTTTAAAAGAATTTTTAGTAAAAAACTATAAAAATATACGCAAATTTATGATAATCTGGTAAAAAGTAATTAAAATATTTGATCTATTTTAAATAGTTCAACAAAAACACTTGTTTAAAATTTTTGACGTACTTTGAAATACAAAAACAACATAGTTAAATTATTTTAAAATAATTGTTAGAGTAAAAAAAAACTGGACCACAAAGAACATTAGTATTATTAGCTTTACTACTTTTAATAAAAAGTGTAGTCTTTTTTGAATTTAACTATACTTTAAAGTTAGGACAAATGTATTTACCAATTTGCAGTACATAAACCGTCCGAAGGGCTACAACTCAAAAAGTAAAACATGTTTTATAGAAGTTCTTAAGATCTTTTATTGGTCTAATTAGTTGAGTAAATCTTCTTAAAAGCTTAATCTTTAAACGTTTAAAATGTTTTAATCCTTATTAAAACTTTGTACATTTCAAAAATAGACTAACTTAGCTGTTGTAGATAAAAAAAAACTTTTTTAAACTGTACAAAGCTGTAGTTGGATTTTCGTTATTTATAAAATTAGAAAACTCTCTGCTAAAATGTCACTCAATGCAAAGGTGTCACTCTGTGCTGAAATGTCACTCCATGCAAAAGTGTCACTCCGTGCATTTCTGGCCGGTTCACTTAAGATGTGGTCAAATCCTATTATAAAAATATTAACTTGAGCTGGTTTAACTCTTAAGTTATGGATTTAGAAGGTCACTGAATATAATTTTTTTGTTGTAGTTTTTCTGCAAATAACAGTAAAACACATATTGAGAGGTTTGATATTGTTATGATATTCCAGACTTCTATCTAAAGAGCAAAAATTCAAGCGTATTTTAGGGAAGTTTTGAAAGTTACACTAGACATTACTGGAAAATTATTTAAAGCTACACCGGATATCCCGGTGTTCATAAAAAAATGCAAAAAAAAAGTCTTGGATATATTTTTTTGTAGTTTTAAAAGCTAAACTAGATATTACGGGAAAAATTAATTTTATTAATTAAAGTTACACGAGGTATTAGAAGACAATATGAAACTTACAATAGATATTGTTTGAGTTTATTGATAACGAGAATAACGAAGGTTTTAGGATATTTTTGAAACTTAAAATAGATATTTCTTAAAAATTTGAGAGATTTATACGATATGGTCTGTTCCAAAATTCTAAACAATACCCAGATTTGACGAGATCCTGAACTTAGAATGAGATTCGGATCAATATCAGACCAGTATTTTTGTTTTAACATTTCCGCTACTGGGTTTTTCAACCTGAGGAAACAATTAAATAATTATGAATTAAAAAATTTATAAATTAAGAATATTGGTTTATCATTAGTTATACGTTACATAGTCAAAACTAAGTAAAATTAGATGACAGTTATAAAAGTCAAAACAGATTATACTTAACTTAAAAACTTTTTATTTAAAAACGTAATGCATTTCTATAAAAGTATTTACAACAGTTTGTTTTTAATAGTAATTGAATAAACTAATATGTTTTCTTCGAAATCAAGTTCTCAACAAACTATTCTATTTTTAAAGTATATTGTATCAAACTTACAAAATAATATAATAAATTAATAAGATATACAGAAATAAGCAATTTTATAGAAAATATTTTACATTTTTATCATATTTCTGTTGCGTAAATTGTTTTTAATATATTTTAAACATAATGTAACTCAATAAGAAACAAAATCAGATTAAAACTGACCTTTTTTGACTTTAATAAAAACTTTTCGTTTCTAACTGACCTTTTTTTACCTATAAAAGTACTTTTTGTTTAATCATGTAAGGAACATAAAAACTGATTAAAACTGACCTTTTTTGACCAAAAAAAGTATTTTCAATTTTTGAGTTTAATAACCGTTATATTAAAAAAACAGAAGGGGATACTGAAGATTTCAAAAACCAATTTAAAGAGAAACACATTCTAAGTTTAAAATTTATTCGCAGACGACGTTTCGACTTTACATCAGTCATTATTTTAATAAGTTTTTTAACTTATTTTAATATACTTTAATTAAACGTTTAATCCAATTTTAAATAAACAATTAACTAAGCCGGGTATTACCCGAATACTAAGAATTTTTGATTAGTTAGATATGTACTTGTTTAACAATGTGGAAATATTTATGTAACATGGTCATTTATTGTAGTTTATAATTTTAATTCATAACTGTTTATATAATGTGTTATTTGAAAATTTTTGTATACTTAATTGTTTAAAACTAATTTCTAGTTATTTTGCACATTATTTTGTATATAATGACTAATGTAAAGTCTAAACGTCGTCTGCAAATAAATATTAAACTTATAATGTGAATCGTTTTAAATTGATGTTAATTAAAGTTTAAAGAAAAAACAAATGACTCAAACTACACAAACTCATTTTATAACATCATTTTTGTAACTTTACATTAGTTATTAATGTCTGCAAGTTAATATCACTTTTAGATTTATTCTTTTAAATTTTTTCATTTAATAGAATTTTAAGGTTATTGCTTAGTTTGATATGTGTTATTAGTACTTTGTTGTGAGCAGCAAAATGCATATATAAGAGCATATTTTAGAACTAGTTTTAGAAAAAAAATATATAGTAGAAATAACTGCCAATAGATCTTTAAAATGTTTAATTAATGCTATTTTTAAAAAAGGTAAGTTTTTATTATGATTTTGATATGATAAGCCTAAAAATTTTTAAGCTATTTTAGGTGATATGTTTCAACAGTTATTATAAGTTAATTTTTCGTTATGTATTAATTATACCATTTAAAAGTTGTTATAAAAACAATACAACTAGCTTTTTTTCCTAAAGTTTTAAATACGGTATTTATTTTTAAAAAGTTTTTGCAACCTACTTGATAACTTCGTAAATTTTAACAGCAACTTTTTTTAATGTTTTTCAAATCTTGTGACTGTTTGCTGAAAACATATCGTCAAAATACTTTTCATAACTAAATAATTAGTTTGTTCTAGTAATTATTTAGTCAAAACTTTTGTGCGGGAGATATGTTTAAAATTCTTATTTTTAAATATAATTTCTTGGGCCATCTCTTATAAACTAGTCATATATTGTTTAAAGTAACATTCATTTTCGTTTCATAATTTTATTTAATTATATAGTTATTTTATTTTTACTTAGTAACAAAAGATCTTTCTTTTAAAACATTAGAATTAAGAAAGTTATTGCTTGCTAAAGTTAGAAAAAATATGACAAAATTGAATTATTATTTCTATTATTTTTAGAACAAAAAATCACAAGTATAATAGGATGCTAAAAAAATTTAGTGCACCTTTTAGTTACAAAAAAAAAAATGTAAGATATAAATTATAAAAATCAAATGGTTAACATTTAATTAATACTTATTGATTATAAAACAAAGCATTTTTAAGTTTTTACAATATATGACACATTTAATCAAAGATATACACTGTTAAATATCGATGATAAATATTTTTAAATGCTTTTAATGAATCAAAAGATTATAACCTTTTCGTATTTATCCATTATGTACTATGTTTTTATGAGTAAAAGTTTATCAATATAAACTTAAGTTTTTTAATATTTTGAATACCCTTAGCATACTGAATAACTATGTTATGTTTAGTGTTTAATTCAATCGGTATAGTTGGAAATTTAAGTTAAATTCATCCCTGGTGTTTTACTTTGTATTTAATCTAGTAGACAATTAAATCATTTGACTACTTTGGTATTCTTCTTAAAATATTTAAGCTAAGTACAATCCCAGTGTTTAGCAGCAAACCTTCACTGGAATAAAAAAAAACCAAAGGATCTCTAACATGTTAGTTAATAATATTATTATTGTTTTTGACAAAAGTTAATATCTATATAAGTTAATTTTTTTTACTATATAACAGTTAAACTAGTTTTAAATGTAATAAGTAGAAAAAAAAACAACGTAAGAAAAGAATTGTTTTAAGTAACATTAAGATTGCCACACATTCAGAATAACTCATGACAGTTTAAAAATTAAAAATAAAAACAGTTTTACTAACGATAACTCATGCTAGTTTAAAACTAAAAAAAAACCAGGGATTACTCGGCCAGCTTCGTTATTTCAAATTAAAAATAGAAAAACTTAATTTTTTTTTAAATCGCGAACTTCTTTTTTCTAAATATTTGACAAAAGTTATTAGCTTCAGTTAAACTTTGATTTTTTATAACGAATTTTTAATATAAAAATATTTATAAAAGCTTTTAACTTAAAAAGTTTATATTTTAAATAGTTATTATTTTGAGGTTTTTTAGAAGATTATATAAAAAAACCTGAATTACTTTAAACATTTTAAGGTCGTTCATTGTAATTTTTTTTTACTCAAAAAATGACAACTCTGTTATATTTTTCTTAACACAATAGTATGCTCAATAGGAATAGTCAAATTACTTATACTGATACTAACGAAAAATATTAATGTTAAGATTTTTTAAACATTTTTTTCGGTCACATAGTGTAAAATAAATAGTAAATACTTAATTTCAATAATAGTAATAAATAAATAATATTTTATTTTATTATTCAAGTTATAAATAATGGGTTTATGTGAATTTTAAATTTTATTTAAATTTTTTAACATCACCTTGTAAATACTTTCAAATATATATTTTCAAGTTTCAAAAAACCTCATATTTATTGTATTTGTTAATGTTTTACTTTAGCTCATTAAAAAAAAAATATTATAAATAATTAACTCGTTTTAAAATCTATATCATTCTGTTTATTCTAATTTTGATAAGTAATGATAAAAATTGTGAAAACAAAATAAAAATAATTTAATATGAGTTTTCACAACCTTAGGCGAGTTTGAACTTAAAAAATTAATATTTAAAAGGTTCAGGGAGGCAATTTTTTTTTTTTGAACATTTTAATTTGTTTAGTATTTTTCCATAAATTTTAAGCTAGATTATATAACTTTGAAATCAAATTTTTTTAGAAAACTTGTGTTTTTTTATAGAATTGTCACAAAACCCGAAATTCTTGAAAAGTCCTAGAATTTCAAAGTGTAGAATACAAAACCTAAAATTAGGAGAACAAAAAATTTTATAATTTTTAAATATTTTAATTTATTAAATTTTTTTATATTATTTTGTGCATGTTATAGGTATTTTTTAATGATTTACTTTAGCTTATTTTTTCTTTAAAAATGTTATGAATAATTAATTCTTTATAAAGTTTATGTTATTGTATTTATTCTAGTTATAATGAGTAATGAAAAAAATGGAAAAATAGGCTTATATTAAAATAATACAAAGTTTAAAAACCTTTAGCTAGCTTAAGCTTTTAGGTGTAATTATTTGGAATTATTTAGACTGTTCAAGTTATTTTTTTTCATTTCAGGCTTTTTTTAATTACTCTAAAATTACTTTTTTTTAATTTGTTTTTTTTTCATGGTTACAACAAAACAGAAGTTTTTAGAAAAAGCTTAAACACGACAAATTAGTCTAAAAAAACCCAGAGTTTGAGAAATTTTGAAAAAAAAGTTTGAATTTTAAACAAAAATCACTAAAAAACCTGGAACTTTAAACAGATTATAAGTTAAGTAGTTAAATATTGATAGAGAATTATATCATTCTGCTAATAGTTTTTTGTCATAATTTTTAGTTTTAAAAACTTTCTTAATGAATTTGTTAATGTATTTAAAGTAAAATTACAGTAAACTTTGACTGTTGTTATACTTTGACTGTTGTTTTAAAAAATAAAAATTAAAAAGTTAATGCTTACTAAATTTAGAAAAATGTTAAAAAGTTATTATTTTTTTTAAACGAACTATTAAAATATGATGGGATGTATAAATTTAGTTAAGTGCATTTTTTTTAGTTTTGGAAAAAATTATGTAAAGATAAAAACTATGAAAAAAAAAATTTAACATCTAATTATTACGAATTGGTTATAAAACAAAGCTTTTTTTAATATTTACAATAAATGAAACATTTGATTAAAAATACACACTATTAGATATCGAAAGTAAATATTTTTGAATATTTTTAAGGTATCAACAGATCATAACATTTTTGTCTTTATCCATTATGTACTATATTTTTATAAAGTGTTTTAGTGTTTAATTTAAACGATATAGATAAACATTTTATCAAAATCATCCCTGGTGTTTTATTTTCCATTTAATTTAATAGATAATCTCATTATTTGACCATTTTGGTACTGTTCTCAAAACATTTAAGCTTTAGTATGAGTATTATTTTCCAAGGTAAGTGAAATAGACTGATACTAAGTAAAATCTCAGTTTTTAGCAGCAAACATAAACTGGAACCAAAAAAACCTAAAAGGTCTCTAACATGTTAGTTGAAAATCTTTATAATTATTTTTGATAAAATTAAATAGAAGTTAATTTTTTTGCTATAAAACAGTTTAACTAGTTTTAAATGCAAACAAAAAAACAATGTTAGAAATGTAAAGTTTAAGGAAGACATTAAGGTAGCCACTTACTTAGGATAACTCATGACAGTTTGAAAATTTAAAAAAATTAGAATTGCTAAGGATAACTCATGCTAGTTTGAAGCTAGAAAAAAAAAACCAGAGATTACTCGGGCCAGCTTGGTTATTTTAAGTTAAAAACAGAACAATTAAAAAAAATGTTTTATAACCACAACCTTGTTTTTTTTTCTAAATCTTGTACAAAAGCTAGTTGCTTCAGTTAGATTTAGATTTTTTGTAACCAATTCTATATACTTTTTAAATATTCTAAATTCTAAATAAAAAAAATATATAAAAGCTTTTTGATTAAAAATTTTATAATTTAAATATTTATTATTTTGAGATTTTTGAAAAATTATAAAAAAAATCTTGAATTACTTAAGACATCTTAAGGTCGGTCTGTGTAGTTTTTTTTTCACTCAAAAAATGACAACCATGTAATATTTATCTTAATACAATGTTATGCTAGATAGGAAAAATCCAATTACTTTTTCAAGTAGATTATTTTGGTATCATAGTTAAAAATAAATTCTAAGTTAATAATTAATTTAAATAATAGTCATTGATAAAAGTTAAGTTCTTATACTTCAACTTATAGTTAATTTGTTCTTGTTAATTTTAACTTTTATTTTAATTGTAATAACACTACCTTGTGAAAACTTTCAAACATATATTTTAAAGTGCTAAAAAACTCCACAACTTTTGTACTATTTAAAGTTTTACTTTAGTTCATTTTTTAACAAAACATAAATAATTGTTTTATTTTTAGTTTTTTATAATTCTCTTAATTCTAATTTTGAAAAGTAATGATAAAAATTGGGAAAATAGGCTAGAAATAATTTAATTATGAGTTGTCACATCCTTAGGCTAGCTTAAACTTTAAAATGTTGTTATTTGAAAAGTTCAGGTAGGCATTTTTATTTTGAATGTTCAAGCTAGTTTTGTAACTTTTCAAAAATTTTAAGCTAGATTATTTAGCTTTGAAACCTTATTTTCTTAAAATTTTTTTTTCTATTTTTCAGGATTGTAACAAAATCTTGAATCCTTGGAAAAAGCACAAAATTTCATAGTTAGGCTACAAAACCTAGAAACACCTAGAATTAGAATTTTGATTAATACAGAGTAATTACAAAGTCTAATTAAAAGCCTTAACTAAAAACTATAAATAAAACCCAAATACCTTGTACAAAATTATGTTTAAGATTGTCAATCAACACTTTTATTCAGTTACAGAAAAAAAAAATGTACTTAAGTTTTTTACTGAAGCCAAACACCTCCAACAAAAATAAAATATAACTTAATTGTATTTAATATATTTAAAATAAAACTTGTTCCATTATTGAATTAATTCAGGTCCATGGTAGCTTTTAATTATTTTAAATAGCTTTTAAAACTCAAGCTGGTAACAAAAACTTTAATAAATCTTTACTAGTTTAAATTATTTTAAACATCAAAATAAGTTTTTAAACATATGTAATTTTTTGTATTTAGTAAATTGAAGTTTTGTTTCTTGTACTATACTAGTTTTACCTGAGTTATTTAAGATTTTCAATCTTTATTAACTAAGTTAAGTTTCAGTTTTTAACTTTTAGTACTTTTTTATATATACTTTTCTTAAAAAAGTCAAATGTGATGTTAGTATGATTTATTATTTATTTAATTTATTAAGTATTAGTTTAACATATTAACAGCATACTTACTTTTTATTTCTTATTAATAAAATATATTTTATACATGTTATCGTTTCAACGATATTCCAAAATTAAACAATCTTGCCATAGATAAAGTAAGATGACAAACTTTTTTGTAAAATACAAACCTAAAGATATTAGTTTTTTTTGGCGGTGCTCAATTAATTAAGTCAAACTAAGAATATAGTTCTAGTTTTTAATTTCAGTTCTAATTTTAGCAAGTTTTTTACTGCTAGGTATTGTCCACAGAAATTTAAAACATTAGCTAGATAATTTTCAAATATGTAAAAACACATGGATGTTTACCAAACAGTTTTGTAACACTTTTAGAATAACTAGAGCTAGTTAAAAGGCTGATAAAAATTTGTTTGATATTTTTTTTGTAGTTTAATGGGTACATATTTTCACGACCTTAACGACCACTGCTTAAATGTTTAAATTGTCCTGGACAAGACGTTAAAAGGTATCCAAATAATGTGCAATTTACATTCAATAGGTTGCTCGATCAACAAGTCCTAAGACTAAGTAAGTCCGTATTTATTTTATCATGCGATAACAAAAATGTGTAAGTTTATAACAAAATACTCGTTTAACTGATTAACCAAATTTTTTTTTTTTATTAATTTTGAAATTACTATATTTTCAATGTATTGTCTTCTCTATTAAACTAGTTTACGTTTTTTGTTTTACAAGCATACTTATATAGGATTAAATTATATGCGCTAAATTTTTGTTAGTTTTTGTATAAAAGTTATTTGAAAAAACTTTTAGTTAGGTATAATAACATTCTTACAGTTTTTTACAAAATGTTTTGTACAAACTAAAAACAAAACACAAAAATTAATAAAAATATTGGTAAAGAAATGTTTTATACAAATTATTATTTATTATAGACTTTTCTGTATACATATTCTTTTTACACAGAAGTTTTTTAATTATGAGTTATAACTTTAAAATGGACAACGACGATGTTCTTAACGCTAAGGGTTCCAAAGTAAGTTTCTTTCCAAACATTGTGTAGCTTAAAATAACCTAAATAATAAATATAAAGAATTTTAAAAAAATGTATATAAAAAAAATGTTATTAATTTTTAATGATTATAATTTAGTAATATTATTTTATTAATTTTATTAAGGTGTACTATTTGCAGTCTATTCATTTGAAATCATTAAACATTTGTATCTTATATAAGTGGTAATACGTGTTTTATTTTATACTAGTTGAATTTGTTTGTCCGACTAGTATTAAAGAAAATTAACTAAATTTACTAAAATATTTTTCACGCTTAATTTTGTATTTGAATAAAATATCAAAACATTTATTCTTTTTAATATAGTTAAAATTCGTTAACATTTAATATTTTTTATTTTAATGTTTAAATAACCACAATTTACTTTCCATACAATTCATACTAAAAATTAATTAGTCAACAACTAAAGAAAATTAGTTAAAAATGAAAATGCTTGCAAATTAATTCAAAATTAAACTATGTATGTTGCAAATGTTTTCAAAGTCCGATTGATAAAAAGAGGTAATAAAGTATTTCAGGCCATAAATAAATATAAATTAAAGATTATTACTCATCTAAGTGATTTTTTTATGATATTAACCTAAGTTTATAGGTTTTGAGCAAAATATTAAACTTTTTTCTAAACTGTAATTCCGACACCATAGAAAAAAAAACAAACTTACTTTAGACTGTTATGAATTTGAAGATGATTTTTTAAAACATTCCTTTTTCATCTTAAAAGTTTATCACAGTTAAATATGTTTAACAAGCGTTTTTAAGAAAACAGACTATCAATTACTATTTTTACTGTATGTATTTTTATTTTACAGCAAGCAATCCTAAAATACATTTTTTTAAGTTCTACCTGGAAAAAACTTTATAACTTTTTAAAATATATAACCTATACAAACAGAATGATACTACCCTTGAAGAGTATTTCGCTGTATGTGAGCTTAAAAAATGCGGCAAAAGAGATCTTAAAAAAAATTTTTATGGAACGAAAAGATTTTGTTCAAAAAGTTGCGCTCATGCTTATTCTGCTAGCTGTCGCAAGAAAAAAGGAGGAAAGAAAATAGTTGGAACACAGAAGGTTTTTTAACTGTTTTGATATTTATGCTTAAAATTGCCTCTGTTAAATAAATTTACATTATAATGCAGAAATAATTAATAATACGAATTCAACTAATTTTAGCTAAATAATGTAGTTTTTTAAATAAATTTAAATAATTGTACAAAATTTAAGTTGATAATTTTTCTAGTACAATGTAAGTATGATACTGTAATAGTTGTAGGTTAGTTAAACAAATTTTCTTTCAAGGCGTCAACTAGAAAAGCAAATGATAACAGCAAACTACTATTAAAATCCGTAAAACAAGAGGTGCTCGAAACTGTAGTTCCAAGAAAAGTTAGAATTTTTTATATTGATTTTGATATATTTTTTGTACAATTATAAAAATATTACACTTTTTCAAATTTTAGACTGATAGAAATAAAAGAAAAGTAACAGGAAATGATATCAGTAGCTCAGCACAGTCGACTATCAAACAGAAAAAATTTAAAGCTTCAATTCCCGAAGAGGTAATTTTGAAAACTATGTTCTTTCAAGTAGCTTGATACTGTTTTTTAAGCTTATCAAAATATTTTAAATAACTTAGATAATTTTCAATTAAAGTTGCATTTGTATTTTTTGTTTTTTATGTGGGTAAAAAAAACGCTGATGTTCATTATACATTGCCCTTCTGTTAGCTGGGTAGATTTTTGTGCCATACGATTTCGTTTCAGTACTTGTAGAGACTTAGTTGTACATCTTTAGAAACATTCTGTTTCACCGCGCCAGTCTCTGTTACCAATCATTTCTATCTATAAACTCCATATATCTTCAATGCCGCCTCACTTATGTACATTTTACGGTGATTGGTTTACAAACAAATCTATTTAAATGTGATTTCATTTAAGTTCTAAGTAAAAACCTATTTAATAAATTTAAAGATAGACGGTAAGTCGACAGTCTTTATATATTTAAGATATTTTTTGCGGATTGTTGAATGACATAACTGTAATATTTTATTTGTTAAGGATTTGAATAAATAAAAATAAAAAATTTACTTATCTAAATTTTCGTTTTAATTTCACTTTGTATACAGGTCTATGTAATTTGTAAAACAGTGTGGCAAGTTGTTATACTTATACAACAAATTAACTATAAAGTAGTAATAGACTCGTCAAGAACTATACAACGTTGGTATTAAACTTAAAGCATAAAGATCTATATATTCATAAAGATCTTTTTATCTGAATAATGCATTTGTAAAGATTTAACTAATTTACATTTTACATTTAATGTTAAAAATATTTCAACAATATAACTGACGAGAAAATATAATCTAAGTACAGTAAAAACCACTTATATTAGGAATCCTACAAAATTGATATTTAAAAGTTGTAAAACAGTTTTGTGAACACGAAAACCATTCAAAAAAGGGAAACTTAAGACATTTTTGATAATCAAAGTTTTAAAACACTACTTGTATTTGATTTTTCACAAAATTTTTATAGAATTTAATAGCTGAATGATACAGATAAATTGATTAGTTTTTGTTTGAGTTCGGGTTTATTTAGTCGGTACAAGAGCCCATATCAAAATTGTGACCATTTTTTTTTCTGTGTAGCAATTTTCAAAAAATACCTATTACAACATATCTATTATTTCAACACTATTTAGTAAGTTATCTTTAGTGTTTTTTTTTTGTTTGAAAATATACTTATTAACTGTCAAGTATTGAACATTGTTGATTTTATGGTGTTTTTCTTTAACTAAGGTCTTCTTACTCAGTTAATTCTTTTGAAAAATATATAAATTAATTGACAAATAAAGATTACTTTGTTAAGTATACAAATAAGATAAATATATTTTTAATACTTGGCAAAATAAAAAAACATTTATAGACCATTTTGTGGTTCTAAATTAGCGTAACAAAATTTAAAAAGTTTTTAAAGTAATTAATGAATTTAATATTTAACAAAAAAGTTTTATTCGTTAATAAAGGTGGAATAAAAAAAAATGACTCGGCAAAAAGACCCTAAAAGACTAATTACTAAAATTATTAGCACCACGTAAACAAAGTTCTGTTTATAAACAGTTTTTATTCCAGTATTTACTTTTATTAAACTTTAATACTTTTACGATTTTTTTAAATGAGCAATCATTAAAACATTTAGAATGCTGATAGGAAAAGTAAAACGTCAGCAAATAGTAGCAGTAACTCAAATGCACCACATTTTATCTTGAAATTGTGTAAACTACAAACTACTAAGCAGGTTACCTTCAGTTTTAAGATTTTGGTAAAATTTAAATATATCTAGAGACAGTGTTTATACAGTTATTTTTTAATTTTTCATAATTCAGTGACTAAATATATGTAGATAATTTTTTGCTGGTATTAATTTGGTGACAACTTTAAGACTAAACATGGAAATTGGAAAGTAATATCAACAATAGTTAAGGCAAAATCAGATAGACCAATTGTCAAATCGAAAAAGGCTAGAACTTCAAATGAAACACAGGTTATTTAAAGTATTAATTTTATGTAGTTTTGATTTTATTAAATACTGAAAAATAAAAATATGTTTTTTTTTTATTTACACTATTGTTTTAGTATTATATTTGTATGTTTTTAATACTTATGTATTGAACATTTATGATTCTAGAACAAAGAAAAATTGAATAAAAAATATTTAGTTTTATTTAAGTAATAAAGAATAAAAACAGGTACCTTTAAATTAGACTTCTGTTATTTCAAACTTATATTTTAGTAAAAAAAATATCATTCAAAAACTAATTTAAAGTAGATAACAAAAATAAGTTAATTTGAAGACCTTTTGAGTGGATAAACTACCAATAAAAATTTAAAAACTTACTTCATCCGTAAGTTTATGGCTATCTAGGCTACCTAACTAATCAACTTTATACTTAAGAAGTATTTTCGGCCGCTTTACAGCGACATCCACCCTTCCGTTTTGGATAATAAGACTACACGTTCACTTGATAGTGACACGTAAGCAGAACCAAACTTTTTAATTTGACGATATCTCCTTTAACTTGCTTTTGTCGATGAATTGGTTAGTGTTCTTGAGTATGGAAAGGGCAAGGTTTTAGGTAATCTTCCAAATTGATTTCCAGTAAAGGCTTATCCGTTTGATTGAGTGGTTTTTGCATAAGTTCTTAATTTAAATTCTACATTAATTGTAGAAGCTTCGTCTCGGATTAACTAACATTTGTACTTGTAGCTTGAAAGAAAGCTTACTTAATTATCTGGAACTTCGCTCCTTGATGGGTAGTTGCAGGTTACATCATGTGATTTCAGCTTAACTTTATACTTTTGATTCAAGTTCGCAACAAACTTTGAGTTCTGTTGAGATCAGTTTAGCTAAATACTAATCTGACTTGCCTTTAATCAAAGATCATTTGTCAATATAAGGTTGCCAAGTTTTTCAAGCGCGCATTGTAAAAGTTGTAGGCTTGTATTTTGATTGCTGTTATTTGACCTAGTTTTGTATTGCTCTCACCCGCAATTAAAGGATCTTAGCTGAACCAGTTGAGATGCAATTGGTGTTATAACATCGTTTGATGACAAAAACTTTTTCTAATCTTTCACCTTGTGCAGGTGACCAAGTCTGCAAGCTATATCACAAATTTGAAGTAGCGTTTCGTAGTTGCATCCATGTATTTAACATTTTATTACAACTATTTTTACTTTAAAAGATCTTCATGAAAAAAAATCTTGGAATTAAATACTTTATAATAGTGAAAAATCCGAAACTATAACAAGTATAAATTTAAACACAAATATATAATACAAAATAAATAATATAAAAATTATCAACCGTTGAATTATTTTACGGTTTTTGGTTATAACTTTTCTCCGAGAAACAACTATTTGTCTAACTAATACAAATTAAAAATACAAAAATTGTAACTGTTAATTTTTTATAATTAAACGATAAAAAAAGTTGTACACACAAAAAGTTTTTTTGTTTTAAACTAGATTAGTTTACATTGTTGAAACTCAAATATAATAAAAACCACAGCAAGAAGACGTCTTTGCTACATGTGAATGGTATAAATGTGGAGTGAAAAAACTTAAGAAATATTTTATTGGAAAAAAGAGGTTTTGCTCAACACAATGCGCTCACGCATTTTCAGGTAGCAGAGGAAGTACAGGCGGAAAACATGAAACGAAAGTTAAACAAGAAAGTAATGGTGAAGAAGTCTGAACCGAGATCAAAAGTAATAAGGCAACAAAGAAATAGAGGTACAGTTTCTGATTTACAAGAAGTATCAGAACAAATTAAAACTCCTGTAGACCAGTAAGTTGTTTATTTATCATTTATTTCAAATATACTTAGTTAAGAATTTAGTATAGTTAAGAGTGTTAGCGTTACATATATACTTTATGAAATCAATATTTCTGTTTTAAAATAAATTTCAAATTTTTAAACATAACTGTTTTTGTTTTGTAGTTTTTCTTAGGAATATTAGCTGCACATCAATTTAATAAGCTTTTAGAATTAAAAAAACTATATTTTTATTTAGGTATATTTAACAGACTTAATAATCATACTTAAAGCATTTTTGTTTTTATTATGAATATTCATTTTTTGAAACACCAATGAATGTAGAAGGGCTTTATCCCTGCTAATATTTACCTCTCAATCAATATTTTAGTAAAAAGAAGAAATATAAAAGACAAGATCCTGATCTACCAAGAAAAACTAAGTTATGGAAGAAAGTTTTTCACAATGGTTATAACCGTGATCACTACAATAATTACTTGGATGGACAATGTCATGAAATTCTTGATCGAATGTATATGATCCTTACACAAAAAAATTACCAAAACGCTTTTAAATCAGTGTTTGAGGTTAGTAGAAAACTTTTGAAAGCTTTTGATTAAGTTTTTTTTTTTTAAATTGGTTATAACATTAATTATACACTTGTTACAGCCGCTCTTGGAAAATATAAAGACACATGAAACGGAAATCACTAAGGAAAAATTGATAGCCCGAAAGTACAAAATATTCGATAAAATAGTTGAGACGATATTGAAAGCCTACAACAAGTATTTTACAAATCCCATTTTTCAGTCAGTTTCAGCAGATGATCTGGGAAGTAAACTTAGATTATATGTTATAAGAGAAGCTGCTACTTTTCTCAAGGCTCAGCCAAATTATGTTAAAATGAGTAGAAATGGACAAAAAAGTTACCTGCAAGAATTTTCAAATATAGTCGACAGCAACGCAGTATATCAAACAGCAAATGTCATGAAAATCATCAAAGATTACCAGATTCCTATGGATCAGGTAAAGCTTTTAGAGAAAGCAATCAGCAGCATCATGATGGTCCATTTCAAAAACCAGAAGTTCTTTTCAGTTCGCCCGAAACCCGATATTATAAATCAACCACAAAACTTCGTTCACCCGCAGAACAAAGTTAGAAATGATGGTCTTTCCGATTTCGAAGAGGGTGACTGGTAATAATAATTCAGTTAACAATTTAGTGACGACCTTTCAGTTTTTATTACAAAACTTTCTTTTTAAGATTAAATTTTTTTCTTACAGCACATCTGTTTCATATTCTTTTTGTTGTGTATTTTTATAAGCTAATGTCTGAAGTTATTAATTTTTTGTAAGGTGCTTATATAAGAAAGTTTAGTCTTAAATTTAGTTTACTTTCTCATTTATTATTTTTGTAATGGTGATTTCTTTGATGGCATTCTTTTATTTCATCGTTATTTTAGTTCTTTTTAAGTGTAACTCGCTAAAAGACCTAAATAAATTAGAAAGATTTTGAAATAAATACTTGTTTTAAATAACACAAATAGACTTTTATCATTTAATGTACTGGAAAAATGAAGCTTTAAAACTATCAACAAACTTTGTTTTGTGGAATGCACTTTTTAAATTAAACAAAATAGTCATAGTTTTGACGAAAAATGTTTTCGATAAGGCTTTCTGAGTTAAATTAAAACGTATACCTAATTAAAATAAAAATTAAGATAAGCTTAAGATTAAAATAAAAGTGTTATTCATAATGTCTGCTGTTCTTTGTCAAACTAAAACATACAATTTTAAATATACAGCAAATAAAAAAATACTGATTTAAAATTTAAAGCAATTCTGGTAAAAAAAAAAATTATATCAACTCTTTAGTCTTTTGAAATGTTTAGCATTGAATTTTTTATGTAAACATAGTGTGCTGCATTTTATTTTTGAATAGAGTTAATATTCATATCTGGTAATAAGTTTTTAAGAATATTTATGGACGAATAATTATTTTTTTGAACAATTATTTTAGACTGCTGATATCATAGATATGTAAAACATAACAATTGATATAATGAGTTTCAAACATACATCAAAATAATAATAAATTGACAAAAATTTTATTAGTTTTTTAGCCTTTAAGCTCTATAGTAAATTAAATGATGTTTTGTTTTTTTTTTCTACAATTAATAACAAATTTCAAACTTTTTCAAAAAAAAAAAACTTAGCAAGTAATTATTGTTGTTACAAAACCGTCTATCTCAAACACAAACAAAAATAGTTTAATTCCTATGGTTTTGAACAGTATAAAACAGTACTTCAGTCTTAAATAAATATTGATAAAATTCTTTGACAAAAATTTCTTACATCTTCTAAATTAATATATTTTTATTTTGAAAAAATATGTTATTCCAAAGTTTAAAAATAGTGTTTTAATTTATTACTTAGTGGTTTTACAATTAACTTTAATTAAAAATATAAATTTACTCATTAAGATAAAGTAGTAGAAACTAGAACATAACTCTAATTCTATTACTAACTCTAATTCTAATCAACATCTTAAGGGAAGGATTGTTGACATAAAATAAAAAGTTTTTTGACAAGTATAGTAAAATATAAGTTTTGAAAACTTGAGTTATAAAAATTTTTATTTTAACTTTAGATAAAAAGTGTAAAATATACTATACGTTTCTTAATATATCAACGTAACAACGATTTTAAAATTAAATAGTTGTTCTCACTTAACACTTTTAAACACAACATCTACTAGCTACTACTTAATTTTTATATTGCAAACTTTTTTTAATTAACGTCTTTTAGCTTTCTGTCAGCAGTATAAAGTGATTTAAGAAAAAAACTTCTAACTGAAGAAGTAAACTAAGCTAATGTATTTTAGCATCGAGAATGTTTTGCTAGTTTGAAGTACAGTGAACAACTCTATTAAGTTTTCGGTTTACAAACATTTTAATTTCTTGCTGCTGGTTTTTAATTTAAATCCAATCTAACTAATAGTAGTGTTTAATGAGCTTTTATTTTTGTAATTTACTAACAATGCAGTTGTAAGTTTACAATAAGAATTTTAATATCATTTACTCACCGTATTGATTTATTTTTTTTTTATTAGCAAAGTATTTTAATGTACTTTACCCACAGTCAGCACAGGTTTAGCTGGCTTGGTCATGTTCTGAGAATGGGTTCTGAGCAAATCCTAAATGTAATGTTGTATGTCGAGGGTGTATGTGAGCGCGACCTAAAGAGCTTTATTTATTAGGTTTAATTGTAATGTATCCTAAATCTGTTGTATGGCGAGTTGGTCGCTCGTAAAAGAAACCCATGTCGTCCATAACTAACTTTCAAGGACGTATGTAATCGCGACCTCTAAACCTTTAATATAGAAACTGAATATGTGGAGTTGCTTGCAAATGACTGCACCAAGTTAAAATCTATTGTACAGATAGCTGAAAGAAAGGTAAGAGCGATACTTAAAAGAACCAAAGAAGGTAAAAAAATGAGATACAGAAGAAGTTTTTTTAATTCCATTTATTTGAACTTTTATTTATTACCTATTTGTTTTATTTATTGCATCACTGTGCTTTTTAATCTACAATTTCTATTAATTTCTACTCTCTATGCACAATTACGCATTGCCGATCCTTACTCTTGTGTATTTGATGTATTTTGCATGAAATGTTCGAAAAAAAAAGTAAACATCGTAAGTAAAACTATGTAGATCCTTATTTTAATTTTCAATTAAAACCCTATAAATTCAATTACCAAAAAATTGATGTGTTTTCTTATAATATGGTTTAACTTATAATTACTGTTATTTACCTCTAGGTGTTGTGATTTATACGTAGCCTTGCTTAGGTGTCATTTGCTATAAACGACCACATCAAAAAATGTTCTACCACTTAAGTAGGGTTTTAATTATAACAATTAAAAGGCTTTTATATTTTAAACTAAATCTCATAACTCATTGTTGTAGCTTTAAACAGCTGTTTCTTAGCTTTAATATATATTTACTAATTTTCAATTTTTTTTTATAGAAAAACAAAATTACTGTATATCAGTATAAGAACTTAAAATACTGATAATAATAAGAAAAATAGCAAACTAATTAATATTTTTATACTTTATTTTAGTATGTGTGAAACTATTTTTGATTTTTTTTTACCAAATGTGTGCTATAAATAAAAACTATATTTATTTAACCAATACTAGAATTACCATGTAGTAGTAAATTTTAAAGTTTAGTGGACATTCGAATTATCTTATTTTAAATAGTTGACGCCCAAATTTATTTTTGTTTTATAGATAACACACATAAAGAGCAAAGTTAAACAAAACAAAATATTCTAATTTGTTATATACTAACAAGTGAGTGTGTTGTGTTTTATAATTGTCTACGTGCTACTTGTTCAAAAACTTTAACTTTTAAAAGTACTACGACACTTTTGTTACAGCAATCAAGACAATTTGAAGCTTTAAAAACTTTTTATAGTTACTTTCGTTTTAATAAGCTATTTCATTGTTTACCGAATACAGTCCGGTTTTGAAAAGTGACTGTGAATGAAAGTGAATGAAAAAATTAAAAAGTATAAGTATCAAAATTACAGCTAAAAAACGAGTAAATTCCTTTTAATTTGAATTAGACTTGTACTATTTGAAATTAAGATAAAGTAAGATCTTTTTGTAAGTAAAGAAAACGTTATTACAATCACATATACTAGAAAGCTGTCATACGATTTCAAAAATAAGTTTCACTGCAGTAATAGTAAACAAAAGAGGTTTTTTAAGCGTAAATATTTAAACAAAATTTTTACCTTTTTCTTTTACTGTATTTTAATTATAACAGTTTTAGTCTAATAAAAAATAGAAAATTGTTATATTTAATACATTTATGCTTCTAGAATACACAAATAAATATTTACAAATTGTTTTTGTACTAAATTCATCAAGCTGAACCTGCATATAATAAAAAATCCTCTCGCTAACTAAATAAAAAAATTGGATCGTTTACATCATTTACAATTAAAGTTTCCAAACCTAAATAAGGTATTTTGATTGTACTAATCTTAAAAATAATCAATAAATGTTGTCAAGAAAACTACATATCACGTGCATTTTGAATCATAAATGAATGGTGGACATTACTTAACTTCTAAATATAACAATTACTTTGTGTCTATTTAGATTAAAGAAATAATTTTTTCATTCCTTTATCAAAGTTTTTAATTAAAACAGATCAGTGTTTTATAAATTAAATTTTTTTTTAAATTAATACATAAATTAGAAAAAAAAAAATATTTAAATTCAAATAGTAAGTAAAAAATGATATCTTCTGTATATTTAGTATAATACAACTCCAAATAACTTAAAATGTTATTCTTGGTATAAAATATGAACAATATATCTAACCTGATAACTGATACAGTAAATAAATGCATATATCTGCACTAAGCTGTTTCAATATTGAAACAAAATCTAAAACTGAAATAACAGTTTTATCAACATTGTTTAAGTACAGCTTCTAACAGCTATTACAAACTAAATTTTAGACTTGATTTGAAACTTTACTAATTTAATTTAATTTATAGATTTTGTACAAATATTTGTTTGCGGTATTTATAAGCACTACGTAAACAATCGACTTTCGTTTTTTAACCATTTTACTATAAAAATGTTTTTTAATATGTGAACAGTTTTTTTTAAGACTTTGACAGTTTATTGATGATCTTTAATTAATAGTCGTACGAAATAGTTTAAGTGTTTTTGAATAAAAAATATGAATTGTTAACTATATTATTATATCCATCATAGCTTTCAACTGTTTTAGTACATTTGTGTGTTGTCATATCTAAAGTCTCTTGTAACGAGTATATTTATATCACTTTTATATTACAGTTGTATACTTAGTTTCTTAAAAATAGTTTCTTTTTTTTTGTAGGTAATGATTGCGTAATAACACAGCTACTAAAAAGCTGTTATAAACTACCACAAAGTCTGGGTTTATGTTTAGATTGATTCAAAATAATATAAGCTACTAGTTGAATTAGTCCTTGTTATAAACTTGAAATATACGTATATTATAGATATATTAGGTTTAATAAACGTAATAATGTTCGTCTAACAAAGCTAAGCTACTTTCGCATAATTTATAAAAATATTACTCAAAATTCAGGGTTTGATATAGCAATAGAAGTTAGTTTGAAGTTTAAATCGAATATGTTTCCTTTTGTGTCAAAAACTATGAAAAAATAGAAATAAAAACTATATTTATTCAACAAGCATAAGTGATATAATATTTTGTATCTGTAAAGCATCACGTACAAAATCTAATGTAATGTATGACGTCATTATTTAAAACTGATTGTTACAAAGTAACTATGACTTAGTCAGAGTACAGGAGTTTTTTAACTAAAGTCCGAAATCACTTACAAAGGGTTAAAATTAACCGTCTATTGAAAAAATCAGCCATAGCTTAAGGTTTAGTGCACACAACTTTATACAATTTTGGTATTTCGTAAATTTTTTGTTATGAGAAATTGTTAAAGCACTTTGGATTTAGTAAAACTAGAAGTCATTATATTAAAACTAATAAACTAAATTTAGATAAAAAGAAAATTTTGATTACACTTTAGTCTTATTAAGTTAAAGCCATTTTGTTTAATTTCAAATTTCTTTTAATATTGATAAGGCTTAAATTTAGCTATTTGATTAATTAGTATATTTTTCTAATATGTATTGTTTGTGATTTATCTTAGTTCATTGTTTTAATTGTACTTTCCCTGACAAAAAGGGATGATATATATCAGACAAGAACTAATTTGATTCATTTTTGTATCAGTATAAACAATTTTTATGCTTATTAAAAAAAAATTGTATGAAAATTTTGTTGTTTTTAATTTTCTCTTAAATCAAATGATAATCATTTATAGTAAGAATAACTATTCACCCATACTGTTTTTAGATTTGTTAACTTGTTCGTAAGTCTTTAAAAAATAGTTTAAATTTCTTTAGCAATAGCTAAATTTAAAAAATGTAGCCATTATATGACATCAAAACCCTTATAGTTAGCTTCAGTTCTTATTGAACAACATTTTACCTTTGTATAATAGTTGTCACAGAAAGTTTTAGAGAGAAAATAACATTTTTTATTCAGTACATATTCTATCTCTCTTATTAGATTTATTAACTTGATTAAATTGAAACTATCATCTTTAAACAAAACAAGATAGACAATAAGACTATAAAGTAAGTTTATAAAAAGTATGTGTTAAAATATAGATTTAGTGTCTAGATATAATTATTTTGATGTACTATTTTTTCTTACTTTGCATAATCATGTTAATGTTAATCAAAAATTAATTTATCTTATGTCTCTAGTTTTTTTAAAAGTTACCGTTCAATTTATACTAAGTTCGTAGTTTAACTTTAAAATTGAGATACTAATTTGACCTGTTTAGTAAAATTTTGTGTATGTACAAATATTCTTATGTTTACATAATAGCATGTTATCTAATATAATTAGAAGCAACTAAAGTTTTCTATGACTATTAGGAATACTTTATTTAGGATTTTAATTTAGACACTGGTAAGTTCTTTAAGGAAATTATTGTTTGCGTAATATACTTTAAAAAATTAAATATATAAAATAGTTGTAATAAGTTATTGAAACAAAAATTTTTTACTAAGTTGTAAACTAAAAATCGATTTCAAAGTTTTTCTAAAACATTGATTATTTATATAAATCTTTAAAACTTATCATTTTGAAGGAAAAATTTACTTTTATATATCAAAAAATACTTAAAATCAGACTGTTTTAAAAGTTTTTGCACAAATTAAATTACTATAAGTAGTATTTTATAAATTGAAGTCATAGGTTTAGATTTAGACCGTTGACTTAAATTTAGTAAACTAGTTTTTTTTTATATCTAAACTAAAACTCCAAGTTTGAAACGTTTAAAGGAAAATTAAGAAATTAAGTTAGATTTATTAATCTAAATTATTTTTCATAAAAGTCAGTTTAGAACGTTAAATTAAATATTTTGAAAATTATTTTTAGCTTAAATATATAATTTTAATAATATTTATAGATTTATACTATATTAAAGTTGTAAAACATTTTTATAATTTAAAATGGAAGAAAAAGCCCAAAGTCAAGGCAACTTGTTAGAATTTGATGGAGTAGTGAGTTATTTAATGTGTTCTTTTTAAAATAAAAGATTTACTAAATGTGATTTTCAAACTCTTATTCTGATAAATTTACATAGTTTTGTACTCAGTACTTTTATCTATGTTTTATACTTAAATAAAAAATTATAATTTTTTTTCAGTTATTGAAAGAAAACTTGGAAAACCTACTAACAAGTTGGAAAATCGAAATTCAAAAAATTGAAGAATATTCTGAAATAACAAAACTTGAAACTCACACCAACAGAGTTCTATCTAAAGTTTCACTAAAAATTAAATTAAAGATTTTGTCAGTTACAGAAGAGTTAAAAAGATATCAAGATGCAGAAGTCAAAAGCTTGCAAGACCTTAAAAGTATTAAAGTTGAAAAAACTAAAAATGAAGATAGATTTATTCTAAGAAGAAAAGAAATAGTTAATGAGAGAAAAGTGTATGTGCAAGATAAAATAAAAAATCTTAAAAAAGAAATGAATGAGCTGAAAGAACTTAGTGTGTATAGTTACTTGAAAGAAATTTATGATCTTATTCAAGTAAAACTAAAAATTTTGAGAACATTCCCAATATTTCAAGCTGATAAGTCTCATACTGATGAAGAATGTCCTATTTGTCTTGAAAATTTTAAAGTTGGAAGCAAATTAACTCGTCTAAGATGCAACGGTCAGCATTTATTTTGTCAGGATTGTATTAAAAATTGGATGGATGACCATAATACTTGTCCATTATGTATGCATGTGTTTGAGTAGTGTTTAATTTTAGTTTTTGGTAAAATCTAGAAAGAAATTTTTCTGGAACTTTTATCAAATTTTAGTTGTAATTTTTAAATTAAACTCGTAGACAAAAAACTGTTATATCTTATTTCTATGACTAGTTAGTTTATTTTAAATAACAAATATGTTGTTAATTTAAGCATGAGTTATTAAGCGGTCAGTAGGTTTATAGATTATTGGTAGAAGATTTATAGATCAGTATTAGATTATAGATATTATGAAAAATAATTTTTTTTACTCAATATTACACTTTCTAGATATTTTCTATGTTATCTTACTTTTTTTAAATCCAAATAAACGTTTTATAATAGTCACGTAACAACAAAATAAATGTTTGAAAAACAACTGACTATAACTGAAGTTCTAAATCTATCCTTAATTACTTGCATATTTTCAAGTACCTTAAGTTTACAATACTTTTGTTTATAAATCGGATAATCATAATATAAAAATTCACTTAGTAATTTACACCATGTGTTTTAAACATACTTGATTAAGCATAAGTAAAAACGTACGAGATAACTTTAAAAATTTAGTTTCTTGTTTAGTAACTAGATTAAAGATTTGATACAAAATTTGTCTATATTGATTTTAAAGTCTATGAGTTAAAGACGAGATTCTACAACTAGATTTTTGATAATATATTTTATTACATTGAACCCAATGTAAAAATTATGTTGTATTATGATATTATTTAGCTAAATTGACTAGTTTCATAATAATTAAAACATTCTAAATAATTTAAAAAGACTATGTAAGTTTATATGGCCAGCAATAATAAGTTAAAGATTAACTTTAAAAATAATTAACTTAGTAACTTATATTTTATTGTGGTTATTTTTTTATTCATAATAAAACTTCTCTTCAATATGCTATAATTCAAATTTGTATATAAATTGTAGATGTTAATTATTATAGGTGTACGTACAATTATTTTACGATTAATAAACTTTTCATGAGACTGACAAAATTTTTATTGTCAGTTGAGGTACTTATTTATTTTAATTACGTTATATTGCCCTGTGTTAACTATCTGAATGTAAGTATATTTTAATTACATTATTTACCCTAAGTTAACTATAATGTAATGATATATTAGTTGATACTTAAATACAACCTTTTTTTAAATACAACGAGTACGTTTTTTTTTTCTGCAATAATAGGTGATGTTATCTAAAGTAGGCAAACAAAAAGTAACAATATCGTTAAAATATTTAGTTATTATTCCTAACTAATGTTATGATCAATTAGAAAATTTCACTTTTAAGGTACTTTATAATACGTTTTTCGAGTATAAATAGGTTTGTGAATACTTAGTGGTTAGTTTTTTAAATTTTTCTCTTAATGTGGTGTAGCATAATTTTAAGCTAATATTTTAGTTTAAGAGTAAAGGTAAGAGGTAACAGCAATAGAAAAAAAAAATAAAAAAAGAAATAAATTAAATTTATAAAAGTATTCAAAAGCGAAAATTTTAAGTAACCCTGCAAATATTTCTTTTTGAAAACGTGACCTTTTATGCAAAAGTATCTTCGTGTGACTTTATCCCCTCGTGCAAAAGTGTCTTCGTGCAAAAGTATCTTCGTGCAATTTTGTGCACTCATGCAGTTTTGTCCCCTCGGGTAATTTTGTACGCTACCCATCCTATAATACCTTGTGTTAGTTTGAGGACAACTTTTTTTTCGCTTTTATCATCACCTTAAAATATATAATGTAAGTTTTTAATTATGGCCCCATGGCCCCTTTACTATTAATAAACCTTCTTTGGCCCCTTTGCAGTTTTTTAGCCTCTTAAATTTATACTTGCTACGATACAAACCAAAACAATACAAGTATATATAAAATATTTTAGTACGTTTTTCAAGTGAAATTCAACTTTGAAAGTTGTTAATGTTTATTTATATCTTTACCAAATATAAGGTTATGTACACTATAAAAATTTTGTACAATTCATTATAAAAACTAACTAAATAGTTATAAAACAAAACTTTATATTATTTAATTACATAAATTTACATTATGTTAGCTGGTTTTCTAATTGTTTTCAAAATATGTTAAAAACATTTGTCATGTAACATCATAAACTTGTTTGACCTAATAACTTTAGCATCTTTTACTTTAGCTTTTATTGTTTTTCAAGTAATCAGATATTTTCAAAACAAAGTTTTTATTTAACGAAGTGATAGCTGGGCTATTTTAAAGTAAATTTTTTGAATTTATTTAATTTTTTTTGTATACTTTTTTTTCATACCACTGATTTAAATACAGTAAATTGTGTAATTCTGTGTCACAACAGCCTTAATGATATTTATATATAAACGTTTATAGATACATACCAAATAATACTATAAAACAATAAGTATTAATTCTATGTTAACAATCAAATTTCTTTCCTTTTTGATGACAAACATCTAGTATAAATTAATTGATAAATACTAACAACATAGAGTTCATAATTTTTATTAAACAAAGAAAAATAAACAACACAGTTATAATAAAGCGTAAACATCTCTAAGAAAAAGAACATAAATGCAATGTTTGAAAAACTGAGTACAATTGCAAGTATAACTTAATGATAGTCAGTGTGTAGTAGTACGACTACGATTGCCAAAACCTCTTAATTAGCAATCAACAACATTATGTCTTATTATGCATATTACGGTCCAAAAAAAAAAAAGCTTAAACAAACAAACAATATATTCTCCAATTCTTACAATTATTTTTCTGTAGACTGACTGGGGAGAACCTGGAATAATATTTTTTTATATTGTTTAAATATATAGTATATATAAATGTTTTTTATAATAAACTTGGGTTTTAATAGAATAGCAATTCCTATATAGACTAGTACTTAAACTCTGTAAAATTAAGACTTAAAATAGTTTTAGTAACTTATTTGTACAAGAAACTTTTTTTAGTTTAACTGTAATCTTAACATACTTTTTCAAGTGTAAACTGAATTAGAACTATATATTAAACACTTGAGGTACCTAATTTCAATTTAATTTAATAATATTTAAGGTACTTATTTGTGTAGAGTCAGTGGTTCTAGCGTCCTTATTATTGTCAGGAGTAACGTCTGTAACTAAATCATTATACTTTGCAGGAGTTGTAACTGATTTTTCAGGATTTGTAGCAGAAGTAGAAAATTTCTCAGGACTTGTAGCATATGCTTCGTTACTTTCAATGTTTGGAACAGAAGTTATGTTGCTTTCAGGACTTGTAAGAGAAATTGTGTTCCTTTCAGGAAACGTAACAGAAGTTGTGTTACTTTCAGGATTTGTAACAGAAGTCAAATAATTTTCAGGACTTATAACAGAAGTGGTATTACTTGCAGGAGTATTGACTTGTCCAACAACAGTCATCATCAGTAGTAGAATGTAAAAAGAAACAACATGAACCTCATTTTGTAAAATATATAACAACTATAAGACAAAACTAAAAGATTAGCTTTATTTTGATGAATTATTAAAATACTGTTAATACTTTATATATGTGTTTTGGTTTTTTATACCAACTAATGCTAAATTTGTTGTTGATTTAAAGTTAAAACCACTTTCAAATTAGAAACATTTTCAATGTTTTTTATCATGTAATAAATAGATATATCTAAAACTTTTATATTTAATCTTTTTTTTATGAAAAACACAAACTGTGTAAATAATTTTGTTTAATACATGGAACAAAAACTACTATTATTTATTATGGTTTTTTGTTATACAGTTTTCATAACTATAGTTTAGTAAAAGTTTTATTTAGTTCAAAAATGCTAAGTTTGTTTAGTTTTAAACTAATAATTATCACTTAAGTTTAAACTTTAAGGTATAAACTCTATTTAATATTTTACAACCACTAAAACTAATTCTTTGAATGAAAAGTTTAGTTTGTTAAAAGTTTGTATAATGAATAGCTAAAAATCTGTAAACTAGATAACTTTTCTAAATTGATACTAAACTACTTCGCACAAAAACGCCTAATAATCCATTTTGGAGGTTTATGACAACAGCATTAGTATTTAGCAAAACAGTTGTTATTAAAGTAACATAAACTTCAACATTTTACATTTCACTTTTTGATTTCAGTTTTTTTTGAGCTAATTTACTAAGTTAAAGAAATGAACTTATGGCTTAATTTAACTTTTAACTTCATAGCGTATAAACAAAAATAATTCTGTAACTTAAATGTTTTCAATTTACATATTAGTCCTGGACAAGACGTTAAAAAGGACCCGTGTTGTGCGACTCGATAACCAAAAGGTTCTTCGTGCACCAGGTCCTAGCACCAAATGTTTTGAACGCCTTTTTTGTCGTTAATAAACTATAAAATATTGAATTTTTTTTAATTTTTTACTAATTTTCACCATATTTAATTTTTTTTTAAATTCCGTACTAAACATATCATTTTTTAACAAATATATACTAAGAGTTGTCTTCTAACATACTAAAGCAATTTTTAAAAGCAATAAGCTTATGTTTAATTTATTTAATGATGATATCAAAAATTCATTCGTTTAAAGCCAATTCATGAGAAGGTTCAAAACTAGTTTATATAAAAGTTTACTATGATTAGAATAAGGTACAACTGTAATTTTTATAGAATGTTTTTCTATTATAGTTTAATATATAGCTTAATTTTTGTGAATCCTTTTGTAAATACAAAAGTATTTTTTTTAAGTAAATAATAAAACAATCTTGTTGACTCTTAATACATCTATAAGTTTACAACATAAACTGATATTACTTGTTATCCTTAAAAGCTTTTGAAGCTTTATCTTAACTTTAAACTATTGTTACTGGCAAACTAAAATTCCAGTAAGATTTTTACTTACACAAGCTTACAAAATATTTAATATTTTATATATCATCAACTTCTTTATAAATATTCAAAAAATACTGAAGTTCAATAACTACATAGTTTTTATTTACTTTAAAAAATTTATACAACTGAAACCTATTTACTATTTTTTTAATTGTTTTAAACAGAAATTCATATGATACCTAAAAAACAAAAAATTACGGTACTTTAATTTTTATACTTACAATAAAAAAGCAGTTACTTTATGAAAAAAATTAATCAAATAAAAAGAACTTAAAATGTGCATCAAGAAATAAGTGAAAATAGGATGTTTATTTATTTTTCTTTTAAATTAAGATATTTATTTTTATTCTGATTGTGATTACAATACTTTTGTTTATAGTGTTAAGGCTACTTTTAAAGAAAGCATTTGCTTTATTTTAAAATCTAATAAGTTTTGTTTGCTTCATGTTTATAAACTAACATATGATATATTGAACAAATAATAATTAGTAAGTAAAAACTTAAATATAGATATACCTTTAGTACTTATGGATTTAATTTTTTTTTTTGTTTTAATAATCTACTAAGGTAGTTGTAGTTATTTAAATTTTTAAAGTTAAAATACTCAAAAAGTTTTAGATGAAATTATATTTCATTGAATAAATAAAAACTTATTTAAATTTGTATTCGAATAGTGATCTCTTAAGTTTTAGTTTTAGCATGTTTACAAACTTACTGTTCCTTAACATAAAAAGTTATAGCTTAAGTTTTAAGTTTTTATATTTAGCTAAGCTATTTTTTTTAGAGTTTTTTTTTTAGTATTTAGAGTTTAATTGTCACAAGTTATTAGACAATTTCGTAGTCTAATAGAAAATTTTTCATATTAAACTACTTCAATAAATATTTTATTCTAGTAGTTTTGTTACCCTTTGTTTAAACTTAAGTTTATTTAATGTTATAAACAGTTTTCTATAAAACTTAGAAAGTTGTTTTAGTTTATTCATGATACAAAACTATACGTACTAAAACTTGATAAAAAAACTTAAAATTAAGTGACTGCTCATAATTAAATAAGGCTTAGTTTTGATTCAAATTTAATTGATGAACAATAGAGGCTAGTACTATTTATTTTTTTATAAAGTTTTCAGTTGTTTTTAACATATATCTGAAGTATATTCAAATTTTTGTAATAATACAATAATTTTGTATTTAACTTTTGCATCTTTACTCATTAAAAATTTATAAGTTTAGAATTTAATATAGAATTAAAATATTTAACTTCAATTCAAACTAGTTTAAATATATTCTGAAAACTATTTAAAACTAATAAAAAACAATTTACTGTCATATTTAACAAACTTTTTTTTTATTCTAAGAACATAATTTTCCTAAATTAGAAAAATAGTGAAAATTTTCAATTGTAAGCGTCGCAAACAAAAATAATTTAACTTGGCAAGTTAAATTTACATAGCAATAAAAATAATCCTGTTTCATAATAAATGGATATAAAACAATAGTTTTATTTTGCAATAGTTTTTATGGCTAAGTTACAAGAAGGGTTAGCCGCGTTCGGCAGATTTCTTTCTACCTTCTAAACTTATATAAAACACGATAGAACGTGTTTTAAATTTTTGAATATTTTAAAGTGTCATTTTTATTTTCAGTACAAAATATCGCTTATTTTTTTTATATTAATTAAGATTTCTATTATAAGAGAATGTTTTAAATTATTATGTGACCTCCCATTACTTTTTTTGTTAAGTCAGGCTTGCAAACGATAATTTATTATATTTTTTTTGTAAATCTCGGCCGCTAATTGAAAAGCGTGTCTACCCTCATCTAGAATCAAAGTTGTTTGTATAATTTTTAGTTTATAACTTTACAAATATGTAAATATAATCATCTTAATCATGAAATCTCTAAAAAACTTATTATCTTAACTTTTATCGTTAAAATTTATCTTATAACTTAAACTAAAACTATTTACAGTAGACTACCGCTTAAGTACGCACTTTTTTTGGTACGCACTCCGCCTTAAGTACGCACTTATCCAGAATTACAAAAAAAAATTCTAAATTTTTTATATTTTTTTTATAAATTTTTTATATGTTAAAATCAAGTTAGATAAACTTTTAAACTAGGGTGACTAATTCTGAGTAGTCTAAGTGGCCTAAGATTGTGACAGTCCTGATATTAAAAGTTAATAAACTAAATACTTATGTAGTGGTTGCAGAAAAGTGAAAAGAATGATGATATTTGAGCTGTAATGCTATAAAATAAATAATTCTAGATGACAATGTTAAAAAAACCTACAAATAAAACATAGTCAAGTCAAAATTTAATTTAAATGTACACACATTGATGTTTTGAAAATATTTGGTAAACAGAATTTTGTTTGGTACTTTCCCTCTAACAAAACAAAATATGAAAAATATGGCTTAATATTATTTTATATCGTTGACTGACATTAACTTCCTGCATTAAATGTATGTATTAATTTTGTAGAAACTTTTATAAAAAAAAATAAATCATTTTGAAATCTATTAACAAATTTTGGAGATTAGAATTATGTATTAAATGTTATTTAAAGACTTGTTTATTTGGTTTAATTATTTGGTGGCTAGTTGTAAGAAAAAAACAACTAAATTTCATATTATACTATGTCGGCAAAAAGTACGCACTACCTGTGCTA
This sequence comes from Thalia democratica, assembly GCF_965202585.1. Lineage (NCBI taxonomy): Eukaryota > Metazoa > Chordata > Thaliacea > Salpida > Salpidae > Thalia > Thalia democratica. The sequence goes on along the minus strand of NC_139166.1, from coordinate 102,008,993 downwards.
AGTACGCATTTTTTGGTCGGGTTCAATTTGCGTACTTAAGCGGTAGTCTACTGTATATATAAGTATAATAACTAATATAGCTATAAGTTAGTAAGAAGCATATTTTAACTGTTCTTAGGCTTAGTAATTTTCAATCTTAAGTATTTGATAAGCAAAAAACATAACGTTTTTTTTTAAATATATTAGATGCATTAAAAATTAAATATACAGTTTAAACTCAATATTTTTTTTTGAAATTAAAAGTTTTGGTTGGTGCACTTTAAAATAAGTGGTTATATCCTAATACATTGTTTTTTATTAATTACCATTCTAACCCAACTACTTTTAACCCAATCGAATCTAACCTGATCATTTCTAAATCAATCACTTTTAATCAGAATTAATTCAATCTTTTTACAACGAACTAACCCGATCATTTCAAACCAAATAATACTAACCTATTTAGTATTTGGTTTTACAATAGATAGTTTTAGAACTTTTTCTAGTAAACTAATCCTAACACTTTTGTTCTTTTCAATTTTTGATCATCTACATTTCTGTTAATATTGTCTCAAACAAATTTTATTCGTTTTATACATTTTTTTTTATAAAAATTTAATGTTATGATTTTTTAATCTATTGCTATTTAAATAATTTTACTTTTTTCATATAAACCTGAAAGAGTTTCATGTAGTTTATAAGTAATTATATTTGTCTGTGTCGTGTTTCACGTAAGGTTCGCACATTTTAATGATTTCAATGTTCGTATTTCAAAATATCAATGAACCTACAGTAATAAAACCATTCATTTGTTTATTTAAGTAAAAAGCTGAATTGTTTGATATAAGTTTTCTTACATAAACGTTTTAGCTTAGAGTTGCTAGAGATAAAGTATTGCAGATTTTCAATAAGAAAACGGGTCAAAGTGCACGAATAAACTTTTGCACGAAGTGACCATTTCGCACAAAGGTTTAGTTTTGCAAAATAAAAAAATTTTGATAAACGGTGAAGGTTAGTTGTAACAGTATTATTTTAAAAAATAAAATAAAATATAATAAAATATACATACCAATAATTACGACAAATATAATACCTGCAAAAACTTTTTGTTATATATGAGCTTTCCTAAAGTAGTAACTACTAGTGAAAAAGTAACGCTGTTCAAATAATTCTTCGTACAAAAGTGACCGTTTTAGAACAAATGTCTTTTGGCAAAAGTATTTTTGTGGTTTTTACCGGAGACTTATGAATTAGTTAGATATAAATTGTAACTTAACTGTGGTTTGTTTGAAATATATTCTATTTAATTTAAAGTTAATAATGGCAGCCTAAAACAACAATAACCCTTAAGACCACCAAACTAATTCTAAGTGTTAGATATTATTTTAAACTTAAACTAACCTATTTAGTAAAAGTTTGCTAAACTTGTTTTATGTTTTAGTTCGTTATAAAATTTTAAAGAAAAATCTATGAGGTTTTAAACTTATCTCATGATAATATTTTCTACAACTTTTATTTATATAATGTTTATTAGTTATCTTCTTTCTTTAAGTTCATAAAAATATAAACATTTTGTTTTAGGATATACCGTATAAATTTTAGTTTATATCTGTTTATTAATAAATCTCAAATAGTTATATTTGTATATCTAGAACAGGGTTTCCCAAACTAATTTACGAAATCGCCCCCTTTTAAGAAATTGAAAAAAAATCGCCCCCAGTATTTTATAAAATAAAGTAACTTTATTCTCGACTACGCACTTTTTAGCCAAAAAAGTTATGTTCGAAATGTAATTTAGTCTGGTACTTCTTATGCATGCACTTTTGGGCTGTGGTAAAAGTAATTTCAGGGCTTGAGAAAATAATTTACATTTTTTTTAAATAAGCCCAGTAAAGTGTTTTGAAATACTTAACTAATAAAAAGCCTATGTACTCTGTAATCAATTCTCTTTAAATATGTATTGTTTTGAAACTAATGAATCCTTAGGTTAGTGGTAGACTACTTTTGTAGTCAGCAAGTCATATTTACTAAAAAGTCCTTTCTGGTTTTGAATTGCTAAAAAAGGTACTTGCGGGCTGCGTAAATTAAAAATTAAAAAAGTAACATGAAAATTAAAAAACTCGAGTAAAATAGTAATAAAATGATTAGTTCTATTGTGATCTAGGAAGTACTACTGTAAACTTAAAACCAAAATGAAAGCGTTTTTTAAAATATTAAATATCAAAAAACTAAATTTATTTGTGTTGAACAAGTAGTTTTCAAGTTATTAAGCGGGCCGAAATTTGACTGTATCTGGACCGTAAGTTAACCATCTAAAATCTTAACTGAAACCTGACATTATAATAATCTCTCATATAAGGAATTTCGGAAAATACTACAAAAGAATAAATAGTTTATCTGACACATTATGGAATGAATATTAAAACATCATTGCTGATCTAGTTTGAGGAAGATTGACCGACTGGTCGATTGTTTCACATGAAAACTGGTTTCATTAATAGCTTCTGTTAATACAGTAAAATTATTAATTTTAATACTGAGAAATATTATAAACAAGTTAGTTGTAAAGTTTAAATTTATTTTTAATCTTTTTTAACTATATGCAGGGTTGCCACTCGTTTTTTCCAAATCTTTTCCAGAGTTTCCAAATTTCTTCCAGGTTTTTAAAAGTAAACATTCTTGGGTCTATTTTTAGGTTTATGTTAATTTCTATAAAAGAAACTGTGTTAAATAGTACAAAAATATTTAAAAGATGCTTTAAAATTACTTTAAATGTGTTTTTTAATAAAAAAAACTTTGATGATGACAAAAAAATCTTATTTATATGATAGATTTTTTGTGTCAGATTGAAATTTTAGTACCGAAAATGTTAAGATTATTAAAAATCCCAGGTTTTTCCAGGTTTTTTTTCAAAATTTCTCAAATTCAAGGTTTTTCCAGGTTATTTTTGCCTAAATTGTCGAATTCCAGGTTTTTCAAGGTTTTTCCAGGTTTCCAGGTAAAGTGGTAACCCTGTATATATTTTATAGCAGAATACCATTAAATAGTGTTTTATTTGAAATAACCTTTACAAAATAAAACCTTAACTCTAACAATTTTATTTTTTAACTAAAGAAAACTAACTAAAAAACGAACTAAAGGTTTTACAGTTATTTCTGTGAATAGAAAATAATCAATTAAAAAAACTTTTTATAAGTTAAAAATTTGTTTTATAACTGTCGCAGTTTTTTTGATGGCTTATTTAATTCAGTTCAGAAATGAATTTTTAATCAAGATATCAGCTTCTAATAATTTGACAGAGGGAAATAGTGAAAAATTTAAAGCTAGGATTAAACTGTTAAAATAAACAATACATTTTAACTTTCAAAATATTAGTAACTAAGATAAAACAAAAAATAGTTGTACTAGTTGTTTCAATTTCCTTAAAATATACATTTTTTTAGAATAATAACTCAGCTTAGAAAGTAAAACTAACTTTAAAATCTTTTAAGTTAAAAATTGAAGTCATTTCAAATAGAGATCTTAAATCTATACTCTTTTAAAGCCAAAATAATCTTTTTTGAAATAAAAACTTTAATGGTTATCAATTTTTTTAGTTATGCAGATTCAACAAGTAATAACAAAAATCTGTCAAATAAATATCTTTCAAATAAATGTTTAAATCACTAATTTATTAAAAATTTTTTTGTGATGTAAAACGACAAATATAAACTACAAATTTAACCAGGTCAAAACAAAACTAGTACTAACTTTAAAATCATAAACCACTTAATTAAAACAGTAGACTTCCGCTTGAGTTCACACTTTGAACAAAACCAAAAAGTGCGAACTCAAGAAAACATAATAATTTTTTATACAAGTGGAAGGTTTCAGTATATAATAATGCAATAATGTTATTAATAAACATAAAAACAACTAAAACATAAAATATTTATTCATTTTAAACAATAGATCTGTATAAGCTAAAACATATTATAAATATTGTTGTTTTATTAATAATAAGTTAGTAATAGACTTTGTTTAAGTCAAATTTAAGAAAGTACTTTTTATTTTGGTAAATAGTGCGAACTCAAGAGGAAGTCTAAAATTATTTATATTCATTAGGCATTAAGCAAACCTGTTGTAGAATAAATAACGTAATAGATTTTTTATTAAAAAAAGCATACTTTTATACAATACAAATCAGGTTAAATAAAAAATATCCCAAAAAATCACAAATTACAAATATCTAGATAAGATCTTTTGCTAAAGATGTTGATAACTGAACTGTAAGGTTTCTCAACAATCTACAAGGAAAAGCTTTAAACAACAATCTAACTTTCTCCCAATTGATGGAAACTTTTGCCTTAGTTTTTGTTGAGTCAAAAAGCTTTTCTATCGTTTTTCGAAAAATTTACTTTAAGTTCAAGGTCAGTTTGTAAAACTGAGAAGCTTTCCTATAAGTAAACGTTTACTTCAAAAAGATCTGCTTCGAAGGGATCCATAATCCACTTCGTGACATTTAATCAAAAAATGTAATTAAACCGTTAATCAATGTCACCTTTGAACTGTTTCAGATGAGATGATAGCACTTCTACATCTGCTTCACTTATTTAAAGTTTTCAGTTTTCCAAACTTGCAAACTGATTATTTTTGAAATTTTTTCCATACAGTTCAAGTTGGTTTCTAAAACTGGTTGTCTTACTTATGACTTTCACAAGGTTCAAGTTTTTACCTTGTAAATTTTTGTTCATATGGTAGAACTTACCATATAGTCTGACATATAAGCATTTTTATTTCTATAATTTTTTTTTTAACAAGATTGTCTGCAAATGCCTTATCCTTTTAAGAAAATAATCAATAACTGAATTAAAAACAGCCAAAAACCTTTCTAGACAGTTTCCTTTTTATAACCATCTCACTTATTTAAGAAATATCAAACATAAATAAGAAATATGTGAATACGTGGTAATCAAAAGTTACTTTTTTTAAATTTAGTAGTGCAAGCTCAAAAACAAAACTTACAAAATTTATCTTAAATTATTACAACTTTTTTGTTCTATTGCAAAATTGCCTTTAATATAGTTTTTTTTTGTCTAACTAAGTGACTGTTCAAGAAACAATTGGAAATATCATAGGGTGATAGTTTATAATCGATAACATAGATTTTTACAAAGCAGTTATGATCACAAATGGCATATATGTCAGGTTATGAAATGGTGAGAGGATTTCCATTCGTCTATGTAATTGTTAAATTAGAAATGATATGAAAAAAATATGTGAATTACTTGAAAAGAGGAGTCCGAAACTTTTTGATTTTTCTCTAAATTTCACGTAAACGAAAAGAACTTATTTTGTTTAAGTTTTACCTCAGGGTTAAATATTTGATAGCAGGCTAAAATAAGTAAAAAAGCAAGCTAAAGAGTAAAAACTAAATATCTGCGAAAAGTTTAAAAATCGTCCTCTTTTCGCCCCCTCACTAGTTTTCGCCCACTCTTTCGCCCCTTTACTATTAATCGCTATTGAAAACATACTGCAACATAGAGAAAGAGATATTTTAAGAAGATGCATATACCACAATATAATACTACCCTCACTAGATTGTAAAAAAATTGACTTCGACTTATTACTACAACAACAAAAAAGAATTTTAAATAGACAAATTGTACAACTCAACTCAGAAACTAAACTGTTTTATAAAAATATTTGGTTAAAACTTGATGAAAAAGAAAAAACTTTCTTTTACTATAAAAGACTAGAAAAAAAGATCACATTACATGAAAAAATTTAACTGGCTCCAAAACAAACAAAAAATTAGAAGAAAAAATTTCCACAAACAAAACAGCAAAAAACTAAAAAATAAAAACAAATATGACAGAAACAGGTACAGATCAAGACAAAAATTTAATAAAACAAATAACCTTATTGACTCAGCAAAAGAAAATGTATTAAATAAATCAAGTATAAACATAACAGATAACCAACTAATACTACTAAACCATGGACTAAACTTTGTCCCAACACCACAATGGACAGAAGAAATAGAAAAAAAAGAGTTTAAATTCCTCACAGAACATATAAGAAGAGCCCAGTGGAAAGATTTTTATAAAAATAAAGACATAGAAGAAACAGATCAAAAAACACATATTCCAACGAAATTAAAAATTCTCACACTTTCCTTACCCCCACAAACAGACATAAGCAAAGAAATAAAGGATTATACAAAACTAATACACAGAAAAATGGAAGACTTAAAAGAAAAAGTAAAACAAAATTTTAAATTGAAAAATAACTTGAATAATGAAATGAAAATAGCATTAAAAGAATTAAAATAACTAGTAAATCAAAATAAAATAGTTATAACTAACTCAGACAAAGATGGAAAAATTTTAATACTAAATTTTGAAGACTACACACATATAGTTTCTGAAGAACTTAAAAAATTTGAAGAAATCAGGACAAATACATCTTTAACCAATTTTATAAATCAAACCAAAGTAAAAGCAGAACTTAAAGTAGAAAATTTAAACAAAATTAATGTAATAGATGAAAACATATTATTCCACACAATAGGAAAAAAAGTTAACAAAAGTGGAATACTGTCGAAAATTACAGGCCCAAAAGCAAAATATTTCAAAAATGACAACCCAGGACATATATATCCAACATTCAAAACACATAAATTAAATCCGGAACAAGTGAAAACAATAAATATAAGAGAAATACCTACAAGAATGATTTGGGCTATAGGCAACAGTTTTTTATCCAGAATTACCACCATGCTCCAAAACCTTATTAAAAATATTGCAATAAACTATTGTAAAACTGAAATTAATGAATATTGCAAAGATAGTGACCAATACCTAGAAAAATTATTTAGTTGGAAAAAAAATGAAATTAAAGAAGAAATTAATATAATCACAGCAGATGTTAAAAACCTATACCCATCCCTCAAAAGAATTCTGATAAAAAACTCCCTTGAAGATTGCCTGAAAGTTTGTACTCATTATAACTGTAAACAAAATAAACAAATAGTAAAAACAATAATGTTCTGTTTAGAAAACAATTATGTTAGTTTTAAAAATAGTCTATACAAAAATAACCAAGGGATACCTACAGGAGAAAATTTCAGCGTCTCACTGGCAAATATTGCCCTCCACTTTATAACTAAAAAATTAAACTTTTTAAAATTGTGTTTTATTTATAAAAGATATATAGACGACATTATTTTTTTGTGCCCAGCAGATAAATCTATTTTTATTCAAGATGAACTCACCAAAAAATAATACCTTTAATGAATTAGATGAAGTACGTAATAAAGATCCTAGTACAAATAACATAAAAAAATCAGAACAAAGTGAAAAAGTGACTTGGGCAACCAGTTTTAAACAATTTATAAATTTTAGCAAAAATGAACAATGTTACAGTACAGAATTATTAAGATTAACTTATAAGAGACCAAAAACACTGAGAAATATATTAATAAACAAAACTAATTTTACAAAAACAGAAAACAACAAAACAGCTGAATGTGGAAAATGTGCTTTGTGTGGAAATTTTGGAAACTATAATAAAAGTATGATAAGTAATAACAAAACAATACAAAATATGAAAATTAAACAACAATTAAATTGCAAAAATTATGGAATTTATGCAGCTACATGCAACATATGCAAAAATTTATACATTGGACAGACTATGAATAGCTTTACTAAGAGGTGGAATGCCCACAGAAATATATGGAAAAACAATAAAACTGAACTAAACCATGAAATAAAAGACCAATTTGCTCTAATTATACATTATAATAAATTTCACAAAAACAATATACCAGAAAAGATAGAAAATGCCTACACAGTCCAGTTTTTAGAAAGCCCTATTAGAACTAATTTAGACTACACAGAACAATGGTGGATTAAAAAAACTAAGGCAAAAATTAATTTAAACAGTGTTTTTAAGGAATAGTTTTACTGACAAAAAATTGAAAATATCATCAAAAAAATTTTTTTATCAAGTAAAATACTAGGGGATTTTTTTAATTGTTTGTTGTTTATAGAAATAGTTTATCTTAGTTACAGTAAACAAAAATAGTTTTCCAAAGTGTCTTTTTCTCAGTTTCTTAAATTGAAAAATTATATCAAACTTTATTGACTAATCTCAAATATAAGTGTTCCATTAATTTTAAAGTAAAAGTGTGAAATTCAGTATTATAATAATATGGTAGTTTTTAGTTTTTATTTTAAATTTTGCTAAAATAATTAATTTACTTTCTCTAGTTGCTAGTATATATTTTTGTTTTCTACAGAATTGAAAATGTTTGTTTTACAATAAACGAAAGATCTATTCTAAGTGGTTGTAAAAGACTGTGACTGATTTTTTTAATGGTTCTTACCATTTTTATTTATATTTATCTAAAATTCAATCCTGTCCGGTCTTTAAAATCAAAAGAGGAAGACTACCTTTATCCCATTTTAACATACAAGTTAAACTTAATTTTTTGTTTTCGAAAAATTCAACTATTGTTTCACTGTTACAATCGTAAAAAATTTAAAATAAAGCTTAAAAACAAAAAAATAACGTTTAAATTTCTTTATTTCATATATACCTACATTTTCGTGATATTTTATTATTAGATAATGCATTGTTTTAATTGATACTAAGTTTTGTACTTCCACTCTTTCATTAGTTAAAGTGTACATTCTTATCTTTATTGATTATCCGTGTAATTGGTTTTAGTTTTTTAGAACAATATTTTGAAAAAAATCAAATACAAATGTTTCTGTTATAAATGTAAGTTTAAACTTATTTTTAAATATAATAAAACAATTACTTTATAAAGACTTTTTAAAGTATAGATTTATTTTTGAAGTCAGATTTACTAACCTTAAAACGCAATTGGACACAATTTAGAGTGCAGATAAATTTCAGCGGACGTTACAGCTTTTAATTTTTAGTTTTTCTGTAAAGAAAGATTTTTTAAAATTACAAATTCACTTATTAGTTAACTTGTGAAAGTTTTGACAAACATTTTTAGTTTAATTTTTAGTTTGTTCATTAAGTTATATGATTTACCTACCTTAATTTATATTTTCTTCAGGTAAAAACATAACTTTTGTATTATAAATAAGAATTAAATTATAAAAACTTTAAAGTTGTTCTTCAACAGTACTTAGTATATACTTAACTTTAAAGAGCAGATTTTGATAATAAACACAGTTTTTTGTAGTTTTAACAACTAAAATTTATTAAAGTTTCGGGAAAATTAAATATTTTCAGTATAACAAACACTTAAAAATAAGTAATATGAATAAGTGATCCAATAAAATTGAAATAAAACAAAAACTTTTACATGGTATTCTATTAAAATCAAAGACAACGCATGTTTAATAAATTAATGTAAATTAAAACTTGATTCTTAACAAAAAAATTAATAGTAAAAAGTAACATTGCACATAAAGTTGAATTTCATTCAGTCTAAAATTCTAATAATATAGAAGTAAAAAACGAGATTTCATTTCAATTTGATTTGTTTTTTTTTACTGTTTCAAAACACTCTAGATTCTTAAATTTTTTTCATAGATAAAATATTTAAAAAATTCTTTAATGATTTGATAGTTTCAAAAAAATTAGTTCTAAAACTTTCAATTTTTTTGATAAAATTACCTTAGTTTAATATAGAAATATACTTTAAGTTGAACAAAGTATATTTAAAACTAATAAAAAAGAACTTATTTAAAGAAAAACAAAAAATAAACGATAAATTTTTGTATTTTAGTATTTTTTTAGATTGAAAAAAAAGTTAAAAAAATGTTTTATTAACAATATTTGAAATTTTGATATAAGTCCTACAAAAAAGTTTTAAAAATAATGTTACTTTAATACTAATTAAATCGTAATGAAAGTCCTAAAACTTGAATACAACATTGTCTACATCAGTTTAAATTATAAACATTAAATCATAGGTAGTCGAATTATTCACACATTTGTATAGTAAGTTTTATTTAATTTTTTATTGTTTATTATAAATAATTTTTTAATGTTTTAAAGGTTAATTGTTACTTTAATGTTTTCATTTTAACTTAAAGGCTTCAATATAAAAAAAAAATGTACTACCAGACAAAATATTTAAATAGAATCAATTATTTTTTTAAGACCTCAAATAGTTGCACACAATATAACGTTTCAGTTGTTAGTATAAATAAAATTAATTACTTTATCTCAAATCTTTATTTATTTGCGGAAATTTTAATGAATACAAACTGTTGTATTATCTTATATTGTAAACAACATGTTTTTATTATCTTACAAATTACAGTTAAAGTAGTATTACTGATTGTCAAAGATGTTATAAAGACAAACGAATTTTCAAACCTGCTGCAAAGTTTAATAATACTTTTAATTATTGAGTAAAAAAGTCTTGGATGCTTATAAGCTTAAGTTTTAATTTAAGCAGCTTTTTAATGTAAAATTTTGTTTATACTCACTTAAGTATTTGTATATTTTAGCGAGAAATATTGTATTAAAAAATTGTATCGTGTTTATCACCGGTGAACACAAAGCTTGTGTTTTTTTAGAAATCAATTAGCATTTAGGTGTTTTTTTATAATGCTTTAATTTAATTTTCAACACAAAATACTTTATTGGTTCAATTTCTAAGTATTGCGTAATCTAACCTACTAATTCTTTAAACATTTTAGGCTTAGTTAGATGTAATTTTTGTATAGCAAAACGGTATAACATGTAAAGAAAAAGAGTTTTTAAACCAATATGACATATGAACCTTTATAACGTGTTTAGTTTTATTTTAAAATTTGTGACAATAAAACATGTTTTGTTTAGATCTAAGTTTAAGTTAATTTTTAGTAGTTTCTGAACTTACTTTGAATTTCATTCTGTTTTGTTAGATCTTTTCTAAAGTGTTAAAATAAATCTGCAGTGTCAAAATTCCAATTTACTTTCATTTTTTCAAAAATATATAAAAAGCTACTAACTACGGTTGCAAGTATTTTATTACTATGTCAAAATCAGACACGTTTATGTTTAATAATAAACGTTTTTTTTTTTCTAAAATAATCTTTAAATTCCATCTTTTAACAAATAATATAACTAAAGTGTTTATTCTTCACTACAAAAGTTTTATATAAACATACATAGATGAACCTAACACGACACAACTAAATAAAACACAAACTGTCAACTACGATCTAAGTATTATAACTGTAAGTTTCAAACAATATATCTTCATCTTCTTGGTCTGTATTTGCAGCTGTACAAACAGTTTTTTAATTTATGTTACTTTATCTTATTTTGCTACAATATTGTACAACTGGGGTACTTTATAGTAACATTGGGGTTTGTATCATAATTAATTAAAATTGTTACACATTTTATTCAATTTATTTTAAATTTAAAACCATTTTGTGACTAATGTCAAATATCATTATTTAATTAAAAAGTAAGTTTTACTTCTGTAACTTTCTAGCCTTATAATAACATAAACCAAAATTAGGGCCGATTAATAAAAGCGACCTGTTTTTACATTTTGTGAAAATATAATGCCCTTGTGTAATTTTGTCAATACACATCATATACTGTTTTCAACTTTTTCGTAAGTTTAAGTTGCTGGTTAATAATTTTACAAACATCACTTTTTGTTAAATTTGAACTTGGTAAAATTTTATAAACAAAATCATGTAATAAGTATCTAAAAAATTAATTTAAAAAAACCTTTATGCCATTTTTATATTTATGAAATCAATCTAAAATAAGCGTATTATTTTTAACTATAGATACGTTACTTAATTGTACTAAAACAGTTAAAATGCAAGGTAATGTATTTTTACATCAAATTAATATTCATATATCTATTATTTTATTAATAAACAATTTCTAATACTGAACACTAATTTTATAAACATGCTCTGCACAACTTAATTTTTGTATAAATAAATTAAAACATAATAACATTTATGTTTAAAACAAAAAAAATGTTTTTACATGAGTTACGGTAGTAATAAGTAAACTATGTATGCATACTTATTATTTCAGTTTACTTTACTTTTTAAAGACGATTTAGTTATAATGAGATAAGTTTTTTAACTAAAAATTTACTTAAGTTTGTTGATGAGATTTTAAAAAAAACTAGACTTCACCATGTATGTATTTGTGGTTGTTGTAGCATTTAACTTAGCTTGAATTATAAATGTGGTAACTTTAAAGTTAAGCCAACAGTTTTTTTGTAACTCGGATTTAGTTTACATTAAATAAAAAAAAAATTATTAATTTTTAGTTATTACTAAAGTTTTTTGTTATCTTAACTTAAATTTATTTTTGATACTTTGTATTGTTTTATTAACATTTTTATATAACTACTTATTAGTTTTTTTTAAACTAGTTGGCTTATAGTTTTAACTTGACTTTTTATTTAAACCAACATAAAAATTGAGTAAGTAGAACATAATTAAAGCAAAAACTTAAAAATTATTAACAATTAAAAGTAGTTACTGCTAATGTTGAAGTGTTTTTTAAAATTAATATTGTTATGAAACTTTTTAGTTGTAACTCTTTCGCTTTATTTAATTAGTTTTGAATTAAGTTTTTCATTAATAGTTTTTCAAAACTCTAAAGACAAAATTGTTTGATATTTAAAAGAATTATCTTTTGTGTCAAGCCAGGTAAATATAATTTAGGTAATATTATAAATTACACAAAAATGAGTTCTTGACAGTGTTTAAATAAACCTTCTTAAGGTTCAAACATTTTAGTTGTTGTAAAAAATTCGGTTAAGTTAATTTTTTTCATCTTTGAGATACCATTAAGGAACTTAACTTAAAAACTTACAAACATAAGTATACTTTAAATTTTTATATTATAAATTGAATTTGCTAAAAGATTGTAAATATTCTTAAGTTAGATTAAACTTATAATTAAAAAAATATTTTACTTAATACAAAAAATTGCAATTTTGAATTGAAAAAAAGTTTAAATCCCTTTTTATTAAGCAACTTTTTTATTTCTTTGCTTTAGAACGAACAAAATATCTAAATAAATTGTAAAAAACTAAATGTATTCCGATAAAAAATAATATCGTTATGTTTCAAGTTGCAAAAAATATCCATAAATTTGATTGTTGTTCAAACGCTTAAAATAAATAAAAAGTTATTAATGTTTTATTAATAGTTTTCATTAAAGTTAAAACACAATATGTACCAAAAAACCAAAACAGCTAATTATTAACTAATTAGCAAATTAATAAAATATTGTGATGCTGTTAGACTAAATACCTTTAAACCTCAAACTTTGTGGCTTTAAAATAAATAATAATTACTTTTAAAGAGTAAAGTTGTGATTACCAACTAATAGAAAAATATTCTTACAGTATGTTAATAAGCCTTATGCACTTATTTTTATCATTTGTTATTTTTCTTTTAAGGTTAAAATTAATTAAGGGAATGCTCACAAACAAATTACTTCAGATAATAAAAAAGTTTTTAATTTTCATATATATTATGTTACTTAATAATTAAAAATATTAAAGTCATACTACCATCTTTATTTCACTTATTGTAATATAAAAATGTAAATTTAAGTTTTTTTAGTTTTATGTAACAGAAAAATTTCCACTTCGTTAAAATTCTATACATTACTAGTACTTTAAAAGTATAACATTGTAGTATAATACTTTTGGGTAAAGTTTTAGTTAATGAGTTTACAAAGCACTAAAAATTTTCTTAAATTATAAAGTTACTATACCAATCGATAATAAATTAAAATTTATTTACTTTAAAAAACGAAAATAAAACGAATAGAATTGTATAAAATATTTCTTCTTTGTAAGTTTTCTCAGAAATATGTTTTTAACTAACTTGTAGTAATCATTTGTAGTAATTAACAACTTAAACAAAATAACTAAAAAAACCTATTATACATTTTATTTTAAAAATAATTGCAACTTGGTATTTATGTAAACAAAAAAAATAATTTTTTTTGAAATATTTGATTATTTAAAATATAAAATATAATGTGCTTTATTATGTAATGATTTTTTAAAACTCGTTTACTTCAATTTATGTCAAGATTGAAAACTACCAAAATATTTGTTTTTTAAATGTAGTCGAAGAACAACAAACTGTTAAATTTTTTTAAACTCTTCTCTATATTTAATTTGACACCCTTTAAAAAAGTTTTCGGAAGACGATATAATATAACAACTAAAAAAATGTTCAATTATGTTTACTGTTTAGTTACAGCACGTAAAACATTGCTTAACTTTATATTATTTTTTTTTAGTTTGAGACCTTTTCAATAAAATTTTTTCTAACTACTAAGTTTCTATATAAAAAAATAAACTTTTATTTAGTTTGTTTTTAGAAATTTTTTAACTTCAGTTTGAAAAGCTATTTTACACAGCTAAAAATTTTTTTCATCTACAATTGCCATATTCCGGTATCAGTGCGTTATTTTTATCTACATCTAAAATGAAATAAAAACAGCTTAAACTTAATGACGTAAGAAATTTGTAAATTTTTGCTAAAAAAATAGTTTAATTGTTTGACTCATTAAATTCTGCTTAAATAGTATCTAACAACATATTTTTTTTAGAAATAACGAAGGTTAAAAGAACTTTTTGTTAAAAATAATGGATGTTTACATTTTGCATATGTTATTTAATCTTCAAGTGCAAATATCAATAATAATTTATCATCAGAGTTTTAAGTTTAAAGTTTTATTTTTCAGATGTGTAATGTCTGATATTAATAAAAATAAAACCTAAGCTAAAGCAAAAAAAAAAACAAGGAAACAAAACACGAGCTTGTATACTATAAACTAGTATTATTGGTTGTTAGTTTTTTAGATTTAGTAGCTTTATTTCAGTTAAGTATAATAAAAATATTGTTTCTTCCTAGTATCGTTAAATTTACTTTTATAAATATTTAATTGTTGAAAATTTGTTTAAATTTCTTTTAAGCTTATTATTTTTATAAGCTTATTTTATTAAATTAGCTTAGAAAATTAGTTTTGTTAATATCGTTAAGCGGTTTCAAGATCTGTAAATTTAAGAAAATATTGGCGGTTGATTTAGATTAGTTTATTTTAATTATATTTCTAAAAAAATTGTCATCTTTTTGTGATTTTAACTGTTACGTTACAAATGGTATTTAGTCATATTATTTTTAGTTTCCTTTGTGATATAACCGACACGATATAGTGTTTTTGACTTCTATTTTTCAATTTTGTATTCTTCTGGACTTTTTGGATACTTAGCAAGTCAATTTAGCCAATTTTTAACTTTAAGCTTTTGCACTACTAATAGACACAGTTTTATTTTTGCAGTGTTTACTTCAAAAACTTTCAAGAAGAAAAGAATAAACCTGCATCTAGGTTTTTGTTATTTTTCTATCAAATTATTAGCATTTAGATTTTGATACTCAACCGAAAAAAAATTTACTGAAACATACATTCAACCGTAACATAAAAATTTAAATAGTTTTGTTTTATAAGTAAATATTTGTTTTAAAGTGATAACTATTTGTTTTTATTCATCTTTTTTATTAGTTTTAGCAATGTTTTCATGACTATAAATATTATTATACACTTTTAAATAAGCACTGAGGAGGTCTTTGACCGAAACTAAGTCTACTTTCAAAAAAAAGTCGAAAAAATAAATGTGTATTAATTGAAAAAAATATATATATGAAACTATTGTTATTCTATTTTTGGTATTCACTGATTTTGTTAAGATAAACATTTATTAAGAAAATATATTTAAATATAAGGTTAAATGAAAAGTTTCTCTTACTACAATTGTGTGTTTTTTTTTTTACAATGTTTAGATATAAAAAAACTGTATAATTAACTAAAATTGAGATGCTTTTAACTTCAATATTTGTGAAGCTAAAAAAATGCAGCTTAAATTACTTAATTGTTAAAGGTATTGAGATTAAGATTGACACTATAGAAATTGTTTTCTTAGAAACAAATATAAATAACACACCAATTGTCTATAGCATTTATACAGCATACTTTAAAAATAGTTTTATTTTTTATGATTCTCAATAATTCAACACTGTGAAAACTTGTAGCTTAATAAATCTTATATAATTTAAAGATGTAGTTTAAATAAGTGGTCGGCACTGTGTTTACTGGTGCACACTAGTGTATATGAAATTTCTTTTAGGGTGTACGAGACTTTTGGGGTGCATGGAACTTATTTTAGGGTCCATAAATTATATTTTTCGCGCAGAAAATAAATCATAGTTTTTTTTTTTATCTTTTACATATAAGACATTTTCAACCTTGATATCTAGTTGACCATATTGTTAATAATAAAACGACCATCTCCTAGTTCTATTCTGTTACATTATGTAAAAATTCTTCCACACTTAGCCGCCCAAAGAAAAACCGAAGTGAGCAAACCTAATGGATGCTATAAACAACATAAAACGGTTAGTATATAAATCTATAACTTTTTTGTTTCATTAACTCTTATTAGCGTTTTACTACAGTAAAACCACTTTACTTATCAGCTTAATCAACTGATATTTGACAAAAAATTAGTTAGGCCAAAAAAAATTCAATTATGTTTTACTTATAACAAAATTAAAGTATAGAAAGGGTCGATAACATCAGGGTTGTCACATAATTAGCTCTCTAAGAATAATTAAGTCTAGTTTCTAATCAAGAATGTATAAAATATATCTAGTTTCTATTTTAAAACTGAGTGATATAAGTAAAACATGTTGTAAAACTTAGACCATCGATATTCAAAGTTTGTTGAAAGAGATAGGGTAAACTTGTAAATTTAAATTTATCGTTTAAAAATTAACTAGATGATACCGAATTATTAGTAAAAAAAACGATTAAAAATGTTTACATATTTTAAACACTAGCGGCGCTAAAGTATGCAAATTGGGGTGCACATAATTTTGAATTTGTTATTTAGGGTTTACGGATTTGAAATAATGTGCCGACCACAGGTTTAATAATAACAAGTGAAGAAGCTTTATTAGATACAACCATTAAATTAAATGTTTTAGATTACTAAAAAAAACAATTATTTTGGCATAAAAAACTTTTAAAAATTGGGAATTGGAGAACGCATGTGTTACAATTTTAAGCAAAAACTATTTTAAAATTAGTAGACTTATTTATAAACTTAGTATGAGATTGTATTTATTTAAATTAGTTTTATAGTTTTAACTTAAAGTAATGTTTTCAACGATAAAACTTCCTCGTTTCTGTTATTGAATTGTAAAATAATAGTTTTTTGTTTACGCTAAAAACTAAAAGCTAAGAAAGTCCAACTAATATAATAAATCTATACTAAGTTAGATATTATTAAATCGTTCATTATAGTGTCAAAATATTAATTACACTTCATAAATTTTTTTAATACACATAGAACTATATAACTAGATTAAACCTTTTTGGCTATCTAAACTTAGTATAAATTATAATATTAAAATTAAGCAAACAAAATTGTTCATAAAATATTAATGTTATAATAGTTTACATGATTGACGTCATGATATTTTTAAAAAATGCTCGTTTGTTAATTGGTTTTATAATATGAATATTTTTTATGTCAATACTTAGTTTAGGTTTACATTAATTTCTATAGCCGTAATTTACAAATATTTTACACATTAAAAAATATGTAAATCTTGTTGTGTAGTTTATGTAATTTAAAAGCTAAAAAATAACTGCTTAAAAATTGACATTTCTCTACAATAGATTAAATATAGATATTTTTCATTTACTGCTGAGCTCGACGTTAAAGTAGTAGTAAAACCTTAACTTTTAAAAACCTTTTTTTAAAATAAAAGTTAACTATTTTCTTGTACAAATAAAAATTGCAGGTATAAAACCTCGTTTTTATTTATATCTAATTAATAGCAAACTCATTCTTTCGTAAACATTCTTTGGAAAGATTAAAAATGATTTTTTTTTTTAAATATTGAAGAAATTAAACGTTTCATATTTGTACGTGACTTTTTTTTTTGTTATGCAATGGCAACACTGATTTGAACTTTTTAGCAAAGTTTTTAGCTTTAGTTTTTTTTTTAATTGGTAGGCTAAAAATAATAGTCAACTACAAGATAGTATATTAATTATCAGATTTTGTTTTAAGTTATTTTATTTTGCATTTTTTCGTTTTGTTTTTGTTTTGTCATAAATTCAATTTTTTAAATCCAATCGTTGAAGTTTTTACAGAGAAAAATAAAAGTGGATTGTAAAAATCAGTTTGTGATACTTTTGCTTCTTTTAGTTTATATCTTCACTTTTACCTTAACGTGCTTACCAAAATAAGAAGTAATTATTGTTTTTTTGTAATATTAAATGTATTTCAAATTAAAAACTATCAATAACTGTATTGAGCTGTTTTTTGTTAAAACTTTTTAGTACAAACTAAGTTACACTAAAATTTAATTAACAAACTTTTTGTTTCCTAAAATTTTTTTAGCATTATTTAACAACTTACGATGCTAAAACTATAACTTATTTATCGTAACAAATTATAAAACCTTAGTATTAAAAATAAAACTAAATTATAAATTTAAAAATATAATTGAGTTTTTATTTTATTTTGGTTTATTGTTTTCTATATAAATAAGTTTTATGTAACTATAAGCTCGTGAAATTCTTCATTTTTCACAGTTTAAAAATGAAATATAAACCAAAAACATGCAAAAAAAAAACATAGCATTTTTTATTTTTTTTAGAAAATTTAGAGCTAATAGCTGTAAATTTAAGCTGAGAGTTGCTTGTTATTAAAGGAATTGACAGTTATAAAAAATACAGTAATTCTTTTTAATGTGTCTTATGTTAAAAACATAAATAAAGTATACTTTTTAAATAAATTATTTATAAACTTTAACTTGAAAATTTCTAATAACCATAACTATTTAGTCTCATGGACTGATATTTATATACTAAATACAATAAAAGGTTTTGGAGGTTACAGCTATACTTGATAATGTTATACTCTTATAAGATACGACTATATATAATATTTTTTGAGTTTTTTTTTTTTTGAATAATTTTATTCATAAACTTTAAAAAATAACACATAGAAATTATATTAAGTTTATAGTGATCTTGCATCAAGTGGTTTGGTAAATCAAAAGTTTGTAGCTGTGAAACAGACTTGAAAAATATACACAATTTTTAGCTGTGTATACAAGTTAGAATTATATTTTAAACTTCATCTTTTTAGATTTTCTTTGTACTCGATTTATGAAGTTTTAACTATGTAACAACGTTTTGACACTCAGTTATAGTTGTTCTAAGTTTTTAAAAGCTTAGAAATGTTATATTTTGAAATCAAAATAAACATTATATAAAAAAGTAAAAATCAGCTTCAAAGACATTTAAAATTTTCATGCTGTTTCAAAACTTATACATATATATAAGATATCATTTGTTAACTAGCCTAATATAAATTAAAATAACAAATAAACCCTAATAAAAATAATTGTACAAAAAATACAGTATAACGATACTACGTTAAAAGCATTTATTTATACTCTGTGTTTAAGTTCGGAAATAGCTAAAAGTTTCTAAAAATACTTAACTAAAGGTTTTGTTATGTTATGTCAGTAAAAAATTATTTATCTTAATGCTACTTTGAACAAAAAAAAATTTGATTTAATAAAGAGACTATTCTGTATTTTTTTTCTTTAAAAATTTTATCTAATAAAAATAATTGTTTGTTGGTTACATTAATTACGCTAGAAAAAAAAGTATTTTTTTATTCAAAATAACATTCAAAGAAAAGATAAAGTATCTTTATATCGGCTTTAAATTGTTTCAATTTCAATTAAATTTTAAAAGACTGTCGTTGTTTGTACAGTTACAACTATAAGAACTTCAATAGAAACTATTTAGATGTTTAGTAAAAATTGAAATATGTTTTTATATATTCTTCTAGTCTTACATACAGTTTGTTTCAAAAGTGTTAAAATATTTCCATTTAATATCAACACTAAAAAACTTAATATAAAAACTAAAGCAAAGTCTAATTGTTTAGAATTAAAAGCTCGAAAACATGTTTCTATATAATAAGTAAAAGATTTTAGTAAGTTTTTAGAGATATAATTTAAATTTTTGTGTATTTAAATAATTTTATGAAGTAAACCTTTAATTTGAAATTACTTAATTAAAATATAAAATTTCTTATAATGTTAAAGTGGTGTTATTGGTACTCATAGTTCAACAAAAATTATTTGTAATAAACAATCTCAAATTTTAAAATGTGTGTACTGATTTTTTGAATTTTTTTTTTTATTAACTACAACTATAATTACATTTAATCTGTATATTTCCTTATAAATAAAATTGTTGTAAGTCGGTTTTGAATGTAAAAATTTTGAATTACTACATAAAACGAACTTTCTAATTTAATTTTAAGTCATTAGTTAAAAAAGTATTTTTAATTATTTTGAAACAAGTTATTGAAGCCCTTTAAGTTAAACTAGTGAAAATTGAAAAAAAACCTATCGATTGATTACATTGTGTTCTATTTAGTTAATATTTAAAGATATTCGTCATTTTGCTAGTCTAAACTATAAAGTTATTTAACAATCTTCTTAAATAAAACATTATCGAGAAAAATATTTTTTTTAGCTACTGACAAATGATTAGTAAATTTATATTCTATAGTTTATGAAACAAAAAAGCACAAGATCATGGGTTTATAAAACATTTACTATATTTCAGAAATTTTAATTAATTTCATTTTATAAAATACAAAGCAATTTGTAACTTGCATCGGTTTACACAGGTTCAAACTTTCTTTCAAATCAATATACCAACAAAGTTAACAAATTTAAAAGTAATTATACAAAATCTAGTTACTAACATTTGTGTTAAAACCATTTGAACGTATAAATTTATGTTGCCAGAAGTATAGAAGTATCAAACATAACATTCTAGGTAACCAATATAATTTTTTCTATAACTTATAAATTTTAGTTATATCCACAATTAGACCTACAAAAACTTCTTAAGCGTAATCAGTTTATCTGAAACTTCTCTATTCTTTCACTATATATAAAAATCAAGTCAATAGATGCTTAATATACTGTCAGATACACTTTATTAAATTTTTATTTTTGTTTGCGCCAATAAAAAATAACGTTTTAAGACTTATTTTACTTATTTATTAAGTTTACGCTTGTACTTAACAATTATAAAAACTTTAATAGTTCAATTTATCGAGTAAATATCAATAAAATTAAAATACTAGTGTGAACATTAAAAAAAAGGAATTTTACCTTTTTAGCCGCTTAGTTTTAATGCTAAAACATGCTAACTCAAGCTTTTTTAAACTAAACAGCATCTGTAATACAAAAAGTATGACAAAAGCTTAAATTTTTAAAACATTATATTTTCCTTATAAAACACAATTTGTAAACAACTTATTATTTAATATTTTAGCTTCGTGACTTACTAATTTTTTTAAACTTCCTTTAATAGTTTTTTATATTAACAAAGTTTACTGTAGTTTTTTTGTTTAATTTTTTTTTTAAACAGATTAATAAAAAAATTTAATTTTTTTTTTTAACTATAGATAAGTCTCATTTTTTTTAAACTCATCAGGCTCACCATGACCTAAAGCAAAAACATTTTAATTAATATTTTAAACAAAGAATTAGAATTTACTACTCGAGGTTAAAAATACAAACCTAGAAACTTAATTGTAAAATTATAACTTTTTTAAGATTGGTTTCAACCTTAGTCATTTTATTTACAGTAATATTTGAGTTGGTTTAAACTAGTGCGAGTTTTTTAATTGAATAATTAATAAATAGTGATAAAATATTGTTTAATATTTTATAAATATCTTTTTACAAGCTTTAAACCTAGCTCTGGTCTACTTGGAGCAATTTAAAGTTATGAGTTAGTTGTGATGCTTGCAGTTTAAGTAACTTTTTAGGTGTTAAATTAAAATAAAACTATTAAACTAAATTATATTAAAACGTTTTGTCATTTTATAAAATATAGTATTCGTATGCTTTTAAATATTCGGTTAAATACGTATCAAAACTTCTATTTACTTGCAGTAGATATAGTGTATAATAAATAGATATTTTAGATAAAAATTGTTTTAAGAAAGTACAATTTTTTTTATAATTGTAAGTTAGTTGTTAAATTTATTAATAAATAAAATTTGTATTTGTACTAAATATGGACTACATCTTAAAAGGTATCCTATGTGTACAGCTCGGTAACCGAAAATTATTTTCATGTACCATGTTCTAAGACTAAAAATTATGTTTGCTGCTTTTTTTAGTTCAATGAACAGTAATAGTACAGCTGAACATATCTAATTTAAACAAACCTTTATTTTTGGTTGTTAATATACTTTTATATGTAAATATACTGTAGAAATCTCAATAATAGTTCAATAAAACAACGTATTAGACAGAGTGACTTTAAACCATAGTGTATTTAAAATTGTACAATATAACGAAAATTGTCATGTAAGTAGCTTTTGTTCAGTTTTTTTTTTAATTTGTTCAAAATTTGAACTCGTGTAAACCAGCATAATACTTTTATATGAAAATAACTTTTAATTATGTCAAACCGAACTTAAAACTTTTAGTATATTAAAATTTGAAACAAATAATTAGTTTTTTTAAATTTAAAAACCATTAATTAGCAAGCGTTGATATATATTTATTTATTTATTTATTTATGTATTTAGCTTAATACTAGAATTTTTTTAAGCGCAAACAACTTAAATTTATATCTTTGAAGCTTTGTATTTAAACAAAGATACACAAAATAATAACTTAATATCATAATATCCATTATTAAAGAAAACCTAGTGAATTTTTGCTTCTGTTAAAAGCATCTAATTGTGTTAAAAAAAATTTATAAAAATATATTACTCAAATTAACAGATTCTGAGGGGTTATTAAATAGTACATTGACAAACTCGGCTGAATTTAACAAATTTACTTATATAAGTCAAGCATAAAACCACAGTTTTTAAACAAATAAAAATATATAATTTTGTTGCGAAAGTTAGCGACTATTGTTATAAAAGATCATTTAGTAAACATATAACTAATTAAATTACGACGTTTGCTGCTCATAAATATGATCGACTCTAATTATGAAAACTTTAAGAAACGACTGTTTTTAAAAGTTAAATAATAATTATTTTAAAACTAAACAATTTGCTTATAATTTCTAAAATACTTTTGTAAGCCACAGATAGTGACTAAAAAATTTACAACGAAGAGGGTTTACTAACATTTTCATTAATTTTATTCTTTTTATAAATCAGTTTATGCTGAACTTTTGTAAGAATAAACGTATGACGTCATTGATGTTATATAACATTTTTAAAAAGTTATTGAGGTAACCGAGTAATTTTTTTATAAGTCGTTGAATATATGTCGCATTTATCTATAATTATAGGAAATGCTTCAAGTCTGTGGCAACAGTTAAAAATAATTTCTAATTTTTTTAAACAAAGTCCTTCTTTCTAAACAAAATGCTTTTATCTATTTATAGTTAGTTTAGTATTGCTAGGATTATATTTTTATGTAGAAATGTTTACTCACTTTAGTTTTTTAGGTATTAATCTGATTTATTTGAAAAGTGTTTATTAAATACTATCTACTAAACAAAAATTTCGTTCACCATTATTTTACTCTTAGCTCAGAATTTACTATGTTGTAGTTCTATACTGTTTTAAGTTAGCTTACTAAGTTTGAATCTATTTTTTCATTTTTAAGTCTTATAGTACAATGTTGCTAAATAATTACTCAATGTTCCTATAAATAACTTTTATACTTGATAATAAAGTATATGGAAAAACATTGTTGATAAGAAAATCTAGATTTTTAAATTGTTTTTTGAGTAAACTATGATGATTGTGTTTCATATTAATTACGTTTAAAAATATTTTAAACATTGTAAGAGGTTTGTTTAAAGCAGGAGTCGACAGGCAGTTGTTCCGATGTAAGTAGTATTGTTGATGCAAACAGTAATAATAAGTATCTTAAAGTTCCAAGTAAATCACAGTTATTGATAGTTTGTTCTAAGAATCTAAAAAATAAATAAAAAAAGTAAAGGTATTTTTCTAAATTTCATTGTAAACAACAACATCAAATCACAAAATAAACCAATTTACGTAAGCTTTTTAAAGTAACAATTGTGCTTTTGATTTATCTCAATTTACTTATATTTTTGTGAATGTGAGTTTAACAACTTTTTAAAGCATTTGTGCTCCATTTAAAACAGATATAACCAGCTCAAAATTTACTCTTAATCTTTTAAAACACATATTAGAAATCAAAGAAGTAAAACTAAATTCTCAGCGTTATTAATCGAACAACTCTTAAACTTATAACAGTTTGTTCAATAATCACTAAAAAAATGCTACAAGTTAAACTTATCAGATTAAATTAAATTCAAAATCATTATTAAATCTGTTCAAGGTCTAACTCAATTTTTATAACTTCAAATTCAAGAATATATTAACTAACTCAGACTCACAGTTTAACAATAATATATAAAGTTACAACATGGTTCCATTAACATCAGGTAAGATTTAAATACGCAAGAAGGGACACTTTAAGAACATATTGTTATATTTTGTCAAGTAAAGTTATATTAACTTGTAACTATTCAAGTAACTTTAGACATTATTATATAGGTGTTTTATTTAATTTGGTTATTAACTATTTTACCAATATTTGTTTGTTGGATTTTTTTCTGTTTGTCATAACTTTTTGAGAAGCTAAATACTAATTGAAAATTATCCTTACGAATATTTGTAGAATTTTTATGTTTAATCAAGTTAACTTTAATTAATAGTTTTCGGAATCAATGTTTCATACTAAAACTAATTTTTGTTTAATATTTTAAAACTTATATTTATAAAACATTAAGTTTTGTATAACTTTTAAGATAAACAATTGTTTTTAAACGCATTACACTAAATTAAAGATAAAAACAAATTAAAAGCGCTGAAAAACTGGAAAAAAAATTTAAAAACGATAAAAAATTAACTTCAGTTCAGTAAAAAATCTTAAACGTTAAAAACCTAAATTATGTTTCAGCTTGTTAAGTTTTCGTAGGAAAATAAATATTTATAATATTATTCTAGGTGTTTATTGCAATTGAAAATATTACGCAGTTATAAATAAGCATGAAAAGTTAAGTTTTAAGCAACAACTTTTGGCTCAAATATTCTAGTGTAAATCAGTTTTACAATCTTTTATTGTAAAGTAAAAATAACATTTACAACTAAAAAGTGTTTTTGGATATTTTTTCGTTGTCAAATTTAAAATTGTGCAAATGTACCAAAGACATATAATCATGCAATTTTTAGCATTAAAAAAAATATAATAGATAAAATACCAGTCAGTATTAAAGCACCAAAATTAAGTCGTTAAAATAAACTCATACAAAGCCATTTTCCTTATAAATTCAAGTGTACTTGAATAGAGGGAAACCATGTATCTTGTTTGATATTATTACATTCAAAACTTTATAACCATGTTTGAATATAAATTAGTGTTTTCTGGTTTTTTATTGATATGTTAAAACAATCTTTGAAAAAAAAAATCACTAATGTAAACTAAAGCATTTTTTTGTGAAAAATTTTGAACTGTAGTTACTCAGTGAACTTTTTATTCATTTTATAACAAACAAAATTTATAAGTTTTTATGTGTGGTTTTGTATTGTTTAAATATAATATCAAACATACCAAAAAAGTTAATTCAAAATAAAAGCTATATATTTTTTTATTGTATAACAAATTTTAAAATAATAATATGTAATGTATGATAGAATTAAATTAAGCATATGACTGAAAACTATTATAAACAAAGCTTAAATTTTGTTTTTTATACGGTCTTAAAATTCAAGTCTTTAAGTAAAATCTGGAAAAGAGTTTATCTTTTGTAAATTGGAATTATTATTATAACCCTTTTCAGTCACTAAACTTAGAATTTTTTTACTTAATTAATTATATTTTGATTTTTTTTAATTCAGGCCGTAAACAGTTTTTTTAAAGTTAATAAATTAAACATTATGTAACTGCAGAATGTAGTAGCGATCTATTGAATTCAAAATATTTAAGTATTTTAAAACTTAAAAACAAATAAGTTCTATTCCGTTACTGTTGGATATAAAACAAGCTTAATAATATACTGTTTTATTTTATAATTAGTCTTAGTGCAAAAATGTAACAACTAGTAAGCAAAATATTTTAACAAATTATTTAGATAATCATATTTTAAATAGTCATATTATAAAAATTAAACTGAGGTTCTAAAATAAAAAATCAGTAAATATTAAACTTCTTCCGTATAACTTTCTTTAAAAATATAATTAAAAATTTATATATTAGTAGTTTTCGGTATTATTATTTACAGACAAAAAAATATTTTGATTGTTTTTTAACAAATACCTGAAATCTGACTGTCTGTAGTTAACAATTTAGAATAAAAGTGTACAATAATAACTATTGATTAATTCAAATTAAAGTTATAAATCAACGCTTTAATAATCTTTACTAAAAAAAAAATAGTCTTGAACCATAATAAGCATGCAAATGAGGCTGTAATTTAAATTATTTTCTTTAATAATACCACGAATTTATTTTGATTTTATAAGCTGTTTTGAACAGCTAAAAAATTTGAACTACATCTAACATCATATCGATGAAAATCTTGTTTCAAATATACAAAAATAAAAATTAAGATTTTGTGAGTTTATTTTGCTGACGTAAATACCGCTATATTTTATTTGTATCTTTATAAATAATTAAAGTAAATTTTATAAAGAAAAAAAGTTAAGCGTTAAAATTACTGTTTATACGAATAATCTAATAATAATAAAAAACATTTAAATGTATTAAGATTAATCGTTATTGCTAGATGAATAATACAGTAGCTCTCCGCCTTAAGTACGCACATTTCATGAAATACAAAAAAAATCAAATTTTTCTTTTTCAAAATAGTCAAACTATCTTAAAAAAAAGGCTAGTGTAAATATGAAAACTGAGTACGAAAACTTGGTTAAAATCTCCAAATTTTTTATCTCAGTTAATCTTTTTTATAAGCTGACATAACTTAATGTTCTTTAAAATATATGAAAAGTATTTATAACATCTAAGGTTCTTTCTTTTACTTTTATATTTATAAATTAAATAAATAGCAAAATTGAAATTTCATGATAGTTTATGTTTTGAAAATTTTTGTTAAACACAGTATAGTTTGCTATTTTCGATTTAAAAAAACGAATTTAGAACATATGGCTCAATATTCAGTTTTATAACATAGACTGACATTGACTTTTAGCATATAGTTATGTATATTTATGTAGTTTTATAAAAATTTTCTATAGATAAAAAAGATCATTTTAAATTCTACTAAAATACTTTGCTATTAGAATTGTGTATTAATTGTTATTAAAAAAAAATAATTTATTAGGCAAAAATTATATGAGGCTATTTGTAATTAAGAGAAGAAAAAACTAAACTTAATTTTATACTATGTCGTCAAAAAGTACGCAACAACCGTGCAAAGAACGTTTTTGTTGGTCAGATTTTATTTGCGTACTTAAGCAGCTGTGTACTTTACACGCTATAGTATATTTTATATATAAACTGTCGAAAATTTGATTTATTTTCAAACTTAAATTGGTTTTAAAAAATCAGTAAGTTTAAACTAATAACAACAAAATTACCATATACAAATACACATTTCCAGTCATAAAAAGTTTAGAAAAGTTATAAGTTTATTATAATTTACCTAAACTGAAGTAAAGTTTTATATAACATATTTTTTTAATTTAAAAAAAGATTATAACTAATGATTATTTAATATAAGCTGCTTCGAATCAGCTACAAACTAAATAAGACGTTCATGATGTTTTTAAACATATTACCTAACATATTTTTTAACATTAAATTGAACTTAAACTTGTATAAGTAAGTATACAGTTTATATAAAATTATTTAACCATTATATTTAATTTTAGGTTACTCTGAAAACCTTGCTATTATACTCGAACCACTCAACGTAACGATTAGAGCAATTAAAATGTTTTAAAATCAAATAATGATTAATAATTGATACATATCTGTAAAATACAGTAATAACTAAAAACTTCTAAAAAACATTTATATCGTTTAAAACACAGAACTTCTTTATAAACGAAATTAAATTTTCCTATAGATTTTTCAAAAGTTTTATACGTTTGTTGTAGAAATAGAAATCTTAAGCTGTTTGATTCAGCTGAAAATTAGCGCAAAATAGTATGATGTTAATAAGAAAATTAAACTTTTTTATATATGAAAAGCAATTGAGCGTTTGTGATTTTATAAAAATACGTAGCGTGTGCAAAAAAGTTCCGTCTTATGTTTTAATTTAATTATTTCCTAAAAAATATCACCAGAATATTTCAACAAGGTTAATTTAAGCACTTTGTGACTTAAGTTTAATGACAAAGAAATATTAGATTTTAAATAAAGATTTTTTTTTAACGTATAGTTTTATTAATGCTTTTACATGGAGTTTGTCGACTGATAACATAACTAGTACTAACTAAAAACGTTTTGTATTAAACTGAAGAAAAAATAGGATTTTTTAAAAGACGTTTAAATCTTAACGTTTAACGAATGTAACAATGTAGAAAAATTTTAAATAAAAGTCACTTGAACATTAGATATTAATCGTAAATTGAAAATGTTTGCGTTAAGTAGGTTTATTTTAGAATTTACGTTTTATTAATTTATTTTAAGTTAACCTTAAGTCAATATAAAAGTTAGGTTATAGGATTGTCTTACAAAAATGTCACTTTAGCAGAAAAGTTTAGCTATACAGTTAATATGACTATTTAAATAACCTTTAATAATGATACTTACAGCATAACAATATTAATTCATTACAAATTATTTCTTATATTTTTGTTTTACATACAAAACGTAAATTTTATAACGAAACTAAAGGTATAACAATACCTTTAATTATTCTATTTTTTGTTTATTCAGTTAGAAATGTCAAAAAAAAAAATTCAAAAGTTTTTGTTTAGGTTCCCATAGATCATATAAGTTTGGAAATATCTAAAAAAAAGTTCAACAAAGGCAACAAAATCTATAGCCACACTCAATAAGAGTAGTTCAAGTCAAAATATGCTTACTACTAATAAAAACTATTTCAAGCCCCACAATTGCCACTCACTAGTTTGACGTTTGATTCGAAAATTTCTGATTTACTCAAAATCCCTCAATTCCCAAAACTTCACATACTAGTTTTAATTTTTCCCAAAAAATTTTGCTTTCCTTAGTTTTTAATCCTTTGTTTTATTCCATGATTAAAGTTGTAAACACTTTACCTTAAGTTGTTCCTTTGCAATAGCCCTAATTGAATAATTCTGATTACAATTAACTAAACTTAATTTAGAAACTTAACTTTTATTTTTTAAGAAAAAATACACCAACTACCGAATTACTAAAGATAAGTAATTTCATTGAAAAAATAAACAAAAAATTTTAACAAAATAATTCTTTAAAAATTTTTTACAATTTTAAATTCTTATCACTATAAACAGCTACATTTAGTAAAATTTCTAAATTTTTCTATAGTTAATACTTGAAAAACAAATGTCTTAACTATGTTTAAATGTTTAATTACAGTAAATGTTTGTCAAATATTACTTTTTTTGTAAGTAACAGATAGTGATTAAAAAATTTTCAATCATGGCCGCATTAGTCTTATCTTCGAATAATAAGCATCAGTTTGCTTTTAAAACTTATGACTTTATATTATAATTAGCTACAAAAAGTTTTTACTTGAAAACAATACAATTAAATTTTTTTTTAAATGTTTTAAATCACAAGTTAAAGCAGCAAAATTAGCAACAAATTTAAAAACTATAGTATATTTTTACGCATTAAAAGGTTGTTCACACCAACTCAATTTTCATACCACAAGCGTTCGGTACTGGTTTAGTCCTTGCTTCGGCTTGTCAGACAGATGCAGCCGAAAAACTTGCAATTTGTAAGTATACACACGATTTAAATATTAAGACATGAAGTAATCGTTTGCTTGGTCAGTGACGTGAGCAACATCTTTTGTGCAAAACCAATCACAAATTGTCACTTATTCTTAAACTAACTAACATTCCTTCACCCGAAAATAGTTCTCATTTATGCCAGATTCTAGGTTTCATAGATATATATTATAACAGTAATACCACAAAAAATCCTACAGGTATATGTTTTTTTATTGAGTATATGCAAGGTTTTTATCTTTGAGTTTTACTGAGAAATATTCGAGTCGAATGTAAATTACATATCTTTATAATATAAATCAGTTTAACTCAGGTATATAACTTAATTATTGTTTCATGGTAAGTTTAAAAACTGTATAATTTTTACTAAAATTTATTTAAGACAGGAAATAACATTTAGTGGGTATTGTATTACTAAGCTTATAATGCATTTTTTTTACTCTGTATTTAAGCTATATTATCAGCACAAATGTTTTCAAAATATTTAGCTAAATATTCTTATATCAGAGTAAACATACATAAATTTTAAAGTAGCTTTACACAGCTAAAAATTGTAATAGAAATTCATTTAGGATTTGAAAAAAAATGTTGCACTGATTTTTTCTTAATTTAAAACAAAGAGTTTGTAGGTAAAGTTTAACTTACTACGTTAGGACTAACGATAAAAACACTTTTGCTTAAAACTATTGTTTCGAAATTTATTAGAAAATTTAATAAAAGTGTTCAAAGGTGTTTAAAAAAACAAATTAGTACAACAAAATAATCAATAAAAAATAACTTACGTTATAGATGTTGTTTTATATGTGTGATTGTATGTTTTATAAATTATACATTCAGACCAAACTTAACTAATACTTTTGAAATTAAGAATATACCAAAAAGTAAAATTAACTACAAAAAAGTTTTTATTAAGTATAAGCTTACTTATAACTTTAAAAACTAACTTGCATGTAGGTTATCTTCTATGTACTTTATATTAACTACTATTTCAATTTTGTGAAAGTATTTCTTACCAAAATATACATTATGTTTACTTTATTTAAACATTTTGTTACATTTTAACTTTTTTATTTTTTACAAACAAAACCTTAGTATCAGCTAAACAATTTATGAATATTTTAAGTACAGTGTACACTGTTGTCTAAATTTTTTTTTGTATTTTTTTGTATAAAACAATATTACAACTAATGATATATCTGATTTTACTAAATCAGCTAAAAACAGTTTTGTGTTAATAATTGGAATGTAAAATTATAACAAATGGTTGTAACCCAAAATACTTTTTTAGATTTAATAATATAGGTTGTATTTTAAAACTAATCTTTTAATTTTAAAATATGATACTTACAAAGTTATTTTGTCTCTTATACTATTAACATACTTCAATTTTGTAATTCTTTAGAAAAGATAGCTTTAAAATACATGTATATTCTTAGAAACTTTGTAAGTTTTATTCAAATTGTTTTGTAGTTTTATTTATTCCTTGGCATATTTAGATACCTTATGAAATAAATTTATGATTTTATAATATTATAGACTTAGTAAAGTTGCTATAAAGTTAGCAAGCTTTTTATAGTTGTTAAATAGAAACTTTTTTACAAAATTACATTTTAAATCATTTAAACGTGTAACTGATCATGAAAAGTTAGATTATTAAACGTAGTTAAACTTTGATTTAATTGCATTACAATTTAAAAAGTAGGTGATCAGTTTAGAATATAATTTTTAGTATGCATACACACACACATACATACATACTTACATACATACTTATACTAGTATTCCAATGATTATAAAACAAGAACAACAAACACAGTCAGAAAAAATAAAACATGAAATTATGAAAGATCATTCTTATATGTAATAACGAAAGTTTAATACAATGCATAAGTTGTTAGTAATTATCTAAAAGCTTAATAATTACTTTTTTTTATATACATTTGAGGGGTTTAGTAAATGAATCAAACTAAGTAGTTTTAAAAAGCTAATAAATGATTTCAAATCTCAAAATTATTAAAAAAACGATAAACTAAAAAAAATAATTATTTTTATAAAACTTTTCAACTTTTATCTTTAGATGTTTGTTACAGTTTATTAATAAAAATATAAACTTCATAAAAACTTTTATTTGATTCATTTTTTCATATTTCAAGTAAATTTTTAATTGACGTTATAGTTTTAAAATTAATGACGAATTATAGTAATTGAAACAAATTAGCAGCGTTTAATTGTAAAAATTTTTCTAACTGTTTTACATAATTATGCTACAATCTAAAATTTATTTCTTTAAAATAAACGAATTATTACTATTAAAGCAAACTTATTTCACGTCTCAATCTTATAAGTTAAAATTGTTCTAAGACTATTTTAAATATATCCTATCTGTAATAACAAGACATTTTCTAGTGTAAAAGAACATTTTATCCAGTTTTTAGACATAATAACTTTAATCATTTAAAAAAAACATAATAAAATTAATTTATAATTTTCTACTGCTGTTTATAAATAATTTCTAAGAACATTAAAACTTAAGTACAAGCTTTGCTTTGCACTATTATTCTGTTAGCTAATTTTTATATCCATCAAACAAGTAAGTTGTTATAATGTTTTAAAACATTTAATAAATCAATTTAATAATGTTTAATCAAATCTAAAATAAAGGACGAAGTTTTTTTAAATGTAGTTAACTACTTGTATTCTTGTTTAATTATAAAAATATAGAACAAATTTACTAAAATTCTAGTTTTTCTCAATGTTTGATGAACAGTTTAATACATTTTGTGATAAGAAAATCTCGTCCGACTTTAATTTTTCTGACTTCTGCACTGTTTAAAGCTTCTTTACCAGCTTCTGAAATTGTACAGTTTTTTTGAAAATTTTTGTAAAAAAAATGCTTTAAAACAAAACGTAAATAAAGAGGTTTGCATTTGCATGTTATGTAAAAAAATAAAGTTTTGTAACTTAAGGCATTTGAATAAATT
This sequence comes from Thalia democratica, assembly GCF_965202585.1. NCBI lineage: Eukaryota > Metazoa > Chordata > Thaliacea > Salpida > Salpidae > Thalia > Thalia democratica. The sequence continues at coordinate 101,976,011 of NC_139166.1, read as the reverse complement.
TTAAAATACTTACCTTTGAAATTAAAAATCACGTCACGTATTAACCTTTGATCTAAATCAAATTAAAAATCAAACTTAGCCACTAATTTTAAATTGATTTTTAAAAGCGTTGAATTAGCATTTTTTAATCAATTAGTTTATATGAAGTCTAAACTTTTTTTGAATTTTGTTCAGCCACCTTGAATTTACTTTATTTACCAAATGAAAATACTTTGAAACTAAAAACAAATTTTTATATGCAATTATTAATTAAGATTTTTTCAAAATCAAAAAAAAAAGATTTTTTCAAAAAAAGATTTTTTGCTTTATTTACTTTTTTTCTGTGTTCTAAAGAATATTTTTTAAACATGAAAACTACTTCTTTAAATTTATGTCATACTACGATCGTAACGTCTAATGTTTCATTTATTTTCTACTCTACAGTGTAACATTGCTAGTAATCGCTATCTTGTTTTAGTTATAAAGTAAACTATTAAAGTTAGTTAATATTAAAATAAGTACTCAATTAATAGTTTGCGATATGAAATTAATTTAATATAAATTTTCATCTTTTGCTGATTAGTTTATTCAACTCAATAATCTCAATAGTATTACTTTAAAACTTTAAAAGAAAAAAATTATTTAGTTTTTAAATACAATAAAATTTTATTTACAACAGCTGTGGTTCGTCATTAAATTATGATAGATCTCTGTTGTTAATACTGATTAATTTAGAGACATTTTTGATTGATTAAGGAAGATATTTCACTAACATTTAAGATAAAAGTAAATTAATATTTAACACAACAACTTAAAAATGTTATTAGTTTTAGAGGTAGCCTTAAACTAGAAATTAAACACTTCTTTCAATGAATTTTCCGATAAACTTTAGAAATAAAGAAAATGTTATTCTTAAAAAAAAAACAGTTCGTTGAATTATTATCATGTAAATATGGTCTAAACTTGTGGTTTTAAGCAATAATAAAACTTACAAAATAGTAAACATGCTGTTAGTAGGTGCGTTTTAAAACTAAATTGAATAAAGTTTTTTGATTGTTTCGTTTTATAGGATTTTAAAAACCGACTCACTTATTCAAATCTATGTTAGATCTTTAAACTTAAAATAAAATATTACATTACACTATACAGAATTGACCAGAATTCATTTTGGCCATCATCAAAAAAGTTGAGAAGTTTGTGCCATCAACAACAAAAAATTAACTTCACCGCCCAACAACAAACTATTCTGTTTTTACTGTTTAATTTGTTTATATAAAATTTTAATTTAATCTTTTTCTTTCTAATAACAGCATAATCAATCAATCTTTTGCTACTATCGTTAGTGAGCTGTATCAAACAGCTGTAAATACTAAAACTAAACCGTGTCAAAATGTTTAAAACATTCTTTTAGTATATATATTGTGTTAAAATTTAACTTTTGGTCTGTTTTGATTACGTCAACTATTTTGTATTTTTCCTTTAATAATACATTTGAATAACTAAAACATTAATAACTATGTTAAAGACTAAACTCGAAATATTAACTGTTTTATTAAAAGTTGGCTGTTTAAAAAACTATACTTTTATAAGAGACGCAAAATTTAGAATTTAATAGAAATAAGTTGAAGTAAATTGAACTCTTCTAAAACTCAAAAACTACAAACTTTACTATAAAGTTTAAAAAGAAGTTAATGAAAACACTTGGAAATATAACACCTGTTGCTATTCAATAACAACCATATGTATTAACTGCTGTTTAAAGGTTTCTTGCAACGATATAAATACGGACATGTACAGAACTAAATATTAAAGCTATTAAGTTCAAATAAAACAAAAAAGAAAATGTTGGTCCATACTTTGTTAAAAAATTTTTTGTATTTTTTTTTATCAATAAATTAAAACATGTTTTTAAGTTGTTTGTTTCGATTAAATAACCTTAATGTAGACAAACAAATAGGATGTTTAATTGGAGACAAGAATGTTACAGAATCCATACGTGTATGAAAATAGAATAAAAAATGTATAGAAAGCTGTAGTTTAATGTTTGTAATATTGTTATATTGACGTCACAACTACAATTTTAAATTGTTTTTTTATATAATTTACGTGTTTTGTTGTAATTTTTCAACTTTAGTTTTAATGTATAAAGATAGTTGTAATAAACTAAAACTTTTTAATTTTACTAAACGTCTATATTTTTAACTTTGTTCTAACTTTAAGTTTAATTTATGTAGTTTTTAATGAACTCATAATAAAAATACAACAAAGTTTTTTTTGTAATTTATACTACCTAGAAAAGTAAATGAAATTGTAGTTTTTAATTGTTACAAGCTTATTAACTTACTTTAAATACATGATTTTCAATTCAATAGTTCAGAAAATAAAATATAGTGTAAAGTCTAGTTTGTTTTAATAGTAATACATTTTACCCAGTTTTATATATATTTATATAGTTATATATATATTTTATATATGACGCAGTTCATAAAAATCACAACTTATGCATTGTACGACAAATACATATTAAAACAATTTTCATAAACTTTTTTTTTATATATGATTAAGTTTTCGGCTTCGTAAAACAGCTTTTTATTTAAACACATTTTGCTCTTGGATCAAACATTTTCAATTAAGTTTAAAAAATAATAATGTTTACAGTGTTAGTAAGATTTTAAAAAACACATAATAAACAGAAGTCTATCATCATTGAATATTTTTTTAACCAAATAAAACGTTTTACATTATATAAGAAACAAAGACTTTGTAAATAACTTAAAACATAAATTTATAAATAACAATATAGTTTATATATTTAATAGATTTAAGTGGATCAAGGAGGCTTGGATTTACAATAAAAATTATTTTTTATTTTCTTAAGAATTTTAAATAAGCTAAAAAAATACAAACTAAAAATTAACAGAAGTAAAAGACTAGTTATAGTTTACTTTTATGATTTTTTAAACTAAAAAAAGATCTATTTTTTTAAACTATAATTTTTATGAGTATATAAAACTTTTACGATCACCAGTAAAACAACCATTTCAATTTGAAAAAATGTCCTGCATTATAAACACAATTGTGTATGTAATATACAAACCGTAAAACAATTTATAAAACCGAAATTATGTCATTGTACAAAACTCTAAAAAGAAATAAAAAAGCTATTAAATGCTTATATACTTTCTTACTTACATTTTTTTACAATTTAAGTGTTATACTATGTAAACTAGAGCTAGTTAATGAAATCAATCTAGTTGCCTTAGTTAAAAAATTAGGAAGTTATGAGTAAATAAAACTTTTAGACTGGTAAAGTATTAACAGTACGTACATCACAGTAATCGTTTAAGATGTAGCTTAACAACTTTAAAATTCTATAAAGTGTTTTTATCTAGCATTTGTTTTAAAAACTTAATTTTTTATTGTACTGAAGCTTTTTTTGTTATAAATATTATACGATCTTTTTCTACTTTAGTCCACAGTATGTCTAGTTTGGTAGACGAAAATTTTTTGCTCACATAAACTGGGCATTAAAGATCGAATGTATAAAGCTTTTGGAACAAGTAGCTGAGAAGAGTTCTCCGATCCACTAAAACGAACAAATATTTTTTTATATAGTTTTTCGCAAAAAAATTAATAAAAATGTCACTCAATTATACTAAAAATAGAGTCAATAAACTGTTAAAAATATACGTTGAATATAAGTACAACAGTGTTCTTCTTGTGTTTTCTTTTACATTTAAAAACTTTAAGTTAAACCGTTTTACAACGTATTATAACTTTTAATTTTTTAGTTTTTTATTTAGTAAAATTTTCTAAGGATCATTGTAAAAAGAAACTTACTGAAAAAATTCAAATAACAAATGTCGATGTAAACTAAAACGTTCAAAATAAGTATATACTGTTATTTTTTGTACAGATCAATGTTCAAATTTTAAAACTAAGATTTGTACTACATAAGGATTAAACTAATTAGTTTATCTTTATTAAGTTGTTTTTTTTAGGTTAGACTTTTATGTATAGATAATACTACAGCTTTAAAAAAATAACAATTTAAAAAAATATATAGAAAACAAAAATGATAAGTACTGTTATCTATGTTTATTAAAATCATAATATGTTCAACTAAATTAAATATTTTTTTTAGAACTGTTTTGTTTATACTTAGTATTCATACTCCTTTTGAGTTATTAATTTTAATTTTAATATATTGCATAATTGATTTTTTTCAAGTAGTTTGTTTAATATATTTCTTATTTAATAGTAAAAAAAATTTAAGTAATAATATTATTTAAATAGAAATAATAGCGTTTTAAACTACAAATGAGAAGAACTATCGACAACTAAAATTTTATGTATTAATATTGTCTTTATTAAAACTATTCTTGTAGATTTTTTGTGCTTTTTATTATATTCTCTTGATAATCAAAGTTATAATAAGTGTCATAAATAATACATAAAATATTTTTCTATCAGCTTAAATAAACATCATATTAAAGGCATCGTTTAACCCAACTATACTGAAGTACTAAAAAAAATATTATTAAGTTTATTTTATCAGTGACGTAGTTGAATCAAACAGTAATATTTTAATACGAAACAAAGTAATTAATAGTACTTGAATTAATTTCATTGTACTTTCGATCTTCTACCTAAATTTAAACTGGTTCGAATCATGCATTATAAATTACTGTATTGAACAATTTTACAAGCAAGTTCATTGTAATGTTAATATTCTTTGGTAAATCATATAAATTGGTATGCTTCTCATTGCATTTGTAATTCTTAAATCAAGACTGAAAAATATTTCTAATGCTGCGATCGAAACATATTAGAAATAAATTTAAATTTGGAGTCTTACTCTTTAGGCTTTTATAATCTTTAGTACTGTTAAATGTAAATAGCTTTGAAAATTTTAAACAATTAAATTTTTATTGTTAGAAATATTTTTGAGTAAAGTTACGCCAAGTTTATTTGACTTAAACTCATTATAATTTTGTTTAAAATTCTTATTTTGTAAATAAAGCATGTTATGTTATAATATTAACTACTGCTAGAATATAATTTTATACAAATACCTAATTAAAAACTTTAAAAACTTACAAGTTATGACTAAATCAATTTCTTAAATTTTAAACGATTTTTTACAAATTTGTGTAATATATTTTAAGATTATAATCCTAAAAATTAATGCCGTTAGAAGCTTTTAAAGTTAATAAATTATTTTGTGATTATTTAATAAAAAAACAGTAAATAAAGCTTGTATTAAGGTTCTGAAAATATTTAGCAATCTTTTGACATCTTGTTTTTTAGAAATAAATACTCTGCTTGAACCGAATAAATTTTTAAACTTTTTATGTATTGTAAAACCTTCGAAATAAATGAACTAGAAAAAACAACATAGTATTTCATATTGCTTAAACCTAAACAAAAACTTAACAAAAAAATAATACAATATATTTTAATTATATTACAGAACTAATATAAATTGAGTTGAATAATTTTATAAAAAATAAATTATTATTTATAAAAAAAATAGACTAGTTGAACTAATAAGCTTTATCTACTAAAAACTTATATGTTCTATATTTGAAAGGTTGATGTCAAACTAAAAAATTAAATTTGAACTTTAAGACTTAATAATTTTTGTTTAATAGTCTTAATAGCTAGTTTAGAAATTTTGTAATTTAATCTTATTAGGTCAATTATAATAACGTTTATTAATTAAACTTAATAAACTTAACTTACTTATATAGATTTTTAGGTATTAAAAGTATCCTAATAACTTATATGATTTTATACACTGTTTGGTTAACAGATAATGAAGAAACATATCGGATATTATAATAAAATGCTAAATTGAAATAAACAAGAATTCGAGAAGTCAGATAAAACTCCCCAATCCAGAAAAAAAAAATGTTTTCCTTAAAATGTATAAGTAATTGCTGTTATCAAAGCAGCTATATTTTTAAAACAGACGTAATTTTTTTATAATATATTTTGCTCATGAATTTAAGTAAAACTTTAAACTATTTAACTTTCTAAGCTATACTATTACAATTTTTCAACACTTATAAGAAGTTATAAATCATTTAGTAAAATATAATAACAAAGTATTAAATTCTATAATATTTTTGTAAGCCACTGGTAGTGACTAAAAAATTTAGAATCAACAAAGAAACATAAAACTATATTACATCTTATAAACATATTATACAAATATCATATTATATTATATTATAAACATTTTCTCATAAATGTAAAAATTGCGAATATTTCTATGCATAAACGAATGACATCATGTTAGTTTTATAACTAAAATGTTATTTAATTAAGTATACTATTTAAGAGTTGGAATCTACTCAGAATTTTTTGTTGTTTTCTCTTATAGTTAAAAAGTATTTATTATTGTTATAACATGTTATGACAAACAAAAGCAAAAGTTTTATATCTGCTGTTGTTTATGTTATCGAATTTTTTAAGCATATAGTGTTTACTTGTTGCCTTTTTCTATTTGACACAATTTCTAAGAACACAATTACATAAAATAAAACTGAAAGTAAATTATCTATTGATTGAAAGTTATAAACAAACCTTACTATCATATATAACAACAAACAATTTTACACAAAAGCATAGCTAAATTATTTTTATTTGAAGTTCTCTGTTATGATAAATACAATAATCAAACCAATTTAATTTTATGCATCTGATAGAAGCTTTTACACATTTCAAGTCAAATTTAAACTATAAACATACAATAATGGAACATACTAAATTTTATAATAGAAACTGATTTCAGCACACTAATTCAAATAAGTCAAGCAAATAAAAAGCAGAGTTTGCAAAGTAAAATAAAAAACATGTAATTTAATCGATAAAATATAGACGTTGAAAGAACTGTTTAAGTTATTGCTTCGATAATTTAGGACTGTTATTTGGTGGACTGCTCGTTTATTGAATTTAAAATCTACAGTTTCAAATATCCGATCTTCACTTTTGATAATAGTTATAGAAAAAACATTTTATAAGTTTTAAAACATTTTAGCTAATTTCGTTAGTCTGAGTTAGAAAAAGCTGAGTCCGATAAAAATAAAATGTTTTTTAAGTTATTTTGAACTTTAATTGTTAAATTTTTTTTTGATTAATTTTAAATTTGTTAAGTTTAAGTGGGTTAGGGATTAGTGTATAAATAAAAAGAATTAAAATAAATAACAAAAACGTTTTGCTGAGTAACCTTCAAGTATTTTTTCCATTAAAATTTAACAATTAAACAATAGTCTTTAAACATTTATATAGGCCACCTAAAGTGACTAAAAATTTTGATACTAATTAATGCTTATTTACTTTTTTTTTTAGATTATATCTATAAGCTTGGTTATAACGAACACTTATGGCAATTAATGTATGATGTAATTTAAATTTATATTTTTTTAAAATTAATACGTTAAGGCTACCGAGTAACTTTTTTTTTAAATGAGTAAAAATAAAATATGTTTCTATTTCCTTATAGTTAAGGTACTATATATTCAAATCTGAAATATGAAAGCACATTATTCAAATCTGCTGCAAAATAAAAAAAAGTTTTTATTTTTTTAGCAAAGAAAGTCTTAGAGTCTCAATAAGTTTATGTGTTTAATTATCGTCAATTAAAAAAGGTTAAGACTTTAATTTTAAATATAAAAAATTAATCACTTTACTGTTTGTAGGTTATAGTGAAAAGAAAGTATCCAAAAGTTTATACTTGTTGTAGTATTGTTTATTTTTTTAGCATTCAATTCTCGATGCAGCCCTATACTACTTTTATTTAACCTTTTAAATTATTTGATAAACTTATTTAGCATAAAGTCTTAAAGTCAAGTGTTGCAAATTATAACATAACTATTCTTAAAATCATTTTTGTGCTTTGAAAATAACAAAACATTATAACTGATAGTAATAGTCTATAGTAATCTATTGAAAATCTATTGAAAATCTATTAAAAATAATTTTTAAACTTTTATCATCACGAATTCAAACGCTATAAAACTTATTAACACAGCTGTTAATACTGGAACACAATCAAAGACTATAAGGAAAAAACCTCTTATGTAATGAACTAACGTTACAACTTTATGTTCGTGGTCTCATTTTAACGACGTAACATTTACATCACCTAAACTTGTGTAAGTTTTTAAAACGTTTGCTACTGAGTTGTTTTACTAATTTACAAATTTTATTACATCAATTATTACTTTATTAGAATATTTTTGTTTTAAAAAATACTTTTTTTATTGACATAAACGTCTTTATGTTGTCATTGAAAAAAAAAGCTAAATGCTTTTACTACCGTAATCAAAGACTCAAGTTTTAATGTAATAAAAGTTGTAGTAATATAATAGTAATAATCAATAGTAATAGTAGTATAGTATTAATTTTAAATAATGTTTTCAATTCTGAAAAGACTTTACTTTTTATTAATTACTTTTTCTACTTTATAGCTTGGAATGGTACATGTATCTTAACAGTTTTGTAGATACTGAAAATCATCATGTACTTAGTTAAAATATTTTAATCAATTTTGGATTTTGCAACAACTCTTAACTAATCATTTGCAATTCTTATAATTTGTTAAAGTTTCATATTTTTTCTTTTTCAAATGTGATTTTCTTTATTACAGTTAAAACAGTGAAGAATTACCATGATGCTTAAAAAAATTACATTTTGTATTATCTTAATAAAGTGTTATACTTAAAAAATATTTTTGAAAATTATCTGTCGTTTTAAAGCTGACTCAAGATATTATTTTTTGTGTTTTAGCTGTTTATATTTATTTTACTGTTACCAGACTTCGTTATTACTTTATTTTATGAACTATGTTTTAAACAAGAATGCGAATGGACTTTAGTTTATTGATTATTTTATAGTCTAGCTACATGATATGTACTTTTTTACAATGATATTTTAGATTTAAATTATAATTTAATACAAAGTTACCTAATTTTTTGATTTTTAGACTTTTTATATAATTGTCCGAATTTGACTTGTCGTTTACCTATGGCAGGCGATGAAACTTTGCTTTGAGAAACTGCAATTCTTGACTGCTTGAGATGTGTAGCTTTTGCTTGACATCAGAAGTAACAAACGTTTATTTATTTCTTCTTCAAAAAACAGATTTAAAGCCACTTAAACAATGTATCATAACTAGTTTTATACATTTTTATGTTTTTTACATGTTTATATTTTCTTTCTCTACAAAAACGTTTGGTCAAGACGAATTATGCTATTAACTTTTCGTGAAATATTTTTTAAATTTTTAATTTAATTGTATTACATTACTGGTGTGCATTTCAGTATTTAAGCAAACATTTATTGAAAATTGTAACTGTGTATCTTTTTTGTAAAATTAATTAAAATGTGTATATTTGTGATGTAATTATAGAGTTCACGCAAACATGATGATATATTGCAACTAATTTTAAGAAGTATCATTTTGAATAATCTTTTTTGTTAGTAACTAAGGTTTAGACTGGTGCAAACCGGCGTTTAAGTGACGTTTAATTTTTAAACATTTATTAGAGGGTATGCAAAATCAACTACAAAAATTTTCTACAAGGAGAAATTTTCCGCTCTGGGTTTAAGCAGAAATTGAAATGATTTGAAACTTGTTTAAAGACAAACTTGAAACTTGTTTAAAGACAAACGAATTAATTTATTTAACTTAGTTACTTTAATATTTTTGCAAAAGTAAAATTTTAGTAATTGTACACTATGTTTAATTTTTGTCTTATAAAAGGTAAAACTAAATAAGAAAAGACAGACAATGGTTAGGTAGAATTAGGCATGTGATATATGTAGTTATAGTTTATGTTTGTTTTTTAATAAGTATTTATAAATTAAGGGTTGTTTTATTGAACAACTTAAAGCTGTTTCTCGTGAACTTGAGTATAAGTATATTCATGTTTTTATTTACTTGAATATTAATCTAATTTTGCTGCTATTTACAAAATATTGTACTATATTATTCTTATTCAATGTAGAGGTTATTTTTCATTTTATCTATTATTCTTTTAAAGTATATTCTTTATTATCTACGTTTATCTAAAATACTAAATAAAAACTTTATTTTGTAGTCATCTTAAAAAAGACTTTTGTAAAACTTTTTTTTCACAATATAGATTTTAATTATAATTTTCACTAAGACTTAAAATTAAGACATAATTACACTAAAAATTATGGCTGTATTATATAAACTTAGTAAAGATAGGTTTTCAACTAAAAAAATTCTTATTTGTTAAAAATTTTATAAAATAATCAAGGTATGTTATAAAACATTTAACTAAAGATTTTAATATTAATACCGACAAATCGTTAAAAAAAAATTTGTTGTACAATCTACTAGTTTTCAGTTTGTTTTAAAATTAAGTTAATCTTGATTTTTCTACTAAGCTGTCTAAACAGCTGCAAACTACTATTATAAAAAGCCAGATAAATTTAACAACTTGTTTGATAATTGTACTTTATAAGTAAATTGAAACTTGTGATTTTTAAGACCAGGCAGCATAAGTATTTTAAATTTATCAAATTTATTTTAAATTAACATATTTAAGTAAATAAATACCATGATATAGTTGTTAGACAAATATCTTAAACTCGACTTAATTTTAAAATATTGTTAAATTAATAAAATTTAATCAATTTACGAAATTCAAAGGTATTTCAGATGTTACTTAATGTTTTTATTTAGTTTGTTTTTATTAATTTAGCGTGAGAATAAAAAGAGCAATAAAACAGCATATTTTTCATGATTTAAATTTGGATTATTTCAATACTATAATGTTGGATAATTATTAGCCAATGAGAGAGTAACATTTGGAAGTTTTAACTTATTTTCAAGAAAATATACCATATTAGTCTTTAACCGCTACAATATACAAATAATTAGGCTTTGCAGAAATCTTTTTTTATTTCGGTCAGTTGAAATGTGGAACAAACTTCAAAATGAATTATTTTCTTGCAAAAGTTTTAAAGAATTTCGATTGAAGTTAAAAAAGTTTTATCCTTATATTTGTGTTATATTTTTGTTAGAAAATTAATAAGTAATTTTTATTAACCGTTGATTTAATTTTTAGATTTAGCTTAGTTTATAGTTCAATTTTGTTAGCAACACTTTTACTCTATTAATAATGAGTCATTTTTCAATGTATTTATTGGTTATTCATCTGGCCAATTTATTGTTTATGTACTTGAAGCGTTAGGTTTTTATTTCGTTGTTAGTCAATGCATTTAAAAATTTGATATTAATCGTTCTACATCAAAGCGTGAATAAGTTAAGTTTGTGGTTAATTCTATTTAATATAAAATATATATGTTTTTGATAAGTAAATATTATAACGACTATTAAATTTAATTAGCATTTAGATAGAAATAGTAGTCTTACTTAGATGAACTGTTGCAATTATTTAAAAACATTTATGAAATTTTATTAAGAGACTTCAACAAACTTCTACTTCAGATAAAATTTTACTTGGTTAGCATTTTCGTTTACAAATCGGACTATGACATAATACAAATGGTTTGTTTAAAACGTAACATTGTTTTAGAGATTCTTATTGATCCTTTTGTTTAAATGGTAGTATCGAACTTGGTTTTTCAATTCGTTAATAACTTGCACGGGTTTAAATTATTCTAATTGTATTTTAATTTCTGCATATTAAAATACAAAGAATTTTTCATTAAAGAACTTTTATTTGATTTTACCGAAACATTTAGTAAATTTCAAGATTGCTTTAGTACTGCAGTGTAAAAAATCAACGGTTGCTTTGAAATTTAGCGATATTTATATTTTGTTTATATAAAAGTTTATTTTTTGTTTAGTAAAAAAACAATAAATTTTAAACTTCATTGACTTTTTAATAATAAGTATTCTACTTTGGACGAAACACCATTTACTTTTTTATCATTTAAATTAAACATAACTAATATTTTCAATTTTTGTCTACAAATTAGATGGTGTAAATTGGAGTAAATATTTTTCACAGACCATCAAGGTTCCGAATAAATTGTTTATTTTTAATTAATTAATATAACTTAAACACAACAACACAAATAAAAACTAATTGCGAAAATTGAAGTTTAATAATTATAATGAATATAATTCAGAAGATTAGCGACTATTGTTAATAAAAAAACTTTCTATATGTAAGCAAATACTTTATTGAGTTACAATGTTTTGCTTCTAATAAACATGAATAGTTCTCTGAGTAATTTTATAATTTTAATACTTTGTTTACATAAAAGAAACAATTGTTTTAAAATAAAAAGCATTTGGTTGTAATCTAAATTTTAATTCATCATTTTTAATTTATGTTTGTTAGCCACATTTAATGACTGAAAATTTGGAAATTAAAAACAGGCGTTTAATCTTTGACTTATTTTCATATATAATTGTGTTAATAACAGACACTTCTAACAATAAATATATGACGCCATTTGAAATAATTTTTTTTTTAATGAGGCTACAGAGCAACTTTTTTGTAATCATAAAGTAAAAACCTATCTATTCCGTGTTGTTTTTTCTATTCTTAAATATTATTTACGGTCTTTAAATTTTATATGTTTTGGTTTTAACAAAACACTTTAGTATCTTTAAATATATCATAAAAGACAAAATTTTCGATTCTGTTGCACTTTTAATTTGTTAGCAAACAGAATCTTAAATGTTTACTAATTTTATGTATTTATCTATAATTATTTTATTACTCTATGTTTTAATTTATATTCTATTCTATTTATATATCTATATTCTATTTTATTTTAAAAACTAATTAATTATTATTAGTCACTATTAAGTCACTATACTATGATATCACTATTAGTCACTGATTAATAAGTGTTTTTACTGACTTTGATATTTTAGAAAAGTTTCTAGGTTTTATTCCAATGCGCAACAATAGGTAAAGGCGTTTTAAAAGCAAAGATGCAATGCATTTACATAAAGTTTTTGAAAGTATAATTTTCTGCTTCTTTTTTTGGTACAAAATTAAATTACATTTAATAAAAAAAAATGTCTTTAGTAATATAGCAATACTAAATAAATACTGTTAAACTACTTTTAATGTGTTGAAAATAAGTATCTATATAGAAATTTTTTTGTGTCAAATCGAAGTTTCATACTTTACACGTAAAAGATGTTTAAAATTACAGTATTTTTCACAAATTCTCAAATTCAAGGTTATTCTAGAATTTTTAAGCATAAATTTTCAAATTCCAAGCTTTTCCGGGATTCTAATTTTTTAGCAACACTAATTGTTCACACCTATATGTATACCATTATATGAATAATATTTCAAGTTTTATCAGCTGCAAGACTTGAATTTTAATATATATTATAATTAAAACCAACACTGTAAATTGAACAAAACATACATCATAAATTTAATTTGCCACTCATAAAGCAAAAGAGCCTGCCTAATAACCAAAATCTAGCCTAATATTTTAGTATACATATATTTATTCAAACCAAAAACTTAAAAAATGACTAAATTGACTTGAGATTTGAAATCTACAGATAGTCATAGTTTAAGTGTGTGGCAATTTTTAGTTGTATTTTTGCTTGAATTTTAGCTATTTTGATTAACAATATACAAACCTTATAAATTTACCATCCCTAAGACAATTAAAAAAACCCTAGCATTACATACCACTTTTAAAAATATAAAAACTAATAAATGTAACGATTAAAACTAATAAGCGATTTACGTATCGAGTATGTGTAAACTTCTGTAGAAATCTTTAATAGAAATGTGTTATAAAAATATTTACAAAAAATTACTATAAGACAATAGCCAGGTAATATTTCATATATAACAAAACGAAACATTTCTTTATAGTAAAAAAACCTGTTTTAATGAACCTACTTTTTTTGTTATTTGTGACGTCAGTAAACTAAATTAACAAAGTTATACATTAAACTTATAGATAAATTAGAGCAAACTTACCATTAACATGCCGTCATTATCAAATGAAATTTTTAGCTGTGTAATACAGCATCATTATATTCATTTTAGCTGTGTAATACACATTACATTTTCTATATTATAAGCTTCTTATAATCAGCTTAATACAAAAAAAATTTTAATTTATTGTTTATTAATATTTATTATCTTATTCCTTTATTAAAAGTCTTTGTTCTATAAATTTTTTGTTCAGACCAAAATAATCTAATAATTGTTAAAACTATGATTGTAAAAAAAATTAAATTTAACTATTAAAACGTTAATAAATACAGGCTGACATTTAGACTTAAAAAAAAAACTTGTTTAAAGTCAATTGAACTAAAATTTTTTACCTGGCTACTGTTAAAGTTTTTGGAAAGCAATATTTTACCAATATGTACAACAAGCTTATTTTTAAACAACAAAACTTTTATCTGAATAAACTAAATCACTTGAATGTAGTTTAAAATTTTGTCTACAACTTTTAAGATATTTTACGAATATTAATAGTTTAGAATTCGTTATCACATTAATAAGGAAATTTAATCAATACAGCTGACTCATTCTAGCAGTTATATAGCTGATCAAATCAAATTTTTGTACCGAAATTTCAGGTTGGCCTTGGTTAGATTCTCGAAAGTGTCCTTTTATTTTATCAGATCAGTTGGTTGAAGTCTAGAACTGTTTTTTTTTTTTAATTTTCTTTGCAATTTTCTGTTGTTGTGTAATAACCACGAGTTGTAAAGTATTTTGTTTTAAAAATTTGTTAACAGCAAATGCTTATTAGAAAAGTCTTAATATGTTAATGGTTATTTTTAGCTGTCAGAAACAACGAGAAAACTAAGTAAACATTTAACATATTAACTTAAAGATTTATTCTAATTGACAGTATAACAAATCTATCTTTATGCTGCTTTATACAGTTAAAAGTTTTGATAAAATTCGTACAATATTTTAATAAAATATTATTTGAATTTAAACTTAACTATAAGTAATGAGTTTCTTAATCATGTTTATTTTGTCATACATAAAGTAATATTAATTTACTCAAGGTTATTAAACATTAAATTTCTTATGTTTAACTTACTTGTCCTCTTTTGTTTTTATCTGCTATCTTTTTATATGTTATATTTTTTTGGTGAGATAATCTTTATTTTTGTTTTATTTAATTTTGATTAAAAAAGTATAATAAATTTAATATCATTTAATAATATTACAAAAAAAACTTGAACTTCTTTAAAAATCATTTATTAAGGATTAGAATATTATAAAGCATGTATTGTATAAACTTAAGCGCACTATAAAACTTAAGTAGCAATTTGCTAAAACTGTGATTTTTTAAATATGCACTACATAGGTTACTAGCCCTATTTTTTCAATAATTACTGAAGTTTTTAACTGCATATCTGCTGCTGTTTTTTAAGTCTGTTTCAATGTTGATTTTTAACTAATTAAAACTTACAGCATATGCATTATGCACTTCATTATTAAAATCTATTGTAACATTAAATTTCATCATAGGTAACATTTCTTAATGTGTTAAGACAAGAAAATAGTTTGTTTGCAATTTAAATGTTTTTATTTAAATTACAATAAGTAATTATTTGTATATAAAGTATGTTTTATATAATTAAAAACACCTAATAGGAACTCTTAAAATATCAGTTTTTATATAAAAAACAACTTTAAGGATTGAAAGTTTATACAGTATTAATTTAGTGTCAATTAGATTTATTGAAAACTGGTGTATACTATTTCAGTTGTGCTTTTTAACGCACAATGTAATCGTTTAAAAACACGACGTAAAATATCAGCACTAAAGATAAGTACACGAAAAAGATATACACTTAAAGATCAGTCGGTTATGACTGTTTAAATTTTACAACAAAAATGCCAATTAAATAAAAAAGTCTTGGAATTCTTTTATACATGTCACTTAAGAATAGTATTTGTTTATAAAACGTAAGACGTCATAAACGTTTTGTAATTTTTTTTAGTTTGTAATTGCAGTATTAATAAAATTTTAAATCATAAAGTTTTTACTTCCTTTTAATGATTTAAAAAGTATAACTGTAAAATATAGTTTAAAGGATACATAAAACAAAATGTAATTATGAAATATTTAGCTTATGAATTAAACTTAAGACTTGCATTTTTGTATGATGGAAAACAAAATAAGTAGTCTTGATGTTGCAGGGCTTTAAATTCTCAACTTTTTTGAAATTCTTGATAAAACAGTTAGTCGATATTTTGATTAAAGTAAATGAATTTGGTTTAAAGTATCAATATTCAAAAAGTAAGAATTTATTTGAATTGTTTGAGACGGTAAAATATTAAAATGATTTAAGTTGTTATCATAAGTTTGTAAACATAGTTTCATTAGTTGACTTTTATTGAATTTTATACTAAACAAATATTTAAAGAATAAAATATATTTTTGCTTGAAATGTTTAACTATATAAAATAAGTGAATAAATACTCTGTTTTGTTAACCTTCATGGCTATGTTGACGCAGACTTTACCTGTTTATCACAAGTAAGCAATTAAGATTTAAAATGCATAATGATGAAATATTACGCAAATTTACTAGCAAAAAAAGCATATATAATAGATAAATAAATTAACATTACATTTATTTCCTTAAATAAAAAATTTAAAAAACTCAAATTTCTAAATATTTACTATAAATTTTTTTTCTTAATATCATACTTATTATGTATTTTTTAACTTAATAAAGTACTTTACTAATTGTTGAACTAGTGTTTTTTAATCTACTTAAACTATCACTTACTTAAATTTTTATAGCCATCAGAAAAATTGCAGTAAATTTTTATTTATGCATAATATATTATATATTTAAATTGTACTTGAAGCTTTTTCAAAATTTTTTTGCAAGGACTTTTGAATATATAACTTAATAATTAAAGTCAGTCGTGGGGCTTTTCATTGAATTCACATCACAATTATAAAATTTAAAATTATTTTTAACCAATCTACAATGTAGTTTTAAACGTACCACTTTACTATTCAAAACTTTACGAACATAGTTTGTAATTGAAACACTTTAAATTTACTAGTAAATTCAATTTTAATTTGTAACAAAATTCATATTCGTTAAATATCTATGCGATGAAATTTATAATCTAAAAACAGTTTTAACAGTAATAATAAAATTCCTACTAGTTTTATTTTTAGGGCACATATTTACATCTCAAAATCACATCAGTTTTACAAACTAAAAAAATTTTTATTATTAATATTTACTTTAGATACAGATAACGTTCCATTACTAATTTATATAGTTCATAAGTTTCATAATCGATAACTTTACTGATAAACAAAAAAAAAATATAAGGGTTAATAGTCATTAAATTATTATATACGTGTAATTTCTTACCTATTGTTAACCTATAAAAGTAACATCATATTACGTTTACATATTACGTAATATGATAATCTGATTATACAAACATACTTTAATGTAAATGATCCTTAACTTTTGTTTTACTTTTTGTTAATGGTTTCGCATTTATAATCTCAAACGTTTAAAAAAAAATTTGTTATTTAAAAAATATATATTTAATTAAGAGTACAACACAATTTTATTACATTTGTATGACGACATACGACCTAATATCAAATATTAACTATTAATAAAATTTTATTATTTATGTCTAACAACTGAAATAAGTTACTGTTTCTTATATAAAAAAATTATGTATAAAGTTAAATATTGAACTTCATAAATGCATCTTTTATTTTGTAAACAAGTTTTAAAAAACTTTAAAAGTTACTTAACTTAACGTTTTCATATGTTTATATAGTACTTTTGTAATGTGCACAATTGTGTATAAAAAAAAAACTCTACATACAAAATGAGAACATTTTTTCATTAAATACTAAATTCAGTAAATGTGTTATGAATTCTGAAATAAACAATACAAATTATGATTATAAATTTATTTTAAATTATCAGTAATATTAAAACAACTTGAGTTTTTTTAAACTGTAGTATTAGTATAAACTTATAACTTTACTTAAAATTTGTACTAGGCAAATGGAAAATTTATAACGAAAAAATAAATAAAAAACACTGCTATCATAATTTAAGATTTGACATAAAAGTATTGCTGCAGTTAGTTTATTAATAAAACTTACTAAATTTATAAAATATCATCCGTTACACAAACAAATACTATAATCTTTAAAAAAATCTTGGAGTTTTATTTAGTTAGTAGATTTTCTATTTTAAGTTTTTACATTTTAATCCGGCTAAATTGAAGTTTATTTGTTTAATATCTTTGATCGTTCACTCTAACAATTTTAGTTTAAATTCAATACAAATACCTGATTAAATGTAAAACTAATATATTAAAAAGTATCTTTTCATCAATCAAAATAACATGAATGTAATTATGTTAGAACCTATAAATGTAAAAATCTATCTGTTTGACTTTGTGATCATTTTTATAAATAAAAATTAGTGAAAAAAAAAATCTATTTTTATTTACGTTTGTTATGAAGTTAAACTTTATTATTTCTACTTACATGTATCCGCTATACTAAATTATTCTATAATAGCTATTATATATGTCATTACTTTAGTTTTCTCAATTAACAATTAAAAATAGGGAAAGCTAATGCTCAAAAGACTAATCTTATTCAATTTTAATATATTACCTAAATATTTAATCCAGTTAAACTTTAAGCATTGAAATCTATTATATATAAAAAATTCTTTATTCACTCTTAGTATTTTTTATTGTTACTAAAAAAAGTACAGGAGAAAATTATCATTCTATATGGAATCTAAGTTGGAAGACTTTTGTAAGAATTGTTTATTTTATTTTCTAGGAAAATTTAATAAACTTAAAAAGTTTTCCTAAACTACCATTTTGTTTATTAGTAAAATTTACTAAACTTATATGACATCATACGTTTCACATACAAATACTATATTCATGTAAAATGTTTAAAAAATCCTTAAATTCATTTCTAGTTAGTATATCTCAAAACTCAAATATTATAGTCTAATCCAGCTGAATTTAAGTTTATTTATTTAATACCTTTGATGAGTCATACTAACAATTTTAGTAGTTTGTGT
Source organism: Thalia democratica (assembly GCF_965202585.1). Lineage (NCBI taxonomy): Eukaryota > Metazoa > Chordata > Thaliacea > Salpida > Salpidae > Thalia > Thalia democratica. Next base: position 101,956,955 of record NC_139166.1, on the reverse strand, counting down.
TCAGCACAAACACTTGTTTAAATGTAAAACTAATATTATAAATAAAATATTTTCCCTAATCAAAACAATGTGAAGGTAAATAAACTATAACACTTAAAATATAATTTTATGTTTGGTTGATCATTTTCATTAATAAAAATCAGGGAGAAAAAAAAATTATTCTTTTTTTATTTACGTTAGTAGTGAAACTAAACTTTGTGATTTATATCTACATGTATTAATTACTAAATAACTCTGTATTAACTTTTTATAAATGTTATAATACTAGATTTGTAAATGAATATTTAAGGATAGGAATAGCTATGTTTAAAAGACTGATGTTATTCAATATTAATGTTTTATTCAATATTTAAACCAGTTACTTTTAAGCATAAAATATATTCTGTATAAAAAACTATCTTTGTTCACTATTGAGTATTTATTATTGTCACAAAAGATAAAGAAACTACAGGAGAAAAATATAACTCTATATGAAATATAAGTTTGCGGTATTTTATCAACATTGTTTATAATATGTTTTAGAAAAGTTTTTTAAACTTAAAATATTTTCTTAAACATAACTTACTGAAATGAATTTCATCAGTTTTTAGCTGTAAGTAATTTTGTTTACAGTGATGATTATAATATACACACCAGATTGTACCAGTTCAAACTTGTCGAAAAAAGCAAAAAAATTTTAATTGATACATATTATTTATTATCATGATACTTTATTCTAAAGGCTTTTATTAGAATGACACGTCATTAAGATAATTTGTTATTTAAAGTTATAAAATCTATTAAAAAGGTAAGAGTTACACATGCACTAAATGACTCTTTTTTACGAAGGCACTCTTTCACGAGGTGACACTTTTGCACGGAGACACTTTTAACTAAATTTTTTTAAATTTATTTAATTTTATAACATACAATTTTTTAAGATACGACTATACACAAACGCTGTTATGTAAACAATACAAAGGTAAACATTTTTATTTGTTGTGTTTTAAAGTTTTTTTTTTTTTTAATCCTAAAGTCCGAAAGCTTTTTTTATAAGCTACATCTTTTAATGTTGTATACCACTTTTGATTTTTAACTTAACAAAAGTTTTTATTTAAGATATAGTAATTTTCTCAATTAATATAATCAAGCAATCCAACATTATTATCTAACTTAATATAAGGTGATTTTTTTTAGTTTTAACGTTTTTTATAAAGATAAACAGATAAAATAAAATTTTAAAATATAGTTTTACAAAATTTAGTTTAAGAGATTTTATTGATTTGAAAGAAGTGAATGTTAGATTAAAACTATTTTAATTGAAGTAAAAAGCCATATTCCTTCAAACTGATAACTAGTAAACTAAACTAGATACCTACAAGTTGAAAACATTCTTAAATGTAAAATAAACTGTATTTGTGTCATAAATATGAACTTAAATAAATAAAATTTTTATTAAATTGCCTAAATTTATAATTTATACATTAACGTTAAAATTAAACTTAATAAATTACCGAACTTTAAGTACTCTAAAGAAATTTCTATGTATAAAATTTCTGAAGTTTAATGATACGTCAAATATAATTCACAACTTAAATAAATGGTAAATACTAAAACTTACTTAGAACCTTTTAAGAGTTAAAACATAGAACAAAAACTAACACTTGTTTATAGTCAATATGATAAATAAAAATGTAAAGCTATTCTAAGATTGTTGGTCAAAAAATGGGCTGTAAAGCTGCTTAATACAGCTAAAAATTAGAAAAGAATTAATCAGAGTAAAATTAATGTATTTACAAAACTACTATACTTACTAGTAGAATTGAAAGTTTGTAAGTTTGTAAGTTTGTAACGTGACATCTAGAATACTTTCAAGTACTATTTATTTTAGTTACAAAGTCTAATTGTTTCTATCAAATCATAATTTTTGAATCTATTTCTACTAAGTATTACATTACTTTGATACTACTAACTGATATGTTATTTCATATTGTTCGTAATTTAAAGATTTATTTATACTACATACATTTTTTAATATTAGTAGGCATTTTTTGCTCATTATTAAAATGCCTAGTTTTATGATTTATAAAGTGAATTTAAAACTAAATTTTAGAATATACATAACTACAAGTACGATGAAAAAGTTTTTACATTCACTCAATCAATTATCACTGTTTATTAAATTAACTAAGTTTATAACATCATGCTCTATTGAAGATTGTTTAAAAGTAAATGTTATTGTGAAGCTGTTTTAAGCTGCTGAAAAGTAATTGTTAGAATTATATAGACAACTTCAATATTCATAAATATTAGTTATGTTAAGCTATAAGAAATGTTTTTGATGTAGTTTAAAGTACATCACAGCTTCTTAATTAATATATAGTAATTTTATAATTTAGGATTATTTTGTACTCAAAATCTTTTCTATGATATTAAAGTTCATTTTTAAAAAAGATAGTTTATTGAGACCTAGAGTACTTTGATACATTCAATGTTTGATTTTGATGCTTTATTTTAAATATTTTCTTTACAATGTAATTCGTATCAAAACCAAAAAAATACTAATCATTATAACTGTTCAAATTAAAACTAGTTCTTGCATAACCTGAGTCTTAGTACGGATTGATAAGATACGGCACGTAACTTTTGTTCAGTTTTGACAAAAAATAGATAAGTGTAAGTATCATAAATTTTTAACTAAATGTAACTTTGAATGCAGACTTTAACAAATTATGCTTAAATTAATTTTGAGAAAATACGAAAACACTTTAAAATAACTAAAATGTTCTATTAAGTGACAGATTTTAATCTTAATGAAAAAACATTTTTAAAATTTGATACTGCTTATAGTCCTTTTTCAATTAATAATTTAGTGTTACAAAACTTTAAAGTAACGAGCTTGTTAAAAAGTATGGATATATTTAACTTAATCATTCCTATAAAAGATCAGCTTAACTTTTATTATTTTAACAACTATGAAATTTATATAAAGCTGTTAAAAACGACACTAGTTACGGTTTAATTGAAAATACGTGCAACTAAAATTGCAATTTAAGTGTAAATAAAAATTAATTTTAATTTAAACGGCTATGATTTTAATTAAACAATAAATAATTGTAATTTATTTTTTGTAAATGCGATAACTGCATCAGTTGTTATCTACATATAATTTATATTTAACTATGGTACTCTAAAATAATTTTATCGTAACTATAATAAAAGTATACAAACTAAAAAAATTCTTTTATTAAACTTGTTTGAGATTTAAAAAAAACTTATAATATTAAAATCTCAACAAAAGTCCTACAATATAAATTTTAAACCTAAAGTCAAAAGCGTTTAAAATTTTTTGATCATATATCCTATATTTTAAGTGCATTAATTAATGATAATACATACACCACCAGACATATGTTTTTACGAATATAGTTTTTTCACTTGCGTCAACAGTTTTCATATGCGTATGCAATACTGTCGATTTATCTTAGCCTTAATCAAATACATAAATTACTTAGTTTATCAACTATTACACTAAAGCAAATATATAAGTGCTTTAATTGTAAAGTAGATAAACAAGATAAAGTTTAAGTTGTAAGAGAAATTTAAATTGTAAGTATTAAGAGATGCCATTACAGATCAAAAAAATGTTCTTGTTTTTTTGAGAAATTTTAAATACTTACAACTTTATTAAAATAATTTACTAGTGGAAATTTTTAATTTAGTTATTCAAAAACTATTTTGAAGTCAGAAGTTTATTTTGTTATTGAAGTGTTAACTTAATTTATTGTAGTAAAACAGTACTAAGAACAACTCATTACTTAAAAAAAGAATTCTGAAAACCCTGTTTAATATAAATAACTTTTAACTATATTTTTTGTCAATATTTTTTTTTGACTTTATATCAAGTGACATAGAATACAAAATAGTGCAAAAATGAAAACGTAGTTTTTAAATAACTTTTTTTAGACATATTTTATAATTTTATTTTTTACTAAGTTTTACTATTAAAGTTAAACTCTGAATTTTTGTAGCTTAAGTTAAACAAATAAAAGTTTAAGTATGATTGTTAGTGCTAAATTCAACAAACTTAAAAAAATATAATAATAGTTTAAACATATTTTATCCTAATTTTGTAAACTCGTCAAGTGTTAATGATTTATATTAAGGGTAAAAAAAAGAATAAGTTAGTTTTTTATATTTTCGTTTCTTTTTTATTTACATTTGAGTTTTTTTTCATTTTTTCAATAAATCTCTTTCGTTATAACGTTTTAGAACAAGTACTGTAAAAACATGCTGTATGTATTTAATTTGGTGTAAAGTTAAAATACAGAACAATGTTGTTAAACCGCATATGATATCATTAAATATTAATACATTATAATTAAATATGAAGGTTTTGGCCAGCTGGTTTAAGCTGTAAAAAATAACATTAGTCAAAATTTCTATAATCATTGTATTATCAAATAATATATAAATAAAAAGTAAGCTTGTTTTTATTTTAAAGTATAAGACGTCATTAAGATAATAAAAACAAGTATTTTACGGGGTGATTTATAATAAATAAACAATTTTCGATTGATTTCAATTGATACCTAAATTAATTTTTTTGCTTAAGTATTTTTCAACTAGTTTCAACTAATATTATAATTAGTACCATTAATGAAACTTATAGTTTCTGTATAGTTTTTTTGTAAACATATTTAAGTATAAAGTAGCAAAAAATTCCTTGTTTATATTTTTAATTTCATAAGGACTTACAGCTTAAAATATTTATAAAATTAAATTTTTCTTTTCTTGACTAATTGGCTGTAGTATTATTTCCTGTAACTTTAGTTCTTTTTCTATTAAACTTAACCTTATAACTTAGAATGAGCATTATTTTCCTATGAGGTTATTTATTCTAAAAAAACCAAAGAGTTAAAATTTAAATTAGTTTATAAATAATACATTAAAGTTTATCTTGATTTGAAATACTGTTTTGTACAGCTAAAAATGATCGAATTCCTGTTGTGACAAATTAATATAAAAATTTGTCTAAATTCGTATGAACTTATAAGTTAAGAGTTTGTTAGTTTATTTTTCTAACGTCTTTCTGAATTTGTTAAAAAAAAATCTTGTTTTACTTGATCGTTTTAAACTTTTTGAGCATAGATATTATAATTTATAATTACTAGAATTAAACACTTATTTATTTATGTATTAGTTCTAAGATTAGGTAACTTCCTATCAAACCAATAAAGCCTTTTGTTAGGGCTTAAAATCTTAAACTAAAAGTCATGCATTTATAAAATAAACCTAGCTGTAATATATAAAATTAAAAGTTTATTTATATTTGGAAATTTATTTGAAGTACGTCACTACTTAGCTAACTTATTTATGACAAAACTTAACTTATTTCTAAAAAAAAATAACTGTTTTCATTCAAAAAGTATGATATTAATAGTTAGCTTTCTAAATTTATTGTAAAAATAACTTAAACAAGTTAAAACTAAAGCAAACAGTTTCAAAATTAAAAATATTTGTAGTGTTTTAAATTGAACTAAAGTTATTTTTAAAAATGTTATCGTCAACAAGTATATATTGGTTATAGAAAATTATGAAAACTTGTTGTGTATATTATTAAATAAATTAATGTACGTTTGTGGGATATTCTCAGCTAAACTGGAATCATTTATTAAAACCATTGAAGTATAAACCACATTTTTTTGTTTTGGTTCAATAAGTGATAAAACGCTATGATTTTGCTTAGAAATAAGGTGATTGACTTGCAATTGACTTGAACTACTTGAAACTGTTAAAAATAGTTGTAAACTTGTAATTACTTATTTAGAACTTGTAAAAATTTAGTTCGAATTTATTTGTTAAGCGAAAACTTCTAGTTCTATATAAGCCTCAATTTCTTAAAACAACTCAAATTATATGTATAAAACTACAGTTAAATGTTTGTATTTTTGTTAGATTGTTTTTTTCAACGTTAATACTTAAAATGATTTTTTTAAGAAATATAAATAACATGATTTTACATATCATTTAAATTTTACTTTTAAGGCTTAATTATTACTTTATTTTAACTTAGTAATGTGGTTTTAAATGTAACTGAAAAAAAACTACTGAACCATGTATAATTTTTAGAACACTTATGCAGTATATAAACAAGTTTGTACTCTTAAATTACTATTTAACGTAATATATGTTTTTGCCATTAGTGTTAATGAATTTATCTTTAAGATTTTTTATTGCTTCATTTTCTTTTTAAATTATACGTTAAGTATATAATACATTAAAAAATTAAAAAAGCTGTTTCACACAGCTAAAAATTTTACGTCGAAATAAACCAAACTAATTATTACAATTTTAATTGAGTTTATACCTGATAAATATTAAGAGTTTTTGGATTTAATTTAATGACGTCATGTGTGTTACTTATTTTATTTATAATGAAACAAATTTTTATTTTTGTAACCGTTTTTATTCAAGTTTATTCAAGAAACTTAGACTGCTGTAACAACTTTTAGGTTTTTATCATACTTTATAATTGATTAGTTTAGTAATAAAGTTAGTTTCAATTAGTTCGGAAATTGAAAGTTAAATTTTATAACGTAACTACACTTCAATTTAATTTCATAAAAGTTTTATACTTTTAAATCTGAATCTATTTTATTAGTGACTTAGTTTATTTAAATCATCAAAATATTAACTCTAATAAAATTTAAAAAAACTATTAAAATCTTAAAAATATATACTAAAATTTCCTATATAGTTTGAATTAAAACTGATTAGTGTGAATTTAATTTTAATTAGTGTTTAATATAAATTTTATAAACTGTTTTTTTTTTTAGTTTTTGGTTTCCAATTTATTAAGAAACACATTCTGATGAGCCTTACTATGCAAGTACTAAGATATATTTAAAAAAAATGAAAAATATTATGTTAATTTTGTAAATTAATTGGTTATTATTTTAACTTGTAACATACATTATTAATGCAGCAAAAAGTTTCATTTATGCAGTTAGTTTTAAGCATTTCAATATTTTTTCATCCCGATCTGTTGTCTGGTGGTTTATTGTTATAATGATGCTATAAGCTATTCAATTTTTGTGTATACAACCAAAATAAAATCAGCAGTGAAAGTCTAAAAGTGGCTTTGCCTAGACTTATACGCCTAGATTTTTCTAATTTAAAATCAAAACTAAAGTTGTTTAAAAAACAAGGAATATATTTTAAAGCTGTTACATACAAACTAATAGAAAAAAGTTTACCACAGTTTACTTTTTTAGTAATGTTTAGATATTAGTGTTTGAACTGTTAAGCATTACTTTTTTTCAATAACATTTATTCGTTATTTTTAATATAGCTTTTATTGCAGTTTTTGATAACAACTATAAATAAATATTTTGTTGTTCATTACAAAGGTTATACATAAATTCTACAACACAATGATAAAAAAATAAACTATAAATTATAAAATAAGCATATAAATTGTAACTTTAAAAAATAACTATGTTTTTCCTGTCATTATTTGCAGTTTACACACATCTTTTAAACTATTTATGAATATACCGGGGTTCTTAGATGAATATTTAAATTTTTGTTGGTTGTTAAAAGTTAGATCTGTTAATATAAAAAAATTATGACCAATCATCATTAGTTATAATGCTTATCATACAACAAAGGTAAATATTTATAAAATTGAGTTATAACAGAAAAGCAGCCAATAGATGTTAGAATACTATAAATCACACGGGAAGCCGAAAGGTTCAATTAGTCCTCGTTAAAATACTTATAATTTAACTTCTTTAGTTAACCATTACTATTTGATTGAGGTCGTTGTCATAAAATCTGTTATTGTAAAAGGTTGAGTTTTTTAATTACGTTTCTATGTTTTTTGCAGTCAAAATTCAATCTTAACTATACGATCATATAAACAATTAAAAGCATTATTTAGTACAAATATTGTAGAAACATCAAAATCATATTAAGAAAGGAAAAGTATTTTTTTAATTGTAATAATTTCAAGTTATAAAAATTTTCAAAGTGTGTTTAAACTATATTAGAGCATATTTTTGAAACAAAAATTGGTACGTTTCAACAATAGAAAAACTAAATTAATTTTATTTTACAGTAAACATATTTTAACCAGCTTATTATTATAGCTGTAAAAACTATACGATATCACAGGGACGTTGAATGATTACATAATAAACATGTATACTTTAGTTACATTAATGAAGTATTTTTAACTTAATATGCATGATATTCTTATTGTATATTCATTTTCGAGTCCTATCTTCCTAGCTGTTCTTTTTTATAATAATAACATATAGATAATTTATTTAATACTAATATTGTTTATTACACCTTAATGAAAAAAAAATGTATTACTAATTAATTTTATTAAGTGAAGTAAAAATATGTTCTCTATAAATTGTAGTTAAACAAAACTAAAAAAAAATATTAGTATTAAAGAAAAATTATTATTTTAAATTATGATAAAACGTAATTACTTTAAAAACTGTTTTGCACAGCTAAAAATTTAGATGAATTAAAGGATGTATTGATATTAAAAATTTGTTTATATTAATCTTAATTAAAAACATTTGTTTGTAGGCTACATTTACTTCATCAGAAATAAAAAAAAATTATTTATGCTAAACATTTTTAAATATATATTTTTACATTGGTAAGAAATGTTCAAAATAAAACAGTTATTACATTAAACAAAAATACTAAAAGTAAATCTTTTATTAGCATATTTTTTTACATTAGAATTTTATGTTATACAATACCTTGATATTAAATTTTAATAGTTATATCAAAACTATGAATGTGTCAAAAAGTCAAGTAAATTACCAAATACGTAGTTAATGGCTTACGTTAACACTAAAAACAGCTATGTAAGTCGTAGAAGAAGTAAACAATTTTTTTGAGAAAAAAGTAAATGTAAAAGCTCTTAAGTATATTTCTTTACGGAACAAAATTTTTTGTATGTTTTTATTATAAGAACTTTGTTATAATAAAACTGTTTTACTTTCCTTAAAAAATACAATGTATGTCGCATTATAATATAATTAATCAAAATTAATCTAATGATAATACTTTTTAATAATACTATAATACAAATAAAAAAATACAAACTGTATTACTTTTTACTTTTATAGAGTAAAGTAAAGAAATATGTTATTTATACTTTGTATAAAAACAAGACTAATAAAAAATAAGTTCAAGATATTTTGTGAAAAAATTACTTTGTACGGCGATAAAACGTAATAAAGTTTAATGCTGTTTTACGCAGCTGAAAATTTGAACGCATTGAAAGATGTATTGATATTAAAATTTTGCTTATACTTAACTAAATTTAAAAAAATGTGTCTGTGGGCTACAATTAATACGTCAGAAATAATGAAAGTATAACTTTTGTTCAACATTTGTAAATATCTATTTTTTTATTGGTTAGTATTGTATAAAATGACACAATTATTACACTAAATAAAATAAGTAAATGTAAAAGTTTTGTTACCATATTTTCATATATTAGACGTAAATGTTATACAGTTATTACTTTCATATCAAATTTTAATAATTACATTTGAACTATGAATGTACCAAAAAGTCAACTTAATTATTGAATAATGGCTCACTTAAATATAATAAAATAACTATGGAAATCGTAGAAAAAGTAGAAAAATTTTTTTTGAAGAAATAGTCAATGTTAAACCACTAAGTATATTAAATTTTACAACAAAAATGTTCGTACGTTTTTTCTATAACAACTTTGTTAGAATAAAACTCTATTGTTTTGCTAAAAACTGCATAGTAGAACGCATACTTTTGCTTTAAGAAACACATGTGGCCAGCGGGTCGTAGCTGATGACCTTTATTTTAAAGTGCAAAAAATATCTGATTAATTTCTAATTTAAGCCCACTGCTGAATAATTAATTTATGTATTAGTTAAATATATTTGATTGGTAATTGTTAATATAAAAAATTTTAAATATTTTTTGTATTTTAAATTATAAAAACATGTCAAATAAACGAATACATCTAAGTTTTCTTATTAAAATCGAAGATTCAATAAACGTGTGTTATGTAAGTTTTTTGTAGTTTGATTATTTGTAATAATGTTCTATTATTTTACTGTTAAGCTGTTAACTAAAATTGTTAGCACAGCATTTAAAAGACTAATAAGATTTGTACTTTTGATACAACGTTGAGGAGATCATTTAAATGACTGATATTACTGTATACTGTTTTTAAACATTTACAAAATCAATATATTTACTATAAACTGATTCAAAAGTTCCACTTCAGCTTTATAACTAAACTAAAAGTCAATTTATGGTAATAGTTTTCAAAGTATGAGAAATTGAATCAATAATACTCAGATATATGCGGAAAAAATTGTAAAGTTTAGTTATTTTATGATTTGCTCAACACCTTTGGAAAACTATAAAATGTAATAAACTAAACGATGAGAACATGCTATTGATTTGTATATTTTAAGCTTGTGTAAAGATCTGTAATTAAGTTATGATCAAGAAATAACTAATGAACATTAATATTAGACAATAGTAAGGCGAAAAAGTATATATAGTAGAAAATAAAAAAATACCTAATCATTCAAAAACTTGATAAATGGATACATACGAGTGTAACTTTTTTAGCATACACATCGAACAGTAAAGAATAATTAGCCGGTTTAGGCTGTAAAAAATGCCATGAAGATGTTTTTAACTAAGTGATCAATTTGTTATCCCTTGTATACGTAAAAATTAAGCTGACATTTGTTTCTTAAACTAATGACGTCAGTTAATCGTAAGTAAAATTTTTTTAGTAAATTTTTATTTGGCTTTTTCTTTAATTACTTTAAAACTTTATACTATATTAAAATTTGAAAATAAACTTTCAAGAAACTTTTTTATTGTAGGTCAAACAATTTTTTATTTATCAGAATATTTAGAATATCATCCTTTTTACGAATTAAGTTAGTCATTAAATTAAGTTAGATGGAAAATTATAAGTATTTGTTAACCGATATATATGTATTAGATAGTATGTTAAATTAATAATAGTAATTCACTTGTTTTTACAAATGTTAATCTATCTCGTATAATTAAATAATTTTTATCATAAAATAATTTTTTGTTTAATGGCTAATGTCTAACAATTTCTTTAGTCTATTTTTGAGAGTTTTAAAAACTCAACACATAAAGTTTTATAAAAAAAAAGGCTCATAAAATAAATTAAGTTTTTTTAAAACGGTTAAAAGCAGAGTTTTGAGTTTACTATAAGATTTATTTAAATTTTTTAGTTTTTTGCTTCAAAAAATGTTCTGTCAATTTATACTGTCTCTGACGCACTTCTAATCAACCCACAACTTTTAAGTTGTAAGTAAAAACTACATTTCACATGTTCTTATGCCATTCTCCATTACTACTTCAGGAAATTTTCAGCTGTGAAAATACAGCTTTACAAATTGACATTTTTTATTTTTATTTTAACAATCACAACTAAACTCAGTTCAAAACAAAATATTTACAAAATATAACCACAAACAATAAGTATTGAAATAAGCTTATCACTACTTAACATTACTTTAACAAACAAAACTTTTTATATAAGTATTTTTTAATTAAAATGTGGAAACATTTTACCAGGTTTCGGTAAAAAAAAGATCTTTTCTAGTTTAATAAAAAATTTAACACCGAAAACCAATGTATACCTAAAACTGTTTTAAAAAGTTAGAGTATTGAAAAGTTTATAGTCTTACAAAAGAAACAAAAACGAACCTGCAAATTAGGGGCATATTGAAGTTAATTTTTTTCTTCCATTGAGTGCTTTATCTCTGTCGGCTTCAGAAATGACCATTTTTTCTGCAAACGCAATAATTATTTGTCTAACACTAATTTTTGGTTATTTTGCACAGTATTTCCTTGATAATGACTGATGAAATGTCGAAACGTCGTCTGCGAATAAATGTTAAACTTAGAATGTGTTTCTCATTTAATTGGTATTAATATTATATAATAAGTTGGTTATTTGTGAATAGTTTCTTTTGTTCCAAGTTTTGTTGCAACCTACAAACTCAGAAGATAAATTATCGCTATAAATATATTGGTAATTGTTTACTTAATAGTCTGTTAGTTACAAATTAAGGAAAAACAGTATTAATTGCAACCAGGGACGTAGCTAGCTCAAAAAAGTTACGAATATGCAAAAACACATTCTAGCGGGAACACAGCAATTTAAACTACCTCTAATATTATTTAATTTAATCTGAAAATATGCAGTTATGTTAATATATCAAAAATTTAATGTTTAAGTACGAGTGATAACTGTTACAAGGCAATTTATTTTACTTCACACACCATATGACTCTTTATGTCATGCCACTTGTGTAAAGCCAGAAAATATTCATTATAAAAAATCACAATTTAACTTAAAAACATTTATATTGTTTTCATTCAAACACTTAAACGTATAAAATCAAACATTTAATGTAGTCAATAGTAACAACAAGTTATGAAAATTTTTGTAACATAAAATTGTATGATTTTGATTTTTGAAGATAAAGCTTCTAATAGGTTTAATTTTGCATTGTAGCTTTTTGACAAATCAAAGCTTTAACGCGCTAAATGTTACAATTTTGATGTATTTAGTTCGTTCAATTTTTTACGACGTTAAATATGCTAATGAGTAAGCATAAATTAATACTAAAATCTAAGAAAGCAGAGTCATTTCAAGCTGAAATAAAAGCAAGTTTTTTCGCACATAAGTATACGTTTCTGTAGATTCGCAGAAACGTACCAAACCACGTCCCTGATTGCAACACATTAAAAGAAAAATTCTTTTATTTCGTTTGCAAATTTCTCCCATTTTATACTGTTAATACTTGTAGTTAACCAAAAATTTTTGGTAAAATATTCAAATTGAACATTTGCATAAATTTTATGTATGGTATTTATTTTTTACTTTTTATTCAGTCGGTTTTAATTGTTAGAAAATAAATATATACTTTAAAGTCTGTTTTTCAGTTGTTTTACTAAAAGTTGCAAGCGTATAACTATCATTTCATATTTTTTAAACAATACAAAACTTAGAACATAAAGTATAAAGAGATCAAAGTTTTAAAGCAGAAGTTAAAATATTTAAAATAGTTAGTTTACAAACTGTTTCGTAATCAGGTGTTTAAAAGTTCAATAATAAGTTTTTTGTTTAAATAAATTTGTGATAAATGTATTTATTTACCTTTTATAGGCTGTATTGGTAATAGCTCTAAAGGTTGAAAAAAATTAAATACTCAATATAATGCAAAACTCAAACATAGGTTATGCTTTTTTTTTAAATAATCTAATGTATTAGTTTGTTTGTCTTTGTTGGTGGTTTTTGTGAAACTTTATATGTTTAATAAAAAAGATAGTAATGATTGCAAATGTAAAATGCAAGCTGTTTTTTTTTTATGGAAGTAGAGTTTCAGATGAAAATTCAAAATTCAGTTTCTTGTTACAAATTGTAGAATAAGTGTTTGTAGTGTTTCTCGTGATTTCAACTAGAATCTATTTAGTGGGTTATATTCTGAAGTTTCGTTTATATAATTCTGTATATAATCTATAATTTAAACCCAAGTAACGTTGATATGTGCAATATACATTTTGCCTCATTATATTTAATATTTTGACTACAAAATTTTTCATAAATACATAAATGAAATTTTTAGCATTATGACAATTTATTAATTGGTCGATCTTTCTGCTTTCTTTGCTGAATTAAAGTGTCATAGATATAGTCTAGTATTTTTTATTCTAAATAACTATCTTTTTTTTTTGTCTACTAGATGTTTTAGTTTGTAATAAATTTATAAAAAAAAATTATCAAGTAAAACTTTTTATAACAAATAATTTATAAAATAGTTTCAATTAAAAAAAAAAAAACTAATAAGTGTTTAACGTATAAAGAATATTCTATTAATAATATCTTAGTGCTTAAATACTGCCTAATAAAAATTTAGTATTGTAATGAACTTTAAAATAAATATCTAGTACGATAACAAATTTTTTTTTTCTTACATAGCTTTTTATTGTTCCTGTTCTAATTAATAGTTAAATTAAGTTTAAAATATTGTTTGGTGTCTTTTTTATGTTTGCAGTTTTTTGGAGCTTAAAACAAACTTTAAACTTAAAAAAGTCGTGACCAAAATTAACTTTTTTTTTTAGATGCGGAATATTTATCCGGAAAGTAATTTAAATTATATAAACTGTAAATAATGTTAAGTCGTTTAGTTTTTGAAATTAAATCTAACAAAAAAAGAGCAACGAAATTTATTATTTGCAAGCAAATAACTTGTTCGTATATTTTTAGCAAAATTAAAATAGTTGTATCAAACTTTATTTAATTTCAAAACTAACTTTTATTTCAGTTTTAATTTTGTTTTCATACTGAGCTGCACAGCATTTAAAATAAAAAACATTTTTAGTTTAAAAAAAAGTTGAATTTGTTAAGTTTTAAGTTTTAAAAGTTTCACTGACTTTAGAGTTTATATTAGATTTTGAATTTATTATTTTCTTTGATTTTTAGTCACGTGTTTTAAATTTTTCAGTATTATAAAAAGCCAATTGCTATTTTTTTTTTATACTTTATGTTATTATTTGTCTATAAAATTTAAGAATTTCATATGATCATTTTACCTAAGCGTTTCATTAAAAGAAATTTCAATTTAAAAAAAACTAAATCATTACTGATTTTTTAGCTACCATTGCTTTTAAATATAAGACTTTATTTTTAATTAATACTTTTATCAAAAGGTTGTCAACTGTTTAAAGATGTTTTGTAAAGGTAACTTATTGTTATTTTTGCATTATTTTTTTTTACAAATAGTTCAAGTACAAATTAAACATTTAAAAACAGAAAATAACTGTTTAAAAAAGTTTTGATAAAGTTTTAAAAGAAATACTTATTGAATATAGTGAAAATTTTAAGTTAATCTGAAAGTAATAAACTTGACTGTAAGAAACAGTATAAGTATTTTTTACTGTAAAGGATAAATTATTACTTGGTTGTAAATTATTTAGTTTTTTATAATTAAACATAGAACACAATTTAAATTGTTTTCATGCTAATAAAGTTATTTAATGAACATAATAGATTGTTAAGACTTTTATTTTAATGGTTTAGAAAGAGAAAGATATAGAATTTTTGTTTTCTATTCAATATTCTAATATTGTACATATTAGTTTAGTTTTAATATATTAAACATCGAAATATAATTACGTTATTAAATAAAATTAATATGTTTGAAAACATATTTTAGAAAAATAAAAGACTGTTCAATAAAATACTTTAGTTAATTAGTTTATTATACAAACAAAATTTTTCTCAGTGTAAAAAAGAAAAAAAATTGATAAAAAAATGTTTTTGTTTTTTAAGTTGACGTCAATATTTATAAAACTAATACTAGTTTATTTATTTTGCTTATATTGATTGTACTTTTAATAGTTTTTGCTGTACGATGTCTTTAGTTTTTAAAGCCTACACTGGCTGATATATAGTTAAAACGTTATGAATCTTTAATTTTTATGAAATGCAATAAAAAATTTCATAATTCAAGAACGAACAACTTTTATTTTTGTTAAAGGTGAAGTTAATAATAGTGTTCGTTTGGATTTTTTGTAAATTGTGTAAATTTTAGGCTTATTTGTTTATTTATACAAACAATCACAAGTTATAACTTTTTATTATACTTTTTTTTTTATATAACTTTATAAAAAAATTTATAATATTAAACAAATTTAATTATTTATTCAAAATTTTGTTAGTTTTATACTTTTTGTACGTTAATTTGATTAAGTGGATTATACTATGTTTAAACGAAATTAATTTTAAGTTACTGGTCTAGAATAATATTAACATCTCAGTTTGTTAACTTTATATTAAAAAAATGCTTTAATAAATGAACTTATTAACCTTAAATTAGATATAACTATATGATTATTTAATTCTTTTTATAAATTTTTGATTTAAATTTAAAACTAGTTAAGGCTGCTACGTAACAATTTCTAGTATAAAATTAATATTAATTTAAAATTTATTTAGCTTTAATTGTTATTAATCAGCTAACATTAAATTTAAAGTAAATATTTTAAGGTTATTTTATTTGATGTTGTCTCCGTGGGTTGAAAAAATATAAGATACTACTCAAGTCTGATAAAATTATAGTTATTTTATGTATACTAATAATTAAATGTTTTAAAACTTAAATAAGGCACATTATAAAACTATAATAGTTTTTTGTAAAAGTTCTTATCAGTTAAAACTTAAGCCTTTCAGTCTTAGAACTCTTTCTACTATTAAAAACATTATAAGTTGGTATAAACATGTAAGTCGGTTTTAAAAAAGAAAAAAGTCTAATTGTTTTAAAAGTTATACAATTTTTTAGAGCTTAATGTTAACTGTCTTTTTAAATAAAACATTAAAACTAAAATATATTTGAAAAGCTGTTTTGTACAGCTAAAAATATTGAAGACAAAGTAATTCACAAATTTTAGAAGTTTTAATTGTAATTAATTTTAAAGTAAAATTAAGTAATTTGTTGGTTTATTTGTTTGACGTCAAAAATGCACTTTATTTTTACTTTTCTGGTTAAAATTGCTGTTATGCTTATGCAAAAAACTTTAAACAAACTTTTATTGCTAACATAAGACCACATTAAATCATTTTTTTTTTAATTTAAATAAAATACTTTTGATCTCGTCGATAGAAACTTTTTTTAAATCATATACAGTTTTGTTGGTTTAAAACCGATATTAGTTAACTAGAAATCTTGATAAAAGTAACTTAAGGTTTCATAAAGATGTGTTATGTTAGAGCTCTATTACCTTAACTCCATCTGTTTTTACCGAATATTTTGTTTGTTTTTTATTTATTAGCTATATACAAAAAATAAGCATTTTATATTGTATGCAAGAAACTTAAAATGGCTGGGTAAAAGCATTTACTATTTAAGTTATATGTTATTAACTAACTCTATTATTTTAAGTTTCGTACTTAATTAACACTATTATGTATAACAAGTACTATCTCAATGTTAATAACATAGTTTTCGGCTTTTCATCTAATAATATAATTGTCATGACCGTATAAAACAATTTAAAATTTAAGTAAAATAGTTTTAACTCACATAGCAGTTTAAAAGAATAAATGATTATTTAAATAATCTAAGTGATGCAGTATTATTATTCAAACAAACATGATGAAATCCTTTAATTTATATAAAAATTTCATATTTATAGTTGTTCTTTAACGGAGTCATCAAAGTTTAAACTGATGTAAACCAGCATCAATCTTAGATTAAAAAAAAAGTTTTTAAGAACGTAGTATATGGTAACGTTACACTTTAATAAATTAATTTAATGTAATTAGTTATAAGCTTTTACATTATATCATACTTTAATCTCCTTGCTATCTTGAAATTGTAGCTCACTCTAAAACGTATTTTATATAAAATTGGTAAAACCGAGTTTAAAGATAGTTTAGTTGCTAATCTAATATTTTATAAATAAACTTATTTGGTGAGAATTATCGTTTTTATAATAAAGTCCTTATAGACCAATTAAATTAAAAAAAAAACGGATTTAAACTAACTCTTAATATTACAATCAAATTGATATTTTAGATAAACAATTATACAGTTTTATATAAGAATTTTTTTATAATTAGTTGGTGGATGTCATAAATTTAAAATTTAAAGCTAACTAATGTTTATCGTTAACAGTTTTTAGCTTTGCGTACAGATTGTCTCGACCAGAGTAAACAATTTAAAAAGTAATGTAAAATATTTTTTAAATACATTGAAGTTTTAAAAAATATAAGACTATGTTTATGTCTCATTGATGCAATATTAATATTCGAACAAGTATGATAAAATGTTACAATAGATATAAATAAACAAATTTGTACAATTTTAATTGCATAATAATTTCGAAGTTTAAACTTGTGAAACCAGCACCCAGCTAAGATAAAAAAAGAGAAAAAAAAAAGTATATATATTGTTAGATTGAAAACATCACAAATAAAGTTTAAAAACATATATTTTTCTACTTGTCGGCTTTAGCAAAGTATAAAGAATTAAGCAGATTTTTTCTGTCTAAAACAAAAGTCAAACAAGTATTTTAATTTAGGTAAAACAAAAACTAAAATGTTTAAGTCTGTAAATTTTTTTTAAGGAGCATTCGATGTCGAAACCCTCGCTAAAATTTTCACTCTACTTTTGTTTTGATTTAAAATACTTTAGAATTGAAAAATAATTTTTATATTTAACTATATATTGAATATCTTCTTTATGAGATTAATACATTTTGTTTTTGATAACTAGTGTAAGGTATATCTCTAATTTTTTATTTCAATGTTTATTGAATGATATTTGAATAAAGAAAAAAATTTCAAATTTTAACAAACCAAACTGTTTCAAAAATAAATTAAGTTAACGAGCACAGCGTCTCGTTTTAAATTTTTCTCTTATTTGAAACCATGACAAACCTCTGAATTTTAATTTGTCTATAAATTGTTTTATAAAACGAAGTGTTGTGTGAAACATAGTGACGTCAACAATGTTTGAAGTTTTCAATTTTATTGTGAATTTTTTTATCGCATTTAAGACTTTTTCATCGCAAATTGTATGTAAGATTTATCAACATTTGAAAAATCTAATAAAATCTCTGTTCATGTATAAAACAAACTACTTTTAAGTTGTAAAAAAATGAAATTCAATAACTAAAAAATTAGAAAAGCTCTCTCAAAAGTGCTCAGTTTCTTAAGTTTTAACTTAGACTTAAAAGTATTTTTATAGATAAAAAAAGTGTTCAAAACATCAAACAAACGAACTTTGTTTGAATGTATATTTAAACAGAGCATTTAATCTTTAAATACAAAAAAACTTCGTTTGAATGTATATTGTTTACGAACATTGTTTACAATATACATTGACCGTCTTGTTATAAATAATCAAAAACTACTAAAGTACAGCTTTTAAATAAACCAAATCGAGTTTGTTTTATATATATATTACTTTGTAAAACTACGTGTTGTGTTATGTGAAGTGACATCAGCAATGTTGAAGAAACTTCAATTATGATTAAGTTATTTTATCGCATTTAAGTTTTAAAAAATTAATATACTTTATCGCATTTTATATCAGTTTTTGTTAATTATTTAAACACTGCGATATAATTGTTTTCTTAGTATAAAAAATTACATGTAAGTACAAAATTTAGTTATCTAAAGTTTTGGGGAACGTTTAGTTAGAAAAATTTGTTATATAAAATGGAAAAAATTTAAGTTCATGTCAAAATAGTTTTTTAAACATTAAAAAATTGTTTTTAGTCCAAATTATCTAGGAATTCCTTTCTAATATAGAATTGATAAAATAAAAATTTAATCACTTATTTATGTTTTACAATTTATAGTTTTGTTTAATAGTTTACATTTCATAATAAAAATTGGTAAAATAAAGCTAGTCTGCATAGTTTTAGCAGTTTATTCTTGTACACAATATAGTCTATTATATATTTATTTTTCAAGCGAACACTTAATTTAAGGTAAAGTTCATTAATTTTTAATAGTAGTTAATAAAAACATATCTGTAATTGTTATCGTTTTTTAAAGTTACAAATATCCAGCCTTTTAAAAAAGAATGTTTTTTTTTTACTTGTAACAAAAAGAAATTAAATGTGTAAACTACATAAAAAAAGTAAAAATTTATAAATTTTAGTTTTTTGACCAGCCGAATAAGGCTGTAAAAAATACAGTTCATAAAGGACTCATAATTAATAAATAAGCTTCAATATATGTACTATTTATCTAAACTAGTAGTAGTATTTAAAGTTTATAACGTATTGCTAGTTATTTTCAATAACATATATATCTAGTACTACACTAGTTTGCACTTTTTTATCAAAATCATCAACATTTCTTACAAAAGTATTTTAATAAAGTTTTCATTTTAAAATTAGTTCTGTTCTATCAGTGATTTATTAACATTTTATTTTGTTATTCATTTTTAGCTGAAGTGCGTATTAAAAATTGTCGTTTGCTTAACGAATTGATTAGAATTTGTTTTTTGATGACATCTTTAAATCAGATTTAATAATAAGATAAACAAATAAAACACAAAATAAAATTTGGTAAAATTTAAAAAATAAGTTATGACTAATTGAGTTACTTACTAAACAGTTTTAATTAGAAACTTTACGACTAAGTTGGAGAACATAAAGGTCGCTAAATCTGTTAAAAAATACGACTAAAATTGTTAAATTTGTTATTAAAGTTAATAGGACTAACATTTTTTGAAAATCAGCCGGTTAAGGCTGTAAAAATTAAATAACCTAAGAAGAAGTTATATCTTAGGATTCAATTTTTTTTTTTAATTCACATGAAGATAATATTTATTTTTAAAGCGTATGATGTCATAAAAATTTCGACCTGTGTTTGTTTTGCGTAAAAAATAAATCTTAGCTTGTATGTAACAAAAAAAAGGAAATTAACTATAATAATCATAATAATAGTTTTTTTCTTTGAAAAATGCTTCTTATTATACTGGTTTTGCATTTAAACACGTAGTTATTTTTAAAAAACACAACTATAAGTATTAGTACGAACTATCTAACAAAAAATTGTTAGAAAATCAGCTAGTTTAAGCTGTAAATATTTCAAGACCACGAACAAAATAAGAAATGATGTTTAAAAAAGTACGACTAAAATATTAGTCTGAACCACTAAAGCAACAAATATTAAAAAAATTATACGAAAATCAGCCGGATTAAGTTGTAAAAAGTTACAGAACAAAGGCTAAATGCAAAGTGAAGATTAAATGTTTATTTATCTGGTTTACTTAACAACCGTTTTTTTTATCTTTTTGTTTATAAAACGCATGACGTCACATAAGCTAATTAAAATTTTTGAATAATAATTAAACTTATACAGTCTATAAATACTTCCATTACCGCAACGCTGTTATTAACTATATATTTCAAACTATTTACTGCGGTATCAACTGTTAAATTTTAATACAAGCTTTGTTAACATTCATATTTATAAATTAATGAATATTTAAAAGAAAGTAATAAATATAACATATCATAGATGAATATAATTTTAACAGAAAAACGTTTTTAATTGATATTCTTATAAACAAACTTAGCCTTCGTCAATTAATTTCTTAATAAAGTTACAGGTAACTACTAATACAGAACAAATGTTTGTAAAAATAGTAAATTTTTTTTTACAATTTTAAGTATTATGTTTCTTTCTCATTTTGACAGTTTTAATGATGTAACACCAAAACTTTAATAATTTAAACTAATAGTTTATTATATTTAAATGAGAAAGAGGAACAAAAAACTGATTACTAAACTTTTATGTATATAAACACACAAAAACAAGTAAGATGTTGTAACAACTTAAGTAAATGAATCGATTAATAGTAAAAAATTTTGATTTAAGTAGCTATGGCGTCATCACAAAAATGTCAAAAGCTTTTAACTTTAGCTTGTACATATAACCTTTGTAATTTTATTAAGTGTTAGTAGTATCAAATGTAGAAATTTTTATCTGTGTCCAAACAGGTTCACAAGTTATTTATTCAAAACACGCAAACGTCCACTTATAATTTAATTAAGTTATAAAATTAAAATAATAAACAATTGTTATATCTTCTATTTGCTATATTTTAGCTTGTTTTTACTGTTGTATACAGTTTATCTAAAGTTTTAATAGTATTTTAGCATAATTGAAAAACACGGATAATATTTTATAGTTTACGGCTTACTAAACAGCTATTTAATAACAGTGTCAAAGTAGTACCAATAGCTAAAAACTTAAATTATAATTAGTGATGTAGGTTACAAAGCTGGGAAAATATTCATGTAAATATTAAAGTATTTTAAAAAGTATTTATCACAATATTTTAACTATAAAGTAACTATAGTAACTTGCTTACTTATAGTCGTTCACCAAACAGTTTTACATCTACTTAATTGTTATAGCTGTGTTGTCATTTGGGAAACCTGTATACGTTTAAATGTTTCTTTTATATATATATATAAATTTAATAGATATTATTTATGATAGGCTACTTTTCTTTATAGTTTTCAGTTGAGCAAAACAGCTTTGCAACATTTTGTAGTGGTTTGAATTTTATAATGCAATGTTGTATTTTTGATTTATTTTTGTATGAATAATTTTTTTTGAAAATAACAAAAAACTTTAAAACAAACTTACTAAAAACGTTTCTTAAGGTTATAATTTAAAATGAGCAATAATTTTTGCTTTATTGAGTAGCTCTTTTATAAATATATAGATTTAAATGAAAACTAAGTCTTGGTTGAAACTACTTTATAATATATTTTCCTTCGAAAAAGTTTTCATTACAAAATGTTAATAAAATTTTAGATTTATACAAAACCTGCTAAGAAGTAATTCTATCTTTGTTTGTTTCATAACAAAACTTAAAAGTATGTTGGTTTATTATAAAAATTAAAGATATATATTTTATTTTAATTTTTCTTAAATATTTTTGTATTTTGTGTTGTTAGGTTTAATCAAATAGTTTTAAACTCTTTGTTTTAGACTAATACTGGAAACAACTTTTTTCTAAAAGTTTTACTCTACTTTTGAGTGCTTATTTTCAAGTCATATAACTTTGTATATAAATTAATTTAGATATTAAAGTTGTCTATTAAAAATGCATATCGTTGACTGAATATAAAATAATTCAACATTTTTTATTTTTCTTTTAATTGTTAGGTTGTTTAAGCTTAATTTGTAGCTGTATAAACAGCTTTAAATTACATTAAACATCTTTTATAAGTTAAGTAAAAACTGTTCAGCTTAACTTTACTTTTTGTTATGACTTTTACGAAGAAGTTTTAAAAACTAAAATTTACAAATCACTTAAAAACTGATATTAACTATCACTTATTAAAAAAATAAACACTAAAGTAAATTTAATTATAAGTTTAGTTAGGCATGACAGTTGAGTGATGTTTCTGTATGACTAAACATTGTTTAATTTTTTTGCAAAAATATTTTGATCTGAAAACCAATTAATACTATATTGCCATTTTTTTTTCTGAATTTAATATTTTGATCAATAGTTGTTTATCTATAAAAAGAAATAATAGTATTGTATTTGAAAATATAATTAGAATTGTATTGATACTTCATTTTACTTATTATGCAAATACTATAATGATAACACCAACTTTTTTACCATGTTTTCTAAGATGTTTACTGAGTTAATTATTTTGATAAAACTTATGTTCTTAAATAAAATTTTATAATATTTTTTTGATATGTTTAAGCCAAATACTTAATTTTTTCTCTCTTCTATTAATATTTACCTCAATTTGATTTTTAACTTAGTTCATGACTATTTTAAATTTATTTGTTCTTTACACTGTTCCTTTTATTTTGTTTTTTTGCTGTTTACAAATTAGGTTTAGGTGAATACCATCTTAGAATTCTGCTACTAGAAGAGAAGAAGAATGAAGAGTGAAAGAAGAGAAAGTGTAATTACAGTGCAAATTCCTTGTATTGTCATTGTTTTCGAGAGAATTTAGAGTTAGATACGCTACATTGCACGAGCCAATGAGAATCATCTAATGTAATGTTTTAAACTAAATACTGATGCAACGGGGCGTCAAGGCAAGTTAGGCAATTTCATGAATGCAGTAGTTTAGTTATGGTGTTCAGCTTAAAGCAACAACTTGAACTTTAATTAAGTGCTTATTGTAAGTATTGTTTTGTGCTAAAGTGAATATTTCAATTTGTGTTTAATTGCTTAAAAATTTGAGCCAGATTTATAGTTTAACAGTTTATTGTTTACTAAAAGTTTTATTTAATTTTTAGTTTATATTTTAAGTCTTTTGAAATAGAATTAAATAGCTTCCAGTTCAATAAAGTATAATAAAACAAAAAAGTATAATAAAGTTCAAATAAACAAGTTAATAAAAATAAGTTAATCAAAATTAAAAAAAAAAAACAAAGCTACCGACAAAGGGTAAGGGTTAATTGTAACAGTGATAACTAAATAATAAATACCTAAAAAAAATAAAATATTTGAAAAAAAATTCTAAACAATTTTCGACCCGTGCAAAAATGTCTTCGTGCAAAATTTACCTTCCGTGCAAAAGTATCTTTCTGCAAAAGTGTCTTCGTACAATTTTGTCCTCTCGTGAAAAAGTGTATTCGTTCAAAAGTACCTTCGTTAATTTTGTCCCCTCGTGCGGTATCGTATGGTAATGCAAATTTTACACCTACCCTTAAAAACTGTAATCTGGCAAGTATTTATTAATTTGTTATGTTTTTTTAACTTTGTACATACTATCTTAAATGTATAATTTTTTTTCTTATTTAATAATAATATTTTACAAAACAGATGATTAAAAATAATAAAGTTATTAAAAAATACAGTTTCTTATATTTTTTACAAAATTTTTATTTTAAAATTTCCTAACAAAAAAACTTTACCATAATAGTAAAACAAACTCTATTATAATAGATTAACTTATTTTTGAAATAAATGCATATAGTTACAGTTTTTAAGATGCGTATATACATTGTACTGTAGAATTTAAAAGGTTGCACGGCTTAAAGTTGGAAGCAATTGTATTGTTTAAATATAAAAACAATAATATGAATCACTTTTAAGCAAAACTATTTTAATAAAAGTATTTATGTGTATAACTATTTAATAAAGTGCATACGATTATTTTTGTTATCCATAATTGCTAGTGTTTTTGTTAAACAGACTAAACGTTTTTTTTTTTATTTTGAAAATAGTTTATTTTAACATACCAATATAGTCTTTTTTAATTATCAATAAATCAGTTGTTAAAATATAATAAAAAAATCACTAATTTTTGAAATATAAATTAACAACTTTAAGATGAATTTAACACGATATGAAAAAAAAATTACAATAGGTTTGTTTAGTTTTATTTGTTAGTCAAAAATTATAAATAACTATTAGAATAATAAATATGACATTTTGTTTTAAAGTTTATGTGAAGAAAATATTGAAATATAATTGAAACATTGAGTGACATACAATGAAACCTATTATTTTTTCCCCTTTTTTATTCAGGTTTTATAAAAATTATAGATTCTAAATAGAAATTTTTTTTTAATTATAACAAAATTGAACAATTAAGTTACACTTAAGATGAAAATTCGTCTTTTAAAACCAATGAGTGGGAAAACTACTTAATTATAAATAAGTATTAAGCAATAATACTTTAGCACAACAACAACAACATTATATTAAGGTATATTTTTTTTCTAAAATAAAACAATTTAAACTAACTTTTTAATTTTAAATGTTATGTCATACTTAAGTATTTGAGAACTCGTTTTTGTTAACAGTTTATAAGCATATTTTAATAATTAATTGTTTACTTATTTTAAATGATTTTAAAGATATAATTGATACAAATTATAGTTTAAACAGTAAAACCTCATCAAAAAAAAAAGTTTAGAAGTGTTAAATAAATGACACAAATTAATTTTCACACTTGTTTCTCAATTAAAAAATTAAAAATAGATTGTTGAAACTGGTATGCATGTAGTTTATAAAAATCAAACAATTAATACCTAAATTCATATTTAAATCTCTACAAAATAAAATAAACTAAAGTTAACAACATTTTTTATTGTTTAATTTATCAATACTTTATAATTATATAATTAGTTATAAACATTTTTTTTTGTTTATTGTAAAACTTTTTTCTAAGTCATAGTTTTTTTATATTAAATATGTTAACTCAAAACTTGAATTTTTTTAAACCAATGCATCTTATTGTTTAATTTGTTTTTAAATGATCAATATAAAAATTAAAAGGCAATTAAAAAAAATTGAGATAAAAACAAATTGAATAGTGTGTTACAATTTATCTAAAAAGTAAATTTTACAATTAAATATTAAACAAAAAATTTGTTTATTTTTACATTCAGAATTTTGATTTTAAGCACTAGTAAAGAACTATAAAGCTAAATAAGTTAAAAGTCTAAATACTTAAAATAAAAGCTATGAATTTTATATAGTAGAGAAAAAACCAGTAATACTTAAATAACCTAATTTTTATATTTGTGAAAATCAATTAAGTTTATTAAAACGTGTTTTCTAATCAAGTTGATTAATTTAAAGAATTTTTAGTCTATAAAACGCGATATATGGTAAATGAAATATTACTACAGATAAATAGAAAATTTTTAATAACTAACATTCTTTATTTTTTTAACAATATATGTAAGACTCGGCTCAAGAAAGTGGTTATTTAACATTTTTTTTTGTCTCTATTAGTTTGATTAACTCGTTAAATACTAAAATGATAACGATTGCTTGACTACAATTTATTATGATGCAGCATACAAAAATCTTAAATTACAAAATTAACAATGAATTTGTTAATAAAGAAGATATTTAAAAATCTAACTTAATACATTTAGCTTTATTTTTTAAATATATTAAAGCGTATCAATTAAGCCGATAAAACATGAATAAAAACAAAATAAAAGGTAAATAAAAGGTTCAAGTAACAATTATTAACCAACAGTTACTCATTGTATGTTGCACAATAATATGTTATACATTAAATATAAAATTACTTCAATAGTTACGTTTTTACTCTATATAATGTTAATAGTAGCCTGTAGACACTGGTATGTATTAAATTTTTAACGTATTTCAATACCAAGCATTTTAAATGGTGAGAGTCATTAGTTCAAATAAAAAGACATTATTTTAGAAAATCAGTGTTTTGAGAAAAAGTATTTTTTAATGATTTTAATTTTTAGCTGAAGCTGAAATATTAAAATATGATTTTATATGAATCTATAAATATTTTATTTTCGCAATAATGAAGTATATAGTAATTAGCTGATTTTATGGCAAATACTCTTCAAATTATACTACTTCTTTAAAAAAAATTAAAAATTTATTTCTAGCATTAATTTTTAAGCTTTCAATATAAAAAAGTAGCTAATAAGATTATGACTTCGTAGAAGCTTAAATATTGTTCGAAAAATTGTTTTTTTGTAAATTAAAATCTGTTTTGTTCAATAGTATCAAAATTTTAACCTCTTTTTTTAAGAACTTGTTGTAAGAAGGATATCAAGTACTGAGTTTAATGCATGGACTTAATGTATGGATATGTAGTATCATTTTTTCTCAGAAAATGTATTGAAAAAAAGGTGGAACTGTGACAAATTTACAACAAATTGGTCTAGTCTGTAAATTTTTCAATGAACAGAGTTTAACTTTTTTTTTTACATTGAATAGCTAACAAATATATTAAACTAATGTATAAGCTTTATAATATGTTTAGCAATTTTAAAATATTTAAAAGAAAATCAATGTCAGAAAATTTAAAACTAAACTAACAATTATTGTTATAAATTAAATGTTTTAGAAAAAATCAAGTTTGTCTCTCTTTTAATTAGAAACTTAACTAATATAGTTTTTACAGTTAGGGTTGCTACAATATTTAAAGCACTTAAAGTGAATACATAAAAATTAATATTTACTCGTAAGAAAGTTATTTTATGTACTTACATCTTGTTTATATTTAACAAGATGTTACAAAAAACAGACTTGAAGTTAAAAAGAATGTTTATTAGTATAAATGACATTAATCCATTATTATTTGTTCAACCATTTTTTATTTTGTTAAATCAACGAAATTCTTACAAACTAATTGACTTATTTTCTTAAATATTTTAATACTTATGAAACTTAAACATTTCTCTGAAAAACGTTTTTTATTTACTATTAAAACTATCTTAGCGTACAAAATACCATATTTTTAATTAGTAAATTTACAACAGACTAGTTTTTTCTAAAGTAAAAATACTTGGAAACTTTAACATTTTATCGGATTTTGGTATCGGATCTTTGTCTCCAGGTCTGACCATTAATCTGGATTAGGAAATAAATCCATGTTACGCTGAGTGATAAGATTTACTTATTAATTGGGTAAAGTTTTTCTCTATAATCTTGAGCTTTTATTGACACAAGGTAATAATAAAGTAATCGAAAATTTCTCCAGATCAACAGGCTTTATTTTGTTTTACTATAAGATGTTAAATATTAATTTTATTTACAAATTCTTGTTGATAGACATTTT
Source organism: Thalia democratica (assembly GCF_965202585.1). NCBI lineage: Eukaryota > Metazoa > Chordata > Thaliacea > Salpida > Salpidae > Thalia > Thalia democratica. Next base: position 101,928,806 of record NC_139166.1, on the reverse strand, counting down.
TATTTAGTATCTATTTTATCTGGGTTGTTTTATCAGTACATAGATCTAAATACTAAGTTGCAAACAATATAAAAAAACGTTTAAAAACCTTTATATCATAAAACATTTGAAAAAAAACTATATAAAAATTAGAAGAAAGTAAAATATAAGCATTTACTAAATAAATAGTATCGACCAAAAGTACAACCATCTAAAGTTACTATTTAAAATATGGTATTGAAATATTTTTTCAAAGTTTTATATCAGGCAAACAGAAATATCTGACTTTAGTTTAGAATTAGCTTAAGTACTTTTAACAAACTCTTAAATATGGGTATTAACCAACAAGTTATTAAAGTGTAAACATATTAAACAGTTTTACGACTAAATATGAAGCTATAAACTACTTCTAAGTTTAAAGATATGTAGTTAGGTGAGAATAAAAATTTGTGAGTAATGTTAGTTTTACTTAGAGTTTAAAGTAAACAAATTAGTTAATAAGATAGTCAATAAAATATAAGTACAACATCAACATCACAGTTTCATTTATAAGTCTAGTATGTTATTTATTTAACTTTAAGAGTTTGGTTTTATAACAGTATAAAGTGTAATCCGATACAATAACCTCAGTTACTTTGGGGTATAATATAAACTTATGATTTTAAAAATTTAAGCTTACTAATTAACTTAAATATTAAACTTTATAACTCTAAACTTATTTTTCTATTGTGAAAATTTTATTTGCATAGCTGCAACGATTTTCAAGTAATAGTTTTTATTTTTACAGTGTTACTTTGTTTTTATAACCCAAAAAAAAAAAAGAGTTAAACCAAAAAAATTTTTTGATTTTTATTTAAAAATCAAAATTACAAACAATAATGTATGTTATTCTTAAATTTGTCAAAATAAAACAAGATTTTAATGAATTACAAAAACTATGTAAAATAAATGGAAATCAATTTAAATTTGAAAACAGAAATTAGACTATTGCTTTATACTCATTTAAAAATTTAAAACTTATACTTACCAAATGAAAACTAACTAGTTTAAACTAGTTTTTCTTTAATATCTTTTATCGGAATACTAAATAAATAAAATAATTTAAAAGAATATTTTCAATTAATATTTGATTTTAGTAGGGAAGTTTTACAAATCCGGTTTCTAACTTTCTCTTACAAATAACTAAAATTAAAAAAATTGACATTTATATTATATAAAAACAAATATGATACATCATGATAAGAACAAATGAGATGTTTTTATTGAAAAAAAATGAAAATATCTACACAAGTTGATAAAATAAATAATTTTTTAAAACTACCAAATATTTAATAGCAAATAGCATGATAATTATATACATATTATAATTAAAAAAAAGCTTAAGTTTTAAAAACTTTAAATAAAAATATAATAACTGAAATGATGTGATTACTTTAAATTTATAAGATATAAATTTTTCAATGATTTTTTGTAGATGTAAACAGTAATTTAAAATTTTAAAACAATTACAATGTTAAAATACTTTAAATACGAAGTAAAACCGTATGGTCGGCTTATCTACAGCCAGTTTGCCAAATAAAATAGAGCTTTCAGCATTTATTGTTAATGATCAACTATTTTTATACTTGTTTTAAAATATTACGACGTTTATAATTAAAAAATTAAAACTGTTAAACTGACATTTGATTTTTTTTTCTTAACATCATAATGATTAAAACAATACTTTCTTTAAAACCTAACAGTTTAGTCTTTAAAAGTTCATAGTTTTCTTTCTCAAGGCTGTTTGTTAGTTTTACAATTTCAAACTCGCTAAAACCTTAATTTTCAAAAGTTAGGTTCGGAAAAACGAAATAAGTAGATAATTTTTATTAAGATTAAACGTTAAAAAATTGTTTTTAGAATTTAAATTGCAAAGTATGTTTTTATTTTAATTATAATATCTAAAAAAGTAATTATTTAAAGTAAGCAGTACATATATCTAAAAAATAATATTTAAAAATTATCGCAGTTTTCCTTCACTTATTAAAATAATTTATACAATATATAAGATATAAATCTTTAAAAAAAGCTGATTAAAACATTTTATATCTTGTATATCAGTTTGAGCAAAGTTATAAAAACAGTTTAAACTTCTTATTGTATATTCAGAGATATTAGAAAAAAGTAGTACGTTAAACGAAGCTTTTTAATAAAGCTCTAAACTTAAGTCATTTTCCAGAAGTATTTATTCTAAAATTTACAGAATTATAAACGTTTTATTAAGCTTACGTTTTGTGTTTTTCTATGAATTATTTTTTTTTTAATTTTACAAACTAATTATCGAAAAGGCTGGTTTCATTTATTATATGAACATCGTTACTTGAGATTTTTAAACTTTGCATACCATATTGTAAGTAAACTGATACACACTACTTTTTTAAAATATTTAAAACTAAAAAAAATCAACGTAGTAACACATAGTATTAAAGTAAACTTGTTTAAAACAATAAAACATGTCTATTAAAAAAAAAAATATGTTTTAAATGTTCTTATTTATGATTTGTAACTAAAACTTAGTAATTCAAGCTTTCTTAAAACAAAATAAATTCAACTATATCTATAGATACTATTTGGGTATTTTTACAAATTTTTATACATAAAAAATTTAGTTTATTCTAGACATATATATACCGCTAAAAAATATTTGACGAATTTTATATTACAAAAATAAACGTTAATATTTAAGAATAAATTTTAGCTTCAGCCTTTAATAAGTAATACCAATAAATCGTTTAATGTTAATTACAAAATTTTTATTTCAACAGACAGTGATGAATCATATCTGAAACAGTTAATAAAAACACAAGTTGTCAACCACGATCTCAGTAAAAAAACTTTTAGTATTTTAATATTAAATTATCATCGTTTGCTAAGTATTTGCAGGTGAAAAAACACGTTTAATGTTTGTTACTTTATAATATTTTGCAACAATATTGTACAACTGGCACATAGTTATAGTTAGATTGGGGTTTGTATGTTTAATAATTTCCCGAACACGAATTAAGTAACATGCAAGTTCTAGACTTTTTTTACCTTGACTAACAAGGTTAAGTTACTGTTTAGGTATCTAATTTATAGATAGTTTATTTAAATAAGGAGCTTAAGTTATTTTTAAGTACATCTCATTTTTTTTTTATATTTTACAAAATCTTCAAAATATAAAATATATTTTTATAATTTTAGATAATCTAATATTTAACAAATCATATGCTTTGTTTGTTTCATAGTTATAGCTTATTTTTATTTATTATCACTTTAACATTTGTGTTTTGTCAGTGTTTTATATATAACGTCAATAAGTACATTAATGATTATAAACATTAGTATAGTAAGATTTGTATTACTTACGGTCATTAAAATTAGTTACTATGTTTATTTTTACTAACTACTAAGTCTAAAACAAGCCATTCTGTTTTATTAAACGGTTATAACTTTGTGCTTATAACTTTTTGAAAATAATGTTTAGTAATAACAATTTCAATGAAATTAATAATTGTTTGATTCGGAAATTTATCAAAGTTTTGTGATATATTTTTGTATGTCAATTTAAAAGCTAATTTATTTAACTGAGAGTTAAGCCATATGAACTATGGTAACATTAAAAACTGATCAAGTTAGTAAAATGTAAAAATAGAGTTTAGGGTTACGTACAAACTGGGTGACAGGGTAATTTTAATGCTTATTTTAAAAGTAATAAGACAAAGTAGATTTAAATAAAAACAATAAATATATGTAATAACCTCGATATAAAGTGATATTATATTTACTCTTTTATTATATGTTAGGTAGAATTGTAAATCATTGCTGTTTATTATAAAAATTAAATTTACTGTTTTAAAAATAAAAATAAAAAACCTTAATTTTATTAGGTTGTACTTCTAATTAAATTTAATATAATACTGTTAAAAATTCAAACTCAAAATGATAACTACTGGATTAATTGTTACGTATAATTTTTTTTTTGTTTAATCAAAATAAACTTTAAAACTATTTTTACAAAAATATTGGTACAAAAATTAATTGGTTTACTTTTTACTTTTTCCTTATAAACTTGTTTCATTAATGTTAATATAGTTTAACTTTTAATTTTTTATATAGATCAAAGACTATTTAGTATAAAAATTTGTTTAATTGACAGAAATTTTCAAATACTTTAGATATTAAAAAAAAACATTTATTATTAACAATGAAAATTTATTTTTTTTATTATATTTAGACAACAATTAAAAATCTTAAATATTCGAAAAGTGATCTGTTTCAAATAACAATTTGTATACTTAAAATATTCTAGTGAATAATTTTAACAATAAAAACATACTTATTAAAATAGTTCCACTGTTTGAACATTATTTGATTAAAAATAAATATAGGCGTGGAAAGCAAGGAACTAATACTAAACTTTAAATTTTGCACCAAACACCAGAGCTTATGTCGTACTTCGAAAAAAATTCACAAAAGGTAGCCGAAGCGTTTATCTTCTGCAGCTGAAAAATGTCGCAAAACAATGTTTTTACATTTAATAAATTTCATTTTAAAATCTAGGAAAATGTTTCGCTTAAAGCTACTTATAACGTCATATGCGTTTTCCTACATAAAAATAACAAAATTTAAATATAATTTTAAGTAACTAAACAATCACTTAAACGAAATAAAACAAAAAACAAAAAAATTATACAAAACGCTAAACGTTTTGGTTTTGTATAACAAAGTTTATTCGATTCTAAACAAACTTTTAACCTTTGAGAAAAAAAATAATTTAAAGGTTTTCTCTTTTTCTATTTTTTGCTTAGAAACGTGTTCCATTAATGTTAGATTAGTTTAACTTTTAGTTTTTTCTCTAGCTAAAAGACAATATAGTATAAAATGTTTTAATTAAACAAAAATTTTCAATTACTTTAGATAAAAAAAAAACTTTCATTATCAACAATTATAATCTAACTCTTTTTAACATATCTAAAGATAAAGTAAAAATCTAAAATACTCAAAAATCGATATATTTTAAACAACAATTTGTAAACTTAGGATATTTTAGTGATTAAGTTTAACAATTAAAACATACTTAAAAGAATATTAAATGTTAATATTCACTGTTTGAAAAATATTTGATTAAAAATAAATAAAGAGGTGAACAGCAAACAGCTAGTACTAATTTAGAAATTAAGTTAGCACCAAACACTAGAGCATAAGTGTTGCTTTGAAAAAAAAATTACAAAACCTAACCGCACCGTTTATCTGCTTCAATTGAAAAATATCGCTAAACAATGTTTTTGCTTCGATTAAATTCGAGGAATATTTTTAAAGCTTCTAGTGACGTCATGCGCGTTTTTTCAAACAAAAATAACAAAATTTGAAGTATAAGTTATTCAAAAAAAATGAATAGAAAGCTGTTTCAACATTCCCAAGCTCGAGTTTTAATTATTTAAAAGTCGTTTAATGCGGCTAAACAAAAAATATATAACTTAAATCAAAGGATTATTGTTTGAATATATTTATACATATGATGATATCGTTGTATTTATAATGTTTTATTTAGAAAAGTTATATAGAATTTAAATCGTACAATTAAAGTCATCTTTTAGTCGAAAAACATATCAATATTTGTAACAATGTTCTAAATTGTAGATTAAAAAAACGTGAAATCTAGTTATTATTAATTAAGTAGTTTGTAGTCTTTTTATCACTATATGTTGCTTAAAATATTTGATATTTAAAACCACATAAACTTATATATTAATTTAAAAGTATTCTATTGTTATCATTTACTTTTTTGTAAATTTATACACTGTATTCTAAAATATATTTTAAAGTCATGGAAATTAGGTATACTAATGAAATCAGTTTCAATACAGGTACATAAAATGATAAATTTTTAAAATTAAGAAACATCAACTTATTACATAAAGTTTTCTGCAAAAAATATGATATTAAAAATGTAATATAAAATGTTTATTCTAAAAAAACTTTTACAACTGTCTAAATAAGTTATGTGTTCCTTAAAAAATTCACTTCGTGTGTAGTATTTTATTTTTATATGGTTACTTATATAGTTATTTGCCTTAACTAAAAAAAGATTAATTTACTGAAATATAAAAAGTTCATTTAAATAAATTTCAACTAATAATATTATTTATTTATCAGTAAAACTACACAAAATATTACAAAATATCTTACAGTACATAGCAAGTTTAATATCGTTAAAAGTTTTAAAACAAGTTATAGAAAATATTTGTTTGAAAGTATACTGATTTAGTTTTTAAAACTTACTATTGTGTATATTATAAATGAGAGCTTTTTTTTAGTGTAATATGTTTGAAATAGCCTAATTTAGTTTTTAGTGCCATTTAAATTAATAGTTTTTGTTTTAATATTAGTTATTTAGTAAAATGATAAATATAATCTTTTAATTGAATTATTAGCAAATTTAAACTTGTATGTGTGCGACAAGCTTATGTTTTATTATATATGTTTTTCTTTATAAACGAAAACAACAAAAATGTATAAACAGAAAACTATTTTCGATTTTCAAGTTAATTGAAAAGAATAAAATGTTATATTTATGTAATCACAGCAAGATAATTAAAATTGAAGAAAAATTTATAACATATGCCAGTAACAAACTGTACAACTTTAAATTTATTTAGTTAAATACAGTTAAGTATAAGTAAAATTTAAAACGGTATTTAAAATCGAAATATTAAACTTATAAAACATATTATTAAAAAAATTGATTTGTTTCACAAATATAATTGTATAACTTAATTTTATTTCTTTGTTAAAAAACCGTCTTTTGAAATTTTAAAAATAGATTAATAAAAACTAGTGTAATTCTAACTCGATTTATAAAACAAATTAAAGTATGTTATATTAACTAAACTAACGAGTAAACTAGTTATTTGAGAAACATGACTAAATTCTACTTTAGCTTGATTTTTGTAGTAAATAATGTTTAAATTATTAGACATACATGATAAGTTTACAAGATTGAAACGAAATATTATTATAAAAGTTAGTGCAACATTAGTGTTTAAGTTAATTCATAGTAAACAACTTAAATCGTTTTTTAAAAATTTATGTAACAGAGAAGTGAAAAAAAAAATTAAAAAAATATATTACAAGAATTATGTTTTTCAATTTAAGAGTTTTTAATTCATAGGTAAGATATATGTTTAGTCAAATCACTCTATAAAACTTATTAAACTATGCGTTAAAACTTTGATTTTAAAACATAAATCTTAAATGAAAATATTTTTGCAAAACTCACGAACTAAAACAAGACAATTAAGTTTTCAACCTAGGCTAGAAAAAATTAGTGCTTAAATTACGTTGAGTTATAATTAAAGTTTTAAAATGAAGAACTTTTGACAAACCTGCAATATAATTATTCTCAAAACTAGTTTTTATATATACTTTATTAGCAAACGAGCGTTTGTACGATTTAAAACTGACGTCACTAATCTTCACGCGCAAAATTAAAATCTAGCCAATTTTATGCGTTAACTTCGTATAGATTTAAGTTATAACGAGTTTCAAAATTGCAAATATTTATTTATTCTAATAGTTAACTTATCTTTGAAACGAAAAATTTGCTTTAGTAGGAGAATAAATTTAAAAGTATTATGACCAAATAAAATTCGAAGTTTAAACTAAAAAAAAATAAAATTGAAATTTTTTTAAAGACTTTTTCAAATAATATTTATCTTAATATTTTGAAAAATATATGTATTTTATTTAAATTTGATTCACAAAATCTTGAAGAGCAATAATTTATTTTCTTAAATTTATAATAATAAAAACTTTTTGGTTGGCTAATTATTGTTATGTTTATCTAAATGAATGTTTGAAGAAATAATTTGTTCTGTACTTTAAAATATATTAAGTAAACTTGTATGTAGTTAAACTAATTTCAAAATAAATTTAAAAAAACTACGTAAAAACTTAAGAAAATATTTATGTTACTTTATTTGAGTAAAAATCAAACAAAAGTAAATTAATTCGCTTTTGGATTAGAACTTGCTTGTAGTTTAAAGTTGGTGTTTTAAAAATATCTTACTTATACTTTTTTGTTTCCAAATTCTTACTTAAACAACAATAATATAGACTGATAAAATATTTATTTACTCGACACTAAGTAAGTAAACAATAATATTTGAAATTTTTAATTTTTTTTTTGTTTATTAATAAATTAAACAACATAAATTAAAAATAAAAAAAAGTTTTTCACTTAGCTTGTTGTTTTAAAGTTTAGTGATTTAATACATGAGAAAAAATATAGTTCACGCTGTCTTTGGCAACGTTTGAAATTTCTATTTAAAAACGAAACCTCTAATTTTACTAGTCATGTTACGGACCCACGATTTCGGGTTCGGCCGGACCCAGATCCGGACTTTTTTTTCAAATAAGAATCCGGCCGGAACCGGATCCGGACATTTTTTTCAAAATAGGATCTGACCGGAATCGGATCTTGACTTTTTTTCAAGTTAGAATCCGGCCGGAACCATTATTATTCGATTTAAAAGTTAGTTTTACTTATGTAACTTTTTAGCTGTATGGTAATTTAATTCAAAAGCTGCGGCCGAATGATTAAGGGTGCTCGTTTTTACATTTTGTGAAAATATTATGCTTTTGTGATTTTCAGTAATAAAACATTATATACTGTTTTGAACTTTTTTTGTAAGTTTAATTCGCTGGTTGATTATTTTATAAACATCACAATTTCTTAATTTTCCACTAGGTATAACTTCACAAACAAACTAACGTGTCAGTTTTTAAAAAAAGTAATAAAATAAAAACTCTGTGCCATTTGTGTATTTATGAAATTAATCCAAATAAAGCGTATTATTTTCTAGCTATAAATATTTTATTCAGTTTTATTAAAACAAATAAAATGCTAGGTAATGTATATTTACATCGAATAAATATTTAGCTAATTTTTACTCTATAAATATACAGACTATTAACGTGCTTTTCGCAATTTATTTTTTTTGTATTTACGTTAAAACACAATAACAGTTATGTTTGAAAGAAAAAAATGTTTTAACATGAGTTACGGTAATGTTAAGTAATTTAGTAAATACATACTTATGATTTAAGTTTATATTTAATTTTTAAAGACGATTAAGATCAAAATAAATTAAATTTTTTGACTAAAAATTAGTAAAGTCTGATGACAAGTTTAAAAAAAGTAGTAGACTTCACCATGTACGTTTTTTGTTATTATTAATACATAAAGTTTTAACTTTGGTTAAATTATAATTGTAGTAAATTTCAAGGTTAAGTCAACATTTTCTTTGTAAAAGAAAACTCTCATTTTATTTACTATAAGTAAAATGTTGTTTATCTTATAATTTTAGGTTTTTGCCTAAATTTATTATTTTTAACTTATGTTCAATTTTAATATTTGTTATTGGTTTATATATTTAGATTATAATAAAAATGATGAAACATAAGTTAAAACCATGTTAAATAAAAGTTTATCAACACTTTTTTAAATTAATTAGCTTATAGTTTAAACTTCACTTTTTAGTTTAAACTAATATAAAAATTAAGTTAGTAGAACATAATTATATGTAAAATTTAAACATTATTTATATATAGAAGTAGTTACTGCTGTTTGTTAAGTGTTTTATCAAATTAATATTTTCATAAAATCTCAGATTTTGAAACTTTTTATGCCTTACTTAACTAGTTTTAAATCTATAGTTTCATTAAGAATTTTATTAAAATGAAAAATTAATTCTATTTTATATAAAAAATATTATCTTTGTGTCAAGGCAGATAAACACAACTTATTTGGCAAATATCTAAAAACATTTTTACTTACATCGAGTTCGTGACATTGTTTATAAGAAAGCCTTTTCAAAGTTTAGATATATTAGTTCTTATAAAAGATTCGAATAAGTTAATATTTTAACCTCAAGAGCTACTAAGCTACTATTAAGGTATTAACTAATATTGTAATTTTAACACTTACACAACTAGGTATACTTTAAATTAACTAATTATAAATTGAAATAGCTAAAATAATGTAAGTCTAATTTTGTTAGATTTTAGTATAGTTATAAAATGTTTTACTTATAATGAAAAATATCACATTTTTTAAAAATTGTTAGATAAATTTCCTATTTTAGAATTTTTCTTTTATTATGCTACAGAACAAACAATTTAAATATATTAATTAAAAAATAATTTAAAAGATAGTTTTGATTGTATTCTGATGAAAAAAATATGATTATGTCACAAGTTTTAAAAATTTTGTCTACAAACCTAATTTTTGTTCAAACAGTTAATAATAGTCGAGAACACTAAAATTAAATCCGATTTTTCAAAAAAGTAAAAACACGATACTTAAATAACAAAACAGTTTTATTATAAAACATTTTGTTTAATGTTACTTAAAATTTATTTCAAGTTATGTTATGATTGAAGCGAAAAGTATTGGGAGGCTAGTGAATACAGCTTACAAATTTACAAAACCTAATGCAAAATTAATTAACAAAATTCAGATATAATGCTAAAATCAGTTAATTATTATGCTTGAATTAAATTACAAATAAATAATACATAATTTCGATATATTTTAAGATTAATAAGTCTTTATTTTACTTTAAAAACAAAAAAGGTTACATCTATGTCATATTATAACAAGTTAGTAGTTAATCTACAAACGTGCTTAGATAATTAATAAAAGACAAACCTTAAAAATTATAAATGTTGTTTTCGAATAAAACGATTCTGAGCATTGGTTAATAGGTATGAAATAAAACAAAACTAAAGGTTATTTTTTTTCATTTGCTAACTATGTGCAGATAGTTTAGTAGTTTTATATAAATTAGTCAACAAAATTATAAACAATTTTATAAATATCTTTTCTGCAGATACTGAAGTATAAAACTCAATTATCAAAACGTTTATTTAGCTATAAATTAGTTACAATCTAATTTAAGATTTAAAAAGCGTAGTCTGAAGTGTTATTTTTGTTAACTTTTCAACAAAATTGTTGAAAGTTGTAAATTTATTAATTCAGGTAAGTTTTAAATGATTAAATTTTTATTAGTATTTAGTTTTTGTTTAGTTAACTGATTTAACAGTAAAATTAGTTTACTTTTTTAAGCTGTTTTCACTAAAAAAAATATTAGAGCGTCTAAGCTTTTGGAAGCAAAAAAATAATTTATATAAATTATTAGTACAAAATAAATAATTTGTGACATAAGTAAAAATTTTAAAGCTGTATAGTTTTTTTTTTATAAAACTGAACTGTTTTATTAAACTGTTTCTTAATGACGTAAGACAGTTAGTCACACTTTAAAGTTTTTAACAATAGTATTAATAATAATACTTGTGATAAATTACTTTTGCAAGTTAATGTAGCAATTTTAACGAGTACAAACTCGTATATTACTGTGTCATATAATTTTTTTAAATTTTATATGCCTTTAGCTTAGAAAATACTTTTATAATCATTTCAAACCTACCAACGTGTATATTTCTGTTTTAAATAAACAATAATATATCATTTGCATTTAAATATATAGATACAAAATGAAAAAAAAAATTTATGATTATTTTTTCTTTTTGAGTTTTGAATTTTTTTTTACTTTAGCGAAATAATTTAAAATATTTTAGTTGAACATTTTTTATATAGATGTCCTACTTAAATCTTTTAATAGGTGATAAGACAAAAGACAATAAAATGTAAAACAGTTGCCATGCCACTTGAGCATTGAAACGTACAATATTTATTTAAGTTTATTATTTTACACTTGGTTAGATACAATACTGCTTTTAACCAAGCTTGGAAAAGACATCTGTTTTTATTTTATCAAACATATTTCAACATTTTTATATACGTGTGTACAATTGCGGTATTGTTAGTTTATGAATTTTTGATAAAATAATGAACAAATTAAAAAAACTTCTAATAACCTAAAAAACTTTACAATTGTACATCAAAGAGCTAAAAGTAAAAGTTTTCAAGCTTAAAAATTTTCTACTTTTGGCAATAAAGCTTACTCGACTGTAAATTTAAGACTTTTATTTTAGGTCTTAATGTAGTATAATTCAAAAAATATTCGTATTTTTTAAGTATATTCAAGTTTTAAAAAACGCACAAGATAATGTTTCTAACGATTAATATTTAAACTATTAATAAAAAACATTTTCTTGTTTCAAAAACAATTACGACGAGCATACAATCGTATACTTTTACTTTCTAATTTTTATTATCCTGAAAAAGCTTAAAAACTCTTAGTTTAATCTTTGGAACATACAAATACTTAAAGGTTTTGAGATCTACTGAAAATTATTTATTACACTATATAATTTTCAATAAAGAACTTCAAGCAAAAATCTTAGTAAAAGTATGAGTTTATGTAGTCATAAATTATCTTATAGTTCAAAATTCAACTAAGATTCTAGTGATAAAAGCGTAGTACTATATAAAATTAAACAAAAACTCATGCACAATATAAGAAACTGTGCGATTAAGGCTATCATAAGCTATAAAAAAATACAATGAAAAAATACAGTAAAATTATTAATGTTCAACTTTATTGTTAAAACTACTTCTTAAACTTTTTCCATTACTGTTAGTAACAAGTTTTTACTAAGTTTTTAAATATTTCAATACCATATTACAGATTTGAGATAAATTTGCTTTTCTAATATAACGAAGGGAAATTAATTTTAAATTTCGTTTTGCAATGTTAAACCATGGCAACTGAAAACACATAACCTTGTCCATTTTGATTTAAATAATATACATAAACTTTTTGGTTTTAATTCAAATTGCTAAGTTATAAATAAAACAAACTGTTAAAAACTGCTAAACAGATTTTACCTTAGAATAAATTACAATTGATAGTATTGTAATTTTTATTTTTTGATTTTTTTTAATGTGACGTATATGAACTTAGGAACAAATAAGAATTTATTAGATAGATATATATAGCTAATGTTTTTAGTTCTGTAGCAGCATTTACTGAAGACTATTTGAACAGCCTTAACCGGCTAATTTTTTTATATTAAATTATTTTATCTAAAATAATATTTCAATTTGTATTAGATAAATTATCTCACTTTGTAGCTTGTTGGAAAAGCACGAGTTAATTAGTAGTTAGGAAACTCATACTAACTAAACTATATAATTTTAGATATTAGATTATTAAGCACGAATTTTCACAAAATATAAAATAAATTCAAAATTTGCTGATTGGTGTGAATATTTAAGATCTGCATACTTTTTCTAACATTTTATTTTAGATTTATTTAACTATTGTACCTAAAGTAAGTAAATGTTATAAACTCTGTAATGTCGTGTTAGTATTGTAACTTTTTTAGCTATTAATTCATACAATGATTAGTTACTATTTTAAATTATGATTTGTTAGACTTATTTCAAAGCTTAAAGTTTGAAGTTGTGTACTAGAAAAATTCTAACTGTAAGTTATTTTAGTATTTAATGTATATTTATTAACTAAACTATAACTAAAAATCGATTTCAAAATTTGAATAGTCTAAACCACTAACATAGTTTTAAAATACTTTAACTACAATTTTTTTTAATTAGTTAAAGATTTTCATAAAATTGATTTTCTGCTTAATGAAACTAGTTTATTGAAAACATTTTGTATGAAAAAATGTATTTCTATTACAAAAAATTTATATTTATTATTTTTAGATATTAATTTCAGTTTTACGTTAGTTGTGAAATATAGTTAGTTTAGTGATATTTTTATATTAATTTTAAGCTGTAACAAACAGTTTAGCCATTTAAATATTTCTTGTAATAACCTTTAATAACACATACAAAATTTAAAATAATTTCGTGTAGTTACTTTTAGTAAACTTTTCACACTACGAAAAACAAAATAATAGTTAACAAAAACTAAAGTTAAGCTAAAGAGTTAATTTTAAGATTACAAAAGATGCGCTTGTTAAAAGCTGTTTATGCAGCTATAAAATACGACTTTTTCAATCTCATAACTATGATTAATACACAGTTGTTGTATGCTTTAGTTTAGAATTAATACTTTGAGTTTCTAACTAAAATACGTCAATAATGAACTAAATTCAAGCGTATATCTACTAATTAAATTTTACTTACGAGCTAATAATATGTTTTAAAATAAAATAACGATTACAAATTGATATATACTTAAAAAAATTAACTTAAATTTATTATAAAACTAAAATTAAAATATATACCGTGTTGAATACAGCATTCTTTATAATATAAAAATTAACTCTATTTATATTTTAAAAAACTTTGTCCGATGTTTCTTAAGAGAAAATTATGAAGCTGTTTAATACTTTAGAAAATTGACTATATATCAATTAGAATTTAAACTTGTAAAATATATGAAAATAATTTGAGCGTTTGTAGTTTTATCAAATTGAAATCTACAAAATTATTTACTATTAACTATAAACTTAATATACGTTATGATTTAAACTTAGGGCAATTAATACGCATAAGAATATTTAAACATTTATCTTTAATTATTAAAATACGAAATAATAAACATTAACATTTGAATTGAGTTATTTTTTAAACAATTTTTTGAAATACGTCTTTACATCAGTATTATAAAAAGATTTGGTTAGTGAGTTTGCAGGGTTATTATAGTTTTAAAGTTTTTAATGCTGTCAAGTACAGCATATGATACTTCAATATTTTTTGTTTTCCTTTAAGTTGTTATACGTACTCTAATTTATAATATAAATTTTTAATTCTGAATGTAGTATAAACTTTATAATTAAAAAATTAAGCAAAAATCTAAGTATTTTTTAGCATCAAACTCTTTTATTTTGTTCATAACAAACAATTTTTTATTCAGTAAAAATAAGGTTTTAAATTAAATTACATCTTTAAAAAAATGTAAAGTAGTCAACAAAAAAGAGCATAAAAACTCGTAATCGTGTATAAAACCGTTCATTTTATAATGATAAAAGTCCACATCAATTTTAAAATTTCAAATTGTTTGATTTTACTTTTAAACTAAGCTCAAAGTTTGAGTAATATATTTTATATACAAAGCTTTAATTGTCTTTGTGATGCAATTATAATATTCAAGCAAACATGTTAATGTGGTATTAATGATATAAGTATTTGTTTTTTGTACAACATTAAGTACTGGATATTCACTTAGTTTATACTGTTGCAAAGCACTTTAATTTACTTTAGTTGTGAAATATAGTTATTTTAGTGTTATTTTTGTATTAGTTTTAAGCTGTAACAAACAGTTTAGCCATTCAAATATTTCTTTTAATAACCTATAATAACACATGAAAAATTTAAAAGTAATTTTGTGTAATTACTTTAAGTAAACTTTTCACACTACGACAAATAAAATAATAGTTAATATAAACTAAAGTTAAGCTAAAGAGTTAATTTTAAGATTACAAAAGATGTGCTTGTTAAAAGTTGTTTATGCAGCTACAAATTACGATTTTTTCAATCTCATAACTATAATTAATACACAGTTGTTGTATACTTTACTTTTGAGTTAATACTTTGAGTTTCTAACTAATTTACGTCAATAATGAACTAAATTCAAGCGTATACTTACTAACTAAATTTTACTTACCAGCTATTAATATGTTGTAAAATAAAATAACGATTACAATTTGATATATACTTTAAAAAGATAACTTAAATTTATTGTAACTAACTAAACTAAAATTAAAATATATACCGTGTATAACACAGCACTTCTTATTAATAAAACAATTAACTCTATATATATTTTGAAAAACTTTTGTGCGATGTTTCTTAAGAGAAAATTATGAAGTTGTTTAATACTTTAGAAAATTGACTATATGTCAATTAGAAATAAAACTTGTAAAATATATTATAAATTATTTACTATTAACTACAAACTTAATATACGTTATGATTATAACTTAGGGCAATTAATACGCTTAAAAATATTTAAACATTAATCTTTAATTATTAAAATACGAAATAATAAACATTAACATTTTAGATGAATTATTTTGATTTTTTAATTTTTTTAAACACGTCCTTACATAAATATTATAAAACGAGTTGGTGAGTGAACTTGCACAATTATTATAGTTTTAAAGTTTTTAATGCTGTCAAGTACAGCATATTATACTTCGATACCTTTTATTTTCCTTTAATTTGATAAAAGTACACTATCTTATAGTATATATATATATAACTCTATATGTAGTATAAACTTTTATAATTAAAAAAAAGTAAAAATCTAAGTAATTTGCGTGTCAAACTCTTTAATTTTTTTATAACAAACAATGTTTTATTTAGTAAAAATAAGGTTTTAAATTAAGTTACATCTTTAAATATAATTGTAAAGTAGTCAACAAAAAAGAGCATAAAAACTCGTAGTCGTGTTTAAAACCGTTCATTTTATAATAGTAAAAGTCCACATCAATTTTAAAGCTCAAATTGTTTAAATTAATCTACTTAATACGTCGGACCTAATTTTAAAGTATATTCAGACTCGGCCACATCTAAAAATTGTTAATTTAATACACCTTGATATAAAACAAAGTAATAACCAAGTTAATAAAAATAAACTGTTTTAACTGTTATTTTTATTTAAATAAAATAAAAAAACTACTAATTAAGTGTTATAATGAAAATTTAAAATTTACCACATGATTTTAGATTAAGCTATTTAATACGTCAAACCTAATTTTCAAACCATATTTGGATATAAGCCAGATACAAAAATTGTTAATCTAATAAACACTCATATAAAACAAATAGTTTTAATATGAGTTGTAAAAATCTTTCATCTTATGTTCGATAAACTTTAATTGAATCACTTATGGGTTGTAAACATTTTAAATCTTTAATAACCAAAATTAATATATAGCATTAAACTAGAATCAACAAATTTTATCAGATTTTTTTTAGTTTTGAACTACCAGATTCTAGCTATTTGTTAGGAAATAAATGTTCTGAATAGTTTGCTTCAAAGGTCATATCAAACACAGCCAGTTGAAAATAAAAACCACAGTTGTTATTTCGTGTAAAAAATTGAATAAAGAAAGTTTCAAAAATTAACAACCTTCAGACGTGTTAATTGATAAGAACTGGATAAGAACTTTTTAAAAATAGTAAAAATAGTTAAGGTAAGAGAGCAATATTACTCTAATTTTTTTTTTATCACTGAAGAATTAGTTAGTTATATGCTAAACTTGTAAACAATACTACATTCAGGTTTCGAACCAAATTCTTTTTTTAATAAGAGTCATGATTTAAATTGCAAAAATAATCTCTAGTTTACATTTTTAAACTAAGCAATTTGTATAAAAAGCTGCAGCTTAGATGTCTTGTATTTAGTTTTTAATTACAGTTATTTGTAAACACTTTAAATACAAGTTTTGTTTTCATAGTGATAATTTCAAAGTTTTCAAAATGGAGTTATTATAAATATATAAATTATTTTAGAGTTGCGAAATTTTTTAGGATATTTCTTCTAGGTTTTTTAAACTATTTTAGGTTTGTGAAAGTAAAAGTTTTTGAATCTATTTTTAATATAATTAGTTTTTGGTAAAAAACTATCTTTAATATTATAAGAACATTAAATAAATACTAGTATCTATTTACATGTGTTTTTCTACTTAATTTTTTTTTATGATATGTAATAAAAACATCTCTGACAGTTTTTTGTATTAAATCGATGTCTTATTAGTATAAATTTTAAATTCTTTAAGTTTCTTGGTTTATCAATGTTTTTCTGTGAATTTTGTTTAGTTCAAATTTTTTTTCAAAACTTCAGGACTTTCAAAGTTTTTAAGCTAAAATTTTCAAATTTGAAATTTTATAGGACTCTAAATTCTTTGGAAACCCTAATATCCTATGTTACCGAATATTTAAAAAAAATTAAAGTTATTAAATTAAAAAAAACGCTTTAAATTTTTAACTAATTAATATTATAAGATTTTTAAAATTTATCTATGTAAACTTCAATTGTCAGTTTATACACTAAAAGCAGTTTTGTGTTTTATGTTTCAGTTTATATTTCTAAATATATTTAAGTTATAAGGTTAGTCATTAAAATATTAATTTATGTTTGTAGACATAAAAATTTTGTAACTAACTTATACGAAAGTTAAAGTATATTCTGTTACTTAAAAATGAAATGAAAGATTTTTTTCATACTATAAAATATTTAATTGTTTCAAAACTATTATTACTTCATGTTTATTCACATATTATATTATAATAAAGTAGTATTACAAGCAAACTGAAATGCATAGTAGAAAGCAGTATTAAGATTTTTCAAAGAATTCAGTTAAAAAAAATTTAATTATTAAATATTAACGTAATGATGTATTTTATATCACACTAACAAGACGATATCAATTTTAAAACAAATACAGGTTTATATTTTTAAATTTATTACTATAGTTATTAATGTTTTTGTTAGACTAAGCTTTTTACAATCTAAACAGAAAAAAGTTTTGAAAATGTAGTTAAGTGTATTTAAAAGTATTCAATTAGTACTAAAATGATCTAATACCTACTTCTTTGATTAAAAAACTTAATTTTATTTGTATTCTCGCATATTTTAAGCAAGGGTCTAATGAATTCAAAATTTTAACTATAAAAGTATAGACAGTAACCAACTGGTTCAAGCTAATTAGTTTGAAATTTTGCTTTACTTACAATTTTTTGTTAAGTTATTATTTTTTGTTTTATAAAGATTTTTAAAATTGTTATTGTTTCCGCCAATTAAAATTTTAGACTGTACAGGGATTAAACATGTAGTTCACAAAAATATTTATAACACAAATTTAAATGCTTATTACTTACTATATCAATAAAAGTTCATAGATGTACAATAAAAATTTGTTATATAATTATTGATACTTAAAAGCCGGTTTGCACCAGTTTAAACTATTTGGTAAATAACCTCAATCTTCAAAACTTGTTTCTTAATAATTAACATACTAAACATTATATAGTTAGTATTACATTACAAATAATTATAAATAATAATAAACAATCATTTAAATTATGTAATAAAATAAAATTATACCACATAAACTATGTTTATACTATCGTCTTTACTGTTGCATGGGATAAAGCTTACCTTGTTCTTATACCATCCAGAAGTTGATTGTTTGTTTAAACTTCTTTAAAAGTTTAATTACAGTTATCTAAACTTTGTGTTTATTTTACTCTTTCTGTTTTTATTTTAAATACAAAATTCTCGAAAAACTAAATAAACTTAAGTTATTTTACTCGTATTGACGTCGTTCGAAAAAATTCTTTGTTATTTTGACTTTCCTGTTTTAAACACCCGGCTAATTTGCTTGGACTTGAAATTGCCTGAACATTTGTAAGCCACTTAACTCGTGGTTATGAGTTATAATAGTTTTAAAAACTTATGAAGTATAATGAAAGGTTTTGGTAAGGTATTATTTAAATTTTTAATTTTGACAAGCCATAAAGTAGTTATAATTATTGCTTCTGAAACATGAAACCTATGTAAAAGTGAGAAAGTGTTTTTTTAGCAATAAAATCGATTTTAATAACATTATAAGCTCCAAGTAGGACTGATAATTTTATTTATATTTTAAAAGTTAATTTAAATAAATATACAAATAACGAATAATTGCGATAATAAATTAATGTCATCATTAATTATAAAATTTCCATAAATACACTTACTAGCTTTTATATAAATTAAATAAATGATTTTATAGTCTAATATATTTTGTATTATGTTTAAAGTACTATTTATTATTTTAAAATATTTTATGATATATGCATAGAATATACGTTTTAAAATAGCATTCAATGTTTTAGCAATTTAAGGCTTAAATTTTTACGAAAAAGAATTTATTTTCTTATTTTTAATTTTATTTATTTTTTTGTAATGTTTTTTTTTGTCATATTTAGTTTTTGTAGGTCTTAGCGATGAAGATTTATTTTAAAAGTTTAAACTGTATATTTCCCCACTAAACATAACATTTTTTTCCCTGTCTAAAAATATTCTTTCTTAAAGTAATAAGATTTTAATGTAAATATTTTAAAATTTAACATGACTTCAATAAAAATTTTAAATAACTTGTTCATTTTTATAGTTTAAAGCTGCGAAATTATACCTCACTATTCCTATAAATAAGTTTTATACTTTAAAATTGTAAATAAGTACTATTGATAAATTGGTAATAAACAAAATGTTTAAGTTTTCAAACTCATATGACGTAAAATATTTTTAAATAAGCGATAGCTTTTAAAAAGTGTATGTAACATACAATTTTTTATTTATACAATCAAATCTCCGTCTTTTTATTTTTACAGCCTAAACTGGCTAATTTCTTATATATTCAATTGTTTCATGCTATTAGTTTTCATTCTGTACGAGACTTTTTTAAATTCAAACACTGCTACAATTACAGCTTATTTAGATACTAAAACAGACACATTTAAGATGAGATGTACTATTTGTTTTCTTTTTATATATTCAATCAGACTTTGCCTAGTTGTTAATATCATACTTTAAGAGATTTTGTTAAGCTGTAAAAGATGAAAACTAAGTTAAATAATAATCTAGAACTTTTGATGTTTGACATAAAGTTGATG
The DNA here is from genome assembly GCF_965202585.1 of Thalia democratica. Lineage (NCBI taxonomy): Eukaryota > Metazoa > Chordata > Thaliacea > Salpida > Salpidae > Thalia > Thalia democratica. The sequence goes on along the minus strand of NC_139166.1, from coordinate 101,908,204 downwards.
CTACAAGTTAGTTTGTTTGTATGAAGTCATTGGAATTCTCATAAAACACATAATACTTATGCTAACCAAGTTTGAGCTAGTATCGACAACAACTTAAAAAAGAATAATAGAGATATGTTTATATATTATACTTGATTATTAATAACAACAAGATTTTTTAAACCGCTTAAACAACTACAATTGGCTAATGAAACTATAATACTAATTATTGTTATTTTTCATTGTACATTTTAAAAGCACTCAGATATTTGAAGTTAGGAACTGGTGCACGAAAATTAACTTTCAGTTATCGAGTCATACAAAAATTTTATACAGTTTAACGCTCTGTCCTTGACAGGTTATAAACTACTTATAACTTTGTTAAACTGCTGATGACTTATAATTATGTTTTATTTATTTCAAATTACGAAATAAAACTAAATTCTAAATAAATGGTCAAAAACTGTTAAATTTATAAACATACGTGTAAGTGCTACTATGTTAACCGGTAGTAGTAATTTGAATATGTTCTATTAAAATGGTACTTTTTCAATATTTTTTTTGGAAACTAAATTACACTTTGTCCATTTTTTATTTATAAGTTTATTAAAATTTCTTAACAAAAAGATTCTTTAAAAGTAAAAATAAGTTTTCTAGACAATAACTTAGGTAGTATTTAAAAATGTTAAACAAAAATAATTTATTTAACATTCATTGACAGTAAAAATATTTTGACTTAAAAAAAGTAAATGTTTCCTGCGTTTTTTTTTGAAAATATAAGTTATTCTGGTAAATCCACGTTTAAGTACGCGATAGAAAAAAATATTGTTTAAGTTTTTGTTTTTGTGATGTAATTACAAAACCCAAGCAAAGATTATGATTTAATATAAAGTATATTGAAAGCATGTTTACAAAATTGTTTCATATACAATTTGGTGAAGTTTAGACTAGTTCAAACTAGCTTAAAATAAACAAACTAATCATTTTTACAAATGGGAACAAATTCATCTATAACTATAAAAAGTTTAATTTATGCATTATTTTTAAGCATCAACGATTCAATAAACTTTTGATCCCAATTTGATTAATGGTATGTTTGTGTTATCTTGTTGAATGAAGCTAATAAGCTCTTTTTCAATCAAATAAAGTTATCAGTGAAAGTCTAAAAGAGCCTTTGCCCAGACAAGGGGTCGGCAAACTAAGGCAATAATAATAAAAAAAGTCTTTATAAACTATACTTGAACAGATGGACTAAGTTTAGTCTGATGTAAACCGACATTCAAGTGGCAAACATGTTTTAGATACAATCTTTAGTCGGTATATACGAATTGGTAAGCGCTAATGAAAATTTTGTATTTTTATGTTTTTTATTGAATGAAATTTATTATAATTTAGTATCGATGTTACAATCTTTAAAAACGTAAAGCAGTAAATTGTAACATTTATTTGGTTATAATTTGTTTATATTATAGAATAAAGTAGTCATTACTTTTGACTTAAATATTATACGTTTTTCTTCACTTGTATCATTTTCAACTTGTTTCATATCGTTTAAAAAAATCTTCAAGATAATGGTTTTCGTAACTTGATCTTGCTCTTTTCTGAAAATCTAGTGGACAGTTTAAGTATTTTACAAAAAATATTGTATTTAAAAAATGATTAAATACTTTATCAAAATGAATAACAATTTTAAGAAAAACAAGTAGCAACTTAAATATTTAATATTTAAAAAAGGTACTGCTTAGATTAAAAATATCGATAATAAGGTTAAAGTTTTTTTTTATTATATACTACCTTTGTGTAAAAATCAATCAAGGTTCTACCAAGTAATATTTCAGATATACTCTTTCTAACTAAACTAAATAAATACTAGTGTTAGTCTTGTTTTATTTCGCCATTTTTAGTTTTACTTTAGCAATGTCTTGATTAGATTTATTACTTTATATTTTTGTTAAAATACTAGTAATTGATTATTATACTTTGTTAACCTAAACAAATATAAAACATAACAAGTATAAATATAAACTTATTAACAGAACTTTAGCACCTATCCGAAAGCAGCACTTTAATAGGAAACTATAATATTATTATCGTGTTTTTAAACACGCATAACTAAATAAATCACTTTAGCTTAAATCTTGTTAACTTAGTTTTGTTACAGTAGATTAGACAATATTTTTTTAATAACACTTCTGATTATTTCAATCAGGCTAATAAATACTTAACCTTAGTGTATTTATTTTTTTAGAAAATTTCAAATAACGTAATCAAAATTGATATACACATTTAAAAATAAAATATATATATTGTATTCCTGGTTGGGATTAACTAAACAGTAAGTTTACTATTTAATGTTGTTTTTATTAATATAATACTTAATTATTTGTCTTTAATAAAATACTGGTAAAAACTTTGTTTGTATCAATTAAACTGAGAAAAATTGTGTAAGTTGCAGGACAATAAATTAACAATTATGTAACTAACTAAAGGTTTATTAAACAAAATAGAATTCAATCGTAACTGAAAGCTTATAGCATTAAAAATCTTTTCTTTTTCTAAATATTTCAAATTTGACTCATTGTTTTTTTAAACATTGTTAGTATTACAAAAGCATACAGTTTTATAACCGTTCTAACCAACTTTTAGTATATATTTACATACAAACAATAACATATTGTCTTAACATATAATAGTTAAATATTTATTCTTATTTATTCAAACTGTTTTAATGATTTAACAGTTGTTAAATTTAAAAAAGTAAGAGCCATAAATGTACTAACAACAATGCAAATTCTTTATAAAAATGCTGCTTGAAACAGCTAAAAAATTTAAAAAACTGGATTTGAATGATAATTTGCACCCATATAATACAATGTTCACAAATAACAGTTAAAAGTTTGTGTGCATTTAAATTACGTATGGAAGTAAAAAAAAATATAGCTTAATTTCTATTGATATGTTTTGTATATTTGATGAAAAACCAATATAATTTGATGTAAATGACAAGATTTTTGGACCAATCCTATCATAGACAGTTAGAAAACACAAAATAATGTCTAAATAATTGAAAATAAATAAGCAGTAAAACTGTAAAAAACAAGTTTAAAAGCTATTTATTCCGTTAAATTACTTTTTTTGTCAATTTAGACTCTATTTGGTATTAATTATACCTTGTATGTGACTTAAAATGTGTGTTCTTTTAACTTATTGCAATGTAGATGTTTTAATATTTTTGCAGTCTTCCTAAATATTAAACTATCACCGTTTGAAAATTAAATTGTAATGTCTATGTCAAAAATCTAAACGACAATTGAAGAATTATTATGTTTTGTTAGTAGTTAAAAAAATTTAATAAAATAAAAACGTTTAAAGTTCAAATAATTATTTTTTTAATTAATTTAAAAACTAAATTAAAGTAGATTATAATACTTTAGACGTATATTTGAAATGCTAAAGAAATTTCCAATAATAGTTTAACATTTGACAAATAAAACCTAACTGTTCTAAAAAAAAACTTTATGAGTGTAAATGTCCGGTAAATAATAAAAATTACTACCTTTCTTTGTGATGACGTCTACTTAAAAAAGAAATTTTGTTGTAGATTTATTTTAATTTTTTAAGGTATTTATTGTAAATATCTATACTAAATTTTAAAACAATGGTTTAATAAAATGTAGCAGTGTAAACAGCAAAAATAATTCTTAACTGTGTGTGTGACTTTTTTTTTAAATTTTTGTTTTCTCAATATTTCTTTATTATCAAAAAACTTTAAAGTAATTTAGCATTTAGGTTTATAAAACGTATCATATTAAAAAAGCTGTTACGTTACAGCTTAAAACTAACCAAAAACAAATGAAGAAATTTAATGATAGATTAGCTATTTCTATATAAAACGAATTTTTCAGTGTTTGTGATTTTTTTGTTTGTGTCGAAATCAATAATGTCTACAACGTAATTAATTTGTAAAATAAATTTTAAAATCACAATTTTTTTACATTAAAGTTTATTGCAAACAAAATACAAATAGAAGTACTTTTCGGACACGCTCTTCAGTATTTTTTCGTGTCAAAACAAGCTGAAATAATTATGTACTGATATAAACTAATAGAACTAAGTATTTAAGAAAACAAATTAAATTTAACACAATAGTAATAATTAACAAATTAAGGCAATCGTTTAATCAGAAATAATATAAATGTAACACAACTTTACTAATCAACTAATTTAAGTTCAACGAATTAAACAAAATGGTCGAATAAACAAATTTCTTTTGTTTACAGAGATCCGGCTTTAAGCTTAAAATGTATATAGCTTCTAAAGTTTTTAGGTGAAATTCATTACGAGCAACTGATATTATTTTGAAGTTTTCCACTTTATAATTTTCGACACACTTAGGATTAGTAATCAGGTGTTGGCCAATCGCTGAACTACTATTTATTTTTTTTAAATCATCAAATTTCTTTTCCTCGTTACATGACTTTATCTTGTTTAAAAGGTTTTTTGGTATATGTTGGTTAATTCTTGAAATCAAATTGTTACTCGTTCTACCCACGTATGTTTTTTTACATAAACATACAAATTTGTAAATTACATTGCTGGTGTTTAGGGTGGGTAGTTTATCTTTGTTTTTAATCTGAAACAGTTTATTGGTTGAGTATACTATTCGTAAATTAACAGATCTATAGCCATTTTCTACTATTTTCTTCAAATTATTATGCAAAACTGTATTCTGATTGAATGGCAACTTAAGGTATACCGGACACTTTTTTGGACCAAATTTTATTGACTCAAACCTTGTCTTTGTTTTTTGTATTGTGTTCTTTATTATGTCTAGGGGGTAACCTAAAGTCGCAAAGATTCTTTCCACATTTGATAATTCTGTTTCTAAATATTTTTCAGAACAAATTTTCATTGCTCTATATGTAAGGCAACTGATTAGATTTAGTTTTTGTCTCATTGGACTGTATGAATTATAAGGGACATAGTCCCAACTGAAGGTACTTTTTCTAAAAATGTTCGTATAGAACATTTGATTCTCCCTATTGACCATAATATCTAAGAATGCTAATTTGTTTTCAGTTGCCTTTTCCATAGTAAATTCAAGGTTTGCATGCATACTGTTCAATTTTAATAGAACTTCATCTCTGTCTTTATCGTCTGTAAAGATGGCAAACGTGTCATCTACATAACGTTTGTAATAAATGGGAGAGATATCTTTTATGAGTTGTTGTTCATGGAAACCAACAGAAATGTTTGAGAGAATAGGACCAAGTGGCGAACCCATTGATATACCATCAATTTGCTTATACATATGATTATTAAAGCTAAATTCTACTCCACAACATGCTAATATTAATAATTCTTTGAAAATTCGAATAAACACCTGCAATGTAATTTACAAATTTGTATGTTTATGTAAAAAAACATACGTGGGTAGAACGAGTAACAATTTGATTTCAAGAATTAACCAACATATACCAAAAAACCTTTTAAACAAGATAAAGTCATGTAACGAGGAAAAGAAATTTGATGATTTAAAAAAACTAAATAGTAGTTCAGCGATTGGCCAACACCTGATTACTAATCCTAAGTGTGTCGAAAATTATAAAGTGGAAAACTTCAAAATAATATCAGTTGCTCGTAATGAATTTCACCTAAAAACTTTAGAAGCTATATACATTTTAAGCTTAAAGCCGGATCTCTGTAAACAAAAGAAATTTGTTTATTCGACCATTTTGTTTAATTCGTTGAACTTAAATTAGTTGATTAGTAAAGTTGTGTTACATTTATATTATTTCTGATTAAACGATTGCCTTAATTTGTTAATTATTACTATTGTGTTAAATTTAATTTGTTTTCTTAAATACTTAGTTCTATTAGTTTATATCAGTACATCATTATTTCAGCTTGTTTTGACACGAAAAAATACTGAAGAGCGTGTCCGAAAAGTACTTCTATTTGTATTTTGTTTGCAATAAACTTTAATGTAAAAAAATTGTGATTTTAATAATGGAAAAACCATTATTTCAATAAATACTTTAGTCTTTATTTTTAGCTTGTTAGCTCTTATTTTTTTGATAAACTTAGAGTTTACAAAGTTTAACTTTTTTAATAAATTAAAAGATAAAACTATTAAAAAAATCGCTTTTTTAGGTCATATATAATTTTAAAATTTGTTTATTTTGTTTATAATTGTAGAATTTTGAATAAATATACTGCGTATCTCTATCATACTATGCTTAACTTATATAAAAGCATAAACTATATATATTTTAATCATTCGAAAAATGATCTTAATTAAAAATTATATTAGTTTTTGATTGAATAAAGTAATCATTGAAACAAAAACATCAAGCACATTGCTATTTTTAAAGATAATTGAAGCTCAATTATTTTTTTTTTTTTTTAAATATTAAAGTTATAATATCAAAAACCTATTACTGACTATCGCAAGAAAAGTTCAAAAAAGTATTTTACTGAAAGCTTATATGAATTTTAGCACAAATTACTACAAAATTAATGTCTTTTCAGATTACTTGTGACGTAATATTCAGCAACTACATTTTCTTTAATACAACTTAAAATACAAATAACAAACATTTTTTTTTAACAGCTATGACCTTCTATATATATTCTTAAGCTTAATTTGTTTAACTTAAGAAATGAAGTACTATATCAATAAAAACTTAAGGCTTACATTTTTTCGTGGTTTAAAGCAAAGTGTTGAGTTTTACAGAAGCTGAATTTAATACTGTTCAATATCAAAATCCTTAAAACTAAATTACATCCTAAAAATTAAAGATTTATAAAGCAATTACAGTTAAAGATTATCATATTACAAATATTAAAAAAATTATTACTTGGATAAAAACGGCTGAAGTGATATGCGTAAGTGTTTATTCTACTGGTTCTACCAGCTAAACTCAAGTAAACAATATTCCGTTAACTAAACATCATCTAAAGTATTTGTTTTGTTACATAATATTTGATATATATTAGAATTATTATTACTTTAAATTTACTTAAAATATAATTTTAGCAATCAAAATTTATTAAATTAATATAGTACTAGTGATAATAAATACTAAAAATTATTAAGATTTTTTAAAAATTTAGATTAAATACTATCTTTTTAAATGTTTCTACAGTATCTTAATGATAGTTTTTTAATACACTCGTATGACGTTACTAATTAAATAAACAAATAATAGTTTAATTTTTATTTACTTATTACTTTATCTTTATTGTTTCATGTCACATGTCCTGCAATAATTATTACAGCCTAAACAAGCTGATTCGAAACCCAAAGATTAGTAAACTTTAAACCTCGAAGCAGTTTTTAACAAAATTATACAAGCTTTATACAAGGTTTTGCTTAGAGTTGAATAAAACAAATTCAAACATAAATAATATTAAGGGTAATTAAAAGATTGAATTCTAGTAAAATATGTTTTTTTTAATTGCTCCTTTTTTATATCCAACAGTTTTATTTCTGTTTAATTCACTTAAAACCTAATAGTCATACTTAATATTACATTGTGAACGGTAAATTTAAACATAAAAGCTACTACTACTAAATTTGAGAAGTTTTTATTTCCATTTTTGACAGGAAAAATTGTCTTACGATGTTAAGAAAGTTTTAACAAAACTGTTTTTACTTAACTGTATTTTACTAACTTTTACCCATTTGCATCAATATCTATATTTTAAAATTTTATATGTAAATCGGTTTGTACCAGTTCAAACTAAGTTGAAGAAATCACAAGTCATTTTACTGAAAGATAAACTATATAAACATAATGTTTCTTGCAAAATTAGTGGTCTTTTGCTAGTTAGTCACGTCATTAAGGTAGTTTTTCATTAAAACTTATATTACGTATAAAAGTGTTGTTATGTTTAGTGTTTATAATATTTAATGCTAGTTTGTTCTTTATACAACAAAGTTTTGAATGAAATTAAAAACAATTAGTCGTTTTAACTTCTAAATATGCACAAATAATCTAGAACACATTATGTTTTCTAATCTAATCTAAAAATAAAAAAATATATAATTTTTTGTATTGAATGATCAAAACATAATAAACGTTTTTATAAATTTGTGCCCCGAGCATAGGATAAAAATTAAACTAATGATCTACTGGATCAGCTATTTAAAATCCGACAGGTTCTAAACGTTTTTTTTCTAATTTAAGATCGTGCCGGATCCGATTTTGGATACACTTATGATCTTCACTAATGATTCGGCCGGTTCTGGTTCCTAATCCTAAATGTTATAACTATTATAGTTTTAATAAGAAACAAACTTAAAACTTTAATGTTATACTGCCATTAACTAATAAAAATTGTTTAATACGAACAATATGTTAAAAAAAATTTTTGTTGTCTAAATGTTTTATTTAAATACTAGGAAAAAAATGTTGTAAAAAAAAGATCTACTTATACGAAATCTCAGTTTAAATGTTAAGATTCAAGTAACTAATACTAATTTTGAATTTCGTACATGTTTGACTAATTGAAAATATTTTTAAAAAGTAACGATTTTTTATGATAGGCTTTACACTAGACTAGAGGTGGGCAATGTACGGCCCGCAGAGTGAAAATAACCGGCACCCGACTTTTATTTTTTATTTTAATATGATCCGGTCAGCAAATAAAAAAGACCGGTCCGCGAGCAGATCTGGCCCACAAAGGGTCAATATTATAATAAAAAAAATATAATTTTGTTTTATACTTTTACAAAGCAAAAATTGTAAGAAATTGACATTAAAAACATGGTAAAAAATTACTTTATAATTTAATGTTTACTAATAAATACACCACTTTGTCCTAATATTTGATGTTATTTTAACTTAGTTGTAATATCTAATTGTCAAAATACCTTAAGCAAAGTGTTTTTCTATATACGATATTTTATATACGTATCTTTGTCTATTACAATGTCAATTATGTTTATAGTGATTATTTGAACATGAGACATGTCTTAATCTACATCTTAAGCTGTCAAACTTGAAAAAGTTTTGTGAGTTTAAAGGATTCAAAAAAATGACAAACTGTAATAAAATTAGATTCCGACCGGATCCGGATCTTGATTTAAAATTAGTATTTAGTCGGATTGATAATTCGGATATAAAAAGTCTTTATTCGGCTAGATCCGGATTCGGTAAATAATAAATTCGAAATGCTCCAGCCCGCAAATGACTAATTTTTTCCGGATCCGGCTCATTGGTTGTAAAACGATGCCCACCCTTACACTAGACTTTTACTAACAATAACTTCATTAGCAACTGTTTAAATAAACATAAATTAATAATTTACTAAATAATATTTACCTTTTATAACGCCAATAAGCTTTAAAGAAACCTATACTTGTTTTTTCAAGTTGTGATGAACAGATAAATTTTTTTCACCAGTTTTTAAATTATAAAAGTTACCAGCCTATAAATATAAACATAACCTTATAGAATGAGCAGAACATGGTGATCAGAAATATACTTTCATGCTAAACTTGCAAAATGTGTGTATCTTTTCTTGTTCAAGTTTAACCAAGACAAGTCTTCAGCATCTTTAACTTCTTCAGCAGATGATTAGAATGTGTTCATCAAATATTTTGTTTTCAGCCATAAAAGCCTGAATTTTTTATCAACTTTCTGGTCAACTGAACCTTGTTGCTCACTTTCGTGAGTGTTTGTACTTTTTTTTCGATTTAAATGTAGAATAGAACGACAAAATCCTTTTGGAACACTATTTGTAAATATTTGAGGTTTAGGTGTATTAGGTGGTACTAGTAATTTTTAAAAATAACTTGTAATGTTAAAACATTAAAACAAAACAAGTAACTTTTATCCTTTATTGCTTTTTTATAAACGAACGTAGTTTTAGTAAAACCAAATTTTATAACGAAACTTTTAAACATTGTTAAGTTATAAAAATAACATTAATATAATTGTTCGATTCCCATTAGCATGTTTGTATATTTTTTTACTAAACAATGAGCTTATTTATATTATTAATAATAAAAATTTAAAATATTTAATTTTATAAAATATTGTATTTTATAATATTTAAAAAGTATGTTTAATCTGTAAGTCATCATGTTAAAAATATATAAATCTGTTTGGAAAATTTCAGGATAAACTTAAAAGTTGTTCATTAATTTAACATTATCAAGCTTATAAGTGATCATTGCTATTTTTTATTTTACTTTGTTTTAATATATAATTGCCATTTAATACCAAAAAGTATTAGTTAAAAAGTTGATTTGTTTGGTTATAACAAAAGTGGTTCAGTTAAAGTACAACATTTTCTATTTACCTATTCTTTAATTTATTTATAAATATTTTAATTTTTAATCAAGTTCATAATCTTTACAAACTTCATGAATCAGAGTTATTTTCAAGTGTTTATTTATATCCATTATATGAATTAAAGAGCTCAAATATTTTTTATTGTAATGCATTCAGTTTTAAAGCTATATTTCTCTTTAATGTTAAAAATATAAAAAAGTTAGATTTCTAAGCCTACACTAGTTTTGTATGATTGTTAATTTTAAGTTGATACAATTCAGGAGAGTTTTAATTTTTCAAACACTGCAAGTAAAATTTTTGCAACTGAAACTAAGAAATAACTTGTATCATTACAATATGTAATTTGTAAAAACACTTTTTGTTTTCAGAATGCTTAAGTTTACATAATAATTGCTGAAAACTTAGATTAAAACTTTTGACATCATGACTTTATAGAACTATATAAATTCGTTAAGTAAATTTCAATTAGACAAATCAATTTGTCACTATTATAACTTTGCTTACAAAAAGTAATTTAGGCGACATTAGTTCAAAAGTAGTTTAATATTTGAAGTATACATGGCGGTTCAATAATTGATATATAGAATATTTGTTTTCCTTTAAACTTGTTATATAACTCTTTTATTTTACAATACCTTTAGAGTTTCTATAAATTATGTTAAGGATGAATATAAAACAAAACTACTAAACATTACCAAAAGAAACACTGTTTCAAATTAATTATAAAACTTATTATCTTTAGTATGAATTTTGTATAATAACATTAATATTTTAAAGAATTAGATGATAAATGTTAAAGTTTATTTGAGCATATATTATTTTTAAAGCACTTGATTTAAAATCATGAGAAAATTGAGTAGTGTAAGTTTTTATTTAAGCTTTATCAAGATATGCATTTGAAGATTTTATTATGTTTACTACAAAGTATATTAAACATTTAAAACATATTATGATTTTGATAATTTTTTTTAGAAATTCCACCAGTTTTAGTTTAATAAATGTTTAAATTAAAATTATAAACCACATAACAAATTGCACAAATTAAAGTTTAATTTAGATTTACACGAGTTAACACCAGTTCAAACTACTGAGTTACAAAAACAGAAATAGATAAGTAAAACTATTCAATATTAACTTGATTTTGTTACATAATTTTTGCTTTATTTTCATCTGTACATAAATCATTGACGAGTTAAATAATCATCTTAATGTTAAAAATAATTATTATGGCATTAATCCGATTGTATTTATATATATTTTTAACAGCTAAACAGCTTAGCATTTCTTACACTGATTAGTAAGTATTATATTTCTTATGTGAGAGAAATTAAAAGAAAATGAAAACAAAGAATTTTAAGATTAAAGGTTGACCTTTTTCAATTGTAAATGAAGTCAACTAGACAGCTGAAGGAAGTTGTACTAATTTATTGTTTTATTCTTCTTACATTGAAATTGTAAATTCAATGTTAATGTTTTTAAATTATCAATTAAACTAATATGTAGTTAATAGTAAAGCATAATAAAACAGCTATTTTTAAATGTTAAACTATGTAAAAATTATATTTAGATAGGTAATTATTATAAGCCACATAATAAGATAAATAATAAATATTCTTTTAAAAAATTGTCTGGAAAATATTTCGCACAATTATTTTTAAAATAACTTCTTGTAACTTAATTAAAACATATTTTAATACAAAAATAAAAGCATTTGACAAACTCCAGATGCAAGGTCAACAGAATTTCAAACCTGTGTATATTTTTTATGAAGCTATTTATGTATATAAAACTTTATTCTAAACAAAAATCATCATTATATTTGTTCGATTATTATAACGCTAGTTTTTATACATTTAACTACGCATCTGTGTTACAAAGAATTGTTCGTATAAAATATAATAAATTATATATCAAATTTAAAATAAACTATTGCCGGTTTAAGCTGTACAAAACTTAAAGTTTAAATAATGATACAAAGCAATGTTTAAACTACAAATTTATTATTTTAATTGAGTATAGTATTTGTTTTTGAAAAGTAAAACGTAGTTTAAGTTAATTTTTTTGCAGACATTCAAGTTAACTTTCTAAGCTTTCTGATACTAATGTGTAAAAACTTAAACTGCGCTTAAAATCTTTATCAAATAAACACTCATAATCATTTGAACAGCAAAACTTAGAACCCGTAACAATATACCTAGTTTGTATATCAAAGTTAAATTTTTTTTTTGAAATATTATTATTTATCATAAAAAATTCAATGTCACTAATTTGACTAAATGGAATAAAATTTATACAATAACTATTATTTTTGTTACAAACTTTACATTTATTACTACAAATGTTATCTAATTTAAGGTTTTAAAATTCTTTATTACTTATTAAGCTAAAAATTATTTTCTGTACAAAACATTAAAACAAAAAAGGTCAGGATGGATAAACTAAAAGAAACAATTTGGAAAAAAAATTACAACATTTCAAATGTGACCATTGGCAACATATTTCATAATATATACAAAAATTTTAAATACTTTCTTTACACACAAAAGAAATATAAACTCTTATATAAACAGACATTAAACTACTGAAATTTCTCTAAATAAAATAACAAATTCCCAATTAATAAGCTAGATTATTTAAGTCTGAAATATTTCTAATAATAACTGTATCTGATTCCTCTGTTTCCTTATTCTTTCATTCTTGTACACGTTTTTAATACTATAATCAAGGGACGTAGCTTGGTAGTTTTCTACAAATCTACAGAAATGTATACTTATGTGCAAAAAAGCTTTCTTTTATTTCAGCTTGAAAAGACTCAGCTAGTATTCATCCATACTTAATTATGCACTCCTGAGAGATAATTTTGTCATATATGTACTATTTAGCATTTTATGGTCAAAAAAATTAAACAAATTACATACATCCAAATTTCAACATTTAGCTTTTAAAAGCTTTAATTTGTCATAAAAGCTGCATTTCAAAACTGATTCTAATGGAAGCTGTAGCTTCAAAATTACAAATCATACAATTATATGTTACAAAAATTTGCATAAATTGTAGTTACTATTGACTATATTAAATGTGTGATATTGAAAACAATATAAATATTTTGAGTTAAATTGTGATTTTTTATACTTATTTTAATGAATGTTGTCTAGGTTTACAGAAGTTTCATGACATAAAGAGTCATAGGGGATATGGAGCTAAATAAATTACATTGTATACAGTTATCACTCGTACTTCATCATTCCATTTTTGATGTGTTAACATAATTGAATATTTTCAGATTAAGGATGTGTTATTTCGGTATACTATCAAAATCCACCCGCGTTCAAAATCCACCCGATCAAAATCCACCCGCGTTCAAAATCCACCCGATCAAAATCCACTCGGTTCAAAATACAACCGATCAAAATCCACCCGATTCAAAATCCTCCCGATCAAAATCCACCCGATCAAAATCGACCCGAGTTAAAATCCACCCGATCAAAATCCACAAGGTTCAAAACCCACCCGGCCAAAATCAACCCGGTTCAAAATCCATCCGATTCAAAATCCACCCGATCAAAATCGACCCGAGTTAAAATCCACCCGATCAAAATCCACCCGATCAAAATCCACCCGATCAAAATCAACCCGGTTCAAAATCCACCCGATCAAAATCAACCCGATCAAAATCAACCCGGTTAAAAATCCACCCGATCAAAATCCACCCGGTTCAAAATCCACCCGATCAAAATCAACCCGACTCTAAATCCACCCGTTTCAAAATCCACCCGATCAAAATCCGACCGGTTCAAAATCCACCCGATCAAAATCCACCTGATTTAAAACCCACCCGATCAAAATCCACCCGATCAAAATCCACCCGATCAAAATTCATCCGAGTTAAAATCAACCCGAGTCAAAATCCTACCGACACAAAATCAACCAAAGTCAAAATCCAACTGAATCGAAACAAGCACCTTGCTTTATTTCTTTCTTTTTAAATCAAGTATCATTTTAACAAATCTCACCACTCTAAAGTACCAATCTCAAATAAGTTTTTTTAAAAAAGACTTATAAAATCTTGTATTTTTGTCCATTATAAATTGACCTAAGAATAAAAAATCTGTACTACAGATTGAACTTATTATGTGAGGTTTTTTGAGTTTTTATTTGGTATTTTTGCTTATTATAAGGAATTTTTGACAAAAATATCTTTGTTTTTTGATTACTGAATGTAATTTTGAATAGCTACAGCCGGCAAGCAGCTTTTAAAGGAATAGTTGTTTTTGATATAAGCATAACTATAAGAGCTAATAAAAGTTAAACAACGTCAGGATAAATAAATTAAAGTTTTACTATACGAATATGACTATGTTAAAAATTTTAGAAAACTGAAGGATGTGCCAGAAAAAATAATCTTGTATTATCTTAATCACAATTACACGACAATAAATTATAATTTACTGTTTCTAGGTATAAAATTTAATAATTTAGAACTTTTAAATAATTTTTAAACAAATACGTCACAAGATATAATTTTTATAAAAACTGAGTATTACAAGTGAAAGCTACCATTTATACTACAAATTAATCCATTTAATTCAGGTGTCAGCAAACTGCGGCCCTCGAAGTGTAAATATGTGGCCCTCGAGCATGTAAATTTGGTCCGCTAAACAAAAAAAATTTGAATTGAAATGTTCAAAAAAAAAAAAAGAAATTATAATAGTTTGTTTTTAAGTTCCTGAATATCATTTAAAAAATCACGCTTTTAAAGTTAATTTGTCTACTAAACAATTTGTTATAACAATAGTTGTCTTTACCGTTTAAATTCGTTATAACCAATATAAAATTTTGTTTAATTTTAATATTGTTTCATTTTTAATTAAATTACTTAAAATTTCTTAAACTTCAACAAATGGACTTTTTTATATGAAGATTATATTTAAAAAAAGTAGTGAGTAAATAATAACATTTCCATTTATATGAATTAAAAAATATCAATTAACAATATAATATTGAACAGTATATAATAATTTATTTTACTTAATTACAATTTCTATGCAACTTTATATTTATAAAAAAAACATAAAACGTTTACAACTAATTAATTAAAAACATGCAGTTATAGCTTTTAACTTAAATTGTCGGAAATTAATTAAAAAAAATTTATCGCATGTAAATTAAAAGTTTTAGATTAGAAAATTTTCGATTTAAATTTTAAACGTTAACCAAAAGAGATTAAATTTTATAAAACCACTCAATTAATCAGTTTCAAAACTGGCCTTAACCTATATATAAAATTAATAATACGATTGTTTAAGTTGATACAGTCTGTTATAAAAATTCATAAAAATAACTTATACTTGAATTTGAACTCTCTTGTCTGAAATACATAATTTTTTTAATGAACATATATAAAAATAGAAAATTTTAAAAATAAATTAAAATTGTTATAATTATTTTTTCGTAATATTTGTTATAAATATAGTGTCATTTCTAAAGAACTCAACTATTTGTTTACTACTACAATTCTAAAGTATATAATTTCCCTAGCTCAAGTCTATCTACTAACTTTTTTAGTTGCAATTTACAAGCTATTTGAGCAAATTCAATGAATTGTAGAGTCTATATTTGTTTTATGTAAAGGACTTTAGAATTCATAGAAAAATGTTTAGCTTTTTAATTTGTACTATTAGTTAAAAACTAGCAAATTAAGTTGTTATCTAATTAAAAATAACTTATAACTTTAGTTACTTTAGACGAAACAATTTTTAGTTTTTTCAAAAATAGATGGTTTATAAAAAACCATTTAATAAAATAAAATGTTTATAACTTAAACACTTTGAAAAAAAGATAATAACAGCTAAAATTATTGTATAAATTAAAAAATATAACTAAAAAAATATTTGTAACAAAAATTAGATAGAAAACACTAAAATTGTTTTAAAACAGTTATTGATTTCTTAAATATTCCTCAGTTATATATTTAGTAAATTAGTTTCTGTATTTTCATATTAAAATATATGGTCTGTTTTTAAAAATTACTAATAAAAGAACCGTCAATAAATTGTTTACTAAACGACAAATAAAAGCGCTCAAAATATTTGGTCCTAAGTCCTCTTGCACGAACAAACCTTAAAGTTATCGAGTCGCACACCAAAAATATCTTTTAACGTCTTTTCCACGTCGAAAACAATAATGTTTAAAATATAATTAATAGGTGATAGGTTTTCCAAATTTAAAAAAGGATTTTTATTTTATTATCACGTAGCAATTTTATCTATTCTTTATCTATGTTTTATTTTTTATAAACACTGTTAGTTGAAATTTTTTATATAGTAAAATATTGTACGTAATACTATTTTGAATTTTAAGTAAAGCACAAAACACAAAACTTTTTACATCAAAAAAAAAAGCTCAAAAACTTTAGATTAATATTTTAATTTTCTTTTTGTAACATTTTATTATCATTTGCAAAAATTTACATTCTTTGGTATTTGATTTTTGTAACTTTCTTTAGTTTAATAAATGTTATTAAAGATTCTTCTATTTTATAAACTTCTATAGTATTGATATTTTAATTTACTATGAGTTATCCTTAGTAATTATTTTTAGTTATTTATGATTGACTTTGGGAAATTAAATTAGAAGGAAGTTTAAATGGATTAAAACTGAGCGTAATTATTATTTTATTTTTTTTTAACTTCTTTTTTTTAAAGTAACACCAACACTACTAACATAAATAAATTATAAACATTTTAAATACTTGTAAAGCTACTATGAATATTTTTTTAATGCTGTTCAGATATATTGTTTAACTTATTTTTTTAATTATTTTATTAAATAAATTAAAATTTCTTTCTTTATAAATATTTACTCTTTTTTATACCATTAGTTGTTTAAACATATAACTTTTTTCACTATTACAAAATATATTGGAAATTAATTCTTATTTCGAAAAAAAATGAACTCGGGTTAATTTTGATCGGGTGGATTTTGAACCGGACGGATTTTGATCGGGTGGATTTTGACTCGGGTTGATTTTGATCGGGTGGATTTTAAACTCGGTGGATTTTGATCGGGTAGATTTTGAACCGGGTTGTTTTTGATCAGGTGGACTTTGACTCGGGTGGATTTTGAACTGGGTTGATTTTGATTAGGAGGATTTTGAAGCGGGTTGATTTTGATCGGGTTGATTTTGATGTGGGTGGATTTTGAACTGGGTTGATTTTGATCGGGTGGATTTTGATCGGGTGGATTTTGACTTGGATGGATTTCGATCGGGTGGATATTGAACTGGGTTGATTTTGATCGGGTGGATTTTGACTCGGGTGGATTTTGACTCGGGTGGATTTTGATCGGATTGATTTTGATCGGGTGGATTTTGAACCGGGTTGATTTTGATCGGGTGGATTTTGAACCGGGCTGCTTTTGATCGGGTGTATTTTGACTCGGGTGGATTTTGACTCGGATGGATTTTGATCGGGTGGATTTTGACCCGGTCGGATTTTGATCGGGTGGATTTTGAACCGGGTGGATTTTGATCGGGTGGATTTTGACCCGGGTGGATTTTGATCGGGTGGATTTTGACTCGGGTGGATTTTGATCGGGTGGATTTTGAACGCGGGTGGATTTTGATCGGGTGGATTTTGATCGCGGGTGGATTTTGATTGCGGGTGGATTTTGAACGTGTCCCGTTATTTCAGATGTTTTAATTTTTGCAGACACGTAACTTTTTTGATCTAGCTACGTCCCTGCTATAATCTAATGAATTAAATTTAGCTTTAGTATTTTTTTCATTATTATATATTTAATTTTTTATTAATATTTCTGAGTCTTACTAAAATAGAACTTTTAATTCTTTAATTTTTACTGTCCTATTTCACTAATTGTCTTGCTGACTCAATATCTTCCTCAGACAACAGAGGATCAACTTTTCCATGACCTTCATTGCAACCTCAACTCTTGCAAATTTTCATTTTTAATAAATGGAACCCGTCTGATTTTAACATTTTAATTTTTTAAATGTAGTCTATTTGTATTATTGAATTACTGATTTCTATCTTCATTCCTTAAGTAGATCATTTAATCCCTCATTATTTAACCTAAAAGCTTTTACCTCCTTCTTGATCTTTAAAAAATCTGTATATTTTGTAATAGAAAACTGTATATTTTGCATAGAAATATACATTTATACTTTATTTTTTAAAGTCAAGGACAGTTATAATGTCAATTTTTAGATATGTAACCAGTGAGATAGATACTATTAAATATTGTAAAGAATAACTTTCATCTTAATACGTAAACTATCAAGATTGTAGTAAACAATTTCAATTTAATATGTTAAATATTATTCCGCATCATAAATTTAAGTATATATTTCTAGAACTGTTTAATATACAAGCAAACATTAATCTATATTATGAAACATATTAATAAACATACAACAAAGTAATTTAGTAAAAAGTAAGTAGTAAAAGTTGTACAGTGAGTAGTTAGATCAAACTTTTTAGTGCAACCTGGCATTCAAGTTTCAAAAATTTATATTTATTTTTAGAGTTCCTAGAAACGTACACTACAAAATCTATTGTATAATTATTTTATTTAGTTAATTTTAATCATTGACGTTTATCCAGACTTTAGTCCCTCCACAATTTTGAATTCTTGGTACTTTAAAACACAATTTAGACCTGAAATACAATAAAATACAAATAAGTTTGTTTTATTTTTTTTTCTAATCAAGTATAATATCATATTTTATATATAATTTAAAGTTGTTATAATGAATTTTTCAAAACTTAGTTTATTAAGTACTAAACAAATCTTGAGTTTTGTTTGTTTGTCAAGATATGTTTATGCTTTAAAATTATAAAAATAACTATATTTTGTTATTTTAACATGCTTAAAAAGGTCGCCATTTTTTGCCAACGAAACCTGGTTGTAAAAAAAATATATAATTTACACATATTTATTTCTAAATTTCTTAATCATATAAAAATATTGGTCGAAATGATGTTTCATCATGTTTTATCAAGAAATTTTACTTAAAAACAAAGTTCATTAAGTAAATAACATCGAAAAATAAATCTTAGTAATTTTGAAAGTTTGAACTGGTGTAGACCAGTATAAGATTCTAACTTTACAAATTTTGTCAATTAAGTAAAACATAAATAAACATTATTTATTGTTATAAAATTTTTAAAAAGTTTATCGTTATTATTTTTAATTTGGCAATATTTACTAGGCACACACTATTGTATTTCCATACTAAACTTTATTTTAATCGTAAAAAATCAGAATTGTAATTTTTAAATTTTGATTAGTTACAAAATACAGTGTACATAACCAAAGTATCTTGTAATGGTATATAATTATAAGGTATTCTATGTTTGACTCTAATTTATTGTATTTTGTTTTAGAACTTTTGACAGCTATTGAAATATACTAAAAAAAAAACTATTTTGATACACATACTTTAAGTAGCTATCAAATTATAAGGGACATATTTAATAAGAATAGAATTAACTAAGCTCAATTAACATTTTAAAGATTGAAGCAAAACACTACAATTAACAAAAATAAAAGGAACAATATAATTTAATTAAGATAATTCACGACTATTGTCAACAAAGCAACTACATACAGTATTTACTTAGACCAAATTTATATTATACACTTTATTTTTTACCGTTCAAAAACTAAGAGCTATATTATGTTCAAAATGTCATAAACATGGTAAGCAATTAAAAATGTTTTTAATTTACAGTGAAATTTTTTTGTTAACCTAAACAAAAGTTTTTTTTTTTCTAAATTTTTTTTTGTGATGCCTATAGGTATTAACAAAAAATGTTTGATATCGTTTTAACTATTTAAACAAGAATCTACTAGTATAGAATGAAAAATATTTATTTATTCAGTTTAAACTGGTGTAAACCGGTATTCAAGTGACACAAATTATATGGATATTTTTTAGCATTGTATTAACAAATTTATAGAATTTTCTTTTTATAATTGTTTTAGAGACATTTTACAGAATTTAAACTTTTCTTATTAAAAAAAAACAATGATTAACATAATATTACATGTTCAGTACATAATCTCTAGATATTGAGACTTACTTAAGTTAAAGTTTTTTAAAAGCTTGATCCTAGAAATTTTTCAAGCAATGTCGAGCTACTTAAGAGAATTTGACACAATTCAAGGCAGAATCATTTGAAAATCAAACCAAGCAAAAAACGTCTTGCATTGCAGTATAAACTGAAATTAATTTTATCTCAAAACTGATGTGTGTTAATTGTGCTGAGTCAACATACTTTTTTTTAAAACTTGCAGAAATATGAGATTTAATGTATCGGTAAATATCAAAAACATAAAAAAACGTACTCTACGGTTTAGATTAAAACTAAACAGCTTCTACCAAAATAATAACAAGTTAAGAAATTATTTAAATCAAGTGTTACTTAAATTAGTAAACTTTATTAAAAACATCTAGATCAAAACTTAAAAAAATGTATTTCTTGTATTCTTACAGATTTAAAACAAACTTTACAATGTTTTTCTTTTCTTGTAAGTAATGTACTAAATTTATTTATTTTGATTACTAAACAACTGAAAGTTATAGCATAAAGCTAGATGATACCATGTACAGTTTTTTTTGAACGATTTACTGCGCAACAAGTTATTAAAAGTTTTTGAGTTAGCGCAGTAAAATTAAATTAATTTTAGAAACAATTTACAATGTCATTTATTTTACACAGTTTGTATATGCAAATACTAATAAACTTTTTGCTATTCTAAAATTATTATTTCCACAACAAAGAACAAGATCATAGTTTCGACACTTTGGAAGCTTGTTTAACGAAAATTCAAACTTGTAAAACTACTAGTTTACATCAGTTTACTCGGGTTCAAAGTTTTTATTTAAAAAATGTATTAATTTAGCTACAAATTTGAAATTTGTATTAAAGGTCGTAACAGTTTTCACATCCATTTGTAGAAACTTATTTTTTTAGATTAATGATGCAAGAAGTATAAAGCTATCATAAATGATATTAATATAAATGTTTGTCATACAAAGCTGTTTTTACAGCTAAAAAAAAATAAGAGGGTTATACAAAATATTATTTTTATAACAATTTATAATATAGACGTTTTTTCAACTAGTTGCTTGTAAAATTGTCATTCATGCATTATCTGTTGACTAAACTTTATGATAAAAATGTGTAACAAAGCAAATGAATGATTATTCTTTTGAACTTTAAAATACAAAAACTTTTAGCTAGTCTAGCTGAACTTTATTTTTAACTAAATGAAGGTTTCAAGGAAGCAATTTGTTGTGGTGTTAGAAATATATCAATTGAATATGTACTCAGTAAGCTTTTTAACTTTACTGATTCTATAACTAGCTAACTGTGTTGAAAATAGATTTTTATATACTACGTATAAATTTAACAAAATGCTAGAAAGTAATTTATATACAAGTGTATATACGTATAGATGTATAAATTTTCTGATTTAAGTTAAACCTTTCTTTTCAACAGAAGTATATTATGTTTTGAACAAATGAAAATTTTGAATTACATCTTATTGCACGTCAGTAAATATATCGTGTAAAATATACCATAACAAAAAATTTAAATTTTGTTGATTCGTTATGCTGACGTTAAATATGCAGCCTTTTATTTACTACAAAGTAAGGTAATTAAAAGATGATAAACTGATAAGGTGTTAGTTTTCTTTTTTAATACTGTTATAAAACGCTTAAGAATGTTAAAAATAGCTATAATATATGTTAGGATAAAGAGAAACATTTTTTTTTTAGTTATAAGTATAATGTTTTTATTTATCATAACATTTTTGAACATGTACGCCAAATATAATATAGTTTAGTAATAGTACGAAATCAAAAGTTCAATATTTATTTTAATATAATTTCTTCATGACTATTTAACTATTAACAATCATAACTGGTGGACATTTCTTTTAAATTCGATGCAATATTCTGCAACTAAAATTTCTAAAAAAAATGTAAAATATATAGTAGATTTATTTTAACAATTCATATATGATGTACAATTTTGAATTTTTAAAGCTATTCTTAAGCTATTAAATAAAAATTAATTGAATTTACTTATGTACTGTTTTTTTGATGCTATTTTTAACAAAAAGTAATTAAAGCACTTTAAGTTTGCTCATTGAAAGCTGTATTAATTTGTTTTATGAGTAACAATAAATTTTAATTTCAATTAGCTTATATTTACAGAAATTGGAAATTTTGTTGCTAGTCTAAACTAATTAGGTATTACAAACCTTCTATTATGCATACAACAAACAAAAAAATGTTTATTAGCTAGTGACAAATGATTAGAATATGGATAATGGTTTACTCATAAAAATACTAACGACATTTAATTACAATATTAAAGATTATAAATGCTATTTTAGTCTACTTTATAAACCAGACAAGAAAAATAGAGAAATGTATCTATTAAAAAAAGAAAGACAGAATTTTATTATTAAAACACTGTTTCAAAATTGTAGGTTACTTTTATAAATAACTCAAAATAAATAAAACTAAATAATAATTTAAGTTTTAGTGAAAAATACTTTAAAACTTTAAATAAAATGATAACTTATAAATAATTAAAAAAGTTAAGTATTGTTACATAATAAATATACTAAAAATAATAACATTTCTTAAGAAAGTCTAATATAAACTTTTAGATTTACAAACTCTATATCTAATATATTTACAAGTCTATTTCTTTTTTTTGCAATTACACAACTCATTGGTTTAACTTATTATCTAAAATTTAACATTTAATTTTTAGACAACTAACATTAAAACGTTGTGAGTTATGCTTTCCAGTACATCATATTTAAATTTAAAAGTTTTTTAAACAGAAAGGAACTTTCATTACCCGAGAAACTTTATTTAGATGCAGTTTTAAGAACTTAAAGAAACTTCTATACTATTTGAACCATTTACATTTTAAACGTTTGAACGGTATTGCAAACTTTTTTTTAGTTAAATATACTAATATATTCAATTGAATGAAAAAAAACTTTTGTTTAACAACCATTTGAATATGAAATTTTATTTTATTAGTTTTTATATTGTAAGAACTTTAATACTATCGAATATGACAATCAGGAAAACAAAAAAATCAGATAAAATACTTTGTTATTAACATCAATTATTATTGATAAGTATTATCGGTTAATATAAATCATACAGATAGGTTTTATAAACTTACAACTTTTATAATCTTTTGTGTTTAGAAACATTGAAGTCATAATGAAAATAAAAACCTAATATTCAAGACATTCATAGTTTTTTCACTTAAATTAACTTATATTCAGAAAGCTTGTGTTTTGTTTGTAAAGAAATATTCTGTATATTTAAATATACTGCAGAAATTTTTGGTAAAGATGCATAACAGTGTTTTATTACGACATGCTTTAGTTTACAATAAGAAACCTAACTATCTATACATAATTATGAGAGTGATAGAAAGTTTGAACCGCTGTAAACCCATATAAATTATCAAATTATTTTTTTTATTATTGTATGAACTTTTTTTTTTACTAATGTTTTAGTGATGGTATTTATTTAGTATAAAAGATGTTGAACTAAATGTTTTTATTGTTTTAGTCAAATACATTTTACTGGATAAAGCTGCTTTGTACAGCTGAAAATTATGACCAAATAAATAAATATAAAAATTTAAATTTCCTTAAATTTATCTAAGTTTTGAAAACGAAAATTGTGACTTTAAGATGATGACGTCAATGCTAAAATTTTGAATTTTAATAAAAACTAAAATTTTATACAATTAAATATATAATAATGCTACAAGTAAAGATATGCTTACGATAATTTTTAAGATAAAATTTTCTAAATAAAACGTTTATTGTTAAATATAGTTGTAAGCTATATTTACACGACATAAAACAATATTAGTTTCTTTCTTTAGTTTCGTCAAAAACTATTTTATAATTGACGTCAACTCATTGAATAATTTTTAAATAACTTAGGAATAAATTAATTTAAGTTTTTTAACTTTTGTACTTGTAAGCTACTCGTTAGTAAAGCAGTCAGTTTACTACGTACTAGGAGACCACAAATTTAAAACTTTAAACATAACTAAATACTATTATAAATCATTAATATATTATTGTAGTTCTCTTGAAGACCACGCAGTGTCTATCAAGAGACTTGTACCTTTTGGTTAGGAATCTTAATGCATTCAACAGAATAAATGCACTCGAACAACAATGACGATCTCATATCATACTTTATTTGCATATCTTACTAATATATTAAGCATTTATTTTTCATTCAGAAAAATAAATTTAGTAACATATAAAATTTTATTTTATGTTAATTAGTTTATTTAACTTAGTAAATTTACTTTAAATCTTCATAGTTATTCTTTAAGTTTTCAAAAATATTAATTAAAACGTTCATTAAAATCCAAGTGAGACAAGTTCACTGGAGTATACAATAATAGCAAAAAAACAGTATCATTTCTTTATTAAACTAACACATGTTACTGTGTTTTATTATTTTTAATTTATAAAACCATTTTTGTAAATACCAAGCTTAAAGTTCAATTTTTATTGATATTATTTTAATTAATTAATATTAATGCTCTTTTATAAGCTAAACACTTGAATTTAGTTCATGTAGCTTTGTTTTGAAACTTAGCATTTATTAAATAAATATTAAAAACAATGAGTCTGTGGGTAAAGTTAGATCTTATACGTAAGAAATAAAGAAAATATTATTTTGCTTAACATAATAAAATATAAACTTAATGAAATTTCTAGTTAAAAGAAGTATATAAGTTTAAACAGTCAAGTTATTTTAATAAGTAAAATCATTAATAAATCTAAATCTATATATTTTTTGACTTTTTTTATGCAAATTTTACATCCAGATTAGACTTAAATAATCTTTTTAACAACAAATATTCTCAAAATAACCTAGGAGTTATTAAAAAATCTTTCGGTTATTGACTTCCACACCATAGATTCATTTAGCGTTTTGTCCAGATAAAAGATTTGTCCAAAAACAGATATTTGGTGTTTTTTGTAGATTTGAATGTAGTTAAATTGCTAGATAACTATTTTAAACAATAAATAGCGCAATATTAAAAATTGTTTAGCCTGTATTTTATATCAGATAATTTTATTCGTTTATTGTTTTTATTAAGAGTTTGTTTTTTACATCGACAAGTTACATTGTAACAAAAGTTTTTGACATAAGTAATATCTCATGTGCGTAAATGAAAAACAAAATTATTATGTAAATAAAATATTTTATAGTTAAAAAAGTTTGTAACATATTATGTGTAGTTTATATTAAGTCAAACTAAACTTCAAACTTCAGAAACTTAATTTTGTTATAAAATTTTGTAGTGATAAAAAAAATGATTTTTTTTTAATTTAAAATTTATAAAGCTAATTACCAGGAAGACTAACACTTATAATTAAACTAGTTATAATAGTTGTAATTATTTTTTTAAGTTTATACTGCTGGTTTAACAAAAATAATTTTGTTATAATGTTTATAAAACGTAGTCAAAACTAACGTCAAAAGTAGAAAAAGAAAACAAAAATTTTTAGCATTTTAAACTTCAGGTATTAACATTTAGGAAAATAACTAATTCAAGTTACTGTGCAATAAACTTTAGAAACATTTTTGCATAACAACTTCTATATTTTTATTCGTAATTTTTATAAAAAGCTACTTTTTATTTTTAAATTAATAAAATATAAATTAAGTTTAGTAGACTAAACTCAAAAAATAAAATTTTAAGTATCAAAACTTTATTTCTTTATTTGTTTTTTGTTGATTTTAAAACTCAAAAGTATTTTCTTAATTTAATTACATTAATAATATAAAACAACCAAAGTAAAAAAAAATTGTAATTTTAATTTTGTGGTCTCGAAGACTTTTACTTATGAGACTTCACTTGCGACCGCTAAATACATTCCGCTCTAAGTTTAACGTAAAAGTAGTATTTATGTGATAGAAAGATATCAAGACCTAAAACCCTTTTCAATTTTACAAAAGTTACAAATAAAGTAATCAATCAGGTCAATCTATTCTTCAAAATTTTAACGAGTAAAAACTCGTAATCTTTATATACGTTTATGTGTTAGGAAACAACTTTGTACTAAAATGCCAATATACCAAATACAAATTGGTGTTTTGTATTTAGTTATACTTATGAGGAAGACAAAAATTATTGTTTTTTGAAAGTTTTTATTATATTTCAATTGAGTTTTAATTTCTAAACACTTGTTTTAACTTTTAGTTTACCTTAATCTTAACTGACGCTTATAATGTTTATGTTAAACATTAAGATCTCCTATATATAATTGTTATTTTACTTGTTTTACTAATAACACTAAAAATAAATAACATAAGTTTTTCAATGTTTAGTATTTTTCAAACCGTTTGCGAATTGTTATGAAACTTTTTTTTATAGTTATTTATCTTGTTACCTTATGTTTTTATTCAAATGTGAAACACAAAAAACCAGATTGATACTTTGTGTATTTAGAGTTTTATTTTAATTTCGTGTTGATAAAAGTTATACTGAAATGTTATATTTTGTATCTAGTTTAATACGTAATTTATGCGTAAATCTTATGGATTTTTAATTAGAGAAATAGTATAATTTAGATTTTTTGTATATTGAAAATATTCTTTGATAATTGTTAAAGATTTTTTTTTTAATGCTAGTAAGCATATTTTTAAAAATTGTTTAACAATTGTGTTTTATTAATTTATTTAAATATAAGATATTGGATAAAGCCGCTTAAGATAGCTAAAAATTTAAACAATCACTATACTTAAACGTAACGTGGTATTCGATTTAATTTATTTAACATATAAAAATAAAAATTATGATTTTAACCTTGAGACACAGTTCAAAAATTTCTAGTTTTTATTGTAATAAAAGCCATAAAAATAGTAAATCGTTTCTATATCAGGTTTATTTTGTGTTTTATATTATTAGTCTAATTCTTTATTAAATGGTTTCATTTTTGTTTTATTGTGTATTAACTACTAAAAAAAACACTTTTATTTAAATAAACTAATCTAACAGATATAACTATTATCAATTATGTATTATCTATAACTTATAAATTTTATCAAAGCTAAAGTATACTTTTTTAGAACTATTTTAGTAAAAACATGTTTATTTAATTGGTACAAAACTGTTGAATCTTTTTTTTATAATTTCGGTATTTTTATAACCAATTAAAAAAAATATTAAAACTTGGTGTTTAGTTATCTATAAAAATGTTTTGTTTATAGTAAGTGACAAAACGAACATTACTGTCATTATTTTAATTAAGTTTAATCAATTTATTTAAAGTGCATAAAATATAGGTTAATTGTTTGTCGCATAACGTTTTATTTTAATGATTTTTACAATAAAATGTTTTATAAAAGATAATATTTTATTAAGTATAACTGAAAAGTAACATTTGACAAAAAAAAAATACAAAAATAAGTTTATAAACTCATAATATAAAAACCCAATATTTAAAACTTTAAGTTTTGCAACTAACAAAAGATATTTTCTTAGTTACGTTGTAGACAAAAGCAAAAAAAAATCTTTTTCAAATAATACTAAAATAATTTATTTTTACAAAGCTTGTGAGTTTAACTTAAATAGTTTTCTAACTTTGCCAGAAAAGTTTATAATATACTTTTAATTTAAGTTTAGTACGAGTTTTTGTACTTAACTAAAAATTAGCACTTTACTCTTCCTATACATTTATCTGTACCTTTTACGAATAACGTGTTTGTTTATATAAAGTGAACAATAATACAAGACTTTAAGTTAAATTATAACGTCCATTTATAATTATATTTTGCTTTATTTTTAAGTTACAATATTATAACTTTATGTTTCTACCTTAAATTTTTTTCAAATAGTTCTATAAACGTTTAAAATTTTAAGGTAAAAATTTATCTCTGTTTTTCCGAACTTAACACTATATTTATCTCTTATTAACATATAGAACAGTCATTTTAATATTACAAAATATTTTTATTTAACACAGTGATTTAAATTTTTGTACTGACTAAAGGTATTATAATATTAAAGCTAATAAAAAAATTACAGCCTTGTAAAACTTAATATTTGCGTGTATTTGTAAAAAAAAATACCAAAACTACAATTTATTGTTTTCTAAAATTTTTACGTCAAAAATGTAAATTG
Source organism: Thalia democratica (assembly GCF_965202585.1). Taxonomy (NCBI): domain Eukaryota; kingdom Metazoa; phylum Chordata; class Thaliacea; order Salpida; family Salpidae; genus Thalia; species Thalia democratica. Next base: position 101,879,688 of record NC_139166.1, on the reverse strand, counting down.
TTTCAAACGTATATGATGCTGAGAGTAAAAACTTTATATTATTTTTATTTCTTTGTTATAAGTAGAAAAAAGAAAAAATGTTTAGATTCAAAATAGTAAATGATATTGATATATACTATAAACACAAAATAATCCTAATAATTTGTTTTTGTTATGATATACAATAATTTAATATACTTTGGTAAATACAATGAAAATTAACACAATCTTTATACTACATAGTATTTATATGAAGTAAACAATAACTGTAAATATACCTAAGTTTCGGCGTATAAAATTTGTAGCTGTATAAACAGCCTCATAAAGTATGACTAATTGTTTATAATCGTTATTGCCAAGTAGTAAAAAAAGTTTTGAAAATTTGCATTATACGTTTTTATTTTGTACTCATTTAAAAACTTTCAACTTAACTAAACTCTTTTGGAGTTAAACTAAAAACGTTTTACAGTCTCAAAAGTTAGGTGATGTTCTTATTAATAAGGTAAACAATTTAGTTGTTTTTAATTGTGTTAATGTTGTGTTTTATATCTTTATACGTTTTTGATCATTTCAGAATAAGATTTTTAAACTACTTAAATTATTATTGTTTGAAGATTATTGCCAAAGAATTCCCCTAAAAGATAACATTTATTTAAACTTGAAGAATCGTATCAAACACATTGTTAAAAGAATAGTTATACTTAATAACTGTTTAGAACTTCAGTTTATGTTTAGTTAGATTTTTTATTAATCTAACTACCATAATTTTTGGTGTAGTTAATGTTAACTAAGCTCTTTAAAATAAAAGATGCTGTAAAAAAGAATATAAGCTAAAGTATGTACATATGTGTGTTTACTACAGATGAACATAACTGCTATTAAAGTTAAAACTGCATTAAAATGTTTAAACAAAAGTTCTATTGAATGCTATATATTTAGCTATTGATTGCGTTTTAAGGCGTATAAAGCTATGTACATTAGGAGTATTACAAAAAAAAATTATGTTTTTTATGTCATTATTTTAATAATATTCATTAGTTTACAAGCAACAACCGTTATTGTTCATAGTTTCACAATTAGAATGGTAGTATAAAGCTGGCTTAGCAGCACAAAAATAATTTAAATTTTAACTAATATTAGACTAGTGATTTTATCTTTATTTAATAAATAATTAAAAATTCAGGACTAGCTTTACATTGTAAACAAATTAGTTTGCAGGTGTTTTTAATATATTTATATATTTCAGAAAATACAAGCTTTTTGTTTAAACTATACTCTAAGTGCAATTTTAATTTAAAACAGTGATGAGAAGGATATTTTGTAAATGAAAACAAAGCGTTTTTTTGATGCTCATGTTAAAAATGAACTTCTGGTTTTAATCTAGGTATAGTAAAAATACGATACGCATTAAAGTTTTATTTATTTGTACCATACAAAAAATCCAACTAGTGTTTTGTATGACGTTTGTTAAATAGGTATAACTTTATGGTTTTGTTTGACAGCATTGTGATTATATTTTATTAGTTTAATTAGCTTAGTTGAAGTAAATAATGTTTAGATATTTGAATACGGAAGTTTGAAAATGTAAATTTTTTTTTTTATTACATATAGACATGTTTTGATTTATAGTTTAAAAAAAATTTTTGCTAGAATTTTAAAACTGGTTTAACAGCTACAAATTTTTAGAACCAGAAAATATGTCAATATTCTTTATAGTCATTAATAAAATACATTAATATATATGAATGTTAGTATTAAAAAAATTGTAAAAAAAAAGTGACAAAGGTTTATTTCAGTAGGGTATATATAAATTTTTTCAATAAATAAATACCACGACCAAAATTATCTCTAAAAATATTATCATCATTTTGAAAAGATATATTTTACTGCTATAAGTAAGTAAAGCAGGAATACTAAAATTTTAAGATTTTTTAAAATTTTACTTATGTAAATATATTCTAAGTTTAAAATTTAACTTGTTATAAAACTTTACAAATGTTTATTCTTTTTTAAACATAAAAATTACGATTGTAAACTGTACCAGCAATTGTAAAACTAGTTTAAATTAGACTTGTATTGCGAATTTAACAGAAAAATATTATATCAAACAAATACTTAACTGAAATCTATTAATTTTTATTAAAAAAATTAATTAAATAACAAAGTTACATTTTACAAACCACAATTCCTAAACTATTTAAGCTCGATGGATTAGTGAGCAACTCCTTATAGTTTTTAATAATCCTTATTTTAGTTTGCAGCTGTACAAACAGCAACTTTCAGTTTTCGTTAAACAAATTTATTTTCATTAAATGTTTTTTTAAAAACTAATTTATTTTACAGAAACAGTTTTATTTGTTGCAGTCAGCAAATTTATTAATATTAAGCTAAACATTTAATAAAAAGTATTAATATTAAAATAATTTCTGAATTATAAATATTAAATAATATTTATATGTTTAATAAACTATTTAAATTTGAAATATTTAATTTATAAGATTTAGTTGACAAGCAATGAAGAAATATATGTAAGTGTAATCATTAAAACCTGTATAACTTAAAATAACTTAAATTTTTAATAAATATCTTTTGTAAAAATTATTTCAAATTTTTTTTACTAAAAACTATATTAAAAAAACTTAGTAAATTTTGATTAATATATCTTTAAACTACATATAATAAACAATAAAATCCCTATAAAATAAACTATAAATTTTAATGGAAAGAATAGGTAGTTAATGTGTATGTCAGTAAAAAACAATATATACTATTTTATTTGAAAAAAATTGATTAGTTTATTTTATATTTGCCTTCTTAGATTTTAAAAACAAATGAAAAATTATTTATTAAAAATAACTATTAAATATAAATATTCGAATTCGATATTTAGTGATATACACTTAAGTATTTAGCAGTTTAGAAATTAAATTTATTTTTAAAATACTATTCAGCAAAAAATAAAGATTTGAATTTACATTAGAAACCAGAAAGCATACATAATTAAACTGTTTTTGTTGGTCGTTTCTATTCTTAGAAACAGTTTGAGGTATAGTAATTTTTTGTAGTTATACAACAAACTTTAAACTACTTTTGCATTTGATATGAAAAATTTTTTAACTACCTTTTTTATAACATTAGAAAGAAATATCAAGTTGTTCTTCATTATAAAAACAGTTTTGTCTTTATTAGTATTGTTAATGAAGATAGTAATAATAAGTAACTCGAAATTTCAACATATCAGTTACGTAGGTTTAAGTTTGTTTTATATTAATACTTTTATAGTGTTAAAACAGAAAAAGATTTTTAAAATTTTGATTAATAGTTAATTAACTTATATAACTTTAACAAGTACTTTATTAATTTTATTTTTAAGTTTTGAGTACATAATTTGTTTATTTAATTAAGTTTTTTTTAGCTATAAAAAAGTTATCACTAATTTAAAAGAACAAAAATGTAAAACATGTTTTCTATCTTTAACTTCTTTATTTTATGTGTTAAGTGGTAACAACCAGAAGTAATTGAAAAATTCAAATGCTATTTATTTATACCACAAGCCAGCTATTCTTATTTGTAAAACAACGAAAATTAACATGATTTTACTTTTTTTCAAAGTAAGAAAATATAATAATACTTAAACTATGACAAATGAAATACACTAAGTTCTTGGATGTCTTGCAAACATTATATTAGTATGAATATTTACGCGTATTTAGATATCAACACATTATAATTATAGTTTATTGAACGATTAAAAAAGAGACCTGACACAAGAAAAACTTAAATTAAAATGTTTATAAGTTTTTCTTTACTTGTAATAATTATTCAAAGCAGCTTTGTTTTTTAGTCACGGTTTCTTGTGTTTTTACTTTTAAATTTATTAACTTTTTGTTTTTTTTATTTAAGTTTTCTGATTGTAACTTGTAAAAATTAAACTAATTATATTTTAAAAAAGCTTTTAAGAGTATAAATGATTTTTTATTTGCTAAGTTTGTTTAATGTAAATCGTAAAAACATTTTTAATTTAATTTAAAACAAAGTTAAAAACAATAAAATTTTGTTTTTATTCATTCATTAAATTTAAAAAAAACCTTTTGTGTTGAATATAAATTCACTATCTTAAAATAAAATAACTAAGTTTACTTAATTATAGATATTTTTAAAATTACTATAGATAAAACTATAGATAAAAAAATAAATAATTTTAAATTAGATGTGTATTAATAAAGTTATTGTGTTTAATGAAGCAAAGTATCTTGAATAAAGTCTAATTTATTCTTAATGTAATACATAGAAAATACTAAAATCAAATAGATTAAAAATACTTAATAAAAGATCCTACAAGCAAAGAAGCATTAAGTTAAACTATGATTGAAATTTATCAAAAAGGCATATAGAAACTAAATTACAATTAATTATAATGTACAAACATCTTTTAATGATGAAATTAAAATAAATCACAATATCTAGTAGCTAGGTTTTACTATAGATTTTGTTTGCTTTAAGTTTAAATTAGTAGTGTGCAACGTAATAGTTGTTTTTGTAGTAGTACTTTAAAACTGTTAAACACACAGTTAGTAAAAATGAACATACTTGTATAAAGTCTAGATAATCAATGATAACCTATAAAGCTATCTTTTTTAAGACATTTACTTAGTTAGTTTATTTTATGGAAATATAATCAAAGTTTGTCAACTTGATCCGTCACAAAATCTTTCATAAGTACCTGAATATTTACTAAAATCTTGAAATAGTGCTTAAAATAAATACAAAATGAAAAACATAAGTAATTGATTTTTTATAATTGAATAGTAACATTTTTAATAGTAAGATTTTATGTATTACCGTTAAACGACAATATTACATAAAACCATGTATTACCATCTCAAAATATATAGAATACGTTAGATAAACATATACAGTCTGAATTACAAAAGTAAATATAATTCTTTAAAGTTGTTTTATCTTAAAATATTAGAAGGTAAAAAAATGTTATCTAACTAGTTTTTAACTTAATCATATAACATCATTAGTTAACTTTTACTACTTTTTTGAGGAAGTTGTCATAAAATTAGTTGTGGTAATAAGTCGAATTATTTTTCATTTTTAAAACTTTTTATGATACTTAAATTTCAGACTTAACTTTTTACGACCTTATAAACACTGGAATGACTTCAATACTATCAATACTGTTCTCTTAAAAACGATAGTTCTAAACTTTTTGAAATAATTAGTATTTCATTTTCGTTTAACGAAAACGGTTCGTATAATAAATACTTTGTAAATTGTATAGTAAATATTACTAATATTGATTTTAATTTAGTAAATAATGTAAATATTTGATTATTTATAACTAACTTATTTTAACTTATAACTAACTTATATTTCTTAAAAAAGTCTAAGTTTTTTGTTTAAGTGAATTTAGGATTTAAGTTTGATATAAAAAATAAACAAGCAAACATCAAAGATATATCTTTATTTATAAACAAAGTACCAAACGCATAAAAAGTAATAATGAATTTGAACTTGATCAGTAATATATTAATTATAGCTATAGATAAAAAAATAAATAATTTTAAATTAGATATTTTAATTGATAACAATCAAAAGTCTTCAAATTTATATAATTAAAAACAAGTTATTTTTCTTTTAAAACGATAGTTAGTTAAAAATATTTGGCAAATAAGTTTGTACTATAAAAATTTAAACAAAATCTCAAATAAAGAATTAAAACAATATTCTTTTACATACTGATCTTACATTTTTACATAATTTGTTGAAAAACTTAAAAATTAAAAGTCTTGTTCAATAACGGCTTGAACAATAGTTTGCCGTTTTCTTAATTTGTTTTATATTTTGTTTATTTTTAAAATTTTCTTGTTAACAAAAATACAGTAGTTTTTTTATAATTTTTACAGTTTTATACTGTATATTATAAAGTTGTTTATACTATGTTTACTTGTTTATTTTTTATATCAAACTTGAATCCTAAAGTCTTTAGCATACCTTAAAAAATAAGAAAAAACGAATAGAAACATATCAAAAGTTTAAATAGTTTGGAAAAAAATAGTTTTATATATTTAAAATTAAAGTGGAGATGAATTAAGTTTGAGTAATGCTTACGTAAAATTTACTGCAAATTATGCACTTAGTTTATTGCAACTCTTATTTAATCTGCAATAATATCAATACTTGGTATAATATAAATCTTAAAAAATCTAAGACTAAACAGAAAAGGTTATATTGTTTAAGTTTATTTCTTTAGCAGTTAACATTCTTCAGTATGTTAAGAACACTATTGTTAATCTGCTAATGTTATGTATTTAAATTTAAGTTTTAATTTCATATTTTTACATCACTTTAAATATTTCGAAGAAATTTCAAAGCGTAATAAAAGTTTTCCTCAAGAGGCGTTATATTTTACTTTTTCTGCTGTTTTAAATGCTTCACATAATTTTTGTTTTAAACTTTTTTTTTTAATTATAAAACACTGTTTAGACCCAGTGCACATATTAAGAATAATATTTTATATAAAACATTAGCTGTATCATAATTGATAAACATACTCGTTTTAATTAATATTGATTTGAGTTACACATTATTTTCGACGTAAGAATCAAAAAAGGGCAAATGTTTGTTAATCGAAAATAGTTTAAATAAAAAAAAAGTTTATAATCTAAATTTATTCTTCTGAATGAAATGTCTCAAGTTTTAAAGCTGATTTTAGTTCAGCTATTGTATTATTTATGTATAATTAATAACCAAAATTAATATAAAGATTTCATCCAAGGACCTGATATAGATAACATTTTTCGGTCGTACACTAAAATAGAGTGTAATGTTTTATCCTAGACCTTAATAAAATCAAAAATTAAAACTAGAACGTAATTAAAACATTTTCAACAGCTTTCATTTAACAAAAGTTTTTAGCAAAAGTTTTTAACAACATAAACAAAACATTACAAAACAGTTTGATATTTCACAAAAAAAAAACAACTAAATTATAATCAACTTATCTATATTATCAAACTTGCTGAAGTTATTTGTGTTGTTTTAATGTTTAACAATTTTAGCTTTTCAAAAAAAAATATTTTACTGTTTTTAATTAGAATTACATTTTTTCTTAAATTATATATATATACTTTTGTTTACACTTTTTAGATTTATCTTTAAGCTCAACCATTTGTAATATTTTGAAGGTCTAACATATTTTTTATATAAATACATTTAAATATACTACTTATAAGGATTAGTTTTTTAGAACCGAAAAATATAAACTGCAGTTTTGTAAAAAATAATTGTTGTTAATATGTTATACAACATGTTTTAGCCAGTTCATGTACGTTACCTAAATAAACTTTGAACATTTTTATTACATTAGGAATACTAGATTACTGTTATTAACAAAAGTATTAAGTAAACTACAGTCATATTCTTCTGCAGCACTATACTCACAGCAAAAAAATGCGTGTTTTAAACGAGGTTTAATATTGAATGAAAAGAAGCTCAAAAACTTTTATAGTTTATTTCTAAAATTCTTAGGTACTTAAAGACTTTTCGTTTACTACACTTAAATGTTTAGTTTTAGTATAGTTGTTAATTCTATTTTAATGCACGACTAGTCTAGTTAAAAAAACTTATTATACACTTTATTTAAAAGTTTACATAAACTTTACATACACTTTATTTACAATAGAAATACTTTTACGTTATTGTATCTATACCTTGTTTACTTTTTATCAAATGCAGTATTTTAGGTAGTTTATTATAGATTTTAATAAAACAAATTGTTCCTTATTAACAATCATATTAAAAATGCTTGCAATCTTTTATAACTGAAATGAATAGAAAGTGTTTTAAAAACATTATTTTAAATTGTAGATTGCTTAAGCTATTGTTATGTAGAGAACTATGGTCCAGATCTGTACTTATCTAAGTTTTCATTTTATATTTTACCAAGTAAAATCTGTAAAACGTTAAAACATAATACTAATTGTATCTAAACTTATGTTCTTTCATTGTTTTATTCAAGTTTTCTACTTCAAGTAGTTTTCTCTATAAGTTCATAAAAAAATTTGTTGTAATGTTTTGTTTAAAAATAAATATTTATAAAATTTACGTTACTTTATAATTCTACATAAGTTTATGAAAACCACGTTGAACAATTTTTTTTTTTAAATATATTTATCAAGATTCTCTTTTCAATATTTTTAAATAGTCTTAAAACTTAACATAATCTAGTTAGTAAACTAAATTTAAGAGAAAAGTAAAACCTTATTTAGGTCGGAAGTGAAGCTTTTGTTTTACTTTTAATAAACTTGTAGTACATGCTTAAGTTATAAAACCCTCGTTTTATTGTTTTTTTAAACTTAAGTTAAAACATGAAAGGAAAACTTATTACAGTAACTAATTTTATTATAGTTATTTTACTAAACTATAAAAGATTCACTAATGAAGTAGTTTGTCAAACGTTTTAAAAAGTAATTAGATGATTGTATTTAATAACAAAGTAGTTTTCTTATGCGGTCATCTAAATTGTATATTAAAGTTAGTTTAGCTGTATTAATATAGTTTCCTAGGTTTTTTATCAAAAAGTTTTTCAAAATAAAATTTTCTACTTTTGTATTATAAATTGTTTTCATATATGCATTCTATGAATCTATCTTAAAATTAAATTAAAATAGTTTATAACAAATAACTTTGTAACTTATTTATTGAAATACTTGTTTTACTCATATATTTTATTTGGTTAGATAACTATTTTATATAGGAGTAAAAGTAAAAGCTGCATTTTTACAACAAAGGTCCAAAATTAAAAAAAAAATTTTTTAAAACAATGTATTCTAAAGCAGTAGTTATAGAATTAAAAAAAAAAAACTCATTTTTAAATTTTTTTTATAGTCCTTACCCATAATAAAATTGTTTTTGGCCTAGTATATAAACAAAGCACAATTTACTTTAACTGATCAAAAAAAAATTTGTGCCTTTTCGAGTTTTAGTTAAAACTAATTATCAAATAATGTTCTAATATTGGTTTTGTGTTAAGTTATAATCAATAGTGTGTTTTAGCCATCAAAATTAATATTACAATATATATTTAACATTGTTGTAAAGAATGATGGTTTTATGTGTTAAATGAATAAAAAAAATCTTTTTTTTGTTAATAGCATCAACATAACTAATTGACTAACAAAATAAATTTAATTAATGTCAGATTAAACTACAACATTAAAATATTTGCTTTTTAAAGTTTTTTGCTTGTTTTACTGCTCTTTGTATTTTTAAATAAAAAGTAGCACTAACTTGTAGTATACTACTTTAGTGTCAATATTAAAAATCAAAAGTTCTTAACTTTTTTAACATTTTTCAATTTTTTGGTTTACAAGCTGTATTATGAACAGCTTTTAAAATAACAAGATCAGATAACGAACCATCGATAAATGATTAAGAATTGATAAAAGTTTGTAAGGTCTTTTAAGTATTTAACTGAATGTTTGTGGTAATAAAAAATAACGTTAATTAAGATTTTTAAATCAGTTTTTAGTCTACCGCTTATTTCGATAAATTTTAATTATTTTAAACTCCACACTAAATTTTAACTTATACAGCTACAAAAGATTACCTAATAAAACAAATTATGACTTATTTTGAGCTTTTTGAAAAATTATTTATTTATCTGAGTAATAATTAATACCACAAAAAAAGGCTGTTCATAAATAAAATAAAATTAAGTTTTTTGAAAAATTTTGGACCTTGAATAATAAATTAAATAACTTTCTTTACATTTATTTTTTTTCGTAAACAGCACAATTTTTTTTCTGAATATTATCTATTAGTTGTATCCAAATAAACTTAAACATTTTGTATATTTTATAATTTAATAAAGCACAATACAAATACATTACGATTGTTTTTGACGAGAACATCTATTAGTTATAGAAGTTTTAAACAATTAAAAAAATATTTTATAATGTTTGTGCCTTTTTTTTAATTCTTTATTTTAAACTAAACAAAACACTTTTGTAAACAATAAATAACAAAAACTACAACATTTTTAAAGTTAATTTTATCGTCCAATAATTTTAATTCACATATCAAAAAGACAAGTACCTCACATAAAAAAAACATAGTAAGTTAAAAAAAAACATTTTTATTCGGAACTACACTAAATTATTTAAAAAATGTTAAACCTAAAAATTGAAGTTTAAGTTAAAAAACAAAAATGATTTGTTAATTTGTCAAAAACTTCATATAATTAGTTCGTTTAAATAGAAGCTTAACCTAACTATAAATTTCTATATTTTATCATAATCTTTAGCAATAAAACTAATACTTACTTTACTTTTTTAAACACGTCAGGTTAAACTTTCTCATAAGGAAACTATTAGCTATATCTAATTTACTAGTCCGTACAAGGTTTTTCACAATTAAATCGTAGTTTTCAGTTGATCCTCATATTTTAGTTAAAAACATGTAAGTTATATTGAGTTAAACAAGTTGTAACACTGTTTATTTTACTGCATGGATTTTGGAAATTTAAATAAAAGCGACAATTTTGTAAAAATGTTTTATGTTTTTACTCAGTTCAATTTTTACAAGGTACAATATGAACATGTTTAGTTTTAAAATATGTTTAGGTACTAAATTTTCTGTATTATACCAGCTTTAAATCACAAAATTATTCAAATATATAAGTAGATAAATACATGAAAAAGAACTTTTTTTGTTAAAACATTTCTATTTATTATTTTCATTAAGATATATAAGTATTAATAAAATACTTGATTATAAAATGCTTATTGATTGACATTCAAATAATGTTTAGGATATAAGATAACTAAAAGTATTCAATTACTAGTAAGCATTAAAAACTTACAAGATAACTTAATTTAGTTTTACTTACATTTATTTTAATATATCATTTTTATCATTAGCTTTAGTATTTCAAATTGTCACACTTCTTTTATAAACTTCATGTGAAATTTTATACAAGTAAAATGTTTTCATGATGATCTACTTTCGGTGAATTTTTCCTTTTCGGTTAAAGACTTTAAAAAAATACTTTTTTACTTTCTATATTTTCAAAATATACAGTTTTATTTACTTATATTTAAGTTAAATATTTCTAGTCAGTAATTTATTCTGAGCTAGATAATTTTGAATAAGTATTCATGAGAATCAAAGTTTTCAATACCATCTAACATTAACACATACCAATAGTACATAAACCGCATAAACTATAATCATTTTAGTAAATATTTAACATAAACTAAATGCATATAAACTAAATATAAATGAGACTATATATGAGACTACATTTAAGACATTTTATTCTCTGTATAAGAGTCTATATATGTATACGTTCCTAAAACATTTTTTTCTTACTTTGAATTCTATTCAAAATACACGTAGATAAAAAGGTATGAGTTATTATTATGAACATACTAGTTTACTAAGTGTTTTGAGTAAAATAAAACATATAACCAATAGAGACTAGATATACTTTATAATTTTACTCATTTTTGTTTTGGTTTTGCATCAATTAAAAAGATTAACATTGAGTTAGAAGTATTTAAATACAACATTAGTTTATGTTGAGAATACCACGTTTAATTCTATCTAGATTTAACGGACATTATCGAAAAAATAACATTACTTATTTTTATGCTTTTCATTAGCTGCATTAAACAGCTTTTAAAATTACTAGGAAAGTTTGCAGAATTTATAGTAATCCTGACTTTAACGAAAAGTTTAGTATTTATTAATTCTTAATTATACAAAACATTTGTGATATCTTATAGTGACGTCAATGAGTCAAGATAAACATTGTTTATATTATTTTTATAGTCTATCGTGCTTTCCTTGTAATTATCTTTTTTACTTGAGAAACTTAAAAATTTATTTTTGGGAGTTAGTGACTTTCTTTTATTTTTAGTACAAAATAATGTTTATATGAAAAGCATATTTAAATAAAAACATCAATTTATTAATATTTTTCTTGATGAGCTTTTTTATGAAGTTTAATAATTAAAAATGCTTTACTTACTTGCCGTCTACAACTTAATATTTGTTTATGCAATAAAATATAAAACAAAAAAAAAATTTTACAAGTTAATAGTTATACATATAAGACTAGCCGGATATATTAAATATGCATCATAGCGAAATTTTTTTAAGTTTAGCTGAAAAAGTCCTTGATGAACAAAATAACGACAAATATTTAGTTATCTTAAAAATTTGAAATGAAAAAAAAACTTTAATATTGTGTCTAATTTTTAATGTTTTCTAATGAAGCTTGTGTAAAAAAGTTTGTTAAAAAAGCGCTTTGTTTTGTTGATTACAAACTTGATATTAATTCAATAAATCATCATTTACCCTTATTAAAAATATTTAAACATCTTTAAATATAAAATATTTAATAAATGATATTATATATTTCTGACTTTTGTCTTTAAAACATTGTTAAATAATAAAGTTTTCAAATTATTTAAAAAACCATTAATTAACAAAAAATAGATAAAAAAATAGAAAATTCATTCTTAATATCTTATATTAAATAGCTTCTTTTTATAATTTTTTTAAAAAATATTGAAAAACTTCAAATTTTTTAACAAGAAAACAAACAAATAAATAAAACAAAAAAATAAATAAAAGTATACTGCCATTCTTCTACTATCAACTTATTTTTAATAAAACAACTTAGCAAAAGTTATATTTTATTTTTTTTTATGACCACAAACTACAACATAAAAAAGTCAAAAATATCCTACTTAAAAGTTTTATTATATACAAAATAATTCATGATAATTAGATTACTTAATATTTCAAGGAGCCAAACTAATTATAAAATATAATAACGCAGTATTACCGAAAGCAGCAAACGTTCTACAACCTTAAAGAAATAATTACAAATTAAAAATGAAGTATATAACCTTTCATATGACATTGTAATGTTGAAAACTTTTAAAGCTGTTACTGTTCAGCTTATAAAAAATACTTAAACATAGCAAACTAAATTAGTAAAAATAACCTATAAAATTGTTATTTTGATAAAAATTATATATAAACTAATAAACAAAATTAAACTATATATAAAAACCATTAAAGACTGCATATGATTTCAATTTCTCAAATAGTTTTATTTAAGTTTTAAAGTTTTGTGAATTTGAGGTGTTATGAAAAAAGTATTTTTTTATATATGTAAAAGTTTAATGTTCTGTTAGGGTAACTATGAATAATATAATAGTAAGAAATTTATGTTTTTTAGAACTAATTAATTTTTTCGAGTAATAATACTAGTTTTATGAACAAGTGATTTTTTGTTTAATTTTTAACTTTAAAAATGCTTAGGTTATTTTATGAACAATTTATACAGCTTTTATAAAACCAAGCATTTTTTGTTTAAAATTTTCTTTTTAGCTGCATTAATGACAGCTTTTAAAATTGCCGTGAAAAGTTTGGCGAGTCTAAAAAACTCCTTGTTGACCGACAATAATATTATTTATATTTAATTTGTAAATTATATTCAACAGTTGTGGTTTTGTTTCGATGACGTCAATTTCTTAAAAATAATTTATAAAATATTGTTTAAACTAGAAAAAAAAGTTTAAAATATAAGATAAAAAATGTATAATTTACAAAAAAAAGTTTTAGTCTTAAGATAAATAATTTTTTAACCATTATTAACTTTTATAACTTTTGGATTATAGAATATTTTTGTTCAATGTAAGTATTTAGTGAAAGTGTAACTATTTAACTTTATAATACAATTCTGAAATATTGAAATATTTCTTGTACTAAATAACTATTTATTACGTTTGGTTTCAAGTATAGGTTTATTCTCTAATAAACTGTTTGACTGTTTCATATTTCAACTGTTTGACAAAACAGCTGTAATTTAAGACAAAGTAATGTATAAATATTAAAAATGATAAGTAAATTTGTACTTAAAATTAATGAAAGTTAAAAATATAAGTAATTTATTCCTAATCAATGGAAAAAATGCTTTCATAGCAATATTTTTTAAGTTAAACTCTCAATGACGTCATCACCAAAAGTTCACAAACAATTAAGTGAAAATATATGTTTGTTAAAAACAAGGTTTTCACATTTCAAAATTTTTTAGTTTTTCATTATTTGTTTCCAAAAACTTTTAAAAGTTGTTACAAAAACAACTGCCCAGTAAAATATTTAGAAGCTATTTTTAAATTTGCATTTCAAAAGAAATAAATACTTTTAAACTTTTTTCAAATCAAAATTTTAAGGTTTTTTCTTTTATTTCAGTTGTAAATAAGTTCTATATCTGTATGCGGTGATTAAGTTTACTCCAGTCTGTAATTCATTTGTGAGGTTAACAAACTAACTTCATACTTACATCAAAATTGTGCTATCAAATTGCTTAGTCATACTTCATATCACAAAGATTTAATATATTTTTTTGCTCATTTTACAATATCTAATAACACTTAACTATAATCTACATTCAAAATAAGTTTGTTTAGTAACAATGTTTCAACTAATAATTAATAATTTAAACTTGACACAAATTTATATTTAAGATAACTTAACTTACTAACATTATATATTGTTTTATCTGACAGTCAATATGGCTAAATAATACAACGAAAATAAGCTAAAACAAGCTTTTATCTTAAAATAACTTTAAAAAAACTATACTTTTCGTAATTTTTTGATTTTTTTTTAAATTGTATTTCTAAAACTTTCAATGAGTTTTTTTTTTTCTACTTATTTTGTAGTATTTAAATAATTTAAATGATATAATGTTTACTCTAGTTGGTATAGTCCTAATTGATATATGTTTATATGGCAAATTAATTTCTATTACATAATTTACTTTAATATGTATAATAATTAACAACTGAAAATTATTGTAAAACTTTATGACGTAAAGGAAACAAAATCACAATTATTAAGTACAAACTTATGTTTATTTATACTTAAAGCTTTCTAAATATCAATAGATACTGCAACGATCTTCTTTGATATCGTTTTAAAGTTGAATTAATACAACTAAAAAACATAAATCAGAAAATTTTAGCTGAAGCTAAAAGAGCTTAATTTTTTCAATAAACTTTAATGTTTTCTTTTTATTTTAGGGAATTAATATACTGACCAGATTTGAATAAAAAAAAATTATTATTATTACAATGTACGATTTACGATTAAAAAAAAATTATGAACATAATTATTTTACAAATTTAAAGAAATTACTACCGTTAGAATATGAATTTTAACTTACTAACAAATTTTTAACTTATATACCAACTAATGAATTTATTCTTTTAAAAATTTATTTATAAACTAAGTTACGGGCAAAGACCTTATCAGTACTTAAATAAATCTTAAAAGATATGTGACAGTAATGGAAAAGAGAATTTAAATAATTAAATTAATATAACACCTAATTTTTACTAAAATTTTCTACTTAAAAAACTTAACACATCAAAATTTTTTTATTAAGGTTGAGTTTGAGGTGATAGAAAATTTAAAAAAAATTGGAAAGGAATAATTAATTAAGAAAAAGAGAAGTCAAAATGAAAAAAAGTTTAAATCTGTCAAAAAGTATTATCATGAAAACTAGATGCCGTCTAAAAATATCTAAGGTACATATTTAACATATACTTGTAACCTAAATTAATTAAACAAAAGTTTATATTTTAAGTTAGTCCTAAGTAAAATAATTTATATACGTGTACAAAAAATAAATATAGCTTAATGATAAATCGTAATAAATAAGATTTACAATTCAGTATTTTTTAAAAATACAACTACTCTAATATTTATTTAAAGACTTACCATATTTATTTTTAGTCAAGCGTATTATTTTATAATAACTTTTTTTGATTAAATTTTGTTTGCAATCTAAAAAGTGTTAAGTATATAGTGTTAAGCGCAACTAATGTTTTAATAATAGGTTTAAAAATACCAAACAAAGTTGTTGAAGTAATGTTTTAATACTAACTAGACTTATTTTTACTTGAAAATCTTATTGACATTTTAATAATTCCTTTTAAATACTTCTTACTATTAGCTGTCTTATAGGCAGCTTTCGAGTTTTTATGTTTGAATTTAGTTTAGACGTCTTGAGTACAGCTTTAACTAAAATTTATATTTATTTTATATACTTAACGTTGGTTGGTTTATTTATTTGATATCAATATGTCAATAAAATAGTTAAGTTTTTTTTTTGTAGCCGTTAAAGTTTTTATTAAAAATCCAACCCAAAATAGTTATCATTTCAAAAATTAACTTGATTACTTTAGTTTAATATTTACTATTTATTAAATAATAAAAAGTTAACTATGTAATATTTAATATACCATACAATTATTTAGATAAACAATCAAAATAGTTAAATAAACATAGTATTTTTTTTTATTTGAACTTTCTAATAACATTTTGCAGTTTCTTTGTAAAAAAATAATTATATAACTAAAATAACTGAAATGCATTCTAATTTGATTTTAAAAATTAAAAAATCTAACATATTTAAAAAACATAATAAAACCAACTCTATATAGAAAACATTTCTTCTGATGTTTTTTAAGTCTTTCAATTACTTTAATAACTTTAAATAGGTTGTAAAATTAGTTAAGTTTTAATAGTTTTAAAGCTAATTACTATTATAGTTAGAATATAATTAGTCATTTTTAGTAGTTTTATTTTCTGATCAGATTTTGACTTACGTTTAGTCAAAAAAAGAAAAAAACTTAAACATTTTCAATATTACAAATTAAAAAAAAATTTATAATTACAGTTGCAAACAATAATATTTTGAAGATTTGTTTAGGTGTTTTACATTCCTTATAAATAAAGATAAACACTTCTTTTAATTATTTATTTAGAAACATTAAAAAAAAAAATAAGGTTAATCTGAAATGAAAACAGCATGTTTAATTATTGCCATATGATATATGGTCTGAATTAGTTGTTGTAAGAAAAATAAAATTTACAAAATAGTAAAAGTGCTATTTGTTTATTTTATTAAACTAAAGCTTAATTCAATTTGTGTAATAAAATTCGAAAAAAATATATCGATTAATCAAGTCTATGTGAAATCTTCTAACTTAATATAACTATTACATTTCGCTATACAGAGATCAAAGTTGTACAGTTACAGTAAGCTGGTTAAGTTTATACTGTCTGTGCCTTAATACGCATGAATGTTTTTTTTTTAATTCTTTATAATAAGTGAAACAACGTTAAGTTATTTATATTAAAAAAAATGTAGTAACTTTAGTAATCTTATTCAAACCAATCATAAACGCTTTGAAAAAAATCAACATATAAAAATATGTTCACTAAAGTTATAATTAAAACATAATAAAGATATTAATTTTTTGAATAATTTAAAACGTCGTTTAGTTACAAAGCTACTATAAAAATTCAAAACTTAAAAAAATTATAATTTAATTTTTTTAATAAACAACTCGTTTAGATAAAATGTAAAAACGAGTTGTTTAAGTATAAAAAAAATATTGTTTATATATTTTTATAACATCAAACTTTTGTAAAACTACATACTAAAAAAGGTATTTAATTTAAAAGATGTAAATATCGTTTTAAGCTAATAAAGATTCTAGTACTAAAACCATTGTTGACGTCATTTATCAAGCAGCAATTATTTTATTGTTAGAACTGCAAATATGAAGTCATATTCTTTTTGTATGAAATCAATTTTGTAAAAGCTGATTATCATATAGCTAAAAACTTATATTCAGCAGCTTTTAAGTTTTAAACATTAAGCAGTTTACATAATAATGTACGTTTAACAGCTTCAAATTTAAAATATAGGAAAATATTTAGTAAAAGCGAAATTAATAGGTAAACATATTCTGGGAATAATTAAGTTAGTTTAAAATAAATACTTTTCTTTATAAATTTTCTCGGCTTTTGTAATGTTAATTTTTATTAAAGTTTAGTTTTAACCACGAATAAAACTTTTATATTTAAGTATCCATAGTAATAAACAACAACAGAAGTTATTAAAGTAAACATAAACAATTAATCTTAAACACAAAATAACATTCAGTATTGTGTTAAAACAAAAATTTTGTTAACCTAAGTTAACTTTGTTACTTGGAAAATTTACATCTATAACAAATCTTAGGTAATTATAGTTTAAATAATTTAGTATTATAAATTGAAATCATTATGTTTAATTTAAATTATGCCTTCTTAACTATTATGAACCCATTGTATTTTGTTTGAATTTCTAAAATATGTAGTATATATTATAATTCTTAAACATTTTTCCGGTAATTTTTTATCATTACAACAAAATAGTAAAAAAAAATTTAGAAAAAATAGTTATTTTGGACCTAGACAAGACAGGAAAAGGAATCCGTGGTTAGCGTCTCGATAACCGAAAGTTTTTATCGTGTAACATGTCTTTGGACAAAACATTTTGAACATTTTTTTGTCGTTCAATAAACAAAATATATATATAGAAGAAGTCCATCAAGAAAAAATTGATTATTGATTCTTTTCTTTTATGTTATTTCAACACAAACGAAAAAAATATTAGCCAACTATTGATGAATGAACCTTTAGAAATAAATTTTTGAACAAAACTTTTATTACTATTGTCAAAAGATTAAAGCTGGTTAGTCAAACGATAAAAAATTATTTAAATACAAAAATGAACAATTAGTTAAGATATATTTACTAGAAGGCTAATTTTATAGCTAGTTTAACTATAAAGTTAGTAACCTAATTTTTTTCATATATTTTAATTAGTTGTGCTTTCCTTATATTTTTTAAAAACTAAATCAACTTGTTTTTAGATAGAAAAAAAAGGGACTATTATTGAATTCTTTAAAGTGTATAACTTAACAAAATAACTAACAATCAGTATCATTTTGATTATAGAAACATCACAATTTGTTTTCGCTATTTCTTGTAAAAAACTGTCAATAGTGCTTTAAAAAAGGCTCAATGTTTTGGAGACAACTTTAAAGAAATATTAATTACAACAACAATCTATTAAACTGATACGAGTAACAAAATTTAACACTCTGATGTCCTATATATATGTATGGATTGTAAATATAAATTTCAAGTAAAATCATTGTAACATAAAATTGTTGCTTATTTTACCATTTCTAATAATTTTTATGTAGTATCTATATGAGACAAACATTTTTAGGTATCTAAAACAACATTTGGTCAGGATAGCGTAACATTCTAAAATTAAATTAATTAAAACTTTTAGTGTATATTTTACAAATTATCATTTAGTTTAATCACTTGTAACATTTAAAAAATTTAAGATTAATTTTTGTATAGTTTTCGGTAAGGTATGAGAAAAATATAGAAATATACATTTAAAATAATTACAATTATGACAAAAGTTAAATTGTTAAAAAGTTTATTACTTAACAATTGTTTCACGCTAGTGCGATAATCACAAGTAAAAGTGAACAAACTATGTTTAAAATAATTATCAATAAATACTGCAACGTTCTTTTTTTGATTACTTTTAAAATTTGCTGTAATACAAACTAAAAAAGAAATGTTTTAAACTTTTTAACTAAAGTTAGAGACATATAATTTATAATTAATTTTAGTTCAAGCAGCGAATAAAACCAAATCTTTAAACTTAACAAAATATTAAAAAAATATTTACACCTCTATGACCTTCTCTTAAATAAAAAGTCATGTTTTTTAAATACTTTCTGTACGTTTTCTAAAAGTATAATTAAACTTCTAAAACTAAGCATATAACCAGCATTTAGTTTACAAAATTGTGCTTTATCACAAACACAAGTAAAAACAGTTAAGATGTAAAAAAACAAAAACAAATCTTAATGATGTCACTAAATAAAACCCATAAACATTAAATAGCCCTTAAAATGTAAGTTTAAGTGTTATACCTAACTTTAACTGGGTTATTCAAGTGTAAGATTTTTTTAAGTTTTTAAACTTTTTATAAAAACATTTACTAAAAATAAATTTTAATTAAAACAAACACTTAGTTTGAATTTATTTTAACTAAAGTTTACAACTGTCTAGACAAAGTTTATTTATCAATAAAATCACTTACCTAAATTAAAGCATAATAAAACGTTAATTAAATAAAACTTATATACAAGTACAATTATAGTTATATATATAACATAACACTAAATCTAAAAGACCTTATTAAATGATTTTCAAAAATTTTAAATTGATTTTATACCAGACTTTATAAACAAAAATGTTATATATTTATGTTACTAAACTATATAATATCATTATTTTATATCCAATCAAAGTTATGAATAAGGTGATAAAAAAATTTAAAAAAATAGGTCGTTTGTTATAATACAAAACAAGTTTTAAAACTACTATGACCTCATTTAAATTACAATCATTACAGACTTTTACAAACTTTTATTAATAAAATGTTTTTTACATTATTTAATTATTAATAGTAACTGGAAGTATTATTTTTGATAACTTTTAATTTGTTGTAATTGTACTAAAAAAAATGAATTTTAAGCTTAAATGCCTAAACGTTACATTTTTTTTTAATTTCAAACAGGTGATGAAAAACCTAGTTTAACTTAAAAAGAAGTAGATACCTTTATGACCATAGTATATGTTTAAATTTTTGTTGCTCCAATCTATTTCTATAAGTTTATGAAATTCTATTAATAACAATAAAAATGCGATACAAATATGTCCTGCATATTATACACATAATAATGTATTTTATATACAAAGACAATAAAAAATATTTTATACGTCATTATACAAAACCCACGAGCATTTAAGACTTTTCAAACATTTATATCAGAACAAAAAAAAAGTTTAAACCGAAAAAAGAACTGGATAAGTTGTTACATGTTCTAAAGTTGTTTTATTACAGCTACTAAAAATAAATTAAAGAATCAAAAAAGACTAGAAAAAACTTTTAAATTTTTATATTTATATTATTACAACTTTACTGTGCCATCAGACTTAAGGTTGTCTTATGTGTTATATTAGTTGTCTTTTAAATGTATTTTAAAAACGGTTGAAAACAAATGTAAAAGTAAACGAGTTCATATAACTAGTATTCTTAAATCAATGACAGCCTTTAAGGTTTTTTTTATTTTCTATTTTTCCATTGAGTATGAAATAACTAATATGATTTTTTGTTTTTTAAATAGTAGTAGTATTTTTTTCTATGTTTGTGTAATCAAGATTTACTATATTTTTTTAAGATAATCAAAGTTTTTTTCATTGGTCGCAAACTAATAGCAATTACCAATGAACTGTGATATTAGTTGTGTAATTAAATTCTTTGTTCGTTGTAAATATAACACAGGCTAAAACTTTAAAAATCTTTAAACAATAGTAAGCTGCATGGTAAAACCTACATAATGATAATTTCTAAATGACGTTATAACATTTTAACCATATACATTTAATAAACTATAAAAATTTGATATTAATATAAAATAATGTATTCTTAGTTTAACAATGTTTTATACCATTAAACTTATTAAATAGTATAATAAAGCAATAAGTATACAAACTTTAAAATTATTTCATGATCAATGCATAAACTAATATGTTGTCTAGTAAGAAAATATCATTTTTTAAATCAATTTTAGCTTAAAGATTATAAGCTGTATTTGCAAACAGCTTTAAAAGACAAAGAAAATTTAATCAACCAACAGATAACATGTTAACAGTCTGATTTTAGTATGATATAGTATTAGTATGTAGACTAAACGTTTGTGATTATTTATGTGACGTCAATTAGTGTCTAAAAAGCTAATTAGGATTACAATTTGTTCTGAAAATATATTTATAGTTTAATTGTGTATATTTTTGTACTACAAACAAGTTTACGTTTATTTATTAGAAAAACAAATTTAACGTATGTAATCTATTTAGATTTGTTTAAAAAAGTTGTATTTTCTCAAAACTATAACTTATAATTGTTAAATAAATAAATGTAATTTTATGACATTAAAATATGTTTTTGTGTCTTTTAATGTCTGCAGTTTTCTTCAGTATTCTGCAGTTGTCTGCAGTTTAAAAAAAATTTAAAACTGGAATAGAGTTCTGTAATAAAATACATTTAATTTATTTTTCAGAATAAATTAACTACGATAAACTAAGTAGTTCGTATTAAAAGTCGTATACAGCAATACTTTTGCTTATACAGATATAAAATGCTTTTAAGATACATTTTAATTTTTCAATGTTTTAACGAGATCAATTCTAAGTTTTTGTCTTCTTATTCATGACTATATTACTTTCATTTATTTCTTAAGTTTTGTTAACTATCAAATTTTAAGTGATGATTGTACTTAAAAAATAAAACTAAGATCAACAGTATCTAATGTACATAGAAAATTATATGTTTTTTTGAGACGAACTAGAACTATATTGGTTTGATGAATACAAAGTTTTAAGGTATTTAAAAGATTTATAAAAGTAAAAAATACTAGTAACCTAAAACCGTCCTACTAAAAAAAATATGCAATTTATTTAGATACTTCATTATTTAGTATAATAGTTTTTTTTTAAACAATATTGAAATACATAATATTTAATGGAAAAAAACAGTATAATAATTAGTGATTAATTTTTTTTTTAAACTTAATTTATTTATATAATTTACCAAAAACTATACTTGTTAAAATATTTTTTCAATGAAATGTAGCCGTTAATATTCAAACACAGCCAATAAACATTACAAGAAAAACATCAAAATAACAGTTTTAATCATATACAAAAGTTAGATAATATTTTATTTCTTATTACGTTTAGTAAGCCAAACAATAAAAAAATCAGTAGTACAATCACTAACAAACGTTCTACAACCGCTAAAAATTAACAAAACAACAAAAATTTACTACATTATATATGACATTGTTGCAATTTCTAAGCTGTTACTTCT
Organism: Thalia democratica; assembly: GCF_965202585.1. Lineage (NCBI taxonomy): Eukaryota > Metazoa > Chordata > Thaliacea > Salpida > Salpidae > Thalia > Thalia democratica. The sequence continues at coordinate 101,856,812 of NC_139166.1, read as the reverse complement.
CAGCTTATAAACTAGTTAACGTATCGTAACTAACTAAATTAGTGTAAATTCCCTATATTTTTCTTAATTTGGGTAAAAAATTCGATAAAACTATATAAAACTAAATAAAGTTTAATATAAATACCACCTAAGTCAAAAAAAGAATTCAGTTCCTGGTTAAATTTAAGTTAAAGTTCTATAAAAGAAAAATATTTTACTACCTAGTTGTTTACTATTCGGTTATGACAACTATGAATTTTATAATAAATATTACCCTACATTATTTTAGAATATCATTTTTTTTCGCGTTCTTTTACTAAGTTTAAAAACTAGTGTTGCTTATCTAAATGTTTTACATAATAAATACTTATTTTATTTTATCATTTATTTAGAAAACTTGACTAAAAACTGAATTTACTATTTTTTAGTGAATTATTTTGTTTATATTGTTTAGTTTTATTATTTTAGTTTGCTGCAAAAACAGCAGCTTTAAAATATATGACTAGCTTAGTTGGTCAAAAAAACGCCTCCGTTAAGTTTCAAAAGTTTCTATGAATTGAAGTACTATATAAAGAGGAATTTTTTTTACATAATATGTTGTTTACTATTTTGTTTTGACAACTACAAACTTTATAATAATTTCTAACTTATACTTATTACAATAATATTCACCTTTTTTGTGTACTTTTACTTAGTTTAGAAAACTAGTTTTGCTTTTTAAAATATTTTACTTTAAAAATACTTAATTATTTTTATAATTTTTTCTAATATTTTTGTAAAAAGTGAACTACTATTTTTTAGCACACTAGTTGAGTTACCTTATTTCATATATATCATTTTGATAGCTGGAAGCATAGCAGCTTAAAAATCGTTACCAGCTTGGAAGGATAAAATAACATCTCTTAATTTCTATAAGATCAGTTTTTTTTAAACTCTGAAATTTACTAAACGATTGTGATCTTTTTTTCGTGACGTCAATAAGAAACAAACAGTTTATAAAACTTACTCAATAGTGAGCATATTATAAGTGAAGGTATATAAAAACTTTATTAATATAAATGCTAAAATAATAAAAACTTTCGATAAAAAAGTTTCATTTTGACATGTTTAAAGCTGTAACATTTGGTAACTTTTTTTTCTACCACAAAAACATATACTTTTTATTTAATTAAGATACTCTCACAATAAATTAATATTACTTAAATAATTACTAAGAATTAACAATGATTACTAATAATTAGATAATACTATTAACATTTATACGTATTCCTATAGATACAACTGCAACCAATTTAAATAATGTAAACAACACAAAAGAAATAAGAAAAACTACTATAATAATTAAAAAAAAATAAATAAAGACAAAAGCTATATGAGATGTTTTCAATTCGAGCTTAGCAACCATCCCATTAACAATTTAGCTGTTTATTTTTTTGCAGAATTTATATCATTAGACATTTTGTAGTTTTAGATCGTGATTTTACATAAACAAGTAATTTTATACTACACAACTAGTTTTAGAAAAACGTTTAACTAAAAATTCAGCAAAATTAAAAGACTTAAATGTTTTAAATCCATAAAAGTACTTAAAACCTTATTAACGTCATTAACTTACCGAAAGAAAATTTACTACGATTCATGCGCAAAGTACAGCAAACACTAACAAAATACAATACTTCGTATGCCAAAATGTTGAAATTTGTAAAAGTCTTAATATTTAAGTATTTAAAAAAACACTAATTAACAGTAAGTTAAAATAAACTATGTCATTAAGTTTAATATTAATAGCTGATTATAATTCCATTTCATTTGTTTTAATTTTTAAAATAAGTCGTACATGTAATATTTCGTAAATGATTTTCTTATGATATATTCTCATTACAACAAAATGTTTTAAAGTTTCTTAGAAATGAAAGAGGTCCATTAACATTAAGTTGAGTATTGATACTTTTTTTATCAAAAGTAGTTTCAATACAAACGTTTGATGAATCAACCTTTAAAAATAAATTTGTGTGTTTTTTGATTAAGGTTGTATTATAAGAGATAATTTTGTGATAAAATTTTGTAATTATTGTTAGAAAAATAAGGCTGGTTAGTCAGAAAACAAAAAGTTATTTTTACAAAATAAAACAATTAGTCTAATTATATTATTTAGTAACCTAATTTTATTGCTAGTTTAACTAAAAAAATATTTTTTATCGCACGTTTTATAGTTAGTTGTGCTTTCCATAATAAAATCAAAAAGTAAATAAACTGATTTTAGCCATTAAGATAGAATTAATAAACATTATTATTATTATTTGTTTTTAATGTTTATAACTTAAAACTTATTTAACGATCAGTATTATTAAAAATATGAAAATATAACAACTATTTTTTTGCTTATCTTGTATAAAACTGTAAACAATGCAGAAAAAAAACTTATTGTTTTAGCAACAGTCTTAAAAAACAACTGATTACAGCGACAATCTATTAAGTTTAATAAAGTGACAAAATTTATTACTCAGAAGTCCTGTATATGTTTGGATTTAAAACTATTTAAAAAAATTAAAATCAATGTAACTAAAATTGTTGCTTATTTTATAAGTTAAAATTATTTAATTTTAGTGTCATGAGACAAATGATTTTAGGTATTTAGAACAAAATTTGGTCAAGATCGCTTTTCGTTCTAAAATTATATATATTTTTAATGTAAATTTTTGTATTAAACTTTAAGCTTCATCACTTGTGAAATAAAAAAGGTCTAATAGACATTTTTTTTTAGTTTTCGATAAGAAATAAGGAAAAATAAAAATATAAATTATGTATACATATGATGAGTATAAAAATATTTGATAGGGAAGAAAGCAGTTTTCTTCTTAGTATATCGTCATCGAAATAAAACAAACATCAGGCACAAACTTAGTTCATCAAAATGTTTATAGTTTAATTCTCGATAAACTACAACGTTCTTTTTTTGATCACTTTTAATTTTGTTGTTATAATGCAACTAATAAACAAAAATTTTAAAAGTTTTAACTAAAGTTTTTGATTTGTTTTAAGTCTATATTTAAAACAAATAGTGTTTTGTTATCTAAGTTAGAAACTTTTTTTAATAACGATTTATTAAATAGCTGAATTATAAATTATTTTATAAAAGTTCGTCGATTTGGAGCGTTAATATGTTATCATATTATACAATATTATTTTCTTTTTCTTCTATTTCAAATAGTAAGTTTTACGCTATTTTAGTTTTATTCTTAGTTTAAGAATGTTTTTAGCAATTAAACTTATTCAAAAGTGTTAAGCAATTAGTATTTAAACTTTAAAATAATCTGATGATCAACGCATAATTTAATAATTTGTCTAATCATAAAATAGCATTTATTAAATTAATTCTAACTCATTGATTATAAGCTGTTTTTGAAAACAGCTTTAAAATTTAGAAAAACAAAATTTTAAATAAACAACTCGAAAAGCTGTTACTGTAAGAATTTCTTTAAATATGTTATTAGTAAGTGAATCAGATGTTTGTGAGTATTTTTGTGACGTCAATGAGTGTTTATAAAGTTAGTTAGGATTAAAATTTGTTCTGAAAGTATTTTTATAAACTTATTATTTTTTTTTTGTACATTTATGAATTACAAACAAATTTAAGTTGATGTTTACTAAAATACAAATTCAATATATTTAAATATTTTCATTAGGTTGTTTAAATCATTTGCATATCTATAACTTATACTTGTTTAATAAATAAATGTATAACGCTTAAAATCTGTTTTGGTGTCTTTTTTATATCTGCAGTTTTAAACAAACTTTAAAACTTCTTACTTAAATATAGTTCTATAAAAAAGTGTTTTTTTTTTTCAGAATGTGTTAAGTTCGATAAACTTAGTAGTTTTTGTTTAAACTCGTTCAAATATTTGCATAATAATACAAAATTTTTATTACGAATTTTTTATTTGTTTGTTTTTTCACTAGTTCAATATTTAGCATTGTTGACTTTTCAATCATCAGATATTTTTTTAGTTAGATTGTTAATATATAAAAAAATTTCTGCTTACAAAAATTAAGTTTTCTTACGAGTTACTTGTAATCATAAAATATTGATTTAGAACATAAATCAATATTTTTGTCTTTACAGCCATAAAATGCTTTTAAGCCAGTCAATTTTTCAATGTTATAACATTTAATTATTGATTGTATTTTATTATGTTGATAAGTTATCAATTTTAAGTTTTCGCTTTATTTTAAGTACTAATTCACTTTCAAATTTTTCTAAAGTTTTAAAAATTGTCATATTTTTAAAGAAAATTGTATTTAAAAAATATTTCTAAGATCGATTGTATTTACTGTTGTTAGAAAATTACATAGTTTCTTTTAACGAGTTAGAAATATATTTGAATTCATGTCATTAAAGTTTTAGAATAGTTAACTTATATCAATTTATATCAACAACTAAAAGTTACTGGTAACCTCAAACTAATATATTAAAAAAAAACTGAACAAACAAGAAAGTTTTTCACTTTTCTAAAAGCGAGCATTTAGGTAGTTTAAATATTGTTAAGTTTACTAGCTAAGGTTAAATCGAATTTTGAAGATAAAAAGCAATTTAAAAGTTTGAACAATATAAAACATGAAAAGAAGTTAAGATATTGATAAAAACTTATAAATTCATTTAATTTTGTTAATAGTGCATAACATGATTACAATATTTACTTACAATACTTTAAAACATAAGTATTTTATTTTGATATAAAAGATTGTAATCATTATAATAAAAATATTTTTCATTTTAGCCTTTTTTGACGTCATTACAACAAGTTCGCATTTATTTCAGTAAAAATTGTTTATTACAAACTAATTAATTTAGACGGTTAAAAATATTTAAGTTTTTATAAATTGCAATTGCATTTCAAAATAATTTTAAAAGCTGTTGCTAATACAGCTACACTAAAGGTATTTTAAAAGTGATAAATATAAAACTACAAGTTTTTGTTAACAACTATTTTAAAATTTTTAAATATTGAGTCCTTGGTTATTTTTAAAAACCATTAAAGAATTTTACTCGTTTGGCTTAGAAATATGAAATAGATAGATTAGCATTTTAGCAGTGTTTTTCTAGTTCAGATAATAACCTCCTTTTTAATAAATCAAAGTTTTTACAAAGCTTTAAAAGTGTTTGTATTTAGTAATTTATGTAATGTAAAAATTAAAGTAATGCACATTAGTTAATTATAGTTTCATTTTATTACAGCTTAGTTATTTCGTTTAACACGAGTAATTATACCTAAGTGTCTATCATATATATTTTAAATTTTGTATAATAACAACGTGTTCACAGAAACATTTAAAACAATACAGTTATAAGAGAAACAGTAAAACTGTATGTATTTTTATTATTTAAAATTTTTATAAAAAAGTAAAAATATGTGCATTATAAATGGGTTCTTATGCACACAGAAGCACACATGTGCTAGTTTTAAGAACCAATTTTAAAGTAATATCTAAGCATGTTAATCTATTTTTAATGTTTTTTCACTTTAGTTATATTTTAGTGGGTAAAGACACAGTTCAAACAAAATAAGAATATAACAAACACTAGAATAAATTTTCTTTAGAACCGGTATTCACTTTTGATGTCAATTGAATATGTACTTTAAACTGATTCCTATGCACTGCAATATATAAAAAAAAAAATTTCTATCTATAATTTAGGTTAAATATAATATCATAGTATTGTATTATTATGCTTATTTTAACATAATCACATATCATACTTAATTGTGCCTGAAACACTTGAAGCAAAATGAGAATATTACCTAAGGTAGATTTTTTATAAATATTATTTATTTTGTTATTTAGATAAATTATCTTTGCATATTAAATTAATTTCTATGCACAGAGTTAATCATTTTTACTCAACATTTTCAATTAATTTTAGATTTAGTTTAGCATTAAATTTAAAGATAAGTTTCTCCATAATTTTCTATAAGTTTCTCCATATCACTAACTGTGTTCAGATTTAAGCATAAACGCGACAAACTTCAATGCGAAGACAAAACACGACTCTTTTAAATTCAAAAAATAGTTGTTAATAATTTTTAAAATATTTTGTTGTTGTCTAATTTGCTGTAGTCGAAATCCTGTTATTTTAATTCGTTTTCTACTAAACTTAACATTATAACTTATTATGAGCATAATTTTTCCTATGAGGTTATTTCTTCTCAAAATACCATATAGTCAAAACTCAAATTTGTTTCTAAATAATACGGTAAAATTTATTTTGATTTGAAATGCTGTTTTGTTCAGCTAAAATTACTCGAGTTCTTGTCTTGACAAATTATTTTAAAGTTTTGTCTAAATTGATATCAATTTATAAATTAAAAGTGTTTTGGTCCATTTTCCTAACGTCAAGTAAGCAGTCTATTGTTAAATTTTTTAAGTAAAATAATTGTTATACTTGATCGTTTAAAATTTTTGACCATAGATATTATAGTTTATAAAAACTTGAAGTAAATACTAAATTATTAATATATAAGTTGTAAGATAAAGTAATTTCTTTTTAAAACAATGAAGCCTTTTGTTAGGGCTTAAAATCTTAGACTAAAATTGCATTTATTAAATAAAACTAACTGTAATAGGTTAAATTAGAAGTTTATATTTATTTGGAATTTTATTTAAAGTACGTCACTACTTAGCTAACTTTTTTATTACAAAGCTTAACTTATTTTTAATAAAAAATAACTGTTTTCATTTAAAAGGTATGATATTAATAATTAACTTTCTAATTTTATTGTAATAATAACTTAAACAATTTAGAACTAAAACAAACAGTTTCAAAACTAATAATATTCTTAATGTTTTAAATTGTTAGTTTTAAAAAAATTATTGTCATAAGTATATATTGATTATGGAAAATTATGAAAAACTTGTTGTGTATATCATTAAACTTTTTAATAAATTAATGTACGTTTGGGTAATAATCTGAGCTAATATAGAATCATTTATTAAAACCATTGATGTATAAACTACTTTTTTTTTTGTTTTTTTTAATAAGTATTAAAACACTATGTTTTTGCTTAGAAATAAGGGGATTGACTTGCAATTGACTTGAATTCCAAAATTGAAAAAAAAAAAGAATTCTTTAAACTGTTATAATTAGTTATAATCTGGTAATTACTTGTTTAGTAAATGTTTAAAAATTTTGTTTAAATTTATTTGTTGATCGAAAACTTCTAGTTATATAAAAGCCGTAATCTTGTCAAACAACTCAAATTATATGTATAAAACTACAGTTAATTATTTGTCTTTTTGTGGATGTTTATTTCAACTTTAATACTTTAAATGTTTTTAAGAAATATAGATAACATGATTTTACATATCATTTAAATTTTACTTTTAAGGTTTAATTATAACTTTTTCAACTTAGTTATGTAATTTAAAATGTAATTGAAATAAAACTACTGAACCATGTTAAAAACATATTCTTAAGAACTCTTATGAAGTTAGTAAACAAGTTTGTACTCTTAAATTATGTTTAAAAGTAATTTTTGTTTTTGTCATTAGTATTCATGAACTTTTTTATTTTCCTTTAAGGCTTAACTGTTTAATCAATGTTTTTTTTTTTGTTTTTTTTTGTTTTTAACTTGTACGTCAAGTATATAAATTATTAAATTTAAAAAACTGTTTAGGACAGCTGAAAATTTTACATCGCAAAAAACGAAACTAAAATTATTACATTTCTAATCAAATTTATAACTTGATAAATATAAAGAGTTTCTTGGTTTATTTTAACGACGTCATGTGTGTTACTTTTTTTATTTATGACGAAACAAAGCTTGTGTTATTTTTTGTAACCGTTTTTAACAAATTTTCAAAAGACTTAGACTGCTGTTATAACTTTTAGGTTATTATCGTACTTTATAAGTGATTAGTTTAGTAATATACTTATTTTAAAAACAGTTTAGAAATATACAGTTTAATTTATATCGTAACTACATTTCATTTTAGTTTCAAAAAAATTGTATACTTTTAAATCTTAATCTATTTTATTATTGTATTACTTGATGTAAATCATAAAAATATTAACTTTATGTAAATTTAAAAAAAACAAATAAAATATTACGAATATATACTAAAATGTCCTATATAGCTTGAGTTAAAACTGGTTTGTGCTAATTTAATTATAATTATTGTTTAGTTTGTCATTTTAAAAATGATTTTTTTTAGTTTAATTTGTCTATCAGAAAATTAAATACACTTTTGATGTCTCAACTTTTTCAACTAAACTATAAATTGATCTTAGCTTCTTATAAACTGAATTTTAAATAGAAACAACTATTAACATGAAAACTAAAATAATTTGTTTTACAATCAATTTTGTGTTTCAATTCTTTTTCGGAAGCTAAACACTAAAGGTTAATGAATTAACGTAAAATATATCTTATAAAGCTCTTATTAACAGCTGAAAACTAATTTTGAAATTTTAGTTTCTAATATCAATGAACATTTTAAAATAAAACATTGATTTATTTTCTTTTTTACTTGTTGTAATGTTTAAGTAGTTTCTAATTATGTAACAAAAAAACATATCTGGTACATTTGTTACTTATTCTGTACAAATTACTTTTAATTAAAATTAACATCAAATTAAGATTTTAAAGCTGTATAAACAGCTACAAACTTACATCCATTTTTCATCAGCAACATTTTTTTATTTTATAAGTTTATATAGTTTTGATCAATACTGTAGTTTGTGTTAAAAAAAGTATAGGTTTTATAAGTTTATATACTTAAATTGTGTAATTTAAATTGTGCTTATTCAAAACACTGTAATTATTTTTTTTATTAAATTATTAAGCTATTTATTTTCAGTTTAAATTATAGTTATTACTAGTTTTTTTTCTTTTTTTATTGTAAGATTTTTACCGAGGTTTTGGAAAACAATTTCAAATTATTATAAACTTTCCGACAAATACCTTGGTATAAAATTCTATAAAATTTTAAGATAAACACTAATGAACTAAAAAGTTTACATACTATTAAATTAAGATTAAAAGTTTTAATATAATACTAATTAGCTTATAAAATATAAAACAAGTTTAGTTAATAAAATTGTACAGTTTAAACAAGTCTAAATAGATTTACGTTTAATTTATTAACAAATAATTAAAAAAAAAATTTATTGTCAAATTAGCAAAAATATAGCAGTTGTTCATTAACAATTATAATAAATAAGTTGAAACCTACTTTTAGCAACGCTATAAATTTGTCTGCAGAGAAATAATCTGCGTAGCTTTTTTTTTACATGAACGGGTCTAAATTGCACGAAGACAAAATTGAACGAGGGCTAAAAAAAGACGATACATTTTTAGACTTGTTTTGTTTATGATGATTAGTTTATTAAACTTACTTTAAAACTTAATAATTATTACGTAAATTTTTTCAAAAATATTGATAAAAACGTTAGTTAAAAACATCCAAGCGAAACAAGTTAACTGGAATAAACAATAGTAACAAAATATACAGTATCATTTCTTTGTAACCTAACACATGTTACTGTGTATTGTCATTTTTAATTAATCAAAACATTTTTGTAAATACCAAGAGTTTAAATTATTTTAACAGTAATATAATAAATTGCTTTTAATGCTCTTTTATAGAGCCAAAAACTTGGATTTAGTTCGAGTTCCATTGAGTTGAAAAATTAGCATTAACTAAACTATAATTTAAATCAATGAGTTTGTAAGTTAACTTAGATCTAATACGTAAGATTTAAAGAAAATATTATTTTGCTTAAATTAAATAATCTAAATTTAATTACAACTGTAATTAAAGTAAATACATAGTTTGAACAGTCAAATTATTATAATAAATAAAGTCATTAAATTTTCTAAATTTTTTTTTTGATCTTGTGTTATGCAAATTTTACACTTAGATAAGACTTATTTTTATAACAACAAACAAAAAATGCTTAAAAAAACATTAGAGCACAAAAAATCTTTCGTTTATCGATTTCCATTGATTTCATTTAGCGTCTACAAACCAAGTTTTGGTGTTTCTGGTAGATTTGACTGTAATTAAATTGCTAGATAATTATTTTATACAATAAATACTGTAAAATTAAAATTTATTCAGCCTATTTTTTTTAACAAGATAGTTCAATTCGTTGATTGTTTTTTAAGAAATTGTTTTTTTTATAACGACAAGTTTAAAAACAAAAACTTTTGACTTAGGTAATATCTGATATGCTATAGTGAAAAAAAATTACTATGTAAATAAAAATTATGTAATAAGTAAAAAAGCTTGAATAAGTTATATGTAGTGTGTTTCTAAGTCAATAAATTACTTAAAATTCTTAAAACATTACTTGAAGTTTTTTATTAAAAAAAAAAAAAGATTTTTTTTTCAAAAACATTATGATTTACTAGCTAAAGCAATTTAAGTTAGAACTTGTATTACAAAGTTTTTTTTTAAATTATTACGTCAACTTTTTAAAGCTTTTTTTAAAACTTTAGTTTAAAATAACAATAAAGCTAGATAATTAATTGTATGAAATATAATATTTTTTAAAAATAAATAGCTTACTTTGTTTTTACAACTAATTTTTAAGTCATAAATTTCAAAATGTAAAACCTACCATGTAAAATAAAACTATCTTAGTTCTTGTTTTAGTTTATTAGCTTTAGTTTAAGAAAAACTTTGATAAAAAAAAAATATAATACTTATTAAGCATTTGATAAATACTTAAAATACCACATTTTCATAATTAACTTTAGGCATAGTGTGTAAAAGTATAAATATAATTATTCTTCTATTTTTTTTTACAGAAAAACTTTGTGTTATTTAAACTGAGAAATATTATTCTTACTGACGTCGTACGTTTTAACACAATTTTTTGGTTTTAACATATTTATATAAAAATAACTAAAATAAATACAAGAAATATGATGCTGTTAGCTTCGCTATTTGTAAGCCACTAATATAGTGGCTAAAATACCTTTTTTTAGCAAGTTTAGGATTTAGATTTAAACTAAACATATAAAATTAAAATACAAAAAATTAGTTAAGCATTTAAAATGTTTCATAAATTATATTTTTGATGTTAACGTTGTTTCACTGCTACTAATAGAAAATACATTAGTGAAACCAATTTAAAACTCATATAACTAGCTATGTTAAGATTTAAAAATTATTGAAATTTTTTTTTTTTTTTATTAATAGTTATAGCAGTACTTTTAAAAATATTTTTTTGAATATTTCTTTTTATTTTTCTAATCTTTAGAACTTGCAAGAAACAAGTAATGTTTTTTTGAAAGATCGTTTTATTAAAATTAATGAACCGGTAAACTACTTAATAGTCGGTAGTTAAAACCGTAATAAAATATCATAAAACAATATATCATTCAACTGCACTTGCCTTTGAGTTGTTAAACAATTTAAACTTGAGTTGTTATGCTTGATAAATATATTGTTTAAAAATCTTATCACATTTATTTTTCAATAGTTAAATTTTCAAAATGATATTAAATAATTTCAAAGTAGCCTAAATTTTTAATTTCACTTTGTTAAGTTGAACTAGGCAAAAAATTATCAAAGTTGAATGATTTTAAAAATATAATTTCAAACTTAATCAATTAACAATGCTTTTTTTAAAAAGCCTTGTCTGAAATGTTAATCTTATGTAATTAGTCCTTAGTCTTTTGTGTACTACAGCTAATTTTTTATTGTTTATTTAATTGTCATCAGACCTGCAGAAAAAGAATTTAGATTATAATGAAATTAATTCTCTGTTTAGAACTATTTAACTATACATAATTATACAAACATAATTAAAGTACTTTACTTTGAAGTTATTTTAAGGCATTAAACTTTAATTAGTCATTAATCTCCCTAATATCTAAACAAAAAAGTTTTTAAATTAACCAAGAGGCAAATCTTTGTTAAATAATATTTATATAAATTAGGAAGTAAATGTTTTGATTTGTTAGTCTTGTTATGATTGGTGCTTACTATTCTTTGAAAAGTTATGTTTTATATTAATCAAACAATAATTAATTGACGTAAATGTAGTTAAATGTTAACTTCTTTTGCCAGTAAATTTTATACAATTGTAAACAACATATTTTTTACATTTCTTTGATTTTATTGGTTATATTTTCAAGATATTGTTTTCATCTACTATTTGTAACTAAACATAAAGTATATTTATGTTTATCATTTTATAAGGGAGATAAAAGGTACATCATGTCTAAGCTGTTTTATCGATTCTGAAGCTATAAAACAACTTACAGCATGTTTACAAGCGTTTACAATTTAAAATTTACAGCATGTAATAAACTATAAAGTAATTAAAGTATCGTTAAAACTAATACAACGTGTTAAAAAAAAGGAAACGTAGTTATTAATTTTTCAAATATAAGGCTAACAAGATTTTTTTTTTATTTCTAACTATAAAAACAAAATTTTATAAAAATTGATAAATTAAGGTCAAAAAATATTATCCATTGTCTAAAAATTAAAAAATGTTTTACACTAAGTTATTTTTTTGCGTTAAAATTTTTGAGTAAAAAGCAAACTTAACTTTTAATAAAACAAGGTTAAAGCTGGGAAAAAATCATTTTAGTATTACTTAGATTACTTTAAAGCTGGTAAATATTAATTAAATTCTGCATCTAAACGCACTTTATAATTGTTTAAAAGCACGTCTAATATTATAAGCAGTAATTATTGAAATACAAAGACTAAATTTTAATTAGAAGATCAGCCGGTTTAAGCTGTATGAATTTAAGAAACAAATTAGCACTATAAACTAATATTTAAAAATTAATTTGATTTTTTTACTTAAAAATAGTGTTTGTTTATAAAACGTATGACGTCATAAACGTTATGTAAAAGTTTGTAGTTTGTTAAATTAATCATTTTTTTTAGTTTGTGATTGCATGGTTGTTAAAAGCTTTCATCGCAAAACAATTAGTTGCTTTTACTAATACATTAATTAATACTATAAAATATAATTTTAAGAATACATAATAAAGAATATACGTGGAAACATTTAGTCTGTGAATTATACTTGAGACTTGAATTTCATGTGATCGAAAACAAAATATGTAGTCTTCATGTAGCAGGGCTTAAGTTACTCAACGTTTTTAAAAATTCTTGCCAAAACAATGAGTCGGTACTTTGATACAATTAAATAAAAATGATTTAAAATACTAGTACCCAAAAAAAGTAAGTTTTCATTTAAATTATTTGAGAAAGAATAATAAACTTATATTTGTTTTCATAAGTTTTTAAACATAAATTCATTAACTTGATTTTTTTTTTACTTTTTTATACTAAACAAACATTAAAAGAATACAGTAATTTTTTACTTGAAATATATAACTATATAATAAATAAATAATTATTGAAACTTTTAACCTGCATGGCTATGTTGACGGGTACTTTAACTGATTGTCACTGGTAAGCAATTAAGATTTATAATGCGTAATGATAAAATATTATGTATATTTTATTGTCAAAAAAAAATTAATATTCAATAATATGATTAATATTGCATTTGTTGCTAAAAAAATAATTAAAAAAAAAATTCAGTTATTTACACTCTAAGTTTTTTCTTAATATCATACTTATTTATATAGTTTTAAATAATGAAAATCCTCTACTATTTAGTAAACTAGTGTTTTTTATACACTACAACTACAAGTTACTTTAGTTTTTATAAACTTCGGAAAAATTGCATTTCTTTAATTCAATTTCATAAGTTTTCAAAAGGTATTTAATTCATGCATAGTTTATTATATCTTTAAGTTGTAGTTGAAGCACTTCCAAAATTCCTTTGCAAGCACTTTTGTAAATATAACTTTATAACTAAAGTCAGTCGTACCGCTTTGTATTAAACTGAGAAATCAAATATATAATTTAATTTTTTTTTCAACCATTCTACATCTAGTTTTCAACCACTTTACTATACAAAATTTTACAAACATAATTTAGACTCAAAACACTTTAAATTACTAGTAAATTAAATTTTACTTCGTGACAAACATTTTTATTTGAAAAATTTCTAGTGATGTAATTAAGTATACCAGTAAAGTTATGATATCGTGTAAATTATATAAATAAAAGTCCTCATAGTAGTATGCACGGACTTACTGATTAAATTTTGACTGGTGTAAACCGGAAATCAAGTGATAAACATTTATAGATAAAATTGGTAAATATAAGCACACAAAAAAACCTTCCATTATTTATTTCATTTTAAATAAATCATTCTAGAACACTTTAAACTAAGCATTAGTGTCTAAAAAATTATACTCAAGTTATGATCAAACAAGTAGTTACTCTCGAGATTTACTTAAGTTGATAGCTATATTTTAAATAAGTTTAACCTTCGCAATTCCATACAGTTTAGTCATGTTTTTCAGAAGCAATTGCTAAAAAAAAAACAAAAACTGACATAATATTTGGTTCGTAATATATATTAAAATTATATCTATAGAAAAATAATTTTCAATTTGTTGATTGTGCTGAAGTCAGCATGAAGCTTGCAGACATTCTAAATAAATTAAAAAAATTAGTGTATTGGTAAACGCTAAGAAGCATAAAAATTGTGTTTGAATAAGTAAAGCAGTAGAAACTACCATTATTATTCATTAAAGAATACACAAATGATTTTCAACGATAAGAAATAATGTTTGTGATGGTTACGGAAATCTTTCCCAATAGATAGATATCAGTAAAGTCAAAGCGATGCCTTTAACCTACCAGACCTAAATAGAAGCAAATCAACGCTATAGTTTTACCATTAAAATTAAGGACAATGCAGAACATGTTTGTTCACTTTTATTAGTTTTAAAATACTATATGTTATCCTTATTTATAATTTTAGTAGCCAACTACTATTTCACACTTTGATCAGTCAATTGTAAATTTATGTGGTATTATTAAAGTCAATAAAATAAAAATTTACAATTTGATTATTGACTGTATTGTATTCTATATGTCGTTATTCGAAATATGTATACAGTAATGGATTATTATAACAATACTGTATTTTTTAACTATTGCTTATATATTTATAAATTTAGTATATTTTGCTTTCTCATGGCTTATCAATTCCTTATAATCATAGTTGCACAAAACAGCTTCAATATATGTTTTTTTGGGAATTTTTAATTTTAATTTTTGAAAAAAAAACCTTTTTAGTTTAAGGCTATTAATAGTAAAATAAAAATTTTATTTTGCTTTAAAATTTAGTTGTTTTAAAACAATTTTTATTAGTGTGAAAACTTAACCTTGTTTTGGAATTGTATGTTTAAATGTACATGCTTTGAAAAACTGTTTCACATAGTTTAAAATTTTCGTGTTCAAAATCCTACAATGAAATAATTCTGTTTTTGTTTGTTTTATGACAAAACTAAGTTTTTTAGGCTTAATATAAAAGAGTTAGGTATAAACTCCGTTATAGTTTGATACAAGTTGTAATTTGTATTTTGTTTTGTTAGTTACGCGTTTTAAGTTATTTATCAGTGGATTAATAGTGTAGATATAGGTTTTGTTTTTCCTAATTTCCATAAATTGTGGCCTTTACTGTAGATCAAAGTTTTTATTTTTAAAACCTAATTTAAATTATTCGAACCATTATAATTAAACTTTAAACGAAAAAAAGAAGAAATTTTATACCGAAAAATTAATTTGGAAAACTTTTTTTTATATCATTATAAACTGCAGAAAACAACTGAAAATAAGAGCTAATTCTTTCCTGAACAGCTTAAAATAAACTAAAGTTTTATGTAAGTTTTTCAAACATGAGTTTATATTCTGATAACAACTGTAGAGATTAAAAAAACTCTTACTTAATTTATATAAATTGATTTAAAATTTAGAAAACAATACTTGATAATAAAAATTGAATAAAACAAAATACGCCTGTAAATGAAATATTCAAACAAAAATTATTAAGTTAATTTTCAACAAAAGTTTAAAAACTAATTTCGGTATAATCAATTATTTTTTAAATTCTTTTTTATAACCGGAGGTTAGTAATGAAAAATTTATCCAAGAAAGTATCTTATAAAGCTGTTTTTACTGCTGCAAATTTAACTCCATTCGTGATGTATGATTGTATAATTTGATTGATCTAAATACTTTTTAACTAAATTTTAGCTTGTGGTATTTACTTAATAGCTCAACTATTTATAAACTACTCTACATATACTCTAAAGATTTTTTTAAGAAAACATAAAACACTTAGCAGTAAATCTATTATTGAAAATTGTTTTTCTTTCATACATCAAAAAATATAATTATAAGCTATTTGTAAAGTTTCTTAAAAAGATTTTTGATATTTTTATATAAATTTTTTTAACAACTACGTACCTATCTAAAATAAAGCTCTTGATTTACTATTTCCTATTCAAAGATAATAACTCAGAAATTACATATTCTATAACACATACTATGTTTTACAAAACTTTCCTGATATGATTAATTTTAATCAAAAACTAAAATCATAAGCATATTTTGAAACTTTCTAACCAGCTTGTTTCTAAAAATATTATTGCTTTTTCTTTGTTACTTAAAAGAATCAATGTGTTTGTTATTTTTATAATCAGCAATCTTTCAGAAACAAACCTTACAATTTTACTTTTGATTTTATTTTGCTTCGTTAGAGCTTTATAAAGTGTTGAAATAAAATCATTCTAATTTTAGTTTGATTTTTTGAAGTTTATATGAAAGGCCGCTAACAACGATAAGAAGTATTTTGTTGACATATCAGTATAAGAATTGTCTTATTTTTTATTTTAAAATTAACTTTTTGTTTTTTAAATACAGTTATATATGCTGCTTTAAATGAATTATAAATGTTTAAACGTTTATTTTTCATTACTAACGTTTAGTAATATACAGATTATTACAAATCAACAAAATATGATATAATGATAGAAACACAAGTTATCTTTCACATTCAAAGTATATCTACAATTAAAAATTTTAAACAAAAACATATCAACAAAATGTCAATTTTTAAACAGTATAATATACAGTATATCGTAGATCATTTGTAGCTATAGAAACAGCTTTTATTAAGTGTTGCTCTTTATAAAATGTTGCATCATTGACATATATTTATGATTTAATCATGGTTTAAGGATGAAAATTAAATATATTTAAGAACTATTATACTATTGTATAAAACTCTAAAACCGTTTTATGACTAATAACGCGTCAGATATCTTTATTTTATTTAAATATTTATAATTATCTAAAATATTTATTATAATATTTAATTCATTATTATAATTTCGTTATATTATGTTATATCTAGCGGATAATTTAAATTAAAAAGGAATCAGAAAAATCAGGTGGTCCTTAGTTAGATTCTCAAGTTGGCACTTAAATATTTATATAGTAGATCGAGTAGTGCTTGGTATTTATCCCTAGCAGGTCTTTTTTATTGATTTTGTTTTGTTTTTTTTAAAATGGGTTGTACCGCCAACTTTGGAAAACCGTGATCTAAGCTGACGTATATAAATTAAGCAAAACAGCATAACTAACAAAATACAAACATTTATATACATTTTAGTCGAGAAATATAACGATTGTTGACAACAGTTATTTTTATTTGCAACACTTTATTGTATTTCGATGTTTTCCTGCTTTTGAATATGATGGCTCTACAGATTCAGTTTAGTAAAATAACTTTTTTACGAATACTTAAAGAAACAACTGTTTTTAATAGTGTTGAAACATTTAGATAAAATATTACAAAAAACTTTAATCTCGAAAATATTTTTGTAAGCCAAAAGTAATGACTGATAAGTTTTCTAATAGTTTTAAAATTTCTATATATGTTTCTCTAAATAGCAAACAGTTGTGGTAATAATTTTATGACGTCATCACTAATTTTAAACTTTTTAAACGGATATTTTTATTAACTTAAAAACTATCTAACTACTTTTTATGACTTTAAAACATTTTATGATTTATACCTCAAATCTGCTGAAAAGTTTAAAAATAATATTCAATGGTTTAGCATAGAGAGTCTTAAACTATTACAAAATGCAAAATTTTTTTTCTTAAGTTTAGTGTTGTTAGGTCTTTGCAAAAAAATTATTCAAAAAGTTTAAACAAAATGTATTCCAACTGAACACAAAGTTTTTTTTTCTTGTTTAAAAATATTTTTTATATAAGTATTAAGTTTTAAATGTAGTTCTTTACTATTTTGACACAACTTAAATAAATATTTCGATTTATTTGTTTAGTTTAAAATTTTATAGTTTAGTGCTGCGAAATTATACCTCACTATTCCTATATATAATTTTCATTTATTTAAATCCTAAATTGGTTGTATTGATAAACAGAAAAAGGTAATCAACAAAGTATTTAAGTTTCAAACTCATGTGACGTAATGTATTTTTTAATAATCGATAGCTTTTTAGTTGTAGATATAACACATACTTTTTATATATATAATTCAAAACGTACTTTTTTATCTTTTACAGCCTACACCAGCTGATGTCTTATATATTTGTTTACTTTGTGCTATTAACTTTATTGCGATTTGTATTTTTTCAAACATTGTTACAAATACAGCTCATTTAGATATTGAAACAGACTTATTAAAGATTAGCTGTTTGAAAATTTAATCAATTTTTTTATTAAACTTATTTAGCATTGCCTAGTTGTTAAAACCTTATTTTGATGGATTTGATTGTAATATAAAATTTGAAAACTAAGTTAAATAAAAAAGCCAGAATTTTTTATGTTATGACATGAAGCAGATACTACAATGCATAAATTATTGTTGTACAAATAAAAAAATACTAATTAAAGAGTTTAGATTAAAAGCCAGTAAACAATATTTTGTTTTACTAGTTCTTATGACTTTTTTTTTATTTACTAAATAACTTGATATTACATATACATTTTAAATCTTAGTTAAAGTTAATTAACAGAAACTTATTTAAAATAGTTAAAATAATATATAAAAGTATTTAAAAGAAGCGATGTATTACAACAAATGATGTTAATACATAAACTGAATTTATCATATATATTTTTAATTTATTAGAAGTCAGTAATTATAAATAAAAATAATTATTTTTTTTGAAAATTCGAATATTTATTAATTAATTTTATTAGCACAACGTGTGAGAACTAGGTTAATAATACTCATAATTTAAGCCAAAACTTAGTAGTTGGAATTCATAGGTTAGCATAAAAGTGAGTAAGAGTTAAATAAAGCCTATATAAACAATATAAGTTTAATTGCTAATTCAAAAACTATTTTTAGCTCACAAAACTACAACAAACTACACTAAAAAAGTTTTTTGTAATAACTTAACTTTATGCCTCGATCAGCTGTCAAAAGTTTTTAGTTATGTCATCACGATGTCATCACAAAAAAGTAACAAACGTTTAATTGTAATTTAAGTATCAGATTTTTTTTATTTTTATAACAGCTTGTCAATGTGTCAAACAGTTTCATAATTGATATCTTCTAGATTTTTCAGTAGTCACTTATAATTTACAAGCAAGATAAATGACATTTGTTAATTTTCTTGTTGCTATGTTCTATATTTTAACTTTTTCTAGTGTTTTACTTAGTCATTTGTTTGAAATTCTCAAAGTGTTAAGTAAATAACTTGTAAACTATCAATTTACATTTTTGAGCTTACACTTGTGTTAAACAGCTACTAAATAGCAGTGTCGAATTATTTAAACTAATTAAAAATGTTTTATCATTTTCAGTGATGTAGGTTATCATGCTTAATTATATATTAGTTAGTCGTAAAACCAGTTGTTATCATAATGTTAAAACTACAAAGGTATTATATATTTTTTCGTTTTAGTGTATTTATTAAGGTAATAACTCTGTTGTAAAACCATAAAACCTATATAAAATATTTTTGAAATCAATGTAATTTTTTTTGTAATTTTTAAAATGTATAACTATTATTCTTTAGTATAAACTTCTTGTAGTCAGCTAGAAATTAAAAAAAACTTTAAAGATCGTGTTTAATATAACGTCTTTTATATACGTTCTCTGTGAAACATTGTATTTTGTTGGAACAAAGTATGTTACTTTATAATATTTTTTACACAAAAAAAACAATTAAATTTAGTACTATAACAAAGTAAATAGTTTTACTTAAACTACTTAAATAAAATAACTAAGCTAGAAGTCAACTCATTCATTTTTTTATTAAAAGAAAAAAGTGTTTGAAAAATGTGTTTTCATCAATATTACGCATGTTATGGTTAGGTTATTCGTGAACTTAAGTGGTTCTATAATTAGTTTACTAAAACTTAATAACCGTAACCATTTCAACTTTACGAGAAGTTAGTATTTTTTTTTGATTAAATAATGACTACGTAAATAATACATACTCAGAAACAATAACTAAATATTACAGTATGGAACTTTTACATAACTAAAAAATAACTCTATAGAACTACTGAAAAATTTTAGTTTGTTGTCAGAAAGAAGATTGTTAAGCTGTTTGTTACAGCTTAAAAGTATCTAAATGTAGAGTTCAAAATTGTTATCAAGATTGTTTCTTCACTTATCAAAATTTTTAACTGTACAACGAAGCATTTTAAAAAATAACACTTTACTGTTTTATTAAAATAAACCATAACTAAACAGTTAAATAATAATTTAGTTATTCTTAAATATACTTATAATCAAAACAAAAAGAATGCGTTTATTCCAATGTGAAATATACTTATTTACGTAAGACTTAATCTCATATATTTCTTGAAATATTATTTAAAGTTAACAGATTAAAATACTCTAGAAAAAATCCGTAAAAAAATAACTGCAAAATATATTTATGCTAAATAATGTTTAAGAAGTTTTACTTGTTACATAATTACGGCAACAAACCTTAGTTTAAACAGCTAACTACTTTTAGTTGTAGATTAAATATTTGTATGCTTCTATAAAAGTCAAGTTTAAAATTACATAAAAATTTTAGGAATTTCTTTTGCGTTTTGTTATTAAATAGATTGTAAAATGCTTTTTATAAGTACGATATTTTATTTATAATACAAGTGTAAAGCTTTAGATTTATATTTGTGTTTTTTTTTTTCAAGTGGTAGTTACATTTACTATAAAATACAAGAAAGACGTATAAGTCTATGCTTTGTTGTGTAAACAAAGCTACTTGTAAAGTTTGTATTAAAATAAAAACATTTTTTTTAATACTAACAGGCTTTTAAACTAAATGGTTAGAAATATGCTTTTAAAAAGTTAAAACTAAACTCAAATTAAAATTATACAAAAATTATCTTGTGATATTATGTTTTTTGAAATTAGTCGGACTACAATATCGAAATCTATGATTTAAAACAAAAACTTCTTAAAAATACTTTGTTTTACTTGACATAATATTAATAAAACAAAATATATTTAGTGTAAAAAACTTTTGAAATAATTTTTTATTTAAAGTTTTAAAGTTCTTAGAACTTAACAAAATTTTAAATAAACATATATTTCTCTAAAATAATTAATTGAACGTTAATTGAAAGAAATTGAAAGAACTTAATTGAAAGTTATTAAACATGTGATATAAGATTAAGTTGATAGTAACTTTAATAAGTATATGCTTAATATTCATAATTATAAGTTAATGTACTTGTTTTTCTTTAATGGAAGCTGTTTTGTTACGGCTAAAAAATCTAAAACTGATAGCAAGATATAAAGTATTGAATTAGAAGCTTTTATATTGTTATTTTATTTAAAATACGTCAGTACTTCGCTATGTTTTTAAAAGCAAATGAGTTTAATCTTTTAAAATTTTATATTTATAAGATTGTATTAACATAATCTATCAATTTTAGATAGAGTTTACAAAAATCACATTTGTATTTTACAAATTTTGTACAAAAGTTAAAGTTTAAACATTTTTTTGACAATTCAACGGTTCATTTAAAAAATAAAAACAAAACTAAATTTTTCAGTAACGAAACTAACTTCATACAAATTTACTTGCAAAAACTAAAATTAAACTTGTTTTGAATACAACTCAAATATTCAAAAGATAATCAATTTAAGATTAATAATTTTAAGCAAAAAGTATTTAACATTAAAAAGTAGTTTTAACTACAATAAAATTAAACAAAATCAACAATTCATTTAAAAAAACTATTAAACGGATTTTTTTTGTTAAGAAATCACAAAATGTTAACAAATTAGTTAACTAGTTGTTTTTTAAGATCAGGTCGTTTTGAAACATTCATTTTAGATTAGTTTGCTTTATAACTCGTTTTGAAAAATCTTTTATACTCTTTATTAGACTTTCAAGTTCAACTTTTTTATAATATTTTAGTGATGAACATAATTAAGATAGGTGAAAATATATTTTCTGTTTAACATCTTTTTTTTTTAAATATTTTTAACCTACTTTGCAATAACAATTTATAATAATAAGAATCATCGTTATAGTAACAATAAGTATCAATTTAGATAAAAACTTATATTTATTATACGCTTGGCACAATGAAATTACTTTTCCAACAAATTTAATATTATATAGTATTTAATATAATTAAGTTCATAATTAAGACAAATCATATTATACAATTTGTATCAGTTCAAATAAACTTGTTAGTTGTGTAAAGAAGCGTTGAAATGAATTGTCATCTATGCTTATATATTAAAAAAATATATTTTAATTATATTTAACAATATATTAAATATATATTATTAATAGAAATATTTTTACTTCCAAGTTTTAAGTTGAGAACTTGTTTGACGTTGTTAAGAGAGTTTAACAAACTTTAAATTATAATAAAATTGATTTTCTACTAAATTTTTCCCTTTCCCAGCGTTATCTATATCTGAAAGTATTACATGTGTACTGGTTTCTACCAGTTCAAACTAAATAGAAGACTTTCCAGATCAGTTTGCTGAAACATATTCTGAATAAACATAATGTTTCTGGCAAAATTACTTTTATTAGTCTGACACGTCATTAAATAGTTTTTCATAAAACTTATATTACGTTTAAAAGTGTTCTTATCATTAAAAAATTTCCTATTTTTTGCTAGTTTGTTATTTTTACATCAAATATATGAATGAAATTAACTACGTTTAGTCGTTTTTTTAGAAATAAACAAACAATCTAGAACACATTAAGTTTTCTGTACTAATGTAAAAATAAGAATCTATATTTTGTTTATTAAATTGAATGAACAATACTATATAAACGTTTTTCTAAACTTGTGACTAGAGCAACAATGTAAACTAGCGATCTACCGGATCAGCTATTTAAGACTCCATCCGTTCGTCACTTTTTTTTTTAGTTTAAGTTCGGGCCGGATCCGGTTATATTTCTTAATTTATGATGCGGCCGGTTCTAGTTCCGAATCCTAACTGTTATAAGTTTTCAATAGAAACTAACTTTAAATTTTAATATTATAATGCCATTATTAGTAAATTTTCTTTAATACAAACAATGAGTTATAAAAACAATGGTGTAGTCTAAATGTTTTATTTCAACACTAGGAAAAAGAAAATTGTGAAAAGAACAAAAGATCTACTTATGCAAAATTTCAGTTTAAAAGTTAAGATTCAAGCAACTAATACTAATTTTGAACTTTGTACTTGTTTGACGCAAAAGATAATTAAACTAAGTGTTACAATGTTTCAAAAGGTAATAATTTTTTATGATAGGCTTTACACTAGACTTTTACTTACAATAACTTCTTTAGCAACTGTTTAAACACACAAAAGTAAGTAGTTTCGTTAATACCATATACTCATATCAACGCCTTTAAGCTACAAATAAACCCTTTTCTTGTTATTTCAAGTTGTGATGAAATGATAAAAGTTTTTCGCCACTTTTCGAAGCATACAAGTTACCAGCTTATGAATATAACCTTTCACTATAAGCAGAAGATGATGGTGCCTAAAAATACCTTCTTGCTAAATTTGCAAAATCTGTGTATCTTTTCTTGTTTAACTACCCCAAAAACAAGACTTCAGCGTCAGCTATTTTCTTAAGACGATAAAAGAAAACTTTAACAAGAATATAATAAAATAGCAAATTAAACTTTATATCGTCAAAAACAAAGTAAGTAGTCTTAGAGTATCTGGATTTGAAGATATATTTAGATATAAAACAGTAAATCGGTGTTTGTTTTAATTCAACAAGATACTTGCTTAAACTATTAGTATGCAAAAAAGTAATTGTTTGAGTTTAATATTTTTAATATAGTAAGATTTTTAACTATTTTTACTTGTTTAAACAATTATTTTATTTGAAGTTTTTTTAAATCCACGTTTGAACTTTGAATTTTAAACAATTAGTTCTTATAAGTTTAATCAAAAACAATGGTATGTTTCTTTATAGACTTTACGAAAAGAGATAAGTTTGAATTTTTCTGTTATTAATCAACTTTAATGTTACTAGTTTTTTTTATTAAAATATCTGTGGTGCAGTTTAGTATTCAAGCAATATCGTAAAATTATATAATAAAGAGTTCTTATAATTTTTTATAATAAGAGAGGTTTATATAGTTTTACTTATATTAACTAAAAAATATAAGAAGCTTAATTTTTTATAATTTAAAAATAATGTGTACTCGGTTAAAATACTAAAGTAATATAAAAGTAAACTGTACTACATGTTTTTCAAAATTTAATTTACTTTGATTCAATAGTTTTTTATTTTTGTTTTCTAATGCCTTTATTAATTATTAACAAGCTTATACTAAAGTTAATAACACATAGTAAACACTGATATATAATTACTTTAGTAAAACTACTTACCTTACAAACGAACTTGTTTTAAATCTAATTAAATGCTTTTAAAAGTATGAAGAAATTGATTACAATTTTTTTATCTTATCAACGTGACGTCATAAAACAAAAACTAATTCAAATATCATTAATAAATATAGAATGCTTCTTAGAATTTATATCTTCTTTATAATTCTAATTTTTACAGCCTAAACCGGCTGGATTAACAAATTAATTATGTTAGGCCCATCCTATGAAGTATAATCGATGAAAGTATACATTATATAGTAAAGAACAATTTCCACTTTGTCTAGCGCCCAGAACACTTAGTTTAGAAACTAACGTTGTAAGTCCTTTAATTTAACGATTGTTTCGTCAAGACTGTTAGTAATTTTTCATGTTTTGGTTATATAACATTACTTGTTTATTAATTTTTACAGTTTCTTTCTTTAGATTTGCTATTTTGTATTTTACAACAAACTACTTTACATTGTTTCTAAGCATCTTTTAATTCATAACTTAGGAGTAATACTTTTAATAGTAGCAATATTTATGTTTTTACCACCGTAAGCTAAAATTAAGTAATAAGTAAAACATGTTGTTTAGCTTAAGTGGTAAGAAAAAATTTTTATAAGAACATTTCACCCTGTAAACATAACGAGTATCATATAAATACATTTGGATTTGTAGAGTTAACAAGTAGAAGATTACGTTTTTTGTATAAAACCTTTTAATTACAACTTTTTGTGACTTATTATTTTTAAATAAAAAAAGCTGTCATTGCATTATTTTGTGATAAAAAATGATTCAATACAGCCATTGATGCTTTATTGTTAAATAACCTAAATAAAATTTACTTTGTTTTTTAACAGGTACTTATTTAAAATTAGAACATTTTTTTTAATTAAAGCACAAAATATTGACATGGTTTTTAGTTAGTTAGTTAGTTAGTTAATGAGTTAAATCTAAAGTAGATTTTGATTCTCGTTTTAACCAAAAAGTTTTGAGAAGTTTTAACTCTAACCTTTAGTTTATTTTTAGACTTGTGCTAAATATATATTAAAGGTATTAGTTTAACATTTACCAAAAAGGACAATTAATTTAAGAATAAAGTTTAAAATAATTTCTTTAAATAAATTCTTTTTAGAATAATTGTGATAATTCGACATGTATAGACTGCAAAAACTTTTTAAAATGTCATACTAACACAAAAAATTCTTTTAGATTTTTTTTTTAATTATCCAAAAAAAAATATTTGTTGTTAGTTGTGTAACGTCATATGAGCTTAGTGAGCTTTATTCATTATATTTAATACAATACTTTTGTCAAATTTTTTCACTACATCCGTATCCTATAAAACTCAAAACTTCAAGTAGTGCATACAAACAGTTATAGTTTTAAATGATTTTTGTTTTAACAACGTATACTTTTAAGTTAGGTTGAAATACATTTTTATATCTAAAACGTATGACAAACTTACACTTAATTAAGCCACTTCAAATACAATTTAACTCCTTATAGATGTTTAAAATCAAAAGTACAATTTTGTGCCTATAATTAAACTTGGTAATTTTGCTACATGGTTAAATAAAAATACTTATTTCAACAATGCATCTGAGCTTCAGACTTTTATCTTAATAAAATTATTACGTTAAATTTAAAAAAAGCAAAAAAAAAAAAAAGCTTATTTGTGACGTTGTATTCTAAAACCATTATTACTTGAATAAAACTCATAAATATAAGGTAATATTATATCTGCCAATAATCTCTAATGCATTGTTTAATAATTGTGGTTTGTAGTGTAATAATTAATATTACACAAAAAAAAGCCGTTAATTAGTTAAAAAAAAAATAAGTTTATAGAAAATCATTACATTTATTCAAACCTTGAATAATGAATTAAATAACTTTTTTTTACATTTAACTTCTTTCATAAATATTAGATATATTTTTCTAAACAATATTTATTATTTTTATGCAAACAAAGTTTAATATTTTATATATTTTTAAATTTAAAAAAGTCAAACTCATCATAATACATTACGATTGTTTTTGACAAGAACTTTTATCACTTATAATGGTTTAAACTAATTTAAACCAATTTATTTTATTATTTTGTGCCTTTCATTTTTTAGTTCTTTATTTAAAACTAAGCAAATCACTTTTTTAAGCAGTAAATAAGAATACAAACAACAATTTTAAAGTTAATTTTATCCTTAAATAATTCTAACTAACTTAAAAAAAAAAACAGTACCTTACATAAAACATAGAGTTAATTAAAAAACAAACACTTTTTATTTGAAATTACGCTAAAATTTTTAATGAGTTATAAACTTGATAGTTAAAGTTTAATTTAAAAAACAATGATTTGTTAATTTGTTAAAAATTTCACATAATTAGTTCGTTTAATTTGAAGCATAACATAATCGTAAATTACTATATTTAGTAATAATCTTTAACTTTCGAACTAATACTGATTTTACTTTTTTTGACATTTTAGGTTGAAATATCTCAAAAATAAAACTATAAGCTATATTAAATTTATTAGTTCGCACAATGTTTTTCACCATAAGATCGTAGTTTTTTTTTTGAACACAATCTGCTAGTTAAAAACATGTAGGTTAAATTAAAGTAGTAAGTAAACAAGTCGTGCTATTGTATAATTTGTTACGATTCAAAAACTGCTTAAATAAAACGACAATTCTGTAAATAAGTTTTATGTTCCTATTTAGTTTGAGTTATATAATAAAATATTAATGTAAAATTAGTTAAAATATTAAATTTTTTCAGTACTTATTACTAAGCATTATACTAGCTGTAAAAGTAGTTTGAAAATATGAGTAAATAAATTCCATGAACTAAACTTTTTATCAGTAAACCGTTTTGTGTACGATTTTCATTAAAACATTTAGATATTAATGAAAAATTTCTTTTAAAAGTTCTTATTTATTGATTGAATATCAAAAAACAACTATTATGATAAAAAAATATTTAAAGTATTTAATAACCAGTAAGCATTTGAAAATTACAAGATATATTTATTTAGTTTTAATTATATTTATTTTATTAAATCATTTATACCATTAGCTTTAATAGTTTTGATACATAAGATAAAACATTAATCTCAAATACCAAGGCAATGCTGATAATACTTTGTTTAATTTTTAATATTTTCAATTTATACACTATTAGTAACACTATTATTATAACTTAAAAATTTTTACTCAAAAATAAGTATTAATAAGTTATTTTTTATTAAAAAAGTATAAGAACTAAATTTTTTAATGCAATTTAGTGCTAATATATTACCATTAGTAAATAAAACACATAAACTGTAATCATTTTATCAAAAGTTTAATATAAGCTAATTAAAACATTTGTTTATATGAGACTAAATATGAGACTTTATACTACTCTATATATGAGACTGAATATACGTGCCTGACACATTTATTTATTACTTTATTTACTATTTGGAACACACGTAGATAGGAAAGTATGAATTATTATTATGCACATATTAGTTTATAGTTCAAGGTTATTTTTAGTACTTTTATTAGAATTAATAATACATTTTTGAGAAAAAAATTGAGATAAGTTTATACGTCTGACGTCATCAAACAAACTTTGCCCACAAACTTATTGTTTTAAATAATATATAGATAAAGCGAGGCTTTTTTTTTATGATTGAAATCAAGCTTAAAATTTTTAGCTGTGCAAAGCAGGGTTAAAATTAAAAACATTTTACATTTATGTTAAAATAAATGTTAATCTAAAAACTTAAATAGTTTCTTTTTTTTTGTAGAATGGAACGTGATAACAAAACAAAATAATAATTTCATTAATATTCATATAAATTAAAACTAAATGAGACTTTTTTCCTATAGATATTGTTTATAAATTAATAAGATCTACTCTTATTGTTTTTTTTCTTGAAAACTTTGTAAAACTTGAATGCACCTTTACAAAGTACTATATTTAGTTGGATTTTAATAAATAAGATATTTCTAATAGTTGTGAATATACTTTATAAACTTCACATTAATACTATACAAATTTTTTAACCAAAGTATTAAAGCGTTAAAGCATATTATAAAGAAACTTAAAAGTTTTACTAATTGCAAAAAAAGTAAACTGCTTGTATCTAATAAATATTTTGTTGTGTTTTCATTAAAATTTAGTTTTCTTGCTTTACTAAAAAATTAACAGACTGATTCATATAAAAAATACTTACGGTTACATGTCCTTTTAAATGCATTTAAAACTGGAAGCCGCTTTATTGTAATATATTATGTTTAAACACTTAAATGTTTGCTCTTAAAAGACTTAAGTTTTTCATAATATAAAATATTTTATTAACTTCAATGTTTATTAAAAAGTTGTTTGCATCACTTGAATTACTATGTATTTAAAAATTGAGTTCCTAGTTATCGTATTTAATTTGATAGTTCAAAAACAAAAATATAGCGACATCGGAACAAGAACAAGTTAATGGGTTAATATTTAATAAGAAGTAATTTTTTTTATATTTATATATTTATCGCATTAAAAATTCATTAATCAAATAATGAAAAAATATTCCTGCTCAATCATGTTTAATATTTTCTTCATGACATCATGTCTTAAAATATGTGTTTATAGTTATTAAGTTTTGAATAAATAACGTTTTGAAGTGGTCACTTAATTAAAAAGTTTTTTACCTGATCAAACTATAATTTAATGTTTACTTATCAATGCTTCACAGTTTAAGATTTTACTGATTTATTTTAAAATTTAATAAAACAAGCTAAAAACTTTTAAACCCTTGTAAGTATTATAAGGACCAGCTCATTTCGAACTTTAATGTTTGAAAATCACAATTTATTATTTAATAATTGATTTTATTGTTTAAATATCTATTAGTTTGTAGCATAACGAACAAATACAAAACTAAACTAGTAAAGACGTAATAATAAACGATGAAAGTTATTTTTTAAACTTAATGTTCTAAGAGAACATTCTTTTATCAAAGGAAATATAAAATTTTTTTTTTTACAGACATAAATACGTAAATTTTATTTTGTAATTTGCTTTTAATATAATTGTAGATATTACTATTTTTATTTTTTTTCTTAAACAGTTCTAAAATATTTGATTTAGTGGTATTTAAGAAAGGAATACTAAAATATGTTTAAAAAAAGTAAAAACTTTTATTATAAACATAACTTCTATGTTGTTCAATACTTATTTTCTGTTATCATTGCCAGTTAGATAATATTAATAAAAAAAAAATCAAATGAAAAATTGATATCAGTTTATTTAAATTGCATGTACTATAATAAAAACAGACTGGTAGATTAAACTCAAATTTAGTACAGTTTCAAAATAACTAATCTAATAATTTAAAACCTTTAAAATCAACAGTTTAATTGATTATGTTTGATGAGTATTCAAGCAAAAAATAAACATTTTTTAAATTTGTAAATTTGTTTTTTACTTAGACTGGTACGTAAAAGTTTTATTATCAACGAAAAAACGTAGTACCTACTGTATGAACAATTAAATATAAAATGACGTATTTAGGTTCTCCAAGTAACTTTTCTGTTTATTTATATGAAACATAATTATTTTAAATAAAAAATTAGTATAAAATTCCACTGGCAAAAATTTTAACCGATAATACTTAGTATAACTTCAATAAATAAAAAACGATACTTTAGGTAAATTTAAACTTAAAGTATTTTTAAGCTAAACTTTTTGTTTTTATAAAATTTTCATAAGTTTAGTAAAATACAAATATCATGATACAATCTAAACATGCTTAAGATTTTAATTAAATTAAATGACGTTTTTAGAACTAGATAGTAAAACTTGAATAACATGTGTTATTTTTAACTATTGTGAAAGGTACAGAATAAAAAAAAAACATTTAGTATGTTTTGATGAAACCTAGATTATAAATTTGAAAATAAAAAAATATGTTTGACAATTTATTTAACACAACAAAAAAAATTTAAAAATAACGACACTTATCATTTAAAAATTAAAGCTATAGACTAAAGCTATAAAATTCAGCTTTAAACAGTAATGAAACTTTAGAACTTAAATTAAAGTAAATTTTATTGTTTTTAGCTATCAACAATTATATTTTTTCAGTCTTAAATCTGCAAACTACAGTCCGTGGGAAAAACAACAAGATGTTTATACTTTATAAAAGAAATCTTAGCATATTAATGTCCGATGTGGTGTAGTCGAAATAAAACTTAAATCATTCGGTTTTAGTACTACTTCTACTGTTGAAAACATTATAAGTTGGTTAAAATATGTATGTTGGTTTTAAAAATTAATAAAATCTAAATTTCTACAAACTATATAGCTTATTTTTAACCGTCTTTTAAAATAAAACATTTACATTTATTTATATTTGAAAAGCTGTTTTGTACAGCTGAAAATTTTGATGACCAATTTTATAACAAATTGTTAAAATTTTTATCTTATTAATAATATAATGAAAGTTAAGAATTAGTGGGTGTATATAGCTAACGTCAATAATAAGTTTTATTTTATTTTTCTGATTAAAATTTATGTTTTGGTTTTAAAAAATATGTTTGAAACTTTCGTTCTTACACCTAAGACTTCACTAGTAATCTCAAATTTATCTAATTAAAAAAAAAAAAAATTTTCATACTGTCGATAACAAGCTCTTTCGATCCATATATAATTTTATTAGTTCAAAACTAATTTAATTTAAGAAAAAATCTCGAGAAAAGTAAATTTATTTTCAATAATATTCATAAATTTTTATTTTTATTAAACTGATTATTTGCGTATATTATTCAAAAACGCCGAAACATATATTCCGCAAAAAAATATTTATGTTATTAGGACCTTAACTATTAATTTCATTAACAGTTTAGAAGAAAGTGAGCAGTTTTATAAATTACTAATTATAGTTGAGCTTATGTTTTGTTTTTGTTATTTGTATAGTTTATTGTAGTTTTAAAACCTAACATTAACTAAATACATAAAAAAGTTACTAAAAGGTATAATATTAAAATAGTTTATTAATAACTAATGGTTTATGTAGTTTAAGTTAAATTTAAACATTAATATAAACGACAAGTCGCCTTTATGTTAATTTTAACAAAATAAATATGTTTTTAGTTGTAACTCTTAAAATGAAGCTTTGAAATATTATCTAAAACTATTATTAAAAATACTTATTCTTACAGTGTTACACATAAATTGTATAATAAGATAACTTAGCAACTAATATTTAGATAAAAACACTTATACAACAACAATACATTGCTAATGACAAATTACTTTACATGCTAACCTTGTTAAAGAAAAGTTCAATTTTTATAGGGTGCATTTAATTAGTTTATTTTGTTTTTATATTTACTTTTTTTAAGCATTTGGTACAAAGAAAAACTAATCACTTTTTAAAACAGTCTTTATAAAGATCTCTTATGCTAAAGCTCTAGTACACAATCTTCTCATTTTTCTAAGAATATTTTTATTGTTTTTGTTTTTATTAGCTATAACTAAGATTTCGTGTCCAAGATACTCAAAGCTTGTAGTTCAAAAGAAACTTGAAAAAGCTCTTCTTAAAATACAATGAATTTTTAAATATTTTATAGTCATTTAACTGTTATCTTTGTAAGTTTTAGTTGTATTATTAGTTAGATGGACGATCTATTTTGCACTGAATTTTTGCAATGCACAATATTATGTCATAATGTTTTTTGTGTTTTTGCATAACTTTTGCATCTATGTTTAGTAAAATGATTTTTATTTTAGATTATACTGGCTGATGATTAAAGCATTATGAAACATATTTTCCAGTATTTATTATTCCGTATTATTACATAAAATTTTTACAGCATAAGTTTTTCACCTACAAATCGAAATAAAAGCGCTAGTACTTATGATAAATTTTACAGATAAAATAACTCTTAGTTTGTAATGTTAAAATTGGCTTTAATGGTAACTATCTAATTATCTCATAAAGATAAATTCTTAAGGGGTAATAGGTAATAGTAATGTATAGTTATTAATACAACAATCGAAACAAAACTTATCTTTTATTTAAATAAACTAAAAAAGCACGAAGATACATTATAACTACATCACGCTTTACTAAAACTAAAGTTAAACACATATGAAAACAGTAGTTTTTAAGTCTTACGTTTTAAAAGCACATTATTTAAGCACACCAAATACTGCTTAATGCTCTGTCGAATGCTCATATCTTTCAAATTGCTGTTTTTTTACACCAAAAGCAAAGAAAACTTCTTTTTTCTTATGTATTAACTGAAAAGAAATTAACTGCTGCTTTTTATGGGAAATGAAAATGTTAAAAAAAAATTTTTCTTTGATTTAATTCTTACAAAAAGCTACATGTTTATTCAAACGTTATAAAAACATAAAATAAAACGTTTATTTCCTTACATAATAATAGCTTAAAAAGGTCTGTTTATATAAAAAACACTAAGTTTAAATGTAATTTATTTATTTAACAACTAAAAATATATTTCTATGTAAGCTTACATACTGTTATTAATAAAAAAGGATAAAATACATGATTAAGCAAATATAATAAATTGTTAAAAAGTATTAAAACCAACATGACATAATGACAACTTTAAATGAATGCTAGCTATATAGCGGTAATTTATATTACCGGAAATTTAAAAAAGATACTTATTAATTGTTCTAGCAATTTTAACAGGAACGGGTCTAATATGCGCGAAGGCAAAATTGCACGCGGGCACAAAATTGTACGAAGACTATTTTGCACGAAAGCTCAATTTTGCACGAGTTACAATTTTGCACGGAAGATCAATTTTGCACGACATACAGTTTTGCACGGAGAGTCAATTTTGCACAAAAATTACTAACTTTAAAATAATTAAATAAAAAATACATTAAAATCTTTATATTTTATAAAAAAGTAATAAGTATGTGTAAGTGTAATTAACTTTAAATTAATTAGATTTATATTAGTTTTATTTAATCATTATTTCAAAATTGTTTTGATTTTTTTAATTGAAACTAATTAATTGTGTTTAAAAACTACTATAAACTTGAATTTTTTTTTATAATATTATATATAGAACTTTAAATTAATAAGAATATCCCTTATTAAAGAATAAACAAGTATTGATGTAAACTTAAATTGAATTAAAATTATACTAAACTTCAATATAAAATAAAACAATATTTTAAATAAAAACAAATAAATAATATTAATATGGGCATGTGTTAAAATTGCACGAGCGTACAAAATTGCACGAAGATACCTTTGCACAGAAAAAAAACGAGCATGCAAAATAGTGAGACACTTAAATAAATTTAGAAAGGAGAAAACCCGTCTGATGAAACTTTTATTTTGCATTGTACAGAAAGTTCTGTTATGGCTCTGTGTCTGTACTTCTATAAATTATACTTAAAATTGTTATTGTTTTTGCTAAAGTTTTGAACATAATTTATATTTTACTATTTTCTATTTGTCTAAACTTTATTTTAGTTACATCAATATTTGCACGCGTTTTACTCTAATTAGCTCTTAAGTTTCTCCTGTTCTGTTTTTTCTCTTTATGTAACCCAGACGTGCGAAAAAGCACTATAAGAAGCAATTTCTTCCCTTTTTTAGAAGATAAAGGAGATAAAAGCTGTTAACTAAAATAAAACAAACAAAAAAATACAACAGCTACAAATACTTAATTTCTATTTTTAACAAAAAATAATATTTTTATAAACAAAACTCTTTTTGGTTATTGTTAATTTTTGGTAAAATTTTAATAACGGTTAAAATCTAATTTTATATTCTAGTTTTTATTTTTATTTATATAATTTTTTTGATTGATTTTTGTTTATTATTTAATTTATTCATTTTGACTTTTCTAATTATTTTCATTTCTTTTAAATTGACAAAATAAAAATTTCATTTATTTTACATGGTTCAAAAACTTTATTTACTTTTTTTTTGGACCTTTTTTAATCCATTTTTATTTGATTTATTAAATTTCAATTTTTATAAATCTTATTAATTTTTTGATTAAATTTTTTTTTATTTAATAATTTATTTGATTTTTTAAATTGTGATTTTTTTTTATTATTTCTTTTAGTCTATTTAACATTTAATTTCTATTTTTACTAGAAAATATCTATTTTTTTACTTAAAAATAATATATATATTTGGTTTATTTAGTTATTATTAAAATATTTTTTTTTGATTTGTTAATTTTCACTTAATATTTATTTATAATTTTTTTTATTTTTAATTGATTTGTCATTTTTTTAAATATTATATAAATTTTATTCTTATTTTCTATTATATAGTTATTAGTTTTTTATTTCTGATTTTTTGATTTTTTTAAATATTATATAATTTTTTTTGTGGTAAAGAGTTTCTTCGTGCAATTTTTTCCCCTCGTGCAAAAATATTTACGTGCAATATTGACCCGTCCCTGGGAAGAAATCAAAACCCGTTCAAAATTGACCCTCCGTGCTAAACTGTTACTCGTGCAAAAATGACCCTTCGTGCAAAAGTGTCTGCGTGCAAAATTGTCTGCTGGTGCAAAAATATAAAACAAACAAATCTAGTAAGATTCTGAAATATTCTAAACTTTCGTTTAAAAAACTAAAAGCACTTATTTCAAAATTATGTTTAATATTTTTGTTTCTGTAAAAAATTGTGATTTTGATTTAATAAGAAAATAATCTGTTAAACAGTTGAATTTAACAAAAATAGTTTTTACTTTATACTACAGAAACACAATTAATAATATGTTTTGAAATTCGTAATAGATTTAACCATAGATAATAAGTAGCTTATTATTTTTAACATACTACTTTTTTCTAGTGTTTTTTGAAAGCTCATTTTTTCTGAGTTGTTACCATAGCATATCTAAAATAATCTAATTTTTTTTTTTATGCTATTTTTCAGCCTTAAAAAAAATATAAACACAAAAGAGGTCATTAGTGTTATGTTATTATATATTCCTCTTCATAGCTAAATTGGTTTCGTATATTTTATTAGAAATCAAAACATTGGTGAATACAGCGTTGTACTATAAAGTTTAAATGTAGAAAAATATGTATAAATTGTTATTTAAGTATAAGATGATCAGGGCTTACACTCATTTAATGCAAAGTCTAATATTTTAGTCTTAGTAGCGCATTAAAAAATTTTAACCGAACTCTGTAAAAAAGTAAATATTGTAAGAAAAGAATAGAAGCTAAAGTAGGTATATACATCTGTTCATTAAATGTAAAAATAAATATTATATTTTATTGTAGATTAGTTGTTATTAAATAATAAAATATATATTGTATTACAAATAAATTTTATCGAACTATACCAAGTAAGATTACAGACTCTTTTACCAGACAAAAACAATAAAACGGGTGCATAAAGGTTTATATATAAAATTTAGTCGAATCATCTTCCTTGATAAGTCTAAGTAAGCTAACCTGAATTTTTTTACTAAATGTAGTTAGTGCAAAGCTTTATACGCAATTAAATCAACTATAATTGTTTTCCTTGCCATAGCAACAGTAAGCTAACTTATTGTTTTGTTTGTGAATGCTACTAGGGAAAATATGTACCAAGCTAATTGAGTAATATGTCGGATTATATTTTTGCACAAGTTTAGAAACTAGCATTCAAAATGAAGTTCTAATTTATCTTTAAAAACTATACTAACTTGGTAATAATTTGTCCTATTAGCATTCACAAACAAAACAACAAGTTAGCTTTAGCTAAATTTATAAGTGTTTATAAAACAAAACCACCAGTGTGCAGTTTATTAATTAATAGTAATTTTTTTAATTTAAATCAAAAATCCTATATCAAAATAATGAATTGTTTTTTTTTAATTTTATACATTTAGATGAATTTAAACAACTCAACATCATTCTAAAATTATGATAAAATAAAAATAGATGTTTGATATCAAATTTTTTTTAAAGTGTTTGCATTTTTTAAATAAAAAAATAAATTATACATAAACATAATGTAATACAATTAATCAAAAATTATATAAAAATCTTATGCTGCTAAAATTTTTTGAACAAGTACTATCCTTAAACAAAACAAATATATTAACTTAAAAATGTTTTATATTACATCGCAAACACCTACTTTTGCAGCCTAATCTGGCTTAGTTCTTATGTAAAATTTTGTTTACGTGAAGTTTTAACCTGTACTGAGTCCTTTCTAAATACAAGTATATATTTGAACTAACGTTTAAACATAAAAAATCAAGAACGATCCACATAAAAAAAATCAAAATGGTTTAAACTTGATTAAAACACTGAATAATCAACTAAAATAATAGAGTTTAGTTATAAAAAAACTATACCTGTTCATTTTAAATAAGCAAGTAGTTTTGTTAAATTTTATTTAGCTAGGAATTTCAGAAAACTTTAAACAAATTTAGTTCAAATATATACACTGTTTTATTTTTTTTATTAATATCATCATGTATTTAAGCAGAACGTTTAAATTTATTTAATTTTTTTTTTATCTTTTTATTTTGAAAAAAGAGATGTCATACTAAATGTTAGAAATTTTTAACATCAAGACTTTAGAATTTTGTAATAATAATTTAATTAACTAGTTTTTATTTTTAAATTTGACAGCAAAATTTATTAGAAGCTATCAATACTTCACTTTTAATATAAATTTACTTTATATGTTTTTATTTAACAAAAGTATAAAAATAGCCTAAAAGAAAGAGATTTTTATAAATCTTATATATGCCATGGTTACCGTACAGCAAAAATGAGACTTTCACAAAATAAACCAGAAAAAATATGATAAATATAAAGTACAAGTAATTTTTTTATTGTTAAAACTCATACAATTTTTAATTTTTTTGTGATTTTTCTGTAATGATATGAAAGTAAAAGCTTAAAAATTGATTTTCTTTAATTCAACATCTTATCACTTCATAGTTTATAGTGTACTAAATTATTTTGTTTTTTTTTCTGGACTATGAACAGCATAATTTATTACCTCAAAAACAGTTTGTATTTTTTAAAGTATTTAAGCAGTTAACAAAATTTTGCCTTAGATACTAAATTATACTAAGTAAAGTTACCGACTGTCTCATCACACCACCATTGTAGAAACGATAGAACGTGTAAAAGTATAAATATTCGAACCATATTCCTGTCTAATTCTAACTAGACTAACTAATTGTTTTTATTAAATTAAGCTACTGCAAAGCCATATACGGAAGTAAATCAACTATAATTGTACATATAATCATAGCTTATTTGTATTGCTACATAAATAATATATTACTGCATATATTAAACCTTTTCGTTTATGTTCATCTGATAGAAGCTGTTGAAATATAAAAAAATTTAATATATAATAATTAATTATCTGAAAATGAGTAGTTAATTAATAATAAGTTATAAAAATAAATAATATTAGAGAAAAAACTAACAAAATTTAGGAAATTGACTACTATAAGTCATACAAAGAACCACAATTTACGAAAAAAAAAAATCAGAGTTTATTCTGTTTAGTACCAGTATTACTTAATTCAGCAACAATGTTTTTCGGCTCACACGAACGAATTAGCTCTACGGAGTCAAACTTCCTAAATTTTCTATCTTGTAAAACACGTATATATATATGTACATAAAAAATATAATTGCTTACTTCTAGAATATGTTTGCTAGTCATTGTTAGTGACTTTAAAATTAAACGAAAAAAACTCTACTACATTGTTCATGTTACTGATTTTGATTTATAAGTTTATTTTTTATAAAAACTTGTAAGAAAAAAACGTATGACGTCATTAAAGTTTATTTTTTTTCAGATATATACGTTGAAGCTAACAAATAACTTTTTTTAGTGGATAGGTAATAAATACTTTAACTATCTTTTATTGTTTTATATTTTAAGTAAAGTAAAATTTAAATAACAAAAAATAAACTTAAAAGCTAGTTACAACCAAATAACAATCCATTGGTTTTTAAGTCTTGTTTTTTCATCACAGATACTTAAAAATTAAGATATTGAACAACCAGAGTTATTGGTGTTTTTATTAATATTTATAAGTGATTTTATAGACACTTGTACAAATAAACGTATGATGTCACGCTTTTAAATTTTTTAATTAATATTTTGAGTAATTTTGTGCATCTTTTATAATCTTATTCACGTAACAAAAGTTATATTGAAAATTATTTTAGGCCTTCAGTGGTTATTTAATAATAAGGGAAGAAATCAAACAAGATAATGACCAAAACTGCGTAACTAGATAGTTGACTTATATATGTGAATTAATTACCACAATTAAAAAAAACTTATATATAAACTTGTAAACGTATATAATTTACTAGAGGAAACTAAAGAATATAGCTATCAAATCAGCTAGTAGGCAAATACTTGAGTGAGCAAAATACCTGAGCAAAAGTATGAACATCTCTACAGAGTAAAATTTCAAGACTTAACTACTATAAATACTCCTAGAAACAAGTGTGTATTATCAAATAGTTAATTAATGTTTTATTTATATTTTTATTTCATCACATATTTTGAAATATTGGAATATGAGTGACAAGTAACTTTACAATAAGATATACAAGACACACAATTTAATAAAACAAGATACATTTCGAGCAATTCTCATCAGTAGAGTAAAAAGCAAACTAGCGATAAGATTTACAAACTTATATAGTCACAAAGTAATCAAGTAATCATAAAGTAATCAAAAGAATGATAAAAGACTAAAGTAACTTGTAAAAACTAAAATCATTCAAACTTACTTATATTATAACTAAACTTCTGTAAAAATAAATATAAATAAATTGAAAACAATACTTATAAACTATTACCAAAATAAAGAAAAAGTATAGTGAAAATCTTAACCAAATACAAAAAGCTTTTAATTTAAAAAATCGAAAACATTCACAGAGTTATAAGAATTTTAAATCTACTTAGATTATAACTGTTTTCACATGTTGAATTATTAACCAAATGTTCTGCAATAGATGAACTTTTGGATGAATAAAAATCTTATACAGTAATCATCTTTTTTATTTGAAAAGTAAAAATTCTCTTCACTTTTTGGTACATGCTCATTTATCCTTTTCCTTAGATGTCTTGTTGTTAAAATGAGAAGACGGAATTTAGTTTTATAAATTTATTACTTACTAGTGTTTCATAATAAAAAAAACGTTGAAAAAGTAAAATAGTAAAATAGTAATAACTTTAAGATAAACGAACAACATTGTATAACAATTCAAAAAAAAACTTAATAATTTTTATTTCATTTCACATTCTCTTAATATTAATATAAAAAGCATCATTCAAACGAAAATTTCCTTTATATACCAAAAAAATATTGTGAACTATAAAAGTAAATAAAGAGAAAAAAATGATCATTAGTAATTAAATAAAAACTATTTATACTATTTATCAATGTGATGTCTTAGATCTTCTGACAACTACATTTTTACTGATAAAACTTATACTGTTAAAATTTTAAATAATAGTCATTGTGTTAATATTAGCCTAAGATAGCTAGTATATAAAACATTATTTACTTTGTTGTAACCTTAATTAGGTTGTTTTAAATAAAATATTTACTACTTAAAACATTACCAGTTATATAAAGTAAATACATATATTAGTTTTTAATTTTACGAAATGCATGTTAGTATCTTTATAACAACTGTTCTCATTTTATGTTTTGTTGAAACTGTTTCTTCAATTACTTATGACTTCATAATAAACATTAATGGTAAATAAGCGATATTTCAAGCATGAAAAATAATTTGAAAACTTATAACTAGTAAAGGTAGATTAACAATTACTTAAAGCTGAGCAGTAAATAAGCTAAAATAAATTAATAATCAAAATAAAAAAAAATAAAATTGTAATTTTTTGCAGTGAGTAAATGAAAAAAAGCTATACATAAAATATGCTCTAATAAAATAAAAATTAATTTTATTAAAATATCCCTGACGTCATAAATTTTTAAAACAAACACTATACTCAAACACATATATTTATGAACTTGAATTTATAACTAGTTATCAAGCTGACGTCTATTTAAGTTTTTACAGCCTAAATCGGCTGATTTATATATTATTAAGATTTTAACTTATATTAACTACTACACAAACTTAAACTTAACAAAAAAAACTTCATATTTAGTTCTAAATGATTGACAAAACGCTGAACAAACAAACAACATATAGCAATTTATTTACAAACAGATAAGATGTTGAAATAAACAAATAGTTTTTTTTAACTTTTATTGTAGCTAGTTTTATCATTATAGTTACAAAATCTACAGAATCTGCTTTTATACAATGTTTCTAACCTGTATGGCATGCGAAGTTTTAAAAGTATTGCCATATGTAACAAAAAAAAAAGTTAAGTGGATTTTTGAAATTTTAGAAAATAACATACGTTTATAAAAAAAAATATTTTCTTAAGAAATAATGACATGGTAAATTACTTAATTATGATTAAATTGTAACTAAAATATGATTAATTAATTATACTTAAAGGTAAACTAATAAAATAAATTTAATTTACAGTTTTTAAGACTTAATTGATGTTACAAAAAAACTAAAGCATTATTATGATAAATTGATTAACCATTTAAAAAAAAAAAATTATTTTATAACTTTTAAACATATTGCATTTTTTATCACCTTTACTTGATTTAACAATTTTTTTGTTTTTTATGTAACAAAATATCAATAAACTATAAAATAGTAGCTGATGATCTATTAGATGGATGGATACTGGTTAAAAAAAAACCATCTAATAGATCATCAGCGATTGCCGAACACTCATTAAATAGTTTAGATTGAGCAAAGAACTATAGTGATAGTAATTTTTTTAATAAAAAAAGCTCGTAATGATTATCACCTAAGTTTTTTAGAATCTTATTCATAAAAACATGCAAATTTAATTCGTGTAAGCAACAATACGTTTATAGTTCTAATCTTTATAATATGTTATAGATTAAATTTTACGAAATTTTTGAAAGACTTTTTTTTTTTTTTTTTGAATTTTGTCGGTTGTTAAGATACTGATCAACTGGTTTATATATGTATATATGAATTGTGAATGTCATATTAATTTTTGCTCAATCATGATTATTAGTGTTAATTTATTTTTTTTGATGTAACCTCTAACTATTTATTTACTCAAAACTTAATCTTAAAATTAGTTGCTAACAAAAGTAGTTGAAAAGCGTTTGCCGAAATCGATTTTATTGTTTGTTTGCTTTATTAAAAGATGTTTTTGAATGAATGTTGTCTTAGATTTTTGTACAATATATGTAGTACTAAAAAATTAAAACTATGAATGAATTAATACAAAATTTATTGTTAAACTTGTTGGAAAATTTATAAATTTAAGACTTCCTATTTGTTTCAAACTGCTACTTATTTTTACTTGTAAACTTATTATTTGTATACGTTTTTATAATAATTAAGTACTAAATTATTACTTCTTAAAATATTTGAAAAAATACTTTTTTGGAAGGTACTTCGTTGTTATGAAACTTTATTTTAATGTGTTTAGTAGAACTACAAATTTTCATAAAACAATCATGGCAATAAATCAGCAACCTTTTAATAAAATTTAAAACAAGTATTAGGTTATTGTTAATGGTTCATTGGTATAACAAGGCAGTTTTACAACTTATTATTTCAACCCAGTATTTTATGTGTATTTAAGTTTAAACCAGAATTTTATTGGTTTCTACTTTATTACGATTAAATTATTATGTTGAGATAAATTTAATGTTCTGTATTTCATAAAAATTTTTTTTTAGCTTATTATCGAAGCTTAAAGTATTTAAAAATGTTTAATTTAGAGTTTGTAGTGATTTAAATATTGTTACAGACTAACTAAAGCAATATTATGATAAATTAAACTATCATTCAAAAGAATTTTTTATATTATACTAAAACTTGTAAAAATATTGTATTTTAAACCACCTCTATTTGATGTAACTATTTGATGTAACGTAACGAAATGTCAATATACAAACTGTTAAAGTAATAATTTTGCATTTGAGTTGATTGTGATGTCATTGAACTTTTAGCTGCAAAAAAAGTTTTAATGAAAATATCATAAATTTGTGTTTTAGTATGAGCAGTGATAAATCCCCATGCAGCTATCAAGCCTTTTGAAAATTTTTAAATACTGCTACTATTATTTTATTTACATTTTCTTGGTTTATGATCGTTTCTTTATTCTTAAAGAGGTTGTTTTATTTTTTTTTAAGCTTTAAAGTTTTTTAACATGAACTAACTTTTAGTTTTGTTCTTTATTTTAATACTTAAATTTTTTAATTGTGAGGTTATAAAACTTAACAAACCAAGGTATTAAGTTAATATTTTAATTTAAGTTTAATTATTTTCATAGCAAGTCATTAAAACTTACTAGTATTGGTTAGTACTCACAAACATTTTTATGAAAAGTTAACTGTTAGTCTGTTACAATATAAGATGAACACAGTTTTTTCAAAAGTTTATTTAAAAACTTTTAACTTGTTTCACGTTTTTATTTTATATTGTGATCGCTTTAAAACATTAATTACTTGAGTTACACAATGTTTATTTTACAAGTGACTATAAGTGTGCACTTTAATTAACTCTACCTAATTTTAATTAACTTAACCAAATATATCTACAATTTTCTTTTTTTTTCATTTAGCTAAATTATTACATACTAGTAACTTTTAGTTTTTTTAAATAAATTAGGCTTTTTAGGTTTAAATAATATTAAGTTTTTTTGTCTGTGATCAGCTAGTTTTATGTGATTTAACAATTGTTGTAGTTTTCTTTTCATGAAACTGCAAGTTACTTCTCAATAA
Organism: Thalia democratica; assembly: GCF_965202585.1. Taxonomy (NCBI): domain Eukaryota; kingdom Metazoa; phylum Chordata; class Thaliacea; order Salpida; family Salpidae; genus Thalia; species Thalia democratica. The sequence continues at coordinate 101,813,243 of NC_139166.1, read as the reverse complement.
AAAGTAAATTGTGAGTTAAGTGAAATTTCTTATTGAACACAAATAGTTTTCTTCTATTTTATTCTATTATTAATAAATTTAATAATCCAAGAAACAAGTATAACCGATTTTTTTTTAAATGATAAAAAACTGTCTTTTTTAATGTTTGATATGCATAGATTTATATTGTAATTTATTTTTAAAACTTAAACATGTTAAGAAGTGAATAAAAAAAAACAAAGTTTACATTTATTGAATTGTGTGTTATCAGTTTTTTAAAAGTATATTAAAAAATAATTAAAAGCCATAAAACTGAGTAATAATTAAACGGGTTAAAATTAATGAAGTTGTATAAACATTTTACAGCAAAGCGATAAAAAAATTCTACAAATTAAAAAAAACTTTTTTACTTTTGTATTCAATAAACGATTAAAAACTATTTAATCTTAAAAAAACATTTTATTGAAGTAAAAATGATGTGTTATAAAAAAAACAGATCTAAAATTCTAAGTTTAATTAAATATTTAACAAAAAAAAAACTGTTTAATCTCTTTCATTCTAATTTAAAAAATTAACGGTTTGGTATGAAGCAGGGGCGTGTCTAGACTTTTTAAAAGGGGGTTCAAACTTTTATTAGTTTTTAATTTCTCGCTTAAGTACGCATTTCTAAGGTATGGACTGCCAGTTAAGTACGCAATATTTAGCCGAAAAAGTGTTTGTTAAAAATGCTTTTTTTTTGCTTAGAAATAAGAAAAAAACATATAAGTAGTTATGGGACAATATTATACATTTTTATTCGTACTAAACTTAGAAAAATTAAAACAAAAAGAGCACGAAAAGTTATACTTATAATAAACAATTTGTTTTAAGTAATTTAAACTTCAAATATTTAAAGTTTACTAAAAAAAAAATGGTTAATTAACTAGGATGATGTCGCACCAATATCTAGCTGAATTTATATTAAATTCAATGTTGTTTTTTACCATAATTATAGGCTTAAAACTTATATTTTATAAATACATAAATAAAACTTATTTATTATAAACTAATAAAACTTAAATACTTAACTCCTTTTGATTTTGAAACAAAGCAATAATACATAACTTATATACATTACTGTACTGTAAAGTAAAATCAAATAAGTATTTTAGTTTATAACAAATGAATTTAATTCTAACAATGTATTCATATAGCTTGTTTAAAACGAAGTATAACTTTAGATCAATCATACAAGCCTACAAGCCGAAAATCATGGTTCAAAGAGATATTAAACTTAATATAATTTCAACTTGATGTTGGTGCAACATCATCCTAGGTAATTACCAAAAAATGTTTAGAATTTTACAACTAAATTAAAAAAAAATTAAATTACAACTAAATGTTAGCCTGATTCTGCTGAAATTCTAATAATGATTTTGAAATCTTTCTGAGTTAAAAATTTTAAAAAATCAAGAAAAAAATTTATGGCTAACACATATACAAAAATAAAAAAACTTAAATAGAAAAATATTCAAATAGCAATAAATGATAAAAGAATAAATTGGAAAGTCTAAAGATAATTTTAAAAACTCTATAAATTTAACTTTTCACGGTTTAAACCCAGTTGGTTGACACATAAAAAAAAAATATTAATTTTAAAGTACAAAAACTTCACACAACATTATTATACACAACCAAATAATTAAAATAAAATTTTAGTGATTGTATTGGACATTTTTTAAGTAAAATTTTACATACTAGTTTAAAAACAGTACTGTATTAAAAGTTATTTACACTAATTAACAATTTTCAGTGGGAACTAAGAGCATCATAGTAAAAAGATTCCTAGATAGAAAATGCTACTTTATAACTTTTACCTATTATGACGTCATAATTAAAAATTTTATTTAAAATCTGTTTCAGCTGGGCAAAAACGAGCATTTTTCGTTAAGGAAACTTTTTTATCTTTCAGTTTTATAAATTCAACATTCACTATTCAAAGTTTATCAAATAAGCAAAACAAAGTTAATAAACAACGTTTTTAATGATATTCTAAGATTTTTTTTCTTTTTTCTCTTCTTTTTTTTCATGGGGTTCACAGGAAACAGGAAACTAGTCAAAACACGCCCCTGGTATGAAGTAACAATAAAGATTGTAGGCTAACAAATATGTATTTTTTATTACTTATTAAAAAACCTACAAGTGTAGAATTCTGAACTTGTATGATACATTTATGTATATTATGTAGTCTTAGTACTTAATTTAAACTTATTCAATAAAAACTAGCCAGTTTAGGATGTAAAGATTGCAAAGCTCTTACACTTGGTTTATACTAAAAGTGCTACTTCAGTATATCGAATAATAAAAACTTTTATGTCGGTGTTAATTTATTATGATTACATATAATATTTAAGTTTTGTGTTCACGAGTACTCATTGATAGAAAAATATTGTTTTTAAACCTAAAATCAAAATAGTAATAAAGGTTTTTTGTACGTTAAACATTTTTTAGATAATTGTTTAAAAAGCTCTAGTTTACTGCAATTTAGCTTAGCATGCATTTAGGGTCAGTACGGTTTTAAAAGCAATTTATAATCTAAAGTGAGAAGAAAACTATCTTTATAAACTAAATTGTATGTTGTTGTGACGAGGTTTAGTACCCAAGCAAATATGATAAAATTGCACGAAGATAAAATTGCACAAGGATGCTAAATTGCACGACAGGCTAAAATATGAAAAAAAAAATTGCACGAGTGCACAAAATTGCACGAAGCCTAATTCCACGAGAAAAGAAAAATGCACAAAGACTCTTCTGCACGAAGGATTACATTTTCACACGAGAGAATAAAGAAAAAACAGAAGAAAAAAAATGACACAAAATAATTCAATAAAAAAAAGTAACAGACCGTAGGTAAGGGTTAGAAGTAACAGTCAAAGTAAAAAAAAAGACACTGATGGAGGGTAAGGGTTAGGAGCAGGGGCGTGTTTTAACTGGTTTTCTGTTTCCTGTAAACCCCCTGAAAAAAAAAATAAATAGAAAAAAAATTGTTCTTAGAATATCACTAAAAGTTTTATTTATTTACTCTGTTTTCGTTTTTAGCAAAACTTTGAATATTGAATGTTAAATATATAACTCTAAAAAACTGCTCGTTTTTGCCTAGCTGAAATATATTTCTAATAAAATTTTAATTGTGACTCAATAATAAGTAAAAGTTTTAAAGTAGCACGTTTTTCTAGGAAACGTTTTACTAAAATGCTCTTACTTCCCATTTTAAATTGTTACTTAGTGTAAACAAGAATTGATCAAGTGTTGTTTTTTAACTAGTAAGTACAATTTTTACCATCAGGCAAACATTAAGTTAACATTAAAAGATATTTAATTTAATTATATAATTCTAAACAATTTTTTTAATGAAACTTTAATTTTTATTTAAGTTGTTTTATGTTTGTACATCCGTTGGCCACAAAGTTGATTCTTGACTCTTCGAATTTTTCAATTCTCAGAGATTTAAAAACCACCAGTAGAATCCCTGCACCATCAGGCAAACATTTAATTATAGTTTAAGATATTTATTTAATTTTATAAGTCTAAACACTTTTTAAAATAAAACTTTAATTTTTATCAAATGAATTACTTAAAAAAAATATTTTTGTTTTATTTAAGTATATAAAAGTAAAGAGCTTAAGATTTAAAACAAAAATTTGTAAGAACTCCATTATATACTAACATTTAAATCAAAATTTGTAAGTTCATAACTTTTTTCTGGTTCTTTTAGTTGTAATTTATCTAAATTTTATACAGTATAACAAATAAAAAATGTAACATTTTTTTGTCACTACTTAAATGTTTTTTTTTTAACTTAAGCAGAAAAATGAATTTTAAACAAAAAGTTTTTCGGAAAAATATTGCGTACTTAACTGCCAGTGCATACCTAAGAAATGCGTACTAAAGCGGCAAATAAAAAAACAAAAATTGTCATCCCGGGTTGAAAAAAGTCAAAACACGCCCCTGGTTAGAAGTAACATTTATCGTAAAATAAGTAATTAATAATAATTTTTATCTAAGCAAAAAAACAAATTGTTAAATAAAATCAACCTACTGACTGAAGGTTAGGGTAAACAATGATAGTAAAGAAAAAATATTTAAAAAATTACGAATAAAAAAAACTAAAAAAAACATTGACCGATGGTAAAAGTTAAGGACAACAGTAAAATAAAAAAAATTAATTAAATAAAAATAATAATTAACGCAAAGATGTCTCCGGGCACAATTGTCTGCTTTTGCAAAAGTGTCCTCGTGATAAAGTATTTTGTTGCAATTTTGTGCTCTTGTGCATTTTTCTCCTCTCGTGCATATTCGACAGCTACCTTTGAGCTATTTTAGATAGTAAAACTTTAGAGAAACATTTGAAAATTAAAAATGATAAAGTATTTGGTTTTATAGTTTATACTCTGGTTCTACCTCTATTAAAAAGTGTTTTGAAACTACACATTACTTTTGTATGTTCTAGCTTAACATAAAGCTTACAAGCATCGCTTTTAAAAATATTATTAAAAATAGTATTTGTTTACTAAATGAAAAATCTAAAATAAAATTATTAGTCATTTTTGGTACTTGCACTTTAAGTTAATTTTAGGTTTTGAAACATTGAAGTTTAATAAATTTAATTAACATCAAAACGTAATGCCAGATTGTTACTGCCAGATTGTTTTTGTATACGTTTAAGTATTCGGGGCAATACAAAGCGGAGTTTGACTATACAAGCAATAAATACTACTTCTAAATAAGTATTACTTTCAAAATGTTTTTTTTTTAAACGAAATTGATAACTCAGCATTAATTTAACGGAAAAATATTAAAAGCTACTTTTTTTAGTAACTTATTAATACATTTAATTTTACAATAAATATTATCAATTACAAAACTTTTGTTGAAATGTTTTTGATCGTTGTTAAGAGTTTAAACTGAAGTAATCAATAAATTTAAACTGTGATATTCTAAACGAAATAATATATCACTATAAAATTTGGTAAAGGACCTGGTATATGAAATACTCTTTCGGTTATCGAGTCATATTTTCATCTAAGTGCTGCTGTTCATGTTGTATATCTAATAATGCTGTACTACACTTTAGAGACCAAAAATTTTAAAGGCTTAAGTTAAACAATAAATAAAAACCAAGAAACCTGATATTTCACTGAGTTTTTTACGTTTTATGTGAGAATTAATAACGTTCTAGTCAGAATGAATTATTTTATTAACTTCCATTTTTTTTTAAGTTCAAAAAGTAATAGTGTATCTTTGTAGTGTAGTTAAATCTTTATTTTATTTTAACAAACATGTATTAAAACCTATATGAAAAAGCATATTGCTTATAATATCATTATGTTTACTTCAATGTTTTAAAGTGTTATATGAAAACTCTTAATTAATCTATTTTTCTATTCAGTAAATAAACCAAATTAATTTTTTTGCTCATTGTGTCAATATATGTTAATTATAAGTTAAACTAATTTTAAACGATAAATATTATCCTATCTTTTTTTTCGTTTCACCTTAACATACAAACTGCGTAGGCATAACCTTAGTTATGTTAAAAAAAGAAACTGATTTTTTTTTTCATTTGTTGGAAGAATCTTTGTTTTCTATGTTTTAACCGAAACAAAAAAAAAACTTTAAAAGACCTATTCAGTTTGTCATATTTATTATTATTTAAGTGTAGTATTATTTTTATTTTGGTTAATAAGATAAAAAAAATTATTGCATTATACTCGAAAAATAAAATTGATGCTAAAACTTGTAAGACTTGAATAATAATAATTTTTTGTTTCATAAATAAATAGCTTGTATTTATGCTCCAATTTGCCTTTGTTCTTTTTCATTCTGCCATCTGAAAAATTCTCTAATCTACTAATTCTCTAATTGCTCAATATAGTAATTACAAATTGATCAGCGGTCTTGGCTGTTAATTTTAGAAAACTATGTAAAATTGATAGTGTTAATCAATTCATATATAAATCTAATAACAATAAAGAGTTCAACGTCTTTTTTTTTTACTATAACTTACTTCTAAATTATTGTTGGGTTTGTACTAGTTAAAATCGAATGATGAAGTTCAAAGGATAGTAATTAAAATTCTGTGTTGTATTTACTGTACAATATACACAATCATCATGTTAGTATAAGTTTTACGTCACTTTGAATACTAAATATTGTTTTTCTTATTAATTGATTTGAAACTGTCACAAATTAAGAAATTTTTAAAATATAGTTATTTTTATTATACTTATATATTATACTTATTTTTATGTTAATAAATATTTTGAGAAAAACTTATCAACGCAAAATATCACGTTGTCCTAAATAGCGTTTAAGATGCGGTTTTCTTAAGTAACTTTGTTTGATAACTAAGACTTTTTTACTTTTTTACTTATTCTATTTTTTTTTTTGTTTAAGTATAAAACGAATAATAAACTTTTTTTTTAAACTATAAATACTCTTTATTAATGGTCTAATTATACTTTATTTGTTTATTATTGATCTTAAATAATATTTTTTACTGATTACTAGAGTTTTTTAGATAAATGCGACCCTCAAAGGTTTTTTCTAATTAGTGCCCACCGCGAGCAATTTTTTCAAAGAAAATCACGTAAGGCTACCGACTCCTGAAATAGATTTTGTGAAACAGCAAACTCAACTAAAAAAGCAGCAATAACAAAACAAACCATACTTGCAATAAAACATTAAAGTTATTGCAATAGTTTTATATAAATTATATATAAATTAAATGTGTGTTTTTATTAGATTAATTAGACTTAGCTTAATTATTTAAAGTTTATTAGTTCTTTATAAATTTTTTGTACAACAAATTGTCATTATAAATCATTTTACCAATAACGAAATAGAGTATCTTTACGCATTCGTGACGTTACGCACTCTTGTTTAATAACGCATTTTAGAATTTTAAAAAATATAGAAAATATTTTTTTTTTTATTAAATTTTGCACAGTTTACGTTTGTTGTATATTTTTAATTTAAATTATGTTTTTAAATGCTAAATCACATCTTTATATCTTTAAACTTTGTCAACTTATATTCTTTGAATAATTGATAAACATTTAGTTATACTTCAGTATATACTTATAGTTTATTTTGTTACGTATAAGAAATTAAATTAAAGTTCCGAAAGAAATATGAATGTCTTAAATAATGAAAGTATAATGAAATAATGAGAATTTAAAACACATCAAATAATAAATCTTTCTTGCTCATATATAAACTAACATCTAAAAAAGAAATGTAATAAAAATTTCTAGCAAAAAGTAGCAGTGATAGTAAATAAATATAGAGCTTACACTTACACAAATCTCAATTGTTTTTTTTTAGTAAACATATAACTATTTTTTATTTGACGTTTTTTTAGTCTAAGTTCTTCAACTGAAACTTTTGCTTTGCACAGCAAGCGTTGAATTAATTTTTGTTCAAAAGAAGAAATCCTTTTCATCACTAAATGCATATTTTTGTAAAAGGTTTAATAAACAAATTTTGATATAGTCACCACACCATTTCTTAATTGTAATCAAATGCTTAATTTAAATTGAATTTGCTAAGTAGAATAGAATATAAATGTTAAGTATCAAATAAGTCACATATAAGTAAAGATAATGACAAAATCTACTTATTATTAAAATTAGTAAATTTTTTCTAAAGATACTATTATTTCATATAAATTTAAAACTCTTTTTTCTAATATATGTATAGTTGTATTTTTTGTTTTCATAATTATAAACAGAGTAAACAAATTGTTAAAAGTGGAAAAGTTCCCAGTATGCTTTTAACTTCAAGAATATAAAAAACAGCCATAATAGTAAGTATATTTGGTACCTCTCGTATCTTTACGATTTCTCATATCTTTACGCGTTATTTATGTGGACACAATGTGCGTAAATAAGCGAGAGATTACTGTACTTAAAATAAGGCTTTATACTACTCTATAAATGAGACTATAAATAGGTATCTGACACAGTTATTTCTTATTTAAATTTTTTTTTGAAGAACACGTAGATATGAAAGTATGATTTATTAGTATGCACATAAAGGTAAACCTAATGCTTTGAGTAAAATAAAACATAAATCCATTAGTAACTTTCTTTTATAGCTATACTCTTTTTGTTTTAGTGTTCTATCAATCAAAAAAGACTAAAATTAAGTTTGAAATATTAAAATACAACATTAGTTTATTTGAAGAATACCTCATTTAGTTATGTCTAGACTAAACGGACATTGTCGGGTAAATAAGATTATTTATTTTAAAAATTTCAATTAGCTGCATTTTGACTACTTTTAAAATTACTAAGAAAGTTTGCAATATTATTATAATCTTTGATAATGTAAAAATTTTAGTATTTTTAAATTTTTGATTATACAAAACATTTGTGTTTTCTAATAGTGACGTCAATAAGTCTGAAAAAAAATAAATATCTTTTACATTATTTTTCTAGTCTGTTGTTTTACTTGTATTATTTTTTTTTTACTTAAGAAACTCGAACATTTATTTTTTAAGAATTAAGTATATATATTTGTTTACTCTTTTTTGGTTCAAAATATTATTTATATAAAAAGCATATAGAAATAAAAACAAGTAGTCAAACTGGTTTAATTATTTATTTATTTAAGCAATCTATGTACAAACAGTTGTATAACACTTTATTTTTGCAAATTGTATTTTAACACTTTTATAAAATACTATATACTACACAAACTACAGATGTTTTGTAAATTGAACCTGCATATTAAATTAAAAATATTGACAGAAACTTAATAGTTTATTTAAACTTTATTAGTGGTTGTTTTATTAACTTTATTTTCTTTTTAAATGCTTTACTTACTTGTTGTCTTAAACATAACATAATTCTAATCAATAAATGATAAAAGAAAAAAAACAATAAAACTATCAAGGCTTCTTCTTATACATAAAACATTAGCTGTGTTATAATTAATCTACATCCTATCCAAATTGATCTAAGTTTGCCCAACATAGTATCATTAATGTACAAAGTAACAACAATTATTTCGTTATCTTAATAACCTTAAATTAATTTTAATTAATAAATGTCATAATAATCCTACAAGATAACATAGCATAATACCATATGATTGTAATTTTGTCAAAATGCTGTAACAACATCTCTTGCGGCTATAATAAAAATACAAAACAATTTTGTTGCAAAAATTAAAAATAAATAAAATGTCCTGACAAGTTTTACATAGTAGTTATTGTTTTTGTAGTAGTACTTTTAAAACTGTTGGAAAAACAGTTCTCAAAAATTAATGAATATTTATACTAATTAATAGTTTTCAGTTGCAAATAAATACTGTTAATAAAAAACTTTTTTAGATGAAATACTAACTTTGATATCTGTTACTTTACTTTTGCTAGCTTTTTTTGATTAATATATTTTATTATAATTAAAAAAGATAAAAATAACTTGTAGTCTAAATTTATGCTGTAGTCAGTTATCTAATTAGTTTTTAAACTAACTGTACAGCTTTTTTAGATATAAATAACTATTTTTCAAGGTATTTCACAAAATTTGTTATTGTGCTAAGTTTAGCTGTTTTATTGGTTCAAAAAAATATTTAATAGGTAAAAATCAGACTTATTTTTTACGATAATTTAACACTTGAATGAGTTTTTCAATCAAATACTAAATCTTTAATAGTTTAGTTATTTAACATTTTTTTACTATTATTTATAATACTCTGTTTTTTTTTTCTTTTGTTTAAATGAATAACTTTATATTACTACTTACTTTTTAATTGTATTGGTAAATAATTTAGTTTTTAACTAAGCAGTAATGGTTTTAGTACTTTACACTAAAATAATTATTATTTTTTCAATTATAAAATACATTCTTTAAGTATAACTAAGAAATCGAACTGAAAAAAATAAAAAGTTAAATATATTAAAAGTTTTAATATTCTTAGAAAAGAATTATATGTATCTTTAAAGTTTAGGGGAGATGAATTAAGTTAAGAAAACTGCCACTGTAAACTATGCACATATTTATCTTTTATTGCAGCATTTATGTTGTCTGCAATAACATCAATACTAGTAAAAGGTACAAGTTCAAAAAAACAAAAATAAACAGAAAACATTGACATATTTTTTAAAACTATTTTTCATTCAGTTACTATTCTCATTAGTACTTTATAAAAAGATTTTATTATAATTTAGTTGTTTAAACGATACCTGATTTCTTATACTTAATTATTCAATTGTGATAGTGAATAATACATGTTTAATATCATTAGTATTATACAATGTCACAATTCTCAATTACAATTTTGTTAAATTTGTTTTTATTTATAAGATTTGTTGTAAAAAAATTGTTCAATGAAGTAAAAAAAAAATGAACCTATCTACTAATAAGTAAAAATAATGGCCCTAACTCTTTATTTTTTTTACTTTTTCTAAATTATTTGCTTAATAACTTATTTTCAAACATCATGTTTAACACATAACATATTATCAATAAAACTTCTGTTAAAATAAACTGGAATTATCGGTATTACTTTCAAATTCATAAGTAAAAAACAGTTAGACGATAAAAAAATTAAACATTTTTTACAAATTACTAATTTTAAATTAAGGAAACTGTTTACAATTTTATTAAAAATACTCAATTTTCTTTAATAAAGTTATGTAGTTCAATACAAAATTAAGTTTAGAAAAGTTAAAAATATTCTACGATTGATATTTCTAAGACACAAACATCATATTTATTTAAATTCATAATTTTTAAGTAAAACATAGACCTAAAATTTAATTTCATGATATATATTAATTTAAAAATAAAAGAAAGTTTTGAATATTTAAGTGATCAAGTTCGCATTGAACAAATTTAAAAGTAGTTATAGTTAGACTAAACAAAAAATAAGACCGTTTAACATATCGGTAGTTTTACCTAAAAGTAAAACTATATTTTTAAATTGCATGACTTAAATTTATAGCATACAAATTCAATATCTAAAGTAAATTTAAAAATTAAGTAATTAGGTTTATTAAGCAGTTAAAAGACTCTAGATTAAAAATTAAGTAAGTTTTAATATGTATATACTTCTTAAAATTTGATGAAGTTATTTTTTTAACTTATGGAATGAATATTAATTAAAAACTTTTAGCTTTGTAAAATTTATTTTCAATTTTTAGAATATTCAAAGTTGATCATGAAAAAGTTTTTGTAAAAGTTTCCTAATAATATTTTTTTTTAACTATATTTCTGCATATACTCTTGTCAATTGAAAATACTCGTTTCTTTTATTTAACTTTATAAATTCAAGAAAAAAATGTTTATGAACAACATGGAAAATATAACTTGTAAAACTTTATTTATTTTTAAATACTGAAATAAAAACTCACAAGCATTTACTTCAAAGTACTCTATAAATATCTAAGCATTTACTTAATAATTGTTGAGTACTCGTAACAGTTATTCCCAAGCCTTAATTTAAAAACAAGCTGTAAAGCTTTTTGCTATGAAAAATTTATGCAGTAATATGAAGTATGTGTTTCGTTTGAATGTTTAGAATAAGTGAGTAAAACCAATGTTAAAGTTAATTTTAATACTATGCATTATTTTTACAAAATTTTTTTGTTTAAGAAAAGTTTTGAACTTTAAGCCATTGAAACTTAAGGTAGTATAATTTTCTATATATATATATATATATATAAATTAACTTTTATTACATTTTAAAAACTATAAGAAGTTTGTTTCTTTAACTAACTTAATCAAACTAAGTTCAAAAACTTTTAATTATTAAAACAAGTTTACGTTGTTATATAAGCTGCTTTATTCAGGAATGCCTTTTTTTATGATTATAATATAATTTTAGTTTTTTTTTACTTATTAGCATTGTTTAACTTTAAATTACTACATAAACTTTTATAATATTGTTCAAAAAATAAAATAAGCTCTAATTGTAGAAAGCAAAAACAACTTACAAAGAGTTTATAATCCGGTCAAATTTTATTAAAACTATTTTCTTAGAATGGTTTTAAAATTTTGTCTAACAACTTTTGACTACTTTAAATTAAATTATTGCTTAAAAACTAGTATATTAATCTACAAAATTTTTAATTGTTAAATATCAATTTAAAGTGTAAATGGAAAATTGTTTCTATATAACCTGTCAAATAAATACCTATAGGCAAGTATAATCTACTTGTTATAGACTTAAACAATTTTCATACTAATATCATAAATATTTATAATACTAGTAATTTACGTAAGTTTTTTTTTTAAGTTCTTTTATGTTTTAAGCTTTGAATATAAATTTATTTAAGTTGTTTAACAATTTATTTTTTTGAAGCTGGTAGAAAATTGTTATAGCAGTTGTGGTTATGTGCTAAAATCATATATATTTTTTTTTTTTCAGAAATAGTTGAACTGAGTTAAAATTTATCTCGATTAAATACTTTATATTAAAACAGTTAAAAGAAAGTTCACTAAAACTTAATTTATACTAAATATATAAGGTTTTTTACAAACTAGTAAAACTATAAATAACTAGCAATAAAATGTTATCTTACTTTTACAAAAATAAGTTTAGATACTTTGCCTAATTAGACTCGATGTCATAAAATTTATATAGTTTTCAGCATAATCAAACTAATTGCTTTTTGCTACGAAATAGAGGTTTATACCTTAAACTAACATATTGTTTTTAGCTAGTTTTCAAATATTTTTAAATTAGCTTTTCTCAAACATACAATTAATTTGTTCGATTTAAACAATAGTCATAAATAATTGTCTGTTATTTTAAAATATCAAAAAAATTTACTATATAGTAGTGTTAATTAAAATACAACTTAAAAGTAAAAAAGAAGTTTTTAAAAGACAAAAAAGAATCAAATTTCTAAAACTTTTTTAAAGGACATGGTGCTTATAAAGACTTTTAAATAATCATTTAAAACAAGTAAAAGTATCATAGTTTTCAGGAAACTATCTGCATAAAAATTTTATTAAATTTAAAATAACAAAACGAAAACTTGAACTTATAATAACAAAATATAATAAGTAAAAAATAAATGCAAATATATTAGAAAAATTAGTAGAACAAAAAACAAAAAAAAAATACGCACCACTAGTGAACAAAGTTTAAGTATACAACTGAATTTCGTAGTGAAATTTTAAAACATAAGTTCTGAGTATATAATTTCTAAGTTTTTTCCTCATTAAATGAGTTTGTTTCATTTTTTTAAAACTGTTGACAAAACAGTTTGCTAAAACTAATAAAATATATAACTAATTATCTGATCATAATAGAAAAGTAAACTTTAAGTTTTATACTGTTTTTAATTTGTTATAGTTTGAATCTTTATTAAATTTTTTCCGTTTAAGCCAATAAAATATATAACTTCGAACTTTTCAAAAAAGTTTTCTATCTAAATAATTGATTAGAGATTTTGTATTTATATTATTGTTTTATAGGCTTATATGATTCGGTTAAGTTTCTTAAAAAATTCTTAAACTTTCTGAGAATATAAGTAGAGAATATAATAGTAAAAAATATGTTTTTTAAAAGCTGTTTTTTTAACGGTACTTCTAATTTACAATTTATAATTTGAATTGACTTTTTAATTATATAAACTTTGAAGTAATATCATTTACAATACTAACTATTAAACAAAAGTAATTTTTAAAGGTAATTAAAAATAGGTTCGTAAAGTAAATTATTAAAATTTAACTAAAAGGTACACTTAAACTACATTAAATATTAGATTACATTAAAAAATATCAAATCAATAAAACTTGATTTTAAGTAGTAGCTTTAACTAGATTGACTGCAGTTTTTGAAGTAATTAAATATTAAATATATCAATAAATTATGATTTAACCTCAGGAAATTGACAGTTAACCTGAACTAATTTTTGAAGCTTCTGAAGCAGCTATTAAACGAAAGCTACTTAATACATACAAAAATACTGGTTGGTAAATTAATTATTTGCTTTTAATTTGGTACATAACAAGTGTATAGCACTATTAAAAAAAAATTTTAAAACAGTTTTGTATATATTTCTCTACTCTTGTTTGAAAACTAAACGTAAAATAGAACATAAATTTCAGTGACATTAAAGTTTTTTTTTAAATATAATTAAGTTTAAAAATGTTGTAAACCATAATGTTTTAGAATTGTATTTATGCTTAAATACGAAACTTATTTAATATTTATAGTAAATAATAGTTTAAAACTTATTGTTTCAGATTTTAGTTAAGTTTCGTCAGTTAAACTTTTAAAAAATATTTAATCTAATCAAGAATTTAAATAATTTAAATTTTAGTAATTTTTTTATAACTTGTGTTTAACTTACATTCTAAAATTATAGCAGAACATAAAATTCCGTCTTTTAATGCAACAGTGTACCAGTTTAAATTTTGTTTTAGTGATGTATTTAATTAACAAAAAAAAAATTAAGTAAAATTAATTTACTTGTGTACTGCAAACTGTTCCACAGAACAGCTTCAAAAGTTAGAAGAAATTTTTCAATTTAATTTCAAAAAGTAAAGTACTATGTTTTATTTTTGTGCTAATTAACAAATGCAGATTAATTGTTTGTGTTTTATTGTTTGTTACGTCAAGAAAAGTTTAACAAGCTATATACAAATTACTCTCATACTATTTTTATTTAACAACGTTTAAAACTAGTATTTCACATTTCTATTAAGCCACATAGAACCATCATGTTTTCAATTCGTTAGTTTACTATTAATTAAAGTATTACAGACATTAGAATTGTGATATCATTTTATTCAAACATTATGTACGGTTTTCTACTATAATTTTTTTAGCTACTTATTAAATCACTACTATTAAACTTTTTTTTTGTACTTTTAATGTAAGTTCATTGTAACTTTTCTAGTTTTTATTAGAAATTACTCAAATAAATTTTCGAGTAATTCTTTTAAATAACTACTTCTTTTAATAACTATTTTTAAATATACATTTAAAGTTTATTGTATTTTATAATGCACTAATACTTTATATTACATTCAAATGATAGAATTTAGTTGTAAATTGAACTTAAATTCATTGATTCAGTATCTTGTTATAAATGTAACATTATTATTCTATTCTTTATAAATCTATTTACTCAAAAAAAACTTTTTTTTTAACATAATCAATTAGATTAGTTTAACAAGTAACTACAGTTTACATTAAGTTACACTAAAATTGTAATAACATTAACTATACAATTTAAAAGTTTTTACTAGTCTGTTTTATCCTTAAATTCATAATTAGTAGCTGTAATTATAACAATTTTTAGATATGTAACAGTTTTTCAGTTCTATTATTAGCTGAAACTCTTGTTCTTTTTATATTATACATGTTTAAAAACGCAAAAATGATTGTGGGTCTTTTATAATGATTATTAAGTATTTATAAAATGATTACCCTACTATATTATTAATTAAATACTTAGTTTGTTTTATGTATATATTGGTTATACATTTATACATAATTTAGAGAAAAACTATTTTTGTTATAATTTATCTAAAAGCATGTTTAATAACGATGTAAACCACATTTTGCCTGTATGTCTTTTTTTGTTTATATTTATTTTGAAAGTTTTTACAGAAGCAAAAATATGGTAGTAGTTTTTAAGTTGTTAAAGTTTTTTTTTTATATTCTAAAATTTAAGTGTTTAAAAAAATTAAATAAGGAATAGAAAAGTCTTTAAGCTGGTTTTGATTCAGCTATTTTATTTATTAAAAGATTGAAACATTTGGTTTAAAGACCTTTGTAGAAATACTATTTCGGTCGTACACTACGGACACAGTGTAATGTCTTACCCTGGACCCATAAGAAAATCAAAATTAAAACAGGAAAGTTATGATAACACTTTAAACAACTTACTTAATAAAACACAATAGACTTTATCGAGATAGGTAAAATATCACAGGTCAATTTGTTCATTTCCAAACAATTCAACAACTAGATTTAAGTTTTTCATATCAATTTATCTTTATTGCCCGACTAACTAATAAGGTTAATAATTTTTTACACAGTTTTTAAATACTAAGTAACATTTCTAACTAACTATTATGTTGTTAGTAAAGTAGTTGTCTTGTTCTTAAAAATGTTTATAGAAACTTTTATAAAAAAAAGTTAGTTTTTTTTTTAATATTTATTAATGATTATATAAAGGTTAAGAAAATAGCATTTTATTTTAGACTAACAAATTTTTTTTTTCTGACAATGATTACAAAATTTAGTAAAAAATAAACTTGAATAAAATAATAAAAACTTTAATTGACAAATAATAAATTTATTTTTAAAGGTTGATTCATCAAAAGTTGGCTGATAAAAACTAATTTTTTCGTTTCATTTTAAACAATATTATAAAAACAAGTGAAACTAATAATCTGTTCAATTTTGATAAACCTATTTTAATAAGAAAAATTTGAAAGTTTTTTGTTAAAACGAGAACATATTAGCAGAAAAGTATAGCCAATCAAATGTAATTTAATAATAATTTGAAATATCAAAAAATTAATAGTAATATTTAAATTTTTTAAATATTTATAGAATATATTGAAAATTTCTTAACGTTTTTAAAATACTTTTTTTTTTTTAGTTTTATTTTTAAGTTATCTATTTGGTTTAAACAAACGAAAAACTAAAATACTTTTCTGAAGTCATTTAACTAACTAAAGAACTTTAAGTAACACATATTTTAAAGTTACAGTTGTAATTCAAAATGAAACACTTAAATTTAAATTTAAGAAAACTATAGCTAATCAAAAAAATTGTTTTAAACAGTTTCAGTAACATTTGAAAACAAACAACAGTCTAAATATATGAACTTCTTGATATGAATATGGTTTTATATAGATGTTTATAAAACAAATATTTAAGCATAATTTTTTATAAGTTATTAATTTAGTCTATAAGTTATTACATTCACTAATAATTTTAAATAGTTTTAAAGTAAATATCAGAACTAAACAAATTTATTAACAATTATAGTTTTTGTTTTTTAGAAGAGTTTTTAAACAATTTGATATCAAAAATAGCTAAACAGTGACAACCTAAAGTCTTTTTGTATTGTTAAACAGAAACTAAACCGTGAACAAAAATGACAAATTTAATTTAATCAAATTTTTTTATAAAAAAATAAATGTAAATATAAAAAAAGATATTGAAGAAGTTGTTGTCTTATTTTATAAAACTCATTTTATTATATAAATTATCACAGTTAAAGATACTCTATAACTTAGAAAAGAAAATATGGTTATAAATGATTATAAAATTAATAATGACCATGATACAATAGAACAACTAACAATTTTTATTAATTTATACCTAATACGTTAAAGTCTTCTTAATTTTTTTTTTTAATACCATGCAATTGTGGTTATACATTTTCAAAAAAGTTTAAAAAAAATACAACAAGTTGTTAAAAATTAGTTAAAATAATAAAAACTACAATTAACTAAAAATTTACATGTAGACTTTTAATTTTGTAGTTTAATTTTATTACTTTTTTTTAAAGCTGTCATAAAACTAGTTTGTCTAAATGCAAATTAGCCTAATTTATTTTTAAAGGTTTAATAGATGTTTTTAACAGCAAATTAACTTATACTTCAAAGTTATCTAAAAATGAATACTTTTTAATAACTTTGTTTTCAGTGTAACACAAGGTTTTTTCTATTTTAAATGCAATCAGAGTTAATAAATTTGAAATACTGTTAATTTAAAGTATAAAAACAAAAACATTTAGTCAAAAATATGATACTTAAGTACGCTTATTACTAAATATTTTAAAATATCTTAGTTTTAAGTAAACAATATGGTATCTGATTTTCATTTAGTATAAATGTTTATGTATAAAGTAATAACTGTATAAAAATATATAAGTAACTAGATTGAAAATTTTATACAAAATCATACAAAATAAAACTAATTTTAGATACACCTCTTATAAATAGATTTAAGTTTTTGTAACAACATTTAAAGACAAATTTAAAGTTTAAGAAAAACCTGTTAGGTAAACACTTCAATATTTCTTTATATTTCTATAGAATTAGTAAATTCAGTGTGCTAATATAAGTAAATTAACGATTGTCTAAACAACTGATCAATTTGATCTAAAATTATTTATTGTTATATATAAACTAAAATACTGAATTAAAATATTTACGTTTTAGTTAAATTGTTATTATTTTCAGTTTTATGTTTTTAGTTTTTTTAAACTTTTAAAGTGATTTTTAGCACTTAAAATTAATATATCATATTTATAATTGTTAATAAGCATTACATTAATATTTGTTTGATAAGTTGACATTTTTAATGCTTCAGTAAAGGTAAATGTTAAGTTTTTGTATAATAAAGAACATTTTAGATAAAATTGTTTGAATTTTTCAAATAGTTTTTTGAAGCTATATAAAGTTATTTTGTAGATGTTTTTTTAAACAAACACTTTATTACTTTGTCAATTTGTAATAAATGTTAATTATTTTATTAAGCACTATTTTTATAAACATGATTTATAGATAACACACCTAAAAAAAAGTTATGTATTTTTATCATTAAAAAAAGAAATTTATTTAGTTAAGTATTAAAAATACTTTTATTTTACTAATTTAAAAGAAAATATCTTAATACATTTTAGGTTATTTTAATCTAAAACAAACACTATAATCTTAAAACTGGTTGTAAAGAGTATAAAGATTTAGTTTTAAGAAAAAAGAGTCCAAAAAACTTAAAAAACTTAAAAAAAAATTAGTCTTGTTTAGTTGAACAACTACAGCAATAACGAGAAAAATTCTTTGATATGAAGCAAAATAATTTTTTCACACTTAATTCTCAAAACAAAAACTAAAAATAAAGTTTACTACAAATTAATAAAAAAATGGTAAAGTTGGTAGTTTTACTGTTCTCAATTGTTGTAATTATATTTGCTTTAGAGAAAGATTAAATTTAAGTAAGTTTAGTTTATAAAACTATTTAAAAGTTTATAGAAAAACTTTGTTGAACAACCGTTGACGTCATTAAAGAAAACTTACAAACATTTTTGTAAAAAAGATGTTTATTATAAACTAGATATTTCTAACAGTTAAGGATTTTTCTTTTCGATTTTTGCAGTTTTGCAATTTTAGAAGCTGTTGCTAAAATAGCTGCCATATAAATATAATTTAAAAACTATTAATAAATATGTATTGAAGTTGACATAAGTTTGCTATATATTTTTGTATTTTTAAAGTTTTTTAGAATACTTTTTGTTTCAACGATAGTTAAGTTGTATATCTTTTGCTGTAATTATTTTAAGATTAGGCAACTTACAAGTAGAGGAGGTTAAATAGGGAAGGTAAATAAATTTGAATTGTTACATGTAATTAAGTTATTTTTAAGCTTTTGTTTATTTAAAATAACAAACTTTTGTTTTTTTAAAGATTACTTGACTGTATAAAACTTGTAAATAACACTTTAAATTTGTCACAAGTTGTTCTTAATTTAAATACTCTTATTAACTCAGATCCGAAAATAAATAGTTTTTAAAGTAGATGTTCCAAAATAAAAAGCAGAGTTAAAATAAAAAGTGATTAAGTACATTTACTCAGGAAGTTGATTCACGGGAAACTAAGTGGTACGTTATTATGATAACTAGTAAAACATAAAATTATACTGAGGTCCGTCATTTTAGTTTTCTCGAGTTTTAACCTGCTAACATCAAATGTATGACGAACCCTAACTACAATTTAAGTTATAACTCTACATTTTTTTGAACTTCATGTTTGCTAAAATTTAAATTTTCTAAGTCATAATACTTCGAACTTATTATTAAATTCCTTACTTAGTAAGTAGTTTTTAATTAATTTTAATACTTTTAAACATAGAGTTTTTATCTCAAAAAGTTTTTGTTAAATTAAAAATGGAAAAAAAAAGTGTAGTTATAGTTTTTATAATGTTGTTGCAGAATCTTTAAACTTAATAAAAATTGTTACTAACTAAAGCAAAAAAGCACTGTTTTTTAACTCAGATAAACTAACCTTGTTACTGTTCTGCAAAATACATGCAGTTAAATAACTTACTATTAAAAATAATAAATGTATTTTCATTTACTTTAAGTAGTTTTTATAGTTTGTAAAGGTATATAAAATATACTGCTACATGTAGAAAAAGTATTGATAGCTAAAACTTGAAAATACTAATTATAACTTTTTATAAAGGTTGATATTTCTGTATTATGTTTTTGCTATAAAATTTGGAAATCTTCTTGTTTTCTACGAACAGATTTTTTTATATTTTTAATAAGTATTACTTTTGTAGTATTAAGAAAAAAGTTTTAAGCTTGTTAAAATAAAATAAGATATTAGGAAAATTTCAAGGCCATGCTACTAAAAATCAAGAACTTTTTTTATAAATTTAGGGAAAACACAACTTTACTCAAGGCAGTTAATTTTTTTTGAGATTAACAAGGGAACGTTAAAAACACATTTAAATTTAACTAGTCTAAAATTAACTATTCTATTAAAAAACTAGCCGTAAAGTCATAGTTTTTAATTAGTTGAAACAATTTTATAGCATAGGTATCTTTAAAATGGTTTTTTGTAACTATTAAGTATCTAAAAATTTAGTTCTGTTTTAAAAAGTGTTGTTAGCACAATTTCATACACTTGAGCCTTCATATCAATAAGAGATATTTATTTATACTTATGATGATGTATCGTTAAAAAACTTTTAAAATGTTGTAATCAATACATTTTAAGTTTATTTGTATGCTGATAGTACTTAATAAGCACATTAGAAAAATTACAAAACAAAACATTAGGTTCATTAAGCCCTTAAGTACAATATAAGTAACTGTATAATTAAAGCAATCATAAGCTGTTTTTAAATCCATCAAAAATATAATTAAAATCAAAGTTTAAAAGGACTTACTTTCAATTATGAATCTAGTAGAAAAAATTACTATTTACAAATTTACACAAAAAGGCATGCACAATGCAAGAAACTGTTTTACCAAACTATAAATTAAACTATTACTACTATAAGCAATAACCACTTGTAAATTTTATCTATAGTATTCATAAATAGTATAAAGTGTAATGATTTTTGTGACTTAATTGTCTTCAAATGTTTTTTTTTGTAACTTAAATCCTTTTATTAATTGTACATATTTTTTTAATGTATAATTAATGTTTTTGAACCTTTTTTATTTTATTAAAAGTATGTTTCCTAATTAATTAAAAAGATGATAATATATAACTTATAGAATCTGAATTCGTCAATTATTTCTCTATTAAAACCTACTAAACTTAGGGTTCATTATATTTTTTTGTATGTACAATGTAAGAAACTATTACATAATTTTTTTTGTATAGTTTTCTTTAGTTGAGTTATTTTGTTGAATTAAATAGTCTATATTTTCATAAAGTTTTTCGTATTAGAGTTTATTTGTGACTGTAATGTTTGTTTTTAATATTTTTAGCTGATTATAATTTAGATTAAAGTTGGGTATGCAACTCGATGACCGAAAGATCTATCTTTTTGTTTATCATAGTCCTCGAACCAATAAAAGTTTTTGAGCAATTTTTTGTTTTTGTTCAATAAACCTCACCTGTTTTGTATGTTTTCTTAGTATAAGTATAACTCTAATTTTAACACTTATCTAAACTTAAACTAATCATTATATAAAATTTAGATTTTACCGAACGAAAATTAATAGTTAAAATTTTTTTCTTAAAAATATCTATGATAAAAGTTTTACAATTTTAAGGAATTTAAGAAATAAACAATCATCATGATCCTTGTTTCCTTTAACATAATTTAATATGCTTGGGTTTACTTAAAAATTGTGCTTTTAAAATTTACTAACTAAATTTATATTTGAATGTGTCTATAAATAATAAATATTATACAAGACATATGTTACACTAATATTTTTATAAAAATAAAGTAAATTTTTTTTATTATACTAACTTTGTAAATATTTAGATATTCGTATATAAAAAGTTAAATACTAAATTGTTAATAATAACACTTATTTCCAATAATTAATCTATTCTAATTATAAAAGACAAAAGGCACAACAAGTTATAAAGCCAACACTGATTATATAAATATCAAAAATCCATTTTGTTTACGTAAACTATAGATTTTATTCCCAACATAAAGATAAGAATGTAGAGTCTTTTAGAAAACGTCGAGATTAGGAAACAAAACACTGTAAAACCACAAAAATGTTCAAGAAATCTACACAAAATAATGAATTAAAAAAAAAGTATAGTTAGATATTACTATAGTAAGTATAGTTAATAGTTTGTAAAGTTTAAACTCTAAATAGTTTTAAAATAAACAAATCGTTTTCAAGCTTATCAGTTAAGGTTGAACTAATGTTTTTTTCAACAACGGTTTTTAAGTTTGTTCAGAAATTTATGTCTGGCATATAATAAAAAAAAAAACAAACTGCTTCTTATGTTAATCAATAATATTATAATAATTTAAAAATTTAATAATAAATTTAACAATTTAATATAAAAAATATTTTAATTGACACTTGGTTGTTTAAAACCATATTTCCATATTTTTGCTACCATACCCCACTCAACAAAAAACTTAAAACCAAGCATAAAAAAGCTGTTACACATTCATTAAAAGAAACTTACAATTTAATCAACTATCAAAAATACTTTAAAAGTTTAAATAAAAACTTAAACGTTATAAAAAAATTAAATTAAAACTTACTTGCCTTGCATGCAGGGGTTGTAAACAACTAAAATTATTTTTAACAAAATTTGATCGAAAGTGTTAGTAGTATTATTAACTTAAAATAATAAATCAAATTGCAGAACTTGAAAAAACATTTAGTTTTTTTTATGTTAAAAGCTTGAATTTCTGTATTACACGAAAATGTTTGTGTATAATATTAAACTAATTTTTAACTTTTTTTCGACCAAACTGACCGATAGGTGAGCGTGCGGATAAGTGAAGTCCAGGTACATGAATTAAGAATACATTGTGAAGCTGTAATAGCAGCTATAAGTTTTCATTTGTTCAAAGAAATAAACAAATTTTCACCTATAACTCAACTTTTTTTTTAACAAAATTTGAATGTAAGCTTTAATAGTATTATTACGTCAAAATAATGAACCGAATTGCAAAACTTATAAACCATTTAGTATTTTTAGGTTTTAAGCATGAATATTTGTATTACACAAAAACGTTTTTGTATAATATCAAAATAATTTTTTATTGATTTTCGACCGTAACTGACCGATAAGTAAACGTTGCGGATAAGTGAAGTTTAGATAAATTAATTAACACAGTATTATGAAGCTGTTATAACAGCTGTAAATTTCCATTTCTGTTTCTCAAAGGAAAAACAAAATTTTACCTATTATTACACATCAAATACAATTTACCTCTTGTTATTTTATCTAATCTACGTCAAACTTTATTTATCGATTCTATTTATATATTAAAATAGACATCAGCAAAACAATATTTTTTTCTGTTTTAACAGTTTTTTTTTTCTGTTTTAATTAAAAAAACTAAGAATAATTACAAATCTAAGTTACTTCTGTTTTTGCCCATTTATAGATTTAGTTTCTCAAAAAGCTTACTGGCTCTTAAACTTGAAAAGTAAAGTTATTTTTTCCTCATTACATAAAAAAAATAATACATTTTGTTGTGAGGCTGTTGGCTCAACTACAAAGTACACAAATTCTTAATAGTTCATAACTTACTATAAGAAATACAAAAAATGTATATTTTTTTGCAGATTTATCGTTCGAGGGCCGCATTTGGCTCGCGGGCCGCAGTTTGCCGACCCCTGATCTAGCAGGATCCATATCTATTTTGAATTCAGTTAGTAAATAATATATGAGTTTATTAATTTATTTTCAAAAAATACTCTTTTATTTTAACGTTTAAATTAATCACAATATCTAAGACTAGTAAAATTTAAAAAAATTTGTGTTTTTGTAATTTTTTTAAGTTTTCCTTGTATTTTACGAACCTAAAAATAATTTAATTTGTTATTTTTGTTTAAAGTATTTCATTTAAAGTTTTAAAGTACATGACAGTCTTGTAAAGATAAACCTCAGAAAATATACATAACTAAATGTTAATATATTTGCCAGCCGGTTTAGGCTGTAAAAAATGCAACAAATCTCATTTAGACGTTAAATATAATATTACACCAATATCATAAATAAAAACAAAAGAGTGCTTGTTTGTCAAACTTATGACGTCAGTAGAGTGAAACTTAAAATATATTATTTTACTAAATATTTGTCGAGAAAATAATTATAAAATAAATTTTTTTTTTATTTAACAATGATAGTGCCGAAAACTTTAAAAAAGGATAAAATTTTAAGTTCAAAATATAAGTTATGTGCTTATGTGTTAAAAAATTTATGAAAAGCATAACAAACGTTATATACAGATAATTAATAATGCTTTGTATAATATTATATTAAATCATTTAACTATATAAATAAACTTGATTTAAAACTAAAGTATTACTCTTAAAATTAAAATAACTTAGAAATATTTAAAAATACCAAAAAAAAAGTGTTGATGTTTTTTCTTTCGTGGGCCGCATTCCTTAAAATAATAAGACGTGCTAGCGGGCCGAAAATTTACTTTTTGAGGTCTGCAGTTTGCCGACCCGATTTTAAAAATTTGGGTAGTCATAAAATGTTTTACTTCTTAGCTCGCTACACCTGTAATTTATAAATCAAACAACATTGAAAATTAAACTTATTTGTTTCTTTATATATAAACTACGCTTAAAACTTAATTATTTTTTATTTTTTAAATTATAATTGATCCTTCAAAAACTTATTTAAACGTTTAACTTATCAATAATAATAAAAAATACAAAAAAATAGAACTTTGAAGTTTATTATTTTCTCTTTAAAAACAAACGCCTTAAGTACTACATAATTTTTTTTTACTTAAATTAGTCTTTAAATGATTAAAATATATTTTTCCCACAACCTATAATTTAGTAAAAATGTTTAATTTCACATAATCAGTATGTTTAAAAAAATTAAAGAAATATTCTGATTTCAAATCCTTATTTTTTATATAATGACTTAGATTATTAATTAATTATTACATAAAAAGTTATAACAAACTTCGTGTGTATTTTATATATAACCTAAAAAATTAGTACAAATTGAACTTGCTTCACTAGTATCTTTATTTGTTAACGATTAACTTTAATTTTTGAATAGCTCTAATATTTTATGTTTATAATTTGCATACTTCAAATTACTTGTCAAAAAAGTAAAATTTAATAAAAAAAAGTAAATTCATTAAACTTAAAATAACCACCTCATTGTTATAAATTATTAATTATAGAATTGCATTCAGGTCAACTCTTTTTGTAGCAGATTTATATTCTGAATGATTTGTAGTACTCGTAATATAAGTTAGAAATTTTCGACTTGTACAAGAGCAAAGTCGTTGACATTTGTCAGGTCTATTTTAAGTGTTTTCTAACTAAAACAATATATTTGTTATTTTGTGTAAATCTAAAAACTATTAAGCTTAAAATTTTATGAAAATCTGTGATCTTGATAAAAATATTAATTAGCAAAAACCATAAGGTTTTTGGTATCAAAGGTTACCATAAAGTTATTAAAAACTTTAAGACTTTTTGTTAGTCATTAACATAAAACTAATTTTGTTTTTAAACTACTATTAATTAAATAAAAATATCAGCAAAAGTCTACAGAGTTTAAGGCTGAATTTTAGTATGCCGTGAGACAAGCTCAACTTAACAAAGATGTACAACAATGCTTAAGTCACTGATTAGCAAACATTGTATCATATTTTTTCATTGTAGGATTTGATGATTGCATGTTTTTTAATGGTGAGTGATGAGCCCTAATAGGACGAAATCTTGTGCTCTGATGTTCGAGTTGGTATGATTAAACCTTATATGAACCGTTAGTTTAAGGAAAGGCTTCTAACTTTTTTTAAAACTAACAGTTAAACAAGAAAACTATAAGTAAAAACTTGAATAAGTTTTTGTTAGTTTGTGATATTGAAAACTTATTTGTTTTGTTAGAAGTTTTTTGTGAATTATATGGACCACTTTTGCTTTAATTGCAAATATTTTTTTTTATTAAACGTATATTTTACCAAGTTTAAAGGCAGTGTAATTTTACTTTAATTTTTTATTTAAAATCTTTTTTTGTGTTATTAAGTCTTTACTTAAATACATCAAAACGTTTTTAAAACTAGTGACTCAGAGTTGTTTGGTACTTTAAAAATAGTTTTAAAAGTTACATGATAAGCTGCTTTAAATATTCGAATTATTAAACTGTACTACATTTTTTGTCGTAATTTTATTTTGACGTAATAAAAATTTTAAAGAAAACCTAGTTTCCAATTAAACTATATTGTAAAATTTCATTTCAAATTATTAGAATTGAAAAATGGTAAGAATTTTTACAGCTTAAACCGGCTAATTTGTATTTTATTGACTTGTATTTCTATATTTAGTAAAATAAACGTATATTATTAAACATCGATTAAAACTTTTCTAAGATTTTTTTTAACAGAAACTGATTAAAGTTTAAATAAATATGTAAAAAAATTTAATAAAATGATATTCAAAAAAAAATTAAGATAAATTAAATCTAATGTGAACTAATTTATATCGAAAATATAATGATCTAAAACTTAAAAAAAAAAATCAAAATAATTATTTTACGAAACAAAATTTACGGAGCATTTTAAGTTTCCTATAACATTTATTTTAATAATAAATATAAGATTTTGATATTTAACAAAAAATGTTTGCATTTTGTTTACCTGATATAAAACGTTAGTTATAATATTTTTTTTTCCTTACAAACTTAAACAGCTTATAAAATTACTGGGTTAAACTTCTAAATGAGTATAATCTTTAGAAATCTATTTATAAATACTTTAAAATAACATTTGTTTTAAATGTGTAATTTAGTAACAACAATTTGAATGAAGTTTAGTATAATGTTTTTTATTATTACACAAAAAGCGTTGATTGTTCAACTTCGGAAAAACATCAAGGTTTTGTCAATGTTTTATAAAAAATATTTAGAAAGCTGTTTATTCGGCTGAAAATTTTGACACCTATTCTACTGGAGTCCTAAGAAACTGATTAAGTATTTAAATAAAATACGATTTTTTAATACTGTGTCACAAGTAAATTTACGATCAATTATTTACTATTAGTAATAGTTCATAGAATTAAAACAAAACTGTAGTTAAACATATTTACTGAATTGAATTGAAAATATTATCCATAGTTACTATTTCTTTTGTCTTCAGTAGAATTTTAAATCATTGCTGGCTGATTTAAATCTAAATTAAATGTATTTTAAATTCAAAAAGTCATACTTGTTTTAGTTCACATTTCTTATTAAGTTGAGTAATAATTAATAAACTATTTATTTTAAAGAAAACAAAAACAGTACTTATGAACTTTTAGCTTAACAAATATAAAAAATCGTAACATATAAAAATATTGTCTTATTTTTAAAAGTTACACTTAAATTCAAACATAATAATTAAAAGACAAATTATAAATAATTATTAACGTAACTTGCAATAAAGAAAATTTACCTATTAAAAAGGTTAATTTACCCAAGGTTAAGAATCGCTGATATATAAGGAGATAAATAGTCAAAATATTCTTGTTGTTTTAAAGTAGTTCGTAATTTTTACTTTGTTAAGTTTTAAAACATTTTAAAACTGTCTTTATTTTTTGTCAGACCAAGTGTTGTAAAAAAAAACTTAATGTTTTAAAAATTCGGAATAAAAAAAGTATTATTTTATTACTATTTTTTAGAGATACTTTTTATCATTTGCAGTTAATTTTTTTTAGTTGAAAATACATAAACATTACAAAATGAATTGCTATAATGTTTTTTTTTCTATTCACTGGTTTGATTAAATAAAAGCAAAACTAAAAACCATTTTAGTTCAATAACTACAGCTCACATTATAACGGAATTGGAAAAAGAAAGGGTGCTAAATAAAGTTTATTAGAAGAAGTTAAGTTAATGCAAATAGATATCATATGTTAATTAAAAGGTTTTAAGTATTTTTTTTATAAACATGTAGTTTCTTTTTTGCTTGTGTGATAAAAATAAATTAAATTTTTATCCTTTTAGATCTTCTATTTACTAAAAGAAATTGTGTTTTGTTTTAAATAACATGAACAAATAGGAAAATTTTAGTACTAATTTGCCACTCCCTTATACTAGTTTTTATTTTATTATTAGTTTAAAATAACTCCTTATAAGGTAAAGTTTGACTGTATATAACAAATTGATAATTATAAGCTTTTTTTTGTTTTTTTTTTTTTATTTTCTGTATATTTAAGTTTTGTAAAATCGAAATCTTTTAATAGTATTAAAATAATGTACATCATTAATGTCAAACAATTTGCTTAAATTTTAAGGAGCAAGTTATTTTTAATTGATACAAAAAAAGCTTGGTATTCAAAGTAATTTTTCACTCTTAAAACAACAAAATCTTTCATTTATATTTTTCGGAATTCTTGCAGAAACAACTGTGAAGTATAAAAATCGAGTTTTTATTTTATATATATACTACTGGAATTAAATTCTGGAATATTGTTAAACTCTGAGAGTTTTCAAAACCCATTTTAGTAACCCTTTAACATCAGGCCACAAATATTTGACTGAAACAATTCAGTAAAAAATTCTTTGTATCACAAAATTAAAATTAAATGTTAATGTCAAAAAATATTTCTACAGAGTTGCCACACACTCTGGATATTCAGGACACTAAGAACATTTTAGATTTTACTATACTCATATACAAAATATTATTTTAATATAACAGGTTGACTCAGTATAATTTATTTTTTTTTTTTCAGGCTGGCTTAAGATAGTTTTTGTTTTTTACCAAGATCATAGATATATTTTGAGGTCTTTTAAAAATCTTAAATTATTTTTAATTTTTTTATATGATAAACTTTGTTTAAGAAGTTGGATTTTAGTGATTTAATGAACTTTTTAACTATTTTTAGGTTTTAAATAAATTTCATGACCCAATCTAATAAAAGGTTACTCAGGTCAGTTCTTTGACTGAAAGAATAGCAACCATGTTTATAATAATATGTGTTGTCAACACAAATGACCTTTAAATCATTTCTTAAAAATAAAATTATTTACTTATATAGATTTGACATTTTCATGGATTAAAAATATTTTTTGTTTTAAAGGGTAGACTATAAGCTAGTTATTTTTACAGAAAATAACCTGTGCAATTAAGTTAAAAAATTGAAGACTGATAAATCTAGCAAATTTTCAATAGAACAAAATATAAAATTTATATTTTATAAAGTTTGAACAACAACATACTAACCCTAATTCAATCTACAGATTAAATCAGGGTTGATACAAAACTTTGAGTTCTGGAAAAACCTAGAATTTTAAAACTTTGAAAAAGAGCCTGGATAAAAATGGAATTTTGAACAAAAATCAATAAAAAACCTAGAGTTTTAAACATTTAAAATAATAATATTTTGATATGACACAAAAAATCTATCATCAAAAAAATTTTATTTGACATAATATATATTTTTTTTAATACACATTTAAAGTAGCTTTATCTTTCTAATGTTGAATATTAGTTCATAAAATTTTTTACTTTAAACTATATTCAAACCCAAAAACTAGTATTTTTAAAAACCTTAAAGAATTTCTTCGAAAGTCAGTGGCTACCCTGATAAATTTTTTCAGAAAGTTTAATCACATTTAATTCTACCTGCCCCTTTTCAATTAGGGGCAGCAATTAGGGGCTACCTTATTTCAAGCAATCAAAATTAAACTCTGAATTTTTCAACTGAAATATATCCTTTGGTGAAATGTTGTTGTCAGGCCACTACTAACAAGATAACACTTAAAAGCTCAAAGGGAAAATATTAAACTCAAAATGTAAAGCAAGCAAAAAATACATTTAAGAATTTAATCATGTGATTCTGACTTGTAAATTTATATGCTCTGATATTCAATTTAAAACATATCTACGATGTTTTAATTAATGGTAAGTAACAAAACAAATCAAAAGAAAAAAAATAGTTTAGTAAGGTGGCTTATTTACCTGAAAAATTTTAAACTATGGATTTGAAAACTTAAGCTAAAATAATCCAGTATTCATCAATTTTTGATAATAGTGATAGCAGAAAACTTTAAATAAATAGTAAAAATAGAAAACTTTAAATGATAAATTTATGTAAAAACCTAAACTTAAAAATTTTAATTTTTTAAATGTTGAAATATACTTACCTAAGAATAGGCTATTATATCAATAAATATATATGTATAGTTTTCTGAAGTGAATTATTTTAAATAAATGCAAAGTATTCTTCAGTAATTTTTTTAATTCAAAAATATATTTTCCTTAAATTCCATTTTTAATTAAAAAAATTGTCACTCTTGTATAAAATGTATCATTAATATTCAATATCAATTTTAATAATATTCAATAATTTAAACAAAACTCATTATCAAAACTAAATTGTTTTTAGAAAAACTAACTGGAGTTCCTAAATAAAAGCTTAATAATGAGCTTCAAAACTTTAAGTAACTTTTTATAAAAAACAAAATTTCAACTTAACTTTTAAAATTTACTGAAGCTATCTCATCTAGCTAAGGATATAGTTAGTTTAGAGAAAATAACAATATTTAATATGTAACTATAGGTATAATGTTTTTGATAGTGATTACTATTTACTTATAATGTTTCCTTAAGTTTTTTGCTCTAAAGATTTTAAATAATTACCAAAAGTTCCTTGAACCATTCAAGTAGATTACAAAAAAAAAAACAGTTAATCAACAAACCTATAAACATTTAACTAAGCTCTACAGGGTTGCTTTGATACTATAAAGCATAAATTAAGCTAGCAGAATATTTTAAATTTTGTTGTTAGGTTAAAAACTTTATTTTTATGTATTACTGTTATACTTTTTTAAACTTAATTTTTAAAATTACAATTTAGGGTAGTTTTTATAAAAATTTAGCACATTAACACTTTTTGAAAGTTTAATTAAGTCAGGCTGACTCAGGCTGGTTTGCTGTAATTCAGACTGTATTTTTTGCATTTAAAGAATGACACCTTGTTAAAGTTTTTTTACACAATCTAAATTACAGTCGGTAATGCAAGTATATATATTAGGGTTGTCACTTTTAGTGGAAACCTTGAAACACCTTGAAAAACCTGAAACTTAAGAAATTTTGAAAAACATTCTGGCAAAACTTGTAATTTTAAACAAAAATCGCTAAAAACCTGGGTTTTCTTACAGTTTCTTACCTTGAGCTTAGCTTTAAACTAAAATTAGAACCAAAAGTGTATACTTTTAAAATCCTAGAAGAAATTTTCAATCCATAAAAAAAATCGTATAATGACTGGCAATCCTGATGTATATATACATAAAAAAAATTTTACTAGCTTGTTTTTAAATGTTATCTTTTTAGTATTTAATTTATTTATTAAGTATTTATTAAGTATGCTAAATATATTTTTTTAAATTAAGTATAGTCATAAACCTTAGTAGAAATGGTAAGTAAATAAAATCATCTTTAGATAAATCTAAGTGACCAAATAACTTTAAGTTTTAATTCATTAAAGTCTTAGATAAAAAATTAACTTTAAACTTATTTGTTAATGTAAAATGTACGACTATACAAAAAAAAAGTATTTACCCCTATTAACTAAGTCCTTTAAATTTAAATTTTTGCCCCAGGTTATAAACTATTTTTTGTTTGTTTTAAATTTGGTAAAGGCTGTCATAAACTATTTGACTAAAAGCTAAATAATGTCAAAATAATGGCTTAAAAAACAAATTGTTATGTAATAGTAGAAAAAAATTAATAAATTGTATATAATATGATAGTTTTTGTTGGTCTAAAATAATTTTATACAGAGTGTAATTTAGTATAGTTTTTGAAGGTTTAACGTTTATAGTATTTTCATCCAAATTTTAAAGTGTTATAGTAAAAATGTCAAATTATTAAAGTTCTACGTAAGGTTGACTTTTTTTTATTTTACCCAGTAAGTTAATAAAAATTTAGTTTAGTTTAGTTATAAAAGACAAAATATTTGTACATATATTGAAAAATTATAATTTAGTTCAATAGCTGTTTTATATGCTTGTAATTTAAAAAACTAGCTATACTTATGCAAGTTATAACATAATTTGTTCAATTTTTGACTCAACAGTTATTTTATCAGTTAGTGGATACACCTATCTAATTTCTAAAAATAATAGACAACAAAGTCTTTATTATCATATATTGTAAGTTATTATAGTTTTAAATTTAGCTTATTTAATTTAAACAGTTAGTTTGTCTAAAATATTATTTAAACAAAATTCAAAGACATATACAAAGTAACAAAGTATTATCACTGCAATACTTATTGTTTAAATAGAAAACTTAAAATTCTGCTGTTCAGAAAAGTTTTGTTAATATATATTACTAAAAGAGAAATACCTTATGTTTATGCAAAACCATAATAGTGTTGTTTTTGAATCTAACAATGATTTTTTATTATGTAGTAGGTTTATGTACTGAAAAATAAGACAATGAGGTTTTTGTGGTTTATTTTAACTTAGTTGATTTATTTTTTTTTACGTTATGTTTGTAGTATAATGTTTTAAAACACCCTACTTATTTTTTTATTAGTTGAATGAAATAGTTATAAAATTAGATCAGGTAAAAAATTGAAACTTTACTTCAAAACGTTTTCAATTTGTTTTTTTTTTTTGGTTTAATATATATTTTATTGAAATTATAGTAAAATGAGTGTAAATTCTTGCATGATAGTAATTGCGTTATCTATGTGTATTTCAACTTGGTAAATTCTATTGTGTATAAGAATAATATATTTTGATTTATAATTTCCTATAATCAGTTTTGAATTAAACTCAGAAATATTTTTTTTTGTCATTTGATTTTTATTTAGTTTTTAAAGTTAAAGACTTTTTTTTGTTGTAAAGTTTTAATTTTTTTTATGTATTTTTTTTTTTGTATTATTTTTGATAACTTGTTTATACTAAGATTTTAATAAATGTTTTTAGATAATACTTAAATCAAAATAAATTTTGATTGTTGCATTAACTTAAAGTAAATAAGATTTTTAAATTTTCAGTAAATTTGACTCATATATATGTTTAGTTTATGTTTTGCTTAAATTCCAATTATAACTACTTTTAATGTTATTTAGATAAATTTCCAGTTATAAATATCTTGAATATTTTCAAAGCGATTAGTTCAGTTTATTAATTTCATTAATTTTAAATTGTGTTAAAAATTAGTACTAGTTTTACCTAATTATATACTAATAAGTTTGAATTTTAAAATATATTGCATTTAATTTTTTTATTTAGGTTTTTATGAATAAATAAGTTTGTTTAATACATTATAGGTAATCAACGATGATAAGTGCAGTTTACTGTTTTATTATTTTGGAAAAGGTCGTAATGTTTTACTACCGTAATGTTGAAGTAAAGAAATTATTTAACTTGCACATCTTTATTAAAATACACTTTTTACATTTCAGTAAATCGAACAATCTTTTTTAGTTAAAATAAATATTTATATCTTATTTTTTGTAAGAATTAAAGTTGTTAGTTTTATAGGTTATAACTTGAAAATTACAATAGATATTCTTAAGTTGTTGATGAAGAGCAAAAAATTACAAATAAAATCTTTTTTTATATGGTGGTTTTTGAGTAATCTTGGTACAAGAGGAAATAGCTTTATTATCATTTTAAAAGGGGGACATTTATAAAAAGCTTAAACCTTATTTTAAATTGATAAGAGAGTATTGTTGCGGTCCACTTAACATGATAGATTAAAAGATTAATAAGTAGAACATTTTGTAAAAATCTACTTCAATCTAACGTTATGAAGTTTAATTAACACTTTTATAGTTACCTCACTTATTTATAGTCAATATTACTCAACTACTATAGAGATATTATTTTTTATAGTATCAAATTAATAAAATATTGTTATCATTAGTTCAAGACGTTACACAAAAAGTAGTATACAAAATTAATGATATTTTCTATGTATGTGTTTAACTTATTTAGAAGAATACTAATTTAACATCAATTAAAAAAAAATAAAAAAAAGTAAGAGTTTACAACAGTAAAACTAAAAAAATGTACTGTTAGATATTATAATTCTAGATTTTATATATGGCAGTCATAAAACCATCTAAACAGTTTTTTTTTACATGTTTAATGAATAACTTAATGTTACATACTTTCTTGCATATTATTGTGTAATGTTTATAATAAAACAGATACATTAATGTAGTATGTTCAAGTTGTACTACATAGTTTTTATAATATTATTATCATTAGCTTTTCTTGTTTTGAAAAACTAATATAATTTATTTTTACTAACTCTTTTAATATCATTGATAAATTTACAATAAACTGTAAACTATTGTTTTTTAATTATTAATAACATTAATTATTTTTTCAAACACCTTTAAAGAAAAATGTGATATAGTTATATATGATATAGTACTAATAACTTTTTGTTATAGATTACATTTTCATTTTACAAGTATAGAAAAATTAATTAACTTTTAGTCATGTACAAGTTTATTGATATGTCAAAGAAAAACGCAAGAAGATTATTTGAAGAAATTTCTATAAAGTCTTTGGATGATCAAGGTAAATAAAATATATTAAGCATTTTAATTGTTTGTTTAAACCAGGGCTTCCCATAGTGGGTGATATCATCCCCTTGGGGCAATATTAGTGAGTCGGGGGGCGAATTTTAGCAAAGGGGCAAAAGGGGGGATAACTAGCAAGGAATGAAAATGAGATGGGGGGCCATTTTATATTTTTGGACAGTCATAAAATGTTTACTTTCCATCTTGCTATTTTACCAATTTTAGATTGCCATTAAATATTTGACCTAGAGGTAAAACTTTAACAAAAAAAAGTCTGTTTTGTTTACGTAAAGTATAAGTTTAATTCCGAAAATGTAGATAAGAATGAAGAGTTTTTCAGAAAACGTCGAGACGATAAAACAAAATAGTTTAAAATCAAAAAAATGTTCCAGAAATTTACACAAAGAATTGAAGATGGACAATTAGTTTCTCATTATCTGTATCTCATAGTTGCTAAACAAGGACTGCATCACACTATTTGTGAAAAAAACGTTTATTACTGTCTTAAAAACAGTTGTGGAATAAGTCATTCCTTATAAAAACATTAGTAATTTTCTATTCCTTTAAGCAACAACACTGTGAAAAGACGTATATATCTAATGTCAGAATGTGTTGAACAAAACTTACTTCGAATAATGTGCAATAATCTTTTTTCTATGCAGGTTGACGAGTCAACTTTGCCAGAAAATAAATGTCTTTTTCCTGCTTGCGTGCGTTTAATAGTTGATGATACAACTTACAAAGAACTAGCGTTCTCCCAACTAAAGAAAACGTACAGCACAGGAAGGTTTGTGTTTGAAAAATTAAAAAATATTTTGAAGTTAATAAAATACCTTCAAAACATCTATTAAGACTTGCAACAGGTGGTGCTCCGTCTATGATAGGAAAGTATTGTGAATTAATCACACATTCCAAAAAAGAAAACCCTGATATATTAATTATTCATTGCCAACATTTAGTTGCAAAAAATTTGAGCATAATTTTAAATGACTCATTAAACTTTCTAAAAATATTTGTAAATTATTATTTTAAAACCTGTTAATCACTTTGAACACAGCTCAAAAGTGAGTGCATAATAAGTTCTAGACTAAATTACATTTCGAATAAAACATTTTTAGTAATTTTTTAAATACTTTACAAAATCATGGGAGGGGGCGATTTCTTTTCAAACTTCTCAAAAAGGGGCGATTTAGTAAATGAGTTTAGGAAACCCTGGTTTAAACTTACTAATTTAAGTAAAAACGATTTGTAAATTTAGACGAAATAATATAAGCTATTTGGTTTATAAAATTTTATTTTATTACCTATAATTACATATCTTGATATTTTTTCTGTTTAAAATACTTTAGGCATTAAATATTTTTAAACAGTTTAAAAACAAAAAAAAAATTTACATGTTTTGAAACCTAAAACTTTCGTATCAAACAAAATGTTTAAGAAAATATGCACTTAAAGTGGTTTTATCTTATTATAAATTTACCTAAACACATCAAAATAAAATTGATACTTGTTTTTAGTTGAAACGAAGATGCTTGAAAACAAATTAACTTCAGTTTTGAAACTAAACAAACTTCTAATGGCCGAAGAAAAAACTTTGAAAATATGTGAAAACATGCAAGATAAAATATCTGTTAAAAATGTTCTTGCTTTTCATACTTTAGCTAAACATTACAACCTAGTTACTTTAAACGAGTTTTCAAAAAATTACATAGAACGTTGTTTTCAAATGGTAATTAAAACAAAAAATTTCTTACATTTAGACTTTGGTCAAGTTGTAAAAATACTTGCAAGTTCTGAATTAAACATTCACTCTGAAGTTGAAGTACTTATTGCAGTAAATAATTGGCTGAAACACAACAGTGAAGAACGTATCAAATATGCAAAAGAATTGGTATTAAAAGTTCGTCTTACTTTGTTGTCAGAACATGCATTCAAATATATTTTAGATTCTAAAAGTTTATTAACTGAAATCCAGGAGTGTGTTAAAATATTAAAAGAAGTTTATAATAACCAGCTAAAACAAACTACAAATAGGTATTGTAGCCAAAACATGTTTAGCTTATTAATATGTGGTGGTTTTGATACTTTAAGTATGACCGCTTTAAAAACGGTGATTCAAGTAGATGGAAGTAATTTAAACAAAACAAAAGTTCTTTCTCCAATGACAATTGAGAGAAGATTTTTTGAAGCTGTTTGTTTAAAAGGAGAAGTTTACACATTCGGTGGCTTTAATATGCAAGGTAATGTATTAATGTCTGTTGAAAAATATTCACCTTATACTAATAAATGGACTAAAATAACAAACATGGTTGATAATTGTAGGAATTTTTGTGCTTGTGCTTTTATAGATAGAATATACATTGTTGGCGGTAGTTGCTACTATAAAGCAACTAACTCTTGTTTACAATTTGTTACAAAAAAAAAGAGTTGGAAGAAAATAGCTAAAATGAATGAAGCTAGAAAATATGCAGCTTGTGTAGTTTTTCAAGGAAATGTTGTAATTTCAGGTGGTAATGATATTAATGGTAATGTTTTGAACTCAGTGGAATCATATGATTTATTTGGTGATAAATGGTCTGCAATGCCTAACATGATATATAGTAGAAGTAGACACAGTTTAGTCGTTTTAAAAGATAAGTTATTTGTTATTGGTCTTGTAAGTAGAGAAGTTTTTAACAGTAAATGCAAAGTATTTATCGCTCTTACGCCATCTTATGATTTTATCAACGTAAATAAAGCATTGCCGATTGGAAATAGAATTGTAGTATTTCAAGAAAGTCGGTTGCGAATAATTTTTTATGATGTTGATAAAAATGAGTGGTCTGAAAAATTTTGTAAAGAAAGAGAATATTTACGAAACTTTTCATGTGCGAAGTTACCTTTGTATTAACGCTTTTTGTTTAAACAATAAACATTGTTAATTGAGCGAAAGATCGCTCAATATATTTGATCCAAGGACCTGGTGCACGAAAAAATCTTTCGGTAATCGAGTTGTACACCACTTGGATACCTTTCAACGTTTTGTCCAAACAAAATGTCAAACTGGGTACTGTGCTACAATTTTTAAAGAATAAAATGAAAATTTTAGCTTTTGTATGAATAATAAATATTTTATATATATGTTGATTTAAATATATTTCCCTTTAATATAACTATCATAAGCGTTCAGATTTTTTTTGCTTTAATACTTGAAATATACTTTTAAAAATTGTTAATATTTTTAAAAATATGTAATGGAGGATGCGAGTCTCTTAAAAAATAAAAAAATTAAAATTATAATATGTATCAGCTTTAACCGTTACGTGAATATTAAGAAATATTATTTAAGAATCTTAATATGCAGTAGTGAATTTTCAATTTAAGTTTATTTTTACCAGTTTAACAACATTACAAACACTTGACAGTGTTTTTAGCAGTTGAAAGTGGTTTTCCTTCTTTTCTCCTAAAATTACTTTAAGAATTTTAGCTACACTCGAAAGTGGCTTGTTTTTAGTCGCTTGCTTTGCTTGTATTTAAAACCCACTTCAAGCCATGGGTTGCATTTGTTTCAATAAAGATACTTCTTTTTAAAAGTGATAATTTTCACCTTGTATTTTGAGCCAAAGTAATTTATTTGGTGTTAATTTTTGAGTAGTGATGTATTTTAGTCGTACTTTTATTCATTTTTAATACATCTTTCGGTTTTGAGACCTGATTTCTTTATACTAGTAGTTGAAGCATTCTAACAATCTTACTACTTCAAAAATTTGTTTAATTTTTGTTTGATAAATTGACTTAGCTAAGTTATTTAGCTATGTCAACTCTAAATATTAGCAACGTCAACGATATTGTTGTAATAGCGTGTAAAGTCAGTTAATAGCCAGATCCGCATATAAACTTAAGTAATAACATCGACTGACCGGTTCATATTAGTATTAAATATTTATTGGTTTTTTAATTTTTGTTCAACTAGGAAAAAATTGAGTTGTTACCGTTTGTCATATACTTATTTAGTAGGAATTATTATTTTTGAAAATACAGTCGCTCGTCGGATTCGCTTGCCGTATTTTGTCCCACCGTTTTTGTAACACAGTTGACTAATAAACCCAACTAATATTCAAGATTGAAAACAAGTTTAAAATCTATTTTCATCTATTTTTTAAGTTTTTAGAGCATTGTTTAGTTTCATACGGGTCATACATTCCGAAACCAAAAGTCTATCTTATTTTACTAAAGTATGTTTTATTTAACTTTACAACTAGTTCTATTTTTTCTACCCGGTTGAACATGAATATGTATCATTATTGATAATGAACAAGTAAAATTACTCAAAAATTAACATTTCAGTCGTTTCTCGCGGAAAATTTCATGATAAAAACCACCAAAAAAATTATCAAAACGATATAAAATAAGGTATATTTTCAAATTTTATATTTACGCAACTTTTTTATGGCAAATTTAAGAAGGAAAATTAAAGTTTATTACGTGGTCTCTCTTCTCTCGGTTTAAAAATTTTAAGCTATTTTTAAACTTTTGACTATAACTTTTTTAAATTTTTTTTTTCAAAAATAGATTATACCATTGTATTCGGCACAAAATGCTGCTTTAAAAGAAACCCAAACACTTTATAAAAAGTATGAAAGATAGACACAATGGAGATTTTAAACTTCAACGATTTGAGTTTGCATTACTTGGTTTTTGAACACATTTCAAACTTATATGCTTTTTCATGCTATGAGTAAGAATTTGGTGAGAATTAACAGGCACTAGTACCTGATCTTTGTTCTTAACAAAAATCACTGCTTTATTTATAATTTCAGCTTTAAACCTTAGTTTTAGTTTTAAGATTTACATTTGTTACCATTAACTAACTGCTTAAATAAAAAGTAAACAAAATATTTTATTGGAATAAGCACACAGTATCCATTGAACTAATTTGAAACTGAATCAAAAATTAGTATATAAATACATTATTAACAAACTTTGATGCTTTTTATACATTTCAAAGACAGTTAACTTATTAAACTTAAGGACAATCTTAAAATATTTGTTCATTAAATTATAAGTTGATTGATAACTAGCAAAATAAGTTAAAGTTACGCAAAGTAAGTATATTATTATTATTTAATGCAAAATTTAAGCAGATTTTTATAAGGTTTTGACTGTCATGTATAACTAGAAAACTTACTAACTTTAAAGATAGAACCAAAACAGTGTATTGGAAAGATAAAAAAAAGAACTAATTATGTTATAATATAAGAAGTGAATAAAAGAAATGAATAAAAAAGAAAATTAAAATCAGATAATTAGATTGTTACGTCATTTCAACACTTAAGAACAGTATAAGCCTCCGGTAGGTAAAAATGCATTTAAGTAACTAATAAGTGGATAATTTACTGATTTGCTAACATAACAATATGATGTCTTTTTAAAAACTAGAGAAACTTGAAACTTTAAACTGAAAATAATTATAAATTTAATGTAGAGTATGGAGTTAAGGTAATTTTAGACAGTTTTATTAGCAGAATAGAGTACATTATGAAGGTAAATTAATAAAAAAATCCGTAATCATCTAGTTTAATAAAGTTAAATAAAAACACAAGCATACTTTTCTACAGACTTGTATTATATCGCTGCATACTTTGCAAAACACCGCTAGGAAAAATAAGGTTTGGTGAAAATTTGTCAAACAAACAAGAAAAAAATTGAGAAATAGTTCTAATAAATGAAAAGTAGCCTGAGTAAATTACGAGTAATAATTTTGACACATAAAAATTTTTGTGGTGTAATCGATCAGTTTTGGAGCACTCACACTGTACGAAGTTGAAAATAACTGAGCTACTTTTGTAAGCCAGTGCAACTATAGTATTAGATAAAACGAAGTGTTCGAGGTCTATTTAAAGTTGAATTATTTTTAGCTATTTGATACAGATGAAAAACTTAGAATGCAATTACTCAAATAAATACAAGTGTAGTCAAACTAAAAGCTTTATTATAAGGAA
Source organism: Thalia democratica (assembly GCF_965202585.1). Taxonomy (NCBI): domain Eukaryota; kingdom Metazoa; phylum Chordata; class Thaliacea; order Salpida; family Salpidae; genus Thalia; species Thalia democratica. The sequence goes on along the minus strand of NC_139166.1, from coordinate 101,772,572 downwards.
AACTAGTTAAAGATATTGGATAAACTGAGACAAAAATAAAGTTGTATGAAGTTCTTTTTAGTCTTTACTTCACTAAGTTTAAACTAAGCAACTTGTTTGTACAAGTATGTTGCTGACATTTAAAAGTCAAGAACTAAAGAACATTTGCCTAAAATAAATATTTTCAGTCTTTGGTAGCGATTCTTAAACTGGAGTAAATTGACCCCTTGTGGAATGGAATAAAATTTCTTTATTTAAAGTATGTACATTAATGTTTATAATTTTTTTTTTTAGTTTATATATTAGTGTTTTTTGGTCTTTTCAAAAGCTAAACAAACTCTTAAAAATTTACGGTTTTTATAGAAATAAGCGTAAATTTCAATAAAAAAAGGTTTTATATTGAAAGTTACTTAAATCTAGTTTATAAAGCTTATTGATTTGTGTAATACTTAAACAACAATTCAAACTAGTATTAAAGAATTTTTTTTCAGCAATAAGAGTTTAATTTAAAACTCTGAAAGAAATATGACTGTGTTAAATAGTGAAAGTATAATCAAATAATTATATTTTAAAACACAAACAAATAACACTGCACTCTTGCCCCGTATATGAACAAACATCTAAAAATAATCTAATGAAACTTCCTAGCAAAAAGTAGCAGTGATACTTAATAAATATAGAGCTTACGCTTAATACAAATGCTTAATTATAAATTGAATTTGCTAAGTAGAGTAGAATGTAAATGTTAAGTATCAAATAAGTCATATATAAATAAAGATATAACCATCTTATTATTAAAATTAGTAAAATTTTTCTACAAGTATTATTATTTTATATGAATTTAAATCTTTTTTTTTTAATATGTATAGTTTTATCTTTTGTGTTCATGTTTATAAATAAATTAAACAAATTTTAAAAAGTGGGAGAGTCCCCAGTCTGCTTTTTACTAAAAGCAATATCAAAAAGCAGCCATTATAGTAAGTATATTTGGTACCTCTCGTATCTTTACGATCTCTCGTGTCTTTACGCACTTTTTCTGTGGACACAATGTGCGTAAATAAACGAGAGGTTACTTTAGTTATAAAAAAAAATAGGTTTAGAGTTCGAAAATAAAATAAACTTCGCAAATAAAACTAGATCAAAGTACATTTTACTATTCTAGACGTTTATTTGAAACGCTGAAGAAATGTCTTATAATAGTTTAACATAGTACAAATAAAATCTAACTGCTCTAGATCAAATAAATTTCATAAATGTAAATGTCTGGTAAACTATGATAACAATTACCTTTTCTTTGGTTTGACTTCTACATAAATAGAACTTTTCTTACGGTTTTTATTGTCAATGATATCAATTACTAAACTTTAAAACAACGACTTGATACTTTTCTGAAACTTTGTAGCAGTATAAACATAATAATTACTTGTTTAGAATACATTAAATTTATGTATGACTTTTTTATAAATTTTGATTCTAAATATTTCTTTAATATCTAAAAATTTAAAATTAATTGAGCAGTTAGGTGGTTTAAACGTAAAACATTTAAAAGCTGTTATGTTACAGCTTAAAACTAACTAACAATAAATGAAGAAATTTTATAACAATTAAGCTATTTTTGTATCAAATTATTTTTTTAGCGTTTGTGAGTAAAACTTTGATTTTAATTTTGTGTTGAGGTAAATAACTTCTACCACTTACTTAATTCATAAAATAAATTGTGAATAAATAAATACTTTAGCCGTTATATTTAGCTTGTTAAACTTCTTTTATGGAAAACTTTGACTTTACAAAGTTTAATTAAGTTAATAAATTTGAAGATAATACCATTAAGAAAATCGCTTGTTTAGATTGTTATTTACTTTTTTTTATAAATATGTAACTTTAAATAAATATACCGCGGAGCTTTATCATGTTATGCTTAACTTGTATGAAAGCATAACATTTTTTTTTAATGCGAAAAATGATCTTAATTAAATAGTATATCTTTTTTTGCTTGCATATAGAAATTTTTGAAACAAAAAACATCAAGCATATTGCTATTTTAAAAGAAAATTGAAGCTAAATAACATAAATATAATAAAAATATAAGAATTACAATATCAATAATTAATTACTGAACATCGCACTAGAAATTCAAAAAAAATCTTAATTAAAACTTATATGAAGTCTAGCATAAAATATCATTAAATTAATTGCTCTTTAGACTATTCGTAACGTAATATTCTGCAACTACAATTTCTTTGATACAACCCAAAAATAAAAATAACATATATTAAATTTATTCTTTTTTAACAGCTATGACCTTCTATATTTTTAAATTATTTAAAAATAATATATAACGAAAAGAAGTACCTCAGCAACAAAAGCTTAAGACTTATAATTTATGTGGTTTATAGCAAAGTGTTAAGTCTTATATTTGCTAAATTGTTCAATATTAAAATTTTTAAAACTAAAATAAATTTTAAAAGTTAAAGATTTATAAAGCAGATCATAGGTTATAATATTAAAAATATTAATATATTACGATTAAAACAAAACAGCTGAAGTTATGTGCGTAAGTGTTTACAAGACGTTTACAAGTTTTTACCAGCTAAACCTTATTTAACTAAATTAAACATAATTCCGTTAACTAAACATGGTTTACAGTAATTCTTTAAATTACATATTATTTAAACTTTATTAAAATTATTATTGCTTTACATTTGCTTAAAATATACTTTTGTAATCTCAATTTACCAAATCAATATGATACTGAAAAACATGTATAGTAAATGTTATTAAGATTTATTAAACAGTTTAAATTCAAAACTAATTTAAAAAATGTTTATACACTTAATAAATTATATTTTTTATTACACTTGTACAATAATATTATTACATAAACAAATAATTTAATAATAATAATTTGAAGTAGTTTTCCACCGAAATATTTTGCTTAATACCAATTAATTATAATGAAAATAAAAATAGTAAGGTTAAACTGCCAATAGCAAAATAAAACAAAAGCAAACATAAATAATAAAAAATGTAATTCAAAAATTTTTTTTTATGATTAAAGGTTTTTGATATTAGATAATTTTTTACCTGTTTAAAACACTTACAACCACAAGTATATACATAGTGATATACTGTAAGTAGAAAATTAAACTTCGACAGTAGCTACTATTAAATTTGAGATTTTTTTAATTCCAAAGTTTAACAGGAGAACTTGTTTTACGTTATTAAGAAAGTTTATTATACTTAAAGTTTTAATAAAACTGTTTTTCTAGTAACTCTCACCCTTTCGCAACATTTTCTATATCTAAAAATGTAATATGTACACCAGTTTGTACCACTTCAAAATAAATAGAAGATTTTCCAGATCAGTTTGCTGTAACATAATCAATATAAACATAATGATTCTTAAAAAATTAATTTTATTAGTCTCTAACATCATTAAAATAGATTTTAATTAAAACTTATATTACGTATAAAAGTGTTGTTATCTTTAATGTTTTTAAATTTTTTCTGCTAGTTCGTTATTTTAACATCAAAGTTTCGATTAAAATTAGGAACGTTTTGTCATTTTAAATTTTAAATTAATCAAGAACACATTAAGTTTTCCTATCTAATCAAAAAACAAAGAACATTAAACTTTTAATTGATTTAATAGAACAAAACTTAATAAACGTTTTTCTAAACTTGTGACCCGAGCAACAGTGTAAAGCTTAAATTGGTGATCTACTGGATCAGCTACTTAAGATCAGGCCGGTTCGTTTAAAGTTCATTTAAAGGAACTTCAGCTTAATATTTATATATTTTTGGTTTAGTATTGTGAGTAAATTTCAATCTTCTAGCTTAAAGTAATGTCTTTAAGGATGTCTAGTACTTTAAATCAAAAAATTAGCTAAATCTGAATATATAAACTTTTAAAACTTTATTATTTTTAGAATTTTTCACAATAACATACTGTTTGCTAAGCAGTTCAATTACATTTATTATATTAATTCTACTGTTAAGCTCATTCTTAGTACTCTTATTACAACTTTTAATAAAACTTATGTAATAGTTGTAAACAATTATATACACTTGTTTTTTTGCTGTATAGCTTAATTTCCAAAGCATTAAATAAGTTATTTTACTACATAAATAATTAAACACACAACTTGTTTCCATTTAAAAAATTTTAGAATAGACTTTTATATGTCGATGAACTTTTTAAACTAAAAAAACTAACAATTTTAAAAAGACAGGATAAACACTTTTACAATGTTATCTTTTTCCTAAAATTAATTATATTATAAACAACTAAAAGAGTATTTTTAGAACTAATTTTTTAAAGGTTTGAGTTCATACTATTACTTGAATTTTTTATTTTAATTGTAGTAATTTGCCTAGATGTTTTTTTTAAGTAGTTTTTTTAATATAATTGTAACTTGAGTGAAACAAAGTATATAATGTTATTGCTTAGATAAACAAAAAAATATCGTTTTACAAAACAAATGGAAAGAACTAGAAACAACTAATACTGTATTTACAAATATTGTTTTTAATAAAACTATTCTTAATAATTTATAGTGCTTATTTATATATTTTTTTATATTTGAAATTTTTATAAGTTTTCAATATAAACACAACTTTTATTTTGTTCTAAACTTAAATGAACATCACATTAAAGGCTTTGTTTAATGTGTTAATTAATTACGTCATATGTATGATATTCTTCCGAAATTTAAACTGGTTCGAACCGGTATTGCTAGCAAGCTCAATGTAATGTGTATATTTTCGTTAAATCTTATAAATTGATATTATGCTATTTGCTGTGTTTATAATTCTACAATCGAAACAAAAAAAAACTTCTAATGCTGCAATCGAAACATATTAGATGCATGTTTAAGTTTAGAATTATACTCTTTAGGCTTTTATAATTTCGAGTACTGTTGTTAGTAAATAGTTTTATAAACTTTAAAAAATAAAATTATTACTGTTAAAGCGTTTACGTTTTTAAATAAAATTACGTTAAATTTAAATGACTTGAATTTATTATTATTTCGTTGAAAACTCAAACATTTTGAAAAAAAACATGTTATGTTTGGCATAAAAATTAAAATTACCAAAATAATGTATGCTTATACTAATGTCTTCTTAAAAATTTTAAAAACTTACAATTTATAATGAAATCAGTTTGTTATCGTTTTAACGTTTGAATTTGGTTCAAATAGCTTAAGATTATACAGCTGTAAATAAAAAATTAGAAATTATACAGCTTTTAAGGTTATAAAATTTTTTCAAATCAGTTTATGAAAAAATCATGAAAAAGCTTGTTTATTACGATTTTGAAAAATTATATAACCTCAACTTTAATATATAACTTTTGACCTCTTGTTAGTTTTAAAACAAAACTACATAGAGCCTTTTTGAATTTTATCATAAATTGTTTTTTAATGCAATTAAGTATTTAAACAATTCTTTTAAATTATTTAAACGAAAGTCTTTATAAGTTTTCACTAGATCAAGTTGATATAGGTTTTATTTTTATTTGTGTAAAAGGTATAGTAAGTAAGTCAATATAAGAAACTAAACTTTTTATAATTTTAAAAAGATATATACTCTGTTAAAATACTATAGTAACTCAACAGCGAACAGTGCTACTTGTTTTATTAAAATTAAAAGAACAAAGGTAAATTTTATAGAATGTTTTGAACTTTTCTGTGTTTATTATATAATAACGAGCTTGAAGAAACGTTGTTAATAGTTAAAACCACTCTTAATTACACTTTAATACTTAAACACATAATTTACTACACGAACTTGTTTAAAATCTAAATAGGAATTAAAAAAAGTATCAAGAAAATGAATATTTTTTTATCAACGTGACGAAATAAAATCTGAAGACGAAACCTAGTTTTTTGATTATATATATAAAGAAAGATTCTTAAAATTATGATTTTTTTGTGTAATCTTAATTTTTACAGCCTATATCAGCTGATTTAACATATTCGATTATTAAACTATGAGCCTTATACCATAATGTAACATAACTTTTTGTTAAATTGTTAAACTTATTTTTGCTTAATATTTATTTAACAACAAGCAAATGCTTTGAATTACCAAAAATGTAATTGTTCTGTTCAAGCTTAGCCTTGCTAACTTAAATTTTTTTTACTAGTATTTAAAGTTATTAATGATATTTTGCTGAAGGCAATTGAAAAATTTTTTACGAAAAAAACGCTGCTGTCAGAATTCATGAATTGATATAAAAGTATTGAGTAATTTTTTATAGTAAAGTTTACTAAATTTTACTGACATCATATGTTTTATAAACAAATACTATATTCAAGTTAAAAAAAAAAACCTTTAAGTTATGTATAGTTAGTAGATCTTAAATTTGAAATTTTTACTGTCTAATAAGGCTGAATTTCAGTTATTTTTAATATCTTTGATGGTTCATACTAAAAATTTTATTCATATGTTTTCAACAGAAATGCCTGTTTAAATGTAAAACTAATATTATAAATCGTATCTTTTAACCAATCAATAAAACATAAAAGTAGTTTTTGTTTAAAACTATGAATGTAAAAATGTATCTGTATGACTGTGTGATTGTTTTCATAAATAAAAATTAGTGAAAAAAAAAATCTTTTTTAATTACGTTTGAAAAGAAAATAAACTTAATTATTTTTATTTACATGTAACAACTTTACTAAATCATTCTATATTAACTATTACAAATGTTATTACTTTAGTTTAGTTTTTAGTTTCTAAATCAATACTTAGGAACAGGAAAAGCTAATGTTCAACAGAATAATCTTATTTAATTTTATTATTTTGTCCATTGTTTAAAACATTTCAAGCAATAAAATAAATTCTATATAAAAGATTATCTTTATTCACAGTAAGTATTTATTATTCCTACTGAAGAAAAAAAAATACAGGAGAAAATTATTATTTCTCTGAAATCTAAGTTTGCGGAACTTTATCAAAATTATTTATTTTTTTGTTGCAGTAAAGTTTAGTAACCTTAAAGTATTTTACGAAACTCAGTTTACTATAATAAATTTTAACAGTCTTTAACTCTAAGTTACTTTATTTATAGTGATTATTATTTTATACACCCGAGATTATACCAGTTCAAACTAATCGAAAAATACTAATTATAATCATGATGTATGTTTCAAAATTACTTTTATTAGAATGATACGTCATAGAGATAATTTTTTATTTAAAGTTATTGTATTTATTAAAAGAGTAGAAGTCAAACATGCACGAAAGGACACTTTTTCACGAAGTCGATTTTTCACAAGAGGTCACTTTTTCACGAAGACCATTTTGCACAAGTTGAAATTTTTTAAGGTTTTAAGTTTTAACACACGACTTTTTAAAATACTACTATACACAAACACTGTAGTATAAACAACACAAAGATAAAACTTTTTGATTTGTCGTATTTAAAAGTTTTTAGTTTTGTTTAAAAATTTTCAAGTCTAAAATCTTTTTTAATCATTTTCACCTTATTATTTTGGATACAACTTTTGACTTTGAGACTTAACTAAAGTTTGAAATTTAAGATTAAGTAGTTTTCCTAATTAATATGATTAGTCAATCGAAATTATCAATCGATATTATCAAAAGTAATTTTAATCTATTTTTTAATAATTATAACCTTTTTTAGAAAGCTTAAAACTAATTGTAATAGTTAAATTATTAAAACATTTAAAAACTTTAAATATTATTAAAATCATCAGCTCGTAGTTTTCTTGATTAAATATAATTTCTATCAATTAAATTTTATTAACCTTATGTACAAGCTTTCATTAGAATAAAATCTTTAACATTAGATAAAATATAATTTTAAAATACAACTGAATCTCATAATTTGTTGAGAAATTTTATTAAAATTATTTTTCATGAAAGTTAGAATTCAGTCAGTTAAAGTTTAAAAAACCAAATTACGACAATTCCAAATCCAACGATCAAATTTGACAACTTTAATTTCGACAATATAAAGTCCAAAAATTTAATTTTATAATAGTTAAACCTGTAGACAAACAGTTTGCCTTGTCTACTCTGTCTACCCCTATATTTAATACTAATTAGTTTAGAATACTATATCAATAAAAGTTTAGTCAAACTAAAACTCAGTCAGCTTAATACAAAAAACTATGTGTTAAAGTGATGTTATATTGTATTTATCGAAAAATTTTATTTTACATATAATTATTCTTATTTTCATTTTTTGACAAATAATCACACATGTTTTACAAATTGATTACGATTAACACTTTCATTTAAATTGTTGAACTTACGAGGTAAATAAATACAAAAAACTTCTTTATTTCAGTAGCATTTACTATTTTAGGGTTTTGTTTTCTTTTTAAACATATTGTAGTTTTAAAACTATTCATTAACATGAAATTGTTTATAATATAAATAAGATACATAATCAAGTTTTTTTGATTTTAAAAATACTCTAAGTAAATATAAGATTTTTAAGTGTAGTCTTATTATAAGTGAAAATGACGTTTAAGCTTCTTTTTTTAGTATCTTTTAGTGTTTACACCAGTACAAGTTTAATTTAAAGGGCAGAAGATATTGTTTTAAAAGTTATTCACATTAAAGTTATCAAATTGACAAGTATTTAGTTTTAAATAAGTTTTATGTTACTTCGTTACTGAGTTGTATCAAAAAACTATTTGTAAGTTACTAATTGCTTTTGAAACATATACTTTTGATTCATTTAAAAACAAGATCTATTGTTTTATCAAATGAGTATTAAAAATTTACACTTTTTTTTTCAACTACATTTCATTTCATATTATTTTAAATTGAAGATCATAAATTAAAATTTATACATAAAATTTATGCTTAAAATCTTTTTATGTGGTTATATATAAATAATTTTATCATCAATTGTTTATTATTCATCAAAAATTCAAATAATCATCTTTCTGAAAATATTTCAATTTACTGAATACATTTTACTGAAAATGCTTCAGAAAATATAGTCAAAACATAAAAAAACATCTTTTAGAGACTTTTTGTTACGTAATATTCTGCAATCACAAATTCTATAATACAACTTAAATATAAAGACTAAAAGTGTTTTAGCTAGCATTCAACTTCTAAAGTTTTATATTTCTAAAGCTACTTTAAGCCGAATAAATGGAATAAATTTATGTGAGAAAACAAATACTCTAGCAAAAAAGTCATACATTTTTATTAGTACAAGGCAAAATGCGTATTTTTAAATTAGCAAAATTAGTTTTGAAATTGGTTGAAAGTAGAATCATAAATATGCCTGTAATTAGACACAACTATCAACGATAAACAACATTATTCTTAACAATATATAGTTTTTGAAAGAAATTATTACTGCACTTCAAGATTATTATCACATTTTTTTAGTCTTAAATTTTACTTATTGTTAGTTTAATGATTCTTAAATTGCAGTTAAATTGTCATACATAGTAAGTTTGTTAAAACTTTGTTACAGACTATCAACAAACTTTATAATAATAAAGTATTATACTGAAAATTACAGTTTTTTATTCCTATTTTGTTTAATTTGGTTAAATTGTTTGATTTATGAAGTCAAAAAGCTAATTTCATAAACATATACTTTAAATTAATGAACAAATTAGGCAAGCTTCTTTCATGATAGATTAGAAAATTATCATGAAATTTTTAGCTGTGAAACACAGCATTAAAGTAAATTTAATTTACTGTTTTATGTTAATAAATCATAATGCAAAACTTAAGCAATAATTTTATTTTGTTATAAAATAACTTATATCAAAACAAAAATAATGCTTTGAACGATTTTAAAAATGTACTAAACAAAATTATATTTTATCTAAAAAAATTTTCTACATAAGATTAAAGAGCTACAATTAAATTACCAATACTTAGACATGATTGTAAATTAAGAACGTTATTTATAGGTTACGGTTATAATAAACTAAAAATAGATAGTAGAAAATAATTTCAAAACTTTTTGTCAACCTTACAAATTTTAGAGTTCTTATTTTTTATATGATTAAAGCTACAACTTTTTGTTTGAACAACTTATAAAGTATGCTAGCATTAAGTTATAAATTAAGTATTGTAGTGTGATGTATACTTCCCTAAATAAGTTAGGTATATAAAAAATCCTACCTAAAATATTTTTATTTAGAGTTTTGTACGTTAATTTTATGAAATGGATTATAAACCTGCTTTATTTTAACCTAAAGTTACCACAAAATGATTTAGCACTGATTAATAAATCTTTTGATAATATATATGTAAAGCTAAAGATTAATGCTTGTTTTTATGTTAATATGACAATTTAATTCAATATATTTAATATTCAAATGTTTTAAAACTCCGTTTTTTAATTTAAAACAAAAGTTTATCCAAAGTTTTGTTATTTTATTAAACTCTTTTGTTCTCTGATAGAATCATATATCGATTGTTAAACATTTATTTTTTTTATTTACTTAAAATCGTAGTTGATAATCAATATATTCATGTTTAAAACTAAGTAACTTTATTTTTAATACCAACAAGCTTTTTTTCTTATTCTACTAAACATTTTTACTTGTGCTGACAACGGTTTTATAAACTTGTGAAGTTTTTATTAGTTTATAAAGTTTTAAAACCAGAACACCAATACCTAGCAACGGAAAACTTCAAACTAGTTAATAACACTGTTTGTTTTTGTCATGCACATTTAATCAATTTGTTGAATTTTATTTAACAATTAGATACAACGATATTTTAATAAAAAAGTAGCAACATTATAAGCTATAAAAAATATTCAGTATTGTTATCTGAATGTAAGTGAAACCCTATATCATAGACTTATACTTATTGAAATATTGCTTAAAAATAAGTTTTTATACTTTATATATTTTAAAAAGGCTAGTACACATAAGTTGGACAAAAACTGTTTGAAACTTGCATGCATTTGAAAAATAATAAAAATGTTTCTTAGATCGTAGAAAAAATCGTTTGAGTTTAACTTTTATTACAAAAACTTGAAATTAATTTTTTTACATTGTTATACCAAGTTATTTGCTGTTGATAAGAAAATAGAATTAACAAATTTCATAACTAACAAATTTAAAATACATTTGTTAAAATAGAGTTTATTTCTTCCAAATGTCTTAGTGATTTCTAATTTTGTTTATAAACAATTATTTAACAATTTTATAATTCGTTTTAATTAAAATTTTATAGATTGTTCAAAATCTGATATTTGAAAATAAGTGGAAATATTTCTTTCTTGATACAAAAAATTGTTAAGTTTAATATTTTATACAAAAGTTAAGTTTAGTTTTTTTACAGGGATTTACTAAATTATTTGTTGCTCACGGGAAAATAGAATAAATAAACTACATAACTATCAAAACTGAAACACATTTGTGTAAATATAGTTTATATCTTTCAAATGTCCTAGTGGTTGTAAGATTTGTATGTAAACATTTTTTTAATGATTTAATAATTAGTGTTACTTGCTATTTTATAAATATTTTAAATTTTATAGAAATTACAGAAATATTTCTTCGTTCGTACAAAAGTATGTTTGAGTTAAACTTTCATTACAATAATTTTAATTTAAATTGTTCACAATGTTATACCAAAATATTTGCTACTCATAGAAAAACAGAAAAAACAAATTTCATAACTATCAAAATTATAATACATTTGCTTAAATAGAGTTTATATCTTTTAACTTTCTTAGTGGTTTTAAGTTTTGTATATAAACATTTATTTAATGGTGTTATAATTAGTTTTAATTCTTGTTTTTTTAAATTTATAGAATCATTTAGATGAAACAATATCGTTTGAGTTGATTTTAAGCTATTAACTTATGGTATAAAGTAATTTATTTTTCTTCTAATTTAACTTAGCTTTTTTCCGTTTATCAAAATATATTTTAAAATAAATATTAACTTATTATTTATAATATTTCTACTTTAAAAAAGATAAAAACAAAAACTTTATAATAAAAGTTCAAACCTGTAAGGCAATATACCAAAACCAATCCATTAACTGCAATTAATTAATATCTATAAAATGTAATTAGTTTTGTTATACCAGTGACGTAGTTGTATTGAACTGCAACGCTTAGATACATAAACAATTATATAAAAATGTGTGAATTAATTTCAATATCCCCATAATGGAAGTATTAATTTTTAACTGGTTTTAACCAGTATTATATACTACATTTTATATATTTACGAATTACTCAATGTTGTTGTTAAAGCTTTTTGTAATATAAATGAATAAAACTATGATATTATCAATTTTTATACAACTAAATAAATATTTTAATTTAGTTACCAAAATGACTAAAATTAATTTGAGATTTTTTATTTTAGTTTGACGGCATTTATTTACTATCATGGATTATTTAGTTAAGTAAATTCTTCTGGCAAAACTAGAATTCAAAAAAAAAAATATATACATTTTTCTATGTTTAAGCTATATACAGAAATAAGAGCTACAAAAATTCAGTATAAACAACTTTTAGTTGATCGATATATATGTACTTAAACAAAAATCTACCTTCCAATCTCAAATTTACTTCTTATTTAGTTTGTTTTATATGAGTTTACTTAAAATGTCTTATAAAACTATTTTTCTTCTATAAAATTAATCTGTAATTTAGTTTTAGAAACTTTAAATATCAATATATTCTACTGATAAATTTTGAACTTTAATTTGCAGCTGTATTACAACACCTTATTAAACAAAATAATATTCAAAATAATAAACTATTGTAAAATAATATAAATTAAACAAAAAAATCTATATTTATTTTAAAGAATTATTTTGAAGGAATAAAGTTCATTCAAAACAATCGTTCAAATAATTAATGCTGGAAAATCAACAAAAGTTGAGCATTTTTTAATTTAAAAATTGTGAAAAAAATACTTAATTGTAAAAGATAGAATAATAAAGCTGTTTAAACAGCTGCAAACTAGCAATTATTGAAGTTGTAAAATTATGAATATCCGATAGATATTTGTACTTTTTAAGGTGTTTGAATCTTGTGGTTTTTACTATCTAGTATAACCATTTTTAACTTTTTAACTTATTAGATGTATCCTAAAAATGAATGTTTTCGAGAAAACGAACGGTAGTTATCCATGAAATTAACCGGCTTAATAGAATTTATTTTCTGTAAAAATTCGATAAAGCATTTTATGTTATACATTCACATTTTAAAAAATCTTAAACAAATCATTGTGTTATCAATTTTGATTATCAGTAAACACTTGTATAACAACCCATGCAATGAAAATTTAACGTACTTTTAGTTGTATTTACTAGACCTTGTTGCTTTGCAATGAAATATCTTGCTGCACCATCATCCTCTGTGTATTCTGAAAGATTAATTTCTGAATATGTAAGAGGAAAAGAGTAATGGATGGCTTCCAAAATCAAGAAAAAAACTATGTTACTCCACCACAACTTGAAAAAGCAAGAACAGTGTTGTAGTATAAAAAAAATATGCTTTGGAATTGTAGTTCGTTTATATGTTTGAAAAGTTGCTAAAATTATTTTTTAGTGGTAAAAGTGTAATCCTAAGTTAAATTTTAAAACCTCAATTACATTTGTATATTCTATACTTTTTTAGGCGTTTACATTAGTTGGTACTTCATTTTAATTTTTTACTGCTCGATGTTATATTCAACTGCACTTTTTTTTATAAAAAACTTGCAAAAGTTTATGTTCTTATTCGTTTATGATCACAAAAAAATAACAAAACAAATTTAAAAGTTTTACTACCATTAGAATAGGCTTACATTAGACTAAAAACATAAAGTAGAAAAACAGTATATCTTTTTTTATATCAGTAGTTGAATTGATATAGTTTAGAAATTCATTTAACTATAAGAACTTTTTTTGTATTGTTACTAGAAATTCAAAAGTATTTTTATTGCCTATTATATTATATATAAGTAAATTTAAAAACAAAATTATTGTATTTCATCTAAAGTAAAAAAAAAAAGTTAGTAATTACAGCTGTCATTACAGCTTAACAATTTGAGTATACCCACAGAAGGAATTTTAAAATAGTTATAACTTTATTAACTTAGCTTGCAAGTGGAAGTTTGTGTTAAGCTGCTTAAAAACAAATTTTATTCTAAAAGTCAATTTGTTTCTAAAGTGTAACTTTAATTTACCTAAGTTTTTATTGTCTCTGACGCCGTACAAATATAACCAAAACTTCTACATTGTAAGTAAAGCAAAAATTTATATTTTTAATAATTATTAGATATATGTGCCGTATTAAGTTTTTAGCTTCGTTTGAGCTGCTTTACACTGTGTGTTCACAACTAAATTTAATCCATTATTCTAACAATAAAGACTCCCAATAAATCTTAAAAAGTTAAAAATAAATAAGTTATCTTTAAATACAATTCTAATAAAACAAAAGTGTTTGCATTTTCGAAAAAAGAAGGTATAGTTTATTTTCAATAACTTACACTAGGTAAACTTTTGATTCCACACACGTATTTGGTAAACAAAAAATGAGTTTGTTTAAAAACTTGAGTTTTTAAAAACATTTAAATCAACTAAAAAGGTATTTTAATAGACAAATTATAACGTGAAGCCACACAGTTGTAGACTAATATAAAATACTTTAGAAGTTTAGAAGTAATTAAACTGTTTTGATAACAAAAACAAATGTTAGCATAGAAAAGTAGGTAGTTCTTAAAATTTTGGTTTTATCAATTACATTTTAATAAAAATATTATAACATCAAAAGTTTTTTGAAGAAGCAAGTTGTTGCAAATTGGAAGAAAGAGTTTAATTAGTAGTAAAATTAAAAGAAATTAAGTAGTAGTAAAAAAAAATAATTAACGAAATATTTTATATATAGAATAGTTATAATAACTATGAAATATTATATTACTTTAATACTTTTTTAAAACCTTTTAGTGTGCTAGTTGTGGTAATAACTAGGATGTCAAAATTATATAAAAATTAAATTTAATAGAAATACTTAAATACAAGTAAATTAAATACATAAAAAATATATAAATAAAATTCATATTTACAATACAACATAATAATATTTACCTAAAAGCTCTACAACATTTTCTGTTTTCTAATTCTTTGGTCATTTCAATTAATTCACAAAAGTACAATTGTAGTCTATAATTCTATTTATAGAATGTTAAGGTAATTTATGCGAATTCAGTAATTTTTAAATTTTAGCTGTGTCAAACAGTCTTTCGTAGTTAATTACTTTTTACAATTTAACAAAAAAACAAAATTTTACTCAACCTTTTAAATTTTGAATTTTTTTTGCTTATATTTGAAAAAAATCACATTGCAGTAAAAACAATAAAAATACAACTTTATTAATAGTAAAGCTTAAAATTTTGTTTGTAAAACATCATAAACACTAAAAACTATGTATCGCATTACTCATGTAGTTGTATTTTCATTAAAATAAAATAACAAACACTTAAATATTGCTTATTTATAAATTTACTAGGTTCTTATTTATATATGTATGCTTTTAAGTATGTTAAATAAATTCATCTTTGTATTTGTGTAAAGTAAATTCATCACTAATATTAACTATAGCAATCACAATAAAAAAATTACCGCTTGTTAACAAAAAGTCACTAATTTTAAATTTCACGTTACAAAATAATACTTTTAATCAAAATAATAAGGAGAACAGTTGTACAAATAAAACAATAAAACTAATATACTCGTATTTTTTCATATAAAAAAAGAAGATTGATGGTAAATTATCGATAACTAATAAATATATTTCAATCAAACTTATTTAAATAAATATTATTTATATCAATATATCCAAGACAATAATAACAAAACTGCAAAAAATGTTTAAAAAAAAATAATTGTTACAAAAATATAAAAAGCTATTGAATAAGTTTAAATTAGGAATAAGTTTTGAAATTTAAAGTTTACCAAAAATGTTTCCTAATAATCTTTTTAATTTGTCGTTTCTTAGTTTGAAAGAATATTCCGACTCGACCAAATCTAAAAGTTGTGAGTCTAATACAAACTTTATTAAAAAAAACAATTTTAATAGCTGTAGTAATAACTTTTTTATTTTATTTGATGTAACTCACCAGAACTTCCTTTCAGGTTGAAAACATTTTAAACCTTTAGTAATAAAAGTTGGTATATTATAGTTAACTAGAAATGTTAAAATTTTTCAGAAAACTATTTAGTATTAAATTACTGGATTCCAATTAATTTTTAGAACATATAACAATCGAAAAAAATAAGAGTTTCAAAAGATACTAATTAAAAAAAATAGGAGTATCAAAACATACAAAGTTTAAAAATGAATACACTTAAAATATTTGGTAATAGGACCTGGTGTGCAAAAAAAAATTGGTTATTGAGTCATACAGCTCTTGGATAACTTTTACAGCATTGTCTAGGACATAGAATAACCATTTATTGTTGCCATTTTATTGTTACCATATTCTATCTAATATTGATAAAAATTTGGTTACTAAATATTAATAACCTATTATAGATAGTTAAATATTTCTTATGAAATTTTTTATTAACAGAAAGTTTTTTTTTTATATACGCATAACCACGTCCCTACATGAAGTAGTTGGATTAATACAGTGGTAGTTTCCTATCAAATTTCAGTTTTTAATGCTGTGAAGTATAGTATGATATTTTTTGATACTTAAATTTTAATAAATCATTTAAAACTATAAAAAAAAGAATATGATAGAAGTCTGTATTTATGATGTCAGTATATATTTTCATACTATTTATTTTTATTCTAATAAGTTAAGAACATTTTACGTGTCATTTCACTACTCTTTATATTATTTTATATCTGCCTCATTGGTTTTTGAAAACTGGACAGTGTATGAAAATTTAACTGAATTTAACCGAACCATTAATCAACTGCTGTCTCATTCTTTTACAAAACACTGAAACAATTTTTCGTTTATTAAATAATCATTATCAACTATGTAGATAACAAAGAAAAATCGAAGTGATGATGATAAGTTTAGACTTGCTTTTAATTGTATTTACATGTACAACTATAAAAAAGTCTCTAACGTAAAAAGTTATTTTGATTTGATTTTACACATGTAAAAGTCAACGCTTGAAATGGTTTTGAATCAAAGCATACCTAAATTGTTTTTTTAATCTTTAAATGTAAAAATTATGTGGCTTAAATTGTGATGTAATTTTAATATTTAAGCGTACATTGTTACGTAGTATATGTCAAATAAAGAAGTGTTTTCTTCAGGTGTAGACTCAAATATAAAATTGGTATAAATAACTTACTACATAAAGTAAACTTTTGTCAGTACTTTTTAAATAGTTTATCTGGTTAAAATACTTTAAAAATTTAGTAACTAATGAGAATTAAGGTATTAGTTGCACTAGTTGTAATCTTATACTAATTTTATCTGTTAGGAAATTACTTTTATTAAAAATTTATAACTGGTTTTAATTAGATCTAGATTGCTTTGTAACTCTAACTAGATCAGAACTTTTAGTACAATTTAGTTTTCAGTCGGTTTAGACTGTTGAAAATAGGTTAGTACACTGAAGAATTTTTTCCGAAAGTCAGATTTATAAATATGTTAGATAAACACTTTAGTTGGTGTTTATTCTTGGTGACGTATGATTAGAAATAAAGTAGTATAATTAAAATATTACAGGACCTTTGATGTGCAGTATAAAAGTTTACCAGCAAAATTTAATCCGATTAGGTACTTTCTGTTCTTCAAATATTAATTCATAACATCTATTTAAAGTAAAACTTTCTGATTCTTTAATTTTTTCTTCACTCTAAGTTTTATAGAGTTAATTTAGTTTTATTTATATTTAAACTGTCAATTTTTTAGCAAAAAGTTTCAATGAATGTAAGTACCATCTAAACATTTTTTTAAAATTTACTTTTTATTCTTATATTGTGTTCTGATTTAATTAAACACTTACTTTTCTGAAAAAAAATTAATTTAAGTTAACATAACTTTTACAAAAAAAATTTAATACTTTAAACTATGAGTTTTTGCAATAAAACTAATTTCTGTATAACTTGTAAACTTAGTTGAAACTTATTAGGATTAAAACAGTTAAATATATATACAACTCTTTTAATTTTTTATTAAAGTAGAAATAATTCGTTACTACGAGAAAAACATTAAGTGAAAACCTTTTCTAAAATTAGTATAAACAGTAAACTGTTATTAATTAAACAGAAAACAAAATCATAAATACTTAAATCACAGTAATCCAGTCTTCATCGTTTTTTTATTTTAAAAAACCTTTTTTTTTTTTGAAAATAACAAACTTATATAGGTATTACTAATTTATTAATTTAATTTATAAAAAATTTTCTTTGTTTTACTTGAAAAGGTAAAAATAAAATTTATTTAGTATAAAAAACTTATGAAACAATTTTTAATTTAAAGTTTTAGCATTTTTAGAATTTGACAAAATTTAAAATAAAACCTTTATTTCCCTTTAAAAATAAACAAACTAAGTTATTTAACATGTTATACAAGCTCATGTTGATAGTAACTTTGAAAAGTATACTTTTAATTTTCATAATTATAAATTAAAAGTAACTTTTATTTTTAACGAAGCCGTTTTATTACGGCTGAAAATCTAAAACTGAGAGTCATGTAACTATATTACAAAAGAAAGATAAAAAGTATTAAGTTAGAATTTATATATTGTTGTTTTATTTAAAATACGTCAGTACTAAGCTACTTCTACTTTCACAACAATGGACATATTTCTTATAAAAAACCATACTTTTGTAACATTATAATAGTTTTTTAAATTTACTTTAAGTTATCACAATTTTAAACTAATTTAAATTAAAAAAACATGAAAAGTTAGTTTTGTTGCTCAAAATGCTTTTTTATTGAGAATTTCTAGAATTTAGATGTTAAAAGAAACTATAAAAATTTTATTTAAAAAAACTCTAAATTAGTCATCAAAATAATTTCATAAATCGTGTTTTGTACATTAATGATGTGCTTTGTTTTACTACTTCTAATAAAAGTTACTTTTGTGATAAAATACTGATAAGTCATACAAGGAATTATATGAAAATTTTTGAATTATCAAAATCAAACTTAAATCTTTTGCTCATTAGTATTAAAACAGTACTTTTGAAACTATTTATTTAAACAACTTCTTTTTAGTGTTTTTTTTTTGAGAACTTGTAACGAATAAGTTCAGTTATTGAAAGATCTACTTATGTTTTGGTAGTTAAAGCCGTAGTTGAAATATCAATAAGCAATATCTTTATTATATTATAATTTGGTGTAAATATTTTCGATTTTATCAATCATTCGTAAAGTTTTTAAAATTTTATTTAATGGTACAAAGGCCGCCTATTTTTATATTATACTGACTTTAATTGATAACATTTTAAATCAAAATATAATCTTATATATTTAAAAATCTATAAATCCTAGTATAAGAAAAAAATGGAAAAGGTTTAAAATTTTAAGTTAATAATGTTAAACATTTATTTAGTTTAGATATTTAATTTACTAATTAAAAAATAATAATATAAAACGTCTACTTTTAAAACTATTTTGGTTTAATTACAGGATTAAACACCAAATAAAAATAATAAAACGCCTAAAATTATAACAATTAAAAAAATATTTAATTGCTACATATATAAAAATTGTTATATCTTTATTTTTTTTGTGAGTTATTTTTTTAATTCTAGTTTTTTTGTAAATTATTTTTTAAATATTAAGTTTTAAATAACCTTGAAAGAAAAAATGTAATTAAAACCTACAAAAAAAATATATAAAGTAAAGAATTTTAAATTTCTCTTAAAAAAAACAACAAAAAATAGTTTTTTATGCTATTATAGTTAAAAAGCCGAAACTTAAAAATAAAGCTTATCTTTATTAACTGTTGTAAGGTTTAAACTGAACAAAACATTTTTAATAAAGTTTATTATTGTAGTTTTACATTTATTATCTATTGTCTTTATAAAAATAATTCTAAAAACAAAAACTTGTAGTGTAACATAAATTAAAGAGAATTTTTCGTACTGACGTCATACGTTTTAACACAAAGTTTTTTTGTAAACATAATTATATAGAGATAAGCAAAAATAAACAAAAAAATATGATGCTGTTGGCTTCCTAATTTGTAAGCCACTAATTTAGTGGCTAAAATACTGTGTTTATTAAGAATTTTTACAATTAATGTGTAAAACACAACAATTTAAAAAATTTAATCGTAAAATTTTATTTATAAAATACTTTAAATTAGCCATCTAATTGATTTCATCAATTGTAATTTATACACAAATGATTTACTTTATTTTACTTCTACTAATAAAAGCTACTGTAGTAATAAAACACTAATAAGTCATATAACGATTTATATTAAGACTTTTAAATTATCCAAATCAAACTTAAATCTTTTGTTCATCGGTATTTAAAACAGTATTTTTGAAACTATTTACTTTAACTTCTTCTTTTTTAATTTTTTCATTTTGAAAACTTGTAACAAATAAGTTCAGTTATTGAAAAATTTACTTGTAAAACTTAAATAGCTGGTAAACTACTAGTGAGTCGGTAGTTAAAACCGTAATTAAAATATCATTGATCACTATATAATTAAACAACACTTGCCTTTTGAGCTGTTTAAGTTATTTTCTTTAGTTATTTTTAACGTTATAAGGCTTTTTAAGTTTTTGGAATTAAATATTATTTCGAATATATCTATCATTTGTAAAATTTTTAAAATATTATTTTTAAAGGCCGCCTTTATTTCATGTTGACTTTAAATGTAAAATTTATAATAAAAACATAAACTTATATATTTAAAAATATATTAAACCAAGATTAAGAAAATTGAAAAAGGTTCAAACCTTTAAGTTTTTAATGTTAAACATTTTTATAATTTAAATATTTATCTCATTAAGCAAAATAAAATAAAACTTTTAAAATGTCAGCTTTTAAAACTATTATGCTTTGATTAAACGATTAAACACTGTATAAAAATAAATGAAACCCTAAAAGTATAACAATTGAAAAATGGTTGAAACGCTACATATATAGAAAATTGTATAACTTTGTTCTTTTTTGTACCTAATACTTAACTTTAGTTTTTTGTAAACTATTTCTTAAATATTAAGTTTTAAATAACGGTGAATAAAAGAAAAAGACTAAAACCTGCATTTAAAACATGTAATCAAAATTACACGTTTAAGTTTAATTTACTTTTTAGCCGTTAAATTTAAAAGATTACGGAGTGCTTATTAAAATAAATTGTGTTTCCATTTTGTTTAGTTTTATTAGTTGAATTATGTTTAGCTCAGCATCGAACAAGTGTGAAATAAAAAGTAAACTTAACATTCATAGTTAAATATAAAAAAGTTTCTAAGTCTAAAATAAATGTTGTTATTAATTGCGGAGGCTAAAGTTTACTTTTACAATTTATAGACAACTAACATTGTGTTGCTTAGAAAATAAATGTTATTTAAATAATTATTGCAGTTTTTAAGAAAACAGAAACAATTATTAATTTATACTACTTTTTTGAAAATTTAAAGTATTTGAAAATTGCATCTGTAGAGGATACTTTTAACTTGTCTTTTTACTTTTACGATTTTGTAGTTGTATCAATTTACAACTGCTAAATAAAACTTTTAAGATATAAAATACAAAACACTGTATTTTTTCATCTTCCGTTAGTTACTGTTAAAATGTTTTTTAAGGTGTGAATTTTTTATACTCGATTTTAAAAACGCTCCTGTTTACAATAAAAAATATTAAAAATTTTTAATGTCAATAAAAAATTCTCAAAAACTAATTTTTCATAAACTGTTTTATTTGAGTTAATATTTGCAATAAAAATTTTTAACTTGTAAAATTTTTGTAATCTAACCTACTTTATTCTAAATAGATTATTTTTTAAATCCGTCCGTATATTTTCTGTTATGCTCGATGATGCATAGAAATGTAAATTTTAATGTAAATCAAATGGAAATGTTGATTCTTTACTCTTGTAATATGATTATTTTTATTTTTAATCTTGATAGTTCTGTCTGTGTGCTCTATATATTAAATTGAAAATATTATGCTCTAGCTCACTTAAAAGTTAAATGATTCTTTTCCTTATTTATCTTATGGTACTACATGATAATTTCTATCTTCGAAATGCTCACAATAGTTAATTTAAAAAAATCTTATTATTTATGTTACAAAGAATCTTAATATTTCTTTATCTTAATATTCTATCTAAATATTTCTATACCAAAATTTACAATTTCTCACCATTAATTGAAACAACGTATATACTAAACAGTAAAGCCTTATCGAAAAAATTGAAACAATTATATAGTTTAGAAGTGTTAAATAAATGACAAAAATCAATTTTTATACTTATTTCTAAATTTCGAAGTTAAAAAAGAGTTCAAAACTGATGTTAATCATTTATAAATATCTAAAGTTTATTCCTAAACTTATATTCAATTCTCTATAAAGTAAACTAACAAGAGTTAACATCAAAAATTTTTTTTCTTTTGGTTTAATTTAACAATAGTTTAAAATTATATAATAAGTTATAAATAGTTTTTTTTTTCTAATTGTAAATTTTTTCCTTCAAAATCTTAGTGTTTTTTTTATTAAATTGGTTAACTCAAAACTTGATTTTTTTTTTTAATCGTAAACCAACGCATCTTCTTGTTTTATTTGTTTTTATATTCTCAATATAAAAATGACAGGCCTTTGTAAATATGGTTGAGACAAAAATTAATTTGATTTGTGTTATCATATTATTTGAATATTAAATCTTACAATTAAATGTTAAACATTTTAAGTTTAATCAGTTGTAAAAAACTAGAAAGCTAAATAAGTTATAATCTAAGTACTTAAAAGAAAAGCTATTAATTTATATAGTAGAGAAAAATTTAGTTATTCTTAAATAACCTAATTATTATGTTTGTAAAGATCAATTAATCTACTATAACGTGTTTTCAAATCAAGTTGATTAACTTGAAGCCTTAAAAAAACAGTATATGGAAAATGAAATTAAACTAAAGATAACTAGAAATTATTTGTTTATAAATGTTCTGTATTTTTTAACAATATATGTAAGACTCGGTGCAAAAAAGTGGTTAGTTAATATTTTTTTGTTATGTTTATTAGGTTAGATTAACCCATAAAATACTAAACTGATATGGATTGCTTGACTACAACTCCTTATGATGCAGCATACAAAAAGCTGAAATTAGATTACTAACAATGAATTTGTTAACAAAGATATATTTAAAAATCTATCTTTAAACATTTAGCCACATTTTTTAAATATATCAAGCGTGTCAGTTTAGTAGAATAAACATAAATAAAATCAAAATTAAAAGTAGCAAAACGTTCAAGTAACAATCGTTCACCAACAGTTACTCATTATATGTTAACATTAAATCTTAGATTGTTTGACTAATGACGTTTTTTCTCTATAATGTAAATTTTAGCTTGTAGAAACTGGTATGCATTTAATTTATAACATATTTGATACAAAGCATTTTAAGTAGGTTAGAGTCATTAGTGCGGGTGAAAAGTAGATCTTTTTAGAAAATTAGTATTTTGAGAAAAATTGTTTTTTAATAGTTTTAATTTTTAGCTGAAGCTGAATTATTAAAATATAATCTTATATGAATCTAAAAATATTTTATCTTGGCAATAGTGAAGTATATAATAATTAGCAGATATTATGGCAAATACTTTTCAAAATAAAATAATTCTTAAAAATAAAATTCAACTTTAACATTTAAAGCTTTCAATATAAAAAAGAAGTAAACCAGGTTATGCTTTAATATTGATGTTTTTTGTATATTCATTTCTATTTTCTTCAATCATATCAAAACTTTAACCAAATTTTTTAAATACTTGTTGTAACAAGAAAATCATGTAGTGAGTTATTTTACCTGACTTAATGTCTGGATATGTAAAGTCATTTTGTTCTCAGAATATGTATTGAAAAAAAGGTGAAAGTGTGACAGATTTACAACAAAACAAAAATTTTTAAATGAACAGGGTTTTTTAAAATTTGTGTTTTAACGTTGAATAGCTAATCAAATATATTTAGTTAATGTATAAGTTATATAGTACTTAGCGTACCACTACAACAAAAAAAATAATATTTTCTATTTTTAGGGCTGTTTGCTCAACTACAAATTACATCACTTCTATATAATTAATAACTTACTATGAAAAATCAGATAATTTATACTTTTTTAGTTAAAAAATAGAGGAATAAATTTTCTTCATTTCATTGTGTCAATAAAAACTTATTAAAAATTTAAAACAGAACTATGTTTTTTTTTCAAAACAAAATTGGTCATTATTCTAAACTTAAAGCTTTAAATAAAACAAAAATTAATTATAGAATTTAGAAAAATTTAGAATACCAAAATAACTTTAGTCTATTGTTTTCATACTTTTATATACAGTGTAAGGTAAACGTTTAAAGTAGTATTTAAAAAATTTTAAACGTAATAAAATTTTTAAAGAACTAATATTCAAAAACAAAAATTAATATGACATTTTAGATTTCGTACAAACACCTCATTTCCTTTTTTATATTTTCTACAACCTAAACAGGCTGATTTAATTATAATTTTTATTAGGTTTTATCTCTTTTCGACACCTCTAAATGATATTAGGAAAAACCTGGAAAAAAACGTGTGTTTTGTTTGTTTGTAAGGTTGTTTAATGTTCTTAACAACTTAGTTAAAACGATTAATTTGATTAAATGACGTAACAGCGTATTTTGTACTGACATTCTATTTCAATTTAATATTTATCAAGTACATTTTTTACTAATCAACTTGCTGAGGGTTGTTAAAAATTTTAACTGGTGATACCAGTATTCGTTTCTAAGAATTCTTTAATAAGGTCACACTAAACTAAATATTATTTATTGATATGAAATTTAAATCAGTTTAGTGTTGTTATTTACATTAGGCGTTATTTTCTATACACACGTTAGTATATTCCCGTACTCTCTTAATATAATCTGGACTTTATACTCATACTAAAATATTAAAAGTTGTTATATAGTAAGTTTCTATCAAAATACAAAACAATTGTTTAAACAGTTATTGCAAAACATTACATTTAACAAAATTAAAAGAAACCAAACAACTTAATTGAGAAAATTAACGACTACTGTTAACAAACTACTCAATAGGTTAGAAAATAGTTTGCCTCTCACAAATATGAACAGCTATACGGACTAAATTTATGCTAACTTTGCTAACTTTGCAAAAAAATTAAAATAAATCGAAAGTTAAAAGCTACAACAAAACATGAAAAAACAGAATGAGAAGTTTGTATAAACAGTTATTAACTTTAAGACTTTACTTAAAGTATTATTCAAAATTATCTAAAATGTTTAACAATGTAAAATAGTAGATTGAGGTTTTAACTTACGACTCGTAATTATTAAAAGAAGGTTTAGCTAATGTTTAAGCTAAGAAATATATATTTGTATTGAAAAGTTTTCTAGGCAATACAAAACTAAACAGAACATAATAATTAGAAAAAATAAACATAAGATATGTAGTTTAGTTATGAAACTTTTTTCGAGACGATCATACTATATACTTTGCAAATTTCTATAAACAATGAATAAACACTCAAACCCTTGATCAAAAACGTCATATATAAAGCAACAGCTCAATAAACAAAAGACTACTACTTTAAATATAATAGCTACAATAAGCTCAGCAAACGAATCGAGAACTACTTGGGATTAACTAGTTGGCTGTTTTCTGTGCAACCCTTGAGATAACTTGAATGTAGAACGATGAAACATGTTTTTTTTTTAAGTATATTGAAATTCTATTTTTTTAAATAGGAACAACGGTTAAATACAGTAACCTCTAGCTTTTTTACGCACATTGTGTCCGCAGAAAAAGTACGTAAAGATACGAGAGATCGTAAAGATACGAGAGGTACCAAATATACTTACTATAATGGCTGTTTTTTGGTATTGCTTCTGCTTAAAAGCAGACTGGGGACTTTCCCACTTTTAATTACTTGTTTACTTTATTTATAAATATAAAATCAAAAGATAAAACTCTACATTTAATTAAAAAATGATTTAAATTTATATAAAATAATTTTACATGTATAAATATTTTAGTAATTTTAATAATAAGTAGATTTTAACTTTATTTATACGTGAGTTATTTGATAATTAACATTTATATTCTATTCAACTTAGCACATTCAATTTATAATTAAGAAATAGTGTGGTGTCTATATTAACATTTTAAACTCTCATTATTTTATTATACTTTCACTTTTTTAACAGTCATATTACTTTACAAAGTTTAATTTAATCTTTTATTGTTAACAAAATTTATGATACACTGAGGTATAAATAAATGTTTATCAATTAGTCAAGGAACATAAGTTAAAATAGTCTAAAAATTTAGATAGTTAATATTTAAAAACAAACTTTAAATTGAAAATAGACAATAAACCTAATTTGTGCAATGTAAAATTGATTTTTATTTTTTGAATTTTTATAATTCTAAAATGCGTAACTAAACGAGAGTGCGTAAAGATGCAAGAGGTTTCTGTAAATTTTTTTTTCTTACTAAAATTAAGAATTTGTAATTGATTTAATGTTTGTCTTTAGCTAAAATATTTTGATTAGAACTGTTCGACTATATACGTTATTTATATATCTTTAAGTTTATTTTTCTAATATTAAGTCATTAATACTACATTTTCAATATTTAGAGGACTTAGATCTATATATAAACTATTTTTCTAAAATTAGAGAACTTAATTATTTATATAATTTAGCATTCTTTCTACAAATAATTCAAAATGATTAAAGTTTGAACATGTTTGTACATCTGAGAAACTTTAGACATGTTAGGTATTTTTTTAAATTGAATGAAGAAAAGCTACTATATAAAAATACTCTATTTTGAAGATAAAAAATTGCGCCAGCAAAATGAAAAGGTTCTACTTACGCACCTGACATTGACCCGGATCCACAAGATCACTAATTATTATATATTAAGAAGTTTACAGAGCACTCTTTATTTATTAAACTAACAATAGTCTTTTAAACAGAGTTCTGTAAAAAATAAGTACTATGAGAAAAGAGTAAGAGTTAAAATGTTTGTATGTATGTAGTTATAAACAATAAGAATAATTACTATAGACTTTTGTAGATTAATAACTAATAATAAGTACACAGTATAATGTTTAATTGGACTGTCATAAAACTATATAGTATTTGAGATTACTTTATCTAAATTATAATAAAGTAAAGTAAAATACTAAGAAAGATAACAAAGCTAAATATAAACTACTAATATAAAAATTGAAGAATTTATAAGACTAAGTAGTCCTTAAGTATTTAAAAATGTTAATTTATAGCTACATCACGATACAGTGTAATAATATATAGTATTTTAAAGTGTGTTTTTAATTGCATTGTAATATAGAAAATATGTTCTTTATGTCTATTAAAAATAGCAGTGCACTTCGATGAAAGTTTATTTAAAATTTTTGAACTATATAATAATTTCAGATGATGTGCTGTTAATTCAAGTGATCTACCGGTTATAAAACTTTAGGTTCGGCCAAATCCGAATTCAAGTCTTATTTTCAAATTAGGACTCGGCCGTGTCCGAATCTGAGTACAAACCACATCATTTTAATATTTCGAATCCTCAAGATTTAAGATGCTTATTATGTAAATACAATACAAGTTTAAAAATAAACATTTTTATTAGGAAACAACTTTTTTTATTAGGATTGAGTCAGTTGTGTTCAATTATAGTAATTACTATTAATGCTTTAATATTTTAGCAAAACTACGTAAAATTTCTTCAATTTTGTAGAAACAACTTTGTAGAAGAGCAAGCTATCTTGAAGTTCTGCATTGTTTTTATATATTAATAATGTAATTTAAGTTGAAACACTTGACCAATAAAAAAATTTATAAAATTATAAAGTCAATTATCTATATTTAAGAAGCTTAAAGTCTTTATGAAAAAAGCGTTCATCTGTGCGAGTGACTTTAAATTGTTTTACTATGAAAGGAACTGCATTGCGCGGTTTTAAAAAGTCCCAAACCTTTAACTCGGTTATTAACATAATTATAAATCTCTCTTTATTTCTATCTACTTTAAAATGTTACAAGCGTTCGCGGTGTTGTGAAATATGGCGTCAGTAAGAAACTGTTGCAAAATAGTTTTGTAGTTTTTATTTGTTTTCTTAGTGCAGGTTACACAGTCTTTATTACACAGTTGATTCAAATTTGCTATAAAAACCCTTTATTTTTAACATTAGATATCTTAATATCTGAAACGCTTTAAAACACTTTAAAATGACAGTAAATTATAAAGTTATAACCTATTTTAGTCAGCTTTTCGTTTGAAGATAAGAACTAAAATACTTACCAAATACTTTTTGCTAATTTTATACATAACATATAGTCTAAAAAGTTAATATATAAATGTAGAAACAAAAACTATACATATATTAGAAAACGGATTGAAATTTATTTGAAATAATCTGACATTTAAAACATTTTTACTTATTATTCATAATAAGCAGAATTTATGTTTATCTTTATTTATATGTAACTTATTTGATACTTAACATTTATATACTATTCTAAATAACAAATTTAATTTATAATTTATCATTTGTTTACAATTGAGAAATAGTGTAGTGACTGTATTAAAATTTGTTTCTATAGCCTTTTACTAAAATATGCATTTACTGTTGTAGTGGATTTCATTTTTTGAACAAAAATAAATAAAAACAAAAAAAGTGTATTTAAATAAGTTTTTTATATTGCTGTATCATTTATTTGTGTTTTAAACTCTTATTGTTTCATTATACTTTCATTATTTAACACAGTCATATTTCCATCAGAAATTTTAATTAATCTTTTGTTGTTAACAGAATTTTTATTGCTGGAAAATTAGCTAAAAGATTTCGAATTTTTCTAAACTTAAGTATTTCTTGTTCACAAACTTATATAGATCTTGTATTTTTTCATAATTTAGAAATTGTGATAGAATCTTAACAGTTTTTTTCGTAACTTTTGTAATTGCTACTAATTATTAAGAATCATCTAAAGTAACATTTTAGTGTCTAACAATATATATATTTTTTGTTTAAATCAGAGTTAATATTATAATTTTTAACTATATTGTTAATTTTTTGAACTAACAAAACAGCATGTTTAGGAATCGATTACTTCAAGAGAAAACATTAAAAAAAGAAAAAAACTCAATAAGGACAATTAAGATAAGCTCATCTAGATTCGAGATACTAGTATACAAGTACTTCTAAATCTTGAAAATTGTTTCAAAAATTTTTCAAAACTTTATTTTATCTTAAACTTTAATGGAAAAACAATTTAATTGAGTTAATTTGTATTGCTTTTAAATATCTTCTGATTTTAAGTTTCTTTAAATGCTCATTGTTCGCAAAATGTACAAATACTAAAATGTACGTTTTTTTTTTAATAATAATATAAAAGTTTTTTATTAGAGAAAAACAACTTAAGTTGCTGCTCTATACTTTATCAATATAAGTAATTATTAAAATTTTCATTTTTAAACTTTATTTTCGCTTTAGTTAAAATAAATTTCTGTAAAAAAAATGTTCTTCAAATTACAATTTTTTCTTGTTTTAAGTAAAATTAAAATTTTTACTGGTTAATTCCAGTCCAAATTTTGAACCAACAATAAAATATGTTTGAAAAAAAAAAATCGTTTTAAATGAACACAATCTGTTCTATACTATGTGTGCTAAAAACTAATTACGTCACAATAAAACAAGTTAATAATAAATAAATTATAATTTGATAATATCTTCAAGTTTATCACAAACGAGCTTCTTTTTTTAATATTTTTTAAAGTACTAGGCAAGGCACATTATAAGTTTATTAAATCAAATTTTCTAAAAACTAATTGCAAATTTATTACTGTACATTATATGTATAGTTATTGTTTAACATCCTGTATTTTAGTTTTATTTGACAACTTAAATTACATATTTTATAAGCTCATAGTTTTTAAATATAACAGTTATAACTATCTTTAAAGATGTTTTAACGTTACAATATTAGACGTGTTTTATACTTATCATTTACATAAACTTTTTTTCTGTAAAATGAATAAACATATTAGTTTTTTAAAGTCATTACCTTAAGGTAATTTTTGAAACGTAAGAAAATAACTAACGTTTCCATATTTAAGGTATAAATAAACGTTCTTATAATATTTTAGTTTCAACATAGTTTAATAGGATAAAAATTAGATTTAAACGTGTATGTATGTTTTGATAGTTGCCGAAACTTACAAAATGTAAATTTTTGGAAAACTTGTGAAAATAGAATGTACTGTTTTATGACATCACAAAATCTTCTAAATTTATTTTCAAGTTAAGAATTTAAATAAATTTTGGAAATATAAGCATTATTAAATTTTTAATTTTAGGCATTTTCTTTTAAATAATTTATTACACTTTTTTATGTATTTATATCTCTAAACTGAAATATGTAAATGTTTTTTTTTAATAAAATTTCAAAACTATTGAAAAACAAAACTATCAAATTTATCTAATATTTTCTTCCATGTAAATATAAAAATTGTGCCACTTTAAAAATAAAACTAAATATTCAATTTACAAACATGATTATAAGTAAAATCAAAATGAGTATGATTAACTACGAAAATAAATTTAGTCTATTGTTTCCATACTTTTGTATACAGTGTAAGGTAGACGTTTAAAGTAGCATTTAAAAAATTTAAAACGTAATAAAATTTTTAAAGGATTATTATTCTAAAACAAAAATTATTATGACATTTTAGATTTCGTACAAACACCTCATTTCCTTTTTCATACTTTGTACAATCTAAACAGGCTGTATTAATTATAATTTTTATCAGGTTTTATCTCTTTTCGACACCTACTACAGATATTAGGAAAAACTTGGACAAAAACTTGTGTTTTGTTTGTTTGTAAAGTTGTTTAATGTTCTTAACAACTTAGTTAAAACGACTAATTTAGTTAGGTGACGTAACAGCGTATTTTGTACTGACATTCTTTTTCAATATAGTATTTATCAAGTACACTTTTTTGTAGACAACTTGCTGAGGGTTGTTAAAAATTTTAACTGGTGTCTACCAGTATTCGTTTCTAAGCATTTTTTAATGAGGTTATACTATATTAAACATTTTTTTTTGATAGGAAATTTAAATTAATTTATTTACATTAGGCGTTATTTCCTATAAACACGTTAGTATATTCCCGTACTATCTTAATATATTTTTGATTTTATACTCATACTAAAGTATTAAAGATTGTTATATTGTAAGTTTCTATCAAAATACAAAACAATTGTTTTAAAAGTTATAGCAAAACATTACATTTAACAAAATTAAAAGAAACCATACAACTTAATTGAGAAAATTAACGACTACTGTTAACAAACAACTCAATAGGTTTTGCTAAATTTGCTAACTTTGCAATAAATCAAAAGTTAAAAGCTAAAACAAAACATGAAAAACAGAATAAGAAGTTTGTATAAACAATTATTAACTTTAAGACTTTAGTTTAAGTACTATTCAAAATTATCTAAAATGTTTAACAATGTAAAATAGTAGATTGAGGTTTTAACTTACGACTCGTAATTACTAAAACAAAGTTAAGCTAATGTTTAAGCTAATAAATATATATTTGTATTGAAAAGTTTTCTAGGCAATACAAAACTAAATAACACATAATAATAAGAAAAAATTAAACATAAGATACTTAGTTTAGTTATAAAACTTATTTCGAAGCGATCATACCATATACTTTGCAAGTTTTTAACAATGAATAAATACTACAAATCCTTGATCAAAATCGTCATATATAAAGCAACAGCTCAATAAACAGAAGAATACTACTTTGGGTCTAATAGCTACACTCAGATCAGCAAACGAATCGAGAACTACTTGGGATAAAAGGTTGAAAATACATGCAAAGTTGGGAGAACTCAAGATTAACTAGTTTGCTGTTTCCTGTGCAACCCTTGAAATAACTTGAATGAAGAACGATGAATCATGTTTTTTTTAAGTTTTTTGAAATACTTTTTTTTTTAAATAGGAACAACGGTAAAATTTCGTTTTATATTGGTTACTAAATTTTTGTTAGTAATTTTGATTTCTTTTGATACTTTGGATGTTTTTTTTGTTTGTTAAAATTCTTTTTTTTTCTTTTGTAGAAAACATATTACCAAATTATTTTTTTTTGCATTAATAATGATTTTTTTTGTAGAAAAATAGTAAACAATATTATTAACTATCAAAAAAATTATAATCGCGATCGGAGCTTTTTAGAAAACGTAATTAATTTATTCAAGATTAGCCAATGAAAAGATCTATTTTTTAAATATTTTACAATTCCAAAAATTTTATTGATATATTTTGAAAACTTCTGACCAAATCAAATTTTTTTCTGTTTTTACAACATTATAAAAGTCTAATAATTTTTTTTTTCTTTCAAAAATTTAAAACTTGTAGTTGCTTTAATATTTGTTTTTAGCTAAAATATTTCAATTAGAACTGTTCGACTATTTACTTTATTTATAAATCTTCTAGTTTCTTTTACTAATATTAAATGATTAATACTACATTGTCAATAGTAAGAGGACTTAGATCTATATATAAGCTATTTATTTAAAAATTAGAGAATTCAATTATTTATATAATTTTGCATTCTATCTACAAATAATTAAAATTTGAACACGTTTGTTCACCTGAGAAATTTTAGACATGTCAGGTATTTTTATAAATTGTATGAAGAAAAGCTACTATATAAAAATACTCAATTTTTGAAATAAAAAATTGCGCAAGCAAAATGAAAAAGTTCTACTTACGCACCTGACATTGACCCAGATTCACAAGATCACTAATTATAACTGTATTAA
The DNA here is from genome assembly GCF_965202585.1 of Thalia democratica. Classification (NCBI taxonomy): domain Eukaryota; kingdom Metazoa; phylum Chordata; class Thaliacea; order Salpida; family Salpidae; genus Thalia; species Thalia democratica. The sequence goes on along the minus strand of NC_139166.1, from coordinate 101,739,632 downwards.
CAAACAATGGTTTCTTAAATAGAGTCCTGTAAAAAAATAAATACTATAAGAAAATAAGAGTTAAAATGTTTGTATGTATGTAGTTATAAACAATAAGAATAATTACTATAGATTTTAGTAGAATAATGGCTAATAATAAGTACAATGTATAATGTTTAATCATAAAAATATATAGTATTTGAGATTACTTTATCTAAATTATAATAAAGTAAAGTAAAATACTAAAAAAGATAATAAAGCTAAATATAAACTACTAATATAGAAATTGAATAAATTTTTATTTATAAGACTAAGTAGTCCTTAAGTCATCAAAAAAGTTAATTAATAGTTACATCACGATACTATGTAGTAATATATAATATTTTAAAATGTGTTTAACTTGCATTGTAATATAGAAAATATGTTCTTTATGTCTATAAAAAATAGCAGTACACTTCGATTAAGTTTATTTAAATTGTTTAAACTATATAATAATTTCAGATAATGTGCTGTTAATTCAAGTGATCTACCGGTTCTAAAACTTTAGTTTCGGCCAAATCCGAATCCAAGTCTTATTTTCAAATTAAGATTCGGCCATTTCCGAATCTGAGTACAAACAACATTGTTTTAATATTTGGAATCCTCAAGATTTAAGCTGGTTATTATGTAAATAAAATACAAGTTTAAAAATAAACATTTTTATTAGGAAAGAAATTTATTTTTGAAATAATGTTATTGAGTCAATTGTGTTTAATTATAGTAATTACTATTAATGCTTTAATAATTTACCAAAACTACGTAAAATTTCTTCAACTTTGTAGAAACAACTAGTAAAAGCAACCTGTCTTGAAGTTCTGCATTGTTTTTATATATTAATAATGTAGTTTAAGTTGAAACACTTGACCACTAAAAAAATTTACAAAATTATAAAATCAATTATCTATATTTAAGAAGCTTAAAGTCTTTATGAAAAAAAAGCGTTTATTTGTGCGAGTGACTTGGAATTGTTTTATTATGAAAGGATACCGCATTGCGCGGTTTTAAAAAGTCCCAAACCTTTAACTTGGTTAGCAGCATAATTATATAACTTTCTTGTTTTTATTTAATTTAAAATGTTACAAGCGTTCGCGGTGTTTTCAAATATGGCGTCAGTAAGAAACTGTTGCAAAATAGTTTTGTAATTTTTATTTGTTTTCTTAGTGCAGGTTAAACAGTCTTCATAAGACAGTTGATTCAAATTGCTATAAAAACCCTTTATTTTTAACATTAGATATCATTATACCTGAAACGCTTTTTAACACACTTTAAAATGACAGTAAATTATAAAGTTATAACCTACTTTAGGAATCTTTTCGTTTAAAGATTAGAAATGAAATACTAACTAAATACTTTTTGCTAAGTTTATAAATAACATATAATCTATGAAATTAATTATTGAAAACTGCTTAAGATGAAATCATTATACTATTAATAATTTACTTTTTTATCGTGCATTAGAAGACTTAACTTCAATTTATTTTGTAAATATATATTAAAACTCATAACCAGTTGTTCTACAGTTATTATCATATCAGATTAAAATTATTACTAATTAAATTTTCGCTACGTGCAATTTTAACCTGATAATGTAAAAATTGAGGGTAAACGCAATTATCTTTAACAATAAAAGGATTTAAATAGTATGATTGTTTAAATATTGAAAAAAAAATCACCTTAACGTTTGTTTGACTGGTTAAAAGCTGGTATAGTTGTAATATCTTTCCATTTAAACGTGCATTATAGAATTTCAAAATGCAACTAAAATAATTAGGCTGAACTATTAATAAACAACATACTAAAAATATTTCTTAATAAGCAACAAAATTATTCTTACATTTACATATTTGTTAAAGCAAATCCAATCTCTTTTATACTATATTAATTAAGTAATATTTCCTTTAAAATTATTTGATAATAGCAGGGCCAATTTAGATATTTAAACCATTAGTTTAATCAATTAACTATTCAATTTTAAGTAAACAAAAGTTGTAGGTCATTGTATTAATTAAAGGTTTAATACCGATATAAATGCATAAAAAATAATCATTAAGTAAAAATTGTTGTCAAAAAGATTGTTTTCTTATACTCAATGTTACTCATGTTAAAAAAACGCATGAGTACAGCAGAAATAACAAAAAACATAATTAGCTTATTTATTAAAATTTTTGAAGTTATCAACTAAAATCTTTATTATTAATTCTAGTAAAGATTACTTGAAAAATATCAGAACTTTGTATTTAACCTATAATATTAATACAATAGTATATATAAACTTATTTACTGCTACAAATTTTCAAACAATATGATACTTTAAATTTAAAGGAGTTTAAAATGATATAGGTGGTTCTTTGTTCGTCTTATTTATAATAGTTGGTCAGGTGGTGTCTCATATCAATTACGTATCGAATTATTTATTTCTTTGTAAAGCTTTTGAATATAACTAAAAATAAAACAACGCTATTCATAAATGTTAGTTTGAAAACTAGTAATTTTATTAATTTAATATATTAAAGAAAGTTTGTTGTTTTATTATGATACCGTCACAGCTCAAAGTATAAATACAAATGTAGCTTTTAAAGCAACTTTTTTTAATTTCAATTAATTAATATTAATTTTTATTTAATTTTTTTTTTATTTCTATACAGCATTTTATTCTAATATAATCAGTTTTTTTCTTGCTGTTTTAGAACAACTTTGTTATTGTCGTACATAGACTTTAAGTTATTTTTAAACGGTGTCTACTTAAAGCATATATGTATTCTTACAGTCTATTGTTATCAAAATCGTCTAAAATATGGACAAAAACAAATAAATAAGAGAAATGTATATTCGTTCGATAGTTGTTTTTCATTGCAATTATATTATTGGAAAAAAACCTGTTTCAAAATTTTTATTTTTTTAATGTCAAAGCTCATTATTAGCTTTTAATCTTTTATAAAAAAATGCTTTTTTTAATTTAGATAAATTTATGTTTCATCTTAGTTGATGATGTAAACTTAATAATTATAAAAGTCTTGTAAGTATAGTTTTATAGTTTTAGAGCTTACTAATATTTTCATAACTAATATGGCTCGTAATCAGTAAATGTTAATGAGTTTTTTGTAAATTGAAGTAGCTATAAAATAATTATCTTGATCATAAAAAACAAATAGTCTCTTGTTAATAAACTAGCTTTTAAGATGAATATTGTTTAAATTTTCTTAATTATAGTACCTCTATAATATATAATTTCCGAAAACAACTTTTATTTTTTAATTACGGTGTATAGAGCAAAATCTAAATTAAGGTTATTAAACTATAAATTTAAAAGTGTAACACATTTAAATTATATATAAAATTAAAATAACTGTTTTTGAGGATGTTCTTTACTAAGGATTGGCATTTTTCTAGTCAGATGGACGAATTAGATGTGAAACGTTTTTTACTGATCTAATAAAATATAATTTGTAAAATTATATTCTGGTCGGAAATTTTTAAAAATATTACCTAAAATTAAAAACAAAAAGTGTTAATAAGTAATAACTTATTAAGAATTATTTTGTCCTCGAAGTCGAATTAGTAGAAAGTATTAAAAATAAAGAAATTTATTTATTTTCTATTATAAAAAATAAGCCAAAAGTTATTTTTGACAGCATTTCAGAAAATTTCGCTAAATAACTTTAAATTATTTTAACAATCAAAAAGTCATATTTACGTCATGTTTATTAACAACAATCTAAAATAATAATGTAAAAAAAAAATATTATAGCAATTTTTTCAATTGTCACAGTAAACTTTTTCCTCAGAAAATTTTAACGAGCGTTAGCTCGTAACATGATTTATAAAACTAAAAGATTTAGAACTAAAAGTTATTAAGATTTTTGTTAAGTAAAAGATGTTTAACTTTTTTTTTCTTACTTTCTGTTTACACTTTAATATTTTGTTCAGAGTTATTAATCGAGACGAAAAGTATTTTTTATCAAGAACTTTGGTAAAGCAACTAAAATTAATGTAACTTATACAAAAAATGAGTATAAACTAAATTACTGTTATAGTAAGATAAAAATTAATATTTAAATATATGTCATTAAGTGGTTTTCATAATTACATATCGTTTACAACGAACAACTTTAGGGAAATTTTTACGCAAGCTCTATAAAAAATATGTTAAAATTATTTTCAATTAATTAGTTTTAACTAACTTAAAAAAAGACTAACGTTTATTTTATTAGTGAAGTATGAAGCTTCTTTAATAACAATAGTTTACAGAGTATCAGCATTTTAATTATAACAATTAGATACTATATAAGAGAGAAACACATTGTAGGTTTATAATTTATTAAATACTTTTGAAAATGTTTCGACTTTGTATTTAGATAGTTAAATATAATTTTCTTATAACAATGTATAAAATTTTATGTAACCTGTAATTTTATAATTGTTATTTTATGATGCAAATAAAATAATCAAGCAAACATGTTGATGTAGTATTAATTATATAAACAATTGTGTTTGTAGAAAATTAGATTAAGGATATTCATTTAGTTTATACTGGTGCAAACCAGCACTTAAATAAAATTGATAGTTTTGGGTTGGAATTATATATAAACAAAACTAGAAGATGAAAGTTTATGTAGTTAATTTCTTTATAGTTAATAAATTATAAAAACTAACTGTATAACATTTAAAGTAATAAACTTGTTACTGAAGCTTTAAAAGTTTTAAATACAAATAGATTAATACTTTTTAAAAGTGAACAATTTGAATTTTGTTGATTCTTAACTTGTAATCCTCAACTTTTTTTATATTATATAATTAAATTTGATTTATTTTTAATTATTTAAAAAAAATCATAAAGTTCAATAGATATACAAACACCCTCAGTGCTAGATCTACATATATTTCAAATTCATCAGTACAAACATAATACACCTAAAAATAATTAAAGCAATACTTTAGTCAAATTCTTTTTGCCTACAAAGGGTTGGATTTCTATTTAAAATACATTAAGCTTTTATTTTAACTAAGTCAAACACATTAAAACAACTTTTAATTATTTTAAATTTCTTTAAATTTAAATTTTTAGCACAACTCTGATTGTTCACCTATAGTTCATCCGCAGTAGCAGATATTTTTTTTGAACTAATAATTTTAATTGAGTTATCTTGTTTTACTTTTTTTTTTATCAGCTAAACTAAAAATCTTATCATTGCAAGCAGGTATGTGTTTTTTGACTCTTCTTTCAACTGTCTAGTAGTAACACCGATAAAGCTATTGTCGCAATAGTATTTGTATTGTTATATAACCATGCATTTATTAAACGTGGGTATCTTGTCTTTGCCTTCAGGTGCTAACGTAGGACTTACGTAAAAACTACTCTTTGTTTTGCAGCTGCAAAAGCATAACTTGTAAGTAATAATTAGTATTTTGATTAGTTTTGTGTAATTGACTTTGTAATTAATTTTTATTTGGTTATGGTGATTACTAATGTTATTATGTTGCTATGTATCAGTTAAAAAAATAGCTTTAAATTTATTTTGAATTTGCACTGAGTGTTTTTTATACTGTGTTATGTTAATTTGGTCTTCAAATTTTAACTGATAAAAACTTTCTAATAAGCAAAATTTTAACCGTCCGTTTTGAGCTGTAAAGTTTTTGAAATTGAAACTTATTACTTTACGTATGTTTAATCACAATAGATACCATAGCGTCTGTTTTTACTTTTGACTAATACTAATATCTAAATACTGCACTGGATTGTACCTGTTAAAATTTAACGATTCTCATCTAGAATAGTGATTAAAATGCTGTATTTTATAATCTGTATAATCTACAAAATTATAGCGTCATTAAAAGTATTACGTTATTTTGATTAGAAAATATTGTTGTTTTTATTTTTTGTTTTTAAAACTGACACAAAAGTCAGAAACGTTTTTAATAAAGTGTTTGCTTTAAATACATTTATAAGTAAAATGTAGAAAACTTAACCAGTTGAAAAATTGTTCTTAGTTTTTTTGTTACTATATTTTGTATAAAACTTATTAACGCTAAATATCACAAGCTTAAAACTTTTTTTGAGAACTAAGACGGTTTTACCTAAGTTTCTTTAAAAAGTCATTTTTTTTTGGCATTGCGAATTTTTTTTCTTAAGACTACTTGTTTAAGAAGATGTAACAGTATATAAAGATTAATAGTCGGATTATATTATTTAATTATTCTTTAAATCTTGTTAAAATTTCAATAACTTAATCCGGCTTATATTTAAATAACTTTAAATATAAGAACGTAACTAAATTTATACAAATTACTTAAGAACGTAACACAATAAATGGCTTTATTTATTTCATAATTTTTACGTTGTCGTTATAAGACATTACTATAAAAATTTTAATTTTTTTTTTCGACCTCATGTCTATTAAGTAACATATTAAAATTTTAAATGAAAAAACTAAAATAAGTAGTTATTGAAACCGTAAAACGTGAATTGAAAAAACAAAGAATATTTTTCTGAAAAATGTTTGTAAGCCACAGATAGCGACTGAAAAATTTGCTACATCTATCTTCATAGAAAGCTATGTAATTACTGTTATTTATTAATGTGTTCGTAAAGAAAATTTGTAGGACAAACGTTTGACCTCAATTGAGTTTTATAATTTTTTTAATTAGTTTATTCAGGCTACTAAGTAACTTTGCAAAATTGATTTAAAAAAATATATAATCTTAGTTGTTTTATCTTATAGTTAAAATATTATATAGATTTTAATTTTTTGATTTTACAATTAAATTAATGCTGTTTATGACTTACTTTTTTCTTACACATCTTTTATTTACGGTTGAGATTTTTCGGCTACTAAAATTGCTTTATTTTTAATTTTTTATAAGATTTTTTTAGGACAATATTGTAATGCTGTTTTTGTAGCTTTAAACTGAGAAGTTTTGTATACTGTAAAAGTTTAGGAATTTCGATTAGTATGTACTTTGTAAGTAATTTTAGGTTTATGATTTTAACTAATTATTACGCTTTTTGTTCTTAGGTTAAGTTGATAAGATTATGAAAAATATAATTAAGTGCAAAACTATTTATTAATTTTGATATAATATATCAAATACAATAAAAAACACTTTTATAAATTCAAATTTAAAATGTAAACATTTAATAAGTTTTCATTGACTGAGATATAATATTATACCCTATATAATAATGTTTAAAAATATAAATAAAACAAACTTTTTTTAAGTTTAATTTTATAGAACGAAAGACAACAAAGCAAAATATTTGTTACTTTATTTTCATGTGTACCATTGATTTTTGTTTAAGACTGTACACATATTGTTAGATCGAAGACATAATAAATAATTTTTGACAATCTTAGTATAACAAACAATGAAATTTTTAAATAGAAGATTCTTTGAATTTTTCATGTAAGTCGTGAAAACAGTAAGCTCTAGCAACAAGTATTTACTTACTTAATTACTATTGTATCTGAAGCATTTTACATGAAACCATTGTAAAAATAAATTATTAGTAAAAGTGTAAGTGTTAAAAAAATTAATAATATTATAAAAATTTGAAGATTAAAACTTTAATGAAAAAAAAATTAAACTTATTTTAAAAACATATAAACTTATCTTCAAAGGAATTCCCTGAAGTGATACGTTTAATATTAGTATATTGATCAATTATGCTATTAACTATTCGATAATATAATACTTTTAACTTATTAAAGAAATATTTTTGCATAATAAATATGATACATACTGGTAGTATAAAGTTATTTTAACTATAATTGATGTTTCATAAAAATAAAAAAACCTTAAGTAAAAATTTAAAAGATTAAGATAACAGTTTTCTTATACATATAAAGTATTTAAAAGTATATGATTATACAATTTTAGAAAGAGAAAACGATTTTTCTTAGCTTTTAACGTTAGCTTTTAACAATTCTTATGTATTTAAATAAATAAAAATATTTTAAACCTTAGTAACTAATTTTCTGATAAATAAAACACTTATAAAACTATTAATAAAAAACAGTTTTATAAATAAAGTACATATTTTGATTTCAAACAAGTTAATCTTTTTTTCATTATTAGTCACTAAATGCTTTGATTTCTTATATTTAGCAATTTTATAATATAAAATAACTTACATTTAAAATAATATAAAAAGTAAAATACAAGTAAAAAAAGGTAAGTATTTTTCATAAAATAAGATTATTTTCTCTTCAAAAGTTTAATAAACTGAATGCTTTATAAACCATGAATTTTTTTTTTTTTCATTATTTAGAGCAAAAGAGTTTTTAAACGCTTTAGTAATAAAGTAAACTTTTAGATTTACTTAATAATTTTTTAAAACTTTTAAAATCTTTAAATAAAAGTTTTTAAAATGGTGATATCACAATTCATAATTTAAAATAACTATACTGAATAATTACACAAAATTAATAAGTTTTACTAAACTTAATTTCCTTACATATCAAAATAAAATTGTTGTAAGTGAAGTAATTAAATAAACTGGCAGATTTTAAATTTTCTTAGTATATATTTTCAAATTTGTTGAAATTTTTAAACGTTTATACGCATCATTATCAATACTAGCTTTTTTTTTCTAATATTTTAACAAATTTATATTAAAAATAAATAAAATGTTTGTTTCTTCTTTTTTAAAAACTTAAAAAAAAATTAAGATTTATTCTTAAATCAATAAAAATATTTGAATTGCCTATTTTGTATTTTTTATTTTATTATATTGACGTTATTTGCTCTTACAAACTCTCAAAATAATATAAACATTGAAAAGTGTTTTATTCGTTAATTACATTATAAATTGTAGCTTATACTTTTAATTTAAGACATAGGTATTACATAAAGGCAAACACTATGGTAAAAGTATTTTTTTTAAAAACTAGCCTATATAAAATCTTTAGTTCCAATAGTCCACTTAAGTTTTTACTGGTTAAAACTGGCATTTAGGTAACAACAACTTAGTATTATTTTTTAGTCTATAAATAAGTACAACTATAAAGATTGTTTCATGTAGATATAAGAATTGTCATTTTAATAAATTTTAGACTTTTTGATACCTCGAAAACTTTGTAGTCATCTATTTTATAACTAAAACTTATCTAATCTATGTTTTGTTTGCAACAGAAAAATAAGAAATGAAGATGATTTTTATTTAGCAATTAAGTTTAGGTTTTTTTTTATTCTATAGAAATGTAAGTCTTAATTAGTCAAATAAAATTCTCAATTTAATATGTTTGCTTAATCTAAAACAATGCTTTCTTTTAAAAATTACATGACACAGAAAAAAAAAATTAGTATTTTACTTTTATTTATCTATATTATTTTTATCTAGGATTATTTTTTTTTGTTGTTTTAACTTGAACTTTTTAATAGTGGCTGAATAAATTTCTTCTAGATCAGGGGTCGGCAGGCAGTTGGTGGTCGCGGGCCAAATTTCAAGTTTACAAAGTTTTCGCGGGCCGCAGTTTTAGTTTTAGTGACATTTGAATAATCTTTTGGTTCTAGTTTTAGTCACACTAGGTAAAAGTTTTACTTTTATTCACCTTATCATTTTAAATAACTTTTAGCTATACATAGAATGACTATTTAAATTAATTTAAATAAAATTAGAATAAAATTTACATTGACTAATATACTTAAGTGTTAATAAACTTTGTAATTTCATAAGCACTTACTAAGTTAATTTAATACTTTTGTAATTTTACATACAATTTAACTCTCTATAAAAACCAAACTTTAATGACAATTTATTAGTTACTTTTATATATTTGTTATATTATCAACCCCTTTTTTCATATTTCTAAGAATATTAACTTCAAAAAAAAGTTTTTGCGTGTTAAATAGTTTACATTCATTAAAAAATTTAGTAATTAGTTAATTTAATAAAATTAATACCTGTTTGTATTATAGAAAGCTAGAACAAATTCTTTAACATAATTAATTCTCGAATACTTAAATAAAATATCTTATTAGTAACTAGTCTTTTACATGGATGTCACTTAAAAAGCAAAAATGTCTGAGTTGTATCAAACCAGCCTAAGTTCATTAAAAGTTTAAAAAGCTAGTAAATCGTTGTAAATCAAGCTTAAGTACCTAGTAAAAATATCATCATTATTAAAAAGTACACAAAGTGTTAAAAAACAAGAAAAAACTACAATTAGTAAACTACACTACAGTCATAAAAACTATTCTGGGAATTCTAAGATTTATTTAAAGTGTTTGAAATAAAAGTATCACACACAGCTGAGTTTTCAAGCTTTTAAAATAGCCTGTTTGTGTAGCAACCCAGTTAAAATAAAGTTCACAACATAAAGAAATAACGAAACTTATTAACAGTAAACAAATTACATGCCAAAAAAATATAAGTCAGCTGGAATGGACAATTAACACTTTTTTAAACATTTTTAACAAAAGTATAAAACTTAATTGAGTCATTAGCGAAGAGAATAACCTCTTTTTTATTAAACATTACAGCAATTCTTTATCTGCAATAACAATTTAAAAATATTAGCTGTAAAATAAAAGACGAGCAACAATAGTTAGGAGTTATTGCGAGAAACGATAAAAAAAATCACCAAAGTCAGTTCCAACAAAGCACATGATTATCTTCAGTGACTACAGAATTATCAGAAAAAAGTTGTTAAGGCAAGTTATAAAGTAGCAAAATTTATTATTAATAATGAGATACCGTTTATAATTGAAAACTTTTTTTAAAGAATTTTTGTTGGCAGTAATGAAAAACTTTTGTTTATTTCTTCAATGACAACAAAAAGTCCTATTTAGGAAATGCATTAAGGTTATAAAGTCGCATAAATCAAATTATGACTTTAATCAATATGTTAAGATGAGAGCACTGATAGAAAAACTATTGCTCATCTGAGAATTTTATTAGAGATGTTTTTTTAACTTCGACACTTTAGTATAATTTCTTGGTTTAGTTCAAACACGAAGCACAACAAATGATGAAATTTTACAAGTAAAGGTGCAATGCACCAAAAGTTTTTAGAAGTACAATTCCTTCTTTTATTTCTAGTATAAAAGAAAAAGTGTCTTATAAAGTATATCAATATTAAAAAACACTGTTAAGCTACTTTAGTATATTTTTTAATAAAGAAATGTTTATTTGCTAAATTTTTTGTCTCAAATTGAAATTTCACTACTTTACATGTAAAAATTGTTTGAAACTCCAGGCTTTTTCAAAAATTCTCAAATTTAAGTTTTTTTCCAAAATTTTTAAGCATAAATTTTCAAGTTCAAAGCTTGAACTTGATATTTCATAACATATATTATAACTGAAACTAACACTTTGGGTTGAACAAAACTTACATCATAAGTTTAATTTGCCACTCTTTTGAGCAAAAAAGCCAGCCTGAACTAACATAACGTTCCTGATATTTTTGTATACAAAAAACAATTCTAGCCAAAAACTTATAAAATGACTCAGTTGGCCTGAGATTTGAAGTCTTCAAATAGTGATAGTCTGAGTGTGTGTCAATGTTTATAAACTATCCCTAAGTCTAGTTTATATTAAATATGTAGCTCCAAAAAACAGCAAATGTGTGTATTGATATGCAAAGCATAAAAGTTAACTTAGTTTGACAAAATCGATGTTTGAAAAATGAAAATGTATACCTAACAAAAACTATATTAGTTTATGTTATATATATTGTTTTAATTGTGTCTGTACAAATTTAGATATTACATGTAGAAAAAACAAACTTAGAAAATTATGCATAAACTAAACTTAAACTAACTAAAGTATTTTATAAAAAGTGGTTTAAAATATGAGCATTTTTTTTAGTTGGTGTGCATATAAATTAGTTCAAGTGCAAAGAAAACTTCTAAAAAATTAAAATGTGTCAAAACAAAACTTAAATAAACCTTTTTTTCTTATTACTATGTTATTTTAAATGTATTTACACTAAAACATAATATTTACAAATAAAAAATATATAAAAGAAACTTAGGTATAAAAAATATTGGAAATAATATCTAGGCTATAAAGAAATAACACTTTAGTTAATTACTGTGCATTACTTTTGTACAAAATGGAAAACATTTGCATTTAGTTTATTTGATAAATAGGTATAATATAACCAACTTATTAAATTCAAGCACTCTTTTTTCAGATAATTACTTGCTGCTGTAAAATAAAAGTTATTATGAAACTCAGAAAAATAACCTGTTAGAATGCTAATCTGTCTTTTTCACATTTTTAAATTAAAGTAGTAACTTCTTCTAATTATTTTTTAATGTTATACAGAGACTTAAAACCAAACTAAACAAATTAAATCGAATTACCAAAAAAAAATTTACTTGAAATATATTTTTGCTCAGCGGGCCACTTTTACATGCTCGCGGGCCACAAAATTTTCTTTCGCGGGCCGCATTCCATTCAAAAAAATAACGTGCTCGCGGGCCACAGATTTACCCTTCGCGGGCCGCAATTGGCCCGCGGGCCGCAGTTTGCCGACCCCTGTTCTAGATAATAAAATTAATTGCACTTAAACAAAACAAAGTTTCAAAATTCACGTTAAAACTAACAGTTTCTAGCATTAGTTAAAACTATTATGCGAGCAAAATTGACATTATTCAAATGTAAAAGAGCTTATAATTTAGAAAAGCTCAGTTTATTAACCAATGCATTAGACATTGTAGTTGTTTTAAAAAATAAAAAAAAAAAAAAAGAATATCTTATACGATACAATTTGATGTTTTTTTAAATAGCTTATTCTAAATTTGAAAGCATCATAATAAGTTAAAAATGTGTATATAATCCATCTATCTAAAGAAAAAATTTTCTAATAAATAATTGTTTTATATCTTAGATTAAATAGTTACTATCTATTTATATTAAGTAGAAAGAAAATGTATAAAATTATATTTCCTTAAAATTATCTTTTACTAGGTAAACAAAAAAAATTCTGATATCTAAATTATTTAACTTTGTGGTTAACTAAAACAATAAAATTTAGTATGTATTGCGTCCCGAGCTAATTTAGTGTTTATTCAATCATTTTATTATAGATAAACAAGTTATACTGTTTATTATTTTAAATCTAAAATTAAGCTAAATGCGTATTAAAGTTTTTTTTTTTTGAGAATTTTGAAGATTATTAAGATCAAACTTGATTATATTTTGTACAATTACCTAGAATTAATTGATGTTAAAGTAGCTGTGTTGCTATAAAAAAATTGACCATTTTAACTAATTGATTATTTTACAAAGTTTTTTTGTTGATATAGATTTAAGACTAAAATAAAAATGGTTGGAAAACATGTTTTACAGTAGTTTTAAAATTTTGTTTTGTTTATTACCTTTTTTTTCAAAAGGCTTTAAGATTTACTCAAGTCAAAACACTAAACCATTTGAATTGTTTTACTTATTGCATCCTATTTATGAGTTTAATACTGAAAGTTGTTGTTTGCGGTTTTTTTTTTAAATGACGTCACTAAGATAATTTTACTCGCATTTACTAAAATTTAAACTATAACGCTTTTTGCTTATATAACGGAATTTTACTTTATTTTACGACAATATCATGTAAAAGCCTAAACTAAACGTTTAAGATAAAAAACAAAAACAAATAATTAAGTTTTTGGCTTTTATATTTTTTATTTCTGGTAAAAATAAAGTTTTGTAAATAACTATTAAAACAATTTACAAAAGTTAGACTTAAAAGATAAGAGAAAAAAAATATTTTTTCCATTATTTTATTAAAAAACTTAACTTGAACTATTATTACATATACGAAACATTAGAGATATTCTATTCTTTTCTTTTTTTATTTGTAAAAAATATATATTCAGAAAAACCTTACTGTGGTTTAACAAATATCGACTTCTACCTTAAAAGATTTAAATATTTTTAAGTAATTCTTACAATTTCTTGACAACTTGAAAATGTTATTAATATAAAACAACAAAACAAAAAAAAAAAACAAAAAAAAAGATATTTAAATGACCCTATCATACTTAACTTGTTAAAAATGTTACTAAGTAAAAATTTCAAACTCAAAATTACTTGAACATTATACACATTTATTTGTTAGGTAATCGTAGTGTTATAAACTAATCTGTGTAAGTTTAAGAGAAGTCAACTGCAAGTTTATATTACAATTAAATAATAAAAACGTAAAGCAAAGTTGTTTTACTCAGCTGAAAACAATATAGTGACAAAGTAAACTTTGTTATTTTATATTTTTTTGTATTAGTTTATATAAACCATAAATGAATTTTTATGGTTTTTGTTTAAATTTGATCTCAGCTTCATCACTTGAAATGTTTTTGCGACGGTTGTTGCATTTATTTTTTTCATTTTAATTTTTTATAAATTTGAGAAAACTAATAACTTTTATTTTAGATCAGTTGTTCTATGTAGTTTTTACTCTAAAACTAGTTGAAACTCAGTAAAAAAAAACATTATATCATGGTTTCCAAAGCCATTTTGCACAGTCTGTCATTTTAGTATTTTTTTATTGCAAAATCTCAATTTAATATTTCATTCGCAGTGAAACTCAAGAACTGCGTTATTTAAAAACAATACATTTTTCAATTTCATTAACTTAAACGTATTACTGTATTCGATTTATTTTAATCACTTATTTCTAATTTTTATCATAGATGAGAAAAATGATAAACATACTAGTTACAAGTAATAATTTACGGTATTTTAACTTGTTTATCAAATAACTATCTTTTCAATTTTATTTTAATAGAAAGTAGTAATAACTCGTTTCATATGCAAAAACTTGACACACAATAAAGTTCTTAATGAAAATAATTTTCAAATAGATTAAATATAAGTTTTGAGTCATTGTTCGTTTATTCTAATTAAAATTACTTTTAAACTTGTATTTTATATCTTTAAACTAGCTTAGAGCAGTACAAATAGTTTTAAGCTTAAAGATGATAACATCTTATTATTTACTAATGGTAAAGTTAAAACAATAATGCGAGTATTTCGATTTAAATTGATGGTTACGTCACATTGTTTATGTGTTGCAGGATGTTTAATTAAGTAAGTTTAAATAATTACTTATTTAAAATGTACTAAAGACAAAACTACATACTAAATTATAAAATAACTTCGACACAACTGGACCTTAAACTGAAAAGTTGTTTGAAATATAAATAAAATGAGCAATTAACTATTTTATTAATAAAAATACGAAGCTTCATTAATTGTTCTGAGTCAGTAGTTTATATTCTAGTAGAAAATTTAATTAAATCTTGTATTGTATGCCTTTAAATTAGTGTTGATTAGTAAAAATCTTATTGAGAGCGCAGAGGATAATATTCGAAAGTTACTTAGGATATAACTAAATACTAATGACAAGTTTTTTAATCATGTTAACGTTACATAGTTTATGCGTTGTTGCGAATTAAGAAATTTTTAAATAAAAGTTTAAAAAAGAATAGAACTTATCTGAATTTATCTAAGTTGGTTAATTTTTTTGCATAAATCATTCTTTTTTGGTCATTTAAAAAAATATTTGCAATAAATAAATTGTTGCTTCTAATTACTAAAAGAAATTACTTGGTTTTTTTACAACTAAACTAAGTAAAACTAAAAACAAACTTTTGATTTTTGATAACTTGTGCTATTGTTTAGTTTAGAACTATCGCATAGTTATGTATTCTCTAATTAATAAAATTAAGCTTACATTGGTAGAAGTGTAAATAGTTAACATTTAAAACTATTTTTATATAAATGTAGCTTATTTTGTTGTTTCATTTAATGTTTCTATTCAAAAATGTTTTTTTTTTCTTCTTCAAAATGATAAAAACATTTTTGTAGTTATAATTCATACTTTATATAATTCTAGTCTAATTAATCAAGTTATGTTTTATAATTAGCTTCCATTTTTTTTTTTTTTGATGTTCATAAGATTTATAAAAATATATGAAAACTAACATAAAGTATAAAAATTTAAAAATAAACTAAATAAAGGTAATTTGTTTTCTTTCTGTGTAAGTTAACTTTAAATTATAATTTTTTTTTTCACTCTTAGTTAGATTAATTAATTATATTTTTTTTGTTCGTATAAGATATAATTAGAACATAACAGAAAATTAATTACAGTTTCTAATTTTATTACAGTTATTTAGTGAGCTAGTGAAACTTAGTTTGATAACTGGTTTTTTCTGTTTTTTATGTAATCGTCTAACTTGTATATTTAAATCAGTTTAGCTGTTTGAATATAATTGTTGAGGTTAAGTCATCTAATAGTAATATTAAATAAAAGAAAATATAGATATTTAAAACAGATTTAATATTTTAAACTCTTTGAAATAGTAATAAATTTGCTTTTGTTTTGAAGCCAGATACGGCTTACTTGGTTTTCTGATAATAAACACAGTTTTAATTAAAGAATAAGAAAGAATAAGAAATAAAAAGGAATACTAATAACTAGATTAAAAAATATATACAAAATAAAACTAGTTTTGGATACACCTCTTGTGTAGAAAATATGAATTTTGTAGCAACATTTAAGCATAAATTTTAAACCCTAAGAAAAAACTGATAGGTAAACGATATGTTATTAATCCACAACTTTTAATTTTTTAAATACAATTTGCTTATTTAAGCAGGATTACATAAACAATTGTCTAAGTAATATCCTACGTCAAAATAAAAATAACTAATAATATTTGTTTCTTTGATTTAAGTGAGTTTATTGTTTTATATAAATTAAAAAACTAAATAACTATTTTTACGTCTTAGTTAAACAGTTATGATTTTATGTTTTTATTTCATATTTTAAAGTGCTTTTAAACAATTAAAACTATTATATGATTTTTATATTTGTTAGCACAACATTAATTTTTATTTTATAAGTTGATATTTGTAATGCTTGGGTAAAGGTAAAGATTAAATTTTTGTATCTTACATTTTTTATAGAAAAATAAACAATTTAAGTTTGTGAAATAGTTTCTTTTTAAAAACTATATAAATTTATTTTGAAAATGTTTTATCTGAATACACAAAAAACAGTTAAACCTTCATTTACGTAATTTGTACGTTACAACAAACACTCATTTATTTACTGAAAATAAAAAGTTACAGCTACATACTAACTTAATTTTTTTTATAAACTCTTATTTTTTAGGTTGTTTTCGTAACAACCAGTTAATAAACATAACATGTTATATCTACCTAGAACTATAAAAAATGTTACTGATATAAAAATTATAATCTATTGTATTTTTATATTTTAAAAAACACAACCACTATTTACTTATAATAACCAGCACTACATTTTCTGATTTAACAAAATAACAAAATACTATTTTAGTTTAAAAATTGTTATTTTTGTCCACAAACCTGATTGATGTTCTAGCTATTGGTATATATCAAAAATTGCTAAACTTTTATTTTGAGTCGTAAAAGTTAAAACACAGTATTTAAAAAACAAGATAAATTTTATATTATCTGTTATTATTTTATATAATATTTTATCAGCTAAAATTTAAAATCTCTCTAAAAGAATGATATGATCGTAATGGAACAGAAATATAAAGCTGATAAGTACAGTTTATAAAATTTCAAAATTCACTGCAACCATACGACATCAACTAATATTAATTATATGTTTAAACCTGTAATGAATGTTTGTGATTATTTTAGAAACACATAACAAGTAAAAAATATGCAACTGCTTTTTAAACTCTTAAATTAATTTTTGTTTTAATTTTATAACGAATGATTAATTGTAGTTTAATTTAAAAATTTAATAATTTAAGTAAAAATGAGCCTTAAATTGTGCTTCAACAAAATAGGAACAAATTATTCTATATCAAAATTCAAATAAATTAAATTTGATTTTTTTTTAATTAAAAGTAATCAATTACAGATTTGTTTTACAAAAAGTTAATTTATTTCATCCATAAAAAAAAACATTTTTTAAAGTATATTGTAACAGTATAAAGTATAATAAATTAAATATAATAAAGTAAATCAGTAGTAATCTTTTTATCTGCTAACTAAGTGCTGATAGTTTTTTGGTACTTTTTTACAAATAACTCATCAATAAAACTTTTTTATGACTATCTAATGGCAAATACTTAGTGTATAAATCAATTATCAAAACACTTACTCCCTAATAAATGGTTTATAAACTAATTATAAGTTTCAAAATCTTATTTTAAAGTACTATTTTATAATATTTATATAAATGTTAAGAGTTATAACAATTATCAAATTAGGTAAATTTTCTTAAATTAAACATTTTATTACATTTTGGTTTCCTTTGACTCTCTGATCAACGATGAAAATAGTTTACTTTTCGATCTTCCTTTATCAGCTCAAAATATCTTTTTCAAAATTTTCGATTGTTAAAATAATACTTATTTATGTTTTGAAATGCAAAACATATTTGTCACTTTAGTTACTGATATCAGATTGTTTTAAGTTTTAATTATAAAAAAAAAACACTAGAACTTAAACTTAAAAAAAAGATTTATTACTTTATAAAAAATTTTAGTTAAGGAAAAAAAGTAAGCTTTTTGAATTTATAAAAGTATTTGTGTGCTCAACCGAAAAAAAAAATTAAAATAATAATAACAATTATATTTAATTACTTAATTGAAAACTGCTATAATGTAGCTTCAAATTTAAACAAATGTTCACTATATAATATTAAAAAACAAATTTTAGACACTAAAATAAAAGAATACTTTTTTTTTTTTTTTTTCCTTTTCAACCTAAGCTACAGGTTCTTTGTAGTTTTTTGATGCAATAAAAAAGAATTAAATTTAAACATGTCATTTTTTAATTACTCTGCTCTTATATTAAACTTTATGCAGAACTAGATTTTGTTTAATTCAAATCTATGTATAAATAGATTTTGGTTTACAAAAAATATTTGTAAGAAACATTAAACACACAAAATCATACTGTTGTTTAAGTTTTATGTTTAGGACTAACTATTATTGATCACTGGATTATAGTATTAACATTTCTTGAGGTCAATCCTACTTGAAAATTTGGCAGATAACTAGATATACTTCATTTATTTTAGTTTTTTTAGCAAAACTAGGTTTTAACACATTTACAAGACTAGATATTCTGAAGTTTATAATACAGAACACAAACAGTCTTAGGCGTACTTTAAGTTAGTTCGAAAGTCATTAAAGATATGAGGAGTCCTTATTTTAAAGATAGACTCAGATCCTGCTAAATACTAAACTTAAAAAGATTTGATTCGGTAGATCACTACTAACTTTTTGTGAACATAACTTAAAATTTGATTATTTAAGTCCAAAAGTATAGTATAAATCTTGGTATTTTAGTCGCTCATTTAAAAAACACTAAAAATTGATCGACTTCTTCATCACAAACCAAAAAATTCCATTGTAGTTTTGTTTTTGATCTTTTATAAATTCTGATTTGGAACTTTTTAATCTTCATTACATTCCCTAATCAGAGTTGGTAAAACTATAATAGTTGTCACGCCATTCGAAGACTAAAGCATATACTTATGTTTGTTTTATGTCATTAGTTTTAAGCTTGAGTTAATATAACTAATTTCTTATCAAGCCTACCTAGAAGTAAAATCTCGTTGTTGCTATCTTACGAGCCAATTGTTTTCAGTTAATTTGTCGTCCAAAATGGGTTCAATATAGCTGTATTTGGGAAACCCTTTGCGGTGTTAAATTACTAATTGAAACTTAGGGTTTTATACAAAAAATTTTAAAAATATAATTTCGTTTTTATAAACTTTACTATGTAAACAAATTGATTTGTTTTAGGCAATATCATTCATTTACTGAACAAATGAGTTAAGTAAAGCCAAAAATAATTTCGATAGCTATATATTTTTTTTTTATTAAGAAATTATATTAAGTCTACTTATGTATGATATAACAAAAAGTTTCAACAAATGTATATTGAAAACGCTATATCAGCTCTTATTTATTTTCAAGAAATAAACGAGTTCAATTAAAAAATATAACTTTATACAAAAAATTAGATAATTTAAATGTGGTAATGCTTCTCGCATTTTCCCTTTTTTAAAGAACGTGCGAGCTTCACTTGAGCTATGCTGATTTTTACTTTGTCGTTCTAGCTTTAACATCTATGGAAATGTAGTCACTAAACTCCTTATTCGCGTAAAAATGTTGTAAGTTTTAAATAAGGCTGTAATGTTGTTACCAATCAATATGTTGTTTTAGTTTTCATGCTTTTAATTTACCTTGCACACGAAAGTTGATGCTCTTATAAATTTTGTCAAACTTAACAATCGAATTTTCCAAAATGCGATCATGCATAGAAATTATAATAGTATAATAGTAATTAAGAAGATAAAAAGGTTTCCGAACGTATCGGAAAGTTGAATAATTTTATTTTAAAATAATGAAGTATCTTAACTTTGGTAATATGTTTTTTAAGTAATTTAGGTCACTATTTTTACTAAAAATTATATAGTGTACCAAACAAAGGTTTATCTTTCATTTTCATTGAAACACTTAAATAAAAATTAATTCAATTTTATGTAGTTGTGATGCAATAATTATAACTAAGCAATCATGGTAACGTAGTACAAACTATGTAAAAACGTGTAATTGTAGAGTTTCAGACAAAAAAGTTTATATTGGTGCAAACCTGCATCAAAGTAATAAATATTTATTGTTTACGTTTGTTTGTATTACAAACAAAAGATTTATTTAACTCTTTTTTAACTAACGTAAACGTAAACTTTAGCGACCATCTAACTTTAAAGCTTAAAAAAACTTTGATACAGCAATATATCTAGCTAAAAAAGTCAATTCATTTACAAAAATTTATTTGATTAATTTGATTTAATTTAATTCATCGCAAACATATTTTGAAAGTTTCTTAAGTTAAACACAAACAATTTATGATAAACTATTTGTATTCAGTATCTGACTCGTTTCATGAAAACACTAATATTTTTTCGATAATAAATACTTTAAGTTACTAAACTATTAGCAGGTTTTTTCCTAAAAGTTTTATAAAATTTCTAGATTTATTTATGTTAAAAAGGTACATTTTAGTCCTTAAAAATTAACTAAAAGTAGACGTAACAATTTTACTTTGACAATTATTAGATTTTCGTTGAGATATATATGTTTTAAAACTTTATAATTAATAATCTTTTTTTAGTCGTTAAGTTTGTACTGGAGTAAACTGGTTTTCGTCGATGTACTTCCAAGTTAGTTCTTTTTTATATAATTGGTAAAAACAATTTTAAATGTATTTTTTTTTTATGCTTTTTTTAAACTAATTTAATAACATTTACACATGTTTTTAAGCTTGGTTTTTAAAGATATGTTTTAAAATGTTAGAGTAATAAACAGTTTTTTGAAATTTACTTAAAATGTATTTTAAGTTATTAAAACTTTATAAAAAAAATGTAACATTAAAAGAAAACAAAGGGAACAGTAATATATAGTTTTAGTTATGATTTATCTTTTAATGATTATATATGAACAAAGAAATATGTACATCCATTAAAAAAATGGTTACAGAAACTTTATATATTTTTAAAGTTTTTTAATATAAAGTTTTTTTTATTATATCAAATTTGATTTTCGAAAACAAATATTTTAATTTGTAAAAATATTATATGTACAATATTGGGACTAACCATATCGTATATTTTACCTTTAGGATTTTTTTTTTAGATTATGAATATAATTTTTGTAAATTTATATAGCTATATGTTTAAGCTATAAAATTATACAAAATACCAAAATTATAACCAAAAATAATAAATTAATTGTTAATATAAAATGATTTTGATTTTAATAGTAAAAAATTGAACTATATACAAAAAGATTAACTAGTTTATTATTTATACATTTTACTTAATAATTATTCTCATAATATCAGTCCTAACTCACTTAACCAAATGTTTTATTGTTAGTATTGAAAGATAATGTATATGAAGGACATATACTTTATTTACTTAAGTTATATAATAACATTTAGTTTATTATTCTTCAATTTGATGTCATTGTATTTTATAAACAAGCATTAGCTTATTTTTAAAATATATAATAAGGTACCTTGTAAATATTTTGCCACAACACAATTTCTACAGCTTAACCAAACTGATTGATGTTTCATTGATTATTTTTGTTATTTACATAACAAAAGAATTAGTTAATTTTTGCGTGAAATTTATCATTGAAACACTTTAAACTTTATAAATTTATCTTCCTAACCCAACTTAAGTTAAAATACATAAATGTAAATTTCTAGTTAATTCAATTTAAGTTAACACTTATTAACCTTTAAAATAAGTATTAGTAAAAAATTGTTTTGCTTTTCATAAAATCGTATTCAAGTAAAAAAAATGACAAAATAATTTTCAAGATTGGTATGAAAAGTTTTGCTATTTATATTAATATACAATTGCATCATTTCTGAGATTGAGTACAGCGTTATGTAAACAAATTTAGGTTCGTGAATATAATATATAAATGCGTTATGTTTGTTTAATTATAGTTACTAAAGTATTTATAAAAACAAACAAATCACAAACTAAAATTGTTGTTGTAAAAAGTTGACCTAGATAATTCAAATCGTTTAAATTTTACAAAAAAGTAAAACATGCCTAAGTAAAATGTAGAATTGAAGTATTCCGGGTTTATTATAGTTAAAATAGTTTAGCATTTAATTCAAATGACATTCCTGTTACAAAAATGTTATGTAATTTTGTTTTAAAATTATATTAAAAGTAAAAGCTAGTGTGCTGCATTGCGTGGAGTTAAGTTGAAAAATTGGAAACTTAAATTCATTACAAATCTAAACTAACATCCAATATTTAACTTTCTGCATTACATTTGAGTTTTGAGTCCATGACAAGACGTTGAACTGTATCCAAGTGATGTGCGACTCGATAAACATAAGTTTTTTCATCGTGCATTAGGTCAAAGGACAATCATCTTTGAGCATCAATATTTGTCGCTAAAGAAGATATAAGGTATACTAATTAACAAGTACATAAAAAGCAATTAAAAAACGTTTTAGTCCACAGTGAAAAAAGTTACGTCAAAAACTAAATTTTTTGACATAAAATGTGTTTGTGGTGTATTTTATTGATAAAGAAAGTATTTTGTAATATAGCAAATATATTAAGAAGATTCTAAATATAATTACACTGCAACTAGTGGAACGAATTTAGACTGGGGTAAACCGGTATTCAAGTGGAATAAATGTTATTGATACACTCATTAGTTCGTATATGTAAATTAGTAAACACTAATGAAAGTAATTTTAAAGGAAAAAAAGTTATTATAATTTTTTATACCTGCTATATCTAAATAAGGTATATAATAAAGTCGTAGTAACCAAGTTGGTTTTTTCGAGAATTACTTAAGTCACTAGCTTATATTTTGTTTGACTTTTATTTAAGTAGTTTCAGGCAATTTTAAAATACAATCATTATTTTGTTTAACTGACGTCGATTAATTAAGAACCCAAACATTAAAGTTTAGCTAGTGGTAATATAAAAGTCCTACACTTATATGTCAGATTTTTACTAAACTGACAACTTTTAAGTCACTATTAAGTGACTATAAAATAGATAAATAAAACTTTATTATATATTATAATACGTATGTTAATTTATTTTAAATAAAAACTAAATGTGTATAAATTTTAAATCTAAATTTTACTATAAGTAACAAGACTTTAACAAATTCTAATTCAGTTTTTAAACTATTTAGGTGGTATGTTTGTGTTGTTTAAAAATATTAATATAAAGCATTATGTGGTGCTTACTTTTATCTAAGAAAAAATTAAATAGCTTTTTTATATTTTAGCTACGTTTTAAACTTTCATAAATATTTTAGATTACAAAATGAAAAATAGTTTTTGTTAAAGTTCAGAAAACCGTTTAACTTATTTAACAAGCTTATAAGTACAATATTTTTAATATATAGTTTTATATCGATTTAATAAACTGTTAAGTTAATACTAAATTGAAAACTATCTGAAATTAGTATTAAGTTAGGTATCAACAAAACACTATAAAAACTTAAAGTAACTAAAAATTTTTAAACCTTAATTTTATGTTAACTTAATATAAGAGTCAAAACTAAATGGATTTAAGAACTGTCTAGAAAATTTCTTAGAGTTCATTTAAATTGAGTTAAGAACTATCTTAAAATTTGGATTTAATCTAAATATGAAAAAAAAAATCGACGAAATAGTGAAAAAACCTATTTTTTACTGGTATTATAATCTGATATAAGTTTTATCTGCTTTCCAGTTTACTAATAAAATTTTTACCTCTGCTTTAATAAGTTCATTAATTCTCTTCTTTTGTTGTTGTAATTTGTAACGGATTCAAGTATAAACAAAGCAAAGCTTCTTATATGCACAGCATTCATGTTGTTGTTCCTGGTTTAGGTGGTTTTTCCCTTTTTAGTATTTTCCAAGTAATTTGTTATCATTTTTTGTTTGTGTGTTTAGTTTTAAAAGTTCAGCTGCTTGTTTGTAGTAGTTTTGTTGTATGGTTTGCTAATAGTTGTGGTGTAAAAATTTTCTGACCCAGCTATTGGCAAATGATTCGCGAGATTATAAAACTATTTGCAAGGTTTTCAACCTACACTTTGTAACTATTTGCTTGATAAACTATCTAAAACAAAATAATAAAAATTTTATTTGTTTTGTGTTTAATCACAAGCTCAGAAAATTAACGAATATTAATAAAGAATACAATAATAATCAACAACATTTAAACATTTGACTTGAACATGTTCTAAAAATAACATAATAATTTTAGATATTATATGATTCAACTTTTATGTGTTTGATAACATATTTAAAAAAATTAATATATGAAAAGCTTAAATATTAGTGAACAAAATACCATAGTGAATTTGTCAAACATAAATATTTAGTCGGAATCAATCTTAAATCATCAAGAATTTGATTAATAAACATATAAGTTTTGTTAATCAACTTAACATTATGAAATTTTAAGACAAATACTTGATTATTAGTTATCTTTATAAACTATAAGCTTTATTATCATCAATTATTTTTAAATTTTCTAGTTTTTACAGCCTACACCGGCTTGTATTCAACATTATACTAAACAGTTATGTGTCTTATTATATCATATTTAAAAAATAAATCTTTCTAAGTCTGTTATAATTTTTTTTAAATGTTATATTTGCTTGTAGTTCAAGAATTTTTATACATTACTAAAATGTGAAGTAAATACACAACAACTTCAAATTATATATAAAGAGTAATATTATGCATTATCATTACAACTCTACACAGTAGGGCTGAGAAATATTTGTATAATCAATCCACTAGTAGTAGTCAATTATCAGAGATAAAAAGCTTTATAGTAAAAGTAAAAATTTATCTATAACATAAGTATCACTATAATGCACTTTTCGAAAAAAATAACTATTTTTAAGGAATTTAATTGCAACAGCTGCAACTTTTTATCGTACAATAAACAATACAGAATTTAGAGAAAAATTATCTTTTTGCATCTTCATACGTTTAAATTATCCATTGTGATTTTATAAAATACTATCTTTTACTAATATAATATATTATTTTCCGTAATACAAAAAACTAGTTACATAAACTCAATTTCATATGTCATTTTGACAGTTTTTTATTAACACTGTTTTACTTTTTGTAACTTCTAACTATTTGTTAAATAGAAATTCATATGAAGTCATTAGTTATTAGCGGTAGGATTTAATCATGATATCAAGTGATAAGTCCCTTTAGAATTTAAACAATCAAGTGGTAAAAAAAATACAATAGAAATGAATTCTAAATAAAAGTTTTATTAAATAAATAGAAAACACAAACTACTGAGTCTATTGATTAAATTACAGATTTATTATTAAATATATTTATTAAAACTGTAAAAAAATATAGTATAACATATTTTTAGTATGTCTTTTGTAGCTAACTTTTCAAAATTAAAGTAGAAGTATTGATTAAAAGTGACTTATACTAGTTACTTTTTTAATGTTAAATGTTTTTTTGGATACACTTCATTAATATGAATACATTTGTATATGCTTAAAAAGTATTTTAAGTATTTAAATACTATTAAATCTATGGTTAAAAAATATCAATTAACTAATGATTTATCACACATTAGTAGTCATTACTATATAAGTATTAATGCAGTATATTTAGAACTTATTTTTATTTTCTCATAAAATATGTTTAACTACCGCCGCCGAAAAAAACTAATTTAAACAAAAAAATAAAACTATTACAGTGTTTTTTTCGTTTAAGAATTGATTTTTTAAATGTCAGTCGGATTCAACATAAAGTTTGTTTTGATAATTAAACTAAAATAAAAAAAACTCTACTATTTATAAAAAAAAGTTTCTTCTGTTTCATTACTATAGCTTTCTATTACTTAACCTTTTATATTCATCAAATTTTGTATTCAAGCATTAGTTGTTGTGTTAAAATGTTTAAAACTTAATATTAATCAAAAGATTTTTTCATTATTTATTGAAATTTTGCATGTGTATACAAAAATTAAACGATGTTAATTGAACTTTTGAAAACTTTTTAAGCCTGTACAAAGATTATTAGTTTTTGTTAATATTTTTGCCTTTTATATAATGCTAAGATTATGAAAAGCTATCTAAAGTATTTTTCTAAAGATAATTACTTTTGTTCTATATTTTAACAAACAATAGTTTGAATATAACTAGTTCTTTGTCATCAAAACTAAAGCTTTATATTAAACAATATCCTTAAATATTGTTATGGTCTAAAAAAATAATTCAAGATATATTCATCTATTTTCTAAAGAATTTTGTTTGTAGAAAAATTTATCCAATTTATTAGCATTTAACGGTATTTAGTTTTAATAAAAGGCAATTATTAAACTTGATTATACATAGCTAAAAATTCGACAGATAAGTACGTATAAATTTTTAGTATTTTCGCGACTATATATTTGTAGTTTGAATTAGTATTTGGGGATTATTTATAAAGACAGCAAATAAAAACTAATGTTATAATTTAATGAATTTTAAACTTTTTTTATTTCCGGTGTCCAACATAATGAGAAATTTCTTTGTTCAGACAGTAAATAAAATAAACATGTATTACAAATTTATTGTAAAAAATACAATTTTGCTTCTACTGTCTTAAAAATTAATAAATAACACGCTTTTGAATCACTAGTACTTTCGTTTATTAAAACTTTATCAAGCGATAACCGAAAGTACTAGTGAATTAAAAGCGTGTTATTTGTTCATTTTTAAGACAGTAGAAGCAATATTGTATTTTTACAATAATTTTGTTAATGTTATAATCTAATTTTTGTTAGGTGACAGTTATTTTTTAAATAATAAAGTTCTCAAGTATGAAATTTTTATTAAGTATGTATATTCCGTACGTATTACAACTCTGAAACGAATTCTACTTAGCGCTAGTAAATTATATAATTAGTTAACGTTGCAAGTTAAAACATTAAAAAATTGTCAAATATTCGAAATTATCTAACATTGTCAATTCTGGCTGGAATTACATTAATAATTTATTCTAAAATTAATTAAAATTTTAATATGAAAAAAATATTAAAGCACAAAAACGGCTTAAAAAGTTTGGTACTAGGACCTAGTGCACAAAGAACTTTTTTGGTTATGAAGTCGCAAACCACGTATACCTTTTAACGTCTTGTCCAGGACAAACTATTTTAACTACTTTCTTTAAATTTAAATAAACTTATAATGATTTATTACATATTTTTACACGTATAAAAGAAACAAAACAACAACTAATTCGGATATAATAAATATGACGATTCTGGTTTTTTAAATATGTACAAATAAATTACTCTAAAAATAAACTAAGACAAATTTAGTTTTCTTTACTCAAATAAAAACGTAAAACTATATTTAGGATCAAAAAAAAAGCTCAATAATCATTTAGTTTATATTTCAAGTCAAAAAGCAGACCTAATTTATTTGACCATTTAAATCTCATCAACAACAAGTAACATAGATTGTTTTTTGTTTATGAATAAAAAAATAGTTACGTTAGGTTTACTCTATTTTCTTAGTTCTTTATAAAAACTATAAAGTTAAAATACATTTAAAACACGGCTAAATTCGATATTTTAAAACATCAAAGTAACAGTAATAAATATTTTTAAAGTCAGTCGGATTAAGCTGTAAAAATTTGAAAGCAGAAAGAAACCAATGAAATTTTTTTACAGATAAAATTCTATGTGTTACAATAAGATAACATTTGTTTGAAAAACGTAATGATGTCATGTAATTTTTATAAAATTGTCAAATAATAAATTAATACATTGTTTAAATTTTAAACCTTAAAATGTAATAACAGCGTTGTTATAAGTTTTATTATAAAGTGCTGTTACTAAAATTGTAGGTAATATTAAAAGTTTAATTTAATACTATATACGAATTGCAGCTGCTTTGAATAATATTTATATTAAGTCAAAAAAACTATACCTTTTAGCTTAGTTAATAATTTATATAGCATTAAGTCTGATTGCTTTTGAATCAAAACATAGTTTTACCACGTGTAAACAAATATCGCAATTATTTTCTTCTCTTTTGAAAGTACAAGAAAAACCAATTAAAACGCTAAACTACTAAATTTTTTAAGTTTTTTAAAACTTGTTTACCTTTTAATATGTATACGGTATTTGTAAATGTTAACGTGTTATATACAATGACGTCAACTAGATTTTTACTTTTCGTAAATTAAAACTAAATTGTTTTAAATAATCTTTATATACAGTTTAAAACAGCACAAATTTACCAATTTTAGGAAAATATTATCTATTTAGCATATGTTAAATGTTGTTTAAATAAAATAATACTAAAAGTAACTTAGTAGTTTTCAAAACTTTAAATTTGTTCTTCGTGAAAACAGTTATCATATTTTATAATAAATATATCTTTCTTGGTTAAGTTCATTCACTTACTAATTACAAGAATGATATAGTCTGTAATACAAAACATTATAAAAACTCGGTAAATTCTTACACATCTCCCAGGTTTTATTTACAAGCAGATAAAACGATACATTTAACTAGCAAAATAAAATTATTTCAAAAGAATTTGTAGGTCTAAAAATCAACGAAATTGAACTTAAGAAGACAAACATTTAAAAATTAGGATTAACTTAGTTCACTATTTAATCAAAATGTTAAAACAAACTACAACTTAAAAAACAAACCGTAACAAAAATTGAGACTTAACCTTTGCTTTTCTTCACTCAATTGCTGAATACAACAAGCCAAAAACTTAATTGCTTCTTTAATTTGATTTTTTTTCAGATTCGAAGAACGAAACCACACGCCATTCATCTAAACACCTTGAAACTTAATTCAATAACCCAGTAAAATCTCTATGATTGTTTCAATTGTAAACAAAGTATAAGGTGCATTACTGATTGCAGCAAAAACTGAGGAAATACTGCAACACATAATACTTGATACTAACCAACAGTTCGACTTATGAAAGTCAATTTCTCTTCCTCATCCGAGATCACTTTGAACAGACGGCTGTTAAACATGTCTACTGCAAAGTCAATTACAAACTTTATGACGTCACCATCGGAATGAAATTCATCAATTAGACCAAAAAACATTATTTTAAACGAAGCTTTTGAAAAGCACCATAAAGTGTTACACAGAAAAGCTGCAACTAATCTGATAATTTCACAAACTCATCCCGGGCACATTGTTGTTCGCAAGAAAACATGTTCTGTTAGTTTCAGTGGTCAATAAAATATAAGTCAAGAAAATTTAGATCTTAAAGCAAATCTGAGCCATTCCGGTTCATCATTAATTTTAAAGAGCCGTAAGTACACAGGAAAATTACACAATGCTTATGTAAATAGAATCTGCCTTGGGAGTAAAGAACACTAAAACTATTTATAAATTTTTTTTTCAATTTTACTAAAAGATACAAAACTCTACAGTGGTATGTTTGCTTTTCTCGGATAATGGATACTAATTAGAGTTTTGCAAACAGGAGGGGTAAATCTTTTTAGATTTCGAACATTTAAGCAATTAAAAGCTACCAACCAAGGGTAAGGGTTAGGGGTAAGAGTGATAATAAAAAAAAAATTAAGTATAAAAAGTATAAGTAATAACAAAATAAACAAATAAATTTTTCAAAGATAAACAAAATGACCTCTGCAAAAATGTCTTCATGCAAAATTTCTGCTCGTGCAAAAGTGACCTTTTGTTCAAAAGCATCTTCGTTTAATTTTTAATTCGTGCAACTTTATCCCCTCGTGCAAAAGTGTTTCTGTGCAAAATTATCTTTCTGTAATTTTGTTTACTCGTGCAATTTTAGTCCCTCGTGCAAAAATGCTTGTACGCTTGTGCAAATTCGACAGCTACAATCAGTACTAATTCTAAACTGAATGTTTTGTATATCCTTGTAGTACAATAAGTGATAAATATTTTTATTACAAATAAGTTCTTCTATTAAATTTTGTTAAAACCGCACGCTCAACTTTTTTTATTAAAAATTTCATCATTCAAATTCATAAATAAAAATTCAACAATCTAAAAATTATTTTCCAAACGTCTCATTATAAACATGATATTTGTTTAAAATTTTTTATTATGACTGAAACGTCATTAAAACTTATATCATTTATTGTAAGCATAATTTTTTTCATAATATAATTTATTTTCATGTTTTTGCACTTTCGTTATGTTTTACGTAAAAGTTAAGTGAAAAAAATTGACGTTTTTTGATTTTTAAATGTTTACAAGTAGATCGTTTTAAAAACAAACTTATTGACCTTGAGTCTTCTGAACTGAGCCAAAAAGCAAACACTTCTTTTGTAATTATTATAAATTACAGAAGTATAAAAACAAAAAAAAAATTTTTTGTTTTGCTTCTTGTATGACAATATTTCAAATATCTTTAAAACTTAAATAAACATAAAAATCACGTGTAATGATTACTTATATCTTATTAGAAAATTTTTATCTATTTTACAACATAAAAAGTTTCTGGTATAAATATATAAGCTTAGTTTTCTCAACTTCGGGAACTTCTCTAAACCGACTAATTTTTATAAATATTTGTATTAAGAATGCTGAATTTTATTTCAGGTATAAATTTAAATTGTTTCTCTTATTAAAAAAACTTTTTTTTTACTAAAGAAGTTAGTTTTACATCAAAATTTTTTGACATGCAACTAAAGATAAATTCAAAAGATTCTTTATGTATAAAGTATCAGGGTAAGACTTAGGTACCATATTTGATTACAGGTTTCAAACTAATCTCTTAAACTATGCACTTTAAATATTCAAATGATCTTTAAAAAGTATTAAGAAATCAATTAAAACACAATGCACATTTATTTATATATAACAACAATATTAAATTAACTAGAAGTATGCTCATATTTTTTTGACAATCAAAGAAAACCACTAAGTTCTATTAGTGTTTATATTAGGTTTTTGATAACAAAGCATTGCTTTCTTTGTGATGAAAGATATACAAAAACAAATTAATGTACCAACTGTTTACTTAAAAAAGTATGAGGCTTTGTGTCATTTATAATATACCTGTTTTTTGAAGTTTGAGATATCTAGGTTTAAAGTTAGGCATCTCAAAGAACGATATTCTGAGGTTTGTAACAAATAGTTTAAAAAGACCAGACGCTAATTAAGAGGAGATACAACAAATACATTATTTTCCAAAAATCTTTAAATTAGAAAATATAGAAAATATTATAAAATCATCTCAAGCACAACTTACTAAAGAAAGATACTTACATTAAGTATGACTGACTTTGGAATTTTTGAAACTTACACTAAATATTCTGAAGTTAGTTAAAAAAACAATAAGAAAAAAATATGTTATGAAAGAAAAGAGATTAGAAATTTTATGTTTTGTAATTAAGAAGGGGAACTATATTTATTATTCTAAAAAGGTAAGAGGCGATTATGAAGACAAATATTGAGCACTTTTTTAGAAAGAAAAAAAAAATAAACTGTAGCTCCAATTCGGAGTCTTATTTAAAAAATAATACAAATGTATTTTATTAGAAATATATTTTTAAATATGTTAACTTGAATTATAGTAAGCAAAAATTTAGTTTTTTTTCAACGAATTGTAACATAAATTAAAACTATTTAATTTTTAAAGCATTGTGTTTTTGTACTAGAAATAAATATATTTATAAAACTTTTTTAAAACAGTTCATGTTTATAAAATAAACAGAACTTTATTTGTATTATTATCTGACTTTTGTTGAAAACAGAATCCGCAAACAAAATCCTAAAAAGTCATGTGACTTTCAAGTTTTCTAACATTTTAACGGTTTCCACATTTAGAATAACCAAGAATGTTATGAGATCTTTGAAATTCTTCGATAGATTCAGGATAACTAGTATAACTTAATCAATGAAATTAGTTTTTGTTGAATTCTGATTCTATTTAATTACTATTAATACATTCAATTTCTAGTACTTAAGCTTTATACTTTAAATTTTGTTAACAACATTATACTAGCATCGCCTAGTACATGTAAATTTATTTACCTATTATGACGCATAATCTTACAATTTTATTAATTTTTCTATTTTACAAAAATATATTTAGAAATCTACAAGAACTATTAAAAAGGGTTGATTCAAAAATTTTTAGTTCACAAAAAATAAAATATATTGCAAAATGAATTGTTGTCTCTTTTTAATGAATTTTTATATAAATTATTTTTTTGTTCTTTAAATAATTAGCGTAGAAATATGTTCGTTGTAAAACGAATATAATTAATTTGAAACTGCTTATAAACTGTAAGCTATATTTTTAATAAAATAGTAAGCTTTTAATTTTTTTTCATACTAAGTCTGACTTAAAGCATGTCTTTTTTGTTATTATTTTAAAAAATACAATATTTGCTGTACAAACGAAATTAAGTAAACTTTTCCTATTTAACATTTAAGTTTCGTACATATTTGTATTTAATATCAAATAACTTAGTAGAAGAAAAAAGTTAATAAATAACTTTTGGTTTTAAAATCATTTTAAAGAAATATACATTACAAGTATAATTTTTTCATCTTGACGTCGTTTTGACTTATCTCGGTATTACCAAAATCAAAACTGTGCAAAATAACTGAAAATTAATGTTAAACAACTAAATATATAAAACAGATTTGTAGCAGATATATAAAGAGATATATTTATAATACAAAAAAAGCTAATTTTCGAATCGTTTACTAAGTTTCAATGTTTAACACATATCTTCAGAACGAAATAAAATACGAAGCAAAATTTCTAGTTTATTTTTTTCGTGAACTTTCTTGTATAAAAAGATAAATTTGAGCTTTTATTTAGGAAATACAATATTACAATGTTTACGAAATTAATCGCAATGTTGTTTTAGTATAAAGAAACTTTGTACTTGTTATAATACAAGTTTTGTATTTTAACACAAACTCAGATTATAAAAAAAATTGATTTAACTTGTTGGTATAATTCATAACAGTTTCAGATGATCATAAAGAGATTAATTAAACATTAGCTGGTTTAGGCTGTAAAAATTTTGGAAAAAATGATCGTGTCATAGTTCAAAAATTTAAAGATTATTTTTATTTACCTGATCATAGTATTTGTTTATGAAACGTATGATGTCATTTTAGTTTATATTAAGTTTATAAATTAATAATATTTTAAACTGAATTATGTTAAAATTTAATTTTTTAAGGTAACGAAAAAAAGATTTGTCTTTTTATATTTGCAAATATTGTTCATTTTTTAGTATTAAAATTTTAGACTTAGGCAAGTTTACAAAATTGAGAAAAGAACATTTTAAAGTAGAAAAAGTTTGTTGTTGTTAATATTATTATTTTTTCATGTTAGAGGCATAAATTTTACAGTTGTTATCTATATATTTTCATTTAGATAAGTTAAGTTCAGTTACGGTAGAATTCACTCCTTAAAAACTATTAAAACGTTATACAATAGTTTATTATTCTATTAAAATGTGAAACTGTTTTTATTGATCAAGTAAGATTATTTATTAACTTTAAACGTTACACTTTTAGCACAAAATTCTGATAAAATTTTAAGTGTAAACATCTCTGGGTACTACATTTTTATCTTAAAAAAAAATGTAACCTTTTGTTCAATTATTATTATTCAATTATTCAATTATTCAAACTATCTTCACTATAAGTTTTTAATGATAGACTATTCGTGATGCAATGTTCTGCAACCATAGTTTTTAATAATATAAATCAAACATAAAAAATGAATTTATTACAATTAGATATCTATTTGCAGTATTTAAATATTTTTACGGCCTTTCTTAAGATGATAAAAAAAACTTTAACAATAATAAAAAGAAAAAAGCAAAGTAAACTTGTATATGGTCTAAAACAAAGAAAGTAGTTTAAGAATATCATGGATTTGAGATTTTTATTTAGATATAAAGCAGCGAATATGTGTTTGTTAATTTTTTTAAAATTATATTTGTTTAAACTATCAGTTTGCAAAAAAGTAACTTTTTGAGTATAATATTTTTAAGATAGTAAGATATTTAACTGTTTTTAGTTGTTAAAATTAATATTTATTTGAAGGTTTTTTTTAGTCCACGTTTCAACTTTGAATAAAAAAAAATCAGTTCTTTCATTTTTAATCCAAAACAATGGTGTATTTCTTTATAGACTTTAATAAAAGCGGTAATTTTGAATTTTTCTGTTATTAACGAACAGTTTTTTTCTAGTGTTTTTCATAAAAAGTTTTGTTGTGCAATTTAGAATTCAAGCAATTTCGTTATAATTATATAAAGAAGAGTCCTTATAAGTTAATACTATAGCAGATTTATATACTTTTATTCATATTAATTAAACAAATATAACTAGCTAAAATTTTTATTTGGTTTTAATAATAAACACGTACTTGGTTAAAATACTATAGTAATATAAATGCGAAATATACTACTTTTTATTTGAAATTTGATTTACTTAAATTCAATATTTTTTTCTATTCTAATTTCTTTATTATTTAGTAACGAGCTTAAGCCAAAGTTATTAACACATAATAAACACTGATGTATAATTACTTTAATAAAACTACTTACCTAACAAACAAGCTTGTTTATATTCTTATTCAATATTCTTATAAGTATAAAGAAAATGACTAATTTTTTTTTATTCTATCAACGTGACGTCATACGACATAAAAGAGTTTTAAGATCTTATAGAAATATAGAAAGATTTTTAAAACTCAAACTTTTCTTTGAATTTTAATTTTTACAGCCTAAACCGGCTGGTTTAACATATTTTATAAGTGAGTTATGAACCTTATACCGTACTTAAATCAACTTTTAAACGCATAAAAACCATTCTACCTTAAAAAGATATAATTTTTTTTTTTAATTAAACCAAACCTTTTACAAGAAAAGATCTTAATTCAGTTTATATTTTTTGATTATTTTAATTAATAAATTTCATTCCGTTTAAAAAATAGTACTAATTTTCCCTAATTATACACTGAGAAGCTTGATTTTTTGAATATGTTATATTTATAGAATAGTTAGATTTTATTAGTGTCAAAATAATAAAAATTTAAAAGAATAAAAGGATGAAAACTGGTACTTATTAACACAGTTAAAAATAAAACTAGAACTTTGTGTTTGAATTAAACTTCTTAAATGTAATTTATATAACTAATAGAAACATAATTTATTACATACTTTAAATAGTTTATAACTTTATCATTAAAATTTACCAGAATAAAAAAAGTTCTAAAGAAAAATTAAATGTATACTTTTAATTACAAGTTCCGAATAAGATTAACAAAACTGATTACTTTAAACAACAAATTCTAAACAAACTTTCAAAAATTTGTCAGGTAAAAACCTTCAAATTTTTACAATGCATAAACAAGTTAGAATTATGCTTCAACAGCAATTATATAACTTATAAAGAGTAAAATAATAAGTAATGAATAATAATAAAATAACTATATATAATTTATTATTGTTTATAAATACTATAGATAAATGTTTTTTGTTTATTACAAAAGCTACACAAAAAATAATAATAAAAAGATTAAAAATCATTCTTTTATTTACAATATAAACATATATATTTTAACTTTTTAACAAAATATAATGTTTCTTTCTATCTGTATTTGCAGCTGTACAAAGCAAACTTTTCTTTAAGGTTCGCATATAATAGTTCGCATATAATAGTTCGCATATAATTATAGGCATACTGGGGTTTCTATGATAAAACATGTTGTTTTTTATAGTTGTTAAAACTTAGGTTTGTTAATACTAATAAATATTATGACCAATTATGAATCATATATTGTTGTGCTTACTAAACTACAAAGGTTATATTTTGTTTTATTTTTAGAAACCACAAAGTTATATAAAAAAAACTGTGTTTAAACTGAAAAATATAAAACCACAGAAGTAGTTACTTATAAACTGAAAATTGAACACCTTTGAATAAACGGTAAACCAAAAGGTTCTAATATTCCTGATTATAAAACTCCAAAAAAAATTGTTTTTTTCTTTTTCAAAATTAAATGGCATATTATTTTACTTTAAATTGTTTCGAAAAAAATTTGTACGAAAGTAAATACTGAAATCCAATATTTATAATACATTAAATAAAACATAAAAAAAATTTTTTTAGTGTTCACACTGTTGATATTATGACAGTTTTAGACAAATGCTAATTAAATAATTATTGTTTTATTTAATTTTTTGTTTTGTCAGAGTAAGTTTAATAGCCTAAACTGGCTAGCGTTTAACAAATTAATTAAGTGACTTTATTTCTCAAATTAGATGTTTAAAGAACACAAAAAAGCCTCAGCACAAATGTTGACGATTTTTTATCGCAAAAAATATATTTTTTTGTTCACATAATATCACACTTTAATATGTAAATTAGATTAACTTTTTAGTGGTTAGTCGTAAAAATTGAGTATTTTTTGTAACTAACTACTCAGTTTATGTATATAAAAAATAAAGTTAAATATTAAGTTAAATTTTTATGTCTGCAAGCAATTTGTTATTAAAGTTGTTCCAACTGTATGCATCATTTTATAGTATTGAGAGAGATCGTACAATAGATGTAAATATTAAAAAAAATACATAATATTTCTCAAGAGAACTTTCCCAATTTTTAATACAACATTGTTCATGATAAAGTTTTTTTTTTTTTTGAACGCCTCTATGAGGCGTTTGTCTTTCAAATACACTTCAGTTAAATGTTTCGTTCTGCTGAATAAGATTGAATGAAGTTTGCATAACCAATGCATCATTTTGTTAAGTTCAATCCTAAAAAGTATAATCGACATCGAAGAAAATATACATTGTCTAGTGAAGAAAAATTTATACTCTCTAAAGCGCCCAAGACACTTAGTTTCCGTTCAAGAACTAACGCTTTAAGTCCCTCAATGTAACCATAATTTTGTCAAGGCTGTTAGTACTTTTGCGTACTTTGTTTATTTAAGATTACTTGTTTATTGATTGATACAGTTTCCTTTTTGAGTTTTACTATTTATTATTTTACAATAAACTACTTTGTATTGATTCTATCTGGGTTTAAGTTTTAACTTAAGAATAATACTTTAAGTAAGACCAGCATTTAAAATTTTTGCACCGTTAGCTAAAAATAAGTAGTAAGTAAAACACGTACTTTAGCTTTTGTGCTTGGAGAAAACGTTTATAAGAATATTTAACCCCGTAAACATAACAAGTATCATACAAATACATTTGGTGTTTATAGAGTTAACAAATAGTAGATAACTATTTTGTATTAAAACTTTAGAATACATTTTTTCTGACTCATTATTATTTGCAGTCATTTCATTATTTTTTGATGATAAATCATAAAATACAGCCATTGATGTTTTTATTGATATATAACCTAAATCAATTTAACTTTGTGTTTTGACAGGTATTAACTTAAAACTAGAACATTTTTTAAAACAAAGCATAGAATGTTGACATGATTATTAGTCTGTTACTTTAATTTCAAACAGTAAATCAGATTTTTATAATTTTATTTATTTTTAAATACTAAAATAATCATACTTAGAAATAAAGATAAAAGTTAAACAGTTTGATATATTTAAATTAAAATTTACTTTTATACTTTTTTATTACTATTTTTATACTTTTCTATAATACATACTAATTACATAAGAAATTATAAAAATATTGTAAAGACTACTAAGACACTAGAATATTTAGTTTACATCCGAAAAACTTAAGTATCATGCTAGTAATTTTTAATATTAATTAAACTTATAT
Source organism: Thalia democratica (assembly GCF_965202585.1). Taxonomy (NCBI): domain Eukaryota; kingdom Metazoa; phylum Chordata; class Thaliacea; order Salpida; family Salpidae; genus Thalia; species Thalia democratica. The sequence goes on along the minus strand of NC_139166.1, from coordinate 101,701,342 downwards.
ATAAGTAAAGTTCATATAACATTAAAACTTTAAGTACAAGTATTTAGTAACTTTGACTTAAGTTTATCGTAGTTTTCATGTATTAGACTTTTAAAGAAAATAATGACAGTTTTATGACATTAAAAAAAAACATTTATTATTATTTTTTAAATTTATGATATATTAAACATTTATAATGCCGGATTTTTTTTTAACCCATTAAGGTTATGATAAAAAGTATAAATAAAAATCAAACTTAAAACAACAAATCATACTTTTGGCTTTTTAGAATTCTAAAGTGTAAATCAGCTTTTTAAACTTCACTTGATAATAAAATACCTCTTAATTTATTAATTTTGTAGGTTAAAATAAAATACTAGGAATCAGAAAAAGAGTTTAATATATTAAAGAATTTATACAAAACTTACTTATATATCAATACTTTCTTAAGTTTTTTTACATTATTAAATTACTTTCCGATCATGCAGTTTTAAAGCTATATTCTATTTAATAATATAGATATATCAAATCGCTAAAAGTTTATTTCGGCAAAAAAAAAAATTAAACTTCGGAAGTTTATAAACAGGTATAAATTCATAAGTTTTTTTCTATTGCTGGTTTCATTAAATACTAAGTATTGCCAAAACAATTTTAAGAAAAAAATGAATTTTTTTGTTTTGAAGCAAATTGCATTATCTAAAAACATTTTCATTAATAAAATAAATGCTTTACACTTATAAAGTAAATGCTTCAAAAACTAACTCAGTTTCAATTTTATCTTACTTACTATTATCAACAAAAACTAAATACAAATATAATAACATTTGAGCTGTTGCTTTAAGAACTTACCACAATTTATGTCAATTCTTCAATAAAAACTAAATAAAACTTCTAATGCTGCAATCGAAACATATTAGATGCATGTTTAAATTTAGAGTTTTACTCTTTAGGCTTTTATTATTTTAAGTACTGTTGCTAGTAAATAGTTTTATAAACTTAAAAAAATAAAATTTTTACTGTTAAATTGCTTACATTTTTGAATAAAATTACGTTAATCTCAAATTACTTTAACTCATTATTATTTTGTTTAAAACTATAAAATTTGAAAAAACATGTTATGTTTGGAATTAAAACTAAATTACTGCTAAAACGTATGCTTATACTAACGTCTTGTTAAAAACTTAATTTATGACGAAAATAGTTTCTTAACTTTAAAACGTTTCACCTGTTCCAAATAGTTAACGAATTACAGCTATAGAGTTACAAACTAATTTAATGATTTGATTTCGATTAATCGAAGGTTCATTAGTTTAAATAATAGTTATATGTTAATCTATTTATACGGATATGCAACACAACAGTTTAATTTTTCATTGACTTTTTCAAAAATTGATAATTATAACTCTAAAATGAATAACAATTCAAAATATTTTTACAAATTGCAGAAAACTAACTATTTTATTGCAATTTTAATGTTACTAAGGTTACTACAAGCTCTAGTTTAATATATTTTTACACTGTTTAGTGTTTGTTCTAGAAAAAAATGTAAAAAAGACGTTACTCAAGTAAAACTGCATGCTTTTTTTTATAAGTTCGTGTATAATTTAAAAATTATGATAACATTAAACTTAAACATTAACTTTAACCTAGAGTAGAATTTTCCAGCTGTAAAAACAGCCTTAAATAAGAATCACGCGACTGACTTAATTTATCGACAAAATTGGTTATGATTTTAATTATTGTTTTTTCAATATTCCACAGCCCACGTACAAGTGTTTTTGAGTACTAAACTCTACTAAGTAATTCTATATGTTACAGCTTTTTAAAGGTTAAAATACTTGTATAAATTAAAGAAAAATTATTTAATTCTAAAATGTTGTCTAATTTTTAAAACAATTTATAATACTATACCCAAATACCAGCCTTAAAGAGCATCAAATTTAGAAATCAAAATTTTTATTTTTGATTTCTATATTTCTTTTTGTATTATAAAGCTTTAATCGCAATTTTCTTTTTCGCAAATTTTCTGTCAGCATAGTTTAGTTTTACTAAAGTCTTTTAATTGCTTAACTTTAAATGTTATATTGACAATAACAAATCTTTACACTAAGAATTTAAATTAAATTTTTTCAACATTTTTCTATTTAATTAAGATTACGAAACACTATTAAAACTTTTAACTAGTTTAAAGCAAGGTTTACTAAAGTTGAGCAGAGTTATCATACGAGTTCATATTCGTAAAAGTTGTTCAGAAACAAAGTTTTTCTACCTAGATTTAACAACAAGAGTAATCACATATTGCTAGCTTAAAAGTTAAGTAAACTAAGGACTGACCTACCATTATGTTTAAAAAATCCAAGTTATTTTGGAATGTTATAGGATGATTTTGAAATTATTTATTAAATAGTGATTATCAAGATCGTAGGTGATCATTGCTTCTTGTATATTTACTTTTGTTTACGGGTTAGTAATGAATGTCATCTATTACAAAAAAAAGTCATTTACATTAGTTTGACAAAAAATTGTTAGAAATTTGAATTCATCTGAAAAATGATAGGAATATTTCCGTGTTCGTACGAAAAATTGTTTAAGTTAAAAATTTATTACCATAACTTTAATTTTATTTTTTTACAATTTTGAACCAAATTATTTGCTGCTTATTTATAGTAAATAAATTTTATAATCAACGAATTAAAAATATATTTGTCAAAATAAAGTTTATATCTTCTGAATGTTTTAGTGGTTTTAAATTTTGTACGTAATTATTTAATTAATGATTTAATAATTAGTTATTAGCATTATTTTATAAATTAATCAAAATATAATAATTGAAAAATAATAGAAACATTTCTTTGTTCATACAAAAAAAAATTCGACTTAAACTTTTATTAAAAAACTTTAAGTTAAACTTTTTTACAGGAATTCACAAAACTATTTGCTGCTCAAAGGAAATATAATAAATAAATTTCATAAGAATTAAAATATATACTACTTTTATTAAAATAGAGTTAATATCATTTAATTTTCTTAGTGATTTCAAGTTTTGTATATATACATTTATTTAATGACTATTAATTAGTTATAATTTTTATTTTATAAATATAAAAATTTTGAATAAAACAATATCGTTTAAGCTTAGACTATTAGTTTGTTGTATCAAAGAATCTATTTTTATTCTGAGTTTACTTAGCTATTTATTTAATTTTAAAAATATATATTAAAGTAAATATTTACTTATTATTAATCATAATACTTCTATTTTTAAAACGATAGAATAAAAAACTTTACAGTTAAAGTTAAAGTTCAAAGACTGTAAGGCAATATAGAAAAATTCAAATCTAATTTTAAGCTTAATAAATCTATTGGATAAAACTAAAAAACTTTTAGAGTTAGCTTAACATTGTGCAGTATATATTCAGCCGTTTTATTCGCAAGGCCCATGTTACACAACCAAGCACACACTTTAGCTAGTTTTTCTTTTTGATTAAAAATAAGTAATACTTTGTTAAAATTACGTTGGTAACTATTTTAAAAACTATTAAACCTTTTTATTGATTATTTGTAAAGTCTAAAAAGTCATTCTACATTTCTTCAATTCAACATTTTCTTAACTTAACAAAGTATTACTTATTATGTTTGAACCTACTTGTTAGTTAATTTGAATGATTATTGTTTGTTATTGATAGTAATTTAATTGTGAAACTGTTTGATACAGCTAGAAATAAAAAAGGTATTCCAGCATTAACTTAAAACCTAAGAATTTTATATTTTGATAGCTTTATTCAAACACTTGTGGGTTTTATTATCAAAATGACGTCATGTCTTAAACACTTTAGAATACTAAAACAATATTTAAAGTTATTTCTTGCTTTTACTCTCAAAATAGCAACATTCTTATTTCATATATTTAATACGATTTATATCTACATGTTGTTCTAAGTTTTATCTGTCAAAGAGCATTTTACAAATGTACTAAATTAGATACAAACAATTTACAACTGGGATATCAAAAAAACTAATATGTTTAATGACTTTGTTTAAAATTTTTTAAACTGTATGTTCTATGATATATCTAAACCTTTTTAATGTTTAGTAACAAAATATTAAAATGCTACTAGTACATTTTTTATTTTACAACTGATGAAATTAAGCTTACATTATACAGCTTCTAAATAACAGTGCCAAAGACTATCAACGTTAAAAAAACTTATTATCATAAATAGAGTAAATTATTTAGACAAGAAAAAAGTAAAAAGATTACATAGCATTAAAAATAAGAACTAAGACATTTTTATAACTAAAAATAATTTATAATAACTATTAATGAATGTTTTGACTTAGAAAAATATTAGATTAGTATGAAATGTTTAGTTTAACTACAATTACAATAACTAGGTTACAAAACTTTACATGCAAAGTAAAATAAAATGTAAGTTAATATATCAAATTAAAGTAGAACAGTATCATACCGTTTTCAAATTTCATATGGAAACTTGAAAACAATTAAATAGGATATATGAATCCCAAAAAACGTATGTGAAGTTTTATATTGCTACATTACGTGGTGTTGTTTAATATAAAGCTGTTTAATTTTTGTGTTTTATAACTCTATATTCATTTCAACAAACTGTAGTAAAATGCAGTTTAATTTTTACAAAAATAAACATTTTATTATTTTTTTGTACTAATAATTTTCATAAGTAATCTAAATAAAAAGAGAAAACTTTTTAAACATTTTTTATGGTCAAAAGATTAAAATTTTACTTAAACTCTAATATTGCTTAAAATTTTAAATAAATTTATTACAGTAGTATCTTACTACTTTATAAAAAACTTTTATTAACTAATATGTTTGTTTAAATTAAAAAACAAAATCAAAACTAAGTTTAACTTTAGAGTTATTTGTTAAAAGTTGTTTAAATTTAGATTTTGCGATAAAAACATATTATATATAAAATTTTTTTGCCAACCATAATATTCTTAATTTAAATATGTACGGAACTATAGTATCTGTTATAAAAAAACTTTTTTAACTTTTGTACTATTATACTAGTTATAGCGAAAAAAGCTAAATGATAAATTTCTAGTAATGTTATTTTTTATAACATTTTATAGTTGTTTTAATATTTACTAATCACTTTGAACTGTAGTATTTGTAAATTTATCGGTAAGAAAAAGTTAAGTGTCGAAAAATAAATCTCAGTATTATTCTAATTAAGTATTATTCTTAGTATTAACTCACCTTAACATTTAACTATCAATTTTAATTAAGAACTAACTAATTTGACAATCCACCTGTTATCTATTAGAATAAAATAAAATTATTTTTAATGCTATTTTTCACAGCTTAAAAATTCAATGTATTGCAGAACTATGTAATAAAAACCTTTTTTGATCTGTTTTCTATTTAATTAAGTTAGTTTGCGTGTAAAGTTCGCATTTTTAACGTAGATACTACTTTTGTTAAAAGTTACTATAAAAAATAATGTTGAAAAATGTAAAATACCATTTTTTAAAGTTTAAACAAATTAGTACATCATATCCACTGAAAACAAAACTTATTTTGTCTTTATATAGTTCATTAGTAGTTTTATTTTACAACTACTTTATATAGACTAAAAAATTCTAATTACTTTTAAAAATTATAATAAACCAAAATATAAATTAACTATTGAAAATGTTGTTGAAAATATGTTTAGGCTGTTTAGTTCTAAAACTTAATGGCTGAATTCTATACTTGGTTACAATTTTGTTTTGTAAATTTTAAAACTTTTCAAAAACTAAATATAATTTAGTTATAGTCTTTAAAATGACATAAATGAGTAGCTGCTAGACAACCTAATAAAAATTTAATTATAGTTTAATAAAATTTTTGTCTAAAAATTCAACATATTTTAAAATCAATAATGATTCGGACTCCATTATTATTTCGCAAAGTAATTTGAATGCACAACTGTTGAATAGCTTACAAAATGCATAGTGGACTAGTTTAGGAGTTCGAACTATTACTCTCTAGAAAATATTTTTTTTTTTTCTAAAATAGAAATATTTTCTTTTGGTAAAATTTTATAATTATACTTTTAATTAATCTTATACTCAAAATTATATTTAGAAAAAAAGAAATTATGACTTTATAAAAACAATGTTAAAGCAAGATGAACTTAGATTCAGGCATATTTTTAAATTTTAATTTAATAAAAAATCAAAACTTGTAAAAAAAGAAACATACTAAATGACCAACGTAAAACACAAGACTTAGTGAAAAGCTATTTTATGGCAAGTTTGAAATGTAAGACTTAATGACAATAAACTAAATATCTAAAGAATAAGAGAAATTTAAAATTATTTTTTAGCTAATTAATAAAATATAAAAAGATTATTTTTTATTGCAAGTTACTTGAAAAACAATACCAAAGTTATTATGAATATTTGTTATTAAACTGTTAGATTTTACCTTGATTTATATTTTCTCTGAAGCAGTTCACGTAAAACCACAACTTATGTACTATTAACAATGCATTAATAAAAAAAATATTTTTTTTTACTTTCCTAAAATTATTTAGCTATAAAGATTATATCTAAGTGTTAAAACTTTCTGATGTAGCGTCAAAAACAATCAATTCAATAGAACGCAACAAGTATTCACACTGCCAGTAAAACTTCAAAAATAAGTAATAACCAAGTATTGTATTTAAAATTGAACGAAACGAAGCTTTTTACATGATAAAACTAAAATAAGCTAGCATCATTCAATAATAACTAGATAAATTTTTAAATCGAAAATAAGCACCTTATAAATTTAAATTAAACTTTTTTATAAATTTAGAGCTACAGTAAGTTTAACACCTAAATTTATTCCGAAAGTAAAACAGTTAGTAAATTGTAACGTGATATCACATTCATCTGTTATGATACTGCTAAAAAATGCCTTAAAAAATTTAAATTAACTGAACAGTGTTACGAATAAAAAACTAATGTAAGTATATATCAGGGTGGACAAACTGCGGCCAACGAGCCAAATGCGGCCCTTTGAGCGGCTTGCGACGTACTTTTTAGTTAAAAGCATACTTTTTAAAAGTTTTTAAAGTAAAAATATTTGCAATGAAAACCAACTACTTAGTTTTAAGTTTAATTAATACTTGTTACAGGTACTATTTTACTACTTATTTTATGAGAATTTTGTTTTTAAAGTAGTAGTTTTCCTTAAACAGTATACATATTTTTAAATAACTGCATCATTAAATAAATTCATTCTAAACATTTTTGAATTATCAGTTTAATACTATTTTTAGTAAATAAAAAAGTTTCTGTATACTCCATAAGAATTATAAAAAACAAAAAATACTAGAGTTTTAGATTTAGAACAATACTTCTAGAAAATATTTGATTAGTGATTAATAATTTTATATAAAATATTAAGTATTTTATGTAGTCATGTACAGTGTGATATAATTGATATTTTTATTATAAATTATTTCGTTTACATTTGTATAGTTAATATAATTGATATTGTAAGTTTAGCATTGAGTTAGTAGCAAAATTATTTACTTTTTTTATTATTATTATTATCAAGTTTTTTGTCCAACAAAGGACCTAGGCATTAAAACCTAGGCCACTTAAACTGAAAGACACTAAAAAGAAAAAAACAAATTACAGTGATTAAATAAACATAAACAGAAAACTTATACAAAGTACAAACTGAATAAATTACAACTTTCACAATTCAACGATTCCAAAGTCACCAATCTCCAATTATACGTTCCAAAGCAACAAATACCTGTAACAAGCATTTCTGTCAAATCTTCAGAACCTTTCTTCATCACGCAGAACACTGATCTGAGCTACTATTTGCCACTCGTTATGACGGCAAATTCAGTCAAAAATCACTTCAAAAATGTGGCAGCAACAGTTCACAAATCTAGCTTAGGAATCAACTGAGTATCCAATAATTTCAAAATCTAAAGCCCAAAGCACATTAACAACAGCCCTTCCGAAAAAATCAAAGTTGAAAAGTACCTAAAATCTATAAGGGGAAGGTGTAGCTTACAGATTAAACTACCAATAAACTACATACCACACACCAAATCAATGGCTAAAGAGATGAACAAAACTAATCACTTATAAATTTTACTGGTAAATATTTTATTTAAATCAAATCTTTTTAAGTTTAATCGAAAATCTTTAAAATTTTTGCACGATACTAGTTCATTTGGAAGTTTGTTCCACATTTTTACCGAACGATAGAAAAAAGATTCGTGCCAACCAACATAGTTGAAATGATATTTGCATGTATATTTTCTATTATTACCTCTGAGTGAATAATTATTTTCATAAGGTTTAAAGAAAGTTTGAGAATCAATAGTAGTTTCATTGTTAATCAGTTTAAAAAAAAGTAATTAGATCAAATTCAAGTCTTCTGTATTCTAAAGTTTTTGTATTAAGCTGTGTTAGTCTGTCTATGTAAGACGTATATGAAGTGTTGCACCGATTAAAGATTATTCTCGTAAATTTTCTTTGAATAGATTCTAGTTGGTTGATGTCTTTTATAGAATATGGAGACCATAAAGGTGTGTTGTATTCCATCTTAGGACGGATGTAAACTAGGTACAATTTTTTAAGAATTACCAAATCCGTAGATATAAAGCTTTTAAGAACTTGAAAAGATAAAATTGATGCAGTACGGTAAATATAGTTAATATGATGGTTCCATTTTAAATTATCTGAAATAAAAATTCCAAGGTCTTTGAATACCTCAGTTTTAGGTAAGATTGCATTGTTTATTTTAAAATCAAACGTTGGAATAGATGTACTTTTGTGAATATTCAAAACATGACATTTGCTGGGATTTAGGTTTAATCTCCTTTCTTTTAACCAATGGTAGATTTTATCTAAAGATTTTTGTAAAACTAAGTTAGATTGGCTAAATATTTTTGTGTCGTCTGCAAAAAGCTTAATGTTGCTATTAGAATCAACCTCTAAGGCTATATCATTTATATAGATTATAAATAACAGTGGACCTATAACCCCTCCTTGCGGAACTCCACTAAAAATTGGTAAGGATTCTGAGAACGTGTTACCGATAACTACTCTTTGTGTTCTTTCCTAAAGAAATTCTTTGAACCATTCAACTAGATTTCTATTAATTTTGTATTGAGATAAAGTTTTAATTAATTTAAAATTAGAGACAGAGTCAAACGCTTTCTGAATGTCTGTATAAATTACATTGATAGATTTATTGGTAAAAAAAGATACTAACCATGAATGAAGGCAATCCAATAATTGAATACATGAAGTTCGTTTAGGAAGAAAACCAAATTGTTTCGGAGAAATAAGATTATTTAAGAAAAGATGATTAAGTATTTTTAAGGAAATTATATGTTCAAAAGATCTGCAAAAGCTACTAGTTAGTGAAATTGGTCTATAGTTTAATGGATTATTTTTGTTTCCTTTTTTGAATATTGGTATAATATAAGATATTTTCCATTGCCTTGGTATGAAAGATGTCGCTAAAGAGCAATTAAAAATTAACGAGATTGGAAAAATGAGAGAGCTAATAGTTCGTTTTAAAAAATACGAAGGTATATTTTCTGCTGTTCTGAGTATTTTATCTTTTAAATGATTTACAGATTCAATTATTTCATTATTACTAATAAAAAAATCCTGCATTTCAGGACAACTCTTATCAATAAGTATAAAATGTTCATCTTCATAATCTTTACTAAATACTTTTTGGAATGAATTGTTAAAATAAGAGGCTTTATCAAAGTCGGAAATTAATGGTAAGTTATTTTCATCAAGTAAAAGAGGAAGAGAAGGTGATAGATTTAGCTTTGATTTTACAAAAGAATAAAATTTTTTTGAATTAGTATTTTGACAGAAGCTTTTTTCATATTGTATGTCGAATTTTTTTACAGCTTTTTCGTATGCTTTTGAAACTAGCTTGTATTTTTCAGTAATCTGCTGATCTAACTTGCATTTTTTGTATATTTTGCTTTTCTTTTTGTAGCTTTTTTAAATTAGAAGGATATATTTTACGTTTTCTATTTTTCTTCTTCAAGGGTACAAATTTTTTGATTGTAAGATTAATAATGTTAACAAATTTATCATAAAACTCCTGTAAATTCTCTGATTTATTATAAATAAATTTCCAATCTATACTAGACAAATATTCGTTGATACACTTAAAATCCGCTCTGGAAAAATCTGGGTAAAGTGTCACAGTAGCTGATTTCATGCTCTTTTTAACACTAATGCCAAAAGATATAAGGGAATGGTCATTAGTATTAGTTAAAGGTGAATCTACTGAATGAAATTTAATTCTATCCAACCCCATGCAATTACAAAGCACTAAATCAAGAATACCACCGTCTTTATGTGTAGGTGAATCAATAATTTGAGTTAAATAGTTTTCTGAACAAAACTTAATAAAATTTTTATTACATTCATTGAAAGTTGAGCTCGGAATACTCCAATCAACATTGGGAAAATTAAAATTACCAATAATATAGAAAGAAAATTTTTTTGGTGTGAAATGTTTAATAAGGTCAATCATGTTTGATACAATTTTTATAGATTTAGAAAGATTTGGAGGAATATAAATACATAGAAATCTTAACTTTAATCCGTTGAGAATAAAATCAAAGCATATAAATTCAAAACCGTCAAAAGCAATAATTTCACTTTTAACTTCAATAATTTTTAAATAATTTTAAACAAAGACAGCAACACCTCCCCCCCTGCTCAATCTATCATTGCGAATAATGTTATAACCAGATGGAAAAAAAATAGAATTGATAATGTTTGGATTTAACCAAGTTTCAGTAAAGAAAAATAAGTCTATGTTGTATGTGCATATATGAAACTCAACAAAACTTATTTTGTTTAAGATAGATCTAATATTTGTATAGGAAATTTTTATTATAAAATTTTTACTAGACTTTGACCTATTGAGAAAATTTGTGTTTAAGGCTTCAGTACACTTATTTTATAAAGAACTAACAGTACTATTATTAAGAAAAAAGTCACTACAATTACCATCAAAATTAACAGATTGACTGAATATATTTAAGTTTTTAACAAAGTTGTTACAACTAACACTAACCCCAGAGTTCCAGGGTGGTGTAACGAAAGGGCTGCTGTATTTTCTCAACTATGTTTCTTATTACATATTGTACTCTCAGATTTTTATCATCAGCCAGTTTTTGTTTTATTTTTAACTCTTCTCGCAATTTTTTAAAAGCCAATAGCTCTGAAACCGTTCTATCAGGATTAATATATATTGCGTTTTCTTTTCCATTCCTAATAACTTTTAAATTTCTCAACTTTAAAAGTCTCTGCTTAGCTTCCAAATTGTTGAGCTTAATTATAATTGGTCTGCATCTATTCTTGATAATTTTTCCAATTCTGTACAATGAGTTGAATTCAGATTTATTAATTTTATGTACTCCCAAAATTTCTTGAATAGTATTTAAATCTTTTTTTGAATTTTCAAGTGAGCTACTAGGATTTTCTGATTCTGGAATATTGAATACAATTACATTGAGTGCCTTTTTTTTCTTTTAGTTTTTCATCACTTTGAGCTTCTATTTTTTTGGTAACCAAACTCAATTTTGTACTTATATCTGTGAAAAACTCAGCTGGTTTGTTCAATCGAACTGTATCAGCGTAGGTCAGAAACTTTGTTTGGAACTTATCAAATTTTGTAGAAAATTCTTGTTTAAACTGTAGGAATGATGTCTGTAAGTCACTAATTTTTTGTTCGATTACAGTATATTTTTTGTCAAGGCTAAGACTTTTTTCACATGTGCATTCATCATTTTTCAAATCAACCAATCTTTGTTCTAGACTTAAGCTTTTCACAGTGTATTCATTTTTTAATTTGCAAATATAATTTTGGAGTGAACTAAACTCCATATCCTTTTGAGCTCCAAATGCTATAAGTCTCTCTTTCAATTGCTTTCCAATCTTGGAATTTTCAATCAGCATTTTAATTCCATTTTTATTTGACATTTTAAGTTTTTTACTTAACATAAACCTTATTCAAATAGAATAAAACAAAAATCAACAAATAAGGAAAATTTTTCTTCTAATTTATTTATTTTTAAACACATAAACACATATTTACACGAACAGTATTTAAACAGTTGTTTTATGAGTTGTTAGTTTGTTGTAAAATATCAAGTTTTTAATGCTGCCAAACACAGTGTGATATGTTTTAGTACATTATAGAAAAAAAACCGCTTAAAATACTTGGTTCATGGACTTGGTGCACAAAGAACCTTTTGGTTATCGAATCACACACCACTGATACCTTTTAATGTCTTTTCTAGGAATATACGTATACTTAAGTACTTTTATTTTTTATTAACTTTATTCGACTTGTATAAACAATCTAGATTATAAAATGAGTCGGTAAGCATGATGTCAGTTTTAGAACAAGTTCTAAACAGTTAAAAATTATTATGTTTTCAACTTCAACTAAATGTACTTTTATGAAAAGTGTTGTATAAAAAACTTTCACTTGAACAAGTTTAAAATACAGTAAAAAAGTAAATGTGTAACAAACAAATAATAGCTATAACTTTTTTGATTTTTAAGCATAACTAATATATCACCTCTAACCTTTTATTTTTCACATAAAAACTACAAAAGTGTCAGGATTAAAATGAGCAAAGTTAATACTTTTTAATTATTTAAGCAAATATGGTGATACTGTTGAAGTTATAGAAAAAAACGTATTTTGGTCTTATTTTTCTCGAAAAAAATTAAGACTGGTGAAAATCAGAATCGAAGTAAAAATAAGTTTATATTTACTTTTTATAGTATTTACATGTACAGCAAGAATAAAATTATAACAAGGAAAACTGTTTTGATTGGGTTGTAATTAAGTAAAAATCAAAGCTTAAAATGGTTTTGAATCAAAACATACCTTAAGTTTTTTTTAGTTTACTTAAATGTAAAATATTCTGACTCAAATTGTGATACATTTTTAATATTTAAGCAATCATTGTTACATTGTATATGTTATATAACAAAGTATTTCTGAAGTTGAAGCAGACTTATGTATAAAATGTTTAAATCAACAATTTAAATATGATATATAATTTTAAAATTATTTTAATGCAACTTTCTGGTTATACATATTAAAGAAATCGAGTAATTAAATGAAATAAGATATAATTTACATGTTTTATGAAATTGTACAATAAGTAGTTAGATTAATTTTAGACTGGTCCAAACCGGCACTTAAATGCCAAAGGTTTATTATCGCTTTAAGTTTCTACAAAAGTAAACTACAAACATTATTCTATCATTATTCTAATGTTACTTTATGCTATTAGTTTAAATCTTTGACGTTTAACTAGACTTTAGTCCCTCGACTATCTTGCATACCTGTTAATCTAGATCATGGTTAAGACTTGAATTACAAAAAAAAAATGTTTTCTTTTTTATTTTAACAAAGTATACTGTAATGAACATTTAAACATGAACATGAAAAATAATTTAAAGTTATCATAATTATTTATAAAGATTTACTTATTTAGTACTAATTAAAACTTGAGTTTTTTTTTGACTGTTGGGAATTTTTATTTTTTAACTTTATATATGTATAATCTCATTATGCTATTTTATTATACTTACAAAGGTCGTAATTCTTAGCCACCGGAACATGGATGTAAAAAGAAAAAAAAGATTGTACGTCTTAAATTTTAAAATTGTAAATAGTTTTAAACTATTGTTTATAAAATCGTTTCTGCATGTTTTGTTGACAAAATTTACCTAACAATAAAGATTTTTAATTAAATAACTTTTGTACTATTAGAAAGTTTGACGGTTTGAACTGGTTAGACCAGTATAAGTTTCTAACTTGACAATTTATTTAAATAAAGTCGAACTGAAATAGTCATTTTTTATTGTTATGAAGTTTGTAACATTTAAATGCTGTTATTTTTAATTGGACGATATTTCCTAAGCACACATGATAAACTTTATTTTAATTGAAAAAAAAAAAACATTTTCTAAAATTTTATTGAATTACAAAAAACAGTGTACATAATCATATCCGTTTGTATTGATAAGTATTTAATAAGTTATTCAACATTTAACTCTAACATATATCTTTTGTCAAGTTAAGAAATAAACTAAAAAGGATTATTTTAATATCATACTTTTTGAGGTTATTAAATTATAGGGTGACATAACAAATATTAAAATAACTAACTAATCTCAATTAACTAGTTAATTCGTATTATTCAAACAATACACTACAATCAACAAAAACTCAAAGAAACCATATAATTTAGTGTAAAAAATTCGCAACTTTTGTCATCAAAGCAACACATTCGTTAAAAATTGTTTTTTTGATTAAAATGTTATAGAATTCATAATTATGACTAGCTCTTAAAAATTAAATTTGCGAGTTTTACTACTATAAATATTTGAAAAATCAATTGTTTTCAAAAATTTTAAAACATTATATAACAATCAAAAGACTATCTAATAATTTATAAAATATATTTGTAGGCAAAAGTTAGTGACTAAAAAATTTAGAATTAAAAAAACCAGATAAACCATATTAAGAATTTTAATAAAAATTGTATTTAAAAAAAAAAGTGGAATTAAATAAAGTTATATAAATTTTAGTTTGAAGATGATTAAAAATAACTTATATGCATAAAAAATGTTATATCTACATGTACATTTATGTAAAATTAGTATAATTTTCCCGATCCTTTTACCTCGAATGAATTGATTTTTGTCTTTAAATTCTACAAAAAAAGTAAAAAAGTTTTACCTCAAGTATTTAAGTTATTTAAATAGTTTAAAGTTTTATTGAAATAGAGTGTCAGTTTAATTTAGGTAAGTTTTAAAATTCATAGTGACCTTAAAACCTGTAAATTGTTTAAGGAAACTAGTTTAACACATGAAATAACTCAAAAGGCACATAGCACTTTTATACATAAAATTTATTTGTTTTACAATCAATTCCACTCTATACATAAGTTCAATAAACAGCAAAATAATTTTTAAAAGAATAATTTAAAGATTTAAGTTGTTAAGACGTTAAAATGAAATCGATTCTATTGCTGCTTTTCACAGCTAAAAATGTTGATGTTCATTTGCTTCTATTAAAAATAATATTTTGCTTGAATTTTTTCCTAAAAAAAATCAACAAGTTTGTGGGTTATATTTACTACATCAATTATAAAAAAGTTTCACTATAGCTAATAGGTTTTTTAAAGGATATTAAATAATAGTTAATAGTATTCCAAAGTTTTAAAACAAATAAAATATTACAACAAATAAAATCACTAAAAGTAAAATGTTGTAAATCATTTTTTTTTTGTTTATAAGAAATTAATACTAAATAATAACCACATCAAAACTCTACTAACTATGAAAAAAAAAAAAAAAAAACAAAAGTTATATTAAATAATCAATAAAGTTTTGAATAAATTCATGCTTACGTTCAATTTAAAAAACTATTTTGTTTAAAGCCAATTGCACCAATATTGTATACTTGGCTGCTATTTTAGTTTTGTGAGTACAATATTTAACAAATATGTACAATATGCTTAATCTTTGTTTTTAAATCAAAAAAAAAATTATATAAACTATTTTTAACTCATTTAATATACTTTAAAATGTTGTCTATAAATATTTAGGTATTTTACAACTAATAAAAATTCAGCTTCTATATTATAACACCAAGGTAGTGTAATTAATAAAAATGTGTCCTAATTGACAAGTGGCCCGTTGTCATACCAAAATTGATCACTGAATAGCAAACATTGTATCATGTTTGATCATCATAAGACGTATAGAATTTGATAATTGGACTTTTTCGGTGGTGAGTGACTGATAAGTCCTAATAAGGACGAAAACGGTCTAAGTCTACAGAAATCTTGTGGTCTGATGATCGAGTTGGTATGAACAAACCTTAGATTAAAGATTAGTGAAAGAAAAAGCTTCTCACTATTTTTAAAACTAACAGTTAAACAAGAAAAATAAAAGTACAAACTTTAATAATTTTATATTAGTTTGTAATTTCAAAGTTTATTTGTTTTGGTAGAACATTTTTGTGAACTGTATAGTTTAATTACTTAAAGTTTACTTTTACTTTAACTGTACAACATTATTCTTATTTATTACACGTATAATTAAATGAGTTTAAAAGCAGTGTAACCTTTCATTAACTTTTTAATTGACAAACTAATTTCTTTTATGTTATTAAGTCTTTATTTAGATACATCAATAAGTATTTTTATTAGTGATATAGCGTATTTTGATGCTTTCAAAATTATTTTAATACTTCCATAACAAGCTACTTAAACTAATCGAATTGTTGAACTCTAATATACTTTTTGTCAGTATGACGTCATTAAATTTATAAACAAATTCTTGCTTCGAGTTCAATTATATTATGAGATTTTGTTACAAATGTTTAGAAATGGTACATGCAGTGGATTTTTTACAGCTTTAACCGGCTGATTTGTGTCATAATGATTTAATTTTTCTACGTTTAGTAAAATAATTTTATATTAATGAAAACTTTTTTTAAATTTTTCTTTAACAGGAACTGATCAAAACTTTAAAAATTATTTAAAAATACTGATAAAAGTGTTATTTAATAAACAAACATAAAAAAATAATTAACAACTAGTTTACATCCAAAATCTCAGAGTGTAAAACTAATTAATATAAAATTTAAAATATGTATTATACAAAAAAAAATTTACTGAGTATAAGTAAGTACAATATTTAAGTTTCCAATCATTTTTCATTTTTTAAATAAATATAAAGTTTTGATATTTTCCAATTAAATTTTATACTACTCGATTAAAAAAAAATAGATTTAAATGCTTTTTAATTTAAACCAATTGATTTTGGTAAAATTTAAATAAACTAGCATCAAACTTTATTAAGATAACTTTATTTATGTTATAGGTTAGTTAATATTTATTTTTATTTATTTCTTTTAGAGATATCTTTATTTTAGAAATGTTTACATTATTTGTCTTTAGTTCACAAGACATATTATCTAGTTTTTTTAAAGAAGAACTCAAAGTCTTACATTGGTTCTTTGGCAACATTCAACTAATTTCAATAAAATAAAACAATATAAAAGTTTATTATTTTTATATTCTCAAGTTTAAGAACTAAATTTTTAAAAATATTGTGCTAAAACGATACTTTTTATTTTATTTGATAATTTAAGTTAAACAGTAAAAACAACTTCACATTTGAAAAGTTTAATAAGTTATTGTAAAATATTTTGAGAATTTTACAGATGTGATTTTTACAATAACTAAACGTAACTTTTATAAATCAAAATATGAAAATAAGTACTGTAAAATTTATGCTTTTAAGAAACGAAAAATAAAAAATAATAACAATGATATTAATAACAAGAAATTTTCTTTTATTTTAAAAAAATATTTTTTTTTTGAATACTTGTCTAAGTCTAAAACTTTATTAAAAGAAAGCAAGAAACATTTGCAAACATAAAAAGGAGACTTTTTTCTTTGATTTCCTCAATAAAAAAGGTTTAAAAAATTAATTTTGCTTGAATCATTTATCTTAGCTTACTATTTACATTTCATCTTTTCTGCTTTTCAACTCAACTTTTGATTTTTAATTGTTTTGGACTATAAAATCTTTTCTTTTCTCGTACTTAAAATTTAAAGTATTTTTAACGTTGTTTGCTTAAAGTATACATGTTACATTAGTACACTCCAACATTTTATTGTTATCGAAATCTTATAAGGTAAGGGCATATTTAAATAAATAAGAAAAAAAATTGTTTCCAAAAGGTTTTTTTTATTAGCAATGTGTTAAAAAAAATGCATAGCAAAGCTTAGTTTTTCTTATATTTACTGTTATTGTTTAATAGAAAGTCATTGTCAAAGTAATTAAATATACATATATACCTAAAAAGTCCTAGCTCTGATAGATAAGAAAATACTATATACTTATTATTAATAACTTTATGTATATTTTTTGTGCTTTAACGTTTCTAAAAACAAAATTATCTTTTAAGTTTAACTCAGCTAGTCTTAAAATGATTTATTTCAAAATAGTTTAGAGTTTCTGGCCAAATTTGTTTTTATAGCCGTTTGTGATACTTGTTCTGGACTTTAACTTAACTTAATAAACTTTTTTCTTATCACCAAATAAAAATATTTTGTGTAAAATTATGTAGAATTTATAGCAGTTTATAGTTTTTTTTTACTTTTTTTACTTCCTTTTTTTTTTTGTTTTTTTTTTGTTTAGTTTTTATTTATTTCAAAATTAC
Source organism: Thalia democratica (assembly GCF_965202585.1). Classification (NCBI taxonomy): domain Eukaryota; kingdom Metazoa; phylum Chordata; class Thaliacea; order Salpida; family Salpidae; genus Thalia; species Thalia democratica. Next base: position 101,683,068 of record NC_139166.1, on the reverse strand, counting down.
GTAGTATAAACTTAAGTTTTCAACGCAAATTGATCGTTGAGATATCATATAACTACAAAATCATTAGTTGTAAGTAAGTTTAAAAAATAACAGCTGTTTTTTTTAATTAATAAACGAAAACTTATCTAAATATAACCGAGTTTGATGTATTAACTTTTATTATTAAATAATATACGTAAGAAACGAAACTTTCTTAATTTATTAAGTTTTACAAACATTGTTTGTATAAGAATTGTAACCTACTTTTGAAGAAAATATACGACTTTTTTACGTAGTTTTTAATAATTTATCTAAAAGATTTTTCTAATCAAATTTATTGTTTATATAAAATTTTCACAAGTTCAGTAAAACACAAATATCATGATACAACTTAAATATGTTAAAGATGTTAATAAACTTAAATTACGTTTTTTAAATTAGTAAATAAAACTTGAATAATCTTTGTTGTTTCCAACTTTTATGACAGGTACAGAACTTTAAAGTAAAACATTTAGTATGTTTTAATAGAATCTAGATAATACTCTAGAAACTAAAAAAATAGGTTTGGCAGTTTATTTAACAAAACAAAAATAGGTCTACAAATTAACAGGTCTACAAATTTAAACTATAAACTGAAGATAAAAATATATTTTGCAAAAAAAAATTAAAACAGCAATGAAACTTTAGAACTTGAATTTAAATAAATTTTTTTTTTTTTGCTAACAACTATTATACTTTTTCAGTCTGAGATAGGAAAACTACAGTCTGCGGGCAAAACAATAAGTCATTTATACTTTTATAAAAATAAGCTTAGCGATTTGACGTCCAATGTGCAGTAGTCGAAATAAAACCTAAAACCATCAGTTTTAGTACTCTTTTTACTATTATAAACATTATAAGGTGGTATAAACATTTTTAATGTTTTTTTACAATGTTTTAAAAATTAATAAAGTCTATTTTTTTTGGAAAATTATATAAATTTTTAGAGCTTAATGTTAACCGTATGTTAAAATAAAATATTAACATTTATTTACATTTAAAAAACTGTTTCGTACAGCTGAAATATTGAGCTTCAAATTTTTGACAAATTATTAAAATTTTCATGCTTTTAATATTATAATAATAATTAAAAACTAGTGGGTTTATTTAGCTGACGTCAGTAATAATTACTTTTTTATTATTTTCTTATTAAATTTTTGTTATGCGTTTGAAACGTTAAAAATGTTTGGAAGTTTTCTTCTCTCACCTAATTTTACACTAATAGTCTCAAAATTTATTTAATTTTCAAAAAATAAGTTTTGATACTGTCGATAACAACTTCTTTTGATTCATACATAACTTGATTGGTTCAAAACGATTATAATTTAACGAGAAATCTTGATAAAAGTATATTTATTTTCATTAATATTTAATAATTTATATTTTTAATTAAGTTGATTATTTGCGTATATTATTTGAAAACGATTAATTATTCATTACGCAAAAAAATATATATTTACGGTTATCAGAAGGATCTTAATTATTAATTGCAAAACAGCTTTGAAGAATATTAGCAATTTTACAAATCATTAAATACGTTAGAGCTTAACTTTTTTATGTTATTGATATTGTTAATTTTAGTTCTTAAACTTTACTTTTACTTACTACATAAAAAAATACTTAAATACCTAGCAGTTTATATTATTATAATAAGTAACTGTCATTTAGTTTAAGTTAAGTTTAAAGATTAATATAAACGACAAGTTAATTTTAAAAAAACTTTTATGGTTTTTAGTTGTAACTCTTAAAATGAAGCTTAAAATATCATCTAAAACTGTTATTAAAACTACTCATTATTTCACTATTTATACATAAATAGTATATCAAGATAACTTAACAACTAATATTTATATCAAAAACACTTATACAACAACCATACATTGTTAATGACAAAATATTTTACATGCTAACATTTTTAAATAACAGTTCAATTTCTATAGGGTGCAGTTATATTGAAGTTTATATCGTTTTTGTATTTACTTTCTCTTAAGCCTTCGTTACTAAATATAACTAATCAGTTTTTAAAACAGTCTTTATAAATGTGTGTTATGCTAGAGTTCTAGTACTTTAGCTGCTTATTTTTCACAGAATATTTTTTTTCTTATTAGCTATAAGTAAGATAGAAAAGCATTTAATTATATGTGCAATTTTATTGAAATTCGAAGCAAGTAGTTGAAGAGCAATTACTATTTACAAACAAGTTTTTAACTAACACTATACTTACAGAGGAGCCGATCATTCATTTCTACCCCTGTATTTTTTTTAATCAAATAATTTGTAGCCAACTATTTTCGAATCCAATAAATACTTTCCCGATCATATTTGACCCGATCACTTATAACCCGATAACTTCTTTAAAATTTCTATGGTTAGTGTTTTATCTAATTTTTTTACTTTATTAATATAATAAAAGTAATTTATCTAAATCTAAAACATAGCAAAGCCTAAATTTTCGTCTACTTTCATTTTTAATGTTTAATATAATTTTGATGTACAATATTTGGTTAAAAAACTTTTAAACTATATACTAATTGTGTCAGAACCACTAATAGTTTAAAAACTAAAGAATTTTCAAAACATTAAAAAAATATTATTTACACAAACTTGCTCCTAATCACATTATAAAATGGTTCAAAAAATAAAAACTTCCTATTATGACCGAAAAAAATACGAACTTGTAGGAAAAATAGATTATTTAAAAAACAATAGTTGATATAAAACATTTAACAGAGTGACGTCATAACATCCTAAGACAAAAACTTGTTTACTTTCAAAATTTATTTAGTTTTCCTTTCGATCTAATTACATTTCAGTCTAAATTAATTTATTTTATACAGCCTAAACCGGCTGATATTTCACGTACTTAATATTTAATTTTTGTCCGAAAGTAAGTAGTGTAAAGCATTTAAAAATAAGTTTGTTTTCTTTTTCTGAACTGCCCATTTTTAATTGGAAATAAGTTTAAGTAAAATTTTAAAAGACTATGAACATATAATTTTTATTATAATACTTTACAATTGTTACTAATTTAACGTTTACAAAATATATGTAGCACCATAAATAAAAATGGTAACTTTTACACTTTAAACCAGTTGATAGGTTTTTGTAGATAAAATTAATAAAATTTGTTTAAGCTCACAATATAAGTAGATAAGATTCTTTCATTGAATCTTAATAATGTAAATAACATACTGTTATCAGTTTTAACATAAAGTTAGGTTTACTACTTTATCTACAAGAAATATACAAACGAATACAGGCTGTCGTTATTTTAATTTATGCTTAATTATAGTTAAATAAAGCTCGTCTTCATAGTACTTTAAATTTACATTAAAACGATACTTTTAATATTTTGGTAGTCTTTTACTTCATTTTCTCATAAAAAATATTTAACAAATGTATAAAATTTATGAATTTTTAAGTATTTTATTAGGCAGACCAAAAGTTATTCAAATGACTTTAAAAAGTAATTGAACACAAATAAATAAAAAGTAGGTGTTAAGAGCTGTCTTTACAGCTCACAAGTTTAAGTTTTCGTGAAACATAACTTGTTGTTAAATAAACTTTATTTACTTATTTCTAATTATTCAAAACTTAAATTGTAGTTTAAATTTTAGTTTTTTTAACTAATAGATACTATTTACCAAAATTTGTATTTTCTCTGACACAGATAAATAATGCCACAACTTCTATTCCATAAGTAATTAAAAAGTTTTAAATGTTACTAAGCCATTCTGTTTTAATGTCGTTTTAAACTTTTAGTGAAAAACAACTTTATATATTTCAACACTTTCTACTGTAGTATGAATAATTAGAAATAAATTTAGGATTTCTAGAAACTAATATTTACAGTATTAAAAACCTGATAATATAAGTACAAAAGATAAGGCCAACATCATTGAATACATTTTTAACTAAAGACTTTTTACATGACATTGTCAAAAAAATAACGTAGTTTCTTACACTAGATAAATTCGAAATACTAATTGCAATCACTTTTATAAGCAACTAATAATAACTTAGACGTTCTATTTGAACCATCATTCAGTAAGAATAAGAATAACTAAACTTTTCTGTTACCCAGACGAAATAAAGTTCTTATAACTTTGATATCTGTTTTTAAGGTCATTTTCTAGCTGGTTGTGTATTACAAAGCTGTTTGATACAGTTGAAAATTAGACCGAAATGAATTTACTAATTGAGTGGAAACCTGTTAAGCATTTATATTTAAACCTTTAACTTATGTTCGTAGTTTTTATTTTGATGACATTACAGCTCTAAAATTTTCATTTTTATTTTTTATAATACTTTATATTTTCTAAGTATAAATTAAAAAACTGCCGTTATTTAGCTATACCTAACTTTAATAATTATAAAATGGTGTATAAATTCTAAGAGGGATTATTTAAAACTGACACGGCTGAAACTTTTATTTATAAAAAATTATTGTTTATTTGAATAATTTAATTTTGAATTTTAATTTTCAAGAGAGGCAAGGATTGCATGATATCGTCAAACATAACTTTTTTTTATGTGTACTGTAATATAAAAAAAGAAATTAAATTTTTTTCTTGATTAAACTTTAGATTGTTACTAAAACAAGTATGCAAAGAACCAAAAGTATTATTGTATGGATCGTTTCAGATTAGAAAATTATCTGAAGTTAAAAAGTTCAAATTAAAAAGTAGCAGACTAAAAACACAAATTGCTTTTACTCAAGACTACAGTCAACGTAGTTTTTCATTTTGAATAAGAATGATTTTTTTATTTTTAACATTCTTTATATTTTAGATTATTTTATTTAAGATACGTCATAAAAACAATTAAAAAAAAACAATATCAAATACTATAAAACAGACTTTTTTTTATAAAACAGATAACATTATTTCAAAACATTAACACGAAGAAAGTTTAGTCGACAAATATAAAGTAAAGTGTTTTTAGCTAAAGTATTTTTTTTAAGCTTATCAGATTTTTTGCGCATTACTCAAAACAAGCTTTTTCTAAGTAACAAAATAGTTTGTTTCATTTTTTTTAAATTATAGTTTTATCATACCATTTTTGTTGCAAGTAAACTAAAAAGTTTAAATAGTAAGACTGAATTTCTTATTCACAAACCTGCTCCTATTCTTAATATAAAAAATGACAAGGTGTAAAAAGAATAAAATATATTTAGTATATAAAACTTCTGAAATATTTTCTTATTTAAAGCTTTAACATTTTTAGGATTTGACAAAATCTAAAAAAATCATTTATTTCCCTTAAATAAATAATTGAAGTAAGTTATTTAACATGTGGTCGAAGCTCAAGTTGATAGTAACTTTGAAAAGTTATTTTTCATTTTCATAATTATAAATTAAAGGTGACTTTTGTTTAAACTGAAGCCGTTTTATTATTGCTGAAAGTCTAAAACTAAAAGTCTTGTAACTATCTTATAAGAGCAAGATATAAAGTATTAAATTAGAAGTTTATATATTGTTGTTTTATTTGAATACGTCAGTACTTAGCTATTTTTTACGTTCACAACAATGGACATATTATTTGTAAAAAACCCTAGTTTTGTAACTTAATAATAGTTTTTTAATTTTTCTTATAATTTATTATAATTTTAAATTAATTTAAATTATAAAAAAATGAGCAGTCTAAAATCTAGATATTCTTGTAAATCATTTATTTAAGCAATAATGAGTTTTCCTGCTTTTTTAAGTATAGGATAGAATTATTTTTGAACTTGGCTACCGTGTATTTGTACATTGTAGTAAAACAACTTAAATTAAAATCAAATTTTTAAGTAAAATGTTTTTTTAATTATTAAATAAAATTGATACCACTAGTTTTACCTTACATAAATAATGCTTTTTAATATATTACGAATTATAAATAAAATTACTTCATAAAACGCTTAAATAAATGTAACTAGGTTGAAGAAAAGAAAAGAAAATGTAATATTTACATTACAACACTTTTTATCTGCGCATAACAAGGTTTTGAATGCTCTTAAGGTCAGTTAAAAATTAATATTCATTTATTCTACTAAGCTTTACTATAACTTGTACAAACATTTATATAATACTATTTGTTTTGTTTACACTTTCTAAGCAACGTTAGTTAAAATTTTGTTGTATGTTGTTGTTAAGAAATAAAACGTGAAGCAGTTTAATACAGCTAAAAATTAATATAAATGAGATAAAGCTAGAAGTTTTAAATGTTGTAAGTTTCTATACTAAATAAAATAATTAAAAGTTAGTTATTTTTTTTTAAAGACGTCACATCTAATATATAAATATTTTCAATGTAAAATAATATAAGTGTTTATTATCAGTAGAAGTCTTATTTTTACTTATAAATTAATAATACTGAACATAAATTTATTATTTTATAAATTATAATTATTTGCTTACAAATTTATTGTTATTGGAACTTTAATTTTACATTAGTCTTTAATCTAAATAATCAGTAGTTAAAATGATTTTATTTTATTGCAAAAATGTATGAATACGACAAGTTTTATTAAAAAACTTTATTTAAAAGAATTAACAAGTTGTAAACTAAACTTTAAAATTTTCAAACTTATAAACTTTAAACTTTTAAAAATTTACATTTAATTTTTAACAAATTAAAGACGAAGTTTTTAAGTATAAAGTGATTAAAAAAAGATTGTCAATCCGAAGTTTAAATTTCAGTATAAACAATAATATGTTGTTTATGGTCTTTTTGATATCGAACTTTTATCAATTTGTTTCATATATATAAAAGTAAAGCATTTATCTGTTATTAGTTCCCGACTTTAAATTAGTAAGCTATTATTTTTAACCTAACTTGGTAATTGTTGTGTTAACTATAAGAACCTTATTTTTAAAATTGTGATTTAAACTAAATTAATTTTTTTTATACACATACAAATTTTTTTTTTTTTTTTGGATGTTATATCTGTTTACTAACAGACAAGCTTACCTTTTGTATAAATTAGTCCTAGCTTGGAAACAAAAATCGTGAGGCTTGCAAACAAAAATTTGGCACAATATTTTCAAAGCTTTTTAGCTTCAGACAATTAAAGATAATTCGCACATATTGTAATTAATATCTGAAGACTCTCTAAATATTTTTTAAATTTAACTTATTAACGAAATATTAAACTAAAACTTCTGTTCAATATTAGTTTTTTTATTTTTATGCATTACATTGTTTATAAAACAAGTAGTTGGGAATATTGAATATGCTTTTGTAATGTCTAATGGTTTATATAAAGTTTTGTCCGATTTTTCTAGTGATGAATATATTTTAAGTAACAAATTTAAGTTTGAAATATTTCTAAATTAAGTTTATATTATATTTTTGTCCATAATTCTATAGTAGATATAAACTATACAGAAATCATAGGCTTATATTTACATAGAGTTGCCACGCACTAAAGCTTGTTTGAATTTTATAAAGGTTTTAAAAGTTTCAGGCTTAGTCATATTTATTTGGAAAATTTTTGAAAACCCAGGCTAATTACCTTTGCTTTTAAATAAAACTCTGATTACTTTTATTAATTTTTAAATTTTAAGAAACTAATCTTTAAAATTAACTATTTTCAACCTATTTTGTTCTGTTGTTAATTGTTGTATTTATTGTTTTGTTTTTTTAACATTGTCATGTACAACTTATTTAAGACATGAAAAATTTTGCACATTGTTTCATTATAAAGCTAGTTTAACTTTTTATTTTTATTTTTAGAAATTTAGTATTATTTTTATTCGATGCCATACTTAAGATGTATATGTAGTTTGTTTAATTTGTTTAATTTTAAACAAGTAAATAAATAGCTTTGATAAATTTGATTACTAATTTTGGTTTGTATATACTTTTTTAAGTTTTTGTAGCTATAACAACGACCAAAGGTAAAGAAATAAATATATTATTTCTTCATTACTCGGAAATTTTAGCTGCTTAATTTCTTACTCAGGCAAAAATATATTTAATATATTTTGCTTTAAACATTTTGAAAAACACAGTTCAATATCAAATTACTATAAATAATTAAGTTTGTGTTTATGCCATAAGAAATGAGAAGTGATTAACGTAAAACGAAGCAACTGATCAAAGAACTCACGAAGAAAATTGACGGTAAAAAAACGAAGAAGTTGACGAAGACCATTGGCGGTAAAAAAACGAAGAAGTAGACGAGAAATTGACGAATACACTGACATTCAGTTTATTGCATAAAAAATTGAAAAAACAATATTTATGTTTTGTTATAAGTTTTTTGATATTTTTAAATACGTAACTTTAAATAACATTCAATTTTGAAAGGAACATATAAATTGATTTTATTTAATAAGATTTAAATTCATCAAACTATTATTTTCTTTGCAGAATAACTTTCATTTGAATTAGTTATTTACAGTATCATTTCTTCATATTTTGTTTCATTTTATACATCATTTTAGTTATTCTAATTATCCAAAAAACACTTGACCAAAAAATCTGGTTATTTACTTAAAAAAGTATGTATGAGTTTCATGACATGTAAGAATCATTACAATAGAATTAAATCAATATGTTTTTTTATTTTTATTACTTTATTTAAATGCAAACAAACTTTTAAACCTTGTTTAAAAGTGTAAATTTATTTAGATAGAATATTTCTGCATTCCAGCTAATATAGTTCAAGCAGCATTAAATCGTCTTTATAACTTTTACTTTTTGATCATCAAGCTTCTGAAAAAAGAAGTCAAATACTTTTAGTTAAAAAGCATAATCGTTATACTAAAAAAGTTAAGACAACAATTTATATTTATAAGTTAAGTTACTAAAAATTTACTAAATGATGTAATGGTTATTAATGATTATTAAATAAATATGTTTTTAAAATACTGTTGGTCATTAGTTCTAGACAAAAAATAGACTTAATTTAGAATTATAAACGCTTAGCAAATTTATTAGTACTACTAGTTAAAGTTATTTTAAACAAGATTTAAAACCTTTCGGTAATTTATTTTATGTTTACAGTCCTGTCATTTATATTTAAATACACATAAGGTAAATAAAAAAAAATGACATGTAAATTAATATTGTTTAAAGTTAGGCAAAATCGGAACAAACTACACTTTTACAATTTAATATTAAGGAGGATATTTCTAACATATTTTAAGTGACTTTAGGTTAGATTGTTTTTATCTAAATTGTTAAATTGTTCTTATACCACACCTCTGACGTCATTAACCTAAAGCAACAATTCTGTACGTTTTTCATAGAATTAAAACTAAGCAGTGTTTCAACTAATCTAATTCGTCGGGTGTGCAAAAATGTTGAGCTGTGTAGTACAGCTTTGTTATTTAAAATACATTCATCTATAATGTCAAAGTTAAATTTATTTAAAACTAAATATTTTTATCAAAAGTTTACAAAACCTGTAGTTACACGCTTTAGAAACAATTAAAGTAACAAATTAAATGTAGTTTTTATTTAATTTGACATGCATTATGTAAATAAAACTTTTGTTACTGACGTAAATTTTAAAATTACTAACTCAAATAACAAAAATAAAATCCTTTTGAATTACATTCGTTCAAAAAAAAACATGTTGACATTTTTCAGCGGTTAAAAAGCAGTTTAAAAAAAAAATTGTTTTATAATCTACTTATATTTGTTTAGTGTTGAAATTGAAGTTTTTTTGTGTATTCGTATGGCTTTTTAAAAAGTAAAAATATATATAATTTCAACTCTTTTTAGTTAACTGTATAATATTGTATCATAGCTTGTTGAATATTTTTTTCAAGCTTACTCATATCTGATATAGACGACAACAACTAAAATAATGCATACCGAAATTTTTAATAGTACTTACATGTACAACTAGGAAAATTTTCAAAAAAAAAAAAAAAATCATCTACTCTTTGTTTAAAACAAGTAAAATTTAAAAACTTGAAATGGTTTCAAATTTTTTTTTAGCCAATTGTTAACTTATTGGTGTTAACATTTATTAAGTGACTAAAAATTCTATAATTTTTTTTAAAGCAAATATTGTTATAAAGAAGTAGTTAGTTATACAAAAAAGCGCTCTTTTGAAATAGTGCTCAGAGAAGGTAATCTAAGTTTTAAGCGACTGCGAATAGGCGTTTAAGTGATACATGTTTAGACAGTGTAAAAATGTATAACTACAAAACATTTTTCTGCTCTATTAAGCGTTGACAATATATTAAACTGCTACTTTATTGTTGTCCTGAATACCTAAAAATAAGGTTTTTTTTTTCAAATTCCAAGTTTAAGAGTTTAAAATATTCTTACTACACTTAGAACATTTTGCTTAAAAAATTTTGATATGTGCCATTAAGAAAAATATATTTAAATAAACAAGTATAAAAAACTAAAATTAGTGGCGTCTTTTTTCAAAACCAAACTTATGCGTTTAACTTTGTATTTAAAACTTTTCATCATAAAATTTTTACTCGATTTTACTAAAATATTAAGTAAAATATAAAATGTAATTTTAACGATACAGAAAATAGAGTATATTTTAATAAGGTAACATTCAGTTTATGAATGATACTTGATTTGCATTTTTATGTGATCGAAAACAAAATACGTAGTTTTGATGTATTATGTTAGCAGGGCTTTAAATACTCAACTTTTCTTCGCTTGAAAAATTTAATTAGATAAAATAAATACATTTAAGTTTTTAATTTTAAATTATCCTTTATTAAAAGAAAAAAAGTTGTATAGAAAAAAACAGTGCAACAATGTAATTGAATTTCGGTAAAACATTAGCATTTTATTAGTAAAACATAATTGATAAAAGAAGATATATAAGTTACCGTTTGAGGGTATGGGTTAAGGGTAACAGTGATAGTATGAAAAAAAAAAAAAACATTTAATTACTGCAAAAATGTCTCCGTTCAAAATTGTCAGCCTGTGCGAAAGTGTCTTCGTGCAAAAATATATTCGTGCAATTTAGTCCCCTCGTGCATTTTTTTCCGCTTGTGCAAGTTTGGCAACTATCCAAACAATTATAGCTTATATATATTTATACTTAATTAAAAGTTAACTAAAGACATGCAAAGAACTAGTGTTGTACTTATTTATCAGTTTAAAATATGTTAAGAAAGTAGTAAATACGCCCAATATAAATTTTTGAAAATTATATTAGATGTTCATGAGTCTAAGTAAAAGCAATTTAATAAACAACAATAGAGGTTGTTGCTAATTAATATTTTTCTCTTATAAAATTTTTATTTTTAAAACTTGGTTTACGACAACAAAATGCATTTGACTCCTGATCCAAGCTAAAAAAAGTCTTATATATGTCATAGGCAGATATCACAACCTAAAACTTTGAATAAGTTGTCAAATATTTTAGATAATTCTTCTACACTCGCGTTTGAAATTTTAACGAGTACCAACTCGTAAATATTTTTTTGTAAATAAAGCGCTCAAATTATTTATTCTAAAGACCTGCGGCACGAAAAAACATCTGGTTATCGATTCGGGCTTAAATACATTTTAACGTCTTGCCAAGGACAAAATAAAGTTATTCAAATTGAGTTAAATAAATTATATACCGCTAAAAACATAAGATAAGCTTTAAAAGTATTAAATTTTTTCATGCGAATAGTTTTTCTAAAATATATAAAATACACTAAAATACACTTTAAAAAATTTTGTTTAATGACAGTATAAAAACAAATTCTCGTTATTAATTTAAAGTACATTGCCTTTAAAATATTTCAAATGTTTTGAATGTTTAGCATATTGATTTCAGGAAAACTAAATAAGATATTTAAAATTAACAACTGTATTTATCATTTTGCACAGGCTAGTGTTAAAGCATACTAATCGATTTCGCTAAAGCTAACATCATAAAAAATTAAACAAACAAAAAATGATGAACATTATGGTATCGTTAAATGTCAAGAAGCAGTGAACAAAAAACAATTTATAAAAACTTTAAAGAAAATGCAATTTATTTTAAGCTACAACCAATATTTTGCTTAAGTGACGTCGGTAACTTACGAACATAAACTTTAACGTGTAGCTAATGGTGATCAAAATATTTTACACTTAACTGGCAGTTTGTTATTGCTATGTGTGTTTGTAAGTGACTATAAAGTGACTAAAAGTAAAAAAATAATACTTTATTATAAAATATGTATACAAGTTTTTTTTTTTAATTCGATATGTACTAACTTTAATTTTAATTTTGTTTAACTAACAAATCTATAATACATCCTAATTCAGTTTCTGTTCGATTTGTGTAAAAAATTTACATAGAATGATTATATGATTACAATAGTTTAGTAAATAAAAAAATTTAAATATATTTTTATAATTTTAGTTCCAATTAAAGCTTTCATAAAATTTTCACCTTACAATAAACAACAAATAGTTTTTATTATATTTCAGAATTTTTAATAATTTATGTTAGTTTCAAAGCACACTATTCAAAATGAATACAATTCTTTTAATATAATAAACTATTACTTAATATTAAATTAACCAAAAAAAAAGAAAATAAGTGTTGATAAACTGTAAAAAAGCACATTTGTTTTGACTTTATTAAAGAAATAAAGTATTTTAACTGTAACAAAATTAAGTGTAATATATATAACGTTACAAATTGTTTTCTAGATATATTTATCATATTATTAGTAATGCTTTTTATAGTAGGAATCAATTATTTGCTATAACATTTTCCGTTTCACATGAATTTGCAAATTAAGTTAGGATTACAAAGAGCTATGCTAACTTTTTTGTGATGTAGTTATAGTATTCAAACTAATATGGTGATATTATTGAGTTATATAAAATGGTTTACTTATTTATCTTTACTAAACGTTATTAAAATTTAGCAATCCAGCATCGAAGTGATAATAAGTTTAGACTTACTTTTTATAGTGTTTACATAAATATATATAAAAATTTTCTAAGAGTGAGAATTTTTCTGCTCTTGGTTTAACATATTGAAAATCTAAAGCTTAAAATGGTTTCATGTTTTCTTTATTTCACTAAAATATCAACTTTTTGATGTTAGAACTTCTTAAAAGTCTTAAACTTCAAATAAACTTTATTTATTGAGGCAAGTATTGTTATAGAGTAGAAGTACAAACTTTTTTATATTTAGTTAGTGTTAAACATCAACAATAAATTAAACTTCTATTTTATTATTATCTTGAATATTTACAATTATTATCTTCAATATTTACTATTTTTGTATAAAATTATTTTTTTAGCGTTTGTGAGTAAAACTTTGATTTAAATTTTTTGTTGAGGTAAATAACTTCTACCACTTACTTAATTCATAAAATAAATTGTGAATAAATAAATACTTTAGTCGTTATAGTTAGCTTATTAAACTTATTTTTTAGAAAACTTCGACTTTACAAAGTTTAATTAAGTCAATAAATTTGAAGATAATTCTATTAAGAAAATCGCTTGTTGGTTTTTTTTTATAAATATGTAACTTTAAATAAATATACCGCGAAGCTATTTGATATTATGCTTAACTTTTATGAAAGCATAACATTTTTTTTTAATGCAAAAAATTATTTTAATTAAAAAGTATATCTTTTTTTGCTTGAATATAGGAATTATTGAAACAAAAACATCAAGCATAATGCGATTTTAAAAAGATAATTAAAGCTAAAAAAAAAAGTATATATTATAAATATAAAAATTACAATATCAATAACTTTTTACTGAACATAGCACCACAAGTTCAAAAATGTCTTACTGAATGTTTATATGAAGTCTAGCACAAAGTATTACAAAATCAATGTCTTTTTAGACTATTCGTGACGTAATATTCTGCAACTAAAATTTCTTCAATACAACTTAAAAATACAAATAAAAAATATTTACCTTACTTCTTTAACAGCTAAGACCTTCTATACTTATTCTCAAGCTTATTAAAAAATAATATATATATGAAAAGAGGTACCTCAGCAACGAAAGCTTAAGACCTATAGTTTATGTGGTTTATAGCAAAGTGTTGAGTCTTATAGTAGCTAAATTGTTCAATATTAAAATCTTTAAAACTAAAAAAAATTCTAAAAGTTAAAGATTTATAAAGCAGTTCAAAGGTTACCATATTATAAGTAATAAAACATTAAAATCAAGACGGCTGAAGTGATGTGCGTAAGTGTTGGCAAGAAATATATCATCTTTTATCCGCTAAACCTTATTAAACTAAATTAAACAATTTTCCGTTAACTAAACATGATCTACAGTAACTTTTTAAAATATATATCTGTCAAACTTTTTGAAATTAATAAAACTTTTTAGAATTAATATTGCTTAACATTTGCCTAAAATATACTTTAGTAATCTCAATTCACCAAATTCATATGATACTGAAAAACATAAATAGTAAATGTTATAAAGATTTATTAAAAATTTTAAATTAAGTACTATTTTTAAAAATTCTTATACACTTAATTAGTGATAAGTTTTTAATACACAACGATATTATTATATAAACAAATAATTTTTTTATTTCTGTTAACTAATATTAATTTAATATTAGTTAATTTTGTCACAAACCTGCAATAATTATAACAGCCTATACAGGCTAGTTTAAAACTTACAAATCAATAAAACATATAATTCGAAGTAGTTTTCCATAGAGAATTGTTTATAAGACATTTACTGGTTTTATCAGCTAAGACTCAAGTTAAATAGTATTCCATTAACTATACATGATCTACAGTATTTGATCTTATTACGTAATAATTAAATTTTATTAGAATTGTTATTACTTTACATTTACTTAAAATATATTTTAGTAATCTAATTTTACCAAACTAATTAATACTTAAAAACATGAATATTAAATGTTATTAAGATTTATTAAAAAGTTTAAATTAAAAACTAATTTAAAAAATACTTATACACTTAATTAATGATACTTTTTTATTACACTCGTACAATGATATTATTATATAAACAAATGAAATAATTTTTGTTTACTTATCAGTTTACCTTTTAATTATCTTTGTCACACAACCTGCAATAATTTTAACAGCTTAAAAAAGCTAGTTTGAAATTAAAAATTAGTAAATTATATACTTCGAAGTAGTTTTCCACGGAAATATTGTGCTTTATACAAAATACTTATATTAAAAAATTAAAAATAATAATGGTAAACTGATTAGAGCAAAATAAAACAAAAGCAAACATAAATAATAAATAGGGTAATTCAAAAGGTTAAAAATTTGTTGTTATGATTATAGGTTTTTGATATTAGATAAGTTTGTACTTGTTTAAAATATACCACAAGTTTAAACTTGGTGCTATATTGTAAGAAGTAAAATGAATCACAAAAGTAGCAAGCTACTAATAAATTTGAGATTTTTTAATTTTCCAAGTTTTAACAGGAGAACTTGTTTTACGTTGTTGAGAAAGTTTATTATACTTAAAGTTTTAATAAAACTGTAATTAATAACTTTTACCCCTTCGCAACATTTTCTATATCTTAAAATATAATTGTTTGTACCAGTTCAAACTAAGTAGAAGACTTTTCAGATCAATTTTCTGAAACATAATATATATAAACTGTTTCTTGCAAAATTTTATTAGACTGACACGTCATTAAAATAGTTTTTCATTAAAACTTTTATTACGTTTAAAAGTGTTCTTGACTTTAATGAATTTTCTATTTTTTGCTAGTTTGTTATTATTACATCAAATATTATAATGAAATTAACAACGTTTAGTCGTTTATTTTAGATATAAACAAACAATCTAGAACACATTAAGTTTTCTGATCTAATATAAAAATAAATATTTATATATTTTTTTTGAATTTAATGATCAAAACTTTATAATTGTTTTTCTAAACTTGTGACTTGAGCAACAGTGTAAACTAGCGATCAATCGGATCAGCTATTTAATATTCTACCGGTTCGCCACGTTTTTTCTAGTTTAAGATCGGGCCGGATCCGGTTCCTGATATTTTATCTAATTAAAGATAGGGCCAGACCCAGTTTATGATATATTTCTTAATTTATGATCCGGCCGGTTCTAGTTCCGAATCCTAAATGTTATAAGTTTTGAATAAGAAACAAACTTAAAATTTAATATTATAATGACATTGATTAGTAAATTTTTTTTTAATACAAACAATGAGTTATAAAAACAATGTTGTTGTCTATATGTTTTATTTGAACACTAGGAAAAAGAAAGTTGTGAAAAGAACAAAAGATCTACTTATACAAAGTTTTAGTTTAAAAGTTAAGATTCAAGCAACTAATACTAATTATGAATTTTGTATTTGTTTGTTTTTATTTTGTATTTTGTACTTGTTTGACGCAAAACGTAATTAAACTAAGTGTTACAATGTTTTAAAAAGTAACGATTTTTTATGATAGGCTTCACACTAGACTTTTACTTACAACAATTTCTTTAGCAACTGTTTAAACACACAAAATTAAGTAATTTAGTAGTAATAAAATACCATATACTCATATCAACGCCATTAAGCTACAAATAAACCCTTTTCTTGTTACTTCAGGTTGTGATGAAATGATAAAAGTTTTTCGCCAGTTTATGAAGCATACAAGTTACCAGCTCATTAATATAACCTTTCAGAATGAACAGAAGATAGTGGTGCCGAAATATAACTTCGTGATAAACTTGAAAATGTGTGTATCTTTTCTTGTTTGAGTTTCACTAAGACAACACTTCAACATTTTTAACTTTTTTAGCAAATAATTAGAATGTATTCAGCAGATAATTTTTTTCAGCCAAAATAGGGTTAAGTTAAACTATTAAGTATAAAATTTATGTTGTTACATAACGTTTGCTTGATTTTCATCTGTACATAAACCATTGTCGAGTTAAATAATCATCTAAATCTTAAAAATATGATCATGGCAGTAATCCAATTGTAGTCATATATATTTTTAACACTCTAAACAGCTTAGTACTTCATACACTGATTAGTAAGTATTATATTTTTTTTGTGAGAAAAATTTAAAGAAAATGAAAACAAAGAACTTCAAGATTAAAGGTTGACCTATTTCATTTTTTAATTATTGACAAGTAGTCAACTAGACAGCCAAAGGCGTTTGACTAATTTATTGTTTTGTTGTAATACCTCAAAATTGTAGGCTCAATTATTAATGTTTTAAAATTAATTATATAAACCAAACATAAATTAGTATACAACAAAAACTTAAGTTTTTTAGAAACTATACTTTAAATACTTTAACACTTTTGATTTAAAAATTGGAAAAATTGTAGAACCTTTTAATTTTTTACACACTGATAAAAAAAAAAAGTTATTAAATTTTAATTTAAGAAAAATTTTTATTCAAACTTGAAGTTTTAAAAGCATAAGAAATATTTTCTTTTAAAAATATTCTACGAACAGTAAGTGCTGTTTTGGTATAGAAAATATAATCCCTAAGTATAAATATACAACTTTACTTTGCCACATCAACATACTAAAATATTTGTGAAAAGATTAAAATAGCTTATAAATATTTAGATCGTTTTATTTATTAGCTAAAAACTACATAACTTTGTTCTGTTGTTTAAAGATGCTGACAAAATTATAATATTTAAGTAAAACCTAAAAAAAACAAGGTAAATTAGACTAACTTAATTAATTAATTTTTTCGACCTTTAAATACCTACAAAAAATCATATATCTAATATTTAAGGTTTTGTTTTATATATACAAGCTATCAAGTATTAAAATTGGTCTTTAAACGTATTAAGAATATTATTAGTGTGGGACTAGTTAAATAAATTAATAACTTTAAAGGTGATACTTGTTTTATAAATTGAGATCTAGTCATAAAAATTAAGGCTACTTAAACTTCACGAAAAGTTATAAGCAACATTTAAAGATAGCTTCATACAAATAAGTAAATATAAATAAAAAATTATCGATATGAATAAAAAGCATAACTAACCGTATAACTAATAAAATTTTACACCGTCAAATGCAGAAAAAGTTAATATAAATTCTGCGTACCATCTTTTTTATAAAGCAAGTTATTCAAAGAACTATTAACATATTTATAAACCAAAGCCTGCCAAATTGGCATTGTTAAATATTGTGTTTGTTTTATAAACTTTGGAAAAGTCTATTGTAACATTATTAAATTATATATAGTATAAAATGTGCGAAAAGCAATTAAATTTCAAATTATTATGAATTAAGTGAAATTTTGTTAAACTATGTTTTATTTTTTATTTTAAGAGCTGATTAATACAGCTGCAAATTTTATTCACTAATTCTCCGACAATAATTTATATTACAAAATTTGTGGTTTTTATCTATGACGATGTTAAGGAAGTTAAAATTAAAAAATTATTAGAATTCGTAAATTCATTTTTTTAGTTATTTTATTTTAATTGAAGCTAATAATACTTTTTTTAAATAGATGTTCTAAAAACGTTAAAATCTTAGTTTTTTATCTTGTTTAGTTTTACAGTTTAACTCCGTATAATTTTTTAAAAGAGAAATAAAAACTATAGATTTATCTACAAGTTGTATAATTTTAACGATTGTTTTGTTTTGGTTCTTCAAATTGATTTATACTATTTTAAAAACATATTTAAATTTTTTTTTTTCTATTTAAGGACATTAGTTATTAAAGAAATAAAAGAATAAAAATTAAATAAGTTTTTTGGCTTATCAACTGAGAAAATTATAATTATCTTTAATTCTTATATAAGAATAAAAATGAGTAGTAATGATTACTTCTAACTTATTTGAAAACCTTATCTATATTTATTTTACCACAAAAAAAGATTATGGTATAAGTACACAAGTTTAGTTTTCTCAACCTCGGGAGTTTCTTTAAACCGAAATAACTTTCAGAAATATATGTATTACAGAATGCTGATAATTGTTAGAGATAAATAAAAATAATTTTCTTATATTATACTATTTATTTGACTTAAAAGGGTAGTTTTACACAAAATAATCTAGCATGTTTAAGATTATTTTTAAAGATTCTTTATGTACGTAGTATAAGGGTGAAGTACTATATATTGTTTCAAGTTTTACTAGCCTTCAGCTATGCACATTATCTTTTAGAAATTTTATGAAACCAATTAATACACAGTACACATATAATTTTACATTACAACAATACTTAAAAAAACTAAAATTAGGTTCAAGACTTTTTGTCAGTCAAACAAAAATCATTAAATTTTTTAACAAGAAAGCATTGCTGTTTTTGCAATAAAAGATATAAAAAGGTTATAAATGTATCAATAACTTACTTTGAAAAAAATATGTGGTTTTGTATTATTTATAACATACCAGATTTCTAGTTATTTCGGTAATATCTAAGTAAAAAGATCAGATTTTCTCAAAGAGCAAAATCCCTAGGTTTGTAACAATTAGTAAAAAAACTTGGGATAATTAAGAGTGGATATGAAAATTACACTATATTTCCAAGAGTTTATAATAAAGACTAGGAAAAACTCTTAATCATAACTGACAGATAAAAATAAAGTTTCATTAGATATTATTGACTTCTAACTATGGAATTGTAAAACTTACTCTAGATATTCTGGGACTATTAATAAACAATAAGAATTAAATAAAAAATATGACAGAAAAGAAAAAGAGATTCAGGGTTGCCACTCGGTCAGGAAAAGTCAGGAAAAATTTAAGCAATTGACAAAAGTCAGGAAAAGTCAGGAAGTTTTATATATTAAAAAAAAGTCAGTTTTTGTCAGTTTAAATTTACAAAATTCCTTGTTTTTCAAAGCCTTCAAATGGTAAAATTTATATAAAAGTCTTTTAAATGAGGAAAAATTCCAAAATTTTCCAAGAAATTTACAAAAATATTTAGTTTTATTTCCAATGCCTTCATCTGGTATAATTTACTAAAATATCCCTTATAAAATTGCAAAAATTTTCTATTAACATGTTGAACAAGTACCCTACTTGAACAAGCAGATTTTGTAAGCTTTTAAGTATTGATGATCTTTAGCAAGGACACTTCCATAGTGAAACTGTGATATATACACAAAAGTTTATCTATCATAATTTTAGAATCAAAGTGTTTTTTGTTTATGTAAATAATTGAGTTCTTTGTAATTAAGAAGTTAGTTTAGTATTTTATGTAGTAAGTTAATGTATATACTTTACCTCTTTATAATTTTTTCAAATTTGTTTTAATTTGTAAAATAAGTTATAAGAGAGGTATTTGCAAAGATTAAGTTTACTTATTATTTGTATTTATTGTAGAGTAACTTGAGTTTTTAAAGTAAGTAAGAGTTTATTTATTTGTTACAAATCTTATACTAAATGATAAGAGGAAGTATTTAACAACAGATATATAGTTTACATTTTTACGTCTCTTTTTACAGTTACTTAAGTATATTCTTTTTTAATTGATTATTAATTTAAGGATTATATATTAAATAGTTTGGGTAGTATTTTATTAAACTAAGTGAACAATTTATATAAGTAAAGTATGTTTTAAGTAAATACATAATGTCGTTCCGTTTGTTTAGATACATTTATGCTAGAAAGTCCTAAAAAACTGTGTTCTTTATTGTTTTAAGGTTTCAGCTGTAAAAATTTGTTATAGACTTGTTTTAAGATTTTAGTTGTGAAAGTTCGTTATTAATCTAAGGTTTTTATTGTAAAAGTTCCTCATAGGTCGTTTTTTTTCTAGATACATTTATGCTAGGAAATGCTAAAAAAATGTGTCTTTTTTCAGACAAGCTATGTTTATAAGGTAATAATACAAGTATTTTGCTGATAGAGCTGTTTCTTACAAACATCAATCATACACAGGTGGTTCAAACGATATACTGGAAGTTTGATGATAGAAATCAGCAAAAAGCTGTTGTTTTTTAACCTGTGTTAAAGTGAGATTGAAAACTTTATATAGTTTCAAGTGTTAGACTATGCATTTTAGAATAAGTTTAATTTAAGAGTTTGATTTAGAAAAGTCAGGAAAAATTTGGTAAAAAGTCAGGAATTTTTTTTCAGCTTGATCAGTGGCAACCATGGAGATTGGAAACTTTATTTTTGTAATTAAGAAGGGGAACTACATTTATTATTAAAAAAAGGATATAGGCAATTATAAAAACAAAAAATTTAAACCATGTGCTATAAAAAAGTAACTTTTAATTGTAACTTAGTTTTTTGAGTCATATTATGAAAAAAATAATGTAAATGTGTTTTTATTAAAGCTTTTATTTAAATATGTTGACTCTAATTTTAGTAAACAAATGATCGAGACTTTTGTAAAAGTATAAATAGTTAAAAGGTATTGTAAAATTTTTCATTTTAAAACTTTTGTATTATATACCAAAAATAACTAACTAAAATGTGCATAGCTGAAGGCTAGCAAAACCTGAAACAAGATATAATACTTTACCCTTTTACTATGTACATAAAGATCGTAACTAAAACTGTGTTAAAGCAGTTCAAATTTATAAAACAATCGGAATTTTATTTGTATTAAAACCTGACTTTTGTTAAAAACAGGATCTGCAAACAAAATCCAAAAAAAAAAAAAAACGATTGCCACACGTAGAATAACCTAGAATGTTCTGAGATCTTTGAAAGTTTCTGATAGATTCAGGATAACTAGTATAAACTAATCAGTAAGAAGTTCTTTTAGTACATGATGGCTTTTCTCTATTTAATTCACGAGTTACTACAAACTAGCTGAATATATGATGGTTATCTGAAGCTAGCCTGTGTTTTAAAAGAGTTAGTGCAAAGATAATACTGGCAAAACTTTCAATCAGTCTAGACACCAGAGTAGCAACTTAATAGTCAAACAAGACTTATAAAATAAAAATTAACAGTATTTTAAGTTATAAAGAGTATTCATATAAATTAGAAAACTTGTTTAAACTAGCCTGAGTTGTTTCATGTACTATCGTTATTGGATTCTAAAAATTGTTCTAAAAAACTTATCAGTCCTACTAAAAAAAAATCAATTTTAAACTTATTAAGTTTAAATATGTATTAATTTATGTAAACTGATTGACATCCGACTTAATATTACCTAAATTTTAGTTATAATTTTAGTAAGTAATTTATTATAATAGTATTAGCAAACTATCGTATTTTTTATAGAAGAAAATTACATTAATTGGCTAGTTTTTGGAACTAATCATAAAGAAAGTTTGCTAGTAGGATAAATTGAAAATCTGCTGCTAAAGTTTATTTTACTATTATTTTGTTATATTTACTATTTATGAATTTTACAATTATGTAATCACTAGAAAATCATTACAATATAATAATATTCTTAGGTAAAATTTTTATAAAAAAAACTGTTGAAAATAAATTTTTAAATCTTACCACATAAAACCAACATTAAATGTATCCAAACGTTTTACATTACAAGCAATTAACAAATTGTTCAACTTAATTATAAATATTAGATCAACGTGCATTTAATTGACTATTTCAACCATAGTTCATAAAAGTATTAAAACTTTATAGTTTTTAGCATTTTATTATCCAAAATATCATAGGAGTACATTTACTTGAAAGTTTAGTTTAGTCTATCTTAATTTTTTTGTCTCAACTTAACCTTTATAATCTGTTTAAAATTTACTCAACTGATCACTAAAATAAGCTGTGAATTTTATTATATTTGTTATTAATAATTTTTATTTATTATTAGTACTTTTAAAGGGAAACTGTACTTAAAGGACAGTCTGATCAGCATACTTGATGAGTCATTAAGTTTTTATTGTTAATTTTTGTTATTTTTCCATTAACACCCTTCTCTCTAACCTACCTTACCCAAAAATATAAAAAACTAATCTTGAATTAAGATTTTAATAATTAAAATTGGAAAATTGTTTTTTTGATCACAAACAAATGCATATCAGACTGACTTTTAACTATTATAATCTCTATTAAGCAGTAACCTTTTGATTAAAAATTAAAAATTATACTCAATAATAAATCCGATGGTAATTACCACAAAAAAGAAAAACCAAAATTAATTGTTTAGTGCAGGACGCTTCAATTAACTTTGAAATAAAATGCTTTAAAAAAACTATTAAAGAATGTATTTTAAATTGAATCATTATCTAATTTGTTTTGTTTTATTTACAAAAAAAATGATAACTCCTTTGAATTTTAAACCAAATTAGTTCGAACGATATAAAGACCAAGAATATATAGTTATTTTCGATTGTTATAATTTTTAAAATTTTTATTATTCTTTTTTGATAAATAAAGAAAACATTATTATAACGTTAGCATCAAAAGTTTATTAAACATCATACAAAAATCGAGTATCAAATATTTTGGTCAAAGTGTTTGGTTCAAAAGAATATCTATTTAAGAAACTGTGTTAAATTGTATAAAAATATTGAAAAGATACTGTATAGTTACTTTAAATGTGTTCTTTAATAAAAAAAAATTGATGATGACAAAAAATCTTAATTATATGATCGATTTTTTGTGTCAAATCAAATTTTTACAACTGAAATTGTTAAAACTATTAAAATTTCATGGTTTTTCTAGGTTTTTTGATCAAAATTCAAGGTTTTTCCTGGTTTTTTTCAAATTTTCTCAAATTTTAAATTTTTCCAGTTTATTTTAGCCTAAATTGTCAATTTCTAGGTTTTCCAGGTTTCCAGGTAAAGTGGCAACCCTGTAAGAAATATCTTAAAAATAGCTTAAGATAAAAGACATATTGAAAAGTATGCTTATTATTAATTAAGTCTAAAACTAACACCCTTTGACAGTTAAAAATTGTTCATAAACTAAAAACAAACAGATGGTTTTTTTAAGAATTAAGTAATAAAAGCCTTAACTTACATTAGCAGAATTAAAATTAACTATATTTTAAAGTCAAAATGTTCTGAAATATTTCCTAAAAAAGAATAAACCAAACAAAATAAAAAATTGCACATTCTCCTTTAAAAGTCAAGACCATAACCTGGAAAAGTTACAACAAAATTAGAAATCATATTAAAACATGCACATAAAAGGTCAGAAAAGATATCAAATGAACTTATAATAAAAATATTTGATATAGAAGTAATTGTTATTTTTTTACTGTAACTGTGGTAGAAAATAAATATGAATACTTATTTTTTTAACTTCCCACATAATAACATTTTAAAACAGGTAAAGTTAATTTTAGAACATCAAAAGCAATTTAACTATATAAGCGTAAAGTTAAACATACCTACAGGAACATCAAGGTAATAAAAAACTATGGTAAATTCACTAATAAAATTATATTATCTGAATAAACTTATCTCAATAAAATACATTATTTTATGGCTTTATTTAAAAAGATTTAAATAATAGATTTTGTTAAAAACTTAACTTCAAACTTAAGTATAGTTTTAAAAAAAAGTTTACCAACAAAACCTTAAACATCTAGTACTTCAAAATTTATATAGTTTTTTATATTCAAAATAATTAATTTTATTCATTTTTAGCAAAATTTTTACACAACATAACCTTTTTAGTTCATAAAAAACACTACATTAATTATCATAATCAACATCATTATAAAAGCATTGAGAAATCTTAAGTTAATTATAATCGACCATAAAACAATACTTTATAATAATAAGGATTTCATGTTGCTATATCTATAAAAATGCACCAAAGAAGTTATTGTAGTCAATAAATATAAGAATAAAAATTTGAGGTAGGTTCGGTGTGTAATGACGTCATACGGTAACTTCAGCAACCTCAGTTGAAACAATTTCTTAGTTAAAACTCTGATAGTTGTTGGATTTCACTGCGGACAGAAAGTTAACATTTCTAAGGAAAAAGGCAGTGTACTTCATTCTCAACTCAGAAATACCAAGTTTATTAGTTTTAACTTCGATTTTATCAGGCAAGTTTGGTAGATTTGTTAAAATGTTTGAGGCAAACTCTATACAAAGCGGGCCACAGCTGCTAGAATCTCGTTGAGTTGAGTGATCTATGTTTAGAATTTTCCAGTCTTTATCAAAAACCCAGTCTCTCTCATCACGCTTAACTTCAGACTTACAATGTTCAGGATCGTCTACGTCACTCTTACTTTTATCAGGGTTGTCTACGTCAGTCTTGCTGTGGATTTCAGTATACCATCCAAGCAATTTTTCACCGAATTCATTATCTACCCAATTACTCAAAGGGTCAAGCAGGTAAAGGAACTTGTTATTTTTGTCCAACAAGTACAAAACATAATGTCTTTCATCTCCTATAAGCTCAAGGTTGTAAACAGAAATCACCCAGTCTAGTTCGTTATTAAAAGGTTTAAGAACTTCTCTGTTTCCTTCTAACAATTGGTTAGTTGATGTTCTTTGAAAGAATACGGAAGGATCTTTTATGTGATGACTGATTATAAGTTCAATAATGCCATCAAATAGTTCCTTGTCTGGACTCGCTAAGCTCAAAAAATCCCATCCTGTAAAGTTGGTTTTGATGTTTTTTTCCTTTAAACAGAAAACCAGAGTTGTTTGAACTTATATCAGAGTCATCAAAGAACCTTTCTTTAGATTCATTTAAAAAGGCACACCAATTCTCCTTTTCTTCTTTATTTATGCTAGAATCATTCTCAATATTTTTTATTAAGTTCCTTACTTCCTTCCGGATTTTTTGATTTCTAGTTGCTACAAAAACACCACTTGTCTTTACCTTATTTATTTTTGGTCTTCTCCTTACTTCGTTTAACTTTGTACTCTTATCTTCAATCACAGTCTTTTTAAGCTTATTTTTTCTAGAGATAAAGTTTAAGTCATCTTTAGACTTATCTTTTTCATAGTTTGTGGTAGACATAGTACTCTTTGAATTAATTCTTTCAGGAGTAGTTATAGCATCATCATCTTAAATGTTCAACATACTTTTAACCTTTTCATTAACCTCTTTTTGATCATATTCCTCATTTTCTTTGCCATTAGGTTCTAGTTTTCCTTTGAATAATTTCAATACTGGTTTACCAATGTTTATGACAGACTTAATACTGTTAAAATTCGAACATTCAATAGAATTTTTAGGACTTTGATCTTTAATCTTTGCCTTTTCATCAAACTTATTTGTTTCCTTATCTTCTACTGAAGACTGACTAGTTTTCTTGCAATCTACTTCTTTCCCTGTCCTTTTTGTATTTTTCTTTTTTAAGGTGCTCCTTTTTGATAGTTTACATGGTTCTTTTTTATTCCTTGTTCTCTCTAGAATTTTCAAGCCTTCGGTATTGATTCTGAGATCCTTAAAATCGTTTAAGTCCAACTTTTTGAGTGAGAGTTTAGGAAAGTTATTCTTTATTTTTAATTTTAAAGCTTGGTTTGTATCATCTATCCCTGATGATAACGATTCATTTTTACTGTAATTTTTTTTCTTTTTTTTAGTACTTTTCTTGTTGTTCTTTTTTTTATTGTATTTTCCCATTGTCTTACTTTCACGATTTAGGTTACAATTTACTATGACTGTAAAAATGATTGCTTTTTTAATGGTTTGGTTTGTACTGGTTTATCACTAAGTTAATTAAACTCTTGTACATGAGTAAATTAGCATGTTACAGTTCAAGTTTATTTATTAGATATACTTTATAAGAATGTTTGTAAAAAAAATCAAAACTATTTATTGAATTAGTTGAGTATTTAACTACTCTATAATGAAAAAAATCAGCAATATATATGTATATATTTATATTTGAACTAATTATATAAAGTTGACTAAATTCTGTATAAAGAAACTAACACATTTAAAACCCTATTATTTATAACAATTTTGTCCAAAAATAATTTTTACATACTACTATAAATCATAATATAGTTTTATCGTATACAATAAATAAATTACATATATAAGTTACATAAAAAGCACAAATATTTATAGGTTAGCATTTTAATCTTTAAAGAGCTTTACAACATTGATTATTTATAATTTATAATAATAAAAGGTTTTTAATTTTTCTAGATCTATATAAAATATAGATAATTTAGATCCTTAATGTATACAAATGACTTAATTCCTTTTAAAAAGATATGTAGTAAAATTTCTATGTTTGAAGCTTAAATAACATATTTAACAAAAAAAATCTTGATCACTTTTTTGAATTAATTTTAAATTTCATAAACCTACCTAGCTCCAGAAAAAAAATGTTATCAAATAATTTTAAAATATTTTCGAAAGTTATTTGAGGATAACTACACTCATTTTAAGAACTTTTTCAAGTCTTTTTTTTTCTGTTAATTAAAAAAAAAAAAATTTATTGTTTACTTTTTGTAGATAATAAATTTAAGCCTAAAAAATGTTTTAAAATTACTAAAAAGGTAATGTATTAGCTATTTTAATTATGTATAATTTTAATAAATATCTTAATAAATATTTTAAAATAATTCTATTAAGTTTTCTTTGTTTTTTTATTTTTATTGATTAATTAAAGCTTTGTTATTTTAAATAGAAAGTTGTTAAAAATTATATTTTTAAAACTTTAAAGTTCAAGCTGCTAGGTGTTTTAAGGTTCTTTTTAAAAAGTAAAATTCCAGGATTTTCCAGATACTCATTTCCTTAATTTTAAAGTTAAAAGTTGTTCCAGAATTTTATTTTAAATGAAAAACCTTTTATGTTAAATCCAACTTTCAATATTACTATTCAAAACAAAATAATAATAAAAATTTTAAATACTTCAAAAATGATAATAAATGACTGACTTTTACTAGAAGTTGTATTAGTTTTAAACAAATTATATTTAATATTTTTATAATATTTTTTCATATAAATTTTCGGGTGGATTTCTCATAGTTGACAAAATACTAATCATTATATCTAATATTTGTTCTATGATATTTCTATGTTATATTTCTATGTTTTTTTAAACAGAAATTTTATTAGAATGAAATGTCAATTTATCTTTATACCATACTGAAGGGTTAGGAAAAAAAATAGGAAGTTTTTTAAACAAATTTATGTCTATATCAATTTATTAAATCAATGTTTATGGTTACAACTATTAGTAAAATATATTTTATGTTTATAAAACAGACTGATGGACAAAAATATAGCCAAAGTTATATCAAACAAGCCTGAAGTTTATCCAAAAATTAAAAATAATTATTATGAGCAGGGTTGCCACAGATCAAGCTGAGAAAAATTTTCTGACTTTTCCTGACTTTTTACTAAAATTTTCCTGACTTTTTTTAATTAAACTCTTAATTTAAACTTATTCTTAAATACATAATCAAACACTAAATACTAACTACAGCTTTCAATCTGATTTTTATACAGGTTATAACAACAGTTTTTTGCTAAATTCAATCGTATAACTTCCATTACACCACTTGAACACCACCTAGGTATGATTGATGCATTTTCAATAAACAGCTCTTTTAGCTTTAGTCAGACTAGCATAAAAATTGTAAAATAACCTATACACCTATATATGTATAATACCTATTATATTATATATATTTGGTAATATATGTATACATATCTAATAAAAAAAAATAGTTATCTAAAACATATAATAGTTATATAAACTGTTCACTTAGTTTAAAATACTACCTAAAACATTTAATATAAAATCCCTAAATTAAAATTCAGTTAGAAAATAATTTACTTATGTAACTGTAAAAATATATATCTCCTATATAAAATGTTTCATCCTATCATATAGTATAAAATATTTAACAAATAAATCTACTCATATACATTTCAAAAATTTAGTTACTCTTTATAAAAAATCACAAATAAGTTAACTTAGCATGAAATACAACTCTCTCATAACTTAGTATTCTAGAAAATACAACCTTAAAAATTATATGGATGTATAGTATACACATAAACTTATTACATAAATTACTTAAACTTGGTGCTTAATTAAAAAGAATTTAATAATTTACTTAAAAATAAACACTTTGATTCAAAATTTTTACAAGATAAACTTTTGTATATGTATAACAGCTTTACTATGGAAGTGTCCTTGCCACAGAATATCAATACTAAAAAGCATACAAAAACTGCTTTTTCAAGTAGGGTAGTTGTATAATGTGTTAAAATAAAAATTTTGCAGTTTTTGAGATAACATTTTATTAATTCATACCAAAGAAAGCACTGGAAATCAAGTAGTTCTACAAAGGAAAAATTTGCAATTTTAGCCTCTCAAAAGAAATTTTAGTTGTAATTTTTTTTTTTACCATTTGCAAAACAAAGGGTTTTGTAAATTTATACTGTAAACATCTAAGTTTTTATATTTAGTCAAATTGCCTGAAATTTCCTTACTTAACTTTTTCAAACCCCCACCCTTACATGATTTTTTTCATTTTTGTAGTTTTTCCTGACTTTTCCTGATTTCCTGACTTTTTTTTTAAACCCAAATTTTTTCCTGACTTTTGTAATTTGTTGTAATTTTTCCTGACTTTGTGGCAGCCCTGTATGAGCAAAACTGTAAAATAACAATTAAGGAACCTTAAAATACTAAATTTGTAACTAGATGTCTGCAAAAAAAATCTAGCCTGTAATTAAAAGATATATATAACTTATTCTAGGTGTTGCAAAAATAGCTATACAATGATTTTTTATGAAACAAGCCTAAGTTGATTTTTTAACCTGATCAGACAAAGCTTGTAAAAGTTTAACAACTTATCTGATTTAACTAGTGTATGGCTAAGTATTTAATAAGTTCAATTATAAACTTTTCATAGGAACATTTAAGGTTGCCATAGGTTTTTAAACCGTAAGATTTTTTTCCACATTTGTACCAAAAAAAAATAGAGTAAACATTTTTTCTTGAACAGTATTAGAACATTAAAATGATACTGTAACGCTACTAATAAATTAAGTTATAAACATGATTAAAAAGTTGTTATCCACTTAAAACACTTTATCTAATCTAAATTTTACTATTTTACAAGTAAAAAGTGTTCAAAAGTTCAGCTTTTCCAAATTTTTTTAGTGAATTTTCTTCAAAATTTCAGAGTTCTTCATTTTGTATTTCAAAGTTTTCAAACCTTTTTTACCTACATGTCATTTCAAGGTTTTAAACCACTCTTATAAACTGCTTTTCCTATCTTAATAATATTTTATAATAAAAGAGAAAATCACAATGTGTAAACAAATAATAATAAAATATAAATGCAAATTTAATTGATTCCTCGGGTTTTCAAGCTACATTTCAACATTTATTATACACACCTACTTATATATAGAAGTTAAATTTTATACCATGTGCAAAGTTATGTTTGTTAGAATTCAGATACACCTCCAAGCTTTCGTATTGTATTCTTAGACTACTCTTACTTTTTAGAAACATGCTGCGCTAAAGAGCATAAAACTTTTAGAATTATTTAAACTTTAAATGAAATTAAGGATTAAGTTTAGTTTGTTTCTACATTTAAACTCATATAGAAACAATGAAAACTACTCTGTATTGATAAGCTCTTAAAACAAAATCAGGGAAATTGTATGTAATTGTCTTAGTTATTGTTAAAACAATTTTTTTGAGAACTTACAAAAACATTATAAAAGTGTGCAACTGATTTCATTTATGTAACACGTGCATTAAACGGATAAAATAAATGTTTCGCGCTATAAATAAGTAAAAAAGCTAAAATATTGTAGTTTTTAATCGTTTTTGCTATTGATTTTATGTTTGTTATAATGATAGGTCACACGACGATTGTAACCCCAACAATTCGCTTTCATTAAACTTATATTTACATTTTAAACCTTAATTTTTTTTAGAATTTTACAATAAAACTTGTTACGTTTAATTTGTATGTTTATATATTTTCTAATAGTAAACGAAAATTTGTGAGCTGTAAATAAGCGTTTAAGCATAAAAAAAATTTTAACATTTATAGCGCTCTTTGTGATTACTATTATGATTGATATAATATTATATGTTTTGGTTTTAAGAAAACAAATAGAGAGATCTCAACTGCTGGAGGAGAAGTAATATATTTATTCTTTCTAAAATTTATTTTACAAACTAAGTTTCGGTCAAAGACTTCGTCAGTGCTTAAATAAATCTAAAAAAGATATGTGACAGTCATGGAAAATAGTATTTAAACAATTAAATTAAAATAAAACCAAATCATTACAGAAAATTTTTACTTAAGAAACTTAACAAATCAAATTTTTATATTAAGAGTTTTAGTAGAAGTTTAAATTTCTTTGGTTTTTAGAGTCTATTGAGTCTTTTTTCGATCATTTTTGGTAGGTTCTTTTTGATAATGGACGGGTGGTTCAAATTGGTGCTTGAGTTTTCTTTTTGGTATGGTTTAAATGTGTTATTAGCAGTGTCTAGAGATATATCTATGAAATGGCATTTCGTCGCGCCTATGTCAATCATTACTTTAAAACCGAGATCATTAAGTATTTTTATGTGTTCGTTTTTAGTCTTTCTAGCTCTTGGTTATTTTTTCTGCTTATTATTGCGAGACCGTCGTCTCTATGAAGTCCGATATCTTTATAGTTGTATAAGTAATTAAGTAAGAATTATTAAGTAATAACTTCGAGACTGAGTTTAACATCTAAAAAATATAACTCAAAAATATCTGAAATGTTAAGAATTTAAACTAAAAAGTTAAGGATATTAGTTTACGACTCGCTGGCACTACTTTCAGTAAATGCTTTAGCTTGTAACAAATTGTTTCTGTAGAACAATGTGAAGTTTGATATGAAAAAACAAAACTAAACTAAGTAAAGTAATTTAAAAAATTTAAACTTAAGAAAGCTGGTTTTGAAACAATCATACCAGATACTTTGCAGTAGTCCGTAAAAGACTAAATAACGACTACTTAACAACAAATGCTTCATCAAAACTTCAAATAGAAAGCAACAATCAACTCAGCATAAGAATCAACAAAAAAGAAACAAACGAAAGGAAGTTTAAAACAAAGTTGACCAAGGGTTGGCTAGTTGCCTGTTTGCTGTGCGACCCCAGAAAAACCTTAATTAATTTAGTATAACAATGATTAAACACGATTTATTAAATATTTAATAAATATTTATTTACGATTGAATGAGTTTGTTTTACGTCTAATAAAAACGATTTTTTTTGTAGATATTAAACTACATAAAAACTCTATAACCACGATCGGAGCACATTAGTGAAAGAAAATATTTTATTTAAGATTAGCCAATCAAAAGTTTTTTAAACTACTTTACAGCTCAAAGAAAACTATTTTTATCTGGAAACTTTTGACCAAATCAAGTATTGTTTTTGTTTTTACAACATTAGAAAAGCCGTAGTATTACAACTTTTTATCCATCCAGTTGTAAAATATTTGTCCATATATATTATGAGTTTTATTTTATTTAATATATTTTATATCTAATTTAAAATTGGTTCTTAGCTTAACTATTTTAACTGGAACTATTTGTAAGTTATTAACATGTCTTTGAGTATGTTTTTCGAAGATTAAGGCAAGTTATTTACTTATTTTGTTTAGTACTTCGTTTTTTTTATATTCAAAATATTTCATTATATGTGTTAGCTACTTATGTATAGCAAAGTTTTCACATTGTCAATAATTAGAGGACTTAGTTTTAAACTTAAACTATTTGTCTAAAAACTTAAGAACTAAATTAATTTTTTATTTTGCATTTTGTCTATTAGTAATTCAAATTGTTTAAAGTTTAAACATGTTTATGTAATTCAGAATCTTTGATAGTTCTGATTTTTTATAAAGTTAATTTTGAAAATTTACTACATAAAAACTCTAATTTTAGCAAAAAAGTTGTGAAAATCCACTGAAGAAATTCTGTTTACGCACCTGAGATAGATCCGGATACATAAGATCACTAATTAAAACTATAACGACAAATTTACTCGATCTCTGTTACACTAACACGTGTTTTTGTTTGTTAACATGTTCTGTAAATATTTAATACTGTAAGAAAGTATAGAAGCTAAAGTAGATGTGCATGTGTGTTTATTGAAAAAAAAAGTTAATATACATTATTGTGGAATCTACAATGCAGAATAATGGTTTAGATAAAAGGTATAGAGACTTGTTTATGTAATAAATCAAAGTTTTAGTACGTCGTGGGCTAAATAATTATGTTTGCATTTATTGTCTATAACACCGTACGGCGTAAACCTATGATATAAAATTATTTATTTTTCAATAAAAACTAGAGTATATGAAGTTTCTTTATAGCAAACTTTTATTTATAATTTTTTAAAACTAGCTACGAGCTGTTTAGTATTTTTAAGATATTTATATTTAAAAAAGCCGTTTTCTTAGTAGTTTTGTTGTACTGTACTTTTATAATGTTTGATTAAATAAACAATTTAAAACCTTACACTCGTAGTTTTATATCTTTTGTAGCTTTAAGGATACACTCCTATAGTTAAAAAAAAAAAATCATAAAACAACGAAAAACTGTAGATATGTCTACAAATTAAAAAGATAAAATGATTGTAATATTATTTTTTGATCCTAAAACGTTATACATTCTAATTTCTGAACTAATCTTAACAAAAATTTATTATTCTAAAAGTGCAGTGGATTTCTAGAAATAGAAAATATAATTAATAAAAAAATTAGTTTGTTAACCACCAAAATTTAAAATATCTTTAAAATACAATTAATTATAAAACTGACGTCCGATGATTACTTGTAACTTATTTGTAAGTTTTTTATTTATTTTACCACAAAAAAAGGTCTTTGAGTCAAAATAAATACATTGTTTTCTCAGCCTCGGGAATTTACCGAAAAACTTTTAGAATTATAAGCAGTATAGAATGTTGATATTTGTTTCAGTTACAAATAAGAATTGTTTTCAAACTACTAAATAAAAACTGTTATCCATTTGATAAAATAAGTTACTGTTTCAATAAGATTTGTAGCCTACAATTTAGGATAACTTTAAAAGATTCTTATGTTTGTAGTATAAGAGTAAAATTTAGGTACTATAGTTTATTTCAGGTATTATAATCTTTTAATCTATGCACATGATCTTTAAAAATCATTGTGAAATGATTTAATCAACAGTGTACACATGTTTGTTACTAATTAAAAGTATGCTCGTTTTTTTTGTCAGGCAAACAAAAATTTCTAAATTTTAGTAGTTTTTATATAAATTTTTTTAAATAACTTGCATTGTTTTATTTGTAATTCTAAACTAAAAAAAATTATGAAAAAATATAAATGTAGCATACCAACTATTTAGTTTTATAAGTATGAGGTTTTGTGTCATTTATAACATAGCTGATTTGTAGAAATTTGTATAATGACTAGGTATAAAGATAAGTTTTTCAAAGAGCAATATCCTTAAGTTTGTAACAATAATCAAAAAAAAAAGGCCCAGGGATAAATAACAGAAGATATAAAACTTACACTATATTTTCAAGAGATTGTAATAAAAATCAAGAAAAAGCTGTCAAGCATAACTGACATTTAAAACATATTTTTATTTTGTAGTCTTGACTGTTAGTATGGAATATTTGAAACTTACACTAGATTAGCGGTTTTTTTTGCTTGTTTTCATTTTTTACCCCCTTTTGGGTAATTATTACCAAATTTGTTCCTAACCTACACAATAATTTCTAATTTTGAGGAAAAAAATTAGATATTTTGAACATTAAGCTTATCAAATTGAAAGGTCTTAAAAACTAAAGAATTTTTCTAACTTAAAAAAAATACAGTTAAACACTAACTAATAAACTAGAAATACAATTATTTAACATTAACTAATATAATATGTAATAAAGATAATTTACCCCATAAAAGAAGGAAATTTATACCAAGGGGTAACTAACCCCTCTTTAATAATCAATGCACTAGATATTCTAGGGTTAGTAATGAATAATAGAAAAATAAAATATATTACAAGAATGAAAGGATATTAGAAACTTTTTTTTTTGTAATTACGAGGGGAACTATGTTTATAATTTTAAAAAGGAGGGAGACGATTATGAAAACAAATTTTCAACACCATATGTGAGATAAAATCGAAGATAAATTGTAATTCACTTCTGAATTCAAAAATTTAAAAAATAAATTAATATTGGAACTACTTTTTTAAATACTTACACTACACTTTTAGTAAACAAATAATTAATAATTTGTTAAATATATAAAGTTATTAAAAGTAATTGTATTGTATATAGTAAACATTTTATTACATTAGTAATGTAAACATAAAAGTAAATAAAACTTTTAAAACTTTGTTAAATCAGTTCATTTTTATAAAACAAACGCAACTTAATATGTATTATTACCTGGTTTTTGAAAAACAGAGTCTGCAAACTGGGATCCCGTTAAAATTAAAATCTTCAAGTTTTTTTTTTATTTAACACGGTTGTCACACACTTAGTGTAATTCAAGATGTTTTAAAATCTTTAAAAGTCTCTAATAGACTCAGGATACCCAATCAGTAAAACCTAATCATCGAGAAATTCATAAAGTACATGATGCCTTTTCTTTATTTAGTGAATTAGTGACTTGAGTGCTAGGCTCGGTTTTATGAAGCAAAGGTAAAGTTTGATGCAAATTTAATACTAACAAAAAATTTTTGGCACTAAAGTAGCGACTAAAAAGTCAAATAAGAGAACAAGACTTAAATATTATAATATTTTGAGTTATAAAAACTAGTCATATAAACATAGAAAAAATTTTAACTAGCCTAAACTATTTTATGTATTACATATATTGTATCCTTCCAAGTATTTGTAATCAACTATTGATTTCTTTGAACAAATATATTTTAATTCTCATAAAATTAAACTCAATTAATCAAAAAATTCTTTAAGTTGAAAAAAACTGATCGCGTCCCATTTAATATTACCTAAACTTTAGTTATGTCTAAGTAATTGATTACAAGTCAAGTAGCTAACTCGTATCTTTTTTATTGGATAAAATTACTTTCATTGGCCTTTTTTTTTTGGGACTAATCATGAGGAAGAAAGTTTTCAGGGTAGGATGAAGATCAACATCTTAAACTTATTTTACCAGTTTTTTTATTACAAGTTGACTAATTCTATGATCATTGAAAAAAATAAAGAATTATAATATTTTTCAGGTCAAAACTTCTTTATAAAAGTTTTTACAAAACCTGAATATAATTTTTAAACCTTGGCACAAAATACCATTAACAAATGTACTCAAAATAATCACTACAAAATAAATTAACAATTTATTTAAGATAATTATCAAATATTAGAGCAATGTGCATTTGCTTCACCATTTCAATGAAAGCTCATAAAATTAATAAAGATTTATGGTTTTTAATATTTTGTGATCAAAAATATAATGGTAGTACATTTACTTGACAGATTAATTTTGTTTATTTAAGCTTTTTGTCTCATCTAAACCTGTATATAGTAAACTTATTAAAAATTACTTAATTGATCACATAAAAAGCTGAGAAAATTCTTAAGGTTTGTAATTATTGTTCTTTCTAATTACTTTTTGAGGGAAACTGTACTTAAAATCCAGTCTGATCTGCATAGTTGCTGAGTCATTAAGTTTTTTGTTCGATTAATTTTTGTTATTTATCTGTTTATACCGTTCTCTTTAACCTACTTTACACAAAAATATAAAAAACTAATCTAAAAGTAAGATTTTAATAATTAAAATTGATAAAATGTTTTTTTGATCAAAAAAAATTCAAATTAGACTGATCTTAACTGTACCAATCTTTATTGAGCAATAAGTAACCTTTTGGTTAAAAATTATACTCAATAATAAATTCGATGGTATTGACTACAAAAAAAAATAAAATTAATTTTTAAAGTACAGGACGCTTCAATTAACTTAGAAATAAAATGCTTATAATGAAAATACTAATAAACAACGTATTAAAGAATGTATTTTTAAATTGAATCATTATGTAATTTGTATTAATTTAAACCAAAAATGATAACTCCTTTGAATTTTAAACCAAATTAGTTCGAACGATACAAAGACTATAAATATATATTTATTTTTTTATGGTTTTAATTTTCAAAATTTATACTATTTTTATTTGATAAATAAAGAAAACTTTATTATAAAGTCTGCATCAAAAGTTTATTACACATCATAAAAAAATCAAGTATCAAATATTTTGGTCAAAGTGTTTGGTTTAAAACAATATATATTTAAGAAACTATGTTAAATTTTATAAGATAATGAAAAGATACTGTAAAGTTACTTTAAATGTGTTCTTTAATAAAAATAATTGATGACAACAAAAAATCTTAATTATATGAAAGATTTTCTGTGTCAAATCAAATTTTTACAACTGAAAATATTAAAACTATTAAAAATTCCAGGTTTTTTTAGATTTTTGAACACAATTCCAGGTTTTTCCAGGTTTTTATCAAATTTTCTCAAATTTCAGATTTTTCCAGATTATTTTAGCCTAAATTGTCAAACTCAAGGTTTCCAGGTAATGTGGCAACCCTGTAAGAAAATTCTTAAATAATAGATTAAGATAAAAGAAATATTGAAAAGTATGCTTATAATTTATAAAATCCAAAACTAAAACCCTTGACAGTTAAATATAATTCATAAACTAAAAATAAACTGATGGTTTTTTAAGAATGAAGTTTATAAAAGCATTAACTTATATTAGCAGAATTAAAATTAACCATATTTTAAAGCCAAAATGTTCTAAAATATTTCCTAAAAAAGAAAAAACCAAACAAACTAAAAACTTGTACATCCTTCCTTTTAAATTCAAGACCAAAGTCTGGAAAAGTCACAACAAAAGTAGAAATTATTTTAAAGCATGCAAAAAAAAAAGTCAGAAGAGATATAAAATGAACTTATAATAAAAATATTTATATAGAAGTTAATTTTTTTTTACTAAAACGGTAGTATAAAACAGATAAAAATACTTGTTTTTTTAACTTTCCACATAATAATATTTTAAAACAGGTAAGGTTAACTTTAGCACAACAATAACAATTCAAATATAAAGGCATAAAGTTGGACATACCTACAGCAATACCAAGGTAATGGAAAAACTCTCTTAATTTAACTTATAAAATCAAACTATCTAGATAAACCTATCTCATTAAAATATATTATTTTAAGACTCTATTTACAACAATTAAAAAAAGAAGTCTAGTTTTTTCAACTAAACTTCAAGCTTTTGTATATTTTTAATAAAAGTCTTTACTAACATAATCTTAAACATCAAATACCATAAAATTAATTTTTTTTTTTTCAATATGTACAAAATAAATATTATTATTCGGTTTTAGCAACATTTTTACACAACAACACCTTCTTTCAGTACATAAAAACCACTCCATTGATTTTCATATCAACATCATTATAAAAAGCATTGAGAAATCTAAAGTTAATTATAATCGACCATAAAACAATACTTTATAATAATAAGGATTTCATGTTGCTATATCTATAAAAATGCACCAAAGAAATTATTGTAGTCAATAAATATAAGAATAAAAATTTGAGGTAGGTTCGGTGTGTAATGACGTCATACGGTAACTTCAGCAACCTCAGTTGAAATTATTTCTTAATTAAAGCTCTGGTAGTTATTGGATTTTACTGCGGACAGAAAGTTAACATTTCTAAGGAAAAAGGCAGTGTACTTCATTCTCAACTCAGAAATACCAAGTTTATCAGTTTTAACTTCGATTTTATCAGGCAAGTTTGGTAGATTTGTTAAAATGTTTGAGGCAAACTCTATACAGAGCAGGCCACAGCTGCTAGAATCTCGTTGAGTTGAGTGATCTATGTTCAGAACTTTCCAGTCCTTATCAAAAACCCAGTCTTTCTTATGACCCTTAACTTCAGACCTACAATGTTCAGGATCGTCTACGTCATTCTTACTTTTATCAGGGTTATCTACGTCAGTCTTGCTGTGGATTTCAGTATACCATCCAAGCAGTTTTTCACCGAATTCATTATCTACACAATTACTCAAAGGGTCAAGCAGGTAAAGGATCTTGTTATTTTTGTCCAACAAGTACAAAACATAATGTCTTTCATCTCCTATAAGCTCACGATTGTAAACAGAAATCACCAAGTCTAGTTCGTTATTAAAAGGTTTAAGAACTTCTCTGTTTCCTTCTAACAATTGGTTAGTTGATGTTCCTTGAAAGAATACGGAAGGATCTTTTATGTGATGACTGATTATAAGTTCAATAATGCCATCAAATAGTTCCTTGTCTGGACTCGCTAAGCTCAAAAAATCCCATCCTGTAAAGTTGGTTTTGATGTTTTTTCCTTTAAACAGAAAACCAGAGTTGTTTGAACTTATATCAGAGTCATCCAAGAACCTTTCTTTAGATTCTTTTAAAAAGGCACACCAATTCTCCTTTTCTTCTTTATTTATGCTAGAATCATTCTCAATATTTTTTATTAAGTTCCTTACTTCCTTCCGGATTTTTTGATTTCTAGTTGCTACAAAAACACCACTTGTCTTTACCTTATTTCTTTTCGGTCTTCTCCTTACTTCGTTTAATTTTGTACTCTCATCTTCAATCACAGTCTTTTTAAGCTTATTTTTTCTAGAAATAAAGTTTAAGTCATCTTTAGACTTATCTTTTTCATAGTTTGTGATAGACATAGTACTCTTTGAATTAATTCTTTCAAGAGTAGTTATAGCATCATCATCTTCAATGTTCAACATACTTTTAACCTTTTCATTAACCTCTTTTTGATCATTTTCATCATTTTCTTTGCCATTAGGTTCTAGTTTTCCTTTGAATAACTTGAATACTGGTTTACCAATGTTTATGACAGACTTAATACTGTTACAATTCAAAGTTTCAATAGAATTTTTAGGACTTTGATCTTTAATCTTTGCCTTTTCATCAAACTTATTTGTGTCCTTATCTTCTACTGAAGACTGACTAGTTTTCTTGCAATCTACTTCTTTCCCTGTCCTTTTTGCATTTTTCTTTTTCAATGTGCTCCTTTTTGATAGTTTACATAGTTCTTTTTTATTCCTTGTTCTCTCTAGAATTTTCAAGTCTTCGGTATTGATTCTGAGATCCTTAAAATCGTTTAAGTCCAACTTTTTTGAATTAGTTGAGTATTTAACTATTCTATAATGAAAAAAATCAGCAATATATATATATATATATATATATATATTTGAACTAATTTAAATAAAGTTGACTAAATTCTGTATAAAGAAACTAACACATACAAAACCCTATTATTTATAACAGTATTGTCCAAAAATAATTATTACGTACTTCTATAAATCATAATATAGTTTTATCGTATACAATAAATAAATTACATAAATAAGTTACATAAAAAGTACAAATATTTATAGGTTAGCATTTTAATCTTTAAAGAGCTTAACAACATTGATTATTTATAATTTATAATAATAAAAGGTTATTAATTTTTCTAGATCTATATAAAATATAGATCATTTAGATCCTTAATGTATATAAATGACTTAATTCCTTTTAAAAAGATATGTAGTAAAAATTCTATGTTTGAAGCTTAAATAACATATTTAACAAAAAAAATCTTGATCACTCTTTTGAACTAATTTTAAATTTCATAAACCTACCTAGCTCCAGAAAGAAAATGTTATCAAAGAATTCTAAAATATTTTCGAAAGTTATTTGAGGATAACTACACTCATTTTAAGAACTTTTTCAAGTCTTTTTTTTTCTTTTTGTTTGTTTATTGTGGATCTGTTAAATTGTAAACAATAAATAAATGATGATTGGGTATAAAATAAATAGCTTAGTTGTTTTTTTCTATAATTAAAAAACTATTCTATATAAATATATAATGTAATCTTTAAATTTACAAACTGATTTATCATTAATAGTTTTGATAGTTAATAGTTAACTCTAACAAAAATGTAGAAGTTTGCGCATAGATTTTAACTAACTCGTGCAAAAGTGACGCTCGTGCAAAAGTGTCCCTTCGTGCAAAAGTGACGCTCGTGGAAAAGTGACACCCACCCGTAAGAAAAGTATAGAAGCTATAGTAGATGTTCATATGTGTTTATTAAAAATAAAAATAATTATTGTACATTATTGTAGGTCTACAATTAGATTAGTGGTTAACAATATATACAATACACAAAACTATATCCAACTTTTATATACTATATAAAATTTGTAGTTTCTAAATCTTACCTGTAATAAAGTAAAGTATATAATAAAATAAAATACGAAATCAAATACAAATTACTTACATAAAATTAACAGAAATATTGATTCATAAGGTTAAGGCGTCGGTAATAATTAGTAAAAAAAGTAAATAATCGCTTAACAACATTATGTTACAAAACATTAACATTTAAAATTTCCTTTACCTTACATTGAAAGATGGATAAGCTACTCTTTATGTCTAAACCAATATCTATTTCGGCCATCATCAACAAAGTTGAAATGTTCGCGCCATTAACAATGAATAACGAACTTTGCAACAACAACAACAACAGCGTCCGAGGCGACCTAACACCCGTTTCGTCCTTATTGGTACATAATATAACCTTAACCGAACATATTTGTCCTTATACAACTGCTCAAGTACTTAAGCCCGGTTAGTAAGTCCTCAACAGTGGTCTCTAGCGACTATAAATGCATGATAAGCCCTGATAAGGACGAAACCATTATTCAAAAAGGTAAAGTATTGTAAAGTTTATTATTTAAGTATGAAAAACAGCAGGGCACTTTAATCAAATGCAGTTTGTCACAACTGATTTAAATACATAATAAGTTAATAAGATGTTCTATAAAATTTAAAAACAAGCAAAACAACAAACATCACTCATGGAATAAACAATTAAATTAGTAAGTTTAAACTTTAGTGCTACGAAATGCTGTATACCCATCATTTAATTATAGTTAAAAATAATTAAAGCTTTATAAACCTGAGGTAATACCTTTCCATAAAGTAGTTATAAAAGTCAAATCCGAACTATGCATAAGTGAAGAAACATACACCTAAAAATAACAAGTTAAAATTTAAACCACTTACACGCAGACCAAAAAGACACCAAGGCACAAAACTAAAACTGTTATTAAGCATTCAAAGCACTGATTAACAATCAAGCCGGTGAACGAAAACACCACAAATTAAACTGCATATACATTACATGGGAACAAGTCTAAATTGCACGAAAGAAAGGCTGGACGAAGTTACTAAATTGCACGAGTGCACAAAATTGCACGAAGCGAAATTCGCACGATAGAACTAAATTTCATAAATACGATTTTGCACCAAGGGTCAATTTTGCACGAGCTACATTTTTGCACGGGAGTAAAAAAGTATAAAAAAAAAAAAAAAAATTAAAAATTAAAAAAAGTTAATAAAAATTAATAAATAAAAAAGATAAAAACTACTGACTGAGGGTAAGGGTTATGGGTAACAGTGATAGAAAAAAAAAAAAAACATAAAAATTTTTTAACTAAAAAAAAATAATAACTTTCCGACCGAAGGCAAGCGTTAGGGGT
Source organism: Thalia democratica (assembly GCF_965202585.1). Taxonomy (NCBI): domain Eukaryota; kingdom Metazoa; phylum Chordata; class Thaliacea; order Salpida; family Salpidae; genus Thalia; species Thalia democratica. The sequence continues at coordinate 101,640,766 of NC_139166.1, read as the reverse complement.
AACAATGATAGTAAAAAAAAAACTAAATAAAAAAGAATTCAAATTAAATTACTACAGAAATTAAAAAAATAAATAGAAAACATTTAACCCGTGCAAAATTGTTTGCTCGTGCAAAAATGACCCTTCGTGCAAAAGTATTTTCGTGCAATTTTGTGCACTCGTGCAATTTTGTCCCCTCGTGCAAATTAGACAGCTACCCACATTACATCTTAAGTAAGTTCAAACACAAAGCATATTAAAGTCCTTTACATTATTTTGATAAAAAAAAAAAAAATTCTAACAAAATTTTCTTAAAAAAAAAAAACAACCTCAAAGTTAAAAGACATAAAAATGTGTAATTGTTAAGTAGTTTGAAAAAATTAATAACTTTATATTGATGAAAATAAACTATGGCTATGCTTTTCATTAAACAATGATAACAACAAAGTTTTGTTTTTAAACCTTTGAAATAGTTTAGTAATAATACAAGCATGTATTATTACATTTTAATAAAATCTAGCATGCTTGTTCTTTATTTTTACTTATTTTTTTAATATAATCTATTTAATTAATTTTGAGTTTGACTACTTTTTCATAGTTTATAATACAATTTCCGCAATACGAATAAATCTAAAACAATGAAAAACGAAACCAATTTAAAATTTAACCAACAAACTATTTTATATTTTCTTTTTTGTTGTTTAAATGTAACTAGATTTGGCTTTTAATTATAAACTGTTAGATTTTTATAACAGCTATTAATAAAGATATCAATATACACATAAAAAATATTGCTTTTTTTCAAACAAAATGTACATCTAAAGCTAAAATGTTTTATATTTTTAATCTTAATATAATCAACTTACATTTAAATTTCTAAAACGTCGTTTTATACTTATGGAAATTATTGGTGTGAATCGTATTACAATTAAAAGTTATTTTTTTCGCTTTGGTATAATGACTATAAAAAACAAACAACTAGTATAATAGAGGGTTAATAAAGCAAACAGCTAAAAGAACAAAAGTATACTTAAAAATATCTGAGCGGAAAAATAGCTAAATTATCAGTTTTTTTAAAGCTTTTTGTTGACTTTTTTTTTACCCTATCTCATAATTCACCTAACGCAAACATATAAAAAATTAACAATAAAATTAAAAAAAACAGCGCCCAAAATGTTTATTGTAATAACCTAGAGTATAAAAGAAACTTTCTGTTGTCGAGTTATACGCCACAAATTTATTGTTTTGTCCATAAGTAGGAAACAGCTTATCAAAAAAAGCTATCTTTTTATGCTGATTCAGCTTTTTTAAGCTTTTTTTCTGCTTTGACTCACGTTTAAGTGTATTAGTCCTAAAAGAAATATAAATCAATAAAAAGTTTAAATTATGGTTAAAGTTTGAAAAATAGTTATAGTTTTTCACAAGTTCTGGTTTAATATGCTTAGAAGATTACTTATAATAGTTTCATAAAAAAGTTTTACAATGATAGTTTGAAAGATCCTTGCTTACTACTTTAAAACTAAATGTATTAATAATAAAAAACTTATTTTATAAAATAGTTTTGCATATAAGTTTTATGATAACATAAGAATAAACATTCAAAATGTTAGCTCACCCACTTTAGCAATGTTACCAAAACTTATTTAATATTAACATTAAGTATTAAAACAAAAACTAATCAAATTTAATACTAATTATAAAAAGTATACTAAGTTGAATTAAAAATTAAAATAAACATTAAAATAATCTATTTTTAAAACATATTTCTACATAAATAAAAAAACAGTAGTTAATTTTTTAGAACAATCCTTGTTTTTTTTATGTAGTCGAATAAAAATATACTTTACTCTTTACTTAACAAGCATTTTTATTTCTCGACTCAGGTGGTTTTATAGCATTGACTCTAGTGGAAGTATTAATCAAATTTTGAAAAGCCTAAATAATAAGATACAAACAAAACAAATTATGCTTGAGTTGCTACATGGTCGTTTTTTTGCTGGACAAAATCCGACTGGACAAAATTTTCAGCTTGATATTCGGCTTTAAACACAGTAAGTTCAAACAAACTAAACTGGACAATTTTGAGGAGGACAAAAAACTCACTGGACAATTTTGGAATAAAAAAGATAAATAAAGAAATAATATAAAAACTAAATATTTTTTTTTACATCGTAAATTAATAAAAATAAGAAAAAATAAAAAGTTTTTTTACTTCGTAAATTAATAAAAATAAAATAAAAATAATGATTTTTTTTCTACTTCTTTAATTAATAAAAATTAAATAGAACAAAAAAATTTTTTTTAGTTAATAATTTTATTTTAGTTTGTAAATTGATAACAATAAAATATTGCTTTTTTTTTACTTCGTAAATTAATAAAAATGAAATAAAAATAATGATTTTTTTTTCTACTTCTTTAATTAATAAAAATTAAATAAAACAAATTTTTTTTTTAGTTAAGAATTTTATTTTAGTTTGTAAATTGATAACAATAAAATATTGTTTTTTTTTTACTTCGTAAATAAATAAAAATAAAAGAAAAATAAATTACAAACAAAAAGGAAGTTCTAAATTAAAATAAAATTAAGACCTTTTAAAATTTATAATTCTGTAAACAAAAAATACAAATAAATAAAATAGTAAAAACAGATTTTTAAATTTGTAAGCATTTGTATATGAACGCAACAATGCAATAACAAAAAAGTGTTCTAAAAAATATTAAACCATTGTGTAAAATATAATTAAAAAAAAAACAGTAAAAATTCTTACATAACTTTTTTTTAAATTTTTATAAAATTGAAATTAATAAAAGTACACAATAATGCTAAAATATTATTAAACAATAATAAAGTTTTTCTTAATAAAAAATAAAAATAAATCTTTTTATACTTCGTTGATTGTGTTTTTAACTTACAAACACTCGGAATATTACACTATAACACTATGATAATCGCTTTTTGGTATAAAAGCATTTCCTAATACACTTCTTAAATGAAAAATACTCAACTAAAAGTATTCAAACTTTGTATTTGTGTTTTTGGTGGACTTTCTCTATCTATTTCTTCCCTTCATCAGGTTGGAATTTTTATGATTTTTATTAAATATTTAGTTATTTTGATTAAGATAATCTGTGTTCATGGTGGACTTTCTCCATCTATTTCTTCATTAGATCAGGTTGGAATTTTTATGATTTTTATTAAATATTTAGTTATTTTGATTAAGATAATCTGTGTTGATGGTGGACTTTCTCCATCTATTTCTTCCCTTGATCAGGTTGGAATTTTTATGATTTTTATTAAATATTTAGTTATTTTGATTAAGATAATCTGTGTTCATGTTGGACTTTCTCCATCAATTTCTTCCCTTGATCAGGTTGGAATTTTTATGATTTTTATTAAATATTTAGTTATTTTGATTAAGATAATCTGTGTTCATGGTGGACTTTCTCTATATATTTGTTCCCTTGATCAGGTTGGAATTTTTATGATTTTTATTAAATATTTAGTTATTTTGATTAAGATAATCTGTGTTCATGGTGGACTTTCTCCATTTATTTCTTCATTAGATCAGGTTGGAATTTTTATGATTTATATTAAATATTAAGTTATTTTGATTAAGATAATCTGTGTTCATGTTGGACTTTCTCCATCTATTTCTTCATTAGATCAGGTTGGAATTTTTATGATTTTTATTAAATATTTAGTTATTTTGATTAAGATAATCTGTGTTCATGTTGGACTTTCTCCATCAATTTCTTCCCTTGATCAGGTTGGAATTTTTATGATTTTTATTAAATATTTAGTTATTTTGATTAAGATAATCTGTGTTCATGGTAGACTTTCTCCATCTATTTCTTCCCTTGATCAGGTTGGAATTTTTATGATTTTTATTAAATATTTAGTTATTTTGATTAAGGTAATCTGTGTTAATGGTGGACTTTCTCCATTTATTTCTTCATTAGATCAGGTTGGAATTTTTATGATTTTTATTAAATATCTATTAATTTTGATTAAGATAATCTGTGTTCATGGTGGACTTTCTCCATTTATTTCTTTTTTAGATCAGGTTGGAATTTTTATGATTTTCATTAAAAATTTAGTTATTTTGATTAAGATAATCTGTGTTAATGGTGGACTTTCTCTATTTATTTCTTCATTAGATCAGGTTGGAATTTTTATGATTTTTATTAAATATTTAGTTATTTTGATTAAGATAATCTGTGTTCATGGTGGACTTTCTCCATTTATTTCTTCATTAGATCAGGTTGGAATTTTTATGATTATTATTAAATATTTAGTTATTTTGATTAAGATAATCTGTGTTCATGGTGGACTTTCTCCATCTATTTCTTCCCTTGTTCAGGTTGGAATTTTTATGATTTTTATTAAATATTTAGTTATTTTGATTAAGATAATCTGTGTTCATGGTAGACTTTCTCCATCTATTTCTTCCCTTGATCAGGTTGGAATTTTTATGATTTTTATTAAATATTTAGTTATTTTGATTAAGATAATTTGTGTTCATGGTGGACTTTCTCTATCTGTTTCTCCCCTTGATCAGGTTGAAATTTTTATGATTTTTATTAAATATTTAGTTATTTTGATTAAGATAATCTGTGTATATGGTGGACTTTCTCTATTTATTTCTTCATTAGATCAGGTTGGAATTTTTATGATTTTTATTAAATATTTAGTTATTTTGATTAAGATAATCTCTGTTCATGGTGGACTTTCTCCATTTATTTCTTCATTAGATCAGGTTGGAATTTTATGATTTTTATTAAATATTTAGTTATTTTGATTAAGATAATCTGTGTTCATGGTGGAATTTCTCTATCTATTTCTTCCCTTGATCAGGTTGGAATTTTTATGATTTTTATTAAATATCTATTAATTTTGATTAAGATAATCTGTGTTCATGGTGGACTTTCTCTATTTATTTCTTCCCTTGATCAGATTTGAATTAGTTTGAATTGCTTAATAATTATTTCTTTAATTATTTGTTTAATTTCGAAAAAAGCACAAATTTATAAGAAGTAAATGAAAGTTTGTTCTTTATATCAATTTTATGTTAAAATTCTAAGAAAAACACGAAATTGTGAAGTGCTAAATACTGTTCACTCAGATTTTATTGATTTTTAGTTATTGTATACTTTACTGGGACCATAATGTTTTAATTTTTATAGCAATAATTTACAAAATAGTTAGTTTTAGATAATTTTGAGAATTATTTCACTTACAATATTGAATGGTTTACATAATTAGTTAAAAATACTAAATAACTTAATATCAGTTTATTACTATGTTTACTTTTAAAGTGCAACCATAAATTTTGATCATTTAACAAAAGGATTATGTTTTTCATTAAACAAACAAATATAACCTTATTAAGTGCTTTAATAACTCAAGCTGTATATTTAAAGATTTTCGGTTAAATTTCTCTGAAATAAAAAAGTTGTTTACAAATCTGTTATTTAACTTATTTTTGGTTTAAGACTATTTTCAGAAAAAGTTTTCTACAAAAACAACATATACAAAAAAACCATAAAAACTTTCTGTTAGAAAAACAAGTTTACTAAAAACTTTTTGCTTTAGGAATATTTTTAAGCATATATAGCATACTGTCTTAATGAACTTTGTACAAAATGTTTTTAAGAAGCGAAGTTAAGTTGTATAAACATAAAATAAGATCTAAAGCTTATTAATTTTTAGCTAAGTAATTATTTTACCCGTATAAAGTAAATCAGTTATAAATGGACTTTGTTTTAAATAAAGTTTTGAATTACAAATTATTAAATAAATATAGTTAGTTTTTTCTTATTTTGCTTAAGTAAAAACGCACTAACACATTTGTCTTGAAATGTAGAATATTTACTACATCTTTGCATAAAATATTTAATACATAATTGCATAAAATATGTACTACATAATTGCAAAAAATATGTACAACATAGTTGAATAAAAATATTTACTACATGTTTGCATAGAATATTTGGGGTTTACTACATAGTAATATCACATGTTTTAATTAACAATATTATCTAACAATGCAGTGATATAGGTCAAAGTTGACTGTAATCAGTATGTTAATAACATTGGCATTTTGTATGAATGTTTAAAATTTAGTGTCTATAAATTGTGTATGTAAGTATGTAATGAATTCTTAATTTTTTCTTTGTTTTAATTTTATTTTTTGAATTCACAAAAACACGAAATTGTGATTGAAGTGCTAAATACTTTAGTATCGCTTCTATTGATTTTTAGTTGTTGTACACTTTAATGTAACCATAACGTTTGAATTTTTATAAAGATAGTTTAAAAAAAGTTTGTTTTAAATTATTTTGAGACTTATTTTACTCAAAAACATTGAAAGATTAATTTTTTAAATTCAATTAAAAATACTGAATAACTTAATATGATGTTTGCTTTTAAAAGTGCAAACATAAATTTTGAACAAATAAAACACTAAAGGATTAATTTTTACACTAAACAAACAAAAATAACTTTTTTACGTGTTTTAACAACTTTTACTTCTACAAATGTATTTTTAATTAAGTTTTGAAAGTTATTTTTCCAGAAAATGAGTTATCTTTGAACTTTAGAGTATTTTCAGTTATGTTTTTGTTTTGTTTGTAAAAATTAAAATTTAATTACTTTTCTGAACTTGCACAACACAATGCAGTATGAAAAAGTTTTCAACAATTTTAGATAGTAATAAATAAGTTGAATTTTTTACTTTAAAGTTTTTTTTTATAAAAAAATAAAATGTGCATCATTTTTGAATTGCTTTTATATTTAGGCACAATTTTTGCTCATAAAACTGCAAATTTTTTTTATTAAACATAATGAATTTTGTTTTCATGAAATGAACTTTAACCGAGTTATTATCATATTCAAATAAGGTTTTCGCTTGTTTATGCAAAAATATTTAAATTTCAAGCGTACTCACAAATATTTTATATACGTATAAAATTGTAATGCTTTAAAATATTGATATTCTTATTTAACTATATATTTTTAAATTCTTATGAGTAATAGAAATAAGACTTGATTCATTAAAAATATGAATTCATTGTTTCTGTGGTTTTAAAATACATATGTGTGGCTTTAGAAAATGCGTATAGTAAGGAAATAGCCGAAGTTTCTAAAAATGTTTGAGAAGTTAGAACAATTAAATGCGGTAAAATATAAGTCGAATTGTTTAAAATTTGTTTTCATTATTAGTTCGTTAATTATTTTTTTAATTTTAAATAAATAAATTTAAAAACATTGATGTTATTGATGTGGAGTAATTTTTGTAAAAGTTTCGTATGTTTTTATATAGTTAAAGCTAAGAAACATTTTTATTGGTTTGAAAATTTTATAAATTTTCAATATAAACTAGAAATACTAATTTGATTTATAAATTGTTAAGTAAGTTTTATTTATTAACCATATTTTAATTATTGAAAATATTCTTAGTTGTTTAAGATTTTTATCAAACAAATATTTTATACAAAAGGTATTTAAAAAAATATTTATAAGGGTTGCCACAAAACCTTGAATCCTGAAAAAAACCTGAATTTGACATTTAGGCTAAAATAATCTGGAATTTAAAACAAATTTTTACATGATAAATAGTAAAACTTTGATTTGACATAAAAAATCTATCGTATATAGATAATATTTTTTTGATATCATCAAAAATTTTTTAATATAAAACACATTTAAAGAAGTTTTAGGATATCTTTTCAATGTTGTAATATATATTAACACAGTTTTTTACTTAAAGATTATTTTAAAACCAAAAATAAACCCAAAAACGTGTACTTTCAAATTTCTTGAAGAAATTCAGAAAATTTGGAAGAAATTTGTAGAAACCTAATGGTAACCTAATTAATGTTTTTAATCCTAAATTGTTATATTTATCTCACATTATTTACATAAGATTAAATTACGTTATAAATCTTATAAAACGTAGTTATATTTAATTTTAGAGATAAATGATTGGCTGTTAATACAGGATGATTGATAACTTACCAAAACAAAATATTTACTAAATAAAAGTAAATACATGATATGAGAATATCAAATCAACATGTTTGCACAAAATAACTTTTATAAGTTTGCAAATCAGCATAGGTGTATTAACTTTTTTCAATCATCAGTTATTTAAAAAATCATTAAGAATATGATAAGTTGCCATATTTGTTTAATAACTTATATTTATTTAAAAAAAGCATCGTCGTTTTACAACAATAGACTTTTGTATAACTGTTTGTAATAATAGTCATAGTTTACAAAAAAGAGAACCGACAGAAAATAAGAATTTATAAGTAAAAGTATTTATTTAATTATTTCTTTAACAGATTCGCACTATCGACAGAATTTATTGTTTTTATAATAAACTTAAATATTTATAACAGATCAGAACAATCGACAGGAAACAAGAAGTTCCGCACGATGGAGCAATGTGCGATTTATTGTGGTCAGATCCTGAAGGTAATAATAAAAGTAATTAGTATGTAATTTATTATTCATTTCAATAATATAATGTGCGATTTACTCTGGTCTGATCCTGAAGGTAACAAAAAATTAAATAAATAAACATAAAAAGTGTGATTTATTATAGTCTGATCATGAAGGTTTAAATAATATGTACTATTTATATTATTTGATATTATATTATTATTATGGTAAAAAATAAACAAATTATCAATAATTTAACAAAATGTACGATTTACTCTGTTCTGATCCTGAAGGTTTAATATTTAATTTTAATTTTATTTATTATTATTTTAATTTTATTTATTAATGTGGTCAGATTCTAAAGGTGAAATTAATATATTTCTTTAAATATTTAATATTAAATTTACTTGATTATAATGTTGTCTCGTTTTCTATACACCATATTAAATTTCTTTTTTCTAAACAAAATAGCGAAATTAGACACAGTTGGATGGGGCGTTTCGCCACGAGGGGCGGGCTTCCTGTTCGGCTCGGACGTCGTAAACAGATTTAATCAGAACAACTCCATATCGTCAATCTGCAGGGCCCACCAGCTGGTCATGGAGGGCTACAAGTGGCATTTCAACGACACTGTCCTGACCGTGTGGTCCGCACCTAACTACTGTTACAGGTTAATTATTCTTAATTATTAATTATTTAATTTGTTTATTTAATTAATATATAATTATATAAATTATTTTTAATTAATTTAATATATAAGTGACATTTCAACGACACTGTCCTGACCGTATGGTTCGCTCTTAACTATTGTTACAGGTTATTTAAATAATTATATTATTGATTATTTTCTGTTTGCTTATATTTATTATATAAGTGGTATTTCAACGATACTGTTTTGCTCTGTTTTGGATGGAGGCTCCTAATTATTGTTACTGGTTATAATCTATTTAATTTAATTATAATTGGCATTTCAATTTTATTGAGTTTTTGAAAATTTTAAGATTTTTTATGCATTTTGAGGTAAAATAATTAAAAACAAGAAGAATCTTTAATATTTTTTTTATAAAATCAAAGGTAATTTTTTTGTTAATGTTGTGTTTAAACGATCGTTTAGATACAAGTTTATAACCGAAGTTTTGGTTTTAGATATAAACTTCCAAACTTAAACACAAATCATTTAGCCTTTATTTTTAACTCCGGGTGCCTAACAAATAAACTGAAAGTCTCCAATGTTAAACTCTCAGTTTTAAAATATTATTGATAACACTCAACTTGTAACTTTATGCCGGCCAAGTTATTTATTCTGTGCCCCGATCGATCCAAAGGGCACAGTTTAACCTCATTTTGACAAACATCATTTGTATTAATGTTGTCCAACAGTTGGCAATGTCCCCCCATTAGTTTAGAAACTTTTGGGTTTTCCAAAAAGGACTAAGTGGCCCCCTTAAGGCCCATGACAGAAATTTAGGGAGTCACGAACACCAAAGGGGACATAGTCGGACCATGAGGTCATAATTTTTGAAACTTACCTTAGATATTCTGGAGTTGATGATGAAGAGTAAAAAAATAACGTGTTAGGTGTTTTAAATTGTAGATTTTTGAGTAAATCTTGTTGGAGGGGGTATAGCTTTTTAATTTCTTTAAAAGGGCCTTTTGAAAAAAAGTTTGGGAAACTCTGCTGTAGTCCTTCATACTAAACCTATTTTACAAATAAATTTACAGTTTTTCACCTTTTAATGCTAATCATTAAAACTACAACCTAATTCTATAAAATTTGGTACTTATTAATTATCTTTTTTCAGATATCTTTTTTCAACGTAGCTGCAATTTTCGAATTAGACGAAAATCTGAAACACGAATTCATAATATTCGAAGCAGCGCCCCAGGAGAGTCGCGGTGTTCCCATGAAGAAGCCACTTCCAGACTATTTCCTGTGAAAACACAAAAGTTCCTGTGAAGATTTCAACGCGACGTTTTCCGTAGGTAAAATTTGAATAAAAATAGAAAAACTAGATGTTTTTAAAATGAATTGAAAAAAACTATAAAAAAATGTTTCATGAAAATAAATAAAATGAATTTATAGTGGAAATTAATATTCCATTTAATTAATAACTTTAATAAAGTTCTGTTTTCCTTAAAAATAAACTTCTAGCAAAGTTAAAAAAGTCAAAAGTATTTTTTGTTGAACTATATTTTTAAGTTAATTTAATTTTCAATTAAGTTTCTATTTTAAGGTTTTAATACTTTTTCCTGAGGTTGCCAAAACTTTGTTGTAGTTTAGCTGTTTTTAAATTACATAATAAGTATTGATATTTTTCAAAAAAAACATAGTCTCTAATACTAATTGAAAAAAAGTTTAATCTTTATTTACTCTATCTTGACTAGTTCTAACAATATTGATTTAAGTAAATTAAAAGTTTAATTTCTACCATTAAAATTATTTTAACAATTTATTTATAAATGAAATGAGTTGAATATATTAATGAAGATAAAATAAAACATTGATTGAACTATGTTAATAATAACTAAAACTATCTTTGTAAAAGCTTGAAAAAAAAAACATAATATTAAAAGCAACTTACTCAGTACATTTATTGATCTTTTATACCTCAAACCTTCATAGAGCTTATTTTTTGCATTATTTTTAACTTTTACAAAAAAAGTTATAAAGCAAGTTTTTTTCTTTACTAAGTAATGAAAATAAAAGTTTTCCGAGTAAAAGAAATTCTAATGTTCAAATGAAAAGTAGTTTTCTTTTATTAGACTAAGTTATACAGTTAATTAAATTTGTTTTAGAAAAAAATTGCATACCAACTTATTTTAAAATTAAAATTTTTTACATTACAAAAGTGCTCCAGCTTTGAAAAGAAAATTTGTCATGTTTTATCAAGATAAAAATAAGTTCTTTTTTTGGAATAAAATAGATTTTAGGGTTTCTTCTTATACAAACATAAAATTGATTAGATTAAATAAAAAATTCGTTGGATATAACTTTTTTTAGTTTATAGGTGTTCATTTGTTAAAAGCTTCTTAACTAAATCGAGTATTAAAATTTATAATAAACTATCCTCTAAGTTATAAATTACAATAGAATATAAATTGTCAATGTTTCATTTGTTTTATTTTAATTTATGTGAAGAAAAAGAGTTCTATTAATCTTTAGTTTAATCGTGAGAAAATTTACAAACAATAAAAATGATTTTCACAAAGTTAAAAACCATTGAGTTACCATTTATTAATTATTTGAACTGCTTTTGTGCATAGACTAAGAGATTAGATTTCTTATTAGAATAATCGTTTTTAAAGCGAATATAAGTTAAGGTTTCTTCATTTATTTTTCAATTTACTAATCCAATACTATACATATTTTTTATGGGAGTTAAGGTTTTTATTTTGTTTTAGATTTCTTTCTTAGTTGATTATAAGCTAGCTTCTTATAGTATCTTTCATAACAAATTCATACTAAGAATCATTTATTTTAGTAAAAATATGATGTTTTATTATTTAAATGTTTTAGTATTATACCCATAGTAATTATCAAGAATTTAAAGAGTAAAGCCCTTTCAATAGAACTTCTGGGTAAAACAATAAGTAGTATGAAAAATAATTTTCTGTATAATTCAATTTCTCTAATAATTATCAGTGGTAATAAAACTCAACCGAAGCTCTTATTATAAAAATACAATATTTCAAAACATAATACAAACTAGCAAAACTGTCCTTATAATAAAGTTTAGTTATAATTTTTTTGTAAAAAGTAACAATCATTTAAATAACAGTTAGTTTTAGTTAAAGGTGTGTATAAGAATTTCATACTCTTAATATTCATATAAAACTGTTACAGTATATACTTAAAAATTATATTTTAGCTTTATTTAGTTATTGTATATTACTTGTTATATTTAGTTTTATTTTAAAATTTTAAAAATTATAAACGATTTAGTTTTTAATTTTTTCTATACATACAGTATACAAACCATCCATAGAAACATTTTACTTTAAGGAGTTAGTACATTTAATTTACGTTCTACAAGTTTTCAATTTAGTTTTTTACGAAAAAAATGTTTTTTTTTTTTTGATTCTGTATAAAATATCTAATTTCTAAACAGTTTATTGTATTTTATATTAATTACAAAATTATACTTTTTTGTTGGAATATACAAAAAAAACTTTTATTTTAATAGTATTTAAAATGAAGAGTTAAACTAAATTTATCATACCACTAAAATTTTTTTACGAAAATTAGACTATTTTAACTCTTTTACATGTTTATGTTCGTTAAAATATAGCAATGATGTTTAATATCACATTTATACAAAAACCTATAAACCAAAATGCTTTTTATTTTATTCAAAATAAATTAACCTACAGTAAATTTGATTAAGATTGTACGAAAATGTACTTTTAAGTACTAAGTTTTATTGTGCATAATTTGTTTTAATGGTTACAAACATTTAATTAATTTTTTTTCTTGTAAAACATGGTTCTTAATTTCCATACTTGTTGTTCAGTTACTTATTGCACGAGTTAAATATAAGGTTGTTTATAGTGGGACAGATTTAGTAGATAAACTTTATTTTTTCACTGAAGTTGTCAAAAAGAAGTCTTTGCGGGTTGCTTAACTTTAAAAGTTTTAAAGCTTAATTGCAGTAAAAAAGATTGAACAAGTACTGTACCTTGCTATGAAAAATAAAAAAACTATGAAAAGCTCAACATTTTTTCTGTGCAAGTTCTTTATTCAAACTTAAAATTATTTTGCGTACAGTATGTTTTTACTTCCACGTGTAAGTAGTATCTTTCGATGTAGGTGATAAAAAAGATTTCTTTAATATATTAAATATGTGATAAAAAGGTATAAAAAATTAAGTCTATCTACTTGCTGTTTTTAAAATATCTTGATAATATTTAGACTTATTTTGAAGTCTGTGTTAAACAATAAGACTAAATCAAAACATCAAATATTTAAATTGTTTAAAGATTATACTGAATAAGTTTTTTATTAAAAGAGTTATGCTGTATCTAAACTGTTCAAAACTTATGAGTAATACATATCTAATCGAAACTTCAGCCAGCTTTGACCGAATACTTACTTACAAAATTACAAAAACGAAAAATGTAGGACTAACTGTTAAATAAAACAGTTAACAAATATATTTGTCATAAACATTTTTTAAAACCTTTAAAGGTTTCTACTAGTAAAAACTTTGTGTAAATCTTTCTGGGTAAGTAATTACCAATAGAATTTAATAAAATAGCTTGTTGGTTAACTCGTAAAGTTTAAATGCTTGTTTCCTTGTTTTGTTAAATTTTAAGAAAAATACAAAATAAATTAACTTATAGTTTAAGTAGTTGCATGTCTTAGACATATAAATAAAATAAAACATAAGTAATAAATATAACTTCTGCTTATTTAAGGTACTTTGCTTTTGTTTAAAAATGAAAAAATCTAACTGCTTAGATAAACTATTTTCCCTGAAAAAATGTTTTACAACAATACCCACTCATTATCACAAAAGAAAGTATATTAACATTGTATAAGCAACTTGTAAAAAATATAAGTAAGAAAGATATACATAAAAAAAAAGCTTTAAAAGACATAAAATGTTGCAAAAATTTTTAAAACACGAAATAATCTTTTGAAATACTTGTAGAATAAATATTTTTTTTTATTTTTATCTTAAATCTAGTTGTTATTTCAAAATACTTTGTTACTTTGAAAGACAATATATATATATATACTTATATGTTTATAAAAAAATCAAAATATATATCATTGAAAAGATACAACTTATTAAAAAAATAAATAGTTCAGTTAAAAATATCATCTTAACTAAAAATATCAAGATTAATGTTGCTGTTTGTTTTCATTAATAAAAGTTTTTGTAAAAAAGTGTTAGCTCTTTGTTTCCAAATGAAATTTGCTAAAACAATCCTTGTAGGATCATAAACTAATTTAGCTTACTTACAGTAGTTATGTTTGTAAACTTTAAACTATAAGTATGCTATTTGATTTTAACAAAAAAAAAAACTACTTACAAAAGTCAAGAAGAATACCACTCTAAGATACTCTGTATAATTAACTTATTACTTACTTAAAAAACTTACAATTTTTACTTTTGTGACGTAACAATATAACAAAAACGAACAAGGTCTGCTCAATACAGTATAATTATAAACGTGAATTTCATTAAACTATGCAGCTGAGGTGACAACTATAAAGTTACAGCATCTTAGTAATCTTACAGTCTGTTCATATTTGACGTTAAAGAAACAAAAATATTTTGATGCTTACTTTTGTTGAACAACTGACGATTACTTTATGACGTTGTGAAAAGTTAACTGCAACAACTAGCTCGCAACAAAAGTATGAATAAGATTGAGGTATATATGGTGGGTGGGAGTGGACAAACCCCAAGAAACAATCATGTTAACTAGATAACACTCATCACCAACACTACAAGTTTTTCAATTCAGTGTGAAATCATATTAAAAATTCACTTCAAAGTTAGAATTTAGTTGTATGTAGTGCATAATGTAAATTAATTAAGATTCAGTCAGTGTAGTCATCACAAAGGCAGAGAACCTACGAAGACTTACTATCCAAGTAAAAAACTGATTAATATTTATATAGTATCAAACAGTCACTTTTTGTTTTTTGTACACTATTACGTCATAAAGATATTAGTTGAAAAATTTTAAATGAGAGCGTGATTTTATGTTACTAATATTGTAAACACAGAAAAAATTTAAATTTATTCATTTTCATGACTTATTTGTTAAGTGTACTTTAAGTTCTGTACACTTACTGATGTTACTCACATGTATGATTTTACATATTTCTTGTAGCAAGAAGTTCTTTTGATAACTTTAAACGTCACTAAAGATTAACTCAAATGTTGTCTTTTGGAAAGTTTTCTGCTTGATAGAGAATTTTTTCTAAATGATATTACTTTCAAAAAGTTAAAGAAAATAACTACACAGTCTGTTGCAGTTACTTTTTATTAACACTTTAAATAGGCAGGTATTTAAAATGTTTTAAACGTTATTAAATTTTTAAATAAACAAAATACATTATTGTAAAAAAAATTTTTTAGCTATGGAATTAAATCACTGGTCTTTAACAGAAATACTTTAATTTTATTTTCGGACTTTTTGTGTCAAGATAGATATGGAATACAGTAAACTTTAGAACAAAATGTTTGTAATGCTTCAACCTTTCAGTTTGGTTGTAAATACTCATATGTAGTAATTATAGGCTTAACATGACATTTAATTGCAGAATACTATAAAGTAGATGTAAAACCTTTTAAATTTTATTGTCAAAGATCTTACTTAAGATACTTTAAGTATCGATCGAAACAAAGCTTTAGTATGACACTAAGTTTCTTCGGTTTTAAATTTAACGTACAAGTTGAGCATTAAGTGAGTAAATAAACCCTTTGCTTGAATGTTTTTAAATTTTTTAAATAATCTTTTACTCAAACTAGTCCTTTTATTATTTTAAAATGCATATAGAAGTTATTAGCTGTTATTTGTGAGCAACTTATTTGGATCAAACCAAATAATTTCTGAATATATTCTAGTTGTATAAAAATTAAAATTTAAGTCGAACCACAAAACTTTGCCTAATACTAATCAAAGTACAATGTGTTAAAATCTCAAATTACCTTGCTTCAAATCAATATTTGTAGATATTTATTAATGGAAGTAAATTGTTTCTGAAACTGTAAGTCAGTTCTCATAATACTTTAAAGCGTTCTAATTAGTTGTTTTACAAAAACATACTGGTTTGCACCTGTAAAAATATATGAAAGAAACCAAGAACTTTTTCAACCAAATCTGCAGAAGATGTTTCCAATTTATCTATTTTTTTAAACAAAAAATACTTCAATAAACTCATAACATGTAAAATTTACACAAAAATTATGTTTCTAAACTTTAATTATTGGAAGAAAACATTGCAAAAGTCAGCAGTTACAGAACCAAGACCTGAAAATAAGTTTGTCTTGAGACAAGCTCAAATTAGCTTAATGGTTTGATCGTAGCATTTCGATTATCAGACCACAAGCTATTGGTACCGGGTTTCGTTCTTATTACACTTATTACCGGCCGGATACAAATAAATGAAAGTATTGATTGTATTTTATAAGGAGCTTTTAAATTTTAGAAGTTTTTGCCTAATATTGATTGAAAAATTATGTTTTTAAAACTTATAATCACCTAGATTTAAATCAGTTAATATTTTGAGTTAAATAACTAGTTATTAGTAAAATAGTTAAGAACCGTATCTTTGTTTTAGCATACTAATTTTGACAAATTAAGTCGAGTCGAATAGATCTTTTATTATTTGATCAACAAAAGCATGCTGGTTTTTACCAGTTAAAAAAAACATTTGCATTATATACCCCGACATGATGTTATAGAAACTGTTTGCAGTTTATTTGTAATTTGTAGCAAAAAAATTCCTCAAATAAATGTTTACGTCACTGGACGCTGTACATGTAAATTGTTTAAAATGTTCATTTAAAGTTACTTTTTTGAAAAATCTAGTTAAAGAAAATATTTTCCTGCAGAAAATACTTCTAACCTACACCTGAACTTTTATTTTGTAAGATTTGTTTTTGTGAGTGAAACGGTTTATATATAATAGATTTTTATTTTAAATACAGGAAATAGGAGCCTTTCAAAGCGTCAATAATAATAAGTAATCAAAAATTAACATGCGTGCTATACTTGTAATGTAAAATCCTTTTTTGACTACGCTGAAATATTTTACTTGTAAGTAGAGGTTTATGCATTTATTACAAACAAGTTTAGATAGATCAAATTTTCTTTTAAAAATAAAGTTTGTAACGTGTTTTACTTTCAATAAACGATCAAATTTTGATAGACTTTCTAAGCTTTAGCATTACATAGTAAACTAAATTATTTACTCCGAAGCAGGCAAATAAACGTAATTTTTAATAAACTTTTTATAAAGATAATATAAAAATTATAGCGAAAGCTTTTACTAAGGTTACTTTAACCTTAAACGGCAAGTGAATTTAATAAAAATCTATTTTGTTTTAACTTTTTTGCCTGTGTATAAGGTAAATGATAATTTAAAAGTTGTACTTATATACAAATACTTAACATCTAACAATATATAAATTTATATCAAAGTTTATGAAGTTGCTGTTTGTGTTTAGAGCAAGTATATGTTAAGTCAAAGATGTTGTACTAAAGTTAAACGAAAAAACAAATCAATTAATAAACTTCTACTGTAACATAGCTGTAAAGATATAAAGTTTTGATGATAACTATTAAAGCAAATGTTATGTGATACTTTAATTTTTTTATTCAATTAGCTTTAATGTTTCTAACTATTGATAAAAAGAAAGCTTTCAAATAGCAGCCGACGCTAGGCTTGTTTTGATTTAATAATTTAAGTATTTAGTGAGTTGATAAGTTCTTTAGTTGGTTTTATTTTATTGGGTATGTATTAAAGGTAACTTTTTACTTTAACTAGCCGTTTTATCATTTCGAAATATATTTAGTAGATATTAGCTACTAGTTGTGATTCACTAAGTAGGAATTAACCAGATACAGACATAAATATGATTATTATTCACCTTTTTGTTGATTAAAGGTTGAGTTTAACCACAAGAGTTTGATTATTGAAAAAAAAAAAACCAAAACGTAAAATCAACTAGATTTGTGTCTTGATGAGATCTTGGTTTTAAAACAAATACGAGACCTATCTATTTCACGAACAGCTATTATGTATAACTAAGTGTTGATTTGTTTAGTAATATATAATGAGTCACTTTTATTAATTGTTGAATGCCGGTTTACACCAGTTAAAAATGACACAGAAATCCAAAGAATTACTATAAAATTTCAGATGTTGTTGGCTATTTATGTGTAATTTTTATCAAAAATTTACCCAAAAACTTATTACGTCACTATAAGCTTTTCAAGTGAACTATGTAAAACTTCGTAAAAATACATTTTATAACTTTAAATGATGTTGAAATACAACATCGGCGAAATTCTACATCTCGATAAAATTCTTAATCTCGATATTTTATATGCCGTGAGACAAGCTCAAGCTTAACATAATGATTTGATCGTACCAATTTAATCCTCGACCACACAAATTCGGTAGTTTGAGATTCGAGTTTCGTTTTTATCGGTACTCGTTTTTATCGGTACTACAAATAATATTAAACGATGAACGTTATTAATATTAAAATTATATTTCGATTTAAGTCAAATATTTGCAGTAATCTTGATTGAAAATTTTATCCGGCCGGGATACAGACACAAATCTAAATATTAGTAATATTTTAAAAGGAGCTTTACTGTACTTGAATCCTCGATCAAAAAACTCGGTAGTCTGAGATCCGGGTTTTGTTTTTATTGAAACTTGTCGGTCTACAAATAGTATTAAACGATGGACTTCATAAATGTTTAAGATAAATTTCAAAAAGTAATGTAAACAATAAACTTCGCTCCTGTCTGATATAAATATGATATAAATTAAATCAAAAGATAATGTCTTAAAATCACTTAACTTTACATAATTAATACTTGAGATAAACAATTAGTTGTGTGTAAAATAATTACAATCGGTAAATTTTGTACCAAGACCCGGATTACCCGGATCTTTGCAAGAAAATTCTCTTTTATCAGCTGGTTAACAAAAGTAACCGGCTTCAACCGATTAAAAACTATTCATCGTATGCTCTTTCAAATGCTAATGTAAATATCTGGAATTTTTTATTATATAAGGAAAAAAAGCCCAAATAATTTGTTACGTCACTAAACTGTTTACATGTAAGTTGTTTTACAGTAAAACTAAACTTTTCAACTTATTTGTTTATAATAATTTTTTTCTTGCAAAAAGCTGTTGTTCCAAAATTTGTACGCTTTTTTTGTAAAAGATTTTATTTTGAAAGATTTTATTTTGCACGTGCAACGGTTTTTACTCAAAACAAGTAAAAATGGGATTTTTAAAGCGTTAATTTTAATAGGTAATTAAAGGTTAAACTGAACTTGTAAGGATAAAACTAGGTTTAGGTTCGTTTTGATTTAAATTTAGTCTATATGTTTTGCACAGATAAAGTTGATAAACTCTGGGATGTTTTATATTTTTAAAGGTAGCTCTGTACCTAAATTAGCTGTTTAAGTTGAGGTACAAGGTTTTGCATAGTATTTATCAAAATGAAGTTCTTAACAATGTAAAACCACCTAGCTTTAAATTAATCACTGTAGTTTGATGAAAAAACGAGGCCTAACTTTTTTAAGAAACAACTAAATATTGATTTATATGGTAATGCATATTTAGTGACTTTAATGGTTTTTTTTTCAAAAATGTATCAGTTTACACTGGTCAGAAAATTTGAAAGTCTATTAAAATATAGATTAGTCGTCACAACCAATTGTCCAGAATTTGTTGGTAACTTTGCTGTATTTTTATTAAAAATTGCTTCAAATGAGCCATTACGTCACTAAACGCATTTCTTGTAATTTGTATGAAAAATAGAATCAAGTTTTTAAAGTATTTGTCTGAAACAGGGTTTTTCCCAAAGTGTGCCAAGTGGTCCTCTTGGGGGCAGTAAAGGAGCCACAGGGGGCCATGAAGTCATATTTTGAAACTTACACTAGATATTCTGGAGTTGTTGATGCAGAGCAAAAAAAAAAGGTCTTAAGTGCTTTTAATGGTAGTTTTTTGAGTAATCTTGCTGAAGGGTGTCATAGCTTATTTGGATTTTTTAAAAGGGGCCATTTGAAAAAAGTTTGGGAAACCCTATTTAAAATGAAAATTTACCTGCAAAAAAAAAAAAAGCAGTTCTACAATTTGTAAGCTTTTTTTGATAGAATATTTTTGTAACCTTTTTTAAGGACTATTTTTTTACCTTTTATCCGCTAAATATAAAGAGTTTTATATTTTAAAATTTAATGTACTTTGTTTAAAAAGATAAAACCTTTCAAAATTTTATTGAAATATTTTTCTTGGAAGTAGAGTTTGTCTGTCACCACAATAAGTTTAGCTAAGTTTAGATTTCTTGAACTTTCAGTTTAGATAATAGCTACTTTCTAAACACTTTTGATTTAAGTGAAATTAGAAACGATTGAAACAGATTTAAAATTTTAAACATTCCTACTACTTCTGTATTAAACATCTTACATAATGTTTGATTAGTTAAAATGTACCGGTTTTATACCAGTTTAAATATACTTTAAAGCCATAAAAATAATTTGAATGACAAAATTTAATTTATTTATATTTTGATTTATAACAAAAAATAACTTTTAAAAACGTAATGCGTCACTAAAAGCTTTACACTAAAATTGTTGTAAGATTCATTTTTGTGAGTGCTGTGCTTTTAAAAGTAATAACTTTTTTACTAAAATACATTAACAAAAGAGCTTTTTGAAGCGTTTATTTAAAAAAGTGATCAAAGGTTATTTATATAAGATTGTAAAAAACAACTGCCCTATATTCTTTACCAAGTTGTTTATTTCAAAATAGGCAAAATGAATACAGACTTTAGAATTAAAAAAAAAAAGTTAATAAAAAATATTAAACTTGCTCCTAAATACTATATATGTCTCATATGATGATACACAATGACCTCACAAAATATTTTATATACTTGTATCTAAATGCATGGTTAAGATACTTTTAAATGTCGTTTGCCTTTTATATAAAAAAAATATTAATGTGAATTTATTTTAAGATTTATATAAGAGGTCACTTGCTGTTTAATGTTAAGGATAACTTTGTAAAAACTTTTGCTACTTATGTTTATTGTTGGGTCAGATATCATTTAAATAAAACTATCTGTTCAATGTTTAAAATTTACTAGATGATTAAGCAGCTGCACTGTTCTTTAAATTAAATTAACAAAAAGATACAAATTTAATAAGAAAGTATTCAGTTTCAAGAAAATTTTCTCTGTACAAATAGTAAATGAGTAAAAGTTTGTGACAAAAAGGATTTTTACGAGCAAGTTTAATACTTTTAATTAACTTTTTTTTTAATTCTAAAATCTATATTCATTTTGCCTATTTTGAAATAAATAACTTGGTAAAGAATATAGGGCAGTTGTTTTTTACAATCTTATATCTAACCTTTGATCACTTTTTTAAATTAACGCTTCAAAAAGCTCTTTTGTAAATGTATTTTAGTAAAAAGTTATTACTTTTAAAAGCACAGCACTCACAAAAATGAATCTTACAACAATTTTAGCGTAAAGCTTTACACTAAAGTTGTGTGAAAAATTTTTTGTAAGATTCATTTTTGTGAGTGCTGTGCTTTTAAAAGTAATAACTTTTTACTAAAATACATTTACAAAAGAGCTTTTTGAAGCGTTAATTTAAAAAAGTGATCAAAGGTTATCTATATAAGATTGTAAAAAAAAACTGCCCTATATTCTTGACTAAGTTATTTATTTCAAAATAGGCAAAATGAATATAGATTTAAAAAAAAAAAAAATATTAAACTTGCTCGTGAATACCACATATGTGACATATTTTACTCATTTACTATTTGTACAGAAAAAATTGTCTTGAAACTTGAATACTTTCTTATTAAATTTGTATCTTTTTGTTGATTTAATTTAAAGAACAGTGCAGCTGCTTAATCAACTAGTAAAATTTTAAAATTAAATCGACCATTTTATTTAAATGATATCTAACCCAACAATAAAATTAAATCGCAAAAATTTTTATAAAAGTAACCTCAACATTAAACGGCAAGTGACCTCAATAAAAACTTTAGTATAAACTCACATTAATGTTTTAACCTTTATGAAAGGCAAACTCTGTTTGACAACACTGTTATTAACAAATACAAGTGTATACTAACTAAATCTTATGAAGTCATTGTTTGTGTTATGTAATTTAGTTTTAAATCAAATATATAGTAGTAAAATTTAAAGAAAAAATAAATCAAATAAACCAATTTCTACTGTAACATAGCTTTTAAGAAAAAAAAGTTTTAATGACAACTATTAAAACAAATGTTATCTAATACTTTTACTTTAAGAAAAGTTGTTATTAGCACTTTAACTATTGATCGAAACAAAGCTTTAATATAACATTAAGTTTGTTTTGTTTTAAATTCAACGGACAAGTTAAGTAATTTAATAAATTATTTGCTTGAACGTTTTTATACTTTTAAAAGTAACCTTTTACTTATATTAATCCTTTTATCATTTCAAAATGTGTTTAGTAGCTATTAGTTGTGATTCACTAACTAGGATACATACATCAGTGTATTTTGGCTGTATAATGATTAAAGCTTAAGTCGAACCACAAGACTTTGCTTAATCAAAGTGTGGTTAGTTTTAAAATTATCTTGCTTTGAACAAATAATTTTAGATGTTTATTAATACAAATTTGTTTCTATATGTGTTAGTCAGGCGTCATAATAGTTCTTAAACGTTTTAATTAGTTGTTTTACAAAAATATACTAGCTTGCACCAGTCAAAATACTTGAAAGAAACTTTGAACTTTTTCAACCAAAAATGCAAAAGATGTTTACAATTTATTTAATTTTATAAACCAAAAGTACCTCAATAACCTCATTACATCACTATACTTTCATGTAAATTGTGTTAAAACTTTCACAAAAATTATGTTTCTAAACTTTAATTATTGGAAGAAAACATTTGCGAAAGTCAGCAGTTACAGAACCAAGGCCTGAAAATAAGTTTGCCTTGAGACAAGCTCAAATTAGCTTAATGGTTTGACCGTAGCATTATCAGACCACAAGCCTTCGGTACCAAGATTAGTTCTTATTAAAGCTCTTTAGTCTACAAACAATATTTAAGGATGGGACCATAAATATTTAGAATACATTTTAA
This sequence comes from Thalia democratica, assembly GCF_965202585.1. Classification (NCBI taxonomy): domain Eukaryota; kingdom Metazoa; phylum Chordata; class Thaliacea; order Salpida; family Salpidae; genus Thalia; species Thalia democratica. The sequence continues at coordinate 101,617,486 of NC_139166.1, read as the reverse complement.
TTATAAAGAAGTGTAGATTATAAACCTTGATCCGGCCGTATACTAATAAATGAAAGTAATGATTGAATTTTAAAAAGAGCTTTTAAACTGAACTATAAAAGTTTTTCCTAATATTGATTGAAAGGTTATGTTTTAAAACTTATAATCACCTAGATTTAAATCAATTATTATTTTGAGTTACATAACTAATTGTTAGTAAAATAGTTAAAAACCGTATCTTTATTTTAGCATACTAATTTTGATAAATTAAGTCGAGTCGAAAGGATCTTTTATTATTTGATCAACAAAAGCATGCTGGTTTTTACCAGTAAAAATTAAACATTTGCATCATATACCCCGACATGATGTTATAGAAACTGCTTGCAATTTATTTGTAATTTGTAGCAAAAACTTCCTCAAATAATTGTTTACGTCACTGCATGCTGTACATGTAAATTTTATAAAATGTTCATTTATATTAACTTTTTTAAACATCTAGTTAAGGACAATATTTGCCTGCAAAAAAGTACTTCTAACCTTCAATTCTTAAGCTTTTATTTTGTAACATTTATTTTTGTGAATGAAATGGTTTCCATATACTATATTTTTGTTTTAAATACAGTAAATAGGAGCCTTTTAAAGCGTCAACATTAATAAGTATTCAAAGGTTAAACATGCGTACTATACTTCTAAAGTAAAAAGCCTTTTTAAGACTACGCTGAAATGTTTCACTTGTAAGTAGAGGTTTATGCAGTTATTACAAACAAATTTAGATAGATCAAATTTTCTATTGAAAAAAAAAATTATAACGTGTTTTACTTTCAATAAACGATCAGATTTTGATAGACTTTGAAAGCTTTAACATTACATTGTAAACTTTATGTTTTACTCCGAAGTAGGCAAAATAAACGCAATAGTTTACAAATTTTTCAAAACTTTACATAAAAATTATAGCGAAAGCTTTTAGAACCTTAAACGGCAAGTGATCATAATAAAATCCTTAATCTATTTTGTTTTAACTTTTTGCCTGTAAATGAGGTAAATGATAATTTTAAAACAGTTTAAATTTTACTCATTTACAAATACCTAACGTTTAGTAATATATAAATTTATATCAAAGTTTATGAAGTTGCTGTTTGTGTGTTGAGCAAGTTTAGATTAAGTCCAAGATGTGGTATTAAAGTTCAAATAAAAAACAAATCAATCAATAAACTTCTACTGTAACATAGCTGTTAAGATATAAAGTTTTGATGATAACTATTAAAGCAAGTGTTATCTAACACTTTTTTTTTTTTATTCAGTAAGGTTTAATGTTTCTAACTATTGGTAAAACAAAGCTTTAAAATAGCAATAAACGCTAGGTTTGTTTTGAATTTAGTCTATAAGTTAAGTATTAAGTATTAAGTGAGTTGATAAATTCTTTAGTTGGTTTTATTTTATAGTGTATGTGTATAGTCAGTATCTTAAATTACCTTGCTTTAAATCAATATTTTTAGATGTTTATTAATACAAATTATTTGTTTCTAAAAGTGTTAGTTAGGTCTTGTAACACTTTTTAAATTCACATTAATTAGTTGTTTGACGAAATATACTGGTTTGCACCAGTCAAAAAGTTTGATAGCAGCAAAAAAAACACATTTACTATCTTTTCAGAAGCTGTTTGCAATTTATTAATTTTTAAAACCAAAACTACTTCAAAAACTTATCACGTTTAAACTTAAATTACTCAAAAAAAATTACTACAAGCTTTTCATGTAAACTGTGTAAAATTTTCATAAAAAAATACATTTTTACACTTTTAGTATAGTAAAATCGGCGAAAGTCAACAGTAAGAAGCCTGGATTTTCTCAGGCCGTGAGACAAGCTCAAATTATTATAACATGATGGTTTGATCATACCGATTCGATTATCCGGCCACAAGCCTTCGGTAGACTGAGATCCGGGTTTCGTTATCATTGAAAATCGTCAGTCTACATATAATATCAAACGATGGGTGTCATAAGCATTTAAGATTATTTTTATTTTTAAAGTAATCTAGACTATAAACATAAATCCGGCCAGATATGGAACTAAATCTAAGAATTAGTTACATTTTAAAAGCAGCTTCTAGCTTTTGCTTAAAGTTTATTGAAAGACTATGTTTTCAGATAAAATTACCTAGGTTTAAATTAGCTAAAATTTTGAGATAAATAATTAACTTTTAGTAAAATAATTAAGACCTAATCTTTATTTTCAACATATGAATTTTCAGAGCTAGGTCGAATCCTTCAGATAACTTATTTTTAGCTGACCAAAAAAAGTATACCGGTGTTTACCAGTTTAAATTAACAACCTAGAAGATTTCCTTGAATACAGTGTTTCAGAAGCTGTTTGTAATTTATAAATCTTTTTTTTTACAAAAAAAGCCTAAAAATTTGTTACGTCACTAATCGCTGTACATGTAAGTCATTTGAAAAGTAAATCAAGTTTTTAAAAAAAATTTCGTATATAGATATTTTAACTGCAAAAAATATTTATTCAACAATTTGTACCCTTTTATTTTGAAAGATTTTGTTATGTACGTACAATGTTTTTTAATATACTAAACACAGTAAAAATTGAGCTTTTCAAAGCGTTAGTTTTAATAAGTAAATAAAGGTTAAACTGAATTTGTAAGAATAAAAAACAAGCTTTAGGTTTGTTTTGCTTCACATAAAGTCTACACTTTTTGCATAAAGAAAGTTGATAAACCCTGGAATGTTTTTATACTTTTAAAAATGGCCTTTTACTTAAACTAGCCCTTTAAGTCGATCTACGAGGTTGATTAAAATTGACTAAACTATAATGTTTGGAAATGCAAAATTACATAGCTTAGTGACCTGACGACAAAAATGTAAAAATAACCTAGCTTTGTTACAAAAACGAGACCTAACTATTCAGGAACAATTAAATATGTATTACCAAGTGTTGATTTGTTTAGTAATTCATATTTTGTTACTTCTATTGGTTTTTTAAAATTAAAATACCGGTTTACACCAATCTAAAATGATACGAACCTAACAGTATTACCATAAAGAATTTTCAAATGTTGTTGGCTATTTATTTGTAATTTTTATTAAAAACTTATTTATAAAACTTTTTACGTCACTATAAGCTTTTCAAGTAAACTGTATAAAATTTCGTAAAAATATGTTTTAGAAATTTGTTATTGAAGAATAACATTGGCGAAATTCTTTATCTTGATATTTTATATGCCGTGAGACAAGCACAAGTTTAACATAAACATTTAAGATAAAATTCCAGTATAAAGTTATTTAGATTATAAATTTTGAGTTTGTTCAACAGACATTATCTAAATTTGATGGAAAGATTACATTTTAAAGTATAAAATCACCTAGCTTTGAATCAACCAATATTTTGAGTTTCATAACTACTTGATTGTAAAGTAATTTGGATCGCTATATTTTTCACGCTAAGATTCGGATCCTAGTAACATTGGTTAGATATAATAAATATTGTTTTATAAGTTTAATAACAGTTTCATACTGGTTTTTACCAGTTCAAATTGTAAAAGGTATTAATCACTGAATCATTAAAAATAAGTTGCTTTAAAATATATTAATGTTTTGAAACAAAAAATGTTTGAAAAAATTTATTACGTCACTTAACGTTTTTCATGCAAACTGTATGTCAATTTTTAAATATTTCAATATTTTGTGCAGTTGCTACTATAATTAATAATAACAAAGAAAAATTATCAAAAACTTTTGATACTTTTAAGTTATGTGAGTAACTATGATTATGTCTAACTATTTTTTAAGATTTACATTCGTTTCTGGTAACAAATAAAAGGTTATGAAATAGTTTGCTTAAAACTATAATGTAATAGAAGTTAATAACTTCCCATATTGAATGTTACAAACGTATTTGATTGAAAGTAATTACAATTAATATTTTAATAAACTTTTACAGAGTTAGTGTTTTAGCTTAACAAAGCTTTCGAACAACTTTAAACAGCAACGATTAAGATTAATGTTCATCTTATTTAAAGAGATTCACTAAAACAAAAGTTTGAAAACTCAAAACTTTTTAAGTTCAAGCCAGAGTTCTTTAAAACTAACAATGTTTGATCTTTTGTATATTTGATGGAGGTTTTAAATTTTAAAGCTAGAAACAAAAAAATGTAACTTTAACGAATCTGTAGCATTTAATTTCCCTTTTTAACCACTTTTTACTGAGTTTTTATTTGCTGTAGCTCATGCTAACATAAGCCTTTTTTTTAAAATTATTTTTAAAACGAAACTAATTAAAGAAAATTGAAGTGTTGGGGATTTGTTTCAAGCTATCTTTCTGCTACAGACTATGTTATTTACATTTGTAGAAATATGTAAGTACATATTTGGTCGTTAGAAAACTTTAGTATTTTAAATTAATTTTGAATTGGGTTGTGTACATTATTTACAAATTTACTTAATTATCTACTTTATTCATAACACGATGTGTTTGTTTTATAACATTTTTGAATGTTTTCAAACTCTTTATAGAATAATAAATCTAAGGGTTTTCTGAAAAATGCACACTGGTTTTTAAAGAGTTCAAATTGAAAAAAGAGGTAGAACAAGATTAGTTAATGAAGCTTGCTTGAACTTGATATTTTGTTTAAATTCTTTGTCATGCATACTTGAGATTCTCTAATAAATAAACAAAATAGATAAATATTATAGTTTAAAGGTACTGTTTAGTACAAAGTACATCAAAAACAGCTTTCAAAAAACTTGGATATTTGAATAAAAAGTGTTTGTATGCAATAATAAGTCAATGGTAGAAATAAAGAAAACCTTTTTGAAGCAATAGTAAATAAAAGTTTGAAATTTTAAGTGAGCTAAAATGATTTAAAACTAAATAACATTTCTTATAAAAATCTGGCTTTAATTTACAAAAATACTTAGAAGTTAGTTTATTTTATAAACTTAAAATAAGTTTGAATAAACAAATTGCACTTACTTAAGTACGTATTTTAAATTCTTTTACTAGAATATTGATGCCGTTTATCAAGGGTATAAATTAAGTGCAGATTTCTAAGCAAAGACAACTTTTCTACATTTAATTAATTTAAATAACCTTATAAAATAATGTATTGTAATGATATTAACATTTCAATTTTTTTATTTTAAAGCGGATGTTGTAAACTGTTTTACGCAGATTTCGTGACGTGCTTCCAGTTTTGGAAAAACAATAACATTTTTTATTGTTAGGAGTTACATTTGTTTCAGTGCTTATAAAACGGAATTTCACTTGCATTTACTCGCAGTAGCAGTTTCGGAAGAGCATTCGGAAGTTATTAGAGTGCTTTTAGTTACGATGCATTTTAAACACGTTAGATTTTAGAACTAATGTTTTCATGTGTGTTGAACTTTAGTTCTCGTATAGAGAGATGTTATTGTATCTTTGTGTTGTTTAGTTTATGTAAATAAAATATAAGTGTTGTTTTGATTGTTGTATTAATATACTATAATAATCCCTATTACCCCTTAATAAAATCTCTGTAACGGGATAGTATCTCATCAAAAATACTTATTACGTCACTACAATCTTACAATGTTTAAAAATTTCCACTGAATTTTTGTAGCATTTTTCTAGTTTTTAGCAAGTATATTGATAAAATTTTAAACAATAGACTACAAGTATAGAATACAAACATGGTTAAAAACTTTAGGTTTTTGAAAGCAAGTTACTTAAATGATAATTTTAAAATAAAAATTGTAGTAAAACTTACAAAGTTTAAATGTGGTTTGGCAACCACTTATTTTACTCAGCCAACTAACTTAGAGTAAAATGTTTATTAAACAAAAACAAAAAAATTAAACAAGTTTAATGCAATGAACTTCGAACGAAATAAAACTTAAAAATAAAATAAAAATGAAGAAAAATTTTCATGATTGTCAAAATGGCAACAGTGTTTCTTTGGTCCTTAAAATTACATCCCAAAAAATTATTATCTTTACCAATCACATACTTTAAATCCTTATCAAATTATATGTAGTTATTATCAAATTATAATTTTACATTTTTGTACTAAAATAGAATCTTTCTTAATGAAAACCTTATAACATTAAATCTATTTTAATCAAATTTACTCAATAAACCTCAGATTATAAACTCTAACTTAAAAATTTCAGAAAACCAAAAGTTTTAACTTAAAAAAAAACATTTTTCTTATTCTGCCCCCATTACCCGCAACATTCCCCGGTTCCATTTCAGGGACTTTCCACTTTTCGAAACTGCGTTCTGCAAGTTTGAAACTTCGCAATTTTCTCCCAACAGGGCGAAACACGAATCTGTAAAAAAAAAGACAACTTAGAACAAAAATATTAACACGCCAAATTTTAGTCTTAAATTCAGTTATTGTAATAACTGAAACTGTTTTTATAATTGTTTACAATGCATTAGCTAAATAAACTGATTTTTTATAAAATTCCAAAAAACTTTATCCAAAAAACGAGATTGTTAATTATAAAATATATTTGTAAGTAACATTTTAATATTGCAAAATATAAGTCATAAAAACAAATAAAAAAAAAGTTTGAGAAATATCAACAAGTTTATATAATTGCATTTTAAATGCTTTATGAATATGTAGCTCAGCAAAGCAAGAGTTTATTTAACTAGCTGATCTCTTTGGTAAGTTGCGAGAAATTTTGCTGGTTTGCACCAGCTTAAATTATGAAGTAACTTTTTCATCAGTGTTTTGAAAAAATTACTGCTTTCATATAAAAAAATCAAGTACAAAACACTTGATTTAAAATATACGTGACGTCACTAAATAGTTACGTTGTTTGAAAATTAAACGAATAAATTTTATGGCTTGGTGTAATTTTTAAACGTACAAAGGATATATATTGTAAAGCTAAAAATTTATTCAGTTTAAAAATGATTAATGTTCACTAAATTAAAATTGCAAATAACACGGTTTCCACTCGTTAAAAAAAAAATTCAGGTTTTTCAAATTTTTTTCAGGTTTTTAAAAGTACACATTTTTGGGTCTACTTTTAATTCGAATTTATGTTTAAGGTATAAAACTGTGTTAAATAGTATAAAAACATTGAGTAGAAACTGTGAAGCTACTTTAAATATGTTTTTCAATGAAAAAAATTGTTGATGATGACAAATGTTTTTCATTTTTATGGTAGATTTTTTGATTCAAATCGAAACTTTACTACTGAGCATGTGAAAATTGTTAAAACTCTAGGTTTTTTAGTGATTTTTGTTAAAAATTTTAGGTTTTTTAAGGTTTTTCCAGGTAAAGTGGCAACTCTGAAATAACAAGTCATAAAAAAAATCATTTGTTTTAGAAATTTTTACTTAATCAGACTAATAAAACAACAAAATTAATTTTTTAACAAATTAAAAAAAAAAGTTTTGTTATTAATAATATAAAAGATTTACACCAGTTCATAATAAAGCTTTGGTCAAGAATATCAAACGTTGCAAACTATACAACTCAAGTTTGAATAATACTCAGTCTAGTATATTTTAAACATCAGTTTACTTTTTCATTGACTTACTTTTAATTAGTTTTCAATTTTACAGAATTAATTGACTTTATATAGGTAGGCACGCTACAAGTATAAAGTTCATTATTACAATCAAATTATAGAACTTATTAATATGTTTATTTTAAGATTCGTTTGTTTTGGCTTGATTAGGTGAAATTGTTTTTAAAGGACTACATTTCTATTTTAAATACAGTAAATAGAAGTGTTTTAAGGGCTTTTTTAAATTAATAATCAAAGGTTAGACATATCGTACTAATAAAATATTTTTTTTTAATTGCACTGAAACAATTTAATTGTAAGTAAAGGTTTATGCAGTTATTATAAACAAATTTAGATAGACTAAATTGTTATTTTAAATTATCAATGTTTGTAAATCCTTTTACTATTAACAAACGATAAAGATTAAATAGACTTTCTAAACTTTTGCTTTACATTGTAAACTGAACTATTTATTCCAAAGCAGGCAAAATAAACCTAATATTTTACAATTTCTTTATAAAGTTAATATAAAAAGATAGCGAAAGCTTTTACTAACGTTATTTTATCTTTAAATCGCAAGTGACCTTAAAAAATCCTTAATCTTTTACATTTTGATCTATTACCTGTATATAAGGTTAACTTTTTACCAACGTATTTATAAAATAATAAACATTAAGTCACTTTTTTTCAGTTGTTTAAAATTAACATACCGGCTTACACCTGTCCTAAATGCTTCAAAAACTAGAAGAACTAGAAGAAATGACAAAATTTCAGATGTTATTGGCTTTTTATTTGTAATTTTTATCAAAAATTTACTCATAAAACTTATTACGTCACTATAAGCTTTTCAAGTAAGTTGTGTAAAATTTCGTAAAAATGTTTATTATTGAAAAAAAAAACATCGGCGAAATTCTACAAAACTTTATTTGCCGTGAGACAAGCTCAAGTTAACATAATGATTTGATCGTATCAATTTGATCATTAGACTAAAAGCTTTCGGTAGACTGAGATCCGAGTTTTGTTTTGATTAAAACTTTTTAGTCTACAAATAATACTAAACGATGAACGTCATTAATATTTAAACTATATTTCGATTATAAAGTCAAATATTTGCAGTAATCTAGATTGTATATTTTGATCCGGCCCGGATACAGACATAAATCTCAATATTAGTAATATTTTAAAAGGAGCTTCAAGTTCTCGCATAATACTGATTGAAAGACAATGATTTTACATAAAATCAACTAGCTTTAAACTAACTAATACTTTGAGATACATAACTAATTTTTAGTGAAATTGCCAAGACACAATTTTTTTTAACAAATGGATTTTCAGAGCTAGGTCGAAATATCCTTTAGATTATTTTTAGCGGATTAAAAAAATTATACTGGTTTTCACCAGATCAAATTAAAAATCTAGAAGATTTTCTTGAATGCAACATATGAGAAACTGTTTGTAATTTATATATTTTCTTTTAACAAAAAATGTCCCAAAAATTCATTACGTCACTAATTGCTATAAATGTAAGTTATTTGAAAATAAAATCATGTTTTTAAATTACATTTGCTGAAAATGATATTATACATGCAAAAAATATTTACTCAACAACTTTTTTTGAAGCTTTTATTTTGTAGGTGCATTGATTTTACTGATGTTTTTATTTTAAATACAGTAAACAAGGAGCTTTTCAAAGCGATAATTTTAATTAGTAAACAAAGGTCAAATATATACTGAGATTGTAAGAATTAAAAACAGCTTCAAATATAGTCCGCACTTTTTGCATAAAGAAAGTTGATAAACCCTGAAATGTTTTCATACTTTTAAAAGTAGCCTTTTACCTAAATTAGCCCTTTAAGTCGAATTACGATGTTGATTAAAATTGACCAAACTATAATGATTTAAAAAGTAAAGTTATATAGCTTAATAACAAAAACGAGAACTAACTTTTTTACTTACAATTAAATATGTATTACTTTTTGTTGATTTGTTTAGTAATACATGTTTAGTTACTTTTATTAGCTGTTTAACAATAGTATACTGATTATAACCAGTCTAAAATGATACATACACAACATTATTAACCACAACAATATTTCAGATGTTGTTGGCTTTTTATTTGTAAATTTTATCAAAAATTTTCTCAAAAACTTATTACGACACTATAAGCTTTTCAAGTAGATTGTTTAAAGTTTCGTAAAAATATATTTTAGAACTTTTGTTATTGAAAGAGAGCATTGGCGAAATTCTTTATCTTGATATTTTATATGCCGTGAGACAACCTCAAGTTTAACATAAACATTTAAGATAAAATTCCAATATGAAGTTATTTAGATTATATATTTTGAGTTTGTTGAACAGATATTATCCAAATTGGATCGAAAGATTGTATTTCAAAGTATAAAATCACCTAGCTTTGAATCAACCAATATTTTGAGTTACATACCTAGTTGATTGTAAAGTAATTTGGATCGCTATATTTTGCACAAGATTCGGAACCTAGCAACATAGGTTATTTATCATAAATATTGTGTTATAAGTTTATTAACAGTTTTAGTCTGCTTTTTACCAGTTCAAATTGAAAAAAGTACTATGCAATGAATTCATTTAGAAGTATGTTGCTTTAATATATATTTATGTTTTGAAGCAAAATATGTTTGAAAAAAAATTATTACATCACTAAATGTTTTTCATGCAAATTATATAAAATTCAATACTTTGAGCAGTTCCTCCTTAGACAAAAAAAAATAAATAAAATTATCAAAAACTTTTGATACTTTTAAGTTATGTGAGTAACTATGATTATGTCTAAGTATTTCTGAAAGATTTGCACTGGCTTCTAGTCATTTACAAATAAAAAGTTATAGAATAGTTTGCTTAAGACTATAATAAAAAAGAAATTGATAATTTTCTCATTTTAAACATGTTAATGATTGAAACTAGTTACTATTCTAATAAACTTTCACAGAGTTAGTGTTTTAGCTTAAAAAAACTTTCCAACAACTGCAACGATTAAAACTGATGTTCAGCTTATTTCAAGAGATTCACAAAAACAAAAATTTAAGTATGAAAATTCAAAACTTTTGAAGTTCAAGCCAGTGTTCTTAAAACCAACAATGTTCGATCTTTTGTTGAATTGATGAAGGTTTTGAGTTTATAAACTATAATCAAAAAGTCTAACTTTAACAAATCTATAACTTTCACTAAACTTTCCTTTAAAAGTACTTTTTACTGAGCTTTTATTTGATGTAGCTCATGCTAACATATGCCTTTTAAAATATTAGTTTTTAACCAAAAAATATTTAAAAATAAATTAAGTGTTGGAGATTTGTTCAAGTTACCTTTGGGCTACAGACTAAATTATTTACATTTGTAGAAAAAAAGTATTTACTCGTTCAAAAATTTAGTCAATTATATTAATTTTTAATCGGGTCCTTTACACTAATTATAAATTTTCTTAATTATTTATTTCATTCATAAAACAATGTTTTTGTTTAATAAAGTTTGTGAATGTTTTTAAATTCTTTTTAGAATAACAAATCTAGGGGTTTTCTGAAATATGATTGATAAGTTCAGATTGAAAAAAGAGGTAGATAGGGTTAATGAAATTTGAGTGATGGTTAAATATAATTTGACTTGACGACAAAAACGACACCTAAATTTTTTAGTTATAATATATTTTACTAAGTGTTGATTTGTTTAGTAATAATTATTTAGTCAATTTTATCAATAATTAATCGTTTAACAATAAAATACCGGTTTACACCAGTCTAAAATGATAAGAACACTAACAGATTAACCACACGGATTCTCAGATGTTATTGGCTTTTTATCTGTGATTTTTATCAAAAATTTACCCAAAAACTTATTACGTCACTATTAGCTTTTCAAGTAAACTGTGTAAAACTTTAATCAAACACGAATCTTTTAAACATTTATTATTGATATAAAACATCGGCGAAAGTCTACAGAACTTTATCTTATTTATTTTTATGCTGTAAGACAAGCTCAAGTATAATATTATAAATAGTTCGACCAATTGAATCATTAGACCAAAAGCCTTCGGTAGTTTGAGATCCGAGTTTCATTTTTATTAAAACTCGTCATTCTCCTAATAATGTTAAACTATAGACGTCAAAAATATTTAAAATTCTTTTTCTTTGTAAAGTAATAAAGATTATAAATTTTGACCCTGTCTGATACAGATATAATCTAAACTTGATCAAATGATTATGTTTTAAAGTAAAAAATCACCTAGCTTTAAATCAACTAATATTTTGAGTTACATAACTAATTGATTGTAAAATAATTAAGATCGCCAAATTTTTCAAGTCAATATTCGTATCTGGCAACATAGGTCAGATATAATACTTAACATATTATAAGCTTAATAGCAGTTGTATACTGGTCTTAACCAGTCCAAATTGAAAAGAGGAAAGGACTATGAATCGATTATTAACAAAGGAAATTGTTTGTAATGTTTTGTAGCAAGAAATGTATCAAAAAAATAATTACGTCACTAAACAATTTTCATGCAAACTGTATATGAAATTTTAAATAGTTCAGTTGTTAAACATCTTTTTAAGAATGATACTTATCCTTCAGAATACTTTCAATTTTTCTGCAATTAATTTATTATTTTTCAAAAATTAGCTTTTTGATAAGTAATTACCAAAGTTAGTTATAATATACTTTGTTTAAACTGAGAAGTATTTTTTATATACTATCTGAACTGTTTTGCTTGTAAGTAATGGTTTAAGCAATTAAGCAACTACAATAATTTAGCTAAATTTAGGTTAGTTGAAATTTAAAATAAACAATTAATCGTAAAGCATTAGTTTTTAATGGAATGAGAAATGATTAAAATTTGACAAAATAAAACAACTTGCTAATTTCACGGCCCTTTTCTTTTGTTTTAATCAACCATTTAATCAATGTTTTAATGTTTTGCAACCGAGGGGGAGTAGGCGGAATGGTGAAAAAACTAACTTAATAGAATCAAAAAGTGGTAAAACAATTGAATTAAAAAAGAATTTGAATTGCAAAAATTTTGAGATTTATGCGGCAAAGTGCAATGTCTGTGGTGACAGACAATTACGTCTTTTTCCCAAAGATGGTGCTCTCACAGACATAACTGGAAGAACATGACCACTAGCGAGACAAATGATCGAGCTGCACTCAAACTTCACTACGCCAACAAGCATCCAACATCGAACAAAACCTTTGAAAAAGATTATTCAATCACTTTTACAGACTCTACAAGCAACTATACGAACTTAAATTATTTAGAGAGTAAATGGGTTAATTTATTACAAGCAAGTATAAACATAAATAAAACGATACTGCCTTTTTATAGATAATAGCAAACTTATAAAATCAATAATTTTACAGTAATCGGTTTTTAATAGGATAGTTTCACTAAGAATAATTTTTGTTTCACAATAGTTCATAACCGTTTATTTGTTTGATAAAACTTTTATTTTAAAAAACAATATACTAAAAAAAATAATTTGCTGCTGAAACAAGTTAGTTTAGTTCTTTATATAATTTTTGTATTATTATCTTACTTAGACATAAGTTTTGTTTTAAAATAGTTGTTTTCATCCATGGATAAAACTATTTCTTTAAGATAAGAAGTTTGTAAGATACAGCTTCTTATTAATATAGGTTTTTTTAATTACTTTAAGTATTGTTTGGGAAAAGTTTATATTTTTAATTATATTTCTCCGATAGCAGTAACTATTTACTAACAATAACTTACATCAAACATTTCTTTACTAAGATAGGTTTTAATTTAAAATTTATATCGGTAAGGTGTTTGTTTTTATACGCACTTATTTTAATTTACTTTTACATACAAAAATATCATTACAATGTAAAAAATCGTCTAGCTTTTAAAAGTTTAGTTTTATACACAGTTTTGAAGTGCTACGTCGTAATATATTTTTTAACTTTTATTTATTTTGTTGCATGAATGTGTTTAGTTCTACTAGTTTTAAAGTTTACTGATGAAGGACTGTTGTCCGAAATTAATTTGAACAAAATGTTGCAATAAACTGGTAGATTTTTAAACCATCGTAAATTTATTTTTTGTTTTAATCATAATTAAGTTTGTTATTTGAGTCTTAAAAATATACCGGTTAGGAACTTTTAATTCATAATATTTTGAATTTTATAATTTAAATGTCCTAAACAAAGCAAATCAAAAACAGTTTTACAAAAAGCTTGAATACTTAAACAAAAAGTGATTGTATGCAATGATAAAACAAGTCAATGGTAGAAATAAAGAAAACCTTTTTGAAGCAATAGTAAATAAGAGTTTGAAATTTTAAGTGAGCTAAAATGGTCCAAAACTAAAAACATTGCTTATAAAATGGCTTTAATTTACAAAAATACTTAGAAGTTAGGTTATTTTATAAACTTATATTAGTTTTAAATAAACAAACTGTAAATACTTTAGGACGTATTTTAAATTTGTTTACTAAAATGGTTAAGCCGATTATCACGGGTTTAAATTAAATGTAGATTTATAAGCAAAATAAACTTTCGTTTATTTTATTTGTTTAAATAACCTTATAAAATAATGTATATAATCAAACAAACTTATTACGTCACTACAATCTTATAGTGTTTGGAAATTTTCACTGAATTTTTTGTATAATTTTTCCAGTTTTTAACAAGTATTTTGATGCAATCTTTAACAATAGACTACAAGTAAGAAAAATGCAAACATTTTTAAAAACTTTAGGTTTTTAAAACCAAGTAATTTTAATGATAATCTTACAACGAAAGTTTTAGTAAAACTTACAAAGTTTAAATGTGGTTTATCAACCATTTATTTTACTCAGCCAACTAACTTAGAGTAATAAGTTTATTAAACAAAAACAAAAAAAAATTAAACAAGTTTAATGCAATGAACTCACAACGAAATAAAAATAAAAACAAAATGAAGAAAATTTCATGATTGTCAAAATGGCAACAGTGTTTCTTTGGTCCTTGAAAATTACATCCCAAAAAATTATTATTTTTGTTAATTTAGTAACACATATAATTAAGTTATATGCGCTTATTGTCGAATTACTGTTTTATGTTTTGTACCCAAATCAATTTTTTTCAATGAAAATATCGTGTTGAAAAGTTAAACTTATAAGTAAATATTTTAAACTTTAAAATTTATAAAACATTTATATACAAGTAAAAATATTTTAATAAATCTGCCAAAAAAACTAAGATTATCAATTCTAACTTAAACACAAAACAGTTTGTTTTATTTTAATTTAAAAATCTTTTCAACTATTTTATTCTGCCCCCATTACCCGTAACATTCCCCGGTTCCATTTCAGGGACTTCCCGCTTTTCGAAACTGCATTCTGCAAATTTGAAACTTCGCAGTTTTCTCCCAACAGGGCGAAACACGAATCTGTTATAAAAATTGACAATTTAGAAAAAAAAATTAAAACGCCAAATCTAAGTGTTTAATTCAATTATTGTAAGTAAGTTTATAACTGTTTACAATGTATTAGTTAAAAAAACTGATCTTTTATAAAATTCTAAAAAATATCATCTAGAAAATAAGATTATTAGGTATAAAGTTTATTTGTAATTAACATCTTAATATTGGAAAATATAAGTCACACTTACAAAAAATGTTTGAGAAATATTAATAAGTTTAAGTTAATTACGCCAAATACATTTTAAACGCTTTATGAAATATATAGCTCAGCAAAGCAAGAGTTTATTTAACTAGCTGATCTCTTTGGTTGCGGAGAAATTTTGCTGGTTTGCACCAGTTTAAATTGCTTAGTGGATTCTACGGAAGTTGATATAAAAATTACAGCTTATTAAATTTAAAAATCAAAAACAAAACACTTGCTTTAAAATATTCGTGACGTCACTAAATAATTACGTTGTTTGAAAATTAAAACTTTGTGGCTATATTTATAGCTTGGTTTAATTTTTAAACATAATAATAAATATATTATACCGCTAAAAACTTCTTTAGTTTAATAATAATTAATTTTCGCTAAGTTAAAAGTTGCAAATGACACGTCAACAAATAATTCACTTGTTTTAGAAATTTTTACTCAATCTGATTAATAAAGCAACAAAATTGCGGTTTAGCACCGGTAAAAATATGCTTATTAAAATGAAAGACAGAACTACATATTATATAGCTCAAAAATAAATAACATTATGTATAAAACTGTTGCTTGAAAACAACTATTACGTCATTAAAATCTTAAAATTGTTGGAAATTCAGACTGACTTTATATTTGTAAGAGCACATTTTTTGAAAAAAAAATTTGAAATAAGATTTAAAAGGTTTGGTAAACTAAAACAGTAATGACGAGTTTAAAACTAAAAATAACAACTGAGTTGTTTTAGATAGTCTTTGCTTAATTTACTTGTTGAAAATAAAACAGTACAAGTTAAATTTTACACAGTTTTTAAGGTAACTATTAGTATTTTAAACTAACAGAATGTATTAACTATAAAACTTGTATAACTTATTTTTAAAAATATTTTATCTAATAAACTAATTTGTGGGAACATTAACGTTAATTAGAAGTAAAAAAATTCTAACCTGCAATATTATTTTTTGAGGTACTTTGCAAATATTCGAAATAAATTTTAACCAATGAAATTTCGTCAGGTAGATCTCCGTTCAATAAACTGGTTGAAGACCAAATTTTTCTGAAATACAATGAACTAATGGAATAATGTTCAATATACTTTGTTTTAATTTAACAATTTATAAAAAAATCAAGAAATCCTGGTATAGCTATTGCATTTCTATCGGTGATTATATGTTGATAATTAGTTATCACACAGAATTAAATTAAACAGAACAGCTTTTTGTAAAAAAGTTTTTATAGTATTAATAAAATAATTCTTAGAAAATTTTTACTTAAAACACTGATCGACACATTGAAACATAAAAAATTTTCAAAACATTATTAGTGACTGATCTCAAAATTATTTATTCTATTTGTGATCAAACTCGATGTACCACTTGATTATGAACTTTTACGAATATAAAACTCTTCTTTCATTCAAAAGTATTTCAAAACTTAACAGTATATATGCAAAAAGCTAAATAAATTACATCTGAATTATTATAAAAATATTTAAAAACATAATCATTATACAAACATAAACTAAGATGTAGCGAAACGTTCAAAAAAACATTTATATAAATTTGTGAAATATTTTAGAAAATTTAACTTTTATCTTATTTTAATTTTAAAAACTAACAAAGACATTTTTACTGAACTTGAAAACTAGAACTTAACATTTAGCTAAAAGTAGAAACCTACTACTAAGTACTATACTTAATATTTTTCTTTAAATTTTTAATAATTACAGCAATTTTACAAACTACAAACTTGAACACTATGTGGTGCTGGAGAGCTTCCTTGTACTTTTGTGACGTCACAAGTTTGATCAGTGACGTCACAATTTCTTCTGACGTCATGCTCTGAAGCTCGCACGCGAGGTCATCAGTGACGTCATCACATGTTGTTTCCGTGGCAACCGCGGTGACGAGGTTTTTGTGCGCTTCGTTCAATTGTGAGGTGTAGTTTGGTTTCTGATGAAAAATAAACAAATATATATATATATATATTGATAAATACAGTAAATATAACAAACTCGTGTTTTGAAAACTAAACTGCAAATATAATAATAAATTTCATAAAACAGTTGGTTCCTAAAAAAATATATTTAAAAACTAACAGAATTTTTTTTCAAAGTCTTGTATTGCAATTAATTAACAATAGTTTGGTTTCTAATTTGATAAAATAAAATATTATTTGGCGAAATGAAATTAAATGAGAAAAAAAAGAAATTCTTATAAAAACAAACTCTGGAAAATCTTCAACTAGATGACTAATTACTATTATGAGCTATAAAAAAAGATGTCAAATAATTGTTTTGTTGAACACTAAGTATCTATTTAAAAATAGTTTTAAATTAATTCAGTTTACATATATGAGCGTATACTAGTAAATATAATAAGTTTCACAAATTTGGTTTCTAATAACTAAATTGAATTTACAAAAAACAAATTTCACAATCTCTTTAGTTAAATGACTTGTTGTTAAAATGTGTTTTTAGATTTTGGTTTCTGATGTAATTTTAGTAATAAGTGAGGTAAATCATACTTGAAAAATAGTACGAAAAATTATACTTTTTGAGAAATTTGATTTAAAAAAAGATCACTTGTTGATTTAAAGAAAGTTTTTTTTTAATTCATTTCCATTTTTTTAAAACATTGAACAGAGTACTAAGAAAAAAAAAATCCAAACGCTTAAAATAAAAATTGAACATATAATAAAAGTCTTTTTTTTTTGTAAACAAATTGTAATTTAATAATTTTTTCTATTTATAAAATTAGAGTTAGTTATATATACTGGTTTGTTCCAGTTCTAAATTAGTTTCTGTTAGCAAATTTAGTATGTAAAAGTTTATTATACTTGAGTAAATATACAAAATTGTGTATAAAATAATTGCTAGAAAATAATGATTACGTCACTTAAAAGCTAAACTTAAAATTGTATGAAAATTTTTGCATAATTTTATTGGCCAAAAAAATAAAAAAACTTAATTAGTTGATTATATTGTAGTTTTCTACAAAGTCTAATCTGCATATTTCGTTGCAATTTAGTTTATATAATAAGTGTTATTTAAAAAAAAATTTAATAAAGTTATTCTAACATTTTAATAAAAAAAATATAACTAAGAAACAGCAACACATTTGCTGTAAAAATATTATTCTAAATGTAACTGAGCACTTACTTGGTTATTAACTAAATGTACAATCAACTGGCTGAATGTGTTACACATAGTAATTATTTCAAACTGAATTTTCAAAACTTCCTTCCTACAAAGTTCTTTTCCACACCTTGTCAATTTGTCTGCTTCTTTTTTCAATTTTTTGAAGGTATTCATGCTATCCTGAATAAAATTATTTCTTTTAACAATTACTTTAAACTACTTAATACAATAAAAAAGTTTATACTACTAGAATAAAGTATGATTAACAACAAAAATTTTCATTACTAAAATGTTTTTTAAGTTTAGGTTGTTTACTATATATTAAAAATACATATAGATCCTAGATATTAGTTATTCATTAATATAAATTTTAATAGAAATAAATGAAACCTTTAAGAAACATTGAGAATTATAATGCAAAAATTGTTTTAAATATGTATATTGAACTTTACTTAGATTTGAAAAAATTTCAAACAAAAACTTATTTAAAACTGCATTATACTTTATATCTTAAATGGAGAATTTATTTAAAATTGTTTTCCTTAGTATTTAGTAGTAACAACTTATAATATAAACAAAAGCTATAAGACACAGCTGTAAAAAAAAGCTTATTCAGGTTTTGATTTTCATTTAAAACTTAACTTATTTAGTCTTAATGCAAAATATATGAAAACGTCCTTGATCACAAATTAGCTTAAAATTGTGGAAACAAAATCTGAAAAAGCCTATAATACGGAAAGTGAGTTTCAAAAATTGTTTATACTAAGTATGTTTTGAGAAACACTAGATTGCTAGATGAATTATACAGGTAATTCATAAATTATTTATAGTAGTCGAAATGTTTAATTATAATTGCAAGAAAAATTCTTATGCAAGTGTTTATCTTAGAGAGTTGTATTAAAAATTTAAAGACATAGTTTTTTAAAGTTTTGTATATGTACTATGATTACTTTTATTCATATAAAAAATTACTAAAACTTTTACAATAGTTGATACATTCTTAAAATTGATTAACTACATTGCTTATTCACTTATCCGAACGCTAACTTATCCGGACAGTTTTAGTCAAAAAAATTTCAATATTACACTCTAACATTTATGTATGATACAAATATTTAATCTCTTATGCTGTAAGAAAATTTTAAAGTGATTTTATAAATTTTACAGTTTTGTTCATTATTATGACGTAATAATCTTCTAAAAATTACATTCTACTTTTGTTTAAAACTAGCTTAGTTATCATTAATCTGTAAGCATGTAAAGTAATTCAGTTTAGAAATTTTTAATTTAATCAATTAATTTTTGAATTCAGTCTTTTTTCAAAATTAATAGTTAAGGCAGTTAGGATCACAAATGATAAATTTTACTTGCTTGACCCTCAAAAAACGTATATCGTTGCAGAGAGTTAGTAAGTCTGATGTTTTTCTACTTAAAAAAATTAATTAATTTAAAAGTTAGCTTTTATTATTTTACATTTGATATATTACTCACAATTAATATGTATTCGTTTTTATTATAACACTTTTATTATGCATTTCATTATATGCAGTACTTATATTATTAAATGAAAAAATTGATTTTTTGTACTTATCCGGATTTTTGGTTACCTGACATGTTTACAGAAAAATCTTGCTCAACGTGTCCGGATAAGTGAATAAGCACCGTAACACTTTTTTTTCACAAACCTTCAATATTTTAAATGATTTCTGCACAACTTTAAACTCCTTGGTGATCCTTGCGTGCGCAACCAAGCATGTCGGGCAGTTGAGCCAATCAGAGCCGAGCACGTTGTTGTGTTGTGACGTCATATTGGATTTGAGCCACTCTGTGACGTAGTTGTTGAAGAGAAGGGGAAATTTTACGAGGAGAATTTGAATTTCGGATGGTGACGTCATAGTTGATTCTAACTTGATCCATCTGAACAATGGTAGTTGGTTTGATTGGATATAGACTTATCAATTATTAAAAGTATATTAATTTTTTGAAATTTTAAATTCAATTGTTTTATCAATTTCTTATATTTAATTTTAATGACTCAGTTTTTTTAGAAAGCTGAGAAATACTATCATCAAAGTGATTAAATGTTTTTAGCTATGTTTTATATAAAAACATAATAAAAGAATAATTCTTTAAACATTAATGATTTGTAATAAAATAAAAATAAAAAACAAAAACCAACTCATCGATAAGCTTGACGCAATCGGCTTCTTTGTTGTTCGATGACGTAACGACGCTTACGTCACTGACCAGCGTTGACGTCGACGAAAACAGCTGTTCGCGCTTCACTGGTGATGACGTCATGCTTGTTGAGCGCATCCAACTGTGACGCGGGTTCGGAGGTTTCTTTGAATTGCTGTGGAGAAAGGTGCATGGTTACAGTAAAAAATATCAAAAAGTTTAAAAGATGATGACAGCTCATTTTGTTATATTTATTAGGGAATTAAAACCGAAAACAAATTTTGATTCATATATATAAACAATTTTGATATATTTTTAATATTTTATAACTGATATTGCTTATTTGTCAGGGTATTCAGTTTAGCACACTTATTAGTAATCAAAACAAGTGTTATAAAAACCTCTTGACTGACTGATACAAAAGAAAATCCAAAATAAGTCAAGATCAACAAAATCATGATAAAACGAACTTGTTATTGGAATTGTAATTTAACTGCTGCATGAGTTGTTTGGTGGGTATGATGTCGAAATTTGTGGATTGCGGTCTTCTGTTTATGACGTCATAATTGGTAGATTGCGGCCTCTTGTAAAGATTGCTTCCACGCATCAGTGATTTCTTGTTGTGTTGACGCAACAATGTTTGAGCTGTTTGTGAACATTTAATTTAATATTTTATAGAAAAAAATTAAATGTAAAATTATCTGGTAATTTAACAATATTTTTTTGCTGTTTGTAAATTGTGTTTAGTTTGAAAAAGACGAGTCAATAACTATCTGATTATTCAAAGAATAAGTTTTGAACGTTTTTAAATAAAACAAGTTTTAATCATCGTATAAATTTTAAAAATATTGATTGTTTTGAAGTTTTGACTTTTGTATCATCATTTTAATTTAAAAAATCTTGACAATTTTTTAGATATTGTTGTTTAAATCAGATTCTAAACTTTACTTTAAAAAGCGAGGAAAAATATTAGCGAAAAATTTTTCAAAATTATGATGATGTTTTAAAAAGTAATCAACAAAACAAACTCTGAAAATTTTGGTAATTTCTTCCACTTTCGGGGGGCGGATTTGGGCTTGAACTTCTCAAATAAGTAGTCGAAGCTGAAAGCTCGTTTAAATTCAGATTACTGGATCTTGATTCATTTAAATTAGAAGATCTTGATTCATTCAAATTACTACTTCTGGATTCATTTAAATTAGAACTTCTTGATTCATGAAGATTGTAGAGACTGCTCCCAGTTAGATGGATGCTACTTCCATGTAGGTTTATATTACTTTCATGTAAATTTATATTACTGCTGTTGTTGCTACTTGTAATGTTGCTGCTACTGTAAGTTTCACTTTTTTGTTTCTGTTTAAATAAAATAGTTAGTTGCTAGTTATAGTCATCTAACGGTTATAGTGAGGGTTGTATGTAGCTTAAATTTTTATCACATATACACCAATTAGCTCAAAACTATTCAACATACTTGATAGCTAGTCATTTGAAAGGTGCTTTAAAGGATACTTTTAAGTTATAAAACCGATCTTACCAAAGTTGTTTGAGTTGATTAAATAAGTGGGAGTATTGTAATTAATTTGATAGTTATTTTTAAAGTTGTTATGTTTATCGAAATCTCTTTTTGTAACTTAATTTACAGAGTCTAATACAGGGTTTTCCAAAGTTTGCAGATTTTTGTTTCAAATTAAAAACTACATAACTTTTTATTGGGTAATTATCCGCATTAACCTAAACTATTAAAGTGGGCAAGTATTCTAAAGTTTCTGACAAATGCTCAATTACAAAAATGAGTTTGGGAATCTTAGTCTATAACAGGGTCTCCCAAACTTTTTTTAAATGGCCCCTTTAAAGAATTTAAAATAGCAATGGCCCCCTCCAACAACATTACAAAAAAAATCTACCACTTTTTATTACTCTTCACCATCAACTTTAGATTATCTATTGTAAGTTTAAAATTATGACCTCATGACTCCCCTTTGCTGCTCATGTCCTCCAAGGGAATCTTAACAAACCATTTTAAAACCTGAACGAACAATCACAAACACTAACCTTCAACTTCGGTTTAGCGACTTCGTCATTCGAGCTGCTCGTGGTGATTTCTCCCGAGTCGATTATTACGTCATCTGAATCGGTTATTGCGTCATCCGCCACGCAGCCGCTGCTACTGCACGAAGAAGTGACGTCATCGTTCTTGTGCTCTGTGACGTCACACTTCTCGCTCGTGGATGACGTCACGGTTGATGACTTTTCGATCGACGATGACGTCACAGTGTCGTTTATTTCGGCCGATGACGTCATTTCGTCGTCGTCATCCAACTTGCTTTCGATCTGGAGAAAATAGAAAGTAAATAAATAAAAACAAGTTTGAAATCTAAAAAATTGGAATCAAGTAAAAATATCAAAAACAAAACATTATCTATGGTATCAAATTTCTAAAAAAATTCAAATTTTAGTGCCACTACTATGAAAATAAAAAGCTAACTAATTTGTAAAGGTTTACGCAGAAAAATAAACAGTGTATAATTAGACCTAATTCAAGTTTTCAATATTTTAATTAAGAGCCAATCTCACTTTAGTAAGGTCCACCAAACTTTCAGCTTCAATCTTTCGATCAACACCCCTGTTAATTTTAATCTCATCGATTTTCTTCAACGGCGATGACGTCACTGATCTACTATTGTATTGTGACGTCACGTGCTTAATTTTCTTCTTTGTGGGAGTTGTGTGCGTCGATGTTATGTCATAATCGCTGTTCGTCGGGAACTTCATCGAAGGATTGAAATTTGATTCGTTTTCCTGGGAGAAAATTAAAATATTAGTGAGAAAATAAAGTTAAGGCTTTTTTAAAAAAATAAACTTTTTTCGAATAGAGATGCAAGATATATTTTGAAGTGAAAAAAAGAGCACAATTTTTTATGTTATAACTAAACTCTTAAGTTACGAGGTTCGTAGAAAAGTTTATCTGAACTTATTTAACAACAACGAATAAGTAAAAGTATTCTTTAAAAGTTATTTATTAAGCTTAGTTTAATTTGTATTAGATTAAGAGGCAAACAATAATAATAATTAAAAACCTCAGCTTCGTCAAATTCATCGAGGAAATCGAAATCTTTGAAAACGTTGACGTCATTCGATGACGTAACAACTGAGATGGGAGAAGTTACTCTCGCATCTTCCAATTGTGACGTCATATTTAGTTCGTTTTTGGTGAACACAGTTGTTGGTGAATCGCTGGTTGTGGTTGTTGGTGAAATTATAAGTTCTGTTTCAAGGGTTAATTGGAACTAAGTTAAATTTATGAGGTAAATTCTATTGTATATATTGTTTTAAGTTAGTAATTGTAAATTTAGTGGTAGTAATTTGACAAGTAAAGTTATTGTATGTAGTAAATATTAGATATTATTTAGTGAATATTTATTGTGAATATATTAAAAAAGATGTACTGTTGTTAGAAGTTTTGTTGAGATAACAACCAATAACTAAACTGGTAGAAGAATTGACTTATGTCAATAAATGATTTTTGTTCTTAAAATTTGTACCAATAAACCTTAAAAGTTTTAAATAATAACTATTGTAAACAGCCTCACATTTAACTTCGATCTTTGTAGATACCCTAGAAATTTAAACTTTAAAGTCTACTTATATGTTACACCTTTAAAATATAGTAGAGTTTGTTATCATAAAAATGAGTTTAATAATTCGCAAAAAGTTTTAAATTCATTTTCATAAATTTTTAAGTATTTTATCAATATCATAGCTTGTATAACACCTATCACCAATCATCTATCTTACGCTTTTCCTACTAATCATAGATTATACAAAAACTAGCCTCTAATCCTAAACTTTGGTCCCTAAATCCAACTTGTAGAGATTAAAGTGTCTTTAAAAAGTATAAAAAAGTATTTTTTGATCCAGAAGTCTTAATAAATATAGTTTTAGAGATCAAATAGTTTTCACCATAGAGTTTTAGTTGAGTATAACACAATGCACAGCAAAACTTGTAGTGACCAAAATATCACAATGAGATGAAAATTCTATTATTGAAGAGTTTAAGTAAAAAAATAAATTTTGGCAGTAAACGACTGCTAAAAGCAGAGAAAATTCACAAACAAAATATTTGAAGCATAAAAATGACTAAATAAAACAAATCAAAAAGTGATTAAGCGGAAAAAAACTCTCAAAGATGATAAACTTACAAAATTGTGTAGAATAAAAGTAAGTTGTCAAGTTAGTGGAAAACCGTACTGAAAGAAGTAAATAAAACAATTATTCACCTTTACAAACAAGTCAATAAATAATAAAATATATTTACATAGCTCATTATCAAGTACTTAATAAATTATACTAATTTTACATATTAGTTAGAAACTAATTTAACTTTAATTGTCTTGTTTTGATCTTACTTAGTTGATTTTAATATTAATCATAACATTTTACTTATTTTCATTATAAAATAAAAACAAATTAATGTAGTTTACCTTTATTAGGTGAAAATGCTTCATCATTTGAACTATCTGGACCACACTCGTCAGTTGAAAATGACTGAAAAGTATATATAGTTATAGATCAAGTCATACATTTTTATTCGGATTTTAACTTTCTAAACCTTTTTGTGTAAGATTGTGTATTGTTTATACAACATTCGATTGGTTACTCTTGAAACTAAGACCTTAAAGTAGGGCTAACTAAAAAAAAGTTCTTAGCGAACCAAGTAGCTTTGAAAAATTATTTATGAAAAAAAATTGACCAAAATATCAAGAAATGACGTGTGATAAGAACTAATATTAACTAAATATAAATAAGGATCTTACTGAAAAACAATCATTGTGAGCTAAAACTTGTTTGTTTTTCACCAGCTTAAAGTTAGGTTGCCGACCGTGCGTTGCCCACACTTACCTTAGTGGTTTTAAAACTTAATTAAGATATATTGTTGATTGCAATCAAATTTTTATTCCGTACTTATAATTATTTCATACAACTTAATTGATTATATATTGCAAATAAACTCTTACTCTTCAAACTATGACTTTATTTAAACATAATATTCAATATAATGTTTAAAGCTAACCCTTATTGGCTGAAGGGGTTGATGGTAATACTGTGACGAGACACTGTTTGTTTGTGACGTCATACTAGTAGTATGTATTGTGACGTAATTGTTGTGAATGACGCGAAGTTGCTCTCTAACGCCGTGAAGCGATAAAAATTTGAACATCTCACATTTTGTTGAAGCTAGAAAATAAAAATTTTAATCCAACCCAAATATAGTTGTTTAAGCTCTAAACTAATAATATCACAATTTAATAAAAAAATATTCAACTTATGTTGTTTAACTGGGCACAAAAAAATTCTTAAAAATAAAATCTAGAGAAAACAAATGCTTTATCATAAAAAAAATTACTTTTGTTTACAAAAGTATTATAAGCCCTGTTTAGCCTATGTTGAGCTAAAATGCAGTAAAAACAAGTATGAGTAAAATTTCTTACAAACGAACTAACAATTATTTTTGTTGTTATCAATTTTCAAATCTTCTAACGACCAGTTAAATCTCATTTCTAATCCTGGTAGCTGCTGTCCGCTCAAGGAAGATATTAAGGAGATTACCTGAAACATAATTAATATAACATTTGAAAACTGTGAATAAAATCTAATGTCAGGTAAATTGATTAGTTTACGATTGATTTATTGATTGCAGAATATCACCTGCAAAATTTGATTAATAAAAATCAAAACAGATGGTTACAACATTTAAAGGTTTATGGGAAGTGAAATTCAGAGTTTTAATGCACCATATAACCGAACATATGATTTGCAAATTCAAAAAATATTGTAACTTGATGTTTTAGATCAGTATTACAAAATAGTTTAAAACTTTTAAAACTAATTGTTGAAATTGATAGTTTAATGTTAGTTAATATAACCTTGATTATTTTGCAGATTTACATCTAAAGATAGCTTTAGCTATTTTTCAAATTTTTGTAGTATTAAAACTTTAAAAAAGTTTTAAAATAATTACTTGCGAAGAAGCATCGCTGGCTGTTTGTTTATGTTCTTTATTATTGAAATTAGAAATTGGTGTAGTTAATTGAGATTGAGGATCGATAAATTTGCTTGATTTGTGAACACACAACTTCAATATTTCCATTGAATCTTCCCAATATTTGCCCTGTAAGTTGAAAAAAATTGTAAAAAATCCGGTCGAATAAATACAAAATTTTAAAAACTGTATAAATTATAAAGTAGTTTTCTTCTTTTAAATATATTTATTTATACATTTTAATAAAAATAATCTAATTAAATACTTTTAAAATCTAAAAGTTACTTTTCTTAAATAAGTGTGAGATAATTTATAAAGAAACTTTGCTAGTCAGCCTATTAAGTTGAACACATAATCTTAAAAAAATTAACCATAAGTTAAACAATTGTTCTCCTTATTTTTACTAGATGGTATAAGAAAGATATTTAAAGTAATTTAATCTTATAGTTTTATATTTAAAATTAACAAAGAGTTCTGTAATTAGAACTAAATAAACTAAATATAAACTCTTTGTCAAACTTTAGTTATTTTACAAAATAAAAAGGGTACATAAATTGAAATAACTAGAATTAAAAATTTAATTAAACTAATATTGGAAGACAAATAACTGTTTTAAATAAAAAAACTATCCTACTTTAACATGTTCAATGACATTATTCAACAATGATGTGATAAATTCTTCATTATAAAATTATAATAAACAAAACAGTATCTTACTTTAACATGTTTGATAACAGTATTCAATAATGACGTGATAAACTCTTCATTGTTGAGTTGGTTCAAACTTCTACTACTTTCAGTCAAATTATTGAAATCCAAAACATCAGATAAAAATAACAAATGATAAATTATTTTCAAACAGGGTTGGTAAAATGTTGGTGGTCCTGTGTATTAAAAAGATTTATTTGTAGAAATTAAAAAGAACGGTTAACTTGTTGTGATAAATATAAATAAACTATTCAAAAAAAATATTAATAGATTAAATACAAAAAAAACCATTTTAAATGTTTATTAAACATTGGTGGTTCTGTTTATAAGATTAAAACTTTATTATAATAATAATATTAAATTAAAAATATAATAAATTTTAATTGATATTTATGTTTAAAAGAAGATTGGTAGTTTTGCTTAAAAAAGTTGATTTTAAATAAAGAGTACAAACTATATTTTTCCACATACTCAATTAGAATATAATTATTAATATGTTATAAAAACCATCAACTTTATTTTAAAAGAGTAAATAAATCTTAACTGTATGGTTTTGTAAAATAAAATTCATCAAAAACTTTAAATAAGCTTCAGAATGCTTTCATTTAAAAAGTTTCTTGAAAGTTACAAAAAAGATTTTTTATTTACA
Source organism: Thalia democratica (assembly GCF_965202585.1). Lineage (NCBI taxonomy): Eukaryota > Metazoa > Chordata > Thaliacea > Salpida > Salpidae > Thalia > Thalia democratica. The sequence goes on along the minus strand of NC_139166.1, from coordinate 101,589,645 downwards.
GGAATGAAACTAAAAATATTTTTGAAAATAAAATTAAAGACTAGCTTAAATAAATTCAACCATTTTGTAGCAAGTAACATTCAAAAAATGAATTTAAACTGCTATATTTATGTATAGAAAATACTTAATAAAAATTTTAGTTTAGTTAATGTAAGAAATATTTTAAACAAATCGAACCATTTTCGAGCATATATTGTAGAAACACCAGTTGTGTGTGTACAGATCTGGGAAATGTTTCGTGAATATATTTACAAACTGATTGAATAAATGTGCTCGTAGATTTATTGTAATTTCTCGAATAATACAACTCCATTACTCTCGACAGAGACTGAAAATAAAGTTTAATTATAATAAAGAATACTAAAGTTTAGACTTTTGTTTGAAACATTCAAGTAATAATTTAGGGTTTATTTTAGATAGAAAACAGTACTATTATGATAGTATTTTTAGTATTTAAAATGTTAAGTTGTTTTATACATAGCTAAATTAAAACTAATTCTAACTGTTAAACTGCTTAAAAAGTCATAAGTTTTATGAAACTGTAAATTTTTCAAGTAACTATTGAAAATCATAAAAGCAGTTTACCCTTGAGAATAGAATTGAACAAAAGAAATTAAAATTACCTGTAGTTTATTATAAGACTGGTATTTATCTTGGCAAATTTTAGAGATATTTTCTGCACATTTTAGACAATTTTCAGTAGGATCTTCGAAATTATAAACCAAATGCGTTAGTGATGCCACTACACATAAGGCAAATGCTTCACCTGAAAATATTAGATTAATATAGTAACTTTTATATTCTGCTGTAGTATATGAGCCACAGTAAATGTAAATACTTAAAATATATACAAACTCATTTTGTTAGTAGATTTTATTAAGTAATTAAGCATTTTAATAATGAGACATACACAAAGTTCGTAAATTAATCAAACGTTTATTATTGGTAACTTTCAAAATAAAACTATAACCCATCATCTTAATAATATAATGTATACAAAACTAATCAAACATTTGTCATTAATAAATTTCGATATAATTGAGTAATCAGTAATTTTAACAATATAATACAAAATACTCAAACCTTTATTGTTAGTAGATTTCGATATAATCGAGTAATCAACCATCTTAATAATCATGGTCAATAATTTGAAAGCAATTTCTTGGCAGCAGTTCAGGGTAATTCCCTTCAACACAACTTCTTGCAGATCTTTCACGTGGTGCTTATTAATATTGTTGTCCCCATCATTTGATGGTTCACTTACTTGCTTGTTTCTGGTAGAATAAATGAGTTTTATATCAAATATAAAAAAAAATTAATACTTTAATAGACCAAACATTATCCTAAGTTTATAATTGAAAACTTTATTGTCTGTGTCCAAAATATTTGGTAAAGATTTGGTAAATTTATAATAAAACAAATATAATAATTTAATAAAGTTCATGCTCTAAATCTGTATTTTTTTATTGGTTCACTAGCTTATTTGTTCCTGAAATATTTTTTAGAACTTTATGTTGATTACACATATAAACAGTCTCAGGGACCAAACACTATCCTAAGTTTATGATTACAAACTAACTAGTTTGTTCCTTAAACATTTGGAAAAAATTCTGTTAATTACATCAATGAACAAAAACAGTTTATTACAGGTTTGCCATCCTTTTGAACGAAAATATAGATCAGTGTTGTGTTTTGTTATGAATGCATTGAAAAACTGTATTTCACAGCAAATAATTTACTATAAAGTTTAGCTAATTTCAGTGTCAATTATGTTGAGATTGTTGTTTAAGTTTGCAATCGCGTATAGTAATACGCTTATAACGTTAATGCAATATTCTAATGAAAGCATTGTGTTGAATTTTTGAATAATGGAGAAAACGTACATAACAGTTTTGAAATTAGAGCGTAAAATAACAACTTCATTCCATCTATGAAGATTACTAATCTTATATTATTTGTATTGTTGAAGTAAGAGTTTGTAGGAATGACGTCAGTACTTCGTCAGTACTCAAATAATTGAAATTTGTCAATTAGTTATCTTGTTCATTTATAATTTGTCAATCAGTTTTTGTAGATGAATTTGTCATTTTGATATCTTATATGTTGATCGTAAGCATTAACTGTATTTCACAGTTGTAAATTATTTGAACACTTCAAGTTCCGTTAACTTTGGAAATCTTTTATATATGTGCGTTTGCAAGCAAACGTTCGTGGGAACATTTAAATTATCAGACTTAATAGATGTTAGAAGAGCTATACAAAAGATGTTCTCTAGTTAAATTATAATAATTTAGTTGTTTCAATGAACACATAGGAAAACTGTATCTAGCAGTTGTATATTTCAAATACAGAGATTCATGTGTATGGTTATTTATGTACAATAAATACAATCGAAAATTAGTTTGAGTATGCAATTGACGTATTATAATTGTGAATACTATCTAAAAGCTATAAAAGATATGGGAATATGCGTATGGAGTGAACAAACATCATTAAACCGGTGATAAAAACCATTAAGTATTTATGAGACTACCTTCCACATTGTTTGCTTCCTAACTTGTAAATGCATCTGATATTAATACAAGTACTTGCAAGAGTAAAATAGCAGTTTTGAACTCGAAATAAAGAATTTAAAGTCTTTATGAGTATTTAGTAAAACTGCATTACACAGTTTAAAATTGTTTCCACCTGTTAGGCCGTGTCAGTTGGAAATGTAGCTAAGCTTAATACATGTACTTGCAAGCGAGCATTTGTGGGAAATTTTGGCATCTGAATTTTAAATTGTGATTAGCTACTTTCTATACTATATCAGGGTTTCCTAAATAGGCCAACTGGTCCCTTTGGGGGCCATGAGCAGCAAAGGGACCACAGGGGGGTCATAATTTGAAACGTACACTAGATATTCTGAAGATGACGATGAAGAGCAAAATAAAAATATTTTTTGTGTTTTTATTGGTATTTTTTTGAGTAATCTTGTTGGAGAGGGCCATAGCTTTTTTAATTTTATTAATGATGGCCTTTTGAAAAAGAGTTTGGGAAGCCCTGTACTATATTGAAAGACTGTACTTAATGGTTTGAAATTTAATCTCAACTTGAAGTATATCAACATGGGAATTGAAAAACTTATTTAATATTCTTAATGTGTGTTTGCAAGCAAGTATTGGTGGTAATATAAATACAAAATCTTAACTTTTCAAATTTTTTTAAAAGATATTACTCACTTTAACTACGTTTAGCTACATGATTTGTTATCAATGTATTAACAAATTGTATTTAACAGTTGTAAATAATCAGAAAAAATTAGGAGTGACAGATTAAAATTAAATATTTTTTTAAAATATATATATTAGTCACAACTGATAACTTGTGGGAACGCATTTACAACGTCAGCATAATGTTTCGAAGTGGACACAAATATGAGTTATAACATAATCTAGGAGTGTGATTATGAAACAACTGTGAATTATAACTTTATTTATCAGTCTGTTTTGAAACTGAATTCACAGTTCTAAATTATTTTCTAATAAATGCATATTTACACTATTTTTATATCTGACATTAATCTAGGTGTTTGCAATCGAGTATTTGTGGGTAATTCGTATGATGTCTTCCATTTCTTACTTCAATAATGATAAGCTTTCTTGAAGTACAATTACAACATTGAAAGGCTGCATTTAGCAGCTTAAAATTTAAGACCAGGCAACATTTAAATTAATAATTTATTAACACCTGACCATTTTTGTATACAATTTGCAAGCGGGTGTTTGTGGGTGTATAGAGTTTTCAAGTAAAAATTGGTGGTAATATGATTACAAAATCTTAAACTTTCATATTTTTTTCAAAAAACATTGCTTACTTTAACTACGATCAGCTACTTGTTTTGTAATTAATGGATTAATAAACTGTATTTACAGTTGTAATAATTAGAAAGAATCAGGATTGGAAGGCTTAATATAAATATTTTAAATTATATACATTAGTTACAACCGATAACTCGTGGGAATTCATTTATGACGTCAGCATAATGTTTCTAATTGGAAATAACTGTGAATTGTAACTTTATTTATCAGTGTATTTTGAAACTGTATTCACAGTTCTGAATTATCTTTAAAATATTTAGCCTTATTTACCTTATTATATCAGATATTAATTTAGGTGTTTGCACACGAGTATTTGTGGGTTATTCGTATGATGTCAGCATACTTCTTACTTCAATTATGATAAGCTACTCACATTAGAATATTATGATTTGAAAGGCTACATTCAGCAGCTTAAAATTCAAGGCTAAAAGACATTTATGACAAAAAATTGATACTCAACTATTTTTGTATATAATTTACAAGCGAATGTTTGTGGGTGTATAGAGGTTTTAATTAAAAATTGAAAATATAAAAAAATGCACATTTAAAAATGGAAATTTAATTTTGACGTCTAAAACATAAATCTATTACTAATCAAATACTAGAACGAATGATAACCTTCTAGTCTTGATAACATCGTCAATAACGTGAACTCTATTATTGATATATAAGTTATTCTCAATTAGTTTCAAAATTGAGAAGTTTTCAAGCATTTAATTTTACATAAACTGAAATTCTAAAATTTTTAAGGAGAAAAAAAACAAATATTTTGCAATTTTTTTTCAAAAGACTGATTTAGCCTGATGCGCACGAACCCTGGATATTGGTTAATTAAACTATGATGAGCTACTTGATTTGTTATTGATGCATTGAAAAACTGCAATTTACAGTTGTAAATAACGAGGATGCATCAAACTTAAGTAATTATTTATTGCTTGAATTAAACATATTAGCCACAACCAATAACTTGTGGGAATTCATTTATGACGTCAGTTTGATGTTTTGAAGTGGAAACAACTGTGAAATATAACGTCACTTATCAGTGTGTTTTGAAACTATATTCATAGTTCTAAATTACCTTTTAAAAAAACTAGATCTTATGCAGCCGCATATTTCTTACTTGATAAGCTTACTTGAAATACAATTATAACTTTGAAAGGCTGCATTTAGCAGCTTTAAATTTAACACCAACTGGCATATCTTTCATAAAAGATTGATACTCAACTATTTTTGAATATAATTTGCAAGCGAGTGTTTGTGGGAGTATAAAGATTTTAAGCAAAAGTTGAAAATTTAACAAAGTGCACATTAAAAAATGGAAATTCAATATTAACTTCTAAGAAATACTATTACTAATCAACTATTAGAACCATGATAACCTTCTAGTCTTGATAACATCGTCGATAATGTGAACTCGATTATCCGAATTCAGTATTATTTCGATTATGCGAACAGACATCAAGTATTCGTACTCGAATTCCGTGGAGGCCATTATCTGGCATATCCAGAAAATCTGAATATAATATTATTGTTATCTGAAGTATAATAAAAAAACACAGAATATCTTTGGGAATGATGAAAATACTCAAAATATTTTTTGAAATAAACAACTCTTAACTGTGATAAAACTTTTATAGTCTTTTAACCTCTTATAAACTGTTAAGTTTTAACTTAAACAATTATACTAAATAACAATAATCTAAATTGTGATAGAACTTGAATATTTTGTTTAGATTTTGTAAAGAATAGTTCAAGAAAAAACAAAGAGTAATGTAAATTTCAAATAATACTCAAATTTTTTATTAAAACTTTCTTTTTTCATAAATATAAAATAAATATCAAACAATAATCTAACTTGCGATAGAGCTTGTATACTTTGCTTAAGTTTTATAAAGAATAACTCAAGAAAAATAAACAGTAGTGTAAACTTCAAACAATACTTAAATGTCTTATTTCAACTTTCTCTTAACATTTATAAATAAACATCAAATAATTATCTAACTTGCGAAAGAACTTGTATATTTTGTGTAGATTTTGTAAAGAATAGTTCAAGAAAAAACAAACAGTAATGTAAATTTCAAATAATACTTAAATGTTTTATTTCAACTTCCTTTTTTAATAATTGCAAATAAATATCAAACAATTATCTAACTTGTGATAGAACTTGTATATTTTCTTCCACCCTCTTATCATTCACTTTCTCCACACTGGGAGGCGCTAGAGTGTTTCTACCACTTGGTGGCGCCACGCTCTGTGATGACGTGGCAAGTTTGCGACTTGATGACGTCAGTGACTTGTCCCCACTTCCGAATGCTGTTGGAGGTTGGAATTGATTAAAATAACAGCAATGTTCACTGTTTTTCTATTTTTTTTACAAAGTTGGAAACTTACTGGGGTGCAGTTATAATAATAACGTCTTTTGATTTATATCAAGTAAACCTGTGATTGCTTTAAGTTTTAGTTCAGCTAAAAAATGTAGTTAATATTTTTTATAAGAGTACTTAAATGACTTGTAGTTTTCAAAAAGCTATTTTATTACTGATAACACATAAACTAATCGTTTCGATTTTTTTAAGGTTTTAGGTTTTTATAAGTTAATATATAACCAAAGAAAAAAATACTTAAATACTTTTTCTACTCACCATTCTGCAATGCTTTCTCCAACTCTTCCGAGTGAATTCCGTCGACGACAGACTTTGTGACGATCACTGAACCGGAACGACACCTATTGTGACGTCTCATCGATGACGTGTTGCTTCCCGACGGCTTCGATGACGTACTCGGTTGCTTGGCAACTTTTGATGACGTGTTAGGTTGCTTGGCAACGAGCGATGGTGACGGCATCAGTAATGAAGTTTCTCTGCTCCGCTGTTTCCTACTGTAAAGATAAACTTGGTTAATAAGTTTTTGATGAATTTAAAAAGACTATTAAAAATTTTCAAATAACTTCAACCACTTTTAAAATTGGAGATGTTTAAGTGCAAAAACTTCTCAGTTTTGGACTAGCGTCGTACGGATTAGGTCACAAAGTGAACCTTTTGATTAATGTACTACAGAACAAATGGAACAAAATTTTAAGTTACAAATATAACATCTAGGATAGGTGTTTAATGATTAATCATTTAGGAACATTTATTATTTATAGCTAAGAGTTGAGTTTATGGTTAAGCTTGAGCGTAAAAAGCAAGAGTTTAGTAGTAAAGGCTAAAAGTTAAAGGTACGTAGTTAGTAATAAGAATGAATGGAAACTGTTTGATTATTTAAAAAACTAATGGTATCGATCTAAATCTAATGGGTAATACTTCTATGCTTTAGTCACATAAATATAAAAAACCTAACATTTTTTAGCTTTGTTATGCTTAAAAGTTGAAAACATCTACTGTGTTGAATAAAATGGTTAATAATTCAACTTAATCACTTTAAAAAAAACTAAACCCAGTTTATTAAATTTTTTTAAAACTCTTTATTAACCAATGTTAAAATTATTAATAAATAGTTTGAAAAAATTCTGATAAACAAACCTTGCGATAATTTCATTATTTTGTTCATTTAGTTGTTTGGTAGCTTTTTCCAAAGTGATAAATATTTCAATGATAGTTGGTGATTGCTTATTGCTAATATTATTTATTAGCGACCTTATTATTTGACACAAGTGGTTTGTAGTCATTCTCCTATCTAATGCTCTGTATATCTGTTAGAAAAATAAACTTGATCAGTTCAATTAACTTAATCAGATCATTAAAACTAACATAGTTATAAAAAAGTTATTTGAATGTTTATTTAAGTAAATAGTCTACAAACAAAAACTAAAGCTTTTTTAAATTTAAGTAACTCATCAAAAAAATTTGCAGTAGAATTAAGCCGAACATTATTTGCAGCTTTAATTTAATTTATATTAAAAAACTAAATAAAATCCACCATTTACATTCAGAGATAAGTATTTAATTAAAGCTTCACTGAAAGCAATTAAGTGTACATTAAAAACTTGTTTCAAAACACAGACAGCTGTGTAAGCTTAAACTTTAAACAAATTTATTTATATATTATTAAATAAATTCTTATTTTAAAAACACTTTTAACTTGTACATATACTTTCATTTTAAGAATTATTTTAAATAACTATTATTATAATGCTGAAATGTTATATTTCGAGGAAAATAGAACTATTTATCAAAAGTTGCCACGATTGTAAAACTTTAAATTTAAGATTTCAAGTAAAGTTCTGAATATCAAAAAAGGTGGCAGCAATGGGATTCGAACCCACGCCTCCGAAGAGACTGGAGCCTTAATCCAGCGCCTTAGACCGCTCGGCCATGCTACCACACGGCAGTATTTTGAAACAAGGGAATATAAATGCTTTTGTAGCGTCACAATCACTCATGAAGCTTGTAATGCGGTTTAGTAGAGAAAAGTTGTTTGTGTGTAAACATTATTATCTTGTTTGTTATTTGACGGTTTATTTTTATAACGCCGGTATAATTAAGTACATGTGTTTATGGTTTACATAGTGTAGCAAATTTATGTAAACTTAAGTTTTACTATAATTTAAATCTTAGTAATATTAATATAAACAAAGCTTGAAAAATCTTACCACAATAACTTTTTAAGTACTTAAAACAACATAAAGCTTTAAAATAAAATCATGCAATTAACTTTTGCTTTTTAAAAATACATTATGATTAATTAACAAAACACACAAACGAAAATTATATATGTTTACTACAAACACTGTTATTAACTAACTTGGAAAGCCCTGTTAACATAGTGTTTATTTATATTAGCACCTTGTTGAATTGATGTGAAATTTATTATTTTATTTGCAAGTTTGTCCAATAAATTCATTTCTGGTAACTGTGTTGAAAAAATAGGAAACTACAAATATTGGTTTTAACTGTACCTATTTACCTATTTAAAGCTTATGAAGTTTTAGAATAGGTCACTTAAAATCTCAATTAAATAAAATAGCTTTTGTTTTTCTATAAACTTTAAATAAAAAAACTAAATTAGTTATTTTTATTACAATTCCAATAATTCATTTCTGGTAACTATAATGAAAATTGTAGGGTTTTTTTCATCACTTTATATGTATATATTATTTTATTCTTTTAGCTTTAGGCAAAGTATAATACTTATTTAAATTGAATTTTTTTTAAACAAAACGTGTTATTTAAAAAGAATATTTTTAGATATGTGTTTTTACCATAAATAAATTACACAGCTTTTAATTTGTAAATTTTATAGCTATAACAAACAAACTCACCAAATCTTGTAATACTTGTTTTAGTTTCTGAACAAACTTATTAATTTCAATTGAACTTTTAATGTTTATTTGATTTACTGATTCGATATCTTCATTTTCCCAAACTGTACTTGCTTTGCTGTTTAAAAAAAATAAAGTTAATTAATTAAACTGTATGTTTTATATATAACTAATATTAATGTATTACAGAGTCAACAAGTTGTCAAAAAATATATTAAATCATTTTAACAAAACTGGTTCAAAAGTTTGTTATATTAATTGTTTAGTTACTATACATTAAACCTTTAAAAAGAGTTATACAGTTTAAACACTTTATAAAATTAAAATAAAACAAATGATAGGCATAAACAACTTTCGGAAATTTATATTATTCATTAAGAATTTATAACTATAAAAATATTAAAACAAGATAAAATATTTATGGTTTATTTTATTGTGAGATTAAAACTATAATTCTAATGTTATAAACGTTGTTATAGATTGAGAAACGTTTTTTTTATTAAAAGTAACTTCCTGTTGTATACTTAACTCAGTTTCGCAGCATAAAGCAATGAAAAAAATATAAAAAACTATCTATAATACCTATTTTAAATAAATAAAAATAAGAACTTTAAACAAATCTGTTTTATACTAACTTATTCTAAATAGTTTTATTCACTCAGTTAAAAAGTATAAGCAAAAAAAAAAAAAAAAAAAACTATCTATAATATGTACTTTAAATAAATAGTAGTTAAAAAAATTCTATTTTATAATAACTACTGGGTATTGGAATTTTAACTTATTTTAAATAGTTTAATTCACTCTAGTTAAAATATATAAAAACTAAAAAAAAGTACTTTAAAACTGTTTATGTATAACTCATATCAACTTTACATAAGTAATATGTAATAAATAAAAACATAGTTGAACTCAAGTTCAACATTACAAAACAAAATTGGAAATATGCCCTACTTGTATTTAAGTAACTTTTATGAAAGCACTAGCATAAATTAAGTTTAATTAAAAAAACTATTCATTACAACCTATTTTCAAACGAATTAATAAAGAAATTTTTGTGATTTTAATTAATAATCAATTATTTATAATAACCTGTTTTCAAACAATCTAACAAAAAAGTTTTTGTGACTTTTATTGGATTTTTCCTCAATAAATTCCTGATTATCGTACTTTCTCTGAAATTCAGAATTATTATTTGAACTTTCATCACTGGAAGTACTACCCCTTTGTTTTGTTGATTCTGTAAAATATTAAATTTATTTTATTATATTTGATAGCTTTGTTGACACTATAGCGCAATTATACATTAAAATGATTTCCATAGTGAATTGTGTTTTCTTTTAGGAACTTTAGCATTAGAAATACTTGCTTGTTTAAAGAGATCGTATTTGACATAAGATCTCTTCACTTGGAAGTATAAAAAGTAATTTAAGATTTTTACTAATTCAAAACAATTGAAAAAATTTGTTTAATTATGCATAAAGTACTAAAGTTTAGGTGAAATTATTAAAAAGAATGCTGTAAAATTGTAGTGAAGTATAATAGTTTTTCAATTGCAAGTTTCAAAACATACTGTGAAAAGATTAGTTTTTGATTTTATATTAAAACAGGTTATAGCAAATAATACGTGTTAACATAAGTAAAATGTGTAATGTTGAAAGAATTTTAGAAAGTAAGGAAAAATATTAAAGTAAAAAAATTTTAACCTTAAAAGTCAATAAAACCAGCTATCAAATAATACGGACAAAATAATAATTACTTAAGAGAAAAGATACAATCACTAAAATTTAAACTTTGGCAAAAATGTCTGTTTAAAATTCATGCTGTTTTAAACAAGATATTGAAACAAACTATCTTTAAAACGTAATCAATAAATCAATTATTTTAAAACATAAAGCACAACTTAAATCATTTAAACATAAATACTTGTCCTTTTATTGATTTTGAGAACATAAATACTCATGTTAAATATTTTTCCATTGCTTTTAAACGAAAAATTTAAACTGTATACAGCTTTAAACTATTTAAACTGTTTTAAAGTATGTAATTAAACGAAGTTTAGTTTCAAACTTGTTTTTGTTGAAGTACAGCTAGAACTGCAGATATTAAAAGACACATTTGCTAATTGCAAAGTTAATAAATTTTACATTAAAAAATTATAAAAACAAGCTACTTTCAATTTAAATAACTTCTTGTTTGAATTGTAAAAAGAAAATAGCTTACTAAGGTTTTTAAGAAAAAAAGTTAATATATATTTTCGTAATAGTAAACCATATGTTATTTATGAATGTTTATACATATGAAAATTAAAAAAACATTAAAACAACATTTATAAACTGTAAAGGTTACACCTTTAAAATAAAACATAAAATCATCAACACTTTTTATTTCATTCAAAATAGCTGACTACTATACCATAAAACTATTTCACTTTATAAAAAAAGAAACCTGTAAGTGAAGTAGATTTGAAAAAAGTAGAAAACAAATTTGATCTGAAATTTCCCATCACTAAAGTCGGTAGAAGCTGCAAAAATAATTTTGTTTGTTTGAACTTACTTAATTAAAGTAATTTATTTTAAAACCTTTCTGGCATAAGCATATACATTTTTTCTTATAATCTTAAAACAAACGTATTGGCGACTGCAGACTTAGTTAAAATATTACAAGAATAAAAAAAGTAAAAGTTGACAGATAAATTTTCAATAAAATTTTGTATTAAATAAATTAATAAAATGTTCTTAATAAATAACCTGGTGTTGATGTTTGTATGACGTCATAATCACAATTATATTAGCAAGTAGTTTCTTACAATGATCAGCTACTATTGAGTGATCGAATCCTAATAAACTTGAAAATATCAGGATATGCATATTGTCCTGTTAAAATAATAAATAGTATTATACTTAAACATAAAAAGTAAACTAAATTACATAACAAACTAGAACATATCAGTATTTCATATTATCCTAAGACTATTTTAGTTTGGTGACGTAATTAAACTTATAGTTATAATATACAATTTTAGTATAATAACTAGTATAAAAAATAAAAACAAAAGCATAAATAATAAATTTAGCTATCTTCATGCAAAAAAAATAAAGAGTTATTCAGACACTTAAACTTGTTTCACAAACTTAATTTTTTTATATACTTTTAAAGTGATTGGAGACAATGAAGTTCATTAAAAAATCTTGCGACAACTTTTTAAGCTGTCTACACTTTTAAAAAAATACAATAAACTAAATCAAAAAATATTTTTAGTTGATTTATTAACTTATTTTTTAAATGTTAACAACCTATATTTGTATACCCAAAATATAGTTCAAAGTTTGTAAATAATTAAGAAAGGTGTAACTTTTTCATTTATAATTCATATATAGATTAGATAAAAACTAACTTATTATTTTATATTTAATGGATAAAAAAGAAGAAAAACTTATGTAAATTTTAAAATAGCTTTGAATTAAATTTATTTAAACAATGTAAATAAAATACAATCTGTTTGTAATTGCAAATTTATAATTATTTTATTACAGTAAAAATTATAGTAGAATGCTTTGAAAACTTTATAAAAAAGTTCTAATTATGTATTTACGTTTATTTAAAAGAAAACAAACTTTTAGTTGAATATTTGTTCCGTGCTCTGTTATAAGACAAGACAATAAAACGCAAGCGATGTTACATCTGTAAAGAAAAGAAGAGGTAATATAAAAAAAGTAATTAACAATTCAAATATTTTGCATAAAACCTAATACTTTTATATTTTGTTGGAGAAGTGTTTTTAACGAAAAATATAGTAGTTTTAGGTAATTAATATTTTCTAATTGTTTCAGATACAGAAAACTGTATGCAAATATATTAGCTGAAATTTAAAACATAAGGACCATATTTTAGAAATTTTTAATAATAGATGTAAAAGAAATGTATTAATAACAAACAACTTCCATAATAACTTGGTATTGTTAAAGCCATAGGGGGGATAAGCCATGTTTTTTATTAGTTTATCTTATTTTATAGAAGTTTTTCTAAGCTTCAAGATGCTTTTAATCGTTTAAAAATATTTCAATTATCTTTTGAGATATGACCAGTCAAAGTCGGGCCGCATAATAGGTTCCCTATGGGAAGGGAAAACTAAAACAGCGAAAAAAGACTATTTTATTTAAAACCTATCTCCTCCTACATTTTTCAAGCAATCTTTTTCAAACTTTCACAGTCTAATGTTTATACAATAAAAAAAACGTTACTTTGGAAATAAAAATTTTTGTGCAAAAATATATATTTTTTTAAATTGTTTAAATTCATAAGTAGTGTTTTTTTTTTTCTTTTAATATAAGAAAGATTTCCTGAAAATTTGAAGAAGAATGCTTGAAAAATTAAGGAGGATATAGATTTTTAGTGAGTTTTAAAGTTTCCGAGAAAATTGATCCCGATAAATTTGCGGTCCATACATTTGTATTGGAAACTTTTTACAAAAAATAAAATATCTCAAAAGTTAAATGATATTTTTGAATTATATAAAAACTGGCTATAAAGCTTTCATATAAAATCTAAAGTTAATTTTTGTAAAAAAAAGTGTTGAACCCCCCTCACCCTATGGCCTTAAGTCTTTAATTACTTACAAAGAGTCTAGTCAATACACTTATATTACAGAGTTTATAATACAGAAATACTTTACAAACAATTCTTTTTAGTCATAGCTAAATTAAATAATATACAACAAAATTTGCAAACAATGTTACCTGTACAAAACAGCATTGTTTTTGTCTTTTGTTTCATTATTCTTGATATTTTTGAAACATTCAATCAAGTTCATGAAAAATAAATTTGCTTTTTCAATTTGAGCTTCGGAGTTTGAAACTGTTTCTTGTATAATGTCTCCGCTTTCCATCTATGTACAAAAAGTAAATTGTTTATCTAAATAATATATTTATTTAGTTTTTACAAAAGCAGTATTGTAAAGTAGCCTTTCTTCTATACTTCAAAATAAATTAAAGCAAAGATCACCCAAAAAAATATTAATGACATTTTTATAAAATTTTGACTAGCTTCATTTTTATAAATGCAAAAAAGAATAAAATAAATCAAACTGATAAATTTTAAACTGTAAAAATTATTTCAATAAGTTTGAAACATGTTTTACTAATTTACTTGAAATTTGCTAATAATTCTTTAAAACATAAAAATTATGTAAACTAGTATTTTTGCTAGAATGATGTATTCAAAAAAAAAAAAACAATAAATCATATTTTTAATAAGAGACGGAAAGCAAAAACTACTTGGATTGCACAAAAAGCTTTAAATTAAATATTTATAAAATTCCTTTCAAGTTTTTCAGGAGCTACGCACATTGTATATAAATATTTAAATTTCCAATAACAGCAATTATATTTCATACTTAAACTTGAGATTTGAAACATTAAAAAAGGAAATATTAGACAAATGAATGTTAATATTTAAGGTTTTCATAAATGCTATTTGTTTAACCTTTTTCAGGTAAATTTAGCTTATAATAACAAATAAAAGTGTATGCATACCTAAAGTTGAGAGTTAGAGTATAAAGTCTAAATAGAATATTAATTGTTTAACTTTTTTAACAGTTTAAATATTTTAGCGTTTATTATACAATGTTTAACTTTAGAATTTTATAATAAAATCTAGAAAATTCTTACCAGCACTAAATAACACTAATATTAGTGTTTTATTTTCAGTAGTATAAGTTTATTATCATTCATTGTCTTACTATATAAATTAACGTCTATTACAAAGTAATGTTATAAAGTCTATATAAATTATAAATTTTTAGCAATTTTAATTTTTTAGCAGTTATTATATAGTTTCTAACTTAAGATTTTCACAAAATACTTAATATAACATTTATATTTACAATAATAATAAAGTTTGATAATATGAAATAATATTAATGGTTTATTTCCAGTCGTATAACTTTTATATCATTCAATTATGTCCTGAAAATTCTCACCAGCACAAGTTTTAAAATAATTATAATTTTAATTGTAGTTACAAAAATAATAAATTTTGATACATCTAGAAAAATTCTCACCAGCACTAGTTGGTCTTCTTTATCGTCATGCAAGTGTGACGTAACAACAGATTTATTTGACTTTTGTGACGTCACACTCACCGGCGACATATTTCTCGATGACATTCTCCCGACAGGTGACATATTTCTTGATGACATTCTCCCAACAGGTGACATTGCTCGCGAGTGTGGACTGTGATGTGTAAAATTGTCATCTTATGTTCAAAGTACAATAGTATGTTATAAAAAGCCTTAGACTTACAAATCTGATTATACATTTTAAATGGTAGCTAAAATGGATTGTTTACCACAAAAAGAAAAAATTTCTTCACAGTCATTTATATTTGCTTACCCCTAGCTTTTATAACATAGTAAAGTTGCAAATATAACTTATTTAAAAATAAAAGAAAGTAGATTTTTATATTGGTTTTAGACCTGAACAACAATAAAAATTTTAAATTTAGTACCTAAAATATGTGCACAAAATAATTAAAAAAATTATTAAACGAGGTACTATAAAAACTCACAATAGTAGTGAAAGTTTCGAGTATTTCGATATATAAATATTATTAAATAATATAAATACTATAATATTAAAATAATTACAAAAACCTGCTTTTAGAAATGGTAGTAACTGCAATTGGTAGTGACAATATAGATATTGATTTCACATGTTTATTTGGTACGTAATCAAAAAATTCAACATAATATACTAATAATAATTAATAACATGATTTTACATGTTTGTTCAGTACAAAATATAAAAAATAAATAAATTATAACAACCTGCTATTAGAAATGCTAGTAACTGCTGTTGGTAGAGACAGTATTGATATTGATTTGACATGTTTGTTTGGTACGTAATGTTCCTCATTATAATTGTGCAGTGTTTGCAAGGACTTGTGGTGAGCCGGTGTTGTTTTGTCACCTTTCTTCGATATCACGTTACTTCTGGACCTGAAATTTTTTTATTTATTTTATTTTTCAACTAAAGTTAGCACTTTGATTTTAAAATCAAAATATTATAGTTCTGAACCGCAAATAAGCTTGCAGTTTAAAAACTTAGTTTATAGGTAACTTTTCTACAAATTATTAGATCATACTACAAAATATTGTAAATTTAACAACTTAATTAACTTTAATAAACAGTAATAGAGCTAAACTAATGGTCTTCACTTAATGAGGTTAATTAGTGATAAATAAAGTTAGATAAGTAGTTAAAGGTAAAATATTCATATAAATGAAATAATGTGTCTGAATAACATGAACAAAACTGTTAGAAATTTGTTAGACACTGCTTCATAAATTAGCAAAAAAAAAAAAGTTAAAATTAAAAAGTTATAAATTTTAGCTTAGTTTTTTCAAGTAAAGTTAAAAAGTTCAAACTCTTACAGAAAATCCGTTGCAGGCTCAAACTAGCTTTTGTTAAACAACTTAAATATTTTTTTAGCAAGACTTAAAAAAGACAGCCTGCTTGTAAGTATGAACAAGTTTTATTAATTTAGTTTTAAAAATTTATTTATATGATGACAAAATTTTATATATATATGATACATTTTTTGTTTCAACTCGAAATTTTACAAATAAACACGTAAATAAAAATTGTTTTTTACTTTAGTCCAGGTCTTTTTAATGATTTCTGTTCAAAATTACAGTTTTTTAGTATGTCAAGCTTAGTTTGCCACCCTGTAAATACTTGACAGTTTCATTAATTTAGTACTATCAAGCATTAGTCCAATGCTGGGTGGAAAACTTTTCCAGTCAGCGAGCCGGATTTACCAGAAAAATACAGAAAACAATGTAAAGTATACTGAATAAAAAGATTTTGAAGAATGTCTTGTCTGCACATTATACGAGCACATGGTTTTATTACACATTAGAATACAGGTTATTTTTATTATAAAATATATCATTTCAAGTGTTTGGAACCACATATTTTGTGGTGCAAAAGAAGATCACTGACTGTACCATGCCAAACATGTTAATTCAACATTACACTGAATATATTCGTAAAATATTTGTGAAAAAAGTTCGAATTAAGTTGCTACGTCACTAAAAAGTTAACAAGTAAAACTATTTTTAAAAGACAAATATAACTTTTTAACGGTTTTAACAGTTTGGAAATAATAGATCAAACATAATATAATAATATAGAAACGGTGTATGAAAAATGTTTTAGAGACTTTAGCGTTATCCAATTTTTTTAAACTTTATTTAATTATGTTGATAATAATTTAGACAAAACAAATTACATCCTGAATAGTAAATTTAAAAAAAAAAACAGTTCTCGCGGGTCGGAAAACTTTGAACTTTACTTAATTTTTTAATTGTGAAGAGGTTTAAAAAAGACAAAAACTGTTCAATTTATGAAGTTTCTAAGATAAATTACACGGATCCGGCTTGCAAGTGGCTTCCAATGTGAGAGTAAATACTAATTACTTGTTAAATGACATTATAAACTATAAACAACTTTACAGTGGTGCAATAATAAGTTGAAGCTGAAGCCTATACTCTGTCAATGAATAATTGTTTGATTAAGAATATTTGTAAGACTTTTTAGCACAAAAAGTTTAAACTACGTTACTACGTCACTGGTAAGCTTACAGGTAAAAATGTTTAAAAAAATGTTGCTATAAGTGAATTATTCAATAACTTGTGGTAAAACCTAAGACGAACATATTTATTTAAAACTTACCATAAAAGTTGAACAATAAAAAGCGGTTTATATGGCAAATGCGTAGAATCAAGACCAGTTCAAACTTACGATAAAAACTGGTGTCTAATTTTGTTACCGTTTTTAATATTTGAAATAAAATGACAAAGATACATTCATTTTAAAGAAATGCTGTTCGAATATCAACGTTACACATGTTTTCAAAATAACCTCTTTTTCAATTTAGTCTGTATAAAATAATACAGGTCATTTCAAAATTCTGCAACGAAAATTGAACAGTGTCTTAAAAAAATGATAAAAGTCCTTGGAGTCTGCTAGTTGTTAGAAATAAAAACTTGAAAAAACTAAAATTTTGAGGATCATTTATAATCACTAATGTGTATTTATTATAGCTCATGCGAAAAACTTTTAATAAAAAGTTTTGATTTTAGCAGTCTTAAAATGTCGTAAATCGTAGGTTACCCAGCCGTAATAAAGAAAACTATTGACTTCATATTATATTTAGTTTTATCACGGTGTAAACCACATTATTTGTGGTGCTAAATTGATATCTCATAAATTATTTTATAAAAATTTATATTGAGATAGTTTATTGTAAATATTCATCGAACTTAAATAATTTTATTTGTTGTAAAAAAGTTTTTAAGGCGAAATTATAATGATAGTTATTAACACTACTGTGTACTAAACAACAAATCTAAGTTTTCTTTTAGTTTTTTCTTAACGGTTCTAAATATTCATACTTCTTCTGTTTATCACCAATATAAAACTCAATGGAGTTAGGCAAATTTTCTATAGTTTTTGTTTTTAAATGTCTGCGAGTTTTCTAAATGTATATACCAACGGAATATACTAAATATCTATTTTCGTAAAAAAAGTTCTGATTATGTTATTACGTCACTACTAAGTTCACATGTTAAATTATTCAACAACAGAAAACTCATATATTTAAGAAAAGATAAATCACAGAATAAGAAGAAAGTTAAAAAGCTGTTAAAAAAACTGTTCGCGCGCCGCGAAACATTGACTATATTATCAAATATACATAAAGTTTTTATAATAAAGCGTAAACCACTTATATAGTGGTGCTAAATATATCACATTAACAAAACTAATAAAGAGTACTTGAACCAATTTATTGAAAATATTTGAATGAAAAAATTGTTGAAAAAAGTTCTAATTTTGTTATTGCGTCACTACTACGTTCACATGAAAAATTAATTAAAAAACTTATCTTTAGAAAAATAACAAACTGAACAGCAAATAAAAATCTAATAAAAAGATTCCTCGCAGGCCGTGAAACTTAGAATAACAACTTACAAAATAAAACTTCAAACATTAATAAGCTCTTTTGTGTACTTATAACCAAATTACTAGCATAACAGTTATCTTTACTAAAAAGTAACTTAATTAATACTTCATTATTTAAAGACTTTATTATGCAAACAAAGTAGTTTGGATCTCTTCAATTGTTTTCTAAAAATCAAAACATAAAAACAATAGTTAGCTTTCTATCAGGTAAATTACACGGACTCGTAAGTTGTTAATTGCTTGTCTAATAAAAAGATTAAAATGACCTTTATCAAAATATTTGTAAAACGAAATGTAAACCACTTTTTCGTGGTGCAAACTAAAGGTGCATTAAAAAATTATAATTATTGCTAGACTTTAATGAAAATAAACTTAAAAAGTTTCTAAAAAAAAATTGAAAATGTATTATGACGTCACTAGTAAATTCACAGGTAAAAATATTTCAAAAATATACAACATGTTTTTAAATTTTCAAGTTGCATTGACAAAAATCATTTGCAGTTCAAATTTTTATAGTTTCAGAAAATCGCTCAACAAACTATAAACCAATCTACGAACTAATTGGATGTTTTAAAATATCTTTCAATGAATTTTATTAACTATTAACTATCCTTTTAGATAAAACTATGAGTAAATCTGACTTATGGTCATTGTCAGTTAACAAAATTTTTATGATGACAATTCAAAACTACTGATTTATTGAGTATATGAAGGCTAAAAAATTGAATGTAATATATTTCAAAAACATACCATTTATAAATATTTCTTCATAGTTTAGCGACAACGTAAATATTACAGTCTAAAATTAAATTAATTTATAGACACTTTAAAAACATAAAACATTGGCACACAGCTTTATTTTTGTCAATGACTATATTATATGTATTAATAAAATTCATACTTAACAAATATACAATTCTCTTTCGTGTTCTACTTTAATCTAGGATAAAAGTGCAAACTGAAATAAAAAGATTAAATTAAGTTTAAGTTTTAACTTAACACTTAAGTCCAACAAGGGGTATTTCGAAAAAGATAAAAAAAATATTTTTAGATATAATGAACTCTACAACAAATTTCAATAGCGCAGGAAAGTTTTAAAACTCCAGTTCACAATGTTTTCAATAAATCGCGTTCTACATTATTTGATTAGAGAGTAAAAAATAGGTCAAAAATGTCTTGAAGGCCGCGAAACTTTTTTTTGAAGACACGATAATTTAATTCTAAAATTTTTAACTATAAATTTAAGTGTAAAAATAAGAAAATGTAAGCCACGTTACTGTGGTACAAAATAAATCAGAAACTCTGAACAGAAAATTTTGCACCAACGGATAACTTAGGCAGAATATGTTTGTATCTTTTCTGTTAAGAAAACCTTCAATTATGTTATTACGTCACTAATAAGTTCACAGGTAAAACAGTTTTAAAAAAAAAGTTGTACTTTTTATCAGACAAAAACGATATAAACAAGCTTAATGAATAAAGTTTAATAAGGAAAGTAGGAATCGTTATTTTTAGATGTCAATACTTAGCATTTTAAAAACATCAACACTTTATAAACAACTATTCTACAAATCATTGTATTATGCTATAAGTTATTGTACATTTTAAACAACTTAACCTATTTTCATGAACTAAATTCAAATAAAGTTTTAATGTGCCCAAGTTTTATTAATTTAGCACAAACAAGCATTATTATAATGCAGGTAGGTTTTCTATTTAATGGCGGGTTAGATTTATTAGAAAATTACAGAAAACAATGAAGAGTATATAAAATATCAAAACTTTAGCGAATATAATTGGCCTGCAGTTCAAATGAGTACATGATTTGGTTATTTAGTACATACAAACGTAATAATAACCCAAATTGATTGATATTAATCCACAGTTACTGTGGTGAAAATTGAGGATTCAGTGTCAAATCTATGATGGTAATAATTACACACATAATATATGTCAAGTTTTTGTAAAAAAAGTTTAAAATAAGTTACTACGTCACTAAAAAGTTTACCAGTAAAATTATTTAAAAAAAGTTCGTACGTTTTAGAAGTCAAAAATAACTTTTCAACGGTTTTAACAGTTTAGAAATAATTTTTCTAAACAGTATAGGACTGTTGTGTAAATATTTAAAAGTATTAGCAACACAGATAACTTAAACACTTATTATAAAATTTAAAAGCTTATTTAATGCATATTGTCAGTTTATGAGATATTTTAACAGTAAACTATTACTGCTCAATTTATAAGCACATAAAAGTTAAACATTTATGTGAATTATACATAAAACTAGTACAAAAAAACTGTTTTGAGATTTTATAGACAATGGGTAATAATTCAGCAACAACAAATATTACAAGTCTTATATTAATATTAAATATTAACTAGGAGCACATACAAAAATATGTGGTTTAAAAGAGTTATTATCTTGCCAACTTCTGGTATAGTATAAATATAATTAATAATTTAAGGGTAAACATATTTACAGTACAATGTAAACCAAATATTTTGTGATAAAAATTAAAGTCTTCAATTGCACAAAAATTTCGAAGTAGACATTATTGACAACTTTGGTGAAAAAATCAAAAACTAGGCAATTAAGTTACAAGTCACAGGTAAAAAAAAAAAACTTTTTCAAATGAAAAAAGAAGTTTAAAAAAGACAAAAAATGTTCAATTTTGGTAGTTTTTAAGATAAATTACACGGATTCGGCTTGCAAGTGGCTTCCAATGTAGGATTTATAGCAATTATATTTTAGATGACATAGTATTAACATGTAATCCACTTTACAGTGGTGCAATAATAAGTTGAAGCTGAAGCCTATACTTTGTCAATGAATAATAGTTTGATTAAAAGTATGAGTAAAACTTTTTGGTACAAAATTTCAAAACTTTGTTATTACGTCACTAGTAAGCTTACAGGTAAAAATGTTTTAAAAAATGTTGCGATAAGTGAATAATTCAATAATTTGTGGTAAAAATAAATCAAAAAAGTTCGAAGTAGTCATTATTGACAATTTAGTGAAAAAATCGAAAGCCAAGTAATTATATGACAAGTTAAAACTCAAAAAATTTATCATGTACAGTAACCTCTCGGATCTTTACGCACTCGTGACGTTACGCACTCTCGTTTAGTTACGCATTTTAGAGTTTGGAAAGTTAAAAAAAAGAATTTTATTTATTTATTTGTTATTGCAGAAATTACGTATATTGTTTATTTTTTATTTAAAATATATTTTTTAATGCTAACTCACCTCTCTATATATTTAGACTTTGTAAAATTATGTTTCTTGTCTAATTGTTAAACATTTAATTAAATTTAAGTATATCAGAAATTTTGTTAACAATATGAGATTAAACAAAAATACTTAAAAAAAACCTGACTGTGTTAAATATTGTAAGTAAAACGAAATAATGAGAGTTTAAAACACAAAAAAAAAATACAACAATCTTACCCTATATATGAAAAAACATCTAAAAAATAAATCTAATGAAACTTCCTATCAAAAAGTAGCAGTTAAACTTAATAAATATAGAGCTTACAATTAACACAAATATCAATTTATTGTTATTATTAATATTAAAATTAGTAAAATTTTTCTACATTTATTATTTTATATAAATTAAAATGTTTTTTTTAATATATGTATAGATTTATCTGTTGTATTCATATTTATGAATGAAGTAAACAAATAGTTAATAGTGGGAAAGTGCCCAGTCTGCTTTTAACTTGAAGCAATATTAAAAAAACAGCCATTATAGTGAGTATATTTGGTACCTCT
This sequence comes from Thalia democratica, assembly GCF_965202585.1. Taxonomy (NCBI): domain Eukaryota; kingdom Metazoa; phylum Chordata; class Thaliacea; order Salpida; family Salpidae; genus Thalia; species Thalia democratica. The sequence continues at coordinate 101,566,728 of NC_139166.1, read as the reverse complement.
TGTTTCTTTACGATCTCTCATATCTTTACGCACTTTTTCTGACGACACAATATGCGTAAATAAGCGAGAGGTTACTGTACTTTTAAACGTCTAGAAGTTATAGAAGAAAGACAAAAAATGTTTAATTTTGATAGTTTTTAAGACAAGTTACACGGATCTGGCTTGCAAGTACCCACTATCGGTCCATTGCGAAAATAAATATTAGTTACGTGTTTAATGACATAGTAATAAAATATAAACCACTTTACAGCGGTGCAAAATAAGTCTAAACCGAAGCAAAGAAACTAGCCATTGGTAATTATTTTATAGAGAATATTAATAAAACTTTTTTGTAGAAAAATTTAAAACTTTGCTACTACGTCACTAGCAAGTTCACGATTAAAATGCTAAAAACAAGTTGTAATTCGTTAATATAAGATGTCAAAAATGTGTGGTAAAAACCTAACACGAACATATTTATTGCTGATAAGTAAACACTTACTACAAAAGTTGGACAAAAAAAGGGAGTTTATTCGGCAGATAAATAAAATCAAAACTAGTTCAAACAACGATTTAAACTGATGTCTAACTTTTTTTAATATTTAAGATTAAATGATATAACATATTTAATTTTTGAAGAAATGCTGTTCAAATACCACCTTACACGTGGACATGTTTTATTTCTAAGTTTATTTCTTTATAAGAAACTGTGTTAAATAGTATAAAAACATTGAAAATATACTTTAGAGTTACTTTAAATGTGTTAATTAATAAAAAAAAATAGATGATGACAAAAAATGGGTAGAATCAAGACAAGTTGAAACTTACGATTTGAACTGATATCTAATTTTAATACCATTTTTAATATTAAAGATTAAATGACATAACATATTTAATTTTTAAAGAAATACTGTTAAAATTTCAACTTAATGCGTGGACATGTTTTTAAAACAACCTCTACTTTAATTCAGTGTGTATAAAATAAAACAGGTCATTTCAAAATTCTGCAACGTACATTAAACAGTGTGTTTAAAAAGTTATCAATAAAAGTCCTTGCAGTCTACTAGTTGTTAGAAATAAAAGTTTTTTAAAACTAAAACTGTGAGGATCATTTTATTCTTTACTGAGTACTCAATACAAAATTTAAAGCTCATGGCAAAATACTTGTAATAAGAAGTTTTGATTATAGCAGTCTTAAACGTCGTAAATCGTAGGTTATCCAAACCTGATAGAGAAAACTAATAGATTTTAAATTTAGTTCTATCACAATGTTAACCACCGTTTTTTTGGCGCTAAATTCATACAATATAAACTAAGATAGATAGACTTAATTTAGAACGAACTTATTGCAAATATTTATTGAACTATTTTCGTAAAAAATCTTCAATTATGTTATTACGTCACTACTAAGTTCACATGTAAAATTATTCAACAACAGAAAACTCATGTATTTAAGAAAAGATAAATCACAGAGTAAAAATAAACTTAAAAACCTGTTAAAAAAATTCCTCGCGGGTCGCGAAACATTGACCATATTATCAAAAATACATAAAGTTCTTGTAATAAAGTGTAAACCACTTCTACAGTGGTGTTAAAAATATCGTATAGTATAAAAATAAAAAGTAGTACTAGAACTATTTTATTGAAAATATTTGAATGAAAAATTGTTGAAAAAAGTTCTAATTATTTTATTGCGTCACTACCAAGTTCACATATGAAAATATTCAAAAAGTAAGGTTTATTCGAAAAGTCAAGAGGTTATTAAAAAATACATAAATAAGATCGTTTTGAGATAAATTATACGCATCAGGCTCGCAAATTGCCCAAATTAAAATAACTATTACTACTAGGTTAGATATTAAGAAGGATAACGCAAACCACATTATTGTGGTACAAAATGGATGGACAAAACCCAGACAACAATCTCTTAATCAACTTCAATTTTAGTGAAAATATAAATAACACTTTTTTGTAGAAAAATTCAAAACTACACAACTACGTCACTAGCAAGTTTACGGGTAAAAATGTTTAAAAAATATAAATCGTCAATGTTTAAAATGGCAATAGTTTGTGCTTAAAAATTAAAAAAAGGGTTGACTTTACCAATTCGATCATCAGGCCACAAACTTTCGCTAGACTGAGACCGGTTTCGTCCTGATTCGGACTCATCAGTCAGTCACAACCGGTTGTTAAAATGGAGCTTGTCTCATACGAAAGTCCAGGTTTCTGCTCTGCAGACTTTCGCCGATGTTTTTATTAAAAACTTAAGCAGTTTTAACTTTTTGAGTTGGCGGAGCAGAATAACCATAAAAATAATTAGCGGGTCAAATTTCACAGTTAAAAAATTCAAAAATTAATTGTACTTTTTTAAAGTGAAAAATGATATAAATAAGTTCACAGGTAAAACTGTTTGAAAAATTAAGAATTATTATTTTAAGATGTCAATGCTTAGCATTTTAAAAAACATCAACAGTTTATAAACAACTTTTCTAAAATCTATTACAATATGCTATAAACTATTGTAAAATTTAAACAACTTAATTAATTTTCATAAACATTAGTACACATAAACTTTTTTATGCAAAAATATTAGTTAAACCGATCATTTTTTTAATGCAGTTAACTTTTATAGTCAGCGGGCCAGATTTGATAGAAAAATACAAATATTAATAGAGAGTATATAAAATAGCATAACTTTAGCGAATATATTAAAACAAGTGTTTTACATATTATATACCACATTTACTGAGGTCAAAATTAAGAAATACATAATCACACTTGTGTTAATGATTAATACATTAAATATATGTGTAAAATTTTTGTGAAAATAGTTCAAATTAAGTCATTACGTCAATAAAAAATTTAGATGTAAAATTATTCAATCAAAAAAACATTCGTACTTGTAAATAAATAAAAATGACGTAAATATATTAAGAAATATTTTTTCCAAATACTATAACCCTTCCAAGTTTAAACAACTCAATTAACCTAAATATTTATTTATAGAGATAAAACCGAAAGTAAAGCTTGTTGTCAGTTAATGATATTATTACAACAGTAAACTATAGTTGCTGACTTTATCAGTAAATAAAATTTAATATTTATATGAATTATATGTGAAACTAGTATAAAAAAACTGTTATGAGATTTTGTAGAAAACGGATCATAATTCAGCAACAACAAAAACTTTCAAGTTCAAAAATAAGGTTATACAAATTAAAATAATTTTTATTTATATATAAACATATGAAAGGTAAGTAAAAACGTTCAAACTGATGTATAAACTGATGATTATTTCACAACGATAGTTAGAACACACATTAAAATGACATTATTTTTTTTTTAGTTTTAGAGACTTATTAATTGTAATCCGTTTTTGTGAAAAAACTTTAAAAATATTTCGATCATAATTCAGACCCTTGTAGACAAAATTAATTAAATTCTACACCATTGTATTACAAACTGACTAGTAAATTTAAAAAAATTTGCAGGACCCGGGCAATTTTAAAACTTTAAAACTTAACCAGCAAAAATTTTAATAACTATTCAATAAGCACTATGTACTTTAAAATCAAACTAAGAGTACATACCTAATTAGATTTTTAAAAGTTATTAGTTTTGCAAAAAGCAAAGATTATATTGCCCGTATATTTCTGACCCTGGTGTAAATATAAGTAATAATTGAAAGTTAACAATGTTTAAGATAGAATATCTACCACGTTTTTAGTGGGGCAAAATATGATATCAATTGCACACTGACATTGGAGAAGACATCAAAGATAAATCTAGGAAATATATAAAAACAGTTTTAGAAAAAATCTAAATATGTGCTAACACGTCACAAGTAATATTCTATTTTAATTCAGTCTGTTGTAAATAAAATTAGTTAATCAAAATATGCTCAAGCTAGATTGAACAGTAATTTGAAAGTTGTTAATACAAGTCCTAATAGATTAAAACAAAAGGTTAATACATGATCACAAATGTGTGCTGGAAAGCAAGTTAAAAGTACATGGAAAGCGTTTGCTTCAAAAAATCTCAATTTTCCCAGGAAAGTTAAGGTTACACAATTTTAACTAGTATAAAGAAAACTAAAAACTTTATATTATTCTTTTTATAAAAATGTAAGCAAATTATTTTGGTGGTGCTAAATATTCCCATAATATAAGAAATAAAAACTTTGTAATTAAAAATTATTTTTTAATGTTTGTCAAACAACTTTCATAAAAAACTGTTCAATATTATGTTGTTATGTCACTGCTAAGTTAACAGGTAAAACTATTCATAAAGTATAATTGGTAACTAAAAAATTTATATATAAGTCAAATTTAACAGCAAATTAAAAACCTGTATCTCGTCGGCTGCTTGACTTTGAATAAAATTTTAATAAATAACTTATTTAAAGTGAAACTGTTAATTATTTAATAAGCACTTTTGTATGCCAAGAATCATAAAAAAGATTAATTTGTTAGTTTTAAAGGCAAATTTCACGGAATTGTAGGTTGTTAACTACAGGTTTGGTGTTTATGAAATATGACAATAATCATAATAACAATCAACATATATCTAACAAAATAAAATGTAAAACACTTTCGAAAGTCGCGCAATGATGAAACCCAATCATAACAGGCTTTATAGTCTTTTCATAATTTTTTTTTATTAATGTAAGCCACTAATTTTAGTAGCGCTAAATATATTGCATATATCTAGTCGTAAAGTAGTCTTTGTTTTCAAATTCAATTGAAAATTTTATACTATATTTTTTGTGGAAATAAGTTCTAAATGTGCTATGACGTCACCAGTAAGTTCTCAGGTAAAACTATTCAAAAAACCATATTTTGAAGAAATAATAATTCACAGAGTGAGAAGAAAGTTGAAAAAGCTGTTGAAAAAATTCCTCGCGGGCCGCAAGACATTGACTAATATTATTATAAAAAAGACTCTGAAAATTAAAAGGTGTAAAGACCATTTAACAAGCACTTTTGTAAACTAGTAATCAAGAATATAGCATAACAACAATTTTTTTCATGACAATGCTTTTCATACAGTTTACAGGTAAATTGTACGGAATCGTATCTTGTTCTCCTCGCTATTCTTAGCGTATAATTTAATTCGAATACAATTTTTAAAACAACAAATCGTATACCGCCACACTGGTGGTGCAAATTAATAAACAACTCACAACTTTTTCTAACGTTGTCTGCAACAACTTAATGAAAATAAGTTCAAAACCTTTTTATTAAAAAAATTAAAATTATAATATTACGTCACCAGTAAAATCTGAAAAGTTGTTTTTGTTTTTTTAAATGTCTACTACCAACTGAAATAAATACTTAGCATTACAAAGTTTTCAGTAGTTTAAGAAAAACGTTCATCAGAGCATAGTTGAGCTATAAACAATTTCGATGTTTAAAAAGATATTTTGAAAACAAAAAATTATAATTTATATAAAACTATAAGTAAATTTAATTTCATGATATTTCAAGTATAATTAATGAGATCGCTTCAACAAAAAATTAAACTTACTATTTTGATAAGTATCTGAAAGTTAAAAATTTAGATAAATGAAATATATTTCAATTATAAAGACAATAATTTTCTAAACTTAAAAAAACCACGTATAATGTGGTGCAAATATGGTATCAACGGCACACTGATGTTGGACTATACATTGTTGATAATTCTAGGACATTTATAAAAACAGTTTTGGTAAAAATCTAAATATATGCTAACACGTCACAAGCAACTTTACAAGAAATTTTATTCAAAAACTCAGATTAATATAAAAAAGTACATGAATAAGCTTGTTATAAAAACAAATTACGCGAATCAGACTCGCAAGTTGTCCAGCTATGATCCAATGTAAAATAATTATAATAGGTTGAATATTTTTGAAAGATATTGCAATCCACATCATTGCGGTGCTAAATAACACAGAAGAAGTAGCCATCAGACTCGCCAAAGATATTATAAGTCTATAATATATATAAGACTTTTTGGTACAAAAAATTTAAACTTCGTTACTACGTCACTAGTAAGCTTACAGGTAAAATGTTAAAAAAAGTTGTGACTCAAAAATGACAATAATTGTTTTGAAATTTAAACAATTTTAACTTTTTGGTGGGTAACTTTTGTCAGCAGGCCCGATTAACTAGAAAAAACATTTAGTGGGTAAAAAAGAGTCTTTATGGGCCGCGCAGTTTTAAAAAATTGTACTGTTATAACTAAAATTGCTACATAATAATTATTTGATAAGCACCGTAGTGTGCTGAGTTTAAAATTTATAATATTTCTTATCTATAAGCTTAATTTCAATTGATTTCCACAAAATTGTTTCGAGCTAAAAAATACGTCGCGAGATTTCTGAGAACGGAACAGTTAGATGTTAGTATGCGATTTTGAATACTATAACCAAAATATAAATATATTAATATTCGTTTTGATTATAAAAAGCTTAAATTTGTTAGTGTTTAGGTATATTATACGAATTCGTAGGTTGTTTTTACACCTGTTTGCTGTATATGAAATATAACAATAACCATCATGAGAATTAACATATATATAATTTAATACTGAATAATATGTAAACCACTTGTTTTGTGGTTAAAATTGATAAACAGAGAAGAAGAGTTAGTATATCGTTTGACATTATAGTGAGTATTAAATAGATTTTTTTTGTTAAAAAAGTAAAAATGTAGTAATGACGTCTTACTAAGTTTACAGGCAGAATTATTCAAAAATATGCGAATCATTTAAATATCAATAGTTAGAAGTTTATTAAGTTCTGTTTTAAAATATCGTATACAGATCAAAAATTAAATTTAAAAAAATATCAAGAGGCGCCAAACTTTGAATAATTGTACTATAAAAATAAACGAACTCTTTAAAGAATTGTAATGAAAGGATCATTTAAAAATAAACGAATTTAAACGAAGACGCGAAAAATCAAAACCGGTTTGAAGTTGTGTTTAAAGTTTATCCTTTGTAAAAAATATCTCCAATTTATAACAACATCTTCGTTGCAAGTAAAAAAGTTAATAAAACTATTCAATGAACAGTGAATTGAAAACTTATTAACTAAAGTCCTCGCAGACCGCAAGAAGTTTGAAATTTTATTGAAAAAAAAACTTTTTGAAACCAAAGTCTTAAAGTAGACATATAATCACTAATGCGTAATGAAAACTATCAGTTCATAGCAAAATATTTGTAATAAAAAAGTCTCAAGTTTACTTGATTTAACGCTTAAAAATAAGTCGCCAATCTATTATACATTACCGGCTTTAGGAACTTTACACAAAGCTTTTTCAATTAAGTGCAAACTACTAATTATAGTAGCGCTAAATATACTGCATAAATCAAGTTGTAAAGAGGTATTACTAATCAAATCTTATTGAAAATATTATATTATAATTTTTGTTGAAAAAAGTTTAAAATGTGTTATGACGTCACCAGTAAGTTCTCGGGTAAAATTATTCAAAAACGGAAAAATTGTATCTTTAAGAGATACATTACAAATTGAGAAAAAAGTTGAAAAGCTTTTAAAAGATTCCTCGCGGGCCGCAAAACATCGAATAATAGTTTTATAAATAAGACTGTTAAAAATCGAAGCTGTAAAGACAATTTAACAAGCACTTTTGTATACTAGTAATCAAGTTCATAGCATACCAATAAATTTTGTTAGTTTGCAGATAAATTATACGGATTCGTAGGTTGTTACCATTGCTAGCGCTGGCGTATAATTGAATTTTCAAATAATATTTAAACGAAAAATGTCAACCATTACGATTGTGCAAATAAAAATGACAGATGAAGAAATTGCGATCTTGTTTACATATTTTGTTGAAAATAAGTTCAAAAACTGTTTCGTAAAATAACTGAAATTATAATATTACGTCAACAGTGAATTTACAGGTAGTTATTAAGAAAAACATTTTCCTTGTTTTTTTAAATGTCTACCAGCAATTAACATAAATATTTAGCATTTCAAAACTTTCGTTAGTTTAAGACAAAACGTTAAACAAAGTATAATTTAACTACAAACAATTTCGATGTTTTAAAAAATGTTTTTAATATAACTTTTATAACTATAAATTCAGATAAAACTGTAAGAAAATATAATTTAGTAATTATTTAAATACAGTTAAGATAATGAAATCGCTTCAATAACAAATCAAAGTTACTGCTTTGATAAGTATCTGAAGGTTAATAATTTAGATGAATGAAATATATTCTAGTTAAAAAAACAATACTTTTATAAGCTTTATAAAAAACAAAAAAAAAAAATTTTTTTTAGACAGTTCTTAATTCAACTTAAATAAATTTTTAGATTTTTTTTTAGATAGTTATTAAATCCGTTTAAATTTTGACTGTTATGTTAACTTAATACAAATTAGATTTTGAAATCTTCAGCGACTTTGAGTTTTATTAATGTTTTGTTGACTCTTGGCTTAAAATCACAATTTTAGTAATTTCATTTAGATAAATTTCAAGGTATAAATATTTTTTTTTTTTAAGAAAAGGTATAAATATTTTATTACTATTATTATTTTTTTAAAGAAAAGCTCTTGATTCATTTTTTTTTATTTGACTCATTATATTAATTCAATCCTTTTTTTAAAAACTAGTACCAATTTTACCTAAATGTACTCTGATATGCTTGAATTTTCGAATATGCAACATTTTTGTTTATATTCTTCACGCATGAATAAGATTTTAAACAACAGTATAATTAACTAACATTGTTATATGCAGTTTCATATTTTATTTTTGCTTGAAAAGGTCGCAATCTCTTGCCACCGAAACCGGTCGCGAATAAAATATAAAATTTGCATAAATCTATTTATAAGCTTTATAAAAATTTCTTTGTACTTTAGCAACAATACTACGGTCTAAAATCAAAAGCAACTTGACATAAAGAATTTTTAGAACACAGAAAAATCTTAGCATACATAGCATTATTTGTTGTCAATATTATATCTATTATTAACTTTTATATTTGACAAGTATACAGTTGTCTTCCGTCTTCTGCTCGGGTTAAATTAAGAACAAAAATGTGATTTTATATAAAAGTTTTAAGTTTAGGCTTGAAACTTAAGTTAAGTATACAAGGGATACTTAAAAAAAGAATAATAGAGTATTTGTAGTTGTTAAAAACTCTAAAATGATTTTATTAGCGCAGATAAGATTTAAATTTAGATTAATTTAGTTCAGACTATTTAAAGTAAAATAAGTTGTGTTTATACATTATTTGTTTAGAGACTAAAATGTAAATTAAAAAAACTTTTGTTTAAAATGTCCATTAGACCACTAAACTTGAAGTATATCTAAAATATTTTTATGAGAAAAATTGCATTGAAATGTTCCCTTAAAAAGCACCTTAATAAGCACTTTAAAATCAAATAATTTAAAACACTTGTTTTAATAAACTATTAGTCTAAACAAGTTTCAGACTATTGTACTGCTCGTAGATTGCCCATCATTGGCCTAGTGTAAGATAATGTACAAATTCAATGTCAGTTAATTATATTATAATTCGAACCACGTATCTGTGGTATAAATTAGAAAAGTCAAACCACCAGATCCTTAAGCCTTCATATTATAAAGGAAATATCAATAAAACATTTTTGTAAAAAAATTAAAATTAAGGTCGTTACGTCACTAGCAAGTTTACAAGGATAAGTAATTTCTTAATATCAACAAGACAAAAACACATAATTTATTTGCATTTTAAAAGTTTCAACAGTTCGAAAACATTTGTTTAATAATGTATAAGATCATGCTATTAGCGTTAGTCTAGTCTAATAGGAAACATTTAGCACAACAACGATTTAGCGGATCGGACTCATTGAAAAAGTCTTACCGAGCAACGTAGTTTAGAAAATTATACCATAAAAAACTTAAGCAGAAAACACTTGAAATAGCCATTCATTGACTACTGTGTGATTGAGAAAAAATCATATTCATAAACAATCAAAAAGCTCAATATATTTACATAACATTTTTTTAATCTAAAAAACCCTTACATTACCCTCTATAATTAACTGTGCTGGTTTTGAAACATTTGACTTAACATAATTGCCACAGAGCTTGCGGTACAAAATAAAAAACAAGATAAAGTGATGATTGCACTATATAATATTAACAAGAGTATTTATAAAACTTTTTTGTGAAACAATCAACAATTGTGTTATCATTTCACTACAAAATTTACAAGTTGCTTGTAAAAATTGCTTATGTTATTAAAATTCCAACACAGTTATACACAAAAAAAATACACAGGCATTTAGTAGTTTAAAAGTTTCAATAGTTTCTCGTAACTTTTTCAAAAAAGGAAAATACTATGCTTCTAATTGTATCAAGGTTTTAACAACTTAGTAAACTTTTATAAACATTAATAAAAATATACTTAACAAGAAATATAACTAGATGGTCATTATCAAGCAAAATTGTATTGAAATGTTTTTAAAAAAGCATTACTGTGCACTGAAAATCAACTAAAAATACTTGTTTTAATTATTTGTTGGTTTTGAGTAGCTTAAGATTATTATCTTGCTCACCCTTTTAATTATAATTCAAAGTTAGTAATTACTATAACACAATTCAACCACCTATTTGTGGTGCAAATAAAATTCAACAATATAATTTTGAAGCTTTGTATTCTGATGGAGACTTTAAGAAAATTTTTTCGGGAAAAAAGTTAAAGTAAGGTTATTACGTCACTAGTAAGTTTGCAGCTTAAAAAAAATCGGAATATTGGTGTCAACATAAAAATACATAAATAGTTTGTAGTTTGAAATTTCAACAGTTTAAAAGCATTTGTAAAAATACCAAAAAAAAACTGTAAACAGGGTTCGTTAAAAAAGTCTTAGGGAGCAACGTAATTTTGGAAAATTCATAAAATAACTTTTTAAAAGTAAAGTAGTATTGAAATATTCATTCAATGGTCATTGAAAAATATTAATCACTAACTTATCTTATTTGTACAAAATGTTTTTAGGCTAGATTACCGTACGTTGCCCACAAGTAATCAATTTATATGATAGATTTTTCAAGTCAAATCAAAACTTTACTAATGAACATGTGAAAATTGTTAAATCCAGGTTTTTTTAGCGATTTTTGTTCAAAACTCCGGGTTTTTTACAGGAAAAATTTTACCCTGAACTAAGAATCTAGTTTCAATTTTAATAAACCACAGATTTCGTGGTGCAAATTATGATGAACAATTGTAAAGAAAGAAAAATGTTTAACATATAATAAGTGGTAAAAATATTAATAAAAAATCGTTTAAAAACTGTGTTGTGACGTCACTTTTCATTCAAAAAATAGAAATTTGTATTTCGAAATAGTTGTTGACAAAAAAATGCATAAATAATTTGCAGTTCAAAATCATCAGTTGTTTATAAAAAATTGTTTAACAAAATATAAGATTATGCTGTAAATTATTTCTAAGTTCAATTAGTAGTTTATTTAACTTTTGTAATATTTAAACAGATAAAAATGTTTGTAAATATAGTTTAATGTTACTTTAACTTATTGAGCAAAGAATCAGTGACATGTTAAAATTACTGCTAAAGAAGTATTTTAAACTTTATAATTTAAACAAATGAAATATGTAAACAGTAGAAAAAAACTATTATAAAGATACATAAATAACTTGCAGTTCGAAATCTTCATTTGTTTATAAATTTTGTTCAACAAAATACAAAAATATGCTATAAATTATTTTCAAGTATTTTAGTAAAATTTTGCAACTACTCTTACATATAAATATAGTTTGATTATTACTTAAATTTATTAAGAATAAGTTAACAATACATTATAACTTCTGATATAATATATACTTTAAACATAATGACTTAGATAAATGAAGTGGGTAGTAATTTGTTGGGTAGGTGTCAAAAAGCACGAAGGTCTTTTTTGAACAAAGACACTTTTGCACGGGTTGAATTTTAATTTTTATTTATTTTATTCATTTTTTTTACTATCACTGTTACCCCTAATGCTTACGCTTACTAGGTAGGTTTTATTTATTTACTTTTTTCCTTAAGTTTTTTTATCCCCGTGCAAAATTTTCTTCGAACATAATTGTCTTCATGCTAAAATTTCCCTTCATGCAAAATGGTCTTCACGCATATTTGTCCCGTCCCCAAATAAATTAAATAATAAAAAAAGCTGTTATATATCAAAGACAATGTTTTTTAGTTTAAACTTTATGTTGCTTAATAAATTAAGTACATTTCAAAATAAATAAATTCCTAACCTTCTTAAATATGAAAACAGTGCAGGTGCGTGGAACAAAATTAGTTGACTTCTTTTAATATTGGTTTAAATATTTTTAAAGTGACATAATATGTTAGTTTTAAATTAAAACTGTAGAAATAATGTTTTTTTGCGTGAACAAGTTTTAATAACCAATTCTCAAAGTTATAAATAAAATGTTTATTACACTTATTACAAAAGGAATTATAGTTAACAATTTATAAGGAACAAATTTAATTAAATGAGAAAAAAATGGTTTGTTTGCATGTAATCGTTATAGTACATTAATTCAAAGATAAAGTTTGACTACTTTATAAAGTATAACATAAACCACATACTAAGTGGTGGAAATTTTTAGACACATGAAAGATAATGTTGTTAAAAAATTGAAAACAACGTTAATAAAACAAATTTCCGTGAAAAAAGCTACAATAAAGCTACTACGTCACTAAAAGACATTTGGTAAAAATTATTTAAAAAATATTCAGCAGTTGTGAAACAACTAAGGTTTAAAACTGATATTTAATAAATTTGTTTATCCGAAATTGCATGTAGAGTGTTCGGATTAGTTTTCAAATAAGTTTCCACGTAAAAAATACACCAAAATAAAGGTTGCAACGATAAAAGAGTTTACCTATAATATCATAAATATTGTTTAGCAACCTTAATCAATATAAAGTATATCATATAGGAAACTGTAGTTCTCTAAAAGTAAATGTATACCGAAGGCTACTGTATTGACTTTAATAAAACAAGTATATATATATATATCTTAAATGCTATTTTTAGAGTTGTGTACAGCTTAAATTAAAAAATCGAATTAAAAGTTTCGAAGTTGAATTTATAAAAAGATCATTCGATTCAGGCTGTAGAAAGTATGATGATCTCTTTACTTTTGTCATTAAAAATATTGTTTAGATCTATTAACCAACATAATTAAAAAAGACCAATTTTTTATAGTAGGACTAATTAATGTCCTCTTGTTTTCGTATATTGGGGGAAAAATAAAAACTAAGTAGATATGAAGCATATAAATTACAGTATACAAATACAAACCCGATTCTCATTGTAGGATTTCGTAATAACTCACTTATTCTTATGTGTTAGAAATAGTATAAGTTTATAGATGATATAGAAATAGTAAATTAAATAAAAATAAAACTAATAAATTACTAATAAAAACAACGAACCCTATTCTCATTGTAGGGGAAGTTATAACTCCCTTATTTTTCGTATACTGGGGACTTCCCGGTAGTGTTGGGGAGAAACAGGCGGTGATGACGGTGGAATTAGTGGTCGCCATGGAAACCTGGGACAGCTGCGACATGGCCCTCATTCGGGGGGAGGGAGATTTCGTTGTGACGTCACTGGTGGTTGTAGTGACGTGGAAGCACGGTTGGGTTGGGAGAATTTGAACGTTGTGGAGTGGTAATGTAGCTATCTGTGGAGAGGAAATTATTTAGAAACATTAGTGTAAAAATTGAATCTAAAGTTTTAAAAATATTTTTAGAGTGAAATTCAATTTCTAAGCTCTTAAAGAGCTAAGTGACTGTGAAACATTTGACAAATAAATACGCATGTAGTAATAATGGTCGAACAAATAAAACTTACTGCTAGTTTAATAAATTTAAAAGCTAAGCCTTACATAGTAAAGATAAAATAATTTCGAGATTAACAAAGTATGATTAACGGAAGCAATGTAGAAGAGGAGATAAAATTTTGTATAAAAACAAAAACTCAAACAAAACACATTTAGATAGTTTTTATCTTTTATAAAAAACAAACACTCCAAACCTCGCATTCTTCGTACAGGAATTTCTGCAACGCCACTTTCAACTTTTCCTCGCTGCAAAGCGACTTCAGTATCAGCTTGCAAGCTCTGGTGACGTCATAATCCACGTTCGATGACGTGATCATTCCGGTGACGTAAGCGAGTATGACGTCAGTGTTTTGGAAGTTGATGTGGCAAAGTGAGCACCAGCATTTTGAAATAAGTGAGGAGTAAACGTCCCAATACTGTAATATATAATACAATATTAACTTTGTTTATAAATATTTTATAGTAGAATTATATGGGTAATAAATATATTTAACACTTTCTTTATTTCAATATTTTTATTTTATTTTTCACGAAAAGAACCAATACTTATTAATTAAGGAGGAGTTCTAGGAATTTAATAAAATGTTGTTGTCCGTTGTGATACATCTACATAAAAAGCAACGTCTCAGTACTGAAATAAATTATTTGAAAATACTTAATTATAATCAATTCTAATCTATTTAGTCTAATATTTATTACTTAAGTATATATTAAAATTAATATTTTAATTTATTTATGTCAATCTTAAATGTGACACAAAGAGCATCAACATCTAAATATTAAGGAAGAATAAACGTCCCAGTACTGTGAATAAATCTACTTATCTATTTTATTTGTTTTAACATACTTAATTCTATTAATTTTTCGTAGATGTATCACAATAAACAAGAACATCTTATTAAAATGGATATTAAGGAAGAGTAAGACATCTAGAACAAATATCAGTTTATACAGAATGTTAGTTCTATATACTAATGACTTACCGTCTAAGCAACTGGAGATTATTAATTATTTAATATGTTGGGACTACTAGTTATAACTAATTACTACCTTATTTATCTTAAAAGTAAGATATAAGTGAGATTACTGCTTATTCTTAGTAGTGTCATTTTAGCTTAATTAAATTTATAATAATCCTTACTATATTAGTTATTTAAGTCAGATAAGTCAGTACAAACTTAGTGGAATCACCTAAATTAAAAAAAAACCATACCTTACAAGTCATATAAGTCAAACTAGCAAGTAAAAATTTATTTACATAATTTTAATATAAATAAATTCATACCTTACAAGTAATATAAGTGAGATTAGCAAGTACGAATTTAGTAGTATCATCACTATCACTAGAGGTCAGTGTTATATTGTGTAACCATGGCAACATGTATCTCAGCACATTTCTCTGACCTGAAGTACAAGATTGTACAAACCTTCTGAAGATTTCTGTTGTAAAAAGTTTCAAGTTTTATTGTATATAAATAACATTAGTTTTTTGATTTTTGAAAAAATTATAAGTTGTGTAAAATAAATATTTATGATATGCATAGAAAAAGGGTTTACAATACAACAATTTAAAATAACATTTTATAAAATGTTGTGTATTTTAACAATTTCGTTGTAAATACAAATTGCATGGTTTTTAGCTTTTCTTTTATCATAGTATTAGTGGTTTCCGTATAAGAAAAAAAATGCATTTATCGCGAATTATAAAGAATTAGTTATGGTTAAATGCTTTTTTTAACTTTTAGTGTTAGAATTTTTTTTGTTCTAAAATTTTTGTTTAGTTTGGTTATAATAATATATTTTGTCATACTTAAAGTTGTTACTGAATATGTTTCCATTTGATTACAAAACTTATTTTAAAGTTAACTTAGTAGCTGAAAATTTAAAAACAACTTATTTTATGTGCAATATGTGCATGTAGTGCAAAATTAAGTTTTTGATATTTTGATTTTATACATAAAACAGTGATTATATTTTTAAAACTATAGCATATTACTGAGCTAACTTTTAAAAGCTTTGGAGATTTTAAATATTTAGAGTAAAATTTAAACTATTTGTTTTATTCAATTAGTAATATATACAAAACATATGCATATGTATACCATTAAATTATCATGAAAAGGTTAAGGTTTTAAGCTGAAGATAAAATACTTTTTTGTGTGGTTTACATAAAATAACTATCTTTTCACATAACTAATCTTTCATGAATGCCTTTTTATAGAACTAGTCTTATACTTGATGTTACTTAACAAAAACCTTCAAGATTTTTTAAATTTTGTTGAGGCTTAATGATAATAATAGAAAAAATTTACTTTCATTATCTCTTAATTGATTGCATATGAATGTGAACTATGACATTAAGCAGCCATATTTTGCATACTTCAAATAAGATTAGCATTAAATTTAATAAAATTTGACATTTAGTATAGAAAGTTTAGACTGTAAGAAATGTAGTAAAGCTAATAATATTGAATTTTAAAATTTTTATATTGCATAAAATATGCTTATAGGTATTTATAAAACTTTTAAAAAACAAAAAATGTTCTTATTTAATGTACAAGCATTCAATGGTACCCAGCTAGTACATTTTTGTTTGTTAAATCATTATAGTGCGTTCATTAAAAAGTTAAATTTTTATATCAAAATATACTGAGTAAAAAAACAAAAATCAAGTCTATGATTTTTACCTGACAAAATATGAATATTGTAGTCGACGTAAACCAGTGATAAATTTCTTGAAATATCAAAAACTGAACTTTGATATAAATTCAGTAAATTTTCTTCACTATCTTTATTGTACCTAAATTATAATTAAAGTTTATTTTTTATCAATAGTAAACTTTAAATTTAAACTAAGTAACTAGCTTTGTCAATTAAATATTACAATAGTCTTCAATCAATATTCATTCAAAATTATAAAAGAGTAACTGTTTTAAGTAAACTGTTAAAACCTTTTGACTTCTTGAGATTAAATTATTTTTTTAATGCTTTATTAACACAAGATACTATGAAGTTTAAAAACTAATTTAGTAACTAACTTAGAATTGATAATAAACAGTAGCAATTGAGATGTTTTAGAAGTTTCATCAATTGATAGAAAATAAATAGCAAGATTTAGTATTGAAGCCATGTCGAAATTCATATTACTGTAAAAAATGACTTTTTAATTAATATGACAGCATTATACATTATAAAAACATTATCTTAATTGTACCTACTAGACAAAAAAGCTTTTATATGAACACTTTTTTGGCAATAATTCAAGTTAAAGCGACTTAATTTAAAAAAGAAAAGTTATTTTTTAATAGTTAAGTTTTTGTAAGCACTATAACACAGCAGCAATAAAGAAAGTTTATTTTACATTTTATCAAAAACATGTTTATCAAACATTAAACATACTTACAAAACTAATTATTATTATACTTAAAGTGAAATGGATTTCATAACCTCTAAAAAATTTATCTACTAACCATAAAGGTTTAATTTTCAGGAAAAAAATCTAAATTCTATTCCAATTACAGTAACCTCTCGCTTATTTACGCACATTGTGTCCACAGAAAAAGTGCGTAAAGATATGAGAGATCGTAAAGAAACGAGAGGTACCAAATATACTCACTATAATGGCTGTTTTTTAGTATTACTTCTAGTTAAAAGCAGACTGGGCACTTTCCCACTTTTGACTATTTGTTTACTTTATTTATAAATATGAAAACAACAGATAAAGCTATACACACATTAAAAAAAAAGGATTTGAATTTCTATAAAATAATAAAACGAGTAGAAATAATTTTACTATTTTAATTTTAAGTAGAAATTGTCTTTATCTTTATTTATATGTGAAATTTTTATTCTATTCTACTTAGAAAATTCAATTTTTTTTAAAGCATTTCTTTACAATTATAAAATGGTGTTTATTAATATATAGGGCAAGACTGCTGTATTATTACTTTGTGTTTTAAACTCTCATTATTTCTTATACTTTTATTATTAAACACAGTCATGTTTATTTCGGAATTTTGATTTAATCTCTTATTGATAACAAAATTTCTGATAAACTGAGGTATAGCTAAATGTTTATCAATTAGTCAAGGAACATAAATTTACAAAGTCTAAAGATATAGAGAGGTGTGTTAGCATTCAAAAACATATTTTAATTCAAAAATATACACCAAACCTAATTTGTGCAATAGTAAAAAAATTAAAATTTTTATTTTCTGAATTTTATAGAATTCTGAAATGCGTAACTAAACGAGAGTGCGTAACGTCACGAGTGCGTAAAGATCCGAGAGGTTACTGTACTTTGAACAAAACTAAATTTTTAATATAAATTCTTGTATTCTTTCAGGTTACAAAGCTAGTCTTTTAGTTCAACGCTTGTATATGTATATATATTTCAATCACCAAACTAACTTACAAAAGAATTTTTGGCAATACTTTAACATACCTATTTCTAAATAATTTAAAGTAAGATACCAAACTTTTTTTATTTATTCTCAACTTGTAAACTTACAGGTAGCAAAATAAAGTTCAACAGTGATTTTAGTTTTTTATACTTAATAAACTTATTATTATAATTTTTACTATTCAAACTACATTTTAAAAGCCTTTTATATATTTTTTAAAAATTTCAAAAAACTAACAGATGACAATATAGGGCCACAATAACTTGGAAGCAACTGTTTGATAACTGCTTGTTGTCAAGGTAACACTTCTCTAGCAACCACTCAAATACCTGGTTGCTAATATTTGATTGGTTGTTACTTGAAATACTGTCATTTGATTGGTTGTTGTACAACAACATTATCACTGTTTCTTTTCCTATTTCCCTTACTTCTGGCTTACTTGAGTCTGATTGAAAATTAAGTTTTTAAAAATAACAGGTATAAATAAAAATGAACAATTATGTATTAAAATTTTTTCTATACCGTGCCGTAAGTAAAGACTTGGTAGGCTTAATTAAAATGTTTAAATAATAGGTATTATTTTAATGCAGTATAGTTTACAAAACTAAAACTAATATTAATGCAAATGACATATCATTAAGTGTAGTTATCTGCCTTTTTTATATAACAAATTGCATTAAGTATTACAGAAACGTGTTTTACAAGCCTACTTAAATACATGTAAATTATCACTATTAGCAATATTGATAAAACGTGAAAAACGTTAACGTAATTTAAAGCTTTTTATTCTAAGTATTTTATATTACTTTCAACAGGTTTTAAATAAAAACTAACCAAGCAAAGCTTCTAGTAATTGAAAGAAGTAAGAGTTATTAAGAACGTCATTATCAAATAACTCTGAACAACATAAAATCAAACACTGTGATTTTAATGATGTCATCTCTAATGAATTGTCTTTTGTATTTTGTTGAACCTGAAATATATAAAAATAATGTAAAAAATTGAAATGACAAAGTTTTATATTTTAAATAATATAAAAACTAGGATTTTAATACATGCATATAATCATTTTGAATCAGTTTAATAAAAAATTGGTTGTTATAATTTTTCTATCAAACAAAGTCAAACAATTACGGTTTAACTTTAAAAACACAAAACATACTTGAGTTTGTGTTGCTTCAGTTTTATTCTTACTTGCAGAAACAAACTTATGAGACCATTTTCCAAATAAAAAGAACAATCTCTTTCTCAAACTTGGTGACATAAAAACTTTCTGTTCTTCAGTAGGTAGGTGCCGAACATAATTAAATACCTTAAAAAAGAGTAAAACATTTTTGTGTTATCTATGAGGTTTTTGTAGTGTATAGGTATGCGTTGAACTCAAATTATACAAGATTTTTTTTTATAATCAAGACATACCTTAGTACTTCTCTATAATACATGTATATATGTTAAAATATTTCATTTATAATTACCAATGATGCGAAATGTAATCTAAGACTATTCATTGGAGAAGTTGTAACATTTGAATTATTTGATTGTGACGTCATAGTATAGTTAGAAGCTGCAGATGATAAAAATGTTCCCTGAAAAAATTAAATTTCAGTTTATAGCACTAGAAATAACAGAATAACTAATAAATCCAGTTAAAAAAGCAGTAAAAAGGGAAATAAAAAATTTAAAATAAAAAACAAAAACTTAAAACAAAAACAGAAAACTCTTGTTTATAAAAACTATTTGAGTCATCAATAAAAATAAAACTTATCACAAAGTTCAAATATATAAAGATATTTTAATAAAAATTAAACTATGATTCATGATTGCATTATATAATACGACAGGATGTTGAAAAACAAACTGCGCTATTTTTTCAAAAACCTTGGAATTTTTATTTTTCTGTGCTTAAGAATACTTTAAAAAGTATAATATAAATTTAAAGCTTAGAAAATACGCCATAGCATTGCTTATGTTTTTAGTCTAGTTACAATTTTGCTTAAGAAAACTTTGTATAAAATACACAAAACATGCAAAGTTAAAAAATTTAGGATTTTACAGCATTAACCTTAATATTTAAAAATCTGTTATGTATAAAAAATAAAATGAAACAAACTTGTAGTAAATTAGGCTGGTTATTGTCATTTTTCTCAGTAACTTCGAAATAAGTGCAAATATCAGTAATGTAATCGTTGACAATATTTTCAATTGAAATTAATTGTTGGTGACTAGAAGCTTGTTGAATCATTAATTTCCGACCTTCGGTTAATATCTGTAATAATTTATTGATTTAATTTTTTTTAATTTAAAATTGTTTGATTATTAATTTTCTACCTTTGGTTAGAATCTGTAATAATTTATCTATTATTTTTTGATACTTTTTATAGAAGCTTGTTGAACCAACAATTTTGTTTCTTCAGTAATAATTGGTAAAAAATTGATTTTTATTATTTTTAAACTTTTAGTATAAAGGTTTTGTCTTCATTTTATTATCTTAATTTAGATTTAGAATCTGTACACTTATACCAATATTTTTCGTTTATAATCAATTTTACAGAAACCAGTTAAATAAATATTTTTGTACTTACTAAGGATAAAATATTAGCAATATCTTTATGAAATTTCTAAATTTAAAGATTCACAAGTCATAGAACATATATATGCTTTTATTTTGGCGCTAAAAAAACCAGCAAAACGTTTAGTCGTTTAAGCGTAATTAATTATATGATTAAAGCACGTTTTCAAGTTAACTAAAGAGTATAAAAATTTACAAATTAATTATAAATTAGCACGTTTTAAGTCATTAAGTTCAATTAAAAATTTCCAAACGTGTTAGTTATGTTGTTATAATTGTTATATATGTGTATTATCTTGTTTAAAATACATAAAAAAGTTATAATATAATGAGATTACTTGGTTTTCTTCAGTAGGTAAGTGTATACATTTATTTTATAATTTATTTATGTTTGAAAACATAAATAACTGCACATATCACACACATAGCACACTTATTTAACCCTAATTAAATATATCAGTAGTATCAGTATACGTGTATACTTTGTTAGAAAAATTAAATACACGAAAACCTCAATTTGTTTTAACTTTCGGCAAAATGTAATTCAACTCGACCAATAACTTCATACAGCATAATATATAGAAAATAAAGATTGTAGATAACTTATTTCTAACTAATATTGAAACTTATTTGTTGTTTTAACAGTTTATTTTCCTTATTTCTAGGAAGTTGTTGAAATATATTTTTTATTCATGTTTCCTTATTTTTAGCTAGTTTTTGAAATATATTTTTTCAATTCTAGCAAATTCTTTTGAAAAAGTTTATTAATCTTGTTTCCAATCAATTGTTGAAACATTTATATTTATATAGATCACCTTATTTCTAGCTAATTGTTGAAATATATGTGCCACCATCAATCTTATTAGTTCCCTTTTTCTTTTCTTCCTCAAATTTTCCTGTTTAATTGTCTTACAACCTTCCCTAATGTCAGCTAACAATTCACGCATCAAATCAGATAATCCTTCTTTGCTGTAGAGTTAAATATTTGTTATGATAAAATGTATAATTTTGTTAATTGGTTATAATAATTTATTTTGTTTAAAATATTTAACTACTATATTAAACAAACATTATTGATTTAAACTAAAGATAATTTTAAATACTTAACTTCCACAAAAGTTTAAGTTAATAAAAGCTCTTGGAAATACTTTCTCATAGTTTTAGAGTACCATTAAGAATAGCTTTTCTGATTTTTTGCATAAAGTATAACGTTTGAGTATGTTCATTAATTGTTTTTTTATAGACATAGATTCATTATTTTTAGGATACCAAAAATCAAAAACTGTTTTATCTGTAATAACCTTTTAAACAAAAAAAAACGTTTACCTGCAAAAGCCGAGTCCCAACGCCGAGTGATGACGTAATAAAGATTCGTGACGTAACAATGGGATGAGAAAGCAGAACATGTTTGTTGGAGTCGACAGTATTCCGTTCTCCCTTATCCACCTAGTGTGTGAATTAATAACCATTTTAATAACCATAATATTAATATAATAATTAATTTTATTAATAATAACAACCATTTTAATAATTAATTTAATACCTTACTTAATATCTAGTTGTTTTACTATAGTATGCAAAAAAAAATTTAATATAAAGTTTAACCTAGTTATTATTAATTTGTTCATCCGTAGTGTGAGTTACAAAATAAAAGTTAATAAATATCTAGGTAATCAATTAATGTTAATAATCATCTATTTCTTACCTTGTGTGATTTATCAGCCATTCTGATGTTCCAGGGGCTATGTGTTGTTGAAGGGCTTGTTTCTGTGGGAAAAAAACATTACATAGATACATACAATAAATTTATGATATTACTTATATGTCATTATTTATTCTATTTTGCAGGAGCGCTTGTTTCTTAATTGAAGATAAAATTAATCTGTTAGTATTTGGTAAAGGTAATTCTGAGCATTTTTGAACACTCATTAGTACATTTGCAATAAAAACAGAGGAGTTGAACATACTTTTTAAAAATTGGCTGAAAACAATGTTTTATGTTAAGTGTAAAACTAAAGACATTTTAAAGCTTCATTTTTAAAACAAATTCTTTAAGCCTTTAAGACTATACATTCAAAGAAATATCTGCATAAATCATGTTTTAATTACATTAACAATGCTCAGTAAATAATGTAAGCTTTGATTAAAAAAATACAAAAACCTATGTCTAGTTTGGTAATGTCTTATTTTTTATCAGTTACAACAGCCACAAAAGGAAAAATTACTAAAACTACTTGCCAACTTATGGAAGAGTCAATTCAAAATAAACATATACTAACCTTATTAAGTTCTGCAGTACTCGGTGATATAGATGAAAGAAAAACTTGATAGTTTGTCCACAAACAAATGTATCCAGTAAGTTGAGTATTTCCGTTTACTTGTTGAAGTGTCTAAAATAAAAAAATATTAGTTAAAAATAAATCCGGTTAGTTGATTATTATCCAGTTGTAGTGATTAAATAAAAAATATTTCATAAAAAAGTAGAAGCAGTAGTATAACTGAAATGATTTAATTACTTGTCTTAAATTAATTCACTTCAAGAATTTACATGAAATATATGCATTATAAAAGAAATTAAAAAATCTCTTCTATACCTAAAAAATAACTTAATCTAAAATAAGGTTACGACTTTTTTAAACCAACCTTTTTATTAATGTTGGGATCTATAAAACCCCACAACTGTTTCTGCCTAACATGTACATCAAACCAAGCGAATTCAATCGACTGAAGACCGCATTTCTTAGGTAGGTACCTCATATATATAGCTAGCATGTTTCTCCACAGATCGATTTGTATTTGTTCCTGTATAAACATAATTAATATCAATTTATTATATCTCATGTATATAGCAAGCATGTTTCTCCATAGGTCTACTTGTATTTGCTCCTAAATGCATTTAGTATGAAGTAACTATATATTTTATTTCAACTAATTAACTATATCTAATGTAAATAGCAATAGCTCCTGTACATATGTAGTTGAAATCTGATTATCATAACTCATGTAAACTGCTAACATTTTTCTCTGTAATTATATATACTTACACCTAATATTAACTTTATAGATGTTTTTAGTATACTCTATATGTAGTTTTTTTTTCACTAGCTAACCTACAGCTGTTTACCAATTTAATTGTTATTGTTTTCACACGATTTATCAAGTTAGAATAAGTTTAAAATTAAAAAGGCTTATATCAAAAGAACAACATCTGATTAAGACAATTAATGATAAACATCTAAAAAAAGTCAAATATACATCATAAAAAATAAAAATTATATATATAATGGTATAATGATAAATAATCCAAGAACAAAGACAATAAATTTAATAAAACTAACAAAAAAGAATAAACTATAAATTATATTAGATTACAAAAAACTTGTTTACAACTTCCAACATAAATTTTAAATAAAATTAATCAATATAAAACAAACATTGTAATTCAACGATATGTAATCGATGAACATCAGTAAATCAACGCTTCCCGACACCGAAGTAAGTTTCTCCTCATCTTCGATTATGACGTGTTTCTCGCTTATTACGTCACAAACTACGTCATGCAACAGTTGATTCAGCGAGGGCAGCAGTAGTTGGTGGGTCGACGTTTCCATGGAGGTCGTGGGTAACAACGTGGTTGCCAAGGAGTCGACCTGAGGTTGAAAAATAATAACTAAGCAAAATTACTAAGCATGTTAGTTAAGTTTTAAATATTTCATTTACTGACATGTTTCTTATTGTTTATATATGTCGAGATTATTATAATTATTAAATATCAAAATTTAAAAAATTAGACAAATTGAGTAAAAAAAATCTTAGTGATCAGCGGGTTTGATATCATTTTTATAGAATAAGTCATTATTAGTATATGTTTCATAAAATAAATTTAATAGACTATTTTTCAAAAATTTGTTGATTATGTAGTCACGTTACAATGGTATGAACAATCTATAAAATTTTTCGAATTTAAATCAATAAAAATATTTTTATTTTCAATCCTACTCATAAGAAATTTTATCAACTATCCAGTTTTTGTATTTATATTTAGTCAAAAGCTAGAAAATTATACTAGTTTTACTACATTAGACTTATGTAATAGGCTTTTAATATGCTTAAAATAAGTAAAAACTAATAATGAAAATTAATTACCTCTTTTAGTAGTAAATAGGCAATTTTTTGCGTTGTGTTTCTGCAATTACATAAAAGAACAAAAGCAAAAGATTCAATTCTTCTGATAAGTTTGAGAAAATTGTTGTGGGATTGATCTTTGGTATTTGTCTCATTACTGTGATTGTAAGAATATCACAAAATATAATAAGAGAAAAATTAAACTTGCATAAATCTATAATTAAAAGTAAAAATAGGTCGCACATTTTAACTATCTTATTACTAGATGATATTTTATAAGTTAAAGTTTGAACTTGTTGAAATTAAAAAGTTTGGGTAAACTAACTAAATTTTATTTGTCCAAGTTTTAATTAGTTGAATTTTACAAACATATTTAAACTAACTTATTACTGGATGATATTTTATTAGCCCAAGTTTGAATGAGTTGAATTAAAGTTTTAGTTGAAGATTCAACATATTCTGGAAAGACATCTGTTACCTTTAAATATACTTGTTTTGTTTAATTATCAATACAGAAATTACTAATAAATGTTACAATTAAAACATGATGAACTGCTAACATTTGAAAAAAGAATTAAACTAGGGTAGTTATAAAGAAATTACTAAAAATTAGTACCTAAATATGTTAATAAACAAACTGTAACCTAATACAAAATATGACCATATCTTTTAACTGAAATTGAACTTACTCAAAAAAAACTTTATATAGATTGTAATTATGTTTTACTTTAGTAAATATGAACCTTAAATAAACTGCAATTAAATCTTACTTTAGTCAATACAAGTTTATTGTATACATATAGCAATTATAAGCTTACTTTAGTTAATATAAATGTTATACAGATTGCAATTACATCTTACTTAAGTCAATATAAATATTATTTTAATTGCAATTATAAGCTTACTTTAGTCAGTATAAACTTTATGTAATTTGCAATTATATATTACTTAAGTCAAACAAATTTCATATAGGTTGCAATTATAAGCTTACTTTAGTTAATATAAATTCTATTTAAATTGCAATTAAAGTATTACTTTAGTTGATATAAATTGTAAGTGTATTGCAATAATAAGCTTACTTTAGTTAAATGAATTTTAATTTTAAATCTAATTTTTAATTCAACTGTTCAAATACTATTTTCCACGACTATAACATATCTTTTTAGTTTTTTTATGTAAGCATCGACAAGGTCTTTGACCGAAACTCAGCTTGCATAACAAAGAAGTGTTGAAAGATCAAATATACTACAAGCTTACTTTAGTTAAAATAAATTTTATGTAAGTCGCAATTAAAATCTTACTTTAGTTAAAATGAATTTTATGTAAGTCGGAATTGAAATCTTACTTTAGTTAAAATGAATTTTATGTAAGTCGCAATTAAAATCTTACTTTAGTTAAAATGAATTTTATGTAAGTCGTAATTAAAATCTTACTTTAGTTAAAATGAATTTTATGTAAGTCGCAATTAAAATTTACTTTAGTTAAAATGAATTTTATGTAAGTCGCAATTATGTCTTCTCTTCTATCTGGGAAATCAATGATA
The DNA here is from genome assembly GCF_965202585.1 of Thalia democratica. Lineage (NCBI taxonomy): Eukaryota > Metazoa > Chordata > Thaliacea > Salpida > Salpidae > Thalia > Thalia democratica. The sequence continues at coordinate 101,540,251 of NC_139166.1, read as the reverse complement.
AATTGTTGCAGAGATTTCAACGATAAATGTCTGATTTCACTATCCACATGTGCGGTCATTCGAGATAGCAAGTCGAATATATCAGGTAATTCTAAACCTCCATACGGTATTAATCTGAATAATAAAAACAAAAGTAATAATAGTAAATAAAAAAATACATGGTCGGATGTTTAGAGGTTTGTTTTTGATAAAGTGAAAATTTAATTCACCAGTTAATTTAAAGCCGTAACTGGTATTAATCCAAATACAATGTTTTATCCTATATATTTGTTACTTATAAACTGTTACCATAAAATGGGTTGCTACCGTGATATTAAGTTAAAAATGAATAAAATATAATTCTCTTTCTTTCTTTTTCAAAATTTTCTTAAAAGTTTCTTAAAACGAAATTAAATTTAAGAACATCCACTTTTTTGCTAATGGTTAAGTTTTAACTTTAAAAAACAGAAACAATCACATAACAGTTAGTCAGTAAAAACACTTAAAGTCGGTTAAATTATGACTTATTGTACTTTTATGAATGTTTACAAACAATCAAAGTGAATAAACAAAGCCACCCATTTACAGTTTATTCATTTTGATTTGACGGGAAAGTAGTAATTTTAGTTTTTTTTTATATGTCTGTTATTAATTACATTGTATATATCAGACAAAACTATTTTTTTTAACAAATGAACTGTGATTAATGTTGTATAAATGAAATATTAAAATGTCAATGTAATAGAATCTATAATCCCATATAGCAGTTGTGTTTTGAAGTAGTTGCTAACTTTTCAATTAAATTTCATTAGTAAAACAATACTCACTATTGTAATAAAAAAACGTTAAACTAGCAAACAGAATATTTTTGACGTCATCAATAAATATTTAAAAACACTCAGGATATATATAAGCATTTACGATTTATTTCTATTTCAAAAATAACTGTAGCTTGGGGCCTAGCTACGTGTAAAAAGTTGTTTTGTAGAATCGTACCTAGCTACGCTGCAAAAAGTCGCGTGCTAAACAATTCTGAGGTCGAAAGGGTTCTACCTATGGTATCGTCATGACTACAAAAACACTGGAGCTTCGCAGAAACGCATCTAGCTACGTGGCAAAAAAGTTGAGAGTTTCAAGCCTCAGGTCAAAGGGGTTCTACTAAGTGGTACCTGTATAAATTGCACGAGTGCACAAAATTGCTCGAAGGGTCACTTTTGCACGAGCAGACAATTTTGCACGGGTTAATTTTTTTTTAATTTGTTTTTTAATTATAGTATTATTGTTTTTTTACTATCACTGTTACCCCTATCCCTCGGTCGGTAGCGCTTTTTTTATTAAATTCTTTTTTATTTGTATTTTTTATTCCCGTGCAAAGAAGTAACTCGTGCAAAATTTACTTCCTGCCAATTTAGACCCGTTCCCCTACCAAGAGTATCGTCATGATTACAAAAACGGTGCAGCTTTGCAGAATCGCATCTAGCTACGTGGCAAAGGGCTGCAAGTATTTAAGCCCCAGGTTAAAGAGGTCCTACCAAGGCAATCGTCATGAACAGAAACAGAATCGTATCTAGCTAAGTACAAAAAACACTGCAGAGTCGCAACTAGCTACGTGCAAAAAGCTGCAAGTATTTAAGCCCCAGATTAAAGGGGTCCTACCAAGGCAATCGTAATGAACAGAGACAGAATCGTATCTAGCTAAGTACAAAAAACACTGCAGAGTCGCAACTAGCTACGTGCAAAAAGTTGCGAGTTGTCAAGCCTCAGGTCAAAGGGGTTCTACCTAGGGTATCGTCATGACTGCTCCGAAGAGGGAGAGTTTCATCATCGACTTTCAAACTCGCAACATGTTGTACATTGCTGTACGGTAGTTAATCTGGTGAAGTTGCTATATATACGCGTCGGTTTGTGCTGAAGCGAGCGTTTGTGATTGACGTCATAATTCGCTTGAGCAGTTTTAGTGAGCGCGCGAAAATTCGAGAGAGCTTCTTTTGAAACGAGAGAGATTGGTTCGTTTCACGTTTTTGGTAATATTATTCTGCATATTGAGCTAATCAGACAACGTTTATGTACTAAACGTTGTTTAATTTTAGTTTGATATTTAAATGTTTTTTTATTGTAATAAGACTTTGTCTATATACTAAAAGTTTCGTGTTTTGGTAACATTTAACATATATTTATCATGTTTTCATGATGTAAAGATATATTTTAAAATGTTTATATGTCTAAAACTAGTGTTTATAAATATGAACTATGTTTTAATTTAAACGTTGTATATAATATTTAAATATAATCAAGATAAACGCTAAAACTATTCAAACAACTATTTGCAAAAAACACTTTGTTGTAAGCCATAAGTTAATAGTTTATTCCTTTTTTTGTAGAAAGTTTAAATTAGCCATCATTTTTCAAATAAATTGTTATTATAAAAAAAAATAATTCATTAGAATATTTAAATAACTAATTTAACTAATTGCAGTTCATGTTTAAAAAAACATTTTTTAATTGATAAGCTTTCATTCTTATTGTCATATTTACCTGGTATTTATTGTTTCTGTTTTAAGTTTTCATTTTAGGTGTTTTTTTAACAATGTTTAGGTGCAATTCTTATGCAAGATAGACTTAAACAATTTACAAAGTAAAAATTAGCATATTTTGTCAACTTTATAACTAAAAATTGTGCTTAAAAATTCAAATGTTTAAACTCAAATAAAGACAATCAGTAAACTAAAGGTAATTTACTGAGCAATACTTATAATATTTGTATTAAGTTTTAATAAGTTTGTTGCTTTAAAGCTTAAATTTGTATATTTAAAACTTTATAGTTATATTACTGCTTACAGTTTTTTTAATTTCTATATTTGTAAAAATATATAAAAATATCAAACACTATATTAAAGTTTTAACTTGATTTGAGACGTTTTATATGATGTCAATTTACTCAAACTTCATTTAAAACATTATCTAAAATGATAAAATTAAGATAATACAAAACTTTATAGAATTTATAAAGTAAAAGGTTAAAAATTTCTTGAAACTTGACTTTTTTTTGTTGCTACAGAAATTCTTAAGTGTATTTTCAAATAAATTATTCATAGTTCATCTTAAGTATAATTTTGAATGGCAGTTCAATGTTATTGTAATTTAAATTAAAACTGTCTTGTCTTCCATTACTCTAATTTATAACTTTTATTTAAACTTTATCTTAAATCATTTTAATTTAGTTTTTAATCTTATGTATTTTGCACAAGTATAAAATTCAAAGCTTTTAAAAAATGTGCTTATTACTACTATATTTTTTTGTATTCGTATTTATAGCTGTTTGCTTTTCGGAAACTATAGTTTTTAAATAATATAAAAATATTAGCTTATTGATTAAACAAGTTACCTGATATAATTAAATACTCACAATATTGATTCAACAAAAAAATATTATAGAAATACCTAGGTATAGATGCAATACAAGTTCTAAATAGTTCAATTTTACTTTTATTTTCCAAATTAGCAGTAAGTTATATTAATGTTAACAATCAAAATATCAATAAACTAATAAAAGTATAAAATTACCTAGGAATAGATGCAATACATGTTCTGAATAGTTCTATTTTACTTTTATTTTCCAAATTAGCAGTAAGTTGTATTAATGTTAACAATCTAAATACCAAGAAATTAATAAAAGTATAAAAATTACCTAGGAATAGATGCAATACATGTTCTGAATAGTTCTATTTTACTCTTATTTTCCATGTTTACTATATCCAGGCCTCTTTGACTCGAGTTTGTCGAATTTGTCATCAGCATTCGTTCTCCGACCTGCAAACGTCACATTAATTTAACATTTAGTTTTTATCTGTTTGTAACCATTAAGCTTGGTTTCTTTACGTATAAAATATTTTGACGGTTTTAATAGTTACTTAAATATTTTTGTAAACTTTGAATTAATTTGTAAACTTAAGTAAAGTTATTAATCATTTTAAATTACTATCATTATAAAAAAAAAAATGAAAAATGTTTTAAGCATTATTCTAGAATCGAAGATTGTGAGCTAGTTTAGTAATATAAATGTCCGGAAACTTTAATTTCCTTTTTACTTTACTTCTATCTCGCACCCACTAAATATTGTCACGTTTACTAAAATTAGTATTGTTTTTGTGAAGGTTTTCAAAATATAAAAAGCAAAAGAATGAATTAAAATCTTAACCGTAACTTTTAAAGATACTTCATTTTTGAATAAATAAAAACAACAAATGATAAGATATGGGTTGGAAAAATATTGCATATAATGTATGAAATTTTAAACAAATGAGACTTTTGTACTGTTTACACTGTAAATCTTTAAATCGCTATAACTTACTTAGTTCTATTAAAAAAAATCAAAATAATTATGATGTCGATGCCTGGACTTAAAACTTCTTGAAGACAACTTCTATTTGGTATTAACAAAAAAAATCAAGTTCAATGAAAAATACAAAACTTGTTACTTACAGCCTGGCACACCATATGAAGTTTGCTAACATAGTTTTCTTCTTATTCGAGCAAAACATAGAAAAGTTCAGAAGCTTCTGTGAGGTTTTATTTAAAAACGACTCTTACTTGGGCTGTTTAAAGCTTGTAACAGGAGGTCTTATGATTTCTTAACGCTTAATAGTGTAAGAAACTCTTAGTTGAATAAAAACAACAATAACTCGTAGAATAGTATACCAGTGGTCTTCAAGGTGTACACTGGTGCACATGAAACTTTTTTTGGGGTGCACGAGACTACAAAAAAATACATAGAGTTAGATTAAGTATGGAGTTAATAACTAATAAAGTATTTAAAGAATACTGAAGTGGGGATTTTGTAATAATTGCAGTTAAGTGTTCAATTAATAAGTATGTAAGACAAAGCCATATAACTAAAATAACAATGTGAAAATTAGGTAAAACAAATAAGGAGGTCAATTAAAAAGAGGATCAAATATTAAGTTTCAGCTTCAGTTGTTAAATGGTTTGCATGTAAATACAAACTGAGTTATGACTTTTAAGCAGAAATGCACTAATAAAAGTGTTTACGTAGTCCCACCACTAGCGGCGCTTATTAAAATTAGATCTTGGGCTGCACAGATTCTATTTTTTGCAGCTTGGTGTACATAGAGTTTAACTAGCTTGACGACCACTGATATTGAATAATATTATAATTACTAACTTGACTATCCAAAGCCTGCAGAACCAAGCCAAGAGCTTTTTGAACGGGTTTATAGAACTGTAAAACTCCCATAAAAATACATAAACAATACAAATAACAATAACAACATATACCTGACTATCTAGTGCTTGTAACACAAGATCTAATGCCTTCTAAACTGGTTTATAAATTTGTAATACACCCACAAATATACAGAAATAATTTAATTAACATTATATAAACAACATATACCTGACTATCAAGAGCCTGTAGTACTAAATCCAATGCCTTCTGAACAGGTTTGTAAAATTGTAAAACCCCCATGCTTCTCGCTTCATCTTCTGTTAGCTGGTTGTTGATGAAAGTCTTCTTGTGTCGAAGTGTGTTGCCTGTATAATATAATGAACTTAAAATACTTGTAGAAAATACATCGTTATCTTTTTTAAAACGTTTTTACCTAATGGCATAATTGATATCATATTCGTCATTATTTTATTATTTATTATATTATTTTTACGTATAGTTGATATAGTACTCGGCAGAGAAGGAGAATATTTATGTTTAGTACTTGTATAAATTAATTACCCGACGGCATAGTTGAAATTGTACTAGGCATAGGTGGAGCTCCTTCTTTTTGTTGTAACCCATCTGTTATTACCAAGAATGCTCTCAGACCTGTTAAATATAAAGGTATAACTATAAGTATATGTATATAACTTATTGCTAAAACTCGAATTTTAAAATTCATTTAAAAGCCCTTCAAGTGGGCTCTGTGAAAGCTGATGTAGTTTAAGTGATTACATTATTTTCTATATATATAAAATAGCTCTAATTTAACTTGACGAGCACTATTGACCTAAACTAAAAAAAAAACTAATAGTATATATGTATAGATAGAAAAAATCTACAGACTTGTACTTGGATTTAGGACTCTCCATATCGTTTGGAGTGATATGAGTTAAAACAATATATAAAAAAAGATTACACATTTAAACTTAAAATGATCACCAATATTAATAATTTCTGAACGTAACACGAAACTTTTAGGAATTTTTAGGCCAATTAGTAGCAAGTAAACAAAAAACAAGGTTATATATATATATATATATATAATTTATTCAAATGGCGATTTTAAAAATTCTGGAACATATGTTTCACAAAGCTTTAATTTTTCATAAAGCTTTGATCATCAGCCAGTTAAATTCAAAATACAAAGCACTGTACTAAACAAAGATACAAAAGTTATGCAAAAAAACAAATATATATATATATTTATATATATATATATATATATATGTTACAATTAATTACCAATATTAATTCTTTCAGGGTGTAATGTCAACGATTTAGGACTCTTCATGACATTAGGAGTGTTGTTTATCGGCATCAAATCAAATATGATGTCTCGCATAGCAAAATCGAGTTTCTCCTGAGATATGAAGTGAATTATCTTCACATAGATACTCAGAGGGGTGTCCTGTTAATAATATTAATTAAAAGTTTAGTTTTCCGTGTAATTTCATGATTTAGATATTAGTAAATTATTTCATACAATTAATAAAAAGTAAAGTACATTTACGTTGATTGATAAAGGTTCTTCTTGTAAGAAAAATAAAATAAAAGTTGATTAAAAATATAGTATTAACATAAGTCTAATTTACGGTTTTTCAAAAATTAATAATTTAACATAGATTAAAAAACTAAAAACAAAAAGTATAACAGTTTTTAGGTTTTTTAAAGTACAATTAGTAATTTTAAACCTTTAAATTGATTTTCTGCAAACAACAATAAAAAATAAATAGTAAGAACTATATACATTTTAAGCTACTTTTAATCAAAATTAGTAATAACGTTTTAAACACTTACCTTAGGAATGATATTTCTGCTACCGACAGGAAACAGTATTTTAATTATGGAGTGAAGTTTGGATTGAGTTTGAATGTTTCCCTCACACCTTATTCTTATCGTGTAAGTCCACAACAATCTGTATAAAGATTCCAACGCTACCCTTGATATTTGCTGGTCTCTATGCTGTAAAAATATAGATATTAACTTAATTTTAGAGTATATACATATATATGCAAATAGATATAGTTAACATAAATCTGCATAAAGATTCATATCTGCTATTGTTGATATTTGTGTCCCTAGGCTGTAAGTATATATCTGTTTAATTTAAATAGTGTTCTAAACGATACAAAAAAAGGTTTTTTGTAAATTATAGATTTTTTGTATCTAACTAAAATTTTACATGTAAAAGTTGTTAAAAGTTCTATTTTTTTCGTGATTTTCGTTCGAACTTCCAGTTTTTTTGCTAAAATTGACGAATTCAATGAATTTTAGGTTTTTTGCAACCAGTGTAAAAAAAAAAAATCGAACTATGTAAGTATAAGTTTAAATATATTTTGTTAAAAATGTTTTTTATGCAGGTAATGTAATCATGCTAAAATATAAAACATTTAAACTTAGTTTAAAAAAGTAATCATACACACAATCATTTGAAATCAAAAAAGTATTTAATTAAACTCATCTAATTTCTTTATTTCAAAGCAGGAACAACCTACACAGAAAATTTGTATTTTGATGACAAAAAGTAAAATAAAAAAGTTTTTTTCATGTTAAACTTTAAAACTCAAACTTTTTTACGTATACTATAATTATTTACAATATAACAGTAAGTTTAAATGTATAATGATTTCAATGACAAAACTATTAGAGTTTTATTGACTAAAAACTTAAATTATATTTTAAAGCAAATACTAACATAAAAAATGCAAACAAATTAAATAAAAATTTTATAGTTTGATTCAAAACTTAACTGTTTAAACTTAACTGTCATGTCAATTTTACGAGCAACGCATTGAAATTTAATTAAAAATCAAGTTTCTGTGAGAAAATCTTTAAAAAAATTATAATCAACCCTATTAGAACATTTTTCAAAACAATCAAAAAGTTTGATTTTAAAATTAAAAAGAAATTAAAACAAAGTTGAATTATTAGATTGATGTTTTTGCTAAAACTGAAGGCTAACTAAGATTTACAAAAACAGTATTTGCAAAACTATACTTTAGTACTAACTGGTTATTTTTGGTATACATTTTCATCTAAACTCTTAAGTACTAATCTACACAAAAGTATGTACTAATTAAAATCACCAAAGAAAGAAGATGATGACTTTATGAACAAAACTTCAAGGGCATAGGGAGGTTTAAAAACACTTTTTTCACAATTTGATCTTATTTTATATAGCTATTACTAAGCTACAAAATGCTATTTACAGATCAAAAAAATCCAAAATAACTTTTGAGATATAACTGGTCAAAGTTGGAGGCAGCAATAGATTCCTTATGGGAGGCGCAAACTAAAACAGCAATAAAAGACTATTTTAATAAAAATCTATCTTCTCCTACGTTTTTTGAGAAAACTACCTCAAACTTTCAGGAGTTTTTTTTGTCTAATTTTTTCATAAAATTTTTGTTTTTAATTTTTTTTAAATTTTCCGTCAGAGTTTTCTATATATTGCAAGGAACATTTCCTAAAAAATTGAGTTAGTTATCTCAAAAAACGTAGGAGAAGATAGATTTTTTAAAAAATGTGTATAAACAACTCAACATTGAAATCTTACCTTCAAATAACTGAGACAGTTATCCAGGAACATGTGCCAATTATTCAGGAAGAACTGCTTCTGACTGATGCACAGCAAGCAAGTTATCAGCGGGTAGATGGCGTGGTAGTTCTTTTTACGCTTGGCTAACTCCAACGTGCTAGGGTACAACGTGTCCACGAATTCTCGTAGTATTGGAACGTTCACTTCAGTTTTTACTGCCTGGAAGTAAAAGTTATATTATAATATTATTTATTTTAATGTGTCCACGAATTTACGAAGTATTGGGACATTAACTTCAGTTTTGACTGCCTGGAAATATTATTAATATATTATATATTTTAATGTGTCCACAAGTTCGCAATATTTGGACATTTATTTCAGTTTTTACTGCCTGGAAAAGATAATTAAAATATTATTTAGTTAAAGGTGTCAACAAATTCACGAAGTAATGGGACATTTACTTCAGTTTTTACTGCCTGGAAATATTGTTTGTATATTAATATTTGATATTTTAATATGTCCACGAATTTACGCAATATTGGTACATTCACTTCAGTTTTTACTGCCTGTAATGCGTTATTAACAATCAGTATTTAAATGCATTCATGACTGAAACATGTATAACCTAAAATAAGCAATAAGAGTTTGAGTAGAGTATTATTAAAGTAAAACTAGAACTATAAGTAGAAATAAAGTGTTTTAATGCAATTCTTTGTATTTATTCTTTGAAAGTAATAGATCTATTCATAGCTTTTACCTAAACTAAACAAAAAGGTGCACTTTTTAATAGTTTTTATTGACAGAAAATTTTACCTTTTCATGACATAAAGTAAAAGTAACTGATAGCCAGTTTTGAAAAAAAAATCATTTTATGGTTTATAAATTTTTAAAAACAATACACTCATAAAAAATTATTTAAATCTTAGTGGTATAACAATTCAATCATACTTCCAAATTTCGATTTTAAAGTTATTTATTTTTACAATTCGTTGTAATCCAGTTTCTTTTTTTTTTTATTTAAATATTCAAGTTCACTTTTCTTAAAATTAAAATCCATTCTTTTGTTCAAGCAAACATAAGTTATTATGACGTAACTATGGTATGAATTTCATAGTAAACAATTTATGACAGCGCACAAGTGATATAATGCATTTGTTTTTAAATAAAAAAAATGTTTTAAACACTTTCGCTTAATAAGAATGAACATATTTATCTGGAATGTTTCATTTATAAACTTTTGTTCACTGGATATAAATTTAAAGTTAATAAAAAGGTCATAATTGTTATTTTTGTTTTCAAATTTTACTAACATACTGTTTACAGCAAAGTAGCATTAATCAAATGATTGTTTTAAATTAATATACTTCAAAAACACTTTTTTTTTATTAGTTTCAACAATTTTGATACAACACCGATTTGAAAATAATCAACCAATCAACAATTATATGTTGTATCATGTTTTACAAGAAAGTAAGTTGCTTGCTATACTATATATTTACAACATTATTAATTTAATTAACTTACAGCAGCCACAGGAACTACAACATTATTAATATTATATGTTTTCAATTCAGGATTGAAGAGCAAAAACATTATATGTTTTGGTTGTAACAAAACGAATCAAGAGCTCTCAACTACTGGAGGAGAAATAATGAATTTAAAATAATAATTATTATTGTTAATTACATTATGAATATAATCAACTAACTGCAGCTACAGGAACTAGTATTTCCACGAACAAAGCAGCAATTCCGTGTTTCAATTCTTTATCCTTCACTTCCAAGAAATAATCCGCCAGTTCTCTCAGAAATCTGTAAAAATTAAATGATTGATGAAATGTGTGCAGAGATTTATTGTTGAAAAACTGATAATGCTTCAATAATTAAAAAAAAATAATATAATACAGATATAGATTTTAAAGATGTCAGTTGTTAAAAGTATTTCATGTTTAGTTATACCTGAGTTTAATCAATTTTTTTAAACTGGGTACTTTTTAACCCTGATAAACTTAAACAGGTGCTATATAATCTGACTATACTCTAATTTTTATAAAAAAAAAAACTCAAAAAACTTTCAAGTTTCTCAACAAGGCACGTATTAACCCTAAAAAATTAAACAAGTACTAAAAATATCAGTTATATTTTATATTTAATATTATCACCCTGAAACAACTTTCAAATTCTTCAACTGAGTACATTATATATATATATATATATATATTATTTAAAATATTGAAAATCTAAAAACTTTCAAATGCTTCAACAGAGTACATTTTATTTTAATATATATTATTTAATATATATTTATTAAAACCTGAAACAAGATTCAAATTCTTCAACGGGGTACATCTTAACCCTGATAAACTTCATTCCAATAATCAAATGCAACAATTGCTTGTTGTTATCTTCGTTTCTCCTCACTTCTTGCAGTTCGCTCACGAATTTGTCACGGACCGCGTCGAATCTGTAATGAGTATGCATTGAATCTTATGAATTTATATCTTGTTTTCTTTTATTTCTGTTTATTATGACGTCATCATTCTACTTGCTTGCAGACGACGCATTTGAAAGTACTTTAAGCAATAGTAATTAATTTTAATTTCATTATTAAAAATTTTAGGTTTTTCCAGTTTTTTTTTCAAAATTTCTCAAATTCCAGGTTTTTCCAGGTTATTTTAGCCTAAGTTGTCAAATTCCAGGTTTCCAGGTAAAGTGGCAACCCTGTTTAAGCATTAGTAATTAGTATGAAATAAAAAATTTGTTGGTTTTTTAACTATTATAGACTTTTTTTTATCTAATACAAAATTAATGAAAAACATCTTTTTTTAGTGGTTTGAGCCTGTGAAAGTTTTGAAACTTGGTTTGCTAACAGTAAATAGGAATTTTCTATTATTTAGTCACAGCGAGAAGAGTTTAGTTTTGTTACTGTTTTATTATGATTATTAAAGGAGGGTGCATAATAAAATTTAAAATAAATGTACTAATTGATATTTTGCCAAAAGTTAGGACCGAAAAAAAAAGTTTGGAAGTAGTGAGTCTTACAGTAAAGTTTTAGGAATAATTAAACAAAAAAAACATGAATATTTTTCTGACAATTTCAGCATACAACTCTGGTATTATATGTGACTGTCAGGAGTGACTTAAAAATAATAAACAAAAATAATCAATATTTTTAACAGATATTACCAAAACAACTTTATGCATAAAGGTATCTAACTATACGAAGATCAGGAATAATAAATTCAATAACTAATAACAAATCGCAACCAACTTTGTAAAACTAATCACCCCAACAATTTTAGCATAGAAATTTGATAGAATGTGACCATTAGGAGTAACTTGATTATCTACACAAACAAGTATAAACCAAAACAAACTTTGTAACAGATATTATTCCAACAATTTCTGCGTACAGATTACTAGTAGTATGTGGATCAGGACATATTTATTAGTAGATAATAAAATACAAACATACTTTGCAACACTAATTATCCCGACAATTTGATCTCAAAATTCTGATATAATGTGCGAATTTGGAGCAACTTAAAGTTTACATAAATGATGTGGGTAAAACTTACTTTGTAACAGATATGATCCCCACAATTTCTGCGTACAGATCTGATATAATATGAAAATCTGGAGTTACCGAATATTATAACAAAAATATATTATGCTATAATTAATTCATATAACTTACTTTGTAACAGATATAATTCCGACAATTTCTGCGTACAGATCGCTTATAATGTGCGAATCTGGGGTAACTGAAGCGTGACTGACGAAGTGCTTGAACGTCAAATTTAACACTCTACCGATTTTGTCGCCACCCAGCGGAAAGATTTTCAGCTGAGGCAATATTTTGATGAGCGTCAAACACATGACTATCTTTACTGCAGTCTGAAAATAAATATATATGTTTGATTTTTTAAAATATGTATTATATATTTATTTATTGGTTATATAATTGTACATACTTTTATCAGTGACAAACACATAACTATTTTCATAGCAGTCTGAAAATTAATATATATGGTTGATTTTATAATTTGTTTTTAATTATGGTCTTTTTTGTACGTAGAAACTTATATTTATTTTATATTTATTTTATATGTTCATGTTAAGTTATATCATTTTGTTTTTTTACTGAGACTCTTGAGTAGCTCCACTGCAGTCTGTATAGATTATAGATGAAAAAAAGAAAAATAGGTAAATTATTTAACAATAGGTAGGTCTTGGCATTTTTTAAATAAAAAAAAATGATTTACTTGATGTTCATATTTTAAAATTAGGATCTGTTTATTCTACAACAACTACTAATTTCTTCGATTATAGATTGCTTATACGAATATTGATTATTTGTTATATTTTGATAATAAAAAAGTTATTAAATTTACATTTCAAGAGACTAACTTTTTAATTTAAATAAAAACACCTTGGGGTGAAATTAAGTACTTAGTGGGTGGTTCACTTCATACTTTTGAGTAATTTTGTTGAAATTAAAATAAAAAGTAAGTGTTATTTTAAGTTGAGTTTAATAGAAACAACTTATGAGAGTTCTGTTTGAAAAAAAAGTATAAGCTCTATGAAAATTAGGTTATAATTTTGTATATAATTGATTAAGATGTACACCAAAGTAATTAAGTTTCTCAAGTTCGTTATACCAAAGTTAAGGTTTGTTAAAATTTATTTTTTTAGAACACCATACTTAGTTTTCAAATTGTGGTAAAAATATATTTTAAATTTACGATTTAGACACAATAGTTTCAAACTTTATACTATTTTAAAACTATAAAACAATGTATTGAATGAAACCAATTTTTATAATTTATAACATTTAAAATAATTCAATTTTTTTTTTAAATACACAAATATAATGCAAATATAGTGAATAAAAGAGTAAAACTTAAACTTAAGTTAAACAAAAGAGTTTAAAACTTATAACTATTTAAACATTTTAGTTTAAAAACACTGTACTGAATCAGTCCAACTTTTATAATTTAGATTATTTTGAAAAACTCAAACTTCTAATGTTATTTGTTACTAAATTATTGTAAGCTTAAGGAGTAAATAAAATAAAAAGTTTGTTAAAAATCTAGCAACCTGTCGAGTGGAAACTCCATCGTTTATTGAAGTTGCACTTTTTGCATTACTTTTTCCACTGTAAAAAATATTTACATTTCTTTGTAATAAAGCTTTGAAGGTTCAAGTATAATGAATTATCACAATAATTCAATGATGATTTTGTAAATACAGGGTTGTTATGGGTTTTATAAATAAGAATAAGGTTTTTCAAACTTCTTTCAGATTTTAAAAATACTTTTTTTTTTGCATACTCACACTGTAAAGTAAAATTCAAGGTAAAACTGTCTTAAATAGTATAAAAATATTGAAAAAACTATAACATTTCTTTGAAATTGCTTTATAATAAAGACTTTTTTTTTATTATACCAAAAAATAAAAATTATATGATAGATTTTTCGTAACTTATAAGAGTTTCATTTTTTAAAATAACAATTTTATGAAATCCCAGGATTTTTCACAGCTTCACAAATTCCAGGTTTTAAGATTAAGATTTCTAATTAAGATTTACAACTACGATTCAAGTAATATAAAAACTCAATGATGGTTTTCTAAATACTAGTATTTAAGTTAATACCAATTATAAAATGCAGTAGTTTAGAAAAGTAATGATCTTGAAACTATTTTGTAATAAAAAAAACTGAAAACCAGTTAACATTGATCTAAAAAATTCATGCAGTTTTCAAAACGTTACTATGATACATTTTCACAAAATTATTGTTTAATTATTTATTATTTTACTTTAGTAAACAATTTTTTAGACTGTCATTAAAAAGAAAAAATAAACTTTATGCATAAGCAAAGATATGTAACAAAACAAACAAAGACCATTTATTTCAAAAAATTTTTTAAATCTGAAAACAAATAGCTTATTAAAAACTTGATAATTTACTTTCGTCTAAAAATGTAAAGTTTGAACTAAATATAATAAACTTCTACAAAAGTACAAGCAATTTAACATTAAGCTATATTAAAATACTTTTTACAAATCTAAATTAACTTGAAAATGTTGTTGCAAGTTTGTTAACAATAATTTTATTGTTAAATAAATTCACATTTTTTATAAATATATAAATTTAATACCTAGTAGTTTTACTATTTTCCAAAGAAGAATCTGGAGGTTTTATGCTTTTCAATTTGTGGTTGTACCTTGAAGTATTAAAACATTTAAAATAACGATATAAAAATGCAGATATAAAAAATGTTTAAAACATTACCTGTATATGTTTATTAAACTCGTGTACGTAATACATTGTTTACTATATGTGATTTTTCTTATAGTAAAAGTTTAGCTGGTATGCGTATATTTAATGAAAAAATTTTCAAAGCATTTTATTACTTAAAATATAAAACAATTGCGAAAGAATCCTTTAGAAAATGCCAAAGCTAAAGAAGCTAGTACATGGAAGTTTTGTTTAAGATTAAATGTTTATTCTTAGACCTAAGATATTGTATATAAAGTATACAAATGGAAAAGAAACATAAATTGTATTGGAAAACGTTTACAAAACTGACTATATTTAAAAAAATATTTCAAAATATAAAATAAATTAAAAATATTTAAAATTAAAGCACAATAAAAATGTGCTTTAAAAAATCTGTTTTAAAGCTTTGTATTAGATTAAGTATTTTTTTGTTTTTTATAATAAATGTATTTTGACCCTTTTGCTTTGATGTTAATAACCTAAATATAAAATGATTATGTAAATAATGCATCAAACATTAAAAATAACTATGTTATACACCTATTTTTTTAATTAACAAATTAGATACAAGCTAACCAAGTGAATAGTGCATCAAACAACGATGATAAACAATGTTCCGCAACACAACCTAAAACATTCATTATTTGATCAAATTCCAAATCCTCGCCTTGCTGCAATGACTTCAGTATTTTCTGGCCTGACTGTAAGTTAAGTGTTGTTTATTTAAATTGTTTTATTCAATACTTAAAACAGGGTGGCCACTGGTTTTGGAGAATTTTTTACAGGCTAAAGTGTTTGTTTTTTGGTCTATTTATAGTTTAAAACTAAGTTTAAGGTAAAAAAACTGTACAACTACATGGAGAAGATACTGTAAAGTTACTCTAAATAAAAAATATTTATAAAAAATTTTTAGATGGTGACAAATTTTTTTACCTATATCATCAAAATTATGCGTCAAACCAAAATTTTACTACCTGATATGTATTTATTTTTAGTTCCAGATTTTTCAGTAACTTTAGTATCAAAATCCAAGTTTTTTACAAAGTTCTCAAATTCGCGGTTTTTGAGCCTAAATTGTCAAATTACAGGATTTTTTCAGGATTCCTGGTTAAGTGGCCACCCTGTTAAAATAATAAAACTAATCCTAACAGCATTTAAAGATATGTGAAAGGTTTTAACATTTTAACACTGAAGTCTACACTAATTGAAAGAAGTGCAAACAAAAAACAATTGTAACAACTTTTTAGTAAATATTTAATGAATTTTTATAAGAACATAGGAGATCCAACATATTTCTTTTACAAAAGTTAACATTGGTCCTTATTTTAAGGGCATAGGTGTTGAACACCCTTTTTTGATTTTTGATTGTACTTTATATAGTTTTTCCAAAGCTACAAGTTGCTTTTTACAGGTTTTAAAAGTTCAAAATAATTTTTGAGACATAGTCAGTCAAAGTCGGAGGCAACAATAGGATCCTTGTGGGAGGTGCAAACTAAAACGGCAAAAATAGACTATTTCACTAAAAATCTATCTTCTCCTACGTTTTTTGAGATAACTACCTCAAATTTTCAGGAAATGTTCCTTGCAATATTTAAAAACAAAAAAAAAAATTCTATAACAAAAAAACTAAATAAAAGCTGTTTTTTTTTTTTGTTTTTTTATATAATATGTTTGTTTTTTAATTTTTTTTAAATTCTTTCTTACAGAATTTTTTAAATATAACAAGGATTATTTTTTTAAAATTTGAGGTAGTTATCTCAAAAAACGTAGGAGAAGATAGATTTTTAGTGAAATAGTCTATTTTTGTTGTTTTAGTTTGCGCCTCCCATAAGAAACCTATTGTTGCCTCCAACTTTGACCAGCTATATCTCAAAATTTTTTTTTTTTTTTAAATCTGTAAAAAGCAACATGTAGCTAGTAAAGACTATATAATATAAGATCAAAAACCAAAAAAAGGATGTTTACCCCCCTATGCCTTTAAAGTTTATACTATATACCAGTGCTTCTGAACCTTTTTCTACTGGCGGAACCCTTTTCCAAAATTCAAATTTTCCCCGGAACCCCTAATTTTACTTTTACATAAAATGTTTAATTAAATAAATGATCTTTTTTAAGTTTCAAAAAGCTTTGCGGAACCCCATTTCAGAAGCACTGCTATATACTATAAGATACTTTTTATACAACAAAAAAGTCAACTAACATATGAATATAAAAAAACTTTTAATACTACCAGAGAAACAAAAATTTTCAAGGCCGTTTTTCTAAAAGTTTTGAAATAATCACTAAAAGTTTATCTTCTCCTTCATTTTTAAAGCTATCTAATTCAAATTTTCAGGAAAAGTACTTTTCAACATAAGAAACAATTTGTAGGAAGAAGACATTTAAATAAAAAAAAAAATAGAAAATTGTGACAAAAACTAAAAAAAAAATCAATTATTTTTTGTTTAATTTTAATAGATTTTTTTCTTACAAAAATTAAAAAATTTGTTTTTTAAAAGTTGTTTAAAATTTATTTAAGATTTCTCTGAAATTTTTTTATGACAATTGCTCAAAAACTGAAAGAGAAAATAGATGTTTAATGAAATAGTCTATTTTTGCTCTTTTAACTTACGCCTCCTATTTAGAACCTATTGAATGCTGTAACTTTGATTGCTTATATTGCAAAAGTTACTACAAAATTTAACAAACAGTAGAAAGTAACAAGTAATTTATCAAACTATGTAAAAAATAAGACTAATTTTAAAAAAAAATTAACTCCTATGCGCTTAACAAGTGAAAAGCAACTAATAATAAAATTTGAAACATATCTACTAATCATTGTATTGGTTTAAAATAACTAAAAATCAGTCTGAAAACTAATAACAGAAGTTTTAAAAAGTTAGTAAAAACACTTCCATCAAACTTTAACAATTTTTTGACGTGTGTAAAAAACAACTGAGTTTAAAAACTGTTTTTTTTCACACTCGGCTTTGTAAATCTCGTTTGAAAGTTTAAAAAGAATTGACATGTAAGAAATAAAGAGATACAGATGAAATAGTTAAATTAAGTGCATAGGGGGGTTTACCTTGATTTTTACAAGTTGATCTTATTTAGTAGAGTTTTGTCTGAGCTATTAGACAGTTTTAACCGCTTAAAAAAAAATCACATTATTTTTGAGATATGAGCAATCAAGTCTGTGATCACAATAGATTCCTAATGGAAGGCGCAAACTAAAAACTCAAAAAAAGACCGTTTCACTAAAAATCTATCTCCTCATTCATTTTTGAAACAATCTTCTTCAAATCTTAACAGAAAGTGTATTATTAAATTTTAAAAGTATTGAATGCAGGAATTTTTTAATTTTGAAAAATAAAATTTTTATTCAAAAAAAACACCTATTTTTTTTTGTTTTTTTTATCTAAAATTATTATTTTAGTATTTTAAAAATTCCAACATTCAAAGTTTTTTAAACTATAAAAGGAAAGTTTTTGGAAATTTTGAGGTCTCTAGCTCAAAAATGAAGGAGAAGATAGGTTTTTAGTGATTTCTTTAATTTCCGAGAAAGTTGACTCTGAAAAATTTGTGGTCCATACGTTTGTATTGGAAACTTTTTATAAAAATTACAATATTTCAAAAGTTAAATAAGATATTTTAATTCTAAAAAAATTGGCTTGTAGTTTGTACTTAAATCTTTCATATAAGATCTAATGTTATTTTTAGTAAAAAAAATTTTGGACCTCCCTATGCCCTTAAATACTGTTAAAAAAATAAATTAAAAATTTATAAAATTTCATCAACAAATAAATATAACTTAACTCAACAAAAGTCTTGCAAACTTTATACAAAATTGATATGTTTTTATAACTCAATGTAGAATTTTTTAATACTTATTTTTCAACCCACCATTTTTTCACATTCAGCCATGTCAATTTTTCTGTCAACCCTCCTCGTGAACTCGTTGAACAGTTGCTTAACAACAGTCTTTCCGGAAGACAAACCTTCTTTTGTGATGTCATCTGGAAGTGTGATTGCCATCTCCTTTGTTTCAAGCTCCGTGTATTTTGTTAAAAGTGGCATTTTTGAATTATTTTTGCCAGTAAATATATATTAAAATAATTAAATCATCTGTTATAACATTTTAACTATTAACTGGTTAAAGTGTTAAACAGTATTGTAATTGTATTTTTCGGTTAATAGTGGTATTTTTGAACTATATTTGCCAGTATAAATATTTTTAAAAAATTAATCATTTTCAATTATCTATACATTTTAATTGGTCTAACAAATATTGGGATCTCCTTTGTTTAAAGCTCTGTGTATTTTGTTAGTAGTAGCATTATAAAAAAAAATATATTTTTACAAAAAATTTTTCAAAGTCCCAAGTAATGTCTTTTTGTTATTGTATAAAGGTTAGACTGTGAAAGTTTGAAAAGATTGCTTGAAAATATAGGAGGAGATAGATTTTAAATAAAATGGTCTTTTTTTGCTGTTTTAGTTCTCCCTTCCCATAGGGAACCTATTATGCGGCCCGACTTTGACTGGTCATATCTCAAAAAATAATTTGAATTTTTCAAAACAACAAAAAGCATCTTGAAGCTTAGAAAAACTCTATAAAATCAGATCAACTCGTAAAAAACAAAATTTACCCCCCTATGGCCTTAACTTATGAACAGTATGTTATAAAGTAAGGTTCATTTTAAGAACTAACTCTTTTCAAAAAGAAAGAATATAAAATGTTATGGGATTAATTGACTATTTTGGTGGTTTTTGATTTATTTAGCTTAAATAACTTTTGTTTATTTGAACCTGAGAAGAGAGAACCAACTTTTTATTACAAAAAAAATTGTTTATCACTGTTTATTTTTTACAGAAAAAACTCTATAAAATAAGATCAACATGTAAAAAACATGTCTAACCCCCCCTCTATGGCCTTAACTTATTTATAAGCTCCGTGTATTTTCCAATAAAAAGTTAAAAAACTAAATCATGTGCAAAAAAATTATCAGTGTAATTTTAAACTTGTGATAAAATGTAACATAGCAAACACATTGTTCATTTAGCTCCGGGTATTTTGTTAACAATAGCATTTCAAAAATGTCATTTGCTAATAAAAACTTGGTTTTTAAATCATCTGAAACTAAAATAATTTTTGAAATTTATCTAACTTGTTTACAAGAAAGTTATGTGTATTTTTCTAAAAGTTTCATTTAGAAAAAAAAAAGTCAGTAAATAACTTTCAAAATAATAAATAATCTGTAAAAATATTGAAGTTGAGATAGAGGCTTTAATTTTGTCAGTTCATTAAAATGTGATGTTTTTTATAAGTTAATTTAAGGTATGTTTTTGATAAACATATGTGTTTGTTTTGTTATGAAAGAAATTGAGTCCACAACTCAATTTCACTGTCTTCAAAATAAACATTTTAACACACTTAACTTTCACAAGTATTTTTGTTCTAAAACAATTTTAGTAGTGAAAATTAAGTGTATCATCCCATGGACTTGTTTTTAAATCGATCAACTATAAATAAAAAGTGTTTTGTTTGCAATGAAGAATATAAATATACTATGTTTGAAATAAGATGATGATTTGACAAAAATATCTTTTTATTTACATCAGTATGTTCAGTTTAAAAAATACTACCCAAAAACAAGCAAAACTATTAATTAATAACCAAACTCTTTTTTCAAAACTATTACCTTTTACAAAAAAAGAATATTCCACAACTATTACAATATTAGTATAATTTAAATTGTAAAAAGTTGGTACTGAATTATTTCAAATATGTTTCAATCTAAAAAAATATGAACTAGATTGATTTTATAAATTTCTTTCAGGTTTTGAAAATACAAGTTTTTTGTTTACTTCCAGTTAAAAATTATACTTGACAAAAAATGATGTAATAGTACAAAACTAATGAAAAGATGTAGTTTCACTTTAAATTAGTGGTAAGCAACGTACTACATCCAGAGTGAAAATGACCAGCCCCCTGTAACTTTAAAAGCTTAAAGGGAATCTGGCCCAAAAAAGCAAAACTGCTGCCAGCTTGAGTGTAAATTTTGCCCGCTCAATAAATGTTTCAAACTCAAACTAGATTTTCTGGTGCAAAAAAGGTCTTAGGTACAATTTATGGGTGGTTTTAAACTTCAATAGTGAAAATAGATCTTATATTAAATTATTACTTTGTCAACATGAATAAAGTACTTTTTGTAAATGAAACAAAAATGCTTCCACCTACCAAGGACTAAGTTTGTCCGTACACAACAACTAAAAACCCACACTGACTTCAAATTTTATTTACAAAAGTAAAACTCTGAACAATATGTAAGACTTAACTGTCTTACTAACAGTTTCTTTTTACAAAATCACAAATTAAGGCCATAGGGGGGTCCAACATTTTTCTTTGCAAAAATTAACTTTTGCTTTTATATGTAAGCTTTAAGTACAAATTACAAGTCATTTTTTATAGAATTCAAAAATATCATTTAACTTTTGAGATATTTAATTTTTTGTAAAAATTTTCCAATATAAACGTATGGACCGCAAATTTTCAAGGAAATTTTAAAATTCACTAAAAATCCATCTCCTCCTTTATTTTTCAAGCAATCTTCTTCAACTTTTCTGGAAACATTCCTTTTAATAAAAGGAAAAAACGTTACTTTAGAATTTTAGTAATTATAAAAAAAAAAAATTTATCCCAAAAATTAAAAAAAAAATTGTTTTTTTTTCAAAAAAAAATTGTTTTAAAAAAAAAATATATTTTTACAATCTTTTTTTTTAATTTCAAAGTAACGTTTTTTTGTTATTGTATAAAGATTAGACTGTAAAAGTTTGAAGAAGATTGCTTGAAAAATGTAGAAGGAGATAGATTTTAAATGAAATAGTCTTTTTTCACTGTTTTAGTTTTCCCTTTCTATAGGGGACCTATTATGCGGCCCGACTTTGACTGGTCATATCTCTAAAAATAATTTGAACTTTTTAAAACAATAAAAAGCATCTTGAAGCTTAGAAAAAAATCTATAAAATAAGATCAACTTGTAAAAAACATGGTTTACCCCCCCCCCCCCTATGGCCTTAATTTATACAGATTTAAAGAGTGTAGAAAATTTTAGGTTTTTCTTTGATTTTTGTTCAATAGTCCAGAAATGTTTTAAAAAATTATAAATTTATAGATTGTTTTGTCTAAACTTTCAAGTTTTAGGATTTCCAAGTGAAATGGCAACTCTGTTTTTGGTCAATTTTTTGTTTTGTAGTTAATTATTTTTCAAAAATAAAGAGACGATAGACTTATTTTTAACAAGTTTTAAAACTTTCAAAAAAAAAAAATAAAATAAATTAGTTGAAAAGTTTGTGATAGAAACATTTAAAAAAAGTATTGATTTTTTAATTCTTTAGAAACTGAAATACAGAGCTCATACTTTTAGCTTTCACCTAAATATTCACGAAAAATAGCTAGTTCTTATGCCAGGAATAAACAGTAATTTGGTGGTCATTGGATTTCAATTAAATATTTAATAAAGCTTGATAGCTTTGTTAAACATTGTTTATTTTAGATTTACAAAGGCTGATTGTGAGTTCTCACTGGTGATAGTGACCATACAATTGGATCGTTGATGTATTTTTGTTGCAACTTTGGTAAATACTTTCTTGGGGATTTGAGCTTCATGATTTTCCCACACTTTGTGATTTATAGTGTTGAGATTTTAATCCTGTGAGTGTTTTCAAAACGAAATTTCACCAAGGGATTTTTTTCATTTGAATAGATAGTTTTTTTTTTACTATATGTTTATTGTTTTAGATGAAAGAGGAAGTCTGATTTTTTCCACCATATAAAAATCAGTATGTTTACAGTAAGTTTGAAGATTTATAGCCAAAATTACACAAAACTGAAAATTTGAAAAGCTTTGAAATCTAACAGCTAAAGCAATTATTATACTAGACTTAACTAGAATTTGCATGTACCTGTGTTTGAATAAAACTTTAAATATTTAGCTTTGGCAACTCAAGCATAATTTTTTTTTGTTTATATCTTACTATTTAGGCTTTTTAAAATTTGTCACATACTTCCACTAGAGTCAGTGTTGTAAAACCACCTGAATCGAGAAATAAAAAAGCTTGTTAAGAAAAGAGTAAAGAATATTTTTATTCGACTACATAAAAAAAAGAAGAATTGTTCTAAAAAATTAACTCTTGTTTTTTTATTTATGAAAAAATATGTATTAAAAAATAGAGTATTTTGACGTTTATTTTAATCTGTTATTTAACTTAGTATACTTTTTATAATAAGTATTAAATTTGATAATTTTTTGTTTTAATACTTAATGTTAATATTAAATAAGTTTCGGTAAATTGCTAAAGTGGATAAGCTAATATTTTGAATGTTTATTCTTATGTTTTCATAAAACTTATATGCAAAACTATTTTATAAAATAAGTTTTTTATTATTAATACATTTAGTTTTAAAGTAGAAAGCAAGGATCTTTGAAACTATCATTGTAAAACTTTTTTATGAAACTCAAATGTTTTTTAGAGTAAGTTAAGTTTAAACGTGATAAGTTTTTTGAGGTCTTTATGGTTTTAAAAATTAATAAATTGCAAACAGCTTCTGAAAAATTAGTAAAAGTGTCAATTCGTTGCAATCAAATTTTTTGAATGGTTCAAACCAGTATATTCCGTTAAACGACTAATTAATGTGAATTAAAAAATTTTACGGAACCTAACTAGCACTTTTAAAAACAAATGACTTGTGTTAATAAACATCTTAAAATATTGATTGAAAACAACGTAACTTGAGATCTTTAAACTAACTGTACTTTGATTAATATTAAGCAAAATTTTGTAGTTCGACTTAAACTTTAATCATTATACAGCCAAAATGCACTCATATACTATATATGAGTGACTATATATCAATTGTTAATGTATCCTAGTTTGTTAATCAAAACTAGTAGCTAATACCTACTAAGTATATTTTGAAATGATAAAACTGCTATTTAAAGTAAAAAGTTACCTTTAACACATACACTATAAAGTAAAACCAGCTAAAGAATTTATCAACTCACTTAATACTTAACTTATAGACTAAATTTAAAACAAAACAAACCTAGCGTCGGTGCTATTTTAAAGCTTTCTTTTTATCAATAGTTAAAAACATTAAAGCTTACTGAATAAAAGAATAAAAGTACTAAATAACATTTGCTTTAATAATTGCTATCAAAACTTTATATCTTAACAGCTATGTTATAGTAGAAGTTTATTATTTGATTTGTTTTTTCTTTAAACTTTTAGTACCACATCTGGTCATATAATTGCTAAAAACACAAACAGCAACTTCATAAACTTTTATATAAATTTATATATTATTAAATGTTAATTATTTGTATATGAGTACAATTCAAACTGTTTTAATTTATCATTTACCTTATATACGGGCAAAAAAGTTAAACAAAATAGATTAAGAATTTTATTAAGATCACTTACCGTTAAAGGTTCTAAAAGCTTTCGCTCTGATTTTTATGTAAAATTTTGAAAGATTTGTAAACTATTGCGTTTATTTTGCCTGTTTTGCAGTAAATAATTTAGTTTACAATGTAAAGCAAAAATTTTAAAAAGTCTATCAAAATTTGATCATCTATTAAAATTAAAGCATGTTACTAACTTTATTTATAATAGAAAATTAGATCTATCTTATATTGTTTGTAATAACTGCATAAATCTTTTCTTACAAGTGAAATATTTCAGCGTAGTCTTAAAAGGTATTTTACTTTACAAGTATAGTACGCATGTTTAATCTTTGAATACTTATTAATTTTAACGACTTAAAATGCTCCTATTTACTGTATTTAAAATAGAAAAGTAGTCCTTTAAAAACCATTTCACTCCAGAAAATTAATCTTACAAAATAAAAGCTTAAGAATTGTAGATCAGAAGTATTTTTTTACAGGCGAATATTGTCTTTAAGTAGATGTTTCAAAAGAATTTATTATAAACGAACATTTTATACAATTTACATGAACAGCGTCCAGTGACGTAAACAATTATTTAATTATTTTTTTGCTACAAATTAAAAATAAATTGCAAACAATTTCCATAATATCAGGCCGGGGTATATAATGCAAATGTTTAATTTTAACTGGTAAAAGCCAGCATGCTTTTGTTGATCAAATAATAAAAGATCTATTCGACTCGACTTAATTTGTCAAAATTAGTATGCTAAAGTAAAGATACGGTTCTTAACTATTATACTAACAATTAGTTATGTAACTCAAAATATTAATTGATTTAAAGCTAGGTGATTATAAGTTTTAAAATATAACCTTTCAATCAATATTAGGCAAAAACTTTTAAAACTCAATTTAAAAGCTCCTTTTAAAATAAAATCAATACTTTTATTTATTTGTATCCGGCCGGATCAAAATTTATAATATTCACTACTTTATATTTAAAATGTACTATATTTATGGTGCCATCCTTTAACATTGTTTATAGACCAACGAGCTTTAATAAAAACTAAACTTGGTACCGAAGGCTTGTGGTCTGATAATCAATTGCTACGATCAAACCATTAAGCTAATTTGAGCTTGTCTCAAGGCAAACTTATTTTCAGGCTTTGGCTTTGTAATTGCTGACTTTTGCAATGTTTTCTTTCAATAATTAAAGTTTAGAAACATAGTTTTTGTGAAAATTTCACACAATTTACATGAAAATCGTTTAGTGACGTAATGAGTTTATTGAGGTATTTTTTGTGTAAAAAAGTAAATAAATTGCGAACAGCTTTATGAATATGTGTTAGAAGTGTTTCATCGATTCTTTCAAATATTTTGACTGGTGCAAACCAGTATATTTTTGTAAAACAACTGATTAAGACGTTTAAGAACTATTATGACGCCTTATTAACTTTTTTAGAAACAAATAATTTGTATTAATAAACATGTAAATTTATTGGTTCGACTTAAGCTTTAATCATTACACAGCCAAAATATACTGATATATGTATCCTAGTTAGTGAATCTAAACTAATAACTAATAAACACATTTGGAATGATAAAAGGACTAATATAAGTTAAAATTTACTTTTAAAAACTTAAAAACGTTTAAGCAAAGTACTTATTAATTTACTTAAGTTGTCCGTTGAATTTAAAACAAAACAAACTTAGTGTTATACTAAAGCTTTGTTTCGACCAATACCTAAAGTGCTAAAAACAACTTTACTTAAAGTAAAAGTATTAGATAAGACTTGTTTTAATAGTTGTCATTAAAACTTTTTATTTTAACAGCTATGTTACAGAAGAAATTTGTTACTTGATTTGTTTTCCACTAAATTTAATACTAAAACTTTGTTTCGATCAATAGTTATAAAATTTGGACTAAAACAATTGACAATAAAAGTAATAAATAATATTTGCTTTGATAACTGTCAGTAATATTTTTATCAAAATGCTTATGTCGGAGTAGAAATTGTTTTTATGCTAAACTTTACCACCGAATCTTTGATTTAAAACTAAATTACAAAATAAAAACAATGACTTCATAGAATTTAGTATACATTAGTATTTGTAAATAACAGTGTTGTCAAACAGAGTTTATACAGGTTAAAATATTAATGTGGACTTATATTAAGGTTTTTATCTTATTAAGGTTAATTGTTGTTTAACGTTGAAGTTGCTTTTGTAAAAACTTTTGCTACTTAATTTTATTGTTGATAAATAAAATTATCAATTTAATTTTCAAAATTTACTTGTTGATTAAGCAGCTGCACTTTTATAAAAAGCAAAATTAGCAAAAATATACAAATTCTTTAAAAAAGTATTCAAGTTTTAAACAACTTTTCTTTACAAATAGTAAATGAGTAAAAGTTTGTGACAAAAAGGATTTTTACGAGCAAGTTTAATACATTTAACTAACTTTTTTTTTAATTCTAAAATCTATAATCATTTTGCCTATTTTGAACTAAACAACTTGGTAAAGAATATAGGGTAGTTGTTTTTTGCAATCTTATATTTAACCTTTGATTACTTTTTTTAATTAACGCTTCAAAAAGCTCTTTTTTGATGTATTTTAGTAAAAAATTTATTACTTTTAAAAGCACAGCACTCACAAAAATTAATCTTACAACAATTTTAGTGTAAAGCTTTTAGTGACGCATTAAGTTTTTAAAAACTATTTTTTGTTCTAAATCAAAATATAAATAAGTTAAATTTTTTCAATCAAATTACTTTCATGGCTTTAAAGTATATTTAAACTGGTATAAAACCGGTACATTTTAATTAATCAAATATTATATAAGATGTTTAATACAAAAGTAGTAGGATTGTTTAAAATTTTTAATCTGTTTCAATTTGTCAAATTTCAACCGTTTCTAATTTCACTTAAATCAAAAGTGTTTTGAAAATAGCTTTTATCTAAACTGAAACTTCAAGAAATCTAAACTTAGCTAGACTTATTGTGGTGACATAAACCTTTACTTACAAGGAAAATAGTTCAATAAAATTTTAAAAGGCTTTATCTTTTTCAACATAGTACATTAAATTTTGAAATATGAAACCCTTTATATGTTTAGCGAATAAAAGGAAAAAAACATGGTCGTTAAAATAGATTACAAAAATATTCTATCAAAAAAAGCTTAAAAATTGTAGAATCGCTTTTATTTGCAGGTAAATTTTCATTTTAAACCAGGGTTTCCCAAACGTTTTTCAAATGGCCCCCTTTTAAAAAACTAAATAAGCTATGACCCCTTTCAGCAAGATTACTCAAAAAACTACCATTAAAAGCACCTAAGACCTTTTTTTTTGCTCTACATCAACAACTCCAGAATATCTAGTGTAAGTTTCAAAATATGACCTCGTGACCCCCTGTGACTCCTTTACTGCTCATGGCTCCCACTTTGGCCCCTTTGCTGCTCATAGCCCCCAAGGGGACCACTTGGCACACTTTGGGAAACCCTGTTTCAGACAAAATACTTCAAAAACTTGATTCTATCTTTCATACAAACTGCTAAATTGCGTTTAGTGACGTAATGACTCATTTGAGGCATTTTTTGATAAATATACAGATAAATTGCCAATATAAATCAATATTTAGTTGTTCTTAATAATTTAGGCCTCGTTTTTTCATCAAACTACAGAGATTAAATTAAAGTTAGGTCGTTTTACATTGTGAAGAAAATTATTTTGATAAATATTATGCAAAACCTTGTACCTCGACTTAAACAGCTAGTTTAAGTACAGAGCTACCTTTAAAAATATAAAAACATTCCAGGGTTTATCAACTTTCTCTGTGCAAAACATATAACTAAATTTAAAACAAACCTAAACCTGGCTTTATCCTTACAAGCTTAGTTTAATCTTTAATTACTTATTAAAACTAATGATTTTATTATCTCAACTTTTATTACGTTTAGTTTTGTGTTTCGTATAGTAAAATCATTGCTCGTACAGAATAAAATCGTTCAGTATAAATGCTTTAAAAAAAGCGTACATATTGAAGAACAACAATTTTTTGCAAGCAAAATATCATTATGTAAACAGTTTAGTGGCATAACAACTTTTTTGTGCTTTTTATCAATAAACAAAAATTTATAAATTCCAAGTACTTTCTGGTGAAATCGCATTTAAAAATTAAATTAATTTTTAACTGGTAAAAGCCGGTTACGTTACTTAAACAGCTGATAGAAGGGAATTTTATTGCTAAGATCCGGGTATTGGTATAAAATTTACTATTGCAATTATTTTACACACAATTAATTTTTTATCTCAGTATATTTGTTTTCAATAAAGTAAATATTAATCTTTTATTTATGATTGTGATTCTGTATTTGAAACACAATCTTTCAAGCAAACTTAATTTTTATTTGTATCGTGCAGAAGCAAAGTTTATAATTTACGTTACTTTTTAATTAAAGTTTATTTTAAACATTTATGACGTCCATCGTTTGATAATATTTTTAGACTGAAAATTTTTAATAAAACAAAACCCGGAACAACCGGAAGCTATTCCGGTCTGATAATCGAATTGGTATGATCAAACTTGTAAACTTGAGCTTGTCTCACGGCATAAGAAATATCTAGATAAATTTCTGTAGACTTTCGCCAATGTCTTCATTCAGTAATAAAAGTTCAAAAGTAGTTTTTTTATGAAACTTTAAACAATCTACTTGGAAAGCTGATAGTGACCTACTAAGTTTTATGAGTAAATTTTTGATGACAAGTACAAATAAATACCAAATAAATCTTATAGTGTTTGTATCATTTTAGACTGGTGTAAATAGGTATATTAATCTTAAACTAAAGCCAACTAAAGAGTTTATTAACTCACTTAATACTTAACTTATAACTAAATTTAAAACAAATCTAGCATTGGTTGATATTTTAAAGCTTTCTTTTTATCAATAGTTAGAAACACTAAAGCTAACTGAACGAAAAAATTAAAATAAAAGATAACATTTGCTTTAATAGTTGCTATCAAACTTTAAATCTTAACAGCTATGTTACAGTAGAGATTTATTAATTGATTTTTTTTTTCGTTAAACTTTAGTACCACATCCAGGACTTAACATAAACTTGCTATAAACACAAACAGCAATTTCATAAACTTTAATATAAATTTATATATTATTAGATGACTGTTCAAAATATAGGTTTAATTGTTTGCTAACCAAAGATGAAATAACTTCACTGGAAAATAAATAAAAACAAATTATACAGTAATCTTCCTTTATTCTACAAACATATGTTTCTGTGTGTCAACGAATCAACACAATTCAACTGGGTTCTGTAAAAAAATAATTACTGTAATGAGAGTAAATAAAATTAAAATAATATTAAAATATATTAAAATATGTAGAAAATATCTTATTTTAATGAAAACATGTATACACCTACTTTATTTTATGCTTCTATTCTCTCATTACAGTAATTATTTTTTTACAGGACCCAGTTGAAGTGTGTTGATTCGTTGACACACAGAAACATATGTTGGTAGAATAAAGGAAGGATACTGTATAATTTGTTTATATTATTATATGTTAATTATTTGTTTATGAGTACAATTCGAACTGTTTTAAATTATCATTTACCTTGTGTACAGGCAAAAAAGTTAAAACATGATAGATTAAGGATTTTATTAAGTTCACTTGCCGTTAAGGTTCTAAAAGTTTCGCTATAATTTTTATGTTAGGTTTTGAATAATTTGTAAACTATTGCGTTTATTTTGCCTGCTTCGGAGCAAATAATTTAGTTTACAATGTAATGCTAAAGCTTACAAAGTCTATCAAAATTTGACCGTATATTGAAAGTAAAACATGTTACAATTTTCTTTTTAATAGAAAGTTTGATCTATCTAAATTTATTTGTAATAACTGCATAAACCTCTACTTACAAGTGAAATATTTCAGAGTAGTCTTAAAAGGTTTTTTTACTTCTCAAGTATAGCACGCATGTTTGACCTTTCAATACTTATTAATATTGACACTTTGAAAGGCTCCTGTTTGCTGTATTTGTTATAAAAATGTAGTATTTAAAAACCACAGCACTCTCAAAAAATCTTACAAAATTAAAGCATAAGGTTTGTAGATCAGAAGTATTTTTTGCAGGCAAATATTGTCTTTAACTAGGTATTTCAAAAAAGTTATTATAAATGAACATTTTATACAATTTACATGTACAGCGTACAGAGACGTAAAAAATTTATTTGAGGAATTTTTTGCTCAAAACTTCAATAGATTTCAAACAATTTTTATACCGTCGAGTCAAGGTGAATGTTTAAATTGGTATTTTTAATTTGCAAAAACCAGCAATTAATCAAGTAATAAAAGATCTATTCGACTTAATTTGCCAAAACTGGTATAGTAAAAAAAATGTTGTTCTTAATTTTTCTACTAACAATTAGTTATGTAATTCAAAGTATTAATTGGTTTAAAGCTAGGTGATTATAAGTTTTTAAACATAACCTTTCAATCAATATTAGGCAAAAAAATTTATAACTCAAAAGCTCCTTTAAAAATTTAATCAATACTTTTATTTGTTTGTATCCGGCCGGATCAAGGTTTATAATCTACATTACTTTATAATCGAAATGTATTTTAAATATTTATGGTGCCATCCTTAAATATTGTTTGTAGACTTACGAGCTTTAATAAGAACTAAACCCGGCAACGAAGGCTTTGGGTCTGATAATCGAATTGCTACGATCAAACCATTAAGCTAATTTGAGCTTGTCTCAAGGCAAACTAATTTTCAGGCTTTGGTTCTCTAACTGCTGACTTTTGCAATGTTTTCTTTCAATAAAGTTTAGAAATATATTTTTTGTGAAAATTCTACACAATTTACATGAAAATCGTTTAGTGATGTAATGAGTTTATTGAGGTATTTTTGGTTTAAAAAAATAAATAAATTGTAAACATCTTCTGCATGTTTGGTTGAAAAAGTTCTTCGTTTCTTTCAAATAATTTAACTGGTGCAAATTAGTATGTTTTTGTAAAACAACTAATTAAAACGTTTAAAGACTCTTATAAGAACTGACTAACACTTTTAGAAACAAATAACTTGTATCAATAAATATCTATTAATAAATTATTGGTTCAAATCAAGGTAATTTTAAAACTAGCTACACTTTAATTAAGCAAAGTTTTGTAGTTCGACTTAAGCTTTAATCATTATACAGCCAAAATATACTCATATATGTATTCTAGTTAGTGAATTACAACTAATTACTACTATACACATTTTGGAATGATAAAACGGCTAATTAAAGTAAAAAGTTACCTTTAATACATACACTATAAAATAAAACCAGCTAAAGAATTTATCAACTCACTTAATACTTAACTTATAGACTAAATTCAAAACAAAACAAGCGTTGGTTGCTATTTTAAAGCTTTATTTTTATCAATAGTTAGAAACATTAAAGCTAACTGAATAAAAATATAAAAGTGTTAGATAACATTTGTTTTAATTGTTGCTATCAAACTTCATATCTTAAGAGCAATTGTTACAGTAGAAGTTTATTAATTGATTTTTTTTTCTTTAAACTTTAGTACCACGTCTTGGACTTAACATAAACTTGCTCTAAGCACAAACAGCAACTTCATAAGCTTTTATATAAACTGATATATTATTAAGTGTTAATTATTTGTATATAAGTACAAAACTGTATTAAATTATCATTTACAATTGTACAGGCAAAAACGTTAAAACAAAATAGATTAAGGATTTTATCAAGTTCACTTACCGTAAAAGGTTGTGAAAGCTTTCGCTATATTTTTTATATTATCTTTATGAAAAATTTATTAACAATTACGTTTATTTTGCCTGCTTCGGAGTAAATAATTCAGTTTACAATGTAATGCTATAACTTACATAGTCTATCAAAGTTTGATCGTTTATTTAAAGTAAAACACGTTACACTTTTTTTTTTCAATTGAAAATTTGATCTGTCTAAATTTGTTTGTAATAACTATATAAACCTTTTCTTACAAGTAAAATATTTCTTAATTTTTTTTTAATATCGCAACTATAGTACGCATGTTTAACCCTTGATTGTTTATTAATATTAACGCTTTAAAAGGCTCCTATTTACTGTAACTTAAAGAGAAATGTAGTCCTTTAAAAACCATTTCGCTTACATAAATAGTCTTAAAACATATAAATCTTAAAACTAAAAAGCTTAAAAACTGTAGATCAGAAGTATTTTTTTGCAGGCGAATGCTATCTTTAACTGAATGCTTCTAAAAAGTTATTTAAAATGAACATTTTATAAAATTAACATGTACAGCGTTCAGTGACGTAAAATTTAATTTGAGTAATTTTTTGCTCAAAATTACAAATAAATTGCAAAACTCTTTGCTGTTAAGTGGATATTGTTAATAATTTTGGTTAATTTTAACTGGTGGTTAAACCGGTATATTTATGTGACTCAATACCAAACTTAATTGTGATTAACAATAAACTGTTTTTTTTTTCAACTAAAACTGACCTAAATATAGCTATACTTTGTAGTTGCTAAAACCATTACTTACAAGCAAAAAAGTTCAGAGTAGTATACAAAAAGTGTTTCTCTATTTATACAAAGTTTTAAAAACCTTTGTTAATTAGTTATTAAAAACAACAGTTTGAAAAACTCCTTATTAAATAACATAAAAAACATAGAACTAAAAAATAACTGCACGTACTAAATAAAATATTTCATAACAACCGTGCAAATTGTGTTGTAGCTGATTTTTTTTCCAGAATAATATCATTTTAAACAAAAACATTTTCAAAAGTATCGTTTTACTTTTACAAAACATGTAAATCGGTTAGTGATGTAATAACTTATATGTGATATTTTTTGACAAAAGATAAAGGTATATTAAAAAAAGAATAGAAGTTATTTTTGATAGTAAATTATTCTTGAAAAGATGTTTTAAACGACTAAAACCTATGAATTTTTATACAGTTTGCATGAAAAGTGTTTAGTGACATAATAATTTTTTGAAACATTTGTTGGTAAAAAACATAAATATATTGAAAAACTATTTCTTATTAATTGACTTTTTTGTTATTTGGCTTCTTTTCAATTTGGACAGGTAAAAACCAGTATTAAGCTATTAATGGTCTTGTAACATGTGTTGTCAATTAAATCTGACCTATTTTGCTAGAATCCAA
Source organism: Thalia democratica (assembly GCF_965202585.1). Taxonomy (NCBI): domain Eukaryota; kingdom Metazoa; phylum Chordata; class Thaliacea; order Salpida; family Salpidae; genus Thalia; species Thalia democratica. The sequence goes on along the minus strand of NC_139166.1, from coordinate 101,506,601 downwards.
ATCTTGACTTGGAATACCAAGCGATCTTAACTATTTTACACTAGTTATGTAACTCAAAGTATTGGTTAATTCAAAGCTAGGTGGTTTTATACTTTGAAACATAATATTTTGATCAAACTTAGATTATATCTGTATCAGACGGGATCGAAATTTATAAAATAATTACTTTACACTTAAAAGTTATTTAAAATCTTTATGAAGCCCATCATTTGTAGACTGACGAGTTTCAATAAAAACAAAACTCGAATCTCAAACTACCGAAGGCTTGTGGTCTGATGATCAAATTGGTATGATCTAACCATTATGTTAACTTGAGCTTGTCTCATGGCATACGAAAAAAAAGATTAAGTTCTGTAGACTTTCGTCAATTTTTTTTTTCAATAATAAATATTTTTACGAAACTTTACACAATCTACTTGAAAGCTTATATTGACGTAATAAGTTTTATAAGTAAATTTTTGATAAAAAGTACAAACAAATATCCCAACAACATCTGAAATTTGTTACGGATAATCATGTTGTGTTCGTATCATTTTAGACTGGTCTAAACCGGTATATTATTGTTAAAAAACTAATAAAAGTAACAAAATATGAGTTACTAAACAAATCAACATTGGTAATACATAATTAGTTGTTCCTGAATAGTTAGGTCTCGTATTTATTTTCCAACCAAGATCTCATCAAGAAACAATTCTAGTTGATTTAACGTTTTGATATTACATTTTATTCAATATTAAGCAGAATTTTTTAATTAGACTTAAACTTCAATTATCATAAATGTAAAATACACTAATATTTGTATCTGAATGAATCCTAGTTTGTGAATCAAAACTTATAACTGATAACTAGTAGTTACATTTTCAAGTGTTAAATCAAAAATCAAAGCTTAGGACAGCTAATAGACTTTTACCGATGTTTCATTTCAATTATAAAAGTTAAAGTTTGGGCAAAGTTTTTACATTACTTAAATGAAAAATGTTTACTGACGTAATAAATTATTTGATTCAAAAATTAAATAAACCCGTACATGTAATTAGTAGAGTAATATTTGAAAATTTTTCAGCATGATTTTTTACTGGCGTAAACCAGTAAAATTAAGTCAAAAAATTAAAATTTAGTTAATATGAAACAAACACGATACCTAACTTTGTAGGCATAACTTATTATGTATTACTAAATATTTCAAAGAAAAATTAAAAGCTAGGTGATTAAACAATCTGATCAATGTTCGATAATTTGATTTAAAACTCAATAAACATAAAGTTAAAATAGATTCAGATAAAATTTGCTTTGATAATTATCAGCAATAATTTTATTATAACAATTAAGTTACAGTAGAAACTAATTACTTACTGTGTTTGTTCCTATAAGCCTTAACACAAAGCCTGAGATTTGAAACTAAATCTGCTCAAAACTCCTTTAACTATAAGGTGTATATTTGCATGTAAGTACAAGTTAAAAGGGACTTGTAAACATAGTTAATCTTTACAGGTAAAATATAGATTACGTTACAAAAATCTTTCAAAAGTTACTTACCATCAAGGTAACCTTTGTAAAAACTTTTTCCAGCCAGTTTTGTTTGAGTGAGGTATCACTCAAAGTTTAAACATGAGACTTCTTGTTGTTTAAACAGCTGTACGGTTCTTCAAATTAAAAATTTACGATGAAATTTTAAAAGGAAATATCTAAGTTTTTTAAGTACTTTCCACTTTATAAGTAAAGAAATAAAGTTTGTAGATAGAACTTTTATGAACAAGTTTTATGTTTTTCAAGAAACAATTATTATATTACGTATCTATTTTGCCTATTTTGAATTAAATATCTTAGTAAAAAATTAAATCAATTGCTTAAAATGCTTATCAAATTTTGGTTGTTTATTAAAAAACAAAGGTATTTCAAACATTTATTATTTCAATAAAAAGTTTAACCTATTTAAATTAATAATGTAACAAAAATATATTCAGATAACATATTTTTAACATAACTGTCAGCAATGTTTTTATTTTGACAGTTGAATTACAGTAAAAACTGATGACTTGATTTTTTTTAACCTCAACACAAAACTTTTTAACCTGAAACTTAATCTGCTCAAAACACAAGCAACAACTTCACTATATATAACATATAAATTTGTATGTAATTACATATTGAAAGGATTTTTAAACATCGATACCTTTACAGGTAAAATATGGATTACATTATGAAAGTCTTGTAAGGTAATGTAAAGTTGGTTTTAAGAACACTGGCTTGAACTTCAAAAACATTATTGAACTTTCATGCTTAATACTTTTGTTTTCGTGAATCTCTTTAAATAAGCTGAACATTAATTTTAATCGTTGCTGTTTAAAGTTGTTCGAAAGTTTTGTTAAGCTAAAACACTACCTCTGTGAAAGTTTATTAGAATACTAGTAGTAATCAGTTTCAATGAAAGAAAAATTTTTTTCTAATATGGTAAGTTACCAATTTCATTTACATTACAGTTTTAAGCAAATTATTTTATTACTTTTTAATTGTAACCAGAAACGAGTGTAAATTTTTCATAAATATTTAGACATAATCATAGTTACTCACATAACTTAAAAGTATCCAAAGTTTTTGATTCTTTTGATAGTATAGTAGCAAATGCTTAAAATATTGAACTTTATAAATTTCTATTCAATTTGCATGAAAATCTTTTAGTGACGTAATAAATTCTTTGAAACATTTATTGCTACAAAACATAACTATGTTACAAACCGTTTCATATGTTAATAATCGATTCATAGTCCTTTCCTCTTTTCAATTTGGACTGGTTATGACCAGTATACAACTGCTATTAAGCTTATAATAGGTTAAGTATTAGATCTGACCTATGTTGCCAGATACGAATATTGACTTGAAAAATTTGGCGATCTTAATCATTTTACAATCAACTAGTTACGTAAATCAAAATGTAGGTTAATTTAAAGCTGGCTGGTTTCATATTTTGAAACATAATCTTTTGATCAAATTTAGATGATAATTATATCGTGTTGGAGTAAAGTTTATAATTCACATTATTATTTTAATTAAATTTTATTTTAAAAATATTTATGACTTCTATCGTTTAACACTGTTTGTAGACTGAAAAGTTTCAATAAAACCAAACTTGGGTCTCAAACTACCGAAAGCTTTTGGTCTGATGATCGAATTCAATTGGCATGATCAAGCCTTTTGTTAAACTTGAGCTTGTCTCACGGCATAAAAAATATCAAGATAAAGTTCTGTAGACTTTCGCCGATGTTTTATTTCAATAATAAAAAATTAAAAGTTTTGTGTTTGATCAAAGCTTTATACACTTTACTTGAAAAGATTATAGTGACGTAATAAGTTTTTGAGTAAAATTGTTGATAAAAATTACAAATAAACAGCCAACAACATCTGAAAAATTGTTATGGATAATCATGTTGTGTTCGTATCATTTTAGACTGGTCTAAACCGGTATATTATTGTCAAACAACTAAAAATAGTGACTTAATATTTATTACTAAACAAATCGAAACTTATTAATACATAATTAGCTGTTCCTAAAATAGTTATGTCTAGTATTCATTTTGAAACCAAGATCTCATCAAGACACAAATCTGGTGATTTTACGTTTTATTATATTTTGTTTAATATTTAGCATAATTTTTAATTAGACTAAAACTTTAATCATCAAAAAGCTATAACACACTCATATTTGTATCTGAATGAATCCTAGTTTGTGAATCACAACTAATAGTTGATAACCAGTAGTTACATTTTCAGGTGATAAAACGTCAAACTAAAACCAAAGCTTATGGTAGCTGATAGGCTTTCACCGATGTTTCATTTCAATTATAAAGGTTTTTAGTCTGGGTTTCGACCAAGTTTTTGCGTAATTTACATGAAAAATATTTACTGACGTAATAAAGAGTTTGAGTTAATTTCTGCTATAAAAACTAAATAAAATCATACATTTAATTAGTAGAGTATGCATTGGTCTGCATGATTTTCGACTAGCTTAAACCAGTAAATTTTCGTCAAAAAATTAAAATTTAGTTGATATAAAACAAATACGGTTCCTAACTTTGTAGATATTAATTATTATACATTACTAAATTTTTCAAAGATTTATTAAAAGCTAGGTGATAAAACAATCTGATCAATATCAAATTAAATGTTTTAGTTCAGTTTAAAAATTATTAATTTAAAATATTCAGATAACATTTACTTTGTTAATTTTTAAGAAACATTTTTATTTCAAAAGGTAAGTTACAGTGGGAACTGATTACTTGATTTGATAACTTTGTAAATTAATGCTTCAAAAAATTAATCAGTTAGTATTTTTTTTTTAAGTTTGCAAAACGAAAAAGCGTACAAGTTTTAGAAAACCATTATTTTTAATACTTTTGATAAAATATTTCACAAAATTAATTTTCATTGAGACTTTTCCAAAGCTTACATTAAAATCGTAAAGTGACGTAATAGCCATTTTTGGCCTCTTTTTTGCTATATAGTACAAATAATTTGCTAAAAACTTTAAAATTACTTATCATCTAGTGTAAATACTCAAGTACTGACAAATTTTAACTGGTGTAAACCGGTACAGTGTTAATTGTCACAAATAAAGTGGTTTAATGGATTCGACCTCAATTGCTAAGCTACAGACCTTGATTTGCAAACAAATACGATTCCTAAAAATAGTAAAACATATTATAATACAATATGTATAATAAGCTGTGTTATACTCATATTTATATCTTTGTCTGGTTGAATCCTAGTTCGTGAATCACAACTTATAGCTGATAAATACTAAGTACATTTTGAAATGATAAAACGGCTAACTAAATAAAAAGTTATACTTAACGCATACACTATAAATAAAACCAAGCTAAAGAATTTATGAACTCACTTAATACTTAACTTATAGACTAAATTTAAAGCAAAACAGACCTAGCGTTGGTTGTTATTTTAAAACTTTCTTTTTCTCAATAGTTAGAAACATTAAAGCTATCTGAATAAAAAAATAAAAGATTAGATAACATTTAATTTAATAGTTGTTATCAAACTTTATATCTTAACAGCTATGTTATAGTAGAAGTTTATTAATTGATTTGTTTTTCTTTAAACTTTAGTACCACATCTTAACTTGCTCTAATCACAAACAGCAACTTCATAAAATTTAATATAAACTTATATATTATTATTGTTAAGTATTTGCACAATTCAAATTGTTATAAATTATCATTTACCTTATATACAGGCATAAAGTTAAAACAAAATAGATTTCGGATTTTATTAAGATCACTTGCCTTATTAGGTTCTAAAAGCTTTCGCTATATTTGTATGTAAGTTTTGAAAAATTTGTAAACTATTGCGTTTATTTTGCCCGCTTTGGAGTAAACAATTTAGTTTACAATGTAAAGCAAAAGCTTACAAAGTCTATTAAAATTTGATCGTTTATTGAAAGTAAAACACGTTACAATTTTTTTTTTTCAATTGAAAATTTGATCTATCTAAATTTGTTTGTAATAACTGCATAAATCTATACTTACAGGTAAATTATTTCAGCGTAGTTTAAAAAGGTTTTTTACTTTACAAGTATAGCACGCATGTTTAACCTTTAATTACCCTTTGATATGTTGACGCTTTGAAAAGCTCCTATTTACTGTGTTTAAAATAAAAAAGTAGAACATAAAAACCATTTCACTAACAACAATAGATTTTAAAACAAAATACTTAAGAATTGTAGATCAGAAGTGTTTTTTTTTTTTTGCAGGCGAATATTATCTTTAACTAGATGTTTCAAAAAAATTATTATAAATGAACATTTTATAAAATTTACATGTACAGCGTACAGTGACGTAAAATATTATTTGAGGAATTTTTTGCTCAAAACTTCAAATAGATTTCAAACAATTTCTATACCGTCGAGTCAAGGTGAATGTTCAAATTGGTATTTTTAACTGGCAAAAACCAGCAATTAATCAAGACTGCGGTCTTTTCAGCCTCAAAAAACCCAGCCTCAAAAATGAAAAAATACCCTAAAAAACATGGTTTTTGAAATTTTTGAGTCTAAACTCAAAAATCAATCACGTTCACAGTTTTCAACCAATTTAAACAAAAAAGGTCTTAAACAATTGTTTATGCTTTGTAGTTATCAGAACATTTGTTTTTATCAATTATAAAAGCCGAAAAATATTATTTTTTTCAATCACAAAATCAAGCATTTTTTACTAGTTTTTCCTTATAAAAGCGGACATGTTTTTTTCAAAAATCAATCACGTTCACAATTCTCAACCAATTTAAACAAAAAAGGTCTTAAACGATAGTTTATGCTTTGTAGTTATCAGAACATTTACTTTTATAAATTATAAAAGCCGAAAAATATTATTTTTTTCCATCACAAAATCAAGCATTTTTTACTAGTTTTTCCTTATAAAAGCGGACATGTTTTTTTCAAAAATCAATCACGTTCACAATTCTCAACCAATTTAAACAAAAAAGGTCTTAAACGATAGTTTATGCTTTGTAGTTATCAGAACATTTACTTTTATTAATTATGAATGCCGAAAAATATTATTTTTTTCCATCACAAAATCAAGCATTTTTTTACTAGTTTTTCCTTATAAAAGCGGACATGTTTTTTTCAAAAATCAATCACGTTCACAATTCTCAACCAATTTAAACAAAAAAGGTCTTAAACGATAGTTTATGCTTTGTAGTTATCAGAACATTTACTTTTATTAATTATGAAAGCCGAAAAATATTATTTTTTTCCATCACAAAATCAAGCATTTTTTACTATCTTTTCCTTATAAAAGCGGACATGTTTTTTTCAAAAATCAATCACGTTCACAATTCTCAACCAATTTAAACAAAAAAGGTCTTAAACGATAGTTTATGCTTTGTAGTTATCAGAACATTTACTTTTATAAATTATAAAAGCCGAAAAATATTATTTTTTTCCATCACAAAATCAAGCATTTTTTACTAGTTTTTCCTTATAAAAGCGGACATGTTTTTTTCAAAAATCAATCACGTTCACAATTCTCAACCAATTTAAACAAAAAAGGTCTTAAACGATAGTTTATGCTTTGTAGTTATCAGAACATTTACTTTTATAAATTATAAAAGCCGAAAAATATTATTTTTTCCATCACAAAATCAAGCATTTTTTACTAGCATTTTCTTATAAAAGCGGACATGTTTTTTTCAAAAATCAATCACGTTCACAATTCTCAACCAATTTAAACAAAAAAGGTCTTAAACGATAGTTTATGCTTTGTAGTCATCAGAACATTTACTTTTATTAATTATGAATGCCGAAAAATATTATTTTTTTCCATCACAAAATCAAGCATTTTTTACTAGTTTTTCCTTATAAAAGCGGACATGTTTTTTGCAAAAATCAATCACGTTCACAGTTCTCAACCAATTTAAACAAAAAAGGTCTTAAACAATTGTTTATGCTTTGTAAACTTTTATTTAAAGGTTTACTTTAAATTTTGATTTAATTGTAGAAGAAATGGACGAGTTATTGGACGAGATATTGAAATGTTATATAAATTGAAAATATTTCAATTAGCCGGTAAAGGTTTTATTTACCTATTTAAGTAATCATCAATTTTTTCTTTGTTAACACCTCGACAAATCACATGGATTAGAACCCACGAATAGTCAGTTTCACTTTTCATACATTCAAATTTGTGAATCTGTTAAATAATATAAAAGAGTTTAATAATTATTAGTTAAAGTTAGTTTAATATTGGTTATTATAGAATTTATTAAAATACTAATACTAAAATTTAACCTCTGTAATTGCAGGAAAAAGTCGTTCAGCCACGGTTCGACTTGCTCTATGGTATGCCCTGCTGAAAGAAACTCAGCCACAGGTATGGGTGGCTTGTTTTGTCCATTACCTAAACGGTTAGAGTATAATTTTGCTTCCATGTATTTATTTTCAGTGAAATTCAATTAAGAAGAAAGTTGTGCTATAGACTTAAAACTTACCAGCTAATGAGAGAGCATAATAAAACGGACGTTTGTCCATTCCATCCATTTTTTTGACCACTGATCCTGTGGCATCCAAATACAAACACTTTTTAGTTTACTTTAAAGTGGTTTTTTAAAATTTGTAAACCTTCATGAGTGTACATGCTACAACTGAAAATGTCGTAGTTAAAATGTTACGTCACTAACTCTTCCAGATGTTCGTTTTAGTCGACATAAAATCGTTTAAAAATATGTATGAAAAATTTGCATAAAACTAGCATAACTTTTTTATTTATTTCATGTTACGTCACTAACTCTTCCAGATGTTCGTTTTAGTCGACATAAAACTTTTTAACTTTAAACAAATCTAAATTTGTTAACCTAAATTCCTGCTCTAAAAACTACCGTTTTAACTAAGCATTAAGGATAATTGCTCTACTTGAAAGAAAAAATAATATTTTAACTTTAAAAATATGTATAAAAAATTTGCATAAAATTAGCATAACTTTTTTTTTTGAGTTGATAATCAAATTTAATATCTTTGGAACGTTGCTTTAAAATTACTTTAATGACGTTAAATCGCTTTGCAGGACCAGAATTAAGCTTTTTGTATTAGAAATTTGCATATGTTTAGAATGCAGCCCACACAGATTGAAGTTGCAGCCCACATAAATATCTTATATTTTAAGATTTAATGTAATGTTTGCAAATTAAACAAATTTATAAAATAAACTCAATAAACAAGCAAAATAAAAATATAAAATAATACAAAAACGAATAAAAAAATTGTGAAATTAAAATAATTTGTTAAAGAATACAACTACACAATTTTATAAAGTTTAAGCAAAAACTTTAGTTGCATATTATTAAAGTATCAACCGTATTACTAAAAATTTTAAGTTTTTTAAGATGCTTATACAAGATTTAGCTGAGTTTAAGCATGAACTTTTTAATTAAAATGAATAGATCTATAAACTAACTGAAAAATCAGAAAATACTGCTTAGATTAATGTAGTTTTTAGAAAATATCTTAAAACTTCTTAAATAGTACAATTAAAACATTTAATTAGATATTTTCTAGTACTTCAGTAGAAACTAAAAAATTGATTCCACCAAATTTTTACTTCGATTTAAAATCCGTCCCTTTCACTACAATTGTATCTATAATATTTATATGATATAAATAGGTCTATAACCTAAACTCGTAAGAGAAAGGTTATACACTTTTATATCAATTATTTATTTTAAAACTAAAAATTTCAAAACTTTTATTAAAAACTATTTGGTCGATGGAGTATCGATGTACGATAAATAATGGTCAAATGACCAATTTTATTGACACCTATTGGAGACAAGACCTAATAGTACACAAATAAAAAGTTTCAACTTTCTAAGTAAAGGTTTAGTATGTTAAAATATTTGAAGACCAGTGTTTAGTATGTTAAAAGGTGTTATGTTTTGGATAGACGTTAAGTTTCATAGTAAATTTCGGGTACTTAGCCATTTGTACGAAAATGGTCTTCTAAACGATTTAAAATCCGTCCCTTTCACTACAATTGTATCTATAATACATTATATATTCTTTTTTACAGTTTGTAAACAAGATCAAAAATGTCTGGATGTATCTCAATCCTTTTTACAAAGAAAACTATAATGAACAACTTGAAGAACGTGTTGAAGAGCTAACATGTTCTGTTGAATTAAAATTCCAACCAATTAGTCATAATTTCCTCAAACAAAGCCAAAGAAATAATGAGTATTTAGTTTTGTTCGATGTAAGTTGCGATTTAATTTAATAACTAAAAAAATTAAACAGTATTTGAAAAAAAAATTAGTTTGCAGAAAAACTTATTCAAAATTTGAATAATGAGATTAGTAGTTTGAAGTTAGAAGGGGATGAACAGCTACTAAGTAAAAGAAAACTTATTGCAGATGAAATATTGTTAATTGGAGGTTAGTATACATACTAAAGGTAAATTAGTCTTTTCTAAAATAAAAGTTTTATAGCGTATATAATCTTTGTTATTCAGGTCCGCCAAATGTCGGTCCAGACCTAGACTATTGCTTTGGTTGCGGTAATGAAGACTTGGAAACAAAAAAAAACAAAAAGTTTTTGTGGGTAAGTTCAACTTAAGGTTACAAATAACAATCATTAAAGATTTAAATAAAGTTTTTATTTATAAAATACGTAAACAATTTTTTTAAAGATTCAGTGCGGAATTGAGAAGTGCCGACGGTGGTTCCACTTGAAATGTGCCGGACTAAGAACCAAACCAGCAAAAGGGTTAATTATAGCTGCTTAATGTGTCAAAATTTATGATTGTTTCAGTTTATGAATTTTGTTGTTTCGTTGCTACTATTTAAAGTTAAAATTAACGACAAGTTACTTTTAAATTTTATTTTTATATACTGCTTTTACATTATTAATCGTTTGCTAAAGATCCTTTGCTTTAAATTTACTTAAGTGTTTATTTATTTGCAAAAATAAAATGCTAAATAAAAGTTTTAACCACTATTTGTATTTGTATTTTTAACTTATAACAAAATACTTAACACTTACTAAAATACTTGCTGTAAATTGACAATATTCGCTTTAAAAGTATTCCTGCATTACCAAAAAAATGCAAACAGTATATTTTAAGGCCATAAACTTATATCAAAAAGGTGTTTTTAGGGTAAAATTATGTATATTATGAAAAAACTTCTTAAAACATTTATTCTATTTTTAAAATATTTTTTATTTAAGTTGAATGTTTCTTAAAATTAGACTTAAGAACTCAGTTATAACTTATTAAAGTATTTCTATTTGTTTTAAAGCTTTGAATTAAGATTTAAACAACAATTTAGTAAAACTTTCCTTGCTTTTATTAACATTAAAAACATATATTTGCAATTAGTGTTTGTATAGTTCAGCAATAGGAGTAAATATAATAAACCTGCTATCAGCCGAATTCAGCAATGCGTATTGTGCGTAGAGTGGTAAAACAATAATAAAAGCTATAAAACAAAAAACTGCAGTAAAACCAGTTATATATAGTATATTTTTTTTCTCTATCTTTAAGTCTTTTGTGTATAGTAGACTTCAATTTAACGCAGTCGTCTGCAAGCAACTGCCCTAATTAGTTTTTAAGTTATTTGTTGTTGTTGATCGTGCAGTGAAGTTCATTGTTTTTTTCGATGGCATAAAACATCTCAACTTGTTGACGATGGCCGAAATACAGTGACCTCTCGCTTATTTACGCACATTGTGTCCACAGAAAAATTGCGTAAATATATGAGAGATCGTAAAGAAACGAGAGGTACCAATTATACTCACTAAAATGGCTGTTTTCAATAATGCTTCTAGTTAAAAGCAAACTGGGCACTTTCCCATTTTTAACAATTTGTTTACTTTATTTATAAATGTAAAAACAACAGATAAAACTATACATATATAAAAAAAAGGATTTGAATTTCTATAAAATAATAATACTAACAGAAACAATTTTACTATTTTAATAATAAGTAGAAATTATCTTTATCTTTATTTATATGTGACATTTATACTTTATTCTACTTAGCAAATTCAATTTATAATTAATCATTTCCTTACAATTATAAAATGGTATTTATTAAAATATGATGCAAAATTGCTGTATTATTTCTTTGTGTTTTAAACTCTCATTATTTCATTATACTTTCTATTTGTATCTATCTTTACAAAATTTCTGATATACTGAGGTATAAATAAATGTTTATTAGTTGTTGGTGTGTTAGCATTCTTAAACATATTTTAATTTAAAAATATACATTAAACCTAATTTGTACAATATTAATAAAAAATTAAAAATTTTATTTTCTGAATTTTGTAGAATTCTGAAATGCGTAACTAAACGAGAGTGCGTATCGTCACGAGTGCGTAAAGATCCGAGAGGACTTTACCCACAAACGGTCGCTCCAGTTCTTCGTACTAAAGCCCGCTTGGTAAGATCACAACAGCGGTTTGTGAGTTAAATATATTTTTATAATAAAAATGTGAACAATGAGCCTTGATAATTGTCAGCACTTAAAATCATGTAAAAAAGTTGGTTGTCAAGGATTTGAGTATGTGAATAAAATCATTCAAAAAAGTTGCAAAATTTTTCATTTTTGAGGCTGGAAGTTTTAAGGCTGAAAAGACTTTGGTCAATTAATCAAGTAATAAAAGATCTATTCGACTTAATTTTCCAAAATTGGTATGTTAAAAAAACGTGGTTCTTAATTTTTCTACTAACAATTAGTTATATAATTCAAAATATTAATTGATTTAAAGCTAGGTGATTATAAGTTTCAAAACATAACCTTTCAATCAATATTAGGCAAAAACTTTTATAACTAAATTTAAAAGCTCCTTTTAAAATTCAATCAACACTTTTATTTATTTGTATCCGGCCGGATCAAGGTTTATATTCTACATTACTTTATAATTGAAACGTTAATTAAATATTTATGGTGCCATCCTTAAATATTGTTTGTAGACTTACGAGCTTTAAAGTACTGAAGGATTGTGATCTGATAATCGAATTGCTACGATCAAACCATTAAGCTAATTTAAGGCAAACTTATTTTCAGCCCTTGGTTCTGTAACTGTTGACTTTCACCAATGTTTTCTTTCAATAATTAAAGTTTAGAAACATAATTTTTGTAAAAATTTTACTCAATTTACATGAAAATTGTTTAGTGATGTAATGAGTGTTTTGAGGTATTTTTGTTTAAAAAAATAAATAAATTGCAAACATCTTCTGCATATTTGGTTTGAAAAGTTCTTGGTTTCTTTCAAATATTTTGATGGTGCAAACCAGTATATTTTTGTAAAACAACTAATTAAAACGTTTAAAAACTATCATTACGCCTGACTAACACTTTTAGAAACAAATAATTTGTATTAATAAACATCTAAAATTACTGGTTCAAAGCAAGGAAATTTTAAAACTGACTATACTTTGATTAAGCAAAATCTTGTAGTTCAACTTAAGCTTTAATCATTATACAGCCAAAATATACTCACATATGTATCCTAGTTAGTGAATCACAACTAATAACTACTAAACACATTTTGGAATGATAAAAGGACTAATATAGTAAAAAGTTACTTTTAAAAGAATAATTAGAATTAATCAAATTACTTAACTTGTCCGTTGAATTTAAAACAAAACAAACTTAGTGTTATACTAAAGCTTTGTTTCGATCAATACTTAAAGTGTTAAAAACTTAACTTAAAGTAAAAGAATTAGATAACACTAGTTTTAATAGTTGTCATTAAGACTTTTTATATTAACAGCTATGTTACAGTAGAAATTGATTATTTTATTTGTTTACAATTTAATTTCATACTAAAGCTTTGTTTCGATCAATAGTTATAATATTTGGAATAAAACAATTGACAATAAAGTATTAAGTAACGTTTACTTTGATAACTGACAGTAATGTTTTTTATTTTTACGCTAATGTCGAATCAAAAATTGTTCATTTGATTTGTTTTCTACTAAACTTTACTACTGAACATTTGATTTAAAACTAAATTACAAAACACAAACAATTACCTCATAGAACTTAGTATACATTAGTATTTGTTTCCCTTTCATACAGGTTGTTTTAAATATTAATGTGAATTTATTTTAAGATTTATATCAGAGGTCACTTGCCGTTTAATGTTGATAAACTTAATAAAACGTTTAATAAGAACTCTTGCTACTTAATTTTGTTGTTGGGTAAGATATCATTTAAAAAAAACATAATTTCGAAATCTAAAACTAGTTGATTAAGCAGCTGCACATTATTTAAAGCAAAACAAGCAAAAATATACAAATTCTATAAAAAAGTATTCAAGTTTTAAAACAACTTTTCTTTACAAATAGTAAATGAGTAAAAATTTGTGACAAAAAGGATTTTTACGAGCAAGTTTAATACTTTTAATTAACTTTTTTTTAATTCTAAAATCTATATTCATTTTGCCCATTTTGAACTAAATAGTTTGGTAAAGAATATGGGGCAGTTGGTTTTTACTATCTATATTAAACCTTTGATGACTTTTTTAAATTGACTTTTTTTTTTTTTCAAAAAGCTCTTTTGTTGATGTATTTTAGTAAAAAAGTTATTACTTTTAAAAGCATTGCACTCACAAAAATGAATCTTACAACAGTTTTTTCACACAACTTTAGTGTAAAGCTTTTAGTGACGCATCAAATTTTTTAAAATTATTTTTTGTTCTAAATCAAAATATATTAGAATTAAATTTTTTTCATTTTAACTAATTTTATGCCTTAAAGTAGGGGTGGGCAACGTAAATATTTGACGGGCCGGATCCAGAAAAATATAGTACTCAGCGGGCCGGATCATTTCAAGTTAGTGATCTTTTGGAATCAGCTGAATCCTCTTTTGAGATCTAGATCCCACTTTAAACATATTATCCGGATCCGGCTAAATACTAGTTTTAGACAAAGATCTAGATCCGAATGGAAGCTAATTTCAAGAAGATTTGGATCCGGTTAGATGCTTATTGATCGGGTATTTCAGAATTTTGAATCAATATATTAATTACCAAGGTTCTCAAGTTTGAAATTTTATGTTAAATTTAGTTAAGTATTCATAATTCTATATATATTATAACTCTGGACCGAATTAATACTAGTTAGTCCTAAAAAATTATAATTTGGTTACTAAAAGTTACTCGAGCCTAACATTTTAAGCTAAAACATAAAAAAATGCTTACTGTTCGAAATTAATTAATTTTGGAAATCCTTATCTGGAGTTTATATTGATGTAATTTGTTCAAAAATTAACAAACAATACAATATTAAACTACTATTATTTAATTTTATTAAGCTAAAGAAGATTCATTACATTTTTTGCATGTATAAAAGAAACAAAACAAAAAATAATTCTGATATAATAAACAGTTTTACCATAAAAAGCAAAAAAAAATAAATAAAAGATCTCGATGAAACACTTAAGGTTGATCATGTATTAGAGTTGTTTAAATCTAGTTGCATGACAGTTTTGGAAAATCTGCAAGTGCACTAAAACACGGATTAGGTTTGAAGTTAGCTTATCTTTGTTAATGTTTATGGTCGGAAATGTTTGTTTTCAAATGTATGAAGTATCGAACAACACAACTAGTTCCATGGTCATCTTTAGAAGTTGACAAACTTTGGGTCGATCAATTATACATAAAATCTATCTAAAAGTTTTATAAAAGCAACAAAAATTATATGTTTGATTTCAAATTTTCTTATTAAATTATTTAAAAAACAGTTAAGCCTAGATAAAAAATTACTTTGGCTTAACTTTTAACATTTTTACTTTCAAAGTATCAAATAGTTATAATTAACTTACGAAACTTAACCAAGTTCTGTACTTTAAAAATATTATTATCAAACAGTGCACCTAAAATACTTTAATAAGTGTACTAACATAAAATAACGAAATATTTAAACAAAAAAGAAATTAATATATATTTTTAGCATAACAAACCTTTTAGTTTAATAGACTTTAAGATTAAGATCGATTTCACTAGTGAAAATATTACTAAACGAAAAACTAAAACATAAAACTGTCACATTATACTTTAAATGTCAAGTTTAAAGAATTTAGCAAGAATAATTACGCTAAAAAGAAGTCAATGAGGCATTTTTGGATCATAAAAGTTTTTAGCAAGTTGTTTAAAATCTGGAAGTTTATTTGAAGTAGATATTCTCAGTAATGACTGCAAATTGGTATCAGTAAGATTTGAACGCAGCTTACTTTTGTTTATATACATGGTTAAGAATGTTTGTTTGCAAAAATATGTAGACCAAAACAGAACAAATAACTTTATTGTCATCTTAATTTAAATTAACAAATTTTGACTTGTTAAGTAAGTCATAAAATCTGTCAATTTTTCAGTTTTGAACTTTTCTTTTTGTGTACTGCCACATTAAAGTTCAACAGTTCTAACAATATTACTAAGTACATTTTCGGTGTCAAACGTCGACGGTGATGAAACAATGTCAAATTCTTCACTTAATTGTTAAAAGTCTGCAAAACGACGACCAAACTTATTATCAAGTGAAACTATTGTCATCAATTGGTCATCACTAAAATTAACCATATATTTAATCAAAAAGTCCTTAATGAAAAAACAATAGCAGAAAAAGTGCAAATTGTAGTCTAAACTTAAAACATTTGAAAAAAAATTAAATTTGAGCAGTTTGACTTAGAAAACTTGTCGATGTTTAATAAGATTTTTTTTAATTTTCAACAACTCAATACTTATCTGGAAAAGACAAAAACTTTTTACACGTCTATGTTTTATGAAAACATTATGGTAAGATCATCAAAGTTACTTCAGCAAACAATTGCTTTTGGATAATTTGAGAAAGGATTACTTCAACTGACTTAAAACATAACAAGATACTATAACAAAATAGTGTTTTATCACCACAAAATAATAAGCCATTTTAACAAACGTTTTCAGGGTCAAAGTCTTACAGTTTTGTTTAATGAAATAGTTCAAAAAAGGTTTTGTACAAGTTTTGTGATAATTAAATTGGCTTGCCGGATTTTATATAAATTTTGAAAAAGCTTAGCGGGCCAGATCATTCACTTGCGGGCCGGATTATTGTTGTCCGCGGGCCGGATTCCATTTAAAATTAAAAAAGGTTTGGGGGCCGGTCATTTTCACTCTGCGGGCCGGATCTGGCCCGCGGGCCGTACGTTGCCCACCCCTACCTTAAAGTATATTTAAACTGGTATAAAACCGGTACATTTTAATTAATCAAATATTATGTACGATGTTTAATACAAAAGTAGTAGGAATCTTTAAAATTTTTAAAATCTGCCTATTTTGAATTAAATAACTTGGTAAAGAATATAGGGCAGTTGCTTCTTTACAAAATTATTAAGGCAGTAACTTGAAAGAAATTAGTTTTCATACTCTGGTAAATCAACTATTTAACCCAGTGAAAATCAGAACACTTTACCAACTGTGTAACAACCAATTGACTCTGTATAACTAAATATAGTTTCATTCAAGGCTAGGTTATTTTACATTTCGAAACGTTGGCTTTGGGTGAACTTCAAGAAAACTTTAAGATCCAGTTGAACTTAAACCTACAATTACTTTATATATATATATCTTCGGCCGGATCCCAGTCTATAACTTCTTATAACTTTAACTAATTTTGAAAACTACTCGATTCATCTATCATTAAAAAGTTTTTACATCTCAATATTCTACAATTAAATGTCAAGTTAAACCTATGATTCAAAAAACAAAAGCTCATCAAAAAATTAACTTCATGTTTTGTAATGCTTGACAAGATATAACTTTTTGCTGTGCGTTAAAAATTTACAATTATTAATTATAAGTAGTATTTTTGCAGCCTATCTGAAAAGTTGAAGCATGACAAACATTTTGTTCACAACTTTATTGTATTTCTTATTTCTTATTGTATTTCTTTATTGTATTTCTTATTGACACAAACTACATGTTAAGTAAGTAAATTTTTGACTAAAATAAACTTAATGTACTTCTGTTAAAAACCATGGATTTTGTTTCGTAGGTAAAGCATTAATTGCAATTAAATATTTTACTATTGTTATAGAAACTTAATAACATTTGAAATTTAAAGAATTTATACTTTATTTTCAAGTACTAGTCATAAAACATTTTAACTGCAACAGACTGTGCAACCCTTTTTTTTAATTTTTTTGCAATTGAAATCATTTACAAAATAAGCAGTAAATATTCCAAAAGAAAACATTTTGAGTAATATTCACATGATAATCTTTAGTGACGTAAAAATAGTTTAAAGAATTTCTTGCTACAAAAAATATTTAAAAACATACACGTAAAAAATTACCTAGTAAGAAACGTACAAAAAGTAAAAATACACTTAATAAATAAATAATGAATGTAATAAGTTTTAAAATTTCATGTTCACAACATTAGTTACTAAAATTTACGCCCTCTAAACAAGTTTGCAAATTAGTACCTTTATGACGCAATATTGTACATACAACAACAACTGACTGTTTGATACTATATAATTATTAATCAGTTTTATACCTAGACAGTAAGTCTTTGTAGGCTCTCTGCCTTCGTGTGAAGGACTACACTGACTGAATGTCAATTGGTTTGCATAATACTCCTCATACAACTCAAATTTCAACATCGAAGTTAATTTTAAATATGATTTCACACTAAATTGAACAAACTTGAGATATTTATAATAATGTTATCTAGTGGACATGATTGTTTTGGAGAGTTGGTCCACACCCACCGACCCTATATACCTCAATCTGACTTGTGTTTTTCTTGCAAGCTAGTTATTGTAGTAAACTTTTCACAACGTCATAGAGTGATCATCATTTGTTTCAACAAAATTAAGCATAAAATTTGTTTTGTTACTTAAGTGTCAAATACGAAGAAACAGTGAAATTACTAAAATGCTGTAACTTTTTAGTTATCATCACAGCAGCTCAATAAGCTTAAATTCACGTTTATATTTATACTATATTGACCAGACCTTGTTCGTTTTTGTTATACTGTTACGTCACAAAAGTTAGATTTATAATATAACTATAAAAGTATTTATACAGAGAATCCAGAGTAATATTTTTCTTGTACTTTGTAAATAGTATTTTTTTTATAAGTTCAAAGAGAGTATTTATAATTTAAAGTTTGCAAACATAGCTATGTATTTAAAGTTAAATTCGTTTAGGGTCTTAAAATGAATGTTTTGTAAATTTCTTTCAAAAACAAAGAACTAACACTTTCTTATAAAAACTTACATTAAGGAAAACAAAAAACAACATTAGATATTTTTATTTAGCCATTGTATTTTCTATCAAGATGATATTTTAAACTGTAGTATTTAATTTACTTCTTTTTTATCAAGAATTTTTTAAACAATTTGCAATGATATATCTTTCGATTGTAAAAATTTTAAAAGAATGATTAGATTTAAGAAAATAATAGAGATCATTAATTAATCTGATAAGTATTTTTATAGAACATTTCGTTTTTTAACAGTTTTGAAACATTTTATGTTCGGTAGAACTTTTTTTTTAATCTTCAATCTTTCTTAGTTATACTTATTTACAAGTTACTTGTACAATTTAAAAACTTTTTTTATAATGAATTGGTATGTATTGTTGTACAACATTTTTTCCAGGTAAAATAGTTTATTTTAGCAGTTCAATTTTTTATATCTATTAGACAAAAGCAAAGTATCTTAGAAAGTAATATTTATATTTTTTACACATGCTATTAGAATCTTTGAAGTTTATTTATTCTTTAATTTTCCGAAAAATCTAGAAAACGAAGAAATAAACATTTAAACTAAGGTTTCTAAACTTTTTTTTCAAATGGCCCCCTTTAAAGAAATTAAAAAGGCTATGGCCCCCATCAACAAGATTACTCAAAAAACTAATATTAAAAGCACCTAAGACCTTTTGTTGCTCTTCATCAACAACTCTAGAATATCTAGTGTAATTTTCAAATTATGGCTCCTTAACTGCACGTGACCCCTCCATGTCCCCTTGGCTTATTTCGGGAACCCCTGATTAAAACTCAAAATCTCAACAAACAAACTGTTTTATTAAATTTCTATTGGTAATTACTTTCCACCAAAGATTTACATTAAGTTATTACTGATAAAAAAAAATTATAACAAAAATATTTGTTTACTGTTTTATTTAACAATTACTTTTACATTTTTTGTTTCTGTAATTTTGTAATTAAGTATTCTACCAAAGCTGGCTTAAGCTTCAATTTGATATTTACTTTTAATTTAAAATAGCTTAGATTATAATTCTATAAATAACAAACTTACTCCATTTGATCATAAATTAATCTAAGTCTAAAATACTTGCTATTTAGTTTCATTGTTTGACTTAAAACAGATTTGAAAATAAGTCCAAAAACTTTCAAGGAATTTTTAAAAACAGCAAATAATTAGACTTACTTTTAAAATCATCTTCATCTTATATCAAATAGGTGAAACGATTTTTTAAATAACCTACATTTATGTTATGCTAATGGGTAACTTACAGCCCGCCAAATGAAAACTTCTGGAGTGCGACATAATTTTTATTCTGAAAAAGAACTTGCACAAAAAAATTTTGTACTTTTTTTAGTAATTACAAATGTTATTTTTTTTTACACTGCAGAACTTATTAAATCTTTTTTACTGCAGTTTTGCATAAAAACTTTGAATTAAATCTTTATAAATTGTGCAACTGCAAAGACTTTTTAGTAAGTTCGGTCAAACAAAAGTTAGAAAAATATTTAAGTAAATTTCAGTAATCATTAAATCAAATTATGCAGAACAAATGTTAGTACAAATCAAAGTATAAAGTACATTTTTGTACATTCAGAATCAAATTTACTGTAGGTTACTATACTTTAAAGAAAAAAAAGTCGTTCAGTTTATAGTTTTGTTCATTAATATGTTATAAAATGTTGTTGCTATATTCTTAAGGAAAGTATATTTGTAAAAGAGTATATAGTCTAGTTTTTGTACACAAATTGTAGTGGTATGCTAAATTTGATTTAAAGGATCAGTTTTAGAAGAATTCAAATAAAGTTTTTTTTTTAATTGTTCGAATAACAAAACATAATAATAATTAACATGAAAAACAATAAACTTATTAGAAAGTAAAGATTTAATACAAAATCAAAAAAATAACAATTTTTGTAACAAACTAAACTGAAACTTGTAGAACGTAAGTTAAATATACTAATTCCTTTAAGTAAAATGTTTTTATGGATGGTTTGTACACTGCATGTATAAAAAAAAGTGAATCATTTAAAATTGTTTTTAATTTATAACAAAACTGAAAATAAAAGTAATATAAAAGTTACTTCAAAGCGTCACTAATTGGTTTATTGCTAAAATATATTTTAAAACGTTCAACACTAATTTTTAAATGAATACTATAACAGTTCTATTTTGCTAGTATAAAATAGGTAGTAGTGTATTTTTATAATAAGAGCTTTGGTTAAGTTTTATTTAAATTAATAATAATTACAAAACTTTTTAAAGGCTAAAAACCTACTAATAGAGTTTTTCATACTACTTATTGTTTTACCCAGAAGTTCTGTTGAAAGGGCTTTACTCTTTAAATTCTTGATAATTACTATGGGTATAATACTGAAGCATTTAAATAAGGTTCATATTTTCACTAAAATACATGGTTGTTAATGTGAATTTTTATAAAAGATACTATAAGAAGCTAGCTTACAATTTAACTCAGAAATAAAATTATAACAAAATTAAAAGCTTAACTAGCATTATAAATATGTTTAGTATTGTATAAGTAAAATTGAAAAATAAATGGAGAAACTTTAACTTATATTCTATTTGAAAACGATTATTCAAATAAAAAACCTAATCTTTTAATCTATGCACAAAAGCAGTTCAAATAATTTATAAATGGTAACTCAATGGTTTTTAACATTGTGAAAATCATTTGTATCGTTTGCAAAATTTTTCACAATACAAATTAATTTAAATGTTAGTAGAATTATTTTGCTTCATGTAAGTTATTTTGAAAATCAAACAAATGAAACCTTAACACTTTATTGTAAACTATAATTTTGAGAATAGTTTATTATAATTTTTAAGACTCGGTTTAGTTAACAAGTTTTCAACAAATGAACTCATTAACGAACTTATTAACTAATTAAGATTTTTAAAATTATTTTTTTTATTTGTTCCTTTTATCGTATTTATGCATTTTTAAAAAGGAACCCTAAAATCTATATTGTTATAAAAAACAATTTTGTCATCTAGATAAAATATGACAAAAATAAAAAGTTTTTTTTCTAGTTGTAGTACTGTTATTAAACTGTAAAAGTACTTAATTTAAAATTAAGTTTGTTATCAATTGTTTTCTGAAACTATTTTTTAACTGCATCACTAGTATTATCATAAACAAATTATTTCTCATTTCAACATTACGGTGTATTTACTTTAATTACTTAATCGAGTGAAAACCTTGATATATAACTTGTTTTTGTAAAAGTTGAAAATAATGCAAAAAGTAGGTTCTATAAAGGTTCGAGCAACACTTGGTATAAAAGCTCAATAAAGAAAAATTACCGGGTAAGTTGTTTTTAATATTATGTTTTTATTTCAAACTTTTACAAAAATAGTTCCAGTGATTATTATAACACATATTTCAATCAAATTTTTATTTTATCTTCATTAATATATTCAACTCATTTCTTTTATAAATAAATTGTTAAAATAATTTAATTGGTTAAACTTAAACTTTTCATTTACTTAAATAAATATTTTCAGAATTAGTTTAGATAGAGTAAATAGAGATTAAACTTTTTTCAATTAGGGACTAAGTTTTTTTTTCAAATATATCATTAATGTATATGTAAATTAATTACAGCAAAACTACAACAACGTTTTAAAAACATAATTTATTATAAAAGACAATTAAAGATATTTTATTTTGTACAAATACTGAAGAAAATAGTCAAAAAATAGAAAAATACAAAGAAATATATTTAATATAAACTTTCATATACAACTAAACGGTTTTAAATAGAAAATTCTCTGTTAGTGAGAGAATATTTTGTTATAAATAGGAATGAATTTTTAAAGGCAACCACTGGAAAATTTATTAAAACTTTAAAATAGAAATTTAACTGAAAATTAAATTAAATTAACTTAAAAATATAGTTCAACAAAAAATATTTTCGACTTTTTTAACTTTGCTAGAAGTTTTTTATTTTTATGAAAACAGAACTTTATCAAAGTTATTAAATAAATGGAATAATAAATTCCACCATAAATTCATTTTAATCATATTTATAAAACATCTTTTTTTCAAGTTTTTTTTAATTCATTTTAAACACATCTAATTTTTCTATTTTATTCAAATTTTACCTACGGAAAACGTCGCGTTGAAATCTTCACAGGAACTTTTGTATTTTCACAGGAAATAGTCTGGAAGTGGCTTTTTCACGGGAACACCGCGACTCTCCTGGGGCGCTGCTTCGAATATTATGAACTCGTGTTTCAGATTTTCGTCTAATTCGAATATTACTGCTACGTTGCCACATCTGAAAAAACATAATTGATAAGTACCAAATTTATAGAATTAGGTTGTAGTTCACATGATTAGAAGGTAAAAGACTGAAGATTTATTTGTAAAATAGGTTAAGTATGAAGGACCAAAGCAGGGTTTCCCAAACTTATTTTTCAAAAGGCCCCTTTTAAAGAAATTAAAAAAGCTATGGCCTCCTCCAACAACATTACTCAAAAAACTATCATTAAAAACACCTAAGAATTTTTTTTTGCTTTTCGTCATGCCCCCCCCCCCCCCTTGGCCCCTTTGCTATTCATGTCTCCCTAAACTTCTGTCATGGACCCCAAACGGGCCACTTGGTCCACTTTAGGAAACCAAAAAGTTTCTAAACTAATGGGGGATATTGCCCACTGTGGGACAACATTGTAACAAATGAGGTTTTTTGCTCAAAAAGATGTCAAACTGTGCCCTTTGGGATAAACGGGGCTAGAGAATAAACTATTTAACAAGTATTAACTTGACTAGCATAAAAAGTTGAGTTGAAGTTTTATCATTAATTTTTTAAAACTAAGAGTTTAAGGTTTTCAGTTTACTTGTCAGGCAAACAGAGTTGAAAGTTAAGGTTGAAAGGTTTATGTTTGAGTTTAGAAGTTGATATTTAAAAGCCAAAAATTTTATAAGTTTATAAATTACATATTTAAACGAGCTTTCAAACATAATGAGGACAAAAAATTACCTTTGAAATTGTGTTTTTTTCAATGTTAAAGAATCTTCTTATTTTTAATTACTTATACCTCGAAATGCATTGAAAAACTTAAAATATTTAAAAAAGATAAATAATAACAAATAATAAACTGTAACAATAGTTAGGAGCACTCCATACAATCAAAACAGTGTCGTTGAAATGCCACTTATATAATAATAAACCAGATAAATATTATTGATATAAATCAAAATATATCGTTATAATATAATAAATAATTAAAAACAATTAATTAAATAAATAACCTGTAACAGTAGTTAGGTGCGGACCACACGGTCAGGACAGTGTCGTTGAAATGCCACTTGTAACCCTCCATGACCAGCTGATGGGCCCTGCAAATTGACGATATGGAGTTGTTCTGATTAAATCTGTTTACGACGTCCGAGCCGAACAGGAAGCCCGCCCCTCGTGGCGAAACGCCCCATCCAACTGTGTCTAATTTCGCTATTTTGTTTAGAAAAAAAGTGGTAAATGTTATTTTATTTAAATATTTCTTCTATATACAAATTATTACTTAGCTAGACTGTTTCTCTATAGTCTTATTTTTTTTTGTTTACAAAGAGAAAAAACTGTTTTCAAAAAAAAAATTTAGTTGTTTATTACTTTCTGGATTTGACCACACTAAATCCCATATAATAATAAAAATAATACATTATTATTTCATTACCTTAACGGTCTGACAATTATAGATCGCAGATATATATTCAATTATATTTTTTTAAACCTTCAGGTTAAAACAACAAAAATCGCACATAATTCTAATTAGGATAAATATATTTAATTTAATTATTTATTTTATTTAAATATTAAACTTTTAAAATTAGACCATAATTAATCGCACATTTAACAATATTTATATAAATCAATTAAGTATTAATTGTAAATTCAGGATCAGACCATAATAAATATTTTACATTTTACATTAGTACATTTTCCTACAATCTTAATCAAATTTACTGTAGGTTACTTTATTTTGAATAAAATAAAAAGCAATTTGGTTTATAGGTTTTTGTATAAATGTGTTATTAAACATCGTTGCTATATTTTAACGAACATAAACATGTAAAAGAGTTAAAATAGTCTAATTTTTGTATACAAATTTTAGTGGTATGATAAATTTAGTTTAAATGTTCATTTTAAATACTATTAAAATAAAAGTTTTTTTGTATACTCCAACAACAAAGTATAATTTTATCATTAATATAAAATACAATAAACTGTTTAGAAATTAGATATTTAATACAAAATCAAAAGAAACATTTTTTTTGTAACAAACTAAATTGAAAACTTGTAGAACGTAAATTAAATATACTAACTCCTTAAAGTAAAATGTTTTTATGGATGGTTTGTACACTATATGTATAGAATAAAAATTGAAAACTAAATCGTTTAGAATTTTTTCTAATTTTATAACAAAACTAAATATAACGAGTAATATACAATGATTAAATAAAGCTAAAATATAATTTTTAAGTATATACTGTAATATTTTTTATGAACATTAAGAGTTTGAAATTCTAGTACACACCATTAACTAAAACTAACTGTTAATTAAATAATTGTTACTTTCTACAAAAAAGTATAATTAAACTTTATTATAAGGACAGTTTTGCTAGTTTGTAATATGTTTTGAAATATTGTATTTTTATAATAAGAGCTTCGGTTGAGTTTTATTAACGCTGATAATTATTACAGAAATTGAATTATACAGAAAATTATTTTTCATACTACTTATTGTTTTACCCAGAAGTTCTATTGAAAGGGCTTTACTCTTTAAATTCTTGATAATTACTATGGGTATAATACTAAAACATTTAAATAAAGTTCATATTTTAACTAAAATAAATGGTTGTTAGTGTAAATTGTTATAAAAGATAACAAGCTAGCTAATAATATAAATCAGAATGAAAATAAAATTAAAACCTAACTACCACAAAAAATATGTTTAGTATTGGATCAGTAAAGTTGAAAAATAAATGGAGAAACCTAAATTTATATTCTATTTGAAAACCATCATTCGAATAAAAAAATCTAACTTAATTTATGCACAAAAGCAGTTAAATAATTGATAAATGGTAACTCAATGGTTTTTAACATTGTGAAAGTTTTTTGTATCGTTTGCAAAATTTCTCACATTAGAAATTAAATTAAATGTTAATAGAGTTCTTTTGCTTCACGTAAGTTATTTTGAAAATCAAACAAATGAAACATTAACACTTTATTGTAAATTATAATTTTGAGAATAATTTATTATAAGTTTTAAGACTCGGTTTAGTTAACAAGTTTTCAACAAATGAACTCATTAACGAGCTTATTAACTAATGAAGATTTTTAAAGTTTTTTTTTTTTTGTTGCAATAATTGTATTTATGCATTTTTAAAAAGGACCCTAAAATCTATATTGTTATAAAAAATAGTTTGTCATCTTGATAAAATATGACAAAATAAAAAGTATTTTTTTTGAAGCTGGAGTACTGTTATTAGAATGTAAAATATTTAATAAAAAATTTAGCTTGTATCCAATTGTTTTCTGAAACTATTTTATAACTGCATAATTTAGTCTTATCATAAACAAATTACTTTTTATTTCAACATTAAGTTGTATTAAAGCTTGAATTACTTAATGAAGTGAAAACCTTGATACAAAACTTGTTTTTCGTAAAAGTTAAAAATAATGCAAAAAGTAACTTCTATAAAGGTTTCAGCAATACTTTGTATAAAAGTTCAATAAAGAAAAATACTGAGTAAGTTATTTTTAACATTATGTTTTTTTTTCAAACTTCTACAAAAACAGTTTCAGTGATTGTTATAACACATATTTCAATTAAAGTTATATTTTATCTTTATTAATATATTCAACTCATTTCATTTATAAATGAATTGTTAAAATAATTCAAATGGTAGAAATTAAAATTATCATTTAATTAGGTCATTATTTTTAGAATTAATCATGATATAGTAATTAGAGATTAATTTTTTTTCAATTAAAGACTAGGTTTTTTTTTCAAAAATATCAATAATTTTTATGTAATTTAAAAACAGCTAAACTACAACAACATTTTAAAAAGATAATTTATTATAAGAGACAAATAAAGATATTTTATTTTGTACAAATACTGAAGAAAACAGTCAAAAAATAGATAAAATACAAATAATATATTTAATATAAACTTTCATATACAACTAAACGGTTTAAAATAGAAAATTCTCTGTTAGTGAGAGAATATTTTTTACAAACAGGAATGAATTTTAAAAGGCAACCTCTGGAAAAAGTATTAAAACTTTAAAATATAAATTTAACTGAAAATTAAATTAACTTAAAAATATAGTTCAACAAAAAATATTTTCGACTTTTTTAACTTTGCTAGAATTTTTTTTTTTATGAAAACAGAACTTTATCAAAGTCATTAAATAAATGGAAAAATAATATCCACCATAAATTCATTTCATTCATATTTTTAAAACATATTTTTTTCAAGTTTTTTTTTAATAAATTTCAAATACATCTAATTTTTCTATTTTTATTCAAATTTTACCTACGGAAAACGTCGCGTTGAAATCTTCACAGGAACTTTTGTGTTTTCACAGGAAATAGTCTGGAAGTGGCTTCTTCACGGGAACACCGCGACTCTCTTGGGGCCCTGCTTCGAATATTATGAAATCGTGTTTCAGGTTTTCGTCTAATTAAAATATAGCTGCTACTTTGCCACATCTGAAAAAATATAAATTAGTATTAAGTTTATAGAAAAAGTTAGATTTCATTGTCATATCTGTGGAATAAACTAAATTAATTTAAAAAATTAGACAGTAGTGTCAATTTTTTTTTTAAATAGGTGACATAGATAAAAATTTGTAATTTTTTGTATTTCAAAACAAAATATTACCCATTGTTCTACTACTAATCTATTTACAGTAACCTCTCGGATCTTTACGCACTCGTGACGTTACGCACTCTCGTTTAGTTACGCATTTCAGAATTCTATAAAAATCAGAAAATATTTTTTTTTTTTTAAATATTGCACAAATTAGGTTTAATGTATATTTTTAAATTAAAATATGGTTTTGAATGCTAACATACCTCTCTATATCTTTAGACTTTGCAAATTTATGCTCCTTGACTAGTTGATAAACATTTAGTTATACCTCAGTATATTAGAAATTTTGTTAACAATAAGAGATTAAATTAAAATTCTGAAATAAACATGACTGTGTTTAATAACGAAAGTATAATGAAATAATGAGAGTTTAAAACACAAAGAAATAACACAGCAGTTCTGCCCTATATATTAACAAACACCATTTTATAATTGAAAAGAAATGCTTAATTATAAATTGAATTTGCTAAGTAGAATAGAATATAAGTGTCACATAAAAAAAAATATTTTTACTTATTATTAAAATAGTAAAATTACTTCTACTCGTATTATTATTATTTTATAGAAATTTAAATTCTTTTTTTAATATATGTATAGTTTTATCTGTTGTTTTCATATTTATATGGGAAAGTGCCCAGTCTGCTTTTAACTAGAAGCAAAATTAAAAAACAGCCACCATAGTGAATATATTTGGTACCTCTCGTTTCTTTACGATCTCTCATATCTTTACGCACTTTTTCTGTGGACACAATGTGCGTAAATAAGCGAGAGGTTACTGTAGTTTATTGTTTATACTTTAATTCATCTAAAATTAATAGTATCTTTTTATTATATTATATCTATTAATCAAATATATTTTTGCATGTAATAAATTAAGTTAATAATTTAATATCAAATAATATATAAAGTACACATTAGTTATACCTTCAGGATCAGACTACAATAAATCGCACATTATATATTTATTTGATTATGATCAACACAGATTATCTTAATCAAAATAACTAAATATTTAATAAAAATCATAAAATTCAAATCTGATCAAGGGAAGAAATAGATGGAGAAAGTCCACCATGAACACAGATTATCTTAATCAAAATAACTAAATATTTAATAAAAATCATAAAAATTCCAGCCTGATCAAAGGAAGAAATAGATGGAGAAAGTCCACCATGAACACAGATTATCTTAATCAAAATAACTAAATATTTAATAAAAATCATAAAAATTCCAGCCTGATCAAAGGAAGAAATAGATGGAGAAAGTTCACCATGCACACAGATTATCTTAATCAAAATAACTAAATAATTAATAAAAATCATAAAAATTCCAACCTAATCTAATGAAGAAATAAATAGAGAAAGTCCACCATTAACACAGATTATCTTAATCAAAATAACTAAATATTTAATAAAAATCTGAAAATTCCAACCTGATCAAGGGAAGAAATAGATGGAGAAAGTCCACCATTAACACAGATTATCTTAATCAAAATAACTAAATATTTAATAAAAATCATAAAAATTCCAACCTGATCAAAGGAAGAAATAGATGGAGAAAGTCCACCATGAACACAGATTATCTTAATCAAAATAACTAAATATTTAATAAAAATCATAAAAATTCCAACCTGATCAAGGTAAGTAACAGATGGAGAAAGTCCACCATGAACACAGATTATCTTAATTAAAATAAATAAATATATGATAAAAATCATTAAAATTCCAACCTGATCAAGGGAAGAAATAAATAGAGAAAGTCCACCAATAACACAAATTATCTTAATCAAAATAACTAAATATTTAGTAAAAATCATAAAAATTCCAACCTGATCAAGGGAAGAAATAAATAGAGAAAGTCCACCATTAACACAGATTATCTTAATCAAAATAACTAAATATTTAACAAAAATCATAAAAATTCCAACCTGATCAAGGGAAGAAATAGATGGAGAAAGTCCACCTTTAAACACAGATTATTTTAATCAAAATAACTAAATATTTAATAAAAATCATAAAAATTCCAACCTGATCAAGGAAAGAAATAGATGGAGAAAGTCTACCATTAACACAGATTATTTTAATCAAAATAACTAAATATTTATTAAAAATCATAAAAATTCCAACCTGATCTAATGAAGAAATAGATGGAGAAAGTCCACCATGAACACAGATTATCTTAATCAAAATAACTAAATATTTAATAAAAATCATAAAAATTCCAACCTGATCTAATGAAGAAATAAATGGAGAAAGTCCACCATTAACACAGATTATCTTAATTAATTTTACATTAATAAAAATCATAAAAATTACAACCTGATCAAGGGAAGAAATAAATGGAGAAAGTCCACCATTAACACAGATTATCTTAATCAAAATAACTAAATATTTAATAAGAATCATAAAAATTCCAACCTGATCTAATGAAGAAATAAATAGAGAAAGTCCACCATGAACACAGATTATCTTAAACAAAATAACTAAATATTTAATAAAAATCATAAAAATTCCAACCTGATCTAATGAAGAAATAAATAGAGAAAGTCCACCATGAACACAGAATATCTTAATCAAAATAACTAAATATTTAATAAAAACCATAAAAATTCCAACCTGATCAAGGGAAGAAATAGATGGAGAAAGTCCACTATGAACACAGATTATCTTAATCAAAATAACTAAATATTTAATAAAAATCATAAAAATTCCAACCTGATCTAATGAAGTAATAAATGGAGAAAGTCCACCATTAACACAGAATATCTTAATCAAAATAACTAAATATTTTATAAAAATCATACAAATTCCAACCTGATCAAGGTAAGAAATAAATAGAGAAAGTCCACCATGAACACAGATTATCTTAATCAAAATAACTAAATATTTAATAAAAATCATAAAAATGCCAACTTGATCTAATGAAGAAATAGATAGAGAAAGTCCACCATTAACACAGATTATCTTAATCAAAATAACTAAATATTTAATAAAAATCATAAAGATTCCAACCTGATCTAATGAAGAAATAGATGGAGAAAGTCCACCATGAACACAGATTATCTTCATCAAAATAACTAAATATTTAATAGAAATCATAAAAATTCCAACCTGATCTAATGAAGAAACAGATGGAGAAAGTCCACTATACAAACAGATTATCTTAATCAAAATAACTAAATATTTAATAAAAATCATAAAAATTCCAACCTGATCTAATAAATAAATAGATGGAGAAAAGCTACCATACAAACAGAGATTATCTTAATCAAAATAACTAAATATTTAATAAAAATCGTAAAAATTCCAACCTGATCAAATGAAGAAATAAATAGAGAAAGTCCACCATTAATACAGATTATCTTAATCAAAATAACTAAATATTTAATAAAAATCATAAAAATTCCAACCTGATCAAGGGAAGAAATAGATAGAGAAAGTTTACCATGCACACAGAATATCTTAATCAAAATAACTAAATATTTAATAAAAATCATAAAAATTCCAACCTGATCTAATGAAGAAATAAATAGAGAAAATCCACCTTACACACAGATTATCTTAATCAAAATAACTAAATATTTAATAAAAATCATAAAAATTTCAACCTGATCAAGGGAAGAAATAAATAGAGAAAGTCCACCATTAACACAGATTATCTTAATCAAAATAACTAAATATTTAATAAAAATTATAAAAACTCCAACCTGATCAAGGAAAGAAATAGATGGAGAAAGTCCACCATTAACACAGATTATCTTAATCAAAATAACTAAATATTTAATGAAAATCATAAAAGTTCCAACCTGATCAAGGGAAGAAACAGATGGAGAAAGTCCACCATGAACACAGATTATCTTAATCAAAATAACTAAATATTTGATAAAAATCATAAAAATTCCAACCTGATCAAGGGAAGAAATAGATGGAGAAAGTCCATTATGAACACAGATTATCTTAATCAAAATAACTAAATAAATAATAAAAATCATAAAAATTCCAACCTGATCTAATGAAGAAATAAATAGAGAAAGTCCACCATTAACACAGATTATCTTAATCAAAATAACTAAATATTTAGTAAAAATCATAAAAATTCCAACCTGATCAAGGGAAGAAATAGATGGAGAAAGTCCACCATGAACACAGATTATCTTAATCAAAATAACTAAATATTTAATAAAAATCATAAAAATTCCAACCTGATCAAGGGAAGAAACAGATGGAGAAAGTCCACCATGAACACAGATTATTTTAATCAAAATAACTGAATATTTAATAAAAATCATAAAAATTCCAACCTGATCTAATGAAGAAATAGATGGAGAAAGTCCACCATTAACACAGATTATCTTAAATAAAATAACTAAATATTTAATAAAAATCATAAAAATACAACCTGATCTAATGAAGAAATAAATAGAGAAAGTCCACCATTAACACAGATTATCTTAATCAAAATAACTAAATATTTAATAAAAATCATAAAAATTCCAACCTGATCTAATAAAGAAATAGATGGAGAAAGTCCACCATGAACACAGATTATCTTAATCAAAATAACTAAATATTTAATAAGAATCATAAAAATTCCAACCTGATCTAGGAAAGAAATAGATGGAGAAAGTCCAACATTAACACAGATTATCTTAATCAAAATAACTAAATATTTTATAAAGATCATAAAAATTCCAACCTGATCTAATGAAGAAATAGATGGAGAAAGTCCTCCATGAACACAGATTATCTTAATCAAAATAACTAAATATTTAATAAAAATCATAAAAATTCCAACCTGATCAAAGGAAGAAATAGATGGAGAAAGTCCACTATGAACACAGATTATCTTAATCAAAATAACTAAATATTTAATAAAAATCATAAAAATTCCAACCTAATCTAATGAAGAAATAAATAGAGAAAGTCCACCATTAACACAGATTATCTTAATCAAAATAACTAAATATTTAATAAAAATCATAAAAATTCCAACCTGATCTAATGAAGAAATAAATAGAAAAAGTCCACCATTAACACAGATTATCTTAATCAAAATAACTAAATATTTAATAAAAATCATAAAAATTCCAACCTGATCAAGGGAAGAAATAGATGGAGAAAGTCCACTATGAACACAGATTATCTTAATCAAAATAACTAAATATTTAATAAAAATCATAAAAATTCCAACCTGATCTAATGAAGAAATAGATGGGGAAAGTCCACCATTAACACAGATTATCTTAATCAAAATAACTAAATATTTAATAAAAATCATAAAAATTCCAACCTGATCAAGGGAAGAAATAAACGGATAAAGTCCACCATGAACACAAATTATCTTAATCAAAATAACTAAATATTTAATAAAAATCATAAAAATTCCAACCTGATCTAATGAAGAAATTAATAGAGAAAGTCCACCATTAACACAGATTATCTTAATCAAAATAACTAAATATTTAATTAAAATCATAAAAAATCCAACCTGATCTAATGAAGAAATAGATGGAGAAAGTCTTCACAGATTATCTTAATCAAAATAACTAAATATTTAATAAAAATCATAAAAATTCCAACCTGATCTAATGAAGAAATAGATGGAGAAAGTCCACCATACACACAGATTATCTTAATCAGAATAACTAAATAATTAATAAAAATCATAAAAATTCAAACCTGATCAAGGAAAGAAATAGATGGAGAAAGTCCACCATTAACACAGATTATCTTAATCAAAATAACTAAATATTTAATAAAAATCATAAAAATTCAAACCTGATCAAGGAAAGAAATAGATGGAGAAAGTCCACCATTAACACAGATTATCTTAATCAAAATAACTAAATATTTAATAAAAATCATAAAAATTCCAACCTGATCAAGGGAAGAAATAAATAGAGAAAATCCACCATGAACACAGATTATCTTAATCAAAATAACTAAATATTTAATAAAAATCACAAAAATTTAAACCTGATCTAATGAAGAAATAGATGGAGAAAGTCCACCATGAACACAGATTATTTTAATCAAAATAACTAAATATTTAATAAAAATCATAAAAATGATGTTCTAAATAATTCCTACTTCTTTCAATTACTTGAAGCTTTACTTGGTTAGTTAAAATTGAAAATGTGAAAAAGTAACAAGTAATATTTTGAAAAAAATGTTTTAGTTTAAAAGGTGCTTTTTGATATTTAACACGTTTTTAAGTGAGGCTGTAAATAATTTTTTCATAATTATTTGAATAAGGTTATTATAAAAATAAGTCATTGATAACTTTTGTTAATGATTTTTCAACCGTTTTACTTGTAACATACCTCTAGTATATTTTAGTTTTATAAATTTTAGTCCATAGTACTTTGTATTTGTTTAAAAATTTTAAACTAATTTTTAAAAACTAAAACAGACTCAAGTAGACCTGAAGTAAGGGAAATAGGCAAGGAAACAGTGATTATGTTGTTGTACAACAACCAATCAAATGACAGCATTTCAACCTACAACCTATCAAATATTAGCAACCAGGTTTTTAAGTGGTTGCTAGAGAAATGTTACCTTGACAACAAGCAATTATCAAACAGTTGCTTCCAAGTTATTGTGGCCTTATATTGCAACCTGTAAGTTTTTATGTTGAAATATTTTAAATTTAAATAAAATTATACCATTGTAAATAGTTTTTCAAAATAGGTTTTTTAAAAGTATTGACAAAAAAAATATTTTTTGTAAGTGGTTTGGATGTTGAAGTATACAAAATTTTAATTAAAAGACTAGTTTTGTAATTAAAAAAAAACACACAGAAATTATGTAAAATATTTAGTTTAAATCAAAATAAATAGAATAAAATTTTTATATCATTTATTTCTGAAAATTAAATTTCTATAGTTAAAAGATTAATTGATTAAAGATTATGAAATACTTAAAGTATAATTAGTCTTGTAAGTATGTACAATGTTTACTAAACATATTTTGGATAAAAATGTAAAACAACTTTCTTTAGTGGTTTTTGTGTTATAATGCTTATATAAAATTAACTAGGAAAAAAATTTTCTTCTTAAATTTAAGTGGCTTTAACTTGGTATATTGCCAAAAAAGTGTTCATATGAAAGCTTTTTTGTCTAGCATGTACAAAAATAAAGTTTCTATAATTTATATTGTTGTCATATTAGTTAAACATCACATATTTCACAGAAATATGAATTTCAACATGGCTTCAATATTGAATCTAGCAATTTACTTTCTTTCAATTGGTGAAACTTCTAAAATATCTCAAATGCTACTGTTTATTATTAATTCTAAGTTAGTTTGTTTTGAAGTTTATAAAATAACATGAAGTATTTTTTCTTGAAGTATAAATACAGTAAATTTAAGACTACTTTCTGAAACAATTGTAGTGACAACTAATTAATTTTCAAAAGTTATAAAAATGTATAATTAAAATAAATATTATTTAGTTCTTATTTTTTATTTTAAATGTACAAAAATTCTGACATTTTCTAATTAAAACTTATAGTTTAAAAATGTACATTTCTCTAACTTATCTCATTTTTACATTAAGCATGTTAATTTTTTATTTATTTTTAACTCTAATTTTAAAAATATTTTTTAAATAGATACAACAAAGACAGTGAAAAACTTTTTGAATTTATATCAAAGTTCAGTTTTTGATATTTCAAGAAGTTTATCACTTAGTTTACGTCGACTACAACATTCATATTTTGTCAGGTTAACTATTTTTGCTTTTTAATTTTCACATTTAAATATTTAAATTTACATTTTTTTAATTTAGTTTTTTACTGCTTTTACATTAAATGAACAATTTTAATATTCTTCACAATTTATTTCCTTACCTATAAACCTATCTTGTTATTTACACTTTTAATTTAGAAATTGTAGTTATTAGCTTTGACAACTTTATAAAGCTTTTTTTACTAAAATTTCAGTTAATGTTTAAATATTCTACCAGTTCTAATCGAAGTATGCCAAAGTATGACTGCTTAATGTCATAAATCACATTCATGTACAATCAATTAAGAGATAATGAAACTGTTCATTTGTATTTATAGTTATAAACCTTACAAAATCTATATAAGGTATGAAGTTTTTGAAGTAACATCAAATGTAAGACTAGTTCTATAAAAAGGCATTAACAAAAGATTACCTATGTGAAAAGAAAGTTATTTTATATAAACCACACAAAAATATTTTAACTTATTCTTTCGCCAGCTTAAAACTTTATTCTTTTCAAGTTAACCTAATGGTATGCGTGTGCAAATGTTTTATATTTGAGTTAATTGACTTTAGTCTGAGAAATCAAGCCACAAATCTAAGTAAAATACTAAAAAAAAGTTTTAACTTAGCACATGGTTAAAATATGAGATATTTTGTGTATATAACTACAGTTTTGTATAACCAACAAAATTAATTTAGAAAATTTATAGTTATTTACTTACACATATAATAAAATATTTCAAACTTATTAACAACTAAACTAATATCATAAGAAACTTTTGAAAGTATTTTGTAAAATATTTTTTTTAAATTTCGACAAAAATATTAACGTGGATGCTTTAAATTCTAAAATAAAACTAAACAAAGCAAAATATATTCAAAAATTTTCTTACGTCATTTTTTAAAAAGCGTTTAACCATAACTAATTCTATATTATGCGCGATAAATGCAAGTTTATTTTATATGGAAACCACTAATACTTTGATAAAAGAAAATGAATATTCTAAAATGTATACTATTCTACTAGCTGTATATAAAACTTTTCAAACTTTAGAAATATAGAGAGCTTATTCTTTTCTTCTTAATAGTTTACATACTAAACAAAAAAAGTGGTACAGATTAAAAGTAATAAAACTGTAAAATATGAAAATGATGTTTTATAAGTACTTTAAAAATAGATTTTTTTCTATTAAAAAATAATATGTGTTCCAATTAAAAGTAAATGTAGAAACTTAACTGCAGTGTATAGCTTGCTCTAGTAAAATATGATACCAAGCTTATGTAGAAATTACCGCTTTAGCTTCTCAAAATACACTCAAAATTAAAATATGTTTTCACTTTATTTGTTGACCTTAATAAAATTAAAAGCTATTTTCACAACTACTCCTTCAATTTCAACAAAAAATACTAGTTTGTTATTTCTTTTTACAAAAACCTAAGCACATGGACGCATTAATCTTAAATACCGAGTTTTTTAAGTTTATTCATTTCTCCATAGATTTTTTCTCACATTTTGAAATTATAAATTTTAGGGCGCAGAACAATACAAGTATACAATTAAAAAAATATAAGTTATATTAATTTAAAACACATTTAAGTTTTAAATATACAGTTTTCAAACAGAAATCTTCAGGAGATTTGTACAATCTTGCACTTCAGGACAGAGAAATGTGTTGAGGTATATGTTGCCATGGTTGCACAATATAACATTGACCTCTAGTGATAGTGATGACACTACTAAATTTGTACTTGCTTATCTCATATATATTACATGCAAGGTATGAGTTTATTTATCAAATTAAGATTATACCACTAAATTTGTGTTTGCTAATCTGACTTATATCACTTGTAAGGTAGGTATCTATGTTATTTTAAAAAGAAATTAATGAATTTTTACTTTTTAATCTGACTTATATCACTTGTAAGGTAGAAATTTATTTATTATTTAATTTTTTACAATAAAGTAGACACAAATAAATTTGTACTCATAAGTCTAATATATATTACATCTAAGGTGAAATATTTCTTCTTATAAAATGTTTTGTAAAATTTTAAAATGACAATGCTAATTTTTTGTTAGCTAGTTTCACTTATATTTCTTGTAAGGTATGAATTTAATATAGTTGTAATTTTATTATGAATAAGTGCTACTTAATTTAAATATTAATTTATTTTTACAGTACTGGGACGTCTATTCTTTCTTAATTTTAAAATGAAATGTATTAAAGCAAAAACTATAATATTATTAAGAATACTTTTAGATTAATTAGTTAAATTAAGAATGCTTTATTTGAAAATAATTTAAAATTTTTTATTACATTTTACAGTACTGGGACGTTTACTCTTCCTTAATTTCAAAATGTAAATATGTAGTAAATAAAATGAACTGTATCAAAGCAGAAACTATAATGTTTTTAATAAAGCTTTTACAATAATTAGTTAAATTAAAAATGCTAATAGTTTATCACTTTCCACAGTATTGGGACGTTTACTCCTCTTTAATTTCAAAATGTTGGTGCTCGCTTTGTCACATCAACTTCCAAAACACTGACGTCATACTCGCTTACGTCACCGGAATGATGACATCATCGAATGTTGATTATGACGTCACTAGAGCCTGCAAGCTGATACTCAAGTCGCTTTGCAGCGAGGAGAAGTTGAAAGTGGCGTTGCAGAAGTTCTTGTACGAAGAATGCGAGGTTTGAATATATGTTTGTTGAGTTTTTTTTTTCTTCTTATACAAAAATCTCAACTTTTTATCTCCTCTTCCACATTTCTTATCTCCTCTTCCACATTTCTTCCATTAATCATACTTTTTTAATCTCGAAATTATTTTGTCTTTACTAATGTAAGTCTCATTATCAACTTTATTAAACTAGCAGTAAGTTTTATTTGTTTGACCATTGATAATACATGCGTATTTATTTGTCGCATGTAAAACAGTCACTTAGCTCTTTGAGAGATAAGAAATTAAATTTCACTCTAAAAATATTATTAAAACTTTAGATTCAACTTTTACAATAATGTATTTGTAAAAAATAATGTTTCTTAATAATTTTTTTCACCACAGATAGCCACATTACCACTTCACAACGTTCAAATTCTCCCAACCCAACCGTGCTTCCACGTCACAACTACCACCAATGACGTCACAGCGAAACCTCCCTCCCCCCGAATGAGGGCCATGTCGCAGCTGTCCCAGGTTTCCATGGCAACCACCAACTCCACCGTCATCACCGCCTTTTTCTCCCCAACTTTACCGGGAAGTCCCCAATATACCAAGAATAAGGGCGTGATAACTTCCCCTACTATGAGAATTGGGTTCGTTTTTTGTTTTTATTAATTTTGTTTTATTGTCATTTAGTATTTCTATGTCATATATAATCTTATACTATTTCTAATACATAAAGAATAAGTGAGTTATTACGAAATCCTACAGCGAGAATCGGGTTTGTATTTGTATACTATAATATATATTTTACATATCTACTTAGTTTTTATTATTATTTTTTGAAAAACAAGGGGATATTAACTAGTCCTACTACAAAAAATTGGTCTTTTCTTTTTATGTTGGTTATTAGATCTAAACAATATTTTTAATGACAAAAGTAAAGAGATCATCATACTTTCTACAGCCTGAATCAAATAGTCTTTTTATAAATTCAACTTTGAAACTTTCAATTTGATTTTTTAACTAAAGCTGTACACAACTCTAAAAATAGCATTTAAGATGTATATATTAATTTTGGTTTCATTAATTGAAGTCAATACAGTAGCCTTTGGTATACATTTACACTTAGAGAACTACAATTTCTTATATGAAACTTTTTATCTTGATTAAGGTTACTAAACAATATTTATTATATTTTAGGTAAACTCTTTTATTGTTGTAACCTTTATTTTGATGTTTTCTTTATGTAGAAACTTATTTGAAAACTAATCTGAACGCTCTACATACAATATCGGATAAATAATTTTTTTTTGTAATTAGTTTAAAACCTGAGTTGTTTCACAGTTGTTGAAATATGTTTTTAATTAATTTTTACAAAGATGTCTTTCAGTGACGTAATAGCTTTATTGTAGCTTTTTTCACGGAAATTTTTCTATTAAGTTTATTTTCAATTTTTAAACAATAAGACTTTTCACTTGTTGGCTAATTTTCACCACATAATATGTGGTTTATGTTATACTTTATGTTTAAATTAATGTATTATAACGTTTACATGCAAACAATTTATTTTTGTTTACGTTTAATTAAATTTGTTCCTCATAAATTGTTAACTTTAATTCCTTCTGTAATAAGTGTAAAAAACATTTTGTTTATAACTTTGAGAATTATGTATTAAAACTTGTTCACGCGAAAAAATTATACTCCTACAGTTTTAATTTAAAACTAACAACATTATGTCACTTTAATAATATTTGAATTAATATGAAAAAATAATCAATCAATTTTAACTTTTGTTTTTATCGCACCCGCACCATTTTCAATATTAAAGAATATTAGAAATTCATTTTGTTTTAAAATGTACTTATTTATTAAGCAACATTAAGTTTAAACTAAAAAGCGTTGTCTTTAATATATATAACAGCCTTTTTTACTATTTACTTTATTTGGGGAAGGGTCAAATATGCACGAAGACTATTTGGAAGGAAATTTTAGCATGAAGACAGTTATGCACGAAGAAACTTTTTCACGAGAATAAAAAAACTTAATGAAAAAATTAAATAAATAAAACCTACCTAGCAAGCGTAAGCATTAGGGGTAACAGTGATAGTAAAAAAAAACGATAAAAATAAAAGAAAACTAATGAAAATGAAAATTCAACCCGTGCATAAAGTGTCTTTGTTCAAAAGTGAACTTCGTGCTTTTAATAACCTTCATTACTACCCACTTCATTTATTTAAGTCATTATGAATAAAGTATATATTATATCAGTTGTTATAATGTATTGTTAACTTATTCTTAATAAATTTAAGTAATAATCAAACTATATTTATATGTAAGAGTAGTTGCAAAATTTTACTAAAATACTTGAAAATAATTTACAGCATATTTTTGTATTTCGTTGAACAAATTTTTATAAACGATTGAAGATTTTGAACTGCAAATTTTTTATGTATTTTTCGTTTTGAATTACTTCGAAATACATAATTTGTTTTGAGTAATTTTAAATGTGAGCTTGCTAGTGACGTCATTGCATAAAGTTTGTTTTTTTAACGATTTTTTTTAAATATTTTTATAGTTTATTTACAAACAAGGTAACTACTTCAAATTTCATGCTATGATGATCTTAATTTGCACCACGAAATCTGTGGTTTATAATTTATCATAATTTAAACTGGATTCAATATTAATATTTACCAGGATTGACCAACTTTTGAGCAAATACTTTGTTAATATGCAACAAATTTTAAGTTTTTTTCAAAAAAAAGTTTTGTTATGTTCTCTAAATTTTTATTTTCAGTAATGCTTATTAAACAATCGATTCATTAAACTTTTATAAAATGGTCACTCAAAATTAATTTTTTCGAGACTTTTTTTTACTTTTTAATCTTAATCTAATAGTTTAAAATGCAATTTATTTTATTCACAATATTGTAGATTTTAACTAAGCTAGGATTAAAACTTATCAACAAGCAAAAAAGTATTCAAGTAATAATTCTTAAAACCTAAAAATAGTATGTTATGTCGTTTGAAATAATATTAGATACAAATGATGTAGTAGTTTTTTTCAAGTGTAATGAACAAAATAGTTTACCACAACCTTGTGATTATTAATTCAACAATTAAAATTTCGATCCGTAAAAGATCCGTGTTTTTACTTGTGGGCAACGTACGGTAATCTAGCCTAAAAACATTTTGTACAAATAAGATAAGTTAGTAACTAATATTTTTTAATGACCTTTAACTTGGTTACACAGTAGTACTTTATTATTTTATCGTAAAACTAGTTGCTTCCTAAGACTTTTTAAACAAATTCTGTTTACAAAATATTTTTCTTGTATATCTGGCCCACCAACTAAACTAGACTAACGTTTACAGCATAATCTTGTATATTATTAAATAAATTTTAAACTGTTAAAACTTTTAAACTACAATTTATTTATGTATTTTTATGCTGACACCGAAAATTCCGATTTTTTTTAAGCTGCAAACTTACTAGTGACGTAATAGCCCTAATTTAGCTATTTTCCCGAATTTTTTTTGTTCATATTTCCATCAGAATGTGAAAATTTAACAATTTATATATGATTTCTATTTGTACCACAAAATAGGTGGTTTGAATTGAGTTTTAATAATTACAGACTGTGAATTACATTTTAAGAGATGGGTAGTTTGTGAGCAAGATAATGCTCTAAAACTTTTCGAAACCAATAATTAATTGAAAAATGTATTTTAGATTTTTTTTAGTTTGATTCTCAGTACATAGAAATG
Source organism: Thalia democratica (assembly GCF_965202585.1). Taxonomy (NCBI): domain Eukaryota; kingdom Metazoa; phylum Chordata; class Thaliacea; order Salpida; family Salpidae; genus Thalia; species Thalia democratica. The sequence goes on along the minus strand of NC_139166.1, from coordinate 101,464,770 downwards.
CTTTGAAAAATATTTTAATACAATTTCGCATGATAATGACCATTTAGTTATACTTTTTGTTAAATATATTTTTATTGATAGTTTATTATTATATTTTACTATACTTAAATCATCATTAAATTATTTTTACTTACAGTTTAATCTGAATTGATAATTATAAAGGTAATTTAAAATATATTTCAAAACATCGAAATTGTTTGTAGTTAAATTATACTTTGCAGAACGTTTTTCTTAAACTATTGAAAACTTGAAAAATGTTTATGTCAATTACTGGTAGACATTTAAAAAACAAAGCATAACTTTACCTGTGAATTTGCTGGTGACGTAATATTATAGTTTTAATATTTTTATGGAAAAGTTTTTGATCTTATTTTACCAAATTGATGCAGTTAAGTTAACTATCTGTACAACTTTGATTATAATTTGCACCACCAATCGTGGTTTACATATTGTTTTTTAAAGATTTTGTTAGATTTAAATTATACGCTAGGAAAACAATATACGGATCGGTACAATTTACCTGTAAACTTTATAAAAAGATTTGTCATAATAAAATTTATTGTTATGGTATATTCTTGTTTACAAAAGTGCTTATTAAATTGTCCTTATAATTTCGATTTTCAAGAGTCTTTTTTATATAACTATCAGTCGATGTTTTGCGGCCCGCAAGGAATTTTTTTAACAACATTTTCAACTTTTTTCTCAATCTGTAATTTATATTTTAAAGATATGAGTTTTTAGTATTTGAATAATTTTACCCGAGAACTTACTCGTGACGTCATAACACATTTTGAACTTTTTTCAACAAAAAATATAGTATAAAATTTTCAATACGATTCGAATAGTAATACTTCTTTAGAACCAGATTTATGCAATATATTTAGCGCTACTTAAATTAGTGGCTTACATTAAAAAAAAATATGAAAAGTTTATAAAGCCTGTTATGATTGGGTTTCATCATTGCGCGACTTTCAAAAGTGGTTTACATTTTATTTAGTTAGATATATGGTGGTTATTATTATGATTATTGTTATATTTCATATACACCAAACCTGTAATTAACAACCTACAATTCCGTATAATTTACCTTCGAAACTCACAAATTGATATTTTTTATATTTATAATGAATGTTGTGTTGTTAATTCGGTTCTTGGGATACAAAAGTGCTTATTAAATGATTAACAGTTTCACTTTAAAAAATTTATTTAATAAAATTTTATTCAATGTCAAGCAGCCGATGAGATACAGGTTTTTAGTTTGCTGTTAAACTTGTGACTGATAGTTTTTTTAGTAACCAATTATACTTTATGAATAGTTTCACCTGTTAACTTAGCAGTGACATAACAACATAATCTTGAACAGTTTTTTATGAAATTGTTGTAGAAACATTAAAAATATTTTTTTTAATTAAAAAGTTTTTATTTCTTAGATTATGGGGAATATTTAGCACCACTAGAATAATTTCTTTCATTTTGATACATAAGAAAACTATAAAGTTTTTAGTTTTCTTTAAACTAGTTAAAGTTAACTTTCCTTCGATCTTTTTTAGCTTTAAAACAAATAAACTTGTGGCTTTTTTGAAGCAAACACTTTCCATGTACTTTCAACTTGCTTTCCAGCACACATTTGTGATCATATATTAACCTTTTTTTTTTAATCTGTTAGGACTTGTATTAATAACTTTTTTAATTACTGTTCAATCTACCTTGAGAATGTTCTAATTAACTAAATAATTTAAAACAGACTGAATTTATAGAATATTTTTTTAAACGTGTAAAGTTTATATCTAAATAATATTTCTTTAAAAATAAAAAAGATTTCGTCTTGTCATATTTAAAGTTTTAAAAATGATGTTGTTTTAAACATCAGTTTTAATTTGTCTTGATTTAAAATGTTTATGGTCAAATATAAACACAAGTATGCTATTGATTTTGTTTTTAGTATATCAAAGTTAATGAATTATCATTACAGTTCTGACTAAAGAGTTCTTTTATCAAACTGTTATTAAAAGATGATAGCCCACGAGGGATCTTTTAAACAGCTTTTTATTTTTCTGTTAAATCTGTGATTTGTATTTTTTTATTTTTAATTGCGAGTTATATTTTTTGAACAATTTCACCTGTAAACTTTGTTGTGACAACAAGTTTTGAACTTTTGATATAAAAATATTTATATAAATACTTACAAAAATTGATTACTCATAACATCGTCTACTCGGATAATAGGTTGAATATTTAGTACCACTTAGTGGTCTACATTTTGATTCAAAAAAATATTTTAGATAAAGTCAATAGTTTTATTTACAATTGCTAGTGTTGGGTATCCTACGATTCGCGAAGTTTTTACACAACTAAAATTTAAACTCTTTTATAGTAAATATGTTTCCATTTGCTATAATTTGATTTTCATTACACAGTAGAGATTATGTATGAACCTTAAAATTTCGCATTTAAAATGTTATTTTTCTGATAAAACCTTATACTTCTTGCGAGTATTTTTATTTATAACTTTTTAACTTTCTGTTCAATATGCTTTCAATAGTTTTAAAAGACAACCTGTTCTGTTTACAACATACTGAATTAAATTTTAGAAATTTTTTGAAAGTTTTTCACGTGTAAGGTTTATATTTAAATTGTATTTTATTAAAAGTATAATAAGATTCTGTCATGTTATTTTCTAACTCATATTAAATTTAAACAATAGTTTAAATCATAAGTTTGAACTAGTCTTGGTTCTACGCATTTGCCGAATAAACTTGATTTTTTGGTTCACCTTTTTGTAGTAAACGTTTATTAACAACCTACGAATCCGTTTAATTTACCTTAAAACTAACAAATTTAAGCTTTTTATAATCAAAACGAATGTTAATATGTTTCTATTTTGGTTATAGTATTCAAAATCGCATATTAACATCTTACTGTTCCGCTCTCAGAAATTTTGCGACGTATTTTTCAGTTCGAAACAATTTTGTGAAAGTCAAATTAAATTAAACTTTAAGATAAGAAATATTTTAAAATTTAAATAAATATGAATTTCAGCATATTATGGTCCTTAAAAATAATTTTTATCTAGCAACTTTAGTTAAAACAGTACAATTTTTACAAAGCTACGCAGCCCGCGAAGACCTCTTTTTTTTTTGATCTACTAAATATTTTTTGGTCAATCTGACCCCCTTAACCATAAAGTTACCCACCAAAAAATTATAACTGTTAAATTTTCAAACACAAGCTATTGTCATCTTAAATTAACGAATCACAACTTTTTTTTCAACATTTTTACCTGTAAGCTTACTAGTGACGTAGTAACGTAGTTTTAAATTTTTGTATTAAAAAGTCTTATTGATATTTTCACTAAAAGTAATATTATCAACTTTGTGTCTCATGGCTACATTTCTTCTGTGTACAATTACAAAAAAGTCTTATTGTAATTGTCACTGAAATTAATAAATATTGTGAGCATGGCTACTTCTTCTCTTTTATTTAGCACCACAATGATGTGGTTTGCAATATCCTTCATAAATAATTAACTTTTAACTAGTAATTATTTTACATTGGATCATGGCTGGGCAATTTGCGAGTCTGATTCGTGTAATTTGTTTTTATAACAAGCTTATTTATGTATTTTTTTATAATAAATAGACTTTTTGAATAAAATTTCATGTAAACTTACTTGTGACGTGTTAGCATATTTTTAGATTTTTACCAAAACTGTTCTTATAAATGTCTTAGAATTATCAACAATGTATAGTCCAACATATTTGTGCAATTGATATCATACTTTGCACCACATAATACGTTGTTCATATATTATTGTAAACACAATTAACTTTGAATTTCTATTTACACTACATCAGGATCAGAAATATGCGGACAAGATAATAACCTTTCGCTTATACAAAAATGATATCGGTATGAATTTTTTTTTCTTACGTTCCATATTTACTCGCACTTTTTTATCTGTATTCAACGACTACTGTATAATTACCAACAATAAAAAATCTGTGTTAGGTTTTCATACAAAGTTTTTTATTTGTAAAACCTAATTTTTGAACTTGAAATGTTTGTTGTCGCTGAATAATGATCCTTTGTCTATGAAATTTCTTACCAGTTTTGTTTATATTAGTTTTATGTACAATTCACATAAATGTTTAACTTTAATTAATTCAGCAACTGTAGTTTAATATTAAAATATCTCATTAACTGACAACAAGCTTTACTTTCAGGTTTATCTCTATAAATAAATATTAGGTTAATTGAGTTGTTAAAACTTTAAAGTCTTATACTTTTTGGAAAAACTTTTTTTTTAACTAATTTATGTCATTTTTGTTTTTTAAAAAGTACGAATGTTTTTTTGATTGTATAATTTTACATGTAAACATTTTATTGACGTAATAACTTAATTTAAACTTTATCACAAAGATTTTACACATTTATTTAATGTAATAATCAATCACATAAGTATGATTATGAATTCCTTAATTTTGACCACAATAAAAGTGGTATATAATATGTAAGATACTTGTTATAAATTAAATTGATGACTGTTTTAGTTTGTAACTAAATCATGTACTCAATTAAGCTGTAAACATATTATATTCGCTAAAATGTTGTTATTTTATATACTATCCATTAATATTAATATTATAATAATTAATATCTGGAGTTTGATGCCATGTTCCTTAATTTTGACCACACTAAATGTAATAGATAATATCTAAAATACTTCTTTTAATGTATTCGCTAAAGTTATGTTGTTTTATATACTCTTTATTAATATTTGTATTTTTCTATCAAATCTGGTACGCTGACTATAAAAGTTATCTGCATTAAAAAATGATCGGTTTTAACTAACATTTTTGCATAATAAAAGTTTATGTGTACTTATGTTTATGAAAATTAATTAAGTTGTTTAAACTTTACAATGGTTTATAGCATAATATAAATAACTTGTAGAAAAATTGTTCATAAACTGTTGATGTTTTTTAAATGCTAAATATTGACATCTTAAAATAACGGTTCCTGCTTTTTAATTTCATTTGACTTGTTTATATCATTTTTCACTTTTAAAAAGTGCTTTTTTAGAATAGTTTTACCTATAAACTCACCAGTGACGTAGTAACACGATTAATGATTTTTTTTTAAACATACTAACATAAATTGGCTAAAGTATATGTTAGTATATGCAAGGTTTCTTGCTTCTAAACATTCTTTATTTAGTACCACAGTCATGTGGCTTACATTTTTATACAAACCTACTAAAATTATAATATTAAATGGCTCATGGACAGGCAACTTCCGGGCATGGTCCGTATGACTTTACTTAAATAAACCACAAATGAGCTTTTTTAAACTTGTACTTAGCAACATGCACTTAAATTTCATATTCAGTTAACAGTAGTGCTATTAACTATCATTGCGATTTCGCCTTAAAAGCGTTTTTTATTATAATTACTAAAAGTTAGACAGCCTAAGTATTCCAATTATTTTTTTAAACTGTATCCAACAATGTAAAATATACTTCATTTGATTCTGTCTGAATTATAATGAAGCTATTTCTAAAAATTTGTCCATGTGTAACAGTATGTTTCAACAGTATCTTTTTAAAGCTGAATTATTCTGTTATGTTATTTCAAATATATTGAAAATTGTTTTAAAATTCATTAAAACTTTCAAGCCTAATTTCGAACCATTCTTTATCATCGCACCTGCCGTGTATATTCGCATTTTTATTTGTATTGAATATAGTTTCATGACTGTTGTGTAGTTTTACATTTGACAACATCATTTTGTACTATTAATATATTGTATTATTGTTTCATATTATTAATTTTATTAGTACATACCATATAGAAACTTGTTTTTGCTGAATTGTGTTGCGCTGTCTATAAAGTTTCAAACATTTTAAGCATTATTTCATTTGTATTAGTTGTTAACCTTTAAGTAGATATTTAAATAATTAACTGAAGTAATATCATAAACAGTTAGTAAGAATTAAATAAGCCTTACTACTTACAATCTTATCAACTTGACTCAATTGTTAAAACTTTAAATAACCTATATCATAAACTAATACTTTGTAGAAAACTTGTTAATAAACTAGTGGTGGCCAACGTTAGTATTCGGCCCGCTTAATATTCTTTAGCTTCAATACATTTTGTGCAAACCAAATGAGATTAATTTTTAAATGATAACTATTTCAAAATGAGATCTTAATATGGACTTTAGTTAGCAGTTGTACTGATTAAATCATTATTTCATGACAATTTTAGTTATATAGTACAAATTTTCAAAATTACGCTGCCTGCGAAGACTTTTTTTAATAATTGACCCGCTAATTATTTTTCTGGTTATTCTGGACCGCCAACTCAAAAAGTTAAAACTGCTTAAACTTTTAACAAAAACATCGGCGAAAGTCTGCAGAGCAGAAGCCTGGACTTTCGTATGCCGTGAGACAAGCTTTCATTTTAACAACCGATTGTGACTGACTGATGAGTCCTAATCTAAAACCGGTCTCAGTCTAGCGAAAGCTTGTGGTCTGATGATCGAATTGGTATAATCAACCCTTTTGTTTAAATTTTCTGAACCAAACTGTTGTCATTTAAAATAAGCGAATTATGTTTTTTTAACATTTTTACCCGTAAGCTTACTAGTGACGTAGAAGCAAAGTTTTAAATTTTTGTACAAAAAAGTCTTATTGATACTCTCACCATAATTAATAATCATTGAGAGATTGTTGCCTGGGTTTTGTCCATCTATTTTGTACCACAGTGGTGTGGTTAGTGGTATCCTTCTAAATATCTGACCTAGCAGTAATAGTTGTTTTATGTTGGGCAATTTGCGAGCCTGTTCCGTATAATTTATCTTTAAAACAAGCTTTTTTGTAGCCTCTTGACTATTCGAATAAAATTTCTTGTAAACTTACTTGTGATGTATTAGCATGTATTTACAATTTTTTAAACTTTTTTTTATAAAATTCCTAGAATTACCAATAATGTCTACTCCGGCATCACTGCGCAATTGAATGTTTTGCATCACGAAATACGTGGTTTACATTCTATTGTAAATATTATTAACTTTAGATTATTATTTATCTTTACTAGAATATACCAGAGGTTGGCATTATACGGGCAAGATTATAATATTCTTTAGTTTATGCAAACTAACTATTTTAGATAAAATATTTCTATATGTACTACTTGTTTGATTTTCGGTGGTCTTATTAACATTCGCTTTTAAATTCAAATTCTAATTTAAGTAAAATTTCAAAGCTGCCTTCGAGAACTACTTCTTTTTATTACTTTTTACTATACAATTCAATAATGTAGTATATAATCGTTGCTGTCTATAGTAGTCTGAATTATGATCAAATCTGTAATTAAAATTTTGACAAGAGTAGATGACACTTAATAAGTCTTTAAAACTAAAAATATTTTTTCATGTCAATGTATTTTTTATAAATTGTTGTTAAATTTAACTGCTTGAACTGTTTTTCTCATTCTCTACATATTTGCACTATTTTATCCAACGACTACTGTATAATTATCAACAATAAAGAAATCAATGTTTAAATTTTTTTTTTTTGTATAACCTATTTTTTGGACTTGAAATTTTCTGTTGTCGCTGAATTATGAACCATTGTCTATAAAATCTCTTAACAGTTTTGTTTATACTAGTTTTATGTATAATATAATATACATAAATATTAACTTTTATGTACTAATGAAGTAAGCAACTCTAGTTTACTATTGAAATATCTCATTTACTGACAATAAGCATTGAATAAGCTTTTTAAATAGGTATAATAAATATTTAAGTTATCTGTGTTGCTTATACTTTGAAATACAACAGTCTTATACTATTTAAAAAAATTACTTCTAAACTTTTAAAACCATTAAAAAGTTATTTTTGTCTTTTAAAAAGTACGAACTTTTATTTTTGAATAATTTTACTGGTAAACTTTTTAGTGACGTAGTAAGTTATTTTGAACTTTTTACACTAAAATTTTTCAAATATTATGTGTGTAATGATTATATTTACAAACCTAATGCTGATTTCAAAATTTTTGCCACAGTAATTGTGGTTTAATATTAACTATTTGAGTTAACGCTAGTCTATTTATTAACAAAATCATCTACTTATTTATTCTACAGACAAATTTTGTTATTTTATATACTCTTCATTGTTTTCTGTAATTTTCCAGTAAATCTGTCCCAGAAAACCTACCTGCATTAGACTAATGTTTGTTTGTACTAAATTAATAAAATTAGTGCGCAATAAAACTTTATATGTACTTATGTTAATGAAAATAGCTAAAGTAATTTAAATGTACAATAATTTATAGCATAATACAATGATTTGTAGAAAAGTTGTTTACAAGCTGTTGATGTTTTTAAAGTTCTGAGTATTGGCATCTAAAAATAACGATTTCTACTTTCTTATGTCATTAAACTTATTTATATCGTTTTTGTCTGATAAAAAGTATATCTTTTTTTCAAACTGTTTTACCTGTGAACTTATTAGTGACGTAAGAGCATAATTGAAGGTTTTCTTAACAGAAAAGATACAAACATATTCTGCTTAAGTTATACGTTGGTGCAAAATTTTCTGTTCAAAGTTTCTGATTTATTTTGTACCACAGTAACGTGGCTTACATTTTCTTATTTTTACATTTAAATTTATAGTTAAAAGTTTTATAGTTATTGTGTCTTCAAAAAAAAGTTTCGCGGCCTTCAAGACATTTTTGACCTATTTTTTACTCTCTAATCAAATAATGTAGAACGCGATTTATTGAAAACATTGTGAGTTTCAAAACTTTCCTGCGCTATTGAAATTTGTTGTAGAGTTCTTTATAACTGATTTTTTTTTCTTCTTTTTCGAAATACCGCTTGTTGGACTTAACTTAAGTGTTAAGTTAAAACTTAAACTTAATTTAATCTTTTTATTTCAGTTTGCACTTTTATCCTAGATTAAAGTAGAACGCGAAAGAGAATTGTATATTTGTTAAGTATGAATTTTATTGATACATATAATATAGTCATTGACAAAAATAAAGCTGTGTGCCAATGTTTTATGTTTTTTAAAAAGTCTATAAATTAATTTACTTTTAAGTTTAGACTGTAATATTTACGTTGTCGCTAAACTATGAAGAAATATTTATAAATGGTATGTTTTTGAAATAGATTACATTCAATTTTTTAGCCTTCAAATACTCAATAAATCAGTAGTTTTGAATTGTCATCAAAAAATTTTATTAATTGACAATGACCATAAGTCAGATTTACTTATAGTTTTATCTAAAATGATAGTTAATAAAATTGATTGAAAGATATTTCAAAACATCCAATTAGTTCGTAGATTGGTTTATAGTTTGTTGAACGATTTTCTGAAACTATAAAAATTTGAACTGTAAATGATTTATGTCAATACAACTTGAAAATTTAAAAATATCTTGTATATTTTTGAAATATTTTTACCTGTGAATTTACTAGTGACGTCATAATACATTTCCAATTTTTTTCAGAAATTTTTTAAGTTTATTTTCATTAAAGTCCAGCACTAATTATAATTTTTTAATGCTTCTTTAGTTTGCGCCACGAAAAAGTGGTTTACATTTCATTTTACAATATTTTTATAGTAGTCATTTTAATCTTTTTATTAGACAAGCAATTAACAACTTACGAATCCGTATAATTTACCTGATAGAAAGCTAACTAAATTGAGTTGTTTTATGTTTTGATTTTTAGATAACAATTGAAGAGATCTAAACTACTTAGTTTGCATAATAAAGTCTTTAAATAATGAAATATTAATTAAGTTACTTTTTAATAAAGATAACTGTTATGCTATTAGTTTGAGTATAAGTACACAAAATAGCTTACTAAATGTTTGATTTTAAGAGTTTATTTTGTAAAGTTGTTATTCTAAGTTTCACGGCCTGCGAGGAATCTGTTTATTAGATTTTTATTTGCTGTTCAGTTTGTAATTTATAGTTTTCTAAACAGAAATTTTTTGATTATTATTAAATGTGAACTTAGTAGTGACGTAATAGCATAATTAGAACTTTTTCAACAATTTTTTCATTCAAATATTTTCAATAAAATAGTTTTTTTATTTTTATACTATGTGATATATTTAGCACCACTATATAAGTGGTTTACACTTTATTATAAAAACTTCATGTATAGTTGATAATATAGTCAAAGTTTCGCGGCCCGCAAAGAACTTTTTTTTTAACTTTCTTCTTGCTCTGTGATTTATCTTTTCTTAAATACATGAGTTTTCTCTTGTTGAATAATTTTACATGTGAACTTAGTAATGAAGTAATAACATAATTAAAACTGTTTTTACGAAAATAGTTCTATAAATATTTGCAATATATTAGCTTAAAATTAAGTCTATGTAGTTTAGTTTATATTGAATGAATTTAGCACCACAAAAACGGTGGTTAACATTGTGATAGAACTAAATCTAATGTAAAATCAATTAGATTTCTTTATCAGGTTTGGTAACCTACGATGTTTTAAGACTGCTAAAATCAAAACTTCTTATTACAAGTATTTTGCTATGATCTTTTTTTTTTCATATCAAGTAGTGATTATAAATGATCCTCACAATTTTAGTTTAAAAAAGCTTTTTGTTTCTAATGGAATTTTAACAACTAGCAGACTGTAATGACTTTTATTGATAACTTTTTAACACACTGTTCAATGTACGTTGCGTAATTTTGAAATGACCTGTATTATTTTATACAGACTAAATTGGAAAATAGGTAATTATAAAAACTTATCCACGTGTAAAGTTGATATATGTACAGTATTTCTTTAAAAATTAAATATATAATGTCATCTAATGTTAAATATTAAAAATAGTATTAAAATTAGACATTAGTTTTTATTATAATTTTTAACTAATTTTGATTCTACGCGTTTGCCGTACAAACTCGCTAAACTAACATAATGCTTACTTATTAGCAATAAATATGTTAGTGTTTAGTTTTTACCACAAGTTAAATTGATTTACTACAAATTATTGAATTTTTAACTAGCCACAACATTTTTTTAACATTTTTACCTGTAAGCTAACTAGTGACGTAGTAGCAAAGTTTTAAATTTTTGTACAAAAAAGTCTTATTAATATTCTCATTGAAATTAAAATTCATAGCCAGTTTTTTTGCTTCCGCATAAACTTATTTTACACCACTAAAAGGTGGTTTATATTTTATAATGTTGTAACCTACAGATGTAGGTACCTTTAATATTAAACTTAACTTATACTAAATAATGATACTAATAATACTTAGGCTTCTCTATATAAAACTAGGCATGACATGAGTTAACACATTTTATATAAAGAACAGTTGCAAACACTAACAAATATATAAAGAACATCAAATTTAGAAAATACTTTAAATGTGGTCAAAACCTTTACACAAGATTTAATCTAGCAAGAATATACTTTAAGCATGTATAAAACAAAATACGATTTAACTACTTAGAATGTAAATAAGAAATACTAATAAAAATAATACTAATCAAAAAATACTTTATAAAACACAAGAAAACAATATAAATGTCTATTCTTCATTATCATGTTTACTGCAGCAGGCTGTGGCTAGAATCTCCCCGTCTGTCTGTTGTATCAGCTTATATATAACATTCCCTAACTCAATGTTGCATCAGGGTTTCTGGTCTGCACTTTATTTTCTCTTTTTGTCAACTGTATTAAACTTGCATCAGTATAAAACTTGACCTTGCGAGCTTTCTCTTAACGCTTGGATGAACTTTTAGCTCAAAACTTCCAACCAAATCTAAACAGTAATCAAGTTCAACTTGATATCCTGTTACACTTCCTCTTCTCCACTGTTGAAAGAGAATCGTCACTCTACTTCTCCTCTGCCTGTTTGTTGGAAGATAAAAAACACCCTTTCTTCATAAACAAAAAAAAAATTTACACATTTAAAAATTTGAATTGGTCTCAAAACTACTCATGTTTTCCATACAAGATTTAAAGCAAATTAGAAAATAAAACAATTAAACAATTTTAACAAATGGTAATTTAGTTCTTAAACTTTTATACTTTTGATAATCAAAAAAAAAAATTAATGTGTTTTACTAGCTTCAACAATTTATTTAACTTCAAAAACAATATTAAACATGAGTCACATTCTACTATAAAGATTGCAGTATTAAAAAACAGGTAAATTACATAAATACAAAAAAAAACCACTCAAATGTCATGCCTATGCAAACCCCTATAATACAAACTCCAAAATTTTCAGCATGTTACTTGTCTTTGCTGTCTTAGTTATATATAAATATTTTCTTTTTTTATTGTGCTATTAAGGTTTAAGAGCCTTAGATAAATCTAATATCACTCACTTTCAAATAAAATTGGTCACCACTTTTAAGACTTATTTAAACTTATACCTTGTTAGTTTTTTTATTTTGACTTTTTGTACTAAAATTTGTCAGATCAACTTTGACTTTTTGGACAATAATTATGTCAGTTACATTTTGACTTTTTGTACTAAATTTTGTTAGATCTACTTTGACTGTTTGGAATAATATTTTGTCAGTTCAATTTTGACTTTTTGTTCATAATTTTGTCACAACTACTTTGACTTTTTGGACAATAATTTTGTCAGTGCAGTTTTGACTTTGTTGACTCAAAATTTATCAGTTTTACTTTGAGTTTTTGGACTAAACTTTGTCAGTTCTACTTTGCCTTTTTGGACAATAATTTAGTCAGTTCAACTTTGACTTATTAGTTTTCCTAACCCCCTATTCATTCTAGTTATGGGTACAAACTCAAAGGCTTTAAATGGGCATATGGTAAATGTAAGTATTGCTTCTTAAAAATAAATGCACAACTTGTTGTAAAATTTCTCTAAATCTGCTACTAAATAAAATGCACTATATAAAAAAAATAACAAAAAAAAAAGAATGTAGATAAAATTGTGATAAATACTGCTTTCAAAATAAAAGGTAATACACTAATAAAACTTATTTGGGTAAAATAGTGTCTTGGTAATATTTAACTGTTATTTAAAAGACTAGTTATTCTTTAAACGAGAACGCCAATTGTAACCTACAGATGTAGGTACCTTTAATACTTAACTTAACTTATACTAAATAATGATACTAATAATACTTAGGCTTCTCTATATAAAACTAGGCATGACATGAGTTAACACATTTTATATAAAGAACAATTGCAAACATTAACAAATATATAAAGAACATCAAATTTAGAAAATACTTTAAATGTGGTCAAAACCTTTACACAAGATTTAATCTAGCAATAATATACTTTAAGCGTGTATAAAACAAAATACGATTTAACTACTTAGAATGTAAATAAGAAATACTAATAAAAATTATACTAATCAAAAAATACTTTATAAAACACAAGAAAACAATATAAATGTCTATTCTTCATTATCATGTTTACTGCAGCAGGCTGTGGCTAGAATCTCCCCGTCTGTCTGTTGTATCAGCTTATATATAACATTCCATAACTCAATGTTGCATCAGGGTTTCTGGTCTGCACTTTATTTTCTCTTTTTGTCAACTGTATTAAACTTGCATCAGTATAAAACTTGACCTTGCGAGCTTTCTCTTAACGCTTGGATGAACTTTTAGCTCAAAACTTCCAACCAAATCTAAACAGTAATCAAGTTCAACTTGATATCCTGTTACAATGTCGTTTAACGTATAATTAAAATTTATTCTCACATTGGACCGTTTGTTGCCACTTGCAAGCCGGATCCGTGTAATTTGTCTTTAGAACAAGCTAGCTTGTTTATGTATTTTTTTACAACAAACTGACTTTTTGAATAAATTTTCTTGTAAACTTACTTGTGACGTGTTAGCATATATTTAGATTTTTTCTAAAACTGTTTTTATATATTTCCTAGAATTATCATAGATGTCTTCTCGAACATCAGTGTGCAGTTGATATCATATTTTGCACCACATATTACGTGGTTCATATTCATATATTGAACTTTATATTGTCATCTACACTATACTAATGTCAAAAATATGCGGACAAGATAATAACCTTTCGTTTATACAAAAATGATATCGGTTTGATTTTTTTTTCTTACCTTCCATATTTACTCGCACTTTTTTATCTGTATTCAACGACTACTGTATAATTACCAACAATAAAAAATCTGTGTTAGGTTTTTCATACAAAATTTTTATTTGTATAACCTAATTTTTGAACTTGAAATGTTTGTTGTCGCTGAATAATGATCCTTTGTCTATGAAATTTCTTACCAGTTTTGTTTATATTAGTTTTAAATATAATTCATTTAAATGCTTAACTTTAATTTAGTTAGCAGCTGTAGTATATTATTGGAATATATCATTAACTGACAACAAGCTTTACTTTCAGGTTTATCTCTATAAATAAATATTAGGTTAATTGAGTTGTTAAAAATTTAAAGTCTTATACTTTTTGGAAAAACTTTTTCTTAACTAGTTTATGTCATTTTTGTTTTTTAAAAAATACGAATGCTTTTTTGATTGAATAATTTTACTTGTAAACTTTTTATTGACGTAATATCCTAATTTGAACTTTTTTCACAAAAAATTTACACATATATTTAATGTAATAATCAATAACAGAAGTTTGATTATGTATTTCTTAATTTTGACCACAGAAAATGTGGTATTTAATATATAAGATACTTATTATAAATTAAATTGATAACTGTTTTAGTCTGAAATTAAATCATGTCATCAATTAAGCTGCAGAAATATTATATTCGCTAAAATGTTGTTATTTTATATACTTATTATTAATATTTGTATTTTTCTATCAAATCTGGCCCGCTAACTATAAAAGTTACCTGCATTAAAAAAATGATCGGTTTTAACTAACATTTTTGCATAATAGAAGTTTATGTGTACTAATGTTTATGAAAATTAATTAAGGTGTTTAAACTTTACAATAGTTTATAGCATATTGTAATAGATTTTATAAAAGTTGTTTATAAACTGTTGATGTTTTTTAAAATGCTAACCATTTACATCTTAAAATAATAATTCCTAATTTTTCAAACAGTTTAACTGAGAACTTATTTATATCATTTATCACTTTAAAAATGTACAATTATTTTTTGAATTTCTTACCTGTCAATTTTGACCCGCTAATTGTTTTTCTGGTTATTCGGGTCCGCCAACTCAAAAAGTAAAAACTGCTTAAATTTTTAACAAAAACATCGGCGAAAGTCTGCAGAGCAGAAGCCTGGACTTTCGTATGCCGTGAGACAAGCTCCAGATTAATAAATCGGTTGTGACTGACTGATGAGTCCTAATTAGGACGAAACCGGTCTCAGTCTAGCGAAAGCGGGTGCACGACTATTCAAATTCGGACAATTCAAATTCCGACAATTCAAATTCTTAATAAAAAATTGAAACGGCTAAAAACAAAAAAGTAATGTATATTTGTCTAAAAAAAAAATGTATATGTAAATCATATTAATATATACAGGCTATTTTTTTATTTTTGCAAAAAGTTAAATATTTTTTGAGATATGGCTTTATTAAAGTAAAAAGTATAGTTATTTTTAGTAGTTTTAAAATACCTTGAAAAAAAATTTAGATTCAAAAAAAAAGATTAAAGTGGCTTATAGATATTAATAAGATCTACATACACGTTTTTATATTTTTTTCAAATTTATATTACTTTTTGAAATATAGTCTTTTAAATATTTTTTAAAGAATTTGAGTTTTCGGAATTTGAGTTGTCCGAATTTGAATTGTCATGTAACCAGCGAAAGCTTGTGGTCTGATGACCGAATTGGTATAATCAACCCTTTTGTTTAAATTTTCTGAACCAAACTGTTTTCATCTTAAATTAACGAATTATAATTTTTTAAACATTTTTTCTGTAAGCTTTCTAGTGACGTAGAAGCGAAGTTTTAAATTTTTTTACAAAAAATTCTTATTGATATTCTCACCATAATTAATAACCTTTGAGAGATTGCAACCTTGATTCATTCAAATTATTTTGTACCACAATTATGTGGTTTGCGTTAACCTTCTAAATATCTAACCTAGTAGTAATAGTTATTTTATATCGGGCAATTTGCGAGCCTGATGCGTATAATTTATCTCAAAACAAGCTTATTTAGGTATTTAATAATTTCCTCTTGACTATTCAAATAAACCTTACTTTTTGAATATTTTTACATGTGAACTTAGTATTGACGTAATAACATAATCAGAACTTTTTTTACGAAAATAGATATTTAATACATTCCGTTGAAATTCACACTTGGAAAACTCGCAGACATTTAAAAACAAAAACTAAGAAATATTTGCCTTACTCCAATGAGTTTTATATTGGTGATAAACAGATGAAGTATGAATATTTAGAAAAATACGTGGTTTACATTCTTTTGTAAACATTATTAACTTTAGATAATTATTTATATTTACTAGAATATACCAGAGATCGGCATCACACGAGCAAACTGATTATCTTTAGTTTATGCAAAACTAACTTTTTTAGATAAAATATTTTTATATATTCTACTTGTTTGTTTCTTTTTAAGATTCGCTTTTAATTTCTTTAAACTTAGTTTTTATTCTAACTTAAGTAAATTTTCAAAACTGCCTTCAAGAACTTTTATATTGCTGTTTAGTATAAAATTCAATAATGTAAAATATAATCATTGCTGTCTGAATTATGATCAAAGTTGTATTAAGCAATTTTGACAAAATTGGATGACACTTAATAAGTCTCTAAAACTTAAAATATTTTTTCATGTCATTTTAAATGTGTGTTTTATAAATATTTGTTAAATTTAAACATCAGTTTGAACTTTTTTACTTGTCATTCATATATTTTCGCACATTTTTATATGAATTCTAACATGCCTAGAAACACGACAGACTACTGAATATTTATCATCAATAAAGAAATCTATGTTAGAGTTTTTCATACAAATTAGAATTATTTTTGTTTAACCTAATTTTGGACGTGAAATTTTTTGTTGTCGCTGAATTATGATCCATTATCTATAAAATCTCGTAAGAGTTTTTTTTTTTTTGTACTAGTTTAAATTATAATTCATACAAATATTTAACTTTTATGTACTAATAAAGTCAGCAAGTATAGTTTATTATTGATCTAATATCATTAAATGACAATAAGCATTATATAATCTCTACTAAATAACTTAATCTGTATAAACAATTTTTTAAGTTATGTAAGTTGCTTCTACTTTGTACTATTTACACAACAGTCGTATATTATTTAAAAAAAAAATTCTAAACTGTTGAAACCATTTAAAAAGTGAATTTTGTCTTGAACAAATATTTTTATTGAATAATTTTACTTGTAAATTTTTTAGTGACGTAACAAATTATTTTGAACTTTTTTTACAAAACTTTTACTTATATGCTCAAGGTAATAATTGATTAAAGAAGTTAGGATACGCATTACTAAATTTTTACCACAGTAAATGTGGTATTTAATATTTAAAATACTTGTTATAATCTATGACCAAATTATGTACTCATTTAAGCTGCAGACAAGTTATATTCGCTTACTACAATTATATCTACTACATTAATGCTTGGATTTTCCTGGTAAATCTGGATGACTATGAAAGTTGCCTGCGCTGGAATAGTGCTTAGTTGTTCTAAAATACTAAAACTTTTGCATATTTAAACTTAATGTGTATTAATGCTTATAATACTTAATCAAGTTGTTAAAAGTTTACAATATTTTATTGCATGATTTAATGATTAGTAGAAAATTATGAACTACTGGCATCTCGAAAATACGTTTTACTTTTAAAGTTTAAACCTGTTCTAATATTTAGCACTTTTTTTCCTAAATTAAACTTGCATATATCAGCCAAAGACTACCGTATCTTTGTTTATTTAATTGTAATATAACTACTGACAACAATCAAACATTTTTTTTAAATCAGTTTCAACTTAAGTTACTTTTAATTTTAGACTGTAATTTTTTTTTGTCGCTAAACTATGAAGAAAAATTTACAAAGTTTTTATATATTGTTTTTGTTAATGCAATATATATAACTCAATTTTTTAGCCTTCTTATACTTATTAAACTAGTAGTTTTGATTTGTTATCAAAACAATCTTATTAACTGACAATGATCATTGAATCAGATTTACTCATACTTTTATCAAAATAATAATTACCAAAACTGATTGAAAGATATTTAAAAAAATCAAAATTGTTTGTAGATTGATCTAGAATTTGTTGAAGGATTTTTTGAAAATATAAAAATTAATTTTGCACTACAAAATATCTATGTCAATACACGTTGGCAATTAAATAACAACTTAAATATTTTTGGAATATTTTTACCTGTGAATTTACTAAAGACGTCATAATACATTTTCAATTTTTTTCAGAAACTTTTAAAGTTTATTTTCATTAAAATCTTACATTAACTGCATTTCTATTAACAATCAGTTTGGACCACAAATGCGTGGTTTACATTTCATTTTACAACTGTATTGATAGAGGTCATTTTAATCATCTTATCAGACAAGCAATTAACAACTTACGAATCCGTGTAATTTACCTGATAGAAAACCAATTTATTATGCAAACATAGTAGTTGAGACCTTTTATTTGTTTTCTAAAACAGAGAATAACTCATTTTAAGGTCTCAACTACTATGTTTGCATAATAAAGTCTTTAAATAATGAAATATTAATTAAGTTACTTTTTAATAAAGATAACTGTTATGCTATTAATTTGATTATAAGTATACAAAAGAGCTTATTAAATGTTTGATTTTAAGAGTTTTATTTTGTAAAGTTGTTATTCTAAGTTTCACGGCCTGCGAGGAATATTTTGATTAGATTTTTATTTGCTGTTCAATCTGTGATTTATAGTTTTCTAAACAGAAAATTTTTTGAATATTTTTTACATATGAACCTATTAGTGACGCAATAACATAATTTGAACTTTTTTCAACAATTTTTTCATTCAAATATTTTCAATAAAATAGTTCAAGAACTCTTTTTTTGTTTTATTAATGTGATAAATTTAGCACCACTATATAAGTGGTTTACGCTTTATTATAAAAAACTTTATGTATATTTGATATTATAGTCAAAGTTTCGCGGCCCGCAAAGAAGTTTTTTTTTTAACTTTCTTCTTACTCTGTGATTTATCTTTTCTTAAGTACATGAGTGTTCTGTTTTAAATAATTTTACATGTGAACTTAGTAGTGACGTAGTAACATAATTAGAACTTTTTTTTACTAAAATAGTTCTATGAATGTACAATAAACCATCTTTACAAAAATTTTTCTAAAATAAATTTTGAAATATCAATCTAGCACCACAAAAATGTGGTTTAGATTTTAATAATACGAAACTTAATGTTAAGTCAGTAGTTTTCTTAACATTGGTTAAGGTTGTAT
This sequence comes from Thalia democratica, assembly GCF_965202585.1. Taxonomy (NCBI): domain Eukaryota; kingdom Metazoa; phylum Chordata; class Thaliacea; order Salpida; family Salpidae; genus Thalia; species Thalia democratica. Next base: position 101,445,342 of record NC_139166.1, on the reverse strand, counting down.
AACCTACGATTTACGACAGTTAAATTTTTATGAATGCTAAAATTAAAACATTTTAAAACGACTTTTTTAATAATCTTTTTTATTTCATATTGAGTACACAGTAGTAATTATAAATGAACATTAGATTTGACAAGTTTTTATTTCTAACATCTAGCAGACTGCAAGGACTTTTATTAATAACTTTTTTAACACACTGTTCAATTTTCGTTGCAGAATTTTGAAATGACCTGTATTATTTTATACAGACTGAATAAAAGTTATTTTAAAAACATGTCCACGTGTAAAGTTGGTATTTGAACAGCAATTCTCTAAAAATTAAATATAATATGTCATTTATCATTAAACGTTAGTTTAAATAATAAATTGTTTAAATGTCTTGATTCTACGCATTTGCCGAACAAACCGCTTTCAACTTTTGTACTAAGTGTTTACTTATTAGCAATAAATATTTTTGTGTTAGGTTTTTATCACAAGATTTTTACCACAAATTATTGATTTATTTTTTTATAGCAACATTTTTTAAACATTTTTACCTGTAAGCTTACTAGTGACGTAGTAGTGTAGTTTTAAATTTTTGTACAAAAAAGTCTTATAAATATTCTCAATCAAACAATTATTCATTGACAGAATATATGCTTCAGCTTTAACTATTTTGCACCACTGTAAAGTGGTTTACTATTCAAAACGATGCCTAACATAAACTATCATTTATCCTCACATTAGAAGCAACTTGCAAGCCGGATCCGTGTAATTTATCTTAGAAACTACCAAAATTGAACATTTTTGTCCATTTTAAACCTCTTGAAATTTGAAAAAATTGAAATTTAAAAGTACAAAGTTAATTTTTTGAGTTATTCAACCTGCGAACTTACTTATCACTTAATTGCCTAGTTTTTGAATTTTTCACCAAAGTTGACAATAATGTCTACTTCGAAATTTTTGCGCATTTTAAGACTTTAATTTGCACGAAAAAATATGTGCTTTACATTTTATTGTAAATATGTTTACCCATAAATTATTAATTATATTTATACTAGACCAGAAGTTGGCAAGGTAATAACTTTTTTAAACCAAATATTTTTGCATGCAGTTTGATTTTCTGAACACAGTGGTAAAGTATTTGCTTCAGTTTCAACTTATTATTGCACCACTGTAAAGTGGTTTACTGTTCTAAACGATGTCACTAACATAAAATTATTTTATATCCTCACATTGGAAGCCACTTGCAAGCCAGATCCGTGTAATTTATCTTACAAACTACCAAAATTGAACAGTCTTTTGTCTTTTTTTTAACTTCTTGATATTTGAAAAAATGTTTTTTTAGCGGTGACTTGTCACTTAATAGCCTAGACTTGTTTTTTCACTAAAGTTGTCAATAATGTATACCTCGAATTTTTTGCGCAATTTTGAAGACTTTAATTTGCATCAAAAAAATACGTGGTTTTCATTCTATTGTAAATATGCTTAAATTATTGTTTATCCTTACACTAGACTAGAAGTTAACAACATACGGGCAAGATAATAACTTTTATAAATCAAAATATTTTGTATTTGTATTTTTTTGATTATCAGAACACAGTGGTTTTAAACAATTAATTCAGTTTCGCTTTTAAGGTCTTTCATTTTTAAGTGAAATTTCAAAGTTTCCCGACCCGTGAGAATTGTTTTTTTAATTTACTATCCAGTATATAAAACGTAATTTGTTTTGTTTAAATCAGATCAAGATAATTAAATAAAGTTTACAAAAACTTGAATAACGCTAAAGTCTTTAAAAAAAATCTCCAATACATTGTTTCTATACGCGCGTTTTATATATCATTGTTAAATTCAATAGTCACTTTTAACTTTAAATCGCGCCTGCTGTATAAATATATATGTGTATTCATGTGTATTCAACGGTTTACTATCATTTCTAACTCGCTATCATTTCTAACCTGATCATTTCTAACCCGATCACTTCTAACCCGATCATTTCTAACCCGATCACTTCTAACCCGATCACTTCTAACCCGATCATTTCTAACCCGATCACTTCTAACCCGATCACTTCTAACCCGATCATTTCTAACCCGATCATTTCTAACCCGATCATTTCTAACCCGATCACTTCTAACACGATCATTTCTAACCCGATCATTTCTAACCCGATCACTTCTAACCCGATCATTTCTTACCCGATCATTTCTAACCCGATCATTTCTAACCCGATTACTTCTAACCCGATCATTTCTAACCCGATCACTTCTAACCCGATCATTTCTAACCCGATCAATTCTAACCCGATCACTTCTAACCCGATCATTTCTAACAAGATCATTTCTAACCCAATCACTTCTAACCCAATTAAACCCGATCATTTCTAACCCGATCATTTCTAACCCGATCATTTCTAACCCGATCATATCTAACCCGATCATTTCTAACCCGATCGTTTCTAACCCGATCATATCTAAACCGAAATTTATTTAGCCGATCTGTATTAATATATTTATTTATTTTTTTTTAAAGATAAGAATTTGTTTAAAAAAAATAATCTCAACAAAGTTGTTTTTTTTTTGAAGTATAGTTTATTTTGTTTAAAATAAAACTTATGTTCAGATAGCTTTTGTTAAAAATTAATTGTTGATATTAATTGGTTCATTTATTGTTTTGACAATAAGGTTTAAAATTGGGTTATTAATCAAGTGTACTTAATTAGTTTTAAAAAGCATTAGGAAAAGTATAAGTCTTTTGTATTCTAAAGATTGAATATTAAGTTTTGATAGTCGTCAACGTAAGAAATATAATGAGTATCGCAGCGGTTAAAGTATTCTGTACTTTCTTTTGAAAAGATTCTATATGGTTAATATATTTTTTTAAGTGTAGAAACCAGATTACCAATTTACCTCCAAATTCAAAGAGAAATTATATGAAATACAACTATTTAAAAATATTAATATCAGCGTTTATGAAACTTTAAATAATACAGTTAATAAAGTTTAGTAATTGTAATTATAATTGTGGTTTCTTTTAAAACTAATATCAATAAATTCTAAGTTCTTTAAACGAAAGTGTATACTGTTTAATACAAAGCCAAAAGTAGAGGTAGAAGGCTTTTTAAATATTCAGAACTTGTCATTTACTCGAACTTTAATTTGATTTTAATTCTTAAATCAACTGGTAAATTGTATATAAAGATTAACTGTAATTAAGTTATATTTAGTTATAATAAACTTAACTATGAAAGTTTAGTGGCGAAAACTTATTATAACGCATTTTAACTTTTTCTTTTGAAATAAAGTTTATGTAGGGCAAAATAAATTTACATTTTTCATAAAAATTTAAAAACTTTCAAAATTTAAACTTGCAAAAACACGATTATTCTCACGATTAATAGTAAATATTTCTAAAATAATTTTCTTGATATCTTTTGAAAGTTATTGTTTTAAATGTTTTCAAAAACACAAAAACTTTAGATTATTTAGCGATCATTATATTTGAAATGTAAGTATAAATTATTAGATAAGACTATATAACTTAAAAACTTATAACAAAATAGTAAAACCAGTTTGTATTGTGAAACCTATTATATAGGTTTAAATTTTTAATAAAGAAAAAACTCATCATATTTATAGAAATTTAGAAGTGCAAAAGACCACCGGGAATAAAGTAAATAGACTGCAAGCTGGCTTTACTGTAATGAATAAAAAATAAATATGTTTTGTGTAATAATCGTCTGGAAAAATATTTGATTAAAACAAACAAAGAAATTAATGGAGTTTTTATAAAAATCTGCTTATAATTATACTTAATTCAACTATAAATAGTTTATTATTCTATTTCAAAATGTTTTATTTTTAATACTTATTTTGTTTTTACTTACGTTATTTCAACTGCTCATAATAAAGTAGTTTGAAAGAAGTGTTTGTCAATTAAAGTACTAATTTAAGTCGCAATTAAAACATAGGCGAGATTTAATAACTGTCGAACTTGTTATACAAATAAACTTGTCTGTTTAACTGTTAGTGTTAAACAATTATTTTTGCTCTAAAACTAAGTAGGAATTTATTAATGATGTGAAATCCAGACGGTCAATCGACATAACAACTTTTGCGGTTTAGTTATATGACATACCTGTTTTAATAGCTAGTTTCTATTAAAAACCATGCTTTTCCACTTAATATAATAAAAGTTTTTAGCTTCTCCTAATGTTTGTTTTAATTCCATTATCTTAATAGGCCTATGCAAGTTGCATAACAGTTTGTATAAGTTATTAAGATAAAACTTAAAACTACCCTACTATAAAAGGTAAATACATTAGTAAGCAATAACAAAACATTTACGTAAGACTTTTAATGCAGTTTTTAAACCGTAATATAAAAGTTTTTGTATCTGAATATTACAATTGTAAGAGTTTACTTTTTAAAATTTGCTTATGTTAAAACTATTTTAGTCACATTAATTACAATAAGATCCAACTAAGATATAGTTATCACTGCTTATATTAAAATTTTATAAAAAAGAGTTCAAAATACTTTAAGGTAAACAATTTAGTAAATTGTATATGACTAACGAAAAACGTCTCTTAAAGTGTATTGAAAAAAACAAAACAAAATAATAGAAAAAACTAAAAATATGTGTAGGATAAAGAGGTAATAAAAATATATTAAGATTATGTTAAATTAAGTTAATACTAAAATTAAAGTTTATACTAAAAATATTTTTACGTTACGCAATAAAATCGTTATGTTTAAAGTAAGTAAAAGTTTAATTTTTTTATTAATATTTTAATAACTTCATTAAGACTAGTTTATTTTTGCATGAAAATTAGATTAAAAAATAAAAACGTAACATAAGTAAAATGGGTTAGAAACGATCGGGTTAGAAGTGATTGGGTTAGAAGTGATCGGGTTAGAAATGATCGGGTTAGAAATGATCGGGTTTAATTGGGTTAGAAGTGATTGGGTTAGAAATGATCTTGTTAGAAATGATCGGGTTAGAAATGATCGGGTTAGAAATGATCGGGTAAGAAATGATCGGGTTAGAAGTGATTGGGTTAGAAGTGATCGGGTTAGAAATGATCGGGTTAGAAGTGATTGGGTTAGAAGTGATCGGGTTAGAAATGATCGGGTTAGAAGTGATCGGGTGAGAAGTGATCGGGTTACAAGTGATCGGGTTACAAGTGATCGGGTTAGAAATGATCGGGTTAGAAGTGATCGGGTTAGAAGTGATCGGGTTAGAAGTGATCGGGTTAGAAATGATCGGGTTAGAAATGATCGGGTAAGAAATGGTCGGGTTAGAAGTGATCGGGTTATAAGTGATCGGGTTAGAAGTGATCGGGTTAGAAATGATAGCGGGTTAGAAATGATCGGGTTAGAAATGATAGCGGGTTAGAAATGATAGCGGGTTAGAAATGATCGGGTTAGAAATGATAGCGGGTTAGAAATGATAGCGGGTTAGAAATGATCGGGTTAGAAATGATAGCGGGTTAGAAATGATAGCGGGTTAGAAATGATCGGGTTATAAATGATAGCGGGTTAGAAATGATAGCGGGTTAGAAATGATAGCGGGTTAGAAATGATAGCGGGTTAGAAATGATCGGCTCCCGTATTCAACATGCTCAGTTATCCGACAGTTTACTGTATAATTATTAGCAACAAAGAAGTTTAATTTTTCTTACAAAACAAAATGTATTTTATTTATGAAAACTAGTTTTTTGATTTAAATTTTTTGTCGCTGAATTATGAAGCACTGTCTATAAAATGTACATCAGTTTAGTTTTAATTATATATATATATATGTATGTATCATATATCAAAATTATAACTTTACATATTACTTAATTCAGCAACTATAAATAATTGTTGGTATAAGCTCCTTAAAAACAATAATCATTAAAAAAGCTTTATTTACAATTTTTTTTATATTAACAAATTTTTAGTAATTTAAAGTACCAAAAAGTCTTATTAATATTCTCAATCAAACAATTATTTATTGACAAAGTATATGCTTCAGCTTCAACTTATTATTGCACCGCTGTAAAGTGGTTTATAATATATTACTATGTCATTTAACATGTAATTAATATTTATCCTCACATTGGAAGCCACTTGCAAGCCGGATCCGTGTAGTTTATCTTAGAAATTCTTAAAATTGAACAGTTTTTGTCTTTTTTAAACCTCTTCACATTTGAAAAATTAAGTAAAATTCAAAGTTTTCCGACCCGCGAGAGCTGTTTTTTTTTTAATTTACTATTCAGAATGTAATTTGTTTTGTCTAAATTATGATAAACATAATTAAATAAAGTTTACAAAAATTGGATAACGCTAAAGTCTCTAAAACATTTTTCATACACCGTTTCTATATTATTATATTATGTTTGATTTATTATTTCCAAACTCTTAAAACCGTTAAAAAGTTATTTTTGTCTTTTAAAAATAGTTTTACTTGTTAACTTTTTAGTGACGTAACAACTTAATTCGAACTTTTTTCACAAATATTTTACGAATATATTCAGTGTAATGTTGTTTTAATATATTTGGCATGGTACAGTCAGTAATCTTCTTTTGCACCACAAAATATGTGGTTCCAAACACTTGAAATGGTATGTTTTGATATAAATAACCTGTATTCTAATGTTTAATAAAACCATGTGCTCATATAATGTGCAGACAAGCTGCATTCTTCAAAATCTTTTTATTCAGTATACTTTACATTATTTTCTGTATTTTTCTGGTAAATCCGACTCGCTGACTGGAAAAATTTTCCACTCAGCATTGGACTAATGCTTGATTGTACAAAATTAATGAAACTTTTAAGTATTTACAGGGTGGCAAACTAAACTTGACATACTAAAAAAACTGGAATTTTGAACAGAAATCACAAAAAAAATGGACTAAAAAACAATTTTTACGTGTTTATTTGTAAAATTTCGAGTTGACACAAAAATTATATCATATAGATCAGGGTTTCCCAAAGTGGGCGATATCGCCCTCCTGGGGGCGATATCGCCCTCCTGGAGGCGATTTTAGTATTTTGGGGGGCGATAATTAGTAAGGGGGCGAAAGGGTGGGCGATAACTAGTAAGGGGGCGAAAAGGGGGCGATTTTAAAATTTTGGGTTGTCATAAGATTTTTACTTTTTTTCTTGCTATTTTACTATTTTTAGCTTGCTATTAATTATTTGACCCTGAGTTAAAACTTAAACAAAAAAGTTTATTTTATTTATGAAAAAAAAAAGAAAAAAATTTAGTGCTTATGACTCCTACTTTCAAGTAAATACTATATTTTCATTTATATATTTCCATATTTAACAATTACATATATCATAGACGATTGGAATCCCTCTCATCACTTTATAACTTGACATATATGTTATTTGGGGTTATAAATGGTTTGTAAAAATTTATGTTATTTTATACTAACTATCACCTCATGATATTTCCAGTTGCTTTTTAAAAAGTCACTAAGTTAGACTAAGAAATAAAACTATACATGGTTGCCAATTTACCTAGAAACCTGGAAAAACCTAGAATTTGACAATTTAAGCAAAAAAAGCCTGGAAAAATCTGGAATTTTTAACAATTTTAACATTCTAAGTAGTAAAATTTAGATTTGACGCAAAAAAGCTGTCATATAGATAAAAGTATGGATCCCTTCGAGGCAAATACTTTTTAAGTAAACGACTAACAGGAAACCTTCTCAGACTTACAAACTGACCTTGAACTTAAAGTAAATTCTTCCAAAGAACGATATGAAAGCTTTTGGACTCAACAAAAACTAAGGCAAAAGTATCCAATCATTTTAGAGGAATTTAGATTGTTGTTTATAGCTTTTCCTTCTAGCTATGTTGTTGAGAAAGCTTTAAGTTCAGTTATCAACATCTTGAGCAAAAGGTCTAATCTAGATATATAAAGGAGGTGACTTAAGGCTCTATTTTACTAATTAAGAATTAGATTAGAAAAACTTGCAAGCAGTCATATTCCTCATCCTTCACATTATATTAGACTTCAGTAGCAGACATTATTTTATGGAAGTTTTTTAATTTTATTTGATCTTTTGAAGTATTTCTTATTTAACCTGGTTTGTATTGTATTTAAGTAGTCTTTTTATAATAACAACTTTATTAAGCTATTTATTCTACAACAGGTTTGCATAATGCCTAATAAATATTATTTACGGTAGACTTCCTCTTGAGTTCGCACTTTTTACCAAAAAAAAAAGTGCAAATTTATATTTTCTTAAATTTAATTAAGTAAAATTAATTTAGTCTTGTACTTCTTATGCACGCACTTTTCAAAGTAGTTTACAGGGCTTGAGAAAATAATTTACAGTTATTTTCTTAGAAGCCCAGTAAAGTGTATCAAAATACTTAATTATTAAAAAGCATTGAGTAATCTGTAATCAATCCTGTTTAAATATTATCTGCTTTGAAAATATTGAAACTTTTACGTCAGTGGTGGACAACTTTTGTAGTCAGCAATTCATATTTACTAAAAAATATTTTCTATTTTCAACTGGTTAGAAAATGTAATTGCGGGCTGCATGATTTAGAAAAATTACAAATAAGAAAATTAAAAAACTCGAGCAAAATTGTAATAAAATGATTTAGTATTATTGTGATCTATGAAATATTTTTGTGAACTGAAAACGAAATGAAAGCGTATATAAAAATATTAAATATCAAAAAAATAAAATTTATTTATTTTGCAAAAGTAGTTTTCAATTTACTTAGCGGGTCGAAATTCGACTGGATCTGCGACTGGATCTAAGCCGTACGTTACCCACCTGAAATCTTAACTTAAACCTGACATTTTAATAATATCTCATATAACAAATTTCGGACATTTAGAAGTTAATACTAAGTAAATTATTTAAGCCGCATAAAATACTTAAATTACTTTATAAATAGGCTTTTTTAAAATATCTATACCAGAGATTAAAAAACTATAAAAGAATTCACAGTTTATTTTACACATAATGAAATAAATATTAAAACATTATTTCTGATCTATTTAAAGGAAGTTTGACCGACTGGTTGATTATCTCACATGAAAAGTGGTTTCATCAACAGCTTCAGTTAATGCAGTAAATTTACTAATTTTAATGCTAAGATATATTGTAAGCAAGTTAGTTGTAAAGTTAAAAATTTTATTTTTAACTTTTTAAACTATTTTTTTTTGTAGTAGAATACCATGAAATAGCATTTGACTTGGAATAATCTTTAGGGAACTAAACCTCAATTCTAACAATTTTTTTTATTTATTTAAATTCAAAAAAAAATCCAATGTTTTACAGTTAATTCTGTAAACAGAAAGTAATCAATTTAAAAAAACTTTTAAACAGGTTTAAATTTTGTTTTGTAACTGTAGCAGTCTTTTTGATGGCTTATTTAATTCTGTTTAAAAAGATTTTTTTTCTAGCTATTAGCCTACAATAATTTAACAGAGGAAAATAGTGAAAAACTAAAAGCTAGTGTTGAAGTATTAAAATAAACTATGTATATTCTAATTCCTAATATATATTGAATTCAGGTAAAAGAAAAAACAGTTGTATCAATAGTTTAAAACTCCTTACATTATATTAAACTTTTGAACAATAATAAATCAAGTTAGAAAAAAAAATTGTGTTTAAGAAACTTTTAAATGAAAAAGTAGAAGTCATTTCAAATAGAGACCTCAAATTTATACTCTTTTAAAACCAAAAAAATCTTTTAAAAAATAAAAACTTTAATGGTTGTCAAAATATTACAATCAGATAATAGTTTTATAGTGATATAAGTTGTATACAGATTAAACTAGTAATAACAAAAACCTGTCAAATAAAGGTCTTTCAAACAAATATTTTAATCACTATGCTATAAAACTTTTAGTGTAATGTAAAACAACGAATATCAACTACAAAATTAACCAGGTCAAAATAAAATTATTAAAATCTTTATAACATAAACCATTTAATAAATATAGTAGACTTCCGCTTGAGTTCGCACTTTGAAAAAAATCAAAAAGTGCAAACTCAAAAAATTATTACCATATTTTTTTTTACAAAATGACAAACTTCAATATGTTATATGCAATGATGTTATGAATAAACATGAAATCCACTAAAACATAAAACAAACTTTCATTAAAAAAAATAGATCTATATAAGCTTTTAAATATTATATATATTTTGTTTTATTAATATTTAGTTGGCAATAGACTAAGGGGGCGATTTAGTAAATGAGTTTGGGAAACCCTGATATAGATAAATAAAAATTTCATCATCAAAAAATTTTAAAACTAAATTAATAAAATTTGTTCGTACTTACAAGGTTAAAGTTTTAAGTCTATGCTAAAATAATATTAAATTTGTTTAACAAAAACTAATTGTAAGTCTAAATTTGAGCCTGCAACGGATTTTTTGTAAGTGTTTGAACTTTTTAACTTTAGTTGAAAAAACTAAGCTAAAATTTTCAACTCTTTAATTTTAACCTTATAAGTCAACTTTTTTTTTGCTGAGTTACGAAGCATTGTCTAAAAAAAATCTAACAGTTTTGTTTATGCTATTCAGACACATTATTTTATCTATTACGAAGATTTTACCTTAAACTACTTATCTAACTTTATTTATCACTAAATAACCTCATTAAGTGAAGACCATTAAATTAGCTTTACTTTACCTGTTTTAATGTTTATTAAAGTTAATTAATTTGTTTAAACGCTACGATATTTTTTAGCACAATCAAATAACTTGTAGAAAAGTTACCTATAAATTAAGTTTTTAAACTGAAAACTTTTAACATCTCACGACTAGTATTTATAAGTACTCAATACTTTTCTGAAAAATTCTACTTGTATACTTAGTAGTGACGTAACAACATAATTTAAAGTTTTTTTACGAAAAATTTTCACTAATATACAGACTAAAATTAAGAATAGTTTCTCATTATTAAAAATCTGTGAACCCTTATTTAACACCGCTAATTTAGTGGTCTGCATGTATTTAAATAATGAATAACTGATAGAAATATAGAGTTAACATTTTGATTTATTTAACGTAAAAATTATATTGTATCCTCAGCTACAGAACATTTATGTAATTCAAATAGAATCTTTCTGATGTTATTTATTTTAATAATTATTATTTGTATTGATTGTCCTTATGTGTGACATTTTTGTTTCACAATAATTTTTGAAATGATAAGTCAAGTAATTTATTTTTTTCAACTTTTAATTAAAAATTGTAATATTTTGATTTAAACCAAAAGTATTGATTTTAGTTGAAAAATATTTAAAATAAAAATAAGTTTTAGCTATTTCAAGTCCAGAAGTAACGTAAGGTAAATTTTAAAATAAAGTTCTAGTAATTTATCTCCATCAACTTGCGGTTCAGAACTACAATATTTTGATTTCAAAACCAAAAGTATCGAGTTTAGTTGAAAAAATTTGAAAAAAACTAATAAATTTCAATTATTTCAGATCCAGAAGTAGCGTGATCCCGAAGAAAGTTGACAAAATAACACCGGCTCACCACAAATCCTTGCAAAAATTGCACAATTATAATGAGGAACATTACGTGCCAAATAAACATGTCAAATCAATATCTATATTGTCACTACCAACTGCAGTTACCAACATTTCTAATAGCGGGTTATTATTATCTATTTAATTTTTAATTATATACCATATAAAAATGTCTAATCAATATCAATACTACGTACTGCTGTCACTAACATTTTTAATAGCAGGTTATTATAATTTAGTTTTTTGTATCTTCATAATCTAATACTTATCAACCTAAGACTGACAACATTAAGGCCTCCAATACACTTTTTTTCTAATGAAACTAACATTTCATTTTAGTATTTTAAAGCTTGTGAATAAATACGGAATTTTTTGTAACAATAAAAGCTTTTCCAAAACATTTTTCGTTATTTTCAAAACAAGCTTTTCCAAAACAATTTTTATAACTCTTAAAACAATTCTCTAAAACAATAAACAACATTGTTTACTTAAAGGAGTTACATTTATTTCAGTGCTTATAAAACGGAATTTTACTTGCATTTACTTGCAGTAGCAGTAGCAGTGCTATCAGGTGTTTGGTAAAGCTCGAAATGTTGTATGATAAAATGTTTAAGTTTAAGTCTGAAATATTTCGTTTTCTTTAGTTTAAGATACTTCTTGTTACTTGTGTTCAATTGTAGTTTTAGTTAGTGTGTATTTTATATTTGTAAATAAACTTTTGTTGACTTTTAAGTATCTTAGATGTATTTATCTTATCTAAAAATGTCTATCCCCATTTAATTACCCCTAGCAATTTAGATTGGTTACAATAGACACCACGTCAGATACTCTTATCGAGACATTTTTAGTTCTAACAATTAAAAAATTATATACTAAATACTGGACAATAAGTTACTTTAGTTGTTAATAATTATTTCTTGTTTTCTATATTAAGAAAAGTTCTAAGGGTGCCTAAAATAAAAGCTTTTTCACCATACTCAAAATAATTGTTTTGTTTTTGACCAATTTTTACAGTCCACACTCGCGGGCAATGTCGCCAGTTGGGAGAATGTCATCTAGAAATATGTCACCAGTCGGGAGAATGTCGTCTCGAGCGATGTCGCCGGTGAGTATGTCGTCACAAAAGTCAAATAAATCTGTTGTTACGTCACAGTTGCAAGACGAAAAAGAAGACCAACTTGTGCTGGTGAGAATTTTTTATGATGTGTCAAGTTTTATTATTTTTATAACTACAATTAAAATTGTAATTATTTTAAAACTTGTGCTGGTGAGATTTTTTATTTGATAAAGTAAATTGGTCATGCGTCAGGCATAAAGTAAGAAAATAAATGATATAAAAATTATACTACTGGAAATAAAACATAAATATCATTTATTGTAATTTGTTTAGTGCTGGTGAGATTTTTCTAGATGTGTCAAATATTGTTATTGTAATTATATAATATTTTGTCAATTTCTGAAGTTAAAAACTGTATAATAAATGCTAGAATATTAAAAACTGGTAAAAACTTTAGAAAATTAACAATTTATTTAGTTTTTAAACTCCCAACTTTAGGTATACATACAATTTTATTTGGTTTATTAATTTATTTAAGCTTAATTTACCTGAAAAGGGTCAAACAAATAGCATGTATGAGAAACTTAAATATTTACAATCAATTTGTTTAACATTTCCTTTTTAGATGTTTCAAGTCTCAAGTTCAAGTATGAAATATAATTGCTGTTTTTAGAAATTTAAATATTTATACAAAATGTACGTAGCTTCTGTAAAACTTAAAAGGAATTTTATAAATAATTTATTTTAAAGCTTTGTGTGCAATCCAAGTATAAGAGTTTTTGCTTTGATGTATTGCTTTTTATTTTAAAATAACATTATAACTTTACATAAATACAGTTTTGAGCAAGTTTTTCGACTGTTAGAATATTTTAAGTAACTTAGCAAAATATACTTGCAACTTAATAAAAAATGATCTGCCTAAATTTTTAAATTGATAAACGTCATTTTTGATATACTTTTTCAAAGATCAAGTTAGTTAAAATTTTATATGAGTTCATTAATAAATTTTTTGAATTTTTTTTGACTATATAGAATGGATAGAGTTGTATATGGAAAGCAGATTCTTACAATAAAATATTTTGTTTTATAATGAGTTAAACAAATTAGATTAGTTAAAACATTTATTATGTGATAACTTAATTAAAAAACACTAATGTTAAAAATTTATAGATGGAAAGTGGAGATGTTATTCAAGAAAAAATTTCAAATTCCGAACATCAAATTTAAAAAGCTAATTTATTTTTCATGAACTTGATTGAATGCTTTAAAAATATCAAGAATAATGAAAATAAAGATAAAAACAATGCTGTTTTGTACAGGTAGCAAAGATTGTACTCATTACTTTTTTTACATTAAAAGCAATAAGTAAAACATTTTAGGTATAAAGTTCTTATTATAAGTAATCAAACTGTCTAAAACTATGCTAAGTACTGCTTTAAAAAAGTTTATAATACATCTTATATAAGCTTCTAGTTCAAGTTGTTTATTCTGAATACATTTACTTTTTTTATTAATTAAAATTAGCATAAATTTTTTTTTTGACATTATTGATTATCTTTATAATGACAGCTACTGTACTTGCTTTTAATAGTTTACTTAGCCAAAAATATTAGTTTAAGGAATTTTCTTAAAAGTAGCTCAATTAATTTAATACCTTTCTTGTTTGTGTTACAAACTTTTTCAACAAAAAAATAAAGTAAATTAATTAAAACAAAATATTATAGTAATTAGTGAATTACATTACTTATTTTTTACAGGTATAGCATAATGTTTATATTAATTATACTCTTTATTTACAGGTGTAACATCGCTTGTGTTTTATTGTCTTGTCTTATCACAGAGCACGGAACAAATATTCAATTAAAAGTTTGTTTTTCTTTCAAATAATTATAAATGTGTGTTAATAATTTACTTTTATAATAACTTTCTTCAATAAAAGTTTTTTTTTATTTATTTTAAGAAAGTTTTTAAGAGTGTTACATAAAAACTACATAAAAAGATACTAAAAAAGTTTGAATAATTATTTAAATTATAAGTATCTATAATAAGTTCAAATAATTTCTTCAGGACAATATGCACATATTGATATTTTCAAGTTTGTTAGGATTCGATCACTCAATCGTTGCTGATCATTGCAAGAAACTACTTGCGAATATAATTGTAATTATGACGTCATATAAACATCAACATCAGGTTATTTGTTTTATATATTATAAATATATATGTTAGTTGTAAGAAACTAATGGCGAATATAATAGTGATTATGACGTCATATAAACACCAACATCAGGTTATTTGTTTTATTTACTTATATATGTTACTTGTAAGAAACTACTTGCGAATATAATAGTGATTATGACGTCAAATAAACATCAACATCAGGTTATTTTAATATTAATGTAAAACAGAACTGTTAAAATTCAATTACAAAAGTTAATTTGCAGGTCCTCGGACTGTAAAACCAAATAATATTTTGTTTAAGTACCAACTAAACCAAGTTGAAATTATTACTATAAGCTTCTGTATTTTGATTAATTTTGCTGGTATGAATTTGGGGTTTGGCGTATTTACTTCTTATATCAAGTCTATTTAAGTTATATATATATAAATTTGTAAAGTTTTTATAATGAATATTTTAGCTAAATAAGTTCAAACAAAATATTTAATGTTTTTTAATATTTAATTCAAAATATTTAATGTTTTCAGCTAATATAATTGAATTTTTACAGCTTCTACCGACTCTAGTGATGGGAAATTTCAGATCAAATTTGTTTTCTACTTTTTTCAAATCTACTTCACTTACAGGTTTATTTTTTATAAAGTGAAATAGTTTTATGGTATAGTAGTCAGCTATTTTGATTGAAATAAAAAGTACTGATAATTTTATTTTCTATTTTAAAGGTAAAAAATTTATAATTTAAAAATTTTTTTTATATGTTTCTTTAATTTTGACATGTTATGAACATTCCATAATATATTGTTTACACTTACGAAAATAAATACTAACTTTTTTTCTCAAAAAGTTGAGTAAGCTATTTTCTTTAAACAATTCAAACAAGAAGTTATTTTTATTGAAAATAGTTTGTTGTTATAATTTGTTAATGCAAAATTTATTAATTTTCCAATTAGAAAAGCTGTCTTTTAATATCTGTAGTATTTTAAGTTCTAGCTGTACTTCTTAAACTTTAAATTTTTGTGATTTTTAAATTAACTTTACTTGATGACATATTTTAAAAAGTTGAAATAGTTTAAAACTGTATACAGTTTAATTGTTTCATTTAAAAAGCAATGAAAAAATATTTAACATGAGTATTTATGTTCTCAAAATCGATAAACGGACAAATATTTATGCTTAAATGATTTAAATTGTGCTCTTTGCTTTAAAATAATTGATTTATTGATTACGTTTTAAAGATAGTTTGTTTCTGTTTCGTGTTTAAAACAGCAATAATTTTAAACAGACGTTTTTGTCAAAGTTAAAGTTTAAGTGATTGTATTTTTTTCTTTAGTAATTATTATTTTGTCAGTTTTATTTAAAAACTGGTTTTATTGGCTTTTAAGGTTAACATTTATCTTCTTATATTTTTCCTTACTTTCTAAAATGCTTCCTAACATTAAACAATTTACTTATGTTTAATGTTATGTATTGATGTTATTTTCTAATACCTGTTTTAACAGAAAATTAAAAACTAAACTTTTTATAGCATGTTTTGAAATTCACAATTAAAAAACTAGATTTTATGCTTCACTTAAGATTTACAACGTTCTTTTTAATAATTTTACATAAACTTCAGTACTTTATGATAACTTCACACAGTTTTTTATTTCTTTAAAAGTAGTAAAAAACTAAAATGACTTGTAATACTTTCGAGTGAAGATATCTTATG
The DNA here is from genome assembly GCF_965202585.1 of Thalia democratica. Classification (NCBI taxonomy): domain Eukaryota; kingdom Metazoa; phylum Chordata; class Thaliacea; order Salpida; family Salpidae; genus Thalia; species Thalia democratica. The sequence continues at coordinate 101,428,916 of NC_139166.1, read as the reverse complement.
TCGAATAGGATCACTTTAAACATTTAGGTAATGCATAATAAAACATACATTTAAATGTTGAAATAATTTTAAGTATATACAACAGGGTCAACAAAGCAAACAGCTATCAAAAAATAATTATAATAAAATGTTTTTAATACAGAATCCACAAAACAAAGGGGTAGTACTTCTAGTGACGAAAGTTCAAATAATAATTCAGAATTTCAGAGAAAATACGATAATCAGGAATTTATAGAGGAAAAATCTAATAAAAATCACAAAAACTTCTTTGTTAAACTGTTTGAAAATAGGTTAGTATAAATAACTATTTCCTAATAAAAATCACAAAAACTTCTTTGTTAGATTGTTTGAAAACGGGTTATTATAAATAACTGATTATTAATTAAAATCACAAAAATTTCTTTATTAATCTGGTTAAAAATAAGTTGTAATGAATAGTTTTTTTTAATTAAACTTAAATTATGCTAGTGTTTTTATAATAGTTATTTCAATAGAAGTAGAGCATATTTTCGATTTTATTTTGTAATGTTGAATTTTATTTTAATTATGCCATTGTTCATATATATTAGTTAAGTGAAGTTGATATGAAATTATACATAAACAGTGCACAATTGTTTTAAAGTACTTTTTTTTCATAATTTAACTAGATAAAATAACACTATTTAAAATAAGTTCAAATCTCAATACCCAGTAGTTAATATAAAACAGATCTGTTTAAAGTATTTTTGTTTATTGAAAATTCATATTATAGATAGTTTTTTTTTTTTTTTTGCTTTATGCTGCAAAATTGAGTTAAGTGAACAACAGGAAGTAACTTTTAATAAAAACTTTTCTCAATTTATAACAACGTTTAAAAACATTAAAATTATAAATTTAAGCTCTAAACAAACTAGTAAATAAAAAGTTTTTATCTTGTTTTAATACTTCTATAGTTATAAATTTTAAATAATAAAATAAAATTTTCCGAAAAGTTTATTTATGCCTATAATTTGTTTTATTTTAATTTCATATAGTGTGGTCTTTTAAAACTTAATAACTCTATTTAAAGGTTTAAATATTTATCAACTAGACCTTAATTAATTAGGACTAACTTTTGAACCAGTTTTGTTAAAATGATTTAATACAAATTTTTAACACTTTTTGATAACTAGTTAATTCTGTAAACCATTAATATTAGTTATATATAACACATTAATTAATTATTTTAACAGTAAAGCAAGTACAGTTTGGGAAAATGAAGATATCGAATCAGTTAATCAAATAAACATTAAAAGTTCGGTTGAAATAAATAAATTTGTGCAAAAACTAAAACAAGTGTTGCAAGATCTGGTGAGTTTAATTAAATAAGTAATTGTTTTATTTAAGGTGAATCAATAAAAAGTAAATTTTTTGATATATATTTTTTTAACTTTTAATAAGATAGTTGTTAAAAGTTTATTAGTGTAAAAACAGTTTCATATAGTTTAAACTTAAATTTTTTGAGACTAAGGCTTGATACCTTTTAAATAGGTACAGATAAAACCAATATTTGTAGTTTTTTATTTTTTTCAACACAGTTACCAGAAATGAATTTGTTGGACAAACTTGCAAATAAGATAATAAATTTCACATCTATTCAACAAGGTGCTAATATAAACAAACATTATGTTAACAGAGCTTTTCAAGTTAGTTTATTAAAAATGGTTACAAGCTATATTTTATTAATGTTTTTATAGGTATTAAGAATTAATACTTACTCCTTTTCAAGGTTATTAACATTTAAACGTAAACTACTTTTAAAAAGGCTTTCCAAGTTGGTTTATTAAAAATGATTACAAGCTATATTTTAATAATATTTTTATAAATATTTGAAATCAATACTTACTCCTTTTCAAGTTTATTAACTGTTTTTTTGTTTTAGGTCTTTAAATTTAGTGGTAAAAAGTTATTGTATGTGAAAAAACAATCCTATGAATTGTATATGTTTATTTTACTGCAAGCAAGAAATATATTTCTCAAAACCGCTACATATAAATATATATCTTTCAAACAAAGTACTCTAAAATAGTTTATGATTTTTTTCGTTATTTTTTTATTTACTGTAAGATAGCTAAACATTCAAAACTAAAGTTGTAGTCTAAAAAATTAGTTCATGTTCAATTAAATTTATAAACTAAACTTATTTGTTAAATAAAAGATAATAAATATATATTTATATACAAGCTAGTTTGATTGTGGTATACTAAAGCACATGTACTTAATTATACCGGCATAGTTAAAATAAACCGTCAAATAACAAACAAGATAATAATATTTACACACAAACAATTTTTTTCTACTACTTAACCGCATTACAAGCTTCATGAGTGATTATGACGAAACAAAAGCATTTAAATTCGCTTGTTTCAATTCTCAGCCGTGTGGTAGCATGGCCGAGCGGTCTAAGGCGCTGGATTAAGGCTCTAGTCTCTTCGGAGGCGTGGGTTCGAATCCCACTACTGCCATTTTTATTAATATTCAGAACTTTACTAAAACTTAAATTAAAAACTTTTTACACTCGTGGTAGCTTTTGATATATCATTCTATTTTCCTTGGAATATAATATTTCAGCATTATTGTAATGTTTATTTAAAATACAGTAACCTCTTGCTTATTTACGCAAATTGTGTCCACAAAAAAAGTTCGTAAAGATACGAGAGGTACCAAATATACTTACTATAATGGCTGTTTTTTGATATTGCTTCTAGTTAAAAGCAGACTGGGATCTTTCCCACTTTTAACAATTTGTTTACTTTATTTATAAATGTGAAAACAAAAGATAAAACTATACATATACTAAAAAATAGGTTAAAAATATGTCTAAAATAATAAGTAAATTTTACCTCTATCTATATTTAAATGTCACTTATTTGATACTTAACATTCATATTCTATACTATTTAGCAAATTCAATTTATAATAAAGCATTTGGTTACAATTAAAAAATGGTGTGGTGTCTATATTAAAATTTGTGTTGCTTTATTCATATATAGTGCAAGAGTGCTGTATTTTTTTTTTGTGTTTTAAACTCTCATAATTTCATTTTACTTTCATTATTTAACACAGTCATATTTCTTTAAGAATTTTTATTTAGTCTTTTATTGCTAACATAATTAATCTAAATGTTTATCAATTAGTCAAGGAACATAAGTTTTTTAAGTCTAAAGATAAGGAGAGGTGAGATAGCATTTAACAACATATTTCAAATTAAAAATATACAACAAACCTAACTTGTGCAATACTAAAAAAAACTAAAAATTTTATTTTTTGAATATTTTAGAATTCTAAAATGCGTAACTAAACGAGAGTGCGTAACGTCACGAGTGCGTAAAGATGCGAGAGGTTACTGTATTACGTAAAATGAAAGCATCTGTACAAGTTTTAAGTGTTTTTGAAATAAGATTTTGTTTATTTTTATATAAATAAATTTGTTTAGACTTAAAGCTTACACAACTGTCTGTGTTTTTAAACAAGTTTTTAATGTACTAACGTCCAGTAGAACTTTAATTAAGTGTTTTCTCTATATGTAAATTTTGGTTGTTTATTTTGTTGTTTGATTAAAGCTGCAAATAATGTTCGGTTTAATTGTACTGCAAAATTAATTAGTAAGTTACTTTAATTTAAAAAAAGTTTTAGTTGATTTAAGAATATATTTATTTAATTTATTTACTTTGAGTTTATTTTTTAGACTATTTACTTAAACATTCAAATAACTTTTTAATAACTGTAATTGTAGTTATCTAATTAAATTTAGTTTAAAACTGATCATTTTTTTATATCAGATATACAGAGCATTAGATAGGAGGATGACTACAAATCACTTGTGTCAAATAATAAGATCACTAATAAACAATATTAGCAATAAACAGTCACCGACTATTATTGAAATATTTCTTACTTTGGAAAAAGCAACGAAACAATTGAATGAACAAAATAACGAAATTATTGCAAGGTTTGTTTGAAATAAGTTCTTAAATCTATTTAAAAAGTTCTAGATTTCTTCGCACTAAAATACTAAACGAAATAAATGTAACTTTTATCAGTATTTAAAGGAAAATAATTTCTCTATTTTTTATGAAAAAAGTTGTCAAGTATTTCCTTAAATCTTAAAATTTCTTTGAAAACATACAAACAAAAAGTGTTTTCTATAAGTTTAAAACTTAGTCTACTACTTGACGGGCAATTGTTGGAGTTACACGAAATGTTCAAGAAAACCCTGGCCATTTTTACACCTAAAGTTTATTTTTGTTTTTATACATTTGTCATCTGTTAGAAAGCTTTCATCAAAAATCAAACGGTGACAAACTCTCTAGCTTATAACTAAATTACCAAACTATTTGCTATATACCAAACGGTTAACTACAAATTCTAACCTTAATAGAACCTCAATTCCCAAATTTAAACATTGCTTTTAAGCTTACTTTTTCTTAGCTAAATAACAAAACTCAATTTCAATCTCTAACTTTCGATACTTTATCCCTGTGTATCTTATTTGTTACTTTTTGTCCACAACATCTAGAACTCAATCTAATTACCCTCAACAATTAATACACTTAGATCTCAAAAACAAGGCACCTCGAAAAATTGACGTTTCGTTTGAGTATTCCTTCGTGCAATTTCCCCTAACAAGTAAAAACTTTTCAAGTTGATAACTTAAACTTTGTTTATTATTACAGTAGGAAACAGCGGAGCAGAGAAACCAGTTTACTGATGCCGTCGCCTTCGCTTGTTGCCAAGCAACCCAACACGTCATCAAAAGTTGCCAAGCAACCATCTACGTCATCGAAGCCGTCGGGAAGCAACACGTCATCGATGAGACGTCACAATAGGTGTCGTTCCGGTTCGGTGATCGTCACTAAGTCTGTCGTTGACGGAATTCACTCGGAGGAACTCGAAAAAGCATTGCAGAATGGTTGGTTAATAATTGTAAACAATAAAAAATTAGTTAGTTTATTTTTTGTTTATACTTTAATCTGTACTTTAGCCTGAATAAACTACTACTGCTGCAAAAATATATTTATGAAATAACACACTTAAGGTTTCGAAGAAATTAGTTTTTCAGATGTGTTATTTAGTCTTATAAATAAAGCTTATATTCTGTTCAAGCTTAACAAAAGCCATTTTTAGCTGAAATAAAATTCAAGGTATTACCAGAGTTTTTTAAGTAGTGAATAAATAAAAGTAACTGAGTTTTTGTATCTCTTCATATGTTTTAAATTTTTTGAAAGGAAAAATAATAAAATTATTTAGATCCCTATAATAATTTATTCCAGTTTATTGATAAATCTAAAAAATACCATATTAATAAAAATTCTAAAAGTTTCTAATCTCCAACAGCGTTCGGAAGTGGCGACAAATCGTTGACGTCATCAAACCGCAAACTTGCCACGCCATCGCAGAGCGTGGCGCCACCAAGCGGTAGAAACACTTTAGCGCCTCCCAGTGTGGAGAAAGTGAATGATAAGAGGGTTGAAGAAAATATTCAAGTTCTTTCGCAGGTTAGATAATTATTTTTAGTTTGTCTCTTATTATTTTTTTTAATGACAGCTTTAAAACTAATTCAATTTCATCTAAATTGAGAGTTTTATTTTCTATAAAAATTCTATTCTAGATGTATTTTTTTATATACTTCCTATTGTATTTCTTATTATTTTTTACAACTATTTTTTTACCAAAATTTTTAAAATTTCTATCATTTTTTCACCCATATTCTGTTTTAGTTTTGTAGATATTCTGGATACTAATTTTTTCCACAGATATCTTGGACAATTATATTACTTTTTAAATGTTATTTTTCCACAGATGTTTTGGATAATTTTATTACTTTTTAAATGTTATTTTTCCACAGGTGTTTTGGATAATTTTATTACATTTTAAATGTTAATTTTCCACCGATGTTTTGGATAATTTTATTACTTTTTAAATATTATTTTTCCACAGATGTTTTGGATAAATTTATTACTTTTTAAATGTTATTTTTTCCACAGATATTCTGGATATGCCAGATAATGGCTTCTACTGAGTTCGAGTATGAATACCTGATGTCTGTTCGTATGATCGAAATAATACTGAATTCGGATAATAGAGTTCACGTTATCGACGATGTTATCAAGACTAGAAGGTTATCATAGTTCTAATAGTTGATTAGTAATAAACTTATGTGTTAAAAGTTAAAGCTAAATTTCCAATTTTAAATGTGCACTTTGTAGTATTTTCAATTTTTAATTAAAAACTCTTTACACCCACAAACACTTGCTTGCAAATTGTATACAAGTAAAGTTGAGTATCAGTTTGTTGTCATAAATGTCTTTTAGCCTTAAATTTTATCCTGCTAAATGCAGCCTTTCAATGTTATCTTTACATTTCAAGCAGATTATCATAATTGAAGTGCGCGGACATTAAACGAATAACCCACAAATACTCGGGTGCAAACACCTATCTTAATGTCAGATATAATAAGGTGAAACGGCTATATATTTTTAAAGATAATTTAGAGCTGCAGGGTTGCCACTCGGTCAGGAAATCAGGAAAAGTCATAGAAAAATTTAAAAAATAACAAAAGTCAGGAAAAAATAGGGGGTTTTGAAAAAAAGTCAGGAAATTTGATTAAAAAAAAGTCAGATTTTGTCAGTTTAAATTTACAAAATTTCTTGTTTTGCAAAGCCTTCAAATGGTAAAAATTAAATAAAAGTCCTTTAAAGTCAGAAAAAAATTCCGAAGTTTTCCTAGAAATTTACAAAAATATTTAATTTTATTTCCAATGCCTTCACCTGGTATAAATTAGTAAAACATCCTTTATAAAACTGCAAAAATTTTCTTTTAATATATTGAACAAGTACCCTACTTGAACAAGCAGATTTTGTAAGCTTTTTAGTATTGATGATCTGTAGCAAGGACACTTCCATAGTGAAACTGTGATATATACACAAATTTTATCTAGCATAATTTTAGAATCAAAGTATTTTTGTTTAAATAATTGAATTCTTTATAATTAAGCAGTTAGTTTAGTATTTTATGTAACAAGTTAATGTTTATACTTTACCTCTTTATAACTTTTTCAAAGTTGTTTAAACTTATAAATTAAGTTATAAGAGAGGTATATGCCAAGATTAAGTTTGCTTATTGTTTGTATTTTTTGTAGAGTAACTTAAGTTTTTAAAGTAAATAAGAGTATATTTATTTGATACAAATTTTATATTATTAACAGATATATAGTTTACTTTTTTATGTCTTTTTTTACAGTTACTTAAGTATATTCTTTTTTAATTGATTTTTAGTTTAAGTATTTTATATTCAATAGTTTGGGTAGTATTTTATTAAACTCAGTGAACAATTTATATAAGTAAAACTGATATAGAAAAGTCAGGAAAATTTTGGTAAAAAGTCAGGAAAAGTCAGGAAATTTTTCTCAGCTTGATGAGTGGCAACTATGGAGCTGTAAATACAGTTTCAAAACACACTCATAAATGGTATTACAATTCACAGCTGTTTCCAAAACATTATGCTGACGTCATAAATGAATTCCCACAATCTATCGGTTGTGGCTAATGTATATAGTTCAAAATATTTTTTACAAATATGGCTTAGTATGCTTCTTATTATTTACAACTGTAAAATACAGTTTTTTTTCAATGCGCTCATAACACAACAAGTACAGGGTTGCCACTCGGTCAGGAAAAGTCAGGAAAAATTTTAAAAAATGTCAAAAGTCAGGAAAAAATGGGGGGTTTTGAAAAAAAGTCAGGAAATTTGATAAAGTTTAAAATAAAGTCAAATTTTGTCAGTTTAAATTTGCAAAATTCCTTGTATTCCAAAGCCTTCAAATGGTAAAAAGTAATTAAAAGTCCTTTAAAGTCAAAAAAAAATCCAAAATTTTCCTAGAAATTTACAAATTTTTTAAATTTTATTACCAATGCCTTCATCTGGTATAAATTAGTAAAATATCCTTTATAAAACTGCAAAAAATTATTTTTAACATATTGAACAGCTTTATATAGTTTCAAGTGTTAGATTATGTATTTTAGAATAAGTTTAATTTAAGAGTTTGGTTTAGAAAAGTCAGGAAAATTTTGGTAAAAAGTCAGGAAAAAGTCAGGAATTTTTTCTCAGCTTGATCAGTGGCAACCATGCAAGTAGCTTATCGTTATCATTGTATTTCAAATATCATTATAATTAAAATATGTGGACATCATATGACCCGCAAATACTCGTGTGCAAAACATTGTCCTTACGTCATAAGTGTCTTCCCACAAATAATCGCGTGCAAACGCCTAATTTAATGTCAAATGTAGTACGGAGTATCATCGCTTTTTTTACAAGACAATTTAAAGCTGTGAATTCAGTTTCAAACACACTCATAAATAAAGTTACAATTCATAGTTATTTCCAAAACATTATGCTGACGTCATAAATGAATTCCCACAAGTTATTGGTTGCGACTAAAATATAAGAAAATATATATTTATATCTCTGCATCCCGTGATTTGTCATCATGTTTAACTGTTATATACTGTTTTTAAATGCATCAATTACAAAACAAGTAGCTCAATGTGTTATTAGTAACCAATATCCAGGATTCGTGCGCATCAAGCTAAATCAGTGTTTTGAAAAAATTGCAAAATATCAATTTTTTTGCTTGAAAATTTTAGAATTTCAGTTTATGTCAAATCAAATGCTTGAAAACTTCTGAATTTAGAAAATAATTGAGAATAGCTTACATTTTTATTGATTAAATCTTATTAAGGTGTGAATTTATTTCTAAATATAAACTTAGTTACTAAAGGCAAAATCAGTTAGTATTTGTTAAAAAAATACTTAAAACTTTTTCTTGAATCTCTAAAAGAATTTTAAGAATCTTTATTATATTGTTTGAACAAGATTATATACGTTATATTTATAAAAATTCTAAAAGAAATATAGTTTAAACATTACAGTTTAATTCAACAACTTGGCTGTTTCTTTGAATTTGTTTACATCAGCTAGGTTTTTCAGAGCTTAGTTGGTTTAACTATTTTAATTTCTAGTTTAGAGCATTTAAACCAAATACTTTATAGATTAAAACTCCTAGCAGTTTATTCATATATTCTACTGTTTGTTTATTTTAAGTTGTTAGAGATATTCACAAGACTAAAGCTTAGCTTTAAGATATAAGTTTATATCCATGTATTCATAGTAGAATTAAAATTTACAAGTAATTGAGTAAATAGTAATTTTATCTTACTTTTTTTAGATATTTTGTTTTATAATAACACTCTAACAATTTTAAACAGAAATGGAAGCTTAATTTAAAGTTTAGTTTTCAATTTAAGAATTTCAAAATAAGTGATAAAAGCATGTATTTTAAATAACAGATAAATAATTAACTTCTTTTCAATAGTTAACATTTTTTCAGATGTAACTAATTTACTGTAATTATTTAAGTGGTAGCATTATGTCAAAATTTATGGGGAAAATGACTTTGTTAAGTTTTTATTTTTTTTAAAGTAGTGTTTGTTAATATTTTTATTGTGATAATTTACTAATAAAACCCCCGATACCCGAAATTAATTCTAAAGGGGATTTTTTTTAATTTTAAAAAGTATCAGGCTAAATTATATCACGAACCCTTAATATCTTTTGAAAAAATATGAAACATTAATAATTAAAATTTGAATTCATATTACCACAAATATTTGCTTGCAAACACAATTTAAATATTAGATTAGTTTTTAGTTTCAATGTTGAAATACTTCAAGTTGAGTTTCAATTTTAAACCCTTAAATACAGTCTTTCAATATAGTATGAAAAGTAACAAATCACAATTGAAATAATAGCATGCTAACGCCAAACGCAACTTCCAACAAATGCTCGCTTGCAAATACTTTTATTAATATTAGCTACATTTCCAAATAGACGAGGACTCACAGGTGGTAACAATTTTAAACTGTGTAATGCAGTTTTACTAAATACTCATAAACACTAAATATTTTTCATATCCAGTTCAAAACTGCTTTGCTCTTGCAAGTACTTGTATTAATATCAGATGCATTTACAAGTTAGGAAGCAAACATTGTGGATTGCAGTCTCATAAATACTTAATGATTTTGACCACCAGTTTAACGATATTTGTCTACGCCATACGCATATCCCCATATCGTTTATAGTTTTCAGATATTATTCACAATTATATTGCGTCAATCGCATACTCAAACTAATTTTCGAATGTAATTATTGTATATAAATAACCATACACGTAAACCTCTGTATTTGAAATGTGCAACTGCTAGATACAGTTTTCCTATGTGTTCATTAAAACAACTAAATTATTATAATTTAACTATAGAACATCTTTTGTATAGCTCTTCTAACGTCTATTAAGTTTGATAGTTTAAATGTCTTTTGCATGTTTCCACGAACATTTGCTTGCAAACGCACATATATAATAGATAAGTTTCCTATGTTAACGGAACTTGAAGTGTTCAAATAATTTACAACTGTGAAATACAGCTAATGCTTACGATCATCAAATAAGATATCAAAATGACAAATATCATCTACAAATTTTTCAATTATTTGTGCTTGAAAACGATACACTGACGTCAAAGCAACATTCCCTCAAACTCTTACTTCAACAACACAAACAATGTAAGATTAGTAATCTTCACGGATGGAATGAAGTTGTTTTTTACGCTCTAATTTCAAAACTGTGATGTGCGTTTTCTCCATAAACAAATATTCAACATAATGCTTTCATTAGAATACTGTATTAACGTTATAAGCGTATTACTATATGCGATTGCAAACTAAAACAACAATTTCAACATAATTGACACTGAAATTTGCTAAACTTTATAGTAAATTATTTACTGTGAAATACAGTTTGTCAATGCATTCATAACAAAACACAACACTGATCTTTGTTTTTGTTCAAAAGGATGGCAAACCTGTAATAAACTGTTTTTGTTCATTGATGTAAATAACAGAATTTTTTCCTAATGTTTAAGGAACAAACAAATTAGTTTATAATTATAAACTTAGGATAGTGTTTGGCCCCTCAGACTGTTATGTTTTTTGTATGTGTAATCAACATAAAGTTCTTAAAAACATTTCAGAAACAAGCAAGTAAGTGAACCCAAAAACAACAGCCAATTTTACAAAAAACTTCAATTTTGGTAATTCTAGCTTTCAGCTTTTAAAAGTTTGGAAATTTAAAGCATGAATTTTATTAAACATTTTATATATTTCAGGAACAAGCAAGTAAGTGAACCAAGCAACGAAGGAGACAACAAAATAGATAAGCACCACGTGAAAGATTTGCAAGAAGTTGTGTTGAAGGGAATTACCCTGAATTGTTGCCAAGAAATTGCTTTTAAATTATTGACCATGATTATTAAGATGGTTGATTACTCGATCATATCGAAATCTACTAATAATAAAGGTTTTGTTATTTTACATATATTACATTTTGTGTGATTCATTATGCAATAGTATTTAAGACTTAATAACAAAGGTTTTATATATTTTTTATTTTTTTTTCTACAATAACCGTTACTCAATATACTACAGTATAAGATTAAAATATGCTTTAATCAAATTATTTGTAGGTGAAGCATTTGCCTTATGTGTAGTAGCATCATTAACACATTTGGTTTTTAATTTCGAAGATCCTACTGAAAATTGTCTAAAATGTGCAGAAAATATCTCTAGAATATGCCAGGATAAATATCAATCTTATAATAAACTGCAGGTTTTTACTGATTAATCATATTTTTATATAAAAAATTTTGCTTAAGAAAAAGCATTTTTTATATTTTTTAATTGTAATAGAAACTTTAAACAACTTAAAATTTAAATTAAACTTCTTACCATTGTTACTAAATTTTTGAGTTATTTTTGACTATTTTAAGTATTTGAACAATTTAAATTAGTCTTAATTTAAGCTAATTAAGCAATTTTAAAAACCTTACAATCTTTAAACTATTTAAAACATCTCAAATAAGCATCAAAATGTTTTTATCTTAAAACAAACAGGTACCCTAAGTTAAAACGTGGTATTATAAAGAAATCAAAGATAAATCATGCAAATGCTAAATTTTTGTAATTAATATTTTGTAATATACTTTTTTTTAATAATTGCTTTTCTAGCTAAGTAGATCTTTCTACATTTAAAATTAAAAATTGTTGTTTACTTTTCAGGCTCTATCGAGAGTAATGGAGCTGTATTATTCGAAAAATTATAATAAATCTACGAGCACATTCATACAATCAGTTTGTAAGTATATTCACGAAACATTTCCGAGATCTGTTCATACACAACTAGTGTTCCTACAATATTTTTATTATACATGTCTAAAAACTTTTATTTGTAAAAGGGTATTTTGATAACTTTGTTTTTATATATCGAACCACTAAATATCTTTAATTAAATATATACAATTTTAAAAACACTTTTTTTTCTGTTTAATCTGTTATACTTTTATTTATTTTGTTTTTTTTTATACACAGGACCACCAACGTTCTACCAACCCTGTTTGAAAATAATTTATCATTTGTTATTTTTATCTGATGTGTTGGATTTCAACAATTCAACTGAAAGTAGTAGAAGTTTGAACCAACTCAACAATGAAGAATTTATTACGTCATTACTAAATACTGTCATCAAACATGTTAAAGTAAATAAAACTTAATAAATATTTATCGATCTTACTACATTTTATACTTTTTACTTTCATCTATTTCAGTTCATGTATCTGTTAATTTTAAAAGCTTTTGAAATGTAATTTTTAATTAAAATATGTAACCCTTTTACTTTACAACTACAGGTAACTTTTTTTACGAAACTTAAATTTGACATAAAAATTATGTTGTAAAATTTTTTGATGTGGTTTTAATCCCAATGGCTTCCTAAAGAGCGAGTCTTTGAATTTATTCAAAAAAGTATATAAGCGATTAATATGTGCTTACTGATTTTACAATTTTATTTCTTTTCAATTTACAGGGCAAATATTGGGAAGATTCAATGGAAATATTGAAGTTGTGCGTTAACAAATCCAGCAAATTTATTGATCCTCAATCTCAATTGACTACACCAATTTCTAATTTCAATAACAAAGAACATAAACAGACAGCTAGTGATGCTAGTTCACAAGTAATTATTTAAATACTTTTAAATTCATAGCTTCAAATAAAAACCATTATTAGGTGTAAATCTGCAAAATAATCAGAGATGTATTACCTAAGATTATTTTTTTTATTTTGACTAGTATTTCCCGAGTTGTGTACGGTTTGTTTTGCAAGGTACTAGTTTAAAAAGTTCTCTAATACAAAAACTAGTAACGTAATTAGTAATAAAGAAAACTCTTCTAGAATTTAAAGTTAACATCAGTAAAAGATAAACCATAATATTTAGTCTATGAATCAATATAATTTTTTGTAAAACAATGTTTTTAACACGATATTTTTCACTATAGTTTTGTTATATTATCTTATTTTTCAAAAATATATCTTATTGTTTTAATATAATATCTATTTTATTATTTTTCAAGTTAATATCTCTAATTTCTTCACTCAGTGGTAGGCAACAACTGCCAGGATTAGAAATGAGATTTAATTGGTCGTTAGAAGATCTTAAAACTGATAATAATAAGAATAATTGTTAGTTTATTTGAAAAAAAAATATTGATAAATGTTTATACTATATTTTAGCTCAACCCTTCAGACTAAACATTATTTTTAAACTTTTGTGAACTAAAGTAGACATTTTTATCTTAATATTTTTATTTTTTAGATTTTTTACTAGGAGTAATTTGTGACCTTTTAAACAACGTAAGTTGAATATGTGCGTTTAAAATGTTATATTAATTAATGTACAGCTTCAACCAAGTGTGAAATGTTCAATTTTTTATCGCTTCACGGCGTTAGAGAGCAACTCCGCGTCATTCACAACAAATACGTCACAATACACACTACAAGTATGACGTCACAAACAAACAGTGTTTCGTCGCAGTATTACCATCAACCCCTTCAACCAATAAGGGTTTTTTTGAATAGTTCCATAAAAAGTATTAAGATTTTGATAAACAATTAAGATCTTTTATACATGAATAAAATTGAACACCATGGAATAAATTATAATTTCTATACAACTTTTTTTAAAATTATTTCTTAAGATAAATTTACAGTAAAATGTTTGAATAATTTTAATTAAATTTTTAATGCAACAATATTTTATAACTTTTTTTTTAATAACTAAAAACATAACAGTCATTTTCAACTGACGAATGTGGAGCGGATAGTTCAAACGATGAAACTTTTTCACCTAATAAAGGTAAATTACATTAATGGTAAATTACATTAATAAATTTTTATTTTATGTATAACAGTGTTTAGTATTAGAAAATAACAAACATTAAAAACTGTTGTTTTAAATTAAACTTAAACGGATATGTATAGTTAATAATAAAAAACTTGTTATGTTAGACCTCTTTTTTTTCTTGAATTTTTGATACTATCTTATTTACTTGTTTCAGTTCGGTTTTCCACTAACTTGACAACTTACTTTTATTCTACACAATTTTTTAAGTTTAATTTTGTGAATTTTTCCGCTTAATCACTTTTTGATTTGTTTTGTCTACTAGGCAATTGTTGCTTCAAAGCGTTCTTATTCATTTATTAATAGATTTTTTGATTCATTTATTTCTAAAATTACATTTTCCTCATTTTGCGGTTCTTTGAGCTTTTCTAAACATCTCACCTTTTTTGAAGCTTTTTCCCTTTAACTTTGCTGTGTCTTTAGAGTTTAAGGCCGATCAAAAGCTCGGATTTAACTTTTTACTGTCACAAACAACTTTAACCGTTTTTTTATTTTGTTTATTTAGCTATTTTTTAACTGCACAAAGTAAAAACTTTTTTTTATTCTTTCAAACTACATTTTTTTACAGTTGAAAAATACAAAGTTTAGCTGTCATTTTTTTTAAGGCAAGAAGTTTAATTCCAAATATTTTATACACTTTTTAATGATTCAAAACTTTTTCAGTTATATGAGTTTGGTTTCCAGCTAATATATTTATTTAATTTTCAGGACTCCTAACTTCCCAACAACCACAACCAGCGATTCTCCAACAACAGTGTTCACCAAAAACGAAAATATGACGTCACATATAGAAGATGCGAGAGTCACTTCTTCAATTTCTGTTGTTACGTCATCAAATGACGTCAACGTGTTCAAAGATTTCGATTTCCTCGATGAATTCGACGAGGCTGAGGTTTTTATTTATCATTATTGTTTGTTTCTTAATCTAATACATATTAAACTAAGCTCAATCAAACTTGTAACTTTTAAAGATTACTTTTACTTATTTGTTGTTCTTAAATAAGTTCAGATAAATCCTTCCACGAACCTTGTAACTTAAGAGTTTAGTTATAACACAAAAAATTGTGCTCTTTTTTCACTTAAAAATATATCTCGCATCTCTAATCAAAAAAAGTTTAATTTTTAAAAAAGCCACAAGTTAAATTGACTCATTAATATACTAATCTTTACCAAATTTTTGAATTTTCTCCCAGGAAAACGAATCAAATTTCAACCCATCGATGAAGTTCCCGACAAACTCCGATTATGACGTAACATCCACGCACACGACTCCCACCAAGAAGAAAATTAAACATGTGACGTCACAATACAGCAGTAGATCAGTGACGTCATCGCCGTTGAAGAAAATCGATGAGATTAAAATTAACAGGGGTGTTGATCGAAAGATTGAAGCTGAAAGTTTGGTGGATCTTACTAAAGTGAGATTGGCTTAAAATAGTAAAAACTTGAATTAGGTCTAGTTGTACATTATTTATTTTTCTGCAAAAACCTTTTCGAATTAGTTAGTTTAAAAGAGCTTTTTTTTTCATAGTAGTGGCACTAAAATTTGAAAGTTTTTAGAAATTTGATACCATCGATAATGTTTTGTTTTTTATACTTTTACTTGATTCTAATTTTTTAGATTTCAAACTTGTTTTTATTTATTTACATTCTATTTTTTCCAGATCGAAAGCAAGTTGGATGACGACGACGAAATGACGTCATCGGCTGAAATAAACGACACTGTGACGTCATCGTCGATCGAAAAATCATCAACTGTTACGTCATCCACGAGCGAGAAGTGTGACGTCACAGATCACAAGAACGATGACGTCACTTCTTCGTGCAGCAGCAGCGGCTGCGTGGCGGATGACGCAATAACTGATTCCGATGACGCCATAATCGACTCGGGAGAAATTACCACGAGCAGCTCCAATGACGAAGTCGTCAAACCGAAACTGAAGGTTTTTTTTAATAAAATGCTTTTTACTGTGTAGCCCTTTAGACACCCTTAAAATTTTATTTTTTATAATTTAGCTTATAACTCTTAAATCTTAACAAATTTTATGTAGAAACTGAGATTCTTAGCTAAATTTAGATCTTAAAGACTTATTAAATTATATGCATATTTTTTAATTTTCATGTTAGAATTATAAAGGGTTTTACGTTTTTAGTTTTCACAATCAACAAACCATTTTATTTAAACAGAAACAAAAAAGTGAAACTTACAGTAGCAGCAACATTACAAGTAGCAACAACAGCAGTAATATAAACTTACATGGAAGTAATATAAATTTACATGAATCTAGAAGTTCCAATATAAACCTACATGGAAGTAGCATCAATCTAACTGGGGGCAGCCTTTATAATCTTCATGAATCAAGATCTTCTAATTTAAACGAGTCAAGATCCAGTAATCTGAATTTAAACGAGCTTTCTGCTTCAACAACTTATTTGAGAAGTTCCAGCCCAAATCCGCCCCCCGAAAGTGGAAGAAATTATCAGAACCTTCAAAGTTTGTTTTGTTGATTGCTTCTTAAAAAGTTATCAAAACTTTCAAAAGTTGTTTCAATAGTATTTTTCCTCACTTTTTAAGTAAAGTATGGAATGTGTTTTAAACAACAATCTCTAAAAACTTATCAAGGTTTTAAAAATCAGAATAATGATTAAAACTTGTTTTAGTTACAAACGTTCAAAACTAATTCTTTTAATAATCAGATAATTATTGATTCGTCTTTTTTACTTTAAATTCATTTTACAAACAGTAAAAATAAATTAAATAACCAGATAGTTTTGCTCTTTTTTTTCTTTAAAATATTAAATTAAATCTTTACAAATAGCACAAACATTATTACGTCAACACAACAAGAATTCACTTTGAGAATATACTGAATCCAATTTGCAAACAGCTCAAACATTATTAAATAACCAGATAATTTTTCATTTATTTCTATATAAAACAAAATGTTCACAAACAGCTCAAACATTGTTACGTCAACACAACAAGAAATCACTGATGCGCGGAAGCCATCTTTACAAGAGGCCGCAATCTACCAATTATGACGTCATAAACAGAAGACCGCAGTCCACTAATTTCGACATCATACCCACCAAGCAACTCATGCAGCAGTTGAATTACAATTCCAATAACAAGTTTGTTTTAATATATTTTTTGTTGATCTTGACTTTTTTTGGATTTTCTTTTGTATCAGACAATTAAAAAGTTTTTTATATTACCGGTTTTTATTTAATAAAACGTGTGCTAAACTAAGTATCTTGACAAAGAAGCAATGTCAGTTATAAAATATTAAAAATATAAAAGTTAGTATAAATTAAAAGTTTATTCCGGTTTTAATCCCTCTTAAATCTAACAAAATCATCATTTTTTTTTAATTAAATTGCTAAAACCTACTTGTAGAAATTGATATAAACCCTTATTTGTTTTCGAACGTAACCATGTATCTTTCCCCACAGCAATTCAACAAAACCCCCAAATCCACGTCACAGTTGGATGCGCTCAACAAGTATGACGTCATCACCAGTGAAGCGCGAACAGTTGTTTTCTTCTACCTCAACGCTGGTCAGTGACGTAAGCGTTGTTACGTCATTGAACAACAAAGATGCCGATTGCGTCAGACTTATCGATGAGTTGGTTTTTTTTTTCATTATTTTATTACAAATGACCGATTTTTAAAAGAATCATTTTTTGATATTTTGTTATACATAACATAACTAAAAATATTTAATCACTTTAATGATAGTGTTTATCAGCTTTGCAAAAAAAACTGAGTCATAAAAATTAAAATTAAGAAATTTAAAAACAGTTTATATAAACATTGCAAAAACAATACTAAACTTTTTGAAATTAATAAATCTATATTCAACTAACTACCATTATTCAGATGGATCAAGTTAGAATCAACTATGACGTCACCATCCGAAGTTCAAATTCTCCTCGTAAAATTTCCCCTCCTCTTCAACAACTACGTCATAGAGTGGCTGAAATCCAACATGACGTCACAACACAATAACGTACTCGGCTCTGATTGGCTCAATTGCCCGACATGCTTGGTTGCGCACGCAAGGATCACCAAGGAGTTTAAAATTGTGCAAAAATCATTTAAAATATTGAAGGTTTGTAGAACAAAAATACTAGTTAATCAATTTTAAGAATGTCTCAACTATTGTAAAAGTTTTTGTCATTTTTAATGTGAATAAAAGTAATAATAGTACATATACAATACTTTAAAAATTATATCTTTGAATTTTTGATACAACTCTCTAAGATGAACACTTGCAAGGGAATTTTTCTTGCAATTGCAATTAAACATTTTGACTACTATAAATAATTTATGAATTACTTTACATTCATCTAGCAATCTAGTGTTTCTCTAAACATACATAGTATAAACAATTTTTTAAACTCACTGTCTTTATTACAAGCTCTTTCAAATTTTGTTTGCACAATTTTAAGTTAATTTGTGATCAAGTACTTTTTAATACATTTTGCTTCAAGACTAAATAAGTTAAGTTTTGATAAAAATCAAAGCCTTAATAAGTTTTTTTACAGCTGTGTCTTACAGCTTTTAGTTATGTTTACAAGATTTTTTATTAGTTGTTACTACTAAATACTAAGGAAAACAATTTTAAATAAATTCTTTATTTAAGATATAAAGTTTTAAACAGATTTTAGTTTGAAATACTTCACATCTAAACTAAGTTAAATATATTTTAAACAATTTTTGCATTATATCTCTCATATTTCTTAAAGGTTTCATTTATTTTTATAAGAATACATATCAATGAACAACTAATATATAGAATCTATATATATTTTTGATACATAGTAAACAACCTAAGCTCAATAATTGTTTTAATAATTTAAATATTTGTTGTTAATCATGCTTTATTTTCAGTAGTATAAACTTTTTTGTTGTATTAAGTAGCTTAAAGTAATTGTTAGAAACAAATAATTATATTTCAGGATAGCATGAATACCTTCAAAAAATTGAAAAAAGAAGAAGAAAAATTGACAAAGTGTGGAAAAGAACTTTGTAGAAAGGAAATTCTGAAAATTCAATTTGAAATAATTACTATGTGTAACACATTCAATCAGTTGATTGTACAATTAGTTAATAACTAAGTAAGTGCTCAGTTACATTTAGAATAATATTTTTACAGTAATTACATGTGTTTTATTTCCTTGGTCATACTTTTTTAATAAAAAGTGAAAGTTGTTAAAATTCGTATAATATCACTCATTTTATAAAGTAAATTGCAACGAAACATGCAGATTAGACTTTGTAGAAAACTACAAAATAATCAACTAGTTAAGCTTTTTTTTTCGCCAATAAAATTATGCAAAAATTTTTTAAACAATTTTAAGTTTAGTTTTTAAGTGACGTAATGATTATTTTGAAGCAATTATTTTATATACAGTTTTGTATATTGATTCAAGTATAATAAATTATTATATACTAAATTTGGTAACATAAAATAATTTAGAACTGGAACAAACCAGTATATATAACTAATTCTAATTTTATAACTAACTAATAATTTTATATATAGAAAATATTATTATATTACAATTTGTTTAAAAGTAAAGATTTTAATTGTACGTTGTATTTTTCTTTTATGCGTTTTATTTTGTTTTCTTAGTATTCTGTTCAATGTTTAAAAAAAAATTGTAAATGAATTTATTCAAAGACTTTCTTTAAATAAACAAGTGATCTTTTTCAAATGAAGCTTCGTAGAAAATTATAATTTTTCGTACTATTTTTCAAGTATGCTTTACCTTACTTATTACTAAAACTGCATCAAAAGCTAAATCTAAAAACTTTTATTTTAACAGTTATTCGTTTACGAGTTTGTGAAATTTGTTTTTGTAACAATTTAGTTACTAGAAACCAAATTTGTGAAACTTAATGCATTTATTAGTGTACGCTAATTTATGTAAGCTAAATTAATTTAATAATTTTTATTAAATAATACTTTGTGTTCAACAAAACAATTATTTGACATCTTTTTTTAAAGTTCACTATAGTAATTAGTCATCTAGCTGAAGATTTTGCAGAGCTTATTTTTAAGAGAATTTCCATTTATATAATCTTATTTATTTGACTAATTTCACCAAAAACCAAACTAGCTAGCAAATAATGTTTTAATTAGTCAAATTAGGAACCAAACTACAGTTAATTAACTGCAATTGACGATTTAGCAAAATTTATTTTTCTGTTGATTTCTAATTATATGTTTCTTTTCTTTTTAGTAACCAATTTTTTATGAAATATAGTATTGTATTTTCAGTTTAATTTTTTAAATACGAGTGTGTCAAATTTATTGTAATTATTATATTATTAATTAATTTGATTTTTTATTAAAAACCTCACTACTACTTTTTGTTAAAGATTTAATAATAAAAAGGCATTTAATTGGAGAATATATAAAATTTGACAAATTTATGATTTTTTTCTTCAGAAACCAAACTACACCCCACAACTGAACGGAGCGCACAAAAACCTCGTCACCGCGGTTGCCACGGAAACAACAGACAGTGACGTCACCGATGACCTCACGTGCGAGCTCCAGAGCATGACGTCGGAATAAATTGTGACGTCACTTATAAAGTTGATGACTTCACAAAAGTACAAGGAAGCACTCCAGCACCACAGGATGTTCAAGTTTGTAAATTTTTTTTTGTATTACTTTTAAAAAATAAAAGTAAAAAATAGTAATAATAGTTAATGACAGAAGTTTTCTTTATAAAACGGTCTTTATTTTTTTATGTGTCTCTCAATAAAAAATGGCAAAAACGGAGCATTTTGCCTTTCAAGTTTGTAGTTTATAAATAATTAAAATTGACTGTAACTGACAGAGTGTTTAAGTTTATAAATTTTTTATGTAATTTAAATGTAATTATTAAAAATTTAACGAAAAATATTAAATATAGTACTTAGTAGAAGGTTTCTATGTTTAGCTAAACGTTAAGAGTCTTTGTTGGTTTTTTTAATTTAAAATAATTTAAAAGTTAATTTTTTTTTAATGTATCCGTTTCAAATTTGCTCCGCTTATAATATATAAATGATTTTTTCGCCACATCTTAGTTTGTTTTTGTATAATGATCATGTTTTTTAATATTTTTTATAGTTTAGATGTAATTTATGTATTTTATTGCATATATACTGTTAAGTTTTGAAGTACTTTTGAATGAAAGAAGAGTTTTATAGTTGTAAAAGTTCATAAGCAAGTGGTACATCGAGATTGATCACAAATAAGTAATTAAAAGATTAGTGCTTGCCAATAATAATATCTTGAAAATTTTTAATGTTTTATGTGTCGATCAGTTTGTTAAATAAAAATTTTTACAGGTTTATTTCATTAATACTTTTGAATTTTTTTTAAAAAAAGTTGTTCAGCTCAATTTAATTATTTGTGATAACTAATCTTACTAATTACCAACATATAATAACCCCATAGGAATACAATAGCTATAGCAGGATTTCTTGATTTTTTTCTATAAATTGTTGAATTAAAACTTAGTATCTACGTATATTGAATAGTTTTTTATTAATTTATTGATTTTCAGAAAAATTTGGTCTTCAACCAGTTTGTTAAACGGAGATCTACCTGACGAAATTTCATTGGTTAAAATTTATTTCGAATATTTGCAAAGAACCTAAAAAAATAATATTGCAGGTTAGAATTTTTTTTTTACTTTTAATTTTCATTGATGTTTCCACAAATTAGTTTATTAGATAATATGGTTTTTTAGACAAATTACACAAGTTTTATAGTTAATACATTCTGTTAGTTATTGAAAACTAATAGTTATTTTAAAAACTATGTAAAAATTAACTTGTACTATTTTTTATTAATTTCAACAAGTAAATTAAGCAAAAACTATCTAAAACAACTTAAGTTGTTATTTTTAAGCTTTAAACTCGTCATTGCGATTTTAGTTTACCAAACCTTTAAAGTATTTATTTCAATTTTTTTTTACAAAATGTACAAAGTTTTTACAAATGTATGGTCAGTTTGAGTTTTCAACGATGTTGAAGTTTTGATGACGTAATAATTGTTTTTCAAGCAACAATTTTATACATAATGTTATTTATTTTTGAGCAATATAATATGTAGTTAGTTTTCTTTCATTTTAATAAGTGTATTTTAACCGGTGCTAAACCGGAATAAATATTCTAGACTATCTAAAACAACTTAGTTGTTTTTTTTTTAAGCTTCAAACTCATCATTGCTACTTTAGTTTACCAAACCTTTAGATTATTATTTTCAAGATTTTTTTTCAAGAGAATATGCTTTTACAAAATGTACAAAGTTACAAAACTTTTACAAATGTTAAGTCAGTCTAAATTTTCAACGATGTTGAAGTTTTGATGACGTAATAACTGTTTTCAAGCAACAATTTTATACATTATGTTATTTATTATTGAGCAATGTATTTCTTAATGTAATCACTTTTTGACATCCAAATAAGCGGTGCAAACCGGTATAGATATTATAGAAAACCTACTAACTTAATTAGGGTTGGGTAACGTACGGTTCACTACTGTTCTAAGCTGAATTTTTGTAAACTATTTAGTTACGTGATGATTATTTCCAGCAACAAGTCTAGTTATATCTTTGTATATAATTAAGTCACAATATATGTGAACGTTTATAAGCATTTGCACATATTTTATACTGGTAATAACCAGGATGAATTTTATTGGATCTTACAAACAAAAAACTAAATAAAGTTTTAAAACGCCAAAAAAACTTTTTTTTTTTAATTAATTTTACCTAACCGATTATTCCAGCAACGATCTTAATAGTATAACTTTTTATAAATAAGTAGTAATTATAAAAGATAACCTTGAATGACGAAATTTGAATGTTAATGAGCTTTATACTAGTAGAAGTTAATTAGTTCTGTAAAATTGAAAATCAATTTAATTTAAAGTAGGCAAATAAAGAAGTATACCGATGTTTTAAATTTCAAGACTGAGTATTATTCAAGCTTGAGCTGTATAGTTTGCAATGTTTAATATTCTTGACCAAAGCTGTATTATGAACTGATGTAAGTATTTCGGATTTTTAATAACAAAACTTTTTCTTTTTCAACTTGTTAAAAAATAACTTTGTTGCTTTATTAATCTGATTGAGTAAAAATTTCTAAAACTAATGAATTTTTTTTTGACTTGTCATCTGCGACTTTTAACAATGGAGAATTAATCATTGTTAAACTAAAGAAATTTTCAGGAGAACAATATATATTCTCTGTACGTTTAAAAATTAAACTAAGCTATAAAATTTAGCCAAAAGTTTAATTTTCAATCAACGTTATTTTCTTAAGTGACGTCACGAAATTTCCACAGCAAGTATTTTGTACTTGATTTTATATATAAAAAGCAGTAATTTTTCTTTGAGCAAAACGATTGAGCTTCCTAATTTAAACTGGTGCAAACCGGCAAATGTTTTTTGCAACCATCTAGATAAATCAGCTAGTCAGATAAAAATTATTGTGTTACTCTTATTTATTGAGCTACCCATTTTCATACGTCTTTTTAAAACTTACCCGTTTTGGCATAAATACGTTAAACTTGTTGATACTTCCTAAACATTTTTGTAAAATTTTTACTTTACTGACTCATTTTTTGACCTTTTGTAATTTTTATCAAAACGTTCTAAGAAAGATCACTTCATAATTTAAACTTGTGCAAACCAGTTTAAATTTCTCCGCAACCAAAGAGATCAGCTAGTTAGAAAAACTCTTTGCTGAGATATATATTTATCAAGCGTTTAAAATGTATTTGTATAAACTTATTGATATTTCTCAAACTTTTTTTGTAAATTGTTTTTATGACTTATATTTTGTAATATTAAAATAATACTTACAAATAAACTTTATACTTAACAATCTCTTTTTTAGACGAAAGTTCTTTGGAATTTTATAAAAAATCAGTTTATTTAGCTAATACATTGTAAACAGTTATATACTTAATTTAAGAGTAATTGCATTTAAGACTTTAATTTGGCATTTTAAATTTTTTGTTGTAAATTGTCAGTTTTTTTTCACAGATTCGTGTTTCGCCCTGTTGGGAGAAAACTGTGACGTTTCAAGTTTGCAGAACGCAGTTTCGAAAAACGGAAAGTCCCTGAAATGGAACCGGGGAATGTTGTGGGTAATGGGGGCAGAATAAATAATTTTTAAAAAATAAGTGGAAATTTTTTGGTTTCTGCTATTTTATAATTGATAATCTGAGGTTAATTGGGTGGCAGAATAAAATAATCGAAAAGATTTGAAAATAAAAATAGGTTGAACGTTTTGGGTTTAAGTTGGAATTGATAATCTGAGATTTATTTGGCAGATTTGTAAAAATATTTTTATAACTTTTCAATTACGAGGTTTTCATTGAAAAAATTTGATTCGGATACAAAACATGAAACAAAAACTTGACAATAAGCGCATATAACTTAATTATATATTTTACAAATTTAAAATATAAAAAACAATAATTTTGTAGTGAAATTTTAAAGACCAAAGAAACACTGTTGCCATTTTGACAATCATGAAATTTTTTCTTCATTTTATTTTAAGTTTTATTTCGTTGGGAGTTCATTGCATTAGACTTGTTTAATTTTATTTTTGTTTAATAAACTTTTTACTTTAAATTGGTTTGATGAGTAAAATAAATAGTTGACAAACCACATTTAAGCTTAGTTTTTTTTTTTTTTTTCGTTTAATAAAATTTTTACTATAAGTTGGTTGGCTGAGAAAAAGAAATGATTGCACTTTTAAACTTTGTAAGTTTTACTACAATTATCATCGTAAGATTACCACTGAAATTACTTGGTTTCAAAAACCTAGAGTTTTTAACCATGTTTGAACTTTTTACTTGTAGTCTATCGTTTAAAATTGCTTCAAAATGCTTGTTTAAAGCTAAAAAAAATACTACAAAAATTCAGTGGAAATTTTCAAACATCATAAGATTGTAGTGACGTAACAAGTTTGTTAGGTTAGATACGTTATTTTAAAAGGTTATTTAAATTAACAAAATATAGAAAAGTTGTCTTTGCTTATAAATCTATACTTAATTTAAACCCGTAATAAACGGCATCAATATTTTAGTAAAATAATTAAAAATACAAAGTTAAGTAAGTAGAGTGTGTATTCAAACTTATTATAAGTTTATAAAATAACCTAACTTCTAAGTATTTTTGTAAATTATATCTAGTTTTTTTTAAGCAATTTTATCTAGTTTCGGATCATTTTAGCTCACTTAGAATTTCAAACTTTTATATACTATTGGTTCAAAAAGGTTTTCTTTATTTGTACCATTGATTTATTTTATTATTGCATACAGACACTTTTTATTTAAATATCAAAGTTTTTTGAAAGTTGTTTTCGAAGTGCTTTGTACTAAACAAGACATTTAAATTATAATATTTATCTATTTTGTATAGTTAATAGATAAACTCGAGTATGCATAACAAATAATTTTAACAAAAATAGCAAATTCAAGCTAATTCATTTAAAAACCCATTTGAAATTCTGTTTAAAAACCAGAATGCGTTTTTCAGAAAACCCTTAGATTTATTATTCTATAAAGAATATAAAAACATTCACAAATGTTATAAAACAAACACATCGTGTTATGAATAAAATAGATAATTAAGCAAATTTTTAAATAATGTACACAACCCGATTCAAAATTAATTTAAAATACTAAAGTTTTTTTGACGACCAAATACATACTTACATATTTCAAAAAATGTAAATAACTTAGTCTGTAGCAGAAAGGTAACTTCAACAAATCTCCAAGACTTAATTTTCCTTTGAATATACTTCGGTTAAAAACTAATATTTTGCAAAGGCATTCATTAGTTTAAACTACATTAAACAAAAACACAGTAAAAAAGTCTTTTAAAGGAACGTTTAATGCTACAGATACTTTAAAATTGCATTTTTTGTTTCTAATTTACAAATTCAAAGCCTTTATCAAATATAAAAAAGATCGAACACTCTTGGTTTTAAGAACTCTGGCTTGAATTTCAAAAGTTTTTTATTTTCATGCTTAACACTTTTGTTTTCGTGAGTCTCTTAAAATAAGCTAAACATCAGTTTTTTTCGTTGAATTTGTTAGAAAGTTTTGTTAAGCTAAAACACTAACGCTGTGAAAGTTTATTAGAATATTAGTTGTAATTAGTTTCAATCAAAAACATTTGTTTTATTTAAAGTGAGAAAATTATCAATTTATTTTTAAAAAAGTCTTAAGCAAACTATTTTATAACTTTTTATTTGTAAATGACTAGAAGCCAGTGTAAATCTTTCAAAAATACTTAGACACAATCATAATTACTGACATAACCTAAAAGTATTAAAATTTTTTGATAACTTTGTTTATTTTTATGATAAAAGTAGAAACTGCTCAAAGTATTGAATTTTAAAAAATTTATTTAATTTGCATGAAAAACGTTTAGTGACGCAATAATATTTTTTTCAGACATTTTTTGCTTCAAAATATAAATATATTTTAAAGCAACTTACTTTTAATGAATCCGTTGCATCGTACTATTTTCAATTTGGACTGGTAAAAACCGGTATGAAACTGTTAATAAACTTATGAAACAATATTTATTAAATCTAACCTATACTGCTAGGACCTGAATCTTAACGTGAAAAATACAGCGATCCTAATTACTTTACAACTAACTAGTTATGTAACTCAAAATATTGATTGATTTAAAAAAAAGGTGATTTTATTTTTTAAAACATAATCTTTTGATTAAATTTAGATTATATCCTTACCGGACGGGAACTGCTAATTTCCAACCTGCAATCAAATCCTACCAAGTCAAATCCGAGAGCTGCTTACCGACCAAGGGTTAGAGGTAACAAAAAATAAGCATAAATAAATCAAAAATATTCAAAAATAAAGAAATAAATAAAGAAAATAAAAAAAGTTTTTAGTGGGAAATGATCGCGGGTGGGAATTTGTCAGTATATCGTATCGGACAGAATTAAAATTTATAATCTACGTTATTCTACAAATTAAATTTATATTGAATGTCTATGAAGTCCATCGATTAACATTATTTGAATACTGACAAGTTACGTTAGAACTAAAACTTGTATCTCAAACTACCGAAGGCTTGTGGTTTAATAATCAAATTGGTATGATCAAAACATTATGTTAAACTTTTGCTTGTCTCACGGCATATCAAAGACAAGAAGTTCTGTAGACTTTTGTCAATGATTTATTTCAACAAAAAATATTTTTACGAAATTTTACACAGTTTACTTGAAAAGCTTATAGTGACGTAATAGGTTTTATGAGCAAATTTTTGATAAAAAATACAAATAAATAGCCAACAACATCTGAAATTTGTTATGGTCAATCGTTTAGAGTTCGCGTCAATTTAGACTGGTCTTAACCGGTATATTATTGTCAAACAACTGAAAAAAGTGTCTTAATATTTATTACTAAACAAATCTCAAACTTATTAATTCATAATTAGCTGTTCCTAAAATAGTTATGTCTAGTATTCATTTTGAAACTTAATTCTATATGATTTTACGTTTTGATATATTATATTTTGTTCAATATTAAGCAGAATTTTTTAGTTAGACTAAAACTTCAATCATAAAAAGCTAAAATACACTCATAATTGTATCTGAATGAATCCTAGTTTGTGAGTCACAACTAATAGCTGATAACTAGTAGTTAAATTTTCTAATTATAAAACGCCAAACGAAAATCAAAGCTTAGGGCAGCTGATAGACTTTTACCAGTGTTTCGTTTTAATTATAAAGGTTTAAAGTTTGGGCAAAGTTTTTACATAATTTACATGAAAAAGATTTACTGAAGTATCAAATCATTTGATATATTTTTTGCTGTAAAAATTAAATAAAACCGTACATTTTATTAGTAGAGTAATATTTGGAAATTCTTCAACCTTTAAAATAATATTTTCAAGATTAAAAAAACATTATTTTTATGTACAAAGCTACAAAACTTTTACAAATGTAAAGTCAGTCTAAATGTTCAACGATATTGAAATTTTAATGACGTAATATTTGTTTTCAAGCAACAATTTTGTACATAATGTTATTTATTATTAAGCAATATAATATGTTAAACAATGTTTCAATTTTATCAAAGTCTTTTGACCGGTGCAAAACCGGTATGAATATTCTAGATAACTTGATTAGATTAGGTATTGTACGGTCTACTATTGTTTAAACTAAAAATTTGTAAACTAATTAGTGACGTAATAATTAATTCCAGCAACGATCCTATATCTTTTCATATATTTAAGCCAAAATAAGTGTATTAACTTATGAGTTATAAATTGTTTCACTTAATTTTTGAATTGTTAAAACCAGTATGAATTCAACTAGATCTTACAAATGAAAAACTATATAAACTTTTAAAATGCCAATAAAACTTGGTGTTATAAACTTTCTAGACTAAATGTTGTTTAAATATACCATTTAGGTTAAGCGCAAAATGCCTAAATCGACTTAAATTGTTATCAACCCATTAAAATTTTCCTATACTGTTTTGTATAGCAGACCTTTAAATTATTAAACTAAAGGTTTTTAACTTTTTAGCAAAAAAAATATGCGTTTTTGAAAAATATCACAAAATTTAGCCAAGATGTATATTCACAAGACATCAAAAAAAAACCTACACCGACCTAACCAATTTTTCAATACAACGATTTTTATAATATAACTGTATATTAATAAGTAGTAATTATAAAAGATAACCTTGAATGACAGCTGCCACATAAATAATTTGAACCAGTATAAAGTTAAATAGTTTTGTAAAATTGAAAATTAATTGAATTGAAAGTAAGTACATAAAAAATTAAACTGATGTTTAAAATTAACTAGACTGAGTATTATTCAAACTTGAGTTGTATAGTTTGCAACGTTTAATATTTTTGACCAAAACTATTTTATGAACTGGTGTAAATCTTTCAGATTATTAGTAACAAGTTTTTTTTTTTAACTTGTTAAAAAATTAATTTTGTTGCTTTATTAATCTGATTGAGTTAAAATTTGTAAAACAAGTTATTATTTTTTTTGACTTGTCATTTGTAACTTTTAATTTAGCGAAAGTTGATTATTTTTAAACTAAATAATTTTTTAGCTGTATAATATATTCTTTATACGTTTAAAAATTAAACCAAGCTGTTAAATTTACCCAAAATTTTAATTTTCAAACAACGTAATTATTTAGTGACGTCATTAATATTTTAAAGCAAGTGTTTTGAACTTTATTTTGTATTTAAAAAGCAGTAATTTTATCAACGATGCTGATAGAATCCATTTCGCAATTTAGACTGGTGTAAACCGGCAAATTTCAAAAAACCTGGAAAAATATTTTAAAATCGAGTTGAAACCGTGTTATATATTTTTAAAGCGTTTAAAATGTATTTGGCGTAATTATGTTAAACTTGTTGTTGTAAATTGTGAAACTTTTTGTATGACTTTTATTTTGCAATAATTAAATGTTACTTATAAATAAACTTTAAACTTGACAATCTCATTTTTGGACATTTTTGAAATTACGAAAATGAATTGTTTTTAAACTAAATAAATTTTTAGCTGAACAATATATATCCTTTGTACGTTTAAAAATTATACCAAGCCATAAAATTTATCCGTTTAATTTTCAAGCAACGTAATTGTTTAGTGACGTCACGAATATTTTAAAGCAACTTCTTTGTACTTGATTTTATTATATAAAAGTAATAATTTTTATATGAATATCCCTAGAATCCGCTTCGCAATTTAAACTGGTGCAAACCAGCAAAATTTCTCTGCAACCAAAGGGATCAGCTAGTTAAATAAACTCTTGCTTTGCTGAGCTACATATTCATATAACGTTTAAATGTGTTTGGCGTAATTATGTTAAACTTATTGATTTTATGACTTATATTTTTTTTTTGTAAAGTGTTTTTATGACTTGTATGTTGCAATATTAAAATGTTACTTACAAAATAATTTTATTTTAACAATCTCATTTTTTGGAATTTTTTAAAAGATCAGTTTTTTAAGCTACAAAAATTGTAAACAATTATAAACTTAGTTAAACATTAATTGAATTTAAGACTACAATTCGGCGTTTTAATTATTGTTCAAATTATCAATTTTTCTTACAGATTCGTGTTTCGCCCTGCTGGGTGAAAACTGCGAAGTTTCAAGTTTGCAGAACGCATTTTCGAAAAGCGGGAAGTCCCTGAAATGGAACCGGGGAATGTTGCGGGTAATGGGGGCAGAATAAAATAGTTGAAAAGATTTTTTAATTAAAATAAATTTTACTGTTTTGGGTTTAAGTTAGAATTAATAATCTGAGATTTTTTTTTGCAGATTTATTAAAATTATTTTAATTTGTATAAAAATGTTATATAAGTTATGAGGTTTCAATTGAAAAAATTTGATTTGGGTACAAAATATGAAACAATAATTTGATAATAAACGCTTGGTCGTATAACTTAATTATATATTTTACTAATTAAAAATATAAAAAGCAATAGTTTTGTAGTAAAATTTTAAGGACCAAAGAAACACTGTTTCCATTTTGACAATCATGAAATATTTCTTCATTTTTTTTTTAAGTTTTATTTCGTTGGGAGTAAACTTGTTTAATTTTTTGTTTTCGTTAAATAAACTTTTTACTTCAAGTTGGTTTACTGAGTATAATAAATGGTTGACAAACCGCGTTTACACTTTTTAAGTTTTACTACAATTATCATTGAAATTACTTGATTTCAAAAACCTAAAGTTTTTAATTATGTTTGCATTTTATACTAGTAAACTATTGTTTAAAATTACATCAAAAATTAAGCGGAAATTTTCAAACATTGTAAGATTGTAGTGACGTAATAAGGTTTTTTTGATTAGATACATTATTTTACAAGGTTATTTAAGTTAATAAAATATAGAAAAGTTCGGATTCGATAACAAATCTACATTTGATTAAACCCGTGATAAATGGTGCAAATATTTAGTAAAAGAATTTAAAATACATACAGAAGTAAGTACAGTTTTTTTTCAAACTTATTGTAAGTTTGTAAAATATCCCAACTACCAAGTATATTTGTAAATTAAAGCCAGATTTTTATCAGCAATTTTATTCAATTTTGGATCATTTTAGCTCACTTAAAACTTCAAACTTTCATTTACTATTGCTTCTAAATGATTTTCTTTGTTCCTACCGTTGACTTATTTTATTATTGCATACAAACACTTTTTATTTAAATATCAAAGTTTTTTGAAAGCTGTTATTAATGTGCCTTGTACTAAACAGGACATTTAAATTATAATATTTATCTATTTTGTTTAGTTATTAGATAATCTCGAGTATGCATAACAAGGAATATTAACAAAAATATCAAATTCAAGCAAGCCTCATTAACTAATCCGATTTTACCTCTTTTTTCAATTTGAACTGTTTAAAAACCAGTATACATTTTTTAGAAAACCCGTATGTTTATTATTGTATAAAAAGTTTAAAAACATTCACAAATGTTATGAAACAAATACATTGTATTATAAAAAAACAATTAAGCAATTTTATACATAATGTGTACAACCTGATTCGAAAATAATATAATTAACTAAACTTTTGAACGAGCAAATACTTTATTTCAATAAATATAAATAACTTAGTCTGTAAAAGAAAAGGTAGCTTGAAATTGTCGTTTAATAGTTTTCGATTGAAAAGGATTATGTTATCTTGAACTGGCTTAAATAAAAATTCAGTAAAAAGTACTACTAAAGGAAAGTTAGGTGATACAGGTTCGTTAAAGTTGCATTTTTTGTCTCAAGTTTATAAATTTAAAACCTTCATCAAATATACAAACGATCAAAAATTGTTGGTTTAAAGAACACTGGCTTCAAATTCAAAAGTTTTGAGTTTTAATGCTTAACACTTTTGTTTTCGTGAATCTTTTTAAATAAGCTGAAAATTAATTTTAATCGTTGCTAATTAAAGTTGTTGGAAACTTTTGTTTAAAACACAAACTCTGTGAAAGTTTATTAGAATATTAGTTGTAATTAGTTTCAATCAAAAAAAAAACTTTTATTCAATATGGGAAGTTATCATTTTCTTTTACATTATAGTGTTAAGCATACTATTTTATAATTTTTTTATTTCTAAATGACAAGAAACGAATGTAAATCTTTCAAAAATACTTAGACATAATCATAGTTACTCACATAACTTGAAAGTATCGAAAGTTTTTGATAATTTTTGTTATTTTTTTTATAAAAGTAACAAATTCTAAAAAGTACTGAACTTTAAAAAATTTATATATAGTTTGCATGAAAAGCGTTTAGTTACGTATAAATTTTTTAGAAACATTTGTTGCTACAAAATATAAATATATTAAAAAGCAACTTATTTCTAATAAATAGCGTTGTAATTATCTCTTCATTTGCACTGGTAAAATCCAGTACAAAAATGTTAATCAACTTTATAATTTGTAATCTATTAGACCTATGTTGTTAGGACCCAAATCTTGTTTTTTAAAATAAAGCGATCCTAATTATTTTACAACCAGTTAGTTATGTAACTCAAAATATTGGTTGGTTTTAAGCTAGGTGATTTTAAATTTTGAAACATAATCTTTTGATCAAGCTTAGATTATATCTGTATCAGACAAGATCAAAATCTAAAATCTAAATAACTTTATACTTAAAGTTTTGTTTTAAATATTTATGACTTCCATCGTTTAAAATTATTTGTATTCTGACAAGTTTCAATAAAACCAAACTCGGATCTCAAACTATCGAAGGCTTGTGGTCTGATGATTCAATTGGTATTATCAAACCTTTTGTTAAAATTGAGCTTGTCTCACAGCATATATAAGTTCAAGAATTATTTCTGTTAGAAATTTGCCGATGTTTTATTTCACTTTAAAATATTAAAAAGATTCATTTTTAAACAGTTTTCATGGAAAGATTAACTGACGTTATTCGAGTTATTTTTGCTACAAAACTAGATAAATTTATACACTTAATGAAAAAACTAAAAGTTGGAAAATTTTCAGCTTGGACTGCATCATTTTTAATTGGTGCAAACTAGTAATTTTGCTACACTAAATAATTAAAATGTAAATAGCTTCTAAACAATTGGTAATAAATGACTCTTCAAAATTATCATTTTCAACTACTTTGACTATTTGGTTTTTGACACATTTTCTGGTTGAAATTAAATACGAGATCTAATTTTTTAGAAATAAATTCAGTGTATTACTAGATATCTGAAAACAATGATTCAGTAAAAGCGAAGTGATATATACTGAGTACGCTGTTTTACTCAATGATAAGTAAAACTTGTAGTTCGACTCAAACTTTAACTAACATACAGTCGAAATATATTCAGGTTTATTTCTGTATCCTAGTTAGTGGATCACAACTAATAGCTGATAACTACTAAACACATCTTTAGTTTATAAAATGGATGATTTTGGTAAAAAGCTACTTAATAATTATAGAAACTTTTCAGAATTTATCGACCTATTTTATGCTAAACATATAGACTAAATTTAAGGCAAAACAAACCTAAATCTGGTTTTTATCCTTACAAATTCAGTTATACCTATAATTAGTTATTAAAATTTACGCTTTGAAAACCTCGATTTTCACTGTGTTTATTAGAGTAAAAACCATTGAACTTAAAAAATAAAATTTTTCAAAATAAAAGCTTCAAAAAAAAACGTACTAATTGTAGAACAGCAGTTTTTTGCAAGAAAAATATTGTTATAAACAAAGTACTGCAAAAATTAGGTTTTACTGTTATACAACTTACATGTAAACTTGTTTTTGCAGATAGAATATCATTTCAAGAAAAGTATTTCAAAAACTTGGTTTTACTTTTCAAATAACTTACATGCACAGCGAATAGTGACGTAACAAATTTTTGAGACTTTTTTGGTTAAAAAAAGATAAATAAATTACAAACATTTTCTTAAACATTGAATTCGAGGAAATCATCTAAGTTTTTAATTTGAACTGGTGAACACCAGTAAACTGTTTTTAATCAGCTAAAAACAAATAATCGAAAGGATTCGACCTAGCTCTGTAAACCCGTAAATTGAAAAAAAAAAAAGATACGTGTCTTAACAATTTCACTACAAATTAGTTACGTATCGCAAAATATTAGCTAGTTTAAAGCTAGGTGATTTTATTAAAACATAGTCTTTCAATAAATATTAAGCGATAACTTGAAGCTCCTATTAAAATATTACTAATATTGAGATTTAAGTCTGTATCCCGGCCGTATCAAAATATACAATCTAGATTACTGCAAATATTTGACTTTATAATCGAAATATAATTTAAATATTAATGACGTTTATCGTTTAGTATTATTTGTAGACTAAAGAGTTTTGATAAAAACGAAACACGGATCTCAGTCTACCGAAAGCTTTTGGTCTAATGATCAAATTGATATGATCTACCATTATGTTAACATGAGCTTTTCTCACGGCATACGAAAAACAAGATAAAGTTTTGTAGACTTTCGTCAACTTTTTTTTTAATAATTAATATTTTTACGAAATTTTACACAGTTTACTTGAAAAGCTTATAGTGACGTAATAAGTTTTTGAGTAAATTTTTGATAAAAATTACAAATAAAAAGCCAAAATATCAGAAATTTTGTATTCATAATTCTTCTAGTTTTTGAAGCATTTTAAAGTGGTATAAACCGGTATATTAATTTTAAACAACTGAAAAAAGTGACTTAATGTTTATTATTTTATACATACGTTGGTAAAAAGTTAACCTTATATACAGGTAATAGATCAAAACGTAAAAGATTAAGGATTTTGTTAAGGTCACTTGCCATTTAAAGATAAAATAACGTTAGTAAAAGCTTTCGCTATATTTTTTATATTAACTTCAAAAAGAAGTTGTAAAATATTACGGTTTTTTTGCCTGCTTTGGAATAAATAGTTCAGTTAACAATGTAAAGCAAAAGTTTAGAAAGTCTATTTAGTTTTTATCGTTTATTAATAGTAAAAGGATTTACAAACATTGATTATTTAAAATAACAATTTAGTCTATCTTTACTTAAGATAAACCTTTACTTACAACTAAATTGGTTCAGTTGAGTATTAAAAAAACAGTTTACTAGTACGCTATGTCTAACCTTTGATTATTAATTTAATTTAACGCCTTAAAAACTCATATTAACTGTATTTAAAATAGAAATGTAGTTCTTTAAAAACCATTTCACTTACATAAATAGTCTTAAAACAAATAAATCTTTAAACAAAAAAGCTTAAAAACATAAGATTAGAAGTATTTTTTGCAAGCAAATATTAATTATAACTAGATGTTTCAAAAATTTATTATAAATGAACATTTTATACAATTAACATATACATTAGATTTTATAAAATTTTAATTTCAACTAGTAATAACCAACAAAATTTTGTTAATCAACTGATAAAAGATCTATTCAATTATGTTCAATTTTTCAAATTCCTTATGTTGAACAAAAAAGTCTATTTTACAATCAATTAGTTATGTATCTCAATATATTGGTTAGTTTAACTTATAGATTAAATTTAAAGCAAACCTAGCATTGGTTGCTATTTTTAAGCTTTCTTTTTATCAATAGTTAGAAACATTAAACCTATCTGAACTAAAAAATAAAAGTATTATTAGTTTTAATAAATCCTATCAAACTTTATATCCTAACAGCTATGTTACAGTAGAAGTTTTTTACTTTATTTGTTTTTTCTTTAAACTTTAGTACAACGTCTTGGACTTAACAAATACTTTCTCAAAACACAAACAGCAACTTCATAAGCTTTTATATAAACTTATATATTATTAAATATTAAGTATTTGTATATAAGTACAGTTCAAACTGTTTTAAATTATCATTTACCACATTTACTGGTAAAAATGTTAAAACAAAATAGGTTAAGGATTTTCTTAAGATCACTTGCTCTTTAAGGTTCTAAAAGCTTTCGCTATAGTTTTTATAAAAAGTTTTGAAAAATTTGTAAACTATTGCGTTTACTTTGCCTGCTTAGGAGTAAATAATTTAGTTTACAATGTAATGCTAAAACTTACAAAATCTATCAAAACTTGATCATTTGTTAAACGTAAAACATTTTATAATTTTCTTTTAATAGATAATTTGATAATATTGGTTGTAATAACTGTATAAATCTTTACTTCCAAGTGAAATATTTCAGCGTAGTTACAAAAGGTTTTTTACTTTACAAGTATAGTGCGCTTGTTAACCTTTGATTATTAATTAAAATTAACACTTTAAAAGGCTTCTATTTACTGTATTTAAAATAAAAAAGTAGCTTATAACCATTTGAAAACCATTTCACTCACAAAAATAAATCTTACAATATAAAAGCTTAAGAATTGTAGATCAGAAGTATTTTCTTGAGGCAAATATTGTATTTAATTAAGTTTTCCAAAAAAGTCAATTTAAATGAACATTTTATACAATTTACATGTACAGCGTCCAGTGACGTAAACAATTATTTGAGGAATTTTTTGCTACAAATTACAAATAAATTGCAAACAGTTTCTATAACATCAGTCGGAGTATATGATGCAAATGTTTAATTTAAACTGGTAAAACCAGCATGCTTTTGTTGATCAACTAATAAAAGATCTATTCGGCTAGACTTAATTTATCAAAATTAGTATGCTAAAATAAAGATACGGTTCTTAAATATTTTACTAACAATTAGTTATGTAACTCAAATATTAATTGGCTTTAAGCTAAGTGATTATAAGTTTAAAAACATAACCTTTCAATCAATATTAGGCAAAAAAATTTATAATTTAATTTAAAAGATCCTTTTTAAATACGATAAATACTTTATTTATTTGTATACGGCGGTAATAAAATTAATAAGAACGAAACCCGGTACCGATAGCTTGTGGTCTGATAATCGAATTGCTACGATCAAACCATTAAGCTACTTTGAGGCAGGGGCGTCGCGTGGGGTGTTGCAGTTGCACTGCCGCAACTGCACCACCTGGAAATTTTGTAAGGAAAAAATTAAGTATTTATAATATTTTCGTTATTTTTTAGAACGAAATCTCTTTTAAAACTTCAATTTTGAAAACGACCATTTTGCCCACTTTACTGCCGCAATCTCTTAGCTGACTGCCGCAAATGAACTCAAAAAAGCAATATTTCTTCAAGAATTACCGCAAAATCAATATCTTGCGGTAAGTAAGCTAAGTTGAAAATTCCCTAAAACAGGACATGCTTAAGTATCATCTACAAGCTATTATAAACATAAAATAAAAACAAAGTCAAGCTACTGCAAAGGATTAAACTTGAGTTTATGTACTCACATGATTTTTTAAATTTAAAATTGTCATAAATTAAATATTTTGAAAAAGAAAGATAAGAAACTTAAATCACCAAAGTCTAAGAATTCGATTTTTTTATTTTAATCTGCATACATAAACTTAACTATAACTGATTATTGTAATCATAAAGTTAATGAAATATTTAATTAAATAATATTTAAATGTAAAATTTGAGTTCTGAAAAAAAAATGTTAAGCAGTTTATTATAAACTTCTAGTTTACTCTTACAGAAAAATAATTTAGATTTATATTAAATAAAAACTATTATTATTGAAACAGTCACATATTTAAATAAAGTAAATAGCCTTAACTTAAAATATTGGTCTGACCCCCCAAGAAACTTTGATTACTTAGAGTAGTTTAACATTTTAGTCTACTTTATATGACTTTTGGTTTACTATTTTCATAAATAAAGCAAAAATTTTAGATAAAATTGTTGAAACATGGTTGCCTTGCCTCATAATCAGGATAACTAAGAAATGTTAAAAAAACTCAAGATGACCCAAGATAAATTAAAACTGACCAAATTAGAAAATATTCAGGCTGACTAAAGCAGTTTTAGTTTTTTACTCTGAAAATAACAAGTTTATTTAAAGTTAAAATATAAGTGTTTTACCCCTATGGCCACATGAAAACTAACTAACCAATTTTTTACTGTTATAATGGTTACATATTTATTAATTATCTTTAAATTTCTTAAAAACTTCAACAGCCTCACCAACTAAACTTTAAAAAGTTGAGCTCCTGAAAAAAATACTGTCATCAAAATGAAAAACAAATTAAATTTAAATACATAAAAGATACCCATAAAAAACTATTGAATTCTATTCCTCCAACAAAAAAACATTAAGTTTAGAAAAAAATTTAATAAAAATCTTAATGTTTGTTGAAAAAAATTGTGCAAAATAGTGAGGGGTAAAGGGGGAGATGTATAGGCACATTTTACATGTTGTTCTTATTCTAAGTTTTTCAGAAAGCTAATAGTTACTCTTTAATAAACTTGAAACTTCCAATTAAACTTTTAGATACAACCGGTCAGGCCAGAGGTTACATTGAATTATTATACAAGGAGCAAACTAAAACAGCAAAAAAATACAATTTTACTGAAAACCTATATTCTCCATCATTTTTAAAGCAATTTTTATCAAACTTTTTCATCCTAATCTATATGAAATTTTATACTTTTGTTGAAGAGAAGTGTTAAATTTTTAACTATTAATATATATTTTTATATACAAAAAATTATTACTTTTGTTATAACTTTTTTTTCTTAGTGTTTTAAATATCTGTTTTAGCAAATTGTTTTATTTTATAAAAGAAACATCTTGAGATTTTGAGGCCAACTTATAAAAAAAGATATGGTTTTAGTGATTTGATTTATTTGTTGTT
Source organism: Thalia democratica (assembly GCF_965202585.1). Lineage (NCBI taxonomy): Eukaryota > Metazoa > Chordata > Thaliacea > Salpida > Salpidae > Thalia > Thalia democratica. Next base: position 101,389,800 of record NC_139166.1, on the reverse strand, counting down.
TGAGTTTATATTATATTAATAAGGACTCTTTTGTATCTCTGACTGTGAATTCCAATATCTCAAAAATTAATATGATTTTTTATATTGATAAAAAATGCCTTGCAGTTAAATTAAAACTGTATAAAATAAGTTCAGTAAAATAATTCTAAAGTATATGTTAAGGGCATAAAAGGGGGTAAAACACTTTTTTTTTAAACGCTGTTTTAGTTTGTGCCTCCTGTAAGGAACCTTTTGTTGCCTTCGACTTTGATCGGCTATATCTAAAAAATGTTTTTGAATTTTAAAAATCTGTAAAAAGCATCTTGTAGCTTAGTAAAACTTCACAAAATAAGATCAAATTGTGAAGAAAGTGTTTCATCCTCCCAATGCCCTTAAAAGCAAAGCTTATCTTCAGGTGTAGCAAAAGTTCAGTTGTTTTCAAACTTGATAGTAAAAATATATTTAAAGAAAATATCTTCATGTCCTTAAAGTTATTGATAAAATGAAACTCTTTGTTTTTAAAATTATTTTAATCTTTTATTTAGCTATATTCAGGATTGCCACACACTTAGGGTACTCAGTGAAACTTAATGATATTTTAAGTTCTAAAAAATCTCAGGGAAACTCAGGGTATTTTGATGTTTTCTTAAAAACACATGGTGACTCAGGGCATTTCAAGGTCACTCAGGACAGTTTCTTTTGACTCAAAGAGTGGCAACCTTGCTTTTATTTAAATTTTTTTTTAATATTGAAATTATTTATTAGTTTACTCTGTATAGTTAGAACAGTTTAAGAATTTCACAGTTATTGTTGGCAAAATATTTTACTGTTTATAAATCCTGTTTTCCTTTAGAACTTATAGAAACAGTGAAGAAGTGTTATCCTGTAGTTGAATGTAAACAGTTAGAAAGAGAACTGAAAACATTTTATTCACATGCATCAGGATGATTTAGTGAAAATACTGTTATATCTTGAAGAACATAACCTGACTAAAATATTTAACGAAACTACAAAGTTTCTTAGAACTTTGATAACTATTCCCATGAATAAAGTAGACGCTGAAAGAAAATTTTCATCTTTGAAAAGGATAAAAACATTTTTGAGAAACACCATGGGTCAGTCAAGATTAAATTCTTTGAGTGTAATTTCGATTGGTAGGGACTTACTTAAAAAATGTACTAGTTTAAAAGAAGAGGTGATGGAGAAATTTATCAGCCAAAAGGAGAGAAGAATGAATTTTAGTTACAAAGGTGAAAAGTAAGAGTCTAAGTATTTATGTTTGCAAAGTTAGACTTTAAATTTAATTTTTTAGGTAGACATTCAGTAGTAACTATTTTTTGTACTAAGCAAGTTTAGTTTTTCTTTAAAAAGTTGTAATTTGTACATAAATTTTTCTTTGTTTGTAGACTTTTTAATTTACTTGCCAAGCTTCATTATGCATTCCTTTTTTTTGTTTAGTTAAAAATAAGTAAAAATATTATTTTTAGTTTGGTATTTAATCCAATATTTTTCAAGTAAAGTTGAAGCTAAAATGAAATATTATTATAGTTGCTGTGTATTTTATTATAATATAAGTTTCTTATATCTAAATTGTAAGCTACTTCTAGTTTTAACTTTAGAGCCTTTGTAAAACTTAATATTATTTAGTTTGCTTGTTTTACTTTTGAGTTTTTTACTTATTTAAACTTTTTTTTTATCATAAATGAATTTTAAATTTCTTTACTGAGTAATGTAAGTTGTTCTTTAAAAAAATTTCAATTTCTACACAACATTTTATTTGTTTGTAGACTTTTTAATTTACTTGCCAAGTATAACTAGACTTTTTTATTTTTAAATATTAGTAAAACAATTATTAATAGTTTGATATTTAATTAATCAAATATTTTTAAACTAAAGTTGAGGCTAAAAAAATATTATTGCAGTTGCTGTATTTTCTTATTATAATATTAATCTGTTTAATCTAAATTGTAAGTTAGAGACTTCGCAAAATTTGATATTTATGAACTTGCTTATTTTACTTTTGTGTTTTTAACTTAGTAGTCAAGCTTTTTTTTTTTCAAACATAAAAATTTTAATTAGTTATAAGTTGATACTCGTTTATTTTTTTCATTATTTATCAGTAAATATGCAATTATTTTCTACTGAGTTTTAATAAATTTTACTTAAAATAAACTTGCAGTTTGTACAGAACATTTTTTTATTTGTTAGTAGACTTTTTAATGTTCTTGCCAAGTCTAATTTGACATTTTGGTTTTTTTTGTTAAGTTAAATATTAGTAAAATAACCATTCTTAGTATGATGTTTAATCAAATATTTTTAAAATTAAGTTGAGGCAAAAGAAAAACTATTAAAGTTGCTGTGTTTTTCAATATAATAAAAATTAGTTTCGGTCAATTTTTTTTCTACTGTTAGTTTAAATTTTAAAGCCTTCTTAAAAATTAATACTCATAAGTAAGCTAACATTTTTTGAAAAAATAAATGTTTTATTTCTAAACAAAATTTCCCAGGTTACATTAGCAATTTAATGTAATTGTTGTAGAAAAAAGTCTTTATTTTAAGATAAAAAAGAGTTTTAAGGTAGGGAATTTTTTTTCTAAATTCTGCACCACTTAAAAAAAATACCACGCGACGCCACTGCTTTGAGGCAAACTTATTTTTAGGCCTTGGTTCTGTAACTGCTGACTTTCGCCAATGTTTTCTAAAACAATTAAAGTTTAGAAACATAATTTTTTGAAAATTTTACACAATTTACATAAAAATCGTTTAGTGATGTAATGAGTTTATTGAGGTATTTTTTGTTTAAAAAAATAAATAAATTGTAAACATCTTCTGTACATTTGGTTGAAAAAGTTCTTTGTTTTTTTTAAATATTTTGACTGGTGTAAACTAGTATACTTCTGTAAAACAACTGATTAAAACCGTTTAAGAACTATTATGAAGCCTGACTAACACTTTTAGAAACAAATAATTTTTATTAATAAACATCTACAAATACTTATTTGAAGCAAGGTAATTTGAAATTTTAACACACTGTACTTTGGTTAGTATTAGGCAAAGTCTTGTGCTTCGACTTAAACTTTAATTTATATACAACTAAATTATATTCAGATTTATATTTGTATCTTAGTTAGTGGAACGCAAATAATTGCTATTAGCTACTAAATACATTTTGAAATAATAAGGACTAATTTAAATAAAAGGTAACTTTTAAAAGTATAAAAACATTCCAGCAAAGAATTTATCAACTTACTTTATGCTTAACTTGTACGTTAAATTTAAAACAAACAAAATTAAATTTGTCTGTTGTACTAAAGCTTTGTTTCGATCAATAGTTAAAATACTTAAACTAAAAACTTTAACAATAAAAGTAATAAGTAACATTTGCTTTGATAACTGTCAGTCATAATTTATATCTTTATGCTAATGTCAGAGTAAAAATTGTTTATTTGATTTGTTTGACTACTGAACATTAAATTTAAAACTTAATCACAAAACGCAAACATTGATCTCGTAGAATTTGTTATATACTTGTATATCTTATAGCATGATAATTTAATTATCAAAACTTACTAGTTGATTAAGCAGCTACACTGTTATTTGAATTAAATTAACAAAAAATACAAACTTTATAAGAAAGTATTCAAGTTTCAAGACAGTTTTTTTGTACAAATAGTAAATGAGTAAAAATATGTGACAATATAATATTTACGAGCAAGTTCAATATTTTTAATTAACTTTTTTTTAATTCTAAAATCTATAACGTTTTGCCTATTTTGAACTAAATAACTTAGTAAAGAATAAAGGGCAGTTGTTGTTTACAATTTTATATTCAACCTTTGATCACTTTGTTAAATTAACGCTTCAAAAAGACTCTTTTGTTAATGTATTTTAGTAAAAAAGTTTTAAAAGCACAGCACTCACAAAAATGAATTTTACAACAATTTTTTCACACAACTTTAGTGTAAAGCTTTACACTAAAATTGTTGTAAGATTCATTTTTGTGAGTGCTGTGCTTTTAAAACTTTTTTACAAAAATAAACTAACAAAGGAGCTTTTTGAAGCGTTAATTTAAAAAAGTGATCAAAGGATAAATATAAGATTATAAAAAACAACTGCCCTTTATTCTTTACCAAATTATTTATTTCAAAATAGGCAAAATGAATATAGATTTTAGAATAAAAAAAAAGTTAATTAAATCTAAAAAAAAGTTAATTAAAAATATTAAACTTGCTTGTAAATACTATGTTTGTCACACATTTTTACTCATTTATTATTTGTAAAGAAAAGTTGTTTTGAAACTTGAATACTTACTTATTAAATTTGTATTTTTTGTTAATTTTACTTCAAATAAATAGTGCAGCTGCTTATTCAACAAGTAAATTTTAAACATTAAACAAATAGTTTTATTTAAATGATATCTGACCCAACAATAAACATAAGTAGCAAATTTTTTTACAAAGTTATCCTTAACATTAAACAGCAAGTGACCTCTTATATAAATCTTAAAATAAATTCACATTAATATTTTTATTTATATAAAAGGCAAACGACATTTAAAAGTATCTTAACCATGCATTTAGATACAAGTATATAAAATATTTTGTGAGGTCATTGTGTATCATCATATGAGACATATATAGTATTTAGGAGCAAGTTTAATATTTTTTATTAACTTATTTTTTTTAATTCTAAAGTTTTTATTCATTTTGTCTTTTTTGAAATAAACAACTTGGTAAAGAATATAGGGCAGTTGTTTTTTACAATCTTATATAAATAACCTTTGATCACTTTTTTAAATAAACGCTTCAAAAAGCTCTTTTGTAAATGTATTTTAGTAAAAAAGTTATTACTTTTAAAAGCACAGCACTCACAAAAATGAATCTTACAACAATTTTAGTGTAAAGCTTTTAGTGACGCATTAAGTTTTTAAAAATTATTTTTTGTTCTAAATCAAAATATAAATAAATTAAATTTTGTCATTTAAATTATTTTTATGGCTTTAAAGTATATTTAAACTGGTATAAAACCGGTACATTTTAACTAATCAAACATTATGTAAGTTGTTTAATACAAAAGTAGTAGGAATGTTTAAAAATTTCAAATCTGTTTCAATTTGCAAAATTTTAATTGTTTCTAATAATCACTTAAATCAAAATTGTTTAGAAAGTAGCTATTATCTAAACTGAAACTTCAAGAGATCTAAACTTGGCTAGACTTATTGTGGTGACAGACAAACTTTACTTACAAGAAAAATAGTTCAATAAAATTTTAAAAGGCTTTATCTTTTTAAACATAGTACATTAAGTTTTGAAATATGAAACTCTTTATACTTAGCGAATAAAAGGTAAAAACATAGTCCTTAAAAAAGATTACAAAAATATTCTATCAAAGAAAGCTTACAAATTGTAGAATTGCTTTTTTTGCAGGTAAATTTTCATTTTAAACCAGGGTTTCCCAAACTTTTTTCAAATGGCCCCCTTTTAAAAAACTAAATAAGACCCCTTTCAGCAAGATTACTCAAAAAACTACCATTAAAAGCACATAAGACCTTTTTTTTTGCTCTACATCAACAACTCCAGAATATCTAATTAAAGTTTCAAAATATGACCTCATGACCCCCCCTGTGGCCCCTTTGCTGCTCATAGCTCCCAAGGGGACCACTTAGAAAACTTTGGGAAACCCTGTTTCAAAAAAATACTTCAAAAACTCGATTCTATTTTTCATACAAATTACATGAAATGCGTTTAGTGGCGTAATGACTTATCTGAGGCATTTTTTGATAAAAATAAAAATAAATTGCCAAAAAATTCTGGACAATTGGTTGTTAATCCATATTTTAGTAAACTTATAAATATTTTGAACAGTGTAAACCGATAAGCTTTTGAAAAAATAAAAATAAAAAAGTTACTTAATATGCATTGCCATATAAATTAATATTTAGTTGTTGTTAAAAAAGTTAGGCCTTGTTTTTTCATCAAAACTACAGAGATTAATTTTAAGCTAGACGGTTTTACATTGTGAAGAACTTTGTTTTGATAAATGTTATGCAAAAACTTGTACTTCGACTTCAACAACTAATTTAAGTACAGAGCTACCTTTAAAAATATAAAAACATTTCAGAGTTTATCAACTTTTTCTGTGCTAAACACATAGACTAAATTTGAAACAAAACAAACCTAGCTTTATCCTTACTAGCTCAGTTTAACCTTTAATTACTTATTAAAATTAACGCTTTGAATACCTTAATTTTTATTGCGTGTTTCATATAGTAAAATCATTGCACGAACAAAATAAAATCATTCAAAATAAATGCTTTAAAAAAAGCGTACATATTGAAGAACAACAGTTTTTTGCGAGCAAAACATCATTATAGACAAAGTACTTCAAAAACTAGGTTTTACTGTCAAACAACTTACATGTAAACAGTTTGGTGACGTAACAAATTATTTAGGCATTTTTTTATTTGTAAAAAATAAATAGATTCCAAGTAGTTTCTGGTGGAATCGCATTTATAATGATAACTACTTTTTAACTGGTAAAAACCGGTTACTTTCGATTAACAGCTAATAGAAGAGAATTTTCTTGCTAAGCTCCGGGTATTGGTATAAAAATTTTCTGATTCGTAACTATTTGACACACAACTAATTGTGTATCTCAAAATATTTGTTTTCAATAAAATTAATCTTGTATCTAAAATTGTTATTTTGTATTTGAAACATAATCTTTCAAGCAAACTTAAATTATATTTGTATCGGGTTAATGCAAAGTTTATGATTAACGTTACTTTTTAATTAAATTTTATTTTAAACATTTATGACGTCCATCGTTTGATGATATTCGTAGACTGAAAATAATTTTCAATAAAAACGAAACCCGGATATACCGGAAGCTTGTGGTCTGATAAAAAAAAATAAAAAAATTTTACGATCAAACTTGTAAACTTGAGCTTGTCTCACGGCATAAGAAATATCAAGATTAAGTTCTGTAGACTTTCGCCAATGTTATAAAAATTTAAAAATATTTTTTTTTATGAATCTTTAAACAATCTACTTAAAAAGCTTATAGTGACGTAATAAGTTTTATAAGTGAATTTTTTATAAACATTGCAAATAAGTAGCCAACAACATCTGAAATTTTGTTGTGGTTAATCCTGTTGTGTTTGTATCATTTTAGACTGGTGTAAACCGGCATATTATTGTCAAACAACTAATAAAAACTGACTAAATATGTATTACTAAACAAATCAACTCTTAGTAATCATAATAGCTGTTTCTAAAATAGAAAAGTCTCGTTTTTAAATTTAAACAAGGATCTTATCAAGACACAAATCTAGGTGATTTTACGTTTTGATATATTTTGTTTAATATTAAGGAAAATCTTGTAGTAAGACTAAAACTTCAATCAACATAAACATAAAATACACTCATATTTGTATCTGAATGAATCCTAGTTATTTAATCACAACTAATAGTTGATAACTAGTAGTTACATTTTCAAGTGAAACCAAAACTTGTATCTCAAACTACAGAAGGCTTGTGGTCTGATGATCGAATTGGTATGATCAAGTCATTATGTTAACTTCAGCTTGTCTCACTGCATAAAAAATATCAAGATAAAGTTCTGTAGACTTATTTCAATTTTTTATTTCAATAATAAAAGTTTAAAGTATATTTTTACGAAATTTTACATAGTTTACTTGAAAAGCTTATAGTGACGTAATAAGTTTTTGAGTAAATTTCTGATAAAAATTAGAAATAAATAGCCAATAACGTCTGAAAGATTTTTTGTAATATTTTTAAATGAAACTATCATTTTAAACTGGTGTAAACCGGTAAATTGTTTTTAAAAGTAACCTGGTATGTGTTACTAAACAAATCAACATTTAGTAATACATAATCAGTTGTTCCTAATATAATTAGGTCTCGCATTTATTTTAAAACCAAGCTTTATTCAAGACACAAATGTAGTTGATTTAACGTTTTAATATATTATATTTTGTTCAATATTAAAGAGAATTTTTTGGTTAGACTTAAACTTCAATTAACGTAAAGCTTAAATACACTCATATTTGTATCGGAATGAGTTCTAGTTTGTGAATCACAACTAGTAGCTGATAACTAGTAGTAAGATTTTCAAGCGATAAAACGTCAAACGAAAATTAAAGCTTAGGACAGACTTTTACTGGTGTTTCGTTTCAGTTATAAAGGTTTAAAGTTTGGGCTAAGTTTTTACATAATTTACATGAAAAATATTTACTGACGTAATAAATTATTTGATTAATTTTTTCTGTAAAAATTAAATAAAGCTGTACATTTAATTAGTAGAGTACTACTAGGAAATCCTTCAGCTGGGTCTGCATGATTTTTTACTGGCGTAAACCAGTAAATTTAAGTCAAAAAATTAAAATTTAGTTGATATGAAACAAATACGATACCTAACTTTGTAGATATAACTTATTATGTATTACTATATATTTCAAAGAATTATTAAAAGCTAGGTGATTAAAAAATCTGATCAATGTTCGATAGTTCGATTTAAAACTCAATAAACATAAAGTTAAAATAGACTCAGATAAAATTTGCTTTGATAATTGTCAACAATAATTCTATTATCACAGTTAAGTTACAGCAGAAACTGATTACTTGCTGTGTTTGTTCCTATAAGCCCCAACACTAAGCCTGAGATGTAAAACTAAATCTGCTTAAATGCTTAACACTTTTGTTTAAGTGAATCTCTTTAAATAAGCTGAAAATTAATTTTAATCGTTGTTGTTTAAAGTAGTTGGAAACTTTCGTTAAGCTAAAACACTAACTCTGTGAAAGTCTATTAGAGTAAAAATTGTAATTAATTTAAAAACATTTTTATATGTAATATTGGAAGTTATCATTTTCTTTTACATTATAGTTTTAAGCAAGCTATTTTATAACTTTTTTTATTTGTAATCAGAAACGAATGTAAATCTTTCATTAATACTTAGACATAATCATAGTTACTCACATAACTTAAAAGTATCGAAAGTTTTTGATAATTTTGTTTTTTTTTTTGATAAAAGTAGGAACTACTCAAGGTATTGGATTATTTAAAAATTTATATACAGTTTGCATGAAAAGCGTTTAGTGACGTAATAAATTTTTTGAAACATTTGTTGCTACAAAATATAAATTTATTAAAAGGCAACTTTTTTAATGAATAATGTTGTAATTATCTCTTCATTTGCACTGGTAAAAACCAGTACAAAAATGTTAACCAACTTTATAATGTGTAATGTATTGGATCTGACCTATGTTGTTAGAACCCTAATCTTGACTTGAAAAATATAGCGACTCTAGCTATTTTACAATAATTAGTTATGTAACTCAAAGTATTTATTGATTCAAAGCTAGGTGATTTTAAATTTTGAAACATAATCGTTTGATGAAGTTTATATTATATCCTTATCGGACGGGAACTACTAATTTCCAACCTGCAATCAAATCCGAGAACTGCTTACCGACCAAGGGTTAGAGGTAACAATGGTAGTAAAAAATAAAACAAAAATATTCAAAAATAAATAAATAAATAAAGAAAATAAAAAAAAATTTGAGTGGGAAATGATCGCAGGTGGGAATTGTTAGTATATCGTATCGGAGAGGGTCAAAATTTATAATCTACGTTACTCTACAAATGAAATTTATATTAAATGTCTATGAAGTCCATCGATTAGCATTATTTGAATACTGACAAGTTTCGTTGAAACCAAAACTTGTATCTCAAACTACCGAAGGCTTGTGGTTTGATGATCGAATTGGTATGATCAAACCATTATGTTAAACTTGAGCTTGTCTCACGGCATACAAAATATCAAGATAAAGACTTTTGCCAATGTTATTTTTCCAATGATAAAAGTTTTAAAATATATTTTTACGAAATTTTACACAGTTTACTTGAAAAGCTAATAGTGACGTAATAAGTTTTTGAGTAAATTTTTGATAGAAATTACAAATAAACAGCCAACAACATCTGAAATTTGTGCTTAATCTTTTAGTGTTTGTACCATTTTAGACTGGTCTAAACCGGTATATTATTGTCAAACAACAAAAAAAAGTGACTTAATATTTATTACTAAACAAATCGAAACTTATTAATACATAAGTAGCTGTTCCTAAAATAGTTATGTCTAGTATTCATTTTGAAACCAAGATCTCATCAAGACACAAGTCTGGTGATTTTACGTTTTAATATATCATATTTTGGTTAATATTTAGCAAAATTTTAGTTAGACTAAAACTTCAATCTTCAAAAAGCTAAAACACACTTATGTTTGTATGTGAATGAATACTAGTTTGTGAATCACAACTAATAGTTGATAACTAGTAGATAATAAGTGATAAAACTTTAAACGAAAATCAAATCTAGGGTAGCTGATAGACTTTCACCGTTGTTCTATTTCAATTATAAAGGTTTTTAATTCTGGGTTTCGGCCAAGTTTTTGCGTAATTTACATGAAAAAGATTTACTGACGTAATAAAGTATTTGAGTTAATTTTTGATGTAAAAACTAAATAAATTCATATATTTAATTAGTAGAGTAAATATTTGGAATCCTCAGTATAGTCTGCATAATTATTGACTGGCGTAAACCAGTAAATTCTTGTACAAAACTCAGAATTAACTTGATATAAAACAAATACAAGACTAACTTTTTAGATATAATTTATTATGCATTACTAAATGTTTCAAAGATATATTAAAAGCTTGGTAATTAAACAATCTGATCAATACCAAATAAAATGTTTTAGTTGAATTTAAAATTCAATCAACATAAAGCTAAAATGTATTAAGATGACATTTGCTTTCATAATTTTTAAGCAGCATTTTTATTTCAAAAGGTAAGTTACAGTGGAAACTGATTACTTTATTTGCTTTTTCTTTTAACCTCAATACCAAAGATGTGTTTTAAAACTGAATATATCAAAACACAAGCAATAACTTCACTAACTATAAGGTATATATTTGCATGTAAGTAGAAGTTAAAAGGGATTTGTAAACATAGTTTATTGTTACAGGTAAAATATAGAAAACTTTATGAAAAAATTTCAAAGGTAACTCACCGTTTAGGTAACCTTTATATAAATTTGACTGGGGTATTACTTAAAAAAACAGACGTGTCAATGTGTAAGTATATTAAACTTACTTGTTGTTTAAACAGCTGAACAGTCCTTCAAAAAAAAATTGACAAACAAATGTTAATAGAAAAAATTCTAAGTTCTTTAACTATTTTCCAATTTACAAGTAAATGAATAAAAATTGTGAGGACAGGACGTTTTATATTTTAAATGAATAAACAATAATATTTTTTAAATCCATATTTATTTTGCCTATTTTGAAGTAAAAATCTTGGTAAACAGAATAAATCAATTGCTTTAAAAGCTTTTCAAATTTCGGTTGTTTATTAATAAAAAAAATTATTTATAATGAAAAGGTATTTCAGACATTTATTATTTCAATAAAAAGTTAAACCTATTTAAATTAAGCTACACTATTTGTGGTTTCATTAACTTTTACTTATAAGCAAAATAGTTAAGTGAACTATATAAGTATTTTTCGCTTTACAAATTTGATATGCTATGGTTAACTTTTTATAACTTTGTAAATTGGTGCTTCGAAAAACTACTTAGATTGTTTTTTTTTTTTAAAGCTAGCAAAATGAAAAAGCGTACAAGTTATAGAAAATAGTTTTTTGAAATACTTTTGATAAAATATTTCACAAAATTAATTTTCATTGAGACTTTTCCAAAGCTAGCATTAAAATCGTAAAGTGACGTAATAGCCTTTTTTGACTCCTTTTTGCTGTATAATACAAATAAGTTGCTAGCAACTTTATAAATACTTATCATCTAGTGTAAATACTCAAGTACTGACAAGTTTTAACTGGTGTAAACCGGTGCACTTTTAATAGTCTTAAAATAAAAGTGGTTTAATGGATTTGAACTTCATTGCTAAGCTACAGATCTTGATTTGCAAACAAATACGGCTCCTAAATATGATACAACATCTTATAATACAATACACATAATAAGCTATAACATATTTATATCTGTATCTGACTGAGTCATAGATCATAACTAATAGCTAATATCTACTAAGTACATTTTGAAATGATAAAACGGCTAATTATAGTAAAAAGTTACATTCAACACAAACACTATAAAATAAAACCAGTTAAAAAATTTATCAACTTATAGACTAAATTTAAAACAAACCAAACCTAGCGTTGGTTGTTTTATTAAAGCTTTCTTTTTATCAATAATTAGTAACACCAAAATTAACTGAATAAATATTAAAAGTATTAGATAACATTTTCTTTAATACTTGCTATCAAACTTTATATTCTAACAGCTATGTTACAGTAGAAGTACATATTTAAACTGTTTTAAACTATCATTTACCTCATTTACAGGCAAAAAGTTAAAACAAAATAGATTAAGGATTTTATTAAGATCACTTGCCGTTAAAGGTTTAAAAGCTTTCGCTATAATTTTTATGTTAAGTCTTGAAAAATTTGTAAAAATGCGTTTATTTTACCTGCTTTGTAGTATATAACTTAGTTTACAATATAAAGCTAAAACTAATAAGTCTATCAAAATTTGATCGTTTATTGAAAGTAAAACATGTTGCAAAATTTCATTTTCAATAGAAAATTTGATCTATCTATTATTGTTTGTAATAACTGCATAAACCTTTTCTTACAAGTAAAATATTTCAGCGAAGTCTTAATTTATTTTATTAATATCACAACTATAGTACGCATGTTTAACCCTTGATTATTTATTAATATTGAAGCTTTAAAAGGCTCCTATTTACTGTAATTAAAATAGAAATGTAGTCCTTTAAAAACTAATTTCACTTACATAAATAGTCTTAAAACAAATAAATCTTAAAACAAAAAAGCTTAAAAACTGTAGATCAGAAGTATTTTTTTGCAGGCGAATGCTATCTTTAACTAGATGTTTCTAAAAAATTATTTCAAATGAACATTTTATAAAATTTACATGTACAGCGTTCAGTGACGTAAAATTTAATTTCAGTAATTTTTTGCTCAAAGTTACAAATAAATCGCAAAACTCTTTGCTGTTTTGTGGGTATTATTGATAATTTTGGTAAATTTGAACTGGTGGTATAACCGGTATATTTATGTGACTCAATACTAAACTTAATTGTGATTAATACAAATACAATAAACTGTTTTTTTTTTTCAACTTCAACTGACCTTAATATAACTATATTTTGTAGTTACTAAAACCATTACTTACAAGCAAAACAGTTCAGAGTAGTATACATAAAATGTTTCTCTATTTAAACAAAGTATAAAAAACCTTTGTTAATTAGTTATTAAAAACAACAGTTTAAAAAACTCCTCATTAAGTAACATAAAAAACATAGAACTAAAAAATAACTGCATGTACTCAATAAAATATTTCATAACAACCGTGCAAATTACGTTGTAGTTGTTTTTTTTTACAAGCAAAATATCATTTTAAACATAAAATTTTTGAAAAGTACTGTTTCACTTTTACAAAACATGTAAAACGGTTAGTGATGTAATAACTTATATGTGATATTTTTTGAAAAAAGATAAAGGTATATTTCAGAAAAATAGAAGTTATTTTTGATGGAAAATTATTCTTAAAAAGATGTTTCAAACGACTAAATCTATCAACAAAATCGGCGAAAGTCTGCAGAACAAGTCCGGACTTTCGTTAGCCGTGAGACAAGCTCAAATTTAACAAAAGGGTTGATCATGCCAATTCGATCATCAGACCACAAGATCATCAGTCTACCGAAACTTGTGGTCTGATGATCGAATTGGCATGATCAACCCTTTTGTTAAACGACTAAATCTAATGAACTTTTTATACGGTTTGCATGAAAAGTGTTTAGTGACGTAAGAAATTTTTTGGTACATTATTGCTACGAAACATATATATTAAAAAACTATTTCTTATTAATTGACTTTTTTGCTGTTTGGCTTCTTTTCAATTTGGACTGGTAAAAACCAGTATTAAGCTATTAATAAACTTATAACATGTGTTGTCAATTAAATCTGACTTATTTTGCTAGGATCCGAATCTTGACTTGGAAAATAAAGCGATCCTAATTATTTTACAACCAGTTATGTAACTCAAAATATCGTTTAATTCAAAGCTAGATATTTTTATACTTTGAAATTTAATATTTTAATCAATTTTAGATTATATCTGTATCAGACAGGATCAAAATTTATAATCTAGATTACTTTATACTTAAAATATATTTCAAATGTTTATCGAGTATATCAGTTAATATTATTTGAAAACTGACGAGTTTTAAAAAGAAATCAAAACCCGGATATCAGTCTACCGAAAGTTTGCGGTCTAACGATCAAATTGATATGATCAACCATTATTTAACTTGAGCTTGTCTCACGGCATACAAAAAACAAGAAGTTCTGTAGACTTTCGTCAATGATTTATTTCAACAATAAATATTTTTACAAAATTTTACACAGTTTACTTGAAAAGCTTATAGTGACGTAATAAGTTTTATGAGTAATTTTTTGATGAAAATTACAAATAAATAGCCAACAACACCTAAAATTTTGTTGTGGTTAACCTGTTAGTGTTCTAATCATTTTAGACTGGTGTAAACCGGTATTTTAATTTAAACAACTAATAGAAGTGACTTAATATGTATTACTAAACAAATAAACACTTAGTAGAAAATAAAAAAATAGGTCCTGTTTTTGTCACTAAGCTAGGTAATTTTAAATTTTGAAACACTTTAGTTTAGTCAATTTTTATCAACCTTGTAGTTAGACTTAAAGGGCTAGTTTATGTGAAAGGTTATCTATAAAAGTATAAAAGCATTTCAGGGTTTATCAACTTTCTTTATGCAAAACGTAGAGACTAAATTTAAGCAAAACAAACCTAATGCTGGTTTTTATCCTTACAATCTCAGTTTATATTTGACCTTTATTTACTAATCAAAATTATCGCTTTGAAAAGCTCCTTGTTTACTGTATTTAAAATAAAAAACATCAGTAAAAACAATGCACGTACAAAATAAAATCTTCTAAAAAAGCATAGAATTTGTGGAGTAAATGTTTTTCGCAGTATAATTTAAATAAAAGTATAATAAAAATTTAATTTTACTTTTCAAATAACTTACATGTATAGCGAATAGTGAGGTAATAATTTTTTGAGGTTTTTTTTAATAAAAAAGATAAATGAATTACAAACAGCTTCTGTTCGTTAAGTTTAAGGATTTCTTCCAAAATCTTAATTTGAACTGGTGTAAACCTGTATACTTTTTTTAATCAGCTTAAAATAAGTTGTCTAGAGGATTCGTCCTAGCTCTGAAAATCCATTTGTTAAAAAAAAAAGTTCGTGTCTTAACAGCTTCACTATAAAGTTAGCTATGTATCTTCAAAGTATTAGTTATTTTAAAGCTAGGTGATTTTATGTAAAAACATAGTCTTTCAATAAATTTTAAGCTAAAGCTGGAAGCTCCTTTTAAAATTTTACTAATACTTAGATTTAATTCTATATCCGGCCGGATCTAAATTTATAGTCTATATTACTTTAAAATTATAAACTATATCAAATACTTATGACATCCATCGTTTGATATTATATTTAGACTGACAATTTTCAATGAGAACGAAACCAGGTTCTCAGTCTACCGAAGACTTGTGGTCTGATAATCAAATTGGTATGATCAACCAATGTTGTTAAACTTGAGCTTGTCTCCGGCCTGAGAAAGTCCAAGCTTCTTACTGTTGACTTTTGCCGATATTTTACTTCAGTAAAAAAGTTTAAAAATGTATTTTTTTATGAAAATTTTACACAGTTTACATGAAAAGCTTGTAGTAAGTTTTTTTGAGTAAGCTAAGTTTAAACGTGATAAGTTTTTTAAGGTAGTTTTGGTTTTAATAGTAAAAGAGTTCGTTCGTTGCTATCAAATTTTTTGACTGGTGCAAACCTGTATATTTCGTTAAAAAACTAATTAATGTGAATTAAAAAGTGTTATGGGCGTAACTAACACTTTTAGAAACTAATAACTTGTATTAATCAGCACCTAAAAGTATTGATTTAAAGCAAGGTAATTTAAGACACTGACTGTACTTTGATTTCTATTAAGCAAAATCTTGTAGTTCAACTTAAGCTTTAATCAATATACAGCCAAAATACACTCATATATTAATCCTAGTTTGTGAATCACAACTAGTAGCTAATATCTAACAAGTATATTTTGAAATGATAAAACGGCTAACTAAATAAAAAGTTACCTTTAACACATACTCTATAAAATAAAACCAGTTAAAAAATTTATCAACTCACTTTATACTAAACTTATAGACTAAACTTAAAGCAAAACAAGCCTAGCGTTGGTTGCTACTTTAAAGCTTTCTTTTTATCAATAGCTAGAACATTAAAGCTAACTGAATATAAGAGTATGTAATTAAATAAATAAGGAAATAAAAAGACTGGATAACATTTGCTTTAATAGTTGCCATCAAACTTTATATTTTAACAGCTATGTTACAGTAGAAGTTTATTAATTGATTTGTTTTTTCTTTAATCTTTAGTACCACGTCTTGGACTTAACATAAACTTTCTGAAAACACAAACAGCATTTTCATAAGCTTTAATATGAATTTATATGTTATTGTTGTTAAGTATTTGTATATAAGTACAATTCAAACTTTTTTAAATTATCATTTACCTTATACACAGGTAAAAAAGCTAAAACAAAATAGATTTAGGATTTTATTAAGATCACTTGCCGTTTAAGGTTCTAAAAGCTTTCGCTGTAATTTTTATGTTAAGTTTTGAAAAATTTGTAAACTATTGCGTTTATTTTGCCTGCTTTGTAGTAAACAATTTAGTTTACAATGTAATGCTAAAGCTTACAAAGTCTATCAAAGTTTGATCGATTATTTAAAGTAAAACATGTTACAAACTTTTCTTTAATAGAAAACTTGATCTATCTAAACTTGTTCGTAATAAATACATAAACCTCTACTTACAAGTGAATGTTTCTGCGTAGTTTAAAAAGTTTTTTACTTTACAAGTATAGTACGCATGTTTACCCTTTGAATACTTATTAATATTGACGCTTTGAAAGGCTCCTATTTACTGTATTTATTATAAAAATGTAGTATCTAAAAAGCACAGCACTTACAAAAAATCTTACAAAATAAAAGCTTAAAATTTGTAGATCAGAAGTATTTTTTTTCAGACGAATATTGTCTTTAACTAAATTTATCAAAAAAGTAACATTTAATGAACATTTTATACAATTTACATGTACAGCGTCCAGTGACGTAAACAATTATTTGAGTAATTTTTTGCTACAAATTACAAATAAATTGCAAACAGTTTCTATAACATCATGTCGGGGTATATAATGCAAATGTTTAATTTAAACTGGTAAAAACCAGCATGCTATTGTTGATCAAATGTAAAAGGTCTAATCGACTCGACTTAATTTGTCAAAATTAGTTTGCTAAAATAAAGATACGGTTCTTACCTATTTTACTAACAATTAGTTATGTAACTCAAAATATTAATTGGTTTAAAGCTAGGTGATTATAATTTTAAAAACATAACCTTTCAATCAATATTAGGCAAAAATTCTTATAATTTAATTTAAAAGCTACTTTTAAAATTCAATCAATACTTTTATTTATTTGTATCCGGCCGGATAAAGGCTTATAATCTACACAACTTTATAATTGAAACGTATTTTAAATATTTATTGTGTCATCCTTAAATATTGTTTGTAGACTTACGAGCTTTAATAAGAACTAAACTTGGTACCGAAGGCTTGTGGTCTGATAGTGGAATTGCTACGATCAAACCATTAGGCAATTTGAGGCAAACTTATTTTCAGGCTTTAGCTCTGTAACTGCTGACTTTCGCCAATGTTTTATTTCAATGATAAAAGTTAAAAAACATAATTTTTGTGAAAATTTTACACAATTTACATGAAAATCGATTAGTGACGTAATGAGTTTATTGAGGGATTTTTGTGTAAAAAAGTAAATAAATTGCGAACAGCTTTATGAATATGTGTTAGAAGAGTTTCTTCGTTTCTTTCAAATATTTTGACTGGTGCAAACCAGTATATTTTTGTAAAACAACTGATTAAAACGTTTAAGAACTATTATGACTCCTCACTAACACTTTTAGAAACAAATAATTTGTATTAATAAACATCTAAAATTATTGATTCAAAGCAAGGTAATTTTAAAACAAACTAGACTTTGATTAAGCAAAGTCTTGTGGTTCGACTTAAGCTTAAATTATTATACAGCCAAAATATACTGATATATGTATCCTAGTTAGTGAATCACAACTAATAACTACTAAACACATTTTGGAATGATAAAAGGACTAATATAATTAAAAAGTTACTTATAAAAGTATAAAAACGTTCAAGCAAATAATTTATCAAATTACTTAACTTGTCCGTTTAATTTAAAACAAAACAAACTTAGTGTTATACTAAAGCTTTGTTTCGTTCAACAGTTAAAATATTTGGACTAAAACAATTGACAATGAAAGTAATAAATAACATTTGCTTTGATGTCAGTAATATTTTTTATCTTTACGCTAATGTCGAAGCAAAAATTGTTTATTTGATTTATTTTTCTACTAAACTTTACTACTAAACATTTGATTTAAAACTAAATAACAAAACGCATACAATGACTTCATAGAAATATATATATATACTTTTATGTAACTACATGAAAAAGATCTCTTTTAAACATCATTTACCTTTTAATACTAATTAAAAATAACTAAGTGAATTTATATTAAGGTTTTTATCAGAGGTCACTTGCTGTTTAATATTAAAGCCACCTTGGTAAAAACGTTTGCTACTTAATTTTATTGTTGGGTTAGATATCATTTAAACAAAATGGTCGATTTAATTTTTAAAGTTTACTAGTTGATTAAGCAGCTGTACTGTTCTTTAAAGTAAAACTAACAAAAAAGTATACAAATTTTATAAGAAAGTATTCAAGTTTTGAACAACTCTTTATTACAAATAGTAAATGATTAAAAGTTTGTGACAAAAAGGATTTTTACGAGCAAGTTTAATACTTTTAATTAATTTTCAAAATAATTTCTAAAATCTATATTCATTTTTCCTATTTTAACTAAACAACTTGGTAAAGAATATAGGGCAATAACTTCTTTACAATCTGAGTATTTCATATTTAACCTTTCATCATTTTTTTAATAAACGATCCAAAAGGTTTTTTTTGATGTATTTTAGTTTAAAAGTTAGTACTTTTAAAAGCACTGCACTCACAAAAAAGAATCTTACAACGTAAAAACTTATAAGTTGTAGATCAAAATTTACTGGCGAACAAGATGTTTTAGTAACTTGATTTTCAGTGATTTTCATAAAGTTTACATGAAAAATGATTAGTGACGTAATGAATTATTTAAGGCGTTTTTTTATTAAAAATTATAAATAAATTTTGAAAAACATTTAAAAAGTTTATATTAGATACTCCGGCAAAACAATTATTTTAACTGGTGAAAACCGGAACGCATTCACCAACTATTTTACAAACAACTGATTATTTATAACTAAATAAAGTTTCATTTAAAACTAATTTTCTACATTTTGAAGCGTTAGCTTTTGATCAATTTTAAATAAAAACTTTTAACGTTAAACTTCAATCAACAATCAGGTTTTTATCTGTATCCGGCCGGATCCCAGTCTATGATTTCAATAACTTGAAGTAATTTTTAAAACGAGTTATTTCATCTGTAGTTAAAAAGGTTTTACATATACTTAATAATATTCTGCAATTAAATGTAATGTTAAACCTATAACTATTAATTATAAGTAGTAGCTTTACAACCTAACTGAAAGGTTGAAACATTACAAACATTTTGTTCTCAAGTTTATTGTACTTCATATTCCATATCTACCTTGACACAAGGAGTCCTAAAATAAACTTAAAAAGTTTCTGTTAAAGACCAGTGATTTTATTCCATAGCTAGAACCTTTTTTTTTATAATTTATTTTGTTTATTGTAAAAATTTAACAACGCTTAATTTTTTTTATATACCTGCTTATTCAAAGTATTAGGAATAAAAAGTAACTGCAACGGACTGTACAATTTTTTTTTAAGTTATTGAAATTAATATCATTTAGAACAAATTCCTTATCAAGCTAAAAACTTTCCAAAAGACAACATTTTGAGTAATATTTGCATTTTAATCTTTAGTGACGTTTAAAGTTATTTAAAGAATTTCTTGCTACGAGATATGTTTAAAACCATACATGTGAAAACTATACGTTTTTAAAGATGTACAAAAACTAAAAGTACACTTAACAAATAAGTTAAGAAAATTTTCAAATTAAATCTTTTCTTTACTCATAACATTAGTAAATGAAACTCACGCCCTCTAAACTAATTAGGAACCTAGTATATTTATGACGTAATAAAGTACTAAAAACAAAAAATAGCTGTTTGTTACAAAATAAATAATAGTCAGTTTTCTATTTTTGCAGTAAATAATGGGTTCTCTGACGTTGTCCTAAAGGACCACACTGACTGTATGGAAAGTTAATGTGTTTTGTGCAGTGTGCACATACAAACAGTTTAAAATTAACACTAAACAAATTTTTATCATGTTTTTACACAAAATTGAGGAGACTTGTGATATTGATGATAAGGGTTATTGGGTAGACATGATTATTTTTCAGGGAGTCAATCCACTCCCTCCCACGCTATAAATCTCTATCTGATTTGTATTTTTCTTGCAAGCTAGTTATTGTAGTAAACTTTTCACAACGTCATAGAGTAATCATCAGTTGTTTCAACAAAAGTAAGCATCAAAGTTTTTTTGTTGTCAAATGTCAAGTAAGAAGAGACAGTTAGATTACCTTAAGATGCTGTAATTTTATAGTTGTCATCACAGCAGCTCATTCAGTTAGAATTCATGCTTATATTCATACTATATTGACCAGACATTGTTCGTTTTCGTTATAATGTTACGTCACAAAAGTTAAAATTTTAATTTAACCCTAAAAGTATTTATACAGAGTATCTCATAGTAACTTTTTTATGTATTTTGTAAAAAGTCTTTTGTTTTCGTCGACTTCAACGCTGGTCAGTAACGTAAGCGTCGTTACGTCTTCAAACATCAAAGAAGCCGATTGCGTCAGGCTTATCGACGAGTTGTTTTTTTTTAACACAAATGATTAATGTTTAAAGAATAATTTTTTTGATATTTTTTTATATATAACATAGCTAATAATATTTAATCATTTTAATGATAGTATATCTCAGCTTCATAAAAAACTGAGTTATCAAAATTAAAAGTAAGAAGTTAATAAATAATTAAGATAAATATTGCAAAAAATTACTTTACTTTAAACAATAAATAAACCTAACAAGTATATTTAATCACTTTTATGATAAATAATATTTCTCAGCTCATAAAAAACCGAGTCATTAAATTTAAGGGTAAGAAATTGAAAAACAACTAATATAGAATTTTTTTAAATTGCTATACTTTTTATAGTTAATAAATCTATATCCAACCAACTACCATTATTCAGATGGATCAAACTAGAATCAACTATGACGTCACCATCCGAAGTTCAAATTCTCCTCGTAAAATTTCCCCTCCTCTTCAACAATCACGTCATAGAGTGGCTGAAATCCAATATGACGTCACAACACAACAACGTACTCGGCTCTGATTGGTTCAACTGCCCGACATGCTTGGTTGCGCACGCAAGGATCACCAAGGAGTTTAAAATTGTTCAGAAAAAATTTAAAATATTGAAGGTTTGTGGAAAA
This sequence comes from Thalia democratica, assembly GCF_965202585.1. Lineage (NCBI taxonomy): Eukaryota > Metazoa > Chordata > Thaliacea > Salpida > Salpidae > Thalia > Thalia democratica. The sequence goes on along the minus strand of NC_139166.1, from coordinate 101,367,966 downwards.
AGTTGTCAGTCAATCAATTTTAAGAATGTCTTAACTATTAAAAAGTATTAGAATATTTTTGATTATTATACAAGTTTTAGCTTTTTTTTATATGAATAAAAGTAACCATACAAAACTATAAAAAACTATATCTTTAAATTAAGTACTAGTTAATCAATTATAAGAATGTCTCAACTATTATAAAAGTTTTAGTCATGTTTTATATGAATAAAAGTAATCATAGTGCATATACAAAACTTTAAAACTATGTCTTTCAATTTTTGATACATCTCTCTAAGATGAACGCTTGCATAAGAATTTTTATTGCAATTGTAATTAAACATTTCGACTAATATAAATAGTTTATGAATTACCTGTATCATTCATCTAGCAATCTAGTGTTTCTCTAAACATACATAGTATAAACAACTTTCGAAACTTTTAAAAACCGTTGTATTACAGGCGTTTTCATATATGTTGCACAATTTTACGCTATTTTGTTGTTTCTCAAAACATACATAGTACAAACAATTTTTAAAACTCACTGCCTGCATCACAGGCCATTTCAAATTTTTTTTGCACAATTTTAAGTTAATTTGTCATCAAGTACTTTTTAATAAAAAATCAAAACCTTAATAAGTTTTAAAACAGCTGTATCTTGTAACTTTTGATTATGTTTATATAGTTTTTTTATTAGTTGTTACTACTAAATACTATGGAAAACATTTACAAATAAATTCTCCATTTAAGATATAAAGTATAATGGAGTTTTAAACAAATTTTTGTTTGAAATTTTTTACATTTAAGTTAAGTTCAATATATCTAAAACAATTTTTGCAATATAATTCTCAATATTTCTTATAGGTTTCATTTATTTCTATAAAAATACATATCAATGAACAACTAATGACTAGAATCTATATGTATTTTTAATACATAGTAAACAATTGATATAATGATTTTTAAGTTAGTTTTAATTTGATTATAATGTCTTGCATTATTATATATTCTTTTAGTTATCCATCGTCTTATTTTTATTTTGCAGGCCTGAAGGTCCTTTAGGGGTGAAACGTTGTTGCCTTTGTATAAATAATTAAATTTGTTGAGACCTTTTGTGCCCAGGAAAAGTCCTTGCATATACATAGTAAACAACCTAAGTTAATTAAAAATTTTATTGTTAATCATGCTTTATTTTCAGTAGTATAAACTTTTTTGTTGTATAAAGTAGTTTAAAGTGATTGTTAGAAACAAATAGTTTTATTTCAGGATAGCATGAATACCTTCAAAAAATTGAAAAAAGAAGCAGAAAAATTGACGAAGTGTGGAAAAGAACTTTGTAGAAAGGAAATTTTGAAAGTTCAGTTTGAAATAATTACTATGTGCAACAAACTCAATCAGTTGATTGTACAATTAGTTAATAACCAAGTGATTACTCAGTTACATTTAGAATAATATTTTTACAGTAACTATCTGTGTTTTATTTCCTTGGTCATACTTTTATAATACTAAGTTGAAGTTATTAAAACTAGTAGTATAACTTTCATTGTGTAAAGTAAATTGCAACGAAACATGAAGATTAGACTTTGTAGAAAACTAAGAAGACTACAAAGTAATCAATTAATTAAACAATTAATACATTTAGCCGATAAAAATATGCAAAAATTTTCATACAATTTTAAGTTTAGCTTTTAAGTGACGTAATGATTATTTTCTAGCAATTATTTTATATACAGTTTTGTATATTCATTCAAGTATAATATATTATCACATACTATTTTTGCTAACATAAAATAATTTAGAACTTGAACAAAACAGTATATATAAATAGTCATAATTTTTTAAATAGAAAATATTATTAAGTTACAATTTAAAAAAAAAAGATTTCAATTATATGTTGAAATTATCTTTCATGCTTCTGGATATTGTTTTTCTTAGTATTATATTAGTTCTTTTGTATATTTAAAAATAGTTTTAAAAAAACTGGAAAATATTTTATTTAAAGACTTTCTTAAAATCAACAAGTGATCTTCTTTTAAATGAAATTTTTTTTAAAGTATAACTTGTCGTACTATTTTTCAAGTATGATTTACCTCACTTAAAACTAAAATTACATCAGAAACCAAAATCTAAAAACATGTTTTATTTAATGTTGTTTAACTTGAGAGTTTGTGAAATTTGTTTTTGTAAATACAATTTAGTTATTAGAAACCAAATTTGTGAAATTTAATTCATTTATTAGTATACACTAATTTATGTAAACTGAATTAATTTGATACTTTTTTTAAAGGGTTACTTAGTGTTCAACAAAACATATATTTTACATTTTTTTATAATAGTAATAATAATCTTTATCATAATAGTAACTAGTCATCTAGCTGAAGATTTTGCAGAGTTTATTTTTATGAGAGTTTATATTTATATAGTTTTTCTTATTTATTCATTCCTCCAAAAAACCAAACTACCAAATAGTATTTTAACTTAACATATCGAAAAACAAAATATTATTAATAACTCAAGTTGAAGATTTTGCAAAATTTATTTTGATGTTCATTTCTAACTGTATATTATTTTTTTAGGAACCAACTGTTTAATGAAGTTTATTATTATATCCGCAGTTTAATTTTTTAAATACGAGTTTGTTAAATTTTATTGTGATTATTATAACATATTATTTTATTATTCCTCCAGAAACAAAATTACCTTGTAAATGATATGTCATTAAGTTAAAACCAAACGGTCAATATATGGTGATATATATATATATTTGTTTATTTTTCATCAGAATTTAGTAATAATAATATACTATTTAACATTTTAATTTATCAAACAAGAAACCAAAATTCACCTCACAACTGAACGAAGCGCACAAAAACCTCGTCACCGCGGTTGCCACGGAAACAACAGACAGTGACGTCACTGATGACCTCACGTGCGAGCTCCAGAGCATGACGTCAGAAGAAATTGTGACGTCACTGATTAAGTTGATGACGTCACAAAAATACAAGGAAGCTCTCCAGCACCATAGAGTGTTCAAGTTTGTATTTTTATAAATTCCGTTTTTTTTTGGATAATTTTTAAAAAATACAAAATAGAAGTGATATTTTGTAGAAAATAATGATTATAGATAATGACAGAAGTTTGTAGTTTATAAAACGGTCTGTTTATTTTTTTATGTGTCTCTTAATTAAAATGGTAAAACGGAGTTTTTTTTAACTTAGTGGGTGAATACATTAATTATGCCGGAATATCTTTGGTAGTTTTTATTTAAAAACTTTGGAATTGAAGCCAAGCGTCTACGTATATTAAGTATGATTTAATTAAATTATTGTTTTTCAGAAAAATTTGGTCTTCAACCAGTTTATTGAACGGAGATCTACCTGACGAAATTTCATTGGTTAAAATTCATTTCGAATATTTGCAAAGTACCTCAAAAAATAATATTGCAGGTTAGAAAGATTTTATTTTACTTTTAATTTACATTGATGTTCCCAAAAATTAGTTTATTACATAATATATTTTTTTGGACAAATTACACAAGGTATATAGTTAATAAAAATTAATTTTTACTTCAAAAAACGTGTAAAATTTAATTTGTAATGTTTTACTAATTTTATCAAGTAAATTTTAACCAAAAACTATCTAAAACAACAATTAGTTGTTATTTTTAATCTTTAAGCTTGTCCTTGCGATTTTAGTTTACCAAACCTTTAAATTAATTATTTCAGGCTTTTTTTTAAATAATATGCTTTTACAAAATGTACAAATGTACAAATTTAAAGTCAGTCCAAATTTTCAACGCTGTTGAAATTGTAATGACGTAATAATTGTTTTCAAGCAACAGTTTTATACATAATTTTATTAATTATTGAGCAATATGATGTGTAATTCTGTCGTTCATTTTAAGAAAAATATTTTAACCGGTGCAAAACCGGTATAAATATTCTAAACTATCTAAAACAACTTAAGTTGTTATTTTTAAGCTTTAAACTCGTCATTGCTTCTTTAGTTTACCAAACCTTTTAAATCTTATTTCAAGATTTTTTTTCAAAAATGTGCTTTTACAAAATGTACAAAGCTACAAAACTTTTTACAAATGTAAGGTCAGTCTAAATTTTCAACGTTGTTGAAATTTTAATGACGTAATAACTGTTTTCAAGCAACAGTTTTATACATAATGCTATTATATATTACTGAGCAGTATTGTGTTAAGTATCATCGTTAATTGACGTCCAAATCTTTTAACCGGCGCAAACCGGTATTAATATTATAGAAAACCTACTAACTTAATTAGGTTTGGATAACGTGTGGTTCACTACTGTTCTAAACTAAAAACTTGTAAACTATTTAGTGAAATAGTGATCATTTCCAGCAACTAGTCTAATTATATCTTTGTATACAATTAAGTCACAATATATATATATGTATGTTTATTAGTATTTGCACATATTTTAAACTGGTAAAAGCCAGTATGAATTTAATTGGATCTTACAAACAAAAAACTAAATAAAGTTTTAAAACGCCGATAAAACTTTTAAAATACAATTATTTTAAATTAAATTTAACTAACCGATTTTTCCAGCAACGATCTTAATAGTATAACTTTTTATTAATAAATAGTAATTATAAAACATAGCCTTAAATGACATAATTTGAATGTAATAATGAAACTTATACTGGTAGCGTGCCAGCATTAAGTTAATTAATTCTGTAAAATTTAAAATTAATTGAATTGAAAGTAAGTCAATAAAAAAGTAAACTGATGTTTAAAATTCACTAGACTGAGTATTATTCAAATTTAAGTTGTATAGTTTACAACGTTAATATTCTTGACCAAAACTATTTTATGAACTGGTGTAAATCTTTCGGATTATTAATAACAAAAGTTTTTTTTTTAACTTGTTAAAAAATTGATTTTGTTGCTTTATTACTCTGATTGAGTAAAAATTTCTAAAACAAGTAATTTTTTTTTACTTGTTATTTTCAATTTTGATTTGGCGAAAATTAATCTTTGTTAAACTAGATAAATTTTTAGCTATATAATATATTTATTATTATGTTTAAAAATTTAACCAAGCCATAAAATTTAGCCAAAAGTTTAATTTTCAAACAACGTAATGTTTTAGTTACGTCTTGAATATTTTAGAGCAAGTGTTTTGTACTTAATTTTATTATATAAAAGCAGTGATTTTTAATTCAACTTCCGTAGAATCCACTTAGCAATTTAAACTGGTGTAAACCAGCAAATTTAAGAAACCTGAAAATTTTTTTTTTAAACGATTGGCAATCGTGTTATTTGCAATTTTAATTTAGCAAACATTAATTATTGTTTTACTAAAGAAATGTTTAGCTGTGTACAATATATATCCTTTATACCAGTGCTTCTGAAATGGGGTTCCGCGAAGCGTTTAGAAATTTAAAAAAAAAAATTAAAGAAAAAAAAACATAAATCATAAAACTTCCGAAAAAATGGAACACATAAAATCGAAAACATATATAGTTATAGCATTCATTGATCTGGTTAGTGTGTATCTAGCGATAGGACTTTTAATGGGTATTCATTATTAATAGGTGTCCTGGTTGCACAAATTTTTGCAAATTTTTTGAATTTCTACTTTTAGTGAAGTCATGAAAATATTAACAATGATATAGTTTTGCTAAAATATTCGTTTTTCAATGAAGTTCTTTTGTTTTTTGCAGGAAATATTATATTAAGCATTTTATGTAAAATTAAATTAGGGGTTCCGCGGAAAAGTTGAACTTTAGAAAAGGGTTCCGCCACTAGAAAAAAGTTCAAAAGCACTGCTTTATACGTTTAAAAATCAAACCAAGCTATAAAATTTATTCGTTAAATTTTCAAACAACGTAATTATTAAGTTACGTCATTAATATTTTAAAGCAAGTTTTTTGTACTTGATTTTATTATATATAAGCAGTAATTATTATTAAAACATTCTAAGAAGGATCCTTTCAAAATTTAAACCAGCAAAGTTTCTCCAAAACTCACCTTAAAATGTATTTGGCGTAATTATGTTAAACTTATTGATATTTTTCAAAAAAATTTTTTAATTTGTTTTTATGACTTATATTTTTTGCAGTATTAAAATGTTACTTACAAATAAATTTTATAATTAACAATCTCATTTTTTGGATAAAGTTTTTTGGAATTTTATAAAAAATCAGTTTATTTAGCCAATACATTGTAAACAGTGATAAACTTACTTAAACAATAATTGAATTTAAGAATAATTTTTGCCGTTTTAATTTTGTGTTCTAAGTTATTTTTTTTTACAGATTCGTGTTTCGCCCTGTTGGGTGAAAACTGCGAAGTTTCAAGTTTGCAGAACGCAGTTTCGAAAAGCAGTAAGTCCCTGAAATGGAACCGGGGAATGTTGCGGGTAATGGGGGCAGAATAAAACAGTCAAAAAGATTTTTAAATTATAAAAAGTTATACTGTTTTGGGTTTAAGTTAGAATTGATAATCTGAGGTATTTTTGGCAGTTTTTTTTTAATATTTTTATATGGAGCTAAATATTTAAGAATTTTTAGGTTTTCATTAAGAAAAAATTAATTTGGGTACAAAATATTAAACAATAATTTAACAATAAATACATATAATTTGATGAGGTTTTAAAGTATGTGTTACTAAACTAACAAAAATAATAATTTTTTGGGATGTAATTTTTAAGGACCAAAGAAACACTGTTGCCATTTTGACAATCATGAATTTTTTTCTTCATTTTCATTTTATATTTTTTATTTCGTTTGGAGTTCATTGCATTAAACTTGTTTAATTTCATTTTTGTTGTTGTTTAATAAACTTATTACTCTAACTTAGTTTGCAGAGTAAAATAAATGGTTGACAAACCACATTTAAGCTTTGTAAGTTTTACTACAATTTTCATTGTAAGATTATCATTGAAATTACTTGGTTTCAAAAACCAAAAGCTTTTAACCATGTTTGCATTTTTTACTGGTAGTTTATTGTTTAAAATTTCATCAAAAATTCAGTGGAAATTTTCAAACATTATAAGATTGTAGTGACGTAATAAGTTTGTTTGGTTAGATACATTATTTTAAAAGGTTATTTGAATTACAAAATTTAGAAAAGTTTCATTGCTTATAAATCTACATTTAATTTAAACCTGTGATAAACGGCAACAATATTTGAGTAAAAGAATTTAAAATACGTACTAAAATAAGTAGAGTTTGTTTATTCAAACTTATGGTAAGCTTATAAAATAACCTAACTTCTAGGTATTTTTGTAACTTAAAACCAGATTTTTATAAGCAATGATATTTAATTTTGGATCATTTTAGCTCACTTAAAATTTCAATCTTTTATTTAGTAATGTTTCAAAAAGGTTTTCTTTATTTCTACCATTGACTTATTTTATTATTGCATACAGACACTTTTTATTTGAATATCCAAGTTTTTTGAAAACTGTTTTCGAAGTTCTTTGTACTAAACAGGACATTTCAATTATAATATTTTGTTTACTTATTAGGTAATCTCGAGTATGCATAACAAATAATTCTAACAAAAATATCAAAATCAAGCAAGCTTCATTAACTAATCTTATTCTACCTCATTTTTAAATTTAAACTGTTTAAAAACCAGTATAAATTTTTCAGAAAACCCTTATGTTTATTATTATATAAAGAGTTCAAAAACATTCACAAATGTTATAAAACAAACACATTTAGTTATGAATAAAATAGATAATTAAACAAATTTATAAATGGTGTTGGCAAACCGACTCAAACTTAATTTAAAATACTAACTTTTAAACGATAAAATACTTTATTTCAACAAATGTAAACAACTTAGTCTGTAGCAGAAAGGTAACTTGAACAAATCTCCAACACTTTATTTTCCTTTGAGTATATTTCGAATAAAAAACTAGTATTTTAAAAAGGCTAACGTTAGCTTAAGCTACACTAAATTAAAATAAAGTGAAAGGAAAGTACAGATTCGTTAAAGTTTTTCGTCTCTAGATTATAAATTTAAAACCTTCATCAAATATAAAAAAGATCGAACATTGATGGTTTTAAAGAACTCTGGCTTTAAATTCAAAAGTTTTGAATTTTCATGCTTAACACTTTTGTTTTTGTGAATCTCATTACATAAGATGAACATTAGTTTGAATCGCTGCAGTTGTTGGAAAGCTAGTGCTAAAACACTAACTCTGTGAAAGTTTATTAGAGTAAAAATTGTAATTAATTTAAAAAATGGGAACATATCAATATCTTTTACATTATAGTCTTAAGCAAACTATTTTATAACTTTTTATTTGTAAGCAGAAACGAGTGTAAATCTTACAAAAATACTAAGACATAATCATAGTTACTCACAAACTGAAAAGTATCGAAAGTCTTCAATATTTTTTTTTCATTAATAAAAGTAGTAACTGCTAAAATTATTGAACTTGATAAAGTTTTTATACAATTTGCATGAAAATCATTTAGTGACGTTATAAATTTTTTGATACATTTACTGCTACAAAAAATAAACATATTTCAAGGCAATTTCTTATCAAATGGCTTGGTTCTGCATTGCTTGTTTTAATTTTGGACTGGTAAAATCCAATATAAAAATTTAGATTAACTTCATAATATGTTATTTATTATATCTAACCAATGTTGCTAGGATCCGAATTTTGACATGAAAAATACAGCGATCCAAATTACTTTACAATCAACTAGTTATGTAACTCAAAATATTGGTTAATTCAAAGCTAGATGATTTTATACTTTGAAATATAATCTTTCGATCAAATTTAGATAATATCTGTTCGACAAACTCAAAATTTATAATCTAAATTACTTTATACTGGAATTTTATCTTAAATTGTTATGTTAAACTTGAGCTTGTCTCACGGCATATAAAACATCAAGATAAAGATTTTTGCCAATGCTTTCATTCAATAACAAATTTCTAAAATATATTTTTACGAAGTTTTATACAGTTTACTTGAAAAGCTTATAGTGACGTAATAAGTTTTATAAATAAGTTTTTAATAAAAATTACAAATAAATAGCCAACAACATTTGAAAATTCTTTGTGGTTAATACTGTTGTGTTCGTATCATTTTAGATTGGTGTAAACCGGTATTTTAATTTTAAAAAACTAATAGAAGTAACAAAATATGAATTACTAAACAAATCAACACTTGGTAATACATATTTAATTGTTCCTGAATAGTTAGGTCTCGTTTTTGTAACAAAGCTTTTACATTTTTTATTTTTACATTTTTGTCGTCAGGTCACTAAGCTATGTAATTTTGCATTTCAAAACATTATAGTTTAGTCATTTTTATTCAACCTCGTAGATCGACTTAAAGGGCTAGTTGAGGTGAAAGGTTACCTTTAAAAGTATAAAAACATTCCAGGGTGTATCAACTTTCTTTATGCAAAAAGTTTAGACTATATGTGAAGCAAAACAAACCTAAAGCTGGTTTTTATCCTTACAAATTCAGTTTAACCTTTAATTACTTATTAAAATTAACGCTTTGATAAGCTCAATTTTTACTGTGTTTAGTATATTAAAAAACATTGTACGTACATAATAAAATCTTTCAAAATAAAAGTGTACAAATTGTTGAATAAATATTTTTTGCAGTTAAAATATCTATATACGAAATTTTTTTTTTAAACTTGATTTACTTTTCAAATGACTTACATGTACAGCGATTAGTGACGTAACAAATTTTTAGGCTTTTTTTGTAAAAAGAAAGATAAATAAATTACAAACAGCTTCTGATACACTGTATTCAAGGAAATCTTCTAGGTTGTTAATTTAAACTGGTAAACACTAGTATAGTTTTTTTAATCAGCTAAAAATAAGTTATCTGAAGGATTCGACCTAGCTCTGAAAATCCATTTGTTAAAAAATCATTCGTGTCTTAACTATTTCACTAAAAATTAATTATTTAGAGCTAGTTGAAGTATTAGTTAGTTTAAAGCTAGGTGATTTTATCTGAAAACATAGTCTTTCAATAAATATTAAGCGAAAGTTGGATGCTCATTTTAAAATTTTACTAATACTTAGATTTAATTCCATGTCCGGCCGGATCTAAGTTTATAGTCTAGATTACTTTGAATAATTATCTTAAATGCTTATGACACCCATCGTCTGACATTATATTTAGACTGACGATTTTCAATTAGAACGAAACCCGGATCTCAGTCTACCGAGGCTTGTGGTCTTATGATCGAATTGATATGATCAAACCATTATGTTATAATAATTTGAGCTTGTCTCACGGCCTAAGAAAATCCAGGCTTCTTACTGTTGACTTTCGCCGATATTTTCTTTCAGTAAAAAAAGTTTAAAAATGTATTTTTTTATGAAAATTTTACACAGTTTACATGAAAAGCTTATAGTAAGTTTTTTTGAGCAAGTTAAGTTTAAACGTGATAAGTTTTTTGAGGTAGTTTTGGTTTTAAAAATTAATAAATTGCAAACAGCTTCTAAAAATATAGTAAAAGTGTTTGTTCGCTGCTATGAAATTTTTTGACTGGTGCAGACCAGTATAGTTCATTAAACAACTAATTAATGTGAATTAAAAAGTGTTACTAGACCTAACTAACACTTTTAGAAACAAATGACTTGTATTAATAAACATCTAAAAATATTGGCTTAAAGCAAGGTAATTTTAGATCTTAAAACTGACTATACTTTGATTAATATTAAGCAAAATTTTGTAGTTCAATAGTTAAGGTCAGTTGCCGTTTAAAGTTTAAGTAACCTTAATAAAAGCTTTCGCTATATATTTTGTAACTATTCGGAAACATAAACTTAAACGTTTGTTAACAAAAATTCGAGCGAAACAAATTCACTTGAATATATAATAACAAGTTAAACAGTGTTCTTTTCTTATTACACTAACATATGTTTCTGTGTGTTAATGGGTTAACACACTTCAATGGATTATTCTTTATGTTAACTTTATAAAAAAATAGTTTTTTTTCATTTTTTATTAAAAACGTTTGTTTTGCCTGCTTTCGAGTGTATTATTTAGTGTATAATGTAAAGCAAAATTTTAGAAAGTCTATTGAAATTTGATCATTTGTTTAACGTAAAACATGTTACAAACTTTATTTTTATTAGAAAAATTGATCTATCTAAATTTGTTTGTAATAACTGCATAAATCTTTTCTTACAAGTAAAATATTTCAGCGTAGTCTTAGAAGGTTTCTTACTTTACAAGTATAGCACGCATGTTTACCCTTTGATTATTTATTTATATTGACGCTTTGAAAGGCTCATATTTACTGTATCTAAAATAAAAAAGTAGTATATAAAAACTATTTCACTCACAAAAATAATTTATAAAATAAAAGCTTAAGAATTGTAGGTCAGAAGTATTTTCCGCAGGCAAACAATGTCTTTGATTAAATTTTTCAAAAAAGTAACTTTAAATGAACATTTTATACAATTTACATGTACAGCGTCCAGTGACGTAAACAATTATTTGAGGAATTTTTTGCTAAAAATTGCAAATAAATTGCAAACAGTTTCAATAACATCAGGTCGGAGTATATATTGCAAATGTTTAATTTAAACTGGTAAAAACAAGCATGCTTTTTATAATCAAGTAATAAAAGATCTATTCGATTCGACTTAATTTGTCAAAATTAGTATGCTAAAATAAAGATACGGTTCTTAACTATTTTACTAACATCTAGTTATGTAACTCAAAATATTAATTGATTTAAAGCTAGGTAATAATAAGTTTTAAAAACAAGACTTTTCAATCAATATTAGGCAAAAACTTTTATAACTCAAAAGCTCCTTTTAAAATTCAATCAATTCTTTCATTTATTTGCATCCGGCCGGATCAAAGTTTATAATCTACACTACTTTATAATTGAAATGTGATTTAAATATTTATGGTGCACTCCTTTAATATTATTTGTAGACTAACAAGCTTTAATAAGAACTTAACTTGGTACTGAAGGCTTAGGGTCTGATAATCGAATTGCTACGATCAAAACATTAAGCTAATTTGAGCTTGTCTTAAAGCAAACTTATTTTCAGGCCTTGGCTCTTTTAATGCTGACTTTTGCCAATGTTTTCTTTTAATAATTGAAGTTTAGAAACATAATTTTTGTGAAAATTCTACACAATTTACATGAAAATCGTTTAGTGATGTAATGAGTGTTTTGAGGTACTTTTGTTTTAAAAAAATAAATAAATTGTAAACATCTTCTGCAAATTTGGGTGAAAAAGTTCTTGGTTTCTTTCAAATATTTTGACTGGTGAAAACCAGTATATTTTTGTAAAACAACTAATGAAAACGTTTAAGAACTATTATGCCTGACTCACATTTTTAGAAACAAATAATTTGTATACCCGTTTCAAATTCACACCGCTAATTTATATAAATGATTTTTTGAACGTTTCGCTACATATTAGTTTGTTTTTTGTATAATGATTATGTTTTTAAATTTTTTTTTAATAATTCAGATGTAGTTTATATAGTATGTATTTTTTAATACTTTTATTTTTATTCTTAAAGAAGAGTTTTATATTCGTAAAAGATCGTTATCAATTGGCACATCGAGTTTGATCGAATTTTAAGATTAGTGCATGTTAATAATGTTGTTTTGAAAACTTTTAATGTTTTGATGTGTCGATTAGTTTTTCAAGTAAAAATTTTCTAAGGTTTATTTCATTATTAATATTGAAAATTTTTTACAAAAAGTTGTTCAGTTTAACTTAATTCATTGTGATAAGTAATTATCTACACAAAATCACCCAATAGAAATACAATAGCTATAGCAGGATATCTTGATTTTTTTTTATAAATTGTTGAATTAAAACTAAGTATCTAAGTATATTGAAATTATTTTATTAATTTATTGTTTTTCAGAAAAAATATAAATAGATAGAATAAAAAGAAATAAAAATAAACTTCAACCAGTTTATTAAACGGAGATCTACCACATGTAATTTCATTGGTTAAAATTTATTTCGAATATTTGCAAAGTACCTCAAAAAATAATATTGCAGGTTAGAATCTTTTTTTTAAATTTACTTTGATGTTTCCACAAATTGGTTTATTAATTATTTAGACAATTTGCATAACGTTTAAAACATTCTGTCAGTTATTTAAAATTAAGGCCATAGGGGGGGTAGAAGCCATTTTTTGACCAAAAATAACATATAGACTTATATTATAGTAAATTTCATAATCTTTCAGATGTTGTTTATATTTTAAAAATATTAAGTAACTTTTTTTTATGACCGGTTATATAAAGGGTTGTCTTTATAAAGGGTATATAAAGGATAACTTTAAAGCCGTTTTTCTCGAGTTTTTAAAAACGGGCTTTAAAATCTATCTTCTCCTTCATTTTTCAAGCAATCTTCTTCAAATTTTTAGGAAATGTTCCTTACATTATGAGAAAAAAACGTTATTTGTGAATTTTAATAATTTCAAAAAAAAAAATTTATGACAAAAATAAAAAAAAGTGGTTTTTTATCAAAAAAAATTTTTTATTTCAAAAAAAATTTATTTTTACTAGAAATTTTTTAAAGTCACAAACAACGTTTTTTTGTTATCGTATAAAGAATAGACTGTGAAAGTTTGAAGAAGATTGCTTAAAAAATGAAGGAGGAGATAAATTTTGAATGCATTAGTCTTTTTTCGCCGTTTTAGTTTTTCCTTCCTCATAAGGAACCTGTTATGCGGCCCGACTTTGGCCGGTCATATCTCAAAAACCAATTCGATTTTTTTAAAACAGTAAATAGCAACTTGAAGCTTAGTAAAAACTCTATAAAATAAGATCAACTTGTAAAAAACATGGCCTACCCCCTTCCCCCCCCCCTATGGCCTTAATTTTTACTTTAAAAACTGTGTAAAGTTTAACTTGTAAAGTTTTATTATTTTTAACAAGTAATATAAGCAAAAACTATCTAAAACAACTTAAGTTATTATTTTCAGTTTTAAACTTGTCCTTGCGATTTTAGCTTAACAAACTTTTAAAATATTTTTTCAAGATTTTTTTTTCAAAATATATGCTTTTACAAAATGTACAAAGCCACAAAGTTTTCACAAATGTGAAGTCAGTCTAAATTTTCAACGATGTTGAAATTTTAATGACGTAATAACTGTTTTCAAGCAACAGTTTTATGCATCTTGTTATTTATTATTGAGCAATATAGTTCTAAATATAATCACTGTTTGACATCCAAATTTTTAACTGGTGCAAACCGGTATAGATATTATAGTAAACCTACTAACTTGATTAGGGTCGGGTAACGTATGGCCCACTACTGTTTTAAGCTAAATTTTTGTAAACTATTTAGTTACGTGATGGTTATTTCCAGCAACAAGTCTAATTATATCTTTGTATATAATTAATCACAATACATATGTACGTTTATTAGTATTTGCACATATTTTAACTGGTAAAAACCAGTATGAATTTTATTGGATCCTACAAATAAAAAACTAAATAAAGTTTTAAAACGCCAAAAAAACTTTTTTTTTTTTAATTAATTTTACTTAACCGATTTTTCCAGCAACGATCTTAATAGTATAACTTTTTATAAATAAGTAGTAATTATAAAAGATAACCTTGAATGACGAAATTTGAATGTTAATGAGCTTTATACTAGTAGAAGTTAATTAGTTCTGTAAAATTGAAAATCAATTTAATTTAAAGTAGGCAAATAAAGAAGTAAACTGATGTTTTATATTTACTAGACTGAGTATTATTTAAACTTGAGCTGCATACTTTGCAACGTTTGATATTCTTGACTAAAGCTATATTATGAACTGAAGTAAATCTTTCGGATTTTTAATAACAAAACTTTTTCTTTTTCAACTTGTTAAAAATATAACTTTGTTGCTTTATTAATCTGATTGAGTAAAAATTTCTAAAAAAAGTGATTTTTTTTGACTTGTCACCTGCAACTTTTAACAAAGCGAAAATTAATTATTGTTACACTAAAGAAATTTTCAGGAGAACAATATATATTCTCTGTACGTTTAAAAATTAAACTAAGCTATAAAACTTAGCCAAAAGTTTAATTTTCAATCAACGTTATTTTCTTAAGTGACGTCACGAATTTTTCAAAGCAAGTATTTTGTACTTGATTTTATATATAAAAAGCAGTAGTTTTTTTTGAGCAAAACGATTGAGCTTCTTAATTTAAACTGGTGCAAACCGGCAAATATTTTTTGCAACCATCTAGATAAATCAGCTAGTCAGATAAAAATTATTGTGTTACTCTTATTTACTGAGCTACCCATTTTCATACGTCTTTTTAAAACTTACCCGTTTTGGCATAAATACGTTAAACTTGTTGATATTTCCTAAGCTTTTTTGTAGAATTTTTACTTTACAGACTCATTTTTTGACCTTTTGTAATTTTTATCAAAACGTTCTAAGAAAGATCACTTCATAATTTAAACTGGTGCAAACCAGTTTAAATTTCTCCGCAACCAAAGAGATCAGCTAGTTAGAAAAACTCTTTGCTAAGATATATATTCATAAAGCGTTTAAAATGTATTTGTATATACTTGTTGATATTTCTCAAACTTTTTTTGTAAATTGTTTTTATGACTTATATTTTGTAATATTAAAATAATACTTACAAATAAACTTTATACCTAACAATCTCTTTTTTAGACGAAAGTTCTTTGGAATTTTATAAAAAATCAGTTTATTTAGCTAATATATTGTAAACAGTTATATACTTAATTTAAGAGTAATTGCATTTAAGACTTTAATTTGGCATTTTAATTTTTTGTTGTAAATTGTCAGTTTTTTTTTTCACAGATTCGTGTTTCGCGCTGTTGGGAGAAAACTGTGACGTTTCAAGTTTGCAGAACGCAGTTTCGAAAAGCTGGAAGTCCCTGAATTGGAACCGGGGAATGTTACGGGTAATGGGGGCAGAATAAATAATTTTTAAAAAAATATGTGGAAATTTTTTGGTTTCTGCTATTTTATAATTGATAATCTGAGGTTAATTGGGTGGCAGAATAAAATAATCGAAAAGATTTTGAAAATAAGAATAGGTTGAACGTTTTGGGTTTAAGTTGGAATTGATAATCTGAGATTTATTTGGCAGATTTGTAAAAATATTTTTATAACTTTTCAATTACGAGGTTTTCATTGAAAAAATTTAATTTTGGTACAAAACATGAAACAATAATTTGAAAATAAGCGCATATAACTTAATTATATATTTTACTAATTTAAAATATAAAAAACAATAATTTTGTAGTGAAATTTTAAAGACCAAAGAAACACTGTTGCCATTTTGACAATCATGAAATTTTTTCTTCATTTTTATTTTAAGTTTTATTTCGTTGGGAGTTCATTGCAGTAGACTTGTTTAATTTTATTTTTGTTTAATAAAATTTTTACTTTAAGTTAGTTTGATGAGTAAAATAAATAGTTAACAAACCACATTTAAGCTTAGTTTTTTTTTTTTGTTTTCGTTTAATAAAATTTTTACTATAAGTTGGTTGGCTGAGAAAAAGAAATGATTGCACTTTTAAACTTTGTAAGTTTTACTACAATTATCATTGTAAGATTACCACTGAAATTACTTGGTTTCAAAAACCTAAAGTTTTTAACCATGTATGAACTTTTTACTTGTAGTCTATCGTTTAAAATTGCATCAAAATGCTTGTTTAAAGCTAGAAAAAATACTACAAAAATTCAGTGGAAATTTTCAAACATTATAAGATTGTAGTGACGTAACAAGTTTGTTAGGTTAGATACGTTATTTTAAAAGGTTATTTAAATTAACAAAATATAGAAAAGTTGTCTTTGCTTATAAATCTATACTTAATTTAATCCGTAATAAACGGCATCAATATTTTAGTAAAATAATTAAAAATACAAAGTAAAGTAAGTAGAGTGTGTATTCAAACTTATTATAAGTTTATAAAATAACCTAACTTCTAAGTATTTTTGTAAATTGTATCTAGTTTTTTTTAAGCAATGTTATTTAGTTTCGGATCATTTTAGCTCACTTAAAATTTCAAACTCTTATTTACTATTGCTTAAAAAATATTTTCTTTATTTCTACCACTGACTTATTGCATTACTTTATTGAATACAGGCACTTTTTATTTAAATATCCAAGCTTTTTGAAAGCTGTTTTCGAAGTGCTTTGTACTAAACAGGACATTTAAATTATAAAATTTATCTATTTTGTTTAGTTATTAGATAATCTCGAGTATGCATAACAAATAATTTTAACAAAAATAGCAAATTCAAGCTAATTCATTTAAAAACCCATTTGAAATTCTGTTTAAATACCAGTATGCATTTTTCAGAAAACCCTTATGTTTATTATTCTATAAAGAGTTTTAAAACCATTCTAAAATGTTATAAAACAAACACATTGTGTTATGAATAAAATAGATAATAAAGCAAATTTATAAATTTTGTACACAACCCGATTCAGATTAATTTAAAATACTAAAGTTTTTTTGACGACCAAATACATACTTACATATTTCAAAAAATGTAAATAACTTAGTCTGTAGCAGAAAGGTAACTTCAACAAATCTCCAACACTTCAATTTTCCTTTGAATATACTTCGGTTAAAAACTAATATTTTAAAAAGGCATTCATTAGTTTAAGCTACATTAAATAAAAACAGAGTAAAAAAGTCTTTTAAAGGAACGTTTAATGCTACAGATACTTTAAAATTGCATTTTTTTTTGTTTCTAGTTTACAAATTCAAAGCCTTTATCAAATATAAAAAAGATCGAACATTGTTGGTTTTAAAGAACACTTGCTTGAACTTCAAAAGTTTTGAGTTTTAATGCTTAACACTTTTGTTTTAGTGAATCTCTTTATATAAGCTGAACATTAATCTCCATCGTTCTTGTTTAAAGTTGTTCGAAAGTTTTGTTAAGCTAAAACACTAACTCTGTGAAAGTTTATTAGAATACTAAGTTGTAATCAGTTTCAATCGAAAACATTCGTTATATTTAATATGGGAAGTTATCAATATCTTTTACATTATAGTTTTAAGCAAACTATTTTATAACTTTTTTTATTTGTAATCAGAAACGAGTGTAAATATTAAAAAATACTTTGACATAATCATAGTTAATAAAATTATAACACACTATCCTTAAAAAAAATGTTTAAAATTTATACAAAGTTTGCATGAAAAGTGTTTAGTGAAGCAATAAATTTTTTGATAAGTTTATTGCTACAAAACATTAATATATTGCAAATCAACAAATTTTTAAAAAAAATCGTGGTGTAATTTTCTCTTCGACTTAGACTGGTAAAAACTAGTCTAGAAATATTAATAAACTTAGAGCATGTTATCAATTAAATCTGATCTATGTTGCTAAGATCCGAATGTTGACTTGAAAATGAAGCGATCCTAACTATTTTACACTAGTTATGCAACTCAAAATATTGGTTGATTCAAAGCTAGGTGATTTTATACTTTGAAACATAATCGTTTGATAAATTTAGATAACTTTTGTATAAGGCAAGAGCGAAGTTTATTGTCTGCATTACTTTATGAAATTTATCTTAAATATTTATGACGTCCATCGTTCAATACTATTTGAAGACTGACGAGTTTTGATAAAAACAAATCCAGGATCTCAGACTACCCAATTTTTGTGATCGAGGATTCAAGTAATATGATCAAACCTTTTGTTAACTTTAGCCTCACTGCATAAAAAAGACCAAAGTTAAGTTTTGCAGACTTTCGCCGATGTTTTCTTTCAATAATAAAAGTTTCAAGTTTGAAAAGCTTATAGTGACGTAATAAGTTTTATAAGTAAATTTTTGATAAAAACTACAAATAAAAAGCCAACAACATCTGATATTTGTTACGGTTAATACGGCTGTGTACGTATCATTTTAGACTGGTGTAAACCGGTATTTTAATTTTAAACAACTAATAGAAGTGACTAAATATGTACTACTAAACAAATCAAAACTTCGTAATATATATTTAATTGTTAGTAAAAAAGTTAGTTCTCGTTTTTGTCATTGAGCTTGGTAATTTTACATTTCAAAACACTATAGTTTGATCAATTTTATTCAACCTTGTAGTTAGACTTAAAGGGCTAGTTTAGGTGAAAGGTTACCTTTAAAAGTATAAAAACATTTCAGGGTTTATCAAGTTACTCTATGCTAAACATATATACTCTATTTAAAGCGAAACAAAGCTAAAGTTGGTTTTTATCCTTACCAGCTCAGTATGTTATATTTAACCTTTAATTACTTATCGAAATTATCGCTTTGAAAAGCTTCTTATTTACTGTATTTAAAATAAAAAATATATCAATTAAAAAGCATTGCACGTACAAAATAAAATCTTTAAAATAAAAGGGTACAATTTGTGGAGTAGATATTATTTGCAGGTAAAATATCATTTTACGAAAAATTTAAATTAGTTTCAAATAGTTTACATATGAAGCGTTTAGTGACGTAATAAATTTTTGAGGCTTTTTTTGTTAAAAAAGATAAATAAATGCAAACAGCTTCTCATATACTGATATCAAGTAAATCTTCTATATTTTAAATTTGATCTTGTGAAAACCAGTATAGTTTTTTTAATCAGCTTAAAACAAGTTATCTAAAGGATATTTGGACCTAGCTCTGAAAATCCATTTGTTAAAAAAAATCGTGTCTTAACAATTTCACTAAAAATTAGTTATGTATCTCAAAGTATTAATTAGTTTAAAGCTAGGTGATCTTATGTGAAAACATAGTCTTTCAATAAATTTCAGAAGCTCATTTTAAAATTTTGCTAATGCTTAGATTTAGTTCCATATCCGGCCGGATCTAAGTATATAGTATAAATTACTTTCGAAATGAAAATTATCTTAAATGCTTATGACACCCATCGTTTGATATTATATGTAGACTGAACGAAACCCGATATGTATGACGATTTTCAATGAGAACGAAACCCGGATCTCAAACTACCGAAAGCTTGTGGTCTGATAATCAAGTTGGTATGATCAAACCATTATGAGATAATAGTTTAAGCTTGTCTCACGGCCTAAGAAAATCCAAGCTTCTTACTGTTGACTTTTGCCGATATTTTCTTTCAGTAAAAAAGGTTTAAAAACGTATTTTTTTATGAAAATTTTACACAGTTTACATGAAAAGCTTGTAGTATTTTTTTTTTGAGTAAGTTAAGTTTAAACGTGATAAGTTTTTTTGAAGTAGTTTTGGTTTTAAAAAATTAATAAATTGCAAACAGCTTCTGAAAAAATAGTAAAAGTGTTTGTTCGTTGCTATCAAATTTTTTGACTGGTGCGAACCAGTATATTTTTTTAAACAAATGATTAATGTGAATTAAAAAGTGTCACGAGACCTGACTAACACTTTTAGAAACAGATAACTTGTAACAATAAACATCTAAAAATATTGATTTGAAGCAAGGTAATTTGAGATCTTAAAACTGACTATACTTTGATAAGTATTAAGCAAAATCTTGTAGTTCAAAAGTTAAGGTTAGTTGCCGTTTAGAGTTTATATAATCTTAATAAAAGCTTTTGCTATAATTTTTGTAACTATTCGTAAACATAAATTTAAACCTTTTTAAAAAATATTCGAGCGAAACAAATTCACTTGAATATATAATAATAAGAAATTAAACAGTGTTCTTTCTTTATTACAGTAACACATGTTTCTGTGTGTAAACGGGTTAACACACTTCAATGGATTATTCATTACGTTAACTTTATAAAAAATAGTTTTGTTTATTTTTTATTAAAAACGTTTATTTTGCCTGCTTTCGAGTATATAATTTAGTGTATAATGTAAAGCAAAAGCTTAGAAAGTCTATTAAAATTTGACCATTTGTTAAACGTAAAACATGTTACAAAGTTTATTTTTGTTTAGAAAACTTGATCTATCTAATATTGTTTGTAATAACTGCATAAACCTTTTCTTACAAGTGAAATATTTTTCTTACAAGTATAGCACGCATGTTAACCCTTTGATTATTAATTTAAATTAACTTTTTTTAAAGCTCCTATTTACTGTATTTATTATAAAAATGTAGTATATAAAAACCACAGCACTCACAAAAAATCTTACAAAACAAAAATCTTAAAATTATAGATCAGAAGTATTTTTTGCAGGCGAATATTGTCTTTAACTAGATGTTTCAAGAAAGTAACTTTAAATGAACATTTTATAAAATATACATGTAGAACGTCCAGTGACGTAAACAATTATTTGAGTAATTTTTTGCTCAAAATTACAAACATATTGCAAGCAGTTTTTATAACAACATGTCGGGGTATATGATGCAAATGTTTAATTTAAACTGGTAAAAACCACCATGCTTTTTTTAATCAAGTAATAAAAAATCTATTCGACTCGACTTAATTTGTTTAAATTAGTATGCTAAAATAAAGATACGGTTCTAAACTACTTTACTAACAATTAGTTATGTAAATCAAAATATTAATTGATTTAAAGCTAGGTGATTATAAGTTTAAAAACATAACCTTTCAATCAATATTAGGCAAAAACTTTTACAATCTAAACTATATAACTATAAAACTCCTTTTAAAATTCAAACAAAACTTTTATTTATTTGTACCCGGCTGGTTCATGGTTAAAAATCTACATTACTTTATAGTCGAAATTTATTTAAAATATTTATGGTGCCATCGTTTAATACTATTTGTAGACTGACGAGCTTTAATAAGAACTAAACTTGGTACCGAAGGCTTGTGGTCTGATAATGGACTTGCTACGGTCAAAACATCAAGCTAATTTGAGCTTGTCTCAGGGCAAACTTATTTTCAGGCCTTGGTTCTGTAACTGCTGACTTTCGCCAATGTTTTCTTTCAATAATAAAAGTTTAGAAACATATTTTTTGTGAAAATTTTACACAATTTACATGAAAATCGTTTAGTGACGTAATGAGTTTATTGAGGTATTTTTTGTGTAAAAAAGTAAATAAATTACGAACAGCTTTATAAATATGTGTTAGAAGTGTTTCATCGTTTCTTTCAAATATTTTAACTGGTGCAAACCAGTATATTTTTGTAAAACAACTGATTGAAACGTTTAAGAACTATTATGACGCCTGATTAACTTTTTTAGAAACAAATAATTTGTATTAATAAACATCTAAAATTATTGGTTCAAAGCAAGTTAATTTTAAAACTAACTACACTTTGATTAAGCAAAGTCTTGTGGTTCGACTTAAGCTTTAATCATTATACAGCCAAAATATACTGATATATGTATCCTAGTTAGTAAATCTAAACTAATAAACACATTTGGAATGATAAAAGGACTAATATAAGTAAAAATTTACTTTTAAAAACTTAAAAACGTTTAAGCAAAGAACTTATTAAATTACTTAAGTTGTCCGTTGAATTTAAAACAAAACAAACTTAGTGTTATACTAAAGCTTTGTTTCGATCAATACCTAAAGTGCTAAAAACAACTTTACTTAAAGTAAAAGTATTAGATAAGACTTGTTTTAATAGTTGTCATTAAAACTTTTTATTTTAACAGCTATGTTACAGAAGAAATTTGTTACTTGATTTGTTTTCCACTAAATTTAATACTAAAACTTTGTTTCGATCAATAGTTATAATATTTGGACTAAAACAATTGACAATAAAACTAATAAATAACATTTGCTTTGATAACTGTCAGTAATATTTTTATCAAAATGCTTATGTCGGAGTAGAAATTGTTTTTCTACTAAACTTTACCACCGAATCTTTGATTTAAAACTA
Source organism: Thalia democratica (assembly GCF_965202585.1). Classification (NCBI taxonomy): domain Eukaryota; kingdom Metazoa; phylum Chordata; class Thaliacea; order Salpida; family Salpidae; genus Thalia; species Thalia democratica. Next base: position 101,345,262 of record NC_139166.1, on the reverse strand, counting down.
AATTACAAAATACAAACAATGACTTCATAGAATTTAGTATACATTAGTATTTGTAAATAACAGTGTTGTCAAACAGAGTTTATACATGTTAAAATATTAATGTGGATTCATATTAAGGTTTTTATCTTATTAAGGTTACTTGTTGTTAAATGTTGAAGTTGCTTTTGTAAAAACTTTTGCTACTTAATTTTATTGTTGATAAATAAAATTATCAATTTAATTTTCAAAATTTACTTGTTGATTAAGCAGCTGCACTGTTATTTGAATAAAAGTAACAAAAAAATACAAATTTAATAAGAAAGTATTCAAGTTTCAAGACAATTTTTTTGTACAAATAGTAAATGAGTAAAAATATGTGACATATATAGTATTTACGAGCAAGTTCAATACTTTTAATTAACTTTTTTTTAATTTTTAAGTCTATATTCATTTTGCCTACTTTAAAGTAAATAACCGTAAAAAATATAAAGCAGTTACTTCTTTACAAACTTAGTATGTTGTGTTTAACCCATAATTACTTATTAAGATTAACGCTTTGAAAAGCTCCTTATTTGGTTTGTCTTAATTCAAAACAAAAAACTGTACTTAATAAAATGAATCTTGCAAAATAAAAGCTTATAAATTGTAGATCAAAACTTACTGGCGGACAAGATATTATAGTGATTTTTTAGTTAAAACTCATAAAGTTTACATGGTAAATGCAAAGTGACGTAATAAATTATTTAAGCCTTTTTTTGTTATAAAATATAAATAAATTTCGAAGAGTTTTTTAAAATATTAGCTCACATACTCATTAAAATCAATTATTTAACCTGGTGAAAACCAAACAACTGACCATTTATAACTAAGTAAAGTTTCATTTAAAACTAGTTAATTCTACATTTTGAAACGCTAGCTTTTGTTCAACTTTAAAAGAAAACTTTAAGCTCAACGTTAAACTTCAATCAACAATCAGGTTTTTATCTTTATCCGGCCGGATCCCAGTCTATATTTCTATGTAATTTTAATAACTTAAAGTAATTTTAGAAACTACTCATTTTATCTGTCGTTAAAAAGGTTTTACATCTACTTTATAATATTTTGCAATTAAATGTCATGTTAAACCTATAATTATTACTTATAAGTAGTAGCTTTACAACCAAACTGATAGGTTGAAGCATTTTTGAAACATTTTGTCTCAAGTTTATTGTACTTCATATTCTATATCTATCTTGACACAAAGAGTCATAAAATAAACTCATAGTATTTCTGTCAAAGACAAGTGGTTTTATTCCATAGCTAAAACCTTTTTTTTATAACTTATTTTGATTATTATAAAAAGTTAATAATGTTTAGACTGTTGAAAAAAACCTGCTTATTTAAAGTATTAGGAATAAAAAGTAACTGCAAAAGACTGTGCAATTATTTTTTTATAATTTTTTTAAATTAATACCGTTTAGAAAAAATTCTATACAAAGCAGAAAACTTTCAAAAAAACAAAATTTTGAGTAATATTCGCATGTTAATTTTTAGTGACGTTTAAAGTTATTTAAAGAATTTCTTGCTACAAGAAATATGTAAAATCATACATGTGAATAACATCAGGAATTGTACAAAAACTAAAAGTACACCTAACAAAAATGTCAAAAAGTCATAAAAATGATTATATTCAAATTTTTTCTTTGCTCATAACATTAGTAACTAAAACTCACGGTCTAAAATCAAGTTTGCAAACTAGTATCTTTATGACGTAATAGGGTAATAAAGACAAAAAGTGACTGTTTGTTACAGAATAAATGATAGTCAGTTTTCTGAATCGATACCATGGTTGGTTCCCTGCTTTTTTGTTTAGAACCACACTGACTGAATGTAAATTAATTTGCATTATGCACTACATACAGCTAAATTTTAAAATCAAAGTGAATTTTTGGTATGATTTCACACTAAATTGAGGAGACTTGTAAAATTGGTGTGGGTTTATCTAGTGGACAGGATTTTTTGGGGAGTTTATCCACACCCTCCCGCCCTATGTACCCCGATCTGATTTGTATGTTTGTTGCAAGCTAGTTGTTGTAGTAAACTTTTAATTTAGTTGCTATTTTCTTTTTCGCTGACTTTAAGTTGTAGGCGAAGCTTATTGGTTTAGAAAGAAGCGTTAGTATTTTTCATTCTTTAAAAAGAAAATTATCTACTTTTTATACAAGAAAAATCAATCTTCTGATGTTTTTCTACCTTTAAAAAAAAACAAAAACAAATTATAAAAATAACATCAAAATTATAAAAAAGCTTTTAAGGTTAAAAAAACTATTAAACACTAGTTTAAATTGTATCTATTACACACATTCAAACTAATAAGAAGTACAAAACTTTAATTAATAGTTAATATTAGTAAATTTAATTAGTAGATAAAATTTAAAAAAGTATTTATATCACAAAATTGTTTTTATTTTTAAATACTTGGATTTGTTTTATAGAACTAAATTTGATAAACAAATCAGTTTATTAAGCATTGCCTCAAAACTTTGAATGAGTTATAGATAAAAAAATTTGTAAAGTTTATTGATGCTGTATTGTTTATTTAATCGTTTAATAAACAATATTTGATATCAGAATAATATTTTCTTGTCTTTTGTAAATGTATTTTTTTGTTAAAATCAACTATTAATTTATAATTTAAAGTTCACAAACATAACTTTGTAAGTAACGTTAATTTAGTTTAGGGTCTTTTTAGCAATTTTCTTTTGAAAACAATGAACTAAAACTTTTATTAGTGAAAATAAACAGCAACATTAATCTTTGTACTTTTAATTAAGACGACGTTTTTAACTGAAGTATTTATTTTTTTCTTTTTAATCAAAAAAATTTTAAACAAGTTGTATTTTTATAATAATACATTATTTAATTTTTACAATAAAAAAGTGTATAAATACATTCTTTGATTCAAAGTGATAATTTAAAATAGGTTTAAGAAAGTAAAAGAGATCTATAGTTTGTCTAATAATTATTTTTTAAGACTATTTCGTGTTTTAAGAATTTTTGCAAAAATTTTGTTTTGTTTTCATTAATTTTATTTTAATGTTTAATCTTTCTTAGTTATATTTGTTTATAAGTTGCTCATATAATCTAAATACAATTTATTTGTTTTATGTTAATGAGTGTGTATTGTTTTACAGCATTTTTCCATGTAAAGTAGTTTATCTAAGCAGTTCAATTTATTTTATATTCATTAAACAAAAGCAAAGTGCATTAATGAATAATATTTATATTTTTTAGACAAGCAATTAGAATCACTCTAAGTTTATTTATTTTGAAAATTTGTAAAACATATTGAAAACAAGGAAATAAACATTTAAATTTTACATGTTAAGCAACAAATTGTTTTATTAACACTTCTAGTGATAATTACTATCCAGCAAAGATTTACACAAATTTTTCACTGATAAAAAATATTTATAACAAAAATATTTATTTAGTGTTTTATTTAACAGTTAGTTTTACATTTTTTGTTTTTGTAATTTTATAAGTTAGTAATCTATCAAAGCCAGCTTAAGTTTCGACTTGATATTTACTTCTCTTTGGTCTTAAATATTTTAGATACAGGACCATTCTTTAAATAATATAATTACTCAATTTAATGTTTAACTAATTTAAATATTTAATAATTTGCTTTTTAGTTTCATTGTTTGTCTTAAGTCAGATTTCAAAAAAAATCCAAATGTTTTCAAAAGATTGAGCAAGTAAACAGACCTATTTTAAAAAACCTTATTATCTTATAACTAAAACGTCAAACTATTTTTTTTAATAACCTACATTGAAAGACACTATTTATAGAACTTACCCAGAAAAAAAGTTTGAGCTTTTATAGTAAAACATCATACAACTGCTCTTTAATTTTTTTTTTCATTGCAAAATAGAATACTTATTAAGTCTTTTTTACCGCAATTTAGCTTTAAAACTTTTAAAGTAAATCTTTATAAATTACGAAATCTGCAAAGATTTTTTAGACAATTTTTAAGTGAAAAATAATATATTTTTTAAATATGTTCAACCAACAAAATCTACTTTAACTCGTACTATAAGTAACTGAAAAAAAATATTAAAAGTAAGATCAATACTTTACTAAAAAAAATCTAAGTAATGTAAAAACTTCTGACGTGCGAAAAACTTTGAGGCTGAAAAAAGAACTTACACAGAAAAAAGTTTTGAGCTTTTTACTTAGTGTTTACAAATGTTCTTTTTTTTCAATTGTAAGGTACTTATCAAATCTTACATACTGCAATTTAGCTTTTATTTTAAACATTTTTAAAACTTTAAAGTAAATCTTTTGAAATTACGCAACCCGCAAAGACTTTTAGTTCATTCAAAAAGAAGCTATAAAATCTATCAAATCTGTCCCACCAAAAAAAAAAAACACTTTGACCTGGGGGCTATAAGTAACTGAACAAAAATTATGAAAATTTAGAACCATATTTTACGAAAATTTTTAAAATAAATGTTTGTAAGCATTAAAACAAACTATGCACAATAAAATTTAGTACAATTAGAGTCAAATTTACTGTAGGTTACTTTATTTCAAAAAAAAAGTAGTTCGCTGTATAGGTTTTTGTATAAATGTTATGCTACATATATTAAATGTTGTTGCTATATTTTAACGAAAATAAACATATAAAAGAGTATAGTCTAGTTTTTGTACACAAACTTTAGTTGTATGCAAAATTTAATTTAAAGGTTAATTTTTAACAGAATTTTTTTTTACTCCAATAACAAAACATAATAAAAACATAGGCATAAAAAGCAGCAAACTTTTTGGAAAATGAAGATTTCATACAAAACCCAAAAAAAATACATTTTTTTTACAAAACTTAATTTTAAATTTGTAGAACGTAGGTTAAATATACTCACTTTTTATAATAAAAGGTTTGTGTAGTGTATGTATAAAAAGAAATGAAAAACTTAATCGCCTAGAATTGTATAAGTTTTATAATTAAATCAATTAAATAACTAACAAACAAGTTACTTCAAAGTATTACCTATTGATTTATTATTAAATTATATTTTAAAAAGTATAACATTAGTTTTGAAATGTATACTATAATAGTTCTATATGAGTATTAAGAATATTAAACTTTTATGCACACAATTATTAAACCTGATAACCATAAAAAATAATGAACCATCAATTTTTGTTAAAAGACTGTTACTTCCTAAAAACTAACAAAAATATAGTTAAACTTTATTATAAGGGCAGTTTTATTTTGTCAGCAACAGCATTTAAAATGTTGTATTTTCTGACAGGTTTTAAAATGTTGTAATTATTAACACTGATAGTTAATAACGAACTTTTTAATATTTAAACAACCACTAATACAGCTTTTTTATTAGTAATTGTCTTACCAGAAGTTTTATTGAAAGGGCTTTGCATGAAAAGTAAACTCTTGATAAATTATGGACATAATACTTTTGAAGACGTTTATATTTTTACTATAATTTTATTAAACAAATGATTGTTAGTGTAAATTTGTTATCAAACTCATTAAACTTGTAAAAGGTACTAAAAACTGACTAATAATGAAATTTAGAAATAATACTTTTAAGTTTAAACCTTAACTACGAAACATAAATATATGTTTAGTATTGATTCTGTAAAACTATAAAATATGTTGATAATTAGAATTAAAAAATTCAACTAGTCTTCTGTTTTAAAATGATCATTTCAAAAAATATGTTATTTTAATTTATGCACAAAAGCAGTCCAACTGTTTTTAATTTATAATATATTGAATAATACAAATTTGAAGTACTAATTTATATGTAACATGTGTATAACATTATATGTGTTTAAAGATAAGAAAGTCATGACTAATCTTTTATTCCATGATTTTTAACTTTTTGAAAATAATTTGTATCGTTTGTAAACTTTTTCATGTTAAAAATTAAATTAAAATGATGTAAAATAAATTGAACTCTTATGTTTCACATAGATTATTTTCTAAAAATACAAATTAAATTTCGACAGTTTATATTCTATTTTTGAAGATATAAGTTATTATGATTTCAAAGACTCGGTTTAAATACTAAATCTAAATCAAATGAACTCAAACACAATGAAAATACTCGTAAATTAAAAAATTATTGTCATCTTATTATTTACTACAATCGTTATAGTTAATGACCCTTATAATTACAAAAAAAAAAACAATTTGTAATTTTGATAAATGTGACAAAAACCAAAAAGTTCTTTTTGTTTCAAAGCTTCAGCACTGTTATTAGATTTAAAAACATTTAATCTTAAAATAAATAGTATGTTTCCAATTTATTTTAAAATATTTTTTTAAATAAATAAATTGTATTTAGTTCCAACTTATTTTCGGTTTATACTTGCAAAATTTTTATTTTCATTACTTAGTAAAGAAAAAAACTTGCTTTATAACTCGTTTTTGTAAAAGTAAAATATAATGCAAAAAGTAAGTTCAACAAAGTATAGAATGTTCAACAAAGAAAAAGTACTGAGTAAGTTGCTTTTAACATTATGTTTTTTTTCAAACTTTTACAAAAATAGTACCAGTGATTATTTTAACACATATTTCAATCAAAGTTTTATTTTATCTTATCTTCAATAATATATCCAAATCTTTTCATTTATAAATGAATTTTTAAAATAACTTTATTGGTAGAAATTAAGTTATAAATCAGTAAAATCAATATTTTCATAATTAGTCAAGATAGAGTAAATAGAGATTAAACTTTTTTTCAATTAAAGCTAGGTTTTTTTTTTTAAATATCAATAATTTTTATGTAATTTAAAAACAGCTAAACTACAACAACGTTTTAAAATCATAATTTATTATAAAAGACAAATAAAGATACTTTATTTTGTACAAATACTGAAGAAAACATTCAAAAATAGAAAAAAAAATACAAAATTATTTATTAAATATAAACTTTCATATACAACTAAACGGTAGTAAATAGAAAATTCTCTATTAGTGAGAGAACACTTTGTTATAAACAGGAATTAATTTTAAAAGGCAACCTCTGGAAAATTTATTAAAACTTTAAAATAGAATTTAACTAAACTTAAAAATATAGTTCAACAAAAAATATTTTCGACTTTTTTAACTTTGCTAGAAGTCTTTTTAAATGAAAATAGAGCTTTACCAAAGTTATTAAATAAATGAAATTATAATTTCCACCATAAATTCATTTTGTTTATTTTTATAAAACACTTTTTTTTTAGTTTTTTTTTAATTCATTTTAAACACATCTAATTCTTCTATTTTTATTCAAATTTTACCTACGGAAAACGTCGCGTTGAAATCTTCACAGGAACTTTTGTGTTTTCACAGGAAATAGTCTGGAAGTGGCTTCTTCACGGGAACACCGCGACTCTCTTGGGGAGCTGCTTCGAATATTATGAACTCGTGTTTCAAATTTTCGTCTAACTCGAAAATAGCCCCTACGATGATGTTCCACTTTTGGAAGTGCAAAACAAAAAGTTCAAAACAAAAAGTGCAAAAAGTGCAATATTTCATCATTTTACTCAAAGTGCAGAACAAAAAGTGCAGAATTACATTAGTCTACTCAAAGTGCAGAAGAAAAAGTGCAATATTTCATATGTTGCTAAAATCAAAGGTTAAAGTTAAAAAAATAAAAGAATTGAAAAGACTAATTTTAAAAAAATGCTGACTCAGCAAATATCACTTAAAATCGGACCCGTTTAATCACAAAGAAAAACAAATTATGCAAAAAATTAAAAGTCCTTGACAAGACGTTAAAAGGTATTCGTGATACGCAACTCCATAACCTAACTCCATAACCTAACTGTGCTTTCCGTAATGTTTACGTCAAAGTTACTAGTTCAATCGAACCCAAATTTCGTATACGTAATCAGTATGACGTAACGATTCAAGCAAATTTAAATTTTATTTTAAATATTCATTTATGACTTCACAATAAAATAAACTGTGCTTTCCTTAATGTTTACGTCAAAGTTACTAGTTCAATCGAACTAAAATTTTGTATACGTAATAATATTACGTTACGATTCTAGCAAATTTAAATTTTATTTTAAATTTTCATTTATGACTTCACAATAAAAAAAAACTCTGCTTTCCGTAATGTTTACGTCAAAGTTTATTAAAAAAATTTGTAAACAGTACTGAAAATAAATTTAAATTTTCGAAGTTTTTACTTTGTTTGGCTTAGTTATTAAAGATAGTAAGTGTAAAAACGTTTTATATTTTAATTTATTTTTTTTTCTCTCTGCTTTGTTTATAATACCTATAACAACAATTTTTAATGTTAACGTTTTGTTGCATCAGATTTTTTACAAATTTTAAATGTTGACCTTTGACATATCAAACTGTTTACAAACTGTTTTTATAAACAAAGTATTAATTGAAAAATTTGTTTTGGAAAATTATATTAATATAAATAATTCAAAAAACTTCAAAGAATGCGTCCGAAGATAGATATTACCTTGGAAAACTTTTTAGAAACCTTAAAAGTCATCAATCAAACATCTTTTTTTACTATTTGGCAGTCTAGTCCAAAGGAAGCATCTGAGGTGTTTGTCAAGTTTGTACTTACTGGTTGGAGGAAGTTTAAGAAGGATAAGTTGCTTAAAGAAACTTACAAAGTGAGAAATTTTTTTATGAACAAGAAGATTTCAAACGTAGAAGACTTGAGATTAAGTTATGGTCAAGCCCCGGAATATTCTTCGAGAGTTATGTTGGGATTTGAAAAGATTAAGGAAGTGAAATGCAACTCTAGTGATAGTAAAAACCAAAACCAACCAATTGAAAGTGTACCGGAGTTGGAACCTTCACTTGAACAAAACCTACATAATGTAAGTAACCTTTTATTTTTATTTTATATTATTTATTACAGAAAGTTTAATAAACATATTTTAGGACAATGTACTAAATAAAGAAACTCAATGCTCGTCGATGAAAAAAGTAAAAGCTAAAAAAAAACAAGTATTTGAAACTCTACCAGAAGAAAGTGAAGAAAATATTCAAGAGGTAATTTGAAAGTTAAATCTGGGTTGAAAAAATATCCTGGAATCCTGAAAAAAAACTTTGAATTTGACAGTTTAGGCTTAATAAATTTGGAAAAACCTGGAACTTTTAACAAAAATCACTATAAAACCTGGAAAACCCTGGAATTTCATAATTTTAATATGTTAAATAGACAATTTTTTGTTTTACAGTTTCTTACCTCAAACTTAGCTTTAAACTAAAAGTGTACACAAAAACAGGTACTTTTAAAAACCTGGAAAAAAGTTTTCAAAGACATTTTGCAGCACTGGTAAAAAAACTAAATAACTAAAATTTACTATTGTAAAAACTTAAGGAGATTGAAGAAGAGGAAAGCAAGAATTCAAACTTGGTGAAAAAATATACAGATTGGGAAGTAATATTTTTTTTTTAATTTTAAGTCATTATATTAAATCAAAATATAAATATTTTTTACTTACAGGACCAGCACATCCAAATACCCCAATGCATCTCCTTTCCCCATTTTGTTTTATATGTGGGGGCGAAGATGAGATGAATGAGGATGAAGAATCAGTAGAAATCGAATGGGTGCGTATATTACTTGATATACCTTACAAAAATTACATTTTAAATTTATTTTGAACTTTTAAGAGCTATATATAGAGATCTATACTATATACAGATACTATATACAGAGATAACTTCAAAACGAAAATTAAAATAAGTTATTTAAAGTTTTTAACGTATGATATTATAATATTTATTTAAGATACTATATTTCAGACGGATTGTTCTAGTTGTGCAAGATGGTTTCATAAAAGTTGTGCCAAACAAAAAAATGAGGATTTTTTTTTGCGATTTATGTACTTGATTTAATTTTTATTCAAATTAAGCATAAATTTAAATTAAGTTTACATTAACAGTTATTGTTAAAATTGTTATTTTTTTGATTTTCAACTACTTCATTCAATATTGCATCATTTTGACATTTATTTTGTCGTGCAGTTATTTTCAAGTTTTGTTTAAACATTTTTCATTTTCTCAACATTTTTCATATACATAAATACCATTTTTAGTTTAAATAGTTCATTAATTGTTTGTTCGTAATTCATTATATAATAAAGAGCAGTTAATTGTTATTCTTTTTTAATTCCAAATTGAAAAAACTCGTTCATATATCATTCATTTTGCATTAATATAATATTTCGTTTAATAAAAAAGCGTTAAGTTATTGTGATATAATTATGTTTACTATTGTGATATTGTTAAGCTATTTATTTATAGTGACGTCAAAAACAAATGTTTTTTGTTAACTTTAAATTTGCTAGAATCGTAACGTCATACTGATTACGTATACGAAATTTGAGTTCGATTGAACTAGTAACTTTGACGTAAACATTACGGAAAGCACAGTTTTTTTTTGTTGTGACGTCATAAATGAATATTTTTTTTTTAATTTTAAATTTGCTAGAATCGTTACGTCATACTGATTACGTATACGAAATTTGGGTTCGATTGAACTAGTAACTTTGGCGTAAAAATTACGGAAAGCACATTTTTTTTATTGTGACGTCATAAACGAATATTTTTTTTTAATTTTAAATTTGCTAGAATCGTTACGTCATACTGATAACGTATACGAAATTTGGGTTCGATTGAACTAGTAACTTTGGCGTAAACATTACGGAAAGCACAGTTTTTTTATTGTGACGTCATAAATGAATATTTTTTTTAATTTTAAATTTGCTAGAATCTTAACGTAATACTGATTACGTATACGAAATTTGGGTTCGATTAAACTAGTAACTTTGACGTAAAAATTACGGAAAGCACAGTTTTTTTTATTGTGACGTCATAAATTAATATTTTTTTTTAATTTTAAATTTGCTAGAATCGTTACGTCATACTGATTACTTATACGAAATTTGGGTTCGATTGAACTAGTAACTTTGGCGTAAACATTACGGAAAGCACAGTTTTTTTTTATTGTGACGTCATAAAAGAATATTTTTTTTTAATTTTAAATTTGCTAAAATCGTTACGTCATACTGATTACGTATACGAAATTTGGGTTCGATTGAATGAGTAACTTTGACGTAAACATTACGGAAAGCACAGTTTTTTTTATTGTGACGTCGTAAACGAATATTTTTTTTTAATTTTAAATTCGGTAGGACTTTTTATGGGTAGTATTTTATGGGCACTATTTTATGTGTATAATTGCTGCAATCAATTTGTTGTGATGTCATTAAAATTATGTGTAGAATTTACATGTTGCTGCAATTAAGTTGCTGCAATTAAATGAAAAATAATATACTGTCCAGGCCTTATATAGATATTATGGATAGTTTTTGTAGTTTCAAATTTATAAACAAACAAATAAAAAATAACTTGAATAAACATAAACCAATAGTTTGATTTATTTGTACATTTATTTAAATTATGTCTTGTAAACTAACAGAAGTATAGGCTAGACTTATTAAAAGATTATGGATTATTTTTTCATTTAAGATTTAATAAAGAAAAAAAACTTGAATACACTTAAACCAATTGTTTGATTTAAAAGTATACTTATGTAATTTATTTTTTTTATATTAATAGAAATAATGGCTCGGCATATTATAAATATTATGAATTTTTTTTTTTATTTAAGATTTTATAGACAAAATAAAAAAATTAAAATTGAACACACATTATCCAATTGTTTGATTTATAGTTGTATATATGTAATTTACATTTAGTAAACTTATAGAAGTAGTGGTTTGGTCTTATGTGTACTATTTTATGGGCACTCTTTTATGTGTAGAATTGCTTCAATCAGTTTTGCCCATAATTTTATATGATTTCATTCAAATTATGGGTAGTATTTAGATGTCGCTGCAATTAAGTAAAAATAAAATACTGTTTAGGCCTTATATAAATATTATGGATAGTTTTTGTAGTTTTAAATTTATAAACAAACAAATTAAAAAAAACTTGAATAGACTTAAAAAAATTGTTTGATTTACTTGTACATTTATTTAAATTGTGTTTTGTAAACTAACAGAAGTAGTGGCTAGACTTATTAAAAGATTATGGATAGTTTTTTGTGTAATATTTAAAAAAGAAAAAAAAAAACTCGAATACACTTAAACAAATTGTTTGATTTATTTTTACATTTATTTAAATTGTATTTAGTAAACTAATAGAAGTAGTGGCTAGACTTATTAAAAGATTATGGATAGTTTTTTTATGTAAAATTTAAAAAAGAAAATAAAAACTTGAATAGACTTAAAAAAATTGTTTGATTTATTTGTACATTTATTTAAATTGTATTTTGTAAACTAACAGAAGTAGTGGCTAGACTTATTAAAAGATTATGGACAGTTTTTTATGTTATATTTAAAAAAAAACACTTAAATAGACTTAAACAAATTGTTTGATTTATTTGTACATTTATTTAAATTGTATTTTGTAAACTAACAGAAGTAGTGGCTAGACTTATTAAAAGATTATGGATAGTTTTTTTATGTAATATTTAAAAAAAAAACTTGAATACACTTAAACCAATTGTTTGATTTAAAAGTAGATAGTATTTTATTTTTACTTAATTTCAGCAACATCTAAATACTACCCATATTTCAAATGAAATCACATAAAATTAAGGGCATAATTGAATGAAGCAATTCTACACATAAAAGAGTGCCCATAAAATAGTACACATAAGACCAAACCACTACTTCTATAAGTTTACTAAATGTAAATTACATATATACAACTATAAATCAAACAATTGGTTTATGTGTGTTCAATTTCAATTTTGTTTATAAAATCTTAAATAAAATTTTTTTTCAAAATATTTATAATATGCCAAGCCATTACTTCTGTTAATATAAAAAATATAAATTACATAAATATACTTTTAAATCAAACAATTTGTTTAAGTGTATTCAAGTTTTTTTTTCTTTATTAAATCTTAAATGAAAAAATATCCATAATCTTTTAATAAGTCTAGCCTATACTTCTGTTAGTTTACAAGACATAATTTAAATAAATGTACAAATAAATCAAAGTATTGGTTTAAAGTGTATTCAAGTTATTTTTTATTTGTTTTTTTATAAATTTGAAACTACAAAAACTATCCATAATATCTATATAAGGCCTGGACAGTATTTAATTTTTCTTTTAATTGCAGCAACTTAATTGCAGCAACATGTAAATTCTACACATAATTTTAATGACATCACAACAAATTGATTGCAGCAATTCTACACATAAAATAGTGCCCATAAAATACTACCCATAAAAAGACCTACCCTTCGTTACGTCATACTGATTACGTATACGAAATTTGGGTTCGATTGCGGTAGGACTTTTTATGTGTACTATTTTATGGGCACTATTTTTATGTAGAATTGCTGCATTCAATTTTTGATGTGATGTCATCAAAATTATGTGTAGTATTTAGATGTTGCTGCAATTAAGTTGCTGCAATTAAATGAAAAATAAATTACTGTCCAGGTCTTATATAAATATTATGGATAGTTTTTGTAGTTTTAAGTTTATTAACAAACAAATAAAATATAACTTGAATAAACATAAACCAATAGTGTGATTTATTTTTACATTTATTTGAGTTATATTTTTTAAACTGACAGAAGTAGTGGCTAGACTTATAAAAGATTATGGATAGATTTTTTTAAGTAGTTTTTAATAAAGAAAAAAAAAACTTGAACACACTTAAACAAATTGTTTGATTTATACGTGTATTTATGTAATTTATTGTTTTTATACTAACAGAATTAATGGCTAGTCATATAATAAGTAATTTTGGTTTTTTTTTATTTAAGATTTTATACACAAAATTTATAAATTAAACTTGAACACACATAAACTGTTTGATTTAAATCTAAAATTGTTTGATTTATAGTTGTATACACTTAATTTGTATTTAGTAAACTTATAGAGTAGAGGTTCGACCTTATGTGTACTACTTTATGGGCACTATTTTATGTGTAGAATTGCTTCAATTAATTATGCCCATAATTTGATGTGATTTCATTCAAATTATGGGTAGTATTGAGATGTAGCTGCAATTAAGTTGCTGAAATTAATTGAAAAATAAAATACTGTCTAGATCTTATATAAATATTATTGATAGTTTTTGTAGTTTTAAGTTCATAAAAAAAAATAACTGTAATAAACATAAACCAATATTGTGATTTATTTTTACATTTATTTGAGTTATATTTTGTAAACTGACAGAATTAGTGGCTAGACTTATAAAAGATTATGGGTAGATTTTTTTAAGAAATTTTTAATAAAGAAAAAAAAAAAACTTGAACACACATAAACCAATTGTTTGGTTTATAGTTGTATATATGTAATTTATATTTAGTAAACTTATAAAAGTAGTGGTTTGCTCTTATGTGTACTATTTTATGGGCACTATTTTATGTATAGAATTGCTTCAATCAATTATATTCAACGGGTAGTATTTAGATGTTGCTACAACTAAATGAAAAATAAAATACTTTCTAAGCCTTATATAAATATTATGGATAGTTTTTGTAGTTTTAAATTTATAAACAAACAAATAAAAAATAACTTGAATACACATAAACCAATAGTTTTATTTATTTGTACATTTATTTAAATTGTATTTTGTAAACTAAAAGAAGCAGTGGATAGACTTATTAAAAGATTATGGATAGTTTTTTTATGTAATATTTAATAAAAAAAGCTTGAATACACTTAAATCAATTGTTTGATTTAAAAGTAGACAGTATCGTATTTTTACTTAATTGCAGCAACATCTAAATACTACCCATAATTTAAATGAAACCACATAAGTTAATTGAAGCAATTCTACACATAAAAGAGTGCCCGTAATATAGTACACATAAGGCCAAACCACTACTTCTATAAGTTTACTAAATGTAAATTACATATATACAACTATAAATTAAACAATTGGTTTATGTGTGTTAAATTTAAATTTTGTTTATAAAATCTTAAATAAAGATATATCTAAAATATTTGTAATATGCCAAGCCATTACTTCTGGTAGTATAAAAAATATAAATTATATAAATATACTATTAAATCAAATAATTGGTTTAAGTGTAATCAAGCTTTTTTTTTCTTTATTAAATCTTAAAAAAAATTATCCATAATCTTTTAATAAGTCTAGCCACTACTTCTGTTAGTTTACAAAATACAATTTAAATAATTGTACAACTAAATCAAACTATTGGTTTATGTGTATTCAAGTTTTTTTTTATTTGTTTGTTTATAAATTTAAAACTTCAAAAACTATCTATAATATTTATATAAGGCCTGGACAGTAATTTATTTTTCATTTAATTGCAGCAACTTAATTGCAGCAACATCTAAGTACTACACATAATTTTGATGACATCACATCGAAAATTGAATGCAGCAATTCTACACATAAAATAGTGCCCATAAAAAGACCTACCCGTTCGATTGAATGAGTAACTTTGACGTAAACATTACGGAAAGTAAATTTTGAACTTTTTTGTTTTGCACTGCGAGAAGTTTTACATTCCTACGATGCCACATCTGAAGTATAAAAGTTAGTAATTAGGTTTATAAAAAAGTTAGACTTCATTGCCATATTTGTGGAATAAACTAAATTAATTTAAAAAATTGGACAATATTATCAATTTTTTTTTAAATAGGTGACATAAATAAAAATTTGTAATTTTTCGTATTTCAAAACAAAATATTACCCATTGTTCTACTACTAATCTATTTAGTTTATTGTTTATACTTTAATACATCTAAAATTAATAGTATCTTTTTATTATATTATATCTATTAATCAAATATATTTTCATGTAATAGATTAAGTTAATAATTTAATATCAAATAATATATAAAGTACACATTAATTAAACCTTCAGGATCAGACCACAATAAATCGCACATTTAATGTTTATTTACTTAATTTTTTATTACCTTCAGGATCAGACCACAATAAACCGCACATTAAATTAATTAAATGAATAATATATTTTATACTAGTTACTTTTATTTTATTACCTTCAGGATCAGACCACAATAAACCGCACATTATATATTTATTTGATTATGATCAAGGGAAGAAATAGATGGAGAAAGTCCACCATTAACACAGATTATCTTAATCAAAATAATTAAATATTTTATAAAAATCATAAAAATTCCAACCTGATCAAGGGAAGAAACAGATGGAGAAAGTCCACCATTAACACAGATTATCTTAATCAAAATAACTAAATATTTAATAAAAATCATAAAAGTTCCAACCTGATCAAGGGAAGAAATAAATAGAGAAAGTCCACCATTAACACTGAATATCTTAATCAAAATAACTAAATATTTAATAAGAATAATAAAAATTCCAACCTGATCAAGGCAAGAAATAGATGGAGAAAGTCCACCATGAACACAGATTATCTTAATCAAAATAACTAAATATTTAAAAAAAATCATAAAAATTCCAACCTAATCAAGGGAAGAAATAAATAGAGACAGTCCACCATTAACACAGATTATTTTAATCAAAATAACTGAATATTTAATAATATCATAAAAATTACAACCTGATTAAGGTAAGAAATAAATGGAGAAAGTCCACCAAACATACAGATTATCTTAATCAAAATAACTAAATATTTAATAAAAATCATAAAAGTTCCAACCTGATCAAGGGAAGAAAAAAATAGAGAAAGTCCACCATGAACACAGATTATCTTAATCAAAATAACTAAATATTTAATAAAAATCATGAAAATTCAAACCTGATCAAGGGAAGAAATAGATGGAGAAAGTCCACCATGAACATAGATTATCATAATCAAAATAACTAAATATTTAATAAAAATCATAAAAATTTCAAGGGAAGAAATAGATGGAGAAAGTCCACCATGAACACAGAATATCTTAATCAAAATAACCAAATATTTAATAAAAATCATAAAAATTCCAACCTGATCAAGGGAAGAAATAGATGGAGAAATTCCACCCTACACACAGATTATCTTAATCAAAATAACTAAATATTTAATAAAAATTATAAAAATTCAACCTGATCAAGAGAAGAAACAGAAGGAGAAGTCCACCATGAACACAGATTATCTTAATCAAAATAACCAAGTATTTAATAAAAATCATAAAATTCCAACCTGATCTAATGAAGAAATAGATAAAGAAAGTTCACCATGAACACAGATTATCTTAATCAAAATAATTAAATATTTAATAAAAATCATAAAATTCCAACCTGATCTAATGAAGAAATAGATGGAGAAAGTCCATCATTAACACAGATTATCTTAATCAAAATAACTTAATATTTAATAAAAATCATAAAAATTCCAACCTGATCAAGGGAAGAAATAGATGGAGAAAGTTCACCATGAACACAGATTATCTTAATCAAAATAACTAAATATTTAATAAAAATCATAAAAATTCCAACCTGATCAGGGGAAGAAATAAATAGAGAAAGTCCACCATGAACACAGATTATCTTAATCAAAATAACTAAATATTTAATAAAAATCATAAAAATTCCAACCTGATCAAGGAAAGAAATAGATGGAGAAAGTCCACCATTAACACAGATTATTTTAATTAAAATAATTAAATATTTAATAAAAATCATAAAATTCTAACCTGATCTAATGAAGAAATAGATAGAGAAAGTTCACCATTAACACAGATTATCTTAATTAAATTAACTAAATATTTAATAAAAATAATAAAAATTCCAACCTGATCAAGGGAAGAAATAGATGGAGAAAGTCCACCATGAACACAGATTATCTTAATCAAATAACTAAATATTTAATAAAAATCATAAAAATTCCAACCTGATCTAATGAAGAAATAAATAGAGAAAGTCCACCATTAACACAGATTATCTTAACCAAAATAACTAAATATTTAATAAAAATCATAAAAATTCCAACCTGATCAAGGGAAGAAACAGATGGAGAAAGTCCACCATGAACACAGATTATCTTAATCAAAATAACTAAATATTTAATAAAAATCATAAAAATACCAACCTGATCAAGGGAAGAAATAGATGGAGAAAGTCCACCATGAACACAGATTACCTTAATCAAAATAACTAAATATTTAATAAAAATCATAAAAATTCCAACCTGATCTAATGAAGAAATAAATAGAGAAAGTCCACCATGAACACAGATTATCTTAATCAAAATAACTTAATATTTAATAAAAATCATAAAAATTCTAACCTGATCAAGGGAAGAAATAGATAGAGAAAGTCCACCATGAACACAGAATATCTTAATCAAAATAACTAAATATTTAAAAAAAATCATAAAAATTCCAACCTGATCAAGAGAAGAAATAGATAGAGAAAGTCTACCATGAACACAGATTATCTTAATCAAAATAACTAAATATTTAATAAAATCATAAAAATTCCAACCTGATCTAATGAAGAAATAGATGGAGAAAGTCCACCATGAACACAGATTATCTTTATCAAAATAACTAAATATTTAATAAAAATCATAAAAATTCAAACCTGATCAAAAGAAGAAATAGATAGAGAAAGTCCACCATGAACACAGATTATCTTAATCAATAACTAAATATTTAATAAAAATCATAAAAATTCAAATCTGATCAAGAGAAGAAACAGATGGAGAAAGTTCACCATTAACACAGATTATCTTAATCAAAATAACTAAATATATTAATAAAAATCATAAAAATTCCAACTTGATCTAATGAAAAAATAAATAGAGAAAGTCCACCATGAACACAGATTATCTTAATCAAAATAACTAAATATTTAATAAAAACCATAAAAATTCCAACCTGATCTAATGAAGAAATAGATGGAGAAAGTCCACCATTAACACAGATTATCTTAATCAAAATAACTAAATATTTAATAAAAATCATAAAAATTCCAACCTGATCTAATGAAGAAATAGATGGAGAAAGTCCACCATAAACACAGATTATCTTAATCAAAATAACTAAATATTTAATAAAAATCATAAAAATTCCAACCTGATCTAATGAAGAAATAGATGGAGAAAATCCACCATAAACACAGATTATCTTAATCAAAATAACTAAATATTTAATAAAAATCATAAAATTCCAAGCTGATCTAATGAAGAAATAAATGGAGAAAGTCCACCATTAACACAGATTATCTTAACAAAAATAACTAAATATTTAATAAAAATCATAAAATTCCAACTTGATCAAGGGAAGAAATAGATGGAGAAAGTCCACCATACACATAGATTATCTTAATCAAAATAACTAAATATTTAATAAAAATCATAAAAAATTAAACCTGATCAAGGAAAGAAATAAATAGAGAAAGTCCACCATTAACACAGATTATCTTAATCAAAATAACTAAATATTTAATAAAAATCATAAAAATTCCAACCTGATCTAATGAAGAAATAGATGGAGAAAGTCCACCCTACACATAGATTATCTTAATCAAAATAACTAAATATTTAATAAAAATCATAAAAATTCCAACCTGATCAAGGGAAGAAATAGATGGAGAAAGTCCACCATTAACACAGATTATCTTAATCAAAATAACTAAATATTTAATAAGAATAATTAAAATCTCAACCTGATCAAGGGAAGAAATAGATAGAGAAAGTCCACCATTAACACAGATTATCTTAACCAAAATAACTAATTATTTAATAAAAATCATAAAAATTCCAACCTGATCAAGGGAAGAAATAGATAGAGAAAGTCCACCATGAACACAGATTATTTTAATTAATTAAATATTAATAAAAATCATAAAAATTCCAACCTGATCAAGGGAAGAAATAAATAGAGAAAGTCCACCATGAACACAGATTATCTTAATCAAAATAACTAAAAATTTAATAAAAATCATAAAAATTCCAACCTGATCTAATGAAGAAATAAATAGAGAAAGTCCACCATGAACACAGATTATCTTAATCAAAATAACTAAATATTCAATAAAAATTATAAAAATTCCAACCTGATCAAGGGAAGAAATAGATAGAGAAATTCCACCATTAACACAGATTATCTTAATCAAAATAACTAAATATTTAATAAAAATCATAAAAATTCCAACCTGATCTAATTAAGAAATAAATAGAGAAAGTTCACCATGAACGCAGATTATCTTAATCAAAATAACTAAACATTTAATAAAAATCATAAAATTCCCAACCTGATCAAGGTAAAAAATAGATGGAGAAAGTCCACCATTAACACAGATTATTTTAATCAAAATAACTAAATATTTAATAAAAATCATAAAAGTTCAACCTGATCTAATGAAGAAATAGATGGAGAAAGTCCACCATGAACACAGATTATCTTAATCAAAATAACTAAATATTTAATAAAAATCATAAAATTCCAACCTGATCAAGGGAAAAAATAGATGGAGAAAGTCCACCATTAACACAGAATATCTTAATCAAAATAACTAAATATTTAATAAAAATTATAAAAGTTCCAACCTGATCAAGGGAAGAAATAGATAGAGAAAGTCCACCATACACAAAGATTATCTTAATCAAAATAACTAAATATTTAATAAAAATCAAAATTAATTCCAACCTGATCAAATGAAGAAATAAATAGAGAAAGTCCACCATGCACTGAGATTATCTTAATCAAAATAACTAAATATTTAATAAAAATCATAAAAATTCCAACCTGATCAAGGGAAGAAATAAATAGAGAAAGTCCACCATACACACAGATTATCTTAATCAAAATAACTGAATATTTAATAAAAAATCATAAAAAATTAAAGCTGATCAAGGGAAGAAATAAAAGGAGAAAGTTCACCATAAACACAAAATATCCTAATCAAAATGTTTAAATATTTAATAAAAATCATAAAATTTCAACCTGATCAAGGGAAGAAATAAATAGAGAAAGTCCACCATGAACACAGATTATCTTAATCAAAATAACTAAATATTTAATAAAAATCATAAAAATTCCAACCTGATTAAGGGAAGAAATAGATGGAGAAAGTCCACCATTAACAGAGATTATCTTAATCAAAATGACTAAATATTTAATAAAAATCATAAAAATTAAACCTGATCAAGGGAAGAAATAGATGGAGAAAGTCCACCATTAACACAGAATATTTTAATCAAAATAACTAAATATTTAATAAAAATCATGAAAATTCCAACCTGATCTAATGAAGAAATAGATGGAGAAAGTCCACCATTAAACACAGATTATCTAAATCAAAATAACTAAATATTCAATAGGAAATATAAAATTTTAACCTGATCAAGGGAAGAAATAAATGGAGAAAGTCCACCATTAACACAGATTATTTTAATCAATTATATATTAATAAAAATCATAAAAATTCCAATCTGATCAAAGGAAGAAATAAATAGAGAAAGCCCACCATTAACAGAGATTATTTTAACTATTTATATATTAATAAAAATCATAAAATTCCAACCTGATCTAATGAAGAAATAAATAGAGAAAGTCCATCATGAACACAGAATATCTTAATCAAAATAACTAAATATTTAATAAAATTATAAAAATTCCAACCTGATCTAATGAAGAAATAGATGGAGAAAGTGCACCATGCACTCAGATTATCTTAATCAAAATAACTAAATATTTAATAAAAATCATAAAAATTCCAACCCGATCAAGGGAAGAAATAGATGAAGAAAGTCCACCATGAACACAGATTATCTTAATCAAAATAACTAAATATTTAATAAAAATCATAAAAATTCCCACCTGATCTAATAAAGAAATAAATAGAGAAAGTACACTATGTACACAGATTATCTTAATCAAAATAACTAAATATTTAATAAGAATCATAAAAGTTCCAACCTGATCAAGGGAAGAAATAGATAGAGAAAGTCCACCATGAACACAGATTATCTTAATCAAAATAATTAAATATTTAATAAAAATCATAAAAATTCCAACCTGATCTAATAAAGAAATAGATGGAGAAAGTCCACCATTAACACAGATTACCTAATCAAAATAACTAAATATTTAATTAAAATCATAAAAATTCCAACCTGATCTAATGAAGAAATAGATGGAGAAAGTCCACCATGAACACAGATTATCTTAATTAAAAAAACTAAATATTTAATAAAAATCATAAAAATTCCAACTTGATCTAATGAAGAAATAAATAGAGAAAGTCCACCATTAACACAGATTATTTTAATTAATTATATATTAATAAGAATCATAAAAATTCCAACCTGATCTAATGAAGAAATAAATAAAGAAAGTCCACCATGAACACAGATTATCTTAATCAAAATAACTAAATATTTAATAAAAATCATAAAAATTCCAACCTGATCAAGGGAAGAAATAAATAGAGAAAGTCCACCATTAACACAGATTATTTTAATTAATTATATATTAATAAGAATCATAAAAATTCCAACATGATCTAATGAAGAAATAAATAAAGAAAGTCCACCATGAACACAGATTATCTTAATCAAAATAACTAAATATTTAATAAAAATCATAAAAATTCCAACCTGATCTAATGAAGAAATAAATAGAGAAAGTCCCCCATGTACACAGATTATTTTAATCAAAATAACTAAATATTTAATAAAAATCATAAAATTCCAACCTGATCAAGGGAAGATATAGATGGAGAAAGTCCACCATGAACACAGATTATTTTAATCAAAATAACTAAATATTTAATAAAAATCATAAAAATTTCAACCTGATCAAGGGAAGAAATAGATGGAGAAAGTCCACCATGAACACAGATTATCTTAATCAAAATAACTAAATATTTAATAAAAATCATAAAAGTTCCAACCTGATCTAATGAAGAAATAAATAGAGAAAGTTCACCATACACAGATTATCTTAATCAAAATAACTAAATATTTAATAAAAATAATAAAAATTTCAACCTGATTAAGGTAAGAAATAAATAGAGAAAGTCCACCATGAACACAGATTATCTTAATCAAAATAACTAAATATTTAATAAAAATCATAAAAATTTTAACCTGATCTAATGAAGAAATAGATGGAGAAAGTCCACCATGCACAAAGATTATCTTAATCAAAATAACTAAATATTTAATAAAAATCATAAAAATTCCAACCTGATCTAATGAAGAAATAAATAGAGAAAGTCCACCATGAACACAGATTATCTTAATCAAAATAACTAAATACTTAATAAAAATCATAAAAATTCCAACCTGATCAAGGGAAGAAATAGATGGAGAAAGTCCACCATGAACACAGATTATCTTAATCAAAATAACTAAATATTTAATAAAAATCATAAAAGTTCCAACCTGATCTAATGAAGAAATAAATAGAGAAAGTTCACCATGAACACAGATTATCTTAATCAAAATAACTAAATATTTAATAAAAATTATAAAAATTCCAACCTGATCAAGGGAAGAAATAGATGGAGAAAGTCCACCATGAACACATATTATCTTAATCAAAATAACTAAATATTTAATAAAAATCATAAAAATTCCAACCTGATCTAATGAAGAAATAGATGGAGAAAGTCCACCATTAACACAGATTATCTTAATCAAAATAACTAATTATTTAATAAAAATCATAAAAATTCAAATCTGATCAAGGAAAGAAATAGATGGAGAAAGTCCACCATAAACACATATTATCTTGGTCAAAATAACTAAATATTTAACAAAAATCATAAAAATTCCAACCTGATCAAGGGAAGAAATAGATGGAGAAAGTCCACCATGAACACAGATTATCTTAATCAAAATAACTAAATATTTAATAAAAATCATAAAAATTCCAACCTGATCAAGGGAAGAAATAGATGGAGAAAGTCCACCATACACACAGATTATCTTAATCAAAATAACTAAATAATTAAATTAAATTAAAATGAAATTAAAAATGATGTTTTAAATAATTCCTACTTCTTTCAATTACTTGAAGCTTTACTTGGTTAGTTATAACTTTAAATGTGTAAAAACTACTAAGGTAAATTATAAAAAAACATATTTTTGTATATAAGTTATTTTTTGATAATTAACACGTTTTTAAGTGAGGCTGTAAATCATTTTTTTAAAATATTTAAATAAGGTTATTTCTAAATTAAGTTATTGATAACTTTGTTAATGATGTTTCAACTGTTTTACTTATAAGGCATAGTTTCGTTTTGTAAATTTTAGTTCGTAATACTTTGTTGTTGTTTATAAATACCTGATAATTTAAAAAAATAAAACTCCTAAACAGATTCCAGCAAATCTGAAGTAAGAGAAATAGGCAAGGAAACAGTGATAATGTTGTTGTACAACAACCAATCAAATGACAGTATTTTAAGTAACAACTAATCAAATATTAGCAACCAGGTATTTGAGTGGTTGCTTGAGAAGTGTTACCTTGACAACAAGCAGTTATTGAACAGTTGCTCCAAGTTATTGTGGCATTATACTGTCATCTGTTAGTTTTAATGTTAAAATATTTAAATTTACAAACAATAATGAGTTTGAAATCTTACGTAACAAGCTTAAATTTTCTTAAAGTATTGACAAAAAAAGTATTTTGTTAGGTAGTTTGGTAGTTGAAATGTATGTGCATATACAAGAGTTGAATTGAAAGACTAGTTTTGTAACCTAAAAAATAAAAAACGTATTATTTATATTAAGCAATTAGTTTTCAATGAAATAATTAGGATAAATTTTAGAAGTTTTACTTCTGAAAATCAAACTTCTATGGATTAATTGTTTAAAGGTTATGAACTGCGTTTCACCTTAAATTTTTGTAAGTATGTATAATGTTTACTAATCATATTTTGGAAAAAAATGTAAAAAAAACTTTCTTTATTGGCTTTTATATTATAGTGCTTATAAAAAATTAGCTAGGAAGAAACATTTCTTCTTAAAATTTAGTGGCTTTAGCTTGAAGTGTTGCCATAAAGTGCTCATATAAAACCTTTTTTGTCTAGTAGGTACAATTAAAATATTTTTTTAATATTGTATAATGCTGTCATATACATTAAAAAGTCATTTTTTACAGAAATATGAATTTCGACATGGCATCAATATTAAACGAGCATAAAGTTAATTTTATAGGCAAATTTATTAATTTTTCAAAAAACATAAAACTTTAATGTGAATTATTTTCCTTATCTTAAAAGCTATCTAAATTTTTTTTTTATTTTAGAGAACGCACCTTTGTCTTTAATTAAAAGAAAAACATTTGGTTTGGGGTTGAAATTATTTCATAGGGTCCCTCCAAAAATAAAGGTTTTTTTTTTGTTTTTTTTCATCATTTGGTATTAAAACCAAAAAAAAAAATTATTTTATATATTTTATTTTCTTTTTCCCTTAGTTTGCATGTTATTTAAACTCTTAAATGTTTATTTTATAAATAATGTTAATATCTTTTACGATTTGGCCCCAAATCAAAATGATGTATACTACACTATCATTTGCCTTGGCCATTTCCTAGATAAAAAATTGATAAACGGAAAAAAAATAATTAATAAGAATGTGAATTACAAAAAATTTAATTAAATTATTTTATTTTTGATGTAATTCACATTCTTATTAAGTTTTGTTTTCCTTTTATTAATTTTTTATCTAGGAAATGGCCAAGGCAAATGATAGTGTAATATACTACATTTTTATTTGGGGCCAAATCGTAAAAGATATTAACATTATTTATAAAATAAACATTTAAGAGTTTAAATAACATGCAAACTAAAGGAAAAAGAAAATAAAATATAAAAAAATATTTATTTTTGGTTTTAATACCAAATGATGAAAAAAAACAAAAAAAAACCTTTATTTTTGGAGGGACCCCATGAAATAATTCCAACCCCAAACCAAATATATATTTTTTAAATTAAAGACAAAGGTGCGTTCTCAAAAATAAAATAAAAATTTCTTAGATAGCTTTTAAGATAAGGAAAATAATTGACTTTAAAGTTTTATGTTTTTTGAAAAATTCATAAATTTGCCTATAAAATTATCTTTATGCTCGTCAATATTAAATCTTGCAATTTATTTTCTATCAATCGATGAAACTTCTAAAACATCTCAGTTGCTACTGTTTATTATTAATTCTAAGTTAGTTATTAAACGTGTTGTTAAAAGTAATAATATATTGTGTTTTTGAAATATTTTGTATCAAATTAATTAAACTTCAAAAAATTAAAATTTATTAAAGCATTTAAAGTTTTATTTTCAAGCTTACTTTAAACAATTAGTTATTTATAATTTGAATGGATCTTAATTAAAGACATAAGATATTATTTTTGTAAACTTGATTAACAAAGCTAGTTGTTTAGTTTAAATTCATTATTTATTCTTGATAAAAAAATAAAATATAAATTTAATCCAGGTACAACAAAGACAGTGAAGAAAACTTGCTGAATTTATATCAAAGTTCTGTTTTTGATATTTCGAGAAATTTATCACTGGTTTACGTCGACTACAATATTCATATTTTGTCAGGTAAAATCATAGACTTGATTTTTGTTTTTTTACTCAGTATAATTTGATATAAAGATTTAACTTTTTAATGAATGCACTATTATAGTTTATCAAACAAAAATTGTACTAACTGGGTACCATTGATTGCTTGTACATTGAATAGGAACATTTTTTGTTTTATAACTACCTATAAGCTCAAATTATGGAATATAAATATTTTTAAATTCAATATTACTAGCTTTAATACATTACATACAGCTTAAACTTTCTTCGCTAAATGTCAAATTTTATTAAATTTAATGCTAATATTATTTGAAATATGCAAAATATGACTGCTAATAAAGTATGTTTTTTTTTATTTAGCATTAAACCTCAACAAAATTTAAAAAAATCTTGAAGGTTTTTTGTTAAGTAAGATCAAGTAAAAGACTAGTTCTGTAAAAAGGCATTCGTAAAAGATTAATTAGGTGAAAAGAAAGTTATTTTATATAAACCACACAAAAAATATTTTTTCTTCAACTTAAAACCTTAACCTTTTCATGATAATTTAACGGTATACATATGCATATGTTTTGTATAAATTACTAATTGAATAAATTTAAATAGTTAAATTTTTACTCTAAAGTTAAACAAAAAAGTATTCAAAATCCCTAAAGGTTTTAAAAGTTAGCACAGCGTTAAAAGGCGTTTAAATAGTTTTAAAAATATAAACATTGTTTTATGTAAAAACATCAAAATATCAAAAATGAAATATTTGCATATTGCAAATAATATAAATTGGTTTCGAATTATCAACTTAGAAGTTAACTTTAAAATAATTTTTGTAATCAAATGGAAACAAATTAAGTTACAACTTTAAGACAAAACATAATAATTATAATAATGTATTATTATACCAAAACTAAACAAAACTTTTAGAACTTAAAATATTCTAACACTAAAAGTTAAAAAAAGTGTTTGACCGTAACTAATTCTATATAATGCGCGATAAATGCAAGTTTTTCTTAAATGGAAACCACTAATACTATGGTAAAAGAAAAGCTAAAAACCATGCAATTTGTATTTATAACGAAGATGCTAAAATACACAACATTTTATAAAATTTTTTTTAGGTTGTTGTATTGTAAACCCTTTTTCTATGCATATCATAAGTATTTATTTTTACACAACTTGTAATTTTTTCAAAATTCAAAAAACTCATGTTATTTATATACATGAAAACTTTTTCAAACAGAGATATTCAGGAGATTTGTACAATCATGCACTTCAGGGCAGAGAAATGTGTTGAGATACATGTTGCCATGGTTGCACAATATAACACTGACCTCCAGTGATAGTGATGACACTACTAAATTTGTGCTTGCTAATCTGACTTATATCACTTGTAAGGTATGAAGTTATTTTGTTATATTAAGACTATGTAAAATTTGTACTAATTTGTTTTATACTACTTGTAAGGTTAGTATTTGTTTATTATTTAATTTATTACAATAAAATATACACAAATAAATTTGTACTCATAAATCTAACATATATTACATCTAAGGTAAAAAATTTATTCTTATAATTTTTTTATAAATTTATTCTTATAATTTTTTTGTATTATTTTAAGATGGCAATGCTGATTTTTTATTAGCTAGTTTTACTTATATTTCTTGTAAGGTATAAATTTAATATAGTTGTAATTTTATTATGAATAAATTCTAGTTAGTTTAAATATTAACTTATTTTTTTAGTACTGGGACGTATACTCCTCATTAATATCAAAATGCTGGTGCTCGCTTTGCCACATCAACTTCCAAAACACTGACGTCATACTCGCTTACGTCACCGGGATGATCACGTCATCGAACGTCGATTATGACGTCACGAGAGCCTGCAAGCTGATACTGAAGTCGCTTTGCAGCGAGGAGAAATTGAAGGTGGCGTTGCAGAAGTTCTTGTACGAAGAATGCGAGGTTTGGAATGTTTGTTTGTATACATAAAATACAATTGTAAAAAAGAAATATTTATTTTTTTAATTTTTTATCATCTTATTAAAACAGAAAATTTTAGATTTGATGTTCTGTGCATTTTTAAGGAATTTTTATACTTTGTGAAACAGCTAGTATGGTATTTAAATTTGTACAGGCACAGTACTTTGCATTCCACAAATAAGGTTTGTATTTTTTTAATCAGAGAAATACCGACTGTTAGGCACTAGAAACGCTTTTTATATCTTGAAAAATTCTTTAATTAACTAATAAAATTTCTGTCAACAATAGCTAAATACCAAATAATATTTTCTTCTCCACAGATAGCAACATTACCACTTCACAACGTTCAAATTCTCCCAACCCAACCTTGCTTCCACGTCACCACATCCACCAATGACGTCACAACGAAACCTTCCTCCCCCCGAATGAAGGCCATGTCGCAGCTGTCCCAGGTTTCCATGGCAACCACAAATTCCACCGTCATCACCGCTTGTTTCTCCCCAACACTACCGGGAAGTCCCCAATATACTAAGAATAAGGGCGTGATTACTTCCCCTACAATGAGAATTGGGTTCGTTAATTTTTGTTTACATATTTTATTATTACTATTTTCAATAAAACAAGAAAAATATTAGAATAATCACTAGTCCCACTATGAGAACTGGATCAGATTTATTTATTAATACATAACTTAACTTGATTTGTTGTTTTATCAATATATTAAGAATAAGGGAGTAATAACTTCCCTTACTATGAGAGTTTGGTTAGATTAGTTCATTTTTGTTTCATCTATACATTCCTTATCTATTTTAATTTTAACTTATCATTAACATCCCCCCCAGTTTAGCCAAGGTTAAAAGAGTAATCACAAGACCATCAATGAGAATTGTATTTGTTTTTTGGTATCATATTGATTAGCAGATCTATTTACCAATAGGTTTCAAACTACAAAAAGTATAGAGGTCACCACTTTTACTGTAGCCTAAATCGGGATGTTTTACTTTGATACATTAGCTTTATTTTTTAACTAAAGCTGTACACAACTCTGAAAATTGCATTTAAGATGTATATACTAATTTTGTTAAAGTCAATGCAGTATACATTTACACTTAAAACTACAATTTATTATATGATATACTTTATTTTGATTAAGGTTGCTAAACAATGTTTATGATATTATAGTAAACTCTTTTACTTTTGGAATCTTTATTTTTTGTATTCTCTATGTAGAAACCCATTTAAAAATTAATCCAAACACTCTACATACAATATCGGATAAACAAATTTATTAAATATCAGTTTTAAACCTTAGTTGTTGTAGCTTTATTGTAGCTTTTTTCACGGAAATTGTTTTATTAAGATTATTTTCAATTCTTTAACAATAACATTTTTCACTTGTTGGCTAATTTCCACCACATAAAATGTGGTTTATGTTATACTTTATAAAGTATTTAAACTTTATCTTTAAATTAATGAACTATAACGATTACATGCAAACAAACCATTACATTTAATTAAATTTGTTCCTTATAAATTAATAATTTTAATTTCTTCTGTTTAAAATATTTTATTTATAGTTTTGAGAATTATGTATTTAAACTTGTTCACGCAGAAAAAATTATATTCCTGCAGTTTTAATTTAAAACTAACAACATTATGTCATTTTAATACTATTTTGTTAATATTAATAAATCAACAAATTTTTGTTCTACGCACCTGCAATACCTTCAATATTTAAGAAGATTAGGAATTTTTTTTAATGTACTTAATTTATAAAGCAACATATAGTTTCAACTAAAATGCATTGCCTTTAATATATATAATAGCCTTTTTAACTATTTACTTCAATTGGGGAAAATAGTAAAAAAAGGTCAAATATTCTAATCAAACAACGTATAAACACAACTTATTTTACTTTAAATAGTCTGAACTAAACAAATCTAATTTAAAATCTTTTCTGCGCTAATAAAATCATTTTAGAGTTTTTAACAACTAAAAATATTCCAAAATCTTTTTTAAGTATCCCTTGTTATACTTAACTTAAGTTTCAAGCCTAAATTTAAACCTTTTATATAAAATCACACTTTTATAATTATCAACTCTAAAAGCTGTGCTTATAAACTAAATCAATAACTTTGATTTGTTATTGAAGGGATTTCATTAACTAAACTGTACTTAAAAGATCACCAAAGTAGATTTTCTTACAGTTTTATCTGAATTGATATTTATAACAATTCTGTTATTTTGAAGAGTTATTTTGAAACATCGAAACTGTTTGTAGCTTAATTATACTAGGTTAAAAGTTTCTCTTAAACTACTGATAACTTTGAAATTCGAAATATTTATGTGAATTGCTGGTAGACATTAAAAAAAACAAAGAATAATTTTTCTTAATAATTTTACCTGTTTGTTTACTTGTGACGTAGTATTATAATTTTAGCTTTTATTAAATTTTTTTTGTAATTATGTTATAAGTTGTTGCTCATAACATAGTAATATGTACATCCTTTTTTATTTATTTGCACCATCATATTAGTGGTATTACATTTTTTTTTAAAGAACGTGTTAGAATTAAGTTATACGCAAGGAGAACAAGATACGAATCCGTACAATTTACTTGTAAACTGTATAAAAAGCTTTGTCATAATAAAATTATTGTTATGGTATAATCTTGATTATAATTATACAAAAGTGCTTGTTGAATGGTCTTTACACCTTCGATTTTAATGAGTCTTATTTATAATTTTATTAGTAAATGTTTTGCGGCCCGCGAGGAATCTTTTAAAAGCTTTTCAACTTTTTGCTTAATCTGTAATTTATTTCATAAAGAGTTTTTCGTTTTTGAATAATATTACTCGAAAACTTACTGGTGACGTCATAACACATTTTGAACTTTTTTCAACAAAAATTTTATTCAATAACATTCGATAGTATACGAAGTAAAATACATCTTTACAACTTGATTTATGTAGTATATTTGGCGCTACTATAATTAGTAGCTTACAATTAATTGAAAATTTACCGGTTATGTATTATAGTATTATGCTTTTAAGCGTTAAAACAAGTAAAGTTATAACTTTTTAATAACAAAACTTTGCCATAAACTGACAACATGGTTGCCACTTTACCTGGAAAAACCTGGAATTCGACAATTTAGGCAAAAATAACCTGGAAAAACCTAGAATTTAAGAAACTAAAAAAAAAAACTTGGAATTTTTATTAATTTTAACATTTTCATTAGTTAAGTTTCGATTTGAAAAAAAATTACTATCGTATGAATAATATTTTTTTGTAATCATCAACAAACTTTTTTATTAAAAAACACATATAAAGTAACTTTACAGTATCTTTTCAATGTTTTTATACTATTTAACAAACTTTCTTATGTATAAATCAACTTTAAACTTAAAATAGACCCAAAAATGTGTACTTTTGAAAAACCTGGAAGAAATTTGAAAAAAAACGAGTGGCAAACATTTCATTACGCAGTAGTGATTGTATGTCTACTTTTGTTTACTTTGATTTCAAAAAGTTTTGTATTAATAAAATTTCAAACTTCTTGCGGTCTGCGAGGACTTTTATTAATAAATTTTTAATTTACTGTTCATTGAATAGTTTTATTTACTTTTTTACTTGCAACGGAGATGTTGTTATAAATTGGAGATATTTTTTACAAAGGTTGATCTTTAATCACACTTTCAAAGCGGTTTTGATTTTTTGCGTCTGCTATATAAAGTCGTTTATTTATAGATGATCGTTTCATTACAATTCTTTAAAGAGTTCTTTTATTTTTATAGTACAATTATTCAAAGTTAGGCGCCACTTGATAATTCTTTTTAATCTTTTTTTGTTCTGTATACAATATTTTAAAACAGAACTTAATAAACTTTAAACTATTGACATTTTAAACTATTTAAATTTTTGAATAATTCTGCCTTTAAACTTAGTAGTGACGTCATTACTACTTTTTACTTTTTTAACAAAAAATAATCAATTTAATTCTCGCTACAATCTCCAGCGATTTACTTAATTCTCTAGAACTGCTTATCAATTTCTAACCACAAAACAAGTGGTTTACATTTTACTTTGTATTGAATTAGATATATGTTAATTCTTATGATGATTATTGTTATATTTCATATACAGCAAACAGGTGTAAAAACAACCCTACGACTCCGTATAATATACCTTAATACTAACAAATTTAAGCTAATTATAATCAAAACAAATGTTAATATATTTATATTTTGGTTATAGTATTCAAAATTGCATATTAACATCTAACTGTTCCGTTCTCAGAAATCTCGCGACGTATTTTTTAGCTCGAAACAATTTTGTAAAAATCAATTGAAATTAAACTTTTAGATAAGAAATATTATAAATTTTGAATTTCAGTTCACTACAGTGCTTATCAAATAATTATTATGTAGCAATTATAGTTATAACTAATTAAGTACAATTTTTCAAAACTACGCGGCCCGCGAAGACCTTTTTTTTGATTATTTTTCTAGTTATAAACTGCGCGGCCCGCTGACTAAAAAATCAAAACTGTTTAAATTTTAAAACACAAACTATTGTCATTTTAAATTTATGAATCACAACTTTTTTTAAATATTTTACCTGTAAGCTTACTAGTGACGTAGTAACAAAATTTTAATTTTTGTTCCAAAAAGTCTTATAGATATTGTCACTAAAATTAATATTAATGGTGTGTCAGATGGCTACTTTTCTTCTGTGTTATTTAGCATTCAAATGATGTGGTTTGCAATATCCTTCAAAAATACTTAACCTTTTATTAGTAACTATTTTACATTGGATCATGGCTGGGCAATTTGCGAGCTTGATTCGTATAATCTATCTTTAAAACAAAATTATTCATGTCGTTTTTCAAAACTTCTTCACCTTACTAATATTTGTAAAGTTACTTATGACGTGTTAGCATATGTTTAGATTTTTTCTAAAACTGTTTTTATATATTTGTTAGAATTATCAAAAATGTTTACTTAATAATCAGTGTGCCATTAATACCATATTTTACAACACGAAATACGTGGTAAGCAATTATTTTACATTGGATCATGGCTTAATTCGTATAATTTATCCTTAAAAACAAGCTTATTGTTACTCATGTATTATTTTATAATTTTTTACCTTTTCTAATATTTCTTGTAAACTTACTTGTGACGTATTAGAATTTATTTGAATTTTTTTCTGAGACTGTTTTTATAAATGTCCTAGAATTATCAATAGTGTCTACTCCGACATCAGTGTGTAGTTGATACCATATTTTGCAACACGAAATACGTGGTTTATAACCTACCGGAGATAAATTCAACTTTAAATTATTGTTTATCATTACAATACACCAGGGTTGAAAATATGCGAACATGATTTTGACTTTATACTAAACTAATAACTGTTTCAGATTAAATATTATTATATGTACTACTAGTCTTGTTAAGGTTCGCTTGTAAAGTTTAAGTTAAGTTTCAAAGTCCTTCAAGATTTTTGTTTTATTATTACTCTTCAGTATACAATGCAATAGAGTAAAATTTTATTAAATTTGTCTATAATAGTCTGAATTATAATCAAGATTGTTTTGAAAAATTTCACAAGAATGGATTATTCTCAATAAGTCTCTAAAACTAAAATAATCTTTCATTTCAATGCGTGTTCTATAAATTGTTGTTGAATTTAAATATCTTTTTGAACTATTTTCTCATTCTATATATACTCGCACTATTTTACCGACGACTACTGTATAATTATCAACAATAAAGAAATCTGTGTTAAAATTATTTTTATTTGTGTAACCAAATTTTTTAACTTGAAATTTTCTTTTGTCGCTGAATTATGATCCGTTTTCTATAAAATTTCATAATAGTTTTGTTTATATTAGTTTTATGTATAATATAAATATATAAAAATTATCTTTTATGTGCTAATAAAGTCAGCAACTATATATTATTATTGAAATGATATCATTAACTGACAATAAGCATCGAATAAGCTTTACTTACAGTATTATCTCTACAAACAAATATTCAGGTTAATTGAGTTTATAAAACTTGGTAGTCTTATGCTATTTGGAAAAACTATTCCTTAATCTATTTATGTCGTTTTTGTTTTTTAAAAAGAACTTTTTTTTTTGAATAATTTTACAAGTAAACTTTTTAGTGACGTATAAAGTTGTTTTGAAGTTTTTTCATAAAAATTTCACATATATCTACAGTGTAATAAACAACAACAGGAAATAGATAACGAAATCCTGAATTTTGACCACAGTAAATATGGTGCATAATATTTAAATGAATTAGTTTCAATAAAGCACAGTTCATAAGGGTGGGTAATGTGAGGGTTTTAAGCTTTAAAACGTATTGTGTAAATATATTTAGCTTTTTAATTGTTTACGAATATGATTTTTCTTAATCACAAAGTAGTGCTCATTGAATAACTATTTCAATTATTTTCTACTTAAGTTTTTTATGGTACAATTTTTCTGAATTATGTTTCTAGCCAAGACTTTTTCAAGGAGTCCGCTAAATCGTTGGTCTGCTAAATATGGCCCGCCGACTAAAGTAGACTAACGCTAATTGCATGATCTTATACATTATTAAACAAATGTTTTTGAACTGTTGAAACTTTTAAATTACAAACAACTTATGTGTTTTTGTCTTGTTGGTATTAAGAAATTAATTTTCCTTGTAAACTTGCTAATGACGTAACAATCTTAATTTTCCTTTTTTTACGAAAATGTTTTATTAATATTTTCACTAAAAATATGAAAGCCCAAGGATCTACTGATTTGTATATTACCAATTTATACCAAAAAATACGTGTTTCGGAATATATTATAATTAACTGACATTAAGTTTGAACATAATGTTATACTTAGCCAGTGATGGGTAGTCTAAGAGCAGTACAATAGTCTTAAACTTGTCTAGACTAATAGTTTATTAAAACAAGTGTTTTAAATTTTTTGATTTTCAGAATGGTTCTTTTTGAAGGAAAATTTCAATAAAATTTTGCTTAAGGTTTTTTAAAAGTACCTATAATTTAATGGCTTGTAAGGACATTTAAAAAAAAAGGTTTTATTTGTTTACTTTTTTAGTTTCTAATCAAATAATGTAAAAAACAACTTATTTTACTTTAAATATTCTGAACTAAATTAGTCTAACTTAATATATTTTCTGCGCTAATAAAATCATTTTAGAGTTTTTAACGACTACAAATACTCTATTATTCTTTTTTTAAGTATCCCTTGTTATACTAAACTTAAGTTGCAAGCCTAAATTTAAACCTTTTATATAAAATTACACTGTTGTTCTTAATTTAACCTGTATAGTTGTCAAATATAATATTAATAATAAATATAATATTGAAAACAAATAATGCTATGCTACGATTTTTCTGTGTTCTAAAAATTCTTTAAGTCAAGTTGGTTTTGATTTTAGACCGTAGTATTGTTGCTAAACTGTAAAGACATTTTTATAAAGCTTATAAAAGTGTTATTTTTATAACTGAGATATATTTAAAGATATCTAAACTTTCAACTTACATAAATCAGTAACTTTGATTTGTTGTTGAAGCGATTTCATTAACTAAACTGTATTTAAATGATCACTAAATTAGATTTTCTTGAAGTTTTATCTGAATTGATAGTTATAAAATTTATTTTGAAAACATCTTCTAAAACATCGAAATTGTTTGTAGCTTAATTATACTTTGTTGAACGTTTTCCTTAAACTATTGAAAATTTTTTAACGCAAAATACTTGTTTCAGTTGCTGGTAGAAATTTAAAAAAACAAAAAAATAATTTACCTTTGAATTTACAGGTGAGGTAATGTTATAATTTCAATTAATACGAAAAAGTTTTTGAACTTACTTTTACCAAATTGTGCTAACAATATTAAAATTTTTTCATCCTTCATATTAATTTGCACCATCGTGGTTGCTGACATTTTTTCATTTAAATATTATGTTAAAATTAAATTATACGCCAGCGCTAGGAATTGGAACAACCTACGAATCCGTATATTTTACCTGCAAACTAACAAAATTAATTGGTATGCTATGGACGTGATTATTAGTATACAAAAGTTCTTGTTAAATTGTCCTTACAGCTTCGATTTTTAATAGTCTTATTTATAATAACATAAGTCAAAGTTTTGCGGCCCGCAAAGAATTTTTTAAAAGTTTTTCAACTATTTTCTCAATCTGTAATTTATATCTTAAAGATATGAGTTTTTTGTATTTGAATAATTTTACCCGAGAACTTACTGGTGACGTCATAACACATTTTGAACTTTTTTCAACAAAAATTAAAATATAATATTTTCAAAAGGATTCGAACAGTAATACTTCTTTACATCTAGATTTATGCGGTATATTTAGCGCTACTAAAATTAGTGGCATATTTAATTAAAATAGCTTTATGTAAAGTTTATAAAGCCTGTTATGATTGGGTTTCATCATTTCGCGACTTTCGAAAGTTGTTTACATTTTAGTTATTAGATATATGTTGGTTGTTATTATGAATATTGTCATATTTCATAAACACCAAACCTGTAATTAACAACCTACAAATCAGTTAACTTACCTTTGAAACTAACAAATTGACCTTTTTTATAATCTTTGAATGTTGTGTTATTAATTTGATTCTTGGTATACAAAAGTGCTTATTAAGTGACCATTATAGTTTCTTAAGAGTTATTTATTAAAATTTTATTCAAAGTCAAGCAGCCGACGAGATACAGGTTTTTAATTTGCTGTTAAATTTGTGACTGATATATTTATTAGTAACCAATTATACTTGATTAACATTTTCACCTGTTGACTTAGCAGTGACTTAACAACATAATCTTGAACAATTTTATGAAAAATGTGTTACAAATATTTAAAATTAATTATTTAACTACAAAATTTTTACTTCTTTCTTTATTGGGAATATTTAGCACCACCAAAACTATTTGCTTACATTTTTATATAAAAAGCAATATAAAGTTTTAAGTCTTCTTTATAGTATTTATGGTTGGGTAACCTTAACTTTCCTGAGATGTTTTTAGTTTTAAACAACTAAAGTTGTGGCTTTTTTGAAGCAAACACTTTCCATGTACTTTTAACTTGCTTTCCAGCACACATTTGTGATCATATATTAACCTTAATTTTATTTTAATCTGTTATGACTTATATTTTTAATTACTGTTCAATCTGCCTTGAGCATATTTTGATTAACTGATTTTATTTACAACAGACTGAATTAAAATAGAATATTTTTTGTCAACGTGTAAAGTTTATATCTAAATAGTATTTCTTTGAAAACAAAAAAGATTTTGTCATGTCATTTTTAAAGTTTTAAAAATAATAACAGTTTAAATTAACACTTTTACTTTGTCTTGATTTAAAATGTTTATGGTCAAATATAAACACAAGTATGCTATTTATTTTGTTTTTAGCATACCAAAGTGCTTATTGAATTATCCTTACAGTTCTGATTAAAGAGTTTTTTTTTATCAAACTGTTATTAATAGTTGATAGCCCACAAGAGATCTTTTAAACAACTCTTTGTTTTTCTGTTAAATCTGTGATTTGTAGTTTTTTTTTTTCTAATTTCGAGTTATATTTTTTGAACAATTTCACCTGTAAACTTTCTTGTGACGTAGTAACAACTTTGGAACTTTTGTTATAAAAATATTTATATAAATACTTACAAAAATTGATCAATCACAACATCATCAATTCGGCTCATAGGTGGAATATTTAGCACCACTAAGTGGTCTACAATTTGACTCAAAAAAAAAACTTTAAGTAGAGTTAATAGTTTTATTTACTATTGATAGTGTTGGGTAACCTACAATTCGCGAAGTTTTTACACAACTAAAGTTTAAACTCTTTTATAGTAAATATGTTTCCATTTGCTATAATTTGATTTTCATTACACAGTAGAGATTATGTACGAACCTTAAAATTTTGGATATAAATTGTTATTTTTCTGATAAAACCTTATACTTCTTGCGAGTATTTTTATTTATAACTTTTTAACTTACTGTTCAATATGCTTTCAATAGTTTAAAAAACAACCTGTTTTGTTTACAACATACTGAATTAAAATTTAGATATTAATTAAAGTTTTCCAGGCGTAAGGTTTATATTTAAATAGTATTTTATTAAAAGTATAAAAAGATTCTGTCATGTCATTTTCTAACTCATATTAAATTTAAACGCTAGTTTAAATCATAAGTTTGAACTAGTCTTGGTTCTACGCATTTGCCGAATAAACTTGCTTTTATTGGTTCAATTTTTGTAGTAAACGTTTATTAACAACCTACGAATCCGTATAATACACCTTAGCACTAAAAGTTTAAGCTTTTTATAATCAAAACGAATATTAATATATTTATATATTGATTATAGTTTACAAAATCGCATATTAACATCTTACTGTTCCGCTCTCAGAAATTTTGCGACGTATTTTTCATTTCGAAACAATTTTGTGAAAATCAAATAAAATTAAACTTTAAGATAAGAAATATTTTAAAATTGAAATAAATTTAAGCATATTATGGTCCTTAAAAATAATTTTTATCTAGCAACTTTAGTTAAAACAGTACAATTTTTACAAAGCTACGCAGCCCGCGAAGACCTCTTTTTTTTTAATCTACTAAATATTTTTTGGTTAATCTGACCCCCTTAACCATAAAGTTACCCACCAAAAAATTATAACTGTTTAAATTTTCAAACACAAACTATTGTCATCTTAAATTAACGAATCATAACTTTTTTAAACATTTTTACCCGTAAGC
Source organism: Thalia democratica (assembly GCF_965202585.1). Taxonomy (NCBI): domain Eukaryota; kingdom Metazoa; phylum Chordata; class Thaliacea; order Salpida; family Salpidae; genus Thalia; species Thalia democratica. The sequence continues at coordinate 101,306,001 of NC_139166.1, read as the reverse complement.
TTGCTAGTGACGTAGTAACGTAGTTTTAATTTTTTGTACCAAAAAGTCTTATTGTTATTGTCACTGAAAGTAATATCAACCTTGAGTCTGATGGCTACTTCTTCTCTTTTATTTTACACCACAATGATGTGGTTTGTAACATCCTTCGAAAAATTTAATCTCTTAAGTATTTTACATTGGATCATAGCTGGGCAACTTGCGAGTCTGATCCGTGCAATTTGTTTTTATAACAAGCTTATTTATGTATATTTTTATAATAATGTGACTTTTTGAATAAAACTTCATGTAAACTTACTTGTGACGTGTTAGCATATATTTCGATTTATACCAAAACTGTTCTTATAAATGTCCTAGATTTATCAACAATGTATAGTCCAGCATCAGTGTGTAGTTGATCTTTGCACCACATATTACGTGGTTCATATTCTATTGTAAACACAATTAACTTTAAATTTTTATTTACACTAAACCAGGGTCAGAAATATGCGGGCAAGATAATAACCTTTCGCTTATACAAAAATAATATCGGTTTGAATTTTTTATTTCTTACCTTCCGTATTTATTTCCACTTTTTTATATGTAAAAAACGACTACTGTATAATTATCAACAATCAAGAAATCAGTGTTAAATTTTTTTTTTTGTTTAACCTAATTTTTGAACTTGAAATGTTTGTTGTCGCTAAATTATTACCCATTGTCTATGAAATTTCTTACCAGTTTTGTTTATATAAGTTTTGTGTACAATTCACATAAATGTTTAACTTTAATTTAGTCAGCAGCTGTAGTATATTATTGAAATATCTCATTAACTGACAACAAGCTTTACTTTGAGGTTTATCTCTATAAATAAATATTAGGTTAATTGAGTTGTTAAAACTAAGTCTTATACTTTTTGCAAAAACTTTTTCTTCACTAATTTATGTCATTTTTGTTTTTTAAAAAGTACAAATGCTTTTTTGATTGAATAATTTTACTTGTAAACTTTTTATTGACGTAATATCCTAATTTGAACTTTTTTCACAAAAATTTTACACATATATTTAAAGTAATAATCAATAACAGAAGTTTGATTATGTATTTTTTAATTTTGACCACAGAAAATGTGGTGTATAATATGTAAGACACTTATTATAAATTAATTTGATGACTGTTTTAGTCTGTAACTAAATCATATCATCAATTAAGCTGCAGATATATTATATTCGCTAAAATGTTGTTATTTTATATACTCTTTTTAATATTTGTATTTTTCTATCAAATCTGGCCCGCTGACTATAAAAATTACCTGCATTAAAAAAATAATCGGTTTTAACTACATTTTTGCATAATAGAAGTTTATGTGTACTAATGTTTATGAAAATTAATTAAGTTGTTTAATTTTTACAATGGTTTATAGCATAATATAAATAACTTGTAGAAAAATTGTTCATAAACTGTTGATGTTTTTTAAATGCTAAATGTTGACATCTTAAAATAACGGTTCCTGCCTTTTAATTTCATTTGACTTGTTTATATCATTTTTCACTTTTAAAAAGTGCTTTTTTTTAGAATAGTTTTACCTATAAACTCACCAGTGACGTAGTAACACGATTAATGATTTTTTTTAAACATACTAACATAAATTGGCTAAAGTATATATTAGTATATGCAAGGTTTCTTGCTTCTAAACATTCTTTATTTTGTACCACAGTCATGTGGCTTACATTTTTATACAAACCTACTAAAATTATAATATTAAATGGCTCATGGACAGGCAACTTCCGGGCATGGTCCGTATGACTTTACTTAAATAAACCACAAATGAGCTTTTTTAAACTTGTACTTAGCAACATGCACTTAAATTTCATATTCAGTTAACAGTAGTGCTATTAACTATCAATACGATTTCGCCTTAAAAGCGTTTTTTTATTATAATTACTAAAAGTTAGACAGCCTAAGTATTCCAATTATTTTTTTAATCTGTATCCAACAATTTAAAATATACTTCATTTGATTCTGTCTGAATTGTAATGAAGCTATTTCTAAAAATTTGTCCATGTGTAACAGTATGTTTGAACACTATCTTTTTAAAGCTGAATTATTCTGTTATGTTATTTCAAATAAATTGAAATTGTTTTAAAATTAATTATAACTTTCAAACTTAAGTTCAAACCATTTATTATCATCGTACCTGCCGTGTATATTCGCATTTTTATCTGTATTCAATACGGGAGTTTCATGGCTATTGTGTAGTTTTACACTTGACAACATCATTTTTGGTAATTTGTAATTTTTTTAAAAGTCCTGGACAAGACGTTAAAAGTTATCCAAGTTGTGTGAGACTTGTTTTATGTATAGTGTAGTTTTATATTTGACAAATTTTTTAGTATTGAATTCGGTAGTATCTTAGATAATATGTTTAGTATTTTAAAAGTAAAAGAAAATAAAAGAGTACTGTTTTATTTAAGCAAATTCTTTGTTTTATATTATTGATAAGTATTTAGATTTAGTTATGCTAAACTGTTATCAGTTACAAAACAGTTCTGTGATTAAAATGTAATCAATCTGATTAAGTTTGATCTGTTTGGATATTAAATGTTTTGTAACTGATTATCTTTTTAAATAAATCATATTTTTACAAAAAGTTCTGAAATAATAAATCCCATAGTATATCTCTTAAGTTTTAAGATGTTTTATTTAAATACTAAAAGTATAAAATTGAACTATAATAAGGTAAGTTGTTTTAATGTATTTCAGTTAAATCATATAAACTGTCTATTATATTCAAAAAAACAAGACTGTTTAGTGTGTACTACTCAGAACATTTATTTATAGTTATAAATTTAAATAAAAATAATCGATGATTCAATGTTTTCAAGTTAAAAACTACTAATTGTTTGTGTATTGTTTTAAGTAAGCTGTGTTGGAATATTAATACCAGAAGTAATTAAGTAATGTTACTTTAAAACTTTAAGTGACGTCATAGCATAAATTAAGCTTTTTTGACGAATTTGTTTTTATAAATGTTCTCACAATAAAACTGACATTGAAGTTTTAACAACATAGTTTTTTACACCACAAGCTTTGTGGATATTATTTTAACTGTGAGAATTTCGATCCATAAACGAGATTACTTGTGGGCAATATTCGATATTTAGCTTTAAAAAAATGATCTTCTTAGTAACAAATATTTATAAACGACCTTTAATTTGATAACACAATTAGTGCTTATTGTATAAGTTCTTCAATGCTGTATTACTTATAAATAGTTGTTCTGCTAAATCTGGTCCGCCCACTAGATTAGACTAACGCTTACAACATAATCTTATACATTATTAAACGAAGACTTTTTAACTGTTGAAACTTTTAAAACTACTAGTTGTCTGTAAGTTTTTATATTAACATTAAAAATACGTTTTTTTTTAATTTTCCTTGTAAACTTACTAGTGACGTAGTAACCTTACTTAAGCTTTATTTCCAGAATTTTTTTTTAATTTTTCATTAGAATATGTAAATTTATCTATTTTAAAAGATTATTATTTGCACCACGAAATGGGTGGTTGGAATTGTGTTATGATAATTACAATCTTTGAATTATTATTTAAGGGTAGAGCAACTTGTGAGCAAGATAATATTCTTAAACTTTTTTTTTAACAATTTATTGGAATAAGTACTTTAATTAATTTTTTTGTTTGATTTATAGTACACGTATTACTTTTTAAAGAAACATTTTATTGCAATTTTGCTGTTAAAGAGTTTTTTAAAGACTTTAATTACATTTTTATCATGTTATTTAATCTCTAATCCTACAGTATAAAACATAATTCATTTTATTTAAACTAGTCTGAACTATAGTTAAGGTAATTTTTGAAACTTTCTGGGTTTATTTCTTCAAAACTAAAATAAACTACAATTTATTTTCTAACTATCTAATTTTTAAACTAAACTTTAGTTTTAACCTTAACTTTATACCTGTACTAATATTTAGCACTTTTTTCCTAAATTAAACTTGCGTATATTATGCCAAAGACTACTTGTATCTTTGTTAATATTGTTAGTATAGTTTTAATATAACTACTAACAAAAAATAAAACTTTTATTTCAAATCAGTTTCAACTTAAATTATTTTCAATTTTAGACTGTAAAAATTTGTTGTCGCTAAACTTTGAAGAAATATTTACAAAGTTTTTAAAAGTATTGTTTTTGTAATTAAAACATATTTAATTCAATTTTTTAGCCATCATACACTCATTAATTCAGTAGTTTTGATTTGTTATTAAAAAATCTCATTATTTTTTTCATATACACTCATAGTTTTATTTAAAATGATAGTTACCAAAATTTATTGGAAGACATTATAAAGCATCGAAATAGTCCGTAGATTGGTTTAAAGTTTGTTAAACGATTTTCTAAAACTATAAAAATTTTGCACTGAAAATTATATATGTCACTACGTTTTACAATTTTGTTGACAACATTTTTGGAATGTTTTTTCCTGTGAATTTATTAGTGACGTCGTTATACATTTTCAATTTTTTTCTGAAACTTTTCAAGTCTATTATCATTAAAATATTGCACTTATTGCATTTTCTATTGATAATCAGTTTGGACCACAAAATGTGTGATTTACATTTTATTTCACAACTGTTTAGATAAAGGTCATTTTAATCTTTTTATTAAACAAGCACAATTTACGAATCCATGTAATTTACCTGATAGAAAACCAATTGAATTGAGTTGTTGTAGGTTTTGATTTTTAGAAAACAAATAAAGAAATCTCAACTACTTAGTTTGATAATAAAGTCTGGAAGTAATAAAATACAAATCGAGTATTTTACTAATTTGCTTATTTTATAATAAAATTAATTGTTATGTCATTAGTTTGATTATAAGTACTTAAAGAGCTTAATAAATGTTTGATATTAAAGAGTTTTTTTTTGTATAGTTGTTATTCAAAGTTTCACAAGCTGCGAGAAATCTTTTTATTATATTTTTATTTGCTGTTCAGTTTGTAATTTCTAGTTTTCTAAACAGAAATTTTTTGACTAATTTTACATGTGAACCTAGTAGTGACGCAAAAACATATTACAACTTTTTTCAACATTTTTTTATTCAAATATTCTCAATAAAAATTTCAAGTACTCCTTTTTATTTTTATACTATGTGATATATTTAGCACCATTATATAAGTGGTTTACGCTTTATTATAAAAACTTCATGATATTTGATAATATAGTCAATGTTTCGCGCCAGCTAAGAATCTTTTTAACAGCTTTTAAACATTCTTCTTACTTTGTGATTTATCTTTTCTTAAGTACATGAGTTTTCTGTTGTTAAATAATTTTATATGTGAACTTAGTAGTGACGTAATAACATAATTGAAGATTTTTTACGAAAGTAGTTCAATAAATATTTACAATATGTTTACTCAAAATTAAGTCTTTGTAACTTAGTTTATATTGTATGAATTTAGCACCACAAAAACGGTGGTTAACATTGTGATAGTACTAAATCTAATATAAAATCAATCAGTTTTCATTATAAGAATTGGTAACCTACGATTTACGATGTTTTAAGATTTACGATTAATATCAAAACTTCTTATTACAAGTATTTTGCCATGATCTTTTTTTTCATATCAAGTAGTGATTATAAATGATCATACAATTATAGTTTTAAAAAGCTTTTATTTCTAATGGAATTTTAACATTTAGCAGACTGCAAGGACTTTTATTGATAGCTTTTTAACACACTTTTCAATTTTAGTTGCATAATTTTGAAATGACCTGTATTATTTTATACAGACTAAATTGAAAAATAGGTTATTTTAAAAACTTATCCACGTGTAAAGTTGATATTTGTACAGTATTTTTTTAAAAATTAAATATACTATGTCATTTAATCTTAAATATTAAAAATGGTATTAAAATTAGACATTAGTTTTTATTATAATTTTTAATTAATTTTGATTCTACGCGTTTGCCGTATAAACTCGCTAAACTAACATAACGCTTACTTATTAGCAATAAATATGTTAGTGTTAGGTTTTTACCACAAGTTAAATTGATTTTACTACAAATTATTGAATTTGTAACTAGCCACAACATTTTTTTAATCATTTTTACCTGTAAGCTAACTAGTGACGTAGTAGCGAAGTTTTAAGTTTTTTTTGTACAAAAAAGTTTTATTAATATTCTCACTGAAAATAATATTAATAGCCAGTTTTTTTGCTTCCGTATAAACTTATTTTGCACCACTAAAAAGTGGTTTGTATTTCATTATTATGTAGTTTAGCATGTTTTTAGTATTTATTCTCACATTGGACCGATAGTGACCACTTGCAAGCCGGATCCGTGTAATTTATCTTAAAAACTACCAAATTTTGAACATTTTTTTGTCTTTCTTCTAAAACTTCTAGACATTTAAAAGTACAAAGTAAATTTATGAATTGTTTTACTTGTCACATAATTACTTGGCTTTTGATTTTGTCAATAATGTCAATAGTGTCTACATCGAACTTTTTGCGAAATTTAAGATCTTATTTAGCAACACCACTGTAATGTGTTTTGCGTTATTTAAAAAAAAAAATAATTTTGAATTAATGATTATCCTTACATTGGATCATAGCTGGGAAACTTGCTGAGTCAGTGTAACTTATGAAAAAGAAACTTTTTTATAAGTTACACGGTTTTTTTTTAACTTCTGCACTTTTTTAATATTGCTTGTAAACTTACTTGTGACGTGTTAGCATATATTTAGATTACTTTTCAAGACTGTTTTTATATATTTCCTAGAATTATCAACAATGTCTACTCCAACATCCGTGTGTAGTTGATACCATACTTTGCACCACTAAATACGTGGTTCATAAACTATTGTAAACAAAATTAACTTTATATTGTCATCTACACTATACTAATGTCAAAAATATGCGGACAAGATAATAACCTTTCGTTTATACAAAAATAATATTGGTTTGAATTTTTTTCTTACCTCCGTATTTATTCCCACTTTTTTATATGTAAAAAACGACTACTGTATAATTATCAACAATAAAGAAATCTGTGTTAAAAATGTTTTATGTATAACCTAATTTTTGAACTTGTTCTCGCTGAATTATGATCTGTTGTCTATATAATCTCATAATAGTTTTGTTTATGTTAGTTTTATATATAATTCATAAATATATTCTCTTTTATGTACTAATAAAGTCAGCAACTATGGTTTACTATTGAAATATCTCATTTACTGACAATAAGCATTAAATAAGATTTTTAAATAGGTATAATAAATATTAAGTTATCTGTGTTGCTAATACTTTGAACTATTTACACTAGAGTCCTATAGTATTTAAAAAAATTATTTCCAAACTGCTAAAACCGTTAAAATGACATTTGAATTGTACAAACTTTTTTTTTGAATAATTTTACAGATAAAGTATTTAGTGACGTAGTAACGTATTTTGAACTTTTTTTACAAATATTTTGTGAATAACTTGTGTGTAATGATTATAATCACAAACTTGATATTCATTTCAACAATTTTCACTACAGTAACTGTGGTTTAATATCAATCAATTTGAGTTAATAATAGTCTGCACTAAATAACTAAATTATTTACTCAGTTGATCTGCAGACAAATTATATTCGCTAAAATTTTGTTATTTTATATACTCTTTATTGTTTTATGTATTTTTCTAGTAAATAGAAAACTCACCTGCATTAGATTAATGCTTGTTTGTGCTAAGTTAATAAAACTTTTGCACACTAAAACTTTATAATTACTAATGTTAATGAAAATAGCTTAAGTAATTTAAATGTACAATAAATTATAGCATAATATAATAACTTTTAGAAAAATTGTTTATAAACTGTTGATGTTTTTAAAATTCTGAGTATTATAAAAATAACGATTCCGACTTTCTTATGTCATTAAACTTATTTATATCGTTTTTGTCTGATAAAAAGTACAACTTTTTTTTTCGAACTGTTTTAAATGTGAACTTATTAGTGACGTAATAACATAATTGAAGGTTTTCTTAACAGAAAAGATACAAACATATTCTGCCTAAGTTATACGTTGGTGCAAAATTTTCTGTTCAAATTTTCTGATTTATTTTGTACCACAGTAACGTGGCTTACATTTTCTTACTTTTACACTTAAATTTATATTTAAAAGTTGTAGAATTAAATTAGCGTGTCTTCAAAAAAAAGTTTCGCGGCCTTCAAGGATATTTTTAACCTATTTTTCACTCTCTGATCAAATAATGTAGAACGCGATTTATTGAAATCATTGTGAAGTGGAGTTACTCTAGTTATAAAATTTTTCTGCGCTTTTTAAATTTGTTTCAGAGTTCTTTATCACTAAAAATAAATTGTTTTTATTTTTCTAAATACCCCTTGTTGAACTAAACTTTTTATTTCAGTTAGCACTTTTATCCTAGATTAAACTTTAGTAGAATTAGAAAGAGAACTGTATATTTGTTAAGTAACTTCACTGGAATATAAATAAAAAATTATTAATAAATAAAGTGTGTTGATTCGTTAACACACAGAAACATATGTTGGTACAATAAAGGAAGATTACTGTACAATTTGTTTTTATTTGTTAAGTATAAATATTAGTAACATGTGTAATCATTGACAAAAAATAAAGCTGTGTGCCAATGTTTTATGTATTTGCTATCAAAACAACCTCATTAACTGATAGTGATCATAAATCAGATTTACTCATAGTTTTATTTTAAATGATAGTTTCCAAAATTTATTAAAAGATATTTTAAAACATCGAAATTGTTCGTAGATTGGTTTATAGTTTGTTAATTGATTTTCTGAAAATATAAAGATATTGCACTACAAATTATTTTGTAAATACAAGTTTTAAAGTATTTTTTTTAAAAACTAAAAGTATAAAATTTAATTATAATAAGATAAGTTGTTTTAATGTGTTTCAGTTAAATCACATAAACTGTCTATTCTATTCAAAAAAAAGCAAGACTGTTTAGTGTGTACTACTCAGAACGTAGTTAATTTGTTTATAGTCATCAAGTTACACGAAAATAATCGATGATTCAATGTTTTCAAGTTGAAATCTAGTTTGAAAATACTAATTGTTTGTGTCTTGTTTAAAGTAAACTGTGTAGGAATATTGATACCATAAGTAATGTTACTTTTAAACTTTGTTGTGACGTCATACCATAAATTAAGCTTTTTGACGAATTTTTTTTTTTATAAATCTTCTCACAATAGCATCTGACTTTTAAGTTAGTTAAGTTAATTTTGTATCTGAAATTTTTATTGTCGTTGAATTATGGTTCATTGTCTAAAAATCTCATGACAGTTTTTTTGTACTAATTTTATATATAATTCACATAAATGTTTAACTTTTACGTACTAATAAAGTCAGCAACTATAGTTTACTGTTGAAATATCTCATTTACTGACAATAAGCATTGTATAAGCTGTTTTTTAAATAGGTATAATAAATATTAAGTTATCTAAGTTGCTAGTACTTTGAACTTTTTACACAACAGTCTTATACTATTTAGAAAATATACTTCTAAACTTTTAAAACCGATAAAAAGCTTATATTGTCTTTTAAAAAGAATTTTTTTCTGAATAATTTTACTTGTAAATTTTTTAGTGACTTAATAACTTATTTTGAACTTTTTTCACAAAATCTTTACAAATATGATTGTGCAATGATTATAATCACAAACTTAATGCTGATTTCAATAATTTCCACCACAGTAAATTTGGTTTAATATCAATCAATTTGAGTTAATAATAGTATAGTCTGCACTAAATAACTAAATCATTTACTCATTTGAATTGTAGACAATTTATACTTGCTAAAATTTGTTATTTTATAATATTTACATTGTTTTCTGTAATTTTCCAGTAAATCTGGCCCGCTAGTAAATAGAAAACCTACCTGCATTAGACTAATGCTTGTTTGTACTAAATTAATAAAACTTGTTCATATTAAAACTTTATTTGAATTAATGTTTATGAAAACAGGTTAAGTTGTTTATCTAACAACTTGTATAAAAGTTATTTATTAAATCAGTAGTTTTGATTTGTTATTAAATCAACCTCATTATCTGACAATGATTATTAAATCAGATTTACTCATAGTTTTATTTTAAATGATAGTTACGAAAATTTATTGAAAGATATTTTAATACATTGAAATTTAGTAGATAGGTTTATAGTTTGTTGAATGTTTTTCTTAAACTATAAAAATTTGCACTACAGATTATTTTTGTAAATAAAAGTTTTAAGATGTTTTATTTAAAAACTAAAAGTAATAAATAAGGTAATTTGTTTTAATGTATTTCACTTAAATCATATAAACTGTCAATTATATCCAAAAAAAAAACAAGACTGTTTAGTGTGTACTACTCAGAACATAGTTATTTGTTTTTAGTCATCAAGTTAAATAAAACTAATCGATGCTTCAATGTTCTTATATAAAAATCTAGTTTAAAACTACTAATCGTTTGTATGATGTTTTCAGTAAAACTGTGTTGGAATCTTAATACCATAAGTAACTAAGTAATGTTACTTTTTAAAATTTGTAGTGACGTAATAGCATAAATTAAGCTTTTTTGACGAATTTATTTTTTCAAATCTTCTCACAATAGCAACTGACTTTTAAGTTAGTTAAACATAATTTATTTATGCCACAATCTTTGTGGTTACTATTTTAAATGTGAGAATTTCGACCCATAAAAGAGATTACTTGTGGGCAATATCCAATATTTAGTTTGAAAAAATTGAGCTTCTAAGTAACAAATATTTATAAATGACCTTTAGTTTGATTACACAGTAGTGTATAAGTTCTTCAATGCTTTATTACTTTTAAATAGTTGTTCTGCTAAATCTGACCCGCCGACTATATTAGACCAACGCTTACAGCAAAATCTTATACATTATTAAACGAATATTATGAACTGTTGAAACTTTAAAACCACTAGTTGTTTGTAAGTTTTTATATTAACTTTAAAAAATACGCTTTTTTTAATAGTTTTACTTATAAAGTTGCTAGTGACGTAGTAACCTTACTTTAGCTTTTTTTCCAGAAATTTTTTTTTTTAATTTTTCATCAGAATATGTAAATTTATCTATTTTCTAATGATTTGTATTTGCACCACGAAATGAGTGGTTTGAATGGTGATATGATAATTACAATCTCTGAATTATTATTTAAGGGTAGAACAACTTGTGAGCAATATAAAAATCTTAAACTTTTTAATTTTAAAATTTATTGAAACAAGTATTTTAGTTTAAATTTTTCTTGACGCTAAACTGTGAACGAATGTATATAAAGTTTCAATTAGTATTACTTTTGTTATCAAAATATATTTTGTTAAAATTTTTTGCATTCTTATACTTATTAAACTAGTAGTTTTGATTTGTTATCAAAACAATCTTATCAACTGACAATGATCATTGAATCAGATTTACTCATATTTTTATCTAAAATAATAGTTACCAAAACTGATTGAAAGGTATTTAAAAAAAATTAGAATTGTTTGTATATTGATCTAGAATTTGTTGAACGATTTTCTGAAAATGTTTAAATTTTGCACTGCAAATTATTTATGTCAATACTCATTGACAATTAAATAATAGCTTGTATATTTTCTGAATATTTTTACCTGTGAATTTACTAGTGACGTCATAATACATTTTCAATTTTTTCTCAGAAATTTTTTAAGCTTATATTCATTAAAGTTAAGCGTAATTTGCAATAGTTATCTTGAATTCTGTTTGCACCACGAAATACGTGGTTTACATGTTATAATTCAATTGTTTTGATAAAGGTAATTTTCATCTTTATATAGACATTAGACAAGCAATTAACAACCTACGAATCCGTAATTTACCTGATAGAAAACCAACAAATTGAGTTATTTTTAGAAAACAAATAAAGATATCTCAACTACTTAGTCTGCATAACAAAGTCTAAAATAATAATTTATTAATTCAATTATTTTATAATAAAAATAATTGTTATGTTATCAACTTGATTATTAGTACACAAAAGAGCTTATTAAATGATCCTTACAGTTTGATTTTTTTTTAAATATTGTTAAGTTCTTATTCAAATTTTTTACGGCCTGCGAGGAATCTTTTAATTAGATTTTCATTTGCTGCTCAATCTGTAATTTCTAGTTTTCCAAACAGAAATTTTTTGACTAATTTTACATGTGAACCTAGTAGTGACGTAATAACATAATTGAACTTTTTTCAACAATTTTTTCATTCAAATATTTTCAATAAAATAGTTTAAGTATTCCTTTTTGGTTTTATTAATGTGATATATTTAACACCACTATATAAGTGGTTTACACTTTATTATAAAAACTTTATGTATATTTGATAATATAGTCAAAGTTTCGCGGCCCGCAAAGAAGTTTTTTTTTTAACTTTCTTCTTACTCTGTGATTTATCTTTTCTTAAGTACATGAGTTTTCTGTTTTAAATAACTTAAATAAATTTAAGTCTATGTAACTTAGTATATATTGTATGAATTTAGCACCACAAAAACGGTGGTTAACATTGTGATAGAACTAAATCTAATGTAAAATCAATTAGTTTTCATTATCAGGTTTGGTAACCTACGATGTTTTAAGACTGCTAAAATCAAAACTTCTTATTACAAGTATTTTGCTATCAGCTTTTTTTTTTTATTCAAGTAGTGATTATAAATGATCCTCACAATTATAGTTTTAAAAAACTTTTATTTCTAATGGAATTTTAACAACTAGCAGACTGCAAGGATTTTTATTGATAACTTTTTAACACACTGTTCAATTTTGGTTGCATAATTTTGAAATGACCTGTATTATTTTATACAGACTAAATTGAAAAATAGGTTATTTTAAAAACTTATCCACGTGTAAAGTTGATATTTGTACAGTATTTCTTTGAAAATTAAATATATTATGTCATTAATCTTAAATATTAAAAATGGTATTAAAATTAGACATTAGTTTTTATTATAGTTTTTAACTAATTTTGATTCTACGCGTTTGCCGTATAAACTCGCTAAACTAACATAATGCTTACTTATTAGCAATAAATATGTTAGTGTTAGGTTTTTACCACAAGTTAAATTGATTTTACTACAAATTATTGAATTTTTAACTAATCGCAACATTTTTTCAAACATTTTTACCTGTAAGCTAAATAGTGACGTAGTAGCGAAGTTTTAAATTTTTGTACAAAAAAGTCTTATAGATATTCTCATTGAAATTAAAATTCATAGCCAGTTTTTTTTGCTTCAGTATAAACTTGTTTTGCACCACTAAAAGGTGGTTTATGTTTCATTACTATGTAATTTAACATGTTATTAGTATTTATTCTCACATTGGACCGTTTGTTGCCACTTGCAAGCCGGATCCGTGTAATTTATCTTAAAAACAACCAAAATTGAACATTTTTTGTCTTTCTTCTAATACTTCTAGACATTTAAAAGTACAAAGTAAATTTATGAATTGTTTTACTTTTCACATAATTACTTGGCTTTTGATTTTTCCTGTAAATTGTCAATAATGTCTACTTCTATCTTTTTGCGCAATTGAAGATCTAATTTAGTAAACCACTGTAATGTGTTTTGCGTCAATTTAAAAAAGTACTTAACTTTGAATTAATAATTATCCTTACATTGAATCATAGATGTGCTACTTGCAGGCCGAATCCGTGCAATTTGTCTTTAAAACAAGCTTATTTATGTATTTTTTTATAACAAATTCACTTGTTGTATAAAATTTCTTGTAAACTTACTTGTGACGTGTTAGCATATTTTTTGATTTTTACCAAAACTGTTCTTATAAATGTCCTAGAATTATCACCAATGTCTACTCCAACATCAGTGTGCCATTGATATCATACTTTCCACCACATAATACGTGGTTCATATTCTAATTAACTAATAAATAAGTAATTAACTTTAATTTTTATTTACACTATACCAAGGTCAGAAATATGCGGACAAGATTTTCGTTTATACAAAGTAATATCGGTTTGATTTTTTCTTACCTTCCATATATATTCGGACTTTTTTATCTGTAAACAACGACTATTGTGTGGTTATCAACAATCAAGAAATCTGTGTTAAAATTTGTTTATGTATAACCTAATTTTTGAACGTGTATTTTTTTTGTTGTCGCTGAATTATGATCCGTTGTCTATAGAATATCATAACAGTTTTGTTTTATATTAGTTTTATATACAATTTATATAAGTATTAACTTTTATATACTAATTAAGTCAGCAACTATAGTTTACTATTGAAATAATATAATTAACTGCCAATAAGCATTAAATAAGCTTGTTGTTTAAATAGGTATGATAAATATTTAAGTTATCTAACTTGCTAATACTTTGAACTAATTAAAAAACAGTATTATACTATTTAGAAAAGTGTTTTCTAAACTGTTAAAACCGTTAAAAAGTACGAACTTTTTTTGAACAATTTAACTTGTAAACTTTTTAGTGACGTAATAACTTAATTTGAACTGTTTTTACAAAATTATGATCACACATATCATCATTGTAATAATAAAATTCAGAAGTTTGAGACACATTTCTAAATTTTTGACCGCAATAATTGTGGTATATAAAATCTAAAACATTTATTTAAATCTAAGACTAAATCATGTACTCATTTAAGCTGCAGACAAGTTAAATGTGCTGAAATTATATCTACTACATTAATGTTTGTATTTTCCTGGTAAATCTTGCTGACTATGAAAGTTACCTGCGCTGGAATAGTGCTTGCTTGTTATAAAATACTAAAACTTGTGCATATTTAAAATTTATGTGTACTTATGTTTATACAAGTTGCTAAAACTTTACAATATTTTATAGCATAATCTAATAGTTTGTAGAAAATTATAAACTGAGTTTTTAAATTGCAAACTGTTCGCATGTCAAAAATAGGTTTTAGTATATGTTTTTGTTTTGAGTTTAAACCTGTTATAATACTAATAGCACTTTTTTTCCTAAATTATACTTGTGTATAATACGCCAAAAACTACTGTATCTTTGTTAATACTTGTAATATAACTACTGACAACAAATAAAACTTTTTTTCAAATCAGTTTCAACTTAAGTTACTTTTAATTTTAGACTGTAAAATTTTCTTCGTCGCTAAACTATGAAGAAATATTTACAAAGTTTTTAAAAGTGTTATTTTTTGTTATTGAAATACATATAACTCAAATTTTTAGCCTTCATATACTTATTAAATCAGTAGTTTTGATTTGTAATTATAAAAATTTTATTTACTGACAATGATCATAAGTCAGATTTACTCATTTTGTTTAAAATGATAATTTCCGAAACTGATTAGAGATATTTTAAAACATTGAAACTTAGTAGATTGGTTTATAGCTTGTTGAAAGATTTTCTGAAATTATAAAAAAATTGCACTGCAAACTATCTATGTCAATACTTGTGACATTTAAATAACAACTTGTATATTTTTACCTGTGAATTTATTAGTGACGTCATAATGCATTTCCAAATTTTTAAGAAACTTTTTAAGTTTATATCCATTAAAGTCTAGCACTAAATGCATAATCTATCGTAACTTGAGTTTGTCCTACAAAATACGTGGTTTACATTTTATTTTACAGTTGTTTTGATAATGGTCATTTAAATCTATTATTAGACAAGCACAATTAACAATTTACGTATCCGTACAATTTACCTGATAGAAAACCAATTAAATTGAGTTGTTTTATGTTTTAATTTTTAGAAAACAAATAAAAAGATCTCAACTACTTAGTTTGCATAATAAAGTCTTGAAATATAAATTGAGTTACTCTATAATAAAAATAACTGTTAATAATATAGTCAAGGTTTCGCGCTAGCTAATAATTTTTTTATCAGCTTTTAAACATTTTTCTTACTTTGTGATTATCTTTACTTAAATATATGAGTTTTCTGTTGTTAAATACAGGGTTGCCACTTTACCTGGAAAAACCTGGAATTTTTAATAATATAAACATACTTAGTAGTAAAAATTCGATTTGACACAAGAAATCTATCATATAGGTGAGATTTTTTGTCATCATCTAATTTTTTTTTATAATAAACACATTTAAAGTAACTCTAAAGTATATTTTCAATGTTTTTATACTATTTAGCACAGTTTCTTATAAAGAAATAAACTTAGAAATAAAACATGTCCACGTGTAAGGTGGTATTTGAACAGCATTTCTTTAAAAATTCAATATGTTATGTCATTTTATCTTAAATGTTGAAAAAGGTAACAAAATTAGACATCAGTTTAAATCGTTGTTTGAACTAGTTTTGATTTTATTTATCTGCCGAATAAACTCCCTTTTTTTGTCCAACTTTTGTAGTAAGTGTTTACTTATCAGCAATAAATATGTTCGTGTTAGGTTTTTACCACACATTTTTGACATCTTAAATTGACGAATTACAACCTGTTTTTAGCATTTTTAATCATGAACTTGTTAGTGACGTAGTAGCGTAGTTTTAAATTTTTCTACAAAAAAGTTTTATTAATATTCTCACTAAAATAATTATTTATGGCTAGTTTCTTTGCTTCGGTTTAGACTTATTTTGCACCGCTGTAAAGTGGTTTATAATATATTACTATGTCATCTAACATATAATTAATATTTATTCTCACATTGGAAGCCACTTGCAAGCCGGATCCGTGTAATTTATCTTAAAAACTACATAAATTGAACATTTTTTGGTTTTTTTATAACTTCTTGACATTTTAAAGTACAGTAACTTCTACTCATTTGCCGTATAAACCGTTTTTTTTTTGGTTCAACTTTTGTAGTCAATGTTTACTTATTAACAATAAATATGTTTATGTTAGGTTTTTACCAGGGGCGTAGCGTGGGGAGGGACACTGGCGCATGCGTGCCACCCAAAAAAAGAAAAATGTAAAAAAAAGAATGTAATATCTTTATCCTTTATAGTTTATTTTTTCTGCTTAATTTGCCTTTTTTCAACTATGTTTATCTAGTACTCAAAAAGTAAAACGAAATTTTGAATACCAATTAGTGACAAGTTAGGAAAGTACATGTTATTACTCAATATACTGATTCGGTGTGTAATTGCAAATGCGCACCGATGTTGATGAAAAACTCCATTAGGAAAAGTTTTATAAGTTCATTAACTTCATAAGAATTTAGACTCAAACAGTACGCAATTAATATAGCGCACCGCTGTAGTATAACCTTATGGCAGATTATTTTTTTACAAAAAAGTTTACAAATATACGTCACGCTTAAAGAAAAATTAAACAATTTTACAAATTTTTTTTATGCTACATTGTTAAGACTACTGCTAGTTTTCCGAACTTTATTTTTGTAAACATACAAGATAAGCGTGTCGGCCTATAAGAAATAAATTGTGTTTGTGATTTTTATTTTAAACAAATACAATCAAGTGAATTAAATTCAAAAAGTATACTTTTAACTATTTTACAAAGTTGTAATAAATTGCAATAACAGTTATAAAGTTGGTCTATTTTAACTTCTGTCTAACTTTATTTAAATTATGTGCAATGAGGTGTTGTTATCACTGTTGTATTGTATATTAAAGAGATTGATATTTTTTCGTAAATAAAACAGATACTTTCGTTTTATTGAATATATTAATTTTTAAAGATATAAAGTTTACTATAAGTTATAAAAACAATTTTTATTTAGTAAGTTTACATTTTTGCAAGTATAAGTAATTCTAATGAAATTTATACTTTTATTTAATTGTTTAATTTTATAATATATAAATATTTTTTAAAACAGTTAACGAACTTATTTTACTTAATAAATTTATTTCAATTATATTACTTATAAACAGTTTTTTTATAGCTAGTTACAAAAGTTTTAATTTAGAGGTTTTTGAGAAAAAATTTGCGCACCCTCTGACCAAAGTACCACGCTACGCCACTGGTTTTTACCATAAGTTAAATTGAGTTTTACTACAAATTATTGAATTATTAACTAAACACAACATTTTTTTAACATTTTTACCCGTAAGCTTACTAGTGACGTAGTAACGAAGTTTAAATTTTTGTACTAAAAAGTCTTATTAATATTGTCAATCAAACAGTAATTCATTGACAGAGTATAGGCTTAAGCTTCAACTTATTATTGCACCACTGTAAATTGGTTTACTGTTCAAAACTATGTCATCTAACATAAAACTATTATTTATCCTCACAATGGAAACCACTTGCAAGCCGGATCCGTGTAATTTATCTTAGAAACTACTACGAAAGTTGAATAGTTTTTGTCTTTTTTTATCCTCTTGACACTTGAAAAATTGTTTTTTTGTGTACCTGTGACTTGTCACTTAATTGCCTAGTTGTTGATTTTTTCACCAAAGTTGTCAATAATGTCTACTTCGAAATTTTTGCGCAATTGTATACTTTAAATTGCACCAAAAAATATGTAGTTTGCATTCTATTGTAAATATGTTTACCCTTTCATAATTGTTTACATTTACACTAGAAGTTGGCAACATACGTGCAAGATAATAACTTTTTTAAATCAAAATATTTTGCACTTTTTTTGATTTTCTGAACACAGTGGTTTTAAACAGTCAACTCAGTTTCGCTTTTAAGGTCTTTCAATTTTGAGTAAAATTTCAAAGTTTCCCGACCCGCGAGAACTGTTTTCTTTAATTTACTATTCAGTATTGTATTCAGTATGTTTTACAATAGTGTAAAACGTAATTTGTTGTGTCTAAATTATGATCAAGATACTTGAATAAAGTTTACAAAAAATGGATAACACTTAAGTCTTTAAAAATTTTTTCATACACCGTTTCTATATGCGCGTTTTATATATCATTGTTAAATTTAAAAGTCACTGTTAGCTTAAATCGCACATGCTGTATAAATATATTTTTTTCATATGTATTCAACATGCTTAGTTACTCGACAGTTTAGTTATTAGCAATAAATATGTAGTTTTTCTTACAAAATAAAACGTTTTTTAATTATGAACCTAATTTTTGAACCAAAAATTTTTTTGTCTCTGAATTATGAACCATTGTCTATAAAATTTATAACGTATTAGTTTTTACTATTTATACATATCATTTATCAAAACTTTAACTTAATGTATTAATAAAATTAGCAACTATACTTAATTATTGATATAAACTCATTAAGTAACAATAAGAATTAAATAAGCTTAACCAAATAGCTTAATTTGTATAAATATTTAAGTTATCTGATTTGCTATTACTTTGAACTATTTAAACAACGGTCTTGTACTATTTAGAAAAGTTGTTTCTAAACTGTTAAAACCGTTTTAAAGTTATTTTTGTCTTTTAAAAATAGTTTTACTTGTAAACTTTTTAGTGACGTAATAACTTAATTTGAACTTTTTTTACAATATTTTACGAATATTTTCAGTGTAATAATTTATGACATATTTGAAGATGAACAGTTAGTGTCCTAAATTTACACCACAAAATATGTGGTTCCAAACACTTGAAATGATATATTTTAATGGAAATAAATTTTATTTTAATGTACATTAAAATTATGTGCTCATAAAATCTGCAAACAAGCTATATTCGTCAAAATTTTGTTATTTAGTATGCTTTACATTATTTTCTTTATTTTTCTGGTAAATCAGACTCGCTGTCTGGAAAAATTTTCCACCCAGCATTGGACTAATGCTTGATTGTACTAAATTAATAAAACTCGTTCATATTTACAGGGTGGCCACTAAACCTAGCATACTGAAAAAACTGGAATTTTGAACAGAAATCTATAAAAAGACCTGGAAAAAAAACAATTTTTACGTGTTTATTTGTAAAATTTCGAATTGACACAAAAATTATATCATATGAATAAAAAAATTGTCATCATTAAAAAATTTTAAAACTAAATTAATAAAATATGTTCGTACTTATAAGGTAGCTGTCTTTTAATAAGTATTTGCTAAAGAAATATTAAATTTGTTTAACAAAAACTAATTGTAAGTCTAAATTTGAGCCTGCAACGGATTTTCTGTAAATGTTTGAACTTTTTAACTTTATTTGGAAAAACTAAGCTAAAATTTAAAGCTTTTTAATTTTAACCTTATAAGTTTTTTTTTTTGCTGAGTTACGAAGCATTGTTTTAAAAAAATTCTAACAGTTTTGTTTATGCTATTCAGACACATTATTTTATTTATATGAATGTTTTACTTTTAACTACTTATCTAACTTTGTTTATCACTAAATAACCTCATTAAATGAAGACCATTAAATTAGCTTTACTTTACTTGTATTACTTTTTATTAAGGTCAATTAAGTTCTTAATACTTCACAATATTTTATAGCACAATCTAATAATTTGTAGAAAAGTTAATTATAAACTGAGTTTTAAACTGCAAGCTATTGGCATCTCTAAATATGAACGTTATCTATAATTTTAATTTTTCTGAAAAATTCTACTTGTATAATTAGTAGTGACGTAACAACATAATTTAAAGTTTTTTTACGAAAAATTTTCGTTAATATACAGACTAAAATTGAAAATAGTTTCTCATTATTAGAAATCTGTGAACCCTTATTTAACACCGCTAAGTTAGTGGTCTGCATTGTATTTAAAAAATGAATAACTAGCATTAATAAAGAGTTAAATTTTTGATTTATTTAACGCAAAAATTATGAGGCATTATCAGCTACCGAACATTTATGTAATTCAAATAGAATCTTTCTGATGTTATTAATTATAATTATTATTATTTTGTATTGATTGTCCTTATGTGTGATATCTTTGTTTCATAATAAATTTTAAAATGATAAGTATAGTAATCTATTTCCGACAATTTATTGTTCATAACTTTAATATTTTGATTTTAAAACCAAAAATACTAAAAAATTAAAAAAAAAATAATGTTATTATAATTCAATTATTTCAGATCCAGAAGTAATGTGATATCGAAAAAAAGTGACAAAGTTACACCGGCCCACCACAAGTCCTTGCAAACACTGCACAATTACAATGAGGAACATTACGTGCCAAATAAACATGTGAAGTCGATATCTATACTGTCGCTACCTACAGCAGTAACTAACATTTCTAACAGCAGGTTATTATAATTTATTTATTTTCAATATTTTGTACTAAAAAACATGTAAAATCATGTTATTAATTATTATTAATATATTATGTTTTAATTAAGTGCCAAATAAACATGTGAAATCAATATCAATACTGTCACTACCCACTGCAGTTACTAAAATTTCTAATAGCAGGTTATTATAATTTAGTTTTTGTATCTTCATAATCTAGTACTTATCAACCTAAGACTGACAACATTAAGGCCTCCAAAACACTTTTTTAGTTCTAACAATTAAAAAACTATATACTAAATACTGGACAATAAAGTTACTTTAGTTGTTAAACATTATTTCTTGTTTTCTATATTAAGAAAAGTTCTAAGGGTGCCAAAAATAAAAGCTTTTTTACCATACTCAAAATAATTGTTTTGTTTTCAACCAATTTTTACAGTCCACACTCGCGGGCAATGTCACCAGTCGGGAGAATGTCATCGAGAAATATGTCACCTGTCGGGAGAATGTCATCGAGAAATATGTCACCTGTCGGGAGAATGTCATCGAGAAATATGTCAGCTGTCGGGAGAATGTCACAAAAGTCAAATAAATCAGTTGTTACGTCACAATTGCATGAAGATAAAGAAGACCAACTTGTGCTGGTGAGTTTTTTTATGTTAAAACAAAATATGAAATACTAGAAATAAAACACTAGTATTAGGTAAGAATTTTCTAAATATTTTGTGACATTCTGAAGTTAAAAACTGTATAATAAATGGTAAAACTGCCTAAAAAGTTAAACAATTAATGATTTATTTAGTTTTTAAGCTCTCAACTTAAGGTATGCTATTTTATTTGGTACCCTAAGCTTAGTTTACCTGAAAAAGGTTAAACAAATAACATCTATTAAAAAATTGAATATTTACAATCAATTTGTTTTATCTTTTTTTTTATTCAAAAACTCTCAAGTTAGGTATGAAGTATACACACTGTTCTTAAAAATTTAAATATTCATTTACAATGTGCATAGCTTCTGTAAAACTTTGTGAAATTTTAATGTTAAAAACTGTACAATAAATGTTAAAATAATGAAACTGCTAAAAAAATTAAACAATTATTTATTTAGACTTTATACTCTAACTCTCAAATTTAGGTATGCATACAAATTTATTTGGAATCATAAGCTAAATTTACCTGAAAAAGGTTAAAAAAATAGCATCTATGAGAAACTAAATATTAACATACATTTGTCTAATGTGTTTCCTTTTTTAAATTTTAAAATCTCAAGTTTAACTATGAAATATAATTGCTGTTCTTAAAAAATTAAATATTTAAACCAAATGTACGTATCTTCTGTAAAGCTTGAAAGGAATTTTATAAATATTTAATTTAAAGCTTTTTGTGCAATCCAAGTAGTTTTTGCTTTTCGTCTCTTATTAGAAATATGATTTATTGTTTTTTTTTTTTTTGAATACATCATTCTAGCAAAAATACTAGTTTACATATTTTTTACATTATATAGAATTGTTAGCAAATTTCAAGTAGTTTAGTAAAACATATTTTAGACTCAATGGAATAATTTTGACAGTTTAAAATTTATCAGTTTGATTTATTTTATTCTTTTTTTACATTTATGAAAATGAAGCTAGTCAAAATTTTATGAATATGTTATTAATAACTTTTTGGGTGATCTTTGCTTTAATTTATTTTGAAATAGCTACTTTACAATACTGCTTTTGTAAATATTAATTAAATATATCATTTAGATAAACAATTTTATTTTTATACATAGATGGAAAGCGGAGATGTAATTCAAGAAACAATTTCAAGTTCCGAACATCAAATTGAAAAAGCTAATTTATTTTTCATGAACTTGATTGAATGCTTCAAAAATATAAAGATTAATGAAAATAAAGATAAAAACAATGCTGTATTGTACAGGTTTGTACTTTTTTTGTATACTTTTTAATTTAACATAAATTTTAAAATGTAAAAATATATAAAACTATTAATGTAAGTGTGTTAACTAAACAAACTTTTTCATAAGCTTCACATAAACACTAGTTTTATAACCTTAACAAGACTACTAAGTTCTTAATGTTTATTATGAAAAGTTTTTGTTTTTTAGTAGTTTCTTTACTAAAAGGAATTTTCAGAAAATAATTGTAATTAACTAATCTAATATGTTTTTTGTTTGTTCTATAAAAAATTTCTCGGACAAAAAATAAGAGTAATAACTTTAAGACAAAATATTAAAAGTAGAGACTTTTATTATTTATTTATCACTATGTAACATTTTATTACATTATTTAATATTTTACAGATGTAACATCGCCTGTGTTTTATTGTCTTGCCTTATCACAGAGCACGGAACAAATAAGAATAAGAAATAAGAATGTTCACTTATTTTTTGTAAATACAAAATTAAAAGTTAGATTCTATCTTGTTTACACACAAAATGTTAAAACTAAAATAAACTTTATTATAAGTTTTCACTTATTTTTGTAAAAACTTAATTCAAGTAAAGTTTCTATCTAGTTTATACACAAATTGTAAATGAAAGTTTTGTATTTAAAACAACTTACAAATATTGAATTATAAGTTGGTTTTACAAATATAATTTGTTAACATTTAATGAATGAATTGATAAAACAACTACCAAATATTTATTTGTTAAACTTTTTGTTGTTCACAAAGTTTATACAGCTTTAAAGTTTATTGCCAAGATTTTTTACCAGAGTTCATTGACTCAAATCATTCTATTCTAATTTTTTTTTTACTTTTATTAAGTTTCTGTAACAAGTTTAAATGTTTAGATAAATCTTAGTTTTTACATGAAGATAGCTAATTTGTATTTATTTCTGATTTTGTTTTATATACATTTTACTATTAGTTTATATGTTGAGTTCCATCATTGAACTAAAATATTTTTAGGATAGTGTGCAAATATTGTTCTGCCTTAGTTTTTTATTATATTTATTGTACTTGTTATATTTTATTCTATTCTTTTAACGTTATTATTTCTTATCTTCACAGGACAATATGCACATATTAATATTTTCAAGTTTGTTAGGATTCGATCACTCAATCGTTGCTGATCATTGCAAGAAGTTACTTGCAAATATAATAGTTATTATGACGTCATACAAACACCAACATCAGATAATTTGTTTAATTTAATACCAGCAGCGAAAAACAGAGTTATTTAAAATAAATTACAAAAGTTAGTTAATCTAAACTGAAATTTCAATTAGTATTTTGGTTTAAATACAAAGCATCAATTAAATCGAGTCACATATCTTACTGTACTTTAAGTAACTTAGCTTGTATTAATTTGGGGCTTGGCATATTTATTTCTTATACCAAGTCTAACACAGTTATAAATATACATTTGTAAAAATTTTGTAGTACATGGTTTAGGTAAGTAAGTTCAACCAAGTTGATTGATTTTTTACAGCTTCTACCGACTTTAGTGATGGGAAATTTCAGATCAAATTTGTTTTCTACTTTTTTCAAATCTACTTCACTAACAGGTTAGTTTTGTTTCTAGAAGTTAAATAAAAAATTAAGAACTTATTTTCAATATTTTTACTCAAGTTTCAAACAAACTTATTTCAGGAATCTTTACTACATTATTTTATAAAAAAGTCTTTAAAGTGAAATTTGTGCATGAGAGCTTTACAATTGTTTTTTTAAAGTTTCAATATTCTTATGATTTCTCTATTTAGTTGTTCTACTGATAACTTTTACACTGAGCAAATATAATGTAATTTAAAAAGTACTAAAGTGTTTACTATAAACTGATTTTAAATTGTGAGTGTTTGATTTTTTATTTACAAAATAATAACATACCTTTTTAATAATTTTTTAAATTTTGTTTTAATCTAGATAAAACACTTAATTAAAAAAATCAGTTCTACTGTATTTTGTATAAGAACAAGTTTTTTAGAATGTAAAAGCAACTTTACTATGTGTTTAAAGCATAACATTTTAATGGTATTCATGTGTTTAAAATCAATAAAGAGACAAATATTTATGTTTAGCTGATTCAAATCGCTCTTTATGCTTTAAAATAATTGATTTATTGATTACGTTTAAAAGATAGTTTCAATTTCTTGTTTAAGATAGCATGAATTTTAGACTGACGTTTTTGCCAAAGTTTAAATTTTAGTGATTGCATCTTTTCTCTTTAGTAATTATTATTTTTTCTGTTTTGTTTGTTAGCTGGTATTTTACAGGTTTTATTGACTTTTAAACGTTTTTTAGTCAAATAGTTATACTATATTTTCCTTACTTTCTAAAATGCTTCGTAGAATTACACATTTTACATAGTTAGCTGTTATTCTACAAGTTTTATTGACTTTTAAACTTTAATTATTTTCTCTTAACTCAAGTAGTTATACTATTTTCCTTACTTTTTAAAATGCTTCGTAGAATTACACATTTTACTTATAAATTTAAATACTATTTGCTATTATTTGTTTTTAAGAAAATTGAAATTTAACTAATGTCTTAATTTCGCAGTAAGTTTTGGAAATATCAATAAAAATTCTAGATTTGTATGATTTACTCAGTATTACTGTAAATAACATTCTTTTTAGTAAATTAACCTAAACTTTAGTAGTTTATGCACAATCTCACAGAGTTTTTTAAGTATTTTATTCAAATACTATGCTAAAATAGTAATCTAAAGTTTTTTTTTACATTCAAGTATACATATAGTATGACAAATAGGATTACTTTAACAGCATATATTTTTAATGCTTAAATTCCTAATTGAAAACACATTTAAATGTGGAAATAATTTCAAGTGTATAATTACGCTATAGGATCAACAAAGCAAACATCTATCAAAATATAAGCGATAAATGTGATAATAAAATACTTTTAATATTTTATGTTTTCAAATAATAATAATTATAATAAAATATATTTAATACAGAATCAACAAAACAATGATCTATCAAAATACAATTATAATAAAATATATTTAATACAGAAACAACAAAACAAAGAGGTAGTATTTCCAGTGATGAGAGTTCAAATAATAATTCAGAATTTCAGAGAAAATACGATAATCAGGAATTTATAGAGGAAAAATCTAATAAAAATCACAAAAATTTCTTTGTTAAACTGTTTGAAAATAGGTAAATACAAATAAATACTTTACAAAAACTCCTTTTTTTATTTTTTTAAGAATTGGTATTTTATATTTTTTATAAATGATGAGTTCTTTAAATAAAATCACATAAATTTTTTTATTAACTTGTTTCAAAATAGTTTAATGTTTGTTTATAAATATTACAACAAATTTTTCATCAAACTGTTTTAAAATAGGTTATTATAAATAATTATTTTTTAATTAAACTTAATTTATGCTAGTGTTTTTATAATAGTTACTTTAATAGAAGTAGAGCATATTTTCGATTTTGTTTTGTAAATTTGAATTTAAGTTTAGTTATGTTTTTAATTATTATGTAAAACTTATGTGAAGTTTATATGAAACTATACATAAACAGAATAAAACTTTTTTAAAGTACTTTTTTTTAGTTTTGTATAATTTAACTAAAGTGAATTAAACTATTTAAAACAAGTTAAAATTTCAATACCCAGTAGTTAGTATAAAATAGAATTGTTTTAATTTTTGTTTATTTAAAATACATATTATAAATAGTTTTTTTTAATATCTATTGCTTTATACTGCAAAACTGAGTTTATTTAATTGTACAACAGAAAGTTAGTTTTAATAAAAAACGTTTCTCAATTTATAACAACGTTTATAAACATTAAGAATTATAAATTAAAGCTCACAATAAAATATTAAGCCATGAAGACTTCATTTTATTTTGATATCTATAAATGATTAAATGATTAATAAAATTTTTGAAGGTTATTTATGCCTATAATTGGTTTCATTCTAATTTTATAGAATGAGCTCTTTTTAAACTTAATAACTCTATTTAAAGATTTAAATGTTTAGCAACTAGGTCTTGATTAATTAGGACTAACTTTTGAAACGGTTTTGTTAGAATGATTCGATACAATTTAGTAGACTTTTTAAAAACTAGTAAACTCTGTAATCTATTAGTATTAGTTAGATATAACACATCAAGTTTAAATAGTTAACTTTTTTTTATACAAACAGCAAAGCAAGTACAGTTTGGGAAAATGAGGATATTGAATCAGTAAATCAAATAAACATTAAAAGTTCGGTTGAAATAAATAAGTTTGTTCAAAAATTTAAGCAAGTCTTGCAAGATTTGATAAGTTTGTTTTATTTAGAATAACTTATTTAGTTTTGGAAGGTATATGAATATTAAAAAATAATAATAATTTTTTAAATTTTATTATTTAAAAAAAAGGTATTGTCATTAAAAGTTTGTAGAATAGTAAAAGCAATTTTATGTATTTTAAATTTCAAGTCTTCATTCTATAACTTGACAAATTTTTGAGAAAGGTATATATTTAAATGTATATTTATAGCTTATAATAGTTTCTTATTTTTTCATTACAGTTACCAGAAATGAATTTATTGGACAAACTTGCAAATAAAATAATAAATTTCACATCAATACAACAAGGTGCTAATATAAACAAACATTATGTCAATAGGGCTTTCCAAGTTAGTTTATTAAAATTATTTCAAGCTATATGTTAATAATGTTTTTATTTATATTTGAAATCAATACTTACTCTTTTTATTAACATTTTTTTAAGTTTTTCAATCTAGTTGTAAAAATCTATTGTATGTAATAAAAATA
The DNA here is from genome assembly GCF_965202585.1 of Thalia democratica. Classification (NCBI taxonomy): domain Eukaryota; kingdom Metazoa; phylum Chordata; class Thaliacea; order Salpida; family Salpidae; genus Thalia; species Thalia democratica. The sequence continues at coordinate 101,278,199 of NC_139166.1, read as the reverse complement.
TTGTTATGAATTTTGTATGTTTATTTTACTGCAAGCAAGAAATATATTTCTCAAAAGCATCACATTTAAATTAATATCTTTGATGTATATCTTTGAAACAAATTACTCTAATATATATTTTTTGTTATTAACTGTATGGTAGTTAAACTTTGAAAATTAAAATTGCAGTCTAAACACCTAGTATATGTTTCAATTAAGTTTATAAACTAAACTTATTTGTTAATTAAAAAATAATAAATCTATATATATAAATATATATATATATATATATATATATATATATATGTGTGTAAGGTAGTTTGATTGTGGTTTATACAAAAGCACATGTACTTAATTATACCGGCGTAATTAAAACAAACCGTCAAATAACAAACAAGATAATGATGTTTACACACAAACAACTTTCCCTACTACTAAACCGCATTACAAGCTTCATGAGTGCTTATGACGTAACAAAAGTATTTATATACGCTTGTTTTATCTTTCAGTCGTGTGGTAGCATGGCCGAGCGGTCTAAGGCGCTGGATTAAGGCTCCAGTCTCTTCGGAGGCGTGGGTTCAAATCCCACTGCTGCCACCCTTTTTAAATACAGTTACTTTACTAAATTTAAATTAAATTCTTTTTACGCTTGTGGTAACTTTTGATAAATAATTCTATTTTCCTTGGAATATAATAATTTAGCATTATAGTAGTGTTTATTTGAAAATTTTCAAAAAATGAAAGCATCTGTACAAGATTGAAGTGTTCTGACATAAGAATTTAGTTAATATTATATAAATAAATTTGTTTTTAGTTTAAACTTACACAGCTGTCTGTGTTTTGAAATATATTTTTAATTTACACTTAGTTGCTTTCAGTAAAACTTTAATCAAGTGTTTTTCTCTAAATGTAAATGTTGGTTGTTCATTTTGTTTTTTAATATAAATTAGACCTGCAACTAAGGTAATAACGTTTAGTTTAATTGTACTGCAAAAACTTTTAATGAGTTACTTTAATTCAAAAAAAGTTTTAGTTGTTTTAAGAATATTTTTTATGCTTTTTATTTAATTTGCTACGAGTATATGTTTGTAGACTATTTACTTAAACATTCAAATAGCTTTTTGATAACAATTTATATTATAATGATCTAATTAAGTTAAGTTTGAAACTTTCATTTTTCTAACAGATATACAGGGCATTAGATAGGAGAATGACTACAAATCATTTGTGTCAATTAATAAGATCACTTATTAACAATATAAGCAATAAGCAATCACCGACTATTATTGAAATATTTCTCACTTTGGAAAAAGCTACTAAACAACTCAATAAACAAAATAATGAAATTATTGCAAGGTTCGTTTTAATTCAAAAAAGTATTTTTTAAGCCTAATAAATTTTAAGTTAAATTTGCTTTATAGAAGTATTATGAAGTAATAAATTTTATTAGTTATTAGTATTATTATTAATTTTATTTAACATTAGAAAAAAAGTTCGATATGTTTTTTATGAAAAAAGAACAATTCAAATTGGTGTATTTTAATTTCTTTAAATTCTAAAGAACTTAATTTTTTTTAATATTGATTGGTCTATTTACTAAACTAACTTTTAACACAGTAGAAATATTATATAAACCAATTTTTATTTTATAGTACTTCTTTCAATTTTGAAGTTTTTAATTTTCTTGTCTTAAATTGAAAACTGTAAAGTTTTCATAGTTATTAAAAGTCTTACCTAGTTTTGAATTTTGTTTAATTACAGTAGGAAACAACGTAGTAGAGAAACTTCATTACTGATGCCGTCGCCTTCGCTCGTTGCCAAGCAACCCAACACGTCATCGCAAGTCGCCAAAATGGTCAAAATGGTTGGTAATATATTTTTTCTTTGTTTATGTATTAACTTATAAATCCCTAAACCCAAAAAAAATTGAAACGGTCAATTTATTTGTTATCAATGATAAAATAGCTCATTTTTTGAAAACTATAAGTTATTCAAGTACTCTTAGAAATTCTGAGAATGCATTGCAAAATGGTTATTAGAAAAAAAAATTCTAATTTAAATAAAAACTATTAAAAAGGTTTTAGTTAAAATTAAAAAAGTAATTAGAATTTTTCAAATTTTTATTATAATCTAAATTTCAGTATAATTTCTTGACTTATACATAACTTTGAACTACTTATTAGTATTTCAAATCTCTCCTTTTGTCCCCATTTTAAAATAATTTTCTGCAAATCAAACTTATAATCAAGTGTTTTAAGTTCTAAACTATTATTTAAATTAATTCCAACAGCGTTCGGAAGTGGCGACAAATCGTTGACGTCATCAAGCCGCAAACTTGCCACGTCATCACAGAGCGTGGCGCCACCAAGCGGTAGAAACACTTTAGCGCCTCCCAGTGTGGAGAAAGTGAATGATAAGAGGGTTGAGGAAAATATACAAATTCTTTCGCAGGTTAGAAAATTGTTTGATATTTATTTTACATTTATGAAAAAAGAAAGTTTTAATAAAAAATTTATGAATTATTTGAAGTTTACATTACTGTTTATTTCTTCTTGTATTGTTTTTTAAAAAATCACAAAAATATACAAGTTCTATCACAATTTAGATCATTGTTGTTTAGTATAATTATTTAACTTAAAACTTAATAGTTTATAAGATGTTATTGTAATTTTTTGGATGGTAAAATAATAAAATCATTTAGATCCCTATAGTAAATTATACCAGTTTTTTGATAATTCTAAAAAATAACATATTAATAAAAATTCTAAAAGTTTCTAACCTCCAACAGCGTTCGGAAGTGGCGACAAATCGTTGACGTCATCAAACCGCAAACTTGCCACGTCATCGCAGAGCGTGGCGTCACCAAGCGGTAGAAATACTTTAGCGCCTCCCAGTGTGGAGAAAGTGAATGATAAGAGGGTTGAAGAAAATATACAAGTTCTTTCGCAAGTTAGATAATTGTTTGATATTTATTTTACATTTATGTATAGGAAGTTGAAATAATACATTTAAGTATTATTTAAAGGTTACATTTCTGTTTGTTTCTTCTTGTATTATTGTTCTTTATAAAATCTACACAAAATATACAAGTTCTATCACAATTTAGATTATTGTTATTTAGTAAAACTATTTAACCTAAAACTTAACAGTTTATAAGGGGTTAAAAGACTATAAAAGTTTTATCACAGTTAAGAGTTTTTTATTTCAAAAAATATTTCGAGTATTTTTATCATTTCCAAAGATATTCTATGTTTTTTTTATTATACTGAAGATACTTTGGATACTTCAGATAACAATAATATTATATACAGATTTTCTGGATATGCCAGATAATGGCTTCAACGGAATTCGAGTACGAATACTTGATGTCTGTTCGCATAATCGAAATAATACTGAATTCGGATAATCGAGTTCACGTTATCGACGATGTTATCAAGACTAGAAGGTTATCGTAGTTCTAATATTTAATTAGTAATAAATTAGACGTCAAAATTAAATTTCCATTTAAAATGTGCACTTTGTTATACTTTAAATTTTTACTTAAAACCTCTATACACCCACAAACACTCGCTTTCAAATTGTATACAAAACTATTCAAGTATCATTTCAACATAAGCGTTGCCTTTTGTGGTTTTAAATTTTAAGCTGCTAAATGCAGCTTTTCAATGTTATCTTTACATTTCAAGTAAGCTTATCATAATTGAAGTATGCGGACATCATACGAATAATCCACAAACACTCTCGTGCAAACACCTAAATTAATGTAATGTGGTGTATCGTCTAAATTTTGAAAGATAATTTAGAGCTGTGAATACAGCACCAAAACACACTCATAAATGATATTACAATTCATTGTTGTTTCCAAAACATTATGCTGACGTCATAAATTAATTCCCACAATCTATCGGTTGTGGCTAATGTATATATTTCAAACTATTTTTTACACATACGGCTTAGTATGCTTCTTATTATTTATAACTGTAAAATACAGTTTTTCAATGCGCTCATAACAAAACAAGTTGATGATCGTTATCATTGTATTTCAAGTAGCTCATCATAATTAAAATATGCGGACATCATACGAATAACCCGCAAATACTCGGTCGCAAACACCTGTTTTATTATCAGATATAATATGTGGTAACATCAAATTGTTTTAAAAAGATATTTTAGAATTGGGAATGCAGTTTCAAAGTATACTAATAAATAATGTTATAACTCACATTAGTGAAAAATATGCATTACAATTCACAGTTGTTTCAAAAACATTATGCTGACGTCATAAATGAATTCCCACAAGTTATCAGTTGTAAATAATGTATATAATGTAAACTATTTATTTACAAGTCTTCCACTCCTGATTCTTTCTAATTATTTACAACTGTAGAATACAGTTAATTAATGCATTCAAGTCATGCACACATAACAAATCAAGTAGCTGATCGTAGTTAAAGTAAGCAATTTTTTTTTTTTTTAAAAATGAAAATGAAAGATTTTGTAATCATATTACCATATTTTTACTTGAAAACTCTTTACACCCACAAACACCCGCATGCAAATTGTATATAAAAATAGTTAGGTAATAAAAAATCATTAATTTAAATGTTGCCTGGTCTTAAATTTCAAGCTGCTAAATGCAGCTTTCAATGTTATAGTTGTACTTCAAGAAAGCTTATCATTGTTGAAGTAAGAAATATGCGGACATCATACGAATTACCCACAAATACTCGGTCGCAAACACCTGTTTTAATGTCAGATATGATACGGTGTAACATCTTATTTTTTAAAAGGTAATTTAGAACTGTGAATACAGTTTCAAAACACACTCGTAATCGATATTACAATTCACAGTTGTTTCCACTTTGAAACATTATGCTGAAGTCATAAATGAATTGCCACAAATACTTGGGTGCAAATGCCTGTTTTAATGTCAAATAAAATGAGGTGTAACATCTAATTTTTTCTAAAGATAATTTAGAACTGTAAATGCAGTTTCAAAACACACTCATAATTAATGTTATAACTCATATTTGTGTTCACTTCGAAAAAATAAGCAGACGTCGTAAATGATTTCCAACAAGTTATCGGTTGTTGTTAATATATATAATTTAAACTATTTAATTTTTAATCTGTCACTCCTAATTCTTTCTGATTATTTACAACTGTTAAATACAGTTTGTTAATACATTAATAACGAATCATGTAGCTAAACGTAGTTAAAGTGAGTTAAATATTTTGAAAAAATATGAAAAGTTAAGATTTATATTCATATTACCACCAATACTTGCTTGCAAACAGACATTAAATATTAAATAAGTTTTTCAACTCCCATGTTGATATACTTCAAGTTGAGATTAAACTTCAAACCGTTAAGTACAGTCTTTCAATATAGTACAGGGCTTCCCAAAATCTTTTTTAAAAGGTTATCTTTAATAGAATTAAAAAAGTTATGGCCCTCTCCAACAAGATTACTCAAAAAACTACGAATAAAAACACAAAAAACATTTTTATTTTGCTCTTCATCGGCAACTTCAGAATATCTAGTGTACGTTTTAAATTATGACCCCCCTGTGGTCCCTTTGCTGCTCCCCCAAAAGAGCCAGTTGGCCTATTTAGGAAACCCTGATATAGTATAGAAAGTAGCTATTCACAACTGAAATTACAGTATGCTAATACCAAAGTATCCACAAATACCCGCTTGCAAGTACTTGTATTAATCTTAGCTACATTTCGAAAAGACACAGGCTTAATGGTGTCAACGATTTAAAACTGTGGAATGCAGTTTTACTAAATATTCATAAAAACTTTAAATTCTTGATATCCAGTTCAAAACTGCTTATTTTAGCCATATGCTTAAGTTTTATAGTTTTTAGATAATATTCACAATTATAATACGTCTTTACTCAAGCAAGTTTTCGAATGTAATTATATAGATAACCAAAATCAGCTGATCCACATGTTAACCTCTGTATTTAAATTTACAACAGTTTTGTAATCATTAAGATTAACTAACTTATTATAATTTAACTACAGAACATCTTTTGTATAGCTCTTCTAACGTCCCATAAATTTGACAGTTTAAAACTTTTGTGCATGTTCCCACAAATACTTGCTTGCAAACGCACATATATAAAAGATAAGTTTCTTAGGTTGACGAATCTTGAAGTGTTCAAATAGTTTGCAGCTGTGAAATACAGTTAATGCTTACGATCAACAAATAAGATATAAAATTGACAAATATCATCTACAAATTTTTCAACTATTTGAGCTTGAAAACGAAGTACTGACGTCAAAGCAACATTCCTACAAACTCTTACTTCAACAACACAATTAATATAAGATTAGTAATCTTCACGGATGGAATGAAGTTGTTATTTCCAACTTTATTTTCAATCATTTAATACATACAGTTTCTCCATACGTAAAGTGTCCAAAGTTGTGCATACATTAACATACTGTATTTACGTCACATGCAGTTAGAAACTATAATTGATATTGAAACTTGCTAGACTTAGTTTGGATTTATAACTGTGAAATACAGTTTGTCAATATATTCATAACATAACATATAACTGATCTTTATTTTTGTTTGAAAAGAGCGGCAACCCTGTAATAGATTATTTTTGTTATTGATTACATAATACTTAGCAGCAATTTTACTTAATATTTCAGAAACAAGCAAGTAAGTGAACCATCGAACGATGGAGACAACAACATTAACAAGCACCACGTGAAAGATCTGCAAGAAGTTGTGTTGAAGGGAATTACCCTGAACTGTTGCCAAGAAATTGCGTTTAAATTATTGACCATGATTATTACGATGGTTGATTACTCGATTATATCGAAATCTACTAATAATAAAGGTTTGAGTATTTTGTATTATATAGTTAAAATTACTGATTATTCAGTTATATCGAAATTTATTGATGACAAATGATGTTTGATTAGTTTTATATAAATTATATTATCAACATGATGATTATAGTTTTACTTTAAAAATTACCAATAACAAACGTTTGGTTAATTCACTAACTTTGTATATGTCTCATTATTAAAATGGTTAACTACTTAATAAAATCTACCAACAAAAAGGGTTTGTATATATTTTAAGTATTTACATTTACTGTGGCTCATATACTACAGCAGAAAATCAAATTTACTATGATAGACAAATATTTTCAGGTGAAGCTTTTGCATTATGTGTTGTAGCATCGTTAACACATTTAGTTTATAATTTCGAAGATCCTACTGAAAATTGTCTAAAATGCGCAGAAAGTATTTCCAAAATATGCCAAGATAAATACCAGTCTTATAATAAACTGCAGGTTTTTTTTTATTGTAATTAGTGTTGTGTTTTAGAACAAACTGATTTTATGTTTTTCAAGAGTTAAGAAAAAACAAAAAAATACTAAAAGCTTAATAAAACTTAAGAATTTAAAGTTTTTAACTATGTTTTTAAAAACTTTTTAAGCTTTGGAAAAAATTAAGATAGTTTTACATTTGGCTAAGTTTTAAACATATAATAGCCTTTAAACTTAGAAAAACTCAAAAATAGCTTAAAAATTATATTATTTTAAAACAAATATACTCTAAGTTAATACTTGAATGTTTTATTCGAACAAGATTAAGCCATTTAATTGCTAGTTTGATGACTAAGAGAAAGATTCTTTAACTCAAACTGAATTGTGTACTTTATTTTAAGTCTCTATCGAGAGTAATGGAGCTGTATTATTCGAGAAATTACAATAAATCTACGAGCACATTCATACAATCAGTTTGTAAATATATTCACGAAACATTTCCGAGATCTGTTCATACACAACTAGTGTTTCTACAATATATGCTCGAAAATGGTTAGGTTATGTTTAACTAAGTTTATTTTTTATTACTGAAAATAGTTTTAAATTATACTTTTGAGTATGAATAAATGTTTAAGTAAAAAATAAAGCTCATTGAAAGATTTATGCTTTTAGAAAACCTTATATTTTATTTATTTTTTAATTCAAAGTTAATAGTTCTAAAAAAAATCTGAAAATACATTTTTATTTACTTTGTCAAAAACTGTTTTTTTAAAAACAACTTTTTAACACCTATACTTTTATATACAGAACCAAAAATATTCTATAAAATGTTTAAACTTAAATTAGTTAGTTCGTAATATTTTTTTTTGTTACAGGGCCACTAATTCTCTATAAAATACATACGTATAAAATAAATTTATTATCTGTTTTATCTTTTGTTAATTTTTAGTTTAAATTTTTTTTAAACACAGGATGAACAAATATTCTGTAAAATATAAACATTTAAAAAGATTATTCTGTATTTAATCTGTTATACTTTTAATCAGTTTGTTTTAATTTCTTCAGGACCACCAACGTTTTACCAACCGTGTTTGAAAATAATTTATCATTTGTTATTTTTATCTGATGTGTTGGATTTCAACAATTCGACTGAAAGTAGTAGAAGTTTAAACCAACTCAACAATGAAGAATTTATTACGTCATTATTGAATACTGTCATCAAACATGTTAAAGTGAATAAAACTTAATAAATAATAAAGACCTTAATACATTTTATAGTTTTAACTTTCATCAATTTCAGTTTATATATCTATTAGTTTTAAGTATTTTTGAAATGTAATTTTTTGTTGAAATATGTAAACTTTTTACTTTACATCTACAATTAACTCTTTTTATAAAACTTAAATCTGACATAAAAATTATGTTGCCAACTCTTAGATGTGCTTTTAATCTCAATGGTTTCCTAAAAAGTAAGACTTTAAATTTATACCGCAAAAAAAATATAATAGTTTATATATTATTATATATATTAGGGCAAATATTGGGAGGATTCAATGGAAATATTGAAGTTGTGCGTTCACAAATCCAGCAAATTTATTGATCCACAATCTCAATTGACTACTCCAATTTCTAATTTCAATAATAAAGAACATAAACAGACTGCTAGTGATGCTTCTTCGCAAGTAAATATTTAACAACTTTTAAATGCATATCTTAAAGTAAAAACCATTATTAGGTGTAAATCTGCAAAATGATCAGAGATGCATTACTTAAGATTATTTTTTTTATTTTGACTAGTATTTCCCGAATTGTGTACAACTAGTTTTGCAATGTACTAGTTTGAACAGCTGTCTAATACAAAAACTTGTAACGTATTTGGTAATAAAGAAAATTCTTCCAAAATTTAAAGTTAACATCAGTAAAATATAAACCATAATCTTTAATCTATGAATCAATCTGATTTTTTTTAAAACAACATTTTTAACACTCAATTTTTCACTATAGTTTTGTTATGTTATCTTATTTTTCAAAATTATATCTTATTGTTTTAATATAATATCTAATTTATTTATTTTCAAGGTAATATCTCTAATATCTTCACTCAGTGGAAGGCAACAACTGCCAGGATTAGAAATGAGGTTTAATTGGTCGTTGGAAGATCTTAAAACTGAAAGCAACAAGAATAATTGTTAGTTTGTTCTTTTATATTTTTTAAACTAATTTAACTGAACATTCGTAGACTTGAAAATTAGAAAAAAAAATTGTTAAATTATTACTAAGACATATTAATGTTTAAACAATTTAAATATTATCTCAGTGCCTCTATGTCTTAGATGCAATATTATTTTTTAGCATCAACAAAATGTGAAATGTTCAAGTTCTTATCACTTCACGGCGTTAGAGAGCAACTTCGCGTCATACACAACAATTACGTCACAATACATACTACTAGTATGACGTCACAAACGAACAGTGTTTCGTCACAGTATTACCATCAACCTCTTCAGCCAATAAGGGTTTGTTTGTAATAAAAATTATACCGAATTTGATAAACAATTAAGATCGTTTTTAAAAGGATTATAAATGAAAAAGTTAATATATTTAAAATCTTTCATATAATTATTTGCAAGTTGTTTTAAGTCTAAATATTTTCATAGGTAAAATACAAAAGTTCACCATATAGGAAATAATCTTTATATTTTGTACAGTTGAAATGCTTTTTTTATTAATAAAATTTTTAATGGAAATATTTTAAAACATTTATTACCTTACTGTTGTTACAATAACATTAGTAGTTCAATTTTTTAAACAATTGAATACATAACAGTCATTTTCAACTGATGAATGTGGTCCGGATAGTTCAAAAGAATGAAGCATTTTCACCTAATAAAGGTAAATTTTTTTTATAAACTTTCAATATAATAGATGCAATATTTTATTTCTAAGAATCTTGTAAATCTAATTTAAAGTGTAAGTTTTAAAAAGACTTGTTACCAATCTAAGGTATGTTTCTAAGCTATGATGTAGTAAGGTTTGTGTTATCAAGGTAAAAAATAAACTTTACAATATTTTTTATGAAGAATTACTATATAATTTTTGTTCTTATGTCTAAAATATATTTTGTGCAAAACATTTTATTTACTTGTTTCAGTTCGATTTTCCACTAACTTGACTACTTACTTTTATTCTACACAATTTTGTAAGTTTAGTTTTGTGAATTTTTTCGCTTAATCACTTTTTGATTTGTTTTATCTAGTCATTTTTGCTTCAAAGTGTTCTTGTTCATTTATCGATAGATTTTTGACTAATTTATTTCTAAAAATACATTTTCCTCATTTTGCTGTTCTTTGAGCTTTTCTATACATTTCACATTTTTTGAAGCTTTTTCTCTTAAATTTTGCTGTGTCTTTAGAGTGTAAGGCCGAGCAAAGTTCGGATTTAACTTTTTAACAAACAACTTTTACCGTTTTTTATTTTATTTAAATATTTTTTAACTGCTACAAAGTAAAAGCCTTTTTTTATTTTTTCAAACTACATTTTTTACCAGTTGAAAACAACAAAGTTAAGCTGTCATGTTTTTAAGGCAAGAAGTTTAATTCTAAATATTTTATACACCTTTCAATGTTCTCGAAACTTTTTCAGTTATCTGTTTGGTTTCCAGCTGATATATTTATTTAATTTTCAGAACTTCTTATTTCCCCAACAACGACAACCAGCGATTCTCCCACGACAGTGTTCACCAAAAACGAATTAAATATGACGTCACATTTGGAAGATGCGAGAGTCACTTCTCCCATCCCCGTTGTTACGTCATCAAATGACGTCAACGTGTTCAAAGATTTCGACTTCCTCGATGAATTTGACGAGGCTGAGGTTAGTTAGAGTTTAACGAGGCTTAGTTAGAGGTTTAGTTAGAGGTTTTTAATTTTTCATGAAAACGAATCAGCAGATAGTAATAATAAATATATCATAAATATATCAACTTACTTTTATAGTCGTACATTTAATAAAACGATTAAATTTCACTTTTTTCTTTTTATTAAAGTTTTTCTTAAACGATAGATTCATACCTTCAAGGTGAAGCGGAAATAATTAGGCTATTATCAGCTTCAAAAATGTTTTGACTACATATATATTTGCAATAAAATTAAATAGTTTTTAAAAAAATATAATTTCCCAATAAACTGTAGCCGAGTCCATAAAAATCGTAAATTGTTAATTTCAGGAAAACGAGTCAAATTTCAATCCTTCGATGAAGTTCCCCACGAACAGCGATTATGACGTAACATCCACGCACACGACTCCCACCAAGAAGAAAATCAAACACGTGACGTCACAATACAGCAGCAGATCAGCGACGTCATCGCCGTTGAAGAAAATCGACGAAATCAGCAAGATTGGTGTAAGGGATGAAAGTGGGAAAGTAGAAGCTGAAAGTTTGGTGGATCTTAAGAAATTAGTTTGATTGTTTCGAATTGATGTTAAACTTTGAATACTTTTTTTTAAAGTTAAAATATTTTGGTAGCATAAGTTGTTTTTGAAAGTTTACAATAAACTAAAAACGCTTCTAACGTGTAAACTTATGCATATATTTTTTAATCTGCATTTTTAGTTTCTAATTACTCATGTTTTAACTAAAAAGTAGTTGAAATAATTTTTGGTTTATCAATATTTAAGATAATTCTCAATACAAGATTACTCATAAAAAAAAAAAAATTTAGTATCAATTTTCCCAGATCGAAAGCAAATTGGATGACGACGACGAAATGACGTCATCGGCTGAAATAAACGACACCGTGACGTCATCGTCGATCGAAAAATCATCAACCATGACGTCATCCACCAGCGAGAAGTGTGACGTCACAGATCACAAGAACGATGACGTCACTTCTTCGTGCAGCAGCAGCGGTTGCGTGGCGGATGACGCAGTAACCGATTCCGATGACGTCATAATCGACTCGGGAGAAATTACCACGAGCAGCTCGAACGACGAAGTCGCTAAACCGAAGTTGAAGGTTTTATTATTTTTTAATGTTTTGTTTATTTATTGTATTGTTTCCATAAACTCAGGATAACTCAGGTCGGGTTTTGCTCGCTCTTGCTGACTTTTTTGCTTTAAAGAGTGGCAGCCTTATATTTAAGACTATTCAACTATTTTAAATGTTAGAGATGTAGATCAGGGTCTCCCTAAGTTACCCATATGGTCCCTTTGGAATAAACTAGATATTCTTTAAGTGATGATAAAGAGCGAAAAAAAGTCTTAGATTTAAGATTTACTTTTGGAAAGGACCATAGCTTTTATAACTTGTTTAAAGTAGACCTTGTAAATAACGTTTGGGAAACCCTGTTGTAGACTTTACTTCAAAAGTTTAGCAACAAAACAAAAACTGATTTTAATCAAATATAGAATAGCCATATATTTGTTTGACCCTGTTCTAGAACTAATAGTCATAGCTAAAAACATATTTTTATTTTTAAATTACCAGTAGTTATCAACCTCAACTTAAAAAAAATTTCATAGGCTTAGCTGTATCGGTGTAGCAATTTAAACCTTAAAAAATAAAATCAATATTTGAAAAAAAAATTAAATGTTGAATTAACATTACTAACAGTATATAAACTATTTAAACAGAAACAAAAAAGTGAAACTTATAGTAGCAGCAACATTACAAGTAGCAACAACAGCAGTAATATAAACCTACATGGAAGTAATATAAACTTACATGGGAGTAGCATTAATCTAACTGGGAGCAGTCTTTATAATCTTCATGAGTCGAGAAGTTCTAATTTAAATGAATCAAGAAGTAGTAATTTAAATGAATCAAGATCCAGTAATTTGAATTTAAACGAGCTTTCTGCTTCGACAACTTATTTGAGAAGTTCCAGCCCGAATCCTCCTCCAGAAAGTTGAAGAAATTATCAGAATTTTCAGAGTTTGTTTTGTTGATTGCTTCTTAAAAAGTTATCAAAATTTTCAAAAGTCGTTTCAATAGTATTTTTCTTTTTTTTAAGTGAATTTTGGAATCTGATTTAAACAACAAAATCTAAAAACTTATCAATATTTTTAAAATTAAAACGATGATTAAAATTTGTTTAATTTACAAATATAAATACTGAATAAATATTATTATACTATTATACTGAGTCAATTTGCAAACAGCTCAAACATTATTAAATAACCAGATAATTTTACATTTATTTTTTTTCTATAAAATATTAAATTAAATCTCTAAATACAGCTCAAACATTGTTGCGTCAACACAACAAGAAATCGCTGATGCGCGGAAGCCATCTTTACAAGAGGCCGCAATCTACCAATTATGACGTCATAAACAGAAGGCCGCAGTCCACTAATTTCGACATCATACCCACTAAACAGTTGATGCAACAAGTAAACTACAACTCCAATAACAAGTTTGTTTTATTTACTGTCTTCTTTCTGGATTTTCTTTTGTATCAGTCAGTCAAAGAGATCTCACTGGAATACGTATACTAAACTAAATACCTTGACAAAGGAGCAATATCAGTTATGAAATATTGCTAGTTAGTTTTGTATAAATTTAAAGAAATTCTGTTTTGATTCACTCATAAATCTATCAAAATGAGCTGTCATTGGTTTTTCATTTATTTATTTTTATGATTGCTAAAACCTACTTGTAGAAACTGATACAAACTTTTTGATATGCTATTTAAGACTGCAACCAATCTTTCTCCACAGCAATTCAAAGAAACCCCCCAATAATCTGCGTCACGGTTGGATGCGTTCAACAAGTATGACGTCATCACCGGTGAAGCGTGAACAGCTGTTTTCGTCGACTTCAACGCTGGTCAGTGACGTAAGCGTCGTTACGTCATCGAACAACAAAGAAGCCGATTGCGTCAGACTTATCGATGAGTTGGTTTTTGTTCTTTATTTTATTACAAATGTTTAAAGAATCATTTTTTTGTTATTTTTTAATATAAAACATAGCTAAAAATATTTAATCACTTTAATGATAGTATTTCTCAGCTTTATAAAAAACGTAAGAAGTTAAAGAATAATTAATACAAGTATTGCAAAAAATTGCTATACTTTTTATAATTAATAAATCTACTAATCCAACCAATCACCAGCATTCAGATGGATCAAGTTAGAATCGACTATGGCGTCACCATCCGAAGTTCAAATTCTCCTCGTAAAATTTCCACTCCTCTTCAACAATTACGTCACAGAGTGGCTCAAATCCAACATGACGTCACAACACAACAACGTACTCGGCTCTGATTGGCTCAACTGCCCGACATGCTTGGTTGCGCACGCAAGGATCACCAAGGAGTTTAAAGTTGTGCAGAAATCATTCAAAGTGTTGAAGGTTTGTCGAAAAAAAAGTTAATCAATTTTAAGAATGTCTCAACTACTATAAAAGTTTTAGTCACTTTTTATATGAATAAAAGTAAACATGGTGCTTATACAAAACTTTAAAAAATTATGTCTTTCAATTTTTGATACAACTCTCTAAGATAAACACCAATTTTTCTTGCAACTATTATTAAACATTTCGACTATCATAAATAATTTACGAATAACCATTAATCTAGCAATCTAGTGTTTCTCTAAACATACATAGTATAAACGTTTTTGAAAAATTTTTGTAACCCACTGTCTGCATCACAGGTTCTTTCAAATTTTGTTTGCACAATTTCAAGCTAATTTGTCATCAAGTACTTTTCAATAAATTTTGCATTTTGACTAAATAAGTTAAGTTTCAACAGAAAATCAAAGCCTTAATAAGTTTTTTTACAGCTGTATCTTATAACTTTTGGTTATGTTTACAAGATTTTTTACTAGTTGTTACTACTAATTACTAAGGAAAACAATTTTTTATAAATTCTCCATTTAAGATATAAAATATATGGAGTTTTAAACAAATTTTTGTTTGAAAAATTATACTACTTAAGTTCAATATATCTAAAATAACTTTTGCATTATAATTCTCAATTTTTCATAAAGGTTTCATTTATTTCTATAAAAATGCATATCAGTAACTGATACTTAGGATCTATATGTATATTTAATAGATAGTAAACAACCTAAATTTTTGATGTTTATCATGCATTGTTTTTAGTAGTATAAACTTTTTTATTGTATTAAGTAGTTTAGTGTAATTGTAAGAAACAAATAATATAATTTCAGGATGGCATGAATACCTTCAAAAAATTTAAAAAAAGAAGCAGAAAAATTGACAAAGTGTGGAAAAGAACTTTGTAGAAAGGAAATTTTGAAAATTCAATTTGAAATAGTTACCATGTGTAACACATTCAATAAGTTGATTGTACAACTAGTTTTAAACCAAGTAAGTACTCAGTTACAAATAAAACAATATTTTTACAGCAAATGTGTTGCTGTTTCTTAGTTATATTTTTTTTATTAAAATGTTAGAATAACTTTTTAAAAATTTTTTTAAATAACACTTATTATATAAACTAAATTGCAACGAAATATGCAGATTATACTTTGTAGAAAACTACAAAATAATCAACTAATTAAGTTTTTTTTGACCTTTAAAACTATGCAAAAATTTTCATACAATTTTAAGTTTAGCTATTAAGTGACGTAATGATTATTTTCTAGCAATTATTTTACATACAGTTTTGTATATTTATTCAAGTATAATAAATTATTGCATACTAAATTTGGTAACATAAAATAATTTAAACTGGAACAAACCAGTAAATATAACTAGTTATAATTTTATAAATAGAAAATATTATTAAGTTACAAATTAAAAAAAAAAGATTTTAATTATATGTTGAAATTATCTTTCATGCTTTTGGATATTGTTTTTCTTAGTATTATATTAGTTCTTTTGTATATTTGAAAATAATTAAAAAAAAAATGGAAAATATTTTATTTAAAGAATTTCTTAAAATCAACAAGTGATCTTCTTTTAATTGAATTTTTTTTTAAAGTATAACTTGTCGCACTATTTTTCAAGTATGATTTACCTCACTTAAAACTAAAATTACATCAGAAACCAAAATCTAAAAACATGTTTTATTTAAAGTTGTTTAACTTGAGAGTTTGTGCAATTTATTTTTGTAAATACAATTTAGTTATTAGAAACCAAATTTGTGAAATTTAATGCATTTATTAGTATACGCTAATTTATGTAAACTGAATTAATTTAATACTTTTTTTAAATGAATACTTGGTGTTCAACAAAACATATATTTTACATTTTTTTATAATAGTAATAATAATATTTATCATAATAGTAACTAGTCATCTAGCTGAAGACTTTGCAGAGTTTATTTTTATGAGATTTTATATTTCTATAATTTTTCTTATTTATTCATTCCTCCAAAAAACCAAACTACCAAATAGTATTTTAACTTAACATATCGAAAAAAAAACTATTATTAATAACTGCAGTTGAAGATTTCAAAAAAAAAATTATGATGGTTTCTAGTTATTTATTTTTTTAGGAACCAACTGTTTTATGAAGTTTATTATATGCAGTTTAGTTTGTTTTTAAAATACGAGTTTGTCAAATTTTTTGTGATTATTATTATTTATTATAATAATATATTATTTAATACTTTAAATCATAAACCAAAATACACCTTTATTGTAATTATTATTATATATTAATGTTATTTTATTACTTATTTATTTTTAATCAGAAACCAAACTACACCCCACAACTGAACGAGGCGCACAAAAACCTCGTCACCGCGGTTGCCACGGAAACAACAGACACTGACGTCACGTATGACCTCACGTGCGAGCTTCAGAGCATGACGTCGGAAGAAATTGTGACGTCACTGATTAAACTTGTGACGTCACAAAAGTACAAGGAAGCTCTCCAGCATCACAAAGTGTTTAAGTTTGTAGTTTATAAAAATCCTTTTTTTAGTATAACTTTTAAAAATATAAAATAAAAGAAAAATATTTTTGTACAAAATAATAAAGACAAAAGTTTGTTTTTATAAAACGGTCTGTTTATTTTTTACGTGTCTCTCAATAAAAAATGGCAAAGACAGAGTTTTTTAACTTAGATGGATGTAAGCTATGTGTGGTTTCTTACATATATATGTTTAGTTTTTTAGTTATAAATAATTCGTTATTTTGACTGACAAATTTAAGGAAGTTTCACTTTAAAGAAGTTTATAATCAAGTGGTAGATTAGTTTACTAAACAAAAAATTATCTTGAATTTTATGATCAACTAAATTTTTTTTGAAATGTTATATTTGTGTTTATTATAATAAGTATTTAAGTCTTACTTGATTAATTAAAAAAACTAATAGAGTTGTAAAGTTTTATTCAAACTTAAGTGTTAATTAGTTATAATCACCATACATAAATACATTAATTATGTCAGTATATCTTTGGTAGTTTTACTTTAAATACTTTTGAATTAAAGCCAGGCGTCTACGTATATTGATTATTAAAATTTTGTTTTTCAGAAAAATTTGGTCTTCAACAAGTTTATTAAACGGAGATCTACCAGACGAAATTTCATTGGTTAAAATTAATTTCGAATATTTGCAAAGTACCTCAAAAAATAGTATTGCAGGTTAGAAAGTTTTTTTTTTTGTTATTTTACGTTGATGTTCCCACAAATTAGTTTAATAGATAATATGATTTTTTTGGAAAAATTACACAAGGTTTATAGTTAATACATTCTGTTAGTTATTAAAAATTAATAGTTACTTTAAAAACTGTGTAAAATTTAACTTGTAATGTTTTATTAATTTTAACAAGTAAATTACGCAAGTAATACGCTTTAAACTTGTCCTTGCGATTTTAGTTTACCAAACCTTTAAATTATTTATTTCAAAGATTTTGTTCCAAAATATATGCTTTTACAAAATTTACAAAGCTACAAAACTTTTACAAAAGGAAAGTCAGTCTGTATTTTCAACTATGTTAAAATTTTGATGACGTAGTAATTGTTTTCAAGCAACAGTTTTATACATAATGTTATTCAGTATTGAGCAATATAGATCTTAATATAATCACTTATTGACTTCCAAAAATTTAACCGGTGCAAATTGGTATAAATATTCTATACAACTTGATTAGGGTTGGGTAACATACAGTCCAATACTGTTTTAAACTAAAAAGTTTTAAACTACTTAGTTACGTAATAATTATTTCCAGCAACAATTCTAATTATATTTTTGTATATAATTAAGTCACAATATAAATATACGTTTATTAGTATTTGCACATTTTTTAAACTGGTAAAAACCAGTATGAATTTAATTGGATCTTACGGTAAAAAAAAATAAAGTTTTAAAACGCCAATTAAACTTTTAAAACAAAATTGATATAAATTAAATTGACCTTACCAATTTTTCCAGCAACGATCTTAATAATATAACTTATTATTAATAAGTAGTAATTATAAAAGATACCCTTGAATGACATAATTTGAATGCAATAATGAACTTTATACTTGTAGCGTGCCTACCAGTTTAAAGTCAGTTAATTTTGTAAAATTGAAAACTAATTAAGTTGAAAGGAAGTCATTAAGAAAGTAAACTGATGTTTAAAATTTACTAGGCTTGTATTATATACTTGAATATTTTATTATTCAAACTTGAGTTGTATAGTTTGCAACGTTTAATATTCTTGACCAAAGCTATATTATGAACTGATGTAAATCTTTCGGATTATCAGTAACAACACTTTTTTTTTCAACTTGTTAAAAAATTAATTGAGTAAAAATTTCTAAAACAAAGGATTTTTTTTTGACTTGATATTTCAGGGTTGCCACTTTACCTGGAAAAACCTGGAATTTTTAACAAAAATCACTAAAAAACCTAGAGTTTTAACAATTTTCACATGCTCAGTAGTAAAGTTTCGATTTGAAACAAAAAATCTGCCATAAAAATAAAAAACATTTGTCATCATCAATTTTTTTTTCATTGAAAAACATATTTAAAGTAGCTTCACAGTTTCTACTCAATGTTTTAAACTATTTAACACAGTTTTTTACCTTAAACTTAACTTTAAATTTAAAAATAGACCCAAAAATGTGTACTTTAAAAACCTGAAAGAAATTTGAAAAACCTGGAAAAAAAAATTAAAAAAACGAGTGGAAACCGTGTTATTTGCAATTTTAATTTGACGAACATTAATTGTTTTTAAACTAAAGAAATTTTTTGCTGTATAATATATATCCTTTGTACGTTTAAAATTAAACCAAGCTATAAAATCTATTCGTTTAATTTTCAAACAACGTAATTGTTTAGTGACGTCATGAATATTTTAAAGCAAATGTTTTGTAATTGATTTTATTATATAAAAGCAGTAATTTTTATCAAAACATTCGAAGAAGGGTCCTTTCATAATTTAAACTGGTGCAAACCAGCAAAATTTCTCCGAAACTCACCAAAGAGATCAACCAGTTAGATAAACTCTTGTTTCGCTGAGCTACATATTTTTAAAGCTTAAGCTTTACAAATGTATTTGGCGTAATTGTTATAAACTTATTGATTTTTCTCAAACTTTTTTTTGTAAGTTGTTTTTATGACTTATATTTTGCAATAATAAAATAATACTAACAAATAAACTTTATACTTAACAATCTCGTATTTTGAACGAAATTTTTTGTTAAACAATAATTGAATTTAAGACTTTAATTTGGCGTTTTATTTTTTATTATAAATTATAAAAGTATTTGTTATAAAGTATTTTTTTACAGACTCGTGTTTCGCCCTGCTGGGAGAAAACTGCGAAGTTTCAAATTTGCAGAACGCAGTTTCGAAAAGCGGAAAGTCCCTGAAATGGAACCGGGGAATGTTGCGGGTAATGTGGGTAGAATAAAATAGTCAAAAAGATTTTTTAATTAAATAAAGTTATACTGTTTTGGGTTTAAGTTAGAATTGATAATCTGAGGTTTTTTTGGCAGTTTTTTAAAAGCATTTTTATATGTAGCTAAATGTTTAAGAATTTTTAGGTTTTCATTTAGAAAAAATTAATTTTTGTACAAAATATGAAACAATAATTTAACAATAAATACATATAATTTGATGAGGTTTTAAAGTATGTGTTACTAAATTAATAAAAATAATAATTTTTTGGGATGTAATTTTTAAGGACCAAAGAAACACTGTTGCCATTTTGACAATCATGAAATTTTTCTTCATTTTTATTTTGTTTTATTTTAAGTTTTATTTCGTTTGGAGTTCATTGCATTAAACTTGTTTAATTTGTTTTGTTTAATAAACTTATTACTCTAAGTTAGTTGGCTGAGTATAATAAATGGTTGACAAACCACATTTAAGCTTTGTAAGTTTTACTACAATTTTCATTGTAAGATTATCACTGAAATTACTTGGTTTCAAAAGCCTAAAGTTCCATGTTTACATTTTTTACTTGTAATCTATTGTTTAAAGTTGCACCAATATACTTGTTAAAAATTATTAAAAATATCCTACAAAAATTCAGCGTAAATTTTTAAACATTGTAAGATTGTAGTGACGTTATAAGTGTTTGATTAGGTTATTATTTTAAAAGGTTATTTAAATTAATAAAATATAGAAAAAAGTTGTCTTTGCTTTTAAATCTACATTTAATTTAAACCGGTAATGAAACACATCAATATTTTAGAAAAAGAATTTATAATACGTACTAAAATAAATAAAGTTTGTTTATTCAAGCTTATTATAAGTTTATAAAATAACCTAACTTCTAAGTACTTTTGTAAATTAAACCAAGACTTTTATAAGCAATGTTATTTAGTTTTGGATCATTTTAGCTCACTTAAAATTTCTAACTTTTATTTACTATTGCTTCAAAAACGTTTTCTATATTTCTACCATTGACTTCCTTTATTATTGCATCATACAGTCACTTTTTGTTTAAATATTCAAGCTTTTTGGAAAGCTGTTTTTGATTTACTTTGTTTAGGACATTTAAATTATAAAGTTCAAAATATTATGAACTAAAATTTCCTAACCGGTATATTTTTAAGACTCAAATAACAAACTTAATTATGATTAAAACAAAAAATAAATAAACGATGGTTTAAAAATCTACAAGTTTATTGCAACATTTTGTTCAAATTAATTTCGGACAACAGTCCTTCATCAGTGAACTTTAAAACTAGTAGAACTAAACACATTCATGCAACAAAATAAATAAAAGTTCAAAAATATATTATGACGTAGTATTTCAAAACTGTGTATAAAACTAAAATTTTAAAAGCTAGACGATTTTTTACATTGTAATGATATTTTTGTATGTAAAAGTAAATTAAAATGAAATGCGTATAAAAACAAACACCTTACCGATATAAACTTTAAATAAAAACCTATCTTGGTAAAGAAATGTTTGATGTAAGTTATTGTTAGTAAATAACTACTGCTATCGGCGAAATATAAATAAAAATAAAAACTTTTCAAAACAATACTTAAAGTAATTACAAAAACCTATATTAATAAAAAGCTTTACCTTACAAACTTCTTATCTTAATAAAATAGTTTTATCCATGGATAAAAATAACTATTTTGAAACGAAACTTAAATCTAAATAAGATAAAAATACAAAAATTATATAAAGAATTAAATTAACTTGTTTCAGCAGCAAATTATTTTTTATAGTATATTGTTTTTTAAAATTAAAGTTTTATCAAATAAACAAACGGTTAAGAACTATTGTGAAACAAAAATTATTCTTAGTGAAACTATCCTATTAAAAACCGATCACTGTAAAACTATTGATTTTATAAATTTGCTATTATCTAAAAAAAGGCAGTATTGTCTTATTTATGTTTATACTTGCTTGTAATAAATTAACCCATTTACTCTCTAAATAATCTAAGTTCGTAAGGTTGCTTGTTGAGTCTGTAAAAGTGATTGAATAATCTTCTTCAAATGTTTTGTTCGATGTTGGATGCTTGTTGGTATAGTGAAGTTTGAGTGCAGCTCGATCATTTGTCTCGCTGGTGGTCATGTTCTTCCAGTTATGTCTGTGAGAGCACCATCTTTGGGAAAAAGACGTAATTGTCTGTCCCACATACTTTGCCGCATAAATCTCAAAATTTTTGCAATTCAAATTCTTTATTAATTCAATTGTTTTACCACTTTTTGATTCTATTAATTTCGTTTTTTTCACCATTCCGCCTACTCCCCCTCGGTTGCAAAACATTAAAACATTGATTAAATGGTTAATTAAAACAAAAGAAAAGGGCCGTGAAATTAGCAAATTGTTTTATTTGTCAAATTTTAATCATTTCTCGTTCCATTAAAAACTAGTGCTGTACGATTTTTTTTTTATTCTAAATTTCAACTAACCTAAATTATTGTAGTTACTTAAACCATTACTTACAAGCAAAACAGTTCAGATAGTATATAAAAAATACTTCTCAGTTTAAACAAAGTATATTATAACTAACTTTGCTAATTACTTATCAAAAAGCTATTTTTTGAGAAATAAAAAAATAAATTGCAGTAAAATTAAAAGTATTCTGAAGGATAAGTATTATTCTTAAAAAGATGTTTAACAATTAAACTTTATAAAAATTTATATACAGTTTGCATGAAAATTGTTTAGTGACGTAATAATTTTTTTATTGCTACAAAACATAAAAACATTAAAAACAATTTCCTTTGTTAATAATCGATTCATAGTCCTTTCCTCTTTTCAATTTGGACTGGTTAAGACCAGTATACAACTGCTATTAAGCTTATAAAATGTTAAGTATTATATTTGACCTATGTTGCCAGATACGAATATTGACTTGAAAAATTTGGCGATCTTAATTATTTTACAATCAATTAGTTATGTAACTCAAAATATTAGTTGATTTAAAGCTAGCTGATTTTTTACTTTAAAACATAATCGTTTGATCAAGTTTAGATTATATCTGTATCAGACAGATAATATACAAAATATTGAATTATTTAAAAATTCATATACAGTTTGCATGAAAAGCGTTTAGTGACGTAATAAATTTATTGAAATATTTGTTGCTACAAAATATAAATAAATATAAAAATGTTAATCAACTTTATAATATGTAATCTATTAGATCTGACCTATGTTGCTAGTACCTAAATCTTGACTTGAAAAATAAAGCGATCCTAATTACTTTACAGCTAACTAGTTATGTAACTCAAAATATTAGTTGATTTAAAAAAAGGTGATTTTATTTTTTAAAACATAATCTTTTGATGAAGTTTAGATTATATCCTTATCAGACGGGAGCTAATTTCCAACCTGCAATCAAATCCGAGAACTGCTTACCGACCAAGGGTTAGAGGTAACAGTGATAGTAAAAAATAAGCATAAAAAAACAAAAATATTCAAAAATAAAGAAATAAATAAAGAAAATAAAAAAAGTTTTCAGTGGGAAATGATCGCGGGTGGAAATTCGTCAGTGTATCGTATCGGACAGGGTCAAAATTTATAATCTACGTTACTCTACAAATGAAATTTATATTAAATGTCTACGAAGTCCATCGATTAACGTTATTTGAAGACTGGCAAGTTTCGTTAAAACCAAAACTTGTATCTCAAACTACCGAAGGCTTGTGGTTTAATGATCATATTTATATGATCAAGTCATTATGTTAACTTTATCTCACAGCATTAAAAATACAAAGATAAAGTTCTGTAGACTTTCGCCGATGTTTTCTTTTAATAATAAAAGTTTTTAAGTTTCATGTTTGATTTAAATTTTTACACAGTTTACTTGAAAAGCTTATTGTGACGTAATAAGTTTTATAAGTGAGTTTTTGATAAAAAGTACAAATAAATAGCCAACAACATCTGAAATTATGGAAAATCATGTTGTATTCGTATCATTTTAGACTGGTGTAAACCGGTATAATATTGTAAAACAACTTAAAAAATTGACTTAATGTTTATTACTAAACAAATTAACACTTAGTAATACATAATTAGTTGTTCCTGAATAGATAGGTCTCGTATTTATTTTCCAACCAAGATCTCATCAAGACACAAATCTAGATGATTTTATGTTTTGATATATTATATTTTGTTAAATTTTAAGAATAAATTTTTAGTTAGACTAAAACTTTAGTTATCAAAAAGCTAAAACACACTCATATTTGTATCTGAATAAATCCTAGTTTGTAAGTCACAACTAATAGCTGATAACTAGTAATTAAATTTTCAAGTGACAAAACGTCAAACGAAAATCAAAGCTTAGGATAGTTTAAAGACTTTCACCGGTGTTTCGTTCCAATTATAAAGGTTTAAAGGTTAGGCTAAGTTTTTACATCATTTACATGAAAAAAATTTACTGACGTAATAAATTATTTGATTTAAAAATTAAATAAAGCTGTACATGTAATTAGTAGAGTAATATTTGGAAATACTTCAGCTGGGTCTGCATGATTTTTGACTGGCGTAAACCAGTAAAATTTCGTCAAAAAATTATAGTTTAGTTGGTATAAAACTAATACGGTACCTAACTTTGTAGATATAACTTATTATGTATTACTATATTTTTAAAGATTTATAAAAAGTTTGGTGATTAAACAACCTGATCAATATCAAATAAATTTTTAGCTCGATTTAAAATTCAATCAACATAAAGCTAAAATATATTCAGAAAACTTTTGCTATGATAATTTTTAAGCAACATTTTTATTTCAAAAGGTAAGTTACAGTGGGAAGTGATTATTTGATTTTTCTTTAAACCTCAATTGCAAACCTGTGTTTTAAAACTAGATCTGCTAAAAACACAAACAACAACTTCACTAAATATAACATATATATTTGTACGTAAGTACAAATTGAAAGGATTTTTAAACATAGTTTACCTTTACAGGTAAAATATAGATTACATTACGAAAATATTTTAAAGGTAACTTACTGTTTGGGTAACCTTTATAAAAGTTTAACTGAAGTAAAATATAACCGGCGTGTCAATGTGTATCATTACAAACAATATTGAAAGATGGCACCAAAATTTTTCAAAACTTTTCAATTATGAAGTAGTGTAAATTATAAACCTTGACCCAACCGAGTACAAATAAATAAAAGTATTGTTTGAATTTTAAAAGGAGCTTTTAAATATTGTTTGTAGTCTTACGAGCTTTAATAAGAACAAAACCCGGTACCGAAGGCTTGTGGTCTGATAATGGAAATAGCACGATCAAACCATTAAGCTAGTTTGAGCTTGTCCCAGGGCAAACTTATTTTCAGGCCTTGGTTCTGTAACTGCTGACTTTTGCAATGTTTTCTTTCAATTATAAAAGTTTAGAAACTTTTTTTTTGTGAAAATTTTACACAATTTACATGATAATCGTTTCGTGACGTAATGAGTTAATTGTGGTATTTTTAATTTAAAAAATATATAAATTGTAAACATCTTCCGCATATTAGGTTGAAAAAGTTCTTTGTTATTTTCAAATATTTTGACTGGTGCAAACTAGTTTATTTTTGTAAAACAACTAACTAAACGGTTTAAAAACTTTTATGAGACCTGACTAACACTTTTAGAAACAAATAATTTGTATTAATAAACATCTAAACCTATTAGTTCAGAGCAAGGTAATTTTAAAACAAACTAGACTTTGATTAAGCAAAGTCTTGTGGTTCGATTTAAGCTTTAATCATTATACAGCCAAAATATACTGATATATGTATCCTGGTTAGTGAATCACAACTAATAACTACTTAACACATTTTGGAATGATAAAAGGACTAGTATAAGTAAAAAGTTACTTTTAAAAGTATAAAAACGTTCAAGCAAAGAATTTATCAGATTACTTAACTTGTCCGTTGAATTTAAAACAAAACAAACTTAGTGTTATACTAAAGCTTTGTTTCGATCAGTACTTAAAGTGCTAAAAACAACTTTACTTAAAAAAAGTATTAGATAACACTTGTTTTAATAGTTGTCATTAAATTTTTTTATCTTAACAGCTATGTTACAGTAAAAATTGGTTACTTGATTTGTTTATTATTTAATCTTATACTAAAGCTTTGTTTCGATCAATAGTTAAAATATTTTGACTAAAACCATTAACAATGAAATTGATAAGTAACATTTGCTTTGATAACTGTCAGTAATATTTTTTTGTCCTTACTCTTTTGCCGGAGTAAAAGTTGTTTACTTGATTTGATTTTCCGCTAAACTTTACTACTGAACCTTTGATTTAAAACTAAGTTACAAAACGCAAGCAATGACCTCTAGAATTTTATATATACATTGTAAGTAAACGCATAATAAAGGTGCTTTTAAACACCGTTTACCTTTTTATACATGTTAAAATATTAATGTAAATTTATATTATGAATTTGATTAAAGGTCACTTGCCGAATAATATTAAGGTTACCTTTTTAAAAACTATTGCTACTTAATTTTACTGTTAGGTTAGATATCAATAAAATAAAGTTATCAATTCAATTTTTAAAATTTACTTGTTGATTTAGCAGCTGCTCTGTTCTTTAAAATAAAATTAATAAAAAAATACAAAATTAATAAGAAAGTATTCAAGTTTCAAGACAGTTTTTCTGTACAAATCATAAACGAGTAAAAATGTGTGACATACAATCGTATTTACGAGCAAGTTTAATACTTTTAATTAACTTTTTTTTAATTCTAAATTCTATATTCATTTTTCCTGTTTTGAACTAAATAACTTGGTAAAAAATATAGGGCAGTTATTTTTTAGAATTTTATATTTAACCTTTGGTTAACTTTTCTAAATTAAGGCTTCAAAAAGATCTTTTGTTAATGTATTTTAGTAAAAAAGTTTTAAAAGCACAGCACTCACAAAAATAAATCTTTCAACAGTTTTTTCACACAACTTTAGTGACGCATTTAGTTTTCAAAAATTATTTTTTGTTCTTAAACAAAGTATAATAAAACTAAATTATTTTAATCAAATTAATTTTACGCCGTAAAGTGTATTTAAACTGGTATAGAACCGGTACTTTTAATTAATCAAACATTATGTAAGATATTACAAAAGTAGTAGGATTGTTTAAAATTTTAAAATCTGTTTCAATTTGTCAAATTTTAACCGTTTCTAATAATCACTTAAATCAAAAGTGTTTAGAAAGTTGCTATTATTTAAACTGAAGCTTAAAGAAATCTAAACTTAGACTTATTGTGGTGACAGACAAACTTTACTTACAAGAAAAATGGTTCAATAAAATTTTAAAAGGCTTTATCTTTTTTAACATTAAATTTTGAAATATTAAACTCGATATATTTAGCGAATAAAAAGTAAAAACATAGTACTTAAAAAAGATTACACGTACAAAAAAAAATTTGTCGTAAAAGGCTTACAAATTGTAGAATCGCTTTATTTTTTGCAGGTAAATTTTATTTTAAACCAGGGTTTCCCAAATTAGTTTTCAAATGGCCCCCTTAAAAAAAATAAATAAGCTATGACCCCCTTGAACAAGATTACTCAAAAAACTACCATTAAAAGCACTTAAGACCTTTTTTCTTTGCTCTACATCAACAACTCCAGAATATCTAGTGTAAGTTTCAAAATATGATCTCATGACCCCCTGTGGCTCCTTTACTGCTCATGGCTCCCACTTTGGCCCCTTTGCTGCTCATAGCCCCCAAGGGGACCACTTGGCACACTTTGGGAAACCCTGTTTCAGAAAAAATACTTCAAAAACTTGATTCTATTTTTCATAAAAATTACAAGAAATGCGTTTAGTGACGTAATGAATTATTAGAGGCAATTTTTGATAAAAATACATCAAAGTTGCCAACAAGTTCTGGACAATTGGTTGTGACGACTAATCTATATTTTAATAGACTTTCAAATATTTTGACCAGTGTAAACCGATACATTTTTGAAAAAAAAACTATTTAAGTCACTAAATATGCATTACCATATAAGTCAGTATTTAGTTGTTCCTAAAAAAGTTAGGCCTCCTTTTTTCATCAAACTACAGTGATTAACTTAAAGCTAGGTGGTTTTACATTGTTAAGAACTTCATTTTGATAAATACTATGCAAAACCTTGTACCTCGACTTAAACAGCTAATTTAACTACAGAGCTACTTTTAAAAATATAAAACATCTCAGAGTTTATCAACTTTATCTGTGCAAAACATATAGACTAAATTTAAATCAAAACGAACCTAAACCTAGTTTTATCCTTACAAGTTCAGTTTAACCTTTAATTACCTATTAAAACAAACGCTTTAAAAAACCCATTTTTACTTGTTTTGAGTAAAAACCGTTGCACGTGCAAAATAAATTTTTTCAAAATAAAATCTTTTACAAAAAAAAACGTACAAATTGTGGAACAACAGCTTTTTGCAAGGAAAATATTTTTATAAACAAATAAATTGAAAAATTGAGTTTTACTGTAAAACAACTTACATGTAAACAGTTTAGTGACGTAACAAATTATTTGGGCTTTTTTTCCTTATATAATACAAAATTCAAAATATTTACATCAGCATTTGAAAAAGCATGCTAAGTCGGTTGAAGCCGGTTACTTTTGTTAACCAGCTGATAAAAGAGAATTCTCTTGCTAAGATCCGGGTAATCCGGGTCTTGGTAAAAAATTTACCGATCGTAATTATTTTACACACAACTAATTGTTTATCTCAAGTATTAATTATGTAAGGTTAAGTGATTTTAAGACATCATCTTTTGATCTAATTTATATCATATTTGTATCAGACAGGAGCGAAGTTTATAGTCTAGACTACTTTCGAAATGAAAATTATCTTAATCGCTTATGACACCCATCGTTTGACATTATATGTAGACTGACGATTTTCAATGAGAACAAAACCCGGATCTCAGTCTACTGAATTTTTGTGATCGAGGATTCAAGTATAGTAAAGCTCCTTTTAAAATATTACTATTGGTGAGATTAGTGTCTGTATCCCGGCCGGATAAAATTTTTAATCAAGATTACTGAAAATATTTGACTTAAATCGAAATATAATTTAAATATTAATGACATTCATCGTTTAATATCATTTGTAGTACCGATAAAAACGAAACTTGAATCTCAAACTACCGAATTTTTGTGGTAGAGGATCAAATTGGTACGATCAAATCATTATGTTAAGCTTGAGCTTGTCTCATGGCATATAAAATATCAAGATTAAGTTCTGTAGAATTTCGCCGATGTTGTATTTCAACATCATTTAAAGTTTTAAAATATATTTTTACGAAGTTTTACACAGTTTACTTGAAAAGCTTATAGTGACGTAATAAGTTTTTGGGTAAATTTTTGATAAAAATTACACATAAATAGCCAACAACATACGAAAATTTTATAGTAATTCTTTGGACTTCTGTGTCATTTTTAACTGGTGTAAACCGGCATATTAAACAATTAATAAAAGTGACTCATTATATATTACTAAACAAATCAACACTTAGTTTTACATAATAGCTGTTCGTGAAATAGATAGGTCTCGTATTTGTTTTAAAACCAAGATCTCATCAAGACACAAATCTAGGTGATTTTACATTTTGAAATATTTTTTTTTCAACAATCAAACTCTTGTGGTTAGACTAAACCTTCAATCAACAAAAAGGTGAATATTAATCATATTTATATCTGTATCTGGCTGATTCCTACTTAGTGAATCACAACTAGTAGCTAATATCTACTATAAATATTTTGAAATGATAAAACTGCTAATTAAAGTAAAAAGTTACCTTTAACACATACACTATAAAATAAAACCAACCAAAGAACTTATCAACTCACTTAATACTAAAGTTATTAAATCAAAACAAACCTAGCGTTGGTTGCTATTTTAAAGCTTTCTTTTTATCAATAGTTAGAAACATTTAAGCTAACTGAATTTAAAAAAAAAATTCAAGTATTAGATAACATTTTTAGTACCACATTTTGGACTTTACATATACTTGCTCAAAACATAAACAGCAACTTCATAAACTTTGATATAAATTTATATATTGTTAGATGTTAATTATTTGTATATGAGTACAACTTAAATTGTTTTAAATTATCACTTACCTTATATACAGGCAAAAAGTTAAAACAAAATAGATTAAGGATTTTATTAAGAACACTTGCCGTTTAAGGTTCTAAAAGCTTTGCTGTAATTTTTGTGTAAAGTTTTGAAAAATTTGTAAACTTTTGCGTTTATTTTGCCTGCTTAGGAGTAAATTTACAATGTAAAGCTAAAGCTTACAAAGGCTATCAAAATTTGATCGTTTATTGAAAGTAAAACACGTTATAATTTTTTTTTCAATAGAAATTTGATCTGTCTAAATTTGTTTGTAATAACTGCATAAACCTTTTTTTACAAGTAAAACATTTCAGCGTAGTCTTAAAAGGATTTTTACTTCATAAGTATAGTATGCATGTTTAACCTTTGATAACCTATTAATGTTGACGCTTTAAAAGGCTCCTATTTACTGTATTCAAAATAAAAAAGTAGCTTATAAAATCCATTTCACTCACAAAAATAAATCTTACAACAAAAAAGCTTAAGTATTGTAGATTAGAAGTATCTTTTTGCAGGCGAATATTGTCTTTAACTAGATGTTTTAAAAAAATTATTATAAATAAACATTTTATACAATTTACATGTACAGCGTCCAGTGACGTAAACAGTTATTTTGAGTAATTTTTTGCTACAAATTACAAATAAATTGCAAACAGTTTCTATAACATCAGGCGGGGTATATGATAGAAATGTTTAATTTTAACTGGTAAAAACCAGCATGCTTCTGTTAATCAAGTAATAAAAGATCTATTTGGCTCGATTTAATTTGTCAAAATTAGTATGCTAAAATAAAGATACGGTTCTTAACTATTTTACTAACAATTAGTTATGTAACTCAAAATATTAATTGATTTAAAGCTAGGTGATTATAAGTTTTTAATGTAACCTTTCAATCAATGTTAGGCAAAAACTTCTCTAATTTAAAAGCTCCTTTTAAAATTCAAACAATAATTTTATTTATTTGTATCCGGCCGGATCAAGGTTTGTAATCTACATTACTTTGTAGTCGAAATTTATTTAAAATATTTACGGTGCCATCATTAAATATTGTTTGTAGACTTACAAGCTTTAATAAGAACTAAACCCTGTACCGAAGGCTTGTGGTCTGATAATGGAATTGCTACGATCAAACCATTAAGCTAATATGAGCTTGTCTCAAGGCAAACTTATTTTCAGGCCTTGGTTCTGTAACTGTTGACTTTCGCCGATGTTTTCTTTCAATAATAAAAGTTTAGAAACATAATTTTTGTAAAAATTTTACACAATTTACATGAAAATAATTTAGTGACGTAATGAGTTTATTGAGGTATTTTTTGTGTAAAAATGTAAATAAATTACGAACAGCTTTATGAATATGTGTTAGAAGTGTTTCATCATTTCTTTCAAATATTTTGACTGGTGCAAACCAGTATATTTTTGTAAAACAACTGATTAAAACGTTTAAGAACTATTATGACGCCTGATTAACTTTTTTAAAAACAAATAATTTGTATTAATAAACATGTAAAATTATTGGTTCGACTTAAGCTTTAATCATTACACAGCCAAAATATACTGATATATGTATCCTAGTTAGTGAATCTAAACTAATAAACACATTTGGAATGATAAAAGGACTAATATAAGTAAAAATTTACTTTTAAAAACTTATAAACGTTTAAGCAAAGAACTTATTAAACTATATAAGTTGTCCGTTGAATAATAAAACAAAACAAACTTAGTGTTATACTAAAGCTTTGTTTCGCTCAATACCTAAAGTGCTAAAAACAACTTTACTTAAAGTAAAAGTATTAGATAAGACTTGTTTTAATAGTTGTCATTAAAACTTTTTATTTTAACAGCTATGTTACAGAAGAAATTTGTTACTTGATTTGTTTTCCACTAAATTTAATACTAAAACTTTGTTTCGATCAATAGTCATAATATTTGGACTAAAACAATTGACAATAAAAGTAATAAATAACATTTGCTTTGATAACTGTCAGTAATATTTTCATCAAAATGCTTATGTCGGAGTAGAAATTGTTTTTCTACTAAACTTTACCACCGAATCTTTGATTTGAAACTAAATTACAAAATACAAACAATGACTTCATAGAATTTAGTATACATTAGTATTTGTAAATAACAGCGTTGTCAAACAGAGTTTATACAGGTTAAAATATTAATGTGGATTTATATTAAGGTTTTTATCTTATTAAGGTTACTTGTTGTTTAATGTTGAAGTTGCTTTTGTAAAAACTTTTGCTACTTAATTTTATTGTTGATAAATAAAATTATCAATTTAATTTTCAAAATTTACTTGTTGATTAAGCAGCTACAATTTTATTTTAAGCAAAGTTAGCAAAAATATACAAATTCTATAAGAAAGTATTCAAGTTTTAAAACAACTTTTCTTTGCAAATAGTAAATGAGTAAAAATTTGTGACAAAAAGGATTTTTACGAGCAAGTTTAATACTTTTAATTGACTTTTTTTTTCAATTGTTAAGTCTATATTCATTTTGCTTCTTTAAAGTAAATAACCGTAAAAATATAAATCAGTTACTTCTTTACAAACTTAGTATGTTGTGTTTAACCCATAATTACTTATTATGATTAAAGCTTTGAAAAGTTCCTTCTTTGGTTTGTTTTAATTCAAAACAAAAAACTGTACTTAAAAAAAGCACAGCACTCACAAAAATGAATCTTACAAAATAAAAGCTTATAAATTGTAGATCAAAGTTTACTAGCAAACAAGACGTTATAGTGATTTGATTTTTAGTGAAAACTCATAGAGTTTACATGAAAAATGCTTAGTGACGTAATAAATTATTTAAGGCTTTTTTTGTTATAAAGTATAAATAAATATCGAAGAACTCATAGACAGCCTAGCTCACATACTCATAAAAATCGATTATTTAACCTGGTGAAAACCGAAACACTTTTAAATTTAGAAAAATTATTTGCATGTTTAAAGTATTAGGAATAAAAAGTAACTGCACCAGACTGAGCAATTATTTAACTTTTTTAAATTAATATCATTTATATTTATTCTTTCATAAATTTATTCTATATTACTTATCCTCCAGCAGTTGAAATCTTTCTATTTGTTTTCTTAAAACCAAAACATATAATATTATTATCATTTAGAGAAAATTCTTTACAAAGCAGAAAATTTTCCAAAAGACATCATTTTGAGTAGTATCCTCATGTTAATCTTTAGTGACGTTTAAAGTTATTTAAAGAATTTCTTGCTACAAATAAAATTTAAAATCACAAATGTAAAAAACATCAGTAGGTATACAAAAACTAAAAGTACACCTAACAAATAAGTCATGAAAATGATTAAATTTAAATTTTTTCGTTGCTTATATTATTAGTAATTAAAACTCACGCCCTCTAAACTAATTTGCAAACTAGTATCTTTATGACGTGATAGGGTACTAAAAACAAAAAGTGACTGTTTGTTACAGAATAAATCATAGTCAGTTTTCTGAATTGATACCTTTGCCGGTTCTCTGTCTTTGTGTTAAGGACCAAACTGACTTAATGTAAATTAATTTGCATTATGCACTACGTATAGCTAAACTTCAACATCGAAGTGAATTTTTTAACATGATTTTACACTAAACTGAAGAGACTTGTGATACTTGATGGTAATGTTATTTATGGACACGATTATTTTTGGGGGGTTGGTCCACACCCTCCCACGCTATACACCTCAATCTGCTTAGTATTTTTCTTGCAAGCTAGTTATTGTAGTAAAACTTTCACAACGTCATAGAGTAATCATCGGTTGTTTCAACAAAAGTACCATCAAAATTTTTTTGTTGTCGAATGTCAAATACGAAGAGACAGATAGATTACCTTAAGATGATGTAACTCTATAGTTGACATCACAGCAGCTTAATAAGTTAAAATTCATGCTTATATTCATACTACATTGACCAGACCTTATTCGTTTTCGTTATAATGTTACGTCACAAGAGTTAAAATTATAATCTAACGATAAAAGTATTTATACAGAGTATCTCATAGTAACTTTTTTATGTCTTTTGAAAATTGTTTTTTTGTTAAAATCAAAGAGTATATTTATAATCTAAAGTTTGCAAACATAGCTTTGTATGTAAAGTTAAATTATTTTAGGGTCTTATAATAAATGTTTTGTAAATGTCTTTTAAAAACAAAAAAACTAACATTTTCTTATAAAAACTTTTATTAAGGAAAACAAACAGCAACATTAGATATTTTTATTTAACCGTTGTATTTTTTGTTAAGATGATATTTTTAACTGTAGTATTTAGTTTACTTCTTTTTTATCAAGAATTTTTTAAACATTCTGCAATGATATATCTTTTGATTCAAAGTAACAATTTAAAAATAATGATTAGATTTAAGATAATAATAGAGAGCTTTAATTTATCTGATAAGTATTTTTATAGAAAATTTCGTATTTTAACAATTTTGCAACATTTTATGTTCGGTGAAACTTTTTTTTTTAATCTTTAATCTCTCTTAGTTATATTTATTTACAAGTTACTTATACAATCTAAATAATTTTTTTTGATAATGAATTAGTATGTGTTGTTGTACAACATTTTTTCCTGGTAAAATAGTTTATTTAATCAGTTCAATTTTTTATATTCATTAGACAAAAGCAAAGTATCTTAGCTAGTAATATTTATATTTTTTACACATGCTATTAGAATCTTTGTAAATTATTATTCTTTAATTTTCTAAAAAGTTTAGAAAACGAGGAAATAAATTCAATTAAGTATATTTTATTGATACTTTAATTTGTGTATTTCTTCTATATATATTAATATTACAAGTAAATTAGATTTGAACTGAAATATTTTTATTCAATCAAATATATAATGTATTATGCAGCTAAAGTTTTAATATATTTCTCTAAAAATATAAATTTAAATCCCATTATATAATAATTGTAAAATTTTAAAAATTAAAAAAAAAGGTCAATTAAATATTTTTTTAAGATACTTTAATTTGTATATTTCTTTTACATATTTTAGTATTGTATTATGAGTAAATTAAATTTAAAATGAAATATTTTATTTTAATCTAATATAATAATGAATTAAGCAGCTAAATTTTAATATGTTTTTCTAAAACTATAAATTTAATTTTCATTATATAAAAATGGTAAAATTTTAAAAAGTAAAAAAAAAAGGTCAATTAAATATTTTTTAAAGGTACTTTAATTTGTATATTTCTTTTATATATATTAATATTATATTATAAGTAAATAAAATTTAAACTGTATAATATAAATGGCAATATTTTATTTTAATTTTACGTTTTAATGTTGCATGCCGCTAAAGTCTTAATAAAATAAATTAAACTGAGATATTTAATTTTTGTTATATTATAGTCATTAAAATGCAATATTTTAAAAACTATTAATGCAATTAAATATCAAATATATCAATTAATTTTTTTTAATTTATTTTGTATACTATTATAATATATAATAATTACAGTTATTTAGTAATTATTATACATTACAAAAGATATCCGTCGTACAAGACTTAATAATCGAAAGGTTCTTTGTATCGTAGAACACGTCTTAGGACCAAAATTTTTGTGCGTTTTTTTTGTCGTTTGATAAACTACATTATTAAATTTTCATCTTAAATTTAGGCCCTGGTAAAGATACAATTTGAATATAAGTTCGTAAACATGGATATAAATATCAAGTTATGTAAACAATATATAAAGGGAATTTTACCTAACTTGAAACCCACTGCGCTTCCATTTTACTTTCCAAATAAACTAAGTTAATTAAAAAAATTGGACAGTATTGTCATTTTTTTTTAAATAGGTTACATAAATAAAAATTTGTAATTTTTTGTATTTCAAAACAAAATATTACCCATTGTTCTACTACTAATCTATTTAGTTTATTGTTTATACTTTAATACATCTAAAATTAATAGTATCTTTTTATTATATTATATCTATTAATCAAATATATTTTTGCATATAATAGATTAAGTTAATAATTTAATATTAAATAATATATAAAGTACACATTAATTATACCTTCAGGATCAGACCACAATAAATCGCACATTTTACGTTTATTTATTTAATTTTTTATATACATTCAAGATCAGACCACAATAAATCAAACATTATATTAATTAAATGAATAATAAATTTTATACTAATTACTTTTATTTTATTACCTTCAGGATCTGACCACAGTAAATCACACATTAGATATTTATTTGATTATGATCAAGGGAAGAAATAAATAGAGAGAGTCCACCATTAACACAGATTATCTTAATCAAAATAACTAAATATTTAATAAAAATCATAAAAATTCCAACCTGATCTAATGAAAAAATAGATGGAGAAAGTCCACCATGAACACAGATTATCTTAATCAAAATAACTAAATATTTAATAAGAATCATAAAAATTCCAACCTGATCTAATGAAGAAATAGATGGAGAAAGTCCATCATGAACACAGATTATCTTAATCAAAATAACTAAATATTTAATAAAAATCATAAAAGTTCCAACCTGATCAAGGGAAGAAATAGATGGAGAAAGTCCACCATTAACACAGGTTATCTTAATCAAAATAACTAAATATTTAATAAAAATCATAAAAATTCCAACCTGATCAAGGGAAGAAATAGATGGAGAAAGTCCACCATGAACACAGATTATCTTAATCAAAATAACTAAATATTTAATAAAAATCATAAAAGTTCCAACCTGATCTAATGAAGAAATAGATGGAGAAAGTCCATCATGAACACAGATTATCTTAATCAAAATAACTAAATATTTAATAAAAATCATAAAAGTTCCAACCTGATCAAGGGAAGAAACAGATGGAGAAAGTCCACCATGAACACAGATTATCTTAATCAAAATAACTGAATATTTAATAAAAATCAAAAAGTTCCAACCTGATCTAATGAAGAAACAGATGGAGAAAGTCAACAATGAACACAGATTATCTTAATCAAAATAACTAAATATTTAATAAAAATCAAAAAAATTCCAACCTGATCAAGGGAAGAAATAGATGGAAAAATTCATCATTAACACAGATTATTTTAATCAAAATAACTAAATATTTAATAAAAATCATAAAATTTCCAACCTGATCAAGGAAAGAAATAAATAGAAAAAGTCCACTATGAACACAGATTATCTTAATCAAAATAACTAAATATTTAATAAAAATCATAAAAATTCCAACCTGATCTAATGAAGAAACAGATAGAGAAAGTCCACCATAAACACAGATTATCTTAATCAAAATAACTAAATATTTAATTTAAATCATAAAAATTCCAACCTGATCCATGGAAGAAATAAATAGAGAAAGTCCACCATGAAAACAGAATATTTTAATCAAAATAACTAAATATTTAATAAAAATTATAAAAATTCCAATCTGATCAAGGGAAGAAACAGATGGAGAAAGTCCACAATGAACACAGATTATCTTAATCAATATAACTAAATATTTAATAAAAATCATAAAAATTTCAACCTGATCAAGGGAAAAAACAGATGGAGAAAGTCCACCATGAACACAGATTATCTTAATCAAAATAACTAAATATTTAATAAAAATCATAAAAATTCCAATCTGATTAAGGGAAGAAATAAATAGAGAAAGTCCACCATACACAGATTATTTTAACCAAAATAACTAAATATTTAATAAAAATCATAAAAATTCAAATCTGATCAAGGGAAGAAATAGATAGAGAAAGTCCACCATGAACACAGATTATCTTAATCAAAATAACTAAAAATTTAATAAAAATCATAAAAATTCCAACCTGATCTAATGAAGAAATAAATAGAGAAAGTCTACCATGCACACAGATTATCTTAATCAAAATAACTAAATATTTAATAAAAATCATAAAAATTCCAACCTGATCTTATGAAGAAATAGATGGAGAAAGTCTACCATACACAGATTATTTTAACCAAAATAACTGAATATATAATATATATCATAAAATTCCAACCTGATCTTATGAAGAAATAGATGGAGAAAGTCCACCATGAACACAGATTATCTTAATCAAAATAACTAAATATTTAATAAAAATCATATAAATTCCAACCTGATCAAGGGAAGAAATAGATGGAGAAAGTCCACCATAAACACAGATTATCTTAATCTTAATAACTAAATATTTAATATAAGTCATAAAAATTCCAAACTGATCAAGAGAAAAAATAGATGGAGAAAGTCCACCATTAACACAGATTATCTTAATCAAAATAACTAAATATTTAATAAAAGTCATAAAAATTCCAACCTGATCAAGAAAAGAATTAGATGGAGAAAGTCTACCATTAACACAGATTATCTTAATCAAAATAACTAAATATTTAATAAAAATCATAAAAATTCCGACCTGATCAAGGGAAGAAATAAATAGAGAAAGTCCAACATTAACACAGATTATCTTAATCAAAATAACTAAATATTTAATAAAAATCATAAAAATTCCTACCTGATCTAATGAAGAAATAAAGAGAGAAAGTCCAGCATTAACATAGATTATCTTAATCAAAATAACTAAATATTTAATAAAAATCATAAAATTCCAACCTGATCAAGGTAAGATATAGATGGAGAAAGTCCACCATTAACACAGATTATTTTAATCAAAATAACTAAATATTTAATAAAAATCATAAAAATTCCAACCTTATCTAATGAAGAAATAGATGGAAAAAGTCCATCATGAACACAGATTATCTTAATCAAAATAACTAAATATTTTATTAAATCATAAAAATTCCAACCTGATCAAGGGAAGAAATAGATGGAGAAAGTCCACCATGACACAGATTATCTTAATCAAAATAACTAAATATTTAATAAAAATCATAAAAATTCCAACCTGATCTAATGAAGAAATAGATGGAGAAAGTCCACAATGAACACAGATTATCTTAATCAAAATAACCAAATATTTAATTAAAATCATAAAAATTCCAACATGATCAAGAAAAGAATTAGATGGAGAAAGTCCATCATGAACACAGATTATCTTAATCAAAATAACTAAATATTTAATAAAAATCATAAAAATTCCAACCTGATCTAATGAAGAAATGAATAGAGAAAGTCCACCATGCACAAAGATTATCTTAATCAAAATAACTAAATATTTAATAAAAATCAAAAAAATTCCAACCTGATCAAGGGAAGAAATAGATGGAGAAAGTCCACCATGAACACAGATTATCTTAATCAAAATAACTAAATATTTAATAAAAATCTGAAAATTCCAACCTGATCAAGGGAAGAAATAAATAGAGAAAGTCCACCATTAACACAGATTATTTTAATCAAAATAACTAAATATTTAATAAAAATCATAAAAATTCCAACCTGATCAAGGGAAGAAATAAATAGAGAAAGCCCACCATGAACACAGATTATCTTAATCAAAATAACTAAATATTTAATAAAAATCATAAAAATTCCAACCTGATCAAGGGAGAAATAAATAGAGAAAGTCTACCATATACACAGATAATTTTAAACAAAAAAAGTGGTACAGAGTGAAAATAATAAAACTAAAAAATATGAAAATGATGTTTCATAAGTACTTTAGTTTAAAAGTAAATTGTCAACTATTAGTAAATGATATGTGTTCCAATTAAAAGTAAATGTAGAGACTAAACTGTTTGCTCTGGTAAAGATGCTAAGTTCATGTGAAAACTGCCGGTCAAGTTTTTTTGAATTAATTGTTATAAGTGAAAAAATATTTTGACTTTATGCTATTTATTGACCATAATAAAACATAAAGTTAGTTTTGCAACTAACACTTAAATTTTAAAAACATCACTAGATTATTTATTTTTTAAACAAAAATACTTCACCAACAAAAATATTCTGATGATTTACCCAATCGTGCACTTTAGATATGAAAAGTAATGAGTAAATAAACTAACATTAAAATAAATAGTTTTTCAAAATTAAAATCTATTACAATTAACTAATTGTCAACAGAAATTTTTAAAAGGTTTGTACAATCATGTACTTCAGGACAGAGAAATGTGTTGAGATACATGTTGCCATGGTTGCACAATATAACACTGACCTCTAGTGATAGTGATAACACTACTAAATTTGTGCTTGCTAATCTCACTTATAACACTTGCAAGGTAAGAATTTTATTTATTTAAATTGAGATAACACTACTCAATTTTCTAATCTGGCTTACTTAGTATAATAGTTGTCTTAAATGAATTTCAAATTTTGTTTTTTTATAAAAAATTATAAATGATGAATTAAGGTTGTAAAGTTACTTTATAAAGTAATTTTTTTCACTTTTATCTTTGTGTTAATACTTATACTTATTTATGTTTTGTGTACCACAGTACTGGTATATCTGATCTCCTTAATAATACCTAAATGTTGGTGTTCACTTTACCACATCAACATAAGCAGTAAATTAAATGAAGTGTTTTTAAAAAACAAAAACTATAATACTGTTAACAGTATTTTTAGAAAATATGATAATATATCTATTAATAATTATGATTTATCCACAGTATTGGATATTTACTTTAGGCGTAGTTTATAAATTATATTATGTAGTTGACATAAATTATTTAAAAGTTCTTAAATCTAATTATTTTTTTCTATATTCCTGGGACGTCTATTCCTCCTTGATATCAAAATATTGGTGGTCTTTGTTCCACATAAATAGATAAAATTAAAGTTTAATATCAAGAGGTTCATAAACAATAATTATTAGACTAAATAGATGAGAATTAATTATATTTAAGCACTTATTATTAACAGTACTGGGAATTCCTCCTTAATTTCAAAATATTAGTTCTTTTCGTGCAAAATAAAATAAAAATATGTCAAATAAAAAAAGTGTTAAATATATTTATTACCTACATAATTCTAATATAAATTTTTTATAAATAAAGTTAATATATAATTATATATAACAGTACTGGGACGTTTACTCATCATTAATTTCAAAATGTTGGTGCTCGCTTTGCCACATAAACTTCCAAAACACTGACGTCATACTCGCTTA
The DNA here is from genome assembly GCF_965202585.1 of Thalia democratica. Taxonomy (NCBI): domain Eukaryota; kingdom Metazoa; phylum Chordata; class Thaliacea; order Salpida; family Salpidae; genus Thalia; species Thalia democratica. The sequence goes on along the minus strand of NC_139166.1, from coordinate 101,236,912 downwards.
CGTCACCGGGATGATCACGTCATCGAACGTGGATTATGACGTCACGAGAGCCTGCAAACTGATACTCAAGTCGCTTTGCAGCGAGGAGAAATTGAAAGTGGCGTTGCAGAAGTTCTTGTACGAAGAATGCGAGGTTTGAAGTATTTTTTATAAAAAATAAAAACTATCTAAATGTATTTTGTTTGAGTTTTTTTGTTTTTATATAAAATATTACTCTTTTACATTGCTTCCATTAATCATTTTTGTTAATCTCGAAATTATTTTGTCTTTGCTAATGTAAGGCTCATTATTAACTTTATTAAACTAGCAGTAAGTTTTGTTTGTTTGACCATTGATATTACATGCGTATTTATTTGTCGCATGTAAAACAGTCACTTAGCTCTTTAAGAGCTAAGAAATTAAATTTTACTCTAGAAATATTATTAAAACTTTAGATTCAATTTTTATTATGATGTATTCATAATAAATGATTTCTTCTCCACAAATATCCTGATCTTATATATATATATTATTTTCAGATAGCAACATTGCCACTCCACAACGTTCAAATTCTTCAAACTCAACCGTGCTTCCACGTCACAACAACCACCGGTGACGTCACAACGAAACCTCCCTCCCCCCGAATGAGGGCCATGTCGCAACTGTCCCAGGTTTCCATGGCAACAACAAATTCCACCGTCACCACCGCTTGTTTCTCCCCAACTTTACCGGGAAGCCCCCAATATACGAAAAATAAGGGAGTGATTACTTCCTCTACTATGAGAATTGGGTTTGTTCTTTTATTTTTTCATATTATTTAATTATTAATATTTTCCCTAAAATACCAAAGATATTAGAATAATCACTAGTCCCACTATGAGAATTGGGTCAGATTTGTTTATAAGTTAATTTATTTTTTATTTATGTAGTTTTTATATCATATCAATATATTATAATTAAGGGAGTAATAACCTCCCCTATTATGAGGGTTAGATTGGTTAATTTTTGTTTCATCTATATACTTCGTGTCTATTTTATTTCCAAGTTATCGTTATTTCCCCCAATATAACCAAGATTAAGGGAGTGATAACGAGTCCAACAATGAGAATTGTATTTGTTTTCTTTGATATTTTATTAATTAATAGATCTATTTCTCATTATATTTTAAATGACCGTAAGTAAAAAGATCACCATTTTTCCTATAGCTTGAATCGGGACGGTTTTTTATAAATTTAACTTTGAAACTTTTAGTTTATTTTTTAACTTAAGCTGTACACAACTCTTAAAATAGCATCTAAGATATATATATATATATATATGTATTAGTTTTAGTTTCATTAATTGAAGTCAGTACAGTAGCCTTCCGTATATGTTTACACTTATAGAACTACAATTTCTTATATGACATACTTTGTCTTGAATAAGGTTGCTATACAATGTTTATGATATTCTAACTAAACTATTTTTTGCTCTTTTGCAACCATTATTTTGATGTTTTCTTTACGTAAAAACTTATTTGAAAACTAATCTGAACGCTCTACATACAATATCGGATATATAAATTTATTAAATATCAGTTTTAAACCTTAGTTGTTTCACAGCTGTTGAATATTTGTTAAATAATTTTTACCAAGATGTCTTTCAGTGACGTAGTAGCTTTATTTTAGCTTTTTTCACGAAAATTTTTCTATTATCTCTATTTTCAATTCTTTAACAACATTATCTTTCATGTGTCTAAAAATTTCCACCACATAATATGTGGTTTAGGTTATACTTTATAAAGTAGTCAAACTTTATCTTTGAATTAATGTACTATAACGTTTACATGCAAACAGCCCATTACACTTAATTAAATTTGTTCTTTATAAATTGTTAACTATAATTCCTTTTGTAATAAGTGTAAAAAACATTTTGTTTATAACTTTGAGATTTGGTTATTAAAACTTGTTCACGCGAAAAAATTATATTTCTGCAGTTTTAATTTAAAACTAACAACATTATGTCATTTTAATAATATTTTGTTAATATTAATAAATCATCAAATTTTTGTTCTACCTACCTGCACTATTTTCAATACTAAAGAAGATTAGGATTTTTTCTAATGTACATAATTTATAAAGCATCATAAAGTTTAAACTAAAATGCATTGCCTTTAATATATATAATAGCCTTTTTTACTATTTACTTCAATTGGGGAAAATAGTAAAAAAGGGTCAAATATGCACGAAATCACTTTTGCATGAGAATAAAAAAACTTTATGAAAAAAGTAAATAAATAAAACCTACCTAGCAAGCGTAAGCATTAGGGGTAACAGTAATAGTAAAAAAAAAAGAATTAAAATAAAAGGAAAAATAATGAAAACAAAAATTCAACCCTTGCATAAAGTGACCTTCGTGCTTTTTTGACACCTACCCACTTCATTTATTTTAGTCATTATGTTTAAAGTATTTATTATATCAGTTGTTATAATGTATCGTCGACTTATTCTCAATAAATTTAAGTAATCATCAAACTAGATTTATCTGTAAGAGTAGTTACGAAATTTTTCTAAAATACTTGAAAATAATTTATAGCATGCTATTATGCTTCGTTGAACAATTTTTATAAACAACTGAAGATTTTGAACTGCAAATTATTTATTTATTTTTCGTTTTGAACTACTTCGAAATACATAATTTGTTTTATAGTAATTTTAAATGTGAGCTTGCTAGTGACGTCATTACATTAATTTAGTTTTTTAAGAATTTTTTTTAATACATTTATTACTTTTTAATATCCAATTTACTCGTTCGTTTTTCATTCTACGGTGATCTTAATTTGCACCACGAATTCTGTGGTTTAAATTTTATTATAACAAAAACTGGAGTCATTATTAATATTTACCAGGATTGACCAACTTTTGAGCAAATACTTTGTTAAAATGCAACAAATTTTAAGTTTTTTTTTTTTTTAAATTTTTTCATGTGCTCTTAATTTTTGTTTTTATTAATGCCTATTAAACAATCGATTCATTAAACTTTCATAAAGTGGTCATTCAAAGTTACTTTTTTCGGGATTTTTTTTTACTTTTTAATCTGGATCTAATAGTTTAAAATACAATTTATTTTATTCACAATAATCTATATTATATTTAAGCTAGGTTTAAAACTTATCAACAAGCAAAAATAGTATTTAAGTAATAGTTTTTAAAACCTAAAAATATTATGTTATGTCGTTTGAATAATATTAGAATCAAATGGTGTAGTAGTTTTTTTTCAAGTTTTAAGTTCAGTATAATTTTTAATTAACAAAAAAAAAAATGCCACAAGCTTGTGATTATTAATTCAACAATTATAATTTCGATCCGTAAAAGATCCGTATTTTTACTTGTGGGAAACGTACGGTAATCTAGCCTAAAAAAATTTTGTACAGATAAAATAAGTAAGTAACTAATATTTTTTAATGACCTTCAACTTGGTTACAGTAGTGCTTATTGAATGAATATTGCCATACTATTTTACTTTTGAATAGTTATTTTATGAATTTTCCAAAATTACGTTGCTCCCTAAGACTTTTTTAACGAACCCTGTTTACAATTTATTTATGTATTTTTATGTTGACACCAAAAATTCCGATTTTTTTTAAGCTGCAAACTTACTAGTGACGTAATAGCCTTACTTTAGCTTTTTTCCCGAAAATTTTTTCTTAAACTTTCCATCAGAGTACAAAGCTTCAAAATTGTATTGCTGAATTTTATTTGCACCACAAATAGGTGGTTTGAATTGTGTTATAGTAATTACTAACTTTGAATTATAATTTAAAGGGTGAGCAAAATAATAATCTTAAGCTACTCAAAACCAACAAATAATTAAAACAAGTATTTTTAGTTGATTTTCAGTGCACAGTAATGCTTTTTAAAAAACATTTCAATACAATTTTGCTTGATAATGACCATCTAGTTATATTTTTTGTTAAATATATTTTTATTGAAGTTTATAAAAGTTTACTAAGTTGTTAAAACCTTGTAACAATTTGAAGCATAGTATTTTCCTTTTTTGAAAAAGTTACTAGAAACTTTTAAACTACTAAATGCCTGTGTATTTTTTTTTGTGTTTAACTGTGTTGGAATTTTAATAACACAAGCAATTTTTACAAATAACTTGTAAACTTTGTAGTGAAATGGTAACACAATTGTTGATTGTTTCACAAAAAAGTTTTATAAATACTCTTGTTAATATTTTATAGTGCATTCATCACTTTATGTTGTTTTTTATTTTGTACCTCAAATTTTTCAAAATCATCACAGTTCATAAGGGTGGATAATGTAAGGTTTTTTAGATTTAAAACATGTTGTGTAAATATATTGAGCTTTTTATTTGTTTACGAATATGATTTTTTCTCAATCACACAGTAGTCAATGAATGGCTATTTCAAGTGTTTTCTGCTTGAGTTTTTTATGGTATAATTTCTAAACTACGTTGCTCGGTAAGACTTTTTCAATGAGTCCGATCCGATAAATCGTTGTTGTGCTAAATTTTTCCTATTAGACTAGACCAGGGGTCGGCAAACTGCGGCCCGCGGGCCAAATGTGGCCCTTGAAGTAAAAATCTGTGGCCCGCGAGCTCCTTTTCAGCAAAAATATACATTTTTAAAACAATGAAAATTATATTTTATGTGATAAAAACTTAAATTTAGGCTTTTAGTTTATTAAATACTCTTTATTAGTGGACTAACATTACTTAAATTGTTATATTTTTGATCTTAAATAATATTTTTCTACTGATTGCTAGAATTTTTAAAGATAAATGCCGCCCTCAAAGGTTTTTTTCTAAATAGAGCGGCCCGCGAGCAAATTTTTCTAAGAAAATTGGCCCGCGAGTCACATAAGGCTGCCGACCTCTGGACTAGACTAACGCTAATAGCATGATCTTATACATTATTAAACAAATGTTTTTGAACTGTTGAAACTTTTAAATTGCATATAACTTATGTGTTTTTGTCTTGTTGGTATTAAGAAATTAATTATCCTTGTAAACTTGCTAGTGACGTAGCAACCTTAATTTAACTTTTTTTACGAAAATTTTTTATTTATAACTCCACCAAAATATAAAATTCCAAATATCTCCTGAATAGTGGTTATCTCATTTTATACCACCAAAAACGTGGTTCGAATTATATTATAATTAAATGACATTATTTTTGATCATAATCTTATACTAGGCCAGAAATGGGCAATCTAAGCGCAGTACAATAATCTTGTTCAAACTAGAAGTTTATTAAATCAAGCGTTTGAAGTTGTTTGACATAGTATTTCTTTTTAACGGAACATTTTAATGCAATTTTGCTCATGAAGATTTTTTACCTAAAATTTAGTGGCCTGTTTAGACATTTTTAAACTAAAGATTTTTTAATTTACTTTTTCGTTTCTAACCAAACAATGTATAAACACAACTTATTTTACTTTAACTAGTCTGAACTAAATTAATCTAAATTTTAATCTTTTCTGCGCTAATAAAATCATTTTAGAGTTTTTAACAACTACAAATAATCTTTTATTCTTTTTTTAAGTATCCCTTGTTATACTTAAGTTTTATATAAAATCACACTGTTGTTCTTAATTTAACCTGTATACTTGTCAAATATAAATATAAATAATTAATATAATATTGACAACAAATAATACTATGCTAAGGTTTTTCTGTGTTCTTAAATATATTTAAGTCAAGTTACTTTTATTTTTAGACCGTAGTATTGTTGCTAAAGTAAAAAGAAATTTTTATAAAGGTTTGAAAGTGTTATTTTTATAATTGAGATATATTTCATTCATCTAAACTTTCAACTTACATAAATCGGTAACTTTGATTTGTTATTGAAGCGATTTCTAAACTGTACTCAAATGATCTTAAAATAAGATGTACTTACAGTTTTATCTGAATTGGTAGTTATAAAAGTTATTTTGAAAATCTTTTAAAACATGGAAATTGTTTATAGTTAAATTATACTTTGCTGAACGTTTTTCTTAAACTATTAATATTGAAAAATATATATGTCAATTGCTGGTAGACATTTGAAAAAACAAAGCATAATTTTTCTTAACAATTGTGAATTTACAAATGACATATTATTATAGTTTTAATTTTTTTACGAAAAAGTTTTTAAATTTATATTCACTAAATTGTTGCACTCAAATGAAAAAATTGTACATCCTTGTTTTGAAAAGTGCACCACCAAAGTCGTTGGTTTACATTTTTGTTTTTTAAAGATTTTGTTAGATTTAAATTATACGCAAGGTGAACAAGATACGAATCCGTACAATTTACCTGTAAACTGTATAAAAAGCATTGACATAAAAAAAATTAATTTTTATGGTATAGTCTTGATCATTATTATACAAAAGTGCTTATTAAATTATTCTTACAGCTTCGATTTTTAAGAGTCTTATTTATAAAACTAATAGTCAAAGTTTTGCGGCCCGTGAGGAATTTTTTTAACTTTTTTCTCAATCTGTGATTTATCATTTCTTCGAAATATGAGTTTTTTTCTTTTTTGAATAATTTTACCTGAGAACTTACTGGTTACGTCATAACATATTTTGAACTTTTTTCAGCAAAAAATATAGTATAGTATTTTCAATAGGATTTGAATATTAATACTTCTTTACAACTAGATTTATGCAGTATATTTAGCGCTACTAAAATTAGTGGCTTACATTAATGAAAAAAAAAAAATTATGAAAAGTTTATAAAGCCTGTTATGATTGGGTTTCATCATTTCGCGCCTTTCGAAAGTTGTTTACATTTTATTTAGTTTGATATATGTTGGTTGTTATTATGAATATTGTCATATTTCATAAACACCAAACCTGTAATTAACAACCTACAAATCAGTTAACTTACCTTTGAAACTAACAAATTGACCTTTTTTATAATCTTTGAATGTTGTGTTATTAATTTGATTCTTGGCATACAAAAGTGCTTATTAAGTGACCATTATAGTTTCTTAAGAGTTATTTATTAAAATTTTATTCAAAGTCAAGCAGCCGACGAGATACAGGTTTCTATTTTGCGGTTTAATCTGTGACTGATATATTTATTAGTAACCAATTATACTTTATTAACATTTTCACCTGTTGACTTAGCAGTGACTTAACAACATAATCTTGAGCAGTTTTTTATGAAAGTTGTTTTACAAATGTTTAAATCTAGTTATTTAATTACAAAATTTTTATTTCTTTTTTAATGGGGAATATTTAGCACCACCAAAACTATTTGCTTACATTTTTATATAAAAAGCAATATAAAGTTTTAAGTCTTCTTTATAATATTTATGGTTGGGTAACCTTAACTTTCCTGGGATGATTTTAGCTTTAAAACAACTAAAGTTGTGGCTTTTTTGAAGCAAACACTTTCCATGTACTTTTAACTTGCTTTCCAGCACACATTTGTGTTCATATATTAACCTTTTTTTTTTAATCAGTTATGACTTATATTAAAAAATTTTTAAATTACTGTTCAATCTACCCTGAGCATATTTTAATTAACTGATTTTATATAAAACAGACTGAATTAAAATAGAATACTTTTTGTCAACGTGTAAAGTTGATATTTAAATAGTATTTCTTTCAGGGTTGCCACTCGATCAGGAAAAGTCAGGAAATCAGGAAAAATTTAAAAAAATTACAAAAGTCAGGAAAAATGGGGGGTTTTGGAAAAAAGTCAGGAAATTTGATAAAATAAAATAAAAATTCAGATTTTGTCAGTTTAAATTTACAAAATTCCTTGTTTTCCAAAGCCTTCAAATGGTAAAATTAATTAAAAGTCCTTTAAAGTCTGAAAAAATTCCAAAATTTTCCTAGAAGTTTACAAAAACATTTAATTTTATTTCCAATGCCTTTATCTGATATAAATTAGTAAATTATCCTTAATAAAACTGCAAAAAATTTCTATTAACATATTGAACAAGTACCCTACTTGAACGAGCAGATCTTGTAAGCTTTTTAGTATTGATGATCTGTAGCAAGGACACTTCCATAGTGAAACTGTGATATATACACAAAAGTTTATCTAGCATAATTTAGAGTCAAAGTGTTTTTTGTTCAAGTAAATAATTGAGTTCGTTATAACTAAGCAGTTACTTAAGTATTTTATGTAACAAGTTAATGTGTATACTTTAACTCTTTATAATTTTTACAAAGTTGTTTAAGTTTATAAAATAACTTATAAAAGAGGTATACGCCAAGATTAAGTTTACTTATTATTTGTATTTTTTGTAGAGTAACTTAAGTTTTTAAAGTAAATGAGAGTATATTTATTTGTTACAAGTTTTATAATAAATGATGAGAGGAAATATTTTATACAACGGATATATAGTTTACTTTTTTATGTTTTTTTACAGTTACTTAAGTATATTCTATTTTGATTGATTTTTAATTTAAGGATTTTATATTAAATTGTTTAGGTAGTATTTTATTAAACTAAGTGAACAATTTATATAAGTAAAACATGTTTCAAGTAAATACTTTTTATTATTAGATATTTTTAACTTCTAGGTTGTTTTACAACTTATATGCTAAGTCTGACTAAAGTTTACTTTTTTAGTTAGATAAATAGCTTATTATTGGTAGAGAGTAAATTTATTTATCGCATTAAGGTGTTAGATTAGAATTATTTGTACAGAAAACTATTACTTTATGTATTGGTTTTTCAAACGGGATATTTTCGAACCTCAGCCTTCCTAAGTTATTCAAGATTAAATTGAATGATAGAGCTCCCCTGAAACCTTCCCTTGATCTTGGTTGTGCAGCAACCAATTTGCTTTCAAATTTGAGGAAAAAATACCTAGTACATCACTTGATGGTTCAATTGATGTACTGCAAGTTTGAGGATAGAATTCAGCAAAAAACTGTTGTTTTTAACCTGTATTAAAATTAGATTGAAAGCTTTATATAGTTTCAAGTGTTAGATTATGTATGCATTTAAGAATAAGTTTAATTTAAGAGTTTGATTTAGAAAAGTCAGGAAAATTTTGGTAAAAAGTCAGGAAAAGTCAGGAAATTTTTCTCAGCTTGATCAGTGGCAACCATGTTCTTTGAAAATAAAAAAGATTTTGTCATGTCATTTTTAAAGTTTTAAGAATGATGTTGTTTTAAACATCATTTTAAATTATCAGTTTTACTTTGTCTTGATTTAAAATGTTTATGGTCAAATATAAATACAAGTATGCTATTGATTTTGTTTTTAGTATACCAAAGTGCTTATTGAATTATCCTCACAGCTCTGATTAAAGAGTTCATTCATCAAACTGTTATTAAAAGTTGATAGCCCACAAGGGATCTTTTAAACAGCTTTTTATTTTTCTGATAAATCTGTGATTTGTAGTTTTTTTTTCTAATTGCAAGTTATATTTTTTGGACAATTTCACCTGTAAACTTTGTTGTGACGTAGTAACAAGTTTTGAACTTTTTTTATAAAAATATTTATATAAATACTTACAAAAAATTGATAACTCATAATATCGTCAACTCGGTTAATAGGAGGAATATTTAGCACCACTTAGTGGTCTACATTTTGATTCAAAAAAAATATTTTAGATAAAGTCAATAGTTTTATTTACAATTGCTAGTGTTGGGCATCCTACGATTCGCGAGGTTTTTAAACAACTAAAATTTAAACTCTTTTATAGTAAATGTGTTTTCATTTGCTAAAATTTGATTTTCATTACACAGTAGAGATTATGTATGAACCTTAAAATTTGGCATATAAAATGTTATTTTTCTGATAAAACCTTATACTTCTTGCGAGTATTTTTGTTTATAAATTTTTAACTTACTGTTCAATATGCTTTCAATAATTTTAAAAGACAACCTGTTCTGTTACAACATACTAAATTAAATTTTAGAAATTTATTGAAAGTTTTCCACGTCTAAGGTTTATATTTAAATAGTATTTTATTAAAAGTCTAATAAGATTCTGTCATGTCATTTTTTAACTCATATTAAATTTAAACACTAGTTTAAATTATAAGTTTGAACTAGTCTTGGTTCTACGCATTTGCCGAATAAACTTGCTTTTTTTGGTTCAATTTTTGTAGTAAACGTTTATTAACAACCTACGAATCCGTTTAATTTACCTTAAAACTAACAAATTTAAGCTTTTTATAATCAAAACGAATGTTAATATGTTTCTTTTTTGGTTATAGTATTCAAAATCGCATATTAACATCTTACTGTTCCGCTCTCAGAAATTTTGCGACGTATTTTTCAGTTCGAAACAATTTTGTGAAAATCAAATAAAATTAAACTTTAAGATAAGAAATATTTTAAAATTTAAATAAATTTGAAACTCAGCATATTATGGTCCTTAAAGAATTATTTTTATCTAGCAACTTTAGTTAAAACAGTACAATGTTTACAAAATTACGCGGTCCGCGAAGACCTCTTTTTTTTTGATCTACTAAATATTTTTTGGTTAATCTGACCCCCTTAACCATAAAAGTTACCCACCAAAAAATTACAACTGTTTAAATTTTCAAACACAAGCTATTGTCATCTTAAATTAACGAATCACAACTTTTTTAAACATTTTTACCCCTAAACTTGCTAGTGACGTAGTAACGAAGTTTTAATTTTTTGTACCAAAAAGTCTTATAAATATTTTCACTAAAATAATACTCAACGTGACAATTGCTTCTTTTGCTCTGTCTATTTTGCACCACAATGATGTGAGTTGCTTATCCGTTAAAAGTATATTAATTGTGGGACACGTTCAAAATCCACCCGCAATCAAAATCCACCCGATCAAAATCCACCCGAGTCAAAATCCACCCGAGTCAAAATCCACCCGAGTCAAAATCCACCCGTTCAAAATCAACCCGGTTCAAAATCCACCCGATCAAAATCAACTCGGTTCAAAATCCACCCGATTAAAATCAACCCGATCAAAATCAACCCGAGTCAAATTCCACCCGAGTCAAAATCCACCCGATCAAAATCAACCCGGTTTAAAATCCACCCGATCAAAATCCACCCGGTTTAAAATCAACCCGAGTTCATTTTTTTTCGAAATAAGAATTAATTTCTAATAGAGTTTTGTAATATTAAATAAAGTTATATGTTTAAACAGCTATTGGTATAAAAAAGAGTAAGTAATTATAAAGAAAGAAATTTTAATTTATTTAATAAAATAATTAAAAAAATAAGTTAAACAATATAATTAAACAGCATTAAAAAAATATTCATAGTAGCTTTACAAGTATTTAAAATGTATATAATTTATTAATGTTAGTAGTGTTGGTGTTACTTTTAAAAAAGAAGTTAAAAAAAAATAAAAAAAGAATTACGCTCAGTTTTAATCCATTTAAACTTCCTTCTAATTTAATTTCCCAAAGTCAATCATAATTAAATAAAAATATTTACTAAGGATAACTCATAGTAAATTAAAATATCAAAACTATAGAAGTTTATAAATTAGAAGAATCTTTAATAACGTTTATTAAACTAAAAAAAATTACAAAAATCAAATACCAAATAATGTAAATTTATGAAAATGTTAATAAAATGTTACAAAAAGAAATTTAAAATTTTAATCTAAAATTTTTGAGCTTTTTTTTTTTTGATGTAAAAAGTTTTGTGTTTTGTGCTTTACTTAAATTTTAAAATAGTATTACATACAATATTTTATTATATAAAAAATTTCAACTAACAGTGTTTATAAAAAATAAAATATAGATAAAGAATTTTATAAAATTGCTACGTGATAATAATATAAAAATCCTTGGTTAAATTTGAAAAAACTATCACCTATTAATTATATTTTAAACATTATTGTTTTCGACGTGGAAAAGACGTTAAAAGATATTTTTGGTGTGCGACTCGATAACTTTAAGGTATGTTCGTGCAAGAGGACTTAGGACCAAATATTTTGAGCGCTTTTATTTGTCGTTTCATAAAGAATTTATTGACGTTTCTTTTATTAGTAATTTTTAAAAACAGAACTTAAATTTTAATATAAAAATACAAAAACTAGTTTACTAAAAATATAAATGAGGAATATGTAAGAAATCAATAACTGTTTTAAAACAATTTTATTGTTTTCTATCTAATTTTTGTTACAAATATTTTTTAGTTATTTTCTTTAATTTATACAATAATTTTAGCTGCTATTATCTTTTTTTTCAAAGTGTTTAAGTTATTTGAATTTTATTTTATTAAATGTTTTTTTTATAAACCATCTATTTTTGAAAAAACTAAAAATTGTTTCGTCTAAAGTAACTAAAGTTATAAGTTATTTTTAATTAGATAACAACTTAATTTGCCAGTTTTTAACTAATAGTACAAATTAAAAAGCTAAAAATTTTTCTATGAATTCTAAAGTCCATTACATAAAACAAATATTGACTCTACAATTCATTGAGTTTGCTCAAATAGCTTGTAAATTGCAACTAAAAAAGTTAGTAGTTAGACTTGAGCTACGGAAATTATATACTTTAGAATTGTAGTAGTAAACAAATAAGTTGAGTTTTTTAGAAATGACACTATATTTGTAACATATATTACGAAAAAAAAACTTATAACATTTTTAATTTATTATTAAAATGTTCTATTTTTACATATGTTCATTAAAAAAAGTATGTATTTCAGACAAGAGAGTTTAAATTCAAGTATAAGCGATTTTTATGAATTTTTGTACCAGACTGTATCAACTTAAACAATCGTATTATTAATTTTATTAATAGGTTAAGGCCAGTTTTGAAACTGATTAATTGACTGGTTTTATAAAATTTAATCTCTTTTGGTTAACGTTTAAATTTTAAATTTAAAATTTTCTAATCTAAAACTTTTAATTTGCATGCGATAAATTTTCTTGAATTAATTTCCGACAATTTAAGTTAAAAGCTATAACTGCATGTTTTTAATTAATTAGTTGTAAACGTTTTATGTTTTTTTATAAATATAAAGTTGCATAGAAATTGTAATTAAGTAAGATAAATTGTTATTTACTGTTCAATATTATATTGTTAATTGATATTTTTTAATTCATAGAAATGGAAATGTTATTATTTACCACTATTTTTTTTAAGTATAATCTTCATATAAAAAAGTCCACTTGTTAAAACTTAAGAAATTTTAAGTAATTTAATTAAAAATGAAACAATATTAAAATTAAATAAAATTTTATATTGGTTATAACGAATTTAAACGGTTAAGACAACTATTGTTATAACAAATTGTTTAGTAGTTTAGAGTCGGGTTAATTTTGATCGGGTGGATTTTGAATCGGGTAGATTTTGATCGGGTAGATTTTGACTCGGGTGGATTTTGATCGGGTGGATTTTGACCCGGGTGGATTTTGATCGGGTGGATTTAGAGTCGGGTTGATTTTGATCGGGTGGATTTTGAACCGGGTGGATTTTAATCGGGTGGATTTTAACTCGGGTGGATTTTGATCGGGTGGATTTTGATCGGATGGATTTTGAACCGGGTTGATTTTGATCGGGTGGATTTTGAACCGGGTTGATTTTGATCGGGTAGATTTTGACTCGGGTGGATTTTGATCGGGTGGATTTTGACCCGGGTGGATTTTGATCGGGTGGATTTTTAACCGGGTGGATTTTGATCGGGTGGATTTTGAACGAGGGTGGATTTTGATCGGGTGGATTTTGAACGCGGGTGGATTTTGATAGTATACCATTAATTGTATTGGATCATGGCTGGACAACTTGCGATTGATAATTTATCTTTTTAACAGACAAACTTGTTTGTGTAGTTTTTTAAAACTTCTTCACCTTACTAATATTTTTTGTAAAGTTACTTGGGACGTGTTAGCACTTCTTTCCTAGATTAAACTTTTTTAAACATTTTTACCCCTAAACTTGCTAGTGACGTAGTAACGTTGTTTTAATTTTTTGTACCAAAAAGTCTTATAAATATTGTCACTGAAATTAATATATTTTGTGAACATGGCTGCTTCATCTCTTTTATTTAGCACCACAATGATGTGGTTTGCAATATCCTTCAAAAATATTCAACCTATTATAATTAATTAATTTACATTGGATCATAGCTGGACAACTTGCGAGTCTGATTCGCGTAATTTGTCTTTAGAACAAGCTTATTTATGTATTTTTATATAATAAATTGACTTGTTGAATAAAGTTTCTTGTAAACTCACTTGTGACGTGTTAGCATATATTTCGATTTTTTTCAAAATTAGTTTTAACATAAATCTCCTAGAATTACCAATAATGATTCGTATAATTTATCTTTAAAACAAAACTATTTATGTCGTTTTTTAAAACTTCTTCAGCTTACTGATATTTCTTGTAAAGTTACTTGAGACGTGTTAGCATATATTTAGAATATATTCTAAAATATTTTGAATGTATTTCCTATAATTATCAATAGTGTATACTTCAACGTCATTGTGCAATTGATACCATACTTTGCACATAATACGTGGTTCATATTCTATTGTAAACACTATTAACTTTAATTTTTTTTACACTAAACCAGGGTCAGAAATATGTGGACAAGATAATAACCTTTCGTTTATACAAAAATGACATCGGTATGATTTTTTTTTCTTACCTTCCGTATTTATTCCCACTTTTTTATATGTAAAAAACGACTACTGTATAATTACCAACAATAAAAAATCTGTGTTAGGTTTTTCATACAAAATTTTTATTTGTAAAACCTAATTTTTGAACTCGAAATGTTTGTTGTCGCTGAATAATGATCCTTTGTCTATGAAATTTCTTACCAGTTTTGTTTATATTAGTTTTATGTACAATTCACATAAATGTTTAACTTTAATTTAGTCAGCAGCTGTAGTATATTATTGAAATATCTCATTAACTGACAACAAGCTTTACTTTTAGGTTTATCTCTATAAATAAATATTAGGTTAATTGAGTTGTTAAAACTTTGAAGTCTTATACTTTTTGGAAAAACTTTTTCTCAACTAATTTATGTCGTTTTTGGTTTTTAAAAAGTACGAATGCTTTTTTGATTGAATAATTTTACTTGTAAACTTTTTATTGACGTAATATCCTAATTTGAACTTATTTCACAAAAATTTTACACATATATTTTATGTAATAATCATTAATAGAAGTTTGATTATGTATTTTTTAATTTGACCACAGTAAATGTGGTATATAATATCTTATATATTTATTTTTAATTAAATTGATGATTATTATAGTCTGTAACTAAATAATGTCATCAATTAAGCTGCAGACATATTATATTCACTAAAATTTTGTTATTTTATATACTAACCATTAGTATTTGTATTTTTCTATCAAATCTGGTCCGCTGACTATAAAAATTACCTGCATTAAAAAAATGATCGGTTTTAACTAACATTTTTGCATAATAAAAGTTTATGTGTACTTATGTTTATGAAAATTAATTAAGGTGTTTAAACTTTACAATAGTTTATAGCATATTGAAATAGATTTTATAAAAGTTGTTTATAAACTGTTGATGATTTTTAAAATGCTAATCATTGACATCTTAAAATAATAATTCCTAATTTTTCAAACAGTTTAACTGAGAACTTATTTATATCATTTTTCACTTTAAAAAAGTACAATTATTTTTTGAATTTTATACCTGTCAATTTTGATTCTGGTTATTCTGGCCCGCCAACTCAAAAAGTTAAACTGCTTAAATTTTTAACAAAAACATCGGCAAAAGTCTGCAGAGCAGAATTCTGGACTTTCGTATGCCGTGAGACAAGCTCCAGTTTAACGAAGCGGTTGTGACTGACTGATGAGTCCTAATCAGGACGAAACCGGTCTCATTCTAGCGAAAGCTTATGGTCTGATGATCGAGTAAGTATAATCAACCCTTTTGTTTAAATTTTCTGAACACAAACTGTTGTCATTTTAAGTTAGCGAATTATATTTTTTAAACATTTTTACCTGTGAATTCGCTATTGACGTAGTAACGTAGTTTTAATTTTTTGTACAAAAAAGTCTTATAAATATTCTCACAAAAATAATACTCAACGTGACAATTGCTTCTTTTGCTCTGTCTATTTTGCACCTCAATGATGTGAGTTGCTTATCCGTTAAAAGTATATTAATTGTATTGGATCATGGCTGGACAACTTGCGATTGATAATTTATCTTTTTAACTGACAAACTTGTTTGTGTAGTTTTTTAAAACTTCTTCACCTTACTAATATTTTTTGTAAAGTTACTTGAAACGTGTTAGCACTTCTTTCCTAGATTAAACTTTAGTAGCACGCGAAAGAGAACTGTATATTTGTTTATATGAATATTAGTAACACGTGCAATATAATCATTGACAAAAAAATAAAGCTGTGTGACAATGTTTTATGTTTTTTAAAGTGTCTTTAAATTGACTTACTTTTAATTTTAGACTGTAGTATTTACGTTGTCGTTAAACTATGAAGAAATGTTTATAAAGTTTATAAAAGTTTTCGTTTTGAAATATATGTCATTCAATTTTTTAGCCTTCATATACTCAATAAATTAGTAGTTTTGATTTGTTATTAAAACAACCTCATTATCTGACAATGATCATTAAGCCAGATTTACTCAAAGTTTTATCTAAAATAATAGTTACCAAAATTGATTGAAAGATATTTTAAAACATCGAAATTTAGAAGATTGATTTATAGCTTTTTGAACGATTTTCTAATAAAAAAAATTTTGCACTGCAAGTTGTTTAATATCAATACATGTTGAAAATTTAAAAACAGCTTGTGTATTGATAGAAAATTTTTACCTGTGAATTTATTAGTGACGTCATAATACATTTTCAATTTTTTTCAGAAACTTTTCAAGTTTATTGTCATTAAAATCTTGCACCAATTGCATCTTCTATTAAGAATCAGTTTGTACCACAAAATGCGTGGTTTACGTTTTATTCTACAACTTTCTAGATAAAAGTCATTTTAATCTTTCTATTAAACAAGCACAACTATCAATTTATGAATACGTGTAATTTACCTGATAGAAAACTAATTAAATTGAGTTGTTTTATGTTTTGATTTTAGAAAACAAATAAAGAGATCTCAACTACTTAGTGTGAATAATAAAATTTTGAAATTATAAAATATAAATTGAGTTATTTTATAGAAAAGTTAATTGTTATGCTATTTAATTGATCATTAGTAAACAAAATAGATTATTAGATAATCCTTACAGTTTGATTTTTAGTTTTTTTTTTGTATAGTTGTTATTCAAAGTTTCATTGCCAGCATCTCTTAATTAGATTTTTTTGCTGTTCAATCTGTGATTTATAGTTTTCTAAACAGAAATTTCATGTTTATTTTAACGATTTTTGAATAATTTTACATGTGAACATAGAAGTGACGTAACAACTTAATTAAAACTTTGTAACCAAATATTTTTTTAGTAATTACAATTAACTAGCTTAAAATAGATCTTTGCAATCCGGCCCGCTAGTAAATAGAAAACCTACCTGCATTAGACTAATGCTTGTTTGTACTAAATTAATAAAACTTGTTTATATTAAAACTTTATTAGAATTTAAGTTCATAAAAATAGGTTAAGTTGTTTAAAATGTACAATAACTTATAGCATAATACAATGATTTGTAGAATAGCTGTTTATAAACTGTTGATGTTTTTAAAGTTCTGAGTATTGACATCTTAAAATAAAAATTCTTATTTTCTTTGGTCATTTAACTTATTTATATCGTTTTTGTCTGATAAAAAGTACAACTTTTATATTTCTAACAGTTTTACCTGTAAAGTTACTAGTGATGTAATGAGATAATTAAAAAAAAATTTAAACAAAATAGATACAAAGATAATCTGGCAAAAATAACAATAAATGCTAGGTTTTCTGCTTCCAAAACCCACTTTGTTTTGTACCACAGTCATGTGGCTATTAATTTGAATAATTACATTATCTCATAAAATAACTAAACTTACAAATAAATATATGGATCATAGAGTGATCCGTATAACAGCAACAAATGAGCTTTTTAAAACAAGTGCATTGTGCACTTAAATTTCAGTTTACAGTCGTGCTAATAACTATCATTTAATTTCGCCTTAAAAAGTTTTTTATATTATAGTTATTTAAGTTAAGCGGCCTGAGTATTAGTATTTAAATTATATTTTAAATCTGTATCAAACATTGTAAAATTTACTTCATTTGATTCTGTCTGAATTGTAATGAAGCTATTTCTAAAAACTTGTCCATATATAACAGTATGTTTGAACATTATTTTTTTAAAGCTGAATTATTCTGTTATGTTATTTCAAATATATTAAAACTTGTTTAAAAATTAATTATAACTTTCTAGCCTAAGTTTGAACCTGCCTTTATTATCTTATTTTTATTTGTTTTCAATACCGGAGTTTCATGACTACTGTATTGTGTTATGTTTGACAACACAGTTTTTTATATTAAGTTTGATAGTTTTTTTTTAAGTCCTGGACAAGACATTAAAACTTATCCAAGTTGTTTCATCCATATGTATTTTTTACGTTTAAGTACTTATCTAACTTCATCTATTACTAAATAGCCTTATTGAATGAAGACCATTAAATTAGCTTTACATTATCTGTATTAATGTTTATTAAAGTAAAGTAATTTGTTTAAACTTTGCAATATTTTATAGCATGATCTAATAATTTGTAGAAAAGTTACCTATAAACTAAGTTTTAAACTGCTAATATTGGCATCTCAAATATACAACAAATATTTATAAGTTCAACTTTTTCTAAAAAGTTACCTGTATAATTAGTAGTGACGTAACAACATAATTTTTTATTTTACGAAAAAAAATTATATACAAGTTGATTAAAATTAGCAATAACGATACGCCAGTAATTTTGATCTTATTTTAGAACCACTAAGTTTGTGGTAAGTGTATAAATTAAAAACGATTAACCAAGATTAAGTTTGTTTTTTGATTAATTAAAGTTAAAAACAAAATGGTATTATCAGCTACAGAACATTTCTGTAATTCAAATAGAATCTCTTTAATTTTGTTAATTTCAATAGTTATTATTTTGTAGCGTATGTCCTTTGTGTGAAACATTTCTTTTACAATAAATTAAAAATAATAGTTTAACTTCAATATTCAGTTCAAATTATAGCATTTTGGTTTCTAAGTTAAGTTACTTTTAATTTTAGACTGTAGTATTGTCGCTAAACTATAAAAAAACTTATAAAAATTATAAAAGTTTTTTTTATAATTGAAATATATTTCATTCATCTAAATTTTCAACTTACATAAATCAGTAACTTTGATGTGTTGTTAAAGCGATCTCATTGACTAAACTGTGTTAAAATCATCATTAAATTAGATTTTCTTATCAAAATATTAAATTCAAACTTAAATGATCATTTACTATATTTACTTACTGTTTTATCTGAATTAATAATTATAAAGGTTATTTTAAAAATATCTTTTAAAACATCGAAATTGTTTGTAGCTTAATTATACTTTGTTTAACGTTTCTCTTAAACTACTGAAAACTTTAAAATGCAAAATATTTATGTCAATTGCTGGTAGACATTTAAAAACAAAGAATCATTTTTTCTTAATAATTTTACCGGTAAATTTACTGGTGACGATGTATTATAGTTTTAGTTGTTTTACGAAAAGTGTTTTGAAATTGTTTTCACTAAATTGTGCAAACAAGTTAAAAATCTGTACATTCTTGTTTTTATTTTGCACAACCAAAGTCGTGGGTTTACATTTTTTTAAGATTTTGTTAGATTTAAATAACACGCAAGGAGAACAATTTACCTGTAAACTATATAAAAAGCATTGTCATAAAAAAGTTATTGTTATGGTATAACCTTGATCATTATTATACAAAAGTGTTTGTTAAATTATCCTTACAGTTTCGATTTTTAAGAGTCTTATTTATAAAATTGTTAGTTTGTATGTTTTTCCGGCCCGCGAGGAATTCTTTTAAAAGCTTTTCAAATTTTTTCTCAATCTGTAATTTATATCTTAAAGATATGAGTTTTTTGTTTTTGAATAATTTCACCTGAGAACTTACTGTTGACGTCATAACACATTTTGAACTTTTTTTTAACAAAAATCTTATTCAAATATTTTCAATAAAGTATGTGTGAAAAATTAATTTCCTACTCGATTTGTGTAAAATTTAAGATCACTGAATGAAGGGTTTACATTCTATTAAAAAGCTTTATGAAAATACCAAAGGCTGATAATGGTTGTATACTATCGTTTCGCCACTTAATATTTAGCGTTAAAACAACTTGAATTTAAACTTTTTACAACAAATACTTTGCAATATGATCGTTTTGTTACAATTCTTTAAAGAGTTCTTTTATTTTTATAGCACAAATATTCAAAGTTAGGCGCCCCTTGATAATTCTTTTTAATTTACTTTTTGATTCGTATACAATATTTTAAAACAGAACTTTATAAACTTTAAACTATTAAAATTCAAAAATATTTATATTTTCGAATAATTCTGCCTTTAAACTTAGTAGTGACGTCATTACTACTTTTTTACTTTTTTAATAAAAAAAAAATCAATTTAATTCTCACTACAATCTCCAGCGATTTACTTAATTTTCTAGAACTGCTTATCAATTTTTAACCACAAAACAAGTGGTTTACATTTTACTTTGTATTGAATTAGATATATGTTAATTCTTCTGATGGTTATTGTTACATTTCATATACAGCAAACAGGTGTAAAAACAACCTACGACTCCGTATAATATACCTTAGTACTAACAAGTTTAAGCTTTTCATAATCAAAACGAATGTTAATATATTTATATTTTAGTTATAGTGTACAAAATTGCATATTAACATCTTACTGTTCCGCTATCACAAATCTCGCGACGTATTTTTTAGCTCGAAACAATATTTTGGAAATCAAATAAAATTAAACTTTTAGATACGAAATATTTTAAATAAATTTAAATTTCAGCACACTACGGTGCTTTTCAAAATGATTATCATGTATCAGTTTTAGTTAGAACAGTACAATTTTTCAAAACAACGCGGCCCTTAAAGACTCTTTTTTTACCCACTAACTGTTTTTTCTAGTTAATCGGGCCCGATGACTAAAAAGTTACCCACCAAATAGTTCAAACTATGTAAATTATCAAACACAAACTATTGAATTCTAAACTTAACCAATCACAACTTTTTTAAGCATTTTTAATCGTAAACTTGCTAGTGACGTATTAGAGTAGTTTTTAATTTTAATTCCAAAAATTTTATCAATATACTCACTAAAGTAAATATTAATTGCGAGTCTGTATGTATCTATTGTGACTTTATTTTGCACCACAGTTTTGTGGTTTGCGTTATCCTTTGAAAATATTCAACCTACTATAATAATGTTTTACATTGGACCATGCTTAGCAACTTGGGAGCCTGATCCGTAAATCAAGCTTATTTATGTAGTTTTTATAACAAATTGACTTTTCGAATAAAATTTCTTACAAACCTACTTGTAATGTAAGCATGTTTGAAACTATTGTCATTTTAAATTAACGAATCGCAACTTTTTTGAACATTTTACCCGTGAACTTGCTAGTGACGTAGTAACGTAATTTTAATTTTTTGTACCAAAAAGTCTTATTAATATTCTCACAAAAATAAATATTTAATGTGATTATTGCTACCTTTGCTGTGTCTATTTTGCTCCACAATGATGTGGTTTGCTTTTCCTTTAAAAATATATTAATTTTAATAGTATTTATTTTATATTGGATCATGACTAGGCAACTTGCGAGCCTAAATCGTATAATTTATTTTTAAAACAAATTTGTTTTTATTTTTTTCTTTTTTATAGCTTCTTGACTTTTCGAACAGTATTTCTTGTTAACTTACTTGTGACGTATTAGCATTAACGTACTCACAAAAATTGCCGGGGCCCGAGAACAATATTAAATAATTATTATGTCACAATTATAGTTATAACAAAAAGCTTTTTGAAACTGTGCGGCCTGCGAAGACTTATTTTGAATATTTTGATCACTAAATAACCACGTGTGTTCTTTAACTTGATAAAATTTTGTGCAATTGGTATAAAATTGAGTTATTCAATGATAACTAATTTGAAATGAGCTCTTAATATGGATTTTAGTAAGCAGTATTGCTGATTAAATCATTATTTCATGACTATTTTAGTTATATAGTACAATTTTTCAAAACTACCCGGCCTGCAAATACTTTTTTTTTTTTGACCCGCTAAATATGTGTTCTAATTAAACTGGCCCGCCGACTCAAAGTCACCCACCGAAAAGTTAGAACTTTTTAAATTTTCAAACACAAACTTTTGAATTATAACTTCACAACTTTTTTAAACATTTTTACCGGTAAACTTGCAAGTGACGAAATAAAACATTTTTAAATTTTTTTACCAAAAAGTCTTATTAATATTCTTACTAAATTAGATATTTATAACTAGTCTGTTTTTCCTCTGTTTGACTTATTTTTGCTTCACTTTAAAGTGGTTTGCAAACCCTCTAAAATATTTAACTTTCCATTTGTATTTATTTTACAAATTGGTTCATGGCTGAGCAACTTGCGAGCCTGATTGGTATAATTTATCTTTAAAACAAGCTTATTAATGTATTTTTTATAACCTCTTGACTTTTCAACTAAAATTACTGTCAACACATGCTTGTGACGTATTAGCATTTATTAAGATTTTTTCTAAAACCGTTTTTATTTATTAGAATTATCAGTGGTGTCATCAAGTCCTATATCATTGTGCAATTGATACCATACTTTGCAACACCAAATACGTGGTATATATTTCATCTTAAATATTATTAACTATCAATTTTTACTTATATTTCCACCAGGGTCAGAAATATACGGGCAATATAATCTTTGCTTTTTGCAAAACTAATAACTTTTTAAAATCTAATTAGGTATGTACTCTTAGTTTGATTCTAAAGTACATAGTGCTTATTGAATAGTTATTAAAATTTTTGCTGGTTAAGTTTTAAAGTTTCAAAATTGCCCGGGTCCTGCAATTTTTTTTTTAATTTACTAGTCAGTTTGGAATACAATAGTGTAGAATTTTATTAATTTTGTCTACAACGGTCTGAATTATTGTAGAATATAGTTTATTATTGAAATAGTCTCATTAACTGACAATAAGCATTGCTTCTGAACCTTTTTTTAGTGGCGGAACCCTTTTCCAAAGTTCAACTTTTCCGCGGAACCCCTAATTGAATTTTACATAAAATGTTTAATATAATATTTCCTGCAAAAAACAAAAAAATTTCAACAAAAAACAAAATTTTTTTCAAAACTATATCATTGTTAGAAATCATACCAATTGTAATACTATTAAGTCGAGTCAAACTCAAAGTGCGCCAGAGGCAATAGGTATTTTATAATTCTATACTAAATAAACGAAAGCAAACATGATTAATCGCATCGTCATAAAAATCTTTCCTTGCATAATAAAAACAAAATGAGAGCTACAAACAATAACGAAATGAACATGAACCTAATCGAATTCACAGATTACTTTAAAAAACGGGTAAGATGCCTAACGAAAAATAAATAAAAAACATTTAGTGCGAAACTTGAACTTGTCTCTTAGCAACAAGCATGTCAATGCGCGGCTGGATTTTGGATAAACTGTGACGGAGACAGGCAGATAAGGTTGGAGTTAGCATACAGTCCCTTTGCTTCGTTTTAATGTTTGTTACATGCGAAAAGCTGGACTCGCAAAGATAAGTGGTGGTGAATGGTAAAGAAATTTTACTGCACGCTTTGCTAAGACGGGGTACTCTGAAATTGCACATATCCAAAAATTTAAAAGCTCTTTTCCTTTGAAACTCAATTTTTAATTACTATCTTAAGATAGTTGCAGCAATCCGTTTTCTGTATCTGTAGGAAGATTCACTTCTTCTGAAGCAATATCACACAAAAAAGGAATTAAAATCCATAAATTTCCGATGCAAACATCTTCAGGAAAATGTTGTTTAAATTTTATAGACAAAAGATCAAGGTGGTTGTATATTTCGTCAGAGAAGTTGATTTCTATGCATTTTTCATGGGCCTCATCAAACCGGTGAAACATTGCAAAACTACCATTGCCAACCATTTTCTTCCAAAAGTTAATTTCATTTTTAAACGCCTCAATCTTGTCTGTCATGACAAAAATGGAATTTTGCTTCCCTTGCATGCTTAAGGTCAAAGCGTTCAATTCTTCGATAATATCGGTGAGATAAGCTAGTCTGGCCAAAAAAACATCATCTTCAAATAACTTCACTAATTCTGAGCCTTCATCTTTAAGAAAGGTGAACACCTGCTTCTTTAATTCAACGACACGAACCAGTTTCCGCCCCTTCGACAGCCAGCAAACTTCGTTGTGATAAAGAAGTCGCAGATGGTCAGCATCTAAACTTTCACAAAGTTCTTTGAATCATCTGGCCTTTGTGTCACTTTTCTTTATAAAATTAACAGTTTTAATCGACGCTGAGAGAACTTCTTGTAAACAAGAAGGAAGATGTTTTGTTGCCAAATTTTCTCTATGTAAAAAACAATGTATCCATTTAGCTTCAACTGCTTTATCCTTCATTTTCCTCACTACACCATTTTTGGACCCAGTCATAGACGCTGCACCGTCAGTGCAAATGCCGACACATTTATTCAACTCTAAACCCTTGCTGATGAAATAATTTTCGACACATTTCATTACTTCAACAGAAGTTGTTTTTGTGGGTAATTCTCCACAAAATAATATATCTTCGTTAAATCCTTCCTGCCCAAAATATCTAACAAAAACGAGTAACAAGGCTTTGCCGCTTACGTCAGTAGACTCGTCTAGTTGTTCAGCATAAAATAGGTTGATGACAACTTTTATGTGTTCCATTTTTTTGATGTTTTATGATATATGTTTTTTTTTTCTTCAATTTTATTTCTTAAATTTCGAAAGGCTTTGCGGAACCCCTGAGAGGCGTCGCGGAACCCTAGGGTTCCGCAGAACCCCATTTCAGAAGCACTGTTATATAAGCTTTACTTTCAGTTTTATCTCTATAAACAAATATTTAGGTTAATTGACTTGTAAAAACTTGGAAGTTTTATATTATTTGGAAAAACTATTACTTAATCATTCATTACATTTTTGTTTTTTAAAAAGTACGAATGTTTTTTTGATTGTATAATTTTACATGTAAACTTTTTATTAACGTAATAACTTAATTTAAACTTTATCACAAAAATTTTACATATTTATTTAATGTAATAATCAGTAACAGAAGTATGATTATGAATTCCTTAATTTTGACCACAACAAAGGTGGTATATAACATCTACAATATTTAATTTAAATTAAACTGTTGACTATTTTAGTCTGTAACTAAATCATGTACTCATTTTTCTGCAGACAAATTATATTCGCTAAAATGTTGCTATTTTAAATACTCTTTATACATATACCGCTGACTATAAAGTTACCTGCATTAAAAATTGATTGGTTGTTTTAACGAACTTACATTTTCGCATATTGAACGTTTATGTGTATTAATGTTTATGAAAATAATTTAAGTTGTTGAAACTTTACAAGAGTTTATAGCATATTATAGTAGATTTTTTGAAAATTTGTTTTAAAATTGTTGATGTTTATAAAATTCTTAGTATTGACATCTTAATATTACAATTCCTACTAATTTATGTCATTTAACATATTTATATCGTTTTTGTCTGATAAAACGTACTTTTTTTTTCAAACTTGTTAACTTACTAGTGACGTAATGACATAATTGAAGATTTTTTAACAAAAAAGTACACTAAATGCTAATATTTTCTGGCTAAAGTAATGGTAATTGCTAAGTTTTCTGCTTCAAAGCACTTTGTAATTTGTATCACAGTAATGTGGTTTTCATTTTCTCATAAAATAACTAAACTTACAAATAAAAACATGGAACTATCGGGCGTGATCCGTATAGTTTTATTAACAGCTCCTATAAATGAGCTTTTTTTAAACAAATTATTTGCAACATGCATTTAAAACTCATATTCAGTTCACAGTAGTGCTAATAACTATCATTTAATTTCGCCTTAAAAACGTTTTTTATATTATAATTACCAAAAGTTTGACAGCCTAAGTATTCCAATTATTTTTTTAATCTGAATCAAACAATGTAAAATGAACTTTACTTAATTCTGTTAAATTATATTTAAGCTATTTCTAAAAACTTATTCCTGTGTAACAGTTTGTTCGAACAGTATCTTATTAAAGCTGAATTATTCTGTTATGTTATTTCAAATACATTGAAAATTGTTTAAAAATTGTCTATAAAATGTCTAAAAGTTTCAGCATTATTTCATTAATATAAGTTTTAACCTTTAAGTAAATATTTAAATAATTACATAACTGAAATAACATCATAAACTGTTAATGAGATTGAAATAAGCCTTACTACTTACAATCTTATCAACTTAACTCAATTGTTAAAACTTAAAATAACTTTTATCATAACCTAATACTTTGTAGAAAATATATTTATAAACTAGCGTTGGCCAATGAAATATTCTTTAGCTGAAAACATTTTGCGCAAATCTAATGAATTTATGCTTTTAAATGATAACTATTTTGAAATTAGCTCTTAATATGGACTTTAGTTAGCAGTTGTGGTGATTAAATAATTATTTCATGACAATTTTAGTTGTATAGTACAATTTTTAAAAACTACGCGGCCCGCGAATACTTTTTTTAAACATTTTTACCCGTAAGCTTACTAGTGACGTATTAACGTAGTTTTAAATTTTTGTACAAAAAATTCTTATTCATATTCTCACCATAATTAATATACAATGAGAGATTGCAACCTTGATTCATTCAAAATATTTTGTACCACAGTGATGTGGTTTGACTTATCCTTCCAAAATTCTAACCTAGTAGTATTAGTTGTTTTATATTGGGCGATTTGCGAACTTGTTCTGTATTATTTATCTCAAAACAAGCTTGTTTATGTATTTTTTAATAACCTCATGACTTTTCGAATAAACCTCACTTTTTGAATATTTTTACGAAGTTAGTAGTGACGTAATAACATAATTATAACTTTTTTTTTACGAAAATACTTCTATCAAAAAATTTTCAATAGACCAACTCAAATTAAATATTTGCAAAATAATTGATGATATATCAATTTAACACCACAAAAATTGTGGTTTACATTTTAGTTTACGAAACTTAATGTTAAGTCAACAGTTTTCTCAACTCTGGTTAGGGTTGGATAACCTACGATTTACGACGTTTTTACATTTTTAAGTCTACTAATTTACTAAAATTTAAATATTTTGTATTTTGCCACGAGCTTTAAATTTTGTATAAGTACTCGATAGTGATTATAAATGATCCTCACAATTTTAGTTTTAAAAAGCTTTTATTTCTAGTGGAAACACCTTGCAGACTGCGAGGACTTTTATTAATAACTTTTTAAACATTCTGTTCGATTTGCATTGAATAATTTCGAATGATCTGTATTATTTTACACAGACTGAATTAAAGTTATTTTTAAAACATGTCCACGTGTAAGGTTGGTATTTGAACAGCATTTCTTCAAAAATTAAATATATATCGTCATTTAATCTTAAATGTTGAAAAAGTTAACAAAATTAGACATCATTTTTAGTTTAATCATAAGTTTCAACTAGTTTTGATTCTACCCATTTGCCGTATAAACCGCTTTAATTGGTTCAGCTTTTGTAGTAAGTGTTTACTTATTAAAACATGTTAGTGATAGGTTTTTACCACAAGTTAAATTGAATTTTACTACAAATTATTGAATTTCTAACTAGTCACAACATTTTTTTAAACAATTTTAACTGTAAGCTTACTAGTGACGTAGTAGCGAAGTTTCAAATTTTTGTACAAAAAGTCTTATTAATATTCTCATTGAAATTAAAATTCATAGCCAGTCTTTTTGCTTCCGTATGAAGTTATCTTGCACCACTAAAAGGTGGTTTATATTTTATTACTATGTAATTTAACATGTTGTTAGTATTTATTCTCACATTGGACCGTTTGTTGCCACTTGCAAGCTTGATCCGTGTAATTTATCTTAAAAACTACCAAAACTGAACATTTTTTTGTCTTGCTTCTATAACTTCTAGACATTTGAAAAAGTACTTTTTTTAACCTGTGGCTTGTCACTTAATTTATTTACCAAAGTTGTCAATAATGTCTACTTCGAATTCTTTGCGCAATTGAAGACTTTAATTTGAACCCAAAAATATGTGGCTTGCATTCTGTTGTAAATATGCTTACCCTTTTATTATTGTTTACACTAGACTAGAAGTTGGCAACATACGCAACATATTTAAATCAAAAAAATTTGTATTTGCACTTTTTTTGCGCATTGGACCGTTTGTTGCCACTTGCAAGCTTGATCCGTGTAAATTCATTTGTACTTCATCGTGTAACTTGAAATGTAATTTATCTTAAAAACTACCAATTTTGAACATTTTTTTGTCTTTCTTCTAATACTTCTAGACATTTAAAAGTACAAAGTAAATTTTTGAATTGTTTTACTTGTCACATAATTACTTGGCTTTTGATTTTTTCAATAAATGGTCAATAATGTCTACTTCGAACTTATTGCGAAATTTAAGATCTTTTTTAGCAACACCACTGTAAATTTTTTTGCGTTATTTTTAAAAAATATTAAACTTCGAATAAATGATTATCCTTACATTGGATTATATCTGGACAACCTGCAGGCCAAATCCGTGTAATTTGTCTTTAGAACAAGTTTATTTATGTATTTTTTTATAATAAATTGACTTTTTGAAAAAAATTTCTTGTTAACTTACTTGTGACGTATTAGTATATATTTAGATTTTTTTCTAAGATTGTTAAAATATACTTCCTAAAATCAGAAAAAGCTAGTTGAAGCATAAAATATTAAACCGTTATTTACAATTATGGCATTCAAAACATAAAAAAAGAGTACTACTTAATAATATTTACATCTTTTTTATAGACAAGTGTGTACAGAATTAATTTTCCAGTAATTTAGTTACATGACTTTTAAAATGTTGAAGATTACTGGTTTATAGCATAGTCTAGTAATTTGCAGAAACCTTGTTTATAAACTGTTGATGTTTTTAAAATGTAAAGTATTGACATGTTAAAATAACGATTTCTACTTTTTTTGTCCTTTAAAAAGTACATTTATTTTTTGAATTTTTTTACCTCGATATTTTCTGCTTCAGAACATTATCAAATTGTTTTACCTGTTAACATATTAGTGACGTAATAACATAATTGAAGGTTTTCTTAACAGAAAAGATACAAACATACTCTGCTTAAGTTATACGTTGGTGTAAAATTTTCTGTTCAGAGTTTCTGATTTATTTTGTACCACAGTAACGTGGCTTACATTTTCTTATTTTTACACTTAAATTTATAGTTAAAAGTTTTATAATTATCGTGTCTTCAAAAAAAAAATTCGCGGCCTTCAAGACATTTTTGACCTATTTTTTAATCTCTAATCAAATAATGTAGAACGCGATTTATTGAAAACATTGTGAACTATAGTTTTAATACTTTTCTTCGCTATTGAAATTTGTTGTAGAGTTCTTTATAACTAAAAATTATTTTTTTTCTATTTCAAAATACCGCTTGTTGGACTTAACTTAAGTGTTAAGTTAAAACTTAATTTAATCTTTTTATTTCAGTTTGCACTTTTATCCTAGATTAAAGTAGAACGCGAAAGAGAATTGTATATTTGTTAAGTATGAATTTTATTAACACATGTAATATAGTCATTGACAAAATAAAGCTGTGTGCCAATGTTTTATGTGTTTTAAAAAGTCTACAAATTAAATTATTTTTAATTTTAGACTGTAATATTTACGTTGTCGCTAAACTATGAAGAAATATTTATAGAAGGTATGTTTTTGAAATATATAACATTCAATTTTTTAGCCTTCATATACTCAATAAATCAGTAGTTTTGAATTGTCACCAAAACAATTTTATTAACTGACAATGACCATAAGTCAGATTTACTCATAGTTTTATCTGAAATGATAATTACCAAAATTGATTGAAGATATTTTAAAACATCGAATCAGTTCGCAGATTGATTTATAGTTTGTTGAACGATTTTCTGAAACTATAAAAATTTGAACTGCAAATGATTTTTGTCAATATAAGTTGTTAATTTAAAAACATCTTGTATATTTTTGAAACATTTTTACCTGTGAATTTTCTAGTGACGTCATAATACATTTTCAATTTTTTTCAGAAACTTATCAAGTTTATATTCATTAAAGTCTAGCACTAATTATAATTTTTCAACGCACCATTAGTTTGCACCATGGAAAAGTGGTTTACATATCATTTTACAATATTTTTAAAGAGGTCATATTAATCTTTTTACTAGACAAGCAATTAACAATTTACGAATCCGTATAATTTACGTGATAGAAAGCTAACTAAATTGAGTTGTTTTATGTTTTGATTTTTAGAAAACAATTGAAGAGATCCAAACTACTTAGTTTGCATAATAAAGTCTTTAAATAATGAAATATTACTTAATTAAATTACTTTTTAATAAAGATAACTGTTATGCTTTTAATTTGATTATTAGTACACAAATAGCTTATTAAATGTTTGATTTTAAGAGTTTTATTTTGTAAAGTTGTTATTCTAAGTTTCACGGCCTGC
This sequence comes from Thalia democratica, assembly GCF_965202585.1. Classification (NCBI taxonomy): domain Eukaryota; kingdom Metazoa; phylum Chordata; class Thaliacea; order Salpida; family Salpidae; genus Thalia; species Thalia democratica. The sequence continues at coordinate 101,206,291 of NC_139166.1, read as the reverse complement.
GAGGAATCTTTTTATTAGATTTTTATTTGCTGTTCAATCTGAAATTTATAGTTTTCTAAACAGAAAATTTTTTGAATAATTTTTACATGTGAACCTAGTAGTGACGTAATAACATAATTTGAACTTTTTTCAACAATTTTTTAATTCAAATATTTTCAATAAAATAGTTTAAGAATTCTTTTTTGGTTTTGTTAATGTGATATATTTAGCACCACTATATAAGTGGTTTACACTTTATTAAAAAAAAAACTTCATGTATATTTGATAATATAGTCAAAGTTTTGCGGCCCTCAAAGAATTTTTTTTTTAACATTCTTCTTGCTCTGTGATTAATCTTTTCTTAAATACATGAGCTTTCTGTTGTTGAATAATTTAACATGTGAACTTAGTAGTGTCGCAATAACATAATCAAAACTTTTTTTACGAAAATAGATATTTAATACATTCCGTTGAAATTTTAATTTCGTAAACTCGCAGACATTTAAAAACAAAAACTAAGAAAATTTGCCTAACTCCATTGAGTTTTATTTTGGTGATAAACAGAAGAAGTATGAATATTTAGAACCGTTAAGAAAAGACGAAAAGAAAACTTAGATTTGTTGTTTAGTACACAGTAGTGTTAATAACTATCATTATAATTTCGCCTTAAAAAAGTTTTTTATAACGAATAAAATTATTTAAGTTCGATGAATATTTACAATAAACTATCTCAATATAAATTTTTGTAAAATAATTTATGAGATATCAATTTAGCACTACAAATAATGTGGTTTACATCGTAATATAAATTAATATAATATAAAGTCAATACTTTTCTTTGTTAGGGTTTATTAACCTACGGTTTACGACGTTTTAATACTGCTATAATCAAAACATTTTATTACAAGTATTTTGCCATGAGCTATATTAAGTACACAGTGGTGATTATAAATGATCCTCACAATTTTAGTTTTAAGAAGCTTTTATTTCTAGTGGAATATTAACAACTAGCAGACTGCAAGGATTTTTATTGATAGCTTTTTTAAAACACAGTTCAATTTTCGTTGCAGAATTTTGAAATGACCTGTTTTATTTTACATAGAATAAATTAAGGTAGAGGTTATTTTAAAAACATGTTAACGTGTAAGAGTTATATTTGAATAGTATTTCTTTAAAAGTAAAATATATTATGTCATTTATCTTAAATATTAAAAATGGTATTAAATTCAACATCAGTTTAAATCGTAAGTTTCAAATAGTCTTGATTCTACGCATTTGCCGTATAAACTCGCTTTTTTTTGGTTCACCTTTTGTAGTAAACGTTTACTTATTAGCAATAAATATGTTTGTGTTAGGTTTTTACCACAAGTTAAATTGATTTTACTACAAATTATTGAGTTGTTAACTAGTCACAACGTTTTTTAAACACTTTTACTTGTGAACTTACTAGTGGCGTAGTAGCAAAGTTTTAAATTTTTCTTCAAAAATGTTTTATTAATATTCTCTCTAAAATAACTACTAATGGCCAGTCTCTTTGCTTCAGCTTCAACTTATTATTGCACCGCTGTAAAGTGGTTTACTGTTCAAAACGATGTCATCCAACATAAAATTATTATTTATCCTCACAATGGAAGCCACTTGAAAGCCGGATCTGTGTAGTTTATCTTAGAAATTATTAAAATGGAACAGTTTTTGTCTTTTTTAAACCTCTTCACATTTGAAAAATTAAAGTACAAAAGAAAATTTAAGTAAAATTCAAAGTTTTCCGACCCGCGAGAACTGTTTTTTTTTTAATTTACCATTCAGGATGTAATTTGTTTTGTCTATATTATGATCAAAATAATTAAATAAAGTTTAAAAAAGTTTGATAACGCTAAAGTCTCTAAAAAAATTTTCATACACCGTTTCTATGTTATTATATTATATGTGATCTATTAATTCTAAACTGTTAAAACCGTTAAAAAGTTATATTTGTCTTTAAAAAATAGTTTTACTTGTTAACTTTTTAGTGACGTAACAACTTAATTCGAACTTTTTTCACAAATATTTTACGAATATATTCAGTGTAATGTTGTTTTAACATGTTTGGCATGGTACAGTCAGTGATCTTCTTTTGCACCACAATATATGTGGTTCCAAACACTTGAAATGATAAATTTTAATAATAATAACCTGTATTCTAATGTGTAATAAAACCATGTGCTCGTATAATGTGCAGACAAGACATTCTTCAAAATCTTTTTATTCAGTACACCTGCATTATTTTCTGGTAAATCTGGCTCGCTGACTGGAAAAGTTTTCCACCCAGCATTGGACTAGTGCTTGATAGTACTAAATTAATGAAACTTGTATTTCATATGTAACTAGTATAAAAACTAAATGTATTTACAGGGTGGTTAACTAAACTTGACATACTAAAAAAACTGGAATTTTGAACAGAAATCACTAAAAAGACCTGGACTAAAAAACAATTTTTACGTGTTTATTTGTAAAATTTCGAGTTGACACAAAAAATATATCATATATATAAAAAATTTTGTCATCATAAAAATAATTTTTTTTAACTAAATTAATAAAACTTGTTCATACTTACAAGGCGGCTGTCTTTTTTTTAAGTCTTGCTAAAAAATATTAAACCTAATTGTAAGTCTAAATTTGAGCCTAAAAGGGATTTTCTGTAAATGTTTGAACTTTTTAACTTTAGTTGAAAAAACTAAGCTAAAGTTTATAACTTTTTAATTTTAACTTTTTTTTTTTGCTAATTTATGAAGCATTGTCCAAAAAATTTCTAACAGTTTTGTTCATGTTATTCAGACACATTATTTTATTTATATGAATATTTTACCTTCAACTACTTATCTAACTTTATTTATCACTAAATAACCTCATTTAGTGAACATCATTAAATTAGCTTTACTTTACCTGTATTAATGTTTATTAAAGTTAATTAACTTGTCAAAACTTTACAATATTTATATAGCATAATCTAATACTTTGTAGAAAAGTTACCTATAAACTAAATTTTTAAACTGCAAACTATTGGCATCTCGCAAATACGACAAATACTTATAAGAAGTCGTTGTTTTTCTTAAAAGTTCTACCTGTACACTTAGTAGTGACGTAAGAACATAATTTAAAGTTTTTTTACGAAAGTTTTTCATTAATACACAGACTAATATTAGATTACATACTTATTATATTATTAGAAATCTGTGAACTCTTATTTAACACCGCTAAGTTAGTGGTCTACATTGTATTTCAAAAATGATTAACTAGTAATAAATAAGGAGTTAACTTTTTGATTTTTTTAGCGTAAACATTATGAGGAGTTAACAGCTACGGAACATTTATGTGATTCAAATAGATTCTTTCAGATGTTATTTATTTTAATAATGATTATTTTGTATTGGTTGTCCTTATGTGTGATATCTTTGTTTCACAATAAATTTTAAAATGATAAGTCTAGTAATTTATTTCCTACAATTTTTTGTTCAGAACTATGATATTTTGATTTTAAAACCGAAAATGCTAAAAAATTGAAAATTTTTTAATGTTATTATACTTCAATTATTTCAGATCCAGAAGTAACGTAATATCAAAGAAAGGTGACAAAATAACACCGGCTCACCACAAATCCTTGCAAACATTGCACAATTATAATGAGGAACATTACGTGTCAAATAAACATGTCAAATCAATATCTATACTTTCACTACCCACTGATGTTACTAACATTTCTAATAGCAGGTTATTATTTGTTTAAATTTTAATTATTTGTCAAATAAACATGTCAAATCCATATCAATACTTTCACCACCTACTGCAGTTACCAACATTTCTTATAGCAGGTTATTATAACTTATTTAAAAATTTAGTTGTTTAATTCGTTGGTGTAATTATCTTAGGTACTAAATTAAAATATTTCATTATTGTTCATATTTAAACCCAATCCAAAAGCTACAAAAATATACTTTCTTTTATTTTTGAACAAGTTATATTTGCAGCTTTACTACGTTAAAAAAGCTAGGGGTTAGCAAATATAAGTAACTGTAAACAATTTTTTTTTTGTTGAAAAACAATCCATTTTAGTTATCGTTTTAAACTTTTAGTCAGATTTGTAAGTCTAAGGTTTTTTATAACATGCTATTGTGCTTTGAACATAAAATGACAATTATTACACATTACAGTCCACATTCGCGGGCAATTTCGCCAGTTGGGAGAATGTCATCGAGAAATATGTCACCTGTCGGAAGAATGTCGTCTCGAGCGATGTCGCCTGTGAGTGTGACGTCACAAAAGAGCAATAAATCAGTTGTTACGTCACATTTGCAAGACGAAAAAGAAGACCAACTTGTGCTGGTGACAACTTTCTAGATGTGTCAAATTTTATAATTATTATAACTACAATTAAAATTATAATTATTTGATAACTTGTGCTGGTGAGAATTTTTATTTGATCATTTACAGAACAAGAAAATAAATGATATAAAAGTTATACTACTGGAAACAAACCATTAATATTATTTTATTTTATCAAACTTTATTATTATTGTAAACATAAATAATATATTAAATATTTTGTGAAATTCTAAAGTTAAAAACTATATAATAATTGCTAAAAAATTAAAACTGCTAAAAACTAATAATTTATATAGACTTTATAACATTACTTTGTAATAGACGTTAATTTATAAGCAGGGTAGCCTGGAAGTACTTCACCTGGAAACCTGGAAAAACCTGGAATTTGAGAAATTTTGAAAAAAACCTGGAATTTTGAACAAAAAACCTGGAAAAACCTGGTTTTTTTAACAATTTTAAATATTTCAGTAGTAAAATTTTAGTTTGATACAAAAAATCTATCATATTAATAAAATTTTTTGTCATCATCAAACAATTTTTTTATTTAAAAACACATATAAAGTACCTTTCAGTATCTTTTCAATGTTTTATACTATTTAATACAGTTTTTTTACATTAAACTCAACTTAAAACTAAAAATAGACTCAAAAATGTGTACTTTTAAAAACCTGGAAGAAATTTAGAAAACCTGGAAAAAGTTTTGAAAAAACGAGTGGCAACTCTGAGTAAGACAATAAATGATAATAAACTTATACTACTGAAAATAAAGCACTAATATTAGTGTTATTTAGTGCTGGTAAGAATTTTCAAGATTTTATTGTAAAATTCTAAAGTAAAACATTGTATAACAAACGCTAAAATATTAAAACTGTTAAAAAAGTTAAACAATTAATAATTTATTTAGACTTTATACTCTAACTCTCAACTTTAGGAATGCATACAAATTTATTTAGTATTATAAGCTAAATTTACCTGAAAAAGATTAAACAAATAGCATCTATGAGAAACTAAATATTAACATACATTTGTCTAATATTTCCTTTTTAAATGTTTCAAATCTCAAGTTCAATAGTGAAATATAATTGCTGTTCTTAGAAATTTAAATATTTATAAAAAATGTTCGTAGCTCCTGTAAAACTTGAAAGGAATTTTATAAATATTTAATTTAAAGCTTTTTGTACAATGCAAGTAGTTTTTGCTTTCCGTCTCTTATTAAAAATATGATTTATTGTTTGTTTTTTTTTGAACACATCATTCTAGCAAAAATACTAGTTTACATACTTTTTATATTTTATAGAAATGTTAGCAAATTTCAAGTAGTTTAGTAAAACGTATTTTAGACTTATTGGAATAATTTTGACAGTGAAAAAGTTATCAGTTTGATTTATTTTATTTTTCTACATTTATAAAGATGAAGCTAGTCAAAAATTTATAAAAATTTCTCTAATAATTTCTTAGGAGATCTTTGCTTTAACTTATTTTGAAGTACAGAAGAAAGGTTAAGACTTTACAATACTACTTTTGTAAAAATTAAATAGATATATTATTTAGCTAAACAATTTAATTTTTATACATAGATGGAAGGCGGAGATATTATTCAAGAAACAATTTCAAATTCCGAACATCAAATTGAAAAAGCAAATTTATTTTTCATGAACTTGATTGAATGTTTCAAAAATATAAAGAGTAATGAAAATAAAGATAAAAACAATGGTGTATTGTACAGGTAGCATTATTTTTACTTTTTACTGCTTTATTTCTAATTTTACCACAATGTAAAAAGTACAATAGTTTTAAAAGGAATAAAAGTCTATCTATGGTATAAGTAAGTTCTTAAACCGAACTTATTCTAGATGAAGAAACAGTAATCTATTAAGTTTAACAATACACCTAATTTCTATAATTTATATTATAAAATATTATATTATTTATATAAATTTTCACATATGTTACATTGCATTTGTATTAACTTTATTTATCAAAATGTAACATTTTATTATGTTAATAAATATTTTTCAGATGTAACATCGCCTGTGTTTTATTGTCTTGTCTTATCACAGAGCATGGAACAAATATTCAACTAAAAGTTTGTTTTTATTAAAAATATTTAATTAATAAAGTTTAAAGTTTGTTAAAAATATTTAAGCGAATTAAAGAACTTGAAATAATATTCACTTATTTGATATATTACTTAATTGAAAGTTAGTTTTAACTTATGGACAAATTGTAATTGAAACTTTTGTTTTTATCAAAGTCACCTACAAATATTGAATTATAAGTTGGTTTTACAAATATAATATGTTAACATCTAATCTATAAATTTATAAAACAACTAAAAAAGCTTTTTGGATTAAATTTAATTAAATTAACAAAATAGACAGCATTAAAAAGTTATTGCCAAAACTTTTTGCTTCATTAAATTTTATTGACTCAAATAACTTACTCTTAAGAATTTTTCAATTCTATTTATCACTTTTAATAAATTTTTTGTAAGAATTTTAAAAAACTGTTTGAATTTCATATAACTCTTAGTTTTCATAAGTATATATAATAATAAAATTATAATAAACATTTTTTTCGTTTTAAACACTCTTAATTAAGAGTTTATTTGTTGTACAAAATCATTAAACTAAAAAATTGTACAGGATAATATGCTAATACTGATATGTTATAGTTTGTTATTTAGTTTACTTTTTATATTTCAATATAATACCATTTAATATTTTAACAGGAAAATATGCACATATTGATATTTTCAAGCTTATTAGGATTCGATCACTCAATAGTAGCTGATCATTGTAAGAAATTACTTGCGAATATAATAGTGATTATGACGTCATATAAACATCAACACCAGGTTATTTGTTTTTTTTTTACTATATATATATATAAATATGTTAGTTGTAAGAAACTACTTGCAAATATAATAGTGATTATGACGTCATATAAACACCAACATCAGGTTATATGTTTCATTGATGTAAAACAGAATTGTTGAAAATCAATTACGAAAGTTAAATATTATAAACTGTGTTACCAATTAAAATTTCAATTAAATACAAATACTCAACTAAATGAAGTTACATTTCTAATTGTAAGCATCAGTACTTTAAGTAAATTTGCTTGTAAAAATTTGTAGCTGGGCATTTTTACATCTTATACCAAGTCTACCACAGTTATAAATGGTTTAGATAATTGAGTTCAACTAATATAATTGAATTTTTTACAGCTTCTACCAACTTTAGTGATGGGAAATTTCAGATCAAATTTGTTTTCTACTTTTTTCAAATCTACTACACTAACAGGTTAGTTTTGCTTCTAGAAGTTTAATAAAAATCGTAAAAACTAATTTTCATTATTTTTACTCAAGTTTCAAACAAACTTTTTCAAGACCTTTACTACATTGTTTTATAAAAAAATCTTTAAAGTTAAATCTGTGCGTAAGAACTCTACAACTGTTTTTTTAAAGTGTTAATAGTCTTAAGATATCTCTGTCTTGTTGTTCTAACTATAACAATTTACACTTTTACACTGAGCAATTATTTTTTAAATGTAGTTTAAAAAGTACTAAAGTGGTTACTATAAACTGATTTTAAGTTGTTAGTGTTTAGTTTTTTACTAACAAAATACTAACATACATTTTGATAATTTTTAAGTTTAGTTTTAATCTAGGTTAAAATGTTTTTAATTAATTTGAAAATTTAGTTCTAATATATAAGAACAAGTTTTTTAGAATGTAAAAGCAACTATGTGTTTAAAACATAACATTTTAATGGGTATTCATGTATTTAAAATCAATAAAGGGACAAATATTTATGTTTAGCTGATTCAAATTGCTCTTTATGCTTTAAAATAATTGATTTATTGATTACGTTTAAAAGATAGTTTTAATTTCTTGTTTTAAATAACATAAGTTTTAAACAGACGTTTTTTCCAAAGTTTAAATTTTAGTGATTGCATCTTTTCTCTTTAGTAATTATTATTTTGTCTGTTTTATTCGTAGTTGGTATTTTACAGTTTTTATTGATTTTTAAACATTTTTATTAACTCAAATAGTTGTATTGTTTTCCTTACTTTCTAAAATGCCTGCTATAATTTTACATTTTACTTATATTTTAAGATACTATTTGCTATTATTTGCTTTAATGAAAATTAAAGTTTAACTTATATCTTTATTTCACAGTAGGTTATGAAAATATCAGTAGAAAATCTAGATTTGTATGATTTACTTAAAATTATTGTTAACAACATTCTTTTTAGTAAATTAACCTAAACTTTTTTGATTTATGCACAATCTCACAGAGTTTTTGAAGTATTTTATTCAAGCTAATATGCTAAAATAATAATCTAAACTTTTATACATTCAAGTAAAATCTTATGTCAAATAGGATTTAACAGCAAGCATTTCTGATACTTAAATTCCTAAAAGAAAACACATTTAAATATGGAAATTATTTTAAACGTATAATTACGCTACAGGGTCAACAAAGCAAACAGCTATCAAAATATAAGCATAATAAAATAATTTAAATATTTTTAATACAGAATCAACAAAACAAAGGGGTAGTACTTCCAGTGATGAGAGTTCAAACAATAATTCTGAATTTCAGAGAAAATACGATAATCAGGAATTTATTGAGGAAAAATCTAATAAAAATCACAAAAACTTCTTTGTTAAACTGTTTGAAAATAGGTTATAATAAATAACTAGTTCTTAATAAAAATCACAAAAACTTCTTTGTCAAACTGTTTGAAAACAGGTTAATATTGGTTAATAAAAATCACAAAACTTTTTTCATTAAATTTTTTGAAAATAGGTTAGTATAAAAAAATTTTAACTTAATTTATATTATTCATTTAAAATTTATAAATGTACTAGTATTTTTATAGTAGTTACTTCATTTTAAGTACAGCATATTTTCAACTTTGTTTAGTGATGTTAAATTTAAATTTAATTGTTTATTGTATATCATGTATTAGTTATGTTAAGTTCATATGAAATTATACATAAACAATGCACAACTGTTTTAAAATACTTTTTTTTAGTTTTTATGTATTTTAACTGAAGTAAATTAAACTATTTAAAATAAGTTAGTATAAAACAGATTTCTTAAACTCATTTGTTTAAAATACATATTATAGATAGTTTTTTTTTTATGCTGCAAAACTGAGTTAAGTGTACAACAGGAAGTTACTTTTAATAAAAAACGTTTCTCAATTTATAACAACGTTTATTAACATTAAAAGTATAAATTTGAACTCACAATAAATGAAAAATAAAAGTTTTTATCTTTATTTAATATTTTTATATTTATAAAGTTTAAATGAATAAAATAAAATTTTCCGAAAAAGTTATTTATGCCTATCATTTGTTTTATTTTAATTTTATAGAGTGAGGTCTTTTTAAGTTCAATAACTTCATTTAAAGATTTGAATATTTAGCATTTAGGCCTTAACAATAAATTAGGACTAACTTTTGAACCAGTTTTGTTAAAATGATTTGATACAATGTTTAAAACACTTTTTAATAAGTACTCTGTAATCCATTAATATTAGTTATACATAACACATTTTATTTTTATACAAGCAGCAAAGCAAGTACAGTTTGGGAAAATGAGAATATTGAATCAGTAAATCAAATAAACATTAAAAGTTCAGTTGAAATAAATAAATTTGTGCAAAAACTAAAACAAGTCTTGCAAGATTTGGTAAGTTTATTTTCAACTTAAAATAACTAATTTAGTTTTGGAAGGTAAATGAATATATAAAAAAATGATGACTGTTATTATTTAAAATAGTTATTATTATTCAAAGTTTATAGAATAGCAAGAGCTGTTTTATGTCATTGAAATTTCAATTTTTTTTTCTAAAACCTCACAAATTTTTCAGAAAAAAAATAAGTTAAATCAGTCTTTATAGCTTATATTATTTTCTTATTTTTCTAACAGTTACCTGAAATGAATTTGTTGGACAAACTTGCAAATAAAATAATAAATTTCACATCAATACAACAAGGAAATAATATAAATAAACACTACATCAACAGAGCTTTTCAAGTTAGTTTATTAAAAATTAATTCAAGCTATATTTTATTAAGGTTTTTATAAATATTTGAAATTAATACTTACTCCTTTCCAGTTTATTACCATTTATTTCTTTTTTAGTCTTTCAATTCAGTTGTAAAAAGTAATTGTATGTAAAAAACCCTGTTATGAATTTTATATGTTTATTTCACTGCAAGCAAGAAATATATTTCTCAAAAGCACTACATATAAATACATATCTTTCATGCAAAGTTCTGTAAAATAGCTTATGAATTTTCGTGTATATTTTTTGTTAGTAACTGTAAGATAGCTAAATTTTGAAAACTAAAACTATATTCAAAACAAATTTATAAACTGAACTTATTTATTAATTAAAAGATAATAAATATATATATATATATATATTCTAGTTTGATTGTGGTTTATACTAATGTGTACGTGTACATTAATAATATCGGCGTGATTAAAATAAACCGTCAAATAACAAACAAGATAAAAATGTTTACACACAAACAACTTTTCTCTACTACTAAACCGCAGTACAAGCCTCATAAGTGATTATGACGTAATAAAAGCATTTAAATACGCTTGTTTCAAATTTCGGTCACGTGGTAGCATGGCCGAGTGGTCTAAGGCGCTGGATTAAGACTCCAGTCTCTTCGGAGGCGTGAGTTCGAATCCCACTGCTGCCACTCTTTTTTATTTTTCCGAATTTTACTTGAAATCTAAAGTTAATAACTTTTTACACTCATGGCAGCTTTTGATAAATAGTTCTATTTTCCTTGGAATATAAAATTTTAGCATTATGATAATGTTAATTTAAAATAATTCGTAAAATGAAAGCATCTGTACAAGTTTGAAGTGTTTTTAAAATAAGATTTTATTAAATATTCTAAAAATAATTTGTTAAATGTTTAAACTTACACAGCTGTCTGTGTTTTAAAACAAGTTTTTAATGTACTTGCTCTCAGTAAAACTTTAGTTAAGTGTCTTTCTCTAAATGTAAATGTTGGTTGTTTATTTTGTTATTTGATTAAAGCTGCCAATAATGTTCGGTTTAATTGTACTGCAAAAAAATTTAATGAGTTACTTTAATTTAATAAAAAGTTTTAGTTGTTTTAAGAATATTTGTTATGCCTTTTGTTTAATATATTTACTTCGAGGTTATGTTTGTAGACTATTTACTTAAATAAACATTCAAATAACTTTTTAATAACTATGAGAATTATAATGATCTAATTAAATTAAGTTTAGAAGTATTCAAGTTAATTTTTTTACAGATATACAGAGCATTAGATAGGAGAATGACTACAAATCATTTGTGTCAAATAATAAGGTCGCTAATAAATAATATAAGTAATAAGCAATCACCGACTATTATTGAAATATTTCTCACTTTGGAAAAAGCTACTAAACAACTAAATGAACAAAATAACGAAATTATTGCAAGGTTCGTTTTAGATAAGTTGTTAAAAGTCTTAGATTTTTTCGCACTAAAATACTAAACGAAATAAATATAAGTACTTAAAGGAAAATAATTTCTCTGTTTTTTTATGAAAAAAGTTGTCAAATGTTCCCTTAAACTTAAAGTTTCTTTGAAAATAATACAAAACAAAAAAGTTTCTTCTATAAGTTTAAAACTTAGTCTACTACTTAATGGGCAATTGTTGGAGTTACACAAAGTGTTAAAGAAAACCCTGGCAGTTTTTACACCTAAAGTTTATCTTTATTTTTATACATTTGTCATCTGTTAAAAATCTTTCATCACCAATCCAATGTGTGACAAACTCTCTAGCTTTTGACTAAATTACCAAACATCTAGCTATTTGCTATAATCCAAACGATTAACTATAAATTCTAACTTTAATAGAACTCCAATTCCGACATTTAAACATTGCTTTTAAGTTTACTTATTCTTAGCTTTATAACAAAACTCAAGTTCGATTTTGATCTCTAACTTTCGATACTTTATCTAGTATCTTTGTTCTTACTTTGTATCCACAATATCTATAACTCAATCTAATAACCCAACAATTAATACTCGACCATTTAAACTTAAAAAATAAGCTTAAAAAACTGACATCTCGTTTGAGTATTCCTTCGTGCAATTTCCCCTAACAAGTAAAAACTTTTCAAGTTGATATCTTAAACTTTGTTTATTTTTACAGTAGAAAACAGCGGAGTAGAGAAACTTCATTACTGATGCCGTCGCCTTCGCTCGTTGCCAAGCAACCCAACACGTCATCACAAGTTGCCAAGCAACCGAGTACGTCATCGAAGCCGTCGGGAAGCAACACGTCATCGATGCGACGTCACAATAGGTGTCGTTCCGGTTCGGTGATAGTCACTAAATCCGTAGTCGACGGGATTTACTCGGAAGAACTGGAGAAAGCACTGCAGAATGGTTGGTTAAAAATTGTAAATAATAAAACTGTAGTTAATTTATTTTTTATTTATACTTTAATCTATACTTTAGTCTGAATAAACTACTACTGCTACGAAAATGTATTTATAAAATAACACACTTAAGGTTTCGAAGAAAGGAGTGTGTTAAATGTGTTGTTTAGTCTCATAAACAAAGCTGTTTAATATATTCTGTTCAACCCTAGCAAAAGCCATTTTTAGCTGAACTAAAATTCAAAGTATTACCAGAGTTGTTTAAATAGTCAATAACTAAAAGTAACTCACTGAGTTTAAGTACCTCTTAATATATTTCCAGTTTTTTTGATGGAAAAATAATAAAGTCATTTAGATCCCTATAATAATTTATTCCAGTTTTTTGATAATTCTAAAAATAACATATTAGTAAAAATTCTAAAAGTTTAATCTCCAACAGAGTTTGGAAGTGGCGACAAATCGTTGACGTCATCAAACCGCAAACTTGCCACGTCATCGCAGAGCGTGGCGCCACCAAACGGTAGAAACACTTTAGCGCCTCCCAGTGTGGAGAAAGTGAATGATAAGAGGGTTGAAGAGAATATACAAGTTCTTTCACAGGTTAGATAGTTGTTTGATATTTACATTTATGAAAATAAACTTAGAATAAAACATTTAAGTATTATTTGAAGTTTACATTACTGTTTATTTTTCTTGGGTTATTCTTTATAAAACTTAAGCAAAGTATACAAGCTCTATCGAAAGTTAGATTATTGTTTGATATTTATTTTACATTTATGAATAAAGAAAGTTTTAATAAAAAATTTAAGTATTATTTGAAATTTACATTACTGTTTATTTCTTCTAGTATTATTCTTTATAAAATCTAAACAAAATGTACAAGTTCTATCACAATTTAGATTATTGTTATTTAGTATAATTATTTAACTTAAAACTTAATAGTTTTTAAGAGGTTAAAAGACTATAAAAGTTTTATCACAGTTAAGACTTTTTTATTTCAAAAAATATTTCGAGTATTTTTATCATTTCCAAAGATATTCTGTGTTTTTTATTATAGTACAGATACTTTGGATACTTCAGATAACAATAATATTATATACAGATTTTCTGGATATGCCAGATAATGGCCTCCACGGAATTCGAGTACGAATACTTGATGTCTGTTCGCATAATCGAAATAATACTGAATTCGGATAATAGAGTTCACGTTATCGACGATGTTATCAAGACTAGAAGGTTATTATTCGTTCTAATAGTTGATTAGTAGTAGATTTATGTGTTAGACGTTAAAGCTAAATTTCCGTTTTAAATACGCACTTTGTTAAATTTTAAATTTTTACTTGAAAACTCTTTACACCCACAAACACTCGCTTTCAAATTGTATACAAAAAAAATCAGTCATTAATAAATTATTAACTTAAATGTTGCCTAGTCTTAAATTTTAAGCTGCTAAATGCAGCCTTTCGAAATTATAATTGTATTTCAAGTAAGCTTATCAAGTAAGAAATATGCGGACATCATACGAATTACGCACAAATACTTGTTTGCAAATTATGTATAAAAACAGTCAGATATCAGTTTTTTTGTCATAAATGTCTTGTAGCCTTGAATTTTTAGCTGCTATGTGCAGCTTTTCAATGTTATAATTGTATTTCAAGTAAGAAATTTGCGTCATAAAACTAATAACCCACAAATACTCGGGTGCAAACACTTATTTAAATATCAGATATGATACGGTGAAACATCTTATTTTTTTAAAAGGTAATTTAGATCTGTGAATGCAGTTTCAAAATACACTCACAAATAATACTATAATTCGCAGTTGTTTTTAAAACATTTTGCTCACGTTTATTTCCCACAAGATGTCGGTTGTAACTAGTATAACTTATCATAATTGAAGTAAGAAATATGCGGACATCGAACGAATAAACCACAGATACTCGGTTGCAAACATCTAATTTAATGTCAGATATAAAAATGGTGTAAATATGCATTTATTAGAAAAGAATTTAGAGCTGTGAATACAGTTTCAAAACAAATAATTAATGTTATAATTCACAGTTGTTTCCACTTTGAAACATTATTCTGACGTCATAAATGAATAGCCACAAATACTTGGGTGCAAACGCTTTTTTTATTGTCAAATAAAATATGATGTAACAACTAATTTTTTCTAAAGATAATTTAGAACTGTGGTTTCAGTTTCAACACACACTCATAAATGATGTTACTCATATTAGTGAACAATATGCATTACAATTCACAGTTGTTTCCACTTTAAAATGTTATGCAGACGTCATAAATGAATTCCCACAAGTTATCAGTTGTGACTGATGTATATATTTTTAAAACTATTTTATTTTTAATCTGTCACTCCTAATTCTTTCTGACAATTTTTAACTGTTAAATACAATTTGTTAATACATTAATAACAAATCATGTAGCTAAACGTAGTTAAAGTGAGTAATATCTTTTGAAAAAATTTAAAAAATTAAGATATTGTATTTATATTACCACCAATACTTGCTTGCAAACACAAATATTAAATAAGTTTTTCAACTCCCATGTTTATATACTTCAAGTTGAGATTAAATTTCAAACCATTAAGTACAGTCTTTCAATATAGTACAGGGCTTCCCAAAATCTTTTTCAAAGGGCCATCTTTAATAAAATTAAAAATGCTATGGCCTTCTCCAACAAGATTACTCAAAAATTTACCAATAAAAACACAAAAAACATTTTTATTTTGCTCTTCATCGTCAACTTCAGAATATCTAGTGTACATTTCAAATTATGACCTCCTGTGGTCCCTTTGCTGCTCATGGCCCCCAAAGGGGCCAATTGGCCTATTTAGGAAACCCTGATGTAGTATACAAAGTAGCACAATTGAAATTACAGTATGCTAACGCCAAAATTTCCCACAAATGCTCGCTTGCAAATACTTGTAATAATATTAGCTACATTTCAAAATAGACACGGACTAACAGGTGGAAACAATTTTAAACTGTGCAATGCAGTTATACTAAATACCCATAAACACTTTAAATTTTTGATATCCAATCAAAACTGCTTGTTTACTCTTGCAAGTACTTGTATTAATATCAGATGCATTTACAAGTTAGGAAGCAAACATTGTGGAATGCAGTCTCATAAATACTTGATGATTGTGTTCACCAGTTTAATGATGTTTATTTACGCCATATGCATATCCCCATATCGTTTATAGTTTTTAGATAGTATTCACAATTATGTTACGTCAATCGCATACTCAAACTATTTTTCGAATGTATTTATTGTATATAAATAACCATATACGTGAACCTCTGTATTTGAAATGTACAACTGCTAGATACAGTTTTCCTATGTGTTCATTGAAACAACTAAATTTTTACAATTTAACTAGAGAACATCTTTTGTATAGCTCTTCTAACGTCTATTAAGTTTGATAGTTTAAATGTCTTTTGCATGTTCCCACGAACATTTGCTTACAAATACATCAAAATTACTGAAATTTGTAATGTTATTGTAATTTACAACTGTGAAATACAGTTAGTGTTTACAATCACCTAAAAAGATATCAAATTGACAAATATCATCTACAAATTTTTCAATAAATTGTGCTTTAAAACGATGAACTGACGTCACGCAACATTCCCACGAACTTTTACTTCAACAACACAATAAAAATTATTAATCTGCTCAGATAGGTTGAAGTTGTTATTTCACGCTTTAGTTTAAAAACTGTAATGTGCATTTTCTCAACAAACAAAATTTCAAGATAATGCTTTCATTAGAATACTGTATTCACGTTATAAGTGTATTACTACATGTAATTGCGAACTATAAGTAAGACTTCAGAAATAATTGGAAATAAGTAACTGAATATCTTGAATGAAATTCGCTTGGCTTCGATTTTATTTATCACTGTGAAATACAGTTTGACAATGTATTCATAACAAAACTGATCTTCCATTCTGTTAAAAATAGGCTGCCCTCTAATACACATATTTTCAACCATATATGTAGCTAGCAGCAATTTTACCAAATATTTTCAAAACAGACAGTTAAGTTTTTAGTTATAAAACTGTTATATTATAATGTATAATTGTTTTTTTTATGTAACTAACATAAAACTCACTAAATATTTCAGGAACAAACTAGTTAATCATCCTATAAGACTGATCTTAAAACAATAAAGTATAAGTTTTACAACAGCCAAATTTACAAAAAACTTCTAGGTGGCAAACGCTAGCTTTAAACTTTTGATAGTTTACAAATTTAAAGCATGAACTTTAACAATTTATAACAACTTTACCAGGAACAAGCAAGTAAGTGAAACATCGAACGATGGAGACAACAATATTAATAAGCACCACGTGAAAGATTTGCAAGAAGTTGTGTTGAAGGGAATTACCCTGAATTGCTGCCAAGAAATTGCTTTTAAATTGTTGACCATGATTATTAAGATGGTTGATTACTCGATTATATCGAAATCTACCAATAATAAAGGTTTGATTAACTTTTATGTATTATATAATTAAAATGATTTATTATTCAATAAAATCGAAATCTACTAATATTCAAGGTTCAGTTTTTTTACATAAAATAATTTATTGATTATTATTTGAAATCTGCTAATAATAAAGGTTTGGTGAATTTCTATAGATAATACAATTGAATTGATTGACTATAGTATTATCTCAAAAGCTACTAATAGTAAAAGTTTTTATACCCTTAATATTTCTATGCTTTATTTACAATAACCGTTGTTCAATATACTTTTATAGATTACAATATTTTGATATAACCTACTATATTATTATTTAAATATGAAATAATAACATTTTCAGGTGAAGCTTTTGCATTATGTGTAGTAGCATCATTAACGCATTTAGTTTATAATTTCGAAGATCCTACTGAAAATTGTCTAAAATGTGCAGAAAATATCTCCAAAATTTGTCAAGATAAGTACCAGTCTTACAATAAACTGCAGGTTTTTTTAATTACTTGTTTATATCTTTTCTTTGCATCTTTTAAGATTTATTTGTTTTTTTTTCTAATGAAATACTAAAAACAACTTACAGTTTATTTCAAAGTTAAGACTTAAAAGTTTTTAATATTTTCAAAATAACTGTTTATTATTTCTACACTAACAGGCTAACATTAAACTTAAAAAGCGTTTTTGAATACAAACAGCATTTAAACTTTCTAAAAACTCGTAGTGAATGCATCAAAATAATACTATTTACAAAAAAAGATACCCTAAGTTAATACTTATATGTTATATCCTAGTCGAAGTTGTATCGTATAATCAATAAAAATATTTAATGAATATTTTCTACTTTGTATACTTTTTAATTGATATCTTACTATTAGTTTTAGGTATTTTATTTAAAATATAAAAAAATTTTTGTTTACTTCTTAGTCTCTGTCGCGTGTAATGGAACTAAATATACCCTAAGTTAATACTTGAATGTTTTATTTGAAAAAGATTAAGCCATGTAAATACTAGTTTAACAATTAAGAGTAAGAGTCTCAAACTGAATTGTGTACAATATTTTCAGTCTCTGTCGAGAGTAATGGAGTTGTATTATTCGAGAAATTATAATAAATCTACAAGCACATTCATACAATCAGTCTGTAGATATATTCACGAAACATTCCCGAGATCTGTACATACACAACTTGTGTTTCTACAATATATGCTCGAAAATGGTTTGCTTTGTTTAAACTGTTTCTCACACTAATTAAACTAATACTTATAATTAAGCATTTTCTTTCTATATACGGCTGTTTTAAAACAAAATTGTGGTGAAATTGCCTAAAAATGATTTAATTTATTCTAAATTTACTTATATATACTTTATATAGTATGTATATACTTTCTTTTTTAACAAACTTTAGACTTAAATTAGTCAAAAAAAAATTATAAAGTATAATTTTGTAAATTATTACAATGTTAGATAGTTTTTTAAACACCTGAAACTCTATTTTTATTATACATGTCTAAATCCTTTTATTTGTAAAACGATATTCTAATACCTTTGTTTTTATAAATCGAACCACTAAATATCTATTATTAAACATATACATTAAAAAATTTTTTTTCGGTTTAACCGGTTATATTTTTAATCTGATATACTTTTAATTTCTACAGGACCACCAACATTTTACCAACCCTGTTTGAAAATAATTTATCATTTGTTATTTTTATCTGATGTTTTGAATTTCAACAAATTAACTGAAAGTAGTAGAAGTTTGAACCAACTTAATAATGAAGAATTTATTACGTCATTATTGAATACTGTTATAAAACATGTTAAAGTTAGTATTTTTTTAAATATAAATAAATAATGAAGAGTTTATCACATCATTATTGAATACTGTCATCAAACATGTTAAAGTAAGATACTGATTTGTTTAATTATAAATAAACAATGAAGAGTTTATCACATCGTTACTAAATACTGTTATAAAAAATGTTAAAGTAAATAATATTGTTTTAAACTATAATTAATACTGAAGAGTTTATTGCATCTTTATTGAATACTGTCATTAAACATGTTAAAGTTAATAACACTTATTAGATAATATTTATTAACCTAAATACATTTTATACTTTTAACTTTTATCTGTTTTAGTCCATATATCTAATTAGTTCTAAATGTTTTTGAAATGTAACTTTTTGTTGAAATATGTAAACTTTTTTTACAAAACTTAAATTTGACATAAAAATTGTGTTTTAAACTTTTAGATGTGCTTTTAATCTCAATGACTTCCTAAAGAGTAAGACTTTAAATTAAGGCCATAGGGGGGGTCCAACATTTTTTTTACTAAAGTTAACTTCGGCTTTTATATGAAAGCTTAAAGTACAAACTATAAGCCAGTTTTTATAGAATTCAAAAGTATCATTTAACTTTTGAGATATTTAACTTTTTGTAAAAATTTTCCAATACAAACGTATGGACCGCAAATTTTTTTGGGTCAATTTTCTCGGAAATTTTAAAATTCACTAAAAACCTATCTTCTCCTTCATTTTTTGACCTAGAGACTTCAAATTTTCAGGAAATGTTCCTTTTAATATTTTGAAGAATCTGAATGTTGGAATTTTTGAAATTTTGAAAAATAAAAATTTTATCCACAAAAAACTAAAAAAAAGGTAGTTTTTTGACAATAATTTTTTTTTTACTCAAAGTTAAAAAAATTCCTACAATATATCTCTTTAAAGTTTAATGATACACATTCTGTAAAAATTTGAGAAAGATTACTCAAAAAATGAAGGAGGAGATAGATTTTTAGTGAAATAGTCTTTTTTCGCATTTTTAGTTTTCGCCTTTTATAAGGAACCTATTGAACGCCCTTTCTTTGATCGCTTATATCTCAAAAATTACTTTGAGTCTTTTTAAGCGGTTAAAAGTGTCTGATAGCTTAGATTAAATTCTACAAAATAAGATCAGGTTGTAAAAAACAAAGTGTACCCCCCCTATGGCCTTAATACCGCAAAAAAAAAGTTATTTATATTTACAGTATGTTTCTTACAAATTTTACAATTTATTCAATTTACAGGGTAAATATTGGGAGGATTCAATGGAAATATTGAAGTTGTGCGTTCACAAATCCAGCAAATTTATTGATCCGCAATCTCAATTTACCACTCCTATTTCTAATTTCAATAACAAAGAACATAAACAAACTGGTAGCGATGCGTCTTCGCAAGTAATTGTTTAAATTATTAAAATTTTGAAGTTTAATACTGCAAAGTAAAAAGTATTTAAAATTATTACCAGATGTTGATTTGCAAAATAGTCAAGTCTATATTAACTATCAACTAAAGAAATAATTTTCATAAAATGAAAACTACTTGTACTACTGGTCTGAAACATGAAATAACAGAGTTTTTTAGATTTACAAACCTAATATTTTGTTTTATGATGATTTTAAGTTTAAAATTTCACTTCAGATAATCTTTCTAATGTTTTACTCGTCTACTATATTTTTATTTATCTTTTTTTTTTCAAAAAGTTCACCTGACATTAGATTTTATTCACAGTTTTTAATGTTATTTTAATAACTTTTCAGGTGATCTCTCTAATATCTTCCCTGAGTGGGAGACAGCAGCTTCCTGGATTAGAAATGAGATTTAACTGGTCGTTGGAAGATTTGAAAATTGATAACAACAATAATAATTGTTAGTTCGTTTGTAAAAAATCTTACTTATGAATTTTTTTTTACTCATTTTAGCTCAACTTAGGCTAAATATGGCTTCTAACATTTTTGTGGACAAAAACAAATTTTTTTATGATGAAACATTTGTTAACTTCAGATTTATTTTTAAGAATTTGTTTGTGCCCACTTAAACAACATATGCTGAATATGTTTTTATTAAATTGTGATATTATTAGTTTAGAGCTTAAACAACTGTATTTGGGTTTGATTAAATTTGTATTTCCTAGCTTCTACGAAATGTGAAATGTTTAAATTTTTATCGCTACACGGCGTTAGAGAGCAACTTTGCGTAATTCACAACAATTACGTCACAATACAAACTACAAGTATGACGTCGCAAACAAACAGTGTTTTGTCACAGTATTATCATCAACCCCTTCAACCAATAAGGGTTTGTTTTGGATCCATTCAGAAAAAAAAGTTTTAAGCTATGAAAAATTATTAAGATATTTCTTACAGGAGTAAAATTGGTCAGTGTATAAATAACCTTAAAATATTTTGTATATTTTCTTAAACAATTTTTTATGAATTTGTTTACATCAAATTGCTGAAATAATTTTAATTAAATTTTTAATGGAAAATGTAGTAAAACAGCATTAATTATACTCAAAAATAAATGAATTAACATTAATAAAAACTTTCAGTCATTTTCAACTGACGAATGTGGTCCAGATAGTTCCAACGATGAAACTTTTTCACCTAATAAAGGTAAATTACATTAATTTATTTTTATGTTATAAACAAAAGCGTTTAATTTTTAAAAATAATTAAAAATTGTTTTGTTTTAAATTAAACTTGAATGGATATGTATAGTTAATAATAAAAAACCTGTTATGTTAGACCTCTTTTTAGTTTGCTTATTTATTTTTAAATTTTGATACTATCTTATTTACTTCTATTGATGAGACTTTTTCACCTAATAGAGGTAAGTAAAAGCTTTGTAATAAATAGATTTAATGACTTTCTGATACTATTTTATTTACTTCTTTCAGTACGGTTTTCCACTAACTTGACTACTTACTTTTATTCTACACAATTTTGTAAGTTTAGTTTTGTGATATTTTTCCGCTTAATCACTTTTTGATTTGTTTTATCTAGTCATTTTTTGCTTCAAAGTGTTATATTCGTTTATTGATAGGTTTTTTGCTCATTTATTTCTAAAAATACATTTTCCTCATTTTGCGGTTCTTTGAGCTTTTCTGTACATCTCACATTTTTTGAAGCTTTTTCTCTTAAATTTTGCTGTGTCTTTAAAGTTTAAAGCCGATCAAAACTTCGGATTTAACTTTTCACTGTAACAAACAACTATTTTTTTTAATTTTATTTAACTATATCTAACTGCAACAAAGTAAAAGCTTTTTTTTATTTTTTCAAACTATATTTTTTTACCAATTAAAAATAAACAAATTTAAATTGCCATTTTTTTAAGGCAAAAAATTTAATTCAAGATACTTTATACACCTTTTAATGTTCTCAAAACTTTTTCAGTTATCTGTTTGGTTTCCAGCTAATATATTTGTTTAATTTTCAGAACTTCTAATTTCCCCGACAACCACAACCAGCGATTCTCCCACCACAGTGTTCACCAAACATGAATTAAATATTACGTCACAATTGGAAGATGCGAGAGTAACTTCTCCAATTTCTGTTGTTACGTCATCAAATGACGTCAACGTGTTCAAAGATTTCGACTTCCTCGATGAATTTGACGAGGCTGAGGTTAATGACTTTTTTTTTCTCATTGATTTAGTTTTAGTTACTTTACTTTGTTTATGTGTTTTTGTAATGAATGGGGTACTTCAGTATTGTATAAAAATATTTTATTTATTCATGTTTCAGGTTTTTAATTGTATGCATTATTTTTCATGAATATGCTAAGAATCAGCAGATAATTATCATACTTACTTTTGTAGTCGTACATTTAATTAAACGATTAAAAGTGTCAAATTTCACCTTTCTCTATTATCAAAGTTTTTTTTTAAACCATAGATCCATACCTACAAGGCAAATAACTAGGCTATAATCGACTTCTTCAAAAAAACTTTTTTGACTATGTTTACAGTTGCTTTCAAGGGAAAATAGAATAGTTTTTTTTTTAATTTTTTCATAAAATGTAGCTGAGTCTATAAAAATCGAAAATTATTAACTTATTTTATTTATTTACTTAATGTTTTTTTAGCAGAACAATAAAATAAATTTCTCCCAGGAAAACGAGTCAAATTTTAACCCTTCGATGAAGTTCCCGACAAACAGCGATTATGACGTAACATCCACGCACACGACTCCCACCAAGAAGAAAATCAAACACGTGACGTCACAGTACAATAGTAGATCAGTGACGTCATCACCGTTGAAGAAAATCGATGAGGTTAAAATTAACAGGGGTGTTGATCAAAAGATTGAAGCAGAAAGTTTGGTGGACCTTACTAAAGTGAGATTGGCTCTTAATTAAAACAGTAAAAATTTGAATTAGGTCTAATTGTACATTATTTATTTTTCTGCAAAAACCTTTACGAGTTAGTTAGTTTAAAAGAGCTTTTTTTTCATAGTAGTGGCACTAAAGTTTGACATTTTTTAGAAATTTGATAGCATCGATAATGTTTTGTTTTTTATACTTTTACTTGATTCCAGTCTTTTATATTTTAAACTTCTTTTTATTTGCTTTCTTTTTTCTCCAGTTCTAAAGCAAGTTGGATGACTACGACGAAATTACGTCATCGGCTGAGATAAACGACACCGTGACGTCATCGTCAATCGGAAAATCATCAACTATGACGTCATCCACCAGTGAGAAGTGTGACGTCACAGAGTGCAAGGACGATGACGTCATTTCTTCGTGCAGCAGCAGCGGCTGCGTGGCGGATGACGCAATAACCGATTCCGATGACGTAATAATCGACTCGGGAGAAATTACCACGAGCAGCTCAAATGACGAAGTCGCTAAACCGAAGTTGAAGGTAAGTGTTTGTGATTGTTCGTTAATGATTTAAAATGGTTTGTTAAGATTCCCTTAGAGGACATGGGCAGCAAAGGGGAGTCATGAGGTCATAATTTTAAACTTACAATAGATATTCTTGAGTTAATGATGGTGAAGAGCAAAAAAAGAAGTGGTAGTTTTTTTTAGTAGTCTTGTTGGAGGGGGCCATTGCTATTTTAATTTCTTTAAAGTGCCATTTAAAAAAAAAGTTTGGGAAACCCTGTTGTAGACTAAGATTCCCAAGCTCATTTTTGTAATTGAGCTTCAGAAACTTAAGAATATTATTAGTTTTGGTTGCCCACTTTATTAGTTTTGGTTAATGCAGGGTTGCCAAAGAAACAGGAATTTTGAAAAAAATCACCAAAAATAAATTTTGAATCTTTTACAATTTTAACATGTTCAGTAATAAAATTTAATTACTTGCCTTCTTTAATAGTTTTAGTTTATGGTTAAACTGATAAAAAATTACGTAATCTATTGTAATTAAAATATAAAAATCTGCAAACTTTGTGAAACCTCGTAGTAGACTCTGTAAATTAAGTTACAAAAAGAGGCTTCGATAAACATAATAACTTAAAAAATAACTATTAAATTAAATACAATAATTACACAGTTACTTAATCAACTCAAACAACTTTGGTAAATCGGTTTTAGAACTTAAAAGTATCCTTTGAAGCACCTTTCAAATGACTAGCTATCAAGTATGTTGAATAGTTTAAAGCTTCTTAGTGTATATGTGATAAAAATTTAACCTACATGCAATCTTCACTACAACCTTTAAATGACCATAACTAGCAACTAACTATTTATTTAAACAGAAACAAATAAGTGAAACTTACAGTAGCAGCAACATCACAAGTAGCAACAACAGCAGTAATATAAACCTACATGGAAGTAATATAAATTTACATGAATCTAGAAGTTCCAATATAAATCTACAAGGGAGTAGCATTAATCTTACTGGAAGCAGTCTTTATAATCTACATGAATCAAGATCTTCTAATTTAAATGAATCTAGAAGCAGTAATTTGAATGAATCCAGAAGTTCTAATTTGAATGAGTCAAGATCTTCTAATTTAAATGAATCAAGATCTTCTAATCTTCATGAATCAAGATCTTCTAATTTGAATGAATCAAGATCCAGTAATCTGAATTTAAACGAGCTTTCTGCTTCAACTACTTATCTGAGAAGTTCCAGCCCAAATCCGCCTCCCGAAAGTGGGAGAAATTATCAGAACTTTCAGAGTTTGTTTTGTTGATTACTTCTTAAAAAGTTATCAGAACTTTCAAAGTTTGCTTTGTTGATTACTTCTTAAAAAATTATCAGAACTTTCAGAGTTTGTTTTGTTGATTACTTCTTAAAAAATTATCAAAATTTTAAAGTTTGTTCTCACTAATGTTTTTCCTCACCTTTTAACTAAAGTTTGGAATCTGATATAAACAATAATCTTTATAAACTTATCAAGATTTTTTAAATTAAAATGATGATTAAACTTGTTTAAGTTACAAGCATTTAAAACTTATTAGTTATACAATAAGATAATTATTCAAAACTAATTCTTTAAATAATCATGTAATTGCGGAATCATCTTTTTTACTTTAAATACAATTTACAAACAGCAGAAACGTTATTAAATAACCAGATAATTGATTTTTTTGTATAAAATATTAAATTAAATATCTACAAACAGCACAAACATTGTTACGTCAACACAACAAGAAATCACTGATGCGCGGAAGCCATCTTTACAAGAGGCCGCAATCAACCAATTATGACGTCATAAACAGAAGACCGCAGTCCACTAATTTCGACATCATACCCACCAAGCAACTCATGCAGCAGTTGAATTACAATTCCAACAACAAGTTTGTTTTATCATGATTGTTTGTTAATCTTGTCTTATTTCTGAATTTTCTTTTGTATCAGTCAGTCAAAGAGTTTTTTCTTATACCTGTTTTGATTACTAATACTAAATACCTTGACAAATAAGCAATAAAAGTTATAAAATATTTAAAATATAAAGGCTAGTATAAGTTAAAAGTTGTTTTTCGGTTTTAATTCCCTCATAAATCTAACAAATTCAAATCTTTTTTTTTAATTTGTGATTGCTAAAACCTACTTGTATAAAACTTGTATAAGATTCGATATGCTATTTTTGATTGCAACCATGCATCTTTCTCCACAGCAATTCAACAAAACCCCCCAATAATCCACGTCACAGTTGGATTCGCTCAACAAGCATGACGTCATCACCAGTGAAGCGTGAACAGTTGTTTTCTTCTACGTCAACGCTGGTCAGTGACGTAAGCGTCGTTACGTCATCGAACAACAAAGAAGCCGATTGCGTCAAACTCATCGATGAGTTGGTTTTTTTTTATTAATTTTATTACAAGTGATTAGTGTTTAAAAAACCATTTTTTTGTCATTTTTGTACTTCACATAGATAAAATTATTTAATCACTTTAATGATAGTATTTCTCAGCTTCATAAATAAATGATTTATCAAAATTAAAGGTTAAAAATTAAATAATATAAAATTGCAAAAAAAATGCTATACTTTTTATAATTAATAAATCTACATCCAACCAACTACCATTATTCAATTTAAAAAAAAAATTATTAAAAAAAATATCTTTATACTTTTCGTAATTATAACTTTGTCATTTAAGTCATCATATTGTTATTCAGATGGATCAAGTTAGAATCGACTATGGCATCAACATCCGAAGTTCAAATTCTCCTCGTAAAATTTCCCCTCCTCTTCAACAATTACGTCACAGAGTGGCTGAAATCCAACATGACGTCACAACACAACAACGTACTCGGCTCTGATTGGCTCAACTGCCCGACATGCTTGGTTGTGCACGCAAGGATCACCAAGGAGTTTAAAATTGTGCAGAAATCTTTCAAAATAATGAAGGTTTGTGGACAAAAAGTAGTCAATCAATTTTAAGAATGTCTCGACTGTTATAATTTTTTTTTATATGAATAAAAGTAATTATAGTGCTTATACAAAACCTTAAAAAGTTATACCTTTGAATTTTTGATACAACTTTCGTAGATAAACACTTGCATGAGAATTTTTCTTGCAATTATAATTAAACATTTTGACTACCATAAGTAATTTATGAATTACCTGTATCATTCATATAGCAATCTAGTGTTTCTTTATACATACATAGTATAAACATACATAGTATAAACAACTTTCGAAACTTTTAAAAACCGTTGTATTACAGGCTTTTTTATATATGTTGCACAATTTCACGCTATTTTGTTGTTTCTCAAAACATACATAATACAAACAATTTTTAAAATTCACTGTATGTATAACAGGCCCTTTCAAATTTTGTTTGCACAATTTTAAGTTAATTTGTCATCAAGTACTTTTTAATACATTAATAAGACTAAATAAGTTTAGTTTTAATAAAAATCAAAGCCTTAATAAGTTTAGTTTTAATAAAAATCAAAGCCTTAATAGATTTTTTACAGCTGTATCTTATAACTTTTGGTTATGTTTACAAGATTTTTTTATCAGTTGTTACTACTAAATACTAAGGAAAACAATTTTAAATAAATTCTCCATTTAAGATAAAAAGTATATAGAGTTTTAAACAAATTTTTGTTTGAAATTTTTTACATCTAATTTAACTTCAATATATCTAAAACAATTTTTGCATTATAATTCTCAATATTTCTTAAAGGTTTCATTTATTTCTATAAAAATACATGTCAATGAATAACTAATATCTAGGATCTATATGTGTTTTTAATATATAGTAAACAACCTAAACTCAAAGAACATTTTAATGATTAAAATTCTTATTGTTAATCATGCTTTATTTTCAGTAGTATAAACTTTTTTATTGTATAAAGTAGTTTAAAGTAATTGTTAGAAACAAATAATATTATTTCAGGATAGCATGAATACCTTCAAAAAGTTGAAAAAAGAAGCAGAAAAGTTGACAAAGTGTGGAAAAGAACTTTGTAGAAAGGAAATTTTGAAAATTCAGTTTGAAATAATTACTATGTGTAACACATTCAACCAGTTGATTGTACAATTAGTTAATAACCAAGTAAGTGCTCAGTTACATTAAGAATAATATTTTTACAGTAACTATCTGTGTTTTATTGCCTTGGTCATTTTTTTTTTAATAGAAAGTTAAAGTTGTCAAAATTCGTATAATAACACTTATTACATAAAGTAAATTGCAACGAAACATGCAGATTAGACTTTGTTGAAAACTACAAAATAAACAACTAATTAAGCTATTATATTTTTGGATAATTAAAAAATTTGCAAAATTTTTCATACAATTTTAGTTTAGTTTTTAAGTGACGTAATGATTATTTTATAGCAATTATTTTATATACAGTTTTGTATATAAACATATGTAACATTTTACATGACACCGTTGACAATCATATGACAAATTTAAACTGGCATTAACCGGTATAAATAATTGACAGCTAAACTACCAAATATGAAACTCAATTTGAAATATAATTTGTTTACAAATAAAACTATATGCTTAATTTGTCTTCTATATAAATAGATTTTTCTTAGTTTTTTGTTCAATACTAAAAAAATGTCGTTTCTAAATAAATCTTTTCAAATTGTATTTTATCTTAAAGAAGTGTATGATTTGTGCTTTTTACAATTAAAATTTATTTTAAAAAATGTCTTAACTTTCCAACCAAAAAAGCATAAATTCTAGCTTTTTTTTTTAACTTAACATAAATTACAAATGCAATTATACGTTTAATTTGTCTTCTATGCAATTAATTTTTTTTTAATGTATTATTTTAAGTAAAGTTACTTTAAAAAAGATTTCAATAAACAAGTGTATAATTTTCGCTTTTTTTAACTAAAATTTCGTAGAGATATTATCTTACATCCAAAAAAGCATAATTTTTAGTAACAATTTTCAACTATGATTTGTCTTACTTATATCTATATTCCCTCAGAAACCAAAACTTTTTTATTTAATAAAAAGTCATCTAAGTGAAGATTTTGTGTTTTTTTTT
The DNA here is from genome assembly GCF_965202585.1 of Thalia democratica. Taxonomy (NCBI): domain Eukaryota; kingdom Metazoa; phylum Chordata; class Thaliacea; order Salpida; family Salpidae; genus Thalia; species Thalia democratica. The sequence continues at coordinate 101,177,280 of NC_139166.1, read as the reverse complement.
TGTATTCACAATTAAGATATCAGAAACTGAATTTGTGAAATTTATTTACTGTGATTTTATTTATCAGAAACCAAACTACTAAAAATATTTTTTCAAATGAATTTGTTCAAAAAATTTGTTTTTAAGTAAAAAAGTATGATTTGTGCTTTTTGTAAATAGAATTTTATCAGAAACCAAGCATTTAGTGTATTTTACATAACAAGTTAAGTATTGAACATAAAATTTATTTAGCGTTTTTCCCTGTACTTAACAATATTTATAACAAAGTCATCTAATTCAAGATTTCGCAAAATTTATTTTTTATGTTGATTTCTAATAATGTATTTTTTTTGTTTTTAGAAATCGGTTTTTATGAAACTTATCATTATATTTGCATTTTAGTTTATAGAATACGAGTTTGTTAAATCTATTGTGATTCTCAATATATATATATATATAATATACTTATTTAATTTTAACCAGAAACCAAACTACACCCCACAACTGAACGAGGCGCACAAAAACCTCGTCACCGCGGTTGCCACGGAAACAACATGTGATGACGTCACAGATGACCTCACTTGCGAGCTTCAGAGCATGACGTCAGAAGAAATTGTGACGTCACTCATAAAGTTGATGACGTCACAAAAGTACAAGGAAGCTCTCCAGCACCACAGAGTGTTCAAGTTTGTAGTTTTATAAATTCCGTTTTTTTTTTGTATAATTTTTAAAAAATACAAAATAGAAGTGATATTTTGTAGAAAATAATGATTATAGATAATGACAAAAGTTTGTAGTTTATAAAACGGTCTGTTTATTTCCTAGTTTGTAATGTTTTCTAGTGTTCAAGTTTGTAATCTATAATTTTTTATTTAGAACTTTGAAAATTTTAATAAAAGTACAAAATAATAATAATAGTTAATGACAGAAGTTTTCGTTACAAAACGGTCTGTTTATTTTTTTATGTGTCTCTCAATAAAAAATGGAGAAAACGGAGCTTTTTTTAAACTTAGTGGGTGAATACATTAATTATGCTGGGATATCTTTGGTAGTTTTATTTTAAACAATTTTGAATTAAAGTTAAGCTTCTACGTATATTAAGTATTATTATTTTTTTTTTCAGAAAAATTTGGTCTTCAACCAGTTTATTGAACGGAGATCTACCAGATGAAATTTCATTGGTTAAAATTTATTTCGAATATTTGCAAAGTACCTCAAAAAACAATATTGCAGGTTAGAAAGTTTATTTTTTTAATTTACATTGATGTTCCCACAAAATAGTTTGTTAGATAATATGGTTATTTAGACAAATTACACAAGTTTTATTGTTAATACATTATTTTAGTTATTTAAAATTCATTTTTAATTTAAAAACTATGTAAATTTAACTCATAATGTTTTATTAACTGTCGCAAGTAAATTAAGCAAAACTATGTAAAAGAACTCAAGTTGCTATTTTTAGTTTTAATCTCGTCATTGCTACTTTAGCTTACCAAACCTTTAAAATATTATTTTCAAGTTTTTCTTTTTTAAATATTCTTCTACAAAATGTACAAAGTTATAAAACTTTTACAAATGTAAAGTCAGTCTAAATTTTCAAAGATGATGTTTAAATTTTCAAAGATGATGTTTAAATTTTAATGACGTAATAGTTGTTTTCAAGCAACAATTTTATACATAATGTTATTAATTTTTGAGCAATATGATAGGTAATACTGTCTTTCATTTTTATAAAAATATTTCAACCGGTGCAAAACCGGTATAATAATTCTAAGATAACTTGATTAGGGTTGAGTATTGCATGGTCCACTACTGGTTTATACTAAAAAGTTGTAAGTTACTTGGTGACGTAATAATTAACTCCAGCAACGGTCCTATATCTTTCCATATAGTTAATCCAAAGTTAGGATGTACGTTTATGAGTTAATAAGATTTTCACTTATTTTTGAATTGGTAAAATCGGTATGCATTTAGTTAGATCTTACAAATGAAAATCTATATCAACTTTTAAAAAGCCAATAAAACTTGGTGTTTTAAACTTTCTAGACTAAATGTTGTTTAAATATATCATTCTATAATAAGACACAATCTTTTGAAAAGTTTGATATTGTTGACCTTTTAGTTTAAGCGTAAAATTCCTAAATCAACTAAAGTTTTTATCAAATCTTTAAACTTTTTCTTTACAGTTTTGTATAGCAGGCCTTTAAGTAATGGTTTTAAGTTTTTAGCCAAAAATACGCGTTTTAAAAATTGAAGAAAATAACAAAATTAAGCCTAAATATATATTCAGAAAACAGCGATCTGAAATCTACAGTGACGTAACCGATTTTTCCAGCAATGATCTTTGTTGTATAACTGTATGTTAATAAGTAGTAATTATTAAACATTACCTTGAATGACAGCTACCAAGTTCCATATTATGAATGTAATAATGAACTTTAAAGTTAATTAATTCTGTAAAATTGAAAACTAATTGAATTGAGAGTAAGCAAATAAAGAAACAAACTGATGTTTAAAATTTACTAGATTGAATATTATTGTTGAGTCTTTCCAACGTTTATTATTCTTGACGAAAGCTGTTTTATGAACTGATGTAAATCTTTTGTATTATTAATAACAAAACTTTTTTTTTCAACTTTTTAAAAAAATAGTTTTGTTGTTTTATTAATCTGATTGAGTAAAAATTTCTAAAACAAATGAGTTTTTTTTATGACTTGTCATTTCCAGGTTGTCACTTTAGCTGGAAAAACCCGGAATTTTTAACAAAAATCACTAAAAAACCTTAAGTTTTAACAATTTTCACATGCTCAGTAGTAAAGTTTCGATTTGAATCAATTAATCTACCATTAAAATAAAAAACATTTGTCATCATCATCATCAAAAGTTTTTTTCAATGAAAACCATATTCAAAGTAGCTTCACAGTTTCTACTCAAAGTTTTTATACAATTTAACACAGTTTTTTACCTTAAACTTAAATTTAAATTAAAAATAAACCCGAAGATGTGTACTTTTGAAAACCTGAAAGAAAATTGAAAACCTGAAATTTTTTTTATTTAATGAGTGAAAACCGTGTTATTTGCAATTCTTATTTAGCGAACATTAATCATTGTTAAACTAAATAATTTTTTATCTGTACAATATATATCATTTGTACGTTTAAAAAGTAAACCAAGCTATAAAATTTATTCGTTTAATTTTCAAACAACGTAATTATTAAGTTACGTCATTAATATTTTAAAGCAACTTCTTTGTATTTGATTTTGTTATATAAAATTATGTAATTTTTATATTAATCACCGTAGAATCCATTTAGCAATTTAAACTGGTGCAAACCAGCAAAATTTCTCAGCAACCAAAGAGATCAGCCAGTTAAATAAACTCTTGCTTTGCTGAGCTACATATTCATAAAGCGTTTAAAATATATTTGGCGTAATTATGTTAAGCTTATTGATACTTCTCAATTTTTTTTTTAATTTGTTTGTATGACTTATATTTTGCAATATTAAAATGTTACTCACAAATAAATTTTATAATTAACAATCTCGTTTTTTGGATAGAGTTTTTTTGGAATGTTATAAAAAATCAGTTTATTTAGCTAATACATTGTAAACAATTATAAACTTACTTAAACAGTAATTAAATTTAAGACTAAAATTTGGCGTTTTAATCTTTTGTTCTAAGTTGTCTTTTTTTCACAGATTCGTGTTTCGCCCTGCTGGGTGAAAACTGCGAAGTTTCAAGTTTGCAGAACGCAGTTTCGAAAAGCGGGAAGTCCCTGAAATGGAACCGGGGAATGTTGCGGGTAATGGGGGCAGAATAAATAAAATTGAAAAAAATTGAAATTTTTGGGTTTCTGCAATTTTTTAAGTTAGAGTTGATAATCTTAGATTTTTTTGGCAGATTTATTAAAATATTTTTATTTGTATATAAGTTACAAGGTTTTCATTGAAAAAATTTGGATTTAATTTGGGTATAAAAAAATATGAAACAATAATATGACATATAACTTGGTCATATAACTTAATTATATGTTTTACTAATTTAAAATACAAAAACAATAATTTTGTGGTCAAGTTTTAAGGACCAAAGAAACACTGTTGCCATTTCGACAATCATGAAATTTTTCTTCATTTTATTTTTAAGTTTTTTTTTAAGTTTTATTTCGTTTGGAGTTCATTGCATTAAACTTTTTTAATTTGTTTTTGTTTAATAAACTTTTACTCTAAGTTTGCTGAGTAAAATAAATGGTTGCCAAACCACATTTAAACTTTGTAAGTTTTACTACAAACTTCTTTGTAAGATTATCATTGAAATTACTTGGTTTCGAAAACCTAAAGTCTTAAAGTAAATTTTTAAACGGTAAAATACTTTATTTCTACAAATGTAAATAACTTAGTCTGTAGCAGAAAGGTAACTTGAACAAATCTCCATCACTTAATTTTTCTTTAAATATACCTCGATTAAAAACTAATACTTTTAAAAGGCTTATGTTAGCATGAACTACATTGAATAAAAATTCAGTAAAAAGTACTACTAAAGGAAAGTTAAGTTTTACAGATTCGTCAAAGTTGCATCTTTGTCTCAAGTTTATAAATTTAAAACCTCCATCAAATATACAAAAGATCAAGCATTGTTGGTTTAAAGAACTTAGGCATGAACTTCAAAAGTTTTGAATTTTCATGCTTAACACTTTTGTTATCAAGAATCTCTTTAAATAAGCTGAACATTAATTTTAATCGTTGCTGTTTAAAGCTGTTGGAAACTTTTATTAAGCTAAAACACTAACTCTAGATGTGAAATTCTAACTTTATTAGAATATTAGTTGTAGTTAGTTTCAATCGAAAACATTTGTTATATTCAATATGGGAAGTTATCGAATTCTTTTACATTATAGTTTTAAACAAACTATTTTGTAATTTTTTGTATTTGTAATCAGAAACGAGTGTAAACATTACAAAAATACTTCAAGATAATCATAGTTATTCATTTAATTTAAAAGTATCGAAAGTTTTTGATAATTTTTTTCTTTGATAAAAGTAGCGACTGCTCAAAATACTGAACTTTATAAATCTTTAGTCTATAAAATTTTTGTTCAATTTGCATGTAAAGTGTTTAGTGACGTAATAAATTTTTTGATAAATTTGTTGCTACAAAACACAAATATATATAAAACAACTTAATAGTATGACTTCTATGGCGTTTTGCTTCTTTCCAATTTAGACTGGTAAAAACCAGTATGCAACTTTGAATAAACTTATAAAACAATATTTTTTATATCTAACATATGTTGCTAGGATCCGAATCTTGACTTGAAATATGTAGCGATCCTAATTATTTTACAATAAACTAGTTATGTAACTTAAAATATTTGTTGAGTTAAAGCTATGTGTTTTTATATTTTGAAACATAATCTTTGGATCATATCTAGATTATATTTGTATCAGACGGGATCGAAATTTATAATTTAGGTGACTTTACACTTAAAAGTTATTTTAAATGTTTATGACGTTCATCGTTTGTAGACTGACAAGTTTCAATAAAAAAAACTTGGATCTCAAACTATCAAACCACTATGTTAAACTTGAGCTTGTCTCACGGCCTAAGAAAGTCCAGGCTTCTTACTGTTGACTTTCGCCGATATTTTCTTTCAGTAATATATTATAACAGCTGTTTAAAATAATATTTATAACTAAATGTTTTTTTCTATGAAAATTTTGCACAGTTTACATGAAAAGCTTGTAGTGAGTTTTTTGAGTAAGTTAAGTTTAAACGTAATAAATTTGTTGAGGTAGTTTTGGTTTAAAAAAATTAAAAGTTGAAAACTGCTTCTAAAAAAGTAATAAAAGTATTTGTTAAAGAAAATTAAAATTGTCTTAAATGATTATGACATCCCTCGTTTGATATTGTATGTGGACTGAAGATTTTCAATCAGAACGAAACTGGTCTACCGAAGGCTTGTGGCCTGATAATCGAATTGGTATGATCAAACCATTATGTCATAATAATTTGAGCTTGTCTCACGGCCTAAGAAAGTCTAGGCTTCTTACTGTTGGCTTTCGCCGATATTTTCTTTCAGTAAAAAGGTTTAAAAACATGTTTTTTATGAAAGTTTTACACAGTTTACATGAAAAGCTTGTAGTATTTTTTTTTTTGAGTAAGTTAAGTTTAAACGTGATAAGTTTTTTGAGGTAGTTTTGGTTTTTTAAAAAAATTAATAAATTGCAAACAGCTTCTAAGAAAATAGTAAAAATGTTCGTTCGCTGCCATCAAATTTTTTGACCAGTGTATTTCGTTAAGCAACTAATTTATGTGAATTAAAAAGTGTTCCAAGACCTAACTAACACTTTTAGAAACAAATAATTTCTATTAATAAACGCCTAAAAATATTGATTTAAAGCAAGGTAACTTGAGATCTTAAAACTGACTAAACTTTGATTAATATTAAGCAAAATATTGTGGTTCGACTTAAGCTTTAATCATCAGCCAAAATATACTGATATATGTATCCTAGTTTGTGAATCACAACTAGTAGCTAATATCTACTAAGTACATTTTTAAATTATAAAACGGCTAATTAAAGTAAAAAGTTACCTTTAACACATACACTATAAAATAAAACCAGCTAAAGAATTTATTAACTTACTTAGTACTCAACTTATAGACTAAACTTAAAGCAAAACAAAACTTTACAAATATAGTACGCATGTTTAACCTTTGAATACTTATTAATGTTGATGCTTTAAAAGGCTCCTATTTACTGTATTTATTATAAAAGTGTATTATATATAAATCATTTCACTCACAAAAACAAATCTTACAAAATAAAAGCTTGAGAATTGTATATCATAAGTATTTTTTCTGGCGAATATTATCTTTATCTAGATGTTTCAAAAGAGTAAGTTTAATTGAACATTTTATACAATTTAAATGTAGAGCGTCCAGTGACGTAAACAATTATTTGAGGATTTTTTTGCCACAAATTACAAATAAATTGCAAACAATTTCTATAACAACAGGTATATAATGCAAATGTTTAATTTAAACTGGTAAAAACCAGCATGCTTTTGTTGATCCAATAATAAAAGGTCTATTCGACTCGACTTAATTTGTCAAAATTAGTATGCTAAAATAAAAGATAGTTAACTATTTTACTAACAATTAGTTATGTAACTCAAAATATTAATTGATTTAAAGCTAGGTGATTATAAGTTTTAAAACATAACCTTTAAATCAATATTAGGCAAAAACTTTTATAACTCAAAAGCTCCTTTTAAAATGAAGTCAATAATTTTATTTATTTGTATCCGGCCGGATCAAAGTTTATAATCTACACTACTTTATAATTGAAATGTGATTTAAATATTTATGGTGCAATCCTTTAATATTATTTGTAGACTAACAAGCTTTAATAAGAACTTAACTTGGTACTGAAGGCTTGGGGTCTGATAATGGAATTGCTACGATCAAACCATTAAGCTAATTTGAGCTTGTCTTAAAGCAAACTTATTTTCAGGCCTTGGCTCTTTTAATGCTGACTTTTGCAAATGTTTTCTTATAATAATTGAAGTTTAGAAACATAATTTTTGTGAAAATTCTACACAATTTACATGAAATTCGTTTAGTGATGTAATGAGTGTTTTGAGGTACTTTTGTTTTAAAAAAATAAATAAATTGTAAACATCTTCTGCAAATTTGGGTGAAAAAGTTCTTGGTTTCTTTCAAATATTTTGACTGGTGAAAATTAGTATATTTTTGTAAAGCAACTAGTTAAAACGTTTAAGAACTATTATGCCTGACTCACACTTTTAGAAACAAATAATTTGTATACCCGTTTCAAATTCGCACCGCTAATTTATATAAATGACTTTTTTGAACGTTTCGCCACATCTCAGTTTGTTTTCGTATAATGATTATAGTTTTTAATTTTTTTTTTTATAATTCAGATGTGATTTATGTAGTTTTTTGCATATATACTGTTAAGTTTTAAAATATTTTTCAATTAAAGAAGATTTTTATATTCGTAAAAGTTTATAATCAAGCGGCACATCGAGTTTGATCACAAACATAATAAGTAATTAAAAGATAAGTACTTGCCAATAATAATGTTTTGAAAATTTTTAATGTTTTGATGTGTCGATCAGTTTTTTAAGTAAAAGTTTTCTAATGTTTACTTCATTAATACTATTGAAAATTTTTACAAAAAGTGTGTTCAGTTTAATTTAATTCTTTGTGATAAACAATTATCAACATATAATCACCCCATAGAAATACAATAGCTATAGCAGGATTTCTTGATTTTTTTTATAAGTTGTTGAATTAAAGCTAAACATCTGCGTACATTGAATATTTTTCTGTTTTTCAGAAAAATTTGGTCTTCAACCAGTTTGTTGAACGGAGATCTACCAGACGAAATTTCATTGGTTAAAATTTATTTCGAATATTTGCAAGGTACCTCAAAAAATAATATTGCAGGTTAGAAAGTTTTTTTTTACTTTTAATATACGTTGATGTTCCCATAAATTAGTTTATTAGATAATATGGTTATTTGGACAAATTACACAAGTTTTATAGTTAATACATTCTGTTAGTTATTAAAAATTAACAGTTAGTTTAAAAACTGTATAAAATTTAACTTGTACTGTTTTATTAATTTTAACAAGTAAGTTAAGCAAAAACTATCTAAAACAACTTAAGTTGTTATTTTTAGTTTTGATCAAACTCGTCATTACTACCTTAGTTTACCAAACCTTTAAAATATTTTTTTCAAGATAATTTTTCAAAAAATATACTTTTACAAAATGTACAAAGCTATAAAATGTTTACAAATTTAAAGTCAGTCTAAATTTTCAACGATGTTGAAATTTTAATGACGTAATATTTGTTTCCAAGCAACAGCCTTATACATAATGTTATTTATTATTGAGCAGTACAGTATCAAGTGTTATAGTTCAATAACATCCAAATGTTTGAACTGGTGCAAACCGGTAAAAATTCTAGCAGAGTTGCCACACACTCAGGGAATTTTGATTCACTTTTTTTAATTCAGGAAAACTTAGTGTTTTGGTTTTTTCTAAAAATTTAAAGGAAATTTTAAGATTTTTAAAAAAATCTCAGGGAATTTTTTTTCTAGATCTAAAATGAGATTTAGTAAATCTAGTTTGAATATTTTGTTCATAAAAGTTTATTTTATTCATTTTTAAGTGCTTTTTTAGAATTATTTTAGCCTAGCGGCAAGTTCTTCAATATTCTTAGAATTAAAATGGTAATTTTTTGATAAACAAAAATAATTTTAAGGGTTTGAAAAATCTCAGGGAAGTTTAAGATTACTTAGGGAAGTTTCTGGTCACTCAGGGAAGATTTTTTGAATCAAAGAGTGGCAACCCTGTTCTAGATAAACTACTCACTAGATTAGGATTGGGTAAGGTATGGTCTATTAAGCTTAAAACTGTTTTAAACTAAAAAGTTATAAACTGTTTAGTGACGTAATAATTAATTCCAGCAACGATCCTATATCTTTCCATATAATAAATCCAAAATAAATTTAGAATTGGTAAAACCATGAATTCAATTAGATCTTACAAATGAAAAACTATATAAACTTTTAAAAAACTTGGTGTTTTAAACTTTCTAGACTAAATGTTGTTTAAATATACCATTGTATGATAATACAGAATATTTTGAAACGTTTAATATGTTGACCATTCACTTAAAGCGTAAAATTCCTAAATCAACTAAAGTTTTTATCAAATCTAAAAGCTTTTCCTTTACAGTTTTGTACAGCAAACCTTTAAATTATTGAAATAACGGTTTTTAAGATTTTAGCCAAAAAATACGCGTTTTGAAAATTAAAGAAAATAACAAAATTAAGCCTAAATATTTATTCAGAAAACAGCGATCTGAAATCTACACTGACGTAACCAATTTTTCCAGCAATGATCTTTGTTGTATAACTGTTTTTTAATAAGTAGTAATTATTTAACATAACCTTGAATGACAGCTACCAAGTTCCATAATTTGAATGTAATATAAAACTTTAAAGCTAATTAATTCTGTAAAATTGAAAACTAATTGAATTGAAAGTAAGCAAATAAAGAAGCAAACTGATTTTTAAAATTTACTAGACTAAGTATTATTCAAACTTGAGTTGTATAGTTTGCAATGTTTAATATTCTTGACCAAAGCTATATTATGAACTGGTGTATATCTTTCAGGTTATTAATAACAAAAATTTTTCTTCAATTTGTTAAAAAGTTAATTTTGTTGTTTTATTAATCTGATTGAGTAAAAATTTCTAAAACAGTTGAATTTTTTTATGACTTGTTGTTTCAGGGTTGCCACTTTACTTGGAAAAACCTTGAAAAACCTAAAATTTTTAACAAAAATCACTAAAAAAACCTAGAGTTTTAACCATTTTCACATGCTCAGTAGTAAAGTTTGGGTTTGAATCAAAAAATTTACCATAAAAATAAAAAATATTTGTCACCATCAAAAATTGTTTTCATTGAAAAACATATTTAAAGTAGCTTCACAGTTTCTACTCAATGTTTTTATACTATTTTACACAGTTTTTAACCTAAAACTTTAAATAAAAATAAACCCAAAGATGTGTACTTTTAAAAACCTGGAAACTTTTTTTTTAACGAGTGGCAACCGTGTTATTTGCAATTTTAATTTAGCGAACATTATTTGTTTTCAAACTAAAGAAATTTTTAGCTGTACAATATGTATTCTTTATACGTTTAAAATTAAACCAAGCTATAAAATTTGTTCGTTTAATTTTCAAACAACGTAATGTTTTAGTGACGTCATGAATATTTTAAAGCAAGTGTTTTGTACTTAATTTTATTATATAAAATCAGTAATTTTATATAAACACCCGTAGAATCCATTTAGCAATTTAAACTGGTGCAAACCAGCAAAACTTCTCCGCAGGCAAAGAGATCAGCTAGTTAGAAAAACTCTTGTTTCTATGAGCTATAATTCATAAAACGTTTTAATTGTAATTGTATAAATTTATTGATATTTCTCAAACTTTTTTTGTAAGTTGTTTTTATGACTTATATTTTGCAATATTGAAATAATATTTACAAATAAACTTTATACTTAACAATCTCATTTTTGGATAAAATTTTTGGAATTTTATAAAAAAAATCAGTTTATTTAGCTAATACATTGTAAACAATTATAAACTTACTAAACAATAATTGAATATAAGAATAAATTTTGGCATTTCAATCTTTTTTTTTAAGTTGTTTTTTTTTACAGATTCGTGTTTCGCCCTGTTGGGAGAAAATTGCGAAGTTTCAAACTTGCAGAACGCAGTTTCGAAAAGCGGGAAGTCCCTGAAATGGAACCGGGGAATGTTGCGTGTAATGGGAGCGGAATAAATAAAAATTAAAATAAGTTAAAAGTTTTGGGTTTCTGCAATTTTTTAAGTTATAATTGGTAATCTGAGGTTTATTGAGTAGATTGATTAAAATAGATTTAGTTTTGTGGGGTTTTCATTAAGAAAGATTCTATTTTAGTACAAAATGTAAAATTATAATTTGATAATAAATACATATGATTTGATAAGGATTTAAAGTATGTGATTGGTAAAGACAATAATTTTTTGGGATGTAATTTCTAAGGACCAAAGAAACACTGTTGCCATTTTGACAATCATGAAAATTTTTCTTTATTTTCTTTTTAAGTTTTATTTCGTTCGGAGTTTATTGCATTAAACTTGTTTATTTGTTTTTGTTTAATAAACTTTTTACTCTAAGTTAGTTGGCTGAGTAAAATAAATTGTTGACAAACCGCATTTAAACTTTGTAAGTTTTACTACAATTTTCATTGTAAGATTATCAATATTACTTGGTTTCAAAAACCTAAAAGTTTTAACCATGTTTGCATTTTATACTTGTAGTTTATTGTTTAAAATTGCATAAAAATTCAGCGGAAATTTTCAAACATTATAAAATTGTAGTGACGTAATAAGTTTGTTTGTTTAGATACATTATTTTATTAGGTTATCTAAATTAATAAAATATAGAAAAGTTGTCTTTGCTAATAAATCTACATTTGATTTAAACCCGTGATGAACGACATCAATATTTGAGTAAAAGAATAAAAAATATGTACTAAAGTAAATATAGATTGTTTATTCAAACATATAATAAGTTTATAAAACAACCTAACTTCTAAGTATTTTTGTAAATTAAAGCCAGATTTTTATAAGCAATGTTATCTAGTTTTGGACCATTTTAGCTCACTTAAGATTTCAAATTCTTATTTACTAATGCTTCAAAACGATTTTCTTTATTTCTACCATTGACTTATTTTATCATTGCATACAGTTACTTTTTATTTAAATATCCAAGTTTTTCGAAAGCTGTTTTTACTGTTGTACTAAACAGGCCATTTAAATTATAATATTTATCTATTTTGTTTAGTTTTTAGATAATCTCGAGTATGCATAAAAAAGAATTTTAACAAAAATATCAAGTTCAAGCAAGCTTCATTAACTAATCTTATTCTACCTTTTTTTTAAATTTGAAGTGTTTAAAAGCCAGTATGCATTTTTCAGAAAATCCTTATGTTTATTATTCTATAAAGAGTTTAAAACTTTCACAGATGTTATAAAACAAATACATTATGTTGTGAATAAAATAGATAATTAAGCAAATTTATAAATAGTGTAAGCAAACCGACTCAAAATTAGTTTAAAATACTAAAGTTTTTAAACGACCAAATACAGTAACCTCTCGCTTATTTACGCACATTGTGTCCACATAAAAAGTGCGTAAAGATACGAGAGATCGTAAAGATACGAGAGGTACCAAATATACATACTATAATGGCTGTTTTTTGATATTGCTTCTAGTTAAAAGCAGACTAGGGACTTTCCCAGTTTTAACAATTTGTTTACTTTATTTTTAAATATGAAGGCAAAAGATAAAACTATACATATACTAAAAAAAGGACTTAAATTTATATAAAATTATATTACTCCTGGAGAAATTTTACTAGTTTTTATAACAAAGAATTTTTATCTTTATTTATATGCGACTTATTTGATACTTAACATTTATATTCTGTTCTACTTAGCAAACTCAATTTATAATTAAGCATTTGTTTACAATTAAGAAATGGTGTGGTGTCTATATTTAAATTTCTTTCTATAGCCTTTTACAAAAATATACATTTGGTGCTGTAATGAATTTCTTCTTTTGAAAAAAAAATTTTAATAATTTTTTTTTATGTTTTTACAACGCTTTCTGTGCAAAGCAAGCGTTACAGAAGAACTTAAACTTAAAAAAAAACGTCAAATGAAGTTAGTGATATGTTTACAAAAAAAAAACAATTAAGATTTGTGTTATATGTAAGCTCTATATTTATTAAGTATCACTGCTACTTTTTGCTAGGAAGTTTCATTAGATTTCTTTTTTAGATGTTTATTTATATATAGAGCAAGAGTGCTGTATTAATTATTTGTGTTTTAAACTCTCATTATTTCATTATACTTTCATTTTTTAACACATTCATACTTCTTTCAGAATTTTAATCTAATATCTTGTTTTTAACAAAGTTTCTGATATACAGAGGTATAACTAAATGTTTATTAATTAGTCAAGCAATATAAGTTTACAAAGTTTAAAGATATAGAGGTAAGTTAGCATTTAAAAACATATTTTAAATTAAAAATTACAATCAACCCAACTTGTGTGATATTAAAAAAAAACTAAAATTTTTATTTTTTGAATTTTTTAGAATTCTAAAATGCGTAACTAAACGAGAGTGCGTAATGTCACGAGTGCGTAAAGATGCGAGAGGTTACTGTACTTACATATTTCTACGAATGTAAATAACTTAGTCTGTAGCAGAAAGATAGCTTTAAACAAATCTAAAACACTTCAATTTTTCTTTATTTAGTTTCGGTTAAAAACTAATATTTTTAAAAGGCTTATGTTACCATGAGCTACAGCAAATAAAAACTCAGTAAAAAGTACTTTTAAATGAAAGTTTAGTGCAAGTTACAGATTCGTTAAAGTTAGACTTTTTGTTTCTAGTTTATAAACTCAAAACTTTCATCAAATATACAAAAGATCAAACATTGTTGGTTTTAAAGAACTCTTGCTTGAACTTCAAAATATTTGAATTTAAGCTTAACGCTTTTGTTTTAGTGAGTCTCTTTGATTAAGCTGAAGATTAGTTTTGATCGTTGCAGTTGTTCGAAAGTTTTATTAAGCTAAAACACTAACTCTGTGAAAGTTTACTAGAATATAAATTTTAATTAGTTTGAATCATCAACATTTTTAATACTTAAAATGAAAAAAATTTTAATTTATTTTTATTAAAGTCTTAAGCAAGCTATTTTATAACTTTTTTTATTTTTAATCAAAAATGAGTGTAAAGCGTTACAAAAATATTTAGACACAATCATAGTTACTCACATAACTTGAAAGAATCGAAAGTTTTTGATAATTTTGTTTATTTTTATGATATAAGTAGGAACTGCTCAAAGTATTGAATTTTATAAAATCTATTTAATTTTCATGAAAAACGTTTAGTGACGTAATAAATTTTTTCAAACATATTTTGCTTCAAAACATAAATAAATTTTAAAGCAACTTACTTTTAATAAATTCGTGGTGTAATCCTTTTTTCAATTTGGACTGGTAAAAACCAGTATGAAACTGTTAATAAACTTATAACACAATATTTATTATATCTATCAAACGTTGCTAGTATCCGAATCTTAACGTGAAAATATAGCGATCTAAATTACTTTACAATCAGCTAGTTATGTAACTTAAAATATTGGTTGATTCAAAGCTAGGTGATTTTATAGTTTGAAACATAATCTGTTGATGAAATTTATATTATATCTGTATCAGACGAAATCAAAATTTATAATCTAAATAACTTTATACTAGAATTTTATCTTAAATGTTTATGTTAAACTTGTGCTTGTCTCACGGCATATGAAATATTAAGATAAAGAATTTCGCCAATGCTTTCTTTCAATAACAAAATTTCTAAAATGTATTTTTACGAAGTTTTACACAGTTTACTTGAAAAGCTTTAGTGACGTAATAGGTTTTTGAGTAAATTTTTGATAAAAATCACAAATAAATAGCCAATAACATCTGAAACTTGTTATGGTTAATATTTTAGTGTTCTTATCATTTTAGACTGGTGTAAACCGGTATTTTAATTTTAAACAACTAATAGAAGTGACTATATAATTATTACTAAACAAATCAACACTTAGTAAAACATAATTAGTTGTACTTGAAAAAGTTAGGTACCGTTTTTGTCATTAAGCTAGGTAATTTTACATTTTGAATCAATATAGTTTGGTAAATTTTATTCAACCTTGTAGTTAGACTTAAAGGGCTAGTATTGGTAAAAAGGCTACCTTTAAAAGTATACAAACATTTCAGGGTTTATCAACTTTCTTTATGCTAAACATAGAGACTAAATTTAAGCAAAACAAAGCTAAAGCTAGTTTTTATCCTTACAATCTCAGTATGTTATATTTGACCTTTAATTACTCATTATAATTATCGTTTTGAAAAGCTCCTTGTTTACTGTATTTAAAATAAAAAACATCAGTAAAAACAATGCACGTACAAAACAAAATCTTCAAAAAAACGTACAATTTGTGAAGTATATATTTTTTGAAGGTAATATATCATTAAAAAAATTTTTTTTTTTAAACTTCATTTTACTTTTCAAATAACTTACATGTACAGCGAATAGTGACGTAATAAATTTTTTAGGCTTTTTTTGTTAAAAAAAGTTAAACAAATTACAAACAGTTTTTCTTATGTTGAATTCAAAAAAATCATCTAAATTTTTAATTTAAACTGGTGAACACCAGTAAACTTTTTTTAATCAGCTAAAAATAAGTAAACCTAAAGGATTCGACGAAGTTTTGAACTTCCTTATATTAAAAAAAAGAGATACGTATATTAACAATTTCACTAAAAATTAGTTATGTATCTCAAAGTATTAGTTAGTTTGAATCTAAGTGATTTTATGTAAAAACATAGTCTTTCAATAAGTTTTAAGCTGGAAGCTCCTTTTAAAATATTACTAATACTTAGATTTAGTTCCATATCCGGCCGGATCTAAGTTTATAGTATAGATTACTTTGAAATGAAAATATCATAAATTCTTATGACACCCATCGTTTGATGTTATATTTAGACTGACGATTTTCAATGAGAACGAAACCCGGATCTCAGTCTTCCGAAGGCTTGTGGCCGGATAATCGAATCGGTATGATCAAACTATCATTTATAATAATTTGAGCTTGTCTCACGGCCTAAGAAAATTCAGGCTTCTTACTGTTGACTTTTGCCGATATTTTCTTTCGGTAAAAAAAGTTTAAAATGTACTTTTTTATGAAAAATTTACACAGTTTACTTGAAAAGCTTGTAGTAACGTGATAAGCTTTTTGAGGTAGTTTTAATTTAAAAAAATTAATAAATTGCAAACAGCTTCTAAAAAATAGTAAAAGTGTTTGCTCGTTACTATGAAATTTTTTGACTGGTGCAAACCAGTATATATCGTTAAACAACTAATTAATGTGAATTAAAAAGTGTTACAAGACCTAACTAACACTTTTAGAAACAAATAACTTGTATTAATAAACATCTGAAAATATTGAATTCAAGCAAGGTAATTTGAGATCTTAAAACTGACTATACTTTGATTAGTATTAGGCAAAATCTTGTAGTTCGATTCAAATTTTAGTCATAATACAGCCAAAATACACTCATATATGTATCCTAGTTTGTGAATCACAACTAGTAGCTAATACCTACTAAGTATATTTTGAAGTGATAAAACCACATTACAAAATTAAAGTAAAAAGTTACCTTGAAACACATACACTATAAAATAAAACCAACTAAAGAATTTATCAATTCACTTAATACTTAACTTATAGACTAAATTTAAATTTAAAACAAACCATGCGTTGGTTGCTATTTTAAAGTTTTCTTTTTATCAAAAGTTAGAAACACTAAAGCTAACTGAATAAAAAATTAAAGTATTAGATAACATTTGCTTTAATAGTTATCATCAAAACTTTATACCTTAATAGCTATAGTACAGTAGAAATTTATTAGTCGATTTGTTTTTTCTTTAAACTTTAGTACCTCATCTTGGACTTAACATATACTTGCTCAAAACACAAAGAGCAACTTCATTAACTTTATTATAAACTTATATATTATTAGATGTTAATTATTTGTTTATAAGTACAATTCAAACAGTTTTAAACTATCGTTTACCTTATGTACAGGCAAAAAATTAAAACAAAATAGATTAAGGATTTTATTAAGATCACTTTCTGTATAAGGTTCTATGAGCATTCGTTATAATTTTTATGTAAAGTTTTGAAAAATTTCTAAACTATTGCGTTTATTTTGCCCGCTTTGCAGTAAATAATTTAGTTTACAATGTAATGCTAAAGCTTACAAAGTTTATCAAAGTTTGATCGTTTATTGAAAGTAAAACATGTTACAAACTTTATAATTATTATAAAATTTGATCTATCTAAATTTGTTTGTAATAACTGCATAAACCTAAATTTTCAAGTGAAACATTTCAGCGTAGTCTTAAAAAGGTTTTTTACTTTAGAAGTATAGTACGCATGTTCAACCTTTGAAAGCTTATTGATATTGACGCTTTGAAAGGCTCCTATTTACTGTATTTATTATAAAAAAAGTAGTGTTTAAAAACCACAGCACTCACAAAAAGTCTTACAAAATTAAAGCTTAAGGTTTGTAGATCAGAAGTATTTTTTGCAGGCGAATATTGTCTTTAACTAAATGTTTCAAAAAAGTTATTGTAAATGAACATTTTATACAGTTTACATGTACAGCGTACAGTGACGTAAAAAATTATTTGAGGAATTTTTTGCTCAAAACTTCAAATAGATTTCAAACAATTTCTATACCATCGAGTCAAGGTGTATGTTCAAATTGGTATTTTTAACTGGCAAAAACCAGCAATTAATCAAGTAATGAAAGATCTATTCGACTTAATTTGCCAAAAGTGGTATGTTAAAAAAAATGTGGTTCTTAATTTTTCTACTAACAATTATTTATGTAATTCAAAATATTAATTGATTTAGAGCTAGGTGATTATAAGTTTTAAAACATAACCATTCAATCAACATTAGGCAACAACTTTTATAACTCAATTTAAAAGCTCCTTTTAAAATTCAACCAGTACTTTTGTTTATTTGTATCCGGCCGGATCAATGTTTATAATCTACTGTACTTTATAATTGAAATTTATTTTAAATATCCATGGTGCCATCCTATAATATTATTTGTAAATTAACGAGCTTTAATAAGAACTAAACCTGGTACCGATAGCTTGTGGTCTGATAATGGAATTGCTAGGATCAAACTATTAAGCTAATTTGAGCTTGTCTCAAGGCAAACTTATTTTCAGGCCTTGGTTCTGTAACTGCTGACTTTTGCAATGTTTTCTTTCAATAATTAAATTTTAGAAACAAAATTTTTGTGATTAAATTTTAAACAATTTACATGAAAATCGTTTAGTGATGTAATAAGTGTTTTAAGGTACTTTTAGTTTAAAAAAATATAAATAAACTGTAAACATCTTCTGCATAGTTGGTTGAAAAAGTTCTTGGTTTCTTTCAAATATTTTGACTGGTGCAAACCAGTGTATTTTTTTAAAACAACTAATTAAAACGTTTAAGAACTTTTATGACGCCTGACTGACACTTTTAGAAACTAATAATTTGTATTAATAAACATCTAAAATTATTGGTTCAAAGCAAGGAACTTTTAAAACTAACCACACTTTGATTAAGCAAAGTCTTGTGGTTCGACTTAAGCTTTAATCATTATACAGCCAAAACATACTGATATATGTATCCTAGTTAGTGAATCAAAACTAATAACTACTAAACACATTTTGGAATGATAAAAGGACTAATATAAGTAAAAAATTACTTTTAAAAGTATAAAAACTTTCAGGCAAAAATTTATAAAATTACTTAAATTGTCCGTTGAATTTAAAACAAAAAAAACTTAGTGTTATACTGAAGCTTTGTTTCGATCAATACTTAAAGTGCTAAAAATAACTTAATTTAAATTAAAAGAAATAAATAACACTTGTTTTAATAGTTGTCATTAAAACTTTTTATCTTAACAGCTATGCTACAATGAAATTAATTACTTGATTTGTTTTCAATTAAATTCTATACTAAAGCTTTGTTTCGATCAATACTTAAAGTGCTAAAACAACTTTACTTAAAGTAAAAAATTAGATAGCACTTGTTTTAATAGTTGTCATTAAAACTTTTTATCTTAACAACTATGTTACAGTAGAAATGGGTTACTTGATTTTTTTTTCTATTTAATTTTATACTATAGCTTTGTTTCGATCAATAATTAAAATATTTAGACTAAAACAATTAAAAATAAAAGTAATAAATAACATTTAGTTTGATAACTGTCAGTAATGTTTTTATTTTTACGCTAATGTCGAAGCAAAAATTGTTTATTTGATTTATTTTTCTAAAAACCAAATTACTTAATATCAACAATGACTTCATAGAATTTAGTACACATTAGTATTTGTAAATAACAGTGTTGTCAAACAGAGTTTGCCTATTATACAGCTTAATATATTAATGTATTTTTTTTAAGATTTATATTTGAGATCACTTGCCGTTTAATGTTGAGGTTACTTTTGTAAAAAATTTTGCTGCTAAATTTTATTGTTGGGTTATATATCATTAAAGTAAAACTATCAATTAAAGTTTTTAATTTTACTAGCTGATTAAGCAGCTGCTCTGTTCGTTAAATTAAGTTAACAAAAAAATACAAGTTTTATAAGTATTCCAGTTTCAAGACAATTTGTTTGTACAAAT
Source organism: Thalia democratica (assembly GCF_965202585.1). NCBI lineage: Eukaryota > Metazoa > Chordata > Thaliacea > Salpida > Salpidae > Thalia > Thalia democratica. Next base: position 101,157,391 of record NC_139166.1, on the reverse strand, counting down.
ATTAAATGAGAAAAAACTTGTGACATATGTAGTATTTACGAGCAAGTTTAATATTTTTAATTAACTTTTTTTTTAATTCTAAAATCTATATTCATTTTGCCTATTTTGAACTAAATAAATTGGTAAAGAATATAAGGCAGTTTTTTTTACAATCTTAGATTTAACCTTTGATTACTTTTTTAAATTAACGCTTCAAGAAGCTCTTTTGTTGATGTATTTTAGTAAAAAAGTTTTAAAAGCACTGCACTCACAAAAATGAATCTTACAACAGTTTTTTCACACAATTTTAGTGTAAAGCTTTTAGTGACGCATTAAGTTTTCAAAACTTATTTTTTGGTCTTTAACAAAGTATAACAAAACTAAATTATTTCATTCTAATTAATTATACGCCTTAAATTGTATTTTAACTGGTATAGAACCGGTACATTTAATGAATCAAATATTATGTAAGATGTTTAATACAAAAGTAGTAGGAATTTTTAAAATTTTAAACCTGTTTCAATTTGTCAAATTTTAACCGTTTCTAATAATCACTTAAATCAAAGTTGTTTAGAAAGTAGCTATTATCTAAACTGTAACTTCAAGAAAATTAAACTTAGCTAGAATTATTGTGGTGACAGACAAACTTTACTTACAAGAAAAATAGTTCAATAAAATTTTAAAAGGCTTTATCTTTTTAAACAAAGTACATTAAATTTTGAAATTTAAAACTCGTTATATTTAGCGAATAAAAGGTAAACATAGTACTTAATAATGATTACACGTACAAAATAAATTCTATTAAAAAAAGCTTACGAATTGTAGAATTGCTTTTTTTTTGCAGGTAAAATATCATTTTAGACCAGGGTTTCCCAAACTTTTTTCAAATGGCCCCATTTTAAAAAACTTAATAAGCTATGACCCCCATCAGCAAGATTGCTCAAAAAACTACAATTAAAAGCACTTAAAACCTTTTTTTTTTTGCTCAACATCAACAACTGCAGAATATCTAGTGTAAGTTTCAAATTATGACCTCATGACCCCCTGTGGCTCATTTACTGCTCATGGCTCCCACTTTGGCCCCTTTGCTGCTCATAGCCCCCAAGGGGACCACTTTGCACACTTTGGGAAACCCTGTTTCAAACAAAATACTTCAAAATCTTGAATCTATTTTTCAAACAAATTACAAGAAATGCGTTTAGTGACGTAATGACTCATTTGAGGCATTTTTGATAAATATACAGATAAATTTCCAACAAATTCTGGACAAGTGGTTACAACAACTAATCTACATTTTAATAGACTTTCAAATATTTTGAAAAAAAAAAACTAAAAAAGTCACTTAATATGCATTACCACATAAATCAATATTTAGTTGTTCTTAAAAAAGTTAGGCCTCGTTTTTTCATCAAACTACAGTGATTAAATTAAAGCTAGGTGGTTTTACAGTGTGAAGAACATTATTTTGACAAATAATATGCAAAATCTTGTACCTCGACTTAAACAGCTAATTTAACTACAGAGCTACCTTTAAAAATATAAAAACATTTCAGGGTTTATCAACTTTCTCTGTGCAAAACATATAGACTAAATTTAAAACAAACCTAAACCTAGCTTTATCCTTAAAATCTCAGTTTAACATTTAACTACTTAATAAAACTAACGCTTTTAATACCTCAAGTTTTATTGCGTTTAGTTTTGTGTTTCGTATAGTAAAATCATTGCACGTACAAAATAAAATCGTTCAGTATAACTTTAGAAAAAGCGTAAATATTGAAGAACAACAGTTTTTTGCAAGAAAAATATCATTAAAGACAAAGTACTTCAAAAACTAGGTTTTACTGTCAAACAACTTACATGTAAACAGTTAAGTGACGTAACAATTTTTTCGCGCTTTTTATCAATGATTGAAAATTTATAAATTCCAAGTACTTTCTGGTGGAATCGCATTTGAAAATGAAATTAATTTTTAACTGATAAAAGCCGGTTACGTTTGCTAAACAGCTGATAGAAGAGAATTCTCTTGCTAAGATCCGGGTATTGGTATAAAAATTTACCGATCGTAATTATTTTACACACATTTAATTGTCTATCTCAGTATATTTGTTTTCAATAAAATTAATATTAATCTTTTATCTATAATTGTGATTTTGTATTTGAAACATAATCTTTCAAGCAAACTTAAATTATATTTTTATCGGGTTAATGCAATTTTTGTGATTACTTTTTAATTAATTTTTATTTTAAACGTTTATGACGTCCATAGTTTGATATTATTTGTATTCTGACGAAAAAAACTTTCAATAAAAACAAAACTTGGATCTCAGTCTACAAAGGCTTGTGGTCTGATGATTCAATTGATATGATCAAACCTTTTGTTAAACTTGAGCTTGTCTCACGGCATAAGAAATATCAAGATTAAGTTCTGTAGACTTTCGCCAATTTCTTCATTCTAAATTCAAAAATTTGTTTTTTATGAGACTTTAAACAATCTACTTGAAAAGTTTATAGTGACGTTATAAGTTTTATGAGTAAATTTTTAATAAAAAGTAATGATAAATAGCCAGCAACAGCTGAAATTAGTTATTGTGATTGTTAATGTCTTTATTATTTTAACTGGTATAAACCGGTTTATGAATGTTAAACAATTAATTAAAGTGACTTAATATGTATTACTAAACAAATCAACACTATGTAGAATATAAAAAAGTTAGTTCTTGTTTTTGTCATTGAGCTAGGTAGTTTTACATTTTAAATCATTATAGTTTAGTCAATTTTATTCAACCTTGTAGTTAGACTTAAAGGGCTAATTTAGATAAAAGGGTACCTTTAAAAGTATAAAAACATTCCAGGGTTTATCAACTTTCTTTATGCAAAGTATAGAGACTAAATTTAAGGTAAAACAAACCTAAAGTTGTTTTTTATTCTTACGAGTTCAGTTTGACCTCTAATTACTTATAAAAATTAACGTTTTAAAAACCTCAATTTTTACTGTGTATAGTAAAAGATATTGCACGTACATAATAAAATCTTTCAAAATACAAGGGTACAAATTGTTGAGTAAATATTTTTTGCAGGTAAAATATCATTTTAAGAAAAATTTTTCAAAAACTTGATTTTACTTTTTAAATAAGTTACATGTACAGCGATTTGTGACGTAACAGATTTTTGAGGCTTTTTTTGTTAAAAAAGATAAAGAAATTCAAACAGTTTCTCCTAAATTACATTCAAGATTTTTAATTTGGACTGGTGAAAACCAGTATAGTTTTTTCAATCAGCTAAAAACAAGTAATCGAAAGGATTCGACCCAGTTTTGAAAATCCGTATGCTGAAAAAAAAGATACGTGTCTTAATTACTAATTAAAAACTAGTTACGTATCGCAAAATATTAGTTAATTTAAAGCTAGGTGATTTTATGCAAAATTATATTCTTATAGTAAGTTTTAAGCGGAAGCTTAAAGCTCCTTTTAAAGTTTTCCTAATACTTAGATTTAATTCCATGTCCGGCCGGATCTAAGTTTATAGTATAGATTACTTTAAAATGAAAATTATCTTAAACGCTTATGACACCCATCGTTTGATATTATATGTAGACTGACGATTTTCAATGAGAACGAAACCCGGATCTCAGTCTACTGAAGGCTTGTCTACCGAATAATCAAATTGGTATGATCAAACCATAATGTTATAATAATTTGAGTTTGTCTAACGGCCTAAGAAAATCCAGGCTTCTTACTGTTGACTTTCGCCGATATTTTCTTTCAGTTAAAAAGTTTTAAAAACATATTTTTTATGAAAGTTTTACACAGTTTACATGAAAAATTGTAATAACATGATAAGTTTTTTGGGGTAGTTTTGGTCTTAAAAAATTAATAAGTTGCAAAAAGCTTCTAAAAAAGATAGTAAAAGTGTTTGTTCGTTGCTATCAAATTTTTGACTGGGGCAAACCAGTATATTTCGTTAAACAACTAATTAATGTGAATTAGAAAGTGTCACGAGACCTAACTAACACTTTTAGAAACAAATAACTTGTATTAATAAACATCTAAAAATATTGATTTTAAGCAATGTAGTTTGAGATCTTAAAACTGACTATACTTTGATTAATATAAAGCAAAATCTTGTAGTTCAACTTAATCTTTAATACAGCCTTAAGCTTTACTCATATATGTATCCTAGCTTGTATACCACAACTAGTAGCTAATATCTACAAAGTATATTTTGAAATGATAAAACGGCTAACTAATTAAAAAAATACCTTTAATACATACACTATAAAATAAAACCAGCTAAAGAATTTATCAACTCATTTAGTACCAAACTTATAGACTAAATTTAAAACAAGCCTAGCGTTGGTTGCTATTTTAAAGCTTTCTTTTTATCAAAAGTTAGAAACAAACACTAAAGCTAGCTGAATAAAATAGTTAAAGTCTTTTGTAATAAATAATTATAAATTAAGTGTTTGTATATGAGTACAATTCAAACTGTTTTAAATTATCGTTTACTTTGTATGCAGGCAAAAAAGTTAAACAAAATAGATCAAGGATTTTTTAAGAACACTTGCCGTTTAAGGTTAAAGTAACCTTAATAAAAGCTTTCGCTATATTTTTTTATAACTATTCGAAAACATAAGTTTAAACGTTTGTTAACAAAGATCCGAGCGAAACAAGTTTACCGGAATATATGATAATAACAAATTAAACAGTGTTCTTTCTTTTTATAGTAACACATGTTTCTGTGTGTTAACGGGTTGACACACTTCAATGGGTTATTTTTATATTAACTAAGAAGAAAAAAAAATTAATAAAGGCGTTTATTTTACCTGCTTTGTAGTATATAATTTAGTTTGCAATATAAAGCTAAAGCTTACAAAGTTTATCAAATTTGTTTATTGAAAGTAATACATGTTACAAACTTTTTTTTTAATAGAAATTTGATCTGTCTAAATGTGCTTGTAATAACTGCAATAACCTTTTTTTACAAGTAAAACATTTCAGCGAAGTCTTAATTTCTTTTTTTACTATCACAAGCATAGTACGCATGTTTAACCCTTGATAATTTATTAATATTGACGCTTTAAAAGGCTCCTATTTACTGTAATTAAAATACAAATGTAGTCCTTTAAAAACCATTTCACTTACATAAATAGTCTTAAAACAAACAGATCTTAAAACAAAAAAGCTTAAAAACTGTAGATCAGAAGTATTTCTTTTTGCAGGCGAATGCTATTTTTAACTAGATGTTTCTAAAAAGTCAATTTAAATGAATATTTTATAAAATTTACATGTACAGCGTTCAGTGACGTAAAATTTTATTTGAGTAATTTTTTGCTCAAAATTACAAATAAATTGCAAAACTCTTTGCTTTTAAGTGGATATTGTTAATAATTTTGGTAAATTTGAACTGGTGTTTTAACCGGTACATTTTTGTGACTCAATACCAAACTTAATTGTGATTAATACAAATACAATAAACTGTTTTTTTTTTCTAACTTCAACTGACCTAAATATAGCTATTTTTGTTGTTGCTAAAACCATTACTTACAAGCAAAAAAGTTCAGATTAGTATACAAAAAATATTTCTCTATTTCAACAGAGTATAAAAAACCTTTGTAATTACTTATTAAAAACAACAGTTTAAAAAACTCCTTATAAGGTAACATAAAAAACATAGAATTAAAAAATAACTGCACGTACTAAATAAAATATTTAAAAACAATCGTGCAAATTGTGTTGTAGCTGTTTTTTTTTACAAGCAAAATATCATTTTAAACCAAAAATTTTCAAAAGTATTGTTTCACTTTTACAAAACATGTAAATCGGTTAGTGATTTATAAGTTGTATGTGATATTTTTTGACAAAAGTCAAAGGTATATTACAAAAAAATAGAAGTTATTTTTGATGGAAAATTATTCTTGAAAAGATGATTCAAACGACTAAATTTTATGAACTTTTTATACAGTTTGCAAGAAAAGTGTTTAGTGACGTAACAAAGTTTTTGGTACATTATTGCTACAAAACATAAATAAATTAAAAAACTATTTCTTATCAATTGACTTCAATGCTGTTTAACTTATTTTCAATTTGGACTGGTAAAAATCAGTATTTAGCTATTAATAAACTTATAACATGTGTTGCCAATTAAATCTGACCTATTTTGCTAGGATCCGTTTCTTGAATTGAAAAACGAAGCGATCTTAACTATTTTACATTCAGTTAGTTATGTAACTCAAAGTATTTGTTGATTTAAAGCTAGGTGGTTTTATACTTAAAATAATCTTTTAATCAATTTTAGATTATATCTGTATCAGACAGGATCAAAATTTATAATCTAGATTATTTTATACTTAAAATATATTTCAAATGTTTATCAAGTATATCAGTTAATATTATTTGAAAGCTGACGAGTTTCAAAAAGAAAAAAAAACCCGGATATCAGTTTTCGGTCTGGTGATTCAATTAGTACGATCAAACCTTTTGTTAAACTTGAGCTTGTCTCACAGTATACATAAACCAAGATTAACTTCTGTAGACTTTCGTTAATGTTTTATATTAATTTTTTTGACTCGTGTAAACCGTAAAACAACTCATATTTTTTACTGTCAAACAACTCACATGTAAACAGTTTAGTGACGTAACAAATTATTTGGGGTTTTTTTCCTTATAAAAAATAGATATTTACCGTTTGAAATCGCTTAATATCTTCTTTTTACCTAGTAAAAGCCGGTTACTTTCGTTGAGCAGCTGATAGAAGAGAATTCTCTTGCTAACATCCAAGTATTGATATAAAAGTATACCGTTCGTAGTTATTTGACACATTATTAGTTTTATATCTCAAAATATTAATTATGTAAAGCTAAATGACTTTAAAACATGATCTTTCAAGCAAAGTTTATGATATATAAATTGTATCGGGTAACTGTTTATGATTGTATCAGGCTGGAGCAAAGTTTATGATATATAAAGCTTTAAATTGAGCTTGTCTCACGGCACATAAAATTAAGTTTTGCAGAATTTTCGCCGGTGTTTTCTGTGACTAAAATTTAAAGTAGTAGATGTCACGTGTCAAATAGTTTTCAGTAAATTTGCATGAACATTGCTTAGTGACGTAATAAATTGTTGGAGGTATTTTTTGTTTAAGAAGCTTAATAAATTTCAAGTAGTTTATGAATAACTAGTAAAAGTGTTTCTTCATTGCTTTCAAATATTTTGACTGGTGTCAACCGTTGCATTTTTATTAAACAACTAATTAAAACGATTTAAAAACTATATGAGACCTGACTAAGACTTTTATAAATAGTTAATTATTTATTAATACACATCTAAAAATATTGATTTAATTACTAGTTTGAGAATTTAAAACACTGTACTTTGATTAATATTAGGCAAAATCTTGTAGGCTTAAATTAATATACAATTAAAATATATTAAACTTATGATTCAACATTTAAAGCTCATCAACAAAGTAACTTATTTTATTTGTAATCTTTGATAAGTTAAAACGTTTTGCTGTGCATTAAAATTTACTTATAAGTAGTTTCTTTAAACCTAATTGAAAAGTTGAAGCATTACGAATATTTTGTTCTCAACTTTATTGTATTTCATATTCCACATTTATTTTTACACAAACTACACGTTAAGCATTTAGTTAACTAAAATAAACTTAATGTACTTTACCTTAATGTAATTTAATAAATATAAGTACCTCTGTTAAAGATTAGTGGTTTTGTTTCGTAGGTAAAGCAATGGATTTGTAAATAAATATTCTACTACTATATAAAGTCGATTACATACGACATATTAAAAAAAAATTTACCTAATAATTTCAACCATTAGGAATTGATTTTTTTATTTCATCAGACTGTGCAATTGGTTTTTTTAACTTTTTTGCAATTAAATCGTTAAGAAAAACTTCTCTACTAAACAGAAAAATTTCCAAAAGACAATATGTTGATTAATATTCACATATTTATCTTTAGCAACGGTAAAAATTATTTATTTCTTGCTACAAGAAATATTTAAAAACATACTCGTGAAAAACTAAAAGTACTTTTAGTAGACAAGTCATGAAAATGATTGTATTCTAATTTTTTCTTTCCTTACAACATTAGTAACTAAGATTCACGATCTTAAAACTAATTTTCAAGCTAATATCTTTATGACGTCATAGGGTACTAAAAACAAAAAGTGACTGTTTGCTACTGCATTTAAATAATCAGTTTTCTACACGACTAGTAAGTCTTTGTAAGTTCTCTGCGTATTTATTGGTGACTACACTGGCTGAATGCAGACTGACACAGCATTATAAACTACATACAACTAAATTTAAACGATGAAGAGAATTTTTAACATGATTTCACATCAAACTAATGAAACTTGTGATATTGATGGTGAGTGTTATCTAGTGAGACATGATTAGTTTTAGAGAGTCAATCCACTCCCACCCACCCCATAAATCTCGATCTGATTTGTATTTCTCTTACATGCTAGTTATTGCAGTAAACTTTTCACAACGTCATAGAGTAATCATCAGTTGTCTTAACAGAAGAAAGTATCAAAATCTCTGTGTTAATCAAATCCCAAATACTAACAAAAAGTAAGAACATTAAGTTGTTGTAACATTATAGTTACCATCACAGCAGCTGAACTAATTAAGAAAATGTTTATTAAAATACTATATTGAGAAGTTATTGTTCGTTTTTGTTATATTATTACATCACAAAGGTAAAAGAATTAACACGATTTTTTTAAGTATTTAGACGAAGTTCTCAAGGTAATAGTTTTAATGTCTTTTGTTATATAGTTGCATGTTAAAATTAAAACTGTATGCCTAAAACCAAGAACAGATTTTACCAACAAACTAGTATTCAAAAGTTTACAAAAAAAAATTTATAAGTATAATAAAACTTGCTTTAAACTTTATAAATATTTTTGATATAATTCTATTTAAAGACGATGATTTAGCACCTAGTTTTTTATTAAAAGCATTACAGCATTATAAACTACATACAACTAAATTTAAACGATGAAGAGAATTTTTAACATGATTTCGCACTAAATTGAAGAAACTCGTGATATTGATGGTGGGTGTTATCTAGTGGACATGATTATTTTTGGGGAGTTAGTCCACTCCCACCCACCCCATAAATCTCTATCTGATTCGTATTTTTGTTGCAAGCTAGTTATTGTAGTAAACTTTTCACAACGTCATAGAGTGTTCGTCTGTTGTTTTAACATTAAGTAAGCATCAAATTTTTTTGTTGCCAAATGTTGAATTAAGAAGAGACAGTAAGAAAACTAAGATGCTGTAACTTTATAATTGTCATCACAGCAGCTTAATTAGATAAAATTCACGTTTATACTATGTTGAATAGACCTTGTTCGTTTTCGTTATATTGTTACGTCACAGGGTTAAAAGTATAATTTAACAATAAAAGTATTTATACAGAGTATCTCATAGTAACTTTTTTATGTCTTTTAAAAATAGTTGTTTGTTAAAATCAAAAAGTATTTATATAATTTAAAGTTTGCAAACATAGCTTTGTAGTAAAGTTAAATTAGTTTAGGGTCTTATTATAAATGTCTAGTAAAAACAAAGAAATAACACTTTCTTATAAAAACTTTTACTAAGGAAAACAAACAGCAACATTAGATATTTTTATTTTAACCATTGTATTTTTTGATATTTTTAACTGTAGTATTTAATTTACTTCTTTTTTATCAAGAATTTTTTAAACATTTTGCAATGATATATCTTTTGATTCAAAGTAACAATTTAAAAAGAATGATTATATTTAAGATAATAATAGAGAGCTTAAATTTATCTGATAAGTATTTTTATAGAAAACTTCGCATTTTAACAATTTTGCAACATTTTATGTTCGGTGAAACTTTTTTTTTAATCTTTTATCTTTCTTAGTTATATTTATTTACAAGTTACTTATACAATCTAAATAATTTTTTTTGATAATAAATTAGTATGTGTTGTTGTACAACATTTTTTTCTGGTAAAATAGTTTATTTAATCAGTTCAATTTTTTATATTTATTAGACAAAAGCAAAGTATCTTAGCTAGTAATATTTATATTTTTTACACATGCTATTAGAATCTTTGTAAATTATTTATTCTTTAATTTTCTAAAAAATTTAGAAAACGAGGAAATAAATTCAATTAAGTATATTTTATTGATACTTTAATTTGTATATTTCTTCTATATATATTAATATTACAAGTAAATTAGATTTGAACTGAAATAGTTTTATTCAATCAAATATATAATGTATTATGCAGCTAAAGTTTTAATATATTTCTCTAAAAATATAAATTTAAATCCCATTATACAATAATTGTAAAATTTTAAAAAATAAAAAAAAGGTCAATTAAATATTTTTTAAAGATACTTTAATTTGTATATTTCTTTTAAATATTTTAGTATTGTATTATGAGTAAATTGAATTTAAAGTTAAATATTTTAATTTTATCTAATATAATAATGAATTAAGCAGCTAAAGCTTTAATATGTTTTTCTAAAACTATAAATTTAATTTTTATTATATAAAAATGGTAAAATTTTAAAAATTAAAAAAAAAGGTCAATTAAATATTTTTTAAAGATACTTTAATTTGTATATTTCTTTTACATATTTTAGTATTGTATTATGAGTAAATTAAATTTAAAATGAAATATTTTAATTTAATCTAATATAATAATGAATTAAGCAGCTAAAGTTTTAATATGTTTCCTTAAAACTATAAATTTAATTTTCATTAATTAAAAATGGTAAAATTTTAATAATAAAAAAAAAGGTCAATTAAATATTTTTAAAAGATACTTTAATTCGTATATTTCTTTTATATATATTAATATTATATTATAAGTAAATTAAATTTAAACTGTTATAAATTATAAATGGCAATATTTTATTTTAATTTTACGTTTTAATGTTGCATGCCACTAAAGTCTTAATAAAATAATTTAAACTGAGATTTTTAATTTTCGTTTTATTATAGTCATTAATGTGCAATATTTAAAAAAACTATTAGTGCAATTAAATATCAAATATATCAATTAATTTTTTTTAATTTTTTTTGTATATTATTATAATATATAATAATTACAGTTATTTAGTAATTATTATATATTACAAAAGATATCCGTCGTGCAAGATTCAATAATCGAAAGGTTCTTTGTATCGTAGAACACGTCTTAGGACCAAAATTTTCGTGCGTTTTTTTTGTTGTTTGATAAACTACATTATTAAATTTTCATCTTAAATTTAGGCCCTGGTGAAGATACAATTTGAATATAAGTTTGTAAACATGGATATAAATATCAAGTTATGTAAACAATATAAAAAGGGAATTTTACCTAACTTGAAACCCACTGCGCTTCTACTTTACTTTCCAGATAAACTAAATTAATTTAAAAAATTGGACCTTATTGTCAATTTTTTTTAAATAGGTTACATAAATAAAAATTTGTAATTTTTTGTATTTCAAAACAAAATATTACCCATTGTTCTACTACTAATCTTTTTAGTTTATTGTTTATACTTTACTACATCTAAAACTAATAGTATCTTTTTATTATATTATATCCATTAATCAAATATATTTATGCATGTAATAGATTAAGTTAATAATTTAATATCAAATAATATATAAAGTACACATTAATTATACTTTCGGGATCAGACCACAATAAATTGCACATTTTATGTTTATTTACTTAATTTTTATATACCTTCAGGATCAGACCACAATAAATCACACATTATGTTAATTAAATGAATAATAAATAACAAATATTAAGTTAAACCTCAAGGACAGCCTGATCAAGGTAAGAAATAAATAGAGAAACTCCACCATGAACACAGATTATCTTAATCAAAATAACTAAATATTTAATAAAAATCATAAAAATTCCAACCTGATCAAGGGAAGAAATAGATGGAGAAAGTCCACTATGAACACAGATTGTTTTAATCAAAATAACTAAATATTTAATAATAATCATAAAAATTCCAACCTGATCTAATGAAGAAATAAATAGAGAAAGTCCACCATGAACACAGATTATCTTAATCAAAATAACTAAATATTTAATAAAAATCATAAAAATTCCAACCTGATCTAATGAAGAAATTAATAGAGAAAGTCCACCATTAACACAGATTATCTTAATCAAAATAACTAAATATTTAATAAAAATCATAAAAATGTCAACCTGATCAAGAGAAGAAATAAATAGAGAAAGTCCAACATTAACAAAGATTATCTTAATCAAAATAACTTTATATTTAATAAAAATCATAAAAATTCCAACCTAATCTAATGAAGAAATAAATAGAAAAGTCCACCATTAACACAGATTATCTTAATCAAAATAACTAAATAATTAATAAAAATCATAAAAATGATGTTCTAAATGATTCCTACTTCTTTCAGTTACTTGAAGCTTTACTTGGTTAGATATAACTTAAAATGTGAAAAAAATACTAAGGTAAATTGTAAAAAAAGCATATTTTTGTATAAAAGGTATTTTTTGATAATTAACACGTTTTTAAGTGAGGCTGTAAATCATTTTTTAAAACTATTTGAATAAGGTTATTATATAAATAAGTCATTGATAACTTTTGTTAATGATTTTTAAACTGTTTTACTTATAACATAGCTCTAGTATAATTTAGTTTTATAAATTTTAGTCCATAGTACTTTGTATTTGTTAAAAAATTTTTACCTAATTTTTAAAAACTAAAACAGACTCAAGTAAACCTGACGTAAGGGAAATAGACAAGGAAACAGTGATTATGTTGTTGTACAACAACCAATCCAATGACATTATTTCAAGTAACATCCAATCAAATATTAGCAACCAGGTATTTGAGTGGTTGCTAGAGAAGTGTTACCTTGACAACAAGCAGTTATCGAACAGTTGCTTCCAAGTTATTGTGGCCTTATATTGCCACCTGTAAGTTTTTATGTTGAAATAATAAAAAAAAATATATATATCTAGCGTAAATAGTTTTTTTAAAATAGCTTTTTTTAAAGTATTGACAAAAAAAATATTTTTTTTAAAGATAGTTTGGATGTTGAAATATACAAGATTTTAATTAAAAGACTAATTTTGTAATTTAAAAAAAAACACACAGAAATTATGTAAAATATTTAGTTTAAATCAAAATATTTAGAATAAATTTTTATATCATTTATATCTGAAAATTAAACTTCTATGGTTAAAAGATTAATTGATTAAAGATTATGCAATACTTAAAGTATAATTAGTCTTGTAAGTATGTACAATGTTTACTAAACATATTTTGGATAAAAATGTAAAATAACTCCCTTAGTGGTTTATGTGTTATAATGCTTATATAAAATTAACTAGGAAAAAAGTTTTCTTCTTAAATTTAAGTGGCTTTAACTTGATATATTGTCAAAAAAGTGTTCATATGAAAGCTTTTTTGTCTAGCATGTACAAAAATAAAGTTTTTATATTTTATATTGTTGTCATATCAGTTAAGGCCATAGGGGGGGGTAGAAGCCATTTTTTGACCAAAAATAACATATAGACTTATATTATAGTAAATTTCATAATCTTTCAGATGCTTTTTTTAGATTTTAAAAATATTAAGTAACTTTTTTTTTATGACCGGTTATATAAAAATAATTATATAAAAAAATAAAACTTACCAAAACTTTAAAGCCGTTTTTCTCGAGTTTTTAAAAACGGGCTTTAAAATCTATCTTCTCCTTCATTTTTCAAGCAATCTTCTTGAAATTTTCAGGAAATGTTCCTTACATTATGAGAAAAAAATGTTATTTGTGAATTTTAATAATTTAAAAAAATAAAAATTTTATGACAAAAATTTAAAAAAAAAAGTGATTTTTTATCAAAAAAAAAATTTTTTTTTCAAAAAAAAAGTATTTTTACTTAAAATTTTTTAAAGTCACAAATAACGTTTTTTTGTTATTGTATAAAGAATAGACTGTGAAAGTTTGAAGAAGATTGCTTAAAAAATGAAGGAGGAGATAGATTTTGAATGCATTAGTCTTTTTTCGCCGTTTTAGTTTTTCCTTCCCCATAAGGAACCTGTTATGCGGCCTGACTTTGGCCGGTCATATCTCAAAATCTAATTCGAATTTTTAAAAACGGTAAAAAGCAACTTGAAGCTTAGAAAAAACTCTATAAAATAAGATCAACTTGTAAAAAACATGGCCTACCCCCCCCTATGGCCTTAAACAACACATATTTCACAGAAATATGAATTTCGACATGGCTTCAATATTGAATCTAGCAATTTATTTTCTTTCAATTGATGAAACTTCTAAATCATCTAAATTGCTTCTGTTTATTATTAATTCTAAGTAAGTTTCTTTTGAAGTTTATAAAATAACATGAAGTATTTTATCTTGAAGTATAAAAGCAGTAAATTTTTCAAAGACTACTTTCTGAAACAATTGTAGTGACAACTAATTAATTTTCTAAAAGTTATAAAAATGTATAATTAAAAAAAAATATTATTTAGTTCTTATTTTTTATTTTTAATATACAAAAAATCTGACATTTTCTAATTAAAACTTATAGTTAAAAAATATACATTTATCTTACTTATCTCATGTTTACATTAAGCATGTTATTTTTTAGTTATTTTTAACTCTAATTTTAAAAATAATTTTTATAAATATACAACAAAGACAGTGAAGAAAAACTACTGAATTTATATCAAAGTTCAGTTTTTGATATTTAAAGAAGTTTATCACTAGTTTACGTCGACTACAACATTCATATAGTGTCAGGTTAACTATTTTTGCTTTTTAATTTTCACATTTTAATATTTAAATTTACATTTTTTAACTTAGTTTTTTACTGCTTTTACATTAAATGAACAATTTTAATATTCGTCACAATTTATTTCCTTACCTATAAACCTGTCTTGTTATTTATACTTTTAATTTTGAAATTGTAGTTATTAGCTTTGACAAGTTAATAAAGCTTTTTTTAACTAAAATTTCAGTTAACGTTTAAATATTCTACCAGTTCTAATTGAAGTATGCCAAAGTATAACTGCTTAATGTCATAATTCACATTCATTTACAATCAATTAAGAGATAATAAAACTGTTCATTTGTATTTATAGTAATAAACCTCACAAAATCTACATAATGTATGAAGTTTTTGAAGTAAGATCATTTATAAGACTAGTTCTATAAAAAGGCAATCACAAAAGATTACCTATGTGAAAAGAAAGTTATTTTATATAACCAACACAAAAATATTTTAACTTATTCTTTCGCCAGCTTAAAACTTTATTCTTTTCAAGTTAATTTGCTGGTATACATGTGCAAATGTTTTATATTTGAGTTAATTGACTTTAGTCTAAGAAATCAAGCCACAAATCTATGTAAAATACTAAAAAAAAGTTTTAACTTAGCACATGGTTAAAATATGAGATATTTTGTGAAAATAACTACAGTTTTGTATAACCAACAAAATTAATTTAGAAAATTTATAGTTATTTACTTACACATATAATAAAATATTTCAAACTTATTAACAACTAAACTAATATCATAAGAAACATTTGAAAGTATTTTGTAAAATATTTTTTTTAAATTTCGACAAAAATATTAACGTGGAAGCTTTAAGTTCTAAAATTAAACTAAACAAAGCAAAATATATTAAAAAACTATCTTACGTCATTTTTTCAAAAAGCGTTTAACAGTAACTAATTCTATATAATGCGCGATTAATGCAAGTTTATCTTATATGGAAACTATTAATACTCTGATAAAAGGAAAAGAGTATTCTAAAATGTATACTGTTTTACTAGCTTATTATAAAGTTTCGTAAAAACTTTTCAAACTTTAGAAATATAGAGAGTTTATTCTTTTCTTCTTAATAGTTTACATACTAAACAAAAAAAGTGGTACAGATTAAAAATAATAAAACTAAAAAATATGAAAATGATGTTTTATAAGTACTATAGTTTACAAATATTTTTTTAACTATTAGTAAATAATATGTGTTCCAAATAAAAGTAAATGTAGAGACTTAACTGCAGTGTATAGCTTGCTCTAGTAAAATATGATACCAAGCTTATGTAGAAATTACCCGTTTAGTTTCTCAAAATACACTCAAAATTAAAATATGTTTTCACTTTATCCTGTTTGTTGACCTTAATAATATTTAAAGATATTTGCACAACTACTACTTTAATTATAACAAAATTACTAGTTTTTTTATTTTTCTTACAAAGACTTAAGCACATAGACGCATAGTTCTTGAATAGCGAGTGTTTTAAGCTTAATTATTTCTCCATAGATATTTTCAGACATTTTAAGATTATAAATTTAAGGGCGAAGAAAAATAACAACAATATAAGTAATATTTACTTAAAACACATTTTAGTTTTAAATATACAGTTTTACAAGAAAGATACAAAGGGCTTGTATAAATTTCAACACTAATATAGAAAGCTTGTTGTTTCACAGTGAAAATGAACAGTAAATAAGCTAACATTTTTTTTATTAAAAGATTTTATTGTTAATTTTACAACAGAGATATTCAGAAGATTTGTACAATCTTGTACATCAGGTCAGAGAAATGTGTTGAGGTACATGTTACCATGGTTACACAATATAACACTGACCTCCAGTGATAGTGATGATACTACTAAATTTGTAGTGAGTAATCTGACTTATATTACTTGTAAGGTATGAATTTTTTTTATTTAAACTGAGATAACACTATAAATGTTCTAATCTGGTTTACGTAGGATAAGAATTGTCTTAAATGGTATTTAAACTTTGTTTTTTTATTAATAACTATATTTTGACATATGACCCTAGAAATTTTGAATTATGATTGTCATGTTACCTTATAAAGTAGTTTTATTAATTTTTATCTTTGTGTTAATACTTATATTTATTTATGTTTTGTTTACCACAGTCCTGGTATATCTATTCTCCTTAACAATACCAAAATGTTGGTGTTCACTGTACCACATCAACATTAGCAGTAAATTAAATGAAGTGTTTTAAAACAAAAACTATAATATTGTAACAGTATTTTAAGAAAAAAATTGATAATATATCTATTAATAAATATGATTTATCCACAGTGCTGGGTATTTACTTTAGGCGTAATATATAAATTATATTATGTAGTTGACATAAAATATTTAAAAATTCTTAATTATTATATCTAATTATTTTTTCTATATTCCTGGGACGTCTATTCCTCCTTGATATTAAAATGTTGGTGGTCTTTGTGCCACATTAAAAAAAAACATAAATAGATAAAATTAAAGTTTAATATTAAGAGATTCATAAACAATAATTATTAGACTGAATAGATGATAATTAATTATATTTAAGCATTTACTATTAACAGTACTGGGAATTCCTCCTTAATTTCAAAATATTGGTTCTTTTCGTACAAAATAAAATAAAAATATGTAAAATAAAAAACCTACATAATTCTAATATAAATTTTTTATAAACAAAGCTAATATTTAATTACTTTTCACAGTACTGGGACGTCTACTCATCACTAATTTCAAAATGTTGGTGCTCGCTTTGCCACATCAACTTCCGAAACACTGACGTCATACTCGCTTACGTCACCGGGATGATCACGTCATCAAACGTGGATTATGACGTCACGAGAACCTGCAAGCTGATACTGAAGTCGCTTTGCAGCGAGGAGAAGTTGAAAGTGGCGTTGCAGAAGTTCTTGTACGAAGAATGCGAGATTTGAAGTTTGTTTTATGTAAAAACTAATAACTATATATATATATATATATATATAAATGAGTTCTATTCTGTTTTGTTGGGTTTTTTTGCTTTATACAAAATTTTATCTCCTCTTCCACATTGCTACCATTAATCATTGAATGTTAATCTTGAAATTATTTGGTCTTTACTATGTAATGCTTTTTTAAGGCTCAATTTTAAGTTTTCAAAATAACAGTAAGTTTTATTCGTTCGACTAATATTACTACATGCGTATTTATTTGTCAAATGTTTCACAGACACTTAGCTCTTTAAATGCTAAGAAATTAAATTTTACTCTAAAAATAATGTTAAAACTTTAGATTAAATTTTTATACCAATGCATTTACAAGAAATTATTTCTTTACACAGATAGCAACATTACCACTCCACAACGTTCAAATTCTCCCAACCCAACCGTGCTTTCACGTCACAACGACCACCAATGACGTCACAACGAAGCCTCCCTCCCCCCGAATGAGGGCCATGTCGCAGCTGTCCCAGGTTTCCATGGCAACCACAAATTCCACCGTCATCACCGCTTGTTTCTCCCCAACTTTACCGGGAAGTCCCCAATATACGAAAAATAAGGGAGTTATCACAAGTCCTACTATGAGAATAGGGTTCGTTATTTGTTTTTATTAGCAATTTATAAGTCTTATTTTTATTTAATTTACTATTTCTATATCTTTTATAATGTTATACTATTTCTAATACATAAAGAACAAGTGAGTTATTACGAAATCATACAGCGAGAATCGGGTTTGTATTTATATACTATAATTTATATATTATGTATCTATTTAGTTTTTATTATTATTTTTCGAAAAACAAGGGAATATTAACTAGTCCTACAAAAAATTGGTCTTTTCTATTTATGTTAGTGAATAGATCTAAACATTATTTTCAATGACAAAAGTAAAGAGATCATCATACTTTCTACAGCCTAATCGAATGATCTTTTTATAAATTCAACTTTAAAACTTTTATTTTGATTTTTTAACTTAAGCTGTACACAACTCTAAAAATAGCATTTAAGATGTATATATACTTGTTTTATTAAAGTCAATACAGTAGCCTTCGGTATACATTTACACAATTTCTAACAACTACAAAGAACTACAATTTCTTATATGATATACTTTATCTTGATTAAGGTTACTAAACATTGTTTATGATATTCTAACTAAACTATTTTTTGTTTTTTTTTGCAACCTTTATTTTGATGTTTTCTTTATGTAGAAACTTATTTGAAAACTAATCTGAACGCTCTACACACAATTTCGGATAAACAAATTTATTAAATATCAGTTTTAAACCTTAGTTGTTTCACAGCTGTTGAACATTTTTTTAAATAAATTTTACCAAGATGTCTTTCAGTGACGTAACAGCTTTATTGTAGCTTTTTTCACGGAAATTTTTTTATCAAGATTATTCAAATTTTTGAACAATATCACTTTTCACTTGTTGGGTAATTTTCACCACATAGTATGTGGTCTCTGTTATACTTTATAAAGTAGTCAAGCTTCATCTTGAATTAATGTACTATAACGGTTACATGCAAACAATTTATTTTTGTTCTCATTTAATTTGTTAACTTTAATTCCTTTTGTAATAAGTGTAATAAACATTTTATTTATAACTTTGAGAATTGGTTATTAAAACTTGATCACGCAAAAAATTATACTCCTACAGTTTAAATTTAAAACTAACAACATTATTTCATTTTAATAATATGTGAACCAATATTAAAAGAAGTCAACCATTTTTGTTCTACGCACCTGCACAACCTTCAATTTTTAAGAAGATTAGGAATTCATTTTAAAATGTCGTTAATTTATAAAGCAACATATAGTTTCAACTAAAATGCATTAAAATGCATTGCCTTTAATATATATAATAGCCTTTTTAACTATTTACTTCAATTGGGGAAAATAGTAAAAAAAGGTCAAATATTCTAATCAAACAACGTATAAACACAACTTATTTTACTTTAAATAGTCTGAACTAAACAAATCTAATTTAAAATCTTTTCTGCGCTAATAAAATCATTTTAGAGTTTTTAACAACTAAAAATACTATCTTTTTTTAAGTATCCCTTGTTATACTTAACTTAAGTTTCAAGCCTAAATTTAAACCTTTTATATAAAATCACACTTTTATAATTATCAATTCTAAAAACTGTGCTTATAAAGTAAATCTATAACTTTGATTTGTTATTGAAGGGATTTCATTAAATAAACTGTACTTAAAAGATCACCAAAGTAGATTTTCTTACAGTTTTATCTGAATTGATATTTATAACAATTCTGTTATTTTGAAGAGTTATTTTGAAACATCGAAACTGTTTGTAGCTTAATTATACTATGTTAAAAGTTTCTCTTAAACTACTGAAAACTTTGAAATTCGAAATATTTATGTGAATTGCTGGTAGACATTAAAAAAACAAAGAATAATTTTTCTTAATAATTTTACCTGTTTGTTTACTTTTGACGTAGTATTATAGTTTTAGCTTTTATTAATTTTTTTTTGTAATTATATTATAAGTTGTTGCTCATAACATAGTAATATGTGCATCCTTGTTTATTAATTTGCACCATCATATTAGTGGTATTACATTTTTTTTTAAAGAACGTGTTAGAATTAAGTTATACGCAAGGAGAAAAAGATACGAAACCGTACAATTTACTTGTAAACTGTATAAAAAGCTTTGTCATAAAAAATTTATTGTTATGGTATAATCTTGATTATAATTATACAAAAGTGCTTGTTAAATGGTCTTTACACCTTCGATTTTTATGAGTCTTATTTATAATTTTATTAGTAAATGTTTTGCGGCCCGCGAGGAATCTTTTAAAAGCTTTTCAACTTTTTGCTTAATCTGTAATTTATTTCATAAAGCGTTTTTCGTTTTTGAATAATTTTACCCGAAAACTTACTGGTGACGTCATAACACATTTTGAACTTTTTTCAACAAAAATTTTATTCAATAACATTCGATAGTATACGTAGTAAAATACATCTTTACAACTTGATTTATGTAGTATATTTGGCGCTACTATAATTAGTAGCTTACAATTAATTGAGAAAGCTTTATGTCAAGCTCCTAAAGCCGGTTATGTATTATAGTACAGTGCTTCCTCGCTAATCCGGCCAAGTTGGACAAGATTTTTTTGAAAATACGGCTGGATTTGCCTTTGGCCGGATAACATCAAAATATCGTTTTTTTTACAAATTATCTACCTTAGTTATATTATGAATTTATATAACAAAACGTACTATAAAATTTCGCAACGTAAATAACGCAAATTAAACGATGGAACTCGGAGGCTTTTTCTAATAGTATTGGGCCAGTTATTGGACAACCCTTTTCACGTTCCTGACGAAACTAAATGTAAAGGGCGCTGTCTAGCTTGTCAAAGACGCCTCCCTCTACTTTTTTTGCCGTTTTAGCAGCTCCAATTAGTCCCAGCTCCTCCTTTTCGGCTTTAAACTTTTTCAAACTTTCTTTGCCTCTCAAAATTTCATTTAAAATTGTCTTACCAATGTTAAACTGGCTCATTATAACAGCTTTAGGCACATTATTGTTTGCCATTTTGCAAACTTTTAACTTGTTTTCAATTGTTAGTTGAACGCGTTTTCGTTTATTTGCTGTCTTATCCATTTATTAACCAGATATGTTGATTGTAGTATATTAAAGTGTAACTTGCTTAGCAAAGACAGAAAAATTACAAATGAATAATAAAAAAGTTTGTTACAACTGAGCGGGAAAAGTATGAAAATAAACTTAAGATTATACAAATGATACTTTATCATGACGTAACAATATATTGCTTGTATACTTATAAAACGTAAATTGAATACTTTTTCGAAGTAAAATGAAATTAAACGCTAAAAACGCTAAAGTAAATAAGTCGACTTCTCGACTAAAACCGGCCGGATTAGCGAGGAACCGGATTAGCGAGGACCGGATTAGCGAGGAAGCACTGTATTATGCTTTTAAGCGTTAAAACAAGTAAAGTTATAACTTTTTTATAACAAAACTTTGCCATAAACTGACAACATGGTTGCCACTTTACCTGGAAAAACCTGGAATTCGACAATTTAGGCAAAAATAACCTGGAAAAACCTAGAATTTAAGAAATTAAAAAAAAAAACTTGGAATTTTTATTAATTTTAACATTTTCATTAGTTAAGTTTCGATTTGAAAAAAAATTACTATCGTATGAATAATATTTTTTTGTAATCATCAACAAAAATTTTTATTAAAAAACACATATAAAGTAACTTTACAGTATCTTTTCAATGTTTTTATACTATTTAACAAACTTTCTTATGTATAAATCAACTTTAAACTTAAAATAGACCCAAAAATGTGTACTTTTGAAAAACCTGGAAGAAATTTGGAAAAAAACGAGTGGCAAACATTTCATTACGCAGTAGTGATTGTATGTCTACTTTTGTTTACTTTGATTTCAAAAAGTTTTGTATTAATAAAATTTCAAACTTCTTGCGGTCTGCGAGGACTTTTATTAATAAATTTTTAATTTACTGTTCATTGAATAGTTTTATTTACTTTTTTACTTGCAACGGAGATGTTGTTATAAATTGGAGATATTTTTTACAAAGGTTGATCTTTAATCACACTTTCAAAGCGGTTTTGATTTTTTGCGTCTGCTATATAAATTCGTTTATTTATAAATGATCGTTTCATTACAACTCTTTAAAGAGTTCTTTTATTTTTATAGCACAATTATTCAAAGTTAGGCGCCACTTGATAATTCTTTTTAATCATTTTTTGTTCTGTATACAATATTTTAAAACAGAACTTAATAAACTTTAAACTATTGACATTTTAAACTATTTAAATTTTTGAATAATTCTGCCTTTAAACTTAGTAGTGACGTCATTACTACTTTTTACTTTTTTAACAAAAAATAATCAATTTAATTCTCACTACAATCTCCAGCGATTTACTTAATTCTCTAGAACTGCTTATCAATTTCTAACCACAAAACAAGTGGTTTACATTTTACTTTGTATTGAATTAGATAGATGTTAATTCTTATGATGATTATTGTTATATTTCATATACAGCAAACAGGTGTAAAAACAACCCTACGACTCCGTATAATATACCTTAATACTAACAAATTTAAGCCAATTATAATCAAAACAAATGTTAATATATTTATATTTTGGTTATAGTATTCAAAATTGCATATTAACATCTTACTGTTCCGTTCTCAGAAATCTCGCGACGTATTTTTTAGCTCGAAACAATTTTGTAAAAATCAATTGAAATTAAACTTTTAGATAAGAAATATTATAAATTTTGAATTTCAGTTCACTACAGTGCTTATCAAATAATTCTTATGTAGCAATTATAGTTATAACTAATTAAGTACAATTTTTCAAAACTACGCGGCCCGCGAAGACCTTTTTTTTGATTATTTTTCTATTTATAAACTGCGCGGCCCGCTGACTAAAAAAGTCAAAATTGTTTAAATTTTAAAACACAAACTATTGTCATTTTAAATTTATGAAAAACAACTTTTTTTAATATTTTACTTGTGAGCTTACTAGTGACGTAGTAACATTGTTTTAATTTTTTGTACCAATAAGTCTTATACATATTTTCACTAAAATTAATATTAATGCTGAGTCAGCATGGCTACTTCTGATTAATTTTGCTCCACAACGATGTGGTTCGCTACAGTGGCGTAGCGGTATTTTGGTCAGGGGGTGCGCAAATTTTTTTCTCAAAATATCCCTTAAATTAAAACTTTTGGGCCGCAATTTTTTCGGGGTCAGTTTTCTCGGAAATTTAAGAAATTACTAAAAATCTATCTCCTTCGTTTTTCAAGCAATCTTCTTCAAATTTTAGAAAATGTTCCTACATTACAAGAAAAAAATGTACTTATAAATTTAGATAATTAAAATAAATAAAAATTTTATATAAAAAATTTAAAAATATAGTCTTTTTTTTTCAAAAATACAAAAATACTACAAATTTTTTAATTCACAAGTAATGTTTTTTAGTTATTATATAAAGATTAAACTGTTAAAGTTTGAAGAAGATTGCTTGAAAAAAGTATTAGTAGATAGATTTTAAACAAACTAGCCTTTTTTCGCTGTTTTAGTTTTCCCTTCCCATTAAGAACCTATTATGCGGCCCGACTTTGACTGTTCATATCTAAAAAAAATTCGAATTTTTTAAAACAACAAAAAGTATCTTAAAGCTTTAAAAAAATCTAAAAAAATTTCAGTATTAAAATTAAAAGTTTTGAATCTAAAGAGCTAGTTTTTTTTTGTTTTAACTTCTACATTTTTGGCTATATTACAATATAAAACTGTAAAAATATATCTTAACAAATGAAGAAAATCTGAAATATAAACAAAAATTAAAATTTCATACCACTTGAACTGCAGTCTTGAGTAATAGCAATATCTGGTGTTGGTCTGCTATTTTTCAATTCAAGTTTTTGAGCTTCAGATAATTTTCCTATCTGACATATTTTTAGACTTGCAACATTCCATACAATACTACTTTGCATATTTTTTTAAAATAATAATCTAAAAATTAATGAAAAGAGATTTTTACTTTTTATTTAGTTTTATAAAACAAGTTTTCAAAAAACAACCAACTTTGAAGCTATCAGGATTGCCTTGCCACTCTTTGAGTCAAAATAACTATCCTGAGTTAGTTTAAAAATATCATGTGTCATCATAGGCATTTTAAATTATTTTAAAGATATTTATATTGTTTTTAAACTAATAGAAACTAGGCTGTTAAAAAAAGCTTTTAAAACCACTTAATCTACCCTGAGTTAACAAAAAAAACAAATATATCCTTAGTTAGCCTGAGCTTAAAAATACTTAATTTTATAAAAAATTAAAAAATTTATCTTGGTTTTAACTGAGTCATACTAAAGTTTTCCAAAACTTCATAGAATCTTGAGTTATCCTGAGTGTGTGGAAAGATTTTACTAAATGTTTCTGATACAAAACAAAAAGTTTAAAAAATAAATTTTTGAAGGTCAACCTTTTCAATGCTTTTAAAAATTTACAAGAAATATAGCTTTTCACTTATCTTGAGATCAGTTTTTCTATGATCTTTAGGGAATAGCATTTATAAATACTACAAACAGTGGGTAGAAAGAATTTTTTTTTAATACCATTTAAACTTGATTTAAAGTTAAATAAATTTAAATTTAAAATTAATCAAATAAGTCTTTAAGACTAAATATTTATTGTAAAGAATCTGTTTTACAAGTTACTATGATTTTATTCATGATGTGACTTAATAAATTTTAAAATAACTTGCTACAAAAATTGATTAATTTTTTAACTTTATGGCTGATAGAATAGCAAAGTTTGATTTGTTTGTTATCTTAATAAAAAAAGAAACTACTTTTAATAAAAATTTTAAGTTTAGAGTAATTTAAAGAATAATTTTTGTACAGTGAGATTAAAACTGCATTCACAGTATGAACTGTTTATTTATTATTTGTTTTTTTTTTTTTTGTTATTTATCTTTTAAATTATGTTGTTAATATTTTTTGTTCTTATTAGCAATTTATTTTTATTTTATTAGCAGTTATTAATTGCTATTTTTGCTACTATTTGTTTTTTCTTGAATCATTATCACCATAAAACAGGTTTAGCTTTATGGTTTGCTAACAAAATGTTAGCATTTGTCCTTGTAGAAAATTCTCTCATAAGGTTATACTACTGCGGTGCACTAACTGGTTGCGTACTGTTTGAGTGTAAATTCTTATGAAGTTAATGAAGTTATAAAATTTTTCCTTATGGAGTTTTGCATCAACATTGGTGCACATTTGAAATCACGCACCGAATCAGTATACTGGGTAATTTCCCTAACTTGTCACTAATTAGTATTGAAATTTTGTTTTACTTTTCAAATACTAGAAAAACTTAGTTGAAAAACGGCAAATTAATCAGAAAAAATTAACAATAAATAATAAAGATATTACTTTTTTTTTTACTTCTTTTTTTTTTTTGGGTGGCACGCATGCGCCAGCGTCCCTCCCCACGCTACGCCCCTGGTTTGCAATATCCTTCAAAAATATTTAACCTTTTATTAGTAATTATTTTACATTGGATCATGGCTGGGCAATTTGCGAGCCTGATGCGTATAATTTATCTCAAAACAAGCTTATTTATGTATTTTTTAAAAACCTCTTGACTTTTTAGATAAAATTTCTTGTTAACTTACTTTTATATTTTGTAAATATTCACAGTGTAATTATTAACCTCAGGAGCTTGATGCAATACGTCTTAATTTTGACCACAATAAAAGTGGTATTTAATGACTAATATATTTATTTTTAATTAAATTGATGACTGTTTGAGTCTGTAACTAAATCATGTACAGTAGACTACCGCTTAAGTACGCACTTTTTTTGGTACGCATCACGCCTTAAGTACGCACTTATCAAGAAAGGTAGAATGACCAACATGCTGAGTTAGCCTAAGACTTTTACAAATTTTAAACTAGGGTGAGTAATCCTGAGTAGTCTAAAGTAACCTGAGATTGTGACAGTCCTGTTGTTAAATGTTAATAAACTAAATACTTATGTAGTGGTTGCAGAAAAGTGAAAAGAATAGTGATATTTGAGCTGTAATGCTATTAAATTAATAAATCTAGATGACAAAGCTTAAAAAAACCTACAAATACAACATAGTTAAATCATAACTTAATTTAAATGTACAAATAATGATGTTTTCAAAATGTTTGGTAAACACAATGTAGTTTGGTAATTTACTTCTAACAAAGCAAAATATGGCTTAATATTCTTTTTTATACCATTGAATGACATTGACTTTCTATATTAATAGTATGTATTAATTATGTAGAAACTTTTTATAGACAAATAAAGTATTTTAAATCTAATAAAAAGTTTTGCAGATTAGAATTATGTATTAAATATTATTTAAAATAAAAAAAGACTTGTTTATTTGGCTTAATTATTTGGTGGCTAGTTGTAAGAAAGAAAAAAAACAACTAAAGTTCATATTATACTATGTATTCAAAAAGTACGCACTACCCGTGCTAAGTAGGCACTTTTTGGTTGGGTTCAATTTGCGTACTTAAGCGGTAGTGTACTGTACTCAATTAAGCTGCAGACATATTATATTCGCTAAAATGTTGTTATTTTATGTACTTTTCATTAATATTGTATTTTTCTATCAAATCTGCCCGCTGACTGTAAAAATTACCTGCATTAAAAAAATGATTGGTTTTAACTAACATTTTTGCATAATAGAAGTTTATGTGTACTAATGTTTATGAAAATTAATTAAGGTGTTTAAACTTTACAGTAGTGTATAGCATATTGTAATAGATTTTATAAAAGTTGTTTATAAGCTGTTGATGTTTTTTAAAATGCTAATTATTGACATCTTTAAATAATAGTTCCTAATTTTTCAAACAGTTTAACTGAGAACTTATTTACATCATTTTTCACTTTAAAAAAGTACAATTATTTTTTGAATTTTATACCTGTCAATTTTGACCCGCTAATTATTTTTCTGGTTATTCTGGCCCGCCAACTCAAAAAATTAAATGTGATTAAATGTCTAACAAAAAGATCGGCGAAAGTCTGCAGAGCAGAAGCCTGGACTTTCGTATGCCGAGAGACAAGCTCCAGTTTATCAAAGCGGTTGTGACTGACTGATGAGTCCTAATCAGGACGAAACCGGTCTAAGTCTAGCGAAAGCTTGTGGTCTGATGATCGAATTCTTATAATCATCCCTTTTGTTTAAATTTTCTGAACCAAACTGTTGTCATTTAAAATTAACAAACTATATTTTTTAAACATTTTTACCCGTAAGCTTACTAGTGACGTATTAACGTAGTTTTGACTTTTTGTACAAAAAAGTCTTATTTATATTCTCACTAAAATTGACATTCACTGAAAAATTGATGCCTGGCTTTTATCCATCTATTTTACACCACAATTATGTGGTTTAAGTTATCCTTCTAAAATATCTAACCTTGTAGTAACAGTTATTTTAATTTGGGCAATTTGCGAACCTGTTCCGTATTATTTATCTCAAAACAAGCTATTAATGTATATTTTGATAACCTCTTGACTTTTCGAATAAACCTTACTTTTTGAATATTTTTACATGTGAACTTAGTAGTGACGTAATAAAATAATTAGAACTTTTTTCAACAATTTTTCATTCAAATATTTTCAATAAAATAGCTCAAGAACTCTTCTTTTGTTTTGTTAATGTGATATAATTAGCACCACTATAGAAGTGGTTTACACTTTTTATAAAACCTTTATGTAAAATAGTCAAAGTTTCGCGGCTCGCGAAGAATTTTTTTAACATCTTTTTAACTTTCTTCTTATTCTGTGATTTATCTGTTCTTAAGTACATGAGATTTCTGTTGTTGAATAACTCTACATGTGAACTTAGTAGTCACGTAATAACATAATCATAACTTTTTTTACGAAAATAGATATTTAATACATTCCGTTGAAATTTAGACTTGGAAAACTCGCAGACATTTAAAAACAAAAACTAAGAAAATTTGCCAATTGAGTTTTATATTGGTGATAAACAGAAGAAGTATGAATATTTAGAACCGTTAAGAAAAGACGAAAAGAAAACTTAGATTTGTTGTTTAGTACACAGTAGTGTTAATAACTATCATTATAATTTCGCCTTAAAAACGTTTTTTATAACAAATAGAATTATTTAAGTCTGATGAATATATACAATAAACTATCTCTATATAAATTTTTGTAAAATAAGTTATGAGATATCAATTTAGCACCACAAAAAATGTGGTTTACATCGTGATAAAACTAAATATAATATAAAGTCAATTAGTTTTCTTTATTAGGGCTAGGTAACGTACGATTTAAGACGCTTTAAGACTGCTAAAATCAAAACTTTTTATTACAAGTATTTTGCCATGAGCTATATTAAGTACACAGTAGTGATTATAAATGATCCGCACAATTTTAGTTTTAACAAGTTTTTATTTCTAACAACTAGTAGACTGCAAGGATTTTTATTGATAGTTTTTTAACACACTGTTCAATTTTCCATGCAGAATTTTGAAATGACCTGTACTATTTTATACAGACTAAATTAAATTAGAGGTTATTTTAAAAACATGTCCACGTGTAAGGTTGGTATTTGGACAGTATTTCTTTAAAAATCAAATATGTTATATCATTTTATCTTAAATGTTGAAAAAGTTAACAAAATTAGACATCAGTTTTAATTTAATCATAAGTTTTAACTAATTTAAGTAAGTTTTAACTTGTCTTGGTTCTACGAATTTGCCGTATAAACCGCTTTTTTTAGTTAAACTTTTGTACTAAGTGTTTCCTTATTAGCAATAAACATGTTTGTGTTAGGTTTTTACCAGAAACTATTGATTTCTCAACCTAAACTCAACAAATCACAACTTTTTTAACATTTTTACCCGTAAGCTTACTAGTGACGTATTAACGTAGTTTTAATTTTTTGTACAAAAAAGTCTTATTAATATTCTCATTGAAAGTTATAATAATTGACAAATTATAGGCTTCAGCTTCAACTTAATATTGCACCACTGTAAAGTGGTTTACTGTTCAAAACGATGTCGTCTAACATAAAATTATTATTTTCCTCACATTGGAGGCCACTTGCAAGCCGGATCCGTGTAATTTATCTTAGAAACTACTAAAATTGAAAAGTTTTTTTCTTTTTTAAACCTCATGACATTTGAAAAACTGTTTTTTTATACCTGTGACTTGTCACTTAATTGCCTATTTTTTGATATTTTCACCAAAGTTGTCAATAATGTCTACTTCGAAATCTTTGCGCATTTGAAGACTTAAATTTGCACCAAAAAATATGTGGTTTGCATTCTATTGTAAATGTGCTTAAATTATTGTTTATCTTTACACTAGACTAGAAGTTGACAACATACGGACAACATAATAACTTTTATAAATCAAAATATTTTGCACTTTTTTTTGATTTTCTGAACACAGTGCTTGTGCTTTTAAACAGTTAACTCAGTTTCACGTTTAAGGTCTTTCATTTTTAAGTAAAACTTAAAAGTTTCCCGACCCGCGGGAACTGTTTTTTTTTTAATTTACTATTCAGTATGTAAAACGTAACTTGTTTTGAATAAATTATGATCAAGATAAAGTTTACAAAAAATTGGATAAAGCTCAAGTCTCTAAAAATGTTTTCCAATACATCATTTCTATGCGTGTTCTATAAATCATTGTTAAATTTCAAAATCAGTTTCAACTATTATTCGCACCTGCTGTATAAATATATATTATTCAACATGCTAAGTTAAGTAACAATAAGAATTAAATAAGCTTAACCAAATAGTTTAATTTGTATAAATTTTTAAGTTATCTGAGTTGCTAATACTTAGAACTATTTAAAAAACAGTCTTGTACTACAGTAACCTCTCGCTTATCTACGCACATTGTGTCCACAGAAAAAATGCGGAAAGATACGAGAATTCGTAAAGATACGAGAGGTATCAAATATACTTACTATAATGTCTGTTTTTTTATATTGCTTCTTGTTAAAAGCAGACTGGGGACTTTCTCATTTTTAACTATTTTTTACTTTATTTATATATATGAAAACAAAAGATTAAACTATACATTACAAAAAAAAGGATCTAAATCTATATAGAATATTAGTAGTTGTAGAAATATTCTATTATTTCTAATAATAAATAGATTTCATCTTTATCTTTATTTATATTTGACTTATTTGATACTTAACATTTATATTCTATACGTTAATATATATCTATATACTTCTAACTAGTGGTATGTTTACTAAAATTAATTGAGATTTGTGTTAAATGTAAGCTCTATATTTATTAAGTATCACTGCTATTTTTTGCTAAGAAGTTTCATAAGATTTCTTTTTTAGATGTTTATTCATATATAGGGCAAGAGTGCCGTATTATTTATTTGTGTTTTAAACTCTCATTATTTCATTATACTTTCATTATTTAACACATTCATATTTCTTTCAGAATTTTAATTTGATCTTTTATTGTTCAAATAAATTTCTGATATACTGAGGTATAACTAAATGTTTATCAATTAGTCTAAGAATATATAGAGGTGAGTTAGCATTTAAAAACATATTTTAAATTAAAAAAACACTATAAAATTTATTACAATGCGCAATATAAACAGAAAATAAAATTTTCATTTTTTAAATTTTTTAGAATTCTAAAATGCGTATCTTTACGAGAGTGCGTAACGTATCAAGTGCGTAAAGATGCGAGAGGTTACTGTATTTAAAAAATATTTTTTCTAAGCTGTTAAAACCGTTGAAAAGTTATTTTTATCTTTTAAAAATAGTTTTACTTCTAAACTTTTTAATGACGTAACAACTTAATTTGAATTTTTTTCACAAATATTTTACCAATATATCCAGTGTAGAACTTTTGTATTAATTTGACATGGTACGGTCAGTGATCCAAATTTGCACCACAAAACATGTGGTTTCAAATACTTTAATTGATACATTATTAATAAAAATTATGTTTATTTCAATGTACAATGAAATCATGTGTTCATTTAATCTGCTGAAAAGCTGTATTCGCTAATATTGTGTTATTTTAGGTATTTTTCCGGTAATCCCGGCTCGCTGACTGGAAAAGTTGTTCACCCTGCATTAGACTAATGCTTAATCGTACTAAATTTACAACACTTGTTCAAATTTACAGGGTGGCCACTAAACCTGGCATACTAAATAAAATTGAATTTAGAACAGAAATCACTAAAAAGACCTGGACTAAAAACAATTTTTACGTGTATATTTGTAAAATTTCGAGTTGACACAAAAAATATATCATATAGATAAAAAATTTTGTCATAAAAATAAATTTTTAAAACTAAGTTAATAAAACTTGTTCATACTTACATAGAGGCTGTCTTTTTTTAAATCTTTGCTAAAATAATATTAAATTTGTTAAAAAAAATCTAATTGTTAGTCTAAGTTTGAGCCTGAAACAGATTTTCTGTAAATGTTTGAACTTTTTAACTTTAGTTGAAAAAACTAAGCTAAAGTTTATAACTTTTTAATTTTAACTTTTTTTTTTTTGCTAAGTTATGAAGCATTGTCTAAAAAATTTCTAACAGTTTTGTTTATGCTATTCAGACACATTATTTATTTATATGAATATTTTACCTTTAACTTTATCTAACTTTATTTATCACTAAATAACCTCATTAAGTGAAGACCATTAATTTAGCTCTATTACTGTTTATTAAAGTTAATTAAGTTGTTAAATTTACAATATTTTGTAGTAAGATCTAATAATTTGTAGAAAAGTTAATTATAAACTGAGTTTTAAACTGCAAGCTATTGGCATCTCTAAATATGAAAATTATTCATAAGTTCATTTTTTCTGAAAAATTCTACCTGTATACTTAGTAGTGACGTAACAACATAATTTAAAGTTTTTTTACGAAAATTTTCATTAATATACAGAATAAAATTAAGAATAGTTTCACTTTATTTAAAACATGTGAACCCTTATTTAACACCACTAAGTTTGTGGTCTGCATTTAATTAAAAATGAATAACTAGTGTAAATAAAAAGTTAATTTTTTGATTTGTTTAACGTAAAAAAATATGAGGTATCATCAGCTACAGAAAATTTATGTAATTCAAATAGAATCGTTCTGATAATATTTATTTTGATAACAATTATTTTGTATTGATTGTCCTTATGTGTAATATCATAGTTTCACAATAAATTTTAAAAAGATAAATATAGTAATTTATTTCTTTCAATTTTTGTTAAAAACTGTAATATTTTGATTTTAAAACCAAAAAAGTCCTAACTTTAGTTGTAAAAACTTGAAAAAAAAAACAAATAAGTTTCAATTTTTTCAGATCCAGAAGTAACGTAATATCGAATAAAGGTGACAAAACAACACCGGCCCACCACAAATCCTTGCAAACACTGCACAATTATAATGAGGAACATTACGTGCCAATCAAACATGTGAAATCAATATCTATACTATCACTACCCACTGCAGTTACCAACATCTCTAATAGCAGGTTATTATAATTTATTTAATATTTTATACTAAACAAATATGTAAAATCATGTTATCAATCTATTATATTGAATTTTTTAATTATATATTAAATAAACATGTCAAATCAATATCTATACTGTCACTATCAACTGCAGTTACTAACATTTCTAATAGCAGTTATTATAATTTAATTTTTAATATTTAATCACTAAACAAGCATGTAAGATCGTGTAAATGATTAATATTAATATTTTATGTTGAATTTTTTAATATACACCAAGCAAACCTGTCAAATCAATTTCTATATTGTCACTACCAACAGCAGTTACTAACATTTCTAATAGCAGGTTATTATGATTTATTGTAACATCAATCTTTTTCAACCTAAAATTGACAACATTAAGGCCTTATTTTAGTTATATTAATAAGAAAATATTATAATAATTATGATTTTTTATTTACTGAAAAAAGGTACTTTAATAGTTTACATAATGTTTATTTGCTTTAATGATTCTAACTTTCTCAATTTTAAATAGTTTTTTAAAGGTATCTAAAATAAAAATAAAAAATATCATACTTTAATAAACTTATTAAAACTTTTTTTTTTACCAATTTTTACAGTCTACACTCGCGAGCAATTTCACCAGTTGGGAGAATGTCATCAAGAAATATGTCACCAGTCGGAAGAATGTCATCAAGAAATATGTCGCCTGTCGGGAGAATGTCATCGAGAAATATGTCACCGGTAGGGAGTATGTCGTCTCGAGCGATGTCACCTGTCAGTATGACGTCACAAAAGAGCAACAAATCTGTTGTTACGTCACAGTTGCAAGACGAAAAAGAAGACCAACTTGTGCTAGTTAGTTTTTTTTTATGTTAAGACAAAATATGATAAAAAATACTGGAAATAAAACATTGATATTATTTATTGTAATTTATTTAGTGTTAATAAGATTTTCTAGATATTTTGTGAAATTCTGAAGTTAAAAACTGTATAATAAATGCTTAAACTGCTAAAAAAGTTAAACAATTAATGATTTATTTAGTTTTTAAGCTCTCAACTTTATGTATGCATACACTTTTATTTGGTATCCTAAGCTTAGTTTACCTGAAAAGGGTCAAACAAATAGCATTTATTAAAAACTTGAATATTTACAGTCAATTTGTTTTATCTTTTTTTTTAAATACAAAAATTCTCAAGTTAGGTATGAAGTATACACACTGTTCTTAAAAGTTTAAATATTCATTTACAATGTGCATAGCTTCTGTAAAACTTTGTGAAATTCTAAAGTTGAAAACTGTACAATAAATGCTAAAATTATAAAACTGCTAAAAAAGTTAAACAATTAGTATACTATTTAGACTGTAAACTCTAACTCTCAAATTTAGGTATGCATACAAATTTATTTGGTATTATAAGCTAAATTTACCATTTAAAGAAAAAGGTTAAACAAATAGCATTTATGAAAACCTTAAATATTAACATACAATTGTGTAACATTTCTTTTTGAATGTTTCAAATCTCAAGTTTAAGTATGAAACATAATTGCTGTTCTTAGAAATTTAAATATTTATACAAAATGTGCGTAGCTCCTTAAAAACTTGAAATGAATTTATAAATATTTAATTTAAAGCTTTTTGTAAAATCCAAGGTAGAAGAGTTTTTGCTTTGATTTATTGTTTTTTCTTATAAAATAACATTATAACTTTAAATAAATACAGTTTTAAGAAAGTTTTTCGACTGTTAAAACACTTTAAGTAACTTATCAAAATATACTTGCAACTTGATTAAAAAAATGATCTGCCTAATGTTTTTAAATTGATAAACGTCATTTTTGATATATTTTTAAAAAAATCAAGTTAGTTAAATCTTTATAAAAAGTTTATCAATTATTTTTGATGTTTTTATTTTTGATAAGTTTTATAGATAGTAGGCAAACCTTTACTATGAAATAAGAAATTTAAATAGAAAATTTGAAATGAATTAAGTTGTTTAGATTAATAAAAACATTTATTATGTATTAACTAAATTTAAAAGTATTAAAACTTCATAGATGGAAAGCGGAGATGTAATTCAAGAAACAATTTCAAGTTCCGAACATCAAATTGAAAAAGCAAACGTATTTTTCATGAATTTGATTGAATGTTTCAAAAATATAAAGAGTAATGAAGCAAAAAATAAAAACAATGTTGTTTTGTACAGGTATATAATTTGTACATTTTACTGTATACTCTATAATTTAAGTTTAAGTGGAGAATTTTAAACAGATATAAAACTACATAATGTAAGTGTGTTAACTAAACAAACTTTTCCATAAGCTTCACAGATAGTTTTATAACCTTAACAAGACTACTAAGTTCTTAATGTTTATTTTGAAAAATTTTGTTTTTTAGTAGTTTCTTTACTAAAAGGAATTTTCAGAAAATTAATTATAATTAACTAATCTAATATGTTTTTGGTTGTGATAGAAAAATTTTCTAACAAAGAATAAGAGTAATAACTTTAAGACAAAATATTAAAAGTAGAGACTTTTATTATTTATTTATCAAAATGTTACATTTTATTATATAAATAAATATTTTTCAGATGTATAAAGTAAGAGTAATAACTTTAAAGCAGAGGATTAAAAGTAGTGACTTTTATTGTTAATTTTTATCATATGTAACATTGCCTGTGTATTTTATTTGTTTTTTTTTTATAGTTTATAATATTAATAATATTTTTCAGATGTAACATCGCCTGTGTTTTATTGTCTTGTCTTATAACAGAACATGGGACAAATATACAATTAAAAGTTTGTTTTTATTAAAAACATTTAGTTAATACACTGTAAAGTTTGTTAAAAATGTTAGTTATTTTCTTTAAAGAATGTTCTTTTTTTTTGTAAATACTTAGTTTTAAAAAAGTTGATGTCTAATGGATTTACAAACAGTAGTAATAAAGTTTATTTTTACAAATAAAATATGTCAACATTTATTAAATGAATTGATAAAGCAACTTAAAAACTTTAATGATTAAGTTTATTTTATTGTTTAAAAGATTAGACAACTTAGAATATTATTGCCAACATTTTTTATACTATACTAAATTTTAATGGACTTTTTTTATATTAAACATAATTTAATTTGTACATATTTATGCTTTTATTTCGTTTAATTAATAACAA
The DNA here is from genome assembly GCF_965202585.1 of Thalia democratica. NCBI lineage: Eukaryota > Metazoa > Chordata > Thaliacea > Salpida > Salpidae > Thalia > Thalia democratica. Next base: position 101,121,397 of record NC_139166.1, on the reverse strand, counting down.
AAACTTATATGAAGTATTTCATCAATCAACTAAAGTCTTATACTTGAATATATCCACATGTTGATATGTTCTTGTTTGTTATTTAGTTTTTATTTACTTATTATATTTTAAAGTACTATTTATTATTTCAACAGGACAATATGCACATATTGATATTTTCAAGTTTATTAGGATTCGATCACTCAATAGTAGCTGATCATTGCAAGAAACTACTTGCGAATATAATAGTGAATATGACGTCATATAAACACCAACATCAGGTTATTTGTTTTATATATTATAAATATATATGCAAGTTGTAAGAAACTACTTGCGAATATAATAGTGATTATGACGTCATATAAACACCAACATCAGGTTATTTGTTTAATTTACTTATATATGTTAGTTGCAAGAAATTACTAGCGAATATAATTGTGATTATGACGTCATATAAACACCAACATCAGGTTATTTGTTTTAGCATCAAGATTAATGTAAAACAGAATTGTTAAAAATCTATTACAAAAGTTAATTTCCATGACAAACAAACAGTAATACCAATTAGTATGTTTTATTTTGAGTACAAAACCTCAATTAAATTAAGTTACATTTCTTACTGTGAGTTTAACTAATATAATTGAATTTTTATAGCTTCTACCGACTTTAGTGATGGGAAATTTCAGATCAAATTTGTTTTCTACTTTTTTCAAATGTACTTCACTTACAGGTTTCTTTCTTTATAAAGTTTTATGGTATTATAGTCAGCAATTTGGATTGAAATACAAAGTACTGATGATTTTATGTTCTATTTTAAAGGTATAACATTTATAATTTATAAATATTTTTATGTTTCTTTGATTTTTATATGTTATAAACATTCATATATAATATATTGTTTACAATTACGAATATTAAAATTTACTTTTTTTCTTAAAAACTTGAGTAATCTATTTTCTTTGAACAATTTAAATAAAAAGTTATTTTTATTGAACATAGTTTGCTGTTATAATTTTTTAATGCAAAATTTATTAATTTTCCAATTAGAAAAGCTGTCTTTTAATATCTGCAGTATTTTAAGTTCTAGCTGTACTTATTAAACTTTAATTTTTGTGAATTTTAAATTAACTTTACTTGATGACATATTTTAAAACGATTTAAATAGTTTAAAGCTGTGTACAGTTTAATTTATTCGTTTAAAAAGCAATGGAAAAAATATTTAACATGAGTATTTATGTTCTCAAAATCAATAAACGGACAAATATTTATGCTTAAATGATTTAAATTGTGCTTTATGCTTTAAAATAATAGATTTATTGATTACGTTTTAAAGATAGTTTGTTTCAATTTCTTGTTTAAAACAGCATGAATTTTAAACAGACGTTTTTGTCAGAGTTTAAATTTTAGTGATTGTATCTTTTCTCTTTAGTAATTATTATTTTGTCAATTTTATTTAAAAGCTGGTTTTATTGGCTTTTAAGGTTAACATTTATCTCCTTGTATTTTTCCTTACTTTCTAAAATGCTTCCTAACATTAAACATTTTACGTATGTTTAAAGTTTTGTATAGATATTATTTTCTATAACCTGGTTTAACAGAAAATTAAAAACTAAACTTTTTATAGTACGTTTTGAAAATTTCAATTAGAAAACTATATTTTACGCTTCACTTAAAATTAACAATGTTCTTTTTAATAGTTTTACCTAAACTTTAGTAATTTATGCACAATCTCACAGAAATTTTTAAATATTTATTATTCAAGTTAATATGCTAAAATAATAATCTAAACTTTTATACATTCAAGTATACAGATCTTATGTCAAATAGGATCACTTTAACAGCAAGTATTTTTAGAGCCTAAAAGAAAACACTATTTAATTATAAAAATAATTTTAAATGTATAATTACGCTAAGGAATCAACAAAGCAAACAGCTATCAAAATATAAGCCTAATAAAATACTTTTAATATTTTATGTGTTCACAGAATTAACTGTAATGATATTAACATCTCATTTTCGTATTTAAAAAGCGAATGTTGTGGAGTGTTTTGCGCAGATATTTGTGACGTGCTTCTAGTATTAAAAAAACAAACATATTTTTATAAAAAAACAAACATTTTTATTATTTCAAGGAGTATATTTCATTCCAACGCGTATATATCGGCGTTTGTCTTTCAAATACGCGTTAAAGAGTTGCAAAGTTATTCCGCGGTATGATCTAGTTACGATTAAGTTTAACGTTTTACTTCAATTTATCGAGAATCAAGAAAACGTCTGCATCGCGGAGTTGATGTTAGTATTTATGTAACTTTACGATTGTTGATACTTTTTATAGATTTTATTTGTGTCGTGATTTAATAGTTTCTTTCTTCAGAACTAAGAATTATTATTAAAAAAAAATTAAATTGCATTTATTCAAAGTGTTTTTTATTCATAACTTAGGAACTAGTTTTGTAACTTATACTATTTGTATATTATTTACTTCTCGTAAGTATAGCAGTCAGTAAGTTACTGGAGACCACGTAGTTAAGACATAAAACATAAAAACCAATAAAATAACCCATTTGGTTAAAGTGGAAACCACGCAGTGTCTTTTAAGAACCTTGAATCTTCTGGTTAGGATCTTTGAGCAGTCAACAGAATAAATGCACACAAACAACAATGACGATATCAATCTTAATAATTCTCATCAAGCAGAGATGATGAATGATAATGCTGAATTTTATCCGTCAAACAGCATTCAAAAACAATTTAGAAAATTAAGCGAAGTTAAGCAGCTAACAAATGAAGAAGAGTTAAGAGTTTTGCAAATGCAATTAAAAAAACTAAATAATAGATTAAAGCAGTCTAGATCACCACATTTCGAACGTGCGATGCTAGAAAAACGCGAACCTTTTTACAATGATTACAAAAATAGTAATCGAAATAATTTAATAACTTTAGCGACACATTTAAGGCGCAAAGACTAAGTAAAAAGTTTAAAAGGTTAGACTTTGTAAGAAACCCTCGTGATATTATTAGTTTTTTCGAAGAGGAAATGTTTAATGAAAATATTTCTAGTAATACACAAAAGTATAAATTTTTAACTGGGTTTTGGCCGAGAGAAGAGTTGTCAGACTATTATAAAATGACAGAACGAGGTGAAAGAAATTACAATTCTTTAAAAAACTTTTTTATTAATAGGGACAATCAGTTAGCTGAAATTTTAGATAAAATTCCAATTTGGAATGATTGTACGAACTTTAATAAAATATTTGCTACAGCCGTGAGTTGGGCCAAATGTCCAGAGCAGGACAGAATTAAGTTTTTTCTTGCATACTTAATGCCCTTTTCGATTAAAGATAAGATTAGGGATTATTTTGATGAAAGCTTAGAAGTTTTTAAAAGGAAAGGACAAGCCATATGGAATGCTTATAAAGAAAACGCATTAATACCTAAGCAAGTTAATTACGATAGACTACAGCAGTATGAGCAAAATCATTATAAGTCTAAAATAAGTTACCATAAGCAAGTTCGACCTAATCATCAACAAAATTTTCATTTAAGAGATAATGGTATTAATCATACTTATAATTATCGTCAACATAACCAAGATAGAGATAGTTTTAAACTAAGAAAATCATACAGTAGGAATAGTAGTAACAATGTTAACATAGCACAGTGTTTGTCATGTCATCAACACTTACCTACAAAAACATCTAATACAAGCAAAGAGTTTCAAACAACCAAAGAAAAAGCTCAGGTAACCAAAAACACTATAGCAGTTGGAGTAACTGGTCAAGTAGTATGGTTTAATGTTCGCAAAGGTTACGGTTTTATTCATCGTAATGATCAGAACAGCGATATTTTTGTTCATTATACAGCTATCATAAAAAACAACCCGAACAAATTCTTAAGGTCTCTTGCACAAGGAGAGAAAGTCCAGTTTGATATTGTCGTAGGTAAAAACAACATGCCAGAAGTCGCAAACGTGGCAGGTCCTAATGGTAAAGCAGTTCAAGGGTCTAAGTATGCTGTAGATAAGAATTCAAACTACAACCAAAAATTTAAACAAAAAATATTTGACGCAAACCATCATTCTAGTGACTTCCAACAGCAGAAAATAAAAGCTAATAGAGCTTATAAGCAAGCTGTTGCTTTTACAGCAAAACAAGGTAAACTTAGCCAAGAAAAACATCAGAAACAACATTAGAAAAATAGCAGTTACAATAAAAAATATGATAGCGAGCCAAAACATAAAGTGCCAACAGTGAAGCTTAAAAGTTATAAACAAGATTCAGGTTATTACAATTCTTCAAAAACAAAATCAGAAACTAGTGTATCAAGCAACATATTAGCTAAAGAGAAAAACAATTTGACGGTACTTAATTCCTTTGACAAAAAAGAAATTATAACACAGAACAAAAAAGAGTCAGAATTACTAATAGCAGGTCTAAAACTTTTACCATTTATCATAAAGCCCTTTTGAAGATAAAATATAAACATTTTCACAAAACTAATGAAACAGACTTTAATAAAGGTAAAAATTGTAATTTTTTAATTAACATGAAAATCTATTTAAATATTTTCTAAACTCAGGTAATTTTTTTAAGAAGTATTATGAAAGAAACTATTAATATATTTATTTTGTATTCTTTTCTGATAAAATTTCTGAATTGTAAAGTTTATAGCTTTTTTACTTTTAATGATGTGTTATGAAGTTTTTTATATTATAAATTACAGCTTGGTACTAATTAATTAAAAGCTAAGACATAACAATTATATTATAAAAAAGTTTTATAAACCTATTTTTATATTAAAAATTTAGTAACTACATTTTTCTCTAACTTTAAAACAAAATTAAATTACCAGACTTTTTGCTCGCAAAATAATCAAGTTCAAGTTTAAAGCTTTAAAATTCAACTCGTGATAAACATTTCCTATAAATTTTGAATTTAAAAGTACTTTCAACTCCCATTTAGTTTTGACTGTTAACGATCGAAAAAAAGCACTCGCTAAATTTTACTCTTTATAAACTTCTACAATGCATAAGTTTTTAGCACTTTATAAAGTAATACTTTATACTTGAATCGTATAAAAGTTTGTGCATGAAAATAGTACTTATTGTTTTGTAAAACCCTTTAAAGAAAATGTTTTCTGTTTTGTTTATTAAAGTTTGCGAGTTGAATATTAAGAATATATGTTTTTCTAAGTTAAAAACAAAATTAAAGTTTTTCATGTTTTTTAAACTATTAATTTTCTTGTAATGCATCTTTAAATGCTTAATTTTTGTTTTGTTTTGTATAAAAAAATGGGTTTGAAAGTAAATACTGACAGTTTCGTTATTGTCTTTTGGCCTAATAACATAGTAGTTTTTACTAAACTTTCTTGAAAGAATATCTCAACTTTTTTTTTTTGAGCCGCGTATTTTTTGGAATGAATTCTTTCAAATGAATACTACAATGATGGAAAATGAAAAGATGAATATTTTCTATGTCAACAAGTGACTTCGATGAATTTTTGAATTTGAAGTTTATAGAAGAACAAGCGAATTAAAAAAATTCGTTCCTGCTAAATAAACCACCGTAGAAGAAGAAATCGGAAGAGAAACGCCGGAATAGAAGATGCCCGAGGACAACAGGCACAAGGACAAGAACCCCAAGGATAAGAAGCCTGAGGACAACTAAATGACTATCATTGTTACTTACTTTGTCTTTATGTTGTGTTTTATCTAAGTTTTTGTAAATTATGTAACTTTTGAGATAATAAGTTATACAGTTTCTTTTTCTTACTTTTTTCTTACCCGCGCTTAAAACAATTATAAAAAGCTTTAAGTTAAGTAGGATTCTAAGGATTTAAATTATTTAAAACCAGGCTTTAAACGTTACAATTGAAAATTTAAAAAGAAACAATGTAATGATATTAACATCTCATTTTCGTATTTAAAAAGCGAATGTTGTGGAGTGTTTTGCGCAGATATTTGTGACGTGCTTCTAGTATTAAAAAAACAAACATATTTTTATAAAAAAACAAACATTTTTATTATTTCAAGGAGTATATTTCATTCCAACGCGTATATATCGGCGTTTGTCTTTCAAATACGCGTTAAAGAGTTGCAAAGTTATTCCGCGGTATGATCTAGTTCCGATTAAGTTTAACGTTTTACTTCAATTTATCGAGAATCAAGAAAACGTCTGCATCGCGGAGTTGATGTTAGTATTTATGTAACTTTACGATTGTTGATACTTTTTATAGATTTTATTTGTGTCGTGATTTAATAGTTTCTTTCTTCAGAACTAAGAATTATTATTGAAAATAAATTAAATTGCATTTATTCAAAGTGTGTTTTATTCATAACTTAGGAACTAGTTTTGTAACTTATACTATTTGTATATTATTTACTTCTCGTAAGTATAGCAGCCAGTAAGTTACTGGAGACCACGTAGTTAAGACATAAAACATAAAAACCAATAAAATAACCCATTTGGTTAAACAACAAAACAGAGAGGTAGTACTTTTAGTGATGAGAGTTCAAATAATAATTCCGAATTTCAGAGAAAATACGATAATCAGGAATTTATTGAAGAAAAATCTAATAAAAGTCACAAAAATTTCTTTGTTAAACTGTTTGAAAATAGGTTAGTATGAATAGTTGATTGTTAATTAAAGTCTCAAAATTTCTTTATTAATTTGTTTGAAAATAGGTTGTAATAAAAAAATATTTTTCAATTAAGCTTAATTTATGCTAGTGTTTTTATAATAGTTATTTCAATATAAGTAGAGCATACTTTCAATGTTTTATTCGTAATGTTGAATAGTTTAATTATGTTTTTTTTTATTATATATTAGTTATGTGAAGTTGATATAAAGTTAAACATAAACAAAGTAAAACCGGTTGAAAGTATTTTTTCAACTTTAAAAAAATTTAGTTCAAGTGAATTAAACTATCTAAAATAAGTTTAAATTTCAATACTCAGTAGTTAGTATAAAATAGAATTGTTTTAATTTCTATTTATTTAAAATACATATTATAGATTTTTTTTTGCTTTATGCTGCAAAACTGAGTTAAGTGTACAACAGGAAGTAACTTTTAATAAAAAAAAACGTTTCTCAATATATAACAACGTTTATAACATTAAAGTTATAAATTTAATCTTACAATAAATAATAAAGCATAAAGATCTTATCTTATTTTAATATTTTTATAGTTATAAATTTTTAATGAATAATATTAAACTTTCTGAAAAGGTTTTTTATGCCTACCATTTGTTTTATTTTAACTTTTTAGAGTGAGGTCTTTTTTAAACCTAATAATTTTATTTAAAGGTTTAAATATTTAGCAACTAGGCCTTAATATATTAGGACTAACTTTTGAACCAGTTGTGTTAGAACATTTTAATACAGTTTTTAATACATTTTTTGATACCTTGTTAATTCTGTAATCCATTATCAATATTTATGTATCGCACATAAAGTTTAGATAATTATCAATAAGTTTATCATTTATGCAAACAGCAAAGCAAGTACAGTTTGGGAAAATGAGGATATTGAATCAGTAAATCAAATAAACATTAAAAGTTCTGTTGAAATTAATAAGTTTGTTCAAAAATTAAAACAAGTCTTGCAAGATCTGGTAAGTTTGTTTTAATTAAAATAACTAATTTAGTTTTTTTATGAATATAATAAAAGTTATATTAATGATAGTTAAACTTGTATTACATTTTAATATTTTGTATTTAAAGTTTACAGAAAAACAACATCTGTTTTATGTAATTGAAGTTTTAAGTGAACTATTCTAAAATTTCATGAATTTTGAACTGTATACTAAAGTTTAATGAATGTTTATACATTCTAATATTTAACTTTTTCGTTACAGTTACCAGAAATGAATTTATTGGACAAACTCGCAAATAAAATAATAAATTTCACATCAATGCAACAAGGTGCTAATATAAATAAACACTACATCAACAGGGCTTTTCAAGTTAGTTTATTATATATATTTATATTTTTAAAAGCTTTTCAAGTTACTTTAGTAAAGTTATTATATGTAAAAATACCCTGTTAAGAAATTCACTTGTTTTCTATTGCAAACAAATTTATTTTTCTAAAATAAGCACAACCTACAAATATATAACATCAAAACATCATATTCTTAATATTATATTTCATTTAGTATAAATATTTTTTAATTACTATAAGTTACCTCAAATATATTCCAAAATGATAGTAAAGTAGCTTAATTATGTTAAGCTAACTTATATTTCTATAAAACTTATAAAAAATTAAAGTTTAATGTACACATAATCAAGTTTGATTGTGGTAAACCATAAGCACATGTACTTAATTATACCGGCATAATTATAATAAACCGTCAAATAACAAACCAGATAATAATATTTACACACAAACAACTTTTCCCTACTACTAAACCGCATTGCAAGCTTCATGAGTGTTTATGACGTAACAAAAGCAGTTATATTCGTTTGTTTCATATTTCAGTCGTGTGGTAGCATGGCCGAGCGGTCTAAGGCGCTGGTCTAAGGCGCTGGGTTCGAATCCCACTGCTGCCAACTTTACTAAATCTTAAATTAAATTCTTTTACACTCATGGCAGCTTTTGATAAATAATTTTATTTTCCTTAAATATTTCAGCATTATAATAATGTTTATTTAAAATAATTCGTAAAATGAAAGCATCTGAACAAGTTTGAACTGTTTTGAAATAAAAAATTATTTAATATTCTATAAATAAATTTGTTAAAACTTTAATTAAGTGTTTTTCTCTGTATGTAAATGTTGGTTGTTTTTTTTTTGTTATTTAATTTAAGCTGCAGTTTAACTGTACTGCAAAATTTTTTAATGAGTTACTTTAATATAAAAAAGTTTTAGTTTTTTTAAGGATATTTTTACTGCTTTTTCTTTAATTTATTTGCTTCAAGTTTATGTTTGTAGACTATTTACTTAAATAAACATTGGAGTAAGTTTTTGTTAACTATGTTAAATATTATGATCTAATTATCTAAAGTTTGAAAGTTTAAGTTTATTACTTTAACAGATATACAGAGCATTAGATAGGAGAATGACTACAAACCATTTGTGTCAAATAATAAGACCGCTAATAAATAATATAAGCAATAAGCAATCACCTACTATTATTGAAATATTTCTCACTTTGGAAAAAGCTACTAAGCAACTCAATGAACAAAATAATGAAATTATTGCAAGGTTTGTTTATCAGAATTTTTTCAAACTATTTATTAATAATTTTAACCTTGGTTAGTAGAGAGTTTTAAAAAAATAGATTAAACTAGGTTTATTTTTTTTTTAAGTGATTAAGTTGAATTATTAACCATTTTATTCAAAACAGTAGATGATTTTAATTTTTAAAGTTTTTTTTTAAATGTTTAAGCATAAAAAAGCTAAAAAATGTTAGGTTTTTTATATTTATGTGACTAAAGCATAGAAGTATTACCCATTAGATTTAGATCGATACCATTAGTTTTTTTTAATAATCAAACAGTTTCCATTCATTCTTATTACTAACTACGAACTTTTCACTTTTAGCCTTTACTACTAAACTCTTGCTTTTTACCCTCAAGCTTAACCATAAACTCAATTCTTAGCTATAAATAATAAATGTTCCTAAACGATTAATCATTGAACACCTATCCTAGATGTTTTATTTGTAACTTAAAATTTTGTTCCATTTGTACTGTAGTACATTAATCAAAAGGTTCACTTTGTGACCTAATCCATACGACGCTAGTCTAAAACTGAAAATTTTTTGCACTTAAAAATCTCCAATTTTAAAAGTGGTTGAAAATTTTAAATTTTTTAATAGTCTTTTTAAATTCATTAAAAACTTATTAACCAATTTTAATCACATAGTAGGAAACAGCGGAGTAGAGAAACTTCATTACTGATGCCTTCGCCTTCGCTCGTTGCCAAGCAACCCAACACGTCATCGCAAGTTGCCAAGCAACCAAGTGCATCATCGAAGCCGTCGGGAAGCAACACGTCATCGATGAGACGTCACAATAGGTGTCGTTCCGGTTCGGTGATCGTCACTAAATCTGTCGTCGACGGGATTCACTCGGAAGAGTTGGAGAAAGCATTGCAGAATGGTGAGTAGAAAATAGTATTTAAGTTTTTTTTTCTTTGCTTATATATTAACTTATAAGAACCTAAAACTTTAAAATGAAATTAAAACGGTCAATCTATTTGTCATCAATCATAAAATAGCTCAATTTTTCGAAAACTACAAGTTATTCAAGTACTCTTAAAAAAATATTAACAATATTTTTTAGCTGAACTAAAACTTAAAGCAATCACAGGTTTACTTGATAAAGACGTTATTATTATAACTGCATCCCAGTAAGTTTCCAACTTTGTAAAAAAAATATTAAAACCGTGTACATTGCTGTTACTTTAATTAATTCCAACCTCCAACAGCATTCGGAAGTGGCGACAAATCGTTGACGTCATCAAACCGCAAACTTGCCACGTCATCACAGAGTGTGGCGCCACCAAGCGGCAGAAACACTTTAGCGCCTCCCAGTGTGGAGAAAGTGAATGACAAGAGGGTTGAAGAAAATATACAAGTTCTTTCGCAGGTTAGATTATTGTTTGATGTTTATTTATAAATATTAAAATAAAGTTGAAATAAAACGTTTAAGTATTATTTGAAATTTACATTACTGTTTATTTTTTCTTGAATTATTCTTTATAGAACTTAAACAAAGTATACAAGTTCTTTCGCAAGTTAGATTACTTGTTTTTATTTTGTTCTTATATTAATTTTTTATGACAGCTTTAAAACTATTTAAATTTTCTCACAATTGAAAGTTTTATTTTCTATACAGATTTTATTTTACCACAGATATTTTTGTGTCAAAACTTCATTCCGACTAACGGCGTTTCACTGCTCTCAAATAAATTTAAGAACAGATCTACGGAGTCTCAAAAAAGCTCTAAGAATAGACTATTCTTAGAGCTTTTTTGAGCTTAAATTTATTTGAGAGCAGTGAAACGCCGTTAGTTGAAATAAAGTTTTAACACAAGAACATCTGTGGTATATATTCCGATAAGCTTAGCTTATCAGGATCTCCAGAATTTAACGTTACATCTTACAGATTTTATTTTAGATATACTTTTTATTTAGTTCTAATTTAATAGTTTAATTTAGTTCTAAAGTATTTACCATTACTTTATACAGCTCTTATGAAAACTGATTATTTACCAAAGTTTTAAAATTTTCTATCATTTTTTCACCCATATTCTGTTTTAGTTTTGTAAATGTTCTGGGTACTAATTTTTTCCATAGATATCTTGGATATTTATATTTCTTTTTAAATGTTATTTTTTCCACAGATATTCTGGATATGCCAGATAATGGCTTCTACGGAATTCGAGTATGAATACTTGATGTCTGTTCGCATAATCGAAATAATATTAAATTCGGATAATAGAGTTCACGTTATCGACGATGTTATCAAAACTAGAAGGTTATCATAGTTCTAATATTTTATTAGTAGTAAATTTATTTGTTAAAAGTTGAAATTAAATTTCCATTTTTAAATAAGCATTTTGTTATATTTTCAATAATTACTAAAATCTCTATACACCCACAAGCACTCACTTGCAAATTATATACAAAATAGTCAAGTATAAGGTTATTATCATAAATGTCTTTTAGCCTTGAATTTTAAGCTGCTTAATGCAGTCTTTCAATTTCGAATGTTAATATTCTATTGTGAATGGCTTTACATTATTGAAGTAAGAAATATGCTGACATCAAACTAATAACCCACAAACACTCGCTTGCAAATATCAAATTTAATGTCAGATATGATATGGTGTAACATCTAGTTTTTTTAAAAGGTAATTTAGAACTGTGAATGCAGTTTCAAAACAGACTGATAAATAAAGTTACAATTCAACGTTGTTTCCACTTTAAAACATTATGCTGACGTCATAAATGAATTTCCACAAGTTATCGATTATAACTAATGTATATAATTCATACTATTTAATACTAAGTGTTTTACACATACTATTTAGTTATTTACAACTGTTTAATACAGTTTTCAGTGCATTTATAACAAATCAAGTATCTCATCATAGTTTAAGTAACTAATATCATATCAGTTTAATAATTGCCAAGTATCTTTTTTTTTATTTGCTTGAAAATTTTAGAATTTCAGTTTATGTCAAATCAAATGCTTAAAAACTTCTGAATTTAGAAAATAATTGAGAATAGCTTATATGTTTATTGAATAAATCTTATTAAGGTGTGAATTTTTTTCTAAATATAAACTTAGTTACTAAAGGCAAAATCAGTCAGTATTTTTAAAATAAATACTTAAAACTTTTTCTGGAATCTTTAAAATAATTTTAAGAATCTTTATTATATTGTTTTAAGAAGATTATATACGTTATATTTATAGAAATTCTAAAAGAAATATAGTTTATACATTACAGTTTAATTCAACAACTTAGCTGATTTTTTTTGAATTTGCTTACATCAGCTAGGTTTTTCAGAGCTTAGTTAGTTTAACTGTTTTAATTTCTAGTTTAGAGCCTTTAAACCAAATACTTTATAGATTAAAACTCCTAGCAGTTTCTACTCTTACTGCTTGTTTATTTTAAGCTGTTAGAGATATTAACAAGACTAAAGCTTAGCTTTAAGATATAAGTTTCTATCTATATATTCATAGTAGAATTAAATTTTACAAGTAATTGAGTAAATAGTAATTTTATTTCCTTTTTTTAGATATTTTAGTTTATCATAACACTTCAACAATTTTAAACAGGAAAATGAAGCTTAATTTAAAGTTTAGTTTTCTTTTTAAGAAGTTCAAAATAAGTGATAAAAGCATGTATTTTAAATAACAGGTAAATAATTAACTTCTTTCCAATAGTTAACATTTTTTCAGATTTAACTAATTTACTGTAATTATTTAAGTGGTAGCATTATGTCAAAGTTTATGGGGAAATGACTTTGTTAAGTTTTTATTTTATTTAAAAGTAGTGTTTGTTAATATTTTTATTTTGATAATTTACTAATAAAACCCCCCGATACCCAAAATTAATTCTAAAGGAGATTTTTCTTAATTTTAAAAAGTATCAGGCTAAATTTAAAAATAATCGTGCACGAACCCTTAATATCTTTTGAACAAATATGAAACATTAATAATTAAAATTTGAATTCATATTACCACAAATATTTGCTTGCAAACACAATTTAAACAAAAAATTAGTTTTTAGTTCTAATGTTGAAATACATCAAGTTGAGTTTCAATTTTAAACCCTTAAATACAGTCTTTCGATATAGTATGAAAAGTAGCAAATCACAATTGAAATAATAGCATGCCAAACGCAACTTCCCACAAATACCCGCTTGCAAATACTTTTATTAACATTAGCTACATTTCCAAATAGACAAGGACTCACAGGTGGTAACAATTTTAAACTGTGTAATGCAGTTTTACCAAATACTCATAAACACTTTAATGATTTGATATCCAGTTCAAAACTTCTTACTCTTGCAAGTACTTGTGTTAATATCAGATGCATTTACAAGTTAGGAAGCAAACATTGTAAAATGCAGTCTCGTAAATACTTAATGATTTTTATCACCGGTTTAATGATGTTTGTTTACTCCATACGCATGTTCCCATATCTTTTATAGTTTTTAGATAGTATTCACAATTATAATACGTCAATCGCATACTCAAACTAATTTTCGAATGTATTTATTGTACATAAATAACCATACACATGAATCTCTGTATTTGAAATATACAATTGCTAGATACAGTTTTCCTATGTTTTCATTAAAACAACTAAATTATTATAATTTAACTACAGAAGATCTTTTGTATAGCTCTTCTAACATCTATTAAGTTTGACAGTTTAAATGTCTTTTGCATGTTCCCACGAACATTTGCTTGCAAATACATCAAAATTACTGAAATTTGTAATATTATTGTAAATTACAACTGTGAAATACAGTTAATGTTTACAATTAACAAAAAGGATATCAAATTCACAAATATCATCTACAAATTTTTCAATTATTTGTACTTTTTCAATTACTATTTCAAAACGATGAACTGACGTCAAAGCAACATTCCCACGAACTTTATTAATATAATTACTCAAATTAAATATATTATTAATATGCTCAGATGAAGTCTTTTTTCAGGAACAAAATTCTTTCTGATTATTTACAAATGTTAAATACAGTTTTTCAATGAATTTATAAAAAAACAATTAGCTGATCGTAGTTTAACAAAGCGGTGTTTTTTTTAATATTAAAAATTTTGTTCATATTACCACAAATACTTGTTTGCGAACACACCTTAAATTTTAAATAAATTTCCTTATGTCTATTTATTATATATTAAAGTCTTTCAATATGTTAATATAAGAAAGTTAATCATAATTGAAATAACAGCATGCCAACGCCAAACGCAACTTCCAACAAATGCTCGCTTGCAAATACTTGTATTAATATTAGCTACATTTCCAAATAGACACGGACTCACAGGTGGTAACAATTTTAAACTGTGTAATGCAGTTTTACTAAATACTCACAAACATTTAACATTTTTCATATTCAGTTCAAAACTGCTTATTTACTCTTGCAAGTACTTGTATTAATATTAGATGCATTTACAAGTTAGGAAGCAAACATCGTGAAATGCATTCTCTCAGTTGCATTAATTTTAAATTGTGGAATGCAGTCTCATTTACAATCCAGTTTAATCCTGTAAAATTACGCAGTATGCATAATCTCAAAAATTATTGTTTATAGTTTTTAGATAATATTCATAATTATATATACGTCATTTGCACGCTCAAACAAATTTTCGAATTTATTTATTGTATATATCCGAAATCAGCTGATCTACATGTAAACCTCTGTATTTGAAATGTATAACTGCTAAAAACAGTTTTTCGATGAAGTCATTAAAATTAACTATCTTATTACAATTAAACTAGAGAACATCTTTTGTATAGCTCTTCTAACGTCACATAAATTTGACATTTTAAATCTTTTGTGCATGTTCCCACAAATACTTGCTTGCAAACGAACATATATAAAAGATAAGTTTTCTAGATTGACGAAACTTGAAGTGTTCAAATAGTTTGCAGCTGTGAAAAGTTTGCAGCAGTTAATGCTTACGATCAACAAATAAGATATCAAATTGACAAATATCATCTACAAAAACTGATTGACAAATTATAAATGAACAAGATAACTAATTGACAAATTTCAATTATTTGAGTACTGACGAAGTACTGACGTCATTCCTACAAACTCTTACTTCAACAATACAAATAATATAAGGTTAGTAATTTGCACAGGTAGGAAGAAGTGGTTATTTCACCCTTTAATTAAAAACTGTGATGTGCGTTTTCTCCATAAACAAAAATTCAACATAATGCTTTCATTATAATACTGTATTAACGTTATATGGGTATTACTATATGCGATTGCAAACTTAAACAACAATTTCAACATAATTGACACTGAAATTTGCTAAAATTTATAGTAAATTATTTACTGTGAAATACAGTTTGTCAATGCATTCATAACACAACACTGATCTATATTTTCGATCAAAAGGATGGCAAACCTGTAATAAACTGTTTTTGTTCGTTGATGTAATTAACAGAATTTTTTCCAAATGTTTAAGGAACAAACTAGTTAGTTTGTAATCATAAACTTAGGATAGTGCTTGGCCCCTGAGACTGTTTAAATGTGTAATCAACATAAAACTCTATAAAACATTTCAGGAACAAATAAGCCTGTGAACCAATAAAAAAATACAGATTTAGAGCATGAACTTTATTATTATATTTGTTTTATTATAAATTTTAAATTAAATTATCATACCAATTCTACCAGAAACTTGGAATTTAGAGCATTAATTTTATAAAACATTTGTATTATGTATTTCAGAAACAAGCAAGTAAGTCTATTAAACTATTAATTTTTTTTATATATTTGATATAGAATTCATTTATTCTACCAGGAACAAGCAAGTGTGTGAACCATCGAACGATGGGGACAACAATATTAACAAGCACCACGTGAAAGATTTGCAAGAAGTTGTGTTGAAGGGAATTACCCTGAACTGTTGCCAAGAAATTGCTTTTAAATTATTGACCATGATTATTAAGATGGTTGATTACTCGATTATATCGAAATCTACCAATAATAAAGGTTTGAGTGTTTTGTATTATATAATATGTTATTAAAATGAATTATCATTTCGAAATCTACCAATAATAAAGGTTTTTGTTGTTTTGTATTATATAGTTAAAATTACTGATTACTCAATTATATCGAATTTTATTGATGACAAATGTTTGATTAGTTTTGTATACATTACATTATTAAGATGATGGGTTATAGTTTTATTTTAAAAATTACCAATAATAAACGTTCGACCAATTTACTAACTTTGTGTATTTCTAATTATTAAAATGGTTAATTGCTTAATAAAATCTAATAACAAAATAGGTTTGTATATATTTTAAGTATTTACATTTACTGTCGCTCATATACTACAGCAGAAAATAAAAGTTACTATAAAAATCAAATATTTTCAGGTGAAGCTTTTGCCTTATGTGTAGTAGCCTCATTAACACATTTGGTTTATAATTTCGAAGATCCTACTGAAAATTGTCTGAAATGTGCAGAAAATATCTCCAAAATTTGCCAAGATAAATACCAGTCTTATAACAAACTGCAGGTTAAATTGACTGTAATTAGTTTTGTGTTGAAAAGTAAACTAACTTTATGTTTTTCGAGAGTTAAGAAAAAACTTAAAATTACTTAAAGCTTGATAAAACTCATGAATTTAAAGTTTTTAACTATGTTTAAAAAAAGCTTTTTCAGCTTTGAAAAAAATTAAGTTAGTTCTACATTAAGCTAAGTATAGGGGTAGGGAGTACACCACATTTTTTTGGTCATGTTGTAAAATTTATATTTTTCTTTTTGATTTAGATGTGTTTTAGCATCATTAAGAAGAATTTAATATTAAAAAAAAAAAATTGCCAAAAAAAAAAATTCCGAACCCAAAAATTGATTTTGACCCCAAAAATCACTTATTTTCATTATTATTGACTTAAATAGTAATAAAGTCACTTATACATGTCCTATACTTATAGTTTTTATCTTAAATTAAAGTTTACAGTTATAGGCAAACATTTAAAGACATTTCAACTGTTTTTGTTACATTATGATGTCATAATCACACAAAATATGTAAATGTTTTCGATAAAATAGTACTTTTTAAAAATTTAATAAGCATAGCTCTATTTAAAATTTTTTATTCTAAAAGTAACAGTTACTTTAACATTTTAAACAAACTTCTTACTTACCTTTAAAGATTTAAATGATGTGGTACTGGTATGTATATTAGCGTGATGTTTGATGTCATAATTCATTTAGTCATAAGTGTTTAAAAAACTCTTAGATAATTATTCAATTAGTATAACAACAAAATAAATAACCAAACATTAAAAAATTATAATGTGTTATAGGCAAGATAATTTTTTATGGCATCATTAAGTTAATGATTAGTGCTAATGATAGTACTTATACCATCATTTGAACTGGAAACTGAAGGTTTAACATCAACTTCCGAAATGTATGACTTCTCACACATGTCTCGCTTCAGAGCTGCTTGTGCTAATTCTAACTCAGTTTGCTTTTCAGTTACATATTTCAAATCAACATCTTCACTTATACGGCCACAACGGGAACTTAGTTGATCAGTATAAAAACATGCCTCATCTCAAGTAAGAGTATCCATGTTTTTGCCTATGTCAAACAACTTGTTAACAACTAGAGGTACGTTTTTATGTCTACCTGTAAATATATTAGATTGTCTCCATTCTTTGTTGAGCTGCCTCAAACTCTTTTTGACACCTGATTTATCTCGGGTCTGCTCCTTATACACTTTACTAAAGTAATTATTTACTACAGTTAACAACTTTGATTGTACTAGTTTTATTTTCAGAACATATTCTTCACCAAATGCTTTGGTCCACTGTAAAATGAGAGCTGTTGCATACGCCTTAACACAATTTTTCATCTTTTGTGATTTTGGGTTAGAACAAATGTTAAAAATGTTAATAGCAACATCATAAGTTGTTGGTAGGCAATCTCCCAGAATTATACTTAAATTACTACTATTATTCATCTGTAAAAAATTAACAAAAACTGTTTTTTTATCTTTAACAGTATAGTGAACTTTATAAATCTTTAGTACAAAAGCAACTAAGAAGTAAGTAATCAAATTTTTTTGAGTAAACTATAAAACACTTGAAGATCTTGTAGATATCTAATACTTTTCAAACCACTTAAACAATAAACTAAAAATTAAATAAATTTCTATCTAGTGTGTAATAAAACTATAAAAAATTTAATAACTATTAAACTTTTAAAATAAATAAATTAAAGCAGATAACATATAATTTAACTTTAACTTTTTATCTAAAACTCAAAATTAATATATTGATAATTTGTTGCACTAGCCAGTTTTACTGCACTGATAAAATAAAACTGATAAAAAGTTGCATCATTGATTTTAAACTTCATTTCTCATAACTGCAACAAGCTCTAAATATTCTCTTGAGTTCAACAATGAATGATGCAAGCATTAGTTCATTACACTAATGTAAAAGCACAACAGCAGAATAAATTAGCTCTTTTTAATAAAATGTACCCTTACAGTCAAAATTTACATATTTTGTGTGATTATGACGTCATAATGTTACAAACACAGTTAAAATGTCTTTAAATGTTTGCCTATAACTGTAAACTTTAATTTAAGATAAAAATTATAAGTATAGGACATGTATAAGTGATTTTATTACTATTTAAGTCAAAAATCATGAAAATAAGTGATTTTTGGGGTCAAAATCAATTTTTGGGTTCGGAATTTTTTTTTTTGGAATTTTTTTTTTTTTAATATCAAATTCTTCTTAATAATGCTAAAACACATCTAAATCGAAAAGAAAAAAAAGTCTAGCAAACATCACCCAAGTACTCCCTACCCCTACTAAGTAGGTGTTTTTAAACATATAACAGCCTTTAAACTTAGAACATCTCAAAAATAGCATAAAAATTATATTATTTTAAAACAAATATACCCTAAGTTATACTTTAATATGTTTTGTTTGAACAAGATTAAGCCATGTAAATACTAGTTTAATGATTAAGAGTAAGATTTTTAACTCAAACTGAATTGTGCACTATATTTTCAGTCTCTATCGAAAGTAATGGAGCTGTATTATTCGAGAAATTACAATAAATCTACAAGCACATTCATACAATCAGTTTGTAAATATATTCATGAAACATTTCCCAGATCTGTTCATACACAACTGGTATTTCTACAATATATGCTAGAAAATGGTTTGATTTGTTTAAAACATTTCTTACATTAATTAAACTAATACTTATAATTAAGCATTTTCTTTTTACATGCGGCTCTTTTAAACCAAAATTGTGGTAAAGTTGCCCAAATTGCTTATTATTAATAATTTAATTCGTTCAAAATTTACTTATTTTTATTTTATGTAATATATATATGCACTTTCTTTTTTAACAAACTTTAGACTTAAATTAGTCAGAGAATTTTTATAATTTTTTTTTTTTAATATTGCAATTTTAGATAGTTTCTAACAACTTTTTTAGGATATCTGAAAACTGTAATTTTATTATATATATATCTAAAACCTTTTATTTGTAAAACGATATTTTAATACATTTGCTTATATAAATCAAACCACCAAATATCTATTATCAAACATATACACTTTAAAAATATTTTTTTCTGTTTAATCTGTTATACTTTTAATTACTTAATTTTTAATTTCTACAGGACCACCAACGTTCTACCAACCCTGTTTGAAGATAATTTATCATTTGTTATTTTTATCTGATGTGTTGGATTTCAACAATTTAACTGAAAGTAGTAGAAGTTTGAACCAACTTAACAATGAAGAGTTTATTACGTCATTATTGAATACTCTCATCAAACATGTTAAAGTAAGAAATTTTACTAAACAAAGTTTAATGATCTTCATAAATAAAAATATATTTTATGATTCGAGTATTGTTTTACTCAAAGGTTTAAAATTTAAATACTTTAGTAATGCAATTGTTAGCTTTTAGCAAAAAATACAATAGTTGAACTTATGTTCTTAAAAGAACTTTTCAATACATTCTAACATTAGCCAATTAATCATTTTCTTATGAAGTATTTTACATTTATTTTGCAAAAAAAAAAAGACTTTTTAATTCATAAAAGTATTTAAGTTTTTTTTTTTCATTAAACTGTATCAACATACTTTATTATTATTGAAAGTTTATTGTCATACGAAGGACCCAGGCATCAAAACCTAGGCCACTTATACAGAAAGACATACAACAAAAAGACAAAAATAAACCAAAATTGTACATTAAAAATGAAAAAAAAAAAACTGGGTTTAACTAATTAAAGTTTAAAAATTAACATAAAAACACAAAAATTATAACACAAAATTTATAATTCCGGTGCTTCCGAAAAGAGAACAACAATATCCTACTTCAACTTCACCCGAACAAATGGTTTCACTCTAAAACTGGTTTCACTTTCATTCGAACGACTGGCTTCACATTATTTGAACAACTGGTTCAGCCTTCATTTGAGTAACTGGTTTAACTTTTATCCATACAACTTGTTTCACTTTTATTCGTTTAACTAGAACCGCTTTTATCTGAACAACGTTTTTCACTTTTGTTAGGAGAGCCTGCTTCATATTTACTTTCAAATCTTTAATACTCAGATAACTCAGCGTTTGTTGGACTTTCGTAGTAGCTGATAAATGTTGAGAACACTGACTATAAACAAAACTTAAGAACCCAAGGCCCCAAGCACTTTATAAACTATGTATTAAGGAACAGGTTTTGTTATACACAGAGGAAAGGCGCCGCTAATAAAATAAAGATATATCTTAAACCAAATTAGACAAGTACAACTAGTGGTTAATGAAGAAATAACAACAAAAAACAAGTTACTTATGAATTTTGCTGACAAAATACTTATTTAAATCAAACTTTAAAACCTTAACCGAAAATGCTCAACTTTTTTACTAGAAACTAATTCGTTTGGAAGCTTGTTCCATAATTCAACTGAACGATAAAAAAAAGAATTATGCCAAACATTATTATTGAAATTATGTCTGCATGTAAATTTTCTGTTGTTGCCTCTCAGTAAATAAGTACATTTATGAGGTTCAAAAATAGACTGTAAATTAATTGTAGTTTCACTATTAATCAGTTTGAAAAAAGTAATTAAGTCAAACTCAATCCTTCTATACTCTAAAGACTTAATACCAAGTTTTGAGAGTCTATCAAAATAAGATGTGTATGAGATGTTACAACGGTTAAATACTATTTTTGTATATTTTCTTTGAATGGATTCAAGATGGTTAATATCTTTCTTCAGGTATGGAGACCAAATTGGTGTGTTGTATTCTAACTTAGGACGAATGTAAACGAGATAATTTTTTTTTATCTTGTTCTTATTTAAAACTCTTTAAAACTTGAAAAGAAATAGTTTATGCAATTTGATAAACGTAATTGATATGATGGTTCCATTTTAGGTTTTCATCAATAAAAATTCCCAGATCTTTAAACACTTTAGTTGAAGGTAGCCTTATGTTGTTTATTCTAAATTCAGAAGTGATACTAGATGTATTTTTTTGAATGTTTAGAACCTGACATTTACTAGGATTTAAAACTAGTTTTCTTTCTTTTAGCCAATGATAAATTTTATCCAAAGATTTTTGTAGAATTGTGTTAGAATGGCTAAAATTTTTTATATCGTCTGCAAAGAGATTGATGTTGCTATCAACATCTACTTCTAAAGCTATATCATTAATATAAATTATAAATAAAAGTGGGCCAATAACCCCTCCTTGAGGCACTCCACTGAAAACAGGTAAAGACTCTGAAAAAGTGTTACCAATAACTACTTTTTGGGTTCTGTTTTCAAGAAGCTCTTTGAACCAGCTAACTATATTTATAGACTAAATATATCTTGTTTTTTACAGTTTTTACATTTTTATATGATTTGTTTAACAGGGAAAATATTGGGAGGATTCAATGGAAATATTGAAGTTATGCGTTCGCAAATCCAGCAAATTTATTGACCCTCAATCTCAATTGACCACTCCAATTTCTAATTTCAATAATAAAGAACATAAACAGACTGCTAGTGATGCTTCTTCGCAAGTAATTATTTAAAAACTTTTACAAAAAAACAACAAAAATTTAAAAAATAGTTCTAGCTATCTTTGAATGCAAATCTGCAAAACTGTCAAAGTTATATTAAGTAACAGAGAATTAAAAATTTAAACAATAATTTGTAGAAGTTGTAAACTAGTGTGTAATATAGTACTTTTCTTAAACTTAAAGTTAAAATGTTTTTGGTATAAAATCTAACACTTTAATATAGACATTTTAAACTCAACTTTTTATTCAGATTATCTTTCTAATGTTAGAATTGTCTGTTTTAATATTAATGAGCTGTTTACAGGTAATATCTATTTATCCGAATAAATCACCTCACATTAGATTTTATATAAATACAGTATTTTAATTTGTTTTTATTTATGTTTCAGGTAATCTCTCTAATATCTTCCTTAAGTGGTAGACAGCAGCTTCCTGGATTAGAAATGAGGTTTAATTGGTCGTTAGAAGATTTGAAAATTGATAACAACAAAAATAGTTGTTAGTTTATTTATAAAAAATTTTACTGTAAATTTTTTTTACTGCATTTTAGCTCAACTTAGGCTAAATAGGGCTTTTAATACTTTTGTGAACAAAAATTTTTTTTTTATGATAAAATATTTGTTTACTCCAGATTTTAATTTTAAGAATTCGTTTGTGCTCAGTTAAACACCATATGCTGAATATGTTTTTATTGAATTGTGATATTATTTATTTAGAGCTTAAACAACAATATTTGGGTTTGATTTAAATTTTTTATTTCTAGCATCAACAAAATGTGAAATGTTCAAATTCTTGTCGCTACACGGCGTTAGAGAGCAACTTCGCGTCATTCACAACAATTACGTCACAATACACACTACAAGTATGACGTCACAAACAAACAGCGTTTCGTCACAGTATTACCATCAACCCCTTCAACCAATAAGGGTTAGCTTTAAACATTATATTGAATACTATGTTTCAATAAACTACTAAGGTCATACTTTGAAGAATAAGAATTTATTTGCAATATACAATCAATTAAGTTGTATAAAATAATTATAAGTATTCAATAAGAATTTAATTGCAATCAACAATATATCTTAATTAAGTTTTAAAACCACTAAGGTAAGTGTGGGCAACGCACGGTCGGCAACCTAACTTTAAGCTGGTGAAAAACAAACAACTTTTAGCTTATAATAATTGTTTTTCAGTAAGATCCTTATTTATATTTAGTTAATATTAGTTCTTATCACACGTCATTTCTTGATATTTTGGTTAATTTTTTTTCATAAATGATTTTTCAAAGCTACTTGGTTCGCTAAGAACTTTTTTTTTAGTTAGCCCTACTTTAAGGTCTTAGTTTCAAGAGTAACCAATCGAATGTTGTATAAACAATATACAATCTTACACAAATAGGTTTAGAAAGTTAAAATCCGAATAAAAATATATGACTTGATCTATAACTATATATACTTTTCAGTCATTTTCAACTGACGAGTGTGGTCCAGATAGTTCAAATGATGAAGCATTTTCACCTAATAAAGGTAAACTACATTAATTTGTTTTTATTTTATAATGAAAATCAGTAAAATGTTATGATTAATATTAAAATCAACTAAGTAAGATCAAAACAAGACAGTTAAAATTAAATTAGTTTCTAACTAATATGTAAAATTAGTATAACTTATTAAGTACTTGATAATGAGCTATGCAAATATATTTTATTATTTATTGACTTGTTTGTAAAGGTGAATAATTGTTTTATTTACTTCTTTCAGTACGGTTTTCCACTAACTTGACAACTTACTTTTATTCTACACAATTTTGTAAGTTTATCATCTTTGAGAGTTTTTTTCCGCTTAATCACTTTTTGATTTGTTTTATTTAGTCATTTTTATGCTTCAAATATTTTGTTTGTGAATTTTCTCTGCTTTTAGCAGTCGTTTACTGCCTATATATTTTTTACTTAAACTCTTCAATAATATAATTTTCATCTCATTGTGATATTTTGGTCACTACAAGTTTTGCTGTGCATTGTGTTATACTCAACTAAAACTCTATGGTGAAAACTATTAGATCTCTAAAACTATATTTATTAAGACTTCTGGATCAAAAAATACTTTTTTATACTTTATAAAGACACTTTAATCTCTACAAATTGGATTTAGGGACCAAAGTTTAGGATTAGAGGCTAATTTTTTTATAATCTATGATTAGTAGGAAAAGCGTAAGAGAGATGATTGGAGATAGGTGTTATACAAGCTATGATTTTGATAAAATACTTAAAAATTTATGAAAATGAATTTAAAACTTTTTGCGAACTATTAAACTCATATTTATGATAACAAACTCTACTATATTTTAAAGGTGTAACATATAAGTAGACTTTAAAATTTAAATTTCTAGACTATCTACAAAGATCGAAGTTAAATGTGAGGCTGTTTACAATAGTTATTATTTAAAACTTTTAAGGTTTATTGGTACATATTTTAAGAACAAAAATCATTTATTGACATAAGTCAATTCTTCTACCAGTTTAGTTATTGGTTGTTATCTCAACAAAACTTCTAACAACAGTACATCTTTTTTAATATATTCACAATAAATGTTCACTAAATAATATCTAATATTTACTTTATACAATAACTTTACTTGTCAAATTACTACTACTAAATTTACAATTACTAACTTAAAACTATATATACAATAGAATTTACCTCATAAATTTAATTTCGTTCCAATTAACCCTTGGAACAGAACTTCTAATCTCCCCAACAACCACAACCAGCGATTCTCCAACGACAGAGTTCACCAAAAACGAATTAAATATGACGTCACAGTTAGAAGACGCGAGAGTAACTTCTCCCATCTCAGTTGTTACGTCATCAAATGACGTCAACGTGTTCAAAGATTTCGACTTCCTTGATGAATTCGACGAAGCTGAGGTTTTTAATTAGTATTATTGTTTGCTTTTTAATCTAATACATATTAAACTAAGCTCAATGAAACTTGTAACTTTTAAAGAATACTTTTACTTATTTGTTGTTCTTAAATAAGTTCAGATAAACCCTTCCACGAACCTTGTAACTTTAGAGTTTACTTAAAACACAAAAAATTGTGCTCTTTTTTTCAATTAGAAATATATCTTGCATCTCTATTCAAAAAAATTTTAATTAAAAAAAAAACTTTAACTTTATTATTTTATTAATATACTAATCTTTACCAAGGAAAACGAATCAAATTTCAACCCTTCGATGAAGTTCCCGACAAACTCCGACTATGACGTAACATCCACCCACACGACTCCCACAAAGAAGAAAATCAAACACGTAACGTCACAATACAACAGCAGATCAGTGACGTCATCACCGTTGAAGAAAATCGATGAGATTAAAATTAATAGGGATCGAAAGATTGAAGCTGAAAGTTTGGTGGATCGTACTAAAGTGAGATTGGCTCTTAATTGAAATAGTAAAAACTTGCATTAGGTCTAATTATACTTTTTTTTCTGCAAAAACCTTTACGAATTAGTTAGTTTAAAAGAGCTTAAGCTTTTTCACTAAAATTTGAAACTTTTTAGAAATTTGATACCATCGATAATGTTTTGTTTTTTATATTTTTACTTGATTCCAATTTTTTAGATTTCAAACTTGTTTTTATTTATTTACTTTCTATTTTCTCCAGATCGAAAGCAAGTTGGATGACGACGACGAAATGACGTCATCGGCTGAAATAAACGACACCGTGACGTCATCGTCGATCGAAAAATCATCAACCATGACGTCATCAACGAGCGAGAAATGTGACGTCACAGAGCACAAGAACGATGACGTCACTTCCTCGTGCAGCAGCAGCGGCTGCGTGGCAGATGACGCAATAACCGATTCCGATGACGTAATAATCGACTCGAGTGAAATTACCACGAGCAGCTCCAATGACGAAGTCGCTAAACCGAAACTGAAGGTTAGCATTTGTGATTGTTCATGTTTTAAACATAACAATGGTTGTTAAGATTCCCTTGGAAGCCATGAGCAGCAAAATGGGGAGCCATGAGGTTTTAATTTGAAACTTACAATAGATATTCTGGAGTTGATGATAAAAAGCAAAAAAAGTGGTAGATTTTTTTAGTAGACTTGTTGGAGGGGGTCATTGCTTTTTTAATTTCTTTGAAGGGACAATTTGAAAAAAAGTTTGAGAAACCCTGTTATAGTTAAGATTCCCAAACTCATTTTTGTAGTTGTGCGTTTGTCAGAAACTTAAGTTTACTTGCCCACTTTATTAGTTTTGGTTAATGCAGGGTTGCCAAAGAAACAGGAATTTTGAAAAAAATCACCAAAAAAAATCTGGAATCTTTTACAGTTTTAACATGTTCAGTAATAAAATTTAATTACTTGCCTTCTTTAATAGTTTTAGATAAACCTACAAAAATGACTTAATGTATTGAAATTTAAAAACAAAATCTGCTAACGTTGGGAAACCCTGTAGTATACTCTGTAAATTAAGTTACAAGAAGAGGTTTCGATAAACATAATAATTTAAAAATAACTACCAAATTAATTACAATAATTACAAACTTACTTAATCAACTCAAACAACTTTGGTAGGATCGGTTTTAGAACTTAAAAGTATCCTTTAAAGCACATTTCAAATGACTAGCTATCAAGTATGTTGAATAGTTTAGAGCTACTTAGTGTATATGTGATAAAAAGTTAACCTATATACAACCCTCACTATAACCGTTAGATGACCATAACTAACAACAAACCATTTTATTTAAACAGAAACAATGAGTGAAACTTACAGTAGCAGCATTATTACAAGTAGTAACAACAGCAGTAATATAAACTTGCATGGAAGTAATATAAATTTACATGAATCTAGAAGTAGCAATATAAACCTACATGGGAGTAGTATCAACCTAACTGGGAGCAGTCTTTATAATCTCCATGAATCAAGATCTTCTAATTTAAATGAGTCAAGATCCAGTAATCTGAATCTAAACGAGCTATCAGCTTCAACAACTTATTTGAGAAGTTCCAGCCCAAATCCGCCTCCCGAAAGCGGAAGAAATTATCAGAACTTTCAGAGTTTGTTTTGTTGATAACTTCTAAAAAAGTTATCAAAATTTTCAAAAGTTTTTTCACTAATATTTTTCCTCATTTATACTAAAATTTGGAATCTGATTTAAACAACAATCTCTAAAAACTTATCAATATTTTTATAATAAAAACGATGATTAAACTTTTTCAAGTTACAAGCATTCAAAAATTATTATTTATACAATCAGATAATTATGGACTCGTCTTTTGTATACTAAATACAATTTACAGCTCAAACATTATTAAATTACCAGATAAATTTACATTAATTTTTTTGTATAAAGTATAAAATTAAATCTTTACAAACAGTAGAAATGGTATTAAATAACCACATAACTTTACTTTTTTTTTCTATAAAATATTAAATTAAACCTCTAAATACAGCTCAAACATTATTGCGTCAACACAACAAGAAATCGCTGATGCGTGGAAGCCATCTTTACAAGAGGCCGCAATCTACCAATTATGACGTCATAAACAGAAGACCGCAATCGACAAATTTCGACATCATACCCACCAAACAACTCATGCAGCAGTTAAACTACAACTCCAATAACAAGTTTGTTTTATTAGACTGTTTGTTAATCTTGTCTTCTTTCTGGATTTTCTTTTGTAACAGTCAGTCAAAGAGTTTTTATGATACTTGTTTTTATAACTAATATGTATACTAAACTAAGGCAAAGAAGCAATGTCATTTATAAAATATTATAAATATAAAAGTTAGTATAAATCAAAAGTTGTTTTCTGTTTTAATTCCCTCATAAATCTAACAAAATCAGTTCTTTTTTTTAATTTGTGATTTCTAAAACCTACTTGTAGAAACTGATATAAAATTTTCGATATTTTTGACTGCAACCACGCATATTTATCCACAGCAATTCAACAAAACCCCCGAACCCGCGTCACGGTTGGATGCGTTCGACAAGCATGACGTCATCACCAGTGAAGCGTGAACAGTTGTTTTCGTCGACATCAACGCTGGTCAGTGACGTAAGCGTTGTTACGTCATCGAACAACAAAGAAGCCGATTGCGTCAGGCTTATCGACGAGTTGGTTTTTGTTCTTAATTTTATTACAAATGATTAATGTTTAAATAATCTTTTTTTTTATACATAACACAGCTAAAAATGTATAACTTTTTAATGATAGTTTTTGTCAGCTTTACAAACTGAGTCATAAAAATTAAAGGTAAGAAGTTAAAAAGTAATTAATATAAATATTCCAAAAAAAATGCTTTACTTTTTATAATTAATAAATCCATATCCAACCAACTACCATTATTCAGATGGATCAAACTAGAATCAACTATGACGTCACCATCCGAAGTTCAAATTCTCCTCGTAAAATTTCCCCTCCTCTTCAACAATCACGTCATAGAGTGGCTGAAATCCAACATGACGTCACACAACAACAACGTACTCGGCTCTGATTGGCTCAACTGCCCGACATGCTTGGTTGCGCACGCAAGGATCACCAAGGAGTTTAAAATTGTGCAAAAATCATTCAAAATATTGAAGGTTTGTAGAAAAAGTTGTCAGTCAATCAATTTTAAGAATGTCTTAACTATTAAAAAGTATTAGAATATTTTTGATTATTATACAAGTTTTAGCTTTTTTTTATATGAATAAAAGTAACCATACAAAACTTTAAAAAATTATATCTTTAAATTAAGTACTAGTTAATCAATTATAAGAATGTCTCAACTATTATAAAAGTTTTAGTCATGTTTTATATGAATAAAAGTAATCATATTAATTATACAAAACTTTAAAACTACATATTTAGATTTTTGATACAACTCTTTAAGATAAACACTTGCATGGGAATTTTAACTGCAATCGTAATTAAACATTTCGACTGCTATAAATGATTTATGAATTACCTGTATCATTTATTTAGCAATCTAGTGTTTACATACATAGTATAAATAGTTTTTGAAATTCACTGTCTGCATCACAGGGTCTTTCATATTTTGATTGCACAACTGTAAGTTAATTTGTGATCAAGTACATTTTCATACGTTTTGAATTAAGACTAAATAAGTTGAGTTTTAACAAAAGATCAAAGCATTAAATTTTTTTTTTTACAGATGCATCTTATAACTTTTGGTTATGTTTATAAGGATTTTGTCAGCTGTACTAAATACTAACGAAAAAAACTTTAAATAAATTCTCTGTTTAAGATATAATGTATAATGGAGTTTTAAACAAACTTTAGTTTGAAACTTTTTACGTCTAAGTTAAATTCAATATAACTAAAACTATTTATGCATTATATTTCTCAATGCTTCTTAAAGTTTTCATTTATTTCTATATGAATACATATCAATGAATAACTAATTTCTAGGATCTATATGTATTTATGATACATAGTAAACAATCTAAACTTAAGAACATTTTAATAATTAAATTTTTTCTTATTAAGTAGTTAAAAGTAATTATTAGAAACAAATAATTTTATTTCAGGATAGCATGAATACCTTCAAAAAGTTGAAAAAAGAAGCAGAAAAATTGACAAAGTGTGGAAAAGAACTTTGTAGAAAGGAAATTTTGAAAATTCAGTTTGAAATAGTTACTATGTGTAACACATTCAATCAGTTGATTGTACATTTAGTTAATAACCAAGTAAGTATTCAGTTACATTCAAACTAATACTTTTACAGTAACTATTTGTGTTTTATTTCCTTGGTCATACTTTTTTAATAGAAAGTTAAAGTTGTTAAAATTCGTATAATAACACTTATTAAATAAAGTAAATTGCAACGAAACATGCAGATTAGACTTTGTAGAAAACTACAAAATAAACAACTAATTAAGCTATTATTTTTTTTGGCTAATTAAAAAATTTGCAAAATTTTTCGTACAATTTTAGTTTAAGTTTTTAAGTGACGTAATGATTATTTTATAGCAATTATTTTATATACAGTTTTGTATATAAATATATGTAACATTTGACATGGCTTCGTTGACAATCATATGACAAATTTAAACTGGCATTAACCGGTATAAATAATTGACAGCTAAACTACTAAATATGAAACTCAATTTGAAATAAAATTTGTTTACAAATAAAACTATATGCTTAATTTGTCTTCTATATATATAGATTTCTCGTAGTTTTTTGTTCAATACTAAAAATTGTCATTTATAAGTAAAATTATTCAAATTATATTTTATCTTAAACAAGTGTATGATTTGTGGTTTTTACAACTAAAATTTATTTTAAAAAATGTCTTAACTTTCCAACCAAAAAAGCATAATTTCTAGCATTATTTTTTTTTAACTTAACTTAAATTACAAATGCAATTATATGTTTAATTTGTCTTCTATGTCATAAGATTTTTTTTCTTTGTGTTCTATTCAATTATTTTTTTTTTAAATGTATAATTTTAAGTAAAGTTACTTTAAAAAAGATTTCAATAAACAAGTGTATAATTTCCGCTTTTTTTAACTAAAATTTTGTAGAGATATTATCTTACATCCAAAAAGGCATAACTTCCAGTAATAATTTTCAACTATGACTTGTCTTACTTATAACTATATTCCCTCAGAAACCAAAACTTATTTTAATTGATAACAAGTCATCTAACTAAAGAGTTTTTTTTTTGTATTTACAATTAAATTATCAGAAACTGAATTTGTGAAATTTATTAACTGTGATTTTATTTATCAGAAACCAAACTACTAAAAATATTTTTTTCAAATTAGTTTGTTCAAAAAATTTGTTTTTAAGTAAAAAAGTATGATTTGTGCTTTTTGTAAATAGAATTTTATCAGATACCAAGCATTTAGTGCTTTTTACATAACAAGTTAAGTACTGAACATAAAATTTATTTAGTGTTTTTCCCTGTTTTTAACAATATTTATAACAAAGTCATCTAATTCAAGAATTCGTAGAATTTATTTTTTATGTTGATTTCTAATAATGTATTTCTTTTGTTTTTAGAAATCAATTTTTATGAAATTTATCATTATATTTGCAGTTTAGTTTTTAGAACACGAGTTTGTTGAATTTATTGTGATTATCAATATATATATATTAAATTTGTTTATTTTTATCAGAAACCAAACTACACCTAATTTATTCAATATATATAAAATTATTATTTTTTACATCAGAAACCAAACTACACCCCACAACTGAACGAAGCGCACAAAAACCTCGTCACCGCGGTTGCCACGGAAACAACATGTGATGACGTCACAGATGACCTCACTTGCGAACTCCAGAGCATGACGTCGGAAGAAATCGTGACGTCACTCATAAAGTTGATGACGTCACAAAAGTACAAGGAAGCTCTCCAGCACCACAGGGTGTTCAAGTCTGTAGTTTATAAATATACTTATAATTATATAACTTTTGAAAAAATTAAATACAAGTAATATTTTGTATATAATAATAACAACTAAATAACAAAATTTTATTTTTATTAACGGTCTGTTAATTTTTTTATGTCTGTAATTATTTAAATTTTGAGAAAAAATATTAAATATGGTACTCAGTAGAAGGTTTCTATGTTTAGCTAAATGTTAAGTTCAAGTTTTCAAGCTCAGTAAATAAGTCTTTGTTGGTTTTTTTTAAATCAAAATAAGATAAAATTTAAAAATTTCTGAAATATATCCGTTTCAATTTCGCACCGCAAATTTTTATAAATGATTTTTTCGCCACATCTTAGTTTGTTTTTGTAAAATGATTGTATTGAAGTATTTTGTTTAATAATTCAGATTTAGTTTATGTAATAAATATTTTTCAATACTTTTGAATGAAAGA
Organism: Thalia democratica; assembly: GCF_965202585.1. NCBI lineage: Eukaryota > Metazoa > Chordata > Thaliacea > Salpida > Salpidae > Thalia > Thalia democratica. Next base: position 101,089,283 of record NC_139166.1, on the reverse strand, counting down.
AGAGTTTTATATTCGTAAAAGTTAATAATCAAGCGGCACATCGAGTTTGATCACAAATAGAATAAATAGATTTGAGATTAAAGCTTGTCAATAATAATCTTTTGAAAATTACTAATGTCATGAAAATTTTTATTGTTTTGATGTGTCGATCAGTTTTTTAAATAAAAATTTTCTAGGGTTTATTTCATTAATACTATTGAAACTTTTTTACGAAAAGTTGTTCAGTTTAATTTAACTCTTTTTGATAATTAATTGTCAACATATAATCACCCCATAGAAATACAAAAGCTATAGCAGGATTTCTTGAAGTTTTTTTATAAATTGTTGAATTAAAACTAAGAATCTACGTATATTGAATATTTTTCTATTAATTTATTTTTTTTCAGAAAAATTTGGTCTTCAACCAGTTTATTGAACGGAGATCTACCTGATGAAATTTCATTAGTTAAAATTTATTTCGAATATTTGCAAAACACCTCAAAAAATAATATTGCAGGTTAGAAAGTTTTTTTTTTTAATTTTCGTTGATGTTCCCACAAATTAATTTAATATTATTTTTTTATAATAATATTATTTTTTAGACAAATTACACAAGGGATATAGTTAATATACTTTGTTAGTTATTAAAAACTAATTATTACTTCAAAAAACGTGTAAAATTTAATTTGTAATGTTTTATTAATTTTAACAAGTAAATTAAGCAAAAACTATGTAAAAGAACTCAAGTAGCTATTTTTAGTTTTAATCTCGTCATTGCTACTTTAGCTTACCAAACCTTTAAAATATTATTTTCAAGTTTTTCTTTTTTAAATATGCTTCTACAAAATGTACAAAGCTATAAAACTTTTACAAATGTAAAGTCAGTCTAAATTTTCAACGGTGATGTTAAAATTTTAATGACGTAATAGTTGTTTTCAAGCAACAATTTTATACATAATATTATTAATTTTTGAGCAATATAATATGTAATACTGTCTTTCATTTTTATGAAAATATTTCAATAGGTGCAAAACCGGTGTATTAATTCTAGATAACTTGATTAGGGTTGAGTATTGCATGGTCCACTAATGGTTTAAACTAAAAAGTTGTAAGTTACTAGCTGACGTAATAATTAATACCAGCAACGATCCTATATCTTTCCATATGTTTAAACCAAAATGAGTATGTACGTTTATGAGTTATAAAGTGTTTCACTAATTTTTGAACTGGTAAAACCAGTATGAATTCAATTAGATTTTGCAAATGGAAATCTATAAACTTTTAAAAAGCCAATAAAACTTGGTGTTTTAAACTTTCTAGACTAAATGTTGTTTAAATATACCATTCTATAATAACACCCAACCTTTTAAAACGTTTAATATGTTGACCATTCAGTTTAAGCGTAAAATGCCTAAATCAACTTAAGTTTTTATCAAATCTTTAAACTTTTCCTATACAGTTTTGTATAGCAGACCTTTTTATTATTGAACTAAAGATTTTAAGCAAAAAAATACGCGTTTTAAAAATTGAAGAAAATCACAAACTTTAGCAAAAATGTTTATTCAGAAAAACGTCAATATGAAACCTACATCGACCTAGCCGATTTTTCCAGCAACGATTTTTATAATATGAATTTATATTAATAACTAGTAATCATGATAATAATTTCCATAATTTGAATGTAATAATGAACTTTATACTTGTAACGTGCCTACCTGTATAAAGTCAGTTAATTTTGTAAAACTGAAAACTAATTGAATTAAAAGTAAGTCAATAAAAAAGCAAACTGATTTTTAAAACTTACCAGACTGGGTATTATTCAAACTTGAGTTGTATACTTTGCAACGTTTAATATTCTTGACCAAAGCTACATTATGAACTGGTGTAAATCTTTCGGATTATTAAAAACAAAACTTTTTTTTTCAACTTGTTAAATAATTAATTTTGTTGTTTTGTTAGTTTGATAGAGTAAAATTTTATAAAACAAGTGAGTTTGTTTTGACTGTCATTTGCAACTTTTAACTTAGCGAAAATTAATTATTGTTAATAAAAAGAAGTTTTTAGCTGTGTACAATAAAAAACGTTTAAAAATTAAATCGAGCTATAAAATTTAACCAAAAGTTTGATTTTCAAACAACGTTATTTTCTTAAGTGACGTCACGAATATTTTAAAGCAAGTAGTTTGTACTTGATTTTAATTTAAAAATCAGTAGTTTTCATTCGACTATATCAGGGGTCGGCAAACTGCGGCCCGCGGGCCAATTGCGGCCCGCGAAGGGTAAATCTGCGGCCCGCGAGCACGTTATTTTTTTGAATGGAATGCGGCCCGCGAAAGAAAATTTTGTGGCCCGCGAGCATGTAAAAGTGGCCCGCTGAGCAAAAATATCTTTCAAGTAAAATTTATTTTGGTAATTTGATTTAATTTGTTTAGTTTGGTTTTAAGTCTCTGTATAACATTTAAAAACAATTAGAAGAAGTTGCTACTTTAATTTAAAAATGTGAAAAAGACAGATTAGCATTCTAACAGGATATTTTTCTGAGTTTCATAATAACTTCTATTTTACAACAGGAAGTAATTATCTGAAGAAAGAGTGCTTGAATTTAATAAGTTAATTATATTATATCTATTTATCAAATAAACTAAATGCAAATGTTTTCCATTTTGTACAAAAGTAATGCACAGTGATTAACTAAAGTGTCATTTCTTTTCAGCTTAGATATTCTTTCCAATATTTTTTATACCTAAGTTTCTTTTATATATTTTTTATTTGTAGGTGTTATGTTTTAGGTAAAAACATTTAAAATAATATAGTAATAAGAAAAAAAGGTTTATTTTAGTTTTGTTTCGACACATTTTAATTTTTTAGAAGTTTTCTTTGCACTTGAACTAATTTATATGCACACAAACTTAAAAAAATGCTCATATTTTAAATAATTTTTTATAAAATACTTTAGTTAGTTTAAGTTTAGTTTATGCATAACTTTCTAAGTTTGTTTTTTCTACATGTAATATCTAAATTTGTACAGACACAATTAAAACAATATATATGACACAAACTATTATAGTTTTTGTTAGGTATACATTTTAATTTTTCAAACATTGATTTTGTCAAACTAAGTTAAATTTTATGCTTTGCTAATCAACACACACATTTGCTGTTTTTCGGAGCTACCTATTTAATATAAACTAGACTTAGGGATAGTTTATAAACATTGACACACACTCAGACTTTCTCTATTTGAAGACTTCAAATCTCAGGCCAATTAAGTATTTTTATAAGTTTTTGGCTAGAATTGTTTTTTGTATACAAAAATATCAGGAATGTTTTTGTTAATTCAGGCTGGCTTTTTTGCTTAAAAAAGTGGCAAATTAAACTTAATATGTAAGTTTTGCTCAACCCAAAGTGTTAGTTTCAGTTATAATATATGTTATAATATATCAAGTTCAAGCTTTGAACTTAAAAATTTATGCTTAAAAATTTTGGAAAAAAACTTGAGTTTGAGAATTTTTGAAAAAGCCTGGAGTTTCAAACAATTTTTACATGTAAAGTAGTGAAATTTCAATTTGACACAAAAATTTAGCAAATAAACATTTCTTTATTAAAAAATATACTAAAGTAGCTTAACAGTGTTTTTTAATATTGATATACTTTATAAGACACTTTTTAAACTTTAATTAAACTTTATACTAAACATAAAAGAAGGAATTCTACTTCTAAAAACTTTTGATGCATTGCACCTTTACTTGTAAAATTACACCGATTGTTGTGCTTCGTGTTTGAACTATACCAAGAAATTATACTGAAGTGTCAAAGTTAAAAAAACATCTCTAATAAAAATTCTCAGATGAGCAATAGTTTTTCTATCAGTGCTCTCATCTTAACATATTGATTAAAGTCATAATTTGATTTATGCGACTTTATAACCTTAATGCATTTCCTAAATAGGACTTTTTGTCGTCATTGAAGAAATAAACAAAAGTTTTCCATTACTGCCAACAAAAATTCTTCAAAAAATTTTTCAATAATAAACGGTATCTCATTATTAATAATAAATTTTGCTACTTTATAACTTGCCTTTACCACTTTTTTCTGATAATTCTGTAGTTACTGAAGATAATCATGTGCTTTGTTGGAAGTGACTTTGAATACTTGTTTTTTTATCGTTTCTCGCAATAACTCCTAACTAACGTTTTTTTTTTTTGTTGCTCGTCTTTTATTTTACAACTAATATTTTAAAATTCTCATTGCAGATAAAGAATTGCTGTAATGCTTAATAAATGTTTTTCTCTTCGCTAATGACTCAATTAAGTTTTATACTTTTGTTAAAAATGTTTAAGAAAGTTAATTGTCCATTCCAGCTGACTTATATTTTTTTGCATGTAATTTGTTTACTTTTAATAAGTTTCGTTATTTCTTTATGTTGTGAACTTTGTTTTAACTGGGTTGCTACACAAACAGGCTATTTTAAAAGCTTGAAAACTCAGATGTGTGTGAAACTTTTATTTCAAACACAAAATAAATCTCAGAATTCCCAGAATAGTTTTTATGACCGTAGTGTAGTTTACTAATTGTAGTTTTTTCTTGTTTTTTTTACACTTTGTGTACTTTTTAATGATGATGATATTTTTACTAGGTACTTGAGCTTGATTTACAAAGGTTTACTAGCTTTTTAAACTTTTAATGAACTTAGGATGGTTTGATACAACTCAGACAATTTTGCTTTTTAAGTGACAACCATGTAAAAGACTAGTTACTAATAAGATATTTCATTTAAGTATTCGAGTATAAATTATGTTAAAGAACTTGTTCTAGCTTTCTATAATACAAATAGGTATTAATTTTATTAAATTAACTAATGACTAAATTTTTTAATGAATGTAAACTATTTAACACGCAAAAACTTTTTTTGAAGTTAATATTCTTAGAAATATGAAAAAAGGGGTTGATAATATAACAAATATATAAAAGTAATTAATAAATTGTCTTTCAAGTTTGGTTTTTATAGAGAGTTAAATTGTATGTGAAATTACAAAAGCATTAAATTTAACTTAGTAAATGCTTATGAAAGTACATAGTTTATTAACACTTAAGTATATTAGTCAATGTAAATTTTGTTCTAATTTTATTTAATTTAATTTAAATAGTCATTCTATTTATAGTTAAAAGTTATTTAAAATGATAAGGTGAATAAAAGTAAAACCTTTCTCTAGTATGACTAAAACTAAAACCAAAAGATTATTCAAATGTCACTAAAACTAAAACTGCGGCCCGCAAAGACTTTGTAAACTTGAAATTTGGCCCGCGACCACCAACTGCCTGCCGACCCCTGGACTATATCGAAACGATTGAGCTTCTTAATTTAAACTGGTGTACACCGGCAAAAATTTTCGCAACCAACAAGATAAATCAGCTAATTAGATAAAAATTATTACTCTTTTTTACTGAGCTACATATTTTTATGCGTCGTTTTAAAAGCTAACGAGTTTTGGCATAAATACGTTAAACTTGTTGAAATTTCCTAAACTTTTTTTTTTGTAAAATTTTTACTTCACACACTCATTTTTCGACCTTTTGTAATTTTTATCAAAACATTCTAAGAAAGATCACTTCATAATTTAAACTGGTGCAAACCAGCAAAATTTCTCCGCAACTTACCAAACAGACCAGCTAGTTTAATTAACTCTTGCTTTGCTGAGCTACATATTCATAAAGCGTTTAGAATGTATTTGGCGAAGTTGAACAAACTTATTCATATTTCTCAAACTTTTTTTGTAAATTGTCTGTATGACTTATATTTGTGCAATATTGAAATAATACTTACAAATAAACTTAAATTAATAACAATCTCATTTTTACACGAAATTTTTTGGAACTTTATAAAAATCAGTTTATTTGGCTAATACATTGTAAACAGTTATAAACTTACTAAAACAATAATTGAAATTAAAACTTTATTTAGGCGTTTTAATTATTTGTTTTAAATTGTCAATTTTTTACAGATTCGAGTTTTGCCCTGTTGGGAGAAAACTGCGAAGTTTCAAGTTTGCAGAACGCAGTTTCGAAAGTTGAGTTGTATAGTTTTTCATTAATTTTTTGAATTGGTAAAACCAGTATGAATTAAATTAGATCTTACACATTAAGAACTATATAAACTTTTAAAAAGTCATTAAAACTTGGTGTTTTAAGCTTTTTAGACTAAATGTTGTTTAAATATATCGTTATATGACAATACACAATATTTTGAAACGTTTAATTTTGTTGACCATTGACTTTAAGCGTAAAATGCCTTAATCAACTTGAGTTTTTATCAAATCTTTAAACTTTTCCTTTACAGTTTTGTATAGCAGGCGTTTAAATTATTGAAATAACGGTTTTTAACTTATTAGCAAAAAAATACGCGTTTTAAAAATTGAAGAAAACCACAAAATTTAGCCAAAAAATTTATTCTAAAAAATTAATGTGAAATCTATAGTGACCTAACCGATTTATATTATATAACTGTAGTAATAATAATAAGTAGTAATTATAAAACATAACCTTGAATGACAGCTACCACTTTCCATAGTTTAAACCAGTAAAAGTTAATCAAATTTGATAAATGGAAAACATTTTGAATTGAAATTAAGGTAATGAATTTCAATGAAAAAGTAATCTGATAAACATAATTTGAATGTAATAATGAACCTTATACTGGTAGTGTGTAAAACTACAAAACTGAAAACTAATTGAAAGTGAGTCAATAAAAAAGTAAACTGATGTTTAAAATTTACTAGACTGAGTATTATTCAAACTTGAGTTGTATACTTTGCAACGTTTAATATTCTTGAATAAAGCTTTATAATGAACTGGTGTAAATCTTTTAAATCATTAATAACAAAACTTTTTTTTCAACTTGTTAAAAAATTAATTTTGTTGCTTTATCAATCTGATTGAATAAAAATTTCTAAAACATTATTTTTTTAATTGTTATTTTCAGTTTTGATTTGGCGAAAATTAATTGTTGTTAAACTAAATAAATTTTTAGCTGTATAATATATTTGTTATTATGTTCAAAAATCAAACCAAGCTATAATTTTCAAAGAATGTAGTTCTTTAGTGACGTCACAAATATTTTAAAGCAAGTGTTTTGTACTTGATTTTGTATTTAAAAAGCAAAGATAATTATATCAACTTCCGTAGAACCCGCTTCGCAATTTAAACTGGTGCAAACCAGCAAAGTTTCTCCGCCACCAAAGAGATCAGCTAGTTAGATAAACTCTTTCTTTGCTGAGCTACATATGTTTTTAAAACTTGAGCTTTAAAAATGTGTTTGGCGTAATTAAGTTAAACTTATTGATATTTCTCAAACTTTTTTTGTAAATTGTTTGTATGACTTATATTTTGTAATATTAAAATAATACTTAAAAATAAACCTTTTACTTAACAATCTCATTTTTAGGATGAAGTTTTTTGGAATTTTACAAAGTTTCAGTTTATTTAGCTACATACATTGTAAACATTTATAAACTTTCTTAAACAATAATTGAATTAAACACTTAGATTTGGCATGTAAATATTATGTTCCAAGTTATTTTTTTTCACAGATTCGTGTTTCGCCCTGCTGGGTTAAAACTGCGAAGTTTCAAGTTTGCAGAACACAGTATCGAAAAGCGGAAAGTCCCTGAAGTGGAACCGGGGAATGTTGCGGGTAATGGGGGCAGAATAAAATAGCTGAAAAGATTTTTTAAATAAAAATAGGTTAAACGTTTTAGGTTTATGTTAGAATTGATAATCTTAGTTTTTTTTTTGGCAGATTTATTAAAATATTTTTATTTGTATCTAAATGTTTTATAAATTTTAAGTTACGATATTTTCATTTAAAAAATTTGTTTTGGGTACAAAATATGAAACAATAATTTGACAATAAGTGCTTGGTCATATAACTTAATTATATGTATCACTAATTTAAGATATAAAAAACAAAAAATATGAAATAAAATTTTAAGGACCAAAGAAACACTGTTGCCATTTTGACAATCATGAAATTTTTTCTTCATTTTTATTTTATTTTTATTTCGTTCGGAGTTCATTGCATTGTTTTTGTTTTTTATTGTTTTTGTTTAATAAACTTTTTACTCTAAGTTAGTTTGCTGAGTAAAACAAATGGTTGACAAACCGCATTTAAGCTTTGTAAGTTTTACTGCAACTTTCATTGAAATTACTTGGTTTCAAAAACCTAAAGTTTTTAACCATGCTTGTATTTTATACTTGTAGTTTATTATTTAAAATTGCATCAGTTTACTTGTTTAAAACTGGAAAAATACTAAAAAAATCAGTGGAAATTTTCAAACATTATAAGACTGTAGTGACGTAATAAGTTCGTTTGATTAGATACATTATTTTATAAGGTTATTTGAATTAATAAAATATAGAAAAGTTTTCTTTGTTTATAAACTTACAATTAATTTATACCCGTGATAAACGGCATCAATAATTTAGTAAAAGAATTTAAAATACGTACTAAAATAAGTACAGTTTGTTTATTCAGACTTATTATAGTTTTATGAAATGACCTAAATTCTAAGAATTTTTGTAAATTAAAGCCAAAATTTTATAACCAATGTTATTTAGTTTTGGATCATTTCAGCTCTTTTAGAATTTCAAACTTTTATTTACAATTGCTTCAAAAAGGTTTTCTTTATTTCTACCATTGACTTATTTTATCATTGCATACAGACACTTTTTATTTGAATATCCAAGCTTTTTTAAAGCTGTTTTTGATGTGCTTTGTGCTAAACAGGACATTTAAATGATAATATTTATCTATTTAGTTTAGTTATTAGATAATCTCGAATCTGCATAACAATGAATTTTAACGAAAATATCAAATTCAAACAAGCTTCATTATTAATCCTATTCTACCTCATTTTTAAATTTGAATTGTTTGAAAACCAGTATGCATTTTTCAGAAAACTTTTGGGTTTATTATTCTATATAGAATTTAAAACACTCACAAATGTTATAAAACAAACACATTGTGTTATGAATAAAATAGATAATTGATTAATTAAACGAAAGTTTTTGATAAAAGTAGGAACTGCTCAAAGTATTCAATTATTTAAAAATTTATATACTGTTTGCATGAAAAGCCTTTAGTGACGTAAAAAACTTTTTAAAAAATTTATTGCTTAAAATATAAATATATTAAAAGGCAAATCAAATTTAATAAATAACGGTGTAATTATTTCTCATTTGGACTGGTAAACACCAGTATAAAAATGCTAATCAACTTTATAATATGTAATATATTAGATTTGACCTATGTTGTTAGGACCCAAATCTTGACTTGAAAAATACAGCGATCCTAATTATTTTACAATTAGTTATGTAACTCAAAAAATTGGTTGATTTTAAGCTAGGTGATTTTAAATTTTGAAACATAATCTTTTGATCAAACTTAGATTATATCTGTATCAGACAAGATCCAAATTTAAAATCTAAATAACTTTATACTTAAAGTTTTGTTTTAAATATTTATGACTTCCATCGTTTAACATTATTTGTATTCTGACGAGTTTCAATAAAACCAAACTCGGATCTCAAACTATCGAAGGCTTGTCGTCTGATGATTCAATTGGTGTTATAAAACCTTTTGTTAAATTTGAGCATGTATCACAGCATATATAAGTTCAAGAATTATTTCTGTTAGACATTTGCCGATGTTTTATTTCACTTTAAATTATTAAAAAGATTCATTTTTAAACAGTTTTCATGGGAAAGATTAACTGACGTTATTAGAGTTATTTTTGCTACAAAATTAAATAAATTTATACACTTGATGAAAAAACTAAAAGTTGGAAAATTTTCAGCTTGGACTGCATCATTTTTAATTGGTGCAAACTAGTAATTTTGCTACACTAAATAATTAAAATGCAAATAGCTTCTAAATAATTGGTAATAAATGACTCTTCAAAATTATCATTTTCAATTATTTTGACTATTTGGTTTTTGACACATTTTCTGGTTGAAATTAAATACGAGATCTAATTTTTTAGAAATAAATTCAATGTATTACTAGATATCTGAAAACAATGATTTAATAAAAGCTAAGTGATATATACTGAGTATGCTGTTTTACTCAATGATAAGTAAAACTTGTAGTTCGACTTAAACTAACATACAGTCGAAATATATTCAGGTTTATTTCTGTATCCTAGTTAGTGGATCACAACTAATAGCTGATAACTACTAAACACATCTTTAGTTTATAAAATGGATGATTTGGGTAAAAAGCTACTTAATATTTATAGAAACTTTTCAGAATTTATCGACCTATTTTATGCTAAACATATAGACTAAATTTAAGGCGAAACAAACCTAAATCTGGTTTTTATCCTTACAAATTCAGTTATACCTATAAATAGTTATTGAAATTTACGCTTTGAAAACCTCAATTTTCACTGTGTTTATTAGAGTAAAAACCATTGAACATACAAAATAAAAATTTTCAAAATAAAAGCTTCAAAAAAAGCGTACTAATTGTAGAACAGCAGTTTTTTGCAAGAAAAATATTGTTATAAACAAAGTACTGCAAAAATTAGGTGTTACTGTTATACAACTTACATGTAAACAGTTTGTTTTTGCAGATAAAATATCATTTTAAGAAAAGTATTTCAAAAACTTGGTTTTACTTTTCAAATAACTTACATGCACAGGGAATAGTGACGTAACAAATTTTTGAGGCTTTTTTGGTTAAAAAAAGATAAATAAATTACAAAGAGTTTCTTAGATGTTGCATTCGAGGAAATCATCTAAGTTTTTAATTTGAACTGGTGAAAACCAGTAAAATTTTTTTAATCAGCTAAAAATAAAGAATCCAAAGGACTCGACCTAGATCTGAAAATCCAATTCTTAAAAATATTCGTTTCTTAAACATTTCATCTAAAACTAGCTATGTTTCTTAAAGTATTAGTTAATCTAATTTAGGTGATTTTATGTGAAAACATATTCTTTCAATAAATATTAAGCAAAAGCTGGAAGCTCCTTTTAAAATTTTTACTAATACTTAGATTTAATTCCATAACCGGCCGGATTTATGTTTATAGTCTAGATTACTTTAAAAATGAAAATTACCTTAATTGCTTATGACACTCATCGTTTGATATTATATGTAGACTGACTATTTTCAATGAGAACGAAACCCGGATCTCAGTCTACCGAAGGCTTGTGGTCGGATAATCGAATCGGTATGATCAAACTATCATGTTATAATAATTTGAGCGTGTCTCACGTCCTAAGAAAATCCAGGCTTCTTACTGTTGACTTTCGCCGATATTTTCTTTCAGTAAAAAAGGTTTAAAAATGTTTTTTGTATGAATATTTTACACAGTTTACATGAAAAGCTTGTATTAACGTGATAAGTTTTTTAAAGTAGTTTTGGTTTTAAAAAATTAATAAGTTGGAAAGAGCTTCTGAAAAGTTAGTAAAAAAGTTTTTAGTTGCTATGAAACTTTTTGACTGGTGCAAACCAGTATATTTCGTTAAACAACTAATTAATGTGAATTAAATACGAGATCTAACTAAAACTTTTAGAAACAAGTAATTTGTATTAACAAACATCTAAAAATATTGATTTAAAGCAAGGTAAATTTAGATCTTAAAACTGACTATACTTTGATTAACATTAAGCAAAATCAACTTAAGCTTTAATCATTATACAGCCAAAATATACTCATATATGAATCCTAGTTTGTGAATCACAACTAGTAGCTAACATCTACCAAGTATATTTTGAAATTATAAAACTGCTAATTAAAGTAAAAATTCACCTTTGACACATACTCTATAAAATAAAACCAACTGCAGAATTTATCAACTTACTTAATACTTAACTTATACAATTAAATTCAAAGCAAACCTAGCGTTGCTTGCTATTTTAAAGTTTTCTTTTTATCAATAAAATAGAAACATTAAAGCTAACTGAATTAAAAAATTAAAGTGTTAGATAACATTTGCTTTAATAGTAGTGATGTACCGGACTCACTATGCGGGTCCGGGTCCGGCCGGATATTGCCATTTTTGTCTGATATCCGGATCCGCCGGACTCTAATTTGAAAAAAAAAGTCCGGATCCGGTTCCGGCCGGATTCTAATTTGAAAAAAAAGTCCGGATCCGGTTCCGGCCGGATTCTAATTTGAAAAAAAAAGTCCGGATCCGGGTCCGGCCGGATCCTAACAGAGATCCGGCCGGACCCGGATCTAGTTAGTAAAAAAGAGCATACGGAAATTATTTTTTTAAAAATAAACCCTGTGTAAACTAATAAGAGTCATTTTCGTCACTTAAAATTAAACACCTACCCCGATTGGCTCATTTTGTACACGTGACTAATTTACACTTGTTTTTCATTTAAAATATGAAATAAACATTTCAGAAATGCAACTCTTAACATATGTTGTAAAATTGAAAATTTTGAAATGAATACTTGCATTATTTTTTGTTTAAAGTTGAGCTCAGAGAATATTTAGAGTTAATTCGGTTGAATGTACGAGCCAATGAGAATCATATGACGAAATGTTTCAAACTAAATACTGATGCAACAAAAATCAGAACATGACAGGCAGTTTATATGTAAGCAGTTAGTTAGTTTGGTGTGCAGCTTGAAGCAACAAAATATCTTGAACGTTTTTGTGAATGCTTATTGTAAGTAGTGTTTTGTTTTAAAAGTGAATATTTCAACAGGTGTTTAATTGTTTAAATATTTAAGCCAGGTTTACAGTTTAATAGTTTATTAAAATTTTTACAGTTTCTTCTTTATTAAAAGTTTTATTTAATTTTTAATATATTGTTTTAAGTCTTTCGATATAGATTTAAATAGCTTCCAGTTTTTAAAGTGTTACCAAAGTAATTAATAATTTTGTATATGCTAGTACTTCTTGTTGTGTTTTATATAAAAGATTCATCACTCAAAATTGTCGTGTCTGATTATAGAAAGTAGTCTCAGTTTGAATTTAGCATTTGTTAGATATTAATTAAATAAGGTAGGATTTAATTATGATGGGTAGTACTAATAAGTTAAGTGTACCACAGTCAGTCCACAACTTTACTACAAAAATATCAACCTTTGCTAGCTGTTATCTGATTATTAGATTAAAGTATTTTTTTCAGTTTTTAAAAACCTCATTCTGACTCAGGCTTGTTTATACTCACTCTAGCTAGTTTTATTGACTTAAACAGTGGCAACCCTGCTAGTTTGAAAATTTTTGAGAATTTTAGAAAATCTTGGACTGCCTCAAGCTAGTTTAGTTTTTTATAAAAACTCAGGCTAGTTTTCTTTTAGATTTTGAATGAGTTTGAGCTGATCCAGTTTTCAATATTTTGTAATTTTCTAGTGTATTTTGTTCAATAACTTGATTTCAGATTTTTAATTGTAAATAACACCTAAATTTGTAAACCTTGTGGCTAGCTGTTCTACTTATTATTAGATTAAAGTTCTTTTTTTTTAGTTTTTAAGAACCTCATTCTGACTCAGGCTAGTTTATACTAATGATGTACCGGACTCACTATCCGGGTCCGGCCGGATATCGCCATTTTTGTCTGATATCCGGATCCGGCCGGACTCTAATTTGAAAAAAAGTCCGGATCCGGTTCCGGCCGGATTCTGATTTGAAAAAAAAGTCCGGATCCGGGTCCAGCCGGATTCTGATTTGAAAAAAAAGTCCGGAACCGGGTCCGGTACATCACTATTTAATAGTTGCGACTAAACTTTATATCTTAACAGCTATATTACAGTAGAAGTTTATTAATTGATTTGCTTCCTCGTTAAACTTTAGTACCACATCTTGGAATTAACATATACTATATTGATTATTTGATTTGTTTTTTCTCTAAACTTTAGTATCACGTCTTGAACATATACTTGCTCAAAGCACAAACATCAACTTCATAAACTTTAATATAAATTTATATGTTATTAAATGTTAAGTATTTTATATAAATACAATTCAAACTGTTTTAAATTATCATTTACCTTATATACAGGCAAAAAAGTTAAACCAAAATAGATCAAGAACTTTTCAAGGTCACTTGCCGTTTAAGGTTAAAGAAACCTTAATAAAAGCTTTCGCTTTATTTTTTGTTACTATTCGAAAACATAAATTTAAATGCTTACCAACAAAGATTCGAGCGAAACAAGTTCATTTGTATACATGATAATAACAAATTAAACAGTGTTCTTTCTTTATTACAGTAACACATGTTTCTGTGTGATAACGGGTTGACAGACTTTAATAGATTATTTTTATATTAACTTAAAAAAGGCGTTTATTTTACCTACTTTGTAGTATATAACTTAGTTTACAATAAAAGCTAAAGCTTACAAAGTCTATCAAAGTTTGATCGTTCATTGAAGGTACATGTTACAAACATTTTTTTAATAGAAAATTTGATCTGTCTAAATTTGTTTGTAATAACTGCATAAACCTTTTCTTACAAGTAAAATATTTCAGCGAAGTCTTAATTTTTTTTCTTAGTATCACAAGTATAGTTACGCATGTTTAACCCTTGATTATTTATCATTACTGACGCTTTAAAAGGCTCCTATTTACTGTAATTAAAATAGAAATGTAGTCCTTTAAAAACCATTTCACTTTCATAAATAGTCTTAAAATAAATAAATCTTAAAACAAAAAAGCTTAAAAATTGTAGATCAGTAGTATTTTTTGCAGGCGAATGCTATCTTTAACTAGATGTTTCTAAAAATTTATTTCAAATGAACAATTTATAAAATTAATATGTACAGCGTTCAGTGACGTAGAATTTAATTTGAGTAATTTTTTGCTCAAAATTACAAATAAATTGCAAAACTTTTTGCTGTTAACTAGATATTGTTAATAATTTTGATAAATTTGAACTGGTGTTTTAACCGGTATATTTTTTTGACTCAATATCAAACTTGATTGTGATTAATACAAATACAATAATTTTTTTTTTCATCTTCAACTAATTTAAGTTTAGCTATATTTTTGTAGTTGCTTAAACCATTACTTACAAGCAAAACAGTTCAGAGTAGTATTTAAAAAAATGTTTCTATATTTAAACAAAATAAATTATGATAAAACTTTGTTTATTACTTACCACAAACAAAAGTTCAAAAAGCTAATTTTTAGGTATATATAACATAAAAAACATAGAACTGAAAAATAATTGCACGTACAGAATAATTATTTCATATTCATATATAATATTTCAAAACAAGCTCGCAAATAGTAGGGTAGCTGTTTTTTTACAAGCAAAACACCATTTTAAACAAAAAATTTCAAAAGTATTATTTTACTTTTACAAACCATGTAAATCGATTAGTTGTTTGATAACTTGTTTAAGCTGTTTTTTATAACAAAAATAAAAAGTATTTATTGAAAGAAATGAAGTATTCTTAAAAAGATGTTGCAATATTAAACTAGATGTTGGAAGATAAAACTATGACTACTTTTTGATTAGTAAAAGCCGGTTACTTTTGTTAAACAGCTGGAAGAAGAAAATTCTCTTGCTAAGATCCGGGTATTGATATAAAAATTTACCGATCGTAATTATTTTAAACACAAATAATTGTGTATCTCAAAACATTAATTATGTCAAGCTAGGTGATTTTACATTTTAAAACATAATTTTTCAAGCAAACTTAGATTATATTTGTATCGGGCAGGAGCGAAGTTTATAATTTACACAACTTTTTAGTTAAACTTTATTTTAAACATTTAAAAAAAATTAATTTTTTTAAAGTTTTCATGGAGAGTTTCACTGACGTTATTCGAGTTATTTTTTGCTACAAAAACTAAATAAATTTATATAATTAATGAAAAAACTAAAAGTTGAAAAATTTTCAACTTGGACTGCATCATTTTTGATTGGTGTAAACTAGTAATTTTGCTACACTAAATAATTAAAATGTAAATAGCTTCTAAACAATTGGTAATAAATGACTCCTCAAAATTATCATTCTCAACTATTTTGACTATTTGGTTTTTGACACATTTTCTGGTTGAAATTTAATACGAGACCTGATTTTTTCAGAAATAAATTCAATGTATTACTAGATATCTGAAAACAATGATTTAATAAAAGCTAAGTGATATATACTGAGTATGCTGTTATACTCAATGATAAGTAAAACTTGTTGTTCGACTTAAACTTTAACTAACATACAGTCGAAATATATTCAGGTTTATTTCTGTATCCTAGTTAGTGGATCACAACTAATAGCTGATAACTACTAAATACATCTTTAGTTTATATAATGGATGATTTGGGTAAAAGTTACTTAGTATTTATAAAAACTCCTCAGAATTTATTGACCTACTTTATGCTAAACATAGAGACTAAATTTAAGGCAAAACAAACCTAAAGCTGGTTTTTATTCTTACAAGTTCAGTTTAACCTTTAATTACTTATCAAAATTAACGCTTTGAAAAGCTCAATTTTTACTGTGTTTATTAGAGTAAAAACCATTGAACTTAAAAAAAAAAATTTTCAAAATAAAAGCTTCAAAAAAGCCTACAAATTTTAGAACAGCAGTTTTTTCCAAAAAAAATACTTTTTTTAACAAAGTACTGCAAAAATTAGGTTTTACTCTTATACAACTTACATGTAAACAGTTTGTTTTTGCAGATAAAATATCAGTTTAAGAAAAGTATTTCAAAAACTTGATTTATTTACAAAACATTTACAGCGTTTAGTGACGTAACAAAATTTTGAGGCATTTTTTGTAAAAAAAAGGTAGATAAATTACAAACAGCTTCTATTTGATAGTCTAAGAATTTCATCAGATATCTAATTTGAACTGGTGACAACCAGTATACTTTTGTTAATCAGCTTGAAATAAACAATTTAATGGGTTTGACCTAGTTTTAAAAATCCATACGTAGATAAAAAAAAAGAAACGTCTCTTAATTATTTTACTAAAAATGAGTTATGTTCATCAAATTATTAGTTAATTTTTAATTACGTACTAAAGTAAACGCAGTTTGTTTATTCAAACTCATTATAAGTTTACAAAATAACCAAACTTCCAAGTATTTTTGTAAATTAAAGCCAGATTTTTATCAGCAATGTTTTTTTTAGTTTTGGATCGTTTTAGCTCACTTAAAATTTTAAGCTCTTATTTACTATTGCTTCAAAAAGGTTTTCTTTATTTCTACCATTGACTTATTTTATTATTGCATACAGTCACTTTTTATTTAAATATCAAAGTTTTTTGAAAGCTGTTTTTGATGTGCTTTGTGCTAAACAGGACATTTAAATTATAATATTTATCTATTTTGTTTAGTTATTAGATAATCTCGAGTATGCATAACAAAGAATTTTAACTAAAGTATCAAATTCATGCAAGCTTCATTAACTAATCTTATTCTACAGTTTTTTCAATTTGAACTGTTTAAAAGCCAGTGTGCATTTTTTGGAAAACCCTTATGTTTATTATTCTGTAAAGAGTTTAAAAACATTCACAAGTGTTATAAAACAAACACATTTTGTTATGAATAATTAAGCAAATTTATAAATAATGTACACAGATTCAAAATTAGTTTAAAATACTAAACTTTTGAACAATAAAATACTTTATTTCAACAGATGTAAATAACTTAGTGTGTAGCAGAAAGGTAGCTTAAACAAATCTCCAACACTCAATTTTCCTTTAAATATTTTTCGGTTAAAAACTAATATTTTTAAAAGGCATACGTTAGCTAAAACTACATTAAATAATAACAGAGCAAAAAAGTCTTTTAAAGGAACGTTTAATGCTACAGATTCGTTTAAATTGCATTTTTTGCGTCTAGTTTATAAATTTAAAACCTTATTCAAGTAGATTAAAGGTCAAGTGTTATTGCTTAAAAGAAACTCTAGCTTGAACTTCAAAAGTTTTGGGTTTTCATGCTTAACATTTTTTTGTGAACTTCTTTAAAATAAGCTGAAGATTATTTTCAATCGTTGTTGTTTAAAGTTGTTGGAAAATTTTGTTAAGCTAAAATACTAACTCTGTGAAAGTTTATTAGAATATTAGTTGTAATTAGTTTCAATCAAAAACATTTGTTTTATCTAATATGGGAAGTTATCGATTTCTTTTACACTATAGTTTTAAACAAACTATTTTGTAATTCTTTTTATTTGTAATCAGAAACGAGTGTAAATCTCAAAAAATACTTAGTTATAATCATAGTTACTCACATAACTTAAAAGTATCGAAAGTTTTTGATAAAAGTAGGAACTGCTCAAAGTGTTGAACTTTATATTTTTTTTTTAATTTTCATGAAAAACATTTAGTGATGTAATAATTTTTTTCAAAAATTTTTTGTTTCAAAGCATAAATATATTTTAAAGCAACTTACTTTTAATTACTTCCTGATTAATACTTTTTTTTAATTTGAACTGGTAATAACCAGTATAAAACTGTTAATAAACTTCTAAAACAACATTTATTATATCTAACCTATGTTGCTATGATCCGAATCTTGACGTGAAAAATATAGCGATCCAAATAACTTTACAATCAACTAGTTATGTAACTCAAAATATTGGTTGATTTAAAGCTAGGTGATTTTATACTTAGAAATACAACCTTTCGATCAAATTTAGATAATATCTGTTCGACAAACTCCAAATTTATAATCTAAATAACTTTATACTGGAATTTTATCTTAAATGTTTATGTTAAACTTGTGCTTGTCTCACGGTATATAAAATATCAAGATAAAAGATTTCGCCGATGCTTTCTTTCAATAAAAAAATTTCTAAAATATATTTTTACGAAATTTTACACAGTCTACTTGAAAAGCTTATAGTGACGTAATAAGTTTTATGAGCAAATTTTTTAAAAAAATTACAGATAAAAAGCCAACAACATCTGAAATTTTTTATCATTTTATATCTTGCTTTTGGAGCATTTTAGACTGGTGTAAACCGGTATACTAATTTTAAACAACTGAAAAAAGTGACTTAATGTTTATTATTTTATACATACGTTGGTAAAAAGTTAACCTTATATACAAGTAAAGATCAAAACGTAAAAGATTAAGGATTTTGTTAAGGTCACTTGCCATTTAAAGATAAAATAACGTTAGTAAAAACTTTCGCTATATTTATATATTAACTTTATAAATAATTTTTAAAATATTACGTTTATTTTGCCTGCTTTGGAATAAATAGTTCAGTTTACAATGTAAAGCAAAGTTTTGAAAGTCCATTTAATTTTTATCGTTTATTAATAGTAAAAGGAGTTACAAACTTTATTTTTGTATATATAATCCGATCTATCTAAATTTGTTTATAATAACTGCATAAACCTTTACTTTCAAGTAAACTGTTAAACCAAGTAAAAAGCTAAAAAAAAATAGTTTATTAGTACGTTATGTCTAACCTTTGATTATTAACTTAATTTAAAGCTTTAAAAAGCTCATATTTACTATATTTAAAATAAATATGTAGTCCTTTAAAAACTATTTCACTTACATAAATAGTCTTAAAACAAATAAATATTAAAATAAGTATATTAATAGTTAGTAGTTATAATAATAAGTTCCATAATTTGAATGTAATAATGAACTTTATACTTGTAGCCTGCCTACCTGTATAAGAAAGTTAATTCTGTAAAATTGAAAACTAATTGAATTGAAAGTAAACTAATGTTAAAAATTTTCTAGACTGAGTATTGTTTAAACTTGACTTGTATAGTTTGCAACGTTTAATATTCTTGACCAAAGCTTAATTATGAACAGGTGTAAATATTTCGGATTATTATTAACAAAAGTTTTTTTTCAACTTGTTAAAAATTAATTTTGTTGCTTTATTAATCTGATTGAATAAAAATTTCTAAAACAAGTGAATTTTTTTTTACTTGTTGTTTTCAATTTTTATTTGGCAAAAATTAGTTCTTGTTAAGCTAAATAAATTTTTAGCTGTATAATATATTTATTATTATGTTTAAAAATTTAACCAAGCAATAAATTTTAGCCACAAAGTTTTAAATTTTAAATAACGTAATGTTTTAGTGACGTCATGAATATTTTAAAGCAAGTGTTTTGTACTTAATTTTATTATATAAAAGCAGTAAAATTATATCAAATTCCGTAGAATCCACTAAGCAATTTAAACTGGTGCAAACCAGCAAAATTTCTCCGCAGCCAAAGAGTTTAGCTAGTCAGATAAACTCTTGTTTCAATGAACTATAATTCATAAAACGTTTAAAATGTATTTGGCGTAATTGTATAAACTTATTGATACTTCTCAAACTTATTTTGTAAGTTGTTTTTATGACTTATATTGTGCAATAATAAAATGCAAATAAACTTTATACTTAACAATCTTATTTTTGGACAAAATTTTTGGAGTTTTATAAAAAATCAATTTATTTAGCTACATACATTGTAAACAGTTATATACTTACTTAAACAATAATTGCATACAAGACTAAAACTTGGCGTTTTAATTTTTTTTTGTAAATTGTCATTTTTTTTTTTACAGATTCGTGTTTCGCCCTGTTGGGAGAAAACTGCGAAGTTTCAAGTTTGCAGAACGCAGTTTCGAAAAGCGGGAAGTCCCTGAAATGGAATCGGGGAATGTTGCGGGTAAAGGGGGCAGAATAAAATAGTTGAAAAGATTTCTTAAATAAAAATAGGTTAAACGTTTTGGGTTTAAGTTAGAATTAATAATCTGAGGTCTATTGATATTAATAGGTTTTAAAAAAGTATTAACTTATAAGTTTTAAGTTTTCATTACGATATTTTCATTAAAAACATTTGATTTGGATACAAAATATGAAATAATAATTTGACAACAAGCGCATATAACTTAATTATATGTTTTACTAATTTAAAATATTAAAAACAATAATTTTGTAGTAAAATAACAAGGACCAAAGAAACACTGTTGCCATCTAGACAATCATGAAAATTTTTCTTCATTTTTTTTTTAAGTTTTATTTCTTTTGGAGTTCATTGCATTAAACTTGTTTTTTTTTTGTTTTGTTCAATAAACTTTTTACTCTAAGTTAGTTTGCTGAGTAAAATAAGTGGTTGCCAAACCGCATTTAAGCTTTGTAAGTTTTACTACAATTTTCATTGAAAGATGATCATTGAAATTACTTGGTTTCAAAAACCTTAAGTCTTAAACTAAGTTTTTTAACGGTGAAATACTTTATTGTAAATAACTTAGTCTGTAGCAGAAAGGTAACTTGAACAAATCTCCATCACTTAATTTTACTTTAAATATACCTCAATTAAAAACTAATATTTTTAAAAGGCTTATGTTAGTGGAGCGGGTCAGAATGACACAGCGACAAAATGACACGGTCGTCAAATAGACACGGTACGTCACTTTGGCACAGCGACAAAATGACACGGTGCGTCACCTTGGCACGGTGAGTCAGTTTGGTACGGAGGGTCACTTTGGCACGGCGACAAAATGACACGGTTCGTCACTTTGGCACAGAGGGTCACTTTGACACGGCGACAAATCGACACGGTGCGTCACTTTGACACAGCGACAAAATGACACGGTGCGTCTCTTTGGCACGGAGGGTCACTTTGACACAGCGACAAAATGACACGGTGCGTCTCTTTGGCACGGAGGGTCACTTTGGCGCAGCGACAAAATGACACGGAGGGTCACTTTAGCACAGCGACAAAATAACACGGTGGTTAATAAGGAAGGGAACGATTTGTTGTGAAACTTCAATCTTCATTGGTATGGACAACGATCTTATTTTTCTAGGAAACTTTTCGGTTTCCTGTCTTCTAACCGGTTTTGTAGAATCAGCAACAATCACATTGATTAACTTTAAAAACAAAGACCGCAGGAATTTTTGATCGTGACTTCATAAAATAAAGTGAAACACGTAATGTTTATACCTTCTATTCTCATCGTCGTACTTATAAACAACATGCTCATTTTTAAGCAGTAGCAAGGTGTTAGGTGTGCTTAAAAGCTGTGCTTAATAAACAACAACTAGTTGTTTGTATCAAACAACGTTCACAAAGATGCAAAAGCAGCAACTTTTTTAACAAAATACGATTACTAAATTAAAGGGAATTTATTTTTGATTTCTTTCGAATGGAAAAACTTAAACACAGTTTAGTACTAGAACTTAAAACGAGTAATAAAAATAAGAAAATGACTTGCCATTTTACGACTAAAAAGGTTAAAAACTCATATAAACATAATTTTTAAACTTTAGCAATATTCAAATTTAAAAAATACAATCTTCATTTTAGATCAATCATTCAGTACATCAAAACAATAAACTAGTAGATGTAAATACAGAGGAAAATTTGTTTTATAAACTAAAACTCAGACATTATCGAAAGCAACTTTTCTGCTGTTGTAATTCTAAATTCTAATGCGGTTCTTATTTTACGTTTTTATGCTTAAAAAAATTAATACTTGCGCTCTTTTAGCGATTTAATAGGTTGCAATTTTGAACTAAAATACTGCATTCCCTGACGAAAATATAATAATATCTTTTTTTTTTTTTTACTTTTTCATCAGAAAGAAATTAACTCCTAATTAATAGACAATATTGTTTTAAAATTTTAGAAAAAAGTTTTTAGAAATCCCAGAAAATGTATTTATTTTTACAAAAAACTCCTTTTTTTATTTGCAAGATTAAATATAGAAAATTAAATATTATTTTCATAACAGAGTTAAGACAAAACCGAGTTTTTTAAAACTTTGTAATAAAACTCAAGAATATAAAGTAGAAGAAATGTTTTACACGCAAATTAAAATCTGCTTTTACTGTATTATTATGAAATTTATTTACTGATTTTATTAAATATAAATGCATTTAAATACTATAATATCTGTAATACTCTAAGTTTAATTTTTTATATTTTAGACTAAAAAGTTTTGTAAAAACAAAAAAGACTTAAAGTATTAAATTTAATAGAATGGCTGCAGCTTTAATTAGAAGGCTGCAGCAGCAATGTTGTATGTATAGCCTCTTCAAGTGATTAATTTTTTTTAAAGTGATAAATGTATAAATGCGCATGAATGGTTGCATCAGACTCTTAATTTTCTCTCAACTGTTCATAATACTATTTTTAACTTTTTCATAAATTTAGGCTCCAGGTCCCTTTATTTTAATTATTTGCTTTTAGACAAGTTTATTATATACTTTCAATACAGAGTTTTAAGTAAACATCATAACTTATTATCTTTTGTTGAATATATAAATATATACATATTTAATATAAATGGCTAGTTACTAAAAAAGCAGCTTAAGTCTGTATTTTTAAAAATTAGAGTTAAAACACGCATGACTTATTCTTACTACGAAATAACTCTGTATTAAATTAAATCTTAGTTATGTTTTATAACAATTCCTGATAATAATTAATTAAACTTTTAACAAAAAATACTAAATGTTATTCATTACATAAATATGAAAAATCGTGAAACGTAAAAAATAAAACTTGAAATATTTTTGTTTTTATACTATGACTAAAATTTAAAAGCAATGTATCATATATAGTTTTAAATGTATCAAGCTACTATATTTTGGAAAAAATATAATAAATCTTTTGTTTAACTAATTACTATCAAAATTTTACAATTAAAAGTTGTATTACTGAAGAAGTTTAGTTTTACTTATAAGTTTGTTAATCCATGCAAACTTATGCAATCCATGTTAGTGACGCACCGTGTCATTTAGTCGCTGTGTCGAAGTGACGTACCGTGTCATTTTGTCGCTGTGGCAAAGTGACGCACCGTGTCATTTTGTCGCTGTGCCAAAGTGACCCTCCGTGCCAAAGTGACGCATCGTGTCGTTTTGTCGCTGTGCCAAAGTGACCCTTTGTGCCAAAGTGACGCACCGTGTAACTTTGTCGCTGTGCCAAAATGACGCACCGTGCCTAAGTAACACACCATGTCATTTTGTCGCTGTGCCAAAGTGACTCTCTGTGCCAAAGTGATACATCGTGTCACTTTTTCTCTGTGCCATTCTGACGCACCGTGTCATTTAGTCTCCGTGCCAAAGTGACCCTCCGTGCCAAAGTGACGCACCGTGCCAAGGTGACGCACTGTGTCATTTTGTCGCTGTGCCAAAGTGACACACCGTGTCATTTTGTCGCTGTGTCGAAGTGACGCACCGTGATATTTTGTCGCTGTGTCATTCTGACACCCACCCTATGTTAGCATGAACTACATTATTTAAAAATTCAGTAAAAAGTAGTTTAAAAGGAAAGCTAGGTGCTACAGAATCGTTAAAGTTGCATTTTCTGTCTCAAGTTTATAAATTTAAAACCTTAATCAAATTGATTAAAGGTCAAGTGTTATTAGTTAAAAGAACTCTGGCTTCAAATTCAAAAGTTTTGAGTTTTAATGCTTAACACTTTTGTTTTAGTGAATCTCTTTAATTAAGCTGAAAATTAATTTTCATCCTTACTGTTTAAAGTAGTCGGAAACTTTTGTTAAGCTAAAACACTAACTGTGTGAAAGTTTATTAGAATACTCAGTTGTAATCAGTTTCAATCAAAAACATTTGTTATATTCAATATGGGAAGTTATCGATTTCTTTTAGATCAGGGGTCGGCAGGCAGTTGGTGGTCGCGGGCCAAATTTCAAGTTTACAAAGTCTTCGCGGGCCGCAGTTTTAGTTTTAGTGACATTTGAATAATCTTTTGGTTTGAGTTTTAGTCACACTAGAGAAAAGTGTTATTTTTATTCACCTTATCATTTTAAATGACTTTTAGCTATACATAGAATGACTATTTAAATAAAACAAAATTAGAATTTAATTTACATTGACTAATATACTTAAGTGTTAATAAACTATGTACTTTCATATGCACTTAATAAGTTAAATTAAATACTTTTGTAATTTTACATACAATTTAACTCTCTATAAAAACCAAACTTGAAAGACAATTTATTAGTTACTTTTATATATTTGTTATATTATCTACCCCTTTTTTCATATTTCTAAGAATATTAACTTCAAAAAAAAGTTTTTGCGTGTTAAATAGTTTACATTCATTAAAAAAATTTAGTAATTACTTAATTTAATAAAATTAATACCTGTTTGTATTAAAGAAAGCTAGAACAAATTCTTTAACATAGTTAATTCTCGAGTACTTTGATAAGGTATTTTATTAGTAACTAGTCTTTTACATGGTTGTCACTTAAAAAGCAAAAATGTCTGAGTTGTATCAAACCAGCCTAAGTTCATTAAAAGTTTAAAAAGCCTATAAATCATTGTAAATCAAGCTTAAGTACCTAGTAAAAATATCATCATCATTAAAAAGTACACAAAGTGTAAAAAAAAACAAGAAAAAAGTACAATTAGTAAACTACACTACAGTCATAAAAACTATTCTGGGAATTCTAAGATTTCTTTAAAGTGTTTGAAATAAAAGTTTCACACACATCTGAGTTTTCAAGCTTTTAAAATAGCCTGGTTGTGTAGCAACCTAGTTAAAGCAAAGTTCACAACAAAAAGAAATAACGAAGCTTATTAACAGTAAACAAATTACATGTAAAAAAAATATAAGTCAGCTGGAATGGACAATTAACTTTCTTAAACATTTTTAAGAAAAGTATAAAACTTTATTGAGTCATTAGCGAAGGGAAAAACTTATTTTTTATTAAGCATTACAGCAATTCTTTATCTGCAATAAGAATATTGCATTTAAAAATATTAGTTGTAAAATAAAAAACGAGCAACAAAAAAAAAAAACGTTAGTTGGGAGTTATTGCGAAAAACGATAAAAAAACAAATCACCAAAGCCAGTTCCAACAAAGCACATGATTATCTTCAGTAACTACAGAATTATCAGAAAAAAGTTGTTAAGGCAAGTTATAAAGTAGCAAAATTTATTATTTAAAATGAGATACCGTTTATAATCGAAATTTTTTTTAAAGAATTTTTGTTGGCAGTAATGAAAAACTTTCGTTTATTTCTTCAATGACAACAAAAAGTCCTATTTAGGAAATGCATTAATGTTATAAAGTCGCATAAATCAAATTATGACTTTAATCAATATGTTAACATGAGAGCACTGATAGAAAAACTATTGCTCATCTGAGAATCTTTATTAGAGATGTTTATTAAACTTTGACACTTTAGTATAATTTCTTGGTTTAGTTCAACCACGAAGCACAACAATTGGTGAAATTTTACAAGTAAAGGTGCAATTCACCAAAAGTTTTTAGAAATACAATTTCTTCTTTTATTTTTAGTATAATATTTAATTAAAGTTTTAAAAGTGTCTTATAAAGTTTATCATTATTAAAAAACACTGTTAAGCTACTTTAATATATTTTTTAATAAAGAAATGTTTTTTTGCTAAATTTTTTGTGTCTAATCGAAATTTTACTACTTTACATGTAAAAATTGTTTGAAACTTCAGGCTTTTTCAAAAATTCTCAAACTAAAGTTTTTTTCCAAAATTTTTAAGCATGAATTTTCAAGTTCAAAGCCTTTCCGAGATTCATGTTTTTTGGTAACACTGATTGTTCACAGTTAAATGTACACAATAATATAAATAATATTCTGAATTATATCAGCTGCAAGTCTTAAAATTTAACATATATTTTAACTGAAACTAACACTTTTAGTTGAGCAAAACTTACATCATAAGTTTTATTTGCCACTCTTTCAAACAAAAAAGCCAGCCTGAATTAACAAAAACATTCCTAATATTTTTGTATACATAAAACAATTCTAGCCAAAAACTTATAAAATTACTTAGTTGGCCTGAGATTTGAAGTCTTCAAATAGCAATAGTCTGAGTGTGTGTCAATGTTTATAAACCATCCCTAAGTCTAGTTTATATTAAATAGGTAGCTCCAAAAACCAGCAAATGTGTGTATTGATATGCAAAGCATAATAGTTAACTTAGTTTGACAAAATCAAAGTTTGAAAAATGAAAATGTATACCTAACAAAAGCTATATTAGTTTATGTCATATATATTGTTTTAAATGTGTCTGTACAAATATAGATATTACATGTAGAAAAAACAAACTTAGAAAATTATACATAAACTAAACTCAAGCTAACTAAAGTATTTTATAAAAAGTGGTTCAAAATATGAGCATCTTTTTAAGTTGGTGTGCATATAAATTAATTTAAGTGCAAAGAAAACTTCTAAAAAATTAAAATGTGTTAAAACAAAACTTAAATAAACCTTTTTTTCTTATTACTATGTTATTTTGAATGTTTTTACACTAAAACATAACATTTACAAATAAAAAATATATAAAAGAAACTTAGGTATAAAAAACATTGAAAAGAATATCTAAGCTATAAAGAAATGACACTTTAGTTAATTACTGTGCATTACTTTTGTACAAAATGGAAAACGTTTGCATTTAGTTTATTTAATAAATAGGTATAATATAACTAACTTATTAAATTCAAGCACTCTTTACACTCTTTTTTCAGATAGTTACTTGCTGTTGTAAAATAGAAGTTATTATGAAACTCAGAAAAATATCCTGTTAGAATGCTAATCTGTCTTTTTCACATTTTTAAACTAAAGTATTAACTTCTTCTAATTGTTTTTAAATGTTAAACAGAGACTTGAAACCAAACTAATCAAATTAAATCGAATTATCGAAAAAAATGTTACTTAAAATATATTTTTGCTCAGCGGGCCACTTTTACATGCTCGCGGACCACAAAATTTTCTTTCGCGGGCCGCATTCCATTCAAAAAAATAACGTGCTCGCGGGCCGCAGATTTACCCTTCGCGGGCCGCAATTGGCCCGCGGGCCGCAGTTTGCCGACCCCTGCTTTAGAATCAGCTTAAACACAAAATTTTATAAATTTTTAATCAATAAAAGATTACTTTTTAAAAAAATACAAATAGTTTTTTATACTAATCAGCGACAATTTAAACGATATTTGAACGACAATAAAATACGCTTAACTTATTATCATTCTAAGACCTGGTGCACGAAAAAACATTTCGGTTATCGAGTCGCACACTAAGGATACCTTTTAAAGCCTTGTATAGAAACATTGCCTGGTTAAACCTTAGGAAAGTAACTTAAATTAATTAAATATATCTAAGAAATATTGGTTTCGTTAGCATAGAAAAGTTTTTTTACAAATAGCATTAAACAACAAAATTTTTATCTACAATTTACTTTTTCTGCATTTAAGAAAACGTATTTAGTGCGACACAGTATTTTTACTAAAATTTGCTGAATAGTATTTTTGTTTCAAAAACAAAGTTTTAGGCACTCGGTTTCATTTTTCCTAAAATAAATAACCCTACAGCTAACAGACGGTCGTGTCCCTAACATAAAATTTATCTGTAATTGGTCTCCAATTTTCTATTATTACGGGCTTTATTTTATAAAAAAGTTTAATCTTGCTTACAACCTTGCTGAATTTTAGCAACAAGGCACCCTTAAAACTTTCGCTTGTCAGCTTTCACTTTTGGTATACGAGTTAAAATTTGACGATCTTTTTGATTGTATCAACTTGTATTAGGGCCACTTGTAAGGCAAAAAAAACATATAAAACTAATAAAAAGGTTGTTTACAGCTTAAATAACTTTATTTATATTTTTAGATATTCAAATACTTAAATACTACATAGTTGTTTAAGTAGTATTTTCTATAAATAATCTTATTTTACAAAGATTTAACAAATAAAGGATAGACCATTTTTTTCATTTAAGTTCATTTGCATATTCTTTAGATTTCTATGAAAGTAAAACACATATTTAATATTATACATCAAATTACATTATTTTTGAACTTAAAAAGAATCACTATTTTGAAATAACATTTGGAAAATTTGACTTACAATACTAACTAATTTTATTAAGAACAACTTTAAATTTACCAGAATAGCTTTACTTTTAGTTTTTTGAAAATGCTACGTTTTATTAGCATTTAATCATGATAAACAACACAATAAAGTGATAAAAAACACATAATGTTAAAACTTTTGAAAAGATAACATTGTAGTAGTTTTGAAGTTCAGTTATTTTTTGTAAGGCCTCGATTTTGAGAATTCAACTTTTCGTTTACTACTGTGATTTAGTGAGCTACTGTGTCTATCGTTTTTCGATCTATCCTTTGTTCTGTCTTGTTCTGTGTGACTTTGTTCAATGTTTTGTGAAACCTTACGACTTAGAACTTCTACTCTTCGTTTACTGATGTGGTTTTGCATCTTCGAACTTCTGTGTCTATCACTTATCCTTCTATCATCTGGTTTGTGGAGTACTTTGTGATCTTTTATGTTATTTGGTGAAAGTCTGCGCTCCTTTTTATACTTTGAGCAGCGCGTATCTTTACAACTATCTTTTAGCTCGTTTATTAAGCGTTTTCTTTTCGTAGATCTTATAACAGACCTTAGGTCATCAGAGTTACGATTTTCACGACTTCTTCTACGTGTTTTGCTCTTCTCAAGGTTAATTTTATCTCTTGAAACGCGACTGTTTTCATCACCACGTCTTTTACGGTGTCTGCTTGTGCTCGCATTTCTGGATTCTCCGAGCTCTCTTAATGGTGTCAGTTTTCTACTTTTGTGATGATGATTCGTGGATGGTGGTCTAAATATTTCATTACCTTGTCTTTTGTGGTGTATGTTTGTCCTTGTGACTCTTGATTGTTCTTTTTGCGGTGCAACCTTTACTCTTTTGTGCTCATCATCTGTGGACGGTGAATTACGGATAGTTGAGTTTCTATTTATACCCGATGCAGCTTGCAAGTATGTAGGTGAAGTAGCAAGAGCAGAATTTTGATACAAACTGTAGTTATTCATCAAGTTCGGTGGATAACTGCTCCTTAAATAACATTGCTGCTGCAAGTAGGCGTTAGACCAATCAGCTGTTTTTTGCACGGTTGAGTGACTAAACGTTGGCGGCTGAGCAGCAAGAATGGATTTCTGGTTGAAGTTGTTCATCAAGTAATTGTATGGATGAATGTTGTTTTGAGCCGGTTGAAATGAAGTAGCGCTTGGCAAATTTAAATTAACTACTGGTTGCACGGTAGGATAACTTATGACGTTGTGGTTGTTAAAAGATTCTGAAAGTTGAATTTTGTTTTCAGATACTTTGTTAGTAGTGATTTTTGGCTGAATTTTTCCCGAAACATTTTTCATTTGACTGCAATTGTCATTTACCTGTATTTTTTTTAATATTTGAGCTACATTTGAAAAATTATAACTTATTCAAAATATTTATCAACTGTCAAAAGTTTTTCTATATAGCAATATAATCTTAGTCAAAGTAAACAGTACTCTTTATACACTAAAACTTTGCAGTTTTAGTATATTAATATTTTTTAGTAATGGGTTATCATTGATATTGATTTGTAAGATCTATAAAATTACACTTAAAAAAAGTAATACTTACAATTAAACTTTTTTCAGTTTTTTGTTTGACAGAGAATTGCATAAGTTGATTTCCTTTTTCAACTTTTACAGGAGGTGTGTTGTTTGACCGGATTGGATTTTTCTTTCTTGATGCCATTCGTATGTACGAACTGCCTGTTAATTATTTTACCATTGATGTATAAAAGCGACAAAAACATAAATTCTGTTTTAAAAACTATATAATATAATAAATTAAAGTACGTAAAAAATGTAATTTCAACAAACAGGAGACAAAAATAAACTTTCAAGATTTTTTTGACTTAGAATTCTATAAGTTGATCTAATTATTATAATAAAATATAGTTGATTCTTCTCGACAATTTTAATTCATATTTTAAAACTTAGTTTTGTTATATAAACGTTTTTTATTTTTGATAGATTAAAAACATAATGTTCTAAAAAAATATTTATAACTTTTTAATTCTATAAGAACATAAATACCTGTCTTAAGCTATTTTCAGCGTAAAGATCATCAGGGGAGTTGTGTTTGCCGCATTGAGGACAAGTTTTAGTTTCTAAAAGCTCGTTTCGTATGCATTCATCACAAAACACATGACCACATTTCGTCAAAACTGCTTGTTTGAGAATTTCATCGCAAGTTGGGCAAATTAAATGATCTTGAATGTTTTCATGTTCTTTTTCGCACTCACTTTCTTCCTTAACAGGCGATTTAGTTTTTTTACTTTCTTCACATCCAATCCTTTATTTATAGTTTTGGTTAGTTCAAGAAACTTTTTAAACTTTATAATTTAATTTACTTTATTTCACTATATTCTTAATATAACATATATAATTTATATGAAAATGGTAGTTTGTTTTATGAAAGCTGTAATTTTATATATTGAAAACTAGTTTTCTGCTATATTCTTCTACATTATAAAAATTTAAAGTCTCGTTATCGTTGATAAAAGTTATATTAAAAACCTTAACAATGTTGTTTTATAAAAATGTTATTTATATAAATTTTAGGTTATTGTACAATATATTTTAATTTAAATTTAATGTAAAGATATTCTTTTAAATTTTAAACGTTAAAAAAGCTAATAATATAAATAATAAATAGTAACTTTTTCAAAACAACGTAATTTCCGTTTCGATCGAACATAACACCAGGATCATCTTTATTAGCTTTAACTAACATACTATTTGGAATTCCAGTGGCATATTTTGGCATTGGTGGAGCCTAAAAATATTGATTGAAAAAAAAATTATTAACTGTTAAAATTTCGTTTAAACATTAAAAAAATTAATTTATAATAAAACACTTTTTGTTAAATACCTTTGGTTCTGTACATTCGTTAGCTCTGTGACCTTCTTTTTGGCAATTTTTACACCAAAAGGTTTTTTGAGGCTTTTTCTTATTTCCACTTATAAGCTTCATTTTGTGTAAAGTTTTCTGATCAAAAACATGTGAACATTGTTTCTGCATTTCTTCAATTTTTTCTTTTTCATTAATTTCCGGCTTATTTTTCAATGCCTGTAAAGTTTGGTTAAAGTTAAAATTGAAGTATTTGAGGACTAGACAAAAATACAAAACTTTAATAACTTTCAGTTTATAAAATCTAGAACGAAAGTAGAAATTAAAATGGATTTCTAAAACTGTTTGACATATGTTAATGTTTTGTTGAAACTTCGCTTAAAATTCGAATTTTAGATAATTTTTTATTCCATTTAGCTAAAATTCAAAGTATAAATATTTTAAAACTTTTTAAAAAAAGCTTTTAGTTCAGTTTTTCTTTTGACTACCAATAATAATCAAATTCAATCCGTTTTAAATTTAGTATTAATTTTAGCTAATTACACACTGATAAGCTTAAATTTTCGAATATGTAAGGTTT
This sequence comes from Thalia democratica, assembly GCF_965202585.1. Taxonomy (NCBI): domain Eukaryota; kingdom Metazoa; phylum Chordata; class Thaliacea; order Salpida; family Salpidae; genus Thalia; species Thalia democratica. The sequence goes on along the minus strand of NC_139166.1, from coordinate 101,057,110 downwards.
TAGTTTTTTGTTTAGATTTTTCATGCATAAATAAGTGTAAAAATAACATTATAGACAAGCATTATTGTTATGTGCAGTTTACTGTTTTATTTTACTTAAAGAGGTCGCAATTTTTATTTGAAACCGAAAACTGGTTGTTAATAAATTTTTTTATTTGCATATCTTTATTTAAAACTATTAGTCATAAACACTAATAGGGTTTAAAATTTTTATTATTATACTTTCATAACACATCGATTACTTGATAGAAATTTTATGATATCAAGTGTAAATCAATCAACATAATTAAGTATAAGTTATCAAAAAGTTATTTAAAGAATAAACGTACAGATATTTTTTTTCCAAGTAATGTATTTTCATTTTTTGAAATTCTAGATTTCTCATTCTTCCTAACTTTATAGACAGTAGGCCCTTTCCTGTTTGTTAATAAACTTATAAGTTATTATGAATACACCAGTAACCTAGTTTTAATGTTTAATAAGATAAAGCAAATTAAGAAATACAAAAAAGTTTATTGCAATTTAGATTTATCACTTCTTTAATAGTAAGTTTAATATCTTTACTAATATAATCTTTAGTTATCTTTTAAAACTAAAACTTTTTAACTATTTGTTGATCACAGTAATAATGTAACAACTAATGAAACATATTTTATACTTAATACTTTTACTTGAAGTAATAACTAACCTTTTATATACAAGCAGTATGGCATTCACTTTAACTTCAGAGCAGTAACTGTATTCTGAAAAATATTTTTTTTTGTCAAGATACTTTGTTTTTGGCAAGCTCAAAAGAGTTATATTTACAAAGTTTCATAATTTTTAAATTTACTCGTCTGTACAAAATGAGACTGTTTTTAATTTTTTTTTGTTTATAAAAAGAATCAAAATACTTTAAAATGCGCATCTATGCAATACTGTTATTTAACATCGCATAACACAAAGAAAACTATATTAAAATGTTTTGTTGTTTTTTTATATATCTTTTAAAAGCTATTTTTAGTAGTTCTTTGTAAGTCGAATGTATTGGTTAGCAGCCTATTATGAAAAATAAGGCAATCCAAAATTTAAAAAAGTCATTTACGGGTCTGATTTAATAATTATAAACTAATATATAGATATTTAAATTCTTAGAAACAGCAGTTATGTATTGAAATAAACAGGTCGGCTGCAAATAATGAAATTTTAAAACTTTTTCTTTTAAAAAGCTATGCAAATAGGGTAAATCGATAATACACTGTTACATAAATACCATCTAAACCTTAATTCCTAACCCTTTTAACTAAGTTTTAAATTTAAGCTCTTACGTACCTCTAACCTACCTTACCTAGCATAAAGCAAATAAATACAATAGTTTTGTTAGTACAAAAATAAATAGGAAGGAATTGATACCAGAAGAGACTATAATTTAAAGCTGAAATGAAGTAAGCATAAAACAGGTAGCATAGTTTATGATTATTTTGTAATTTTACATGCTATATGAACATAAACTTTTTTTACATTGTTTAATTATTAATCTTTTAATTAGAAAATAAAAACTGTACTTTATGCTTTTAGCTTTAAACATGGCAACACAGCAAAAACTCGCCTATTTAATTAAAATTTACTAGTTTTAACACTTTTAAAACCATAGATCTATAAAATTACTTCAAACAAATTAAAATGAACAAAATAAAATATTTTGCTATTAATAAAAACACAAACTAAATAGTTAAATAAAAGTTAAATACTTTTTCTTTTCAAATCCTAAAACTTTGTAAATAGAACACGTAACTTTAGTGAAGTAATATTTAAAGTAAGTAACCTTTAGTTGTGTTAAAATCCAATACAGTTAAACTGCTATGATGTGTTTGTTTTAAGTTTAAGTCTTCAATAATTTTATTCTTTACTTCAACAATAGGCATGCTTAAACCATCTAAAGTAATAGAATGCTTTGTATTGTCACCAGCAAACTTGTATTCAATTGTGTTAGACATTTTATTTATTTTAACTATAGCTGAAAAAAATAATATTTTTAAATAATTTATTTAACCTATATTTAACGTTAGAAAGTAAAAGTTGATTAGGAATATTGAATAATAAGTGTATTATATTTTACAAAAAAAAATTATAAAGCATGAAAAAATGTTTGTATTAAATATTAAGTTGTAATCGAAAAGTCTAGAAAGTTTAACCAAAAAGTAAAGCATTATGTTTTTCAATAATTTTATTCTTTACTTCAGCAATAAGCGTGCTTCGACTAAGTAATAAAGTGCTTTCTATTGCCACTAACAAACTAATATTCAATTGTGTTAAACATCAATATTTAGTTTCAATTTAAAAGAAAAAGTTCTTCAGCAAACCTTAATTATAATAGTATTACATTTTACAAACAAAAAAAAAATTAAATCTAGCACGAAGAAAATGTTTGTATTAAATACTGAATTGTTATCGAAAAATCTACAGTACTAAACGTAAAAATTAAGCTTTAAAATGGCCCCTACATTTCAGTTTTGACTGAAAGAGCGCTACTTGACTCATTTTAGAAAACTTTTCAGAGACAGAAGAAAGCCTTGGTTTACTTTTTTATGTTCCATTAATAATTCGATAAAAAGAATTATATTAAAACTTCTTTAAAACATAACAATTTTTGTGTATTTTAAATTAAAAATATTTGTTAAAATAATTGTAGTAGTTTAAAATTAGTTACTAGATTGTAAAAATATTTATTTTTGAAAATGCTAATTAAAAACTCTAAATTTTAAGACCTTTATTTTAATTACTGATATTAAAACCAACATTTATTTATTTTTTACTTTGCTGATTAAATTTTTAGGCAAGCAATTTATAAGTTGTAATGAAGAAAGAGCTTTATTATTTCGAAAACAAACAGCACATAATAATGCCTTGTTATCATAGCTTTTATTATAATCTAATAAAATACACATAGTTTTTTATTTAACTATGAAATTATAAAAGACCAAAATTTATAGCTATAAAAATATAATGATATCTTAAAAAATACTTTAAATAAGTAATGACATAAAATTATTATGTCAATCACTTAGCTGCGAAAAATAAAAGTTCTTTATACAATAGGATGTATTAAGAAAACTATTCCTATGATGGCGTACTTTGCAAATTTTAAACCTTTTCAACTACTATACTAACTTCTAGTGTCTTAAAGCCATATAAATTAGACAATATTGTTGTAAACCCTCTTTTTTCGATTATGTTTTTATGCCTGAAAATATTATTTTGTGTTTACCATTAAAACCTAATAAGCCTGACAAACTATCATAATAAAAATAGTTGAAAAAATTTCTTAAAACTGTGTAGAAACTCACGACCCTTTGAATAGAGATAAGTTGTTCATCCCTCGACAGAGCAAAACACCTACTGAAGATGTCATTTTTAGTTCTTTATTTTATAATAAAATAATAATATGATTAACAAATATGTACTTATTAAATAGTTCAGAGTATTAGTTATAATCAAATTATATATCTTACTTTTTTTATAATTAGATTAATGACCGTAGTTTGATACTACTTTAGGTCACTAACATGACAATTTTTAAGTGCATGTCAACAAATACAAAAGTATTAAAAATAAATAGGCTTAAATAATACTTTAATTAGATTAACACTAGTATTATTAAGAAATAAAGCACTGAGAAGTTTTCCACCAAAACCTACCGCGCAAAAGAGCTTAGTTTTTGAACTGATTAAGTGAAATTAAATAAGTAAAGTTTTACTAAAAAACAAGTAACTTCAAATATCGGTAAATATAACATTAAAATGAAAAACTTACAATTTTAAAAACTTCAAGTAAAATAGATAGTACTTTATAGTTTTTATTAGTCAATTGTTTGCTAAATCAGGGGTCGGTAAACTGCGGCCAATTGCGGTCCTCAAAGTCAAAATTCTCGGCCCGCGAGCTCCTATACAGCCAAAAATGTACATTTTAAAAAGAATACAAAATTTATACTTTTTATTAAAAACTCACAGCTAGGCTCTTAACTCAATAAATACTCTTTACTAGTGCTCTATTGTTACTTAATTTGACATATTTCGGTCTAAAATAATGTTTATCTGATTACTAAAAATTCATTTAAACAAATGCGGCTATCAAATATTTTTTTTCTAAATTATTAGGTCCGAGATTAAATTCACCAAAGAAAGCCCGCGAGCTACAACAGGCTGCCAATCCCTGGGCTAATTAAATATTATTAGAAAATTTATTTATTTAAGCTTATTTCTTACACGTAAGAAACAAGTTTTTCCTTTATTAAAACTAAGTGTTATCTTCTTTGATCTAATAAACATTTATAATTTGGTTTGAATTTTGATTTATATTTTATTCTGTTAAATACTATCTCAAAAATTTTTGGGCCTTTTTATTTTTTTTTGTAACCCTACAAACGACCATATTGTTATTAGTTTATATATAGACTGTTTCAAGTAATATTCATTTGTTTTGTTTGAATTAAAATATTTTAGCAGATAGCTAATAAACAGTTTATATTATTAATTTTGAAATAAATATGTGTGTTAGCTTGAGTATTAAACAAATTATTTTAAATTCAATAAATTTCTTTACTTAAGATTTTTTGTATAACTTATATAAATGTACTCAATTATGAACAAATAAGCAGTTTAGGATAAAAACTATTAACTAACCTTTTGCTTGAAGTTTTCAGAAAAATTTCTGTTAATGATTTGTTTTCTTTATAACGTGTATCTTAACTTCCTTCACATCTTAAATGAGATTCTTCATTATCTGATAAAAAAAAAACATTTAGGTAAATAAATTCTAGACTTCTTTGTTATTGATGAACTTTAATACAATACAGTTTTGTTTGTGCATTTATTTAGTACAATGCGACTTTGTCAATTTATATTATGTTTTAGCTACCTTTAAACATATTTCAAATTTAAAAATATTTTTAATATTTGGGTTAATTATACATAATTTTTTAATAAAGGTCAAACTTTCAAGTAAGATTTACTGTAGAAGGCTGTAAAATGAGTACTAAACTTGGTTTATTTATTAAAAACCACAGCTATAAACGCTTTCAAAAACTTAGGTATTTATGAAATAGTAAATGTGTTTAAGAAACCTTTAAACCTAAAAAAAATTTGTAACTTTTTTTTTACTTTTATAGCTCTATAAAGACTGATCAGGTTAGTTTTCAAAATCATTTTTTTTAAGTACTACTGTGACAAGTTATTTATATAACAGAATGTATTGAGAAAAATAATCGTACGATGACATATTTCACATACTTGAAACCTTTTGATATCATATTTTCTTTAAGAAGGACGAAGAAATATCTATAATCCCTCTAAGAACTTTTATATTATACACACTTGTATTGAATTGAATAAATTTTGTAATACGTAAATTGAATTTTTAAACTCTAACAAAATCAGCAAAAAAATACATACGTCTAATGTTTCAGTTTTATTAAAAAATAAAATTTGGATTTAATAGAATTTAAATCTAAAAAAAAAATCTTACACTAAACAAAAAATGTATTTAACGTAAAAATAAACAAAATATAAGTTTGTTTTAACTTAAATGAACATTAGTTTAGTTTGATTATATAAAATGTTATATAACTGATTCATTTACACAATTTCGCTAAAAAATTATTTGATAAAAATAAAGCCTAACTTTAAAAACAGGAAAATTAAAATAGTTATTAAACTAAATATTCATTTTGCTGTTTTGGAAATAAAACAAAAACTCAACATTAAGTTACTTAAATATTAAACTGTTATTAACAGTTTTTCTCCTTATGTATAATACAAAATGTATATTTTTAATTATAAAAAAACTAAAATTAAAGAAGACCTTTGTATTATAATGTTGTAATGATACAACTAACATCTTTTTTAAATACTTGCTCTAAAATTTGTTCAAAACATAAAATTATTAGCTAAACTTTTTCAATTCTGTGGATGGTTGTTTATATACAAAAATTAATATATTTTGTTATTTTTATTTTAATTACTATATCTAGTTTTTTTGGTTTAATATATTACTTAATATATAGTTTTTGAGATAAAAATTGTCTTATATGTTTAGTTTTTATTCAGTTTAAATTTTAGAAATAAATTCAGTTAATTAATTTTAATATTTGATTTATTTAGTTCGAACAAATAAATAAAATATAAGGTTTAATTAAAAAAAGTTTAACATAAGTTATATATACAATATCACAAACCTTACAACGGAGATAGTCCATTTTCACTCAGAAGTGCAAAACATCAACCTGAGCATTTATATTGTCAATTAAAAATTTAACTTTACATTTCTAATAAACTAAAAGTTAACTTTTACAATTATATAGTAATCAGTAGTTGCCATTTAATTACCAAAACTAGAATTAGAAATCGCTTCTTTTGAAAACAAAATAATTAGAAAGCTTCAAATCGCTATACACTAAATAAATTTTTATAACAGGTTTTACTAAGTAAATTTAATTCAATTAATTGTAGTTGTTTAATACAATATTTTGATTTTGTTAAATATATGACAAAAACTTAAACAAAATAAAATTGTAACACATGAACATTTTAGATCTACAACATAATAAATACAATGCAAGTATTAAAAAAAATAAGGCGATTTTAATAAATGCAGTTAGTATAAGTAAAAACGGTTACTATAAATATAATTGACTTTTTAGTTATTTCTATTGTCTTATAACTATCAGTATAAACTTTTTTTTATCTGTATAAAGAATTATCTATAACTTATTTAAAAGTTTTTTATAATAAACATTCATTTAAACTTTTGTTTACTAGTGTATCTACGCTTATTTAACTATCATTGAAGTCGAATATATCTTTTTAGTTCTAACAAACATGACTTAAACTTGGACTTCAAATGACAATTTATGTAAATAATTAATGCTTCTACACTCTTTAGAAAAACATTTTAAAACTTACACACTAGCTTTTAAAGAAAATTTTTACTATATAATAACTATTTATTTATGCTTTTTACTATATTAAAACATACTAAACGTATACTAAATATTTTCTTTTAATAATACATTTTATAGTTCACGCAAATGAAAGTGTAGGTAATACTATTCAAATTGAAAATTTTTAATCTTTTTGTATTGAAAATTTTCTAGTGACTTAAAGCCATATAAATTAGACAATACTGTTGTAAACCCTCTTATTTTTGAGTATGTTTTTATATCTGAAAATATTATTCTGTGGTTACCATTAAAATATAATAAGTCTAACAAACTTTCATAATAAAAATAGTTGAAAAAATTACTTAAAACTGTGTAGAAACTCACGACCCTTTGAATAGAGATAAGTTGTCCACCCCTCGACAGTGCAAAACACCTACTGAAGATGTCATTTTTAGTTCTTTATTTTATAATAAAATAATAATATGATTAACAAATATGTACTTATTAAATAGTTCAGAGTATTAGTTATAATCAAATTATATATCTTACTTTTTTTGTAATTAGATTAATGACCGTAATTTGATACTACTTTAGGTCACTAACATGACAATTTTTAAGTGCGTGTCAACAAATACAAAAGTATTAAAAATAAATAGGCTTAAATAATACTTTAATTTGGTTAACGCTAGTACTATCAAGAAATAAAGCAATGAGAAGTTATCCACCAAAACCTACCGTGCAAAAGATCTTAGTGTTTAATCTGATTAAGTGAAATTAAATAAGTCAAGTTTTAGTAAAAAACAAGTAACTTTAAATGTCGGTATACATTATATTAATATCAAATACTTATAGTTTTGAAAATTTCAATTTAAAAAGATAGTACATTATAGTTTTATTAGTCAATTGTTACTGTTTTATTCGCTAAATTAGGGGTCGGTAAACTGCGGCTCGCGGGCCAAATTCAGCCCTTAAAGTCCAAATTCTCGGCCCGCGAGCTACTTTACAGCCAAAAATGTACATTTTTAAAAGATTACAAAATTTATATTTTCTATTAAAAACTCACAGTTAGGCTCTTAACTCAATAAATACTCTTTACAAGTGCTCTATTGTTGTTTAATTTGACATATTTTGGTCTAAAGTAATATTTATCTACGGATTACTAAAACTTCATTTAAACAAATGCGGCCCTAAAATATTTTTTTTTAAATTATTAGGCCTGCTAGTGATTTTACCCAAGAAAATAGGGCCCACGAGCTACAACAGGCTGCCGACCCCTGGGCTAATTATATATTATTAGAAAATCTATCCCTTAAGCTTATTTCATAAACGTAAGAATTAAGTTTTTCCTTTGTTGAAACTAAGTGTTATCTTCTTTGATATAATAAATATTTATAATTTGGTTTGAATTTTGATTAATATTTTTTCTGTTAAATAGCAACTCAAAAATGTTAAGCTTTTTTTTTTTTTGTAACCCTACAAATGACCATGCTGTTATTATTTTATATATAACTGTTTCAAGTAATATTCATTTGTTTTGTAATTAAAACACTTTAGCAGGTGGCTAGTAAAACAGTTTGTATTATTAGCTTTAAAATAAATACAAGTGTTAGCCTGAGTGTTAAACAACTTATTATAAATTCAATAAATTTCTTTACTAAACATTTTTTGTATAACTTATAAAAATGTAATCAGTTATGAACAAATAAGCAGTTTAGGATAAAATTTAAAAACTAACATTTTGATTAAAGTTTTCAGAAGATTTTTGTATTGATGATTTGTTTTCTTTTTTACATGAATCTGAACTTCCTTCACATCTTGATTGAGATTCTTCATTATCTGATTAAAAAAAAAAACACATTTAGGTAAATAAATTCTAGACTTCTTTGTTATTGATTAATATTACTTACAAGACAGTTTTATTTGTGCATTTATATAGTACAATGCGACTTTGTCAAACTGTATTATGTTTTAGCTACTTTTAAACATGTTTCAAATTTAAAACTCTTTTTAATATTTGGGTGAATTATAAATAATTTTTTAATAAAGGTCAAACTTTCAAGTAAGATTTACTGTAGAAGGCTGTAAAATGACTACTCAACTTGGTTTATTTATTAAAAACCACAGCTATAAACACAATAAAAAACTTAGGTCTTCATGAAATAGTAAATGTGTTTAAGAAACCTTTAAACCTAAAAAAAATTTTAACTTTTTTTTACTTTTATAGCTCTATAAAGACTGATCAGGTTAATTTTCAAAATCTTTTTTTTTAAGTACTAATGTGACAAGTTATTTATATAACAGAATGTATTGAGAAAAATAATCGTACGATGACATATTTCACATACTTGAAACCTTTTGATATCATATTTTCTTTAAGAAGGACGAAGAAATATCTATAATCCCTCTAAGAACTTTTATATTATACACAGTTGTAGTGAATTGAATAAATTTTGTAATACGTAAATTGAATTTTTAAACTCTAACAAAATCAGCGAAAAAATACATACGTCTTATGTTTCAGTTTTATTAAAAAGAAAAACTTTATTTTAAAAGAATTTAAATCTAAAAAAAAATCTTACACTAAACAAAATATGTATTTAAGGTAAAAATAAACAAAATATAAGTTTTTTTTAACTTAAATGAAGATTAATTTAGTTCGATTATATAAAATGTTATATAACTGATTCATTTACACAATTTCGCGAAAAATATTTTTGATAAAAATAAAGCCTAACTTTAAAAACAGGAAATTAAAATAGTTAATAAACTAAATATCCATTTTGCTGTTTTGGAAATAAAATAAAAATTCAACATTAAGTTACTTAAATATTAAACTGTTATTAACAGTTTTTCTTCTTATGTATAATACAAAATATATATTTTTAATTATAAAAAAACTAGAATTAAACAAGACACTTGTATTATAATGTTGTAATGATACAACTAACTTCTTTTTTAAATACTTGCTCTTAAATTTGTTAAAAACATAAAATTATTAGCTAAACACTTTTCAATTCTGTGTATTGTTGTTTATATAAAAAATAATATATTTTGTTATTTTCAATTTAATTACTATATCTATTTTTTTGGTTTAATACAGGGGTCGGCAGGCAGTTGGTGCTCGCGGGCCAAAATTCAAGTTTTCAAAATCTTCGCGGGCCACAGTTTTAGTTTAAGTGATATTTGAGTAATCTTTTGGCTTTAGTTTTGGTCACACCAGAGATAGTTTTACTTTTATTAACTTTATTACTTTAAATTACTTTTAGCTTCACATAAAATGACTAATTAATATATAAATATCTCTTGGAATAGAATTTAAATTTATTAATATACTAAAGTCTTAATAAATTATGTACTTTCTTAAATACTTAGTAAGTTAAACTTAATAAAATATTTTATTATTCTACTTAAAACTTAAATCTCTATAAAAACAGAGCTTGAAAAACATTTATGGGTCACTTTTATATATTTTTTATATTATGGACCACCTTTTTATATTTAAAAAAAATGTAAACTTTTGAAAATAGTTTTTGCGTCTTAAATAGTTTTCATTTTTTAGAAAAATTATTAATTAGTTAATTAAATAAAATTAATACCTATTTATACTGTAGATAAGCTAAATCAAATTTTTTAATGCTGGAATACTTTAATAAAATACTTTATTACTAATTGATTAGTTTTTTACACTAGTGCCACTTTAAAAGCAAAAATGTTTGAGTTATTTAATAAGTTTATTAAAATTTAAATTAGCTAAAAACTTTCTGTTACTCAAGCTTAAATACATAACTAAAATATCGTTATTATAAAAAAAAACAATATGTAAATAGAAAAAAAATACAATTATTAAACTTCATTACAGTCATAAAAACTATTCTGAGAATTCGAAGATTTCTTCAAAGTTTTTGAAATAAAAGTTTCAGATACACCTGAGTTTTATAAAAAGTTCCTAAACAGCCTTAACCTAGTCTGAATTTAAAAAATAAAACTAGCCTGTTTGTTTTGCAACTCTGTTTAAAATAAAGTTCATACCGAAGTTTATAAACAGTGAATTAGTTATATAAGTAAAAAAATTACTATAATTCAGCTTGAATTGACAATTAAGTTTTTAAACATTTTTAACAAATTTATAGAAATTTATTAAGCTATTAATGAATTAGAAAAACCAATTTTTTATTTAGCATTATAGCAATCCTTTATCTGCAATAAAAATATTGCATATAAATAGAGCAAATGTGAACTATAAGAGGATCTATAAGAACTATATTACGTTAGTTTGGAGTTATTGAGAGAAACAAAAAAAAAACAAATCGCTTAAGTCAGTTTAAACAACGCACATGATTATTTTCAGTAACTACTGAGTGATCAGAAAAAACTGTTAAGGCAAGTTATAAAATGGCAAAAGTAAAAACTAAAAAATGATACCGTTAAGAGTTAAAGACTTATTCAAATAACTTGTGTTTGGGTTAGTAAAAAAAATTGTTTGTTTCTTAAATATAAACAAGAAGTCGTGTTTAAGAAATGTCTGAAGATTATAAAGCCGACTAAAACAAATTAGGACTTAAATCAGTCTGTCAAGATGTGAAAACTGATACGACAGATATTTCTCATTTTAGAATTTTTATTACAGGTGGTATTACTAATTTAGACATTTTACAAGAATTTGTAAGTTTAGTTCCAATGCAAATCACAACAATAGGTAAACACATTTTTAAAAGCAAAAGTGCAATGCACCAATATAAAGTTTTTAAAAGTACAATATTTTGCTTCTATTTTCAGTATAAAGTTAAGTTAAATTAAAAAAAACTGTGTTAGATAATATAAAAAAAATCAAAATATACTGTTAAGCTACTTTAAATGTGTTTTTTAATTAAGAATATTTATATGGTAGCGTTTTGGTGTCAAATCGAAGTTTCATTATAATACATGTATAAATTAATTAAAATTCCTGGTTTTATCGATAATTTTTAATTTTAAGGCTTTTACAGATTTTATAAGTATAAAATGTCAAATTCAAAGCTTTTCCGGGATTTTTTGGCAACTTTAATTGTTCACACTTATATGTATACATTTACTACAAATAATAATTCAAATTGTATCAGCTGCAAGACTTAAAAATTAAAATATATATTTTAATTCAAACCAACACTGTGCATTGAACAAAACATTGATCATAAATTTAATTTACCACTCTTTAAAGCAAAAAAGTCAGTCCGAGTGACCAAAACTAGCCTGATATTTTAGCATACAAAAAGCAATTCAAGCCAAAAACTAAAAAATTACTAAATTGGCCTGAGATTTGAAGTCTTCAAATAGTCTTAGTCTAAGTGTGGGAATTTTTATTTTTTTATTAGGTCGAATTTAAATTAAAAATGTACAAACTTAAGAAATTACCGTTTTTCAATCTAGTTTGTATTGAATAGGTAGTTCCAAAAAACAGAAACTGTTTATATTAGTATGCAACGTAAAAAAATTAACGTAATTTGCCAAAAAACATGGTTTGAAAAATCGAAAAGTATATCTAACAAAAACTTCTTTTAATTTATGTCATATATATTGCTTTAAATTTGTCTGTACACATTTAGATGTTACATGTAGAAACAAAATGTTAAAAAATTATGCATAAACTAAATTTTATCTAGTTAAGTATTAAATGAAAAGTGGTTTAAAATATGAGTATCTTTGTTCTTTGGTGTACATAGGAATTAATTTAAAACGCAAAGTAAACTTCTAAAAAATCAAAAGTGTCAAAACCAAAATAAAATTAACCTTATTTATTTTTCTTCTTTTATTTATTATTATAATTATTATTATAACTATCATCATGACTACTATTATTAATATTTTTTTCTTTATTATTATATGTTATTTTATATTATATTTTATAATATAACATTTAGTAATAGAACATCTTTAATAGAAACTTAGGTATAAAAAACGTGTGAAAAAAAAGTGAAAAAATGATATTTTAGTTAATTACCGTGCATTACTTTTGTACAAAATGGAAAACATTTGCATTTTGTTTTTCCCAAATAGGTGTTATATAACAATCTTACTAATTCAAAGCCCTATTACACTCTTTTTTCAGAAAATATTTTGCTGTTGTATGAAGAAAGTTATTATGGAATTGAGAAAAAAAAAACTTGTGGAATGCTAACCTGTCTTTTCCACATTTTTAAGCTAAATCAGTAGAGTTTTTTAATTGTTTAAAAATGTTATACAGGAACTTAAAACTATAATAATCAAACAAACTTAAGTTAAATTATATTTTTGCTCAGCGGGCCACATTTACATGCTCGCGGGCCGCAAAATTTTCTTTCGCGGGCCGCATTCCATTTAAAAAAATAACATGCTCGCGGGCCGCAGATTTAACCTTCGCGGGCCGCATTTGGCCCGCGGGCCGCAGTTTGCCGACCCCTGGTCTAGTGTAAGCTTCAAATTATGGCTCCTTAACTGCACGTGACCCCTCCATGCCCCCTTGGCTTACTTTGGGAAACCCTGATTTAAACTCAAAAGTTTAACAAACTGTTTTATTAAACTTCAATTGGTAATTACTTTCCACCAAAGATTTACATAAATTTTTTACTGATAAAAAAAAATTTTCGTTTACTTTTTTATTTAACAGTTAGTTCTACTTTTTTGTTTTTGTAGTTTTGTAAGTAAGTATTCTATCAAAGCTGGCTTAAGTTTAGATTTAAATTCACTACTCTTAAGTTTTAAGCTTAGATACAGAATGATTCTTTTAATAACAAACTTACTCAATTTAATCTTTAACAAGTTTAAATCTTTGATAATTGCTACTTAGTTTCAATATTTGTCTTAAAAATGCTTTCAAAATATTTTTAAAAGCAGCAAGTAAATATACTTTTTTTTTAAAACATTTTCATCTTTTGTTTAACAAATGAAATAATTTTTAAATATATCGTTTATTGAACGACAAAAAATAAGCTCAAAAGGTTTGTTCCAAGGAACTGGTGTACAAAGAACCTTTCGGTTATCGAGTCATACACCAAAACAGTTTAACGTCATGCCCAGAACAATTAAAATAGTTTACATTAAAAGATACTACTTATGGTTTTAGGTAAAGTACAAGTCAAGTAAAAACTTCTGGCGTGCGACAAAATCTTTACTCTGAAAAAAAGAACTTGCACAAAAAAAAATTTTCAGCTTTTTTTATTACTTAAAAATGTTCTTTTAATTTTTTCATGGCAAGGTAGATTACTTACCAAGTCTTTTATACTGCAATTCAGCTTTTATTTTAACCTCTTAAAGTAAACCTTTATAAATTGCGCAACCTGCAAAGACCTCTTTTTGACAAGTTCGGTCAAACGAAAAGCTTATCTATTAAATCTGCCACACCAAAAAACTCCACTTTAATTCGTGCTACAAGTAACTGAACAAAAAGCATGAAAATTAAGGACCATATTTTACAATTTTTTTTAATTTTAATAATCATTATAACAAATTGTGCATAAGAAAATTTTGTACTTTAAAGTATGTTTTTGTACAATCAGAATAAAATTTACTTCAGGTTAATATAAAGAAAATAAAAAGTAATTCGCGGTTTTTGTATAAATGTGTTATTAAATGTTGTTGCTATAATCTTTTAGAAAATTAATATATAAAAGAGTTTAGCCTACTTCTTTACACAAATTTAATTTAAAGGTTCATTAATAAAAGAATTCAAATAACGGTTTTTTTTTAATTGTTCCAATAACAAAACATAATATTAACATTAACATAAAAAACAATAAACTAATTAGAAAGTAAAGATTTAGTACAAAATCAAAAAAATAACAATTTTCGTAACAAACAAAATTGAAAACTTGTAGAACGTAAATAAATATACTAACTCCTATAAGTCAAAAGTTTCTATGGATGGTTTGTACACTCTATGTATAGAAAAAAATTAAAACCTAACTCGTTTAGAATTTCAAAATTACATAATAAAACTAAATATAACAAGTAATATACAAGTTACTTTAAAGCATATACTGTAATAGTTTCATATGAGTAAAAAGAGTATGAAATTCTTAAGCACACCATTAATTGAAACTAACTGTTAATTATATCAAAGTTACTTCCTAAAAGCTAACAAAACATTTATAGTTAAACTTTATTATAAAAACAGTTTTATTTTGTCAGTAATAGGTTTTAAAGTGTTGTAATCTATAATAAGAGCTTTGGTTGAGTTTTATTAACGCTGATAATTATTACGGAACTTTTTAGAAGATAAAAAATAATTAATAGATTTTTTCGTATTAGTTATTGTTTTACCCAAAGTTCTGTTGAAGAGGCTTTACTCTTTAAATTCTTGATAACTACTATGGGAAAAACACTTAAACATTTAAATAAGGTTCATATTTTCAATAATATTATATTTAATAATTAACACATAATAATTAAGAAATAATTACAATAATTAATAGTACTAATTTAATTATGGTTGCTAGTGTAAATTTTTTATAAAAGATACTATAACAAGCTAGCTTATAATTAACTTAGAAAGAAAATTAAAACCTTAGCTACCATAACAAAATTGTTTAGTATTGGATCAGTAAAATTGAAAAATAAATGGAGAGACTTTAACTTATATTCTCTTTGAAAATGATATCAATATAATAAACTATTTGATCTAATTAGAAATATAATCTCTTAATATATGCACAAAAGCAGTTCAACTAACTTATAAATGGTATAAACTTTAACTCAATGGTTTTTAACATTGTGAAAATCATTTGTATCGTTTGTAAACTTTCTCACATAACATTTAAATTAAATGTTGATAGAATTCTTTTGCTTAACATAAGTTATTTTGAATATCAAACAAATAAAACATTGACAATTTATATTATACAGTAAAGTATAACTTTGAGAATAGCTTATTATAAATTTTAGTATTCGGTTTAGTTAACAAGTTTTCAACAAATGAACTCATTAACAAACTTAATAACTAATAAACTTTTGTAAAGTGATTTTTTTATATTCGTATTTATGCATATTTAAAAAGGAACCCTAAAATCTATATTATTATAAAAGAAAAAATATTTTGTCATCACGATAAAATTTAACAAAAACTAAAAGTTTTTTTTCTAAGCTGGAGTAATGTTATTAGAATGTAAAAACATTTTATTTAAAAATAAGTTTGTAATCAATTGTTTTCTGAAACAATTTTGTAACTACATAACTGTTCAAAAATATAGGTTTAATCGTTTGCTAACAAAAGATCCTTGTGAAAAAACTTCCCTGGAATATAAATAAAAACAAATTTTACAGTAATCTTCCTTACAGACTTTTTACAGTACCAACATATGTTTCTGTGGGTTAACGAATCAACACACTTCAACTGGGTTCTTTACTCTATGATTCTATTCTTTCATTACAGTAATTATTTTTTCACAGAACCCAGTTGAAGTGTGTTGATTCGTTAATACACAGAAACATATGTTGGTACAATAAAGGAAGATTACTGTACAATTTGTTTTTAGTAACTACATAACTAAATCTTATCATTGATATATTTTTTTCATTTCAACATTACGTTATATTTTCATTTGGTTTTAACTTGAATTACTTAATCAAGTGAAAACTTTGATGTATAACTTGTTTTTGTAAAAGTTAAAAATAATGCAAAAAGTAACTTCTATAAAGGCTTGAGAAATACTTGGTATAAAAGTTCAATAAAGTAAAAAGTACTAAGTAAGTTGTTTTTAACATTATGTTTTTTTTTTTACTTTTACAAAAATAGTTCAAGTGATTATTATAATACATATTTCAATCTAAGTTTTATTTTAATTTTATTAATGTATTCAACTCTTTTCATTTTTATATGTATTGTTAAAATAACTTTATGGTAGAGATTAAGTTATCATTTAGTTAAACTTATCAGATAGTTAAATAATATAGTTATAAGATAGAGTAGAAACAGATTAAATTGATTTAAATTAGAGAGTAGTTTTTTTTTTCAAAAATTTTAATAATCTATATGTAAATTCATAACACCTAAATAAAAACAGCATTAAAAAACATAATTTATTATAAAAGACAAATAAAGATATTTTATTTTGTACAAATACTGAAGAAAACAGTCAAAAAATAGAAAAAATACAAAAAAAAATATTTAATATAAACTTCCATATGCAACTAAACGATTTTAAATAGAAAATTCCCTTTTAGTGAGAGAATATTTTTTTATAAACAGGAATGAATTTTTAAAGGCAACCACTGGAAAAAGTATTAAAACTTTAAAATATAAATTTAACTGAAGATTAAATTAACTTAAAAATATAGTTCAACAAAAATATTTTCGACTTTTTCAACTTTGCTAGAAGTTTTTTTTATGAAAACAGAACTTTATCAAAGTTATTAAATAAATGGAATAATAATTTCCACCATAAATTCATTTTGTTCATTTTTATAAAACACTTTTTTATAGTTTTTTAACTCATTTTAAACACATCTAATTTTTCTATTTATATTCAAATTTTACCTACGGAAAACGTCGCGTTGAAATCTTCACAGGAACTTTTGTATTTTCACAGGAAATAGTCTGGAAGTGGCTTCTTCACGGGAACACCGCGACTCTCCTGGGGCGCTGCTTCGAATATTATGAACTCGTGTTTCAGGTTTTCGTCTAATTCGAATATAGCAGCTACGTTGCCACATCTGAAGAAATTGTATTGTTAAGTACCAAATTTTATAGAATTAGATTGTAATTTATATGATTAGATACTAGGCTCTAGCATAATAGCTTAAAAGCATAATATTTAATTAACACAATTATAACACAAATTTTATAGAATTAGGTTTCATATGATTGTAAGGTAAAAAACTGTAAATTTA
Organism: Thalia democratica; assembly: GCF_965202585.1. Classification (NCBI taxonomy): domain Eukaryota; kingdom Metazoa; phylum Chordata; class Thaliacea; order Salpida; family Salpidae; genus Thalia; species Thalia democratica. Next base: position 101,039,356 of record NC_139166.1, on the reverse strand, counting down.
TTTGTAAAATAGGTTAAGTATCATGGACTAAAGCGGAGTTTCCCAATTTTTTTTCAAAAGGCCTCTTTTAAAGAATTTAAAAAAGCTATGGCCCCTCCAACAAGATTACTCAAAAAACTACCATCTTGTTTAAAGAACCTCCTTGTTTTTAATCACTTATACCTCGAAATGCTTAAAAATACTTAAAAACCTTTAAATAATATAATTAAAATTGAAATGCCACTTATATTTAAGTAAAAAATAATTAATTAAATATAAATACCTGTAACAGTAGTTAGGTGCGGACCACACGGTCAGAACAGTGTCGTTGAAATGCCACTTGTAGCCTTCCATGACCAGCTGGTGGGCCCTGCAGATTGACGATATGGAGTTGTTCTGATTGAATCTGTTTACGACGTCCGAGCCGAACAGAAAGCCCGCCCCTCGTGGCGAAACGCCCCATCCAACTGTGTCTAATTTCGCTATTTTGTTTAAAAAAAGAAAATGGTAAGTTTTTTTGTTCAAATATTTGTTCTATATACAAATTATGCAGCTACTTAGCTAGACTGTTTCTCTATAGTCTTTTAATTTTTTTGTTTAAAAAAGAAAAATTAAATAAACTGTTTACAAAAAGAAACTAAGTTGTTTATTATTTTCTGGATCTGACCACACTAAATCGCATATTATAATATAAATATTTATATATTATTTTATTACATTAAACGTCTGACAATTTGATCGCAGATTTATACTCAATAATATTTTTTTATAACCTTCAGGGTCAGACCACAATAAATTGCACACTTAATAAAATTATCAATAGTAAATATTAACTAAACCTTAAGGATCAGACCATAATTAATCGCACATTTATTAATATTTATAGAAATTAAGTATTAAATTATACCTTCAGGATCTGACCACAATAAATCGCACATTTTATGTTTATTTATTTAATTTTTTATTACCTTCAGGATCAGACCACAATAAATCGCACATATTATGTTTATTTATTTAATTTTTTTATACACCTTCAGGATCAGACCACAATAATCACACAGTATATTATATAATAGAATAATAATTTTATACTAATTACTTTTATTATTACCTTCAGGATCAGACCACAATAAATCATATATTTTATAATATTGCATTTATTTATTTTTATTTACCTTCAGGATCTGACCACAATAAATCGCACATTGCTCCATCGTGCGGAACTTCTTGTTTCCTATCGATAGTGCGAATCTGTTAAATAAATATATAATAAATAAATTTACTAATAAATTCTTATTTTCTGTCAGTTCTCTTATTTGTTAACTACGACTATTATTACAAACAGTTATACAAAAATCTATTGTTGTAAAACGATGAAGCTGTTTTTTGAATAAATATAAGTTATTAAACAAAACTGGTAACTTATCATACTTTAAATGATTTTTTAAATAACTGATGATTGAAAAAGTTAATACAACTATGCTGATTTGCAAACTTATAAAAGTCATTTTGTACAAACATGTTGATTTGATATTCTCAAATCATGTATTTACTTTTATTTAATAAACTTTTTTGTTGGTAAGTTATCAATGATCCTATATTAACAGCCAATAGTATATCTCTAAAATTGTATAACAACGTTTTATAAGATTTAAAAAGTAATCGTATGTGAATAATGTGAGATAAATATAACATTTAGGATTACAAATATTAACCAGAGTTGCCACTTGGTTTTTAGAAATTTCTTCCAGGTTTTCTGAATTTCTTTAAAATTTTTGAAAGTATACATTATTAGGTCTATTTTAAGTTTGAAAATAAGCTTAAGTAAATAACTGTGTTAAATAGTGTAAAAACATTTAAAAAATACTGTAAAGCTGCTTTTAATGATTTTTTTATATAAAAAACTGATGATGCCAAAAAGAAAATTATTTTTATGATAGACTTTTCATGTAAAATCTAAATTTTACTACTTATCATGTAAAAATTGTTTAAAATTCCAGGTTTTTCTAGTTTTTTTTTACAAAATTTCTCAAACTCCAGGTTTTTCCAGGACTCCAGGTTTTGTTGCAACACTGATTAATTTTTTTTCTTTTGCATAAAATATTTGTTTGATAAAAATCTTAAACAACTATGAGTATGTTTAACAATTAAAACATAGTTATTAAATACAACTTTACATATATTAGCTAAACTAGTGTTTTTAATTTATATTGTGAATTTGTAAAATTTTCACACCAATTACAATGTTTCTTAGCTTTGACTATATAAAAACATACAAAACTTTTACAAAATAACTCCACAACAATAACATTAATGTTTTTTATTTTATTTATTAAATATAAAGATAATAATTAACGAACTAATAATGATTACATATTTTAAACAACTCGACTTATATTTTACAGCATTTAATTGTTCTAACTTCTCAAACGTTTTTAGAAACTTAGGCTATTTCCTTACTATATGCATTTTAAAACCACAGAAATAATAAATTCATATTTTTAATGAATCAAATGTTACTTCTATTATTTATAAGAAATTTAAAATATATAGGTAAATAAGAATATCAATTTTTTAAAGCATTAAAATTTTATACGTATACAAAATATTCGTGAGTACGCTTGAGATTTAAATATTTTTGCATAAACAAACGAAAACCTAATTTGAATATAATAATAACTGAGTTAAAGGTCATTTCTTGAAAATAAAATTCATTATGTTTATTAAAAAAAAACTTTGCAGTTCTATGAGCAAAAATTGTGCCCAAATATAAAAGCAAGTTAAATATCATGCACATTTTAATTTATTTTTATAAGGAAAAATCTTTAAAGTAAAACATTCAACCACTTTATTTTTTACTATCTAAAAGTGTTGAATATTTTTTCAAATTGCATTGTGTTGTGCAAGTTTAAAAAAGTTATTAAATTTTAATTTTTCAAAACAAACAAAAATAAAACTGAAAAAACATTCAAAGTGTAAAGATAAATCATTTTCAGGAAAAAACTTTCAAAACTTAATTAAAAATACATTTGTATAAGTAAAAGTTGTTAAAACACGTAAAAAGGTTATATTTGTTTGTTTAGTGTAAAAATTAATCCTTTAGTGTTTTATTTGTTCAAAATTTATGTTTGCACTTTTAAAAGCAAACATCATATTAAGTTATTCAGTATTTTTAATTGAATTAAAAAAATTAATCTTCTAATGTTTTTAAGTAAAACAGGTTTCAAAATAATTTAAAACTAACTATTTTTTAAACTATCTTTATAAAAATTCAAACGTTATGGTTACAATAAAGTGTACAACAACTAAAGGTCAATATAAGCGATACTAAAGTATTTAGCATTTCAATCACAATTTCGTGTTTTTGTGATTTCAAACAATAAAATTAAAACAAAGAAAAAACTAAGAATTCATTACATACTTACATACACAACTTATAGACACTAAATTTTGAACATTCATACAAAATCCTAATGTTTCTAACGTACTAATTACAATAAACTTTGACCTATATCACTGCATTGTTAGATAACATTGTTAATTGAAACATGTAGTACTACTATGTAGTAAACCACAAATATTTTATACAAACATGTAGTAAATATTCAATACAAACTTGTACAAAATTTTATGCAATGGTGTAGTACATGTTTTATGCATTCATGTAGTAAATATTTTATAACTCAAAACAAATGTTTTTATGTGCGTTTTTTACTTAAAGCAAAATAATAAAAACTTTTTTTAAATTTAATATTAAACTTTTCCATTATGGTGTAGCTCAAATCTTTTTAAAAAGAAAGTTCAGAAAAATACAATAAACATTGAATATTGTGTTGTAATTTACATGATTAAACTGAATACTTGGTTGCAATTTAGTGTTTGTTTAAAAAATTAATTTTATATATTAAACTTAAAGCTTATGAGCTCAATAGATATTTTATCGAAAAAACATGTATTACATTGAACATTGAAAAACATTCCTCAAGTTTTCTCAGAAATCTTTAATTTTTTTTTTTTACTAATGTTTTTCAGTTTAAAACATTTTCTGAATTTATTCTTAAACAAAAAAAGTTGGGTAATAAAGCTTTAATAAGCCTTTTGAATGTGTAGTAAACCACAAACATTTTATGCAAACATGTTTTATGAGATTGTGTAGTAAATATTTATGCAAATTTGTAGTAAATATTTTATGCCTTAATGTAGTAAATATTTTATTCATTCATGTGATAAAATTTTATGCAATCATGTAGTAAATATTTTATGCATTCATGTAGTAAATATTTTATTCATTCATGTGATAAAATTTTATGCAATCATGTAGTAAATATTTTATGCAATTAGAAAATATTCTACATTTCAAAACAAATGTGTTAGTGCGTTTTTACCATTGCGACATAAAAAATAATTTACTACTTTTTTTACTTAATAATTAGTAAATCAAAACTTATAAGTAAAAGTTTAACTGATTTGTTACATAGGACTATAATAATTATATAAATAATGCTATAGTAAATAGTGTTTTTTTGTTTGTTTACAAATAAAAACATGTTGTACAAAGTTTTCAAGTTTGCCAACTATACGGTACATGCGTGAAAATTTTCTTTAAATTTTCAGATTTTAGTAAACTTACTTTTAACAGCAAAATATTTGTATGGTTTTTTATACTTAATATCTTTAAATTTACGTGTAGGAACGTTTTTTTAAATAATTTGTGAACTTAAAAGTTGCAATTTTTTCTTATTTACAAGAAAATTTCACCCAAAAGTTTAATCATACAGTATTTATCAGAAATTATAACTAATGATGCTATACCTCTTAAATTAAATACAAATGTTCTTTTTAACCAAGTTATTATTCCTAAACGACTACCATATAGAAGTGACTTTATTTCAAAAGCTAATAAGAGTAGATAAGAAACTTATATGACAGCAACTAGTAATTTTTTTTAATTCAGACATTTTTAATTTTTTAACTGATTTTGTTCTTTAACTGATCTATCAAGGTAATAGTTCTCTCAGGAAATGTGCAAAAATATAAACTTCCAACATAAATTTAAGAAATAATATAAAAGTATATATTGTTTATATAAGCCTACAGTTTTATTTAATTTATTACCTAACCTTAAGAAGAAAAAAAATAGGTTGAAACAGCCCATCACAAAATCAAATACTTAGGTTGGAATGTAGGTTGAAGAATATTTATATGGTAATTAAATTAATTTAAGTTTTAAGTTTATCTAATAAGCATAAAAATTAAAACACCCTACCATGGACAGTGGACAAAAAACTACCTAGTTAAATTTTTAACAATAAATAATTTAAGTTTAAACCTGATCTTACAAAGGATTAGATGAAGAAAGCCTACCGTGAACACAAAATTTGTAAAAATTTATACTTTAACCTGACCTAATGATGATAAAATTTAAACTTCCTTCCCTAATTAAAAGACTTGATATAAAAAGAGATGGTCCACCATAAACACAGAATAACTTAAGGGCATAGGGGGGTCTACCTTGATTTTTACGAGTTGATCTTATTTTATAGTTTTATCTGAGCTATCAGACAAATTTTAACCGCTTGAAAAAAGTATTTTTTGAGATATGAGCAGTCAAAGTCGGTGACCTCAATAGGTTCCTAATGGATGGCGCAAACTAAAAACGCCAAAAAACCTTATTTCATTAAAAATCTATCTCCTCCTTCATTTTTTAAGCAATCTTCTGGAAATTTTCTCAGAAAGTGTATTATTAAATTTTAAAAAAATTGAATGCATAATTTTGTTTAATTTTGAAAAATAAAAATTTTATTAAAAAAAAACACCTTTTTTTTTGTTTTTTTATCTAAAACTTTTATTTTTTAATATTTTTAATATTCCAACATTCAAAGTCTTTTAAACTATAAAAGGAACGTTTCCTGAAAACTTGAGGTCTTAAGTTCAAAAAATGAAGGAGGAGATAGATTTTTAGTGATATTTTAAATTTCCAATAAAATTGACCCCAAAAAAATTGTGGTCCATACGTTTGTATCGGAAACTTTTTATAAAAATTACAATACCTCAAAAGTTAAATAATGTTTTTTAATTCTATAAAAACTAGCTTGTAGTTTGTACTTAAAGCTTTTATATAAGATCCAATGTTATTTTTAGTAAAAAAAATGTCAGATTCCCCCTATGCCCTTAACTAAATATATCAATAATTTATTATAATTCAAACTTTATCAAGAAATAACTATATATATGACAAATATTTAAGTATAAACTATTTAAATTCAAACATAATCGAGACTTGATATTAATAGTTATTGTGAAAACAAATTACTAAATTTAACTATATAATATAATCTATTAAATAATTTAATTAATTTAAACCTGATCAAGGGATGAAATAGATGGAGAAAGTCCACCGTGAACGCAGAATATTTTGCCGTCGATGATCGCTGATAAGCTCAAATAATCGAATATTTCCGTGCAATGGCGCCACACAGTGATCGAACCGTACTTTCTCAAACACTCATCGTAGAAACCGTATACCTAGAAAGTGGTTAGGTTATTACTTGATTGATTAATTTAAATTGTATTGTATTTTATAACAACTGGTGAAAAAATACATTGTTCAACATTATTAAATTGAAAATAAATTATTGTCCTCGATAAAGATTTTATTTGCATTTAACAGGTAAATTGAAAGAAACTACAATTTAATTAATATAAAAGTATGGTATTTTTGAGACAAATGTAATCTACAACTTTTATACCATATTCCAATAAATAAACTTACTGTTTATATTGTTTAAATTAAAGGAAGTATGCTCAACTAGTCACACATGAAATTGAAACAAGAATAATCAAATTTTGTTAGTAAACATGAATATAAAACAAACAAACTTGTGTGATCTGCCTGCTTTCGTGGTTGCCTCTGATCAAATATATTCTGTCAGGGTATCTGACCTGTGAATAAAAAACTCTTTTAAAATTATTATTATATAATGATGTTTTATATCATCTCTTTTTATTAATTTTTTATTTAATTGTTCAAAATTTAGTGTAATGTATCTGTGAAAATTAGAAGATTTTACAAATAGTTTATTTAGGTGATGTCAAAAAACAAAGTTTTATTTTACTTTACATAAACATTGTTTTAAAGCTTTACCTTTAACTAGTAAAAAAATATATTTGTTTACAAATAATTGACACACTTTAGCACAACTTTATTGAAAAATGTTTATAACAACTAAACTTTTATATGAAAACAATCTATATAGTTATAAGATATTTTTAACTTGTCATTAAACATTAATTTAAATACCTGAAGCAGCTATAAGATACAATTAAGTTAATATTAGGTCATAAGCAATTTAAATACTATTTTTTAAAGTTACAACAAAAAAAATTAATATAGGGTTTAAACTATATTCACAAATAGGTATACAACTAATTTCAAAACTAATATTACATATGAAATACAATTTACAACTTAAGTCAATATAGATAAGATCATTTAAAATTTACTGCATGTTTACCTTCAAAGCAAGTAGTAAAATGAATGTTTCAACTGAGTAGAAGCCTCTGTCAACGAAATCGCCAAGAAATAAATAATTTCTATCGGGTAATTTTCCACCCACTTTGAACAGTTCTGCTAAATCGTAGAATTGACCGTGAATGTCTCCGCATACCTGAGAATTAATATACAAAATATACTTTAATTACAATATTTAAAGCCTAATATCAATACATAAAGTAAGCAATTATTATGGAGGTTGGCAGCTTTTAATAAATTACCGGCCAATTTTCCAAAAAAAATCCACAGTTTCAATTATTTTATGTAATTTAAGGGCATAGGGGGGTAAAATCACTTTTTCATAACTTGATAACATTTTGTTGAGTAAGCTACAAGTTGCTTTTCACAGATTTATTATACTCAAAAATTTTTATGCCTTATATTAAGTTAAAGTCGGAGAGTATAACAGGTTCCTAATGGGAGGCGCAACTAAAAGATCAAATAAATAGAAATCACTTAAAATTTAAGATATCCTATATTTTTTGAGATTCCCTCAAATTTTCAGGGAATGTTACAAAATTTAAAAAAAAAACAAATACTTTATGACAAAAAAACAGCTTTTTTTTTCAAAAGTTGTAGGATATAGATTTTTAGTTTTTTTTTTGGGTAGGAATCTAATATGCATTAACTTTTGCACAAAGGGAAATTTTTACATGGGTTGAAAAACTTCAATTTTTTTATATATTCTTTTTACTATTACCCCTAACCATTACCCTTGGTCGTTAATTTTTTTCTTTTTATTATATTTTATAATTTTCTTTATTAAGTTTTTTTACTTTGTTGTTTTTTCTTTTGATTAATTATTTTAATTAGTTTTTTTTTTTCTATCACTAGGTTGGTAAAGTTTTTTTTTAATACTTTCATTTTGCTATTTTTTGTTATTTGTTTTTTTACTCTTGTGCACAACTGACCCCATGTGCAAAAGTGTCTGCGTACAAAATGTCCCTTTGTGCAAAAAGTTCTGTGTGTAAAATGTCTCTTCCAGCACATTTGATCCTTCATGCAAAAGTGTCTTTGTGGATATTTGACCCCTTCCCTTATTGTTCACGTTTTTAATTTGCGCGTCTCATAAGGAACCTATTGTTAACTCAGACTTGTATCTCAAAAATTATTTTGAATATTAAAGAACTGTGAAAAGAAACTTGTAAAACTCTACAAAATGATATCAAGTGGTAAAAAAATAAAATTTGTCTTTCAGTAAACTTTTGTGTTTGTAAAACTGGTTGTTTCATGTTGTTCATTATAAAGAGAATTTTGTGAAAAATTTAAATAACCTTATTTAAAATGATGGCATGATTTTTTTAATCTTTAAATACTCAAAAAAAATCAGCTTAAAAAAAATTATTTTTTAAATATGAATTGTTATACTATGTGAAAAGTATCTTAAAACTTGTATTAAATGTTTTTAAACAAAAGTCAATATTAACTTTTGTAAAAATGCTGGATTCCCTATGGCATCAGCATCAAATTACTTATTAACAAAATAACAATTTCTAAAGCTATTTAAACTTATTTAAGCTCACAATGACTGGAGATTTAACTCTTTGTACATTGCTTGTAAAATATATACAATTAATTAAATTATACTTACAACTGTTGTAATACAATGACTGATGAGTCAAGCCTTTTTACATTTTTTATAATATTTTATACTTAAAGTAGGTAAAAATAATGAAAACCAAACTCACAATGACTGGCGAGTCGACCCTTTGCACATTGCTTTCCTCAATCAGTATTTCCCTGGCCTTGGCGCAAAGAGCTTTAACTTCGCTCTCTTTGATGATTTCACATCTCTTCAGCTGCTCAATTTGTCTGTCTAAGTCACTTGTGTCAGACATTCTACTTAATTAAATTGCTGTGGAAATTTGTAGATTTAGTTTTTAAGTTTTTTAAAATTAAGTTGTATATAACTCAGTAAACCAACCTTAATTAACACATAACTAAAAATAATTTCCTTCAATTATTATATTATATTTAACTTTTTAGAGGTTTTGTTACATTATTTGTGGGTAGAATCAAATATATCACTAAATAATTATCAGAAAAAATACTTATACTTACTACAAATGTAAAAGAATTTAGCATTCAAAGTAATAAAACTTGTGTTTATCGACAGCAAAAACAAAATTAAAACTTTGTATGTGCAATTTAAACTAATTTAGTTTTCTTAGTAAATGAACTTTATAAAAACAAACAACACATAAAAAAACTTCAAAAAAATTCAACTAAACTTTTACTAAATATACAAAAGCTTAAATATAAAAATGATTGATATAAAAACTTGAACTTATGATTATTTATACTGCATTGTAGTAAAGTTTACATATAAAAAAATTTAAGGAAGATATTTACAAAAGTTTTTTAATTTTTAAAAAGACTTCTATAATTATTTATTACAGTGGTTTGATAAAATTGTCATATCAAACATATTTTACTTATTTCAATAACCTAAAAACAATTAAAAGTTGTATTATACTATATATACTAAAACAAACAAGTTATGTTACAGAAGTTAACAACAAATTTAAAACATTCTACTGTCAAACGAAGAACTAAAATATAAATTTATAATATTTTAAAACAAAAGTTTGTAAAATCAATTTACACAAAATATGTACAAAACTTTACCAAAAAAAAAACTTTAACTAAACTATTGCCTATATAACTGTTAATCTATAATTAAGTTTATTTATAAACGTTACACTATTTTGTTACCCATTTAAAGAAACTACAATTAGCTTCTTTATTGGTAGCATGACCGGTGGGTCTGGCACAGCAGTAAAACTTCTTGCCATAATTACCACCCGCCTTCTTAACTGTTCTCAATACAGACGGTTCCTTATGACCTGTGCATAAGGGAGTTTTAATTGGTTTAAATAAACTCTTCCACTGTTCGATATTGTTTTTATTATTTGAAGCACAACTACTTGGAACGGGGTTTAAACTTATTTCTTCTTTTTTAAAAACCTCTTTAGGCTTCTGTACTGGTTTGGAACTTTTTACAGTAAAAAATGAATTGATTTTTTGTTGCTTAGGTTTTATTTTAGGCTTTTTACATTTATTTCCTTGATCAACATTTAAAATGCTTCTTTTTTGTGCAAACTGCAAAATGTTCTGTTGCTTACCAGCAAACTTCACATAAAAACAAGAACACTCTTTAGGTCTTTTCAAAGACTTTTCTATTTGTAAGTCAAAAGTTGCATACAAAGGACAGTGATCTGAGCCCATAAATTCTGGCATGATATCAGCTTCAGTTAGTATTGAAGACAACTTATAATCAGATAAAATGTAGTCTATTCTAGTACCATAATTAGTTTCTCTTGCCCTTATTGAAGTGTTCCAACAAGTAAAGGCTTGCTTTCTTGATTGGTTTAATTTTCTAAACGTGTCCACAAACAACAAATTGTTATCATTTGAGCAAGATTCAGAACAAAATTGTTCATCAAACAAAAAACTATCCATCCATTTTCTAGATGGGTGAGCTTTGAAACTAATTAGTTCTTCAGGGTCACAATGATCTATTGGCTTGTGGGAAACATTCAGATCACCAACTATTAAGACGTGGTTCCCTATTGACACTAGTGCTTGTGCCCTGGTTTGCAAGAGTTTGTAAAAATCCAGTTTAAACTCCATCCTTTCTACATTGTCAAGTTGTGCCATTGGGCAATACACATTTATTATGCTCAGCACACAAGTACTGTTACTTATTGGAGAATTTTTGATGATATGCTGCGTTATCACACATCTTCCTTCACTGTCTAGCTGCTTCATTCTCTCAGCAGAGCAGCAATTTTCAATTGCTTCATATTCTTTTGAAGACTTGTCAGTGAAGATGGTTTCATTTGTCAACCCCAGGCTGGTTTGTGCATTAAATGGGGTAAATTCATCTTTGCAGAAAGTTGCCACACCTGAGTAACCAGACTTGCTTTCAGAGAAACTGAAGTACGAGTTGTAATGAGGCACTAGTGCTAGTTCTTCTTCCAACATGTCTTTTGTTGTTTTTGTTTCTTGGAAGCAAAATATGTCTGCATCTAGTTGCTTGAATAATTCTTTCAGTGGGTTTTCCAGTGATCTTATTCCGTTTATGTTCCAGCTGAGTAGCTTCATGGTTTGTTATTTTTAAATAAATTCTATTAAAAAAATGACAAGTTATTTTGATTTGTATTTAAAAAAAAACTGGAGTATTGAGGTAAAAATGTAAACTACTAATTGTTTTATGCTTTGCAAATTTTAGTACTGAGACAAATTATTACAAAAAAAATATCAAATTCTATTTTAGCTGTAAAATAGAAGTTTAATTTAAACTAATAACAACTTCTATGATTTGTATAAAACTTGTATCATTTGTATACAAAATATACTGCTTGGAATAGGGTTTAAATTAATTTCTTCATTTTTTTATCTTTCTTTATGTTTTTTATACAATTTATTTAAAAATTACGTTATAAAAGTTATAGAAATAAAATACTTAACTACTAATTAATTAATTACTTAACATTATTGTGAAAAGAAAAAGAAGCATCTGCTTATAAACTCAAGTTTTTTTTTTAATTTTTGAAAACTTTTATTAAATACGCTTTTTGTTAAGGTATTTTTGTAATTATGTAAAGGATGACAATAATTTATCTAGTTTTTAGATTGTGCTTAGTATATTTAAAGCTGCTGTGTGAATAAAAAATTATTACCTAGTCTTATTTTGTAGACTTTTCACATTACCAATTTTTATTTGATTTTAACTCAAGTTTTAAAAGAAAATTTGTAGTACTTAAATTTATGTTTTTAATTCATTGGTTAATTTAATTTTAGCAAATGATTAAAAAAGCAAGCTATAAAACTATAAGTTGTGACTTTCAGCTTAAACTTGATTGATAAAAAAATTTATTTATACATCAACAGACCTTATTTTTATAAGTTAAGGCCATGGGAGGTGAATGCATCTATTTTACAAAAATCAACATTAGGAATTATATGACAGCTTCAAGTGTAAACTATAAAAAATTCAATACAAAGGCTGTTATAACTTTTTCACTGTTATTTTCATTAATTTGAAATTTTAAAGATTCCATCTACTTTTTATCTTAAGCTAAACTCACATTTTTAGGAAACAACCTTAAAATAACAGTAAAGAAATGAAAACTTAATTTTTTAATGTTATCAAATAAAAATTAATACCACTCTTTGAAAAAAAACCAGCATGAATGACCAAAAAACTAGCTCAATTTGGTTCAAGTTTTATGAGATATATATTTATAAGAATTTATATCATAAATTCTTATGAACAAAAATTTCAAAATTTCTCTTACCAGGCTTAGAAAATTAAAGATAATAAAATATAAACAAAAGGAATAAATAAGAACAAATCTGTTAAGTAAAAAAAAACTTAGGTCAAGTGGTCTGATATTTAAGAATAATATCCATAAAAACAAGGTTTAAAAAGTTTCAAAAAATCCAAAACAACCCTGAGTTAGCTTTGCTTAAAACAATGTTAAATTTAATTTGTTTTCAAAACTTTGAAGCTAGCCAGAGTTACCCTGAAGGTGTGGCAAAGCAAAAATTTTTTTAACCTGAAATAGGTGTTTGTTTTAACTTTTTCTCTAAATTAGAAAAGTTACTTTATTCAAAAATATTAAATATTAAAAACAAAATTATGATATATCAGAAGAACACTGGTTATAAACTGAAAGAGGTACAATCTTTAATGAAATAGACATTTTTCAACATTTTGGTTTGTGCTTTCAATAAGCATCTTATCTAAATCACCAACTTTGTCTGCTTATATCTCAAAGATTACTTTAATTTTGTTGAGCAATAAAAATTGTCTGATATTTGTTAAAAATCTCTACAAAGCATTTCAGCTTGTAAAATATAAGGTAGACTTCCCATATGGTCTTTTTTTCAGCTTTCTTACAGCTTTTTATATATTTCAAAACAGATTTATTATATATAATGGATCTGGGTTTTCAAGCTCAACAAGCTCAGTATTATATGTGAAAATTTAAGAGGTTAAAAAAATTTAAATAAATATTTTTGCCTACACTTTTTTAGCAGTTTACTTAGCAGGGTTACCACTATTTGAAAGGAAAAAATCAGCCTAGGTAAAAAAACCAAGTCAGAGTTAGTCTGTGTTCATTAGAAAACTGAAAAAATAATTTTTAATGAAGCTTAAACACCTTAAATTACAAAAAAATAATGAAAGAACTTAAAAAAATAGAAAAGTTATAACAAACTGCCTGACATTTGGATAAATTTCCAACTTACCCTTAGTTTTGCATAAAAAATAATCAAACCTCTGTTTTTCAAGAGTTCAAACTGGCAGCCTCTATTTAATGTTGTTCATGATTACTTTTGTCAATTTTTTAACATTTTGTAGTTTTATTTATTTAGAACTCAATTTGATTATTGCTTGTTAGATTAAGTTCTACCAGAAAAAAAAGTTCTAAAGTTTCAAATCCCCAAAGGCTGATTTATATTACAAATGCTTGAACATTAAAATTTATTTTTAAATTTTAACTTTAAAACTTTGTTGACAAAAATTGTTTATTCTAGTTTAAAAAAAAAGCATACAGGAACAGCATATCTTGGTGAGATGAAATTAAATTATTAGTAAATTTATTAAGTTTTTATATTTATATTTTAAAAACAGGATTTAAAAAGGGTTGTAACTGTGTATAAATAATTTAATAAATGTTTAAAAAGTTACAAAACAGGGTTGTCATAGATTTTTTGGGTTTTTTTTTCAGATTTTCTGAATTTATCTTTCAGAATTTTGAAAGTTCAAATTTTTGAAATTCTGTTTTTAGTTTAAAAATAAATTCAAGGTAAAAAAAAATCTCTTAAATAGTTTTAAAAAATTGAAAATATACTATAATAATATTTTAATTGTATCCTATAATAAATCTGAATGTTTAAAAAAATATTTTATGTGATGGATCTTTTGTATCAAATCTAGATTGCATTATTTTAGATGAAAACTTGTTTTCAACTTCAATATTTTTAGTGATTTTGTACTAAATCCCAAGTTTTTCCAAGATTTTTATAGAATTTTTCAAATAGTGTGGCCAGATGGCGTATGGGTCCTAATGATGGCTTTGAAAACTCTCTGAGTTGAATAATGTTGCAAGATCAAAACCTATGGCTGACAAATAAAAAATCCAGCTTTTTGCAGCCTAAAATTTCAAATTCCAAGTTTTATGGTAACCCTGAGAAAAAACGCTAAACTATTGTAGGTTATTAACCAGCAACAAACTTTGATTTTGTTGCAAAACTAGTAGCAAAATTTGATTTTAGTTTTTTAAATTTAGTTTCCAAAAAGTTGATATCATAAAGTATTCAGAGAATAGCACAATAACAATTTGGTGTTATAATTTAATTCTAGCCTGTAGAATATTTAAACAACAATAGTTTCAAAATTTGAAAGAACAAATCATTTGTTTGTCTACCATAATTTTTAGGTATCTAAAACTGTACTATTTTTATATATAATTTTAAAATAATGATCTTTTTAGAATACATGTCAACTATTTAAGCTATATAAAATTTAAAACCAAAAAATGTTTACAGTTATTACAGTGGACACATTTCTAATTTTTAGTAAATTATTTTAAATTTTCATATAGCAGATATACAAACCTTTTGGTGAAATATGAGTTTAAAAAATAAAACTAAATAATTTTAGTATTCTTCCAAATTTAATATTTACACAAATTAGTGCTCCTTGTTTTAACTTTTTAAATTTCAAGCTAAATTGTAGTAAAAGTTTATTTTTTACAAATTGCAACTTCGCCCGAAATTCTAGTTTTTGAAGTAGGGTCTTAAATTTGTTTTATAGTGGAATTTAATAAACAATTTGAGTAAGTTTACTAAAAATGATGACGAAGTTGAGCTCAAAAGTATGGTAAGGTTTTTTTTTTACGAAAAACCAAGAAATAATACAAAAGAATTTTTTCAAAACTGAAAAGTAGCTCGATGAAATGAAAAAATATTTATTATTCAAAATTTCGATGGTTACATATAGTTTATTTATAGACATAAAGTATGTTCAAAATATTTGGCCTTAGGACCTAGTGAACGAAAAAACCTTTCGGTTATCGAGTCGCACACCACGGATACCTTTTGACGTATTGTCCAGGACTAGTTATACTTTTACTTCTAAGAACATAATTAAACTTCTAACATTTATTGTTTATATATTTTTAGTTTTTATAAATAACTATTCTTACTAATTTGAAAAAAAAGAAGTTTAATAAAAAAAAAATTAATTTTTTATCATTTAAAGAAACGTTTAGATTTATAGTTAAGTTTTGATGTAAAAACTAAATACTTATACCAAAAATTTTAATTAAACTTTTTATTACAACTTTAATAAGTTTATACCATTTTTCATAAAATTTATACCGAATTCGCAATAATAAGCAATAATATCATTTTTAAGTACCAAAAAATTATAATGACTAGTTTTTCTAGAATTTAATTGTCCGATAAGAAAAATAAAATAAAATGTTACTGAAGACAAAAAAACAAGCTATATTAGAATATAGCACTTCATTGATAACATTTTTTAGCCTGTTTAATTGTTATCTACCAGATCGGCTTATTAATAAACCAGCTTTAGCAAAACATAAATTTAATTTTTTTTGAATCGCTCAAAATATTTTTTATCAAACAACAAAATTAAATTGCTAAAACTATTTGGCCCTAGGACCTGGTGCACGAAAACCCTTTCTGTTATCGAGTTGCACACCACTTGGATACCTTTTAGCGTCATATCTAACAAAATTGTACAATTTTTTTGAACAATGAGATGATACAATTTTTTGTATGTTAAAAATGTAAAATTCTTTTTTTTCAATGAAGCACATTATAGAATAAAAACAAAACTTGTATAAAACAACTATTGCAGATTTAGAAACTACAATTGAAATTATCACAAACAATTAACGGATATTTTGCTTTTAACTAAAACCTTGAATTAGAAAGAGAAATATTGGAAAAGTATAAGCTACATTTGTTATAAATAAGTTTGTAGGAGAAGTATACTTTAAAGACAGTCGGAGCATTTTTGTTTACACTTCATTAATTTGTATTATAATACTTTATACGACAGGTCTGTTTGAAATAAATTGAGTAAATATATAACTATTTCAAAACTAGTTGTACTAGTTACATTTAAAATATATAACAAAAACTACAGTCTAAATTCAAAACAGTTTTGTGTAAAAAACTGACAGTTTATGCAAAAGAGGTGACAACTAAACATAATACTTTTATTTTAATTAAAAACAAAAGAAAAAAAAAGTTTTCAAATAATATACTACTAGATGTTTGTTTTTGTAGAAACGAAATTTTCCAAGTCGAAAGTATGTAGTCTAATATTTAGATTGCAAAAATTTATTTGATAAATAAAACCAAGAAACGATGTTTCCGTTCAATTTTAATATTGGAAATAGATTTTCAAAAGCATATGGTTACTTATATCTTTAAGCTTTAAACTTTAAGTAAAATAAATTTACGATAAACCTGTAAAAAATCATAATAATTATCAAATAACAAATAAATTAGGTTTTAGTAGAAAACTATACAATTCTTTTTTGGTTACTGAGTTTTGCTAAAAATCTTATATTTAGCATCAAAAATATGCGCTCAAAACAGTTGGTATTAGGATCTGGAGCATAAAAAGCATTCAAAACAGTATTCAGTTATCAACTACTTAAACCTAATTTGATGTCTTGTCCAAAAGCGTTATTTCAATGGTTAAGCATTTATTGAACACTGCTAACTCAATATTAAAACTCACTTGCTAACTACTCCAAAAAAGGTTACTAGTTAAACATTTCTAATGCAAGGAAAATATAAAATAAAGTTGTAATAAATGAAAAAATTAGTACTCACAAAAAAATATGCTGTATTAGTACTCATTAACAAAAAGTTTGCGTGCTAAAGGTAATATTTGTTTTCTCTAAGTTTACTTTTTAAATATTTCTAACGCCATAAATTAATAAAATAAGCTTAAAATTGGTAAGGGATGCTACAGTAACATTCATTAACAAAAGGTTTGCGTATTGAAGAAATACTTAATACAAAAGTTTTTGAATCAACAAAAAAAGTCGATTTTTTAAAATATAAAATATCTTTGTAAAATTTTTACGGATAGAAGGTACAAAGGTTTTTTTATGAATTTTTTTACTTTATGAGTTTGAGTAAACAAATTAGCCAGATTGTAAAAAAATTGACAGTTAGTAAAAAAAATTATAGCCGTTAATTCACATATTAATAAGCAGATTTGAAAAACATATATTACAATTTTTTTTTACTAAAACTCATAAAATAAAAAATTCATAAAAAAACCCAATACTTTCTAAGGGGCCCCACACTAAAATGCAAACCCCAATTCAATCGATTTTTCAATTAAAGACAAAGAACCGTTCTATAGGAGAAAAAAAAATTATTTAGCTATTAAGATAAGGAAAATAATTAAGTCAAGTTTGGACATTTTATAAAAATTCTTGAAAAACGCGGTCAAACTAACTTCACACTCGTAGCCGCAGATTTATAAAAACTCAAAATTATGGCACCGATTAAAAATTAATGTCACCATCTGAAATACCTTTTTTTTTCAAAAAGAGATGTAAAACTAGTTTTTAAAACGGTTAAAAGTAGTGATGTTTAATTTATCAAAAGAATATATCATTAGATTTTTTAGCTACCTTTTTAAACAAAGAGTATTTAACTAATTGATCTATATCCATTGACTAAATCAAAACTGACTGTTTTAGTAGTTAATATTAGGATTTTTATACATATTAGCATTCAAAGACTAAATATTAAATAAAATAATTTTAAGGTTTTAACTTTTAGTTTTAAAAGATATTTCTTTATCAACAATAATACCCACTCAGCAAGTTAAATTAATAATTTTTAGCAGTATTATCAAAAGTAAAATTGAGTATTATACAGATAAACGTTATTCCATTCGCTTGCAATTAATACTTTAGTTGATAAAACTTGTGTAGACTGTCTTTAATAAATAAGTGGCTAAATTAAATTCAAAAAAAAAAAGTTAATTTCAGACAAGTTTGTTTACTACAGGTTGGTGTAAAGTTCTTAAACTAAATTAATTTTAGTAACTAACAATGAAGAATTTTTAAAGCGAAATTGCGATGAATCTAAATATCAATACTAGCCACTTAAAGACAGTATATTAATAAATTTTAATTATGAAATACTTAAATTTAGATGTTTTGTACAAATTTGTTTCTAAACTTTAATATATTTGAGATTTCTATTCCTAATATATGATTTTTAATTACTTCCATTTGATTATTTGCTTTACAACTGTTTGCTGACCTTTGATTTAAGTAATTTTAAACATATATTGTCGTTATTCTCAATAAAAAAAGAAACTTTAGTTTTAGTTTCCGAAAAATTCTCAACTATACAGTGTACGTGAAATATATAAACAAAATCTTTTTAGGTTACCAATACAACAAACATACATTATTTAATTTAATTTAAGCAGACTGGTTGTAATAAATAGAGATATAAATCATAATTGTTACTTATAAAACTAAATAATTGAAGCAGTGCAAAAACATACATTTGTTTGTAACAACTTAAATATTCTTTAAAATATGATAAATATTCTAATACTCTTTTAGTAAGCTAGTTATATTTCAACCCTTTTTAACAAAACCATTATTTTTAGCTTAATATGTTAAAATAATATATTATTAGAGAAAAGTGTTACAGTTAATTTTTTTTAATGCATTGGCATAACTATTTGCTATTAAGCATTGTACTAATTTACCCAACAAAACCAGTTTTTGACAAAACAAAAGAATTAGCTACAAAATTTGTGTGTTAAAAATTATTTAAAACTGAACAAATCTATTTTAATAGACAAGACAAGTACATAAAAAAATATCTTTATCTGTTTTAAACAGTAATGAAGTCTAATATTTTAGTTAATACAACATTTAACTAACATATAACACAACTAACACATTTTACAAACATAAAGTAACATAAGCTATAATTAAAACTTGTTACCAACAAGCTACGCTACGTATAGAAAGTAAAAATACCGAAGTATGAAACTTCTCCTTTAACAAAAACACCTTTTCTACTTTTTTTATTTTACTAACTTCAAACAGTAGTAAAAGATTTTTTAGTGCAGATTATTATAAATAGTAAAAGATTAGAAAAAAGATTACGGAATTTTTAAAAGAACAATTAAAACAAATGATTTGAAGTTTAAAAGTAAAAGTTATCAAATTAGTTCCATTGCTTACTTACAATTTAATTCGATTTATAACTATAAACAATTTCTATAAAGATATTATAATTCGTTTATAGTAGCCGATTTTTATTTTAAAAATACTTTGGGGGTCGTATTTTTTGACCCTTTTTTAATAAATACGAAAAAAGTAACTATTCTAATACTTGAGTTCGTTTTTCACCCTAAAAAATATTTCGACTTTATCACAAACATTATTTTTAAGAAAACAATTTATCAGGATCAAACTACAAAATACTATGCTGTCTTTTGTTACAAGTGTTTATATAAGCTTTTTTTAGGAGTGTAAGTATTTTTAAGTATTCTATTACGATAATATGCAAATGTTTGCTATACTATATTACATTCGTTTTTTTCTCGTTTTATTAGTTTAACATACTTATTATACATAATAGTACAGGACTCGGCAGATTTTTTTAAATAACGGGCCGTAATAGATTAAAACTAAATTTAAAAAGCTTACGTAAGTGTATAATTAAAAAAACTGTCTAGAAGTTTAAATGTTATCGTTATCAAATTAGTTCCATTGCTTACTTACAATTAAACTCGATTTATAATTACTATTTACATCTATAAAGATGGTGTAATTTAATTGCAGTAGATATTTTCTATTTAAAAGATACTTTAGAGGCCGTAATGTTTGACCTTTTTTTAATAAATAAGAAACAAGTTACTACTTCAACAATTGAACTCGATTTTAAACTTAAAAACATTTTGGACTATCAATAGCGCTTATCACAAAAATTAGAATGTCTGTTTAAGAAAAAAATTTATCAAGTTCAAAAAACTGTTTTCTACAAGTATTTGCATAAATATTTTTCCGGAGTGAGAGTTTTTTAAGTATTCTACAATAAGCATAAGGATAAACTTGTACATAAATTTGGTAACTAGTTTTTCACTTTTGTTCCTTTGTAGTTTTTTTATTTTTTATTACTTAGTTTTTTTCGATTCTTTTTAAGTCGCAAATAACCTTATATAACATTTTTTAGATATTTTACAGATTTATTAAGCATTGCTTGCTGTTTGTAAACCTTATATTATGAATAGTTTGTAAATTCACTGAAAAATTTTTTTATAAGATATATTCTGCTAACTTTTTACAATTTTTTGGTCGTACAATATGACACACGTATCTTAATTTCAAGTATTAATGTAAAAAATTATCTTAAATTTATTTTAAATAGCTGAATAAGCAATTATTATCATAAAGTATTAGTTTTACTTACGTTTTATTATAATTTTCAAAGGTATGTAAAATCAGCATTAAGTTTGCAGTTAATTTTCTACTTTTTATAAGTTTTTTAATAAATTACTAACTAATAAAAAAAAATAATCTAGTACTTACGACCAAAAATAACAAAATAAAAGTTATTGAAAGTAAATGAACAAATTATACTTTTGAAGTGTATAATGAGATTGTGTAATAAATTTAATTATGCGAACATTTTCCATTTATCTTAATTTTCAAAATAACTTCATTTGAAAAAAAACTCCAATGTGTATCTTATCGACTTATAAACTTTTTAAATGATAAAAATGTATAAAGAAAATTAAAAGCAACGTAGTTTTTGTATTTTTTTAGTACTATGCATTTGGTTTTTAAGAGATTTAGTTGAACTAAATCTGATTAAATTTTACATAAATAAATTAAGTTAAGAAAAATCATATACCAGTTTCTGCGTTCTTTGGTCTATATTTAATTTAAAAATGTTGGTAAGATATTGTGATGATACAATGCTTTCTTAAATCTTCTAGCAACATAAGATCGTAAAGTTTTTGGTTTCTGCTTCTAATTTATCATATTCATATTTTATGCCTATCAGAGAGCTCCACAGAAAAGAATGTTCCTTCTACAAGAATTAGCTAGATTGGCATGTTTTGGTTAAAACAGCAAGTTAGTTAATATATAATTGTTCTGGACATTTTTTATTTCGACCTTACAGACTTGGGAAGATTAAATAAAACTAATAAACACCCATTAATATTGATAAATGATTTCAATTTTTAAACAGTTTGAGTTTTATACAACTTTTAGTTTATTTGAAACTTTAATGTGTTTTTTAGAACAAGTTCTATCAACCGACAATTGTTTTCTAATAGCTTTTTGAACAAACATTTAAAATTTTATATTATTTTATTATTTTTAGCTAAACTGTCCGTAATAATTTCAACAAAATAACTAATGCTTCAACGTATAGTCACTGGATGCTGTATACGTTAAAAAATAATTGTTATTTACAAAATTAAACGAACTAGCTTCAAATCTAGAATTTTGTTTATTAATGTTTTAGAGAAAAAAAAACGTTTAGAAAAATTATTAAACTTAAACCAGACAAAAGTAGCCTTACACAAGTCGTATTAAAAAGCTAGTAAAACAAAACATTTTAAAGAAATTTCAAAATATCTTTTAATTACTAAATAAAACTAAATGAAAACTAAATTACTTACTAAATTAAAATTACTTTGAAACTTAGTTGTCGCTTAAGGACAACTTGAAAAACTAGCGAAATAAAAATTAAGTACTTTATTAAACTATAGTTGATGTTTTAAGACCAGCACAAATGTTGAGTTTGTTTTCAAAAAAATCTTTATTTGTTGTTATAAACTAAAACGTCATTATCAAAATACTTTAAATTATAAATGTTTTTTAGTAAAGTTTTAGTGAACTTTATTTGTGTAAGGCGAACAAAAGAGCTAAGTTAAAATTTAGTTGTTGTGTTTTTTCTAGTACACTGGTATTTTTGTTTAGGAAAACTTCAGATTTAAACTAATATTTTCAAACACTTAGTTGGACTAAGCTTTCTAAAAAACATTTAAAAAACTAACTTATTATGTTAGAATTTTGGTGAACATCAGTTTACAAAAAAAAAAACATTTTTATTTTATCAGGAGAAGAAAGTCTTCTAATATTTGCCCCAAACTTTTAAATACTTTTTGCTGGAAAATTAAGATTTTTAGATTGTAACAACACTAAGCCTAAACATAATAGACTAAAAACTTTTAGTGTTTTTAATAGTTAAATATAGTAGACATGAAAACTAAATCAATTAATAAATATAAATTTACAATTCACACTGTGCTACTTGTGTGACTTATTAACAGCACAGAAACTATATTGAGGTTGTACTTTACTTGATTGAACCAAATCAAAATTTAACATTTTCATTAATGAATTTTTAAATATATTTTTATGCAAACATATATTTTATTTAAATCTTTCCGAAGAGCTCTAAAGCAATTTTAGCTTGCTTTCTATACCTATGCAAAATATTAATAATTTTAAAACTATAATATCAACTCAGTTTTGTTTTAGTCAAAAGTGTCAATAAGTCTTTAATTGTAATAATTCTTAATACTGAAGTATATTAGTAACATCCATGCGTATATCGAAAAGTACACTTTGGAACTATCTTTAAATATTATTAATAGTTTCTTTTTTTTGCAGTCAACAACATTAGTATTAAAATTTTTCTAAAAGCTTTTATTGATGCAGAAGAAAAAAAAATAATTTGTATTCAACAATTTTTAAAGTCGTTTTATTTTATGTCCTAAAGTTTTTTTCAAGACTTAGTGTTTGCACAATTGAAATTTCTATAAATTAGGGGTGGCAACTTTTCTGGTAAACGGCCAGACTCAACAAAAATAAATCTTAGCGAGCTGTGAAAAACTATGCTATAAAGCAAAAAATGTTATAACAAGAGACTCAATAAAAATTATCGTGTAATAAAAATTGTATTAGGACCACAATTCAACCTAATTGTTCTTAATGTGCTCACTTTTATTTGTTTTGATAAGTCGTTGTAACTAGATATACGTTGCGGACCAGATGTTTTTGTTGGCAGGTCTGATCCGGGCTTCACTATTCGTCAATTGAGACCAACAATACTCTTAAAATTAATAAAATAAACACCACATTATTGATATAACATTTGTTGTATATGATTGTTGGGCTTCTTTTATATCGAGGACGTAAAAGCCAAATGATAAAGTTCAGCTAAGATTAATTGTAAAGGCATGGTTAATAGGTACTCTAAATAAGTTTATAAGCACAAAGTTACAATAAGTTTGGTTATATTTAAGCTTAAATGACGGAGCTGAACACTGTGGTAGAATAGTTAAAATAAAAAAGCAATGATCAAGTTGTAAAAAGAACTAATGTATTTATTTCAGGTCCTGCAAGTTAAAAGAACGTTTATCTAAAACAGTGGTCGTCAAGGTGTACACGAAACATTTTTAGGGGTGCACAAAATTTTGAGATTACAAAAAAAATACATAGAGTTAGATTAAGTATGTAGTTAATATTTAAAAAAGTATTTAAAGAATACTGAACTGGGGATTTTGTAGTATTTGCGGAGAAGTGTTCAATTAATAAGTATGTAAGACAAAGCCATATAATTAAATAATCATTGTGAAACTTAGGTAAAACAAATAAAGAGGTCACTTAATACAAGGATCAAATATAAAGTTTCAGCTTCAGTTGTTAAATGGTTTGCATGTAAATACAAACTGGGTTATGACTTTTAAGGAGAAATGCACTAATAAAAGTATTTACGTAGTCCCACCACTAGCAACACTTATTAAAATTAGATCTTGGGGTGCACCAATTTTATTTTTCGCAGCTTGGTGTACAAAGAATTTAATTAGCTTGACGACCACCGATCTAAAAGACTTACTTATCAAAAAAAAGTAGTATAATTTTAACTTGTTCTATATTATTGTTCATGTTATATTTTCTACTACTTCATTACCTGTTGTGAACTCTTGTTGGCGGATCGAACCACTTAGTAGTTAACAGGTTGGGCTCTTTCTGCAGACATTTACGGGCCGCTCAACTTTATATACTTTCTATTATTTCCTTAGATCAAACTATACCATTGACAATCTCAACTTAGTTTATACGACTCTTTTTAAAGGGTTGCCACACACTCAGGGAATTTTCAAGTTAAAGAAATTATCAGGGAGCTTTGATTCATTATTTAAACTCAGGGCAATTTTGATTTTACTAAAAATTTCAGGATTAATTTAAGATTTTTTAAAAATCTCAGGGAAATTTTTTTCTAGATCTATAATGAGATTTACTTGATCCAGTTTCATATTTTTGTTCAAAACAGTTAACATTATTTATAATTTAGAATTAGCCTTGCGGCTAGTTCTTAAAATTAACATTGTAATATTTTGATAAATATTAAAAATTTCAAGGATTTGAATAAACTCAGAAAGGTTTAAGGTTACTCAGAGAAGATTTTTAGACACCAAAAGTGGCAACCCTAAATTTATTATTCAATTTTGTTATGAAGCCTGAAGGTTGTACAGTTAACATAACTATTATTTTACTACTTATATTTTTGGCTGTTTAAACCAGGGTTCCCCAAAGATGTACATACGACCCCTTCGGGTCCATAAGTTGCATATTTTCAGTGCTGGGACTAGTTAAATGACCATAATTTGAGACTTACACTAGATACTCTGAAGCTGATGGGTAAAAAAAAGTTTTTAAGGATAGTTTTCTGAGAAATCTTATTGAATGAGTTTATACTTTTTTTCAGAGGGCTTTATGAAACAAAGTTTGGAAAACCCTGGTTTAAACTGAAACTCCCTTTATTACTTATGGAATTTAAATTTATTTAATATAACAATCTTTATTCAGGAGTTAAATTTTAATGATGTAACTACCTTTTCAAACTACCCTTTTTTATATAATACGTGAATCATTTAGTTTCTTTGTAGGTAATGGTTAGTGAGAAAAATTGTCTAAACCTTATCCAACGTATTATAACAACAACATTTTGATTCATAAATTAGTGTTTTATTTACAATTAACAAGCACGAATAACATAACAATTTACAACGAATAAAATATTTTGTTTTTATTAATAACATGACTGCATAAATCCCGTATGTTAACACAAATTCAACTTTTTGTATAAATAGGCAACAAAATTTTCCCCCCTTTTTGTTGGAATACAATCAATACAACTCCCGCTAAAAAATCTTAGTTATTAGTTTGTGAAAACTAATTTATTTTTAGCAGGAATTTTTAATTAACGCGTTATCGGTGTCAAAAATTGAGCTCAACAAAAATAATTTTTATAGTAAATATTTTTTTATAAGGTAGATAAGACAAGCCAAGCTTCAAAGTTATAAAAAATATTTTAGAAACTCTTAGAAAGTTTATAAAATGAAAATCCAGACAATTGACTGAAAGAAAAACTTTCAGGCAAAAAAAAGTTTTTAATACCATGACTTTGTATAAAAACACAATTGATTTTTTTTGTGTTCTTATTTTTTGGTAATTAATGATAAAAAACTCCTACTTTACTGAAACTTGAATAATGTTGACTTGCCCCTAGTTGATGTATATGTTTAAACAAAATCAATCCAAATAATTCCAAAATTATTCAAACACAATTGATTAAACAACACATGTAAAATGCACAGTGAAATTCTATAGGCGTGGAATTTAAAAAAAAGTCCAAAAATGTTCATTTTTCTTAATAAAAACATTTTTATTTATATTAATCACATTAATGACAAAATTGAAACGCTCTTAGCGAAAAGACATGATTTATGTTGAACACATTTTTTGTTTGGAGGTAGCTTTCTATATGTGCTCTCTTATTCTGGAGTGAGATATTCAATAAAAACACTCTGTAGTAGAAGATAGAAATTTTCAGCAAAAAATTTATAGGTAAATTTGAATAAAAAAGCAAAAATACTTCTCTTTTTTTGCTGAAAATGTTGGAAAAAAGCACAATCGTTTGAAATAGAAAAACGCACCTTACTTAATTAGAAGCGACTTTAAAAATAAAATCGCAAGAATTATGTCTTTATGATGTAGGCTAAGAGCATTTCAAAATGCAATAACATGATTGTTTATTTATTATATATATATACTTGTATAGCAGGTAAATATCAAGTGCAAATTATTCATTCGTATGATATTCATACACATATATTTGTTTCTTTTAAATAAACAAATAATTTAACTTAAATATGTATTGCCCACGCCATTTGATTTCACTATGCACACAATTAAGATTTTTGTGAAATTTAAAATAAAATTTAAGAGAGAGATGATTGTCAAGCTCAATTTTGTTTAATGGTTTTTAATTTCAATAACGCAGACCTTCGCGAAAATTGCCTAAAAAATTGAATTTTTTTTTTTAATAATAAAGTGGTCCACCGCAAATGTTTTTATAGAGGTTTTTTGTCAGGAATATTTTTTTTTTCACTTTTTTAATCGATTTACAGCGGAGTTTGATCTAATTATAGTTTCAAATGCAGTCATGTGTAAGAAAGAGGATATTATTTCGAAATAAAAGAACATTGTTTAAATGAAGAATGTATAAATATATATATAAGGTATTTTCGAGCTGTAAGCAAAGAAGCATGCCGTATGAACAAAAAGCTCAAAAAAATAAAAATAAAATAATTTTCTTGTTAATATGTGTGTGTGTTAAAACGAACTTAGTAACTAATAAACGAAACAAGTTTTAAAGGGGACCCAGGCAACCGCTAAAGATGGTTGCCTAGTAACCCAAGGGGCCCTAGTGAATGGTAACCATGTAATACGGTTGCCTGGTTACCATAATGTTACGGTCGCCTAGTTACCGAACCAGTCGGGGCCGCTGTTGTTCTGGTTGCCATAGGAACCGCCGTAATCCTGACTTTTGAAATACTGAGGCATCGCCGCTCCCCACTGTTGCATGCCGCCTCTGTTGGGAAGTTTTATTTGTTTTAATCATTGCTTTAATTAAACAACTAGAAAAACCTACAAAAAGTTTGGTAAAAATTTTTACACCATAATAACCAGCCGACTTAAGCCCAGTGTGTGCTAACCACACAACTTAACAGATATATTAAACATATATCATTAATTTTTACCTTCCAACACCACCCATGTTCCTGTTTCCGCCCGACTGCATGTTTCCCCTCCTGTTCTGATTGGAGTTGCTCATCATGCCGCCCTGCTGCTGGCGGTAATCACGTGATCCGAATCCTGTTGATTGGTAATAATGGTTGGTAATAAGAAAAACATTCAGGAAAACGTAAATTTTAGAGAAAAACTTATGACCAAGTCTAACATTTAGCTTGATTTTTCAGCTTTATATTATGTTGCAAGCTTTAACTTTTCACTAACTTTAATATCCTGTTGATTTCACTGGTTTAAAATAATTACGATGAGAAGTAACTTAAAACTGCAACCATGTGCAGGGTTCCCTCTAAAATTCGAAAACAAAGTTTACAGGAAAATTCGTAAAATATGGTTAGTTGATAGGGGATCGTAATTTCTAGGTATTTTTCAGATTATTGCAAATTTATAGGGAAGTGGGAACCCTGCATACAGTTCATTCATTGGTTGCTTGGTTGGATGGTGAAAATTTATAACAGAGTCTAACATTTAACTTGAATTTTCAACACGGAACTACAAATGTTGCAGACATTAACTTTTCTATAGCTTCAACATTAGAGGAGTTTCCAAAAACACATTTATTTTTTGAACGTTTTAACTTATTCTACAGTTGTAAATAATTTCTGCTCACAATTAGGGTAAGTCAAACAGGGATTAAAAAAATTATTTGAATACCTTCCTACTATCTTTACAGGAAAAATTGCGACATTTATTCAGTAAATCAATATTTTAAAAAAATATTAAGAATAAATTTATAAATTGCGTTGGCAATTTTCAAAAATATAAGTCAGAAATAAAAATAATCAAACAAACCTCCGTTGAATTTCCTGGCGCCGGTCCTCGGTTTTCCCTTCTGGTGGGTCAATGCGATGTTTTCGAGCCACTGCGGCACCTCCTGCCTGGCTTCTGAAAGCAAATCGACAAGATCCTTCACTATGTTGCGATTGTTATCGTTGAAAAACGATGTTGCAAGTCCTGAAGGATAATAATACAATAAATTATGTAAATATAATATTTATTATTTCACTATGTTGCGAAGTTTGTAATGCAAATACTAAGTAAAATATTATTCAAAATTTTAATTTAGATTTGCAACATAAAATTGTTGTCCTAAAAATTAAAATATTAATATTAAATTAATTATATTTCTTTATGTTGTCGTTGAAAAACGATGTTGCGAGTCCTGTGTGATAAGTAAATTGATAATTTCCTTAAATAAGTTATGTTGAACTAATCAAGCACACATAGTTAAGTTTCAAAATCTATCTTATAAACCTTTCATTTTTAAATTTCTCAACTGAACTTGATATCATTTCTTCTTTTTTGAACTAAGTGAGTTTTTCAACCAGTTTTAGGAATAAATCTATTCTCACATAATACTTTTATTTTAAATTCTATGTTTTTGAAAATTATCAAAACTATGAGGTTGTTAATTCGAATTACATGTTTTAAAAAGATATTTTATTCATGACAGACATATGAGAAAAACAACGTCTAGTAGACGAATGATAGGTAAAAACATTAGTCATCATTTTTCCATTCTTAAGTTTGATGTTTAACAGTTCGTTAACATACAGTATTACCCCAAAACTATAAATCAAAAATTTTAATGATGTTAATCAAAAAAACATATATTGATTTTTTATATTGAAATTATGTGGCTTTGTTGTGTAAACATGATTAAGTAAGGATGTAACTGACGTAATTAACAGATCAAACTGCACTTGAAAGCATTACGAGTGCAAAACACTTTATTGCGTTGATTTATGTGAGTATTGCGTTCTGTGGTGGAAAACTTAATTTTGCTTTTTAGGATTTTATTGCGTTTATACGTAAAATAGCGTTCATGTGTTGGTATGCCCCCTATTTACAAAATGAAGAATTTTTTATAAGTTACCAGTGGAAAATTTTAATTGAAATAAACAACACTGTTTGTTTTTATTTATTATTAATATTATTTGTTTTTAAACCAGTCTTTTTTGAAAATGGTATCAACTAACATTTGATCAACTAACATTGTATGTGAATACTTGTGATTTTGTTATTTCAAATGAAAATTCAAGCTCCTCAGCTGTGCATTTCAAAGGTCTCTTATTTGGAAAAGAGAAATTTAACACAATACTCTATTACCAGAGCTTAACAATTTATTACATTAAGATGAGAAACATGTTTAAAACAAGACATAAATTTTGTAAACATTTGTCTAGACATAATACAATTCATATTTTACAGCATTCATTAGTAATTAGCTTAAACAATGAGAAAATTATATTTTGCATTGTTTATTTTTCTTTGTAATGCTAATAATAAACATAAGAACAACAAAAGCCTGTAGAAAAATGATTTAACTTTTTGTTCATATATATTTTATTGCAAGCATTTTAATTTTAATTAAAGGTTTTATACAGAGGCATAAGTGCTTAATTATGTTATTATCTCATATTAGTCACATGTAATTGCCACAATTAGCATACAAACAAATTAAATTACACATTATGTAATTAAGATGATTTTTAAAGCTTAATTGGTTCGGCATTAAAACCTACTGTTTATTTTAGTATTTAATGCATATAAAAATCAATTAGTCGTTATTAAAATATAAAACAGTCGTTCATAATTTAATGTGTCATAGAATAATACTTGTACCCACTGCTTTAAATTATAGATTTAAGTTTTTTTTCTATTGAACACTTTATTGTCTTGAAACATATCTTTCATTCAATCATAATTAAAATTTAATTTTAAACAGCTCATTTAACTTACATAAGCCGTATGAAACACACACAACAAAGATATAACACCAATGTCAAGTATTGTTAATTGAATTTTAGTGGTTTTGGCGTATAAATATGATTAAGGATGTAAATGAAGTACTTGAACCATTAAGTTGCACTTCAACTTTTCTATTAAAGTGTGTTGCATTAACTAACGTAACACAGTTAAACAAAACACTTATTTTATTTATACATGGTTGCCACTCATCAAGCTGAGAAAAATTTCCTGACTTTTCCTGACTTTTTCATGACTTTTTACCAAAATTTTCCTGACTTTTCTAAATCAGTTTTACTTATATAAGTGTTCACTTAGTTTAATAAAATACTACCCAAACTATTTAATATTAAATCCTTAAATTAAAAATCATTTAAAAAAGAATATACTTAAGTAACTGTAAAAAAAAGACATAAAAAAGTAAACTATATATTTTGGGTAGTATTTTATTAAACTAAGTGAACAATTTATATAAGTAAAACTGATTTAGAAAAGCTTTACTTTGTAAAACTGATTTAGAAAACTGATTTAGAAAATATTGATTTAGAATTTACTGATTTAGAAAAGTTGATTTTACTTTGACATAAAAAGTCTATACACATGTGTTCCATTAGAGGAAACGATAAACATGGTAGCAAACGATGTATACTCAAAAGAAAATCTTTCAGTATTGACAAAATCAAAAATTAACAAAAAAGGTATTCAAGAACATACTGAAAACTTGCTCACAGAGCATCTTCTGTTTTAATAATCAAGTATTCAAACAAATAGATAGACTATCTATAGGATCGCCATTGGCCCCCCTTTTGGCCAATTGATTCGTTAGCAAATTAGAAACAGGTCTTCTAAATGAAATTCAACCTAAAATGTACACGAGATATGTGGACAACATTTTTACTATCTTCTCAAATGAAGAAATGGCAAATGAATTCAATCAAAAATTAAGTACTCTACATCAAGATCTTGTTTTCACAATGGAAACAAGTACATCAAATAAACTTCCTTTTTTTGACATAAGTGTTAAGCTGGAAGAGAACAGATTTACTACCTCAATTTACAAGAAACCATCAAACACAGATGTTCTATAAAATTTTCACTCTTGTACCCCGCAATCATGGAAGAAAAACTTGATCAGAAAATTGTTCATCAGAAACAAAAGATTAGTGTCAGAAGAACTACAGAACCTAGAAACAAATAGAATAAAGAATCTTCTTTTGAGAAACGGTTATCCGATTAATTTCATAAACAATGAAATAGAAAAACTTCAAAAATTAGAAGCTAAGCCACAAATTTCTAAACAACAGTATTTAACAGTTCCTTATATAAAAAAGGTTTCAGAAAAATTGAGCAGAAATATAACAAAAAATTTGGAAACAATTGGAATTAATATCAAAGTAGCTTTCAGAACATCTAAAGTTGGAAACTATTTTTCATTGATAAAAAAGATCAACAAACTCTACAGAAATTGCATCGTTTATAAGTTTCAATGTCCAGGTGACCTGGATACCCAATATATTGGAGAAACGGAGCGACAACTGTTCGTCAGAATTAAAGAACATACAAAACCTACAAATAGTGCAGTTTTTTCACATATAGAACAATGTAGAATCTGTCAGAATCATAATGATATTTTTAATTGCTTTGAGGTAATAAAATTTTGTAGAAATAGAAATGTTTTACTTACAGTAAAGGCTATCATGATTAAAAAAATTAAACCTAAACTTAACCACCAACTAGGTCCTGATAAAGGATCTAGAATTACTTTTAACATTTATAAATAGTCCATTTTTGTTCTAATTATCTATTTTAGTTTTTATGATTAGTCTGATTAGTTTTATATTGATTGCTTCTATAATTTACTCGTATTTTGTTTGACTAATTAATTTTTGTGAGTATTTATTTTGTTTTGACAAGAAAATTAGTTAAATTTTGAAAGCATTGCTCAATAAACCGTTTAAATGAAAAAAAAATTTGTTATTAGCAATTAATTGGCAGATAAAATCATGTAAACACCTTTCGCTATAAACTATATATCTGTTGTATAAAATATTTCCTATTATCATTTAGTATAAAATTTGTAACAAATAAATATACTTTAAAAACTTAAGTTACTCTACAAAAAATACACATAATAAGTAAATTTAATCTTGGCATATACCTCTCTTATAACTTAATTTATAAATTTAAATAACTTTGAAAAAATTATAAACAGGTAAAGTATACACATTAACTTGTTACATAAAATACTAAACTAACTGCTTAGTTATAAAGAACTCAATTATTTAAACAAAAAACACTTTGATTCTAAAATTATGCTTGATAAACTTTTGTGTATATATCACTGTTTCACTATGGAAATGTCCTTGCTACAGATCATCAATACTAAAAAGCTTACAAAATCTGCTTTTTCAAGCAGGGTACTTGTTCAATAAGTTAATAGAAAATTTTTGCAGTTTTGTAAAGGATATTTTACTAATTGTGAAGGCATTTATACCAGGTGAAGGCATTGGAAACAAAACTAAATACTTTTGTAAATTTATGGAAAATTTTGTAATTTTTTTCTGACTTTAAAGGACTTTTAATTAATTTTTACCATTTGAAGGCTTTGGAAAACAAGGAATTTTGTAAATTTAAACTGACATCAAATTTCCTGACTTTTCCTGACTTTTTTTCAAAACCTCCCATTTTTTCCTGACTTTTCCTGACTTTTGTCTTTTTTTTTAATTTTTCCTGACTTTTCCTGACCGAGTGGCAACCCTGTTTATATTTTAACATTTCAACACTTAATTCACATAAGCTGTCCGTTTAAGAAAGAGTTCAGTTAGTTTTATTATTATTAATTGAACTTTAGTGGTTTAGTGTGTAAACATGACCAAGAATGTAGTTTACGTTATTAGCTTAAATTGTTCTTAAAACATTTTGAGCGCAGAATAAATTATTGCGTTGATTTTTGCAAACATTATGTGAACAGGCAGGCTCTGTAGAGAGCACGATAATGAGTAAAATAGTTATATTCGTCAATGAAAAGCAACTATTTTGTTGCTAATTAAACTTTATGGTGTGTAAACATGATTAAGGATGTAGCCTACGTACTCAAAACAATAGTTGCACTTTAACTTTTTCAAATTGTGTTGCAATACTTACTGTAAATAATATGTCATCTACTCAAGTTCGTTGTTAAGCATATTTAACCAAGACCAATTTTTATATCCTTCTGTGAAGTACCTTATTTTTTGTTTTCAAGTTTAAATTTGTTAAAATCATAAGGTATAAAAAGTTTTGTTACGTGTGGCAGACAGATCAATCAATATACCAACTCAGTATTTATTATGTATGCGTCTGTATTAAATGCGTTGCAATTTATAATTATGATTAAAACTAAATCTATAAGTAATTTAAATCGTTGCGTAATCCTTTTTGCCTCTAACATAAATACACATAATTAACTCAACAACATTTACCCATAACCATTGTCGATTCTTCCGATTCTGTGAACTCTAATATCTATCCCCATTTTACTACCATATATATACATATAATCTTTAACACACCAATCCGAATTGTAATGTATCCAAATATTGTTATTATATTTATTTAATAAACTTATAACAGCCCCCAACTTACTTTTACTTTCATATAAAAAAGTACACCAATAAATTCTCTCCTCGACATAATACACTTTAAATCTTGTACTGTATACCTATTTATACATGTACTTAAAAAAACTTCTTCAAACTCACCAACTTTATCAACTCTTGTTCACCCGCCATCAGAAATTCGAATTGTAATGTAATTCATTCTTATTAACAAACATATATATTAAAACTTTCAACTAACCGACATTACCCACTCTACCGGTTCTTCCGATCCTGTGCACGTACTCGTCAATGTCCGACGGTAAATCGAAGTTGATCACGTGACGCACGTTGGGAATGTCCAACCCTCTAGCGGCTACAGCGGTTGCTACCAGGATGGGGTAGTCCCCTGATCTGAAAGCTGTTAAAGCGTCCTCGCGTTCGCGTTGCGATCTGTTTGGAAGATTGTTGTATTTAGTTGTTAATTTCTTCATTTTTCAGTTATATTTTTATAGTTCATTTAATTTTTGTATAAATTTTGACCTTTAAGGATTGATGTTTCAACTTAAGGATATTTTAATTTAGCCCCGACTACACTTATAAAGAGTTTACTTACACTTAAATGCTACATGATTAATGTAGTCAGGGATATGAATTAATTTTTTTAGCAATTTATATATCAATAGACTGATTATGTTAAAAACAGTTAAGTTATTCACTTATTCGATAAGTCAAGCCAATAGGTAACACTTAATGTTTCTTTTGAAGTGGGGAAAATGAGATTATTTTTTATTCTTAAAATTACATCCTTACTTGTAATTTTTTTCACTAATTTGTCTACACTTAAGCAAATAATTACCAAATACATTTTTTCCATCTTCTTATTTTTTAATAAATCCCCAAATTAATTTAATAATCTCAGGTATTACAAAATCTAGTATTTTACCAAGTTAGTTATTAACTTGTCACCGTCGATAGAAGAACTTCTATATTTTATTACAATAATAAATACTCAAGTAATAACCTGTCACCGTGAATAGAAGTACTCCTGTACTTTCTTGAGTACAAATAATCATCCAAAGCATCAGCGCCTTTCTTCGTTTCAGTGAAGATCAAAGTCAAAGATGATGAATCTGCAGAAATTAAAAAAATCAGGTAAAAATAATATAACGATGATGAATGTAATAGGTTACAGATTATCACAACTGGGATAACTAATACTTAATATTTATTAAAATAGGTAACCTTATCTTTTTTTAATGTAATTTTGTGTGAATATTTGGTTATAGGACAGAAGTTGCATTTGATAACAACTATTAGTCTAAATATTCAGTTAGTTTAAAATATTAAAATTAAATTAACATTATTAAAATACAAACCAGTAGCATTGATGAGATCAAGAAGGAACTTGTGTTTTTCTTTCTCGTCCACCCAGATGACCTTCTGCGTGATGTTAGTTGAAGTACTACCGACCCTTCCGACTGCCAGGAAAATGTAGTTCTCCAGGAAATCCCTGGCGAGCATCTGAATGTCTTTGGGGAAGGTGGCGCTGAACATCAGCATTTGGCGTTTGCCTGAAAATACATTCAATAACATAAATAGTTCAGATAATATGATATAAGTGATTAAGTTAACATTTAAATATACGTGTAGAAAAATTAACTCAAAATAATTAATTTTTAGGAAAAAACTTTTTATGTAATGAATACTGTATAAGGAAGTGTTTTTTTTTTTTGAGGCAAAATTTTAAATTAGGTAATAAAAATAAGCGACTAAGACTTTAAAGCTAACAATGATCTAAATTAACATTTACTTTGGCAATGTTACAATGTAGAATTCATCAAAAGTATTTCAGTACCAAATAAAAATTTCAACTTATACGGACAAAACTTTCAGATTTTAGCTTACTTTAACACTACTAGCTTTAATCTAAGAAAATATGTAGAAGCTATATTCTGATGACAACTCACCTTTTCCGGGCATATCACTCTTTTCAACGATGTCTCTGATCTGGGGTTCGAAACCCATGTCGAGCATACGATCAGCTTCGTCAAGAACAACATACCTATTGAAGTATAGATAGTTAATATCAAATCACCATAGCGTATCATATTAAGTTTTGTCATTTCAAATAAGAAATGTTCAAAACTTTATTTGAGGCAACTTTGCAAACGAGCTACTAAAACTAGCATTTCCTCAAACGCTTAGTCTATATACTAAATATCAATACTGAGTCATATCAAGTTTTTTAAATTGCCTTTTAAAGAATTACTGATCTAGTTTTAATTTAACAATACTTGCAATTGAGCTACTCAAATTAATACTTTTTAAACGTTGTTGTCTTCCAAAGATTTTACTTTGTTTATTAAAATATATTTCAAAGAA
Organism: Thalia democratica; assembly: GCF_965202585.1. Taxonomy (NCBI): domain Eukaryota; kingdom Metazoa; phylum Chordata; class Thaliacea; order Salpida; family Salpidae; genus Thalia; species Thalia democratica. Next base: position 101,002,892 of record NC_139166.1, on the reverse strand, counting down.
TAAAACATTCCTTACACAAAAACGTTCATTCAAACCTGATAAACTGGAATCCGATCTTGCCCCTCTTGAGGAAATCGGCCAGCCTTCCGGGTGTGGCGACGAGCAAATGGCAACCTCTGTCCAAATCTCTCATCTGAGCTCCGACGTCAGCTCCTCCGTACACCACGCAGGGTCTGACGTTTGATCTGAAGGCGAACTTGCGCGCCTCATCGTAGATCTGTGATGAAATAATACTTGATAATACTTGTTTGGTTTTATTAAAATTCATTGTTTGAGGAATCGTTTAAGGAATATACTATATTTATAATTCATTGTTGGGGCGCAACTCATTAGATTTAAAGGTCAGTTAAACTAGATCATTATTAGCCTAACTCCAAGATAAACTTCATTGAGAAATATACTCATTATTAACGTGTCGGGATCTTACATAATTAAATTTAGACCCTTTAACTTAATAAGTACTTACTTAACACTTTATACTGGTATTGTACATGTAATAATTACCTGACTAGCCAACTCTCTCGTTGGCGACAGAATAACAGCCAGGGGGAACAACTCTAATTAAATTCAATTTACTTAGTACACATGTAAATATTTACCTGACTAGCCAACTCTCTTGTTGGTGAAAGAATGACAGCCAAGGGGAACAACTTCTTCCTGCCACGCTGGAAGCTCTGGGTTGCCTTCCTGCTTTCTCCAGGTCCTTCCAAGTACAACCTCGAAAGAATCGGCAGCAAGAACGCGGCCGTCTTTCCAGAACCTGTGGTGAGAAGAAAGTTTGGGAAATGATGACTTAATTAGCTTTTAAAACTATATTGAACTTTTATTTTATAGACCAATGTTGAAAATTTACTTGAAAAACTCATAAACATTTTTTTTTAATTGATAGTTTGTAAATATCAATTATTAATCAGCATTTATTACGGCATTAAAAAAATGAATATCTACTTAGTTCAATTTATATTTTATTCTAAACTATATTAATTACAGTTGTCTTTTCTTACCGGTCTGAGCGCAAGCCATGAGGTCTCTCTTTCCAGTGATGATTGGAATGGCGTACTTCTGCACCGGGGTGGGAATCGTGTAGTTGCAGTTGGACAAGTTCAAATCGACGATCTCGCCAAGCTTGCCTTCTTCGAACTGTATGAAGATATTATTATGTGTCAAGGTATCAACAATTATAATAAAGGTAGCAAAGTGGACTATTCTTTATTACGTTTATATTCATTTTGATAAAAGAATTTATTTTTGAGAATAACTTTTAAATCATTCGTTGTAGTACATTAAACATTAACTCGCTCTTACAAATTTCAAGTTATAACTAGGTAATAAAATATACTGCTTCCATCAAATTGCTAACAAATTGAGATAATGATTTTGTTCCAATTGCTTAAATATTAACTGTAGTCGGTAATTACTTATAAGTTGTAGCTTACAATATTGATATGGTCTGATACTTTTACCAGTAAAATGTTTAATACTTATAAATTTAACTCAACAAATAATTCCAAACTTACAGTATTGATGTGATCGGGAACATTTTCACCAGTAGCTTCAACTGGAATGTCTTCATACTTGTCAAAGTTAATACCAGTGTTGCTGAAAAGTATTTAATTTTTATAGTACTAACAAAAAACTTAACCTTTTTGCAAAGTATTTAAAATAAAAAAACGGTCTCTTAAATTTTATAGAAAAACTCTCAAAAAGAAATTAAATATTGAACCTAAGCTTATCAAGTCCTCACTGATCAATGCATTAGGCTTTGGAGTGGTTTCTAAAACTAACTAAAAACAAGTTCTCAAAATGTCAATTAACCTTCCACTGATTAACTTCAGCAGTAAATTTTTGTATAATTTGTATAAAATGTGTTTAAAAAATAAATATTTCAACTTACCTTCCGCTGAACAACTTTTGCTTCATGTTCTCGTCCTCAGCGGTCGGCTTGCTCCAGTCGACGTTGTCACCGTTGAAATCACCGCTTCCTTGTCTCTCGTCCCATTTCTTACTGAGTCTGTCGTCGTGACTGTTGCCGTCGCGCTGGTGGCGAGAGTTCGAGTAACCACCGCCGAAATCTGGGGGGGGGGGGGGCAAAGTTCGAGTTTAGGTGAGGTTATATTATTTAATTATAATTAAAAATTATATATTATCTAAAGGTAATTATTATATAAATCTGGATATGAGGGTTGATTTAAAATGAGTTCTGAATTTAAAACTGTTTAATTTAACTCATAACGAATGAATTTATTTAAAGCTGTTATTTATAACTTTATTCTAACTAAAAAACTTAACATTTAAACATTATTATAATGTCTATATATTACAGAACTTTATCCGGTGGTGAGAATTTGAGTAACTACCGCCGAAATCTGAGGGTGCAAAGTTTAATTTAGGTGAGGTTGTTAGCTTGAAGCCTTAATTTTTAAACTGTTAATGTTAATTTGAAATCTGGATAAAAGGGATTGTAAAAATAAGTTAATATTTTTATTAAAAAAGTTGATTCAAGTTTTTGGTTTTTTTGACTGTGATTTCTAATTTTGTTTAGTCTTCTAGTAATTTGTATTAAATATATGTTTTTATGACTTAAAAAGTTGTGCTAGCCTAATCTGAGGAAATGATAGGTTTAGTGACTGGTTTAGAAATTAAAAATTATCTATTATAATTATCTATCATATCTATAAATTTGTTGTATGTTGAGCTTGCAGCTTCTCAGGTTAAAAATGTGTATGAAAAATACTCAAAAACAGCACTAAAATAACTCAAAAATTTAAATACTGCTATAAGTTTTTATCATCAAGTGTAATGTATATCATGAATCCTGTGTTTGTTATTTATATTTGGTCAGTGTTCAACTTTTCAAGTAAAACAACACTAAATTATACTTTGATAGATTATACTGAAATAATAATAACCTTGAAATTCATTGACTTCATTTTCAAGTATCTATGTACTAATACTAAAGCCTAACACTAGCTGAATCTAATTTAAGTCTAAATATACTTTTCAAAGGTAAATAGGAAAAAATGTTTAATCAACTATTTATATGAATAAATTTTCATTAACTAAAAATCGTAAACTAAAAAAATATCAAGTTTTTAACAATGCAGATTTTAAACAATAAATTTAAACCTAAGTTATTTATAAGTTTTTAGCCAACCAAAATTCAAATAATAGTATAAACTATTTTAGCCTAAAAAAAATTCACATGCTGAGACAATTAAATTAAACCATAACTTAGTTGTGCAAATTTGTAGTAAAATAATAATCATATTATTTATTATTGAATAATAAACTTACGCTTATTATCATCATTAAGCCTTGCCCAGCGATCGGGAACGTTTCCTTGGTCTTGATCTAACAATAAATAAAAGAAATATATATATGGCAGTCTCATATAAACAGTAATTAACTCGTGTAATCAAGCAAATACTCATTTAAATGACTGAGAATCAAGCATAGCATGCAATGCACAGTGGACCTACGAAATAGTAAATATTTAATTTTGATAAATACAAGGTTGCCACTCATTTTTTTCCAAACTTTCTCCAGGTTTTCCAAGTTTTCTCCATGCTTTGAGAAGTACACATTTTTAGATCTATTTTGCCTAAATAGTCAAATTTTAAGTTTTTCTAGGTTTCCAGGTTAAGTGGTAACTATGCAAATAGTTATTCTTATGAACTTACAGCTACAAATTTAGAAAACTATGTCTGTGTAATATGAAATTATCAAATTATTATTTCTACAGGGTTGCCAAATTTTTTGAATTTTCTTCCAGGTTTTTAAAGTACACGTTTTTGGGTCTACTTTTGGTTAAGTCAAGTTTAAGGTTTAAAACTGTACCAAGTAGTATAACAACATTTTAAAGATACTGTAAAGCCACTTTAAATGTGTTTTTTTATTGAAAAAAAAATTTTGACAATAACTAAATTATTTATCATATTTTAAATTTTTGGTTTCAGATCAAAACTTAACTGCTTAATATGTAAAAACTGTTTTAAACTCCAGGTTTTTGGTGATTTATGTTGAAAATTCCAGGTTTTTCCAAATTTTCTCAAATTCCGAGTTTTTTTACCCTAAATTTTCAAATTCCATGTGCTTACAGGATTTTCCAGGTTTTTTCCCTGTTAAAGTTGTGGGCCCACTGTGCCAAACAAATAATCATGCATTATAAATTAAATTGTTATAGATAGACAAAATTACCAGAATATCGAAGTTTACCATGGTAGATGGGTTGACGGTGGTATGTGACACCGAAGGTTAGTTTGGAAGCTACAAAACAAATTGTTGAAGTTCAATGTCAATTGTAATTTTTATTTAGGTGTTTTCACCTTTGTTAGGTGTCATAGTGTATATATATATATATATATAAATTTGCACATTGCAATCAATTATCAGGTCGAAATGTTTACACTGAGTTTTTACGTTAGTTCAGTACAAAACAAATTATTGTATAAAATTCATTGTCAATTGTAATTTTTTAATAAGCTTCATAAGGTCATACTAAAAATATATTTACTCCCACATTGCAATCAAAATCAGAACAACCTTTTATACTAGTTCACTGTAGAAACATTACCAGCAGTATGATGCAATATATTTACTTTTAATAAGTATAAAGGTGTTATTCTATTTGCAAGAATTTATTATTTAACTGAGGATCTTGTTTGATTTATTTCAGACGAGTGAAACATTGTTTTGAAAAAAAAAAACTAATTTTGAGTTGATTATTCTCCTTATTTTTAAGTTAACTTTTATTGTGATCTCAAGTAAAAAGCATAAAGGTATCACTGATATATTTTAGTTTATTTTTGATCTCAGAAAGCCAAACTACAAGGTATGTTTGGTGTGCAAACTTGTGTTTATCACTGAAAACTTTGTAAATTTTAAATTTATGAGAAGTTACATAACAGGTGGTAATAAAAACTTGGTCTGATATGTGTTGTGTGCAACTTTTGGCTTACACCCAAGAACTTTAATCAGAAACACAATAATAAAATTTTTGCTGGGTTGCCATACATCTTGTTTGTCGTGCTTGGAAAGAGTTAAGGAATTTGTTATCAACGTATTTACCTATGGTTTTACCCATGGTTTATTTATTCGTGTATTTACTCATGGTTTACAACTTTTTGGTGAAATTTTGACTATAAAGGTTATATAAAGCTATTTTAAGTTTAACTTTAAATCATTTAAAATAGTCACTCTTTAAATACTGTTAATCAGAATATTTGTTAGGAAACCTCTTTTTCTTTTGATTAGATTGTTTTGAGCCTGAAAAAATGTCTGCTAGGTAGAAGGTATGTTGGAATTTGTTGTTAACAAAATACGCTTTATTGATTGATTACCTTCACATAAAAAAGCATGCTGAATGTTATGAGAATAGTTTGCTACAAAACTTTTTAACCTTTTTTTAAGTTTTGCAAAGTTAATGCTTTAAGCTGTTTTTAAGTTAATTGCCTATTTTGTTAGCTTTGAGAATTGATAGCTTTGAAAAAAAATTATTTAGTTTGTAGCAAACAGTACCTTCACAGAATAAGTTATTTAAATAAAACAAAGTTTTAGCATGCAAAAATACTTATACTAAATTCAAGCTTTCACTAGGTAATTCAATATTCTTTTAAGCCGGTGAGCTATCCAATACAAAACTCTCGATTATTTTGAACATTGAATCACAATTATTTCATGCAGCTTTTAAGCAATAAGTAAAAAATTGAACACACATTACTTAATATTTATGAAAATCAACAAACCTACAAACTACTTTTTTAATGCAAAAAACAATATTAACTCTAAATCTTTATGAACACCATTCTAATAAATTAATATACTTTTTTTAAACATGCAGAAAACAATACAAACTCCAAGTTTTGAATCATAAACACCACACTAAATTTGATATACTTACAGTTGGGACCACTGTTCCAGTTATTCCTGTTGTTATAATTGTTCCTGTTGTTATAACCACGGTTGTTGTAGTCATTGTAGCCACCACCGTTGTTGTAAGGGTTGAAGCTCCTGTTTCCATAATCTGTGCAGTGGTGTTCATTTAGAATGATTGTTTTTGTAGTGTGAATTGCACTATGTTCTTGTAGCTTATCATTGGCTCAAAGGTTCTTTTTTACTTTTTATCAATACAGATAAAAGTAGAAATAAAATTTGCTCACATTTTTTCAGCAAATATTTAAATTTTACCAAGAAAAAGTTTAAGCAAATTAATTCTTATTATACTGTTTGTTTGGTGGATATTTAAACTTGAACTAAAAAACTAACTACGTGTTTGTTTAGAATAGTCACAAAATTTTAAGTTGTTGTTCTTTAGTTATGCCAAGCAAATGCTTAAAGTTAGGCTTTAAAATACATTATTTACATATAACATTTAAACATCTAAATACAAATTATGATTGTGAGTTTACTGTATTGCATGTTTTTTGTTTTGAATAATTAAGCATTTATTTGAAATAAATATGAATGGTACAAGTTTAATAGAACTGATATAGATAAGTTGATGAATTTTAGATTTCTTTTGGTAGATATTATATTTATAATAAAAAAAAATAAAAAAAATTTGACATAATATTTATTTTCAATTCAAAATTTATTAATCACTGGTTTGGGAAGTTTTTAAATTTAAATAATTAAAAACCTAAATATTTTTTAGCAAATATTTTATATTTCCAATTATTTTAAAAACAGACTATTTCTTGGTGGTCCACCATATCCGCCCATCTGCTGTGGTGGCATTCCACCCATGTTGTTGTACCTAAAAAAATAAAAAAAAATTAAATTAATTTTATTTAGCACTAATATTGTTGTACCAAGACAATTTAAAAGTTAAGGGTATATTATATAAAAGTATAGTATATTATATAAAAGTATAATATTATATAAAAAATAAACAAAAAAAACAGTTTTTTTTTTGTTTTTTTGTTAAAAAGTTTTTATTTATTTTTTAAAATTCTGTTCCAACAGAATCTTCTAAATACTGCAAGGAACATTTCCTGAAAATTTAAGGTAGTTATCTCAAAAAACGTAGGAGATAGATTTTCAGTGATTTCTAGTTATTTGCTGTTTTAGTTTGCGCCTCCTATAAGGATCCTATTGTTGGCTCCAACTTTGACCGGCTATAACTCAAAAAATATTTTGAATTTTTTAAATCTGTAAAAAGCATCTTGTAGCTTAGTAAATATTTTATAAAATAAGATCAAAAACCAAAAAAGGGTGTTTACCCCCCCCTATGCCCTTAATTAAATAAATTTCAATCAGAACTAATATTGTTGTACCTAGATAATTTTAAAAATTAATTAAATAAATTTTAATTTGCACTAATATTGTTATACCTAGGTAGATTTTAAAATAATTAGATATATTTTAATCAGAACAAGTGTTGTTGAACATAGATAAATTTAAAAATTAATGAAATAGTTAATTTGTATTATTAATAATGTTATACATATAAAGTATCATTTTTATGTTTTTATAGCTACAAATTTTTAAAATATTTAAATAATTATTTTGTTTAAAAAAATTATTGATTAGTTAATATGTATAATGTTGATAAATTAATCAACTAGCAAGTTGTTGTACAATAAAAATAAAAATGTTGACACTTTAAGTGAAAAAAACAAGCACTCATGATGATATACTCTTATTTTGATGTAAAAATTAAAAATCAAACTTTAAAAAATAACTAAAAATGTACCAGTTCAATATTTCTATACACCTAATACCATTTCTTAAAAATAAAAATTGATCCATGGATATTTTTTCAAGGATATTGTTTTCACAAACCTGAATCCTCCATTGCTATCCTGCATGGGTCCGCCTCCGTAACCACCCATTTGGTTGCCAGGACGACCACCACCCATCTGGTTCCTCATGTGGGGAGGTTGGTACCCTCCAGATGACGTCATTCCTCCTCGGTTGCCTAGAGAAAAATAGTTAACTGTTTGTTTTGTTAACTGGAGGAAAAAATTAAACATTCATTCAATAAATAAAATTATTTTCTGAGATTTAAGAATTTTTTTTACCTGTAAATAATAATAAATTAAATTATAAGTTTTTTTGACCTCTTAAGTTACTTGGAATGAAAGATAAATTTTTATAAATTGTTTGTTATATAGTAAAAAGATTCAACAATTTGTTATTAAATTTCTTTTATACAAAATTCAGAATGATTGTAACTTGTCTCTATTTAACATTGAGCAGCCAAAATGAAAATAAAAATTTTTGATATATTTAGCTGACAGGGAATATGTTGGGCTCACTTAACAATGAGTACTTTTAATCAATATTTTTATTTTCAATTTATTCAAATCAAAGCAACATACTACAAGGTAACTAAATTATTTTACTAATTTTATTTAAATTTTCAACTTATAAATCAACTTACCACTACCCTGCTGTCTAGAGTTGATATCAAGACCAGACATTTGCTGTTCAAGACCCGAAGCTTGGTTGTTGGTTGGTTGAGCCATTATTAATATTTAAATAATAACCTAAACAAATATTAATTATAAACAAAGATATCAAAAATTTAGTTTTGATTTTAAGTATGTTATTTATTCTCACACGTAGAACAATTATTACAAGTACACTATGTATTGACTATAAATTTCATGCTGCAATTATTGTGTAGCAATATATTCATAGCAAGTTTGGCAACTATGCTTTCTGGTGGGTAAGTTTATATGCATATATATATATCATATTTGCCATTAACTTTAGGGTGGAATAATTCTAGCGGTTAGGTGTCTAGTTTTAACTAAAAAGAAATTTTATGAAAGTTCACTAAAACTTCATTTAAAACAGCTCTGCATTGAAAACTGAGTCAGGAAACACTTTAGAGCAAAAAAAATCAAGATTTATGTTACTAAAATATCAGCCTAATTCTAGTATATTACGACCCAAATGTTTTACATGTTGATATAACTATTGTATGAACTTATTTAGTATATTGATGGGTCATTTCTAAAAACAATAGACTATGTAGAAAAGTTTCAACTGATAAATCAGTGAAAATCTAGTGATTATAAATGAAATGGCTTTTGCACTTAAATCATAATTAAGCATTAAATATAAACAGCAAAAAGGACAAATTTAAGAACCGCTAGATTTAGAGTAGCTTCATTTATAAAAACTCTAGATTTTTACATTTATAACAACTTGAACATTTATAAAATCTCTATAAAAGAAATTTCAATAATCAAGTTACATTTGGCAGTGAAATTTTAACATAACTATGATGTGTAAGTGTGGTGTTAAGACTATTAGTGTAAGTCTTAATCCTCATAACTTGATTACTTGTAGCCTGTATTGTAATAAAGTGGTTCATTAAAGTGATAGAAATTTCAAGCTATCAAGGCCATAGGGGGGCAACACTTTTTTTTACAAAAATTAACTTTGGCTTTTATATGAATGCTATAAATACAAGCTACAAGCCAGTTTTTATAGAATTCAAAAATATCATTTAACTTTTGAGATATTTTTTTTTAAGTTTTTGATACAAATGTATAAACCACAAATTTTTTGGGGTAGGTTTTCTCAGAAATTTTAAAATTCACTAAAAATCTATCTCTTTCATTTTTCAAGCATTCTTCTTCAAATTTTCAGGAAATGTTCCTTATATTAAAAGAAAAAATGCTACTCATGAATTTTAACAATTTGAAAAAATAAAAATTTTTGCACAAAAATTAATAAAAAAAGTGTTTTTTTTTCAAAAAAATAATATTTTTACAAAAAAATTTTTTGATTCCAAAGTAATGTTTTTTGTTATTGTATAAAGATTAGACTGTGAAAGTTTGAAGAAGATTGCTTGAAAAATATAAGAGATAGATTTTTAGTTTTCCCTTCCCATAGGGAGCCTGTTATGCTGCTTAACTTTGACTGGTCATATGTAAAATAATAATTCAAATTTTTTAAAACGATAACAAGCATCTTGAAGCTTAGAAAAGACTCTATGAAATAAGATGAACTTGTAAAAACATGGCTTACCCCTCCTTTTATGGCCTTAATACTATATAAACATAGTGAGTTTAAAAGCGTAAGTGTTAATCAAGTTTTTTTTTTCAAGTTAGTCTACTTAGGGCATAGGGAGGTCCTTGATTTTTACAATTTGATCTTATTTTGTAGAGTTTTATTAAATTTTAAAAACAGTAAAACTAACCAATAGCTTGATTGTTATAGAAAAATTTAGATTATTTCTTAAAAAGTAATTTGCCCCTTGACCTATATCAAACAAATAAGATTATATTTATCATATTTAAGTAGACTCCAATACATTTGTTATGCTCATTCTTTTTATTGAATGAAACTTATTCTTTTGTAGTTCATTCAAAACTGATCATACCATTTTAACTAGTAAGACTCTTTTGGTCATGCAATTACTATATTGTCATTTTAATCTTAATGAATACAATATTTTCAATTTTTAAAAATTAACTTTTAGTTCTCAGTATAAGGTTTATATAAAAGTAAATGTTAAATCTGTTTCAAGTTTTATGAAAGGTTGGCAGTTTTTTTTTTTTGGTGAAAAGGTATCACTTAAAAAGTTTTACAGATTAAAAAAGAAAAGTCCTTTGAAGGTTCAAGTATTTCTAATACTTATAATTTTTTTAATGCTTTAAAAGTTAAAAATTATAACAAAATAAACATGAAATAAGCAGGATTTTTTTAAATAATTAAATAAGCAGGATCAAAAAAGATCATATTAGTAAGAATTAAGTAGAAAAATATTTCTACTATTTCTGCAGTAAAAAAAATTTGGGTAAAAATTTCCCACTAGCTACAGCCATTTCTAGCCATCAGAATTAAGGCTACCTCTAGCCTCTACCTCGTACAAAATTAAGAAAAATATCTGTCCTGCAATTATCAGGGCTGCCACTCGTTTTTGCAAAAAATTTTCCAGGTTTTCCAAATTTCTTCCAGGTTTTTCTAAGTACACATTTTTGGGTCTATTTTTAGTTTCAAGTTAATTTCTATATAAGAAACTGTTTTAAAAGTATAAAAACATTGAAAAGATACTGTAAAGTAACTTTAAATGTGTTTTTTAATAAAAACATTTTTTGATGATGACAAAAAAATTTTATTTATATCAGGGTCAATCTTCTCTGAGTAACCTTCAACCTTTAACCTGAGTTTCCTAGAGTTTTTTCAAATCCTTAAAAATATTAATATATATTAAAAAATTATAATATTAATTTTAAGAATATTGAAGAACTAGCCACAAGGATAAAAAATTTCTAAATAAGCATTTAAAAATAAATAAAATCAACTTTTTTGAACAAAATATTGAAACTGAATCAAAATAATCTCGTTCTAGAACTAGAAAAAAATTCCCTGAGATTTTTTAAAAATCTTAAAACTTCCCTGAAATTTTTAGAAATAACCAAAACTGCCCTGAGTTTCCCAGAGTTAAAAAAAAAGAATCAAAATTCCCGGAGTTCCATGAGTTCGTGGCAACCCTATTATATGATAGAATTTTTGTGTCAAATCAAAATGTTACTACTGAAAAAGTTAAAATTATTAAAAATTCACTTAAAAATTGTTACTTAAAATGCTTTTTTTCAAAATTTCTCAAATTCCAGGTTTTACCAGGTAAAATGGCAACCCTGTGTTTTTCATAGAAAACTTAAGTATTCTGAGCCAGCCTGAGTTTAAAAATGGAAATATCTTGAGTTGTCCTGAGTGTGTGGCAACCTTAATTATGCTTATGAAGTGATTTAATCATTTCAATTATTGATAATTATTAACCACAAAATCATTGCAGTCCTTATAGTTCAACTGTTCAGGGTTGCCACTTGTTTTTTCAAAAATTTTTTCCAGGTTTTCCAAATTTATTCCAGGTTATTAAAAGTACACATTTTTGGGTCTATTTTTAGTTTTAAGTTAATTTCTATTTAAGAAACTGTGTTAAATAGTTTCAAAATACTGAAAAGATACTGTCAAGTTACTTCAAATGTGTTTTTTAATAAAATTAATTTTTGATGATGACAAAAAATCTTAATTATATGATAGAGTTTTTGTGTAAAATTAAAAGTTTAAATTGAAAATGTTAAAATTATGAAAAATTCCAGGTTTTTCCAGGTTTCTTAATCAAAATTCCAGGTTATTTTAGCCTAAATTGTCAAATTCCAGGTTTTTCAAGGTTTTTCCAGGTTTACAGGTAAAGTGGCAACCCCGCATATAGCTTCTAATTATTTCTAAACACTTGTAGATACATTAACAATTGAATAACTGTTTATAAACATATTAATTTCACCATTTTTGTGGTTTAATTTGTTTAAATAACTTATGTAAAATGTATAGCCACAGCCTATTATATCTTTAACAATAGTTAAATTAAATTAGGGAACTATAAATAGGTCAACATAAATTTACTTTAAACATTTTCGAAAACGATCTCTTAATGTTGGTAAAACACCTCAATTGTAGATATCATCTCAGTTAAAGTTAAAATGACACAACTAAAAACCCCTAGCTATTGAAAACCCATTAACAACATGATTAACAACATGATTTTGAAATATTTATGTAACATATTTTAAAAAATTATCTAAACAGTGCAGGCCACAATAATATAAATAATTAATATCACAACAGTGAATATACAGATTTAAACATTGCACTAATGTTATGTAACTTTCAGAATTTTAGAATTAATTATGAACAACAACAAGTGTTAATTTACTTTAAACTAATACCATTAACATTCAAAACTTTATAAATATTTTTCAACTCATTTAGGTTCTGTTTTTTTATTTTCAAGTTAATTAGCTTTTTATTTGTATGCGTAAAAATTCATTTACTTAATCTTAAATAAATTTAAGTTAAATTAATTAATTAACTATATGCTTTTTCACCTACTTATTAAACTCACAAATTGCAGTGAAACTGATTTGGTCCAAACAGATTATGATGAAATTTTCAGAAAGACTGTTATTGGCGCATGCGCATTGAAGATAAGGATATCAAAATGAAAATTCAACTGACAATGCAAAAGGGCGTTTTTTAGTAAAAAGACATTTTAGTTTTAGCTTAAAAAGCATAAACCAGTGATTAAATCACATGAAATCAAATTGATATTTAGAAAAAAAAATTGACTAATACATAATCTAAAAATAAAATTCAGTCAATTTTTATAAACAAAGCTTAGTGGATTTTGATTTCAAAAAGACTTTGGTCAATTAAATTTTACTAGAAATAGTCACTATAAATTATTATTTTAAACCTAGCGGGAGCAATAAATACTGCGAATTTTAAAACTTCTATTTCGATATTACTAGATAACTACATACAAATTTTCCTTTAGAAGCACCAACTATAAGAAAAGTTTTTGTATACATTATATTGTAGCTGTAACTTAATATATATTAAAATTCTTAAACAGAACTACTTGATTTGAAATGTAAATTAATTTTTTATACATAGAGACTTACAATAACCTTTATTTTCTTAATTAACAAAACACTTTTAAATAAACGATAGGATTTTTGATTTTTTTTAGTATTACTTATAAATACTGTTAAGGCATAGAGAAGCTTATCCTCATTAAAATGACTTTAGATTTTTTTAAAGTTTTATTAGATAAATTTGAAAATTTTATATTTTTTTTTTTTACTTTTCAGTAGATGAAAAGTTTTAAGTTATTCTAAAATAGCTTATATACTTTTGATTTCTCAAAATCTTATGAAGCAAATTAAGTTTCGCTTAAAAAGCTTATTCGATAAAATATTTCGAAAAATATTTCTTTGAAACAAAAGCTAAAATCTTAATATTTAATAAAAATTCTAGATATTTGATACTTATTTATGACTCAAGGCTTTTTTAGACAAAAAAATTAAACTTTTTTCAATATTTTATTTTTAATTTGATATTCGGTAAGTGCGTGTTTAATTTAAGGTGCTAATGCTAACTGTTTTATAAATTGAAAAAATTAAGACATAAGATTTTTAAATAAATAACAAAAGCTATAGACAAAATATAATCAATCTTTGTTGAACTTGCATTTTACCGTTTAATTCGTATCGTCTATCTAAATTAACACCTATATCAGCTTTAAAAATCGCAATTTACTAAAGGATGCATACGCTACATATACTAGGTGGGTTTTTTATTTCTCCAATGTGATGAACTACTTTTTATTTAATCTCTATTATCTTTTAGTGTCTTTATGTATTTTGATAGTTTTGCAGTCCAGAGTTATCAAAATGCTAGTTTCTGCTATACCAATTGCGCAATGAAGTGAGAAGAACCCTGTTTATATAAAGTTAAGTTTTCATGCTCTAGTAGTTTAAGAAATTCGATTTCACAAGTTTTTATCCACTATTTTCCTTATAAATTATGAAGTCAGTGTTGTGTTAAAGTAAAACCATCTTTGTCTGAACTTGTTTGTGCCAATTATTTAACGAGTCGAAGCTACAATAATTAATTAGTATTATTATCAATGAATGCAAATTAAATCCAGGATTCTAAAATGGAGTTTTTGATTTGTTTGCTGAGCTGTCTGTTGCTTAATTACATTTTCAATCAAGCATTTGTTATTGAATTGGTATTTATTCTTTGTGGGAAAATTGCTAAGAACCTGGTTTAACAACCAAGTTTAGAGGTAAAGTAAGTTATATTAAATCTAACTATATTAAATTCAATTTTGTGTTAAGTTTAAGACATTTAGAATGCCGGTAAAAATATAGTATTGTATAAAAAAAAGTATTAATGGAAGCTAAAACATTGGTTCAACATTTTATTTAATAGAATCGTTATTTAAGATCTTTTACTATTGATTTTTTGTTTTTAGAAATTTTAAATTTTTTAAAACGCTTTGGTAACTGATATTTTGAAGTTATAATTTGTTGATATACAAAGTTCTTATTCTGTATTTTATGTAACTTTTAACTTATAATTCTTATTTTCTTTTAAATTTTTTATTTACGTCTTTTTTTTTTGTGTTTTCCAGTTTAATTTTATACCAAAGTTTTGATGGTCAACTGTGGGACAATTACAAATAATAACACAAAATCGTGAATTTAAATTTATTTGTATATGTAGTAATAACTGACGAGTGTGATTATTTATTACATTTTGATTTGTTACTTCCTAAATTGACATATGTTACAGCCTCAGTTACTACAAACAGCCAAAATAATTATTACCTTTAATTATATGTTAAACAAACATAAGAAAATAGAAAATAAAAAAGTATGACTATATGACTAAAAAATTTCGAAGCTTAACTTGGAATAAAATAATTTATTTAGGTTTTTTTTTCTATAGCTTTACGTTTTAATAGGTAAGGTGATTATATCATAATTAAGTTAAGAATAAAACGTCAAAACTTCATTTAACATAAAAATTTTCAGTTACAACTTATCATATCCGTTATCTATTTGTATAAAAAAAAATTTATCACAAAGTAAAGTACAAATTTAAATAAAAAATCAAAATACCTTGTTTAAACCTGCTATCATTTTATGTGCACTTTTGATACAAGCTAGCAAATTTACTTGGGGCATAATGTAACTTCTTTAATAAAAAAATAAAACTGCTTTATCAAACTGCTTAAAGTTGTGAATTTTTAAAATTTACTAATCTTCAAATACGGGAGTTAACCAAAAATATCTTAAGACTAACTACTAACATAGTAGTTTTAAGATCCAATTTAAAATTATCAAAATCTAAATAAGTAAACAAACACCAGTTTATGTCATTTATGTTAGTTAATTTTAAATATATATAGATAAACTTTTTAAATTTTTCATTACAATGTTAACTAATGCTCAATGAAGTGTTAAATGTCTGACTTGTTTTAAAGTACACTTTGTTTACTTTGTATATATTGAAAAGAATCTTTTAATTCTTAATGTATAAGCTCATCATACAAGATTTTTTGTTATAAAATGATTAACTTTAAATATTAAAAGCAAGACAATACTTTTAAGTTGTTCACCGATCTTAAAATTCTAAAATTAATTGATTTAATGCTACAAGAGAGGGTTCCAAATTTTTTTTCTATTTTTACCTTTAAGCAGCCCTGGAAATCTAAGCTTGATGTATAAGTGAGAATTGTTAAATAAATAATACAAACATTTTAAATTATAATTACCTTTTTTTAGCTAGAGACTACAGGCAAAAAAAAATACAAATACTCACTTACTAAAATAAGAAAATTATTCTGTTTTGTTTGTAAAAAATGAAAGTTTTATATACCTAAAGGAGATTTATTTAATATATTATAAACATTAAAAAAAAAAATTGTAAACGATTCCTAAGGAGTTATAGGTAAGTACATAAACTTTTAGTGACAAAGTCTAATTTTGCTTTTTCAAATTGCATCTTTCTTTAAGCATATATAAAAGTATGAAATTTAGATCACTTTTATCTATAAGTTACTATTAACTAGAAATATAGACTATATGTTATGAATAAATGTAAAAGTTAATATAGAAAAAATTAGAACTTTTTTTTATTTTTACCTTGCTTCTTTTATTGAACTTAATTTTTGAAATTCACTTTTGATGGTTGTATTTGTTATTATCTCTTGAATCAAAGTCGTTTATGTTTTCAAATTTCTTAATTTTTGTACTTTGTGCTCGGCTTAATAATTTTATTGCTTTTTCTGACAAAATCAAATTTAAAGATTATGGTTCTAAATAAATGGTTTATTTTTATAAAGTAGAATATACTTTCTTTCAATCGCAAATCTTTCTTAACATTTTCCTCCCAAGAACTCATTAACAACTTTTATTGAAAATATTATTCATTCTAAAACAGTTTACATTTTTTCTAACTATTTAATGTGACAATTTGGTTTCTTGTTGTTTTTAGATTTACTCTGTTGCTTTGAGTCATTGCTCTATCTATATTAACATTTCTAAAACAAAAAAGAAATATTAGTATTTAAAATGATTTTATAAATAAACAAACGTCTATAATACAGTTAAGCAGGAGTTGGTAGGTTTTTATAATAATAATATATAATAATATAACAAAAAAACAATTTTCTTCAAAAAAAATTTGGCCGCATTTATAAAAAAAAGTCTTCAGTGAATGGCAAGAAATAAGTGTAGTAATTATTAAAAGTTTTGTTCTAAACCAAAAATATGATAAAATACGAAGTTTTAAAGCATTTATAAGTGTTAAATACTTAAGTAACACCATTAGTTAGTTTTTAAAAAAAAAAAAATATTAAAAGAGAATTATTTTATTATAATTTCATTATAATAGAATATTAAAAATTACATAATATTTTGGGTCAGTTAAGTAATAACCCTGTAATTAAGTCAAATACTTATATATTTATTTATAGTTTGCTAGAAACTATTTTCTATTTTTTGTTGAATTTTAAAAAGTAGATTACTAAAAATACTAAAATGAGGTTAAAGAAGTATTCAAAATGGCAAACAAGTTTTAAGTAAGGAAATTAATCAATTATCAAGTGTACTATTTTTTTCAAATATGATTTGAACTAGTTAACACAGTTGTCACTTTTTAGGAATAAAAATCTGTGTGAGCAAAAATTAGCCTGAGTTGCCTGAAGTTAATAAACACAAAATAAATTGGTCAAAGTTTGAAAATAAATTAAAGTTAATCGAGCTTTGATTTCTTTAAATTACGAAACTGTCAAAAAAACGGCTTTTAAAAAACAAAATTATAAAGAAAAATAAGTTTTTTAAGTAATCATTAATACTAGCCTGAGTTGGCCTAAGTTAGTATGAATAATAAAAAAAATTTATTATAGGATAATTTAAAAAAAAATTAATAGTTTTAAAATGCATTAAGTTATATTTAATCTAAAAAAAAACAGACCTAGACAATTACGTTTATATTTGAAAAAATATTTTTAAAATGCTATCAAGCAAAACAAATATATATTTTTTTTAATTGTTATGATCTTAATTAAGTCAAGAAACATAGGGAAAAGGGAGTTTAAAGAACTTAGAGTTGCATTACTATTTAAAAATTTAATAAATGTATGTATTTGGTTCAAAAAAATTTTTATTTCTTATAGTATATGCATAAAAATGTTATATTGATCTTGTGCAAAATAAATGCTTTATCTCATAAAGTCTTTTAAAATTGTACTATTTTTAACACAATGTAGCAGCTATTAGTGTTTATTTTAAGTTTAGTTATTTTTAATCAGAATTCCACATATTTTGTTGAAAATATATACTTTAAACAATTGAAAAAAGTGTTGAATTAGGTTGTTAAAAAAACATGTAATTGTTGTTAAAAATTGTACTTTAATTACTATAAAAATTTAAGTAGCTTAAAAGAGTATTTATAGGCAAATGGTTTGTAACCTGATTACATGAAATCTTTCTATACAATTTTATTGACCACAGTTAGGAGATTGAAACTTTTCTTTCCTGTAGTTATAAAGTACTAGCCAAAGTTTAAGTTAAAGATTACTAGATACCTAGTTTAAAATAAAAATTTTAAGACGAGTTGATTTTTTTTTCTTTTTTTATAATGCAAATAAAAATGTACAAAACTTATATATATTTTTGTTCCTTTAACTGAATAAGTTAAAAAAAAAGAATACCATTAAAACTTTCCGTTTAAAGTATCTAAAAATATATCTACCATTTTTTAAACAGAAAGCTATACTTCAGTCAGGGTTGCAAAAAAAAACCTGGAAACATAAAAAACCTGGAATTTTGAACAAAAATCACTAAAAAAACCTAGAATTTTTAACAATTTTAACATGTTAAGCAGTAAAATTCTGATTTGACACAAAAAACTCATCATGTTAGATTATTATTATTTTTTAACCAAAAACTTGTTTTTTTAAACACATTTTAAGTAGCTTTACAATGTCTTTCCAATGATTTTATAATATTTAACTCAGTTTCTTACCTTAAACTTAAATTTAAACTTAAATTACTTCCGAAACTGTGTACTTTTAAAACCTGGAGGAAGTTTTGAAAACCTGAAGAAAATCTGCTAAAAACATTTTGCAACCCTGTTCAGTTTTTGTACTATGTAAATTCTTGTAAATTTTAAAAATAATTTATTTTTAAAAATACGTGCGGGGATATATTTCAATACTAATCTAATACTCTATTATTCTTTGCTAAGTTAATTCAGTTGTAAAAGTTAAAAGAAAACTGAGTATAATCTTTATTAATGCAAACATATGTTATAAATGCAAATTTATAGTTATTTGCTTTTCAAAAACTCGAGTTTACAATTTGGCGTTTTACGAAATTGGATTTATTAAATAGAGCATAACTTTTGACCAAATATTTAGCAGCTCAGCATTAAATGAAGTTTTGTTAAGTAGGGATTTAGTCGGTAAGCATGCAAATTTAACCCCCGACAGAACATTTTTGAAACTTCCACTGTATATTGTTGAAGTGAAGAGTAAATAAAAAAAGAACTATTTAGGAAAAACTGTAAAACTACACGAGATGTTTCAGGTATGCTATGAGGGTTAAGAAGTATAAATAAAACTTTGCCCGCAAATATTTTATAAGTGCTTTAATTTTAGAAACTTACCTGCGATCTTTAAGTTCTTGCCGACCATTACCTTAAGTATTTTTATGATAAAAATCTGCGAAATCTATACTTAAACTTCCTGGTAAAAATCTGCAAGCTTTTAAAATTTTAAAAAATGTATTTTAAAGACGTATATAAATTAGTGATTTTTCTAAAAGAATTATTTATTTATTATTCCTTATTTATTTTATGTATATTGGGTTCTAATTTAACTTTGTAAAATGTACAAAAATTTTTATCACCTGGCATTATTATTTTTTAAACTTAAAAAATGTTAAAAAATAAAAGTTTTTAAAATCAGGATCAGGTTTTACGCTAAACGCTATTTATACAAAGAATTACGATATAAAGCATATTTACCATTGTTGCGATGAGTATATCGTTAAAATTTACTCGAGAATGAAGTTTTTGGCTTATAAAGTTTAAATCAAATCTTCAGTATGCAGAGAATCATTATAAAATTGGCTACTTGTTACAAGGTATAGAACTTAAAATATCGTTGGAAACTATGTTGTGTATAGCATGGCGTTCACTTATAAGGATAAAAAAAAGTATATTATTAATTAATTATGATAAATGCGATTTATGATAAAGGGTGCAGATTGCAGGTGTGTCAAAATTTCTGAGATGTACGCGATTATGAATATTGTTTAAGAAGTAAGTTTGAACTATCTACTTGAACCGAAAGAGGGTATTTGCAAAAGTTTAAGGTTAAAAAGTTTAGTTAATAAACTAAATAAAAGTTGTTGTAACAGATAAATTAAGAGAAATGAATTATAAGTTGCTTTTTATGATTATTTTTGTTTATGATTAACTTTTATATTTTACTTCTAATAAAAATCTTGTACTTTAACTAAATTAACTTGTTAAAAACATAACTAAATGGTTTATATAAAAGAATTTAAAAAAAGTTGTTTGTCATGTTTAGTAGCAAGCATTAATAAAGCGCTAGTGTCACTTTTCTAGGTTTCAAGTCTGTTGAAATAAATTTTTACTTTGTTAATTAATCTTATTTGGCATAATTGTTTTGTTGACTCATCGAATGTTTTAAACTACTTGATAGAATCGTAAAAACACAATGGTTAAACAATGATATTTTGTAATGATATTTAAACTTTCAAAAGTCATAATTTTTGATTTTCAGTCTGTAATACAAAGTTTGTTAATCATTCCATTATAAATAGTAAAGTATTTTTATTCTTACTTTTATAGTTTTTTTAATTTTTGTATTCATGTTTATAGTTAAAGTATACATCTTTTTATATATAAACGTAGCTTGTATTTAGTTGTTTTCATATAGAATTTACTTGTAACTTCAATACAAACTAATTTGCGACGCAATATTAATCTTCTTGTGACGTAAAAATAAAAGCCCACAAATTTTCGCATTAAATTTAGCTATATATAAAATCCAACAAATATAATATAAAAGAATCCAAGTCTGTTCCATTCAAATTTTTAAACCCGAAATTTCGGGCATAATTATCTGATAGTTCGCAAGCACAAGTGATAGCTTACAATGTTTAAAAATTGTATTAATATATCAGGTTTAATATGTTGAATAAATAACAAATTGTAACGTATTGATTCTTTTATATTGTATTATTTTAAATTAGTGATAATCAAAAAAAAAAATAAATAAACTTAAATGTTTAAAAGGTATTAAAAAACTAAAATATATCGACGTGACCAAAACTAAAAAAAAACCACCGTATAATATGATGATAAAAAATGTTGCATTTAGTAACAAATTTAACAATAGATATTACGTTGAAAAAGTTGTCGCATTTTTAAGCTTAAAACTAGATAAGTGCAAGATTCAGTAAGTTCAAACATTCTCTTTTTAATTTAAAAATTGTCTTATTCTAAAGGCAAAAAAATAAAACTATAGTTATAATAGACTTATTTAATCAAAATGATATTGTGATTATCTACTTTTTATTTGAATATTAAAATTAACTATTATTTAAACTAACTTAATAAACTATTTAAATTCTTTTTTTCTTGGTATTATTTAGCGCAAAAGTAACATAACATGATCTACAGCATAATAAATTTTGTTTTATTGTAACATTTTTTTTGGTTAGATATTTAAAGGACTATGTTTGAATGTAGTTAAGACTTAATTTATTGCTTTTAAATAAACTGCTATTACGTTTTAATTACTATTTATATATAAATATACAAACAAATGTTATTGGCTAAAATTTTTAAAAGATTTAGGAACTATATTTTATAAATATATACCATCTAAATATTTTTCAGAATTATAGTTTTTATTTAAATAAAGTAGTTTTTAATGGATACTATTGTAAAAAAAACGAGCATGTATTTATGTAAGTGTTTTTTTTATAATATTATAAACTTCACTAAAAACTTGTAAGGATAAAATAAAAATAAAAAACATTAAATTTTATTAAATTCTTATATTTTTTTCATTCTTTTTTACTGGACATAAGTTTATTAGTAAAGTATAATTTAATGTGTAGCTTTTACAAGTTAAAATTAGAATAGAATTAGAATTAATATTACATACTAATTATAACAAAAAAAAAGCCACTCAATAACGTTGTAAAGTTGGAAAATACAAAAAAAACATGACTAAAACTAAAAAAAAAATTAACGATCACTACAATGATGAAAAAGCAGTTGCATTTAAGTTTTTATAAATGCAATTTTTTTCAAGCTATAAATATGTTTTTAATTTGTGAATATTTACGCAATATGAAAACAAAATTAACACTGATTGTTTTTGTTTTTATTGCACCTTTGTTTGATAAATTTTTTATTTAAATGAAATAGTTTAACTTGAATCTTATATAAACTCATTTCATATTAATAACTTTCCCGATAAAAAATTTTGCATTAAAGAATTTAGTTAAATCTCAATAAATTAAATAAAGTTGTTTTTAGGTTTTACTGCAATAAAAATAAATATTGAGTAAACTCTAAACAACTCTTGCTAACAACTTCAGGCTAAGTTTAAAAAAATTAAACAGTTAATCAATAAAAACATTTTCGATAATGACACTTTCTAAATACTGTTAGTTCAAAAAAGTGATACACAAAAGCTAAACGATAATGCTTTAATAAATATACTGTTGCATTAATCGTGTATTTTTAATGAAATTTCATAAAAAGATTAAGTTTAATTAAAATATATATTTATAACATAATAGTATGAAACTTAACTTTTGTTTAATTCGTAAATGCAAAAAATAACAATACTTTGCAAATTTATTGTTAAGTTTTTTATTATACAACTGGCATATTAAGACACAAAAAAAAAATTAAAATTTAATAAAAAATATTCTAATTAAAAAACTTTAACTAGTTGTTCTATAAAGCTCATAAGAGAATATAGCTTATAACTTTCAAAAAATGTTGCATTATTATTTTGCAACGGTTTTTATTGACGTCACATATGTTACACCGCAAACAGTTTAATTATTTTAAAACATAGAACAAAAAACACTCTGAAAGATATCAGCATAATCTTCATTCTGTTACCGAATATTTAAAACCGTAATATGCGGTCACCTTTCAATGTAATTGAATTGTAAAGTTAACTTAACAATCAGTCTGATTTAAATTTCTGCTGAGTCAGCATAATTTTTAAATGCTTTTTTTTTTTGACTTTTTTGTTTATACCCTTATCTATAACCCACCTAAAACATATTAAAGTTTAAATAAAAAATTAAGTTTAATAACTAATAATAAACAAAATATATAAAAAAATTTTTTTTTGCTGACTTAACGAATATGCAAATCAGACTAACATTTAAATATTCTTGCTATCGAATCTCACTCGTACAATAACATTTTTTTAGAGATACTCAAAGTTTTTCAAAAATTGATTAATGTATTTACAAACTTATTATTTCTTTTTCTAGTTTAATGTTTAAACTGTAGTTAAACAATTCAAATGTAAAAAATACAAATATCAAGACAGTTTACTTTATAAAAATATTTGTATACCCTTATGACATTTTCATTAAAAAAAAATACTGGTTACTAAAACTGTTGTGTAAGTTTTTATCACACAAAAAATGTATTAAAACAATTTTTTAAAATTATTAAGTTAATTTCTTAGCTTTTATTAAATTTAAGTTAATAATAACTTTATTATAATGATGATATAAAACTCTCAATTAATAAATATAGTTAAATAAACATAAAAGAGCCTTTACTTTTGTAAATAAAAACTACATACATTACTTAAACTAAAAATCAGAACGATTGTTACTGACAAAAAAACGTCGCATTTGAAGTAAGATAAACGCAAAGTCAGTCGTTTAACTTAACTTAATTACAATTTAAAGTTTTGGTGTGCGATATGAGAAAAAAATTGAGTATAAAACTTTTTATAAGTTAATGGCATTTTGATTATTGACAATAATTTACTACTAAAATTGTATCATATTTCTATTAATTTATAAATAAAAATAAAAACCTAATCTAATATAATATAAATAAATCTTTTTCGATTTATTTCAATTTATTTTATAATCTTGTCAAAATGTAACAGATACATAAAAATACTAAACATATGTTTTTTTATCTGTAATAATAGTTTGCAAAAATTAAAAAAAACTCAAGTATTTGATTAGTAATAATCCTTCATTGTAGTTAAATCAACTAAAAGTAAAACTAATTAAATGCGAGAAAAAAGAAATTAATCAAACTACATTAATAAAAATGAAAAAGTATATAGTATATATATTAAATTAAATTAGATTTTCATCAAAAAACTAAATTTTGGCAGATATAAAATGTTTAAAACTAACCTACTAAACCAGAAAATTAAAATTATATTTTTTGCAAGTATTCACTTAGTGACGTCATTAGAAAAATCCCGCATACGTTCGCATTTAATTTATATATAAAAACAAATTCAATTCTTAGCTCTTTGTATACATGTCGTTAGACTCCTATCAACATTTTTAAACTCGAACACTCGGGCAAACGATCTAAAAGTAAATATTTGACTTAATAGTAGTTTTAAGATGTAAAAAACTCGTGTTTAAAAAATGTTTAAAGTTTTCCCAGACTCGAGTTTTAAACTAGCAAATACTCGCATTAAGTATAGGTTTATTAACAAAATCAATCTGCAACTAATTAGCTTCAAAGATGTAACTTTATACGTAATAAGTACAAAATTAAAAAATTTACCCTTATTGATAAAAATTTTTTTTATTAGTAAAAAGATATTTGTGAATTAATTGAGAGTAATTTATTTCATGTGTACAAAAACTTCATTCCTATTTTATGCATACAAAATCCTGGTTAGAAGATTAAAACTCACTATTATTTAAGAAAAAAAAATTCTATTACCTTAAAACAAGTATTGCAATTAAATTATGTGTAAAATACCCTTGTTTAGTTTAAATACTATTAGTAAAATTTATTTTACCATTACTGCTTACTATTATTCCTTAATGTATCTTTAAAATTGTTTTAATATTTTTAAAAAATTTGACATGACCAGTTTATGAAACAAAACAGATAAAGTTTGAGATATGCTTATTTTAAAATTTTAATATCATTATTTATATACGTTATCATTATTTATCTACGACAATTAATATAAAGATATCTATAAAAAACACAAAAAAAAGTTCTCTGACTTTATACCTTTAATATATAGCTTTAATAATTATAATTGCTTTATATTTAAACATTCAAAAAAAAATATTGAACAAAAATAACATTTAAACACTTACATGATGAAAAATAATAATTAAAGCTAATACAAAATATTGTTGTATATTCATTGTTATAAACTCTCAATGACATAAGCTTGAAAAATTTAGCATTGAGTTTCAATTTAAACGTTTATATGGTAACTTTTAAATAATTTAAAAGGTCTAAAATTATTATTGTTTTCTTTTACTTTGAAAATAAAGTTAAAACTTAACTAAAAGTTTACAAAAAACTAACTTCAAAGTTTTATTTTTGTAATGTAAACTTTAAAAAGCTAATTAAAATTTTAAACAAACTATTTATTTTTTTATTCTATTCAGAAAAGTATGTGTAAGTCTTGAACTTAATAAAAATTTTTCTTAAAACCATCTTAAAAAGATACATATTTATTTATGTTTTTTTTAAAACTTAAATTAAATAATAAATAAATAAGTTTGGTATATGACAACCTTTTTAACTTTTGAAGAAATCCAACAAACTTGAACAGAGAATAACTAATGATAAAAAAGTATAAACTAAACTTTTAAACAATTAATTAATCATCAAAATTTACATAAAAAACGTTTCAGAAATATAAAAAAAAAAGTTTTGTTGATTTTATATCCATTTAGATAACTTAAATAAAAAAATTAGCAGTTTTTAACAAATAAAAAAAACAAACAAACAAGCTAAGTATTATTTCATCGACTATAATGTTTATGTAATGTTTATAGTGTGTATTTATTTTGCATATATTGTATTGTGGTACTATTTAGAATTTATTAGCAAGGTTAGTTTTATTTGGTAATACTAACTTTATACGACAAGCCTTCAGGTCTATAGTCACTATAAGTTTTATATTAAAAACCTTACATAAAATTAAATAAACCTAAACTAATACAAAAACTACTTTCTGACCTATTTAATTTGATAAAAAAAAATTTTAGATAAATAAATCATAACTTTAAATAAATCATAACTTTTTACACCGCAAACTTTTGTATTGTTTCCAAAAAAAAATAAAAACAGTTTAAGAATGTAAAGCAGCGTTTGTGGTATTCATTACATTCTTACATTTGATTATTTTTAGTCCGCATTATGGAGTTTAAAATTTTTGACGTTTTTCTAAAAATAGAAATTATAATTATGAAATTATTACCTTTTTTTGATTGTTTTTTACCGGACATGAATTTATTAGTAAAGTGTAATTTAATGTGTAGCTTTTACATGTTAAAATAATTATAGATTTAGAATTAATACTACATACTAAGTATAACAAAAAAAGCAACTCATTAACTTTGTAAAGTTAGAAAGTACAAAACACGAGACTAAAGTTAAAAAATAAATTAACGATCACTACAAAGTGGAAAAAGCAATTGCATTAAAAAAAAATTTTATAATAGCAAGTTTTTTCAAGCTATAAATATATTTTTTATCTGTGAATATTTGTGCAATATGAAAACAAAACTAAAACTGATTATTTTTGTTTTTATTGCACCCTTGTTTGATAAACTTTTTTTTTTAATAAAATAGTTTAATTTGAGTTGTATATATACTCATTTTATATTAGTAACTTTCCCGATAAAATTAAAGAATTTAGTTAAATCTCAATAAATTAAATAAAGTTGTTTTTAGGTTTTACTGCAATAAATATAAAGAATGAATAAACTCTAAACAACTCTTGCTAACATCTTCAGGCTAAGTTTAAAAATATGAAATAATTAATATAAACATTTTCGATAATGACACTTTCTAAATACTGATAGTTCAAAAAAAAAGAGAGTTAAAAAAAGCTAAACGATAATGCTATAATAACTATACTGTTGCATTAATCGTGTATTTCTAATGAATTTTCATAAAAAGATAAAGTTTAAATAAAATATATATTTTTAACATAATAGTATGAAAAAGTTTATCTAAAGTTACATGTCTAATGAAAACTAAAGTGAGTATAAGGATGGAAAATCATATAACTACATAAAAAACAAGTATTGCTCCTCAAATTTCTTTTTTTTGACTGAAGTTAATTTTTTTAGTTTTACAACTCACCTTAACAAACAACAAAAAAGGAATTACTTTTATATCGCAAGCAAGCTCAAATAAATATCCTGCTTGCTTGAAGTTAAAAATTTGCTAGCCGCTGGCTGAATTACTTTAGAGTTTTAATATTGATTGAATGATGAAACTAAGGTAACTAATACTGACTTGAAAAAAAAACTACAAAATTAGGTGGATTACACTTATACTTAGTGCGCAAATGATTACTTAAACTAAACTTTTGTAAGAAACAGAAGCATTTGACAGCAGTTAGATTACTAAGTTTTTTATTAGTTAAAAAAAATAGTTTTTGGTGACTTACTTTTACACTATGATACTTAGAAGAACTTTAAAAATTTCAGATTATATTTTTTTTGTACTTCGTTAAATTACTTTATAAATTCTTAAAGTCTTAGGTATTACAGAATTCTAAAAGTACAACAATGTCTTAAAATATAAATCGAAAATAGTTTAATTACCTCTAACTTTGATTTGATTGGTTTACATTTTTTTATTTTATTTTAGGTATGTTCATAACTTTTCAATCAAGTTTTATTTAGTTGTAGTTTGTGTAAAGTGACTTAGTCTATTTGTTTTTTATTTGTGATGTTTAAAAATCAAAAAGTAGTGATAACAAAAGAAAATTTTTTTTTCAACCTTGGAACCACATATTGTCAGAAAACTGAAATAACTTAAGCTAAAATAAAGTTGAACTAAAGCTATATTTAATAAAATGAAATGAAGATGTTTAAATTTATTTTAAGAATACTTGAAACATATGATTATTTAAATTGTGGTTACTATTGTGTTTTTTTAAATGCCAAACTTAAAACAATATAACTAAACTAAATTTTACTTAATTTAAAAATAATATTTTATATAAGATATATAGTAAAAGTAGTGTAGACTCTGTAACTTAAAAAATAATCCAAAATATAGATACATAATTGTTTGACTGAAATAACTGAAATTAAAATTAATGCTGAAATGAAAGAAAACCTAAAATAACATTTTGCGATATTAATAAAATCTAAAGAATATGTTAAGCAAAACACCACAATTTAAGTTAAACCAATGCTAAATATAAATAAACAAATAAGACTGCATGGATTGAACCTATAAAACGTTGTAAGGTAAGACATTTTTTTTTAATCTAATTTTAAACGTAAGACTAAGCTATTACCGTTTAGCAAGCGTTATAAACTAACTGATTAAACTAAAAGCAAAAACAGTTTAATGCACGTAAAATCCTAGTGACGTCATCAAAAATGTAACAAACGTTCGTATTAAAGATAAATTTTTAAACAAATACAATATGAACTATTAAAAAGTTATAGATATATCCATAAAATGAGTAATTTTAAAACCCGAAATATCGGGCTACAAAACTAAACGAACATGTTATAAACTATTGTCACTTTTATTAAGTTTAAAATTATTAAAACTTGAATTTTTTAATTAATAAGCATTATTTGAAATATTTGATTAGCGACGAAATCAAAAATAAGTTCGGTAATGCGATTAAAAACGTACGACGCTAGTTATAATAGTCAAAAAAACGAGTTAAAAAAAAATTAATAAAACTATATGAGTAGAAACAAAACATTAATAAAGTATTACAAATAAGAAACATAATTATACTTTAAATTAGATAAATAAAGTAGAAAAATATCAAACTGATTACAAGTAAATACTTATCTTATTGACATAATTACAAAACACATAAAATATTTTCATCGCATTTAGCGTAATTTTTATTTTTAAGTCGCAATAGTTAACTTGTTTTTTAAATGTATTATGGCAGAAATAAAACACCTAAAACTCTAGCAAAAATAGAGTGTTTTTAAAGGATTTTAAAGATTTTAAATATATATTATATCTACAAAAACTTTAACTTATCAAACTTAAATTGATAAAACTAAATTAAAATATAGTAAGATAATTTAGTTTATATAAATTGTTTTAAACTTTTAAGTTCATGCTGTAGTTTAATTTTTGTCATACAAAATTTGCTTCTATTTAAAAAATAAACTTGTTGCAATAATTCTCTTACTGACGTAATTATAAAAACCTACAAACTGTCGCATCTAATTCAACTATATGTATAAACCTAAATATTAATCTACATTCTCACAACCTGGTCATATCTATTCCAATTTTTAAACCTGATATATCAGGTAAAAACAGCTAACAGTTCACTAACAGTTTATAGTGTTTAGAAAATTGAATAAATTATGAAACATATTACTGCATTAGTAATTGAAAAATTAAAAACTAAAATGAAAACGAATTTGTTTTATTTTTTGTTAAGTTAAATTTAATATTAATGGAAATCATACATTTAAAATGATAAAACAAAGTTTTAATCATTAAAAAAATTAAAATGTAAACTTAAATTTAAAACCAGATGTCAAAAAAAAAAAAACTGCATGTTTTTACAGAACTTAAAAAATCAGTAAATACTTTATAAAATTTTTAGTATAATCGAAAAGCTATAAGCAATAAATTAATGTAAAACTAAAGTGCAAATTTCTAATAATACATACTATTTATAAATATCAGTATATTTTTGCTTTTAAAATTTATTAAGTTTATTTTATTAACTCAACCTAGTTAATCTTTTTAACGTAATAAAAAAAATTTCACAACGACTTTGTATTTTTTATAATTATACATAACTTGCTCATAATTCTGCAATGCTCTTGAGTAAAAAATTTGCTCACTAGATGTCTAATTCGAAAAATAAGTAATTTAAGATCGTTAAACATAAGATTAACAGAAATATGACTTTAAATTTTGGTAACATAATCAAAACAAAACCAGTACGCCGAATTGCCGAGTAAATTGTTAGTTAATGTTATTAAATCAAACACGTAACTTTTTTTTATTTTTTTGGTTTAAATAAACACAAAAAGTCGAGATAATTATTTTTCCCTATTGAGTTTTGATAAAGTTTCAGAATATACTTAAAAAAATGTTAATTGTACTAAATTAGTTCTACTAAAGTTTAAGGATGTTTCAATTCTAAAACCCGATACAAATCGGGTAACAATAAAAAACTGTTTGAAATTTACTAAGCTGCTTCACGTTGGTTTGAAAATATATCAAATAAAACCATGCTTGGTAAATTTATTTTGACATCACTGCTTAAGAAAATAGCTTAAAAGACTCAGATATTATCATAATGTTTTATAAGAAAGTTTATTGTAAAGTTACTAAAACAAACAATCTATTGTAAAGTTAGCTAGATAATAAGTTATAGGTAAGTACTATAAATCTTGAACTATTAGCTCTTTGGTTTCTATGTATATTTCTTCACATTAAAATAATATAAAAGTAAAACAAAAACCAAATTGAATAAACAATTTAATAGTAGTTTGTATAGTATTAGTTTTTCAAGTATTTCAACCTAGGAGTAAATTACAAGAAGGAAAGATTATTTATAATTGAGTTAGTAGTGTAGTATGTAAGTATCGATCAAACTGGTTTGTTTCATGATTTAAAAATTGATTTGTTTAAGTTCAAAACAAAATGTTTAATAATAGTAAATAAATTAAAAAATAAACTTGAAATAATTTTCATTTATTGTATTGAAATACTAATATAGTAAACAACCTAAGTTAAAAAATAGTATGTATTGATGTTGTTAGTAAAATTTATTACTTACTACCAAATTGTACATGAACTAGGTATAAATTTTTTGTTTATGTTAAGATGTACCATATTAGTTAGTAAAACATATTTCGTTAAAAAATTTAAAATTGCAAATTGCAATATGTGGTATTTTAAAGTGTTCCTTAAAATGTTTGTTTTAAAAAAAGTAAATTTAGTTGTGCTAAGTTTTTAGATTCACTTAGGTTACAAAAAACTAGTATTTTAGTTTTTTTTATATTATTTTTTGGTATACAAAGCTATAACTGATATTACTTTTCACATAGTCAATTAACAAATTTATAAGTTTCTTTTCTTTTAAAATTCAAGTAGATTCTTTTTAACTGATTTTATTTGACTTAATTCTTGCTTTTAAAATGATAATTATTTCGTTGTAGTACTTTAAGAACTTAACATTTAATAATACATTAATATTTGAATATTTTTAGTTAAATATTCTCTAAAAACTTAATTAAATAGCTTTCTGTAGCTAGTTTAATCAATATTAAAATAGATAGTTTTCTTTATTGTTTTAGTTATTTTATAACCTTTTAGGTTAAAGTTTTTTTACTTGTTTTTTTTGGAGTAGTACTTCAGTGATTTATCTTAACTCGCAACAACTAGTTTATAAATGTTTTGAAATTTTCAGGAACTTTTTTTATTATAAGCTGATAGACTATTGGTTTTTTTGTTGCAACTAAGAATGTTTAGTTTAATAGATTTAAAAAAATGTATATGACAAAAAATTTCCGAAAAGAATTGAAGTTATCAAAAATTAGTCAAAGTAGTTTAAACCATTTTAAATAATCAAAGAATTGAAGAGTGTTTAAACTTTTGAGGTTATAATAAATTTGAAACATTTAAATTTTTAAAATTTATTAACAGTTAAGTAATTTACATATTAAAAATAGATTTAAACTTAATTAGCATGATTTTTTTTTCTACGACTTAAATTAAAAAGACCATGTGAAAGTTTTTAATTCGATAGTAAGCTTATCGAGATTTTTTGTTATGTATATGTTTTGTAATATTGGTATAAAAATTTACAGTATGTAAGCTGTTTAGTGTTACAACAATATTTAAAACGTTTAAATAAGTAAATCAATGTTTTTTTTTCCAACATATATAATGTACTGAGACTTTTGTTAGAATTCAAAGAATTAAGATCAATTTTCCATTTACTTACAACATAATTTAACTATAAATATTCAAGGTACATGTTTTAACAAATTTAGGAATAGGTTATTAAATAAAGCTGTTATTTTAATTTTAATTAAGTAAGTTCAGCTAAATAAACATCTAGTTTCTTTATTTTAAACTTATAGAACTCTAACTGTTAATTATTAAAATACTAGATGTTTTAAAATATATCTTAAAAACAGCAATAACTTTACCTGTTTTATTGTACTTAAAAATTTAATCATCTAAATATTTACATAGTCTTTCAAAACGTTTTCTTTATAATAAAGACTTTTTAAACTAAATATCATAACTTTATAATTTATATTATATATTTTATATTAATATTTATTTATTTAATAATTTATATTAATATTTATTAATATAAACATTATAAAAGCTTAACTTCTATAGTACTTATTTTTATGTAATAAACTATAACACTTTTATAAATAATAATTTCTCAGTTGTTTTTGGTTATACTTTTTATATTATTAATTCTTAATTTTTAGTTATATATTATGCACGAAGATAAATATTAGTTTTATAAAAAAAATGTTTTTAGATTTCTACCTTAATTAAGTACGTTGTTTTCTTTAAATAACATTATATTCATTAGTAGAATTAATTTAAAAGTCAAAAAAATATTTAATTTCTGTATACATTGAAAAACAGTTGGTGTCAGTTTTTATTTCAAACTTTTTTATTATGAAAACTGTTAAAATTTTTAAGTCTAGTTTGTTTCAAAATATAGTTCTTGTTACTACAAACACTTTTTTATTTATTCTAACTACCGTAAATTCGCTGATAATTCTGCATGATTTTTGTTAATAAAGTGCTACATTTAAATCTTTTTTGGAAAAAACAAAAATTAACTACAAGTTATCGCATTGCAATTAAATAAAAACACAAATAAAGACTTCATAAATGCAACAGTCTTTCTTCTTACGTCCATTCTTTATTATTTTGAAAGCCTTATTAACAAGGTAACAAACTAATTTCAATTATTTAACAAATTGCTTTGATTTTTTCTAAAATATCGGCATTACTCATGTTTAAAAAACTGAAACAACTTTTCTTGGAACGTATATAAATCAGTTATTAGAATTTGTTATATTTTAAGATAAAAACTAAAATCAATTCGATAAATATAAAGTACTCTAACCAATTAAATATACATCTGAAGGCCTACTTTTTTTTTTTATAATTTAAATTTCATATAAAATTGATTTTTTAATTTATATTTAAGTTTGACAACTTTTAACTAGATTATTTCTACGCCAGCAAAACTTTTAACGATAGTGAGAAAATATTTATTATAAAGGCTAGTTCAACTTCTTAAATATTTTTTAACACGTTCTCTCATTTTATTAAATCGTCAGAAAATATATCACAATTTAGTAATTGCAGCAAAGCTATAGTTACAATAAAACTAAAATAATCATATTTTTAATAGAAGATTTGCAATGTAGATTCTAATTGACATTATAAAGTATTTGCTAAGATTTCAAATAAAAAAATTATAAAAAAATTGTTTTAAAAAAGTGATTAAAAGCATCAAAATTACCAATTGTTAACAAACTTAGAGGATTTAAAAATAAAAACAACAAAACTAAATCGCAAACCAAAGTATAACTAATAAGACAATAGTAATAAAAAATGCTGAAAAAAATGAATACCAAAAACTACTAATAAAGATGTTTTTAAATAAAAAATTAAAAAATTAAGAAAAAACTGAGCGTAAACTTCAAATAAAAATTTTCCGAGCAAAATAGTTGGTGCAAAGTTTTTTCGAATATAATAATTTTGCGACATGTTTCTTAGTGACGTATTTACTTACAAACAAACGATCGCATTTACTTTTTCTATATAAACAAATGCAATTTACTGAAGTTATAGTTGAACTTAAATTGAAACGTAATATTTTAAAACCCGTGTAAATTCGGGTAACATAATTAGAAATAATATTTTTAGCTTACTTTCCTTAACTGTATAAAAATGTTTAATTTAAAAAAAAAATATTTATAGCAATAAACAAATATTTTTTTTAGTGAAATAATTAAAAGTTTCGGCTAAAAAATTTTTTCAAATTAATAACTGTATTCAAAATTTGAAATTTTTAATTCTATTGGCATGTCAAAGATATTTTGTGATTTGTTTTGTCTCTATCATTTACTAATTAAACAAAATTTTATATTAAAAGAATTTTTTGAGTTAATTTAAGAAAATTATGTACTTATATACGTTTACTTATACGATATATTTGATTTATAATGCATATATCAAAAAGAATTTTTATATATCAACAGGAATTGACTTAAATTACAATATGTTGTTTCTTTTTACATTCAATTCATTAACGGTTACACAAAAAATGTGTGTAGAAACAATATTGCGTTATCATGCTACAACAAATTATCAAAACGGGATAAATTTTTAATAAGTAAACAATTTAAACATAAGAAATAACAATAGTTGTAATAGTTATACAAAAATTAATATATAAATGCAATTATACAATTTATTTGCAACAAATAGTAGATATTACATATGTGTTTTATACACTAAAATTTACATAACTAAGAAACTTTTAAAAAACTTAATTATATTAAAATTAACCTTCAGCAACAGATAAGTATTTAAACATCAACCACCACATAAAACTAATCGAAAGCAAACTTTAAAAAAAAAAGACGTATCATTATTCACTGCTAGAACATTTTCTTTAGCTTAACAAAAAGAAAATAAATTAGGTGTTTGTTAAATGATATAAGTAAAAACTAGGATTTACTTTGTTTAACTATAAAAAACCTGAGCTAAAATTTTCCCAGATGACTAAAAGTTCACTGTGTCACAAAATAGTTTTTTGCAATATATTAAAATTTCAACATAAATTTTTAAAACTAGTTTAGTTTAGAATATATTTTTTTTTAATTGTGTTAATTGTTCTTTGCGTTGAAAAATTTTCGAGCAGAAAACTTTGCTAGAAACTAGTTCAACAGACTAAGTAGACTGATATTATACAAGATTTAACTATTTTATAACTTTTTTTTAATTTAATATATAATATTATGCTTAGTTTTACATCATTTATTTAATAAAATAATTCAATTAAAAAATACAGTATACATCGGTTAGTTTGAAGGTATAAATCAGTTAATCGGTTAGAGTAAAATTTCCAAAAAAAAAAATTTCTAAAGGGCTCACTGAAAAATTAAAACTCTAATCCGATGATTTTTTTTCAAACTAAAGACAAAGGAACATTATTTTCAATCTCAAAAAAAAAAGATCTTAGTTAATTTAAAAATAAGAAAATCAATTTGATCTAAAGTTGGGGATTTTTTTTTATCTAAAAATGCTATTCGAAGTAAGTTAATGCTCGTTATAAACAATGCTTATATCAGATAACTATCCGATGAAAAATGTTTGTAAACAGTTAATAAATATTTTTTTATCTAAAAAATGCTATTCGAAGTAAGTTAATGCTCGTTATAAACAATGCCTATATCAGATAACTATCCGATAAAAAATGTTTGTAAACAGTTAATAAAGTTTTACATAGTTTTGTTGATTTATCAAAATACAATAGTACTTTTCATAGTTAAACTATAGACATAAC
The DNA here is from genome assembly GCF_965202585.1 of Thalia democratica. Lineage (NCBI taxonomy): Eukaryota > Metazoa > Chordata > Thaliacea > Salpida > Salpidae > Thalia > Thalia democratica. The sequence goes on along the minus strand of NC_139166.1, from coordinate 100,967,236 downwards.
GTTTCTTATATTTTAGAAGGTTTCTAATATAGCTATATTTATTTAGAACTATAGTATGCTTAAACTTAAAAACGCAAACTTAAATAAATATTCATTGAAAAAGGTTTAAACATATGAACATCAATAAATATAACTTTCAACACAAATAAACAGAGATAGGTAACTGATTACTTGCTTTTGAAGCAAATGTTTTAGCTTAACATATTATAAAGTTTAAAGTTTTGGATTATCTTATAAAAATAATTTAAAAAAGCTACCATTTGTTCAAAAACAATAACTATATATCTTTGTTTTTTTTGATAACCAGTATTACAAATAAGATAAACGAAACTAGTACTTCAACCAGTATATTATTAACAGCTGATGTAAAACTGGGTAAAATAGTTTTTAAATGTGTTGAAAAACTTAAAGATAACAAAAAATAGTTATTTTAATGTTTACCTAAAAATAGTTTAAATCTTAAATATAAACGAAGTGAGTTTTTGATGATTGTGAAATATATGTTAAGATTGAACTACTGACAGTTTTCCACATAAAAAGAAAGTAACCTAAAAACAAAAATTAAATTATTATTTTTTTTTTTTAATCTCAGATTAATTAAAAAACCAAAATGTTTAAACAGTAATTTTAAAATATTTAAGTCATTTTTTTTTAATTCAGAACATGCTCCAGTCTTTTTTTTTGAAATTTTAAATAAAAACTTTAAAAGAACCATCTAAATAAAAAGTTCTTTGTAATAATTACTTAAGGAATACTTTTATCTAAAAAAAGTCATAATAATAAACAATTTTCTTTGTAACTTACAAACGTTGCTAAAAGTTGAAATAAAAATTATCCTTCATATGCTTATGCAACAATTTACATTTATAAGAAAGCGTACAAGTCAATTATGCGCCGTTATTTTAGTCAACAGCGTTTTAAGTAATGCTGTGAAATAGAGTATGCAGCAAACATAACTAAAGCTTAAAAAAAAACTTCAAAGAAATCAATTGAAATTCATCATGAGCAACACAGTAAGGATTAAGAAAAACAATTTTTTAAGTTTAGTAAAAAAATAATTAGACTATTACAATTTTGAAAAGTCATTAAACAAAGCGTTTACCCTCTACATTAAAGCTAGAAAACATTATATCACGACATTAACATTTACAGCAACAGCTTAAACAAAATTAAATTTATTAATTTATTGTTTTGTATAAAATTAATTAAATGCGAAATATAGCAGTATTGCAAGTAATGCTTGCGACGTAAAAACATCAAAGCTTCAAATTAAGTAAACTAACTTAAACAAAACAAAACGTTATAATAGATTTTAACAAAACATGGTTGATTTCTCTTAATTTTTTTTGAAAATTTATTGAAAGTGTAAACTGTTTAAGATTCTTAATTTAAGCTTTTAATAGTTCTTAGTTCAATTTAATTAAACTATGGAAAACTAAATAAAGGAAAAAATATACAATATTGTTGTTTACTAAATAAATAAAAATTTAAAAAGTGAACTTTACTATACTTTTTTGCAAAAAATTATTTTTTCTGCAACACCAAAAAAAAATTTCCATTCATTTTTTACGAGTATTTATCGAAACCTCAAATGTAAAATAAGATGTTGTTCTCATAGATACATAAGTTTAGTTTTTCTGTAACTAAACACAAACTTTATTTTAAACTTTGTTTTTATTACCACATATTTAAAAATTATGAGTAATGTACAGCTGTTATTCTCAAAAATACGTAACAATCTATTTTAGCAACATAGAAATTTATAATTCACTACTGATATTAAATTTAAAGTATTTTTGATGTCGAATAAATTACTTTAGCTTAAATGTAAAATTTACTGAAAGCGAATACCATGAAAGCTATAAACTAATCAAAATGTTTTTTATTTTGAATTTTACTTATAAAACTCAAAAAACAAATCAATGTAAGTTATATTATTTAGTTAAAAGTAGTATAAATGTTATACTTATAAATATATTTAAATTAATGAATATAAATTTAATTTTAATTATAGTTATGTATTCGATGAAGACTAAAGTAAATATAAGGATTAAAAAATCACATTGTTATATAAAAAACAGTTATTGCTTCTTTATTTTTTTTCGAATAAAGTTTAAATCGTTTTAGTTTTACAACTCACCTTAACAAGCAACAAATAAAAAACACTATTATATCGCAAGCAAGCTCAAATAATTATCATGCTTTGCTTGAAGTTGAAAATTTGATAGCCGCCGGCTGAATTATTCGAAGTTTAAATATTAACTGGCTGATGAAATAGAGTAAACTAATACTGACTAAAAAACCACTACAAAATTAAGTGGATTACACTTTTACTTACAGCACTAATGTATATTAAAACTAAACTTTGTAAGAAACAGAAACATTTGACAGGAGTTAGATTGCTAAGTGTTTGTTTAGTTTAAAAATAATTTCTTAATGCCTCAAAACACTTTTTTAATTTTTTTAATGTTTGAAACATTTTCGGAAATATGGCTAAGCAAAGTCTTTAATTACAGTAATTTGTAGTAACTTTTAAGGTTAAAAAATTTTTTTTTTTTTAAATAATAAAGTGTTTGTAGGTTTTAATTACAAATAAAATAAACAAAGGAAATATTGAATATAATTAAAAATTAAAAAACCTTTAATAACTCTCTGTTACTTTATTCTTATAGTTTAAAAAATTATATGAATAAAGTTTTTACTTATAGTTTGAAAATAAATTATTTTTGATTCGTGTAATATACTTGTATAAAGATATAACTATTTGTTAAATCAATTCGGGTTAACCACTTCGTTGCAGTAAAAAACTAATGATTGTATTCCTACTCAAAATATGAAAATTATTTTTTTTTATTAATAAACAAAGCTTACGGGGATGTGGGTATGACGGCACTTCTATTTAATGTTAATAAACGTTTGTTCCTATTTTAAAATTAAATAAAAAAAGTATTGTTTAATTGATTTTATTAAAAAGCTCAACTGGTTATATGCTAAACGCATTTTAGCATGCAAAAAATGTTTTGAACTAAAAATTTTATATCAGACATTTGTAATGAGTTAATGTTTTTGTTTTAAAATATATATAACAACATTGTATTTCCTTTGTTTTTATAGCTCTGTTGAGTTGTTTAATCCGTAAATACACAGAAATATGTGTTAGTGTAATAAAAGAACGATAGTGTAATATTTATTATTATAACAATATAATAATTTTAGATTGTTTACTAGTTTGCTGAACTTTATTTTACTTTGAGATGTTAAGAGAACTTTTTTTGATTGTTATTCAACTATATAATTTGCTTTATTGTGTATTTTAAGACACTTTCTACTTATAGTAAGCTTAACTATTTCTTAGTTGATATAAATGTATACTTAAACATCTTGTAAGTAGCTAAAAAAAACAAAGATATTTATTTTTGTGTATAGAGCTTGGTTTCTTCCTTTAAAAACTTTGATAAATAATTTTCAACTTAAACATCCATATTATTTACAAAATTTTTATATACCAACTGCTTAACTAACTTGAAATAATCATTTCTGTTTTTTAAAACAAAGTACTATACGTTTTATTTTGATTAATCGTAGAAAATAAATTTAAAATAACCAAAATTATAAACAGTAAAATTATAGAAATTTAATTTTCAATCAAATTATACTAATTTAAATTGAATTTTTGTCACTAAAATGACCAGATATTCAGTTTGAGTATATTTAATTTTACCGAAATTTATTAAATAAAATATCTTAATACCTTAACACTAATAAAGATTAGTTCTAAAATAATAAAGCATGTAGCGATTTCATATACATAATACATAAAAAAAGCTTATAAACGTATAATTAACTAGGTAAGACTAAGTTATATAGAAATTATATACAATAAATACTGTAATATTAGACTAGGGTATCAAACTTTACAAAAAAAGTTCACAGTTGTACAGTTGTATTGTTTAATTTGAAATTTAACTTTCAAGAAAATAAATAGTACCAATAGTGTAAGAAATTTCTTGTCATTGTTATAATAAGTGTTTAAAATTGCTTATTTTGTAATTTCCTTAAACTGATTAATTTTTTATTTTAAAATTATATTATTGTTATAAATAATACGATTTGTCAGTTTTTCATACAATGTTATAGTTGTAAGTTTTTTAAAGAAAACTTACAAAGTCTTAAAAATTATTAATACATTAAAGAGTTACATATTTTTTATAGTTAGTTCATCGTACGTTTTAATAATCAACATTAAAAATTGTTAAGGGTTTTTTAAAGAATATTATGGTTACAATAGACGTAGCATGTATATTCCAACAACCTACTACTTATTAGTCATTTTGATATTAAAGTGTTTAAATTTACGTATGTTTGTTTAAATGCGAACTTTTTGGAAAATTAATAACTGTATAAAGCGGTATGCGAAAAAATTATATATCATTTTAAATAACTTCTGCTAAATTTTTACATTGACAAACTGATTAAATTAACATTAGTTTACAAAAAATAATTCAATAAACTCATTTATTTTTTTACGTGTGTAAACTAAATAAATATAAATTTATAATAAAACTAATATTTAAAATTACTTTAAATGTATAGCTGAAACTGTTTAGTGATTTATAAATATTTTCAAACTATAAATAAGATTTTCAGATTTTTTGGAAGGGTTTAAGTACTTTAAACTTTTCTATTTGATTCTAAAAATGAAAATAATACTAACAAGAAAGTAAATATTTAGCTTTAAATATATTACATTTTATAAAATTGTTTCTATTTTGTGTTTGTATAAAAGTTCTTAGTTTTAAATTTTTATTAAATAAACAAAGATATAATAATGTTAGTCTAGTTTATTTTTATTAATAAAAACTATTCTTCTAAATAAAACAAAGTTTTCTAAAACAATTAAATATCGCTTGTACTTCTGCACTATTTTTTTGTCGCATTTAAATCACCTTGTGACGTATATAACAAAGCTAACAAATTGTCGCATTTGAAATTAAATATATATTAAAATCAAATTTGTTTCACTTAACCCAAGAGTTTTTGTGTCTATTTTCTTTAGAGATAATTTAAAAGTCTTTTTCAACAAGGCTAATAAAAAATAACTATTTAATTGACTAAATTCCATAATTTGTAGAAACTTAGTGCTACAAATAAAGCATTTTCTCTCACAATTTAAAGTTTTACATTCTCATAGTATTCCTAAGTTTATAATTGTAATAAAGTAAACATGTTCTTTTTTTTCCATCAAATGCATTTTAACTTATTTTTGTGTCGCTTAAAATATGATAAAATATATTTGCAAGTCATTAAGTGTTTAATAGTTAAAGTATGGTAAATAAAATTTTAAGTATTTGTTAATAAGTTAGTTAAAAAAGTAAACATACTCTTATTTTTTTATCGTAATCATTCTAATTTAGTTTAACTTATCGTAAAGTAAAATTTAGTCTAATGTATATAGATTCGTAGATCTACAAGTATTAAAACAAAAACATTAATGTTTTAAATAAGTTTAATTTAAATTAATTAAAATATAACAAAATATATTTGCAAGTCATTAAGTGTTTAATAGTTAAAGTATGGTAAATAAAATTTTAAGTATTTGTTAATAAGTTAGTTAAAAAAGTAAACATACTCTTATTTTTTTATCGTAATCATTCTAATTTAGTTTAACTTATCGTAAAGTAAAATTTAGTCTAATGTATATAGATTCGTAGATCTACAAGTATTAAAACAAAAACATTAATGTTTTAAATAAGTTTTGATAAGTTACTTCATACAAAGATTGACATTTATGCATTGTAGACAACCAAAAAAGCAAGTACTCTTAAACAAAACAAAGAACAGATAAACATAAATTTTCTTAGTACAATAATTATTCATTTGAATTAAGTTTAATAAAACGAACGCAGAATAATAACAAAACTTGAACTTTTACTAGATTGAAGCGAAACATAAAATAACAAGCAAAAAACTATTAAGATAAAAAATGAAAAAAAAAATGTAAAGTGTTGCGAGCGTTCTTTTTTATAATTTATCTGTAAAATTTGCAACAAGTTTCATCGTGACGTAGTGAGCAAGCCAAAAATATTTACTTACTCTTTTGCTATATAATAAAAAGCAATTTGTAGTAATAAGCAAACCAATTGATTACTTTTTGATCTGTTTTTAAATTTTAAAACTCAATAGACTCGGGTAACAAAAATATTAATTCTACAACACATGGTAATCCTAGTATTATCAGCCTAAACTTTATTCAACAACAAAATAATTATTAAACCCCTATTTCTTTGTGATTATTTATATATTCAACTCTCAAAGTATAAAAAACTATCTTAGCTAACTTTTGTATATAATTTTATTAATATATGGTTTAAAAATATTCATTTAGATCTGTATAGACATTCTTAAAAAAAGAAAAAATATTGGTTAAAAAAAAAAAAAAAACTTTATAACTGAGGGTATAGACCAGGGTTTTCCAAACTCATTTACTTAATCGCCCCCTTTTCATTAAGTTGAAAAAAAATCGCCCCCCCTGATTTCACAAAGTAGTTTTTCTTTTGAGTACAAACTTTTAAGCTAAAAAAAGTTGTGTTCGAAATGTAATTTAGTCTGGTACTTCTTATGCACGCACTTTTGTGTTCAAAGTAGTTTACAGGGCTTGAGAAAATAATTTACAGTTATTTTCTTTGAAGCCCAGTAAAGTGTATTAAAATACTTAATTATTTAAAAGCCCTGTGTTATCTGTAATCATATCCTGTTTAAAAATAAACTGTTTTGAAACTAATGAAACTTTTAGGTCAGTGGTGGACAATTTTCGTAGTCAGCTATTCATATTTACTAAAAAATCTTTTCTAGTTTCAACTCGTTAAAAATATGTAATAGCGGACTGCATGATTTAGAAAAAATAACAAATAAGAAAATTAAAAAACTCAAGCAAATTTGTAATAAACTCATGTACTATTATTGTGATCTAGGAAATAATATTGTGAACTGAAAACGAAATAAAAGCGCATTTCAAAATATTAAGTATCAAAAAACTAAATTTTATTTATTATGCACAAGCAGTTTTCAATTTACTTAGCGGGTCGAAATTCGACTGGACCTGAGCCTTACGTTACCTATCTGAAATCTTAACTGAAACCTGACATTATAATAATATCTCATATAACAAATTTCGGACATTCAGAAGTTAATACTAAATAACTTATTTAAGCCCCACAAAATACTTAAATTATTTTATAAATAGGCATATTCTAAAATAACTATACCAGAGATTAAAAAAAACTAAAAAATGAACAGTTTATTATACACATAATAAAATAAAAATTAAAAATCAATTTCTGATCTAGTTTGAGGAAGTTTGACCAACTGGTTGATTTTCTCACATGAAAACTGGTTTCATCAACAGCTTTAGTTAATGCAGTAAATTTATTAATTTCAATACTAAGATATATTGTAGCAAGTTAGTTGTAATATTAAAAAATTTATTTTAAACTTTTTAAACTATTTGTATCGTAGTAGAATACCATGAAATGGTACTTGACTTGGAATAATCTTTAGGGAACTAAACCTTAATTCTAACAACTTTTTTTCTTTATTTAATTAAAAAAAAAATCCAATGTTCTACACTTAATTCTGTAACAGATAGTATTCAATTAAAAAAAAACTTTTAACTTGGTTAAAATTTTGTTTTGTAACTGTAGCAGACTTTTTGATGGCTTATTAAATTTTATTATTAAAAGTTTTTTTTTCTAGCTATTAGCCTATAATAATTTAAAAAAGGAAAATAGTGAAAAACTAAAAGCTAGTGTTGAAGTATTAAAATAAACTAAGTATATTCTAATTGCTAATATAGTTGAATTAAGAAAAAAAAAAACACAGTTGTATTAATAGTCTAAAACTCCTTATATAATAATAACTTTTTTAACAATAATAAATCAGTTAGAAATTAAAATTGAGTTTAAGAAACTTTTAAATGAAAGAGTATAAGTCATTTAAAATAGAGATCTCAAATTTATACTCTTTTAAAACCAAAAAAATCATTTTACAATTTAAAACTTTAATGGTTATCAAAATTTTACAATCAGATAATAGCTATATAAGTTATATACAGATTAATCAAGTAATAAAAAAAACCTGTCAAATAAAGGTCTTTCAAACAAATATATTAATCACTATGCTATAAAAACTTTTAGTGTAATGTAAAACAACAAATATGAACTACAAAATTAACCAGGTCAAAATAAAACTATTAACAACTTTAAAACATAAATCATTAAATAAACATAGTAGACTTCCGATTAAGTTCGCACTTTGAAAAAAATTAAAAGGTGCAAACTAAAAAAATTATTACCATAGTTTTTTTTACAAAATGACAAATTTCAATATGTTATATGCAATAATGTAATGAGTACACATGAAATCCACTAAAACATAAAACAAACTTTCATCAAAATAAAACAAATCTATATAAGCTAACAAATACTATATATATTTTGTTTTATTAATATTTGGTTAGTAATAGACTTTACTTTAGTTATATATAAGAAAATATAAATTTGCTCTTTTTGTTTGGGTAAAAAGTGCGAGCTCAAGAGGAAGTCCACCGTAATTAAGATTTATTAGGCATTATGCAAACCTGTTGTAGAATAAATAGCTTAATAAAGTTGTTATTATAAAACGACTAATTAAGTACAATACAAACCAGGTTAAATAAGAAATTTTCAAAAGATCAAATCAAATTAAAAAACTTTCATAAAATAATGTCTGCTACTGAAGTCTAATATAATGTGAAGGATGAGGTTCATGACTGCTTGTAAGTTTTTCTAATCTGATTCTTAATCAGTAAAATAGAGCCTTAAGTCACCTCCTTTATAAATATCTAGATTAGATCTTTTGCTCAAGATGTTGATAACTGAACTGAAAGCTTTCTCAACAACAAAGCTATAAACAACAATCTAAATTCCTCTTAAATGATTGGATACTTTTGCCTTAGTTTTTGTTGAGTTTAAAAGCTTTCATATCGTTCTTTGGAAGAATTTACTTTAAGTTTAAGGTCAGTTTGTAAGTCTGAGAAGGTTTCCTGTATGTCGTTTATTTCAAAAATATCTGCCTTGAAGGGATCCATATTTTAATCTATATGATAGCTTTTTTGTGTCAAATCTAAATTTTACTACTTAATATGTTAAAATCGTTAAAAAATCCAGATTTTTTCCAGGTTTTTTTTTTTGCCGAACTTGTCAAGTTCCAGGTTTTTCCAGGTTTCTAGGTAAATTGGCAACCCTGTATAGTTTTATTTCTTAGTCTAACTTGGTGACTTTTCAAAAAACAACTGGAAATATCATGAGGTGATAGTTAATAAAAAATAACATATATTTTTACAAACCATTTATGATCCCAAATAACATATATGTCAGGTTATAAAATAGTGAGAGGGATTTCAATCATCTATGATATATGTAATTGTTAAACAAGGAAATATATGAATGAAAATACAGTATTTACTTGAAAGTAAGAGTCATAAGGACTTGATTTTTTTCCATTTTTTACATTAATGAAATAAACTTTTTTGTTTAAGTTTTACCTCAGGGTCAAATAATTAATAGCAAGCAAAAATTAGTAAAACAGCAAGAAAAAAAGCAAAAATCTCATAACAGCCCAAAATTTTAAAATCGCCCCCTTTTCGCCCCCTTACTAGTTATCGCCCACCCTTTCGCCCCCTTACTAATTATCGCCCCCCAAATTACTAAAATCGCCCCCAGGGGGGCGATATCGCCCACTTTGGGAAACCCTGGTATAGACTCATGAAAATTTTATGTTTAAAAAATAATAAATCAGTTAAATATCATTCCCACAATCGTTTGTTTTTATTCAAAAGTTTTAAAATACAAATATCGTTATCCTAAATTTTATTACATTTATTAATTAATATTCAGATGATAACAGTAGAGTATGAAGTTAAAGTTTAGCTACGTTAATAAAAAAACAGATACCAAAAAAACTTCAATTTGATCACCTTTTATCGAAATAATACAAACTGAAATATAAAAATAATGTTTGTCTTTTATCCCTAGGAACTAAAAGTGTATTTACGTTAGAGCAAATTTGTAAATAAAAAACAAATTAATAAGATATCTTGTTGAATTAATATTTTAAAATTTATATGAGGTGGTTTAGTATTAAAAAAATTAAAATAGATTGTGAATGGCTTTAACTATCGATTTTTATTACTTTGAATTAGAACCAATTTAAAAAAATGTACAACTTAACGTCGCTACTATGTTAACAAATTTATATGAGTGATAAAATAGTTTTTAAAAAACTTATACTTTATAAACAAATTTTTAGACTATATTTTAAAAGTACTTTGTGTAGTTTAGACAAATATTTACTAAAATTCTTTTGTCAAAACTTAGATTTTAAAAACTTTTATTCAGTTTTGTTTTAATATTTTGTTTTGAAACAAAAAAACATTTTTTTAATATTGTTTTTTGTAACCTATGAATCAGATTGTTTTATTCTCACATGAAAATGTTTCCATAAACACCAAGATGGTCACAGAAAATAGTTATATATAATAAAAAATAAAAATTTTTACAACTACATCAATATCAAACTTTTATTACTTTCAAGAAGTCTAATCTATTAAAAACTAATAATAAAATATACTAAAAATTCTGATGAATGTTCGTGAGAATGTTAATCCAACATCAGCTATTTACTGTTATAATTTATTATTTTAATAGTTACTATCAGTTTACTTTTGTACTTTGAAAAGTTTTAAAAGTCTGTTAGCAAATTGTACATCATAAATAAAGTGTTTTTTTTTTTTAGTTTTATTATGTAGATGTCACAAAAGCAAAAAGGGACACTTTTTTTAATTTTGTAAAGTGTTGTTTTAAAAAACATTATAGTAAATCAAAAAAGAATGAAAGACACTCAGCTATACAAACATATAAGCATTTCAACTAAGTACCAGATATATTGACTTAATACTTAGTAAAATTATCAAACTGTTTTAAAAGTTAAGTTAATACCAAACAATATTTTTTTTCATCTGATGTTTACAATTATTTTACCATGAAGGGGTGAACATTTACACATTTGCAAACTTTTGTTATTATATATTTTACATTTACTGTAGAGCTACGTTGTAAAACATAAACTTTACAATGAATTAATTACCAACAGTTTGCTACACAAACTTAGTTCAAACTTTTAAAACTGCACTTACACACGTTTGAAATGTTTAGACAGTTTATTAACGGTCAAACTAATTGTAAAACTATTTGATCGCAGACTGAATTTAGAGGTCTATTACAGGAAAAAGTAAATAAAATAATCAATATAAAGCCTAAATGCCTAAATACCTTTCATTATTAATAAAAATGAGATTGAAATAATTATTACTATTTGATTAGATTTTGATAATTATTAGACTATGAGTCTATATATAAGTTTCAACTGCACAATTTTTTTAAGCAGCTAAAAGTAAAAAAATAGCAGTTTCTGTAGTCTTAATGCCTATAGTTACTAAGTTCTAAAAAAATATATGACTTTACAGGTTTTATAGTGATTACAGTTGATTATAACTTTAAAGTGAAAAATTCAAACTTTGTTATATGCTTTAAAAAAGTACCTTTTTATATGCATTTTTACCAAAACCTAGATTATTGAAAAAAATGAGCAGATTTTTAGTGCAAAATAATATATAAATAAATTTAGAAACAATGTTCTTTAACGTAGTCGTTCAATTAAAATTAAAAGTATTGGAACCAAACACTAGTTCTAAATAATATGCTCTACACAAAATAAGTACCGATTTATTTTTAAAATACCATCAACTTTCCTTAGCAACATTTAAATAAATAGGTACTGAGTTTTGAACATTAGATAATTCGTGATGAACTTATTTTAAACGGCCTAAACAGATTGAAAAAATAAGATAAAACATTATAAAACTTGAGTGACTAGAATATTAAACTAGTATTTCTATTTATTTGCTAAGAATTTAGTTTTTTTTTTGAAAGTTATTTTTGTTTAAAAAATAGCTTGACACTATTTTACTAAATATATTAACAACTTTGCTTTACTAGATTACAAAATACCAACTGTCATGAAAAACATTGTAATAAAGTTTTTTATTTATACATAATAAACATTATTTCTTTTTACGTTTAGATTTAGACAAAGTTAATTATACGAGCACAATTCTTTTACTGTACAACCAGTTGAAAATAAAATAATTTTTTACTCTTTACCACATTTGTTTAATTAATAATTAAAAGACATTTTTCTACATGATGTCACGTACAATGAAACATATTTTGGTTTGATTGACGATGTATGTCTAAGTAAACAAAAAAAGTCGCTAAAAGTAAAACAAACTAAAAGTAACGCTAGTAGAAATTTACTGGTTGATTGAATTTATAGCAGACCTTAATAATTATAGTACTAAAACATTGTAAAATTTAAACGTATATAATAAATAATAAAGTTATTAAAAAATACACTAAACATAACACTGAAATAATATAAAATTTGTCTATAAACAACAATTTATTTTATTCGTTAACTTTTTATTGTGTTTCATTTAGCATATTTCAAAAAATATTTCTGGAATAGTTTTAGAAACTTAGTTTAAAACATGTAATGATGTTATTCTTTTAGCCCAATAAAATACATATTACTTACAACAATTAATAAAGATAATTTTAAAAGTTTCATTAGGTTATACAACTTATTTTAAATTTTTTTAAATGTAAGAATATTTGTTGGAACTACGATCATCAAAACTTTTGATGTATATAAGTGCTATAACGTTTCAGTCCTTGTTAAAGAAAATAACTTAAAGTACATTTAACGATTTGAAACATAAAACTATTGATATTTTTAATAAAATATATATATATATATAAATAGTTTACTATTAGTATATAGTTTACTTTTTTTTATATATATATAAAATCATTAAAATTAAAAAAAAATACAAGTTTCAATTAAACTACACTACAAAAAGCTTCAATTTACAATTTTTCGTATAATCTTTTACAAATTTAAAACGTCGTATGTTTATATTATGAAATTACTAAAATTAATATAAAAGTTTATTTAGCTAAGTTTACTAAACTAGTCAGAATCTTTTATTCATTTTATCATTTAGTTTCTAATCATTAGTTAATATTTTTTAATATTTAATATCACTTGTACATTAAATATATACATATTTAATGATTATTTTTATTGATAATGATTAATTTATTTTGATTAATTGTTATAGCTTTTTATAATCATTAATTAATCGTTTTCAAAGTTTAATACCACTTGTACAATAAAAACGTATTTAATAATTTTATGCTAACCGCTCAGTGGCGGTGAAAAATAAATTTTACAAGAACTGCATTAAAGTAAAAAATACTTGTGATTTATTACCATTTACTAAACAGTAGTTTGTGGGTTCCAAAATAAACTTTACTTCCTTTTTGATAATAAATTTTAAAGTAAAAGTTAATAAAATTTTATTGTTTTCTTTATTAAAAAGCGTTAAAGTAATTATTTTAAAATTAAATTAAGTAATTTTGAACAATTACATAAGCAAATGTAAAAATTAATAGCTGTTATTTTTAGTGATCTGTTAATCTGTTAATCTATTAATCTAAAATATTAAAAATTAACCACTGAGTGCAGTTGAAACAGTTTTCTAGAAATTTATCAACTATTTATTAATATGTTTTCCAAAAAAAAAATTTTCTTCTTTAAAACCATTAACATTTTTTAATGAACAACATTATAGAACTTTAAACTGTTTACATGCAAGTAAAGATATAAGAATGTTAATCGTGATTGAAAGTTTAATTGCAATCATTTTTTAACATCAAATAAATAAAAATTTAAGTATAAAAAGTTGTCAGCTTTTATTTAAAATTTGTTATTCACTGGCAAATATACCATGAAATAATCTTCAATAATATTAATTTTTTTCAAAAGATCAAGTGTTTATTTTCATTTTAACTACTATTATAAGATGGCAATCTCTTTTACTTAACTCTTTAATAAAAAGAGTGTTGTAAAATTGATAATTTAACTTTATGAAACTGTTATAAATTTAGCTTTATACACTCAATACAATAATGATAAAAAAATCTGTAATTAAGCACTAAGTTACTGTAAGATATTATCTAACTATGAAAAATGAAACATTTAATAAAAAACATACTTGTTTTAGTGCTAGAAATAAATATATATTTTACTTTTAAAAAAACATATATAAGTACCTTTTAAATAAAAAAATTCTTCTGTTTTTAACATATCTACAAATTTCATAAAAAATTTTAAATAATAAAATATTAAATACTATAACATATTTTAAATTTGGTCTATCTAACTTTTAATTATTGTTCAATTTAAACAAAAGATATCTTAAAAGAAGTTTATATATGTTTCGACAAATAGACATTTAAAATATCTGACCCTACAATCTTCTGTCGTAATAGCCTTCCGGTTATCGAGTCGTACACCGCAAACGTTCTATATTATTTTAAACTATATTTTAAAACTTTTTATTAGACTGTTCGTAAAATAATCTTCTACAAGAAAACTAAATTAATGATGCTTATATCGGGACAATTAATATTTAATTTATTTGCGAACAGTTGATAACTAAATCTAAACTTTTAGTTTGGGTTATTTATTACTAGGATAACAATAAATATGATAACTAAATATATAATTTATAAAACATTATTATGACTCCTGTTCATTGTAGTTTTTAGATAAAATATATAAAACATAAGTTTATGATTATTTATTTCAACTTTTTTTATTGAAACTGAACTAAAGCTTAAGAAAAAAAAAGTACAGTTTATAAATTAAAGGAAGTCGATAACTAAGTAGAACAAAAAGTAAAGTGTTCAACTGTGTAATAAAGTTAAAAAGTATACTATGATTTTTTAATTGATTTGTTTGTTAAATAAATCATGTGAAATTAAGTATAATATTCTAAATTAAACTAAAAAAGTGTTATATTTTAGTTTATTTTTGTAAAATGGCAGTCAATTTAGTCTGCTGAAACTAGTTTCTCGCAAAATTTTCCTACTCGCAAAGTTTGTCTTCGCCACGAATAATTAACACAATGGAAGTAAAATATGTACTAATTAACACTAGTTTTTAAAATTATTGTTGAAAATAAATTATTTTGCAAAAATTTTTTTCGTGCCACAGTGATTTTTTTAGACATGTGGTAGAATTTTAGCCATGGTTTTTATAGTTATACAAAGTAAAACTTAGTTTTCATTTGTATCATTTAACATGTACATGTTTTAATAATTTTATTTTAAAGCTAAAGTAAAAGTTCGGACAAAGAATAATGATACGTCTTTTTTTCAATAAGTTTACTTGCGTGTAGTTTTAAGTTACGCTTGATGTTTGAATATTTATCTGCTGCTGTAGGTTAGTTTTTATTCGATTCAGTTTATAAAATTTTCTTAGTTATGTGAATCTTACTGTATAAAGCACATACTTAGAATCTACTATTTGTTGTGAATAGTTGTAACAATTGCATTAATGTATAAGTTTTGGTATAACTGATCCAATTTTTGTTATTTCCTATCTTTAAATACTTTTATTTATTAAAAATTTACACTGTTTTGATAATTAGTTGTAGCATAATAACTCAATATTGTTTCTACACGCATATTTTGTAACAACAAATTAATTAAATATGAAAACAAACAATTTATTAAGACTCAAGGTAATTCCTGTTGATGAATATATATACATATATTCTTTTTGATATAAACATTATAAATCGAATATATCGTATAAGTAAACGTATACGTACAGAATTTTTTTTAATAAACTCAATAAATTGTTTTAATATAAATTTATGTTTAACTAGTAAATAATAAAGACAAAACAAATCACAAAACACGGTTGATTAAAATTAAAATTTTCAAATTTTGATGAAAGTTATTATTTAAAACAATTTTTTTTTTTTTGCAAAAACTTTTAATAGTTTCACTAAAAAGTATTTGTTTATTGCTATAAATAAGTTTGTTTTTAAATTAAAAAGTTTTATACAGTTAAGGAAAGTCAGCTTAAAATATTATTTACAGTTATTTTACACGAATTGACACGGGTTTTTAAATGTGACGATACTATTTAATTTCAACTTTGATTTCATTAAATTGCCATTGTTTGTATAAAAAAATTCAATGCGAAATAACTTTGCACCAAGAATTTCGCTCGCATAATTTTATTTAGATATTTACATTAAGTTTTTTCTTTATTTTTTGATTTTAATAATGTTTTGTATTTATTGTTTTTAAGAGTTTAATTAAAACTTTTTTGTTTAAAATCTTAGCAAATACTTTGACAATGTCAATCAGAATCTACATTATAAATCTTCTATTAAAATTATAATTATTTCAGTTTTATTGTAACTATAGCTTTGCTGCAATTACTAAATTATGATGTTTTTTCTGACTATTTAATAAACTGATAGAAGGTGTTTAAAAATTTTTAAGAAGTTGTATTAGCCTTTATAATAAATTTTTTTCTTACTGTCGTTAAAAGTTTTGCTGGCGTAAAAATAACCTAGTTGTAAGTTGTAATTATATAAATATAAGTTGAAACATCTATTTTATATAAAATTTAAATTATAAAAAAAAAGTAGGCTTTCAGATGTATATCAAATTAGTTAGAGTACTTTATATTTGTCGAATTTTTTTTGTTTTTATCTTAAAATATAACAATTTCTAATAACTGATTTATATACGTTCCAAGTAAAGTTGTTTTAGTTTTTTAAACATGAGTGATGCAGATATTTTAGAAAAAACCAACACAATTTGTTAAATAATTGAAATTAGTGTGTTGCCTTGTAAATAAGGCTTTCTAAATAATAAAGACTAGACGTAAAATGAAAGACTGTTGCATTTATGAAGTCTTTATTTGTGTTTTTATTTAATTGCGATGCAATAACTTGTAGTTAATTTTTGTTATTTCCAAAAAAGATTTAAATGTAGCACTTTATTAACAAAAAAAATGCAGAATTATCATTGAATTTACGGTAGTTAGAATAAATAAAAAAATGTTTGTAGTAACAAGAACTATATTTTAAAACAAACTAGACTTGAAAATTTTGACAGTTTTCATAATAAAAAAGTTTGAAATAAAAACAGACACCAACTGTTTTTCAATGTATACAGAAATTAAATGTTTATTTTGACTTTTTAAACTAATTCTACTAATGAATATAATGTTATTTAAAGAAAACAACATACTTAATTAAGGTAGAAATCTAAAAGTATTTTATTTTTATAAAACTAGTTTTTTATCTTTGTACTTAACATATAACTAAAAATTCAGAATTAAAAATATAAAAAGTATAACCAAAAACAACTGAGAAAATATTATTTATAAAAGTTTTATAGTTTATTACATAAAAATAAGTACTATAGAAGTTAAGCTTTTATAATGTTTCTAACTTGTTTATAACCGTTTAAAATTTAAATATATTTATAAACTATAAAAAAACAATTGTCTAAACATCTCTATAGTGTGGAAGTGCACTTTTAAAAGTTTGAAATAAGTTTGTGTAGCAAACTGGTTGTAATTTGTTCATTGTAAAGTTTATGTTTTACAAAATAGCTCTAAAGTAAGTGTAAAAAATATAATAATAAATGTTTCCAAATGTGTAATTGTTCACCAATTCTTGGTAATATAATTATAAACAATAGATGAAAAAAGTTATTGTCTGGTATAGACTTGACTTTTAGAACAGTTTGATAATTTTCAAAACATAAAGTCAACATATATAGTACTTAGTTGAAATGCTTATATTTTTGTGAAGCTAAGTGTTTTTTATTCTTTTTTGATAAATATATTTTTTTTTTAAATAACACTTTACAAAATTAAAAATATGTCCCTTCTTACGTTTTGACATCAACCTAATTATACTAAAAAATAAAACACTTTATTTGACATGTACAATTTACTAACAGACTTTAAAAATTCTTCAAAGAACCAAACTAAATTGGTGGCAACTATTAAAGTAATAAATTATAACAGTAAAGTTCTAATCTTACATAAATGTTCTCACGAACATTCATTAGAGTTTTTTGTATACGGTAGTTTTTAGTCAATTCGCCTTTTTGAAAATAATATAAGTTTCAGAACGTGAAATGCGGTGTTTTAATACAAAACATGAAGTTTATATGGTCGAAAAATTTAAGCTGTTAATTATCAATTGAAGTTTTAACTCGTTTTTTTTATTTGGTTTGTTTTATTTTTAACTTTATTAAACTATTTAGATTCTTGTTTTTTAACTTAAGCTTACTTAAAAATCATTTTTCAAATTTATTTAAATTTAAAAGATTTATACGCTTCTTTAAATTTTAGTAAGTATATTTTAAACCTTTATATTTTGGTAACTTTTTACTTAATCTTAATTTAGTTTTTAACGGTACTTAGTACCAACAAAAAATTTATGGTTATCAAAATTATTATGTTATTGAACAAAGTTGGAATATTTTTAACTTTACTTATAGTTAAAATTATCTAAAATATCAAAAAGTACTACTATCTAGATAGTTTTCAGTACATATTTTTAGAGAACAAAATATTTTATAATAATAAATTAAAAACCGCAGTGGTGAAATAAATATAACAAATACAAAATAAATATACAAATGAATAGAAACAGAAATATATAAAATTCAAAAACCTTTTATTTTTTTATCGTTTATGGTCACTTACATTTTTTTTCCTTCCTTAAGGTTTCACAATACAATAGATTCTTAGAAATAGATGTTCGAGCTTTTTAGGTAACGCTTGCATACGTCCTTAAAATTTAGTTTTGGTCTTCATCAGTTGCGTTATTTAACGACCAACATTCAACGGAGACTTTTGGATTTGGTTAGCACATTACCGAGCCATCAAAGCCTGCGCTGACTGGGTAAAGTACTTGGTGTAAGAATATTACGTCATAATTACCACAATTTTATGTAATTTTACTTCCAATAAGTTTTTAATTAAATAATTGCCGCAGGATGCGATGAAAACTCAGAGTGTGTGTTAGCAGAATTAATAAAAATTTCTAATTAATTAAATCTAAATTAAAAAAAAAAACTAAACAAAAAATATATACTAAAATTTTAGCTAATATTTGTGATAACTAAAAACACGTCATTTTGATTTAAAAATAAATATGTTAAATATTTTAATAACATTGCCCTCTACTTGTCCATTTGATAAGTATACATTCTTTTGAGTTTGTCATATTTACCGTTTTTTTTAAATTAGGTGCTCCAGCTTTAAAATGTATGTTACAAAGGTACATAAAGCATAGGAACTTGCTAAAATAGCTTCGCTGATCAGGGTCTCAAGTTTGTTTGTACATTGTTTTAAAATACTAGAGTTGTTAATAGTTATTCTATAAGGCAAGTTATAAAGTAGCAAAATTTATTAATTAAAATAAAATACCGTTTATAATTGAAAACTTTTCTAAAGAATATACGTTGGCGGTAATGAAAAGCTTTTGTTTATTTCTTCAATGACAACTAGACGTCGTGTTTAGGAAATGCATTAAGGTTATAGTCGCATAAATCAAATAAGGACTTTAATCAATCTGTTAACATGAGAGCACTGATAAAAAAAACTATTGCTTATCTGAGAATTTTTAATAGAAATGTTTTTACTAACTTTGAAATTTTAGTAGAATTTCTTGGTTTAGTTTCAAAGCGAAGCACAACAATCGGTGAAATTTTACAAGTAAAGGTGCAATGCACCAAAACAAAGCTTTTGGAAGTACAATTCCTTTTTTATTTTTAGAAGAAAGTTTAATTAAAGTTGAAAAAAAATGTCTTAACAAATATATCAATATTAAAAAATACTGTTAAGCTACTTTATTTTCTAATATAAAAATATTTTTTTGGTAAGTTTTTTGTGCCAAATCGAAATTTTATTACTTTACATGTAAAAATTGTTTGAAATTCCAGGTTTTTTCAAAGTTTTTCGAATTCAATTTTTTTTACAGAATTTTAAGGCATAAGTTTTCAAATTCAAAGCTTCTCCGGGATTCAAGTTTTTTGGCAATACTGATTGTTCACACTTAAATGTACACTATAATATAAATTGCATTTTAAATTATATTAGCTGCATGACTTAAAATTTAACATATATTATAGCTCAAACTAACACTGTGGATTGACCAAAACATACATCATAAGTTTAATTTTCCACTCTTTCAAGCAAAAAAGCCAGCCTGAGTCAACAAAAACATACCTGATATTTTGTATACAAAAAGCAATTCTAGCCAAAAACTTAAAAAATGACTTAGTTGGCCTGAGATTTAAAGTCTTCAAATAGTGATAGTCTGAGTGTGTGGCAATGTTTAGTTGTTTATTTGCTTGAATTTGAACTGCTTTGATTAATAATGTACAAACTTAATAAACTTACCATCCCTAAATCTAGTTTATATTGAATAGGTTGCTCAAAAAAACAGCAGTTGTGTGTATTGATATGCAAGGCATAAAAATTAACTAAATTTGACAAAAAACATGTTTGAAAAACGAAAATGTATACCTAACAAAAACTATATCAATTTATGTCATATATATTGTTTTAAATATGTGTGAACAATTTAGATATTACATGTAGAAACAACAATGTTAGAAAACTACGCATAAACTAAACTTTAACTAACTAAAGTATTAAATAAAAAGTGGTTTAAAGTACAAGCATCTTTTAAAGGTGGTGTGCATAGAAATTAATTCGAAGTGCAAAGAAAACTTTTAAAAATTAAAATGTGTCAAAACAAAAATTAAATAAACCTTATTTCTTATAACAATGTTATGTTAAATGTTTATACACTAAAATATTTCATTTACAAATAAAAAATCTATAAAGGAAACTTAGGTATAAAAAATATTGAAAAAGAATATCTAAGCTATAAAGAAATGACACTTAAGTTAATTACTGTGCATTACTTTTGTACAAAATGGAAAACATTTGCATTTAGTTTATTTAATAAATTGGTATTATATTTCTAATTTATTAAATCCGAGCACTCTTTACACTCTTTTTTCAGATAATTACTTGCTGTTGTTAAAAAGA
The DNA here is from genome assembly GCF_965202585.1 of Thalia democratica. Taxonomy (NCBI): domain Eukaryota; kingdom Metazoa; phylum Chordata; class Thaliacea; order Salpida; family Salpidae; genus Thalia; species Thalia democratica. The sequence goes on along the minus strand of NC_139166.1, from coordinate 100,946,128 downwards.
AGTTATTATGATACTGAGAAAAATATACTGTTAGAATTCTAATCTGTATTTTTCACATTTTTAACTAAAGCAGTAATTTCTTCTAATTATTTTTAAATATTATACAGAGACTTAAAACTAAACTAATCAAATTAAATCGAATTACCGAAAAAATTCAACTTGATATATATTTTTGCTCAGCGGGCCACTTTTACATACTCGCGGGCCACGAAATTTTCTTTCGCGGGCCGCATTCCATTCAAAAAATTAGCGTGTTCGCGGGCCGCAGATTTACCCTTCGCGGGCCGCAATTGGCCCGCGGGCCGCAGTTTGCCGACCCCTGATCTAAAACAACATTCTTTTTTTCAAAACTTAGCTTTATTAGATGTTTTACAAAACAACAACACCATTTAATACAAATAGCTTTTGTGAATAGTTTTTCTAAATATCCATATGAAAATAAAAATCAGCCGGTTTCGGCCGTTTAAATTTTAACAATCGTTGCATTTCTTTTGAATCAATACAAACTTATTTATATCTCAAAATTAACTTCTAGCTATTACGGGTTTATACTTTTGACATTAAAACAGTTTTAAAATAATGAAAAAACGAGGTTAATTTTCATTAATATTATTAAAATATGTTTTTTAATAGTACTATCACAAACAAGTATTATATAATTTTGTACCTATATTGTATTACTTTATTTTGAACTCATTCCCTTAAAGTTATTAAAAGTTTGAAACCGTTTAATGCGGTGTTTGTGTGTTTTAAAAGTTTAACAATTTATAATATTTATTTACTAATTGTTTTTTATGGCAAATTTAGTTTAACAATAAGCAAAATAAAGTAAGAATAAATACAAAAAAGATATAAAAAAACAAAAAAAAAAAGTTCTAATGTTGTTAAGAATAATATACGTACAGTAAAACAAATACTGCTCACATAGCTATAAAAGCTTAATTAACTTTACAAAATTTAAGTGTTTTAAAATCTAACAATTTTGATTTTAATGAAGCTTAATAATATGAATTATGTAAGAAACTCTTTGTCATTATTTAATAAGTATTTAAATAGCTTGTTTCGCATTTACCCTTAAATTAATAGATCTAAAACAAAAGTAGGTTAATTTAATTAAAATTTAGGAATTTATAAAACTCTTTGAAAAAAAAAAAGTAAAAAGTAAAGTATGTTAATTATATACGTTTTCTTAAAAAAGAGTGAAAATAACGACTAGCAATAATAAAAAAATACATAAAAGTTGAAAAATTAAATAAAATTAGGAGCAAATTGGGAATAATAATATTTTTTTAATAAAATTATGATATTTAGTTTAAAAAGTCTTTAATGTAAAGAAAACGTTTTGAAAGAATATGTAAATATTAAGATAATTAAAATTTTGAAGTACAATAAAACAGGTAAAGTTATAGCTTTTTTTAAGATATATTTTAAAAACCTAGTATTTAAATTTATATGTTTTGTTAATTAACAGTTACAGTTCTATAAGTTCGAAATAAAGAAACTAGCTTTTTATTTAACTAAAATCTTTTTATGAAAACTAAAATATCAGCTTTATTTAAAAACCTATCCCTGAATTTGTTAACTATATGCACTTTAAATTACTATAGTTAAATTATGGTGTAAATAAATGAAAAACTGATCATAATTTCCTTGAAGATTTTTGAATAAAAGTCTTAGTACATTATATTTGTTTAAAAAAAATTATTGATTTACTTATTTAACTGTTTTAAATATTTTCTTAAAACTAAAGAGCTTACATACTGTAAATCTTTATACCAGTATTACAAAATATATACATGAAAAAAATCCCGATAAGTTTATTATCGAATTAAAAAATTTTTCATGATCTTTTCAATTTAATCGTAAAAATCAAAAAAAAATCAAGCTAATTAAGCTTAAATCTATTTCTAAAATTTAAGTTAAATATTTCTCAAATTTATCATAAGTTCAAAAATAAAAAATTTTTTTAATTTTTTGATTGTTTAAAATGGTCAAAACTACTTTGACTAATTTTTGATAACTCCATTTCTTTCTGGGAATTTTTTGTCATATAGAATTTTTTAACTCTAATTATACCAAATATTCATACTTGCCGCTTATTGCAATAAAAAAACCATTAGTCTATCAGCTTATAACATAAAAACATCTTGAAAGTTTTAAAATATTTCTAGACTAGTTTTTGCGAGTTTAGATAAATCACTAAAGTACTACTTCGTTAAAAAACAAATAATAAAAACTTTAATCTAAAAGGATATAAAATAACTAAAACAATAAAGAAAACTATGTATTTTAATATTGATTAAACTAGCTACAGAAAGCTATTAAATTAAGTTTTTAGAGAATATTTAACTAAAAATATTCAAATATTAATATATTATTAAATGTTAATTTCTTAAAGTACTACAACGACATAATTATCATTTTAAAAGCAAGCCATAAGTCAAATAAAATCAGTTTAAAAGAATCTATTTGACTTATAAAAGAGAAGAAACTTTTGACTAGGTTAATTAACTGAAATTGTGAAAAGTAATACCAGTTATAGCTTTGTATACCATTAGAAACTAAAATACTAGTTTTTTATAACCTAAGTGAATCTAAAAACATAGCACAACTAAATTTACTTGTTTCAAAGAATACACTTTAAGGAACACTTAACATTCAACATATTGCAATTTGCAATTTTTAATATTTTAACTAAATATGTTTTATTAACTAATATGGTACATCTTAACATAAACAAAAAAACTATACCTAGTTCATGTAAAATTTGGTAGTAAGTAATAAATTTTACTAAAAACATCACTACATACTGTTTTTTAACTTAAATTGTTTACTATATTAGTATTTCAATACAATAAATGAAATTATTTCAAGTTTCTTTCTTAATTTATTTACTATTATTAGACATTTTGTTTTCAACTTAAACAAAGCTTTTAAGGTTGTAACCCGTATTTCATACTTTAAAATTTAAACAATTCAAATTTTTCAAAACATGAAACAAACTAGTTTCACCAATACTTATACTATTAACTCAAAAATAAATAACTTTTCCTTTGTAATTTACTCCTAGGTTGAAATACTTGATAACTTTATAGTATACAAACTACTATTAAATTATTTATTCAATTTTGCTTTTGTTTTACTGTTATATTATTTTAATGTAAAGAAATATACATAAAAAACAAAGTCCTAATAGTTCAAGATTTATAGCACTTATCTACAACTTTTTATCTAGCTAACTTTACAATAGATTGTTTGTTTTAGTAACTTTACAATGTATTTTTTAATAAAACATTATGATAATATGTAAGACTTTTAAGAAATTTTCTTTAGCAGTGATGTCATAATAATACCTCATAAAAAAGCTAATAATAATTCGTTGTCTTTGCATGTTTAAAATAAATTTTAATTTTTTTCTTTTGCAAAATTATTTATTCAAAACTTTTTATTAATAGTTTTCAAAATGTTTGCTTTGTCTAATCTGATTTACAAAAGCTAGAAAATTGTTTTATATCTTGAGAAATGATTTTTTTTACTATTTATCAAACCGATTTCAAGTAAAGTTTAAAGTTTCCGTTAATAAAACTATCTTTATATTTCTTTAATAAACTTAGCAAAATGATATTATTAATTTTTAAGTGTTAATGATATTTTTATGGTTGTTTTGACTTTTTTATACTAATTCCTTACTATTTACGTATTTAATTTTTTTAAATAAATTAAATTATAAAAGGTAAAGTTTAATTTAAATTTTCTACATGATTTTAGTTTTTTAATAAACATAATTAAAATATATAACTAGAATAGATTTTTTATTACATCCCAGAGAGACCAAAAATACATTTTTATGGTAATTTTACCTCTAGAAAACCCTGAAAAAGCTAGCTTTAAAAATTTTAATTTATATAGCAGTAGGGCCCTAATCGTACTGAACTATAAAATAAGGTTTCTTAAGTTTAAAGTACTGTATAAATAATAATTTTTTCTAAAGCAAACATAAGTAGATTTTAAAAGACATTAATTATAATGACAATTAATTTATTATAACGTCGATGAATAATATATAAGTTTCTTAAACCTTATACTATTACGATTATTTTATCTATAATTTTTTATATTTTAGTAAAAAAAAACATAAATGCATATTTAAAAACAAAATTAAAAATGCTTTTTACTAAATAAATACAAACTAAGATACAACCAGTGAATATCACAATACTTGTTTTCTTTTCTCATCACTATAACTTTTATTTATATATATTGTGCACACTTTTAGATTTATATCATTTTTTTGATTAACATGTCTTAAATTGAAATAACCTTAAAAAACAAAGTAAATAGTTTCAGTTTCATGTATAATTTTCGTAAAATGATAGATTTTCTAAATTTTGTACTGTTTTTGTCGTAAATTAATATGTAACAACTCAAACTTTTATGTTTCTAACATACTTCGATGATAAAACTTTGATTATTTGTTTATAAAACAATGAGACATTTAATTTTCTCTAAACTAGTTACTATAACATTAAATAATTGTTTTTATTTTTGTTCTCAAAGTTTAACATTATACATTAATAAAAACATTTAAATTTTTTTATATAAGTTTTTAAAAACAGCTAGATTAAGAAAACTTAAAACATTTGTATAGGATATGAGTTTAAATACTATAAGAAAATTTGACGAAAACAAAGTTTTAGTTTATTAACAAATTTTTACCATATAAATATCGACGTATTTTGGTTGAGATAAAAACACACAAAAAATATATTTTAAATATGATAAGAATTAAATTAAATTTTTATTACGAAATACTATTTAGAAACATAATTTTCAAATCTGTAACTATAATAATTTTTTAGTTATTGACAACAGCTATAGTTACTTTACTTAAAATTACTACCGAAATATGCGATTTCAAATATAATGATTGCTTTTTTGATATTCCTGGCAGTTAACTGAAGAATGTGTTTTTCTTGACGTCAGTAAGACAACTTGCTTAACTCTTATTGACGTCAGTTTGTGACGTCAGTAAGAAACAGTCGCAATTAGACATACACTTGTATATGTTCAATTTTTTCAGCTAAGAAACTTCATTGAAATCTGTTGCAAATCGGTACAATGCAATATAAATTGATTTTAAGCTAAAACTAACTAAAATCTTAATGGCTTATCTTTGAAAACTTGTCAACGATTATGTTTAGCAATTATGCTTTTTAATTAAACTCATGTTTTTGCTAAGATTTTTCTATTTTTTATTTTATAAATAATTAAAGTAAAAATCTAATTGTAATTTTCTAAAAATTTTATTTAGTCATTTTCATTAAAATTGTATAACTATTAATACAAAAATAATTAAGTAGAAATTAAATAATTTAGGTCTAATCTTTATTAACAAAAATACATTCAAGTTAACACTTTTATTAAATATGTAGTAATTTTAATTACTTTAGTGTAGTTTTTAAAATGCATAAAGATGAATTTCTAGTAATTTTTCTGTTAGTTTTAACTTTTCTACCTACAACATAATGAATATTTTTATTTTAATGCAAGAACAAATATTTTAAAATTATTAGAATAAAACAAACTTAGTTCTTCATTTTCAAATAGGAAATAGAAAGAAATTAAAATTAAATTTAAAAAATAATAAGGTTAGCTTTGTTAATAAAGACTTTCAAAATTCATAATAAAATTTATGTTGAGTTTTCTTTAAACTTACTAAACAAAACATTCGTTTACATTATTTAATTTAAATTAGTTTAACTCTATTTATGTTATTTAATTAATGTTATATTTATAAAAGGTGCTCTAAAACAGGTAAAATAAAAATAAAACCTATACAACTTATTCAAAAACTATGGTTTTATGAAGTCTACTAATTCTGACACTTTTTCTTTTTTAGTTTGTCAAGACTAACCGCCAGACTAAATGCATATATTTGTCAATATAAGTGAAAATGTAAGAAACTATGTTATGTGCAACTACTTGGCTTACGAAACCTTCAGCTCAGTTCTTACAGGCCTATTACTGTTGCAGAATTTAAATACTTTTACATCTTGTGGTAACTCTTGTGTTAATTATTTGTATAGCTGGACATAAAGTTTTCTTAAAAATGCAGCTTCTGTTCAACAGTGAGTTTTAGTTTATATTATTAGTATCCTTTTTTATTTAACTAATATTACTCTTTAAATCTAACTCTTTGCTTAAGTTTCTATAAAAATTATCTTTAAAACTAATGAATAAATTGTTTTTAAATCGCAATAAAATGTAAAAAAATAAAATAACAAAGGGAAATAGTTCATTGAAGCTAAATTTTAAAAAGATTTAAACATCATTAAAAATCTAGTATATAAATAACTAAACGAAAATTATTTTTCTTTGTTTAAAGTTTTTTTTCTTTTTTTTAAAGATGTGTTTAATTTAAAAATTTGCTAAAAAATTTTTTAATAAAAAATCAATTCAAATTACAAAAATTTATACACAGATAAAAACTTCCACCTACTAAACAAACTTATCATTATTATGTATTTACATTTAAACAAAATAACTCGTCGAAAAAGAACTTACTAGACTTTAAGCTTAAATTCGGTAAGTTTTTAAAATGGTGATTCAATATATTTTAATAAATTGGTTCTAAATTATATGAACTATATAGTAAATATAGAGTGACGTATTTTGAAAATACCACAAATCTTTGTGTAAATAAAAAGTATATATACATTAATGTATTTATAATCATTTACTGTTTTACTGACTTTGTTATTTTCAAAAGCCTAAACCTGTTGATAAAAAGGAGTAAAAATTCTTTAAGTTTAAGATTAATATCTTATAACTTAAAGTTTAATACCAGTTACGAAACTAATTTTTGACAACTAGATAAATTTTTCAAAGAATATAGCTTAATATGAATATTATAATATAATATCATTAATCTTTTTATTATAACCTACAAACACTGTAGAGACAAAAAAAAAATATAAAAACTTTATCGATATCAACATAAAAACTATTAATAACTTTTAACCGAAATCTTAAAAATAATTATAAGTCACATTAACAACAATCTTGAATTACACTTATTTTGTTTATAACTGTCATTTAAAATTAAATCTTTTTAGATCAAATTTGTTTTATAGTTTTGATTAATAGTAACTATTTTTTAGACTAATGTCTATTTATAGTTTAAAGATTATTAAATATCATAGTATTTTTTGTCAGCTTAGCTACAAAGTGAAATAAATATGCTTTGTTACTAGTTTATAGGTTAATAGTAAGTTAAATCATTTTTAGATAATTAAACATAAATTAAAACCAATTCAAACTAAAACTTTACTTTTAAAATAACGAATAAAACTACAAAGCATTTAAATATAACTAAACATTTTTAATTAAAAAAAAACATTCTTTGCTTCTAATATGTTTAAGTATTTAGTTATAGATTGAAATAAACTTTTCATGTGTAAATATGTTTTAACTGAAAAATGTGATGTTCCAACGTAAAAAGTCTCTAAATAGAATTAAAAATATAACGACTTTTTAATGAATAGATTTTAATTTAATTTATCAGTCGGTTGACACAAACATTTATTGTTTGCATTATGTTAGAAAAAGTTTTTTACTAAAGCTCATAATTTTATCAGATTTTTATATAAAATTTATGAATTAACTATATTTTTAGCCTAAAACGATTCTTTTTCAACTCTTTATATGAAGATAAGACAAAATAATAAAACTAAATTGACCTGTATATTAACAATTTTTATTACGGCCACCATCAACAAAGTTAAAATGTTTCGTGTTAACAATAACAAATAACAAACTTCACCACTTAGGACAATCTACGACTAGTCGTAATACGTGTTATAAATTAGTTTTAGTCTGGTGTAAACTTATCAAGCTGAAATGGATTAAATGAATTAAACTCGTTCGTTAGTCAGGTAGGTTCATACAACTTTTTATCTTAATTAGTTTGGGAGTATGAATAAAATATTTATATTAACCTTGATGTATCAAGATTTTCCATTTGAGTGTAGATGCAATTTCATGCAACTTAAAAATTATACTTTGTTTTCTGTCTAAGTAGAATAATTTCTTTATTATAGAAGTTTTCTTAATTCTCATTTCATAACTTCTTTTATATTTATTATACTATCATTATGTTATTAATTACACCCACATACGCTATTTTTTTAAGTATTACTTTTTCAGTTGCCAATCTTCAAAACTAATTTTTAAGAAATTAAATTTTTGGAATTCGTAAGGTCCGAAATTGAAAAGTTATGCAGTCTTATAAAATGTATTATGGCCAACTTGGTTAATAGTTTTGAATAAAAAAAATAAATTTTAACACAGTAAATCTGCTATGTTAGTGATGTCAAACAAGACAACAATAGATTATTGATCAACTTGTCAAAATCGTAGTTACGTAATTGATGAAAATAACATTATTTAAAAAAAGAACACACGACTGAACGAGTGTACACACTAGACTTATCAGACATTTTCATCTCAATTTCAGCCACTGTTGTTAAAAAAATTAAAAAAAAAACAATAAGATTGTTGTTAAACTCAACTGTTTTTTTAACTGAAACATGATGTTATTAATTTTGAACCTATTTTTAATGAATCATGCTGAATGTTTAAATTGTCGCTTTTTAATAGTAAACTTTATTAGAAACTTCAAAACTTTCTTTCATCTATACATCTGTCTGTAGTTCATGACATAGCGTAGCGTATTATTTTTGTTAAGGGTGTGCAAAACTTACTTAATTAAAAAAAATCCCCTTACTTAATTAAAATAAACTTAAAATACAAAACGACTAGGCAACTGTTCAATAAAATACATATTTATTTAAAAATTTTAATAAAAAATATATCGAACTTTTTTTTAAATTAATATTCAGTTATAGTTTTCTATACTTCGTCAGATGTAAACTAACCACAAGAAATTGATTATTAACTTCTTATTAACAAGCAATTTTTCTATCTAAATAAAATTTGAAAGCAACTAAGAAGAAAATAAACAAAGTTGCTAATATCTTATAAAAAGTATATCTAAAACACTTAAACAACATTTTAAGATAAAAAACAAAAAATACAAAATAAAGTTTAGTCATGTCATGCTTAGCATAATATTTGTAAAACAAACTATAGTTATTAACATTACACAACAACAAAAATGTTTATCTAAAACATGTGAAAAATTTCAAAATAGTCGAAAATATTCTTAGTAGAAGTAAAAACTAGAAGGCTGAGTATAGTCAGACTTTGCTTTAAATATATACAATTAGTAAATATATTAAAATCTATTTGATAGTTTAATAATTGCAAACTAAAAAAAAAGATTAAATTAAGTTTAAATCAAATTTTTACTTTTTTATAAAAAACTTTAATTTCAAATTTACATTACTTATAAAAAAGAAAAAAAAAACAGGATTAATTTTAAATTCACCGAACAATAATAATATAAATAAACAAGAACTTTAATATATATATATAACTGTTTGTAAACTTACAAAACTCAGATTCAATATTTAATTATACAAATGAAGACATATTAATACTGTTCTTTATTAAACGAAACAATTTGGGACGATGCGCCAAAAAACTTTTCGGTTATCGAGTCGCACACCATTTTGGTTCCTTTTAACGATGCTAGAGACGTTATTATTTTCTCGGATACTAAAAAAAAAGTTAAAAATAAATAAACATCTAAACATCTTTTCAAAACAAAAAAGAGTTTAAAGTTCTAAAGTTTAATATGTTAACTAGAAATAAACTCGTTTTAATAGATTTTAATTTTATTTTAAATGTGTTTTTTTTAAGCTTTGTTTAACATAAACACGTTAAAATTAGTAGATGGAAACTTTAGAAATAATTAAAATTTTACTAAAAGTTATATAACAATTATCGTACCATTTGAACTTTATTTTTTAGCAATAGAAACACTTAGTGTTGGTCTTCTATTTATCAACTTGATCTTTTTAACTTCAAAAATTACAATATAAAAAAGTATTTTTTCAACTTCTTATACAGTATCTTTTATAAAACTTTTAAAATTTGATTTATCAAAAATTTAATTTTATTACTCTATTTTAATTCTCCTGTGTTAATATAATTTTTTTTAAACAAAATTCAGAGACCCTTCTTTTGTAATAGTGGGTTTTAATAACCAAATACTTATAAATAAATATGAAAAAATACCTTTTCAAAATGAGTTCAAACTTACTAAAGTTTAGGTCGTTAAGCAAACAATAAGATGCTTTATTAGATTTTTTAGTTTTCTAATTTATAACTACATAAAATGAAAATGAATTAACTAATGAAAATTTTTTGAACGGATATTTTTTGTTAAATATCTGCAAAACAATCAGAAGCACAAAAATAGAAAAAGTTTAACTGACCGTATAACTAATAATTTTTGAGTCTCTGATTTTGAATGAGCTAACTTAGTTTTTTGTTTTTAAAGATAAATTTAATTTATATTTTCTCTTAAACATAAATTAATATTTTTTTTTAATTAATAGTTATGGCAAGTGAAATTACAAATGATAAATTTTACTTGCTTGACTCATTAAAATGTAAATAGTTGAAGAGGGTTAGAAAGTCTGATGTTTTTCTACCATAGAAAAAATAAAATTAGTTAACCTTAAGTTTAGCTTATATTATTTATCATTTTATTATATATTACTTACAACTACTATGTATTTGTTTTTACCATAACACTTTTATTATGCATTGCATTATATGCGGAAGTTATATTATTATACGTAAAAAATGAATTTTTGTAGTTATCCGGACACGTTAAAAACCTTGCCCAGCTTGTCCGGATAAGTGAATAAGCACTGTATTATGTTCATAATTTAAATCAATTTTAACTTGTGTATTTTTCACTTATAATAAAATAACTAGAATAATAGAAATTTGGATAACTAAAAATTATATTGATTTTTTAATCGAGTTGTGTTGTTTACCTGCATAGTAAAATAAGAAACTATTATAAAGAGTAGTTTTAATTCTAAACTTAAAAATAGTTTTCAAGTTGTTGTTTTTTTATATATTGTAGTATTTATGTTGTTTAAAATTTGTATATTTTTTACATTCCCATATTGCAGTTGAAATTGTAACGTTTACCGATCGCATTACACAGTTGAAATTTTTTTTAAATGTTGGCACTCAAATAAACAAAAGTTAATTTAAACACCAATATAACTAATAAATGATAGGTTGTTGAAATATACATGTGACGTCTTTTGTAATTATACTAAGTTTAAAAAAATCTCTTATACTTTTTATAGTTGATTATTTAAACGTGTGATTAATTTACTATAAAAAAATTGTTACTTTTTACCTATTAGTTTAAACACTAGTTGAAGTTTTTTATCTTTGTATGAAAAATTTAAAATCCTATTATTTACAGCAATAATGTATAACAAATTAATTAAAGTATATGATAATAATTCACAACTCTAAAAAGTAATTAATTTCTATTACTCTAAATGTACATTAATTTCAAAAACAATATTTTCTAGTAGTGTTTGAAATGCCACAACTTCATTACGCTTAAGCTAAAAACTAGGCAACAAATTAATTATAAGTACGGTTGCTTTCAACTTATGAAACTTAAACAACATTGAAAAAACAAATTAAAAATAAGTTGGTTTATAAATTTCTTATAACATCGATACAACAAACAAGCAGTCTGTTATGTAAAAAACAGAAGCAATTTACTTTTAATTATGTAATAACATAATTCCAATGATCCAGTAACGGTTGCGCAAAAATTCGGGCCGCAGATTTACTATTAGATCCAGCTTTAAATTTAATTAGGCTGCTTTAAATGAAAAAAATAAGATTCAAAGTTGTAAAACTTATGTAATTATATAATTTTTGCGTAGTTTATGCATCTTTTTCTACATTTTTTTTTTAATTTACGTCATTTTGATGTCGTTCTCATTAAAATATGAGTTAAATTTCTATTCTCTTCAAAAGATAACATAAGGGTCAGTAACACGTGACCTGCGGGCCAACTGCGGCTCGCAATCACGTATATATTATGGGATGCGGCCTGCAAAAATTTAATCTGTGGCACGCTAAAATTGTTAGTTTGGCACGCTAAAAAACTATTTAAAGATGACCTTTTGGTTTAATTTCTTTTTATTAAAATTTACATTTTTATATCCCTAAACAGTTTAATAACACCATTTAAATCAGGGTTTCCCAAAGTAGGCTATGACAGATACTCAGGGGGCCACGAGCAGCAAAAGGGGAAGAGGGGGGCCATGAGCAGTAAAGGAGCCACAGGGGGGCTATGAGGCCATAACTTGAAACTTATACTAGATATTCTTTAGTTGCAAACCAAGAGCAAAAAAAAAAGGTCTTTTGTGTTTTTTATCGTAGTTTATGAGTAATCTTGTGGAAGGGGGCCATTGCTTTTTTAATTTCTTTAAAGGGGGCCATTTGCAAAAAAGTTTGGGAAACCCTGATTAAAATCAATACTTTTGAATAAACTTTATTAAGTATGTATTAAACTATTAAAATTTTTGAACTAGTTTTTTACTAGATATGGTTATAAGACTTTGCTAAAGTTTTTTTTAACTAATAACTTTCTATTTGTTTTATACTGCTTATCACAGTTAAAATTATTCAGTTATCTAATAACTCATTTGAATAAATTCTTTAGCAAATATATACAAAAATATTAAGCATGTGTTTGCGGGTTTTGAAACTTCATTGAAATAATGACGTTGCTAGGACAACTGTCTTGTTGTTAATAAATTATTTTATTTAGCTGTTTTAGTTTAATTTCAGAACATTTTAGTTTAATTTTTGAATTGCTATAAAAATAAAAATCAATAAAGAAACTTTTTTATAAACTTTGTAAATTCTGATGTTTATTGTGTTATGTTTACAACCTATATTAAGAACTTATTCTACAACCTATTTAAAACTTTTAATTCTATGTTTTATTTTTATACGGCGTCTGTTAATTAAACTAAAATAAGTTTTAATAAGTATATATATCAAAATTAACTTTCTATTTTCTTATAAACTGCTAACCACAGTAAAAATTAATCTAACATCTAAAGACGAATTTAAATCAACTTAGAACAATATTTGTAGCATGTTTTTTCCAAATTAGTAAGCAGGTGTTAGCGGGTTTCTAAAATTTCATTGAAATAATGACGTTACAAGTACAACTATATTTTACTAATTATTAAATATTAGAATTTTGAAGTTTAATAGTTGTGTTGCTAAAAAACATCTATGAAGAAGGTAATGCATAATCTGTGTAAAGTAGGGTGTTTATTGTGTTATGTTTACAAAATGAACATTTTTACTCAACTAGTTATGTCATTATAAGATGCAGTGTTTATTAAGACCCTACAGTACAACGTATGTAAAAATTTGTGTTATGTCTTTTATTAAAGAAAAAGTAATAATTATATAAATTAAAACTTTATTTTTTTTTAGAATGTAATTTACTGAATATATAAAAAATAATTTTTGAAAAATGTCGTAAATTCTCTAAACTTCGCGTATTGGTATGGAAATTTTGGTTAGCAAATAAAAAGCTTAGCTAGTATTCTATTCATATTTTTCAGCCTGTTAAGACCGTTAAAAATCATAGATCGGGGTCGATCTAATTTTTGATAGATCAATATCTTTTTATTTTCATATTGCAATATAAAGTCTGTGTTATTTGCAAAATATTTTACAGTGAATATATAATTGCATTTTAAAGAAACTGATTAAAAATAATTTATTGAATAAAGTATAAAATTAGTTGCTTAAACTTCAAATCTCTGGAATACTTAAACGAACTTTGCAGCTATTATGAAAATTTTGTGTTTAAAATTCTAATTAAAAAAATGAAGAAGTCAAATGAATTTCATTAAAAAATCACGTTTAAAACTAAACAAAATCAGAAAACAAAACAATCAGATAAAACTTAAATCAGATTATAAAACTAGTGTAACATATATTTTTGATTTTGAGTTTTGTTAATATTCAGTTTCAATTAAGATTTTTAGATAGTTTTCAATTTAACTTATATAAATTTTTATAATTTTATTAGATAGTTTTTAAATCCGTTTAAATTACAACTGATAAATTAACTTAAATAAAATTAAATTTTAGAAGTTTTTCAGTGAATTTGAGTTTTTGTAGTGTTTTGTTAATACTTGGCTAAATATCCCAACTTTAGATAGTTTTTAAAACCATATAGATAATTTTTTTAGGTATAAATATATTTAATTTATCATAAAGATTTTAATTTAGTTAATTTGTTTTTAAATCATTATATTATTTAAATTCAATTGGTTTTAAAATAATAAATGTGTAAATTTTACAACATAAAATTACGTTACTTATATAAAAACAAAAAAAAAGTCTAACAAACTAGAATTTTTAAATTTATTTGAAGAATTTAATTCTCACAAAAAGTAGTTTTATTTGTTGTTCTAACAACACCCGATTACGACTTAATCAAATATTAAAAGTAAGTTTAAGTTTTGAAATGTAGAATTGAATAAAGATGTGGAAATTGAATATTTTATTTACAACCAGGTTTCGGTGACAAAATCTGCGACCTTTTTATTTTAAGTAAAATAAAGTAGTAAACTTTACATTAAAACTTTGCAATAATGAGTTTGTACTAATTTTACTTAATTTTTTACTGATAAGCTTGAAGTTTCGAATGTGTAACATTTTAGAATTTTCGTCTGGATTTTCATCGATGAATAATTTTATAAATAACATTTTAGATAAGCAAGATTGTTATGTGCAAATTATTATATTATTTGAATTATAAAGATCAAAAATTTTATCACAGAAACATAGCTGTAAATAAAATATTGAATTTTTACATCATTATTTCAGTCTATATTTTAAAACTTTAAATTACTTTTAATCTTTAATTAAGTCGCAATTGATTGTGTTTATTACAAATAAAACTGTTATGATTTTAACATTCAATTCTTCAAAATGACACAAAAACACAAGTAATTTAAACTTTATTTTATCAAATTTCTTTATTTTTATATAAGTAACATTATTTTAGGTTGAAAATGTACACAAACTTATTTTATAAACAAACTGTTTTTTTTTTTTCATCAAAAAGTTTTATTTCAAACTATGTACGTCATAACAAAGTTTATATTGTTTTGAGCTGCAACACAAAATAAACTAATGGTGTTTGAAAATAAATTAAATTAAAATTCTTTAAGAAACTACTAATATTATCTTTTTTGAGTTAAAGTGTTTAATTTATTATTAAAGTTTATTAAACGCTTTGTTACCAAATAAGTAGATATTTTTTGTATTAAAACTATACTTAAATTAAAGCAAAAGTCGCTCTAAAGCAGGCTAGTTCCCGTTTATCATTAATTGAATGTAATTTGATTACTGTGATTAGCTGATTACATATAATTAGAAGCATATTTTTAAGATTTGAAACAGTTTTTTACCAGAGTTTTTTAATTATTTTATGATTAGAATGTTTCTAAATGTTTAATTTTGCTCCGAAAACTTTCAAATTATTCTAATAGCATAAAATCATTAAACTGCTTACACAGGTACTTATTATAAAATAAACTGACAATAGCTTATAATTTATTTGTATTAAAACGGAACCTTTTTATTTGATTAAAACCTTTATCTCTTTTCTATTTGCTTTATTTTTGAGCTGTTTTAGACTGTTTCATTTATTAATGAGAAACATTGTTGTAATAAGCTCTTATTTTATAATAAACTGATTAAGTATGTTTTTTTTTCCGTGAAATTTCTGTTTATACGTATATATATGTACACTAAAAAGGACTTCTTGGTGCAAGAAAACTTTTCACAATGTTTATCAATTAGGGTATAAGTTAAGTCAGAATTTTTATTTTACCCAGCCGGTTAAAGCTGTATAAACTTTAGAGTTGGCAATATTTTGAGAATGAATACCATATATATTACAATTAAAAATAAGTTGTATTAGATATAAGCTTCTTACGTCACTATACTGTTTAAAAGAAAAGTAAAATATTTAATTGTTGTTGATATTGAAAACATCCACTGTATATTAACATTTTTAAAAGTTAACAAAAAAACTATGAACTTTTATAAAGAAATCAAGTAGTATAAACTATCTATAGTTACAGTATTTTTTCAGGGTTAGGTGATACGCAAACTTTACTTATATCGAAAAAAAGACCTAATTTAAAACTTTTGTTTAATTTTTATTCTAAGTAATCTAATTAAAGTATTTTTATATATAAAAAAGTTTAAGTTACTGTACAAAAAAAATTTTATAATTTTTTTTACAATTTGTATTAATCCTATCTATAATTGTTTAAATTTTACGCAACGTCCAAAAATATATATTTATCTAGTATATCTGTGATGATTTTTAGAATTATTCAAGTATAAGGTAGAAAAACCTTGTTAATTTTTGTATTTGTTTCTATCTATATGGCCAATCGTTTTTATCAAAAATGTCTGTTCACTAAAAAATAGTAAATTATAGTGTTTAAAAGCGGTTAAAATAATCCAAAAAATAGAAAAAGTAAAGCTAAATGATGTTTTAAATAAAAAGAATTTTATACTGTGAAATTTATATGGCACGTGGATTCATCTTTAAAAAATACTAATGACCATTCCCTTATATCTTTTGTCATTAATGTTAATCTGAGCATGAAATCTGCTTCTGTGACACTTTACCCAGATTTTTCCGGAGAAGATTTTAAATGTATTAACGAACATTTGTCAAGTATAGATAAGAAAATTATTTATAATATATCGGAGAATTTACAGGAGTTTTATAATAAATTTGTTAACATTATTAATCTTACAATCAAAAAATTTGTACCCTTGAAGAAGGAAAATAGAAAACGTAAGATATATCTTTCTAATTTAAAAAAGCTACTAAAATAACAGCAAAAACTATACAAAAATGCAAATTAGATCAGCAGATTACTGAAAAATACAAGCTAGTTTCAAAAGCATACGAAAAAGCTGTAAAAAATTTCGACAAACAACATAAAAAAAGCTTTCGTCAAAATAGAAATTCAAAAAAAATTTACTTTTTTGTAAAATCAAAGCTAAATTTATCACCTTCCTTTCCTGTTTTACTTGATGAAAATAACTTCTAACTTTGATAAAGCCTCTTATTTTAACAAATCATTCCAAAAAGTATTTAGTAAAGATTATGAAGATGAAAATTTTTATTTTATTGATAAAAGTTGTCCTGAAATGCAGGATTTTTTTATTAGTAATAATGAAATGATTGAGTCTGTAAATCATTTAAAAGATAAAATACTCAGAACAGCAGAAAATATACCTTCGTATTTTTTAAAACGAAGTATTTGCACTCTTGTTTTTCAAATCTCCTTAATTTTTAATTGCTCTTTAGCTATATATTTCATACCAAGGCAATAGGAAATATTTTATAATATACCAATATACAAAAAAGAAAACACAAATAATCCATTAAACTACAAACCAATTTCACTGACTAGTAGCTTTTGCAGATCTTTTGAACATGTAATTTCAATGAAAATACTAAATCATGTTGTCTTAAATAATCTTATTTCTCTGAAACAATTTGGTTTTCTTTCTAAACAAACTTCCTGTATTAAATTATTGGATTGCCTTCATTATTGTTTAGTATCTTTTTTTACTAATAAATCTATCAATGTAATTTATACAGACATTCAGAAAGCGTCTGACTCTGTCTCTCATTTTAAGTTAATTAAAATTTTATCTCAATACAAAATTAATAGAAATCTAGTTGAATGGTTTAAAGAATTTCTTCAGGAAAGAACACAAAGAGTAGTTATCGGTAACACGTTCTCTGAATCCTTACCAATTTTTAGCGCAGTTCCGCAAGGAGGGGTTATTCGCCAACTTTAATTTATAATTTTTATAAATGATATAGCCTCAGAAATTGATTCTAATAGCAGCATTAAGCTTTTTGCAGACGACACAAAACATTTAGCAAATCTAACTTAGTTTTACAAAAATATTTAGATACAATCTACAATTTGTCAAAAGAAAGCAGACTAAACCTCAATCTCAGCGAATGTCATGATTTAAATATTTATGAAGTACACCTATTCCAACGTTTGACTTTATAATAAACAATGCAATCTTACCTAAAACTGAAGTATTTAAAGACCTTGGAACCTTTATTTCAGATAATTTAGAATGGAACCATCACATTAACTATATTTACCGTACTGCATCAATATTTATCTTTTTAAATTTTAAAAAGCTTTATATCTCAGATTTGGTAATTCTTAAAAAATTGTACCTTGTTTACATTCGTCCTAAGATGGATTACAACACACCTTTATGGTCTCCATGTTCTATAAAAGACATCAACCAACTAGAATCTATTCAAAGAAAATTTACGAGATCAATCTTTAATCGGTGCAAAATTTCATATACGTCTTACATAGACAGACTAACAACGCTTAACATAAAAATTTAGAGTATAGAAAACTTAAATTTGATCTTAATTCTTTTTTTAAACTGATTAACAATGAAACTACTATTGATTCTCAAACTTTCTTAAAACTTTATAAAAATAATTACTTACTCAGAGGTAATAATAGAAAGTATACATGCAAATAACATTTCAACAATGTTGGTTGGCAAAAATATTTTTTCTATCGTTCGCTAAAAATGTGGAACGAGCTTCCAAATGAACTAGTATCGTGCAAAAATCTTGAACATTTTCGTTAAACATACAAAAATTTAACTTAAAAAAAAATTACCATAAAATTTATAAGTAGTTAGTTTTGTTCATCTCTTTAACAATTTATTTGGTGTGTGTATGTAGTTTATTGGTAGTTTAATCTGTAAGCTACACCTTCCCTTAAGTATTTTTCAATTTTTATTTTTTTGACGGTCTATTGTTAATGTGCTTGGGGCTTTAGAACTTGAAATTATTGGATACTCAGTTGATTCCTAAACTAGATTTGTGAATTGTTGCTGCCACATGTTTGAAGTGATTTTTGACTGAATTTGCCGTGGTGAAACTTTGAAAACATGACGAATGGCGAATAGTTGTTGAGATCATCGTTCTGCAAGATGAAGAATTCTGTCTAAAGTCAAAAATAAAAGGTTTTGAAAGTTCTTGTTTGATGTAAAGTGGTCTTCAAGATGGTTCCTAGAGTTTCGAGCCGAGTTCTGAAGAATTGTGACAGGAGATGTTTTTTCAGTGATTTGTTCCTTTAAAATGTAAAAATGGAAATTGGTGACTTTGGAGTCGTTAAATATTTTGGTTTTGAAAATTTTAGTTTGTGCCTTGTGTAAGTTTTATGTTTATTTTAACACTGTATTTTTTTTTCTTTTAATGTTAGTCTTTCAGTTTAAGTGGCTTAAATTGTAATGCCTAGGTCCTTCGTTTGACAACAAACTTTAATAATAATAATAATAATAAAAATAGTATATATTTCTTTAAATGTTTATATATTTTTGGCGAATATTTGAAAATAAAATAAAAAGTACGAATTCGAAATAAACTTAAATACATTTATCTGAAATTATATTAATAAAAATTAGGATTATAATTACATAATAACAAATAGCTAAAGATAAAATGAAACATTTGTTTGAACTCATACATGTTTTTGCTATTAAAATATTATTTTGTTTTTGTATTAATGTTTTGAATAGAAACAATTATAAAAAAGATTTTGTTATTTAAAAAGTTAAATCTGAAATTTATTTGATACTATACAACTTTTAGTAATATCTACACAACATATTTATTTAAGTTATTTATAAATTTAAAAGTCATAGCCTTTAAAAACAAATTAATAAGTAGCTCATGTTTTTAAATTAAGTATAAACAAAAATAAATATACTGAAATTGAACCTATAAACACACTTTTAAAATTTCTTTATAATATTTTAAAAATTTCTCAGTTTTTGCTGTAGACTGCTGTTAATACTTTTATTAATTGATTACTTTTTTTGGATTATTGATTTTGTATACTTCTTTTTTTTACTTAGATCTGAAAATTACAAATGTTGTATAATTTTATAACAGTTTGATTTACCATTATATATTGTATCTATTTTTAAAAATTAATCTTAAATAAACTTAAAGAATTATATTATTTTTACAAAAAACACACATATACCTTTACTTTAGCTTCTATTCATCCTTACGGTATTAATTTTTTATAGAGCTTCGTTGAAGTGTTGACACACAGAAACATGTGTTAGTTTAGAAAAAAAACAAGTACTGTTTAAGTTTGTTATTATATGTTGATGTAAACTTATTTTGCTTGGATTTTAATTAGCAAATGATTACTTATAAATTTTAAGTAAATCTTTTAACAGGATAACATGTAATATTGATTTTGAAACTTCTAGTGAATAAATAAAATAGAATTACCAATTATGTTTGTACTTTATTTTAGTTTTCCAGCCGGTTTAGGCCATTAAAAATCTCGTCATCAAAGCAAAATCGATTTTTTTATCTCATTTAATACTTATTACTTTGCTAATAAAGTTTTGTGGTATCTTTAAAATACGTCACTACAAAATTACTATGTTAGGCATTTTAATTAAGATAAGTTTACTTATATTTTAACTTTTCATTTGATCAATAGGTCAATGTAATTTAGATAAAAATTAATCAGTTTTTAGTTAATAACAATGTTATTAACTAAATGTTATATAACTTCGTCATATAGTGGTTTTATATGTTTAGCGTATAAAACCTATGAAAAATAATTCGGTGTAAACATGTTTTCTATGTATGTTTTACTCTCTTTAAAACTTTAAAAAAACATATTTTTAACTAGTTTAAACTTTAGTAAAATACAAAAATTTAATTATTAAATTTACAAAAGTTTTTAACACTAATGCCATTTTTCTATTTGCTAAAGTAGGGAACAATACTTAAATATTTTAAATTGATTAATTATTTTAGAATAATACAGGGTGTGGTTGAAATTAATTTTTTATTGTTACCGACTGTTGCAGTTAAAACTACAAGCAAAATTAGAGGTATCAAATAAAAACATACTTGATATATACACTTTATATGTTAGTAGCTGTTTGTGTGTTTCATAAAATAACCCAATACATTTACCAAATTTTATAATAAACTAATTTTTATAAAATTAAAACTGTTGAAAAGTTTTGTTTTAACTGATTTACATATTTAAAGACTTTAGATTAGTTTCAAAGACTTACGTAAGCTTTATGAATACTAAATGACATAAATTTATTAATATTAAATACTATACCGCAGAGATTAAAAACATTTTACTATACCAATTAATTAAACAGCATCTTCGGTTTTTTATGACAAGAATAAAGTCATTAAGTTTTTTTTCTCTTCTGTTTTAAATACTGGTTTCTTACCAAAGTAGTTATTTAAACTAGCATAAAAATTTTTGTATAGTTTTTAATATATGTTTAGAAAAAATTTCTTTAATATTCTAACGAATTTTAGAAAATTCATAACCTTAAGTTTAGGAGTTTGCTGAATTGGGAGTTATGGTTACATAGCTGTTTTACAATATTGTTCCATTATTCTATCATATAGAGAATCAGTTTCTCTACTCTACATACTAGGGCTTCGAAAATATTTCAAACATTTACACTAAATATCTTCGAACCAAAAACATTATCAGACTACAATTATCGCTTTTAACTTAGATACAAATTATTTAACAATCGTATCAACCTAAGCACGTATAAAAATTCCATTCTAAAAGAATATTTGCAGTAAGATATATGTAAAATTATTAAAAGTATGTACACTAAGTTAATTTTCTAAAGTATTAAACTTAAAAATGCTGTTAGAAGTTTGGTATTCTGTTGTCACTTTTCTAATAAGTTTTTCGTTGGTTACAAATAGTATTAAATAAACTTAATTTAGTTAGCATAGTTTTAGACTTTTTAACTGTAAAAACAGCTTGAAAATTTCTGTTTCTTTTTTTTTATGAAATTTTTGACATTTCGACGAACTTCCTGACTTTAAGCTTTTTTTGACTCTGTTCAAAATGCGTTTTTAAGTGCAATTATTGTATTATTGTTATGAAAAGTCTACTAACACTAGAAAAACGTTAAAAATAAGGTTTTTGTTCATAATTCCGCTTACTGTGTTAATAACGAATTCTTTATTTATGTTATAATATTATATACTATTTACTATAATAAAAACAATTAAGTCTATTAACCATATGAGGCTAATAATATAAGAAAAATTATTTTTTTCTTATAAAGGGAAAAACATACAGTTTTTTGTATATATCTAAAATGAATTTTCCACAACAATAGTGAGTTTACGTTTATTACATGACGTAACAAAAGTTTGACAAACACCTGCTTAGAAACTGATTAAAGATATAGAATCTTTTAAAATCATAAAATATTTAAATTGTTGTAAATTTTTAGAACATTTTTTTTTACAAAAACGATTTTATATTGATAATAAAAATTAAACATTAACCAATTTAATTTAATATTTTAAGCTTACAAACTATAAAATAATTTTATCTTTTAATTTTTATGTTATCACTCAACAAAATATTTTTTTAAGTGTAAGGTACTCATGTATTTTTTTTAATATGATAAAAAAAAATTTTAAATTTGTTAATATAAATATATCATATAATATTTA
Source organism: Thalia democratica (assembly GCF_965202585.1). Classification (NCBI taxonomy): domain Eukaryota; kingdom Metazoa; phylum Chordata; class Thaliacea; order Salpida; family Salpidae; genus Thalia; species Thalia democratica. The sequence continues at coordinate 100,923,498 of NC_139166.1, read as the reverse complement.
GTGACACATTAACTTTAATTTATAAGAATAAAACTGGTAGTTTAATTTATTAGAATGCATAAACTACCCAATAAATTTATTCAAGTAGAAACAAGTATGTAGGTATAACTAAACAATTCTGTCTGTAAAACTATTTTTTTTTTAATAAATTATCTTTTGATTAATAATGATGGTTATAAAACAGAAATAAAAATAAGTTTTTTTTTTTGAATTTTGTGCCTGTTGAATTCACGAAAATATTTGTTATGTTGTCTGTTCTTATTGTAGTTTGGTTATATTGTTTGCTAGCCAGTTATTGTTTAAAGGCTATTTTTCTTTCCTGCAGAACAACTATTAAGATTTATGTTTCTACTTTGAAACTTTTAAATTTATTTTAATAAAAACACTAATTTAGCGTACCGCTAGAACACGGTCAAAATAGTTCAGAAATTAATACAATTTCTCGTAAAAATTTGTTAATATTTATATAAAATAGCTTCAAGACAAGTTTTGTGGAATTTACATGTGACGTCAATAGTGCAAAAAAAATAATTACTTATCGAAAATTAACGATATAGACTGATATAGAAACTTAAATAAGTTTTTAATTTATTTTATTATACCTGAGCAAGTTTTTAATAACACAAACTGACAAGAGAAATAGCGTTTAAGTTGCAAGTCATGGTAATAGCTAAGTTGTATACTTAAAAATAGGTAAGCTTAATTAATTTTCGTCTACAATAAGTATACTAAATTAAAAAAAAAACTATTTTTATAAAATGTTAAGCAAGCATTTATTATTTAATTGTTTAACTTATAATGAAGTTTATAATTATCATATAACGAAACTCTTTGATAGCTTATAATAAAAACTTTTATTATTTCAAATTAATAACTCAATAGCCTAATTAGTATATTTTCAGTATTATCTGTTAAGTCTTTTAAATTATAACAGCATTCTTCTTTCTTTTTAGTATTACGTAAATTGCATTAAACATTATAACTGTTTTTCCAAAGCAAGTAACCAATATTAGCAATTAATTTAGTTTGAAGTAGTAAATATTTATTTGGTTAAAACTATAGAGTCAAAAGTTGTATTTAATTTATTGTATGACGAAAAAGTAAGAGCCAAGAGGTATAAGACCCGATAACTGACAGTTTCTCCGTACACCAGATCCCTGTACAAAAACATTGAGCGTTTTTTTAGATATGATAAACTTATAATACAAGTGTTAAAGTACTCTTGATGAACTTTAACTTATTGACTAATGTATTATATCTTCTTTAAATTTACTTTTAATAAAAAGTAATAACTCATAATTTAAGAAAATTTTTTAGGACACTACCTAATAAAATAACGTAAATCAGCTAATACACAGCAATATGTTTTTTTTGATAATTCCATTAATCTAGAACATAAAACTGTATTAACTTAATAACTATCTTATAGATGTTAACCAGGGTTTTAAAAATCGATATTAAGTATATAAATTTTCTAAATTAAACGTTAATAAAGTTTTTGATGTTTACTTAGACACTTATTTTCAAACAAATTAACAATCCATAACTTAATACTTTAGTTTTTACTTAATTTTGAATGAAAAACGTTTTTTGATTCCAATGATTTAATAATTGCACAAATAAGTGAGTTAGTTGTGAATTGTTTTACAGTTAGTCATTAAGTTCATATTTTAATAATTTTCGCCTTAATGCAGTTGTTTGTTAAAAGTACAGTAAAAAGACTTCTAACGGTTTTTTGAAGCTTTGAATTAAAAGTTTCTAAAAATAAACTCTCTATTACTAGTTCAATGGCTAAGTTTAAATTTGTTTGTAGTTCTGTTGTATTAGACATTTAAGTTTGTATAAAACTATCGAGTTACTTTAAGTATATGTTAGCTAGTGTCTCAGTAGTGTCAAAACAGTTATTTCATTTCAGTCAGTCTAGGCTTACAAAAATTTACCAACACTTAATAACAAGTATTAAACAATATAATTATATTTATCTTTATTTAATATGATAAATTATATAATATATATACTTCTTACGTCACTACATGTTTACACGTAAATAAAATAATTCAACAATTTTTCAAAACTATTAATAGCTAAATTAAAATGAATGTCGAAAATATGTTATAGTAAACGTTTAACAATATATATAACTAGTGTGTTACTTTTATTAAATATTCATTAGTGATGTAAGAATAATTATTTCATCTCAGCTGGTTTAAGCTATACAAATTTTCAATAACACACGGAAAAAGATATCTAACTTTTCAAACATATTTTATTTTGTAATAAAAGTAAGGATATATTGGGCATGTACTTTATGCGTCATTATATGTTTACACGCTAAATTAAATAGTTTATTATTTTATTAAAAAAAAGTTTTAAATTTTTTTTGTACAAGCGATTTGTTGTGCTAGTAATATTTTTATCTCACTATATAACTCTAAAAGTATTAAAATAGGCATTCTTTTAAAAATTTGTAAACTAATCCCAAACCTATAAAAGGTACGAAGTATCGCGATTGGTAACTACCAAAATATTATTGTACTTTTTATAATAATTGTAAGTGCTAATAGCTAAAATTGTATATCAACAAACTTAACTTTTATCTTTTTTACCAACATAAATGTTCAATGCAGTAATATAAACAACAGTGTACCGTGTAATTTACTTTTTATTTTATTTTTTCATAGTTTGACTTAAACTCAAGTAAATGTTTTAAAATGATCAATCTATCATTAAAATTTTTGGTTCTTTAAAATACTTTATTAAATATGAGTGTGTTTAGAATTGTTTTATTTACTTATAAAATGTTTTTAAATGTATTTTAAAATTTGTTAGTACCGATATTTTAATAAAAAGTTTTATAAAAGCTTTAATGTTATAATATATATTAAATTATTTATTTTTACTAATCTTAGTCTATCTAACAAATTTTAGCAGTTTTATATCTTAGGTATATATCTCTAAATATATGTTTTTTTTTTTCAATTTAAACTTTATTATATGGCATTAAGACATTTTAATTTAATTCTGGACAAGAAAAATAAGTTTTTCCACTCAAGAGTATAATTGTTTAAACTTAGTCGGTTTAAACTGTTAAAAATAAGTTGTTCCAATATATATTAATTTTTGTCCATTTAATTATCTATATAACCAAAATTTTCTTGTAAACGTTTGTGGTATTTCAATTTAGAAACTACTTAATTTTCAATGAATTAACATATTTTTAAATTAAAGATAAGTGTAATAGTTTCTAAAAGGTGTTAAAATAAGCGAATACATATAAAACTTATCAAACATTATCTTTAAAGTTAACCTTAGTTGTGAATAATGATATGTATTTTTAAATTTATATTATTAAACGCTATTACAGAAATAAAAATTTTAACTCATTACTTCCAATAAAGTTTAAACAGTTATAAACTGCAATCTGATACGCAGCTACAATAGAAAACTTTTAACTTTATTTCTAGTCATAGTTTTATCTTTACCCGCTGGGTTTCACACAGAGTTAAAAGTTAGCATCAATATATATAGAAAATTATTTAAACTTTTAGAAGTATAATTTTTAAGACGTATGTTAAAAATATGTTATTAGTATTTAACTTAAAAGCACTACTTGGATAATAATAATAAACAGAATGAATTAGGTTTTAGTTTTATTCATAGTAGTTTTAATTTAAAAACACTTTTCTAGTTTCAGTTTGCTTGTCTTGATTTTCAATTTTGAAAATCAGTTGTTTTTAAAATATTTTCAAATTTGAAGATCAGTTGTTAATAGATGTAAAGTTGTGTACTAATAACATTTCTTACCTAGAATAAGTATTTGACTACATGTTATGAGTTTTTAATCTAGTTTTAGGTTTTATCACATTTTGAGCGAAACCTGACGTCACTAAATTGCACACAAATTGAAGCTATTAAGGTCGAATTATACTAAAAGAAACTTTCATTAAAGACGCTTTTAATTTTTAAAGAGAAATTGATAACTTATATCGTTCTCGTATAAACCTGTATAAAGAAATAAGCTCATTTGCTTATATAGAAAGATAACATGAAATAAGACAAATTGATTAACATTTTCATACATAACACTTTTCTATGTGAAAATCATTAAGCACTTTAAATTTAAAATGAATCAAAATCATATACATGAAATTTGTGTGATTCAAAGATTTATTGGTATAGGGTTAATTAATAATTAGTTAAACAAAAAACTATTACTATTACAAATATTAGTTTGTTAAAGTTGTCGCGACGTTTGCAAGATTTTTGGACGCAGGTTCACTTTTGCACGAATGGACAGTTTTGAACGGCCTAACTTTTGCACCAAGGGTTACTTTTGCACAAATTATAGTTTAGTTTTTTTTTTGCTTTCAACTCTAACCCTTTTCCCACGGTCGGAGGTTCAAGGTTTATTTCATTTTTTTTTCTGTCTTTTTTGATTAATAGTTTTTATTAAATTTTCATGTATTTTAAACCACTGTTTTTTTTTTTTAATTAGTATTTTTTTGTTATAATGCAAATAATCAAAGCGAAAAAAAATGTTATTTGTTATTTGCTTTTGTAAAACAACCTTTAGTTTTAAATTTTTATTTAGTTAACCTAAAAAACAATAATGTTAGTGTAATTTATTTTTATTAGTAAACTTTTAACAATCTTTTGTTCGTGAAAGTAAGACATTTTACATAGTTTTATTTTATTTTACTATATTAAGTTGCTATACCTATTTAAAACCGATAAAGATAGAGATACAAAACCATTGTAGAATGAATGTATATTCATATTTATACTAAGAAGAATGCATAGTTCTTCTTAGTATAAATAGTTAATCTTAGAATAGTTCTGTTTAGAAATTTATATTGTTTTAAAGTAAACCGCTAAACTGCAGTTAAAACTTTTTGTCAATTTCATCAGTATTTTCGAACTATTCGTATTTAACATGAAGTTATTGTGAAAGTAACAATTTGTTTCCGTCGATTATGACGTCACAAACGGTTTTGGATACTTTAATTGAAAGGAATTAACACATTTTTAAATTTAAATTTCATCAAACAGTACTAAGTTTCCATATTTACGTAAAAATATTTAAATTTGGTTTTAGATTATTAAATAAAATTTAACAAAAGATGACGTTGTTTTGTTTTTTTAAGACACAAACTTTGTTCAAAATAGACCAAAATTTTATTAGAACTGAAAGCTCGTAGTAAATAAAATCTTGGTTCAATTGGTATTTAATACGTAAAACAAGTACAACTATATATGATATTTATATAAACGAATTATTTCCTATTAATAAATAAATAGTTTTTTAATTTAGTTTAGTTTTTGTTTAGTTTAGTTTTGTGTTTATGTTATGTATTATTTTTAAACTTCTTCGTTTACTTTTTGTCTGTTTTAATTATCTGGTTTATTAACAAAACTAAATTTTATTAAATTAACAGATATATAAGTGTACGTTTTATTTTATGCATTGCATAAATTGAATATTGTAGACTACTAAATAAACAATATTTTGTTCGTATCCGGTAAAAGACTATATAGCAAAACAAGGTATCAAGGTAAACTTTTGACAAACTATAAAAAAGCTGAAGTTCATTTTTTCGAAACTTACTAGTTAATGCTTACACTTTAACAGAGGTTCAGTAAACCATTAGTAAGAGCTAACAAGAAACAATTGGTAGGTAGTTTAAAAAATATACAGTTGTTCTTACTAAACCATTATTTTTTTTAATTTGCTAAAAGCAAAACAGACCTCAGTTAAATATACTGTTTTTAAGAAGTATAATATTGATTTTAATTTTCTGACTTACTTTTCAAAAAACAAACTTACTAGAATATTATTTATCTAACTATTTGTTATGTTTTAGATTTTTATTGTCTAGTTATAACTTTTTTGAGTTTGTATATTATCTATAAGACCTCACAAACAAATACACCTAAAACAGTATCTAATTAATCCTTATTTGCTTTATTTTATATTCTGTAATTTTTTTCAAAATATCAAGGGTCTTTCAGGGAAATGTATCAATTTTTAAAAATCAACTAATATCATAACTTAAGAAAACTTCAGTAAATATGTTAGTTTTATATAGAAATATAGTTTAAATGTTTACCGTGTTGTGCGGTTCGAACTAATTTTCAACTGACAGTATACAAAAACTAAACTTACGTGTTTAAAATAGTAAAACGGAAGTAAGTATTTAAGGGGTTTAGTAAGTGACCTCACTACTTTTTATACGCTATACACTATTTCAAAGTTGTTTTACAAATATCAATTTAATGCAACTAAAACAATCATATTTTAGAAATATTGCTGAATTAATTATAATTTAAGTTTTTCTTTAAATAAAACAAATCAGATAACAAGACAGTAGAAAACAAATAAATAGTGTGTTAATGTAAAATTTTAAGTCAGTAGTATTAAAGTAGATTTATTAGCCATATCAATTAGCTATATACCCGCGTTTCACGGTTGAAAATATTACACGTTGTGCTTAAAATAAACTTTAAATTTCTTTTGTTTGAACATATATTGTAAACAAATACTTGTCAGATTGTTTAGTTGACGTCAGACTTTTATGTAAACATTCTAAGTAGAAAACTAAATTTAAACATAATGTTGTTAAATTTTTTTTATGGAAAAACTTTAGTTATTTTATTTGTTTATGATAAAAGAAAGATTAATTAACATATCTTTAAGTTTTAAACAATTTTAAGAGTTTACTTTAACACCTTGTGCTTAAAGAAAATTTATTGTGTTTTTTACTTATTTATACATATATTGTAAACAATCAAATACTTGTTTGATTGTTTAGTTGAGGTCAGACTTTTATGTAAATATCTTAAGTACATAGCAATTTTAAAGTAAAACTTAAGATAAACATAATGTTGTTTAAACTTTTTTCAACTGTAACTACTTTATTTTTTAATAAAAAACAGAAGTATTAGTTAACATAGCACTAGGATTTAAACAATTTTAAGAGTCTACTTTAATAACACAATTTACATCAGAAAATCAACAAACCTAACAAATAATCTTTTTTAATAGAATATAGTTTGCTAAGTTCAAGCTTTAGAACTGTGCAAATTATTGTTTGAGAATTTTTATAGTATAAACATTAAAAAAAAATTAAGTTTATCTTTCAAAATTTCATAGTTTTTTTTTAATTATAAATATAGACAAAGTTTAATCAATCTTAAAAAAATCAGTGAACAACAATAAAAAATGTCTTATTAAATAACGTCTGGTTTTAATAAAATGTTTTAACTAAAACAAATTTCCTTTACTAAAAAAATATTTTTGTTTACTTTATCTTGAATTAAATATGTTATACTGCGTAATAACATTACAATTAAAAATTAGTAAAATGCATAGTGTACAACCTAAACTGTGAGCATGTTTTGTTTAGTTAAAAAAAAAAATGATTAAAATTTTAAGAAAATTTCTTATTTAACGCAAAATCATTTTGCCAAAAGTTTATTAAGTAATGTTTGTTTTTATTTGATTACATATGATAATTGTAACTTAGTTAAATTGAATTTAATTTATTTACTAAGTTAAATTAAAATAGGGTACAGTAAATTAACTTCGATCCAAATCGATAATGAAAGATTAAATTTTGCAATATTTATAAATTAGTTTTGACAAAGCTTTCTTATTCGTGACTAAATATTGTAAAGTATATAAAATTATTATGATTATAACTTAACATTAAAGAATAGTAAGTTTCATATTTTGAAAAATTTGATTTTGCTTATTGTTTTATCTGCCGGTTTAGGCTGTTCAAAATAAAGTTGTCACAAGTGATATACAACCCTTAAACACCAATTTATGATATGTTTTAATTAAAGTTAATTATTAGAAAGTTTATATTTAGTAAGTCACTATACTTCTTAGATGTCAAATTTAACAAATCAAAGTTTGTTGGGTTATACTTAAACTTACTGCTTTTTGCTACTACAGATTTTCTTTTTTACTATTTTCAATTGGTTTTTGACTAATTTAAAGACGATTGCAAAACAAGAAGTTACAAAAGTTTATTGTTTGATGACTACTAGTTTCTCTTAATGTCTATATTATTAGGTTGTAAGCTGTAAAACTTAGTTAGTAAAATAGTACTTTTTTGCTATTTGTATATTAGTTTTAACTACTTGTTTTTAACTTAGTTTATTAATGCATTTTGTTTGTGAGAATGCTAATTATTTTATTGTTCTTCATTTATCACTTATTAAAAACTCAAACTTGGTTACAAAATAAAAATAGGTAGTAGGAACTTTATAGATAACCAAGCTTGGAAGTATGTATATATATATATATATATATATAAAATAAGGTAAATGTTCAAACTTAAACACCTTCTACTGAGCCCACTTGAAGGGCTTTTAAATAATTTATTGAAATGGCGATTTTAAAAATTTTGGTACATATGTTTCATAAAGCTTTAATCATCAGCCAGTTGAATTGAAAATAAAAAGCACTGTACTAAACAAAGATACAAAAGTTATGCAAAAAAACAAAAAACAGTATGACGTAATATTGTACATTACAAATATTCAGTACAAAAATCGATCTACCATCTAACTAATCAAACAACTAAAATTAACGAAAACAACAGTTAATTGACTATAAAATACTTCAAAACTTGTTAAATTTTAAGAGAAGCTTTTTCATATGTCGACAAGACGATATATATATATATTGTTCTAATAAATATTTAATAACATAATTAAAATCAAAAAACATTAGTAAAAAATCATATTTTACCGTATTTCGCGGTCTTAAACTTAGTTAGGTTTAACTGGATGATTTTGAATAAACAAGCCAAAATACATACAAAGACATTTTATGAGTGTTTGTGAGGGTACTACTGTGACGTCAACTTTTATAATTAATGATTTTAAGTTGAATAGGCTTCGCATTTGATGGACCATTATAACAGGTGTTCAAACTAAAAAAAAATTATTATGTTGTTAAAAAACTGTTAAACTATTATTAAAAAAGTATTCACAAACGATTTGTTGAATTTGTAATATTTTATCGCATTTTATAGATTTAAAAACCATCGAATAAATAATAAAAATATTTTTTATTATCTGTTAATTTTCCGCATCCACTAATAAAAATACTAACAAGTCACTATTGGTTAGTAGCAAAACATTACTGTACGTTGTTTAATTTTCGGTGTTTGATAATTATAATTACATAAAAAACAAATCTTTATACTTTTTCGAAAGCTTACGCTGCTTTATAACCATTTAATGTACTTATAAATTAAATTAGCAAAACTTAATGATATCTGCAATATATACAGTGTTTTGAAAACTAACTACAAATTTTGGGTTTAGTATATGGATATAAATGTTAAAATAACTTTCTAAGATTTATTTATCAAATTAATTTTCCGTATACTACATTAGAAAATAAAAAAAAAGTATTTCATTTTTAATAATTAAAGGTTAATGCTTTAAAAAGAACAAAGTACGAGTACTAATTTTATTAGTTTTTATATAAAATATTAAGATTAAGAAAAATTTTATAAAAAAAGAATGCTTTAAGCAATACAGATAATGCAATATAAAGCAATATAGGTATTGCAATATAAATCAATATTCCCTTTGCGTACGCTTTTTGAATACAGTAAAATACTATGTAACTATCATATAGTGTGCTCGTAAAAAGAACTTGCCTATATATAATGTATCACTTATAGCAATTTTTTTCTAATCCCTGGTCAACATGTAGTGCTTATCTGAAATATTTTTATTATACGGGATGATTACTGTACATTTGTAGAAGTTTTCAGTATAAATTTTTTGTATTAAACTGTTAATTGTTGTTAAATTTCATAAAGTACTCAACGAAATTATAAAAACAAAAATTGAATATTAACTATAAGTTATCAGTTTTGCTTATGTTTCTAAACATCAGTCATACTCTTTTAACTAGTTGTTGTTTGTTTTTTATCCATTGGTTTTAGTTACTAGCTCGTGTGCTGAGAATTTTGCTTTGCAGATTCCTGTCCTTTTCTAAATTTTAAAAAGCAAAAGATGTATTCTTTTCATTTACTTAATTTATAAACTCTAGCTGTTTAAAACAAGTGATAGTTTAATAAAATATTTCATGCATCTTTAAAATGCTGAGTTTGTTGAATTTTGTTTTATTGATATTTCGTTAACTAAAGTAGTATAAAATTATATTCTAAAATTTATAACTTAGCTGCATTTAAATTAGCTGATTGTTTTATCCGCCGCTTTAAGCTGTTTAAATTATATTCTTTTCGATTCTGCAACTATGTAAAATACAGACTTATTATGTGTTTTAATGAAAAGTGAATAAGAGAAAGTTTATACTTTTTACCTCACTTTAGTTTTTAAATGCTAACTTTTACAATTCGATGTTTGTTGGACTATATCTTTAGTTTACGCTATTAGCTAATATAATTGTTTCATACTATTTATTAATCAGTATAAATACACTAATTTAAAAGTAACATTTGTAAAATAAGAAATTAACAATATTTTGTTTACTGACTGTAATTTCTATTATAATTTGTATTCTACTGCCATCTTAAATAAAAAGTTATTTAGACTTAAGAAAATTAAAATTTAGTTTGAAATTTTTACATACTAGTATTAAAGTTTTGTTTATGTAAATTCAATCAGTATCTTCTTTTTCTAAGTTATGTAGTTCGTTTAGCAATTTTTAAAAGCTAGAATTTCTATTTATCGGACTTTATCTTTTTTTTGTTCACATACTCGCCTCTCTTTGTCATGCGTATCTAACATCTTTCGATTGTGTGGCATACTAAGTTGTTTTATGTTTGGCATACGGGGATAGGAGAATTTTAGTGTCTTCCTGTTGAAAACTTGAATGGTCTTCAGTAAAGTTGTTTTTCTACAATCTCCAAAAAGCATTTCCCAACTTGCCACGCTCTTGTAGAATGGATCATTGAAGTATAAAATATTTCTTTTCCGTCTTTTATTGTTATCGTGTTTGTGGCTATAGGCTAAATCATGATCGTACCCACTTGCTCTTATAGCTTCTTGGTATTGTTGGGTTTTTTCCTTAAAACCGATATGACTGCTGGGAATCTTTTAAAGGCGGTTATTCACTGCGACCAGTATCTGTTTTAACACATGCTCTGGTTAGTTTGACTTGCTATTCACATAAACCGTATGTTTGGTTTTCTCAACGGTTTGTGGCTTTTATTTTGTAGATCTAAAGTTACATCTAGGAATTTATGTACCAATTAATTGCTAATAACAACATTTTTTTTGTTTAAATGGTTTATTGAGCAATGCTTTCAAATTTCCTTGTCAAAACAAAACAAATACTCACAAAAATTAATCAATCAAACAAAATACGAGTAAACTAAAGAAGCAATCAATATAAAACTAATCAAATTAATCATAAAAACTAAAATAGATAGTTAGAACAAAAATGGACTATTTAAAAATGTTAAGTGTTATTCTAGATCCTTTATTATGACCTAGTTGGTGATTAAGTTAAGGTTTATATCTTTTAATAATAATAGCCTCTACTGCAAGTAAAATATTTTAATTTTTACAAAATTTAATTACCTTAAAACAATTAAAAATATCATTATGATTCTGACAGATTCTATATTGTTCTATATGTGATTTTTAAGATCTTCTAAATACCTTAAACTAAGAGTATTATTTTAAGTTTAAAGATAAATGTTAGAGTATAGTTCAGCATTATGAACTTTGATTTTACTCTTGTAAAATATTTCCAAAGATTTAGCTAAAATGGACTGTTTGGTAGGTTTATCTTATTTAACACTTATAATTAGTAACATTTACATTTGATGAAAGTTTTTGTTTAAAAAGGTTAAATAATGCGAACAGCTTTGAAATCAAGTTTTGATAAAAGACAGTTTCGTCTTACTAGTTTTTAAAAATCATCACCAAGAAATAACTGACTGATCAAATTAAATTACTTACTTGAAGTATTAGTTCAGTTAAATTCAATGAACTTTTAAAAATATTTTCATATTTGGTCAAGTAAATAAAAAATAATATACAATGTAAATAACTCTAAACTGTTGTGCATATATATATAATTTACACAATCATTATGTTATATTGTATTTAGTTTAAGAAAATAAGCAACTTATTTTTTATTACTTTAGCTTTTACTTTAGCTTATGGCTTCACTTTAGAATATTATATAATTTATAAAATACATCGTAAAAAATTGTTTTAAAAAGCTAAATTTTTAAAACCAAATTATTTTGAATAAATTTAATCTGGAAAACATTTAATTCTATATTAAGTAAGAAAAATAAAATATAAACAATAAAAGATTTAAAGTATTCCAAGTTTTCTATCAAAGTTAAACCTAAAAAGCAAAGTTAATGCATTTCACTAAAAATATTTCTGATGTACAATTAATATGAATATTTTAGACTAATTTTACAATTAATATTTAAAAACTTTGTCCGAAGTATTTTTTAAATTTCAAACTTAAATCATTTTATTTAAATTAGTACAAATATTTTTAGAAGATTTTACAAATACTACAATAAGAATTATTCAGAACTTAAGGTCCTTAGCTCAAAAAATTAAAATAAAAATTGATTTTATCAATGTTTCTGAATAAATTTGAGATAATTTTTTTTGCGCATAGCTCCGTATTAGTTACTTTTATTAAAAGTGACTACATCTCTTATATAGTTGGTAAAAGCGACTTTTAATTCAAGCTGTCAATTAAAAAACAATGTTGACTTTTGTATAAATTTTGTTAACTTCTCCTTTCTTAAAAAAGTTTAAAATTTTAGAGGACTGAACAATCATTAAAAACAAGTTTATTTATTAATCATGTTAGTTTCATTTTTACTTCTATAAAACATTAAGAATAATATCAGCTACAATTTTCATTTAAGATATTAATTACTTTTAAAATTCATTATAGATAAACAAATAATTAAAAACGTAGCGATAAAAATAATTAGTTCGTTTATTTTGTGATTACATTGATTTTAATTATAGAAAGCTTACAACAATGATTATTAAAGTACATCGTCAATTGTTATCTAACTTACAATTGTGACAAGTATTAAAAAAACCTCTTTTACAGGCAATTAAAATAAAAAATGAACAGGAGAATTTTCCTCAATGCTGGCGCGTCTCACGGTCTTAACAAGGAAAATCTGAGAAATCACTTCCCTGACTGTAAAATCCAGTGTAGGACCAATGTGTCGTTTGTAACATATGACAAAGTTACAGAAGCTTACAACCTTCTTAAGCTGGGCAACAAAGTAAAAATAAATGGATTATTTGTCGACATGAATTGGGCCGAAGGCAGCTACGATCCTGAAATGCTGCCGGAACAACTCGAGCGGGAAAAACAGAAGACGGAGAAAGAACAGGCCCAGCGAAAAGCTTCTCAAGGTGGTCTACAACCACAGAACGCTTCACTTGGGGCAGGCGTACAAGTTGGACCAGAACCAATGCAACCAGTCACCGGGCAGTATGTATCTATGCAGCCCCAATCTACAGGTATCAACACTTACATCGGTTACCAGGGTCACTATGAACCAATAAATCAGCTGGTAGGTCAAGTTATGCAACAGCCTGCCCCTATTGTAAACTTCGGGCAGAACCCAGTACAGAACTCAGTTCCAGTTGTTACACCCACAATATTGGTCACAAAACCAGCAACATTATTACCTTACAGCAGCACTTACCTTCCAATCAACCAGTTTGGACAACAACCAGCTAAACTGCCTGGCCCAAATATCCGAACTATTCATTTAATAAGTGGAGTTCCTGGTTATATGCAGCCAAACGTTGGCCAACAAATTGTTCCCTCGCTTAATCAGATGATAGCCCCATATGCACCTCAAAGGCAGTTCTTAGGTCAACAGACTAGTCAAAATGGTCCTGGCGGTTGTTTGCAGTAAAGTTTGAGACGTCATCTTGCCTGCCTTGGTATCACTTGTCCAGTTATAATTTGAAAGAAAACTGAACTAATTTTGTTTTGAAAATACTATTTGATTTTTGTTATGATTGTATTTACGTTAATTATAATTTACCTTGCTGAATATTACTAAAATTCAATTAGTTAACTAATCACCTAATCAACTAATTACTTATCTAAAACTATATAAAATGTTTGTCCGTTGCAACTTATTAGTTTGTTTACTTTTACTTGTGATCATCGCACTAGCGTGAAACAATTGTTAAGTAATAAACTTTTTAACAATTTAACTTTTGTCATAATTGTAAATATATGTTATACTTTTATTTTCTGCATTATTTTCAAATTGTTTTTAGGACATCTATTTCAAATCTTTCAAGCAATATTTACAATGTAATATAAAGAGTATGATAGTTTAAGTTTTTATTTATTGTTTTCTTTTCTACCAAGGTTTGAAAATTTTTAGTTGTAGTGCTTGGGTATCTGTCAAATTTTCACGAGCGTACAAAGTTGCACAAGGGGACGAAATCGCTAGAGGGCACAAAATTGTACGAAGATTCTTTTGCACGAAGGCACTTATGCACGAAAGGATAAAATTGCACAAAGACTTTATTGCACGAAGGGTCACTTTGGAACAAAGAACATTTTCACACAGACATTTTTGCAATGATAATTTTTTTTAAGTTGTTTTTATTAATTTTTGATTTTTTAATTCAATTTTTTAACTTTCACAGTCACCCCATACTTTACCCTCAGTCGGTAATTTTTTTTTTATTGATTTATATTATTATATATAATTTTTATTTTTTTTTTCAATCTATGTTTCCCCTAAATCTTACCCTCGGTTAGTAGTTTTTTTATTCATTTATTGTTACTAAATTTGTTTTTCTTTTTTAAATTTTATTTTTTACTCTTGCGCAAAAGTATCTTCGTGCACTTTGGTGCCAATACACTTTACACTTTACAGTAGTTAAAAATGTTAATAACTTATAACGAATATTAAACTATTTCATTCAACAAACAAAGAGTGACGTTGACGTAAGAAGTAATTATCCTATAAATTTTGCTTTTCTTAAAAACATATATACTTGTTTGAATAGGCAAATATATGTACCCATACATTACCTATATTTGTACTGCCTAAACCGGCTGAAACAAATTAAATAATCTGACACCACTAAGACACTAATTAAAATCTACTTAAATTAAATCGCTAGTTATGTTTATAATTTAAGCATTTAGAATAACTTAAATCAACAAACCATTTTACAAACCATTTTGAACTAAAAATAAAATTAAATTAATTTCTTATCCAAAAAATATAAAATTTAATTACTATGTAGTTAAAAGTCACTATTAAAAATATTCTTATTATGTTTTTCAAATATCTTACTTGAAAAAAAATAGTGTAAAGGCTAAAAGTACTATAAGTATGAACTCGTGACCAGCTGTTAATCAATTCATAAACAATATGTTGTTATTTTTTTAAAACTTTTATTTAGTTTAACAAAACCTTAATTCTAAATTTATGATTTTAATTATTATACTCAAATTATAAATTAATATGTGGTTTGATATATTTGTGACATCATTAACAGTATTTTTTAATTTTTTAAATTATAATTTAATAAAGGTAGTAAAGCGTTTGAACAAAAATATTTTACAGATAAAATTACAGTATTTAATTTTATGATTTATAAGTTATGTTACTTTAAACATTGTTTCAACGACTTATTTAAACTTTAGGTATAATATCTGCTTATATAAAAGAAAATTATTATGTTAAGTTAGCTTGACTGTTGGTATTTTTCATCTGTAAAAAAACTTTTTAACTAGTATGAATGTTTAAGTTACAACTTTTTTAGCAAAATTTTTTCTCAAACACAGTTTTCTAACAATAAAACAAAAAAAGTTAAATAGAATTTTTAGATAATTTTTATACATTAAACTTTCTAAAATATATTTAAAAAAAAATTTTTTTGACTCAATATTTATACTCAGAGTTTTTGTGGTTTTAAAATTTAGTCCATTTTAATTATACAACGAAAAAAGTTGTAAACAACGTAATTAATGATACAGTTATGTTACATTTAAAGTTTTAGTATAGTTATAAATACTATAAGAATAAAAGATAAAATACTATTCACCCTTTGTAACTTACTTTTGATAAAGGTTTATTTTACATCTTAAGTTAATATCAAGTATATTAAAAAAAATTACTATATGATAGTTACCAAACTATTTTTATTTTTAATGAAATGTTAATGTATAATAAAAACTTTATAAAAATGTTGCATTGACCTAAAGTGAATTTTTGACGTAAAAAAATTTCTAGCTAACTTTATAAAAAAAGACTTCCACATACGTTTGATTAGATAGAAAATTTCTCACCAAGTTGAATTAAACCGCCTAAACAATAAAATTTATCAATATTGCATCAAAACTGTTATCTAAAAAGTATGAAAGTTGAAAACTTTTAGACATGTTCTAACTGTATTCAAGAAGTAATGGTAAAGTTAGACTAAGTTTACATAAACACTTATACAAAATGTTTTTAGTTTATATAATTATAATTTGCATCTTTTATATTGATAATTCAGAGATACTACCATTTTTGAATTAAAAATTTTATTTATCACGTTGAAAATCGAATATAAACAGTTTTAAAGTTGATATGAAAAAGTTTCATTAAAATTTTAACAAGTATGTTTGTTCTTGTGTTTAGCGACAAAATATGTATAAAAAATAAATGACTTCCCTCAAAAGTTAAAATAATTTGATTTTTAATTTTGATTATAAGGTTTTAGAGTTTTTAATAACATTTCAAATTTAAACTGCAATAATAATAGATTTTATTATAATCATTTTATAATCCTAATACTTCGTATTAGTTAATTATTTTAATGCTACCATTTGAATCGTTAATTATTAACTTACTTGACAGTGAAACTAAGTAAAACAAGATTGTACAAATGGTTAGAATTAGCACCGTGTTCAATATAATTGTTAGTATTATATTATTTTCATTTTGAATAAACTATATCGATAGAAGCTATTCGAAATGTTTTATAGATTACTGTATGATTCAAAAAAGATTAATTAGTTTTGGTTGATGAAGTGACGTATGAACACAAATTCTTTTTATTTTGTTTTTTTCAAGAATATGAACTTCTTTTAATTACTATCAGTCTGTTTTATTATAACCTTAAAAGCTTAACAGCCTTAATTTGCTGATAATTATGAACATAAAATCAATAATGAACTATATTTTAATAACTTTTTAAATAATTTAAACGCTGTTAAAGATTGGTTGTGTGATTATAAAATGTTAAATTTGTTAAGAGTGTAGTATGCAACCTCTTTCCTATATTTTATTTATGTTTTTAAGTTTATACAGCATGTTTAAGCTGAACTAAAAAGATATATCAAAATAGTTTTTCTTTTAAAGTAAGTATGTATATAAAAATTAAAATTTGTTTTGATTCTAGCTCATCTAATATATATATATATATATATATATTTAATTGAAAGTTTAATATTTTATTTTAATACCTTTATAGTTATTATTAAATTTTTAGTTACCAAGTTTAAAGCTTTAAATCAATTTAAGTTATTCAGCCGGTTTAGGCCATAAAAAATTGCGAAACTTCTTTAAGAAACAATAGTTTTAAACTAAATCTAAAAACTAGTATTTATTTATTCTATTTTCACAACAAAGTATTTGTGTTATTTTCAAAATACGTCACACAATCGTTAGTATTCAATATATATCTATAAATTATTTGTTTAAAATATTTTTCCATCAAATTTGTTAAGGTTAAAACATATTATATCTTTATACAAAAATAAAAAAATACATTTGTTATTGAGTAAGATAAGGACTCTGCATTAAAACGTTTACATAAAGTTTATTAAAAATTTTTGATATAAAAACCTGAACATTTTTAATTAATGAATGTGTGTGTATAAAGTTTAAAAATTATTATAACCTACATTATTTGAAGATTATTGTACTAAATTTTTATGGTTATATAGTGTGCTTTAGATAAACTAAAAGTATTTATTAAAAGATTTTTTAATAGTAAGCAAGTTTTATCAAAAATTACTTATTTAGATTTTTTATTGCTGAATATATTTATAAATGTTGGAGACTTTTTGACTTATAAAATAATGAATTAAAAAATTTTTTTGACAGTTAATTATTGATGTTTTTAAAATCTGCCTTTTAAATCATTTGTATCTTTTATAGCATTGATAATTTTTTGACTTTAAATTTTTTATTTTTAATTAAATCAAGTTATGGTTACACATATTTATTAATGAAAAAGTTGCTGAATGAGATATGATTCTATTTAGAAAAAATTATTGCAAAAAGTTATAAAGTATGCTTCCTTGATTATAAGTTTAACTAAAAATTTGTTTAAGACAATCTAAGTATTTATCTTATCTATTTGAATCATTGAAGCTACATAAGTCCACAAAAGTATTAAGTTGCTATTTGTAACTTGATATTAAATTGTATATTGTTATATTTGTTTAAGAAAAAAAGCTTGATCAAGACGTGTGCATTTACCGATGCAGTTCAAGTAGAGTATAAAAAATAAAAAATAAAGTAACAGTTAAGAGGAAAACATGTAATGTAACAAATTATCATGGAGAGGTATTTTTCTATATAGTAACAATACTATTTCCTAAAAGTGTTTAAAGTTTAAATAGCTAACTTTTATTCCAGATTTTACATTTCTTAAATCATACTATATTAGACTTTTACATTTTTAAGAACTTTAAGTTATTTTAAGTGTTTTCTAAAGTGTGATGACGTTTTTATTTTTGTTAAGTATTGCGTTTATTTTTTAATTTAATATAACTATTAATTGTCATGCGTACTTTTATTAAGTACTTTTAAGTATCATTTAGTTTCAGCATTAGTTAGATTAAAGTTTTATTTATAGTGTTAAATAAGGTAGGTGTAAGACATAATTTAACTGGGAACGACCTAAATTGAACTAAGACACAATTGCAGGAGGGGACTAATTTGAACGAGAACTAAATTGCAAGAGGGCACAATATTGCATGAAGCTAAATTTTTACGACTTATATTTATGCACTAGAGTAAAAAAAATACAGATAAAAAAACTAGAAGAAAATAATCAAAAATAAGTTAATAAAAAAAAAGTTACTTACCGAGGGTAAAAGTTAGGGGTAACAGCGATAGTAAAAAAAAGAAAATATTTTAAAAAAGTTAATAAAAAAGTTTTTAAAAAATAAGTCGTGTAGAAATGTCTCCGAGCAACTTTATCTCACGCAACTTTATTCCCTCGTTCAAAAGTGTCTTCGTGCAAAAGTATTTTCGTGCAATTTTGTTCCCTCGTGCACTTTTGTACGCTTGTGCAAATTTAACAGCTACTCACTTTAATTATATCATATTTTAAGGTTACCACTTTCTCTGTTGGTTAAATTTTACCAGTTTTTAGTTGAGTTTTAAATTGCACGAGTGCAAAAAGTTGCACGAAAACACTTTTGCATCAAGGGTTAATTTTGCACGTATTAAAGCGTAAAACTAAAAAATATACAGATAAAACAAAACTACAAGATAAATTAACGGAGAAACAAAAATGTAAAAACTTACTTTTTTTTATATGATGAATATGAATTTTAAGTGTTTTCATTTGTAAGCTTAACTAGTTACATTAAAAAGACCTGATGAAAAAAAAAATCTCGGTTATTGTTTGGCATGACTTTAAATACTCAAAATTTTATAGGAATCGATATAAATAACTAATATTCTAAATTAAATTGATACATTTATACAGAAAATGTTGTGACATAGTTTAAGTTAAAACTTATAAAAAAAATTTTTTATAAAGTATGTATGTTCTATCAAATCCTATTCTGTCAACACCACTTAATATTGCACAATAAAAAGAAAAATATTTTCTATTAGTAATTATATTAAGTTTGTAAACGAAACAAAAAAATTCTAATAAAAGAAAATAAATATTAAAACAAAACCCGTTTTATTTAGTAGATCGTTTAAGTTTTTAGAACACTATGTAAAACTTTGAGTATCATTTAAAAATTTATTAAAACTAATTTCTATCTTAAAAGTTTATCAGTTTTTTGAAATTACAACTTAAAACTGAAGAGGTTTAAACTTTTAAATTCTAGAAATCTAAATATTTAAGCTAGAAAGTATATGTAAACAAAAGAGTTTAAAACGTATATGTTTTAGTAATCTACTGAAATTAAATAAGAAAGGTTTGAAACTTAAAACTGTTAATATTATTAGTTAGCTTAAGTTTTATTTTGACTTGCTATTGCAAGCTTATAAATTATTGCGTTATAAAATGCTATTTTATTTATAAGAACAAATTCATAAACTTGAAAAAGTACTCATGAATTATGATGTTTTGCTTAACTTCGTCATATACAGATATTAAAAAAACTTAAGATATATTTGCTAACTAATTTATATAAAAAATTATGTAATGAAATAGTTTCAATACGAATATATGACCAAGTTTAAGAAACTAATTAAAAAAGGTAGTAGATAAAAAAAACTTACCAAACGAAGAAGTTTCTACATATTATGACATTTTTCAACTGTGATATTATTTTCACAATGTAGAATTTGCCAAATTAATAATAAAATAAATATATAACATATTTATGAATATAATTACTTTATTATAATTTTTTTGTAGTATAGTAGTAGATAATTGTGATGCATTATAAAAACTTAACACTAAACAAAGTGCATAAAAAAATTGTTTTTTCTGGTATTAATGAAATGAATTTTTTTGAGTTAGTATATTAGTTGTGTTTAAATATTTATTAACTTTTGTTAACTGACTTAAATTATGTTCAGTGGTTAAATACGGCTTAAAGTAATTTTTTTATTTATGTAGTTAATCTTTGACTACTACTTATATTTTGAAATATATATAACAGTAGACAGAGATAACCTACTACAAACAATTTTTAATAAAAAACAAAAGAAACATGTTCTGCGTAGCAAAAGTATCAGTTTTTATAGAGGAAGTTTCAAACTGCAAAAAAAAAACGTAAATCAAAATCTAATTAATGAAGAATTTGGTTGATTATTCTAATTAAAAATATTTATTTTAAAATACTTATAAATAACTGATATTTTCTAAAACAAGATATTTTCTTTGATATTTTTTTTTGAATGCTACTCGTTATGGTTAAAACTAGCCAAAAAAAATTCATCAAGATTTAAACATAACCTTATCATATATAAATAATCAAATCATACGTTTTGGAGGTTCTATTTAATTTTTTTAGTAATTTTACAACTTTCTATTAAAAATAAATAAGCAATAAAAAATACTTACAATTTAAAACGAATATATTTTCTTTATTTTTACTAGTTGGATTTAAAATTTTCAAAAAAAAATTCCGATAACTAAACAAATGTGTATCTATGTAAGCAGTCTAATAACGTACCAACTAGACAACTTAGTCCAAAATAAGTGTTTACTTTAACTCCTGTTACTACTTTAGTGAAATTTATCTAACTAAATAAAGGAAGAAAAAATCATTTAAAATAAAGCTAACTAAATTGATACTGAATTTTCAAATCAGTACAAACTTTTTTTATCAAGTATGTTTACTGAGAATTTAACAACATGCTTGTGAAAAAATTATTTGCACTAATCACATTTTTTCCAATATGTTTCTTCGTTCATTCGAATTTTATTGGTTGTGTTTGACAAAACAACAATTCAAATTAACTTTTAACATTATTAATACCTCTAAATGTAGTTCAAACTCTCAAACAAAAAACGGTCAAATATTTCAAAACTTTTTTTAATAAGTACTTTAATTGAAAACAAGTGTTTGTGATTTTAACAAATAACATCACGGATAAGTTAGTTGTTATGCAAATGATGCTTTTTATAAAAAATATCAATTTCTGTTAATATGATTACTTTCTATCTAATATATGAATTCTTTTTCAACTATTTCCATAAGGTACATTAGATTGACTTATTTAAAAAAAAAAGGTTTACAACTTTAGTCATAAAGCATACATGCATTTTTACATAAATTTTATTATTACAGACAGTTTTATGTCATCTTTTTCATAAATTGACAAACAGAACATTTTTTAACAATAATTTTAAAGTTTTGTAACCTAATACAATACTTGAAGTATTTATAGAACTTTTATTATTTTATTTATATAAAAAAAGTTAATTTGCAATTAAAGTTTTATAAAATCTTTACTTTTGACAAACAGAAGAAAGCAGGTAAAAGAATGTAAAAAATTTTAAAGTTTGACAAGTTTGACTGTTTAAAATAAAATTTTAATTAAATTTTTATTTAAAGTGACTTTCTTAAGTTTGACTAGGCTATCTTGTAAACTGTTGTTTTTTTAATTAATAGCAAAATTTATACAACATATGGTATATACTGTATTTGAATGAAGTTGAAGTTTTTCTATTTGCTTTAATTTAAACGCTGTGTTGCGGTAAAAATCAGACGTCACAACCACATTCAACTAATTAGTAATTGTCTTTATATTCATAACATTTTCAAAAGCTACTGTTTGTGGGTTTGCAGGTTTAACCTTTTTTAAATGAAGCTTGACTTAAAATAAGAACCTTGGGTGTCGATATTTATAAAACCAATACTATTTTTTTAAAAAATGTTTTCATTCAACCTTACCATAGTTAGTTTTGTTAAAAAACAAAAATTATTTGGTGTTTGAAAGCAACATTTGTTTGCAAATTTCAATCATTGCAGTTGTATAATTCAATTATGTTTTAATCATATTATTATCAATTTTCGTTTCTTTTGTTTAATATATATTACAGTTGTACTAGTTTTAATGTTAAATGAAAATAGTTTTGCTACCTTATAAAATATTATTTTATAAATTCAAAAACCTATTTCATTATTTTTTTGTACTTCTATTAATATTTTTGCAAAAAAGTATAGAAAAAATAAGTGATAATATATTATTTATAATATTAATAATCACAATTTGAGTTTAAGGGTTAGGGGTAAAAGTAATAGAAGATTTAAAATTAAATTAAATAGAAACAAAAAACAAAAAAATAAACCCGTACTAAACTGAAACCTGGCAAAAAGAATTTCAGGCAAAATCGACCCTTAGTGCAAAAGTGATTCAATGTAAAAGTACCCTCGTCCAAAAGTGTCTCCATGCAAAAATGAAGCTTTGAGCAAATTCACTTTTTGCAATTTTGACATATACCTAATAAACTTAGAATAAATAAAAAACTTTAATCGTGATGTTAAAATATTTAACAGACTTTTTAAACTGTTATAATTACAAAAGTAATTTGGTATAACTATTAAAACAATATATTATATTAGTTAATTTTGCTGATTTATATTAACATAACCACAAACACTGTTTTTTATAGTTTGACTTAGTTAGAAATTGATGCTGTATGAGACCGTGAATTGCGGTGTTTCAATACAAAACATTTAGTTCGTATGGTTGAAAACTACAAAAGTTTTATTAGAACTTTTTATTAAACTTAGACTTAATTGAATATAAGTACAAAATTTGCTTTTTTTTACTATATACTTTAATTTTTGTTATTTCTTTTTTATTAGGTTGAAACCTGTTTACTGAAAAGTTAGTTAAATACTAAAAATAAAACATGTTTTTACAAGTTTTTTAAGTCACAATGTTAATTCAAATGTTAAAGTTAAAGTTAATTCCAAAATAACAAGTTTAGTTCACTAAGCAACTTATCACTGAAGGTTTATTTTTAAATTTAAAAGCACCTCGCGTGCACAAATTTTTGTTTTGTGGAGTTTTCCAAGCTTATCCTAAACTATAAAACACACAATATGAACTCAGTCTTTTATTTGTTTAACTCAAGATCGTAGGTTGTTTATAATAAATAACAGTTTTATAAAACATTTCTCTTCTTATTACGTAGTAAGTTTTTAAAATTCGTTCTAACTAATTGTTACATTACTAAAGTTAGTCTTAGAGTGTTTTTTAAGTTTTATAAATAAAGCTATATATCATTTTGCTAATTTAGTTAGTTTTTTCAGCCGGTTTAGGCTGTTAAAATATAAGTGGCCATCTTTTTGGAAAAATCTTAAATAAAAACTTGTTTTCATTTTTTGTTGAAAAATAAATTATAAAGAGTTCGTATTCTTTCGTCACTACTCTATTTACACTTAAAAATTAACAATACAACATTTGTTGCATTATATTTACACCATTTGTTAAAATTAGTGTTTTGTATTGGTTTTTTAAATGATACACTTAACTTAAATGTAGTTGCAATACACGCAAGCTCTAATACTTAATCATTTAACGACAACTAGTTTTTATTGTTTATCAATTTTAGTTTCGTTTAAATCTAAGTTGTTTATAATTGAAACACTGTAACATTTTAGAGCTATATTTGTTTTCTAGATATACACTTATTCAGAAAATAACGTGTGAAAGTTAATAAATACTACAGTTTTTTTTTTAACTGTATGAAAACTTAGTCTAAGAAATTATTTATAACTGTTTAAACTTTTATATGTCTTTTTTTTATGAGACTTCTCCTAACTTTGATGTTCTTAATTTAGTATTTATTTAAAACACAACGATGGGCAAAATATAAAAAAAATACCAATATAAAAATCAGACAACTTTTAAGAACCATTGAACTTAATGTTTTGTCTTTCAATAAACATTAATAAATAATGAAATACAATGCAAAAAGAGACTTTATTTTTGTATTGAAACACCTATTGACGGTCTCAAACTCTCGCAATTTTCCCATGGGTGATTTTTTTATGAATATTCTAAAATAAATACGAAATGTTTATTGAGTATTTGTGAGGATGCTACTGTGATTTCTAAAAATATTTTTATCAAGTTACAACTCTAAATTTTTTTTTTTAATTTTTTTTTTGTTTACAAACAACTTGTTGTAATTTCATCAGTTTTATTAAAATATTTATAAATATTATGTAAATTTTCTTCACATCCTATATAAATTTGGTGCTAAACACTTCTTCAATATACTAAACCGAATAACTCTGCAAGTATTAAAATCATCTAAAACAATTACAAAAGTTTAAAATAAAAAATAGACTTATATTAATTATTTTTCTAAATATAAACTATCGATAGCTTTTTCAACTTAAGTTAGTATTGTTTTATATTTAGTTTTACAAGATAGATTGCTTTACAAGGGTTAAAAAATAAAACAACTCAAATTTTTAAAGTTTGTTCAAAAATTAGTTGCAAATTATCAGTTGTCCGAGTATGAATATAACGCATTTAAATTTATTTTAGTAGTTAAAAATTTATAACAAAATCAGTGTTGATTCGCATAAATAAACATTTAGTATTTATAGGTTTTTACTTTGTTCTCTTAAACTGTCCTTTTTTGTAATCGCCTATATTTCTTATAATGACATCGTTTAAATATCTGTAAACACATCTTTTAGTTCTTAATTTTCGAGTATTAAGTTTATGTAAGCTACCTAACTGTGGTAAAAGTTTTAAGTTTTCAACCTATCTTAACTGTTGTACATATTGTTTATTTATACTTATCATGAAAGCAAAAATTTTGTTGGTTAGGAATGACGTCAATAGCATTATGACAAATAGTTGACTAAAGTTTAGTTTTGTTATTTTTGACTTCAGAAATCTTATATATAATAATAAATTTTTTATGTTTGAATGTCTCCGTTACTATATTTTTAGAAAAAAAAAACTTTTTTTTAGATATAATAATTTCAGTTTGGTTTTATCACCTTAAAATAATTTCTAATACATTTAAACAAATTCAAACGTTTGACTTGTTAAATTTCTTTAAATTTTAAATGCAAAAAAAATCAAATGTATCTTATATAAATCGAATAAAACATTCTGTGTTACATTATATTCAAACAAATTTTAATGGGTAAAATAAATGTGTTGTAAAGTAATAATTTATACAGTTTGTTAACAGAGTGGGAAAAAAGCTTGTTTTATTTATTATTACAATGTACAAAATAATTAATTGAAGTAGTATTTATTTAATTTAAAAACCGACATATTATTTCCATTAAAAAGGCTTTAATTATTGCAAATGTATAAAAAAAAGCATGTGAAATGTGTAAATTGCATTAAATATTCTATAAACTATTTAGAACTTTATTATGTGTGCTTTTTATTGTAACTTGCATCTAAAGGATACAAGTGTAGTTTATATTTACTGCGTAAATTTGTTCAAAATTTACTTCGTTGTTCCACACTGAATTTCAAAAAACTTTTATATGTATTTACCTAAAACGTAAGCTTTTATTTGTGTATATAAAAATTGTACTAACATACTTATAGGTATTTAATGTGTTTGTTTGTGTTTTGTTTATATACTACGTCACGATGAAATTTGTTGCAAAATTCAGATAATTTATAATAACAATTTTGCTCGCAAAACTTTTCGTAAAATAAATATTCAAACATTTTTAATTCAAAAAGATGTTAGTTTTATATCATTTATATTGCTAAATAACGTTCATTTTCAGTAATATAGTATTAATCATAAATTTATAATTTGAATTAAATTAATAAATTTATATTACGGTGCAACGATATTCTAAGTTTCACTTGAAAACCGTTTTGTTTTTAAGAGAAAATTAAGAGTTATTGCAGTTATTAATTAAGGCACTTAAAATTCTTGCCCTTGCAAAGTCTGATGCAACAAAAAGTAAGAAAGAGAATTAGAGCGCACTTTTCTTTTATGACGTAAAGAGAATAAAAGAGAATGAGAGCGCATTTCGTTTTATGAAACTGACTGACAAAATTTTTTATTATTGTCTAAGTCACAAGCTGATAGTCCAGACCAGTGGTCGGCATGCTAATTCGAATCCGTGAACCCTAAATCATTTTTTTTTTTGAAAAATCTTTGGCAACAAATTTGTAAAGAACTTTGTTTTTTAATTTTTTTTCTTTACTTTTACGTTACTCTTACTGTTATTTTTTTACCTAACTTTTTTAATCTTTTTACTTAAATCAGTTGGAGTTCACTTTTTCTGATTCAAAAATAAAAATCTGATTTAAAAATATTCAGGCTAGTTTTTTTAAATTTAGACTTATTCAGGTTTAGTTTGGTATTAATTTGAAATTTTTCGAAACATATTTTAATTTTTTGGCTTTTTTTATTATGATTTATATTTTTAACAAAATTAAAATTATGTGATCTTTTAAAATTGTTTAAAGTTTAAAGCAGGTAGAGACATTCAGTTTATTATCAAACAGGTTAGCCTCAGACTCAGTATAATTAAGACTAGTTAAAACTATTATAAAATTGTAGGCTTGTTTGGTTCTTTTTGTAAAACACAGGACAGTTTTGATAATTGTCCTAAATATTCTAAACTATTTTTTAACGGATTTTTTTTTTAATTTTTAAGCATTAAGTCCTGTTATATTGAATAGGAAAGTAAAATGCACCAGAAAAGTAATAGCTTACCTCTTTATTGATTAGCTGTAAAAAAAATATTAAAATTCATTGATTTTACAAGTATTTTTCTCCTGACTGGTACTTAAGTTGTAAAATTAATTTTAACTAACAAAAAATAATTAAAATAATTTACTCTATAATTAAATTCAAATTTTTATCTAGATACTGCTGTAACATTAGATGGTTTTAAAGTAAACACATATCTCAAAAGGAAATGGGTCAAAAGTGCACGAAGACAAAATATATATGTTAATTTATAAAATAGTGGTTCTATAGTAGTGTATTTTGATTCTTTTTATGATTAATTATTTGCTCAAACATTTTGTCTTATTTGTATAAAGTAGGATAAAACAAAATCTAGTATTTATAAGATAATAATCAAGTATAATTTGTTTATTATTAGTAGTACCAATAAATTAACTGTACCAACATGTAGACCTTATATAAATTGAAATAAAAGAAATTCATTCAGTAAAATATTTAAAAAAGTTTAACAAAGTAAAAAAAAGATATTACAAATACATTTGTATAGAGAATTATCCTAGTTGTGGTATTTTTAATTAAAAAAAATATTTAGTTTTTTTATATATATTATAGTTATGTTATTTTAGTTATTGTTACGCTATTTGTTATATATTTTTAGTAAGTTATGCACCGGAAAAAAACTGTTCAAATATTAGTTATTTATAATTCTACTGAATTAAATATTTATATTTTTAATTTTATAACTAAAAAATTTTCTTAAAATTTATTTTTATAATAAAATCAGTTGAAGATTATATTTTCTATACAAAATAGTACTATTATAGTATAGGTAGTTTAAAAACATTTGTATAAATTCGGTCAACTAGGAACGGGTCTAAATTGCACGAAGGCAGAATTACACGAAGTTAGTAAATTGAAGGAGGAGATTAAAATGCACTTGATCACCACTAAAATTGGTAATATTAATCTTAAAAAAAAAATTAATAATTCTTATAGAACTTATTGAAGTTAAAGGTTCGCATAAATTGAAATTTTCTTATGATTAAACATTTTAAAAGTATAATTTAATTTTAGTTAACATATAGCAGACAACATAGCTACTATATAAGAATACAATGTAATTAAAACGGAAATGTATTCAAAAACAGGTAGAATTTACCCTAACAAGTATATATCAAAACTAATTATAAAAATTCACACAGGTAGTAAAATTTTTAAGTTGTTAATTTATCTTATCAATTACCGCATAGAGCGGATTTAAATTTTATTCGGTTTGAGAAACTCAAAATACTTATGAACTGGTTTAGATAAAATTGATTTTCTTTCGGATGTTTGTCAGAACAACAAACGACGTCACAATAAAATTTCAAATTCTAAATTTACTTTATTTCATTTTTTAGAACTTAATTTAATTAAGTAATTAAGACAACATTAGTAAAAAGTGTTTTAGTTCTAAGTCAGTACAACTTATTTGTACACTAGTATGTTTTTATGGTTTATTAATAACTAATAATAAAAAAAACAACTTTGATAACTTCAAAGCATTCTTATAGTTCTAATTGTTTTTTTTCTTTGTTTTGTATTGTATTCATTTAAATTAAAACTAAAGTATATTTAGAAAGCCGAATTGTTTAACAAATATTTATAAAACATCATTAATTTTAAAAGTTAAAATAAAAAAATTAGTGCAGGAATCGAAAAGCTAATACTAATATTTTATTCTTTATACTATTATTATACTATTCTATAATTTTTTAACATTTTAGATTCTTTTTAATGATAAAATAAAATTTATTTATTAGGAATTTACATTTAGACTTTTAATAGAATAAAAACTATCACAATTTAGTGTTTTTTTTTTATTCATAATAACTGCAGATTTATCTAAATAAAGAAGTTTTTCAGTAATTGTTAAAGTTTTTTTATAAACTGCGGTCTATAGAAAACTTTTTGCTGTATCTAAAAAATTGATTATTTTTAAAACAACCTGACACCTGGTCTGAAGAAATTTTTATTATGAAGAATAAAATATTTGCCTTTCTTGTTTTTAAAAAAGAATAAAAGTATTTTTTCTAAGTTGCTTACTCTTAACTAGATTCGCAAACTACAAAAATAACTAACTATAATTAGCACTTATTACCATTTAATTTACTTGTTTTGTTTGTACCTAATTATGATTAATGAATGTATTATTTTCAGAAAAAAAATGTATTTAAAATTTAAAACTAGAAAATTCTTATACTAATTTGCATGAAATGTCTAAAAAAAATATTAAAGCAAAAGTTTGATAGCAATTATAACCTGTCAATTTTTGTTTGATAATTGTAATCATTAGTCTATTACTCAAACTATAATGTTTTTAAGGTTTTGTTTTACTTACCCGGATCATTTAGGTTTTAAAATTTCAATAACAGTTATACTAAAAACAGTAAACTATAGACATGATATAATTTGGCAAAACATTTTTATACCATAGCAAAAGTAAATGTAGTTGTTTGTGTTTTGTATACATACTACGTTACGATGAAACTTGTTGCACAATTACAGAAAACTTACTATAACAATTTTGCTTGCTTAACTTTACTTGGATAAATATTTAATCATAGTTCAATCGAAACTATTCTTAGTTTTACTTTATTGATATTGGTAAATGTTGTTTCGTTTTTAGTAATGTAATATCATTCTGCTTATTTTAATCATTAATTTTAAGAAAATTAAATTACGGCAGTCTGAAAATAGTTTTTGGCGGTGAAACTGGATAACTGCCTGGCTTTCTGATATATGTTTTTTATTAAATTTTAGTTTTTTTCATACTGAATTGATATTATTTAATTAATATTCTTTTTTATAATTTTACCAAATGTAATTATTTTTAGGCACAGTTTGTAACAAATTTAGGTGAAAATACTTTTGTGATAGTTAAGTTACTATAAATGCATTCTACACACATATATATATATTTTGAACAAACAAATTAAAGAATACAAACAATATTTGTTTCGTTCTATATAATTAATAGATGTTAAAAATCAAAAACATTTTATTTAAATGTTGGCATTATAAACCGATAAGGAATTAATGTAAACAACATTGCATACAAGTTATCACTAACAGGAAAGCAACCATGTTTTTGCTTTAAAAAATACGTCAATACGTTGTATGTTATAATGTCTAAGACATTATAACATACAACGTATTGACGTATTTTTTAAAGCAAAAACATGGTTGCTTTCCTGTTAATGATAACTTGTATGCAATGTTGTTTACATTAATTCCTTATCGGTTTATAATGCCAACATTTAAATTATTTACTTTTTGTACATATTTAAACTAGTTTATTTACTTAAGTTTTAATTTGATGTTTAAGAGCTAATAAAGATGTTATAATTTTCTCAAACCATGAATACAAATACTAAAGATTTTTATAACTAGATGTAAATATTTTTAATTCATTTATTAATTTTTTTTTTATTTTTGCTATTAATAAATTAATTGGTCTATTTATAAGCTTAATGTTTGTTGTATTACAAATTTCAATAGGATAATTTATTAGACTTGATAAATAAGAACTGACTATAGCTTTCTAAAACTTAGTGTTGAGAGTTTTTATAAACTTGCTAAAAATAAGACACTAAACTGCGTTATTTATAATATATACTCATATCATGTTTTCTAAAATATTAGATGCTTGTATTTTTGAAAACGAAAATAATTGCAAACTAGAAGACCAGAATAAATTTTATTAATTCAAAATATTATAAATGAGGTTATAGCATCATTATTTTAAAATTGTCAAACCATAAAACACTTGTATACATGTTTTGTATATTTTGCTTAACTACTTTTCTAATTCCCTATTTTTATTTTAACTGCGATAAAGAATATATGAAAAAAAAAGGTTATACATTTTGTAAGTTTTTAAACTGAAGATAGATAGTATAAATATATAAATTTAATGATAGTTTAGTAGAATTGCAACCTTAGTTAACTATAAACTCTATAATAAATATTGGTTTTAATGTCCTGGACAAGACGTTAAAAGGTATCCGTGGTGTGCGACTCGATAACCAAAGGTTTTTTTTGTGCACAAGGTCCTAGAACTAAATGTTTTGAGTGTTTTTTTTTTTGTCGTTCAATAAACTATAAAATAACACAACCACTAGTCTAACAAAAAATAAATAAATTTAGTATTTTAGTTAGAAAAAATCAATTATTTTTATTTTTCATAAAAAATTTTTTGTCGTATAAACGTCATTATTTTACATTTCGGGGCTTGAAATTACCTGTCAAATTTGTATTCTTTAGTAAAGTAATCAATGATGCGCTTTTAATATCTAATTCAAAGTCTGTTGTACGCAGTACTTTGTAAGTGCTGTTATAATAATTGATTAATTTAATATTTTATTTTAATTCATGCTGATTTTAATTTTAACTGGGATAAGAAGTGTATTGAATCAGTGTAATTAAAATCTTAACAACATAACCAGTAAGGGCTTTTTTAAGTATAAAACTGCTATGACTATAAATTAAGATATATATTTGTTAGCAATATCCAAAAAAAAACTTATATTAGAAACAAAAAAACTTTTTAAACAGAGCTAGTTATTTTCGCCATCATACATTTTTTAACTTTACTCGCAAACGGTCGCTCCAGTACTTTGTATTTATTCCCGCTCCTGCCTGAGGAGTTTTTAATGACAGAACTGGTCGTAGGCTGTTTTTTTGTTGGTCCTGTAGTAAATTTATT
Organism: Thalia democratica; assembly: GCF_965202585.1. Classification (NCBI taxonomy): domain Eukaryota; kingdom Metazoa; phylum Chordata; class Thaliacea; order Salpida; family Salpidae; genus Thalia; species Thalia democratica. Next base: position 100,891,370 of record NC_139166.1, on the reverse strand, counting down.
ATTTAAATGGTTCAGTTTAAAACCTTATTTTAAATCTAAACACTTTTTTTTTAAATCTTTTAAGTTTATAAGTGAAGTAGAGTTTTTTTAATAATGCCGATGTTAGATTTTAGTTTACAAAATTAAATTGAAACCTAATATATGTTCAAAAAGCATTAAATCATTAGTGTCTTTAAGATACAGTTATGACAATCTTTTAAAATTTGCAGAAAATTTCCAGTATAAACTATTGCGGTTTCGTGAAACATTTAAAAATATTTTACGTAGGGTTCTGTGCAAGCATTTGAGGTCGTTTGCCCGATTCGTTGGCCGAACTTGCATGCTTTCCAAACCCAGACTAAGCGAAATCTACACTAAAGCTGCAAAATTATAGACCAAGTCAAAAGTTACACTCTGCATAAGAAAATTTCATGAAAAGGCCTAAATGAAAATTTAATTTTTAAATGCTGAATAAGTTTTAATTTGCACATAAAAGTTTGGTTCTGGTGTAATAGTTTTATATTCAGCTATTTAGGAAATTTTACGACTCAAATTACATTAGTTATGGTTATGTTAGAAAGCGATCATCGTACGTATTTCTATACATAATAATTTTGAAAGTTAAAGGAGTTTAATTCTAAATTACTCAGCTTATATAAAAGTGCAGGTATTTGTTTATTTAACTATGCAGTATATTTTATAACTTAGTTTAAAAAGTTGTTAGTGGTTTTTTCTTACTTGTCTTATTGTAGTGATAAAATTAATTAATAAAAGTTTTAATTTGTTTACTTAATAAAAAAAGACAATTCAACTTATGTTAATATTTAAACTAGGTGTCTATAAATTTATAACTAACACTAAAGCTAGTATTTTTTACTTACAAGAAATAAAAATCAATTTTTCAGCTTATGATTTTTTTCTAAATTTGTAACTATAAAAACATTAAATAATTAAGATCTATTGTTATAAAACAGTTTTTCACATTATATTTCAAGATGTTAATGTATTGACTAAATATGTTCCAATTTGAATTTTAACAAAGCTCTTTAGGTTATCTTCCGTCTTTTGTTATTGAAAATGTCTAAAATTTATAATTTAGTTTGATGTAAACATAAATGAAAGTTTTAGTTGTACTTATATATTACACTACCAACTTAATAACGATTTCTTTCTTATTGTTATTAACTTAACGTTGCTACTTGAACATTTTATCGTATTTGAAAAAATGTGTTATAATTAGAAATTATTACACCCGATGCCATTGATATATAGTAGAATTTCAGTAAGCACTACTGAAGGTTAAAGTGATTATTTTAAAAACATTCTGCACTGTTTAAATAAGTAGTAAAGTTTTATTATTTTAAAACTAAAAAAAAAGCTGTTTATTTGTGATCGAAATTATTTCTATTCATTTTAGAAACAAATAAAAAACTTTTACTTCGTTATCGTCATTATTCGTTATTTTAAAACAAATAAAACTATAATTTTATACATGCTGTTCAATGCGATGTTAATATCAAAGAAGAACAATTTACTTTTTTTTTAGAATACTAATGGTTTTAAAAGAATAAGTGTACAGTTAAACATAAATCACGCTAAATAAATAATATAATTGAAAGGTAACTTAACAAAAATTAATTGTTTTTTAATTTGTAATTTATACACGTACTATACAAAATATAATATTTTGAAAAGTCTAAGTTAACAGTAAGTTAACTTTTACTTCACTCAAAAACTTCAGTTATTTAAAAATTCAAGTTAAAAAATGTTATACATTTCTAATTGACAAATTTAACTGAAAAAAAAAAGTCTGTCAAATATTTATATTTTAACTTTAATGCGGTCTCCTACTAGTTCTACTTATTTTAGAATAAAATAGTTACTTTATGTCAAAAGTAAGCTACAATTTTAGTTTAGGGTATTGAAACTTGAACCGTTATTATTATTCGCTGACTGCATATATAACAACATATTTACTTTGTAAAATACCAAAAAACTTGTATTTCTAAAATTAATAATGCTTAGTGATTATTTTTTAAAGATGCACACAAAGTCAGTGTTTGTGTGTATAAAAATTGTTACGTTTGATTACAAAAAGAAAGGTTAGCTCATAAGACTAGATAACTATTTCATGTGCTTTTTGGTTAAAAGTAATACATAAAATTTAATCGTTTTTTTTAGTAAAAATTAAATTAAAATATAGCAGTAACAATTTTATAAAGTTGCTAACCTTATTCACATTTAAATAAATTTTAAAAATATATCATCAAAACGATATTTCATTCGTTTGAAAAAAAAAATAATTGAGACCCTTAATTGATTAACTAATACGAGATAGACTCTAACTGTTAGATAGTTTGCAACGACTTATATCTAAAAAAAAAAAACTTAAAATGCTAAAATCTTAACAAATTTGTTTGAGTATACAAATTAAAACTTTATATGGAACTTAATATGTCTGTATAAAATTTGTTTTTTTTTTGATATATATTTCTTTAGAAAAGTATTTAATGTTTGTAAAGTTTACTAGTTTTATTTTTCATAGAGTTTTTCGTTTTAGAGTTAAAATTTTGACTGTAATTTTTTTTTTCATTTGTAGCTCATTATAGTTTTGATTAAGTTAGGTATGCAACTTACTGACCGAGAGGTCTTTTTTGCGTTTCTAGGTCCTTAAACATAAATATTTTGAGCAAACTTTAGTTTTTGTTCAATAAATCACTTTCCTAAAAAAAAATATCGAAGCTATTTATTATTTTAGTTTGCTTAAAAAGGGTTACGGACTAGTCAAAATAGTTTTTTATAATAATTTCCATTAAATCACAATTAATAATGGATAAAAGATAAACAAAAAATTAAAAATAAAGAAGTAAATAATATAGGACTTTTTTTCGAGTAAATAATAAGTTCACAATTTTAATGGTTTTCTTCCAATTTAAATAGCTTACTAATACAAATTTTTTTTTTTAACATACAGGATTTATAATTTTTGTTAGCATAAGTAACTTATATTATTCTAACTTCACAATAAAATTATAATATAAGTGAAATGAGGTTACATAATACCAGGGACATAGCTTTGTACGTTTCTTGTACTTAGTTTTGCACTCCTGAGAGATACTTTTGACATTTTTTGTACCCGTTAGCATTTTTAGTGCCGTAAAAATTGAACGAATTCAATACTTCTAAATTGTATACCTTTAGCGCATTAAAGATTTAATTTGTCATAAACCCATATATGTCATTGCAAATTTCTATATAAGATTCTAAGAGAAGATGTAGCTTTTTCTTAGGAAATCATAATTTGTAACATGTTTGGATAAAAGTTATCTACATGAAAGTCTAGAATATTTTAAGACTGTGAATTGTGGTTTTTCAATTAGAAAAAATAAAGTTAGAATTTACTAATAATTTTATTGGCGGAAATAATTTTAAACTTTAGTCTTAATTTCATAGATAAAGGCATATATTAATTTTCAGAATGAGTATGTTTTATCTGCCAGTTTAGGCTGTTCAAACATGATTGGAAATTATAAATCAAAAGTTCAAAATACAAACTTCTCATATGCTTCAATGAAAAATAAAAATTTGTGAGTTTATACTTTGTACATTACTATACTTGTAATATAATAAATTTATCAACTCAAAGTTTGTCAAATGCTGTTAAAGTAAGAAAGTTTAAGTAATAGTTTTTGGAAATAAAAACGTTTATATACACAAAAATGCATAAAAAGGGAGATATTAATGAGATTATAAACTTGTTTAATATTGACAAAACTAGATATTAACGAAGAAGAGTTTATTTTTTACATCAAAGCAAAATTTTTAGTTTACTAACTTTTGATTTGTTAGTGAACAAAATTTATTTTTAGCTCAATGACGAAATTTGAATTTGCCACAAACGTACAATTACAGTTTTTGTAGTAAGTAGGATTTTTTCGTTTTACACGACGTCAGAGCTATTTAATTATGACCGCATCAAGCAGCATGCATATAAGAAAAGATTTATTAAAAAAAACTAAATTTACAATAAGTAACATTTTCTATTAGTTTTATTTTTTATAGTAGAAATGTAGAGTGTTTAAAAGTTACTTTAAGTTTTATTTTAATTGAATTTTTGTATGACTAATTAAACATTTAATGGTTCATTTATGTAGTAAAATTTATCTATCTCTAAATAAAAATCAGAACACTAATAAACTTTTTGCGAAATCGATTTAATTGAAAAAGTATGTACTTACTCCTGTTTAAAATTATATAATTACTTTTCTTAGTTAGTAGTCTTAAAGTTTTATCAAACTTAAGCTTTTTAGTAACAACTTAATTTATAAAATGATTTTATCAACGATAGTTCAACATATTAAAGCGTTTTCTAATTTTATGAAAAAATTAGTATAAAAGATAAATTTCTATTTTATATTTTGTTAAATCTCAAGACTACTATTTGATGTATTGTAAGAACTAATTATAATGATTCAGTTAACAAACTTCTATACATTATATAATCTTTTGTAAAGGTATAATTCTAATAAGAATAATTTAACATTAACTTTTCTTGTAGAAATTTGTATAAGTTTAAGTGTTTATGGGTTTTTAATGACGACATTAGTACATTTTTATTGTTAAAATTTGTAAAAGTTAATTGATTTTTTTAACTTAAATTTTTTAGTTCTTATCAACACTAATTGTATTGTTATAAAATATAAAAGTTATAAGAACTTCCGAAATAACCTATGTTAAAAATAGAAATTACTTTTTATGTCATTACAGCGTTTTTAATTTATATTATAATGAGTTTTTTTTATTACATGTTCTGTTTATATGTCAAATATTAACTACTTTCTTTAAAAAGTGTCTTTTAGTTGTTTGAATCTTTAATTACATATAAACCTAAATTCTAAAAATTATCTTTTACCTGTTTTTAGCCGGTTTAGGACATTAAAAATACTGTAAACATAGAAAGAGTAAATTTAACAGTTGAATATAATATTTAATCGTATTTTGTAACTAAATGTTTGTGGTATTTTCAAAAAACGATTCTAAATAAAATTTATGAACAATACCTTGGACTCAATAAATGTTTAAGTCTGATTTTAAACTGAATATCGCAGCATAATTAAAAATATACTTAAGTTATAATTTCAATGGATTTTTAGAAATTGACATATTTGCCTTCAAGACACTTGATATATTGAAAAAAAATCACAGAAAACAAAATAAAGCAAGCAAGGATAAAATAGAATATCTTTAAGCTATATTTGTTTGTGCGACTTTATAAATATTATACAATCTCAAAAAACTTAAATTAAATTAAAAAAAACCTCAAAAACAAAACAAATTAATAGATAAATAAATGTATTTACTAGTTTTTTTTTAAACTTGCTCAGTTAATAAAAATCGTTATATACTTGTTGAAAACAGTATATTTAATTGGGGTCTACTTTATACTTGCCCAGCAAAACTTCGAAAACAAAGGTGTAGTAAGAATCAACTGTATACTTTATATACTACCTAGTAAGTGTTTATAAATGATTTATAGCTGACTCAACTTCTGTTAAAACGTAAGCATTAACTAGTATTAAAAAAAAAAATTAAACTTTTTAATGGTTTGTCAAAAGTTTACCTTGATACCTTGTTTTCCTCTATTTTTATTCCTGATAAAAACAAAATGTTGTTTATTTTATAGTCTATAATATAAAATTATACAATGCATAAAATAAAACTTATACTTAATATTCTGGTAATTTAATTAGTTTTAACATTATTAAATGAAGCAAAGAGTTAAAACAGACAAAAATTTAATTAAAAGTTTAAACTAATAAAAAAATAAAAGTTAACTATAACATTTTAGCTGTATTAAGTACGTTAGTATGAATTTGTGTAAAATGATATTAAATTAAGATTATTTTCGATGTATAGCTGCAGTTTCTTAAAAGAAATTTAAAACCATTTTCACTCTTCCTGATTCAAAAAATCAAGACATATAAGGCATGTCTGTGATGTATAAATAAAGAAAACAATTAAAATTGGTATACTGATATTTTTTATTTACACCACAAGTTTCTAATTTTTTTTATATATCTAGTAGTATGTTTATAACTTACAAAATTAATATATAATATTTATTTTCTAAAAATGATATAAAAAAACTGTTTAAAACTGATTATTCTATAGATTTAAGTCAAAAACTTGTGTAAGATAACAATAAAAATTATAATAACAAATATTATTTCGTTAAAGTCATGGTTTATCAATTACAATATACAAGTCAATAGTTCATTTATACTTTATTTAAACAAAGCATTAATTGATGTATATTGCAACTTCGCTCATCGGTATAAAATAAAAAATTTAACTAAGTTTTTTTAAGTATAAAAAATTACAAAAAAAAAAATTTTCCGATACAAGCTTAATAGTATAAAGATTAGTTGCTTTTAAAATCTGTTTTTTAATGTATAAGATTATTTTAAAAGCTGTTTAGGGAAGGTTTAACTAAACTAAATAAATATATTAATCTGTACCAGTTAAAATTTTAAGTAAACTATACTAATTTTGTTTTAAACAAAAACAAAAATTTTTATACAAAATACAGATAAAATCCGCAGTAATTAAATTTAAAGATAAGTTTACAAAAATAATGTACTTTGCATAAATAAATATTAATGAAAACTCAGAATATAATTTATTATAATCGCTGGTCTTTGATTTGATGATCGACATGTCATTTTATACATCATTTCATTTGACCAAAATTTTGAGTGATTGATTTTTATCATGTGTGATAAGTAAAAACAATTACAAAATTATTTTTTTAATTAAACTTAAAGTTTAATTTTTATTATTAAAAAAATTTGATTTTTTTTTTGTTTCTTGAAAAAATTGACAACGTTTATTTCTTTATTAATTTTTAAGGGTTAAATTTCTTTAATTTAGGTTAAAAACCGTTATTTAAAAAATGTAATTAATTTTTTCAAAGTACATAAATTTTTCAGGATTCTTTTTGGTAATAAATAAAAATTAAAAAAAAAAGTATTGATATTTCTTCAAAATTTATTGTGTAAATTTTTCAAATCTTTGTAAAAAAATTTACTTTTTTTGAATCAGAATTAACAAAAATTTAAACAATTTTTTAACAAAAGCCGTAGTGACGTCATTATCGACCCAAACAAGTTGTTGCTTTTATAATTATTATAAAACAAATAAAATATATATCAATTTAGTATTAGCTTGGGTAGTTAACATTTTTACCGCATTTAAGCGGCTTTAAATTAATCAGAAGAAAAATAAATATTTATTTTTTGTTAGAAATTATTTTAAAAAAATTGCAATGAACTTCAACACCATACAAAAACTTAATTAAATATTTTTAGTTCTGTTTCAACAAATATTGTACTTAAGACATTTTGCTATAATACCTTTTTGTATTTTATAGACAATATTCTAATTTTAGATATAGATCAAATTAATAAAGTTAAACATTAGTTTTCTATTGTAAAACAATATTCTTTTTAAATTGACTTAAACTTATTTTTAAATCTAAAAAATACGTTTTTAGTTAACATTGTTTATTAATAATATTATATTTGTTACGTAGTATTTTATCTAATATCTTATGTAGTTTTATAACTCTTTGAAAAACATTAGTATTTGGGAAACTTGTAGAACTATTTTATACTATTTCTAAAATACCATACAGAACAGATTAAATTTTTTGAATAAATGTGATATTCTTGTAATTAAGTACATCAAAACTCATTAATTATAATTTTACTCTTTATGAATTTTGTGAATTTTTAATAAATTTAGACTTAGGAAATAAGTATAAAATTTGCTTGTATTTACTTAGTTTACTACTTACTTTAACTTTTGTTAACTCTTTGTGCTGAAACCTGTGAACTGAAAATTTAGTTAAATACTAAAAATAAAATATATTTTTACAAGTTTTTTAAATCACAACTTAATTTTATTCAAAATAACAAAATTAGTTCATTATACAAGTTTTTTATAAAGTTAATGTTGTGTTATAATATAATGAATAATGTTTATTTTTAAATTTAAAAGCGTGCTGCAAATTTTGCTTTGTAAAGTTTTCCAAGTTTATCATAGACTATAAAACACAACATAAGAATTTAATTGTTTCTGTTGTATAACTCAAAAACTTAATTTTTTATAAAAAATAACAATTTTCTAAAGCATATCTCTTATATTTACGCAATAAGTATGTTAAAATTCGTTATTACTAATCGTTTCACTATTTAAAGTAGTTTTAAACTCTATTTTCAACTTTACAAATCAAGCCACATGTACTTTTGCTAATTTAGTTAGTTTCGTCAGCCGGTTTAGCCTGTTTGAAAATAAGTGACTATGGTTAATGTACATTCTTTAAATATAAACTTGTTTATATTTTTAATGGAAAATAAATTAAAGCGATTTTGTATTTTTACACCACTAAACTGTTTACGTTTTTAATTTTACAATACAGTATTTGATGCATTATATTTATACCATTTTTTTAAAACAAGTGTTTTGTATTGGTTTTTTTTCAATGGTATATTTACTTTAAAGGTATTTGCAAAATACGCAAGCTCTAATACTTAAATATATAAAGTTTCAACTAATTTTTAATATTATTTACCTTGTTTAGCTGTGTTTAATTCAATGTTCTTTGAAATAAAAAAAATTATACATATAAGAGCTATATTTATGTTTTACATATATACTTATTCACAAAATAACGTGTTTGAGTTAATTAATGTTACAGTATCTTTTCTACTAACTGTATATTGACTTATTTTTAACAACTTATTTATAATTTTTTAATTTTTTATTTGTTTATTTTGTTCATGAGACTTCTAACTAACTTCTTAACTTTATTGTTCTTTATTAGATATTCATTTTAAACACAGCGACGGGCAAAAAATAAAAAGTATAATAATAAAAAATAAATACAAACGTTTGAAACCATTGCACTAAATGTTTTATTATTCAATATACATTAATAGATAATAAAACAGAATGCTAAAAGAAACTTTTTTGTGATGAAACACCGCATTTCACGGTCTTAAACTATCTCAACTTCCCCATAGGTTAAGTTATTATAAATAAAATATAATATATACATAAATATTCATTGAGTGTTTGTGGGAATAATACTGTGACTTTTAAAATTAATAATTTTCTTTACAACTCTAAAAAATTTTCAAATTAATTTTTAGTTAGTATTTTATTCACAAACATTTTGTTGTAATTTAGTACTTTTTTTTCTAATATTTAAAAATATTTGTAAATTTTTGTACCTCCTTCTAGAATAGGATGCTAAATATTTATTCAATATACAATACAGAATAACTTAGAAATTTTTAAATCATCTAAAATTAAAAAACTATTTCATTTATTTTGATTTAGTTTTTTTATATAGAATTTTTATATTTTTTTCAATTTTTTAGTATTCAATATAATAAACATGAAAAGATAATTAAAAAACAATTAGATCTAATTGATTTTTATATACGTTTTAAAAGTAGTAAAGTTTAAAAATAATTAAATTAATATGTTTTTTTATTTTTATATAAAGTTTAAACATCACTAAAGGTTTTATAAAGCATAGGTGCTTTAAGTATGGTTTCAGATTCAGTTTTAAACAACATCATGTTTGTAGAGTTAATTAATACTACAGTACCTTTTTTTATTAACTGTATTATAACTTAATCTTGACAAATTATTTAAGACTTTTAAAACTTTTTTGTATTTATTTTAATTATGAGACTTCTACTAACTTTGTTGTTCTGCATTTAATGTTTATTTAAAAAACAACGGAAGGCAAAAAAAAAATGAAAAATAGAATTATAAAAATCGTACTAACGCTTAAAACCATTAAACTTCATATTTTGTCTTTTAATTTACAGTAATAAAAAAAAAAGTGCAAAATGAAACTTTATGCTTTTAAATAAAACACCGCATTTTACGGTCTCAAACTATCTTAAATTTCCCCATAGGTTAATTTATAAAAAAATTAGATATAATATATACAGAGATATTTATAAAGTGTTTGCGAAAATACTACTGTGACTTTAAAAATTGTTAAAATTTTAAATTTTACTCTAAATAATGTTTAAACTAATTTTTAATTATTCTTTTGTTTACAAACGATTTGTTTTAACTTTAGTACTTTGTTTCATAAAATATAGTTACATAAATTCTTGTAAATTTTCTGCACCTACTAACAAAGTATGATACTAAATACTTATTTGATATGCTATAGAGAAAATTTAGGTAAATATAGAAATCATCTGAAATATTTGAAATTAATTAAAACCAAAATTATATTTATTTTAATATAATTTATTAAAATAAACAATCGATAACTCTTTAAATGTTTTTAGTATTGATTAATAATAAACACAAAGAAATAAATCAAAAATATCTTGAGCTATTTGATTTATATAATTATTTGTGTAAAGTAATATAGTGTAAAAAATAAATAATTTGCTTATTAATTGTTGCATAAAATTTGAAAATCAACAAAAGTTTTATAAAGCCTTGTTTTTTTAAGCAAGGTATGTAGTTTCAGTTCAAACAACATGTTTTTTGAGTACGCATTTTACTTTTTGAACATATACGAATAGTAAGTAGTTAAAATAAAGTGCGTATCAAAGAAGTACTACGCTATATGTAGAAAATTGTTTCAAAAAAAAACCTTTGGGTCCTACTCTTGCGAACATTTTTATCGGATATTTAGAATCCTAAATTGCTGACGATTTGTTTTCCCAGGTTGTCTACATAAGATACGTTGACGATTGTTTGGTTATATCCAAAACAGAAAGTGAAAATGAAGCAAGCTATTTTTCAAAAATTAAACTCTTTACATGAAAAGATTTCTTTTACTAGAGAAGTAGAAGAGAACAACCAGCTGCCATTTTTAGATATACTAATAATAAAAGATAAAACAAGCTTCTTAACGAATGTCTATAGAAAAACAACTTTCATTGGGCAATACTTACACTACCAATCGTTTTGTAGTAAAAAACGAAAAGTAAACCTAATCAAAACACTGTACCATAGAGCATACAGAATCTGTTCGAAAGAATTACTTCATTCAGAAATTGAGAGAATAAAAGAAATTTTAATAAAAAAATGGTTACCCTCCAGATTTGATTAAGAAGGTGATAAAATCACACCACAATAACATAAATCAACCTAGGCTATTTGGACCGGAGAAGTTCCCAGCAATTTTAAAACTACCTTATATTGGAGAAAAATCACGAGTATTTGAGAGCAAAGTAAAAAACTTAACAAAAACATCTTACAATCAAGTGCTTCCGAGAGTTATATTTTCTCAAAATTTTTATTAAAAGTGCAGTTGAAGGACCCGATACCAGACCAAGACAAAAGTTGTGTAGTGTACAAGTTTAATTGCTCTTGCGAAAAGAGCTATATCGGTCAGACCTCTAGGCACTTAAAAACCAGGATAAAAGAACATCTACCTGCTTGTGTATTGAAATTCATTGAACAAGAACCTGAAACTAAGACAATAGCAACAAAAAACGCAGCAAAAAGATCTTCAGTTGCAGAACATCTAATAAATAATAGAGATTGTGCTAGGAAATATGACATATCCAGATTTAGAATAATCCATCATTGCAATAGTGTGTTTGATCTCGTGAAGTTGGAGGCTATCTCTATATTTTTGGAGAAACCAGAACTGTGTAAGCAGAAGGAATTTGATTACAAAGTGTCTTTATTTAGTTAAATTATCTATTTTTAATCCGTTAGTAGTATTTGAGTTTAATTATTTATTATTTTACACTGATTATTTATTGTGCTTATTACTTTGTTAGTTTTAACTTTTTGTGTTTTTGTTTAAAAACTTTTCATAATTGTAAATTTGTTCTACTGTTAAGTTCTGACGAAAAGTAGTGTAATACGTATAAACTATCACAGAAAAAACTTGAGAGAGTGTTTTATTTATTTGTTTTACATGAAATATGAATTAGCTAATAATGTTTGAAATATATTGCTTATAAGTATTTTTTAATGTTGTTATGTCAATGCAAAAAATTGAAAGTATTTTTTGTTTTTACCAACTTTGCTCATAACAAAGTATTAAAGTAATTAGTAAGTTACTGTTATCTAGGAAGTAAAAAGATTATTTATTGTGAAAAAAACGATAATTAACTGTTTAATGTTTTTTTTTTCAATGATTTTTACTAAAGGTTCACCTTTAAGCTAAACTAACGCTGGTTGAAAAGACAACTTTGTTTTGAAAGGTTTAATATTTGATTTTCTAAAGTATTTTAAACAAATCATTTTATATACAGTTTTCCTGACAGTTGTTTGTTATAAACAATAAAGCTATATTTTTTGAACTTTTTATTAAACTTAAACATAAGTATTTATAAAATACTAAGTTTATAAATTTTCGTTTATTCACCTAGTTTATTTTGGCTTTTATTAAATTTTTACGTACTAAAACTTAAGAACTAAAAAGTCAGTAAAATACTGAAAATATAACATTTTTGTAGAAGTTTTTAAGGTCACATTATTATTTAATTTAAAAATAACAAGATTTGTTCAGTATACAACTTATCACTGAAGGATAGTGTTGTATTATTAAGTAATGTAAAATGTTTATTTTAAAACCTAAAAGCACCTTGCAAACTTTTGCTTTGTGAAATTTTTCAAGCTTATCCTAAGCTTTTAAACACGTATTATTAATTCAACCATTCATTTGTTTAACTCAAAAATTTAAATTGTTTATTATAAATAATAGTTTTATAAAACAATTATTTCATAACTATGTAACAAGTTTTTTTAAATTCGTTATAAATAACCGTTTCACTACTTAAAGTAGTCTTAAATTCTATTTTTGACTTAAAGATAAAGCCATATGTAATTTTGCTAATTTAGATAATTTTATTAGCCGGTTTAGGCTGTTTAAATTTAAGTGCCCATAGTTTAGATACATTCTTAAGTATAAACATGTTTATAATTTTAAATGATAAATTATTTAAAGCAAATTTGTACTTTTACGTCACTACACTTTTTACATTATTAAATTAACAATACAATATGTCTTGTAATATATTTGCAGCTTTTTTTAAGACAAGTGTTAACAAACAATTGTGTTTGATATATTTAAATTAAAGGTAGTTGCCAAACACGTAATCTCTAATACTTAATTATAAAGCGACAAATAGTTTATAACATTGTATATCTTATTTAGCTTCATTTAAATTAAAGTTGTTTCAAAAAAAAAACATTTTAGACCTATATTTATATTATATATATATGATTATTCACAAAATAACGTGCTCGAAATAACTGATTACAATACCTTTTTATCTAATTTTATAATAACTCAATCTAAACAAATTATTTATAACTTTATAAAATTTGTTTCTCTATTTTTTTTATGATACTTCTCCTAACTTTGTTTCTCTTTATTTAGTATTTATTTAAAACAAACGATAGGTAAAAAGTAAAAGAAAAATCATAAAAATTTATATAAACATTTACAAACATTGAACCTAATATTTAGTCTTTCAATATACATTAAAATAACAAAATATATGCAAAAAGAAGCTTTATGTTTTGTATTAAAACACTGCATTTTACGGTCTTAAACTATCTTAAACTTCCTATGGGTAACACTTTAAAAAATAAGCAAAAGTAAATACATAAGTATTTATTGAATATTTGTGAGGATAATACTGTGATCTTAAAAATTAAAAGTTTTCAGTTACAATAAATAATGTTAAGATTAGTTATTGATTATTTACAAACAATTTGTTTTAATTTTAGTAATTGTTCATGAAATTAAAAAATATTTGTAAATTTACCTCCTAGCAAAATACAATGCTAAATACTTATTCAATAAACTTGAGAAAATAACTTATTTATTTAATTATAGTTTATAATAAAAATTGCTTTTTCATGGTTTATTTATTACAAAAACAAGTAAACGTTAAAAAAATATAATTTTTGTGTTTTATCTAGCAAAACATAGCTTTAATAGCGGAGTAACGTAGTTTGCGAAATTTAAAAACTTTTGCTTTTATGATGTACAAAAAATTTTTTTTAGTCCTTTTGACATCGTATATTAATTTTTACTGCAACTGAGCGGTTAAATGATAAAATTTAAATAAGTAGTAAAAGGAATTAAAATTTTGGGTAGGACGACATGAAATACAAACTTCATCATTATTTAAAAAATATAAATAAATAAATGCAGCTTATAGTGTACAAAAATAATTTTAATTAGTTAAGCAAACTATAAAATATTATGCAACTTACTGCTATGCTACTTATGTATTAAAACAACGTTGACTATTCAAAAATTCAGAGTTTAATTTAAAAAATTAAAACTGTGTTCTGATTTATCTAATACAGTTCTATTAATTATAAATACTAGATGCACCTAAATTAAATTAGAACATGATATATTAAAAAACGCTTACTTTTTATTATACTAAATTTTTCCTCAGTATATTGTGAATTGATTTGTTATTTACCCGACATGAAACATTTTATCCACCGTTGACGTCTTAAATAAGTCACACAAATTATTTTTTGAAAATCTTGTTCTAACAAAGACTATTTTTTTTTAATGGAATCGTTTTTGTTGAATATTTTAACTGCTTCTTAGTGAATTACATGACAAACTATAGTGATTATAATTTTTAGTTAGGTTTGTCTACAGCAAAAGTCTACAACTGCAATTCAGTTAAATTTACACATAAACTTAAATATTTCTACTACTTGTAGATCAATATATACTTTTAGTTACTTTACTTAACTTATAACAGAAAATTTTATTCAATTCATCATTTAATTTTTTATTAAACTTATTTTTTAAATAAATACTAAAATTTCATTTTAATTATTGTGGAAAAATAAAATGGTACATCTGTTAAAATTACTACAAAAAATATTTTATTAGATTAACAACACATATTGACTAATTGTTCTCATTAGGTCTAATAAAGTTTTATTTTTACTTAATCTTAAAATACTTGCATTCTGTTTACAAAATTGTAAAGAAGCAAGTAAATGCAATATAATAAAATGTCCTTTTTTATACCGTAATAATGAAATAAAGATTTTATAAAGGATATTTTTTTTCATATAAAATTTACTTGTAACTTCAATACAAACTTATTGCGGTGTGATATTATTCTTTCTATTACACAAGCCATAAGTTATCGCATTTAAATAAGAAACATATAAAACGTATTTAAATAAAACACATCGTTATCGAGGAGTATATTTTTTTTTTGAGCCTAATATATCGGGAAGCAGTTTATAATTCAAAAAAAGTTATATTTAATAGTGTTAAAAAATTAATCTGTATTTGCGAATTAGTATGTTATTTATTTAATATATAATTATTAGAAGTAAATTGATTTTTTACCTTATAAAACTTTTGCTTTTAACTAAAAAAAAGATAATAAACTTAAATGAATATAATCAAAGTAAAAATTTTTTTACAGAGTTTCAATAAAAATTAAGCTATTTTTTTTAACGAAAAAAAAAAAGTTTTAATGCAAAAAAGTAAATTAAATAAAAAATTAATGTAAAAAATTTCGAATCAACTTTTACATTAGTTCATTAACGTTAAAAAATAATAGTTTAAATGTGATATTCTGAATAATTTAAAAAAAAATTCAAAAGAAAAGGGTATTGAGGGCTTCAGTGATTTCTTCTAACAAGCATACTAACAGAAATAACGCAAAAAATATATTTAAACCGTTCAAGTTTATTTCGGTATCCGATTTTCATAATATATAATTTTTATAAGTATTTTGTACATCAGTGATCGACAAACTGCAGTACGCGGACTATCTGCGGCCCTCGAGTGGTAATTCTGTAGCCCGCGATATAAGGTCTGCAACCCTCGAGCACATTAATGTGGCTTGCTAAGCAAAAATGTTTTTTTTTTAGGTAGTTGGGTTTAATTTGCTTAGTTTCGTTTTTAGCCCCTATTTTAAGAGAATTAAGTAGAAAAATGATAGAATAGAATTTGAGTAGTGTTTATTCTGAGTTTCATAATAACTTTCTTCTTACTATAGTAACTTATGATCTAAAAAAGAAGTTTTAATTGTACTTCGATTTATTAAGTTATTTATATAAAAGCTATTCAATTTATAAATCTAAATGCCAATTTTTTTCATCATGTGCAAAAATAAAGCTTAGTAATTAACCAAAATTAAATTTATTTAGAACTTAGGTATTTCTTTTAACATATAATTTTTACCACTTTTATCTCTGATAGATGTTTTATCACTGTTTGTTATGGTTGATGGTACAAAAAGCCATTTAAAATAATAAGTAAAAGGTTTTTTTTGTTTTGGTGTTGACAGACTTTGTTTTTTTGTTAGCTTTCTATGCACACCAGGATACTCATATTTTGATTAACATTTTATTCTATACTTAATTTAGACTAAGTTTAGTTTAAGCATAATTTTATATCAATAATTTTTCTATATGTGATATTAAAGTGTGTATCGAGTTTAAATTAACAAAAATTATCAGCATGTTTAGGGTTCTGTTACTACAGCCACAGTTATGAGGAACAGAGCCAGCTAGACATGCAATAAAGATTGTGACAAACTTAGTATATATACGCGTCGGTTTGCTGTGAAATGAGAGCTTGTTGTGAAAACTCTGTGACGTTATAATATTAGAGTCGTAATTTTGATGTAATTTTAATGATACAATTCTCTCATATTTTGACAACTGTGCAAAGTTTTGTACAGTGCCTAAATTTATTTCAGCATAACATAAAAATTTGTACATGTTCAAATGTAAATTTGTATACATCTGTTTCGTTTTAATACAGAAAGTTATTATCAATAAAAAAAAAATTTCTATCAAATAATTACATGTATGGTATGAAAAGTATAAACGTAGGTACACTTTAGTTATTGGTGATAATACTCATGATAATTAAATCCAACCTCATTTAATAATGTTTATTAACTTTTAGATGCTTTTTAAGTTTGAACTTGTAAATAACTAGCAATAAATAGAATTTAGTAAGAATTAAATTTTAACAGATAAATATTTCAAAACGTTGAATACTTGAACTATAATTTATTTAAATAGTTTGAAATCAAGTATGTATTTTTAAAAAACAACTCTTATTACGTAAAAAAAAAAAAAAAAACATACAACATTTCTAAAAAAGGTCTAATAAAATACATCAGCAGTATCTAAAAATAACTCAATATAGTATTAATAAAACATCTATATCTTTGTAAGATTATTATGCAGTTATTCTTTAATTGAGCTTGTTTTGTAAAAGTTGACATTCAATATTTATATAATTAACATTTAAACAATGGAAAAGTATATGAAAGAAGCATTCCACTACACTTCCTCTACTTCCCTGTCTTTAAAAAGTATTTTCTATCTAAAGTCTGATTTCCTCTTTTAGATAATTTTTTGTCTTTAATCTAATTAATAAACATTAAAACATAAAAAATCAATAGAAAGAGTAAACAGTTCAAAGCAGTCATAAAACTAACTTAATAAAAAGTACATTACAAATGAGGTAAATTAACAATTTTCATAACCGATTTTTGGAGTCTTAAATAGTGTTTTAATACTTTTTATAGAAAAACATACAGAATTTTAGTAGAATATTTTACTTAGAAATAAAGTTTGAAAAAAGGTTTATAAAGTAGATTTTAAGATCAAATATTATGCACAAAAAAAAGTCTTTTTTTACTTTAACCAATTAAATTTTTAAAACTAATATTTCAGCTTACCTTTGTACTGTCATTCTTTACGACAGATTATATTTTATGAACTTAATTTGTTTCTTACATATGCACCAATATATTTGTCAAAATATCAGAAATGTATTACATGTATTAGAAATAATAATTGTTACTCATGTTTCTTTTTAATTCTAAATGTACTATCTAATTATTGATAAATATAAAAATAATAAACTAGCGTTATTAAATCTTTTTTTTTTTTATATTTTGACATGATGGCGTATATTGTTTCATTTATGTAATAATGTATTCATTAGTAGTTTTAATTTCAAAAATTAAAAATATTTTTTTTTAACTTTACGTACATTGAAAAATCGTTTGAGTCTGCTTTTGTTATTAAGTCCATCAATTAAGATATTTTTTGTTAGTTACATGTTTTTTTTTACTTGATTTGGAAAATTTATAAAGTAATGACGTAAATGTTAATTTCGATAGCATCTTTATTTTAAAATATATATAAATGACAAACACGTTTTGTTTTTTAAATCAAGAAATTGATTGGTAATTTTCACAGCAACCATATGCGCTTAACATAAAACTAAATGATCTATTTTAAAATGGTAGTTTTTTTAATATTTATGCATATTTCTAGTAAATTGTTTTTTTTTAGTTAGTTTATAAACCATCTATATGAAAGCGTACTTAGTTTTAAAACTTAGAAGAAGTTATTTACAAGCTATTAATACTTTTACGATGTTATAAAATATTTGTTTACCAAGTCTAACAAAAATAATATAAAGTTCTTCACCATGTTCTATAAGTTTATCAAATTTTCTAAATCCTATGAAATATCACAATCTGTTTAATACAGCGAAACTATAACTACAATAGAAAAAAGAAAGTTAGATTTTTAACGTAACAAATTTTAGATTTAGTTTATGGAATTGTTTTAGATCATTTAGGTGGAGATAATGCGACAATTTATTTTCTTGTCGTGTCACCGTTTTTTAACTTGAGTAAATTGCAGTTCTTTAAATAGTTTAATTTTTAAGAAGTTTGAAAAACAATCCTTTATAATAGGGGTGGGCAACGTACGGCCCGCGGGCCGGATCCGGCCCGCGAAGTGAAAATTACCGGCCCCCGAGCCTTTTTAAAATTTAAATGGAATCCGGCCCGCGGACAAAATTGATCCGGCCCGCAAGTGAATGATCCGGCCCGCTAAGCATTTTCAATTTTATATGAAATCCGGCCAACCAATGTAAATATTACAAAATTTGTACAAAACCTTTTTAGAATTAATTAAAATATAACAAAAATGTAAGACTTTGACCCTGAAAACGTTTGTAAAATTAGCTTTTTATTTTTGTGGTGATAAAAACACTCTTTTGTTTAAGTACCTTTTTCTTTTTCGAGTCAGTTGAAATAATCCTATCTCAAATTATCCAAAAACAGTTGTTCGCTAAACTAACTTTGATGATCTTACCTACCATAATAACTTTAAAAAATGGACGTGTTAAAAATTGCTGTCTTTTTAAACAAGATGATTTAAAGTCCAAAAAACTCAGGTGTGTAGTGAGTTGTTTTTATACTTGTTTAAAAAAGTAAAAAAAATCTTTTTAAACATTGACAATTATTTAAAGTTAAACTGCTCAACAACTGCATTTTTTTCTGCTATTAATTATTTTATTAATGACTTTTCGATTAACTTTATGGTTAAGTTTAGTGATGACCAATTGATGACAATAGTTTCACTTGATAATGAGTTTGGTCGTCGTTTTCACCGTGTAATATACAGTTAGAACTGCTAAACTTAAATGTGACAGTTCACTAAAAAAAAAGTTCAAACCTTAAAATTTTGACAGATTTTATACCCTACGTAACAAGTCAAAGTTTCTTAATTTAAAAAAAAAGGCAATGAAGTTATTTGTTCTGTTTGGGTCTATATATGTTTGCGAACAAACATTCTAAACCATGTATATAAACAAAAGTTAGCTGCGTTCAAATCTTATTGATACCAATCTGCAGTTTTTACTAAGAATATCTACTTCTTGTATACTTCCAGATTTTAAACAGCTTGTTAAAAACTTTGATGATCCACAAATGTCTCATTGACTTCTTTTCAATATAATGATTCCTCCTAAACTCTTAAAACTTTATATTTAATATATAATATGACAGTTTTATATGTTAGTTTTTCGTTTAGTACTATTTTCATTAGTGAAACTGATCTTAGTCTAAAAGTCTATTAAATTGTTGTAGTTATCATGTTTAGTAGTAATTAATCTCTTTTTATTTTATTATTTCGTTGTTTTATGTTAGTACTTTTATAAAAGTATTTTTGATGAATTGTTTGATAAGGTTATTTTTAGAGTATAGAACTTAATTAAGTTTCATAAGTTGATCATTACTGTTTGATATTTTGAAAGTAAAAGTACTAGAATTTTAAGTCATAGTAATTTTTTATCTAGGTTTAACTGTTTTTTAAATATTTTTATATGAAAATTTAAATCAAGCATATAACATCGCTGCTTTTAGTAGATTTTTAGATATATTTTATGTATCATTGAACGAGCCAAAGTTTGTCAACTTCAAAATATGACCATGAACCTAGTTATTTTGTTGGAGACTTCATACATTTGAAAACAGACATTTCCGACCATTAACATTAACAAGGATAAGCTAATCTCAAACCTAATCGGTATTTCAGTGCACTTGCAGATTTTCCAAAACCTTCATGCAACTAGATTCAAACAACTGTGATATATGATTAACCTTAAGTATTTCATCAAGATCTTTTAATTTAATTTTATTGCTTTTTACGATAAAACTGTTTATTATATCAGAATTATTTTAGTTTTGTTTCTTTTATACGTGCAAAAATGTGTAATGAATCTTAATACGTTTGTTTAAATAAAAAGGTAGTAGTTTAATTTTGTAATGTTAGTTAACTCTAAATAGTATTATTAATAAAAACTCCAGCCAAGGATTGCAAAAATTGTATAATTTCGAATAAATAACAATTTTTTAATGTTTTAGCTTGAAATATTAGGCCCGAGTATTTTTTAGTAAGTAAATTATTGTTTTTATAAGACTTATTATTATCAATTCGATCCTGAGTTATAATAAAAATATAGTTATGAATACTTAATAAAAATTAAAACAAAATTTCATACTTGAGAATCTTGGTAATTAATATATTGATTCAAAATTCTAAAGTACACGATAAATTAGCATCCAGCCGGATCCAAATCTTTTTCAAATAAGCATACGTTTGGATCCGGATCTTTGTCTAAAATTAGTATTTAGCCGGACCAGGATAATATTTTAAATTAGGATCCAGATCTAAAAATAGATCCAGCTGAATCCGATAGATCTCTAATTCGAAATGCTCCGGCCCGCTGAGGACTTTTTTTTTTTTGGATCCGGCCCGTCAACTTTTTACGTTGCCCACCCCTACTTTATAACAACTTAAAATTATAAACCATTTAAATTAACTGAAATTAAATATATTACCTTAACCTTTATTGTATATCCTAATATAACATGCAAACAGTGCATACATCGTTAATCAACAAAACAATATTTTCTACTAAACATTTCTAGTTACACTTAATTGTTTTAATATACTATCATACTAAAAATTAAATGGTTCTTTAACAACTGACTGAAATTATTTCATTCTGAATTTTATAAGAGAGCTTTTTTGGTTATTACCCGTAGTGTTTATTTTAAGTTTTTAAAAACTTAGTATAATTTAAATAAAACTTAATAATTTAAAACTTTTACCCATATTCATCTATTACACTACTAATTAAAAAAAAGTTTTATTTTTTTTTTGTAACTTACTGCAAGGTTAATAGTTAAACTTCTAATTATACTTAAAAAGGATAAATAAAAAACATAACAACCACGCAACGTAGTTAAAAGAAGTTAAAAGAAGCACTTTTTTCAATCATGTGCGATTTTTTTTTTCAGTTTTATTTTCTTTTTTTAATTTTGATGTAAATCAAATTGTATTTTACATATTCCGCTTCATTCGGTCAAAATATGGACGATGAATTAATGAACATTTTTAGAAGTTCATAAAATATTTAATAAGTTAGTTATTTACAAATAGTGTATCTACATAAGTAATGATATAAAAAGTTACAATGAAAGGTTATGTCTTTTTTTTAATTATTTGTATTCAAAAAACTAATAAGTTATTTATAGTCGTAATCAGAACTTTTAATACTAACGCATTTTAGCAAAGAACTATAAGTATACAAACATTTTACTATTAATGTTTAATGCGACAAGTTTATATTACTCTAATGTGAAATGCGACAAGTCAATTGTCATTTCAATTTATAAACACTTTCTTCGTTTTTAATACTTTTGAGTTTTATTTTGTCACTGAGACAATCACTGTTTTAGTTTTAGTCAATTAGTGTCAATCATTTAACTTCTGCATTTAATATAAAACATAAAAGTATTGTTATTATCTAAAACTCAAACGTAAACGTACATATTGTATAGACTTTTTGCATTTATTTGTTGCAACTTAAAAAAGACGTAATAAACTTTTATTTAAAATATTTGATTGAAAGTTTTAATAATTTGCATTTGTTTTTTATAACTAACAGTTACATAGGAAAATAAATTAAGATAAAGCAAAATTAGAGTAAGGTCTTTGAAAAACTATATGTTTTTATAAATCAAAAATAACATAACTATCTTTTAAAAATAAACTGTCTATTCTTTCTATTACACAACAAATTAAAAAAAGATTTATTCTTTTTTTCGGAAGTGGTTGTGATAAACTACAATTCACATGTATGCTACAAATTTTGTAGATTAATAATCCCAATTTTTTTTTTGACCAAAAAACTAACTCTACAGGTATTTAATATTAGTTATAGTATAATAATGATAAATTACTTTGACAAACATATTTTAGACATGCATAAATTAATGAAAAAAGTTATAACAACGAAAAGGTTATTCAAATTTTTACAATTTTTTTCATGTAGATATTTTTAAATTAAACAAAAAAAAAAAAGATTAATAATCTTAAAATATTTTTTTTAGTATATGTCTATTTATTATATCGTATATATTTAATGAAAAAAAGAACTGCGAAGAAGATTTGATAAATTTTAAGTTTCACAAAATTTATTATTTTACTCGTTTTTTATTTAAATTTTTCATTAATTTATCAAAAACTAATATTTACTGCTATAATAATAGTTTTTTTTAGGATTTTAACGATTTTATACAATTAATTATATTCACTGTAAAGTATTGTTCATAATAAAGATTGCAGTTGTATAACCCGGATTTGTACGAGTTTTAAATTTGGAGAATTATACTAATTTAGAATAAAATCATTCGATCAAACTGATTGTTATTGTGTAAAACTTGATGCGACAGCTTGATGTTTTCACATACTACGTCACAAGAAAACTTAATTAAAAATATGTAAATTGGATTGTTATCAAAATGCGACTATTTATCAAACAAACGTTAATCATAATTTAATTTAATGTCTAGTAGTCAAACAATTTTTATTTTTCTTAATTCTAAATGCTATTTATTATGTAAAGTTGCTAAGGTAATGAAAAGTAAACAATACATGTTTTAGTTATTTGTCATATGTATAACTATATAAAACTTTATGTATCATTTTGATAAGTCAACTCTTACTTAAATTAAGTATTTCATAATATGATGTATAATAGAACAACATAGTTATATAAATTTTCTTAATGCAACTTATTTTAACTCATAGTGTTTTTTATTTTATTTATTTGTAGATAACTAGCAAAAATAAAGAACAATAAAAATTATTACTGTTTTTTTTTTCACGCTATTAGTTTTTAATCAAAGTTGATATTAAAAATATTTGTATTTTGCAGTCTTTGTAAGCATATATTTCAAAATTTTATTTGCTAAGTTTTATATAAACTAAGTTATTATTTAATTAATTGTTATATGATTGCTTCTGTGTTCTTGTTTCTGTAAAATATAACAATATGCTATACATTATAACTATTTTTGTCGGGAAGGGCTAAAATATGCACAAAGAAACTTTTACAGGGAGAATAAACTTTTAAATAAAGGATCATTTTTGCACGAGGGTAAAAAAAAATAAAAATGTCGAAATGAGACACAAAAATTAAAATAAAGTTAGCAACCGAGTGTGAGAGTTAATAATTTATTAGTCTAGTTAAAAAAGACATAGCAATGTATCAAAAGTAGATTTTAGTGGATAGAAGTAATAAAGCATCGTTAAAAGTGTTCTTATATTTATATTTTAAGTTGTATATATGTATATCTTAAGCGATAATTAGTACCTTTTTCATATAAACTAAATCAATTTTGTGTTGATTTTAAAATTGAAGTGATCTTAATTATTAGCTAAGTCTCGTTACTTTAGAAAACGTTTGTTCTAACTAGCTATATAAAGTTCATTAGTGAAAGTTAGTAAAACTGCTATTTCTAGAAGTTTCTTAACTATTTATTGGCGTTTACCATTTCAAAATAAAAGATACAAGTTATTCTAGAAGCGAAAGTGTAATAAGTTTTTTAATTTTTTAAGAAACATAAGCAAATACATAGTCATTATACGACTACAAAGTAAATAAATGTTATACTTAGTATATATCTAACATATGTACTCTTTTTACAACGATATCGTAATACTTATAATGATAATATAAGCATTGAAGGTTATAGTCCTTAAGTTTTAATATAATTAAGATTCCTATTTAAACACTTTGCTTTGCTATTATTTATGTATTTATATTACAAGTTATTAGTTTTTTAAAATTTTGTATTCAAGCTGATTTAAAACTAATTATTTTTCTAAATACTTTCCTAAAATATTAAACTGTTATTCAAATTGTATTAACTATTAATCTACTACTTTTGTTTTATTTTATAGTTTTTAAAAGAAGAAAGATAAGTTTAAAATACTGGCTTTGTAAATTATAATTTTTAGTATTTTAGACCATTAGATATATGAACTTATTTTTAATTATCCAAATGATCAAAGCTTTAAACTGTAAAGTGTGTTTTTACTTATACTCATACTTTTAACTGAGTTGCCGAAACTCACAAAAAAAGTAAAGGCTTGTGACGTCATTTGCCTCCTTTTAATGCTTACTTTAAATTTATATACTTTTAGTTTTTTTGTTGTATTAAAAATTGTAAAATTATAAAAAGTGTAAAATTTTTTTAAAAAAATAATTACTTAATAAAAAGAGTATAAAAAACTTAATAAGTATAAAAACTTAATTAATCTACAAACACCGCATTTCGCAGTCCTAAATTTGATGTTATTGAAATCAGCAGTTTTGTTTAAACAAAATATAATAAACACAACATTTTTTTTTGACTTTTGTAGAGAATGCTAAGGTGATGTCAACCTTAACAGTCATTGCATAATAAAACTAGTTTTTGCTTACAAACGAATTGTTGTATATGCAGTATTTTTGTGATACTAAATATTTTTAAACAAAATTAGATTTATGGTAACTTTGAACAAAATTTATTATTTATTATTGTTAGATTTAATTGTATCATAAAGTTGTTTTAGACATTAAACAATAACTATATTACAATGACAATTATAAACAATGTTAAGTAGGCTAAATGAAATATATGAAATACTTTTTTAGCTCAAATTTCAAAATTAAATTAAAGTGTTATAATAAATACAAATACAAAGTAATTCTGAAATCGATATTAAAATGGTAAAAAATAAAAGCTAAATTTTTGGTTTATTAATTTTTTTCTAAGGTATAAAAACATCAGACTTACTAACCCTCTGCAACGATATACTTTTTTGTAATTATGTTTGAGTTAAAAATCAAATTGAGCTTCTATAAAAAAAAAACAAAAAAAAAACTTAGAATTTAATTCATTATCAAAAAGCTCTGAAAGTTTAAACAAAAAAAAAAACTACAAGTGATGTTTTAATAGCATTGTTTTTAATATTTCTAAACTGACTGACTAAACGTTTACATGCAAAGGTTTGACTTAACTAAACTAGTTAAGAACAAATTTAGAATGTATTCTTTAGTAATATAGTTACGTCATAATAACAAACAAAACTGTTGAGTTATAAAATCACTTAAAAATTTACTTACAGCATTAAGCTTAAGTATTTGTATATCATACAATAATGTTGTTAAACAGTATTGAAACTTTTTTTGAGTTTTCTCTGATTGAAAGTGTCCGGATAATTGAAGTCCGGATAAGTTAATAAGCACTGTACTATCAAAAAGAAACATTTGTTCAGGAATACATAAACAAGTTATACATATAAAAATTATCTAATAATTTTGGATTAGTTAGCAAAAAAGAATTATAGATTTAACATTTTTTTTAAGAACCAAATAGTTTTGTTTAGTAATATTTTATTTAAGTTTTATATTAAGTTTAGATTTCAAGTTGACAGAAAGTTATGACTTTTATTATACTTTATATTCATAAAACTATATTTGTTTATTTAAATGTTGTATGAAACTTTTGAGTTCGTTCTTTATTATGTGATAAATAGCAGTTAGTAACTTAATTTAAAAAGTTGTATGTTCGGTATCAGGTATCGGAAATCTGCGATTTTCGGGCCATGTAAGCGTGTGACCAAAAATAAAAGATGATGTTTACACTAGATATTCTAATGTTCGCGGTGAAAAGCAAACAAACAGGTCTCAGAAAAACTTTTATGAAGATTTAAAACTTAAACTAGATTTTTTGGTGATAAATGAGTATAGCGGTTAGCATGTATTTTAATTTTTTGAAAAACGACCACCAAACGATCGACCCTTGATCTAGTTTTAAACATTAACTACATACTGTAACACCAGACTTAGTAATATCATAGTATTTTAGGTCAAATTCTCTGTATTAGGACTTAAACTATCATTTTAATTACTATAACTCTTACTGCCGTTGATTTTTCAAACACGTACCACATTGCTTTTTTTAAGTTCTGTTTTGCACATAAAAACAAGGAAACTTCATAAGCTTAAAATTTTGTAAGGATTACTACTCACTTTCTCTTTTTAGTTATAAAATTTTCTTTAGGAGATTAATGTATAATTGAGTAAAAAAGACATAATTACGTTTTATAATTGTTAATTATTATATTATTTTTTAATTAATTTTTACTACATTGTCACTGTATATAATACAATTTAACAGTTTTTCGTTTAAAGAAATAAAACTTAAACTATCGTTTAAACTTTTTGTATATTAAACAGTAAAAATTTATATATAGTAAGTTAATGATACGTTTAAATAATCAACTATAATTTATATTAGAGATTTTTTAGGACATACTATAGTTACAATAGACGTTACATGGATTTTCCAACAACCTTTCATTTATTAGTTATACTAATATTTGAGTTTACTTTAGTTTATGTGAGTGCGAGTATTTGAAGAAATTTATAACTGTGTAATGCGGTCTGTAAAATAATGATGAAATTACTTTTAATAACTTCTGCTAGAATACCAAAACTTATAGTAAATTCCGAATTAGTAAATAAAATCAATACAACATTTTAAAAAAGCAGAAACTATAAGTTTCATATTCAATCTGGTAAAGATAAGAGAGGTACCAAAGTATAATTTCTACAATGGCTGTTTTTTGATATTGCTTCTAGTTAAAAGCAGACTTGAAACTTTTCCACTTTTAATATTTTATTTATTTTATATATAAATATGAAAACAAAAATAAAACTACACATAAATCAAAACAAAGGATATAAATGTATATAACATAATGGTACCAGTTAAAAAGTTTTACTATTTTTAATAATATGTTGATTTTAGCTTTATCTTTATTTATATGTGACTTATTTGATACTTAACACTTACATTCTATTCTACTAAGCAAATTAAATTTATATTTAAGCATTTGTTTACAATTATTCAATGTTGTTTATCCATATGTAGAGCAAGAGTGTTGTATTACTAATTTAAGTTTTAAACTCTCATTATTTCAATATACTTTCATTATTTAACACAACGTTGAGAATTTTAATTTATTCTTTTATTGTTAACAAAATTTCTGATATAGCGAGGTATAAAAAATGTTTATCAGTCAATCGAGGAACATAAGTTTACAAAGTCTAAAAATATAAAGAGATGAGTTAGCATTTAAAAGCATATTTAAAATTAAAAAATAATATTAAACCTAATTTGTGCAATATAGGAAAAATTTAAAATTTTATTCTTTTGTGACATTTAGAATCCTAAAATGCATAACTAAACAAGAGTGCGTAATGTCACTAGTGCATAAAGGTGCGAGAGCTTACACTAAAAAAATAGTAAGTTATAGTAGAAAATATCTTGTGTTAAGTTATCATTCTCAAAAACATTCATTAAGTATTTATTTAATGAGCCGTATTTACGTCATTTTTAAAAGTAACAAACTAATGCTTTCGGTGTACGTACTAAATTCATGCGCAAGTACTTAATAAAACGGAGAATAGCGTTTTTTTTTTAATTTTTACTGCAGTGAAGCGGTTAGTTGAAAGAGAATTCATTAGATAAATGTAACATCTCAACTCGAAACATAACCATAGTGAATAATAAACTAACTAAAACTACAATACTGTTATTTTACTTAAAGTAAAAATCCATACTTATTAAAGTATACTTATACTACTTAAAACTGTTTTAGTTTTAATTCAAGAAGTTAAATCAAACCCGATTAAAGTTTTTACCTGAATGTAAATTAGTTTCAGATTTTTTTATATTTAATAAATTAGATAAAAAATCTTAAACAGTTTTTAGTTATTTATAGCTGTTACGTGTAGAACTTTGAAACTTTTTTTTTGAATCACTGTTTCTCAAGACTCATTTATTATTATTATTATTATTATTATTATATTGTTTATTGTGCAATGTTAGACTCAGGCATCAAAACCTGAGCCACTTAAACAGGACACACAAAAAGAGAAAAAGAAAATAAACTTATATTCAAAACTTTAAGATAAATTATACATATATATATATACAAACATAATTTAAATGGAAACACAAAGTTAAACACAATATGATAAACAAATGAACTAAATTGAAAATTCAGTTCAAAAAATTCAAATTTATATATTACTTAGTACACACAGTAAAGAAGTTTGTCTAAAATCATGGCTTATAAAACAATATTCATAACTACAAAATATATAAGTAAACTAATAGTTTGTAGGGGGGAGGCGTAGGGAAACGAATATTTTTCTTTTTGTTACAGTGGAAAATAAGTTAATTTTACTGGTATTTATCGTATTTAAGTCAAATCGTTTTAGCTTTAAACGAAATTGTTCTACCCTCTCACAAGATACTATATCCTGAGGTAATCTGTTCCACATAGCTTTTGCTCTGTGAAAAAATGCGCCTTGCCACTGACTGTTTTGAAAATCATGTTTACATTTTATTTTCAAATTATTTCCTCTTAGTTGATACTTATTTTGGGAAAAATTAAAAAACTGGTTAAAAAAACTTTTATATTTGCCATTGATAATTTTGTAAAGAATTAATAAATCAAATTCCCATCTTCTATATTCCAGTGATTTCAATCCAAATTTAATCATTCTATCATTATATGACGTGTAAGATATGTTGCAACGATTACAAATATGACGGGTAAAACTCCTTTGCACAGATACAATTTTGTTAATATCCTTTTTTAAATGGGGTGACCAAATTTGGGTACTAAACTCAAGTTTAGGGCGAACGTATGTTTTAAATACTTTTTTCAGAATTGAAGCAGAATTAGTTTTAAAACTTTTCAATATTTGATAACATGTAGTTTTTGCAATCTTATATAAATAGTTGATATGTTCATTCCATTTCAAATCTTTGGAAATATAAATTCCCAAATCTTTAAAAACTTTAATTTCTGGTAACTTGGTGTTATTGATTAAGAGGTCAGTTGTAAACAAACAAATAACAAACTTAAAACAAATTAAGGCTTTCAAAAAAATATCAAATAGTTGAATTAACATTTTTTGTAGCTTTTCGATATTAACTTACGAATTTGTTCAATATTTTAGAAATAATGTTCTAAACCAGCTAAATAATTAGCTTTTTTAAAGAAATAGAATGGTACAAAAACAATAGTTTTGAAAAATAATCTAAAAGTTACTATTGTAGAACTTGGCAAGACAATTAAGCATAGTAGCTTTAAGTTTACTTAAGGCTAAGATAAGGCTAGATAAGTTCAAAAATATGTATTTTAATCTTACCGATAATTGCGGTTAAAACTACGAAGATACAGTTCAATATACGTTGTAAAAGTACTTGCATTATATACTTTAAATGTTGGTAGCTATTAAATGTGTTTCTTGAAATAACGTTATATATTTACTAAGTTTAGTATTAAATTAGTTTTTGAAAAATTAAAGTATTTGGGAATGTTATTTCTACCGATTTACAAATTTAAAGACTTTAAATTATATACAGACATAAACTAAAATTTTAATGAATACTAGATCAGATACATTTTTTAACACTATTTATAATATCGTACAGTTTGTAAGACATTTTAATTTTCCACTTTTGTGTGATACTAATAATATCGTGACTTTTGTTATTTTTAGGAAATAAATTTTTCAGGATTTTAGATTTACTGTTAAAAGCCGGTATAATTTAATAGTACTTGAATGTTTTAAATTATTTACAAATTGAATAGTTTTATCAGCTTGAAGTACTAAATAACTTTGATGAAATGAAAACCATACTGATTTAACGTTTCAATTTAGTAATAAGGCTTATTTAAAAAACTGAAAATGGTTATCAGTAATAGTTTTACATCAATTTTAATTTAGTTTAATTTAGTTTTAGCCAAAAAATTCTCAACAGTAATAATCTTGTTTAGTAAACTAACTGATACTTAACTTATTTAAACAAATTATTAAATCCATGTAGTTTTAAATATTATAAAAGTTAAAAATGCAACTATATTTTTTACGTTCAAAAACTAAATATTAATGCATGTTAAAGTAATGAATCATATACTTTTAACGAATAGTTTATTTTAAAAATTTTATTTTAATCTTTAAATCTATGATTACTTTTTTAAATTGTATAAAAAGTTGTTGTACTTAGCAAAGAAATCACTAGATGATAAACAATCTTAAACTTAAATCAAAAATAGAAAATTCATTTAGAAAGTTCCTTAATTTATCTAGTTTTTTAACAAGAAACACAAATAAGTGTTATAAGTTAAACACAAAACACTTATTTGTGTTTCTTGTTAAAAAACTAGATAAATTAAGGAACTTTCTAAATGAATTTTCTATTTTTGATTTAAGTTTAAGATTGTTTATCATCTAGTGATTTCTTTGCTAAGTACAACAACTTTTTATACAATTTAAAAAAGTAATCATAGATTTAAAGATTAAAATAAAATTTTTAAAATAAACTATTCGTTAAAAGTATATGATTCATTACTTTAACATGCATTAATATTTAGTTTTTGAACGTAAAAAATATAGTTGCATTTTTAACTTTTATAATATTTAAAACTACATGGATTTAATAATTTGTTTAAATAAGTTAAGTATCAGTTAGTTTACTAAACAAGATTATTACTGTTGAGAATTTTTTGGCTAAAACTAAATTAAACTAAATTAAAATTGATGTAAAACTATTACTGATAACCATTTTCAGTTTTTTAAATAAGCCTTATTACTAAATTGAAACGTTAAATCAGTATGGTTTTCATTTCATCAAAGTTATTTAGTACTTCAAGCTGATAAAACTATTCAATTTGTTATCAAAAGTAAAACAAAATAGTAAAATTTCGATTATTTATTATGTAGTAAAATAAAAAAATTAAAAATCTAACTTATTAAACTAATTTTGAAAACGAAATTTAGTTAATAGTTAGTCATTAAAATTATTTTTCTAGTTTTGCCACTGGTGTCTTATACTTGGTTTTTTCTTTTTATATAAATCAAAAGTCTTGAAAATTGTCTTTAGGTGTGCTAATGTTAAGCTTTTTATCTTAAAATAATTGCTAACTAAGCAGCAAAATCAAGAACTTAGAATTAATTTAAGGTACAACATTTTAGTTTAAATTTGTATAATGTCTATTTTCCAAAAGTTGTAAAAAAGTAAAATGTATTGTCTTTATTTGCCTTCAAATTAATTTTTCTTTCCTTATTCATTCATAAGTTATATTTTATTAATAAATCGCTACAATTAATTCTGTTCAAAAAAGGTCAAGTTTGAGTTACTATAACAACTTTCACTTGTCAAGTTTATTATTATGTTTAAAGATTAAATTGTAGAAGTTTTTATCTGACATACAAAACTTTTACTACATTTTAAAAGTTTCTACTTTTTTGTATAAACGCTTTGTTACAGTAAAATTAACAAAATGAAACAAATTAGTAAGATATTGAGTACTATTGTTGCTTAAGTTGAAGTAAGTAAAACTTCAGTTTTTTATTAAGTTAGAAGCCAACAATTTTAGATATCATTAAAATAAATTTCAAAAAAAAAGTACTAAAAAAACGAACTGCATGAAACTCACATATTATGGAGTTAAAATAAATAATGACATAGTGCTTCATTAAGCATTTTCTTTAGCATTTTATTTAAAAAGTTACTTGTTTTAATGTTCTATCAAAGTTCAAATATTTAGATATAGGTTGTTTAAAAAACTTTTTTTTGTGAAAACCAATCAATTTCTACTCTAAAAACTTTTTTTTTGTAAAAACCAATCAATTTCCACTCTAAATCATTTAAATATTTGAACGTTAAAAGAAACTACGTTTTATTTCTAATCATTTACAACAACCTATTAGCTAAACTTGTTATTTTTAATTTGTCACTGTTAGCTAGTTTTAACTTATTTGCTTAAAGTAAAAAAAATATAGATGTTATAAATGTTATAAACTTAACAACTTGTAATTTTTTTTTTCAAATAAATTTAGTAATAATATTTATTAATTAAAACGGTTAAAAAAATATTTCTAATAGCTTATATTTTATTTAGTTGTTATTTAGTACCTTTTATCTGGGCTTATTTACATATTTAGTAGAATTTGTTTAAACTAAATATCATTGCAGTAAAAAAATAACTACAAACAAACATTTGTTGGTTTAAATATTAAGAAAAATATATATTTTAAAAACCGGTACTACCTTAGTTTTAAGTTAACTAGTGTAGACGTCACATCAATATTTAGACAATTTGTACAATTTATAAATAAAATCAAGTTAAAATATTTTAGTCGGCTCCTTCATCCGAATTTAATTTAAAACCGCGTAATGCGGATTATTATACAAAAACCTTTGACTAGAAAATAAATTATGTAAAACACAAACTTTTGAAAAGTTTGTTTATTAGATAAAAAAAAGTTATTTTGTATCTAAAGCAAAAAAAAACATATAAAAAAACCACAACAACTAATTTTAATTTTTAATAACTTTATTAATAATTTGTGATTTAAGTTTGATCTTACCTTTTTACTACTAACACTGTATATCTTAGAGTTTTTATTAAGCTGTTAAAACAGTTTAAAGTTTTAAAAAAGGATATAAAAAAATAAAAGCATATCTGTAGATATAATTTTTTAAGGGTTTAATACAAGATTCGTTACATACGTTTTAGAAAAAATATATTATTATTCTTTTTATGATTAAAAGGAGTTGTATTGTAATTTTTATACCATAAAACTCTTAATAACTAATAAAATATTAACTTATTTTAAATGAATATGTATATAACTACATTTAATTAACATACATGCCGTTTTATTTGGTTAAAATTAAATAGCATCTGGAATGATCAACAACATTCTCAACATACTTCCTAATGAATACAAAAACTGTAAGTTAAGTTTGTGACTAATTTTAATTTCATCGATGATACGTTTATAAATTTTCATGCACTAGTCAAACAAAAGTTAAAAAACTAAAGTTTTTTATTTAAGTTAAATTCTTCGTTGGTTATTACTAAAAAATATTTAGTCAATAATTGTTTAAATTCCTAATTCTCGTTATCTAGGTCTTTTTTCAATAAATAAGTTAACATCTTAAAACATTATTACTTTAATTTATAATACTTTAAAAGAGCTTGTATTCGTTTGTTTGTTTTATAAAAAAATGAAAATTTATCAATGTTTATGTGTTTTAAACTTTGTTATCTTAATGTTTTATAATTGTATAAACTGCTTTATCACATAATATTTTTATGGGTTTTGTCATGGAGATTGTTAAATCTTAATAATTAAAACAAAATAAGTAACTTACAAGTTTGAGAAAAAATGACGCTACTTCTCAAATAAGTTTCAACTCATGTTTAGTTGTTTCATAAAACCTCAACAACCTTTTCCAGGCTTCTGCTCTGCTGACTTTCGCCGATGTTTTTTGTTGATCGTACTAAAACGAGCGTGCCAGATGTCTTGCTTAGTGGACAATGTTTTAAACGTTGCACGGCAAATGACAATGCTGACGTCACTGATCATTGCTAGCAAATAGTTGATTCATGTGAAAGCATGATAAACCGTTTGTAGATTGACGACTACAAGTTTTTCGGTTGTGACTGACTGATGAGTCCTAATAAGGACGAAACCGGTCTCAGTCTACCGAAACTTGTGGTCTGATGATCGAATTGGCGTGATCAACCCTTTTGTTAAACTTGAGCTTGTCTCACGGCAAACGAAAGTCCAGGCTTCTGCTCTGCTGACTTTCGCCGATGTTTTTTGTTGTTTTGGTTATTTAATAAACTTTAAATAATGAATGCTGAATATATAACACTGAAAGATTAAAAAGTTTCCTTAACAAAATATGCTCGATTTTGCTCAGCTGAAATACATTTTAAATAAAACTTTAATTGTGACGTCATAAAAGGTTAAAGATTTAAAGAAGCATTTTTTTCTTGGAAACTTTTTACTAAGATGCTCTTAGTTCCCATTATAAATTGTTAATTAGTGTATACAACTGTTGATTAAGTATTGTTTTTGAACTAGTAAGTACAATTTTACT
Organism: Thalia democratica; assembly: GCF_965202585.1. Lineage (NCBI taxonomy): Eukaryota > Metazoa > Chordata > Thaliacea > Salpida > Salpidae > Thalia > Thalia democratica. Next base: position 100,856,682 of record NC_139166.1, on the reverse strand, counting down.
TAATAAATGTTTAATATAATCACTAAAGTTTTATTTTACTTAGTTTGTTGTATAAACTAATGTTTTGTGAAGATTTTGTGTTATGTTCTTATATAATAATATTGTGTTTGTACTTAAACATTTTTATTATTTGTTTATGTGTGAACCAACAGGATTTAAACCTAGACAAGTTTAATTCAGAGAGTTTCAAAATCATCTATAGACAACTACTCTAACTGGCAATTTATTCTTTTATTATTTGATGGTATTTTAAAATTTTTATTTAAGTTGTTTTGTTTTTGTATATCTTTGGTCACAAAATTAATTCTTGACTTTTTTAAATTTTCAACTGAAAGATATTTCAAAACCATCATTAGATTCCCTGCACCATCAGGCAAACATTTATATAAAATTTAAAGAAATTCTAATTTAATTGTATAAGTCTAAACCCTTTTTAATAAAATTTCAAGGTTTTTTAGATTAAATTAATTGAAAAATTATTTTACTATAAATAGATATAACGTAAAGAGTTTAAAATTAAAAAAAAATGTAAGTACTCCATCTTCTAACATTTAAATAAAAATTGAAATTCTTTTTAAATTTTATATAAATTATATGAACTTACAAATTGTATATCAAAATTCAAACCTGTTATTTAAAACAAAAATAATACAGACATAACCAATTTACTTTATAAAAAATTAACTTATTAAAATATTATAAAATAGTTAAAACTACAATAGATTTTTTTAAAGATATTTTGATTTATTTGTATAAGTCTAAACATTCTTTATAGAATAAATTACTCGAAAAAAAAATTTATTATAAATAGATATATAATTGTAAAAAAAAGTTTGGAATTAAAAAAAAAAAATTGTAAGAACACCATATATACTAACATTTAATTTAAATTAGAAATTCTCTCTACAAAAATTTATTCTAGTTTTATTTATTTTATAATTTTGCTTCTTGATAAAAAAATAATTGTTATAGAGTAAGTTAATTATACCTGCTATATTTTGTTTTAAACAACATATTTGAATTTTTAAATACAATTTGTCAGTTCATAACTTTTTTCTAGTTCATTTAGCCTTAATTTATCTAAATTTAATACAGAATATAAAATAAAAAAATATCATATTTTTCTATCACTACTTACATATATTTTTATTTTTCTTAGCAGAAAAAAGTTATTTTAAACACAGAGTTTTCGGCTAAATATTGCGTACTTATCTAACAGTGCATACCTAAGAAATAGTAAATTATTTTATTTTAGCTTTAACTAAGGGATTACTAAAAATTTATATTATAGTAAGTTACTAAAAAATCCTTATTTCACTCTTACAATCTTTAAGTTTTATTTAACAATAAATTAGCATAGTACTCATGGCTTATTTTTTTTAATTCTTTTTTCTAATAACAAATAATTGAAATTGATAATATAATTTTTTTTTTAATTTACCATAATAATAAGTAATTCAAAGCTAAAAGATCTAGAAGAGCTGTTTCAACGCTTATTACAATAAAAGAATAGTTTTAGTTTAGTTTTCATTATATTGTAAATTTTACAATTTTCTTCATAACCAAAGTTATTCGTTATTAACTAAATAATTTTTATAGTATGATTAAATTTTAAATACTTTATTCCTGATTTAAGAATAGCTAGATACCTATAAAATTCTAGAATTTAGAAAAGTTTTTAGGTAATTATTATTAAAATAATCATTTTTAAAATAAACGGTTAGTAATTAATTTACATAGAACAGAATACATTAAAATATATTCACGGTTCTTATATTTTCATTATTAACTAGTCAACCCCTTTGAGTACACACTTTACTCAAGTGCGTCATACAAGTTTTGTAACTTCCATGCTAATACTGAGCTTTATAAGTTAATTATTTTATTTAGTAAACCAAATCTTAAATCGTTTAAATTTTTAAAACACATAAAGATATTAAAACTAAAATGTATAAGAAGACTGATATTTTACAACTTAATAAGACTAACCTTAAAAAAACTTTATTACCAAAATGTTTAAATTCTTAGTGCTTTCTTAATTTATTTTTAAGCTCATTTTTTGTTTCAAAAAAGAAATTAAAAAAAAAACACAAATACTCGCTAAAGAGTAATCTATATAAAAATTCTAGTATAAGCTGTTCGTATAAAGCATGTTACATTTTAATTTAAAACCGCGTGGAACGGTCTGGCATATTAAACTACTATATTAAAACTGAAATAAGTTGATTTAATGTTAACCGAATTTCGTCATACTATAAAATATTTTAAAGTTATAAAGCATTTTACAAATGCAACTTAGAAAAGTATGTGCTATAGTTAAATATAATGACAGACAAAACTTTACTAGAAGTATACTTTAAAAAAAAATTTATTATTATAAGTTTTGTTTTCCTTACGCACTTATAATATAATTTTGTAATAAGTTTCAGGACAAAAACTTTTTGTAAAGTAGTAAAAAGTATCAAAAACATCTTAATAATTAATTTAAAAACACAAAAATTTTTGTTGTTTTAAAGACTAATTCTACTTTTAATGAAGGTATCTATATTTTAAAAAACTTTTAAGTAAAATATTTTCCAACAAAAGCGGCAAGTAAACATTTCAATAAGTTAAGAATAAAATAAAACGTTTAATTAAAATAGATTTTTTTTTGGTCTCAATCATTAAAATAAGTTGTCAATGTTTTTATTATAATTGTAGAAAAAGGTCTTTAAAACATATTTGATATACGAATTTTAAACTAAAATCATTTATAGTTAGTAGTTACTACATATTAGTGTACAATTACAAGGCAAGTTTTCTAACAAGAAAAATGTAATCAATTAAAAGTAAGTAAAAGTCGTTGTGAGGTAATTATCAAATCGTGTAAGTTGTCGCATTTGTAATAATTATATATTTCATATAATTTATATATAATTATGCTCTAATGCTGTTGAAAATTTTTACCGCTATTAGGCGGTTGCTTAAAACTTGTCAAAAGTAAGAAAAAAGATTAAAACTTTTTCAATTTATAAATGTTTTTTTATAAAAATAATCTGTATAAAGATGAACAACCAGTAATAAAGATTATTAATGTGTTTTAAATTAAATTAATTGATAAAAGTTAACCAAAAATGTAAATAAATAATAATTAAGTGGTTTACAAGAATTTAAGAGATCACTATGAACACTTCTTGGATATGAGAAATTAAAATAAATTTTAACTCTGTAAAGTTTTAAAACAAATTAAACTTTTGTTTAAATAAAGGCAATAAGTAAAATGTTGTACATTAGTGTCTTTTTTTAACGAAATTGTCTATTAAAAAGAAACAAACTATTATTTAAAGTTTTCATCATTTGGTGTCTTTTAAGAAGATAAAAATTTCAACGCTTAGTTCAGATATTTCAGAAAGTTCAAACTATTTCCTACTTTATATACAGTCAATGCTTGATATACTTATTTATTAAAACTGCAACTTCTTTTTGTATCATCATGCCAACTAGGTAGACTCGTAAAATTTTGTACTTATCATGATCAAGTATGTGTTTTTAAGTTTTCTTTTAATGTTTTACTGAATATTATTTGATTAAAACTAGTTGTACTATAAGGTCAATATATTATTTTGATGTTATTTTAAACTTTATTTATCAAAGTTTTTATACCGAAGAATTTGTAATATGCTTTGGTAAGATGAGTTAGGGATAAATAATAAATATTTGTAATACCGTTGAAAAAACCTTTAACATTTTTAACTCTAAAACTTTTTTAATTTTTTCAAATTTCTATGTTTTTATATTTTCTAAACATTGAAAACATTAAAAAATCGTATGTTTTGTCAAATACAGTTAGTTTTAAGGTTATTTATTTTATTTAACTTTAAAAATTTATAAAATTTATAAGTTTATTTAATAAATTTTTAGTTAAAAAACATTAAGTAAAAAATTATTTTTTATACAAAAATTATTACAGAAGTAAAACCTTCAAATCATCATAAAACAGCAAAAATTTATACGTGAACAAATTGTGTTTTTAATTATATCTATCACTCAATGCAGCTTAAACTTTTGCATACGAATCAATTAAATATATCAACTGTGTATATAAAAAGTACTTAATTTAGAAGAAAATGTTCTCGACCTTAAACAATAACTTCATTGATTATTAGTTGATAACTTATTAATTGTTTGTACTATAACTAAGAGTATTCTTTTAATATAGTTAATTTTTTAATTAAAAATTAAATGAGTCTTTTTAAAAGTGATTACTGTGTAAATATATACTTCGTCATTTAATTTTAAACTTAGAACACAATCAATTTTTTCTTTTATATAATCTTAACAGTTTTTAATGACATAAAAAAGAAACTCAATTGCATAAAACACGGCTAATAATGTCATTTAATATATTATAATTTTCCTTTTGCTTTGGCAAAAGAAAAAGTTTCAGTAACTAAAATTATATAACTTGAGACAAAAATTGGCAAAAAAGTATCAAACATTGTTATTTTGTTTTAGTTATATTGTCGCTATCCACAAGGATTCTAATTATACACTATTATTGGCCTGGTTTATAACGCAATGTGCGCTCTAACTTGTATAGTAGATGCCCCCAAGATAACGCTTAAATTATAGTTGACTTAAATAAACTAATATGACTTACTTAATATTTACTAAAGGTTCAATAAATCAGTTACTTATACTAATTTAAACTGAATTCGAATCTGTGATAATGATTATATTTACAATGAATTTGCGAAACAAAAAGATGATAAAATACTGCACAACATCAGACTAATAAATCAAACGATCAATTCTTTTAAAAGACGACAATACTCGAATCAAAGAAACAAAAAACTAAACGTTTAAATCAAACTCAAAAAGTGTTCTAAAATCGAATTTAACTCCAAAACAAGATTGTAACCATTAAAACTTAAGTGCAGCAAAAAGCTGCACTGACTTCAGTTTGCTAAAGTAGAAACTAAAAGAAGTCAAAATTACTCGCGAATGTTAAATTTATACTCGGTTGAGAGAAAAAAGAAGAAAGTAAAAAAAAGACAATTACCGCGTAAGCGGCACATTTTCTCCTCTTAACTTCGTACTTTAAGAATTTATTCTTGGTTTTTTGAAAAAAAACATTAATTTTTATTTATTAACACTTGTAGAATGCTTCAAACTACCTATATAGAAAAATGAACCAAAAATGACCGCCGACTTTTATTTTGTTAGTTTAAAAAGCATTACTTTACTTTAAAAATTCTATAAATATGTTTAAAATACACAAAATTTATAAAAGTATGATACAGATTTACATAATGACAGACAAACGTAGAAAGTTTAAAAAATTTCTTCGCTGCTGGAGCTCGCTCCACCCTTGTACATCTCCAAGACGGTTTATCAGTTTATGCTGATCCGTCTGTCGACCTCATGTCACTTTTTAATCGGTCTGTTGGCGCTACGGAATCATCTGATCCGTCTCTCTGTACATCTCCTCGTACATAAAGCTCGGTCTCTTCGTACCGCTTCTCGCCGATTCGTTTCTCAAGCCGTTCGTGCGAAAGTCCAAATAGAACGTACGTAACACTACTTGATATCAATTTTAAAAACAAGTTAAAACATCTTCGAAAAAAGAAAGTTACAAGTTACATGCTATTAGTTAGCAACAACATTTCATTAGTCAGTTAGTCTATTTATTTTTTATCTTTAAAGTCTTGTTATGTTTAAATTTTTAAATTAAATATACAATATTTTTGCAATATATTAAGACCATTTGTTAAAACAAGTGTTTGTCATAGGTATTTTAATAATAGATTTAATTTAAAAGTAGTTGCAAAACACGCAAACTCTAATACTTAATTATATAGCGACAACTATTTTTTAAAATTGTTTATCTTATTTAGCTTCTTTTAAGTTAAAATTGTTTAAAATAAGAAAGCTTTAACAAATTAGAACTATATTTATATTTTGAATATATACTTATTCACAAATAACGTGTTAGAGTTAACATGTACTACAGTACCTTTTTAGCTAAATGTATAATAACTTAGTCTTAACAACTTATTTATAACTTTTTAAACTGTTATTTATCTATTTTTTTAATGAGACTTCTCCTAACATTGTTGTTCTTTATATATATATTTTTTTTAAACACAACAAAATACATAAAATATAGAAAATATGCTAAAAATATAAAAATTGAATTAAAAAAAACCATACAAAAGTTTACAACCATTGAACTTTATGTTTTTTTTTCAATACACATTAATAAGTATTAAAACAGAATGCAAAAAGAAAATTTATGTTTTGTATTGAAACAGCGTAGCTAACGAACTTAAACTATTATAAACTTCACAATGGGTAACACTATTATAAATAAGCTAAAATAAATACATAAATATTCATTGAGTGTTATGTGAGGATGCTACTGTACTTTTAAAATTAATAATTTACAAGTTAAAACTCTAAATAATGTTCAAACTAATTTTGATTGTTCTGTTGTTTACAAACAATTTATTGTAATTTAAGTATTTTTTTCTATAATGTTTAAAAGTATTAGTAAATTTTTCTCACCTCCTAGAAAATAAGAAGCTAAAAACTTACTCAATATACTTGACAGAATAACTAAGCAAGTATTAAAACCATCTTAAACAATTGTACAAGTCTAAAACCAAAATTATACTTATTTTAATGTAATTTTTAAATATAAACTATGTATAGCTCTTTCAACTTTATTTAGTATTGATTTTTTATAAATATGAAAATAGTTCAAAAATATTGAGAGCTAGTTGATTTATAATTGTTTATATGTGTAAAATAATATAGTGTAAAAAATTAACTTATTTTAGTTACAAACTTACTTTTTCTCCACCTTACTAATTAGTTTACCAAATGAGTAAAATCGACCTAAAAGAGGTGATATTGCAAATTATAGTATAAAAGGAAATTTTACTAATTAGAACATTATAATTTAGATAAAATTTTTAAATAATCATTTATAAAAAACTTTTTTACACATTATGTACAGTAATTAACATGAAAAAACATAATGTATTTTAATAGTTACATTAATATAACTAAATGCAGATTTTGTTTTAACTTTAGAAACCTTAAAGCAAGCCAGCGCTTAAACAAAATAGTTTGAAAAAATTAAAATTTTTCTTTGTATCGAAGTAAACAAAAACTTTTTTGTAAATTTAGATTGGTTTAGCCGGTTTTAAACTTTTTTAGCATAAATCAGACAAGTTTAATAATGTGATTGAAATAAAAACAAAATTTATACGCTTATGTAGGCAGCGTTTTTTATTATCTCACTGTAGTTTATTTAAAATAAAATGCATTTTCCTTTAGGACTGATTTTCATATGTTAACTAAAAGTTTAAAATTTTAATTTTTAATAACAAATTTGTATATTATTATTGCTAAAAAAAGCATTAAACTTCTAAAACAAAACTGTTTTAAATTTTATTAACATCTAACAAAAATTGGTAAATTAGATAAAGTTACACATAAATACTTTTGTATATAACAGGGGTCGGCAAACTGCGGCCCGCGGGCCAAATGCGGCCCTCGAAGGGTAAAACTGCGGCCCGCGAGCACGTTTATATTTTGAATGGAATGCGGCCCGCGGAAAAAAATGTTGTGGCCCGCGAGCATGTAAATGTGGCCCGCTGAGCAAAAAAATATAAACTAAACTTATTTAGTTTTTTTGTTTAATTTTATTAGTTTTGTTTTAAGTACCTGTTAAAAAACTTTACAGTATCAGCTTAAAAATATAAAAAGACAGATTAGCATTCCACCAGTTTTTTTCTCGGTTTCTTTCTTCTTACAACAGCAAGTTTAGGTATTTTTATATGTGTTTAAAAACTAAGTTTCTTTTATAGATGTTTTATTACTATAAGTTATATTTGATAATAAAATAATATAATAGTAAATTAAAAGGTTTATTTTATTTTGGTTTTATACATTTTGACTTTTCTATAAGTTTTTTTAGCACTTAAAGTTAATTCCTATGCACAAAAATAAATAAAGATGCTCATATGTTGATCGGCATACTGACTATTCCAACTGCGCAAAATTCCCATTCGAAAATATTTTCAACTTGCTTTATTCATTCCTTTATTTTCTAAAGTTTTTGTTTTATTTTTTTTATTACTATTTTATGTTTTACTATCACTGTTACCCCTTGGTTGGTAAGTGGTTCTTGGACTTGATCGGGTTGGAAATGAGCGGTTTCCGTTTTAAACCACGTTTAATTTAATACTTAAATTAGATTAAGTTTAGTTAATTCATAATTTTCTAAAACTATTGTTTATACATGTAGTATCTAGGCGTGTAAAGACCCAGTTAAAACAATACAAGATATAAATTAAATTATTTTTTGATAGGTATACATTTTCATTTTTCAAAAAATGTTTTTTGACGAACTAAGTTAATTTTTATGCACTAATATACACAGTTACTGTTTTTTTTGAACTACCTATTTAATACAAACTAAATTTAGGGATGGTAAACTTATGACTCTATGACTATCTGTAGACTTAAAATCTTAAGTCAGTTTAGTCTTTTTTTCAGTTTTTGGTTTGAATAAATATTTGTATACTGAAATATTAGGTTTGTTTTTGGTCATTTAGGCTGGCTTTTTTGCTTTATGAGTGGCAAATAAAATTTATGATGTATGTTTTGTACAATTTACAGTGTTAGTTTGAACTATAATATATGTTAAACTTCAAGTCTTGCAGGTGATAAAATTTGAAATATTATTTATATTAATTGTTTACATACAGGTGTGAACAATTAGTATTGCTAAAAAACTTGAATCTCGGAAAAGCATTGAATTTGAGAATTTATGCTTTAAATTTCTGTAAAAACTTTGAATTATAGGTTTGTGAAAAAAACTGGAATTTAAACAGTTTTTAGGTGTAAAGTAATAAATTTTCGATTTGACTCAAAAAATTTACTATATAGATATATTTTTAAACGCATTAAAAGTAGCTTAACAGTATCTGTTTAGTATTGCTATATTACTATAGACAGTTTTTTTATTACATGTAATTTAATTTTATATCAAAAAAAGAATCAGAAAATTATACTTTTAAAAACTTTATGTAAATACATTGCATCTTTGCTTTTAAAACGCCTTTACTTAATGTTGTGCATTGGAGCTAAACCTAGAGAGTTTTTTAAAAAATCAAAGTCAGTAAAAACACCTCTAACAAAAACACTTAGATGAGCAACATTTGTTGTACCAGTTCTCTCATCTTAACAAATTGATTAAAGTTCTAGTTTGATTTATGCTGCTTTATAATCTTCAGAGATTTACTAAACACGAATTCTTGTTGTCATTGAAGAAATAAACAAAAATATTTTACTACTGCCAACATAAATTCTTAAAAAAGTTTTGAATTCTAAACGGTTTCTTCTTTTTAGTAATTATTTTTGCTACTTTATAACATGCGTTAACAGTTTTTTCTGATCAGTTTGTAGCTACTGAACTATGAAAAAAACTAACTGACTATAGCTTTTTTTTTTCGTTTCTTTCAATAACTCCTAACTAACGTTTTTTAATTTTTATAGCTCGTCTTATAATTCACATTTAATCTTAAAATACAACATTTTAATAGCAGATAAAGAATTGCTATAATTTTCAATAAAAAATTTAGCTTTTTCTACTTTATTAATGGCTTAATTAATTTTTATTTTGTTAAAAATGTTTAAGAAACGTAATTGTCCATTCAAGCTGACTTAAGATATAATTTTTGCTATATATATAATTCACTGTTAATAAACATCGTTATTTCTTTATTTTGTGACTTTATTTTAAAAAAGGTTGCCAAACATACCGTCTAGTTTAAAAGTTTGAAAAATTAAAACTAGGTTAAACTTGTTTGAGACATTTAAAAATAACTCAGGTAAGCTTTTATTTTAAACACTTAAAGTAAATCTTCGAATTTCCAGAGCAGTTTTCTATGACTGTAGTGTAGTTTACTAATTGTAATTTTTCCTGGTTTACTTATACATTAAGTACTTTTTATACTCAAAATATTTTAGTTAGATATCTGATCTTGATTATTTGCAAGTTTTTGCACTTTTTTTTTAAAGTAGAAACCATGTTAAAAGCTATATAAAAACTAATACGGTACATTATTAGAGTATTCGAGCATTTATTATGTTAAAAAAAGTACACAGTTAATTAAGACTTAAGTATATTTGTCAATGTAAATTTTACACCAATAAATATTTATCATTAAAATAGGCATTCTATGTGTTGCCAAATATAATTAAAATTAATAAAGTGAACAAAATTAAAAGTTTCTTTAATGTGACTAAAACTAAAATCAAAATATTACTCAAATGTCACTAAAACTTAAACTGTGGCCCGCGAAGATTATGGAAACTTGAAATCTGGCCCGCGAGCACCAACTGCCTGCCGACCCCTGGTCTATAATAATTGTATGGAGTAAAAGCCTCGAAATATTGCTTTATTTCTTTTATATTGAGTTACAAAGTTCAAAAACTTATAATTGATGATATTCATCAATTCATGACTCATGGTTTAATTCCTAACTCGATCTTTAACTTTTGAACAGATAAAACTTGTGGTTTAAACTACAAAGCACATTTTTAAAATGATAAAAATTTGTTCGATAAAAGCAAGCTTTATAACTAATAAACTTAAATACACTGCACTTTTTCTTCTTACTTCAAGCAAGTATTAGTAATTGATAAACAATAAAATATTAAAAAAAAAAATTAAATAAAGAACACATATCATTAAAATCACTTTGCTATAACAGAAGAAAGTAGTATATTATAAAATGACTCAATCGAAGTGTTTGTTGCAATCAACTTTAGATGTCGTTAGAGTTAAACTAAATAATTAACTTATATTAGCAAGTATCATGAAAACCAAGGCAAATTGTTTTCATTTTATTTCACTTACTTGTTTAATAATCTTTTTTAAATTATAAGATAAATTTGATTAAAAACACAGCAAATGAAAAAAAAAGAACGTTTCCGACATAATTACAAATTAATTGTGTTATTAAACAAAAACTTATAGAAGCCATTTTTTTTAGTAAAGTTTAGTTTTAAAAATGAAATTGATAACTTTAATTATTGATTTATACTTTTAGTATCTCGTTTATTACTTTACGAATATAAGTTTTAACTTTATGTGAGATTTTAACTTAAAAACTTTTTCAGCTTCGGTTATTAATAACCTAATATTTTGTTGGTTGTCTTCAGCTTTTACTAAATTAAGTATATAGCAAAACATTTCTCTATTTTTTTATGTGTTGATAGCATCATAAACTACTTAATCTAATATGTGTTTTTATTAAAATAGTTGATTTTTATTTAATATGTATACAATCATAAAAGTGGTTTTTAATATATGGTGTATACATTAATGTAGATATTATTGTAGTTTTCTGTCTATATAAGTAAACCGCTCAGTTACGGTAAAAATTCAGCCGATACCCTCCTATTAACTCATTCATTAGTGGTTTTAATTTATAAGTTTTCCAAACACAAAAGTTAATGGGTTTTAAAAATGATGTCACTTTTTTTTATCTAAAAAAATGTTTTGTTGCCTTGAAATCAAAAATTAATATTGTGTTTAAAGTTAGTTCTTCTACTTGGTTAATTAATTCTGTTGTTTTAAACCATTTATGCAAATGAAAACCTATAATAGAAAAACATAGAAAATGCAATGATGCATGTTTCCAAATATAAAATATATCCTTATTATTTGCCTGCTTTGTTAACAAATAGTCTGTTAATTTAGTTCTTAGAAATACTGTTATTTCATAGCTCAAATAAATACAACAAAAAAGTTTTATAAAACACGTTGTTTGTTGGTTTAGTTTTTTAAGTTTGTTAGTATTAACTTTAAATTAAAATAACTAAAGTTATGTCAAACGTGCTTTAACTTCATAAGTAAGACATTAAAAAAAATTGCTTGTTTTAGGATTAGTTTTAATACATTTTAGCCGTTTTAGGCCGTTTAAATTTTTGATATATTTTTTAACCTATTTTCTAAAAATGCAAACTTGTTTATATTATTAAGTGAAAACCTAATTATATTGGTATTTTACTTCTTACGTCGCTTTACTTTTTTAATTATAATTTTAACGATTCAATATTTGCTGAAATTTTTTTAGACTTTGTTATATTAGCTCACACAAATGTTTTAAACATATATTTTATATTTATTTTAATTGTTAAAGCTAACTCCTATGGCAGTCATTTTATAATTTTATGCTGCTTTGTTATTTTCAAAGTCTTAGAAGGTTTAGTAGTTTTTTTTATTTTAAAAAAAGTATATTATTATTTATTATTGCATCCAATAATGCATTTAGCGGTGAAACTGGGTAACTACCTAACTTTGTAAAAATATTTTTTTCAAAGTTTTTGTTTGGTTATTTAGAACTTATTTCTATTTCAACAGTTTTTTGAAGAATAGTTTTTTAAGTAAAAAGTAAAATAATATTATTTTTAAACCTTCTAGTATAGTTTTTAGCATAGCATAATTTGTGCATATTTTGGTAACAAAAAAGCGGTATTAAAACATAATTTACAAAGTCTATTATAGATAAAAGGTTATTTTGACAGTTAACTTCTTTACTGCAAAGATCAGTTTATACCAATTTAATTAGTTATCTTTTGTGTAAAATGCTTTGTTTTTTAAAGCATTTTATTTTTGTTAAGTTTAAAGAGCTTAAGTTAAAACGGATTTCATTTAATGTTACATTATTAAAAATGTACATTTTTTATCATTATAAAACTTAAACAGATAATAATTTCTGATGCTTTTACCATTATTTTGACAAATGCAATACATTTTGTAAAGTTTATAATTTTTGGTAAAAAAAAGTTCCTTTTTTGTTATTATTTCGATCTTCTTTTACATTAAAATTCTTCAAATATTTCAATGCATTTTCTTACTACAATAACGCTCTTTGTGCCACAAAAAACGTTTCGTTACATAATATAATTTAAGAAAATATACCTTTATTTTTAGATTACTTTTCCTTTACTTTATTTTAGCTATGATTAATGGTATGCGTAAAAATAATAAAATAAGTCGCTACGTATCAAAGTAAAGTTATTAAAGTAAAATAAAATTTTTTATTAAAAATTTAAAATAAACTTTTGTTACTAAAGGCCTTGTATTATGCATTGTCTTTTAAAACACGCTTAGTGTAACACTAAATGATGTTGGTGTATATATAAGTTTTCAAAACTATTTCCCTAAAACTTCTAAAAAATTTAAACTACCATTAGAAAACAGATAAAAAAGATCAAATATTTTTTTTTCTAACTAATTCAAAAAAAATTAGTTTTAAAATAGCTCTAAATTTAAAAAAATAATTTTTTCCAGAAAATCTTTATTAAAACTGTTAATTTGATTTAAGTATTAACTGAAAGCAATTTATAATTGTAATTTGTTTCAATATGGTACAAACCGCATTACATAGTTTAAAGTTTATACAACACAATATATATTAATTAAGATGAACAAAGCAAGAGACGGTTCTGATTGTTCCGTGTTTGAAGGAAGAATTGTTGTTTCTGGCGGATGTTATAACAATGAACCACTTAAAACTGTTGAGGCATATGACCATGTAGCTAATGAATGGATAACATGGTTGAAGAAAGAGCTTACCACAAATCAGTTGCCATATGAAACAAATTGTGTGTATTCGGAGGCTTTAAAAGAAATTAGGAAATTTATGATTCAATTTGTAAAAAGTTTGCTTTACTTAGATCCATTACAGAAGACTATCTACACTATTTTTACCTACCAGAGGCCGTAATTTCTGTTGGAAACAAAATTGTTGTATATTATTCTGGAACAAGCGTTCGTTTGTCTTACAATGTAGATAATGACTCGTGGTTAAAAGAACAATGTGAAGCAACTAATCATCTTTCAAGCTTTTTTTGTGTCAAAGTACCTCAATTCTAATAGACAGCAATAATGCATTAAGTTAAACTCTTTAGAACTTTTAAATACAATTGCAAAGAAAATGTTTAATTTTTAGTGAATAAACTTCGTTTATAAATATTTGTGTGAAACTTTTGTATTTTTTCACTCGAAGAATAAATTATTCCAAAAAATTAATTTGCATTGTTTTATTTTACTGCTAAATACCATTCAACGTTTTTTATCATAATTTAATTCTATATATAAGTATGAATACACTGCTTTAGCTTGTAAGTTTGTACGATATAGTTTGAATACAAATTAAAGTACTTGAAATGAAATTAGTTTTTTTATATGTTATTCAAATATTTTAGTGTTAAGTTTTAAAATATTGAATGTTGAATTTGCAAACAGCTCAACCAATGAAGCATATAATTCCATAATGTAACATATAGAAACATTTAAATGTATTTGTGTTATTAGATTAAGAGTTTATTATTGAACGTTATTTTATAATTTGTTATTATTTATAATTTGAGTATTAAAAGGTTTTATATATTATTACTTGATTGTTTTAAATTGCTTTAAATATTTTATATTTTACACATGAATTATTGTTTTTCAAATATCTTTCACTTAAACGTAATTTCAAGTTTTATTTACTTACATTTGGTTTGTAAAAATAACTTATATACCTGAACTAGAGTTTTATTGTTATACTTCGTGGATCATTTTTAAATTTAGGATTGTTCAATTTGTCTTGTCTGATTGAAATTAAAATAAAGTAGCGTTTAGTAACTATAAGATAAGTATTAAACAAATTAGGTAATTGATAATGTGCATACCAATACTAATACCCTATATACATATAGAAAAATTCCTCAAATGTTAAAAAAATATATTAAGCATATAGATATTTAAAATCTAACATTTATGTTAAAAATTTAAGACTATTTCAATTTTAAGCATTTAAGTTCATTCTAAATAAGTTTTTTGTCAAAAAAAAAATCACTTAAACAGAATACTACTACACATATATAGTTGACTAACACTTTTAGCTTATTAAAATTAAAAAAAGTTTTACGTATATTATCTTTTCATAAAAATTTTTGTGATGTACCAGGAAAAAAATTTAATATTTTTATTTTTATTTAGATGTTATTTGTTAAATAACTAAAATACTTCAGTAAAACAAATAGTAATAACTTAAAAAGTGTTTTGTTGTGGTCATAATCTTGCCTCATTTATGCTTTTTTATAATTAGATAAGGATTTCTAATTAAGTTTTCATATTCGCTCGACGAAAAAAAATAGATAAATATTGTTCAGCATTATCTCTTTCCTAGTTAACTACCAACTAGCGTTTTCACCCTCTTTTTGAGCATTTTTTTATCGTTCAATAAATAACTATAAGAAATAAAAACAACATAAGATTAGTTAAATTTTAGACATAAAGGTGGGTTACTTGAATGCAAAAGGCTATAAGATATATACAAATACTTATAAAACATTTAGGTGAGTGATAAATAAAGATTAATATCTATAAATCAATACTAAATTACAACGAAATAATAAAAGTTCTATATTAGTTTAAGATTTTAATCAGTAATATACTCATTTCAAAAACTGATACTGTATGCGATTAGAAACGTGTAGTCAATAACAAGTTATATAGTATAATAAATGTTTTCAACTAATTTACAAAATAAGTATTATTTTAGTAATTGTTTAAACTCGAGTTAATTATTTATTTTAGTACTGATGACGTTATTTTACATTCACCATTAATTGCTAATTTTCGGTAATTATAGAAATAACATAATTTTCTTGACTTCTACCTTAATATCTAAATAAACTATTAACTACAAAAAACTGTATATTTAGTATCAAAACATCAAAAAAAAATTAAATACATGCAAAGAGTGTATGTACAAGCGCATAGACTTAAACACTAGTTTTTTTAATAATAAACTTTTATTTTTACTTTATAATAAAATACAACTGATGAAGATTATAAACATCTAAAGTAGCGATCGCTAATTATTTCAAAATATGTATTGATAAATTAAAACAAGTTAACTAAAATTGAGTTACAAAACATTCATAATATTGAAACTGTTTTTTATGGTTTTAATTTTTTTTTAGGTTGAGCATTTGTTCAAATGCCTTATCAACGCTCCATTAAGTGATAATTAAAAATAGATATTGACGTCTCAAACATTCTCACAAATCTTTACCAAACATTTTTGTTTGTATTATAGATCGTTATTAAAAAACTACCAGACTCAAGTTGATGCATGTTTGAGACCGCTAAATGCGGTGTTTGTATGTTTATTAAGTTATACTTATGAAGTTTTTAAATTTCTAAAGTTAGTTAAGCTTTTTTACCAACTATGACTATTTGTAAACCAACTTTGTATAAATTAAGGTATTAATTAATAAAAAAGAAAATTAAAAGAAATGTATGTTTTTAGAAAATATTTAAGAACAGTAGTAGAATTAAAAGGTTTTATACCGTATCAATTGTGCTTCTTAAAAAAATATTTAATCTGTGATCAAACTGCTTTTTTATTCTTAATCTTTAAAAATGTTATGAAACGTTTTAACTTTAAGCTGTTAAAGTTTTTAGTGAACTAAATTCTTAAAACAAAGTTAATAAAATTACTCAATTACAGCAGTAATGAATAAAAGTTAACTTTCAATATTTATAGTGATAAAAATGAATTTTTAACTAGCTAATATCTTTGTATATTGTGTATACTACTGTTGTGCTAGTGAATATTTTAACTTATTTTAAAGTAATTGAAAAGCAGCAACGCAATTTTAAACTGACAACATTATAAAACTTTTACATGTAAAAGTTAAGTTTGACACTTCTTGATGTAGATTTTGTCTATGTTTTAATAACCTCTTTAAAAGCAAGTTAGTTTATAACTAAAAAACTAATAACTTATTTGTTTTAAAAGCTAGCACAACTAACATATTTACTTTGCACAATCTTTTAAAAGTTTTCAATATACTTGTTAATTCTTGTACTTTATACTTTAAAGGTGGCAATAATGTTAATTTAAAATCTTATTCTATTTGAATTACATTTTAATTAACTGAAGATCTCGTTTTCAAACGAGTGAATCATTGTATTGTTAATAAAATTTATTATTGATACTTGTCAATTACTACAGAAAAAATATGAGCTAAATTAAAAAAATTATACATTTTTTAAAATTATATCGGTCGTAGTATTAGCATTTAGTATTTAGTTTTAAGTTTTGAGTTTTTAATTAGGTAAGTTTGAAAATATACTGCACAAATGTTGTTATTTATAACAAGTTAAAAATTGAATTAAATTTTTAATAAAAGTCTTTTAACTTTCACTAAAATGAAAACTTTTAATCGGTCGTCATAGTTATTATAAGAAATAAATGAAACATTTTTTTTTGAGTGTTTAATTTTCACAGATGCTTTAAAAAACCACGGCTAGATTATTTTTAAATAATAGTTGTTTAAAACTAGGAGAAATTGCGGACCTCTGTAATAAAATAATAAATAGTTTTGTTGTAAGTCTAAGGTACATATGAATGCAAACTATTTGAAAATAATAATTTTTTTTAATAATTTTAGAAAGCTATAGGTACTAAGCATTTTATATTTTATTTAAAAAAATATTTTGTACTAAGTCTGATGTGAAATTGTATGTTCTGTTATAAATGTTAGCTAGTATTTATTGCATCCAAGGTATTTAACTTATAACTACAATATAACTTAAATGCAAAATTAAAGAAATTAACTAACTATATAAGAATTATTTTGCGATTCTTTTCTATTTTGTTATTATACCTTAATTATGCAAAATTTTAGAAATACACCGTATCCAAAAATATTTTGGGTTTGGATCTGGCCGAATCCGAATCTGAGTCCTATCATTATTATTTTAGAATTAAGTTAGGATTTTCTTGTTTTTAAACGAATCGTTTAAGTGTTTTTATGTGGCGACACATAAAAATTTTAAGTGCTCAAGAGTAACAATGCTTTCATTGCATACAGTTATTAATTTCTATTATCAATATTCAATTTATTTTGAAGTTTTATTTTAAGTGCATACTTTAATTAGAACTACTATTATCTTATCAAAAGACTTAGTTTGAAAAGATCTCTTCTTGCGTCATCGCGCTTTTGTTTATGATTTTGTTGTAAGATTCATAATTTTTGGACAAGCTATGTCCCTGCTAAAAATGGTTACATGCATTTCACATAAACGTTTTAAACTATTCGAATAATCGTTTAACGATGATTATTAAAATAAAAAACAACTTCAACAATGTATGCAAATTAAAACAAAACTTTTGTTTGTACTTATGTAAAATATGACTAAATAATTTTGTTATAAAAAATAAGATATTATTAATCTTGCAAGAGATAACTATGTAGTAAACTATGCATAAAATATGCTATGCTAAAAACTGTGCTAGAAAGTTGAAAATAATTATTTTACTATTTACTTGTAAAACTTTTTTTTAAAGACTGTTAAAGTTTTTGTAAGTTGTATTTTGTACTTCGTGTTATAAGCTTATAAAGTTTACTAAATCTGAAAGTAAAACTTAAAATAGTTGCAATGATACTAAATATTATAGCTTTAAAACAATTTTGTAGTGAAACACCGTATTACAAGGTATAAAAGTTTAATAATGTAATAGTAAATAATTAGCAGGTAATAATGTTTATTATAAATTTAAAAACTTTAAATCACTTACGAGAATGATTACATGACTTCAGAAGTTCAATATATAATATTTGTTATCAGTTAACACCACAAACTGTTGAAAATCTTATAATTTTGTACTTCATAAATTTAAACTTTTACTTTTATTTTCACATTTTGTATTTTATAGCTGTTTAAGAAAGCAATTAGACAACCTAACTGAATTAAAAGTTACTTGTTATAGTAAGAACGAAACTATTGGTTTAAACAAACCCATTATTAAGTACATAGTAATATAAATTGATAGTTGTGTGCAACCGTAAAATTGATTTATAGATATACTGATATAGTACAAATGAAACTATATGTATGTATAATTTAGTGGATCATTAAACACTATTTTGATGTTTTACTTTTTTTCTAAACAATAAAATCAGTTTTCTATTTTGGAAAAGTATGAAAGTATATATAGTGTTTTTAGTTACCATTTCCGAAGAACAAAGTTTATAAAAAATTTAAAACAGTTAATTTATACTATTAAGTTTCTGAGAAAAATAAGTTTGTGTCAATAAAGGTTACAAAGTTACTATAGTTCGTGCAGCAGTAGCTCAATAAAATCAATATTTACTAAATCAAAATTTCATTCGTATTAATTTGAGTTTTTAAATACTAAGTTGTATTTTTTTTAATTTTATGTAAACCGCTTTTTGTTTGCGGTAAAAAAATCTTCACTTGAATCGAGTTAATGCATAATAGAGAGTATGTTAATGTTTTAAATATAAAGGTAAGTGTTTGTTAAATTCAAAGTTAGCATCACAACGTGTATAATAAACAAAAACTTTTTATAGTAACTATAAATTATCTACAAACAGCAACAAAACTGTTGCTAGCTAATCTTATAAAATACATATATATCGTGAAATTGTTAATAAGTTTTAATTATTTTAAGTAAAACTATGCCAAATATTTTAATAATAGCATTACTATCAATGACTTTAATTCGTTAATCGTCTCTGTGTATAGTGAGGTAATTAAAATATAACAACGTGT
Source organism: Thalia democratica (assembly GCF_965202585.1). Taxonomy (NCBI): domain Eukaryota; kingdom Metazoa; phylum Chordata; class Thaliacea; order Salpida; family Salpidae; genus Thalia; species Thalia democratica. The sequence goes on along the minus strand of NC_139166.1, from coordinate 100,837,034 downwards.
AAGATATGATTTGTTGCAAAGCGCAGAATTAAGTTTTACATTTAAGACCATTTACAAGACCAAATTTAATCGAGAAATACTAAAAATAAAACGTTGAGTAAGTTTTATTGTTAAAAAAAGTAACATGGCTAAAATCAATGTCAACCAATAGAGCTCCTTTATATAACTTCAGTTCTAGTATTTCAACATTTTAAAAATTTCCAACTTAAAAAAAATCATCATAACGTTTTTAATTTTTACTTTTTAGACCGCATTAGACGATAAAAAATTAAGTAAAGTTGTAAATGAATTGTATTAAAATATACACTTAACGTAGATAATTTAACCTAATATTAATAAATAATTAATATTTTTTAACAAGTTAACTACAATAGTATTTTTTGGTTCATATAATTTTTCAGTAATAATGCAGTCGGATTTCTGTACTAAAAGTTTTTTTTTAAATATATTTTAATCTTGTTTTTATTTTTGTTTTAATCAGTTACATTTTTATGGAAATCCATTTTGAATAAATTATATAAAATGCATACTAATAAGGAAATACGTCGAAATGTAACAAAAATAATTTAATTATACTGCAGAAACAAGATTGTTAAAAAAGTAATTTATCAGTTAGTAAATCTAAGTTATATTGTTTTGATCGAAATTATTTGAAACTGTTTGTATCCAAAGAAACATAAACAAAACTAGAATAGAATACTTAACTTCACACTATATTTTCTCAGCTTAAAATTTTGAAAAAATAAACCAAATCGAATCATTTCACAAATGTCAAATCGATTTTATGGCAAATCTTAACTTACAATCAACTGATAAATAAGTATTTAGTTGAGTTTTGAAGTTTTAAGCCGTTTATGTGGCCTACTAATGTTCATACAAAAACAAATTGTATAAATATTAACAGCTAGTTGACGCTTAAAAATGCTATTGTTATTAATAAACTATTCAAATTTTGACTACAAAAATTAACAGTCTATCTTACTATAAAATTATTCTTTCTTTGCTTGTTTATTTTTAAACATTTATTTGTTTAAAAATTAACAAAATGTGTCTAAATAAATAAAGTCTCGAGCGAGATTTAAAATGTTATCAAAATGTTATTGTAAATCCTAAAAGTTTATACTTTTTTCAACTTGATTGCAATCTAAACTAAAACATTCATCAAAATACCTAGTACAACTTTATAGTAACTAGTATAGTGTAACCTATTGTTAGCGTCAAGATCAACCTAGTTCACATAAGGACAATGTAAATCATCAATCTGCTGATTCGCTTTCAATGTTTTCAGATGATTCGAAAGATGCCATAACTTATTATACAAATGAAGCTGATTGGGATCATAAGGATGTTGAGGTATAGCACACTACTGCTCTTATGACTCCCATAAAAAAGGAAATATCACTTGCTATGCGTAGGTTAAAATACTTCAGTATTAAGGCTAAAATTGGTAATATTAACAAAGCAAGAATAGATTTACTTTAAAATGTTTAATTGTGTACAAACTGATTGTAATGTATTTTTTGTATTATAGTTATTTTAGTAATTTGTTTAAAAAATTTTTATTAATAAAATTTTTATCAGACCCAAAAACACATGTTTTAAGTAGGGAAAGTAACAGTTTTTTATAAACGAAGTTTTAAACAACAAAAAGCATATATACATCTGAATTAAGAAGAATTTGCTTAGAAGTTCTAATTAAATGCTTTTTTTTCACATTAATTTAAGTATAATTAACAAACTTTTCTAAAATTGCTATTTAATTTTTGTAATCTTTAGTACACCACTCGTTATCGTTAAAACTAGCTAAAAAAAATTATGCGAAAAGTTAAAAACTTGCTAACTATAAATTTGAAAATAATATTCATAGATTTGTAGGAGAAAAACTTTATAGTTCAGCATTTCCACTATTATTTATGAAAATAAACCGCAATAACGCAAATGCTTATTATTCAGAAGAAATACATATATATATCTTTTTTTGGCTAATTGGATATAAAGTTTTCAAAAAAATTTCTTATAACACAACAGATGTGTTCTATTTAAGCTGTCTAATAACGTACAAATTAAACAACTAAATCAAAAATTAAGTTTTTACTTGTGCTCTTGTAGATTAAACTAAAATATAATTAAAAAATAAAAGAGCTAATTTTTATTTAAAAGAAAATAAACTAAATTTATTAAGACTTTTCAAATTAGTACAAACTTTTGTTAGCAAATAGGAATCTTTACTAAGCACATAACAATATGCTTGAGAAAAAGTGTGAAGTACTAAATACAATCTTTTTATTCATTTGGTTTGTTCGTTCATTTATGTTTTATTGGATGAGTTTAACAAATGAATTAATTAAAAAAAGTTTTTAACTTATTCATACCGCTGAGTGCAGTTTAAACTTTCATACAAGAAATAGTCAAATATTACAACTTTTTCTTTTATAAGTACTTTAATTAAAAGCAAGTGTTTATGATTTTAACATACAACTTCACACATTAATTAGTTGTTATGTAATTGTTACTTTCTGCAAAAAAAAACAAAGTTTGACATTGGTATAATGTTATTTAATAAATGAATAAGTGATTTTATTAAAATGTATTTTAATTAACTACTACTTTTTGAGTTTTAAATTATATTTAACTACGAATTTGTAAACAGCTTTAAAGAACACTAAAAAATAGTGTTCTTATTGTATTTTTTGCGTATCTTTCTTAAGGAACTATTTATCTTGCTTTTTAAATAATAAATAATGAATAAACTGAAAATTTAACTGAAACAAAAAAACGCAAGTTATTATTTCAAAATTGTTAGCACATTTTTTTCTCATTTTTTTATTATTTCATTTGGCTAAAACTGCATAAAAAAGTTTTTCTAAATTTTATAGTTAGACAAATTTTGTAAAAGTTTGAAAGTATTAAAACTTAAACAATAAATTAAGCGTATTTTCTAATAGGAATCTAGTACTACAATATTTTAAAGTTTGTACAAAATCTATTGCGCAAAAGTGACGTAGTTAACTAAACACACAGATATTAGCTTGAAAACTCTTTTATATATGATTTAAATATTAAACAGTTGCGCGAGTTCTACAGCAATATTTTTGTTTGCAATATGCGGAAATAACTGTATATATGTTTACTGATTTATTAGATGAACAAGTAATTTTAGGTTACCTAATTTTAGACTTAACTACAGTTAATAATTAAATAATTTTAGAATAGCTTAATCTAAAATTATTTGTTTTATTTTTGATTTTTTGAATAAATAGTTTTTTCTAGAGTAGTCGTTTAGTATTAAACTCTAATGTAACTTTATCAAAAACTTATAATGTTAGTAATAAAATAAACTAAGATTTTAGATAAATTTGAACTAGATTTTTAGTTTGTTACTTCACGTTGTAAAAATGTTTTAGCATAAACTATCAACATTCTTTTAATAAATGTTTGGTAAATAAACAAATCTAAAGAAGAAACATTTTTTAATTAAACACAACATCACTATTATATGAGAAATGTAACTAATAAAAATTTAAAACTAACTGATTAAAACATTTTTTTTTTGAAGTTTAATATCTATAAGGTTTCTGCAACATCATAAAAAAGAGGGCAAATATTACCAACGAACTTAACTGTATATTAAACTCAATTTCTAAAGTTGTAGGTGTATCCAATTTAAAAATTGTTAGACCTGACTATTCCTGCAACAAAGCTTAAAGTAAACGTTGTAAAATTACTTTGGAAATGAAAAAAGTAAGCCATCACCAATGACGAAACTCCTTAAACAAAATATCTGCAAATCATTTTTAGTAAAAGAACTTTTAAATAGCTAATTTTCATCTATATAACTAGTTAAAACTGCACCGAGTAATAAATTTTCAATTTAGTTGATTAAAAATATCATTGTAAAATTTACAGAACATACAGATATAAGTGTCTTCCTTTATAACCTTAAAAAGCAATATATAGTTACTCAATTTGTTACTTAATTAAATGTCAATATTATTCTAAATATTAATATTTTATTGTATTATTATCTTTATGACCGTTTTGCACGGTTATAAACTTTCAACCGACTTAGGAATAATATTTTAATAAAATTAATTTATTCTCGAGTCAAAGTTTAAATGAGTGTGCATGTGAGGGCAGTAAATTATCTTTTACTCATTAAAGTCTTATTATTGTAGCTTATTATTGTAACCACCTCTTGTATATTGTAGTTTAATTAAACATTTAGCTTATAATTTTCCATTTGTAGAGTTTAATTGAACTTTTTATACAATTTAAAGGAAAATCATACTTTGTACGTTTATTTAGAACATAAAGTTCTTTAACGTTTTATTCAGTTTTTCTTTACATTTAAGTGTGAACTTTTACAATTATACTGTATACTTTATATTTACATATTTTTTTTTTCAAATCGATTTTTAAATTTACGAATTCAGATACTACACGCATGTAGTATTATAAAAATGTTTGACTTATTATACGGGTATCTGAAACACTACGCTTAAAAACTTTAAACGTCAGTACTATGAAAGTTATATTTAACTTTGCTCTTTACGAAATCAATGTTTACGTAATAAAACACTTTTAAGTCTTCTAGTACAATGATGAGTTGTTCTACTTTTGTTGTTAGTATCTTTTCGTATAGTAAAGACACTAAGTTACTAAACTGATTATTCTCTGTTTAGGTATAAATATATATATGTATGTGTGTGTGTTTTCCGTGCATTTAAAAAGCATCATCTTTTAAACTAGCTAAAGTTATACTTAAAATAGTTTAATTTTTCCAAAAATATAAAACAAGTTTTTTTTTGGATTTTTTTTTCATATTAATAAATCTGAAAACTTTGAATTCTGCACTATAAATGAACTTGTAATATAAAACTTGCTGTAAAAGTTGTTTATTATACAAATTGGTTGGTGTTTACACAAATATATAAACAATAATACATTTTTATAAATTAAGTACTTAATTTCTTTTATGTAAACTTTTTTTTACTACTTGCCGGTTTTCAAATTGAGCATCATTTTTTAAATAAGAGTGTATGGATTTAATTCAAAAACTATTACAAAAACATTACTATTTTGTAGTGACAAAACGTTAAAAAAAAACACTTCATTAATATCAAAATTATTATTGTTTTAAAGCAATACAACTACAATTTTTGGAACTTTAATTAAGGTCCATGTCAAAAATTCACGATACAATTTTGTCGAGTTTAGCGTTCAATTTATATTAGATTTTTAATACAACACTATTATTAGAACGACTCAATATCATCGAGAAATCAATAAACCTTTTAAAAATAAACAACTTAGACAAAAATATTATTAGTGTATGTTATTAATACTAATGTAAAAAAAAATTTTTAAGTACAAGTGAGGAAAAAGTTTAGCGAATATAATAAAAATTTAACGTTTGAAAAATTTGAGTATAAAATTCACAAAAAAACTAATACTGACTTAAATTTAGGTAAACAATATTATAAAACATTTAAAAAATTTTAACACAAATGTTACTTGATATTTATTCGAAAGGTTATAATTCGACATATATTTGATAATGCAGTAATGAAATGTTAGAAATAGCTAGTCTAAGTAACATGTTTTAAATAAAACTACAATATTCTTATAATATTTTAGTTATAAGATTTCTTTGTTTCATTTTAACCACTTTTATAGTACTAAAAAAAATATAAAACACACCAACAACTTATAAAACAATTTAAGAGAACAACGAAATAGTACAATCAAAATCTTTATGTTTACACAACTTAGGTTTTCTTAAAAAAATACAAATAGCTTCAAATTTAATTTAATCCGAAATGTGAAAACAATTTTTAACGACTTTATTTCTCTTTAAATTATAATTACTAGCACATTCAAGGTTATTTACTAAGTGTTCAGCTATAGCAGATCCTTTTTGAAGCATTTATTACTCTAATAGATTTAGTTTTATTATTAGTCTTACAAAATTCATCGATACTTTTTGGAATATGTTCCGTTACTCTTTTGCCAAGTTGTCTTAAAGTCATCCCGACATAACTAGCTTCACAAAAGCATTTAAACTGGTAAACTTTGTAATACAATTCTATAAATTTTAAAGTTTTATAGATTTTCTTTTGTTTTTATTGTTGTTTTGACATTTCTATAAATAATTATTACTATTTAGGTGTTAATTTCTTTTAAAGAAGTTAGTTTATGAAAGGTACTGACTAAAACTAGTTTAACGTTTAATTTTGGTTACTTTGGTTAATAATTAGCCTAAAAAAATTTGTATATTAGTATTTTTATGTTTTTATTACCTTTGTATTAACTGCTCTGTTGCAGTAAAAATATTAACCGTACATAATGAGCTGGAGTTTTTTAAATTTCGTTTTACTTATATTATTTAGTAGTTAAGCATCAGATGTGTGGTGATTTGATAGTGACGTCACTATTAAATCATTAATAAAAAACTTTAAATTCTGAAATGAAATTACTCAACTATTTTAGGATATCAAAGTTAATTTTTTTGAAACTAATAAGTCTTATCAACAGTATAGTTAATTTTTGAATTTTTAATTTTTAAGTGAGGTTTGTTTTAATCAAACAAAGTTTTCATAAATAACGATAATTTTTCTATCATATCTCACTAATTTAAAACAAATATTATTATTGCTTTGCATTAGATATATTTTACATTAAAAGAATAAAATTGAAACCTAAACTTTAAAACTTTTTTATGTAGTTAATTTAATTTTTTTGTTATAAGAAAGTATTTTATTTTTAAAACTTGTTTAGTGATAAGCTTTTAACTGTTCTAGAAGGATTTCAATGGATTTAATAACTTTGATAGATCTAAAATTTAAAAGTTTGCTAATATAGTAAGTGTTTTGTGAATGCCGTTAGAAAAAAGCTTCGAATAAATTATTTTGATATCTAATCAATAAACATAACGTTTAAACGGTTATCATATACGAAAAACACTTTATTAGATTAGCAAAACTATACTTAAAAAGAAAATTTATTAAAATTTTGTGCATAACATAAGTATAATTAAAACAAAAAGTAGTTTTTAATTTTTTTTAGTTTAAATATTTTGTTTTCTAACATTATTTGAATTGTATTTATAGAAAGTGAGATCTACTACATATTTTTTTATAAATTATGATTTATAATTTCTAATTTTGTTACTTATTTACTTACAGCCTAACTAATTTTGTATAACTTAAATGTTTTTGAATTTTTTTACTTGTCTTATTTTTGTTTTTTAAACTGTATTTGTTTATAGCTTAGTTACTTTCTTCACTTATTACTTTTCCCTTCGTTTTTTTAATTGAAAACTGTCAACCAAAAAAATACTAGTTGAATTCTAGTAATAAAACAAAACTATGTTTGTGATATTATATTGTATAAATCATAATTTTCTCAATTTTCAAACAAAAAAAGTTAGTTTAATACACAACTTATTACTAATAGTAATATAAAACAAAACTTTAATATTTTTAGTTTTCAACTAAATTCTTTTTAGAAATAGAAACAGTTAATATAAACGCCACATATACTTTTAAGACCATACAAAATAAATTAATACTTAAACACCGCATTTCACGTTATCAAAATTTCTTTTATTCGATGAAGAAAGATCCATTTACATTAGTTTTATAAAATGTAAAAAAGTTATTAAGTGCTTGTGAGAATGCTATTGGTGTGTCATAGTAATAATTTTTTTAGTAAAACTAAACACCTTACATATTGTAAATGTTTTTACCAGTATTACAAAATTATATAAAACGTTCTTCTCAATAAGCTTAGTAGGAAATTTTCCTAGGTCCGCTAGGAATTTTCAAAATTTATATGAAATCCTACAATCCAATGTAAACATTACAAAAGTTGTACTAAACTTTAGACGTAAAGAGAACTCTAGGATTCACTGAAAAATAGGTCTGTTTGTTATATTAACTAACTACTAAACGACATATGGTAGTATCAATAGTACTGTGCATTTTCCGTCTTTAAGGTTTAACTTTGCAAAATCATGTTAAGTGCGATTTTTCGAAAGAACAAAATTTACTTTAAAAACAAAAGAGCCCGATTGGATCTGTCAAATACTAGCAACTTGTATTGAAGTTGTTTTGTTATCACGTACGTGCTTGGGACCATCGAGACGTGATCTCATGACCTTTCGATCGTGAGTCAGATATTATGACCAAGACACTAGCGATCGACACAAAGTTATAGAAAAACTTTGTTATATATATTTCTTGTTTTTAAATACCAAGGAAGCAATTCCCCTAATATTAATATATAATCTGACAAAGGTAATATTACTACACTTAGTATTGCTTAACCTTGTTAACTGCGACTTTATTATTCTTTAATCAAAAGTTTTAGAGTACCCATATAAATCTAAAATAAGTTTTATGTTATTTAATCCATCTTCTAAAAATTTAGATGAACATTTTTTTTTTGTCTACTGTTTAGCGTTTTAATCAGACCAACTGCTCTGCGTTTATTTCAAAACGATTAAAAATTTAAGTAACTATTAGTAAAATTTGCTATTCTATGTACTATAGTTTAAAAGTTACCATTTTGTTCTAATCAAAAAAGGCTAATTGATCATTTGCCTTGAATTCCTTAGTGAACTTGATAGCTTCATGGTCTCCATTTAGCTCTTTAAATAAAAGTTTATCATCATCTTCACAACATTACAAAACAAGTGTCAACATATCTCATTAACCAAGTGTTAGGGTAAGTAATGAGAAACTTTTAGATTACTTAAAGTCAAATATATCCCATGGAATATAAGCTTAAGTCGGTTCTAAAAAATTATCCTAAGCAACACCGTCGGTTTGACAAAATAAAAGTTGACTTAATTTATGTTTTTTATTGTTTAAGTTTTAATTTCCCTGATAAAAGTTGATGAAGTATATTGGAAAACTCAACTGGAATGTGAATTATATATTTTGGACAGTAAAATAAAAAAATAAGCCTGTTGCTTTTTTGATGTTTTATAATTAAACTTAAACCGAACCTTAAGCTTATGTTTGACTTTATATTGAAAGTATGAGTAACCTAATTGTACTGTGACAATTACTTAAAAATGTAAAACGCGCAATGATGTAAAAATTATCAACCAGTTATAGTTAGAAGTTAATTTAGGGGTATAAACAAGTTTGTAATGTAGGATAGATGCTGATTTCTTTTGTAAAAATTTTAACAGCCAAAACCGGCTGAATCTTTTTTATTGTTTCATAGTCCTATTCAGTTTACAAATTTTTCCTTTAATTGTTATTATTATACTTATAATTTTAGCTAAAACATTATGAAGGTTGAAACAATAAAGTTTTATGTTTGTATTAAGTAATCAAACATAAGTAAGCAGACTTTTAAAAGATTTATGTTTCTAGTACTATTCGTTTAAGACATTTTTATTTTAATACTAAATAAATTATTAAAATTTAAACAAAACTTTTACTTAAAACTGTAAACTAAAACTAATTTTTACCTACCAGCTATGTTATAAAAATAAATACGGTTCTTAGTAGTTTATCTAAGCTCTGTTTAATTTAAAATTTTTGTAAAACTTTAACAGGCGCGTATGTTAATATAATGCTACTCTTGTTGGATTTTAATATATGATGGTTCATCAGCCGGTTTAGGCCGTGCAAAATTTTGAAATCGAAATCCTAAGTTTAAATCTAGTTTGATTTTTTTAAAATTTAAATGAAAACCAAATACAAAAGAAAGTGTACTTCTTACTTCACTACTGACTTGAATACAAATATATATATATATATATGTACATTTTTTTTCTTCATAATTAGTTTGAAATAAAATATCGATTTTAGCAGTTAATTATTTTAATAAGAAGCATTTTGTTATTTTATTCTATTTATTACATTATTATTTATTGAAGAAAAATTATGCTGTTATGACTATTTTTTGATTTACTCTTTTACGATTAAGCAACTTTAAAACTATTGTTATTTATAAAATTTGTTAATACTTTACACCTTTAAGTTTAAATTTATTCATGCTTACCATTATAACAACTAAATGCTAGCTTTAACTTAATAATATTAGTAATTATTATTAGGAAATGTAATCTTAGAAAAAGTTACCATGTTTATTGTAGTTTTGTAAAAAATGACCTCTAATAAAGTTTTAAAGTAAATATACAGTTTAAAATATTTGTAAGATATTAAATGGTTGAAATAAAACAGAAGATAGAAAGTAACTTACCGAATTAATTAAATATTACAAAAGCTTGATTTAGATGAATGCAACGAACATTATACATTAAGTTTCTGTATATCTTAATCTACTACAGATATATTATTACCGAAATCTTAATGAATCTGTTCACTTGAAAGTTTAATTGTAAATTAATGTCAAGTTAAACTTTTTTTTTTGTTTTGAGCATCAAAACAAACATTGTAAGACTATTAAAATAGGGTTTTTAAAAAAACTACTAGTTCTAAAATCCAGACTAAGTAAATCTATATTGTTAAACCTAGTGTTATAATGAATAACTTACTAAACTGAGTGACTCAATTAATTTTTAATAAAATATCTTTAAAGAAAGTACAACTCATTTCTAACATAAATTAACTATAACTAAGTATTATAAAATATAAATTCTAAAAATTTTCTTTACACATTTAAAGTGCATAATTTAAAAACCCATAAACATCTTTTTCTATGTCTTTATAAAATTTAAAAAAATTATTTTGAATTCGCACTAAAGTTTTAGACAAAAAAAGTATAGTATAGCAGAAAAAAAAAGTTTTTATTTAATCATTATTAAGTGTAAAATTATAAAACTGAAATAGTCATATAAAAGTGATAAGTTAGAAGAACTATGCGCTTTAAAGACTTTTATTTTAAATTTTTTAGTAAGTTATTTTATAATTTTAAAGCTTCAAGTAGTTGTTTGGTTATAGTATATGTTTTGTTTTATATTTTAAATTTAGTTTTAAAATCTCTTTTACAAGTTTTATACCTTTTACAAAACTTCTTATTTAACATCGAAAAGCTTCAAACGATGTCATTTAATTTTAGAATTCCGTCTAACATTGTATATTTATTTGTTCAAAGATTTTACAAATAAATTATAGACAAAGTAGTTTAAAAAATTGTTTAGAAATAAACTTCTATAAAGTTATATTAAGGTAACGTTATCAATTCGAAAACTATTTACATATAACTAAAAATAAATAAGATGTATTAATTAATCTGATTACAAGATGAAAATATTTTAAATAATTTCTACTTTCAGAGAATAACAGTTGTATTTGTACGTAATATAATTTTTTTTAAAACGGTTATTTATTTGAAAATTAAAAAGGTTTAACTTAGACTTAAAATTATAATGTACCAGACTTTTTTTTCAAATTAGAATCCGGCCGGAACCGGATCCGGACTTTTTTTTTAAATTAGAATCCGGCTCGAACCGGATCCGGACTTTTTTTTTCAAATTAGAGTCCGGCCGGAACCGGATCCGGACTTTTTTTTTAAATTAGAATCCGGCCGGATCCGGATATCAGACAAAAATGGCAATATCCGGCCGGACCCGGACCCGGATAGTGAGTCCGGTACATCACTAGAATAAACTAGCCTGAGTCAGAATGAGGTTTTTAAAAAATGAAAAAAAAAAAGAAACTTTAATCCAATAATAAGTAGAACAGCTAGCCACAAGGTTTACAAATTTAGTTGTTATTTACAATTAAAAATCTGAAATTAAGTTCTTGAACAAAATACACTAGAAAATAACAAAATATTGAAAACTGGATCAGCTCAAACTCATTCAAAATCTAAAAGAAAACTAGCCTGAGGCAGTCCAAGATTTTCTAAAATACCCAAAAATTTTCAAACTAGCAGGGTTGCCACTGTTTAAGTCAATAATACTAGCTAGAGTGAGTATAAACAAGTCTGAGTCAGAATGAGTTTTTAAAAACTGAAAAAAATACTTTAATCTAATAATCAGTAGAACAGCTAGCAAAGGTTGACAATTTGGTAGTAAAGTTGTGGACTGATTGTGGTACACTTAACTTATTAGTACTACCCATCATGATTAAATCCTACCATATTTAATTAATATCTAACAAATACTAAATTCGTATTGAGACTACTTTCTATAATCAGACACGATAGTTTTGAGTGATGAATATTTTGTATAAAACACAACAAAAAAAAAAAGAATATAGAAAGTTAATAATTACTTTGGTAACACTTTAAAAACTGGAAGCTATTTAAATCTATATCAAAAGACTTGAAACAAAAAACTAAAAATTAAATGAAACTTTTAGTAAACAAGAAACTGTAAAATTTTTTATAAAATATTAAACTATAAACCTGGCTTAAATATTTAAACAATTAAACACCTGCTGAAATATTCACTTTTAAAACAAAACACTACTTTCAATAAGCATTCACAAAATAGTTCAAGATATATTGTTGCTTCAACCTTCACACCAAACTAACTAACTACTTACATATAAACTGCCTGTCATGCTCTGATGTTTTGTGACATCAGTATTTAGTTTGAAAAATTTCGTCATATGATTCTTATTGGCTCGTACATTCAACCGTATTAACTCTAAATATTCTCTGAGCTCAACTTTAAACAATAAATAATGCAAGTATTTATTCCAAAGTTTTCAATATTACAACATATGTAAAGAGTTGCATTTCATAAAATGTTTATTTCATAGTTTAAATGTAAACAAATGTAAATTAGTCACGTGTACAAAATGAGTCAATCACGGTAGGTGTTTAATTTTAACTGACGAAAATGACTCTTATTAATCTACACAGGGTTTTTTTTTGAAAAAATACTTTTCAGTATGCTCTTTTTTACTAACTAGATCCGGGTCCAGCCGGATTTCTGTTAGGATCCGGCCGGACCCGGTTCCGGGCTTTTTTTTCAGATTAGAATTCGGCCGGAACTGGATCCGGACTTTTTTTTTCAAATTAGAGTCCGGCCGAAACCGGATCCGGACTTTTTTTTCAAATTAGAATCCGGCCGGATCCGGATATCAGACAAAAATGGCAATATCCAGCCGGACCCGGACCCGGATAGTGAGTCCGGTATATCACTACTTAAAATACACCGTTCACTACTGTAGTTACACCTATTAGTAATTAACAAAAAGAAAGTGAAGAGTAAATAAATTTATTAATAAAATAAATCGGTTATTTCTAAACGTGTAATTTAATTATAATAAATGTAAATTTTCGTAAAAAATTTCTTATTTAGTTTTAAACTAAAGTTTTTTCATTTTAATTGCGTGATTTTGTAGTCTAAAGGTTCATTAAAATTTTTATAATTGATTTCTATTTACTGTGGTTTTACTTTTATACTAAACTATGAAGAGTTATGCATTGGTGACGTTAATAATGATACTGACAAACGCTATTTTTAATATTATTATAAAAACCTATAATTTCCGTATCAACAATTTAGAGTTTCGGACCACAATTTTCACCGCAACCATAAAGCGGATAAATTAAAACTATATTAATTACTTCAAAACGATAGTATTTTTATGTATGTATTTTGATACTTATAATAAACCACTTATTAAGTTGTTTAGAATTTATAAGAATACATAAAAAAATTATTACTAATTCCATAATATTTTTTGTTTATGTGAAAATATTTGGGTACATTATTGAAGATAAATAAAATTAAAAGATACTTTCTTTACTTAAACGTTTCATTAGCACATTTATTAATGTTACTACTTTACAAAATATTTGATTTAAAACTTAATCATTTTATTAATCAAAATATGTTATTTAATCAGATTTGTTAGTTTATTAAATCTGTCGTTACGCCACTTTTTAAGTTTTACAAACGCTTGTTTGTAGTATGAATATTATTAACACAAAGTATTTAACTTGTTCATTTTGAGACAAGGAGAAGTATATTCACCTAAATATTTCAAGTAGAATTTTATAGAAAAAGAATAAAAATTACAATATTGTCGTTGTATGTAGAACTTTTACGTCTAACATTACAACTAGCTACTAATATTTTTTTTTTCATTTCATAGTAAAATAAACTGATCATGAGTTAAATAATTCTGTGTAGTAATTCCAACATAAAAATTTATATTTTAATTGAAATTACTTTATTTTTAATGGTTTTGTTTGAGTTATACCTTTTAAAAAAATCTACACATATTTTTTTAGTAAGAAATTTGAATTTTATTGCTATAAGCATTAAACTTTTGTCTTTTTTTTATGTATTTTTAAAATCATACATCAATATTTGAAAACTTTGACAAAAAACACAATAATAATTTTTTAAAAATAAGTTTTTCAATATTTTTATAGATTTTTCTTAAAGTTATTGAGACGTTTTTAAACAATTTTTGTCTTAAATGTAAATTAAAAAATAAACGCTAAACTAAATTGAACATTGTTTTAATATCAATTTCAATTGTGGTCTTCATCAAATATGAACTAAATCAAAACTTTTAAATTTTGAACTTTTTTACTAAATTTTTGTTTTGAGTGAATAATATTTTCAAAATATTTAACTGTGGTGAAATGACTTTGTGTAAACCTTGAAATAGTTTATTAAAAATCTTTTACTAGTTTAAAAATAAACTTAATTATAATAAAATAAAACTATTTAAGTTTTAAAATATTTATAAATCATCACAAAAAATAAAAAATTGTATTATAATTTAAAAGTTTTTTTTCGGTATTTCAAATTTTCAAAAATACAATACTGTACACTTCATTCTAAAACAAGTAGTGAATAACTAAATTTAAATAAAAAATATTTTTAATTAAAAACAAATACTTAGTTAATTAAAAAAAAAACTAAAATTAATTAAAGGAATCCAGCTAAATTGCAGAAACTCCAATTATTGAGGTTACTTATTACAAAAACTTATTTTGTTTAATTTTTAGCATAATTTAAGCAATAAAAGTATTATTTTAGATAGATTGAACAATATCATGCTTTAAATGAATGAATAAACAATAAAAATGTAAACAAAAGTTTTAGAGACAAAAAACTCTATGATTGGAAATAACAAAAAAAACATGATTAATTATTTCATCTAAACCAGGGGTCGGCAAACTGCGGCCCGCGGGTCAATTGCGGCCCGCGAAGGGTAAATCTGCGGCCCGCGAGTATGTAAACGTGGCCCGCTGAGCAAAAATATATATCAAGTTGAATTTTTTCGGTAATTCGATTTAATTTGATTAGTTTGGTTTTAAGTCTCTGTATAATATTTAAAAATAATTAGAAAAAATTACTGCTTTAGTTAAAATTGTGAAAAATACAGATTAGAATTCTAACAGGATATTTTTCTCAGTATCATAATAACTTCTTTTTAACAACAGCAAGTAATTATCTGAAAAAAGAGTGTAAAGAGTGCTCGGATTTAATAAATTAAAAATATAATACCAATTTATTAAATAAACTAAATGCAAATGTTTTCCATTTTGTACAAAAGTAATGCACAGTAATTAACTAAAGTGTCATTTCTTTATAGCTTAGATATTCTTTTTCAATATTTTTTATACCTAAGTTTCCTTTATAGATTTTTTATTTGTAAATGAAATGTTTTAGTGTATAAACATTTAACATAACATAGTTATAAGAAATAAGGTTTATTTAATTTTTGTTTTGACACATTTTAACTTTTTAAAAGTTTTCTTTGCACTTCGAATTAATTTCTATGCACACCACCTTTAAAAGATGCTTGTACTTTAAACCACTTTTTATTTAATACTTTAGTTAGTTAAAGTTTAGTTTATGCGTAGTTTTCTAACATTGTTGTTTCTACATGTAATATCTAAATTGTTCACACATATTTAAAACAATATATATGACATAAATTGATATAGTTTTTGTTAGGTATACATGTTCGTTATTCAAACATGTTTTTTGTCAAATGCTAATTTTTATGCCTTGCATATCAATACACACAATTGCTGTTTTTTTGAGCTACCTATTCAATATAAACTAGATTTAGGGATGGTAAGTTTATTAAGTTTGTACATTATTAATCAAAACAGTTCAAATTCAAGCAAATAAACAACTAAACATTGCCACACACTCAGACTATCACTATTTGAAGACTTTAAATCTCAGGCAAACTAAGTCATTTTTTAAGTTTTTGGCTAGAATTGCTTTTTGTATACAAAAATATTAGGAATGTTTTTGTTGACTCAGGCTGGCTTTTTTGCTTGAAAGAGTGGAAAATTAAACTTATGATGTATGTTTTGCTCAATCCACAGTGTTAGTTTGAGCTATAATATATGTTAAATTTTAAGTCATGCAGCTAATATAATTTAAAATGCAATTTATATTATAGTGTACATTTAAGTGTGAACAATCAGTATTGCCAAAAAACTTGAATCCCGGAAAAGCTTTGAATTTGAAAACTTATGCTTAAAAATTCTGGAAAAAAAATTGAATTCGAAAAACTTTGAAAAAACCTGGAATTTCAAACAATTTTTAGATGTAAAGTAATAAATTTTCGATTTGACACAAAAAACTAACCAAATAAATATTTTTCTATTAAAAAATAAAAAAGTAGCTTAACAATATTTTTTAATATTGATATATTTGTTAAGATATTTTTTTCAATTTTAATTAAACTTTCTACAAAAATAAAAGAAGGAATTGTACTTCCAAAAACTTTGTTTTGGTGCATTGCACCTTTACTTGTAAAATTTCACCGATTGTTGTGCTTCGCTTTGAAACTAAACCAAGAAATTCTACTAAAATGTCAAAGTTAGTAAAAACATTTCTAATAAAAATTCTCAGATAAGCAATAGTTTTTTTATCAGTGCTCTCATGTTAACAGATTGATTAAAGTCCTAAATTGATTTATGCGACTATAACCTTAATGCATTTCCTAAACACGACGTCTAGTTGTCATTGAAGAAATAAACAAAAGCTTTTCATTACTGCCAACATATATTCTATAGAAAAGTTTTCAATTATAAACGGTATCTCATTTTAATTAGTAAATATTGCTACTTCATAACTTGCCTTAACAATTTTTTCTGATCATTCTGTAGTTGCTGAAGATAATCATGTGCTTTGTTGGAAAACTGACTTTGGTGATTTGTTTTTTTATCGTTTCTCGCAATAACTCCTAACTAACGTATTTTTTATTCTTGTAGCTCGTCTTATATTTTACAATTACTATTCTTAAATACAACATTCTTATTTCAGATAAAGAATTGCTAAAATGCTTAATAAAAAATAAGTTTTTCTACTTCGCTAATGACTGAATAGAATTTTATACTTTTGTCAAGTTTGTTTAAGAATCTTAATTGTCCATTCCAGCTGACTTATATTTTTTGGCATGTAATTTATTCACTATTAATAAACTTCGTTATTTCTTAATGTTGTGAACTTTATTTTAGCTGGGTTGCTACACAAACAGGCTACCTTAAAAGCTTGAAAACTCAGGTGTGTGTGAAACTTTTATTTCAATCACTTTAAAGAAATCTTTCAATTCTCAGAATAATTTTTTTGACTGTAGTGTAGTTTACTAATTGTAATTTTTCTTGTTTTCTTACATTTTGTGTACTTTTCGATAATGATAATAGTTTTAGTAGGTATTTAAGCTTGATTAACAACTATTTATTAGCTTTTTCAACTTTTATTAAACTTAGGCTGGTTTGATACAACTCAGACATTTTTGCTTTTTAAGTGGCAACCATTTAAAATACTAATTATTAATAAGATATTTTATTAAAATTTTCGAGAATTAATTATGTTAAAGAATTTGTTTCAGCTTTCTGGAATACAAACATGTATTGATTTTATTTAGTTAACTAATTAATAAATTTTCTAATGAGTGTAAATTACTTAACACGCAAAAACTTTTTTTGAAGTAAATATTCTTAGAAATATGAAAAAAGGATTGATAACATAACAAGTGTATAAAAATGACCCATATATTGTCTTTCAAGTTAGGTTTTTATAGAGAGTTAGGTTGTAAGTTAAATTACAAAAGTATTAAGTTTAACTTATTAAGTGCTTATGAAAGTACATAGTTAATTAATACTTAAGTGTATTAGTCAATGTAAATTCTATTCTAATAAATATTAATAAAAAAAGGCATTCTTTTTATAGCTAAAAGTCATTAAAAAATATGGTGAATAAAAGTAAAACCTTTCTTTAGTGTGACTGAAACTAAAATTAAAATAATATTCAAATGTCACTAAAACTAAAACTGCGGCCCGTGAAGACTTTGGAAACTTGAAATTTGGCCCGCGACCATCAACTGCCTGCCGACCCCTGATCTAAACTTATAATCAAAAATATTAAATTATAGATGTTACTTATAACTGACCGTATGAGAAAACTGTTAACTATTTAAACAACATTATTTTTCATTTAACAAAGTAAATAAAACTTAGTATTAATATTTAAACTTAAACTTTGTAGGTTCTAAAAATATATTAGAGTATCACTAAAGTCTAAATTTGTTACTCTAATCTTCTTAATGCGTGTTTATTATCTTAATATAATTTTATACATAGCTTAATAAGCTTTAAATAGTAATTATTAACTGTTAGGCAAAACCTTTGTAATATGCGTAAGTAATATCATTCAAAACGTTACTAAATTTTAACATAATTTTTGAGTAAATATCTTAATCTATTACCGAAAAACTTGTCCAAACCTTGGTATAGTTATTTACTTACAGTATAAAATGAACTTTAAAATTATTGCTAAATTAAAAAAAAATATTTTACACATCAAAACAAACATTATAAAGTTTTTAAATATGATTATTAAAAAACAACTAGTTATGAAAATAGATTAAGTAATATTATATTATAAAGCCTAGTGGTAGACTTAATAACTGATTTAAAAAAAATTAAATCAAATAAACTTTTATTTTTATTCAACGATTCATTTTTTATTTATTTAAAAATTAATAAAATTATGTCATTTGAACATAAACTGTTTCAAACACAAAAGTTTTTATACATTTTATAAAACTCTAAGTTTGGTCTTTATTCAACCTTTATAGATATAGTATTTTTTAATTACTATTATTTAAAACTCAGTTTAAAGGTTTTTTTAGCTTTTTTTTTTGTAAAATTATTAAAATCCTAAAAACCATATCGTATGATATTAAGTGTTAAAATAACATGTTATTATAAAACCAATTTTGAACACAGCATAACAAAATTAACAAAAAAAGAAATAAGTTTGGTTGTGAGCGTTAGTAAAAGACAATCAGATGTAAATCTAAACGACATAGAACTTTAAATCTAAAAGTATTAATTTCTACAATTAAAACTCTAAAATTGTTCTCTTTTCTCTTAAAAAACATAATTATTAATCAAATCAGTTTTATATTAAGGTCTTTGAAAATTTTTGATAACTTTTGGTTAAAATAAACTATGTATTTTAGTAATTTATTTGCCATTACTTACTTAATTAAGTACTTTTATTGCTATCGGTCATTTTTGTAAGTATTTCAAAAGCATAAACCGCAGTATTCAAATAAACTGAATTGTTGTTAATGATATTTAATGAATTTCACAAACCTTTGCTTAAAATATCTGTTTAATTAACAAGCTAGTTTACAACGATTACTTGTCTTTACACAGAGAGTTTCAACCGCATTAAGCGGTATAAATTAATAAGTATATAAATTAAAAACTAACAAAATATACTTAGACATCTACAATTTAAATTTAAAATTTATATAGACTTCGAATCGGACAAATTAAATACCAAGACGTTGTTTTGTACATTAGTCACAACTATAATTAAAATTAATAATACTCTAATATGGTCATTTCTTGTTTAATAAAACCAATTTTGTTAACCAAAGTTAAAGAAAGTCTAAGTAATTAAATTAAACGGTAATAAATAAATTTTATAGTGCACAATACATGAATTTTTGAAATTTCACAAAAAAGATTCATGAGCCATATCTCAAGAAAATAAACTCTACAAAAACATATAAAATCACTATAAAGACTAAAAGAAAGTTTATAATGCAAATTAAAAACAGTTTTTTTTTTCTGTTTTCGAAAAAAAAAATGAGAAAATTAACAGTAACTAATAAGAAATTTCGTTATAATACACTATCAAAGAAATTGAATTTTTTTCATGCATTTTTATATAACTTACCTTTATTATCTAACTTCTAATAGATTTTTTTCTAAATTTCAAAAAATTTCAAAAATTGAATTATTTTCGCAGGCTCAAATATAAATGAATAAAAAATTGTTTAAAAATCACAAACGCTCGCTAGAATTTTTTTTGATAAATTAACAAGACAGTTAATTTTTGAATAGAAATGTTTTACCATAATTTAAAACCGCGTAATGCGGTCTAATACCATTATTCTTAACAAATTCTAAAAAGATTCATAATACTTTCACAGTTCGTCATTTACATTGTTTTAAGTTTTTAATTACAAGTGTCCCATGAGAAACATAAACATATAGTGAATAATATTTTATACTTAATTAAAAAAAAAATAAATAACTAGGTTAATTTAAAAAATAAATGTTTTAGAAATTCAAGTTTTCAAAAAAGTTAAGCTTATTTTTAAATACACTGTTATAAATTAATATAATTTTTTATTTGTAATAGTAGCCTAATTTAAAATTAAGTTATTTACTTATATTTAAAACTTTGATTCGTTTTTTTGAACAACTTAATCTAAATAATTCTTCGAAAATGGCTATTGTTCTAACAAACCCTTTTCTAAATAAACTATAATTTATGTTAATAATTGTCTAGCTTGTAAAGTAAGTATTTTTGAATTTTTAAAACGCCTTTCTGTAACTTATGAATATTGACAATCAACAAAAGCATCGTAAGTTAAATCGTTTTATAAGTGTTTTATAAAGATTAAATTTAAAAGTATTAGTATCATATTGAGTTTTAAAAATTAAACTAAATTAACAGTTTTTATAACGAACATTGTTTAAGTCTTACTTGTCTTGTTAACTGTTATTGAAAACCTACTTACAGAAATTAATAAAGATTTTTTTTGTACCATTTTAATATTTTAATTTGTTTCTTTTTTTTATATTATAATTTTAGTTTTTGCTGCTAATCGCACTTAAAACTTTCTAACGGATTTATGAGACATTAGTTGGATAAATACTTTAAATAAATACAAAAGTTGTAATCTAATCTTTTTGTGAGTAGTTAGTAGTGTTTACATTTGTATTTTGAATGTTATTTAGTTAGTCTAGCTGGTACTTTAGAACCAGTACTTTACAAGACTATATCATATAAAAAAATATTGTTATAAAGTAAGTTTGTTTATTGAGTAGCGTTTTCTTATTCTTAACCTTAAAATAAGTTAGAACGGTTTTTTTTTATCATATAAAATTTGTTAAATTTCTGAATACATTTACTAAAAAATAGACACTTTATATATTTGATGTAAAAATTTAACCAAAGACTTTTTTAATTACATTTAAATTCAAAAATTAACCACTACTGTAGAAAAACTGTGAAAAATTAAATAGAATAGCGTCGTTATAACTATTTAATCTTTTCATACTTTAGGTTGTATAACTTATATAAGACTTCAAAATTTTATAAAAAATTTTTTGTCAGGTTAACAACAAACCACCAACTTACAGTGTACTAAAAAAGTAAATAATTGTATGTTAGTGTTTTTTTGTTTACTATTTTTATGCAAACAGGGATTCTCACCTCATAACAAAGCACTTGTAAACAAGTTTATGGTTATTATACAATTCTTTTGTTCATTCCATTATTAACCTGCTAACACTAGTCAAAAAGACTAATCAAAGTTAAAATACACAATGTTTGTAATGACAATGAACATTTCTTTGCCTTGTCATTGTTTTAGAGAGTATTTAGAGCTAGATACGTTGAATTCACGAGCCAGACAACAAACGGCCATATTTGTACAATGACAAAATGTTTTAAACTAAATACCGATGTAATAAAACATCAAGGTATGACAATACAGTGTCATGTAAGCAGTTAATCAGTTAGTTTTGTTTGCAGCTGGAAGCAACAACTTCTCTAGAACTTATTTTGTGAATGTTAATTGTAAGTATTGTTTTGTTTTAATAGTTATTACTTCATCTGGTTTTTAATTGTTTAAATATTTGAGCTAAATTTACATGTTTTATAGTTAATTATATCTTTTAAAGTTTATTGCTTATTTTAGTTTTATTTAATTTTTAGTTTATTGTTTTAAGTCTTTAAAATAAATCTAAATAGCTTTCAATTTATGTAGAAAATGTGTTATAAAATTAATTTTGTATATGCTAGTATTTCTTGTTGTGTTTTATATAAAAGTATCATTATTTAAAACTGTCTTGTCTAATTTATGTAAAGTAGCTTAGAGTAGCATTAAGTATTTTATAAATAGAACCGACTGATAATTTACAAGGTAGCAGTTGTAAGTAGTTTATAGTTATTATGTCCAACTTAGATAATATAAATGAGAAGTTTCCTGCAGCGGGTCCTGAACATAAACCTGTTAAAAGGTCACCCCGCTTGCAGGAAAAGTATGAACAAAATGGTCAGGTTGACAATCTACCCATAGAAAGTCAACCTGACCAATCTAAGGCTTTAAATGTTGGGCCACCAACATCCATAGCCCACAATGCCGTCTTTTTATGTAGTGAGAACTACCAATCTTGTAACCAACAGTTAAATAAGTCAGAATTTGATAAAAATAATTCACATTCTCATATTAAATTGCATTGTAAGTAGATGAAATTTAATTTTATAAATTACTTTAATAGTTATATATCAATAAACAATTTTTATATCAAACTTATGTTAGTTTATAATTAATTATGCAAATATATGGTAACAAAAAAATGTTATATAAAAGTTTTTATTTGCATCTTGATTATACTTTATTATCTTTATAAAATATATTTTAATTATATTATTAAAAAAAAAAACATTTGTAATATATTTTTCAAAGTTTGCCTCAGTTTTATATACAATTTATATCAGAAATCATAATTTAATTGTATATTTAAGTTGTATGAAAAATTGTATTACAATTTATTAGTAAATTAAGCAATTATAAATATTAGAAATTAACTTACCGATAATGCATCTACTTTCAGAAAAGAAGTTTTGCAACTAATTCTTGTTAAATTAGTTAAAGATCATTGTAAGTTTTTATTATTTTTATTGATTGTTTTATTTGTTGAGATTTAAAACTTAAGATTTTCAAATTATTTGTTTTAGCTAGTGAGAGATTTTAGAAACATGTTGTTTACGACTCGATATTCGAAAAGTTCTTCATTACACCAGGTTCTTATATCAAGTTTTGTGACAATACCCTTCTTTTATCGTTAATTATACAAAAAAAATGTTTTAAAGTTTACTATAGTTCGTATATCTTACAAACCTAAGTAAAGTTTTAACGATTTGAGGCAAGGTTTTCAAAGCTGGGCCAAGTGGTTGAAGTTACATTGCGACAACTCAATTTTGTTAACTTTAACTTTAGAAAGTTTAAACAGTTTAATTAAAATGATTATAAAGGAAAGTTTTACACCACAATATATGAAACATATCTAAAAAAAAACTATTCTTAAAAACATTTAAATTTACAAACAATACTAATAAAAAAATTATAATTCAAATCATAAATTTTTTTTTTAATTGTTGTTATATTTTGTATTTACATGTCAATTAATTAAACTATTACTACAGGAGTCGGCAGCCTTTTGTATGTTTTAATTATTCTTGATAATAGCCGATCACAAGTTACTTGTTTGAATATTAATAGTATATAGTTTTTCCAACATTTATTTTAACTGTTTATTAATAACAAAACAATGTTTTACTCCTACACTTGCATATAAGAGATCCTCAGTTGTTGTAAATAGGTCTGAAAAAATTTTTGAACAAAATAAATGGAAGTAAAACAAAAATAAAAACTAATAGTTTAAAAGCAAAATAAATCTTAAATGTACTAAAGTTGAGTAAATTTTTTTTAGTTTATGTTACGCTTTTAAGATTTTGTTGGTAAGATAGACTAGTAAAAAATTATAATGCTTTATACGTTTAAATAGTAAAACATGACTCACATTGAAAATAGTTGTCAGAATATCAAATAAAATATTAAACACAATATTTGTAATTGATAATGCTATAAACTGACTTTTGAAACTTAAAGATCAAAATTTCTAAGTTAGATTTATGACGTAACTATATTATTGTTTAAATTGGCGCACAATTTGAAATAATATACTTTATCTACAAATTTAGAAAACTTTTTGTTAAATTGCCTTATAAAATAAAGATTATGTAATCAAAAGTTTTAATTTGGTATCGTGTTTTGGTGTAAATAAAAAAAAAAAACAATTTTTACATGGGCGGTAAAAACTCTTTACAATTACAAATAATTTGACTTACTAATCAACGGGTGCTAGTTTAAGTTTTAAAGCAGAGCTTTTGGAAATGTGGACAGTTTGCAAACAGTTGGTACCTCTTATTTAAGTTGATTTTTTTCTTAGAATTGGCTTTCTCTATTTTTTCTAAAATACAGGTTTTGCAGATGCTATGTATGCTTTTAATTTCCCCAATGTGGTGAAGGATGCTCCATTTTATGTCGTAAGTAATTTTTTTATGTTTCAAATGCCAAATGTATTTTGCTAGCTCGGTCCCGTTATCTTTATAATTTTTGAAACTGTTGTTGTGGTTGTACCATCTGTTTTTAAAAGTGTTTCCGGTCGAGCCATTATAATATTTTATTTCCTTTGGAGATGTTTTCGTAGCTTTGTAAGTTACATTTTTTATTAAACAATTGTTATCCAAGGGGCATGAGTTTTTTGATCAGCAGTTGCAGGAAGGGGTATTAGTGGTGACGTTTTGTTCTTCGGTTTTGTTGGTTTTATTTAGAGTTTTCTTGTTATGTTTTTGTATTATTACCTTAATATTGCTCATACAGCTGTAAGACAGTTTACAGTTATTTCTGTTTATTGTTTTATTTAATGTTTCGTTTTGCTTGCAGTGTTATTTAGTTATCTCGTAAAATGCTTTGCCGATATTAGTTTTTACGGATTTGCAGAACGGGGGGTTAGAGTAAATGATTTTCCTTGATCGGTTCGTTTTCTTTTTAGTTTGGATCTTTACATTTTCTGTATATTTTAGCTTATGTTTGAAGTTGGCATTGTTTAAAGCATTTTAGTATGTGGCTACGTGGTTGTTAAATATTTGTTCATTTTTGGAAAGTTTATTAATTCTCCTCTCAATCATCGCTGGGAGGTTCCTTTTTATAACTTTAGGATGATTTGATTTGTTATTTATATATCTTATTTCTGAATTTTCTTTGCGGTATGGTTTATACATATTGTTAGTCAGGTTTAAAGTTGTATCTAAGAAATCACATACGGTTGTGCCAACGTCGATAGTTATTTTGAAGCCAATATCATTGAATAATTTTATTGTTTTTTTTATTGTTTTCTAGTAACTGGTTGCTTTTCCGTTCTATAACTGCGAGGCCGTCGTCTCTGTATAAGCCGATTTCGCTGGTTTTATAAATAGATTTAAGGCGCTTTAGGACGTACAGTCCCACAAGGTCGCAGAGCTCAGCGCCGAAAAAGGATCTCATCGGTACATCAAATAACGCATTTTAATCATTTTTGATCCAAGTTTTATTGTCATAAGTTAAAATTGTTTTGCATGTATGTTCAATTAATTCAATGCCCTTATATTCTATATTTGTATACTTTTTTGCAAAGTTTATGGCTTTCATTAAGTGGTGATGTTTAATACTCAAGTAGAAGTTTACAATGTCAAATGCTGTAAAGCATTTTTTATTTTTATTTTCAATATTTTCAAACCATTTGATTACATCGTGCGAGTTTTTTCATTGTATTAAAGGTGTTTTGTTCTTATACTTCTGACCGCTTTTTTTTAAGGATGATCTTACTAATGCGGCCCAACTCAGTTTTTCCTGGGTTTAAAACTCTACACTCAGTGTTAAAGGGAAAGTATTTTTTGTGGTCCTTAACCGTTATAAAAGCATCTGCAGCTGTAAACTTTGGTATTTTTTCATTTTTTTATTTTCTTTCACGTATAATAGATTGTGATTCTGAGTTTATTTTGTTGATTAGGTTTTCGTCAGATATTTTGTATGTTTTAGTTATACTGTTGGTTATTAGCTTTCTATAGTATTATGGAGTTGTCTGGTAAAAAATTTCTTGTTCTGTCGGCGAAAAGTATTATTTTATTTATGAGTAGAAGATTATTTAAGTCGTGTTTTAGCATATTTTGGAAGTTTGATTTGTACGTGGTAAACTTTATACTTTTATTAAATTAAATAAGTCATTTTCAAATGTTTTTAGGTCGTCGTGTGCTGGTAGTGATTTACTGCTTTTAAATATATTTTCAGCTTTATTCTCATATGGGCTGTTGTCTTCATGGTTGTAAAAAAATAGTTTCCATCTTAATCGGTTTATAAACTTAGAGGACGCATCATATAATTTTATGAAGTGTTCTTCTTGATACAAATCGGTATGTCTTTTAAACTATATTTGAAATTTACTTATGTATATCTTTCATTTTATTTGTTGAAACTGTCCAAATTTCCAGTTTGACAGTTTGCAAACTGTCCACATTTCCAAAAGCTCTGCTTCAAAACTTAAACTAGGACCCGTTGATTAGTAAGTCAAATTATTTGTAATTGTAAAGAGTTTTTATCGCCCATGTAAAAATAGTTTTCTTTTTTTATTTACACCAAAACACAATACCAAATTAAAACTTTTGATTACATAATCTTTATTCAATAAGGCAATTTAACACAAAGTTTTCTAAATTTGTAGCTAAAGTATATTAATTCAAATTGTGCGCCAATTTAAACAACAATATAGTTACGTCATAAATCTAACTTAGAAATTTTGATCTTTAAGTTTCAACAGTCAGTTTATAGCATTATAGTTTTTTTCTAGTCTATCTTACCAACAAAATTCTTAAAAGCGTAACATAAACTAAAAAAAAGTTTACTCAAGTTTAGTATATTTAAGATTTATTTTTGCTTTTAAACCATTAGTTTTTATTTTTGTTTTACTTCCATTTATTTTGTTCAAAAATGTTTTTGGACCTATTTACAACAACTGAGGATCTCCTATATGCAAGTATAAAACATTGTTTTGTTAGTAATAAATATTAGATATAAATCTCCTTAAAGACATTTAAGTCAAGAACTTTAAATTGTTTGATTTAAAACAAGTTACATTATTAGTATATAGTTTATGTTGTTAAATAGGTAAAAAGTACATAACTAGTTGTTTTTAGTTGGTTTGTATTTTTAAATGAATACATCTTTTATCAGAATTACTAAATTTAAAAAAAAATTTTGTTGCTTATAATTTGAAAGTAAAATTTCTACCTTTATATTATGCGACAGAATTAAACCCTATCATAAATGTTTTTAAGTTAGTCTGTTTAACATAAATAAAAATATCAAATATTAAGTGCAGATAGTATTAAAAAAATTTAAAGTTTATTACCTCAAGTATCAAACAGAGTTAGATTAGCTAAAAGTTTAAGAAGGGTGAATGATTTATAAATTTTAAATAGTGTCAGTAACATAGTGATTATGTAATGTTTTTTTTTGTATATATATTAATCTTTTGTTTTTGATTTAAATCTAAAAGTTGAGTTGTGAATTTTTTTTTTAACGGCCCAAAAATATAAATTAATTAAAAAAATGTTAGAATTCTATAAGTTGTCATTAAAAGTTTAGTATTAATTACATTTTTTTTTATAACTGAAAGGCAAATTTATAAAACAATACTTTTTAATTTTATTTAGCAAAAATCTGAGCAGTTTTTTTTTTCGATCTATTTATATATGTAGATTTAACTTATGAGATAAAAAGTTAATGTATGAGTATTTCTGATTTAACTTATGAGTATTTCTGATTTTATAACTATTTACTACTTCTAATACTATTACCATTAACATTAAATAACATCAGTAGATGTTTTTAGAAACTTTTTCTTAACTTACTTTTTGTTTAAATAAGTAAAAACAATGTTTTTAATGAACAAAACATTAAGTAACTTTCAGTTACACGAGGGAATTTTGAACTAGCTTTGCTTTCTAAAAATTTATTAAATTTTGAAAAAATATATATTATAGTCTGTGCAAAGTTATTGTAATAGTTTGAATTTTTATGTTTGATGTGATTCATTATTTACTTGGTTGTTTAAGAAAAGTAAGTATTTTATTAAAAAATAAAAAATAAACTGATTATTGTTCAATTTTTTAATGATTATATAGAAATATTATTTATGCTCTTTTATATAATTTATTTTCAAATTTTATTTTATTGAGATTAAGCAAATAATATAACTTTGCACGATTGAATTTAAAAGTTACTTAGAATTTTATTGTTTTTACAAACTTTATTAATATTAAAACTTAGTGATGCTTCTGAAATATGTCAAATTTGTCATTTTAGGGAACAACAATGCACGATTGCACTAAATTGCATAAAAATAAAACTACACAAAACACTTTTGCACGGGTTAAATTTATTTTATTATTATTTTTTCTATTTTCTGTTTTACCTCTAACACTTTCCCTCGGTAAGTAGCTTTTTTATGGTATGATATATACTTTTTTTTTTTAATTTTTTTTTGTTTTACTGTCGTGAAAATTTTAACTCGAGCAAAATTTGCCCTTGTTTTAAGTTTAGCTTTGTGCAACTTTTATCTCGTGCATCTTAGTCTCCTCGTGCATTTTAGTGTTTCTGCCTGTTCCCCCTGAAACAACCATCAATCATTGGTCCAAATAACTAAAAAATATCATTTTTTAAATAATAAGTTTATATAAGCACTAGAAACACTTATGCATAAACAAAAGAAAACTAATGCAAAGCAAAGTTTTCAAAAAACTTAAAGAAATGAACAACTTGCCCCAAGTGTTTAAAAAACAGATGTATTTTAATTTTACTAGTTTTAAACTCAATCAATTTTATTTTATTTTAATTTTGGGCTGCTTAAGCTGTGAAATGAATTATAATAAATGTATAGAATACAATAGTTTGTTCAAAGAACTATATATACTAAAAAAGTAAGAACCTAATTTTCTAATTGAATAATAACTTTATTTGTTCTTCTGATCAATAAAAATAATGTCCCTTGTTTTTTATTGATATATTATTAACTAACGTTTTAAATGAAAAGAATGAAGCTTGATTTTAAAAGAAAATTTTTTAGTCGATAATAAAATATAAACAAGTTATTAAACACTCAATAAAAAAACAACATCTTGAGTTGAACTACTAATAAATGAGTTGTTAACCAAACAAAAACTACGGTTTCGTAATTAATATTAAAAAAAAAACACATTTATAAAAACGATTTAATCAGTTATAAAAAATAAAATTTCACTTGTTACTATAGTAAGTACTTTAAATTAGCTTGAAAGGACATATAGTATATAACTAGTTTAATTTTCAAATTTAAATTCTTTTTAAACTGTTTTTGATAATACTAGCACCAAGGTTATTAATAGTTACGTCATACTAAGAATCCCGTAAACTGTTGCAAATAAAATGACTAAAAGAAGAAAACAACATCCAACTTGTTATTATTATTTCAATTGGACGAATTTTCACCGCAACTAAGCGGTTAAACAAAATAAAAAGGTTATATATGTAGACTAGTACAAAATACGAATAAATATGTAATAGTTAATAACAAACTTTTAAATATCCTAATTAATGCAAATTTCTTCATAGTTTATTGGATACCTATAAAGCTTCATATATTAAAAAAAAATTACGATATCAATAAAGCTACTAACTTCTAAAATCCTAAAAACTTTTTTTTGTACTTTTTAGTAATTATTAAAACAATAAATTATAAAAATAGCTAGTTGACGTTACATTAGCATTCACACAAACATTTGTTAAGCAGTTTATATTATATTAGAGGGTTTATGTAAGATTGTCTGTGTTTAGTAACCTATAGTTTAAGACCGCGAAATACGGTGTTTCAATACAGAAATATAAAATATTTTTCGGCCATAATTTTAATGTTAAATTTAAAGAAAATGATAATTTTAACAGAAACAAATGTTGATATTTCTATGTTTAAGCTAAAAGTAATATATTTTCCTTTTAGTTCCTATTTCACTTTTATTAAAACTATGCTTTTTCCTCAAAGTCTAAATTATAGTCTTTTATTAGTTTTTTTCTACACATAACTTATAATAGTCTTTTATTAGTTTTATTTCTACACATAACTTAATTCACATACACTTATATTTTTAAATTTTTTTACTATTTTTTTCATTACAGATTGAAAAATAGAAATTCCGCTTTGCTGTGTAGTTGTATTTCTTAAAGTAATAACAGTTTAATTTTTAATACGTGAATCTAACAAACAGTTTGAGATATAAAGTTGATATTTTTATTTCTTGGCTTGTCACAATAGCGCAGTAAGTATTAGCATTTTATATATATTATTATACTAGTCAAAATCTAGAACTGAAAAAGCTTTAATATGGCTTAAAGTTAATACTTTTTACAATTTTAATAGACTGTAAATACAGTAATTTGACATTATATTCATTTATTTGGCTAAAAATTACTGCAGTTAGTATAAAACTCAAATACAACTTTACATAACTTGATAAATAAAATACTTTTTAGCTTTTTTATCTAACATTTTTTTATTTTTGGTTGTTTAAAAGCCGAAATGAAGATTATACTGAAGCGCTGTTTTACTTAGCATTTAAGTTAATTGAAACTTTTCTATATATTTAAAACCCTGTTTAAATAGGTTTTTATATATATAATTTTGCAGCCAATTAACACTGTTCAAATTTAGAGATTATAAATAAACAGACTGATAATAATTTTAAGAGGTTTATAATCTGAACGAAAAAAAAAATATAGAGAAATAGTTTTCTTACATTACTGTAGGAAACAATTTAACATTTTTTAATACCAAAGCATAAAATATAAGCATTGTTTTTAAGTTTCTGCAAAAATATATATAAATTACAAGTAGTTTTTATCAATAACTATTAACTATTTAATTCAATATAAAACAATGAAACTTTCAACATTATACTGAACAATATTCTAATTCTAATTTTGTAAAGTTTCATTTTAACTGTAAAACAAATTAACTTTTAAACAATTTAAAGTATGAGGGCTGTA
The DNA here is from genome assembly GCF_965202585.1 of Thalia democratica. Taxonomy (NCBI): domain Eukaryota; kingdom Metazoa; phylum Chordata; class Thaliacea; order Salpida; family Salpidae; genus Thalia; species Thalia democratica. The sequence continues at coordinate 100,805,898 of NC_139166.1, read as the reverse complement.
AAATTATTACAAAAAAACCTACGATAATAGCAGTTTTAATTTAAAAAGACATTTAAACTTGTAAACCGTATAATGTATGAAATTATTTTTTTTATAAGGATAGTATTAATATAATTTTATACAATACATATTTGGTCGCTAAACAGAACTTTAAACACACTAAAACAAAATTTTCCTATAACACATTTCAAGTCTTTTATTTTCCAGCTTTGACGTGTTACATGAAATTTGAACTAAAAATACTTGTAATGTTTTCACACAGGTAACTTAAAAAATGTTAATTATAAATATATACAACAATTTTTATTATTAATTAGCAACAACGTAATTTAGCAACAAGTTTATGTAATTTTATTTGAATTTAATCATACAGAATACAATTAAAACATGTTTTTTTTTGTTTTCTAGTTTGATGTAATTTATACTTCATTATTAATAAATACATGAACGTTTAATACAAATTAAGTTTTGCTGTTATCAGCCGGTTTAGGCCGTTTAAATTAGAAGTTGAAGAATATTGTATTTATTCAATCGTATGTCGTTAAGTTATTAAACTAGCTAGCGTTTTTTTTTACGTTTAAAATTAATTTTAAGTCAATGCAGCATTTTTTACAGCGTTTATTATCCATTAAAATCTTAATAAAAAAAATGTATAAAAGTTTTAGTATAAAATATGTATTGTTACAATATCTTAAAATATAAAAAATATTTTAACAGTAAGAACCAATTAGTATTTGTCGAGACTAAGTTCTTAAAAACAATAGTGTTTTATCTTTGATTTTTACAGTTGTTAAAACTGTACTAACTTTTCACTTATATGATATCTAAAACGTTAGTAATGTATTTTAAAATGATTTCGTCATACTACTCCAACCAAGTAATTTTTTAAAAATACAAAACTTTAACTAAATTTAAATTAGTATTAAGTCATTTACTCGGTTATAAAAATAGAACTTTTGGTAAAAAATGAGAAGCACTTCTATATTGTTCAAAAATCTAACATTCTAATTTCAAACTATAAATAATTAACTATTTATTTTTAAAATAACACAAACTTTTTACGCGAAAAGTGAATAAACTAATACTTCGTTTTTATAACTAATTTGATTATTATTTCGTTCTTGTTCCATTTGCCCATTTTTTCTGCCTAAACGGCTAAAAAGCTAAATTAGTTTGTTAAAGAAAGTATTTTGAATATTTAATTTTAATATTATCTTTTATTTAATAGATTTATTAGGTTCTATATTTTATTGTTTAGATCTTTGTTTCATCTTTTAAAAACTGTGTTTAAATGAAAACTTGCTAAATAAGTTGCAACTTTAACATCCATACTATCAAAATAATTTTTATATAATGATAAAAATATCAACTGCCAAACTAACTTAAAATTTGAAAAAAAAACTGTTTCTTATTCAAATACATATAGCCTGAAGTTTAATTAAATCGAAACGTTAAAATATTTTTTAACTGTTTTAAATCTTTTTTAGTTATAATACTTACATTATCGCGGTTATTAACTAGGCGTTCTGCAACAGCAGATCTTTTAAAGTATTTACTATTCTGATACAATTATTTTTCTTATTACTCGTTTTACAAAATTCATCAATACTTTTTGGAATTTGCTCTTCTATCCTTATGCCAAATTGCTTTGAGGTCATTCCAAAATAACTGTCTTCACAGTGTATCTAAACTGATAAACTACCATACTCATATTACATTCTGATATAAGATATTTACCCATAGATCTGATCATTTGTCTGGATAAGAAAATAACTCTCAGTTTTGATGAGTGATAAGTTTTACTTTTTAAATGGTTGATATTTCTCTCAATAATTTTTGAATTATTATTAACATTAGGTATAAATAAAGTAATCAAACACTTCTCCAAATCTTTTTGCTTTATTTTGTTTAAAATTTTAAGGTGTAATTTAATTATTTTATTTATTATAAATAAAGTTCTTGTGAATAACCATTTATATTTAGAAGCAATTTTATCTGAAGTTTTTTATTTGCAAAATGTACAAATAAAACGTTTTTTTTTTGTTTTCAGTAAAAGTCTTCATTTTATAAATAAATGTCAAAAAAACGTTTTCAATTCGTATAACTAAAATGTCAAGAAAAGCCAATTCATTGTTTTTTTTTTTCTGAAGTAAATCTTATTAATGAATGTGTTTTGTTCAACATATTTAAGAGTTAATCAATCCTTTACTATTCTTTTCCTAAAACAAAACAATCTTCAACATATCTAAAATTACTTAACTTCTACTTTTAATTACGAAAAGCTTTAAAAATCATAGTCTTATAAAGTTATAAGATAATAATTTTGTTCACACATTGTTTGTTTGTAAGCATACTCAATAGTAATGTGTAAAGAGTTCATAAAAATACTTAACGAATTTTAGAAAATAAAAACTTTTTTACTGAATTTGACAAAAAAACATAAATACATAAATTTTTTGTGTTAAATTTTTCTTTAAATGGCAAACAAGCAAGACTGCAGAATAAAAATAAAACTGAATAAAAAAAAAGTCAAATAACGTTTAATTTTTTAACAAGTCGTTATAAGAAAATATTTTGTCGTAAATATGACCTGCTGACTATAAAAGTTGTCGAACACTAACCTAAAGGGTTCACAAGTTTCAAAACTGTATATGTCACTATAAAATAAAAAAAATTCTGAGAAATACTTTACATAACTAAATAAAGTTCTATAGCTTAGTATTTTTTAACATTTTAAAGCTAAAATTTGATAGTTTGTTATAATAATTCTATTTTTATCAAACATCCAATTGTCCTCTATGACACATATATCCTCACTTATTAACCCGTAAAAACATCAATGTTTTTTTATGATCAATTTAAAATATGTTGTGATTTATTTTTTGATAATAAAACTTATAACTATTTTATAGTACAAAACAGTTGACTAGTTTTTTTTTAAATTTAGAAGTCTAAATCAAATAACACAGAAAATGATACAAATAAAACGCGCTAATACAATTGAGAGAAATCTAATTTAAATAGCAAATTTTGCTACAGCTTTGACATAAAATATTAATGCTTTGTTCTGATTCGTTTTGTATAAATAGAAAATTTTTAAGCCACAGCTTGTTTGACTAAACAGCAATTTAATTGAGAAGTTTTATAGATTTTTTTATAATTAGTATAAGACTAATTAGCAAATTGTTTTTTAAACTAAACTATGTTTTTCGTTTACTTACTAATGAACCTTAAAAATTTTTCTCACTAATCAAAAGCCTTTTTTAATAATCACTGAAATTTTGATTTTTAAAAGAATTTGATTATGAGAATATAAAACGATACTGAGTGAATATTATAAGTTTAATAAGTAATATATTTCTAATTTTTTTATTAAATTTCAACGCTTCATGATTGAAATTTTTTATTAAGTTTGTATTTGTATCCTTCAGATTGAAATTAAAAACGATTTATGACCTAACGAATAAATCTAAATACTAAAATTGGGATTATTATGCGAGAATTAAACAGTAATGCATAAATTCTGTAATAAAATTTCAAAATCTACTGCTTACGTCATAAGAAAAACTCGCAAACGGTTGATTACTTGCAATGTTCTTGAATAAATAGAACTTTATATCAATAATTATTCTGAAGTATCAGCTTGATAGATTTTCACAGCCGTTTATTGCGACTAAATCTTCATTAATTCCAATACAACCTATGGTAGTTCCTATTTATGTTCCTAAATACTAAAAATTATACTAAAAATATAAACTGAAATTCGCTTTTGAACAGAAGCCGCATTGCTTAAGAATACATTATGTTCAGCTATACAAATCTTCTATTTACACAAGACGACTTTTGCCTAGAATAAAAGTTACCACAAGATGTAATAACTTTTAAATCCTGCCATAGTAAGAACCCTATAAGAACTAGGTTAGATTGACTTATAAAAAATAAATTTTCTACGAACCAAATCATAAAGTATGTGTACTTTGTTAGCTACGTAATACTTTAACTAAAAGTAGCAATTTAAAATAATTTTTAAAATAACATAATACTTTAAAAACAAAACTTTTAGTTACACATGTTAATTAAATTTAAAAATATAACATATATACACTAGCTTACATTTAAGCTATATAGAGTCACGATTTAAATACCCTAACATTTTATAGAATTAAAAACTTTAACAAACTAATGAACTTAAAATTTGACAATCGTTTTGGTCTAAAACACAGTTATTTATTTAAATTTCAGTTATAATCAGTAAAAGTAATGAACTAACATTAGTTAAACTTTAAAGTTTAACAAAGAGACTTTGTTAAAAACAACTATATTTTATTACTAATAAACTTGTTTGATAATTTTTGTGTTGTACTTTTATGTATATATAGTTATAAGTTTTGAGTTAACCGCTCAATTTCGGTGTAAATTTATCCAAACAATATTCAACATTAGCTAACTGTTTTTCGTAATTTATAGCCTTTTTAAAACCAACAGCTAGTGGGTTTTTGGGTTTGATGTCACTGCCCTTTTTAATATAATGTTTATAAGATTTGTATCTAGTACAATCCAAAAAAATAAAATTATTTCGTTTTTATTATTTTATTTTAAAAGAAATAATTTATTGATTGTATTTTTACAACTTAAACATTATTGTTTAATCACACTTCTAATTGTTAAATGTTGTTAAGTTTTTTTGAAAGAAAATTAAAATATTTACAGTAAGTCAATTTAAATATTTTAAAAAGATTCTGTTATATATTTTAATACTTTGTTGAATTTGTTTCGTCTTATAGATACAATTTGTGGAATATATGCTAGTTTTTGTTTTAATGAATGAAAATGTGTTCAGGTTTTTTTACAAAGTCTACTTTGAAAAAATAACAAAAAATTAATTATAAAAACTTCAAAAGTTGAAAGAAATATTAAAAGCAATATATTCAAGTTTGTTTTTCAATAACAGTGTGACAGTTTGTTTTTAACATATTTCATTTTAATTTTATAACTTTAAATTATCAAAGCACTTGAATAAGTTAAAGTAATTAAAAAAAAAACATATTAAGACTACTTAATGGTATATATATTCTTTTAACTTTTAATTTTATCTAAATATTTATCAGTTAACTAAATACAGTAAATTTTGATTATTATTCATTTTTTTAGCAATAACTTTTCTAAAATTAATAAGTAAAATTATAGTAAAAACTTAGTTTACCTTTAAATTGCTGTTCTTTATTCAAGGCTATAATTTTTAAACTGATTTGGTCGTTTACATATTTACCAACAGTTTTTTATGCTAATAAAAACCTTAAAGCTCTTATTAAATAACTAATAAAATTAATAACATATTGAAGTTTTAATATAATTGTGTATTTAAAAAATTCAAAAAAAAAAACTCAATTAAATAGTTTAATAATTATTACCACAAACGTATTTACAAAACTACTTATTGTAAATGTTTTAACTTTAAAAAATTTTGGTTTATAACAAGTATATAGAATGCTGAAAATACTATTGTTGCTAAGAGTTTAAATTATAATACAATTAACATTTTGTTTAGATCTTTAGCTTCTAGACAACTAAATTAACTTTATTCGTTTTTGAACATACAAAGCAACACATTTTTTAGTAAAGTCAAAAGATCATACCTACAAACAGTCGCTTTTAAAAGTCGTAATTTTAAACAATGTATCATGTGAAGTAAAAATTAAATTGTGACTGAACTTTTACTATAACTTCTCGGAAACTTCAATTCTATTAACATAAAGTATTTTGGTCTGTACAAAAGTGAAAACACAAGTTTAAAACAATTTATCGATTGTTAAAAGATATATTTTTGTAACTAAACAAATTAGTAAAACTAAAAAGTTTATTTTCTACTTCTATTAACTGTAATTATTTGTAACTGAACTTTTGAATGAACAACAGAAACAAAGTCAAATGCAAGCTGTATAACTTAATAAAATTTCAAAAATAAAATCAAGTTAACATCTCATTATTGAAATATGGTTAAGTGAATTAGTAAACATATTATACTACAATAATGTTATTTATTTAGTTTAATGGATTGATATAACTTATAAGTAATTAAAAATGATGTTGGTGCTATACTTTTTCCTTTAAATATAGCCTAACAGGTATTTTCATGCAACTAGCTTAGCTTAACAATAAAACGTAACCAACATTTGCTTGGTTTACTTTTTGGATCGCATAAGTTTTATTTATACTACAGAAAAAAGTGTATTGACGTCAAAGCAACAAATCCAAAAACTTTTGCTGTTATAAAAGTTATTATTAGAAAATCATTGATTTTTGCTTAATTGGGAAAGCAGTTTTTAAATTTTACCGTAACTAAGCGGTTCTATTAAACTTAGAAAAAACTTCAAGTAGATACCATATATTTAAAAAAGTTTACAAACAGGAAAAAAACAACATTGATTAACAAGATCACTTAGTAAAACTAAAAAACAAAAGTTTTTGATAGTGATTAAATAACATAACTTATTGCAATAATTTTCATAATTAGGCTTCTTTTTTGTTTACGAGATTTTGTGTTTTATAATTTCTTTCAAAAATATTTATAGCTATGTAAAAAGAATTCTATATAAAAAGTAAATATGACTATTAAAAATTTATTACAAATTATTATGCTTTTTATAAGTTTAAAAGCAATTCTGATATTTAATTTTTTTTATAAAACTGATTAAAACAAAAAAGTAAACTATAATGTACACTTATAACTAAAATCATTTTCACTAATTTTTATTAAAGTTACCCATAATGATAAGACTAGAGAGCTGTTAAAGCTTTTAATTCAAATTTCTTCCTTAGAAATTGCTTGATAACAAATCAATTTTTTTTATTTAAAAATTCTGATAAAAATTATTAGAAATTGTGATAGAATCAAAAATAGGAAAAACTTGTAACGAGGTTTAACTTGTTAGAATATTTCGTTTAAAAAAAATTATAATAAGATAATATATATTTATAAAAAACATTTAAAGAAATAACTCAAAAAACTTCAAAAAAATTTCAAAACTCTTTTAACTAACCATATTATGTTAACTAATTTTATAGTTTTTATAAGCTGAAGTTTAAAATTTTACGTTAAGTTATTAAATGCTGCAAAATTTTAAGTCAAGGGTAATAAAATTTTTGCTTAAAAATACAAATCTATATGAAACCAATAATATTAAATCGAGAGAATATATTCGATAAAAATGAGCAAAAATTAAAATTGTACTTAAATACCACATAATATTTATTTTGCTTAAGAATAATTTTAACTTGCTTGTGCAAGTTTACAAATTTTTGAAATGACTGCATATCCTGTAACTTTATTAAACAGAAAATCAATAAACTAAAAGTAAAACCAAGTTTTTGTGTCTTTTGCTTTATACCGTCACATGCAGTTATAAAATAATGTTGCTGAGTCAGCTTAAAAACTATTTTTCAAACCTTTAACTATTTAACAATTTACCAAGTGTCTTTTGCACGGTGACTCTTTTGCACAAGTGTAACTTTAGCACGAGGGGCTACTTTTGCAAGCAGGGTCAGTTTTCCACAAGTAGACGATTTTGTATGACGACTCTTTTGCACCAGCATCACTTTAGCACGATGTCACTTTCATACATAGGACCATTTTTTTACGCACGGTCACTTTTGCACATAGGGTCATTTTAGCACGTGAGTAAAAAAGTATTAAAATGGAAAAGAAGAAGAAACTCTAAAAAAACACCAAATAAAAATTAAAAGGTTAACTAACAAAAAAAAAAATTAAAAAAAGTTACTGACCGAGAGTAAGGGTTAGTATTATAAAAAGTAAAAGTAAAAGAAAAGCTAACTAAAAAATTAAAAGAAACAGAAAAAAAAACTTGGAAGAAAAGTTACTGTCCGAAGCAAGTGTTAAGGATAACTATGATAGATAACAAAGTATATAGCTAATAAAACAAAACTTATTGATCGAAAAAACACAAGGATAATAGAAAATAAATAAAAATAAGCTTTAAAAAAATTATTTTTAAAAGCATAAAATTATAAAGCTTAAGGTAACATTTAACAATATGATTTTTAAATTATATATATATATATACTTATAAAAGTGCCGCATTATAATTTATTTAATGATCTATTTTTGAATAATTTTAGCGTACAATTTAAGCTTATCCTAGCTTAGTACACTAACAAAATGCGAATTACTAAATAGTAAATTGAAATGCGATAACTTGTGATTGTTTATATACATCAGAAATAAAAATTTAATTTAGCTGTTGTAAATGAGTTTTTTTAAATTGTTTTAAGTTATAAGCAAACTCTTATTATAAGCAAATTCTTATAATTTTAAAACACTATTCTTGTAATTAGCAATATAAATTTCATTAGTGAAAACTAGACTAATACTTTATATTAGTTTTTTAAGCAATTGAAGGGTTTTAATACTTAAAAAAATAAAAAAAAAAACTATACAAATAACGAATTAATTTAAAAGTTTTATCAAATTCCGATATTTACAATCAAAGTTCTCAAGAGTATTTAACTTATATTCGAAATTTGTTGTCTACCAGTATATATAACTTAAAAATTATCATTAATCTTATACAATTAATACTATTGCTTTAAATTATATTAACTACTTTTAGTACGTCATCAACTATAAGCCTTTTCTCATATACGATTTTTTTTTTCAAAAGTAAAGTCATTATTTTAAAACTATAGTATAGGAAACTATTGTTTACACTAACTTTAACTTACAGCTCAATAAACATTCAAAACGAATTTAGCTACTTTAATGTTCATTAAATAGAAAAAAAAACGCATCAACTTTTTTTTTTTTCAAATTCTTATATTAACCATCAGTAATTTTTAGTAGTAAAGTTTTGTTGCCCGAGTAGTCGGGTTTAAACATAAAACAGCTTTTAAATTAAACTTCGGTAAATAATTAAAATGTATTATAAATCCAATGCGAACTTTGATGCGAGTGTTTGTGAGTTTCTTAATGACGTCACTGAGATATTTTATACAATCAGTTCTGCGCGCATTTTAAGTAAACTAATTTTGGCTGCAATTATTCTTTAGGTTGAGAGAAGTGACTCAAAGTTTTATTTAAATAACTTACTTTAAGCTAAAATATTCTTAAAATCCGCTTAATTACTTTCTACTGCTGATGAATGAAAAAATACGCACTAATTAGACTTATTTATTCCTAAATTATGTTTCAATCAATAGATATTAGTACTAATTTATAGTTTTTATAATTTTGCACGAAGAAACTTTTCCAAAAGTTAAAAGGTGTTTAAATTTGTTTTATTCGTTTATAAATTCTTGTTTTTCATATTTTTTTCACTATCACTGTTACCCCTAAACCCTTACGCTCGGTCGGTAACTTTCTTTTTCTTTTTAGTCATTATATTCATTAGATATTTTTCATACTGTTTAAATCCTTATTTTTTATTATTATAAGTATTTCTTGTTTTTTTTTACATATCTTTACTTTTACTGTGACCCCTAACTCTTTCCCTTAGTCGGTGACTTATTAATTACATTCGTTTTTTTTTTAATGCATATTTTTGTATTTTTATTTTGCCAATAAATTACTTTTGACTCTCCTACACAAGTTACCCTTCGTGCAAGAGTGTCTTCGTGCATATTTGACCCTTTCCCTATCTCTATAGTTAGGGGAATCATTGTAGATTGAAAAATTTGAAAAATAGACTTCGATGCCTATGTTTTAAAATAAACTTTTTTGTTTCATTGTCCGAGTAATCGGGTTTTAAAATTATTCAATCATGGATATAATCACAACTTTATAGTTAGTTGAAAATTGATTTTTTATCAAGATGTGAATGTTTATGACTTTTTAATCACATTAACAAAAAATTATGTGCAATCAGCATTTTAAATAAATAAATTTCAGCTGTAATACTATTTTTCTAGCTTGAGTTAGGTTGTTTTAAGTTTGTTGGAATTACACAATAGAAAAAACTTTACTTAATTTTCAATAAGAATTTTCTATTTGAAGAATTCTAAACTTAGTTTAAATTAGAATTTTTTTTATCGATATCTAACTAACTAAATATAAACTTTTGGAAATAATTGATACTAAGTTGTTTTATATAAGAAATGTACTGATGATTTTTAAGTTCCTTTTACAACAAAAAAGGATAATTTAAATAATAAAAAGTATATTTTCCTAATTAATTAAAAACTTTAACTGTTGGTATTTTAGCGTAATGATTGTTAGGTCAATCGGGAAAAACGATTGGTTTTTCTTAATTTTAAGAGTTTTGAAGAATTTGTTAAGATGTAGTCAAGTTTTCTTGTTTTTGCCATTTGTAGATGTTATCTAGAGTAGATATTTAAGAGATATATGACTCAGTAAATATTATTGTATTTTCTGCAAATAAACTCATATCTCTTTTAAAGCCAATGTTTGAACTAATGTTGTTAACGTAAATAAAAAATAAGGGGATCATTTATACCACCTTGTGGTATTCCACTGTACATCCAATGCACTGTCTTTAACGGTAAAAAATGTAATTAAGTCAAAAAAAATTATTTATTCATTTTTAAACTTTTTAAAGATTTAAAAAATTGTCTTATTGGAAATCAGTTTATTCCTTCCTTTTTTGTCAACAAAATGTTATTCTTCAAAAGACTTAAAAAAGTCTTCTGAAAAATAAAGTTTCTAGCTATACTATCTCATAAGATAAGGTTTTAAAGGATATCAGGAAATAGTATAGTAGATTAATAAAACAAACGAAACAAAGCTTATCTTTTAATAACATGAACTAAAAACATGAACTACGTCACACTTTTATAAAACTTTAGTTAAACAAATGATCAGAGAATACTAATAGGTATTTTAGTACTAAATAAAGTAAGCATCTTAAATTTAACGTGATTGTTAAAAGTCAGCATACAAAAACATCGCCTTCACCAATTACTGCAGAATTTCATATCTTTCAAAACGTTGTTTATTTTATATCAAAAGCAAAAAATAATAATCTTTTCTCAGGTTTTCATTGGAAAGAAATTAACTCCTTCGAAAAATAAAATAAAAAACATATTTAGTGTTTTTTTCTGTTAAGTAAAATAAAAGAACATGTGCGTCTATATGTTTTATATCAGGGGTCGGCAAACTGTGGCCCGCGGAAGAAACTTTTGCGGCCCGCAAGCATGTAAATGTGGCTCGCTGAACAAAAATATATTTTAAGTTAAGTTTTTTTTCTGTAACTTGGTTTAATTTTTTTATCTTGTTTTAAGTCCCTGTAAAAAATTGAAAAGAGTTAAAAGACTTTACTGATTTAGCTTAATAATATAAAAAAGACAGATAAACATTCCATCACGGTTTTTTTCAATAATAATTTTTTTCTTACAACAGCATGTTATTATGCGAAAAAATAGTTTAATTTTATTGAAAACCGAAATTTAAAATTTCATGCACTCTTGCAGACTTCTTCAAAGGTTTACATTTGGTAATTTTTATACCGCACATTTAGTATAAACATTTGATGATAATATTTAGCCTATCTAAGTAACTATTTGATTTATTTAGTTTTAGTTTAAATTATTATAGTTCAACAAAGCTTGTATTAAAGTTAGTTGATATTAGATAAATGGTACAAATTATACATGCTATCACTTATACACTTACTTTCTTAAATTCATCATATTTATCTATTCTGAATTTTTTTAGAATATTTTAAGACACTGAAGTAAACTTGTTATTAAAGAAGTAAATTGTGTTATATAATAAAATCAAGCTTTTTCACAAACACACAAATATTAGCTTACTGTTTAGATACAAATTTAAATTATTTTCTGCACTTTAGCTTGAACTGACTTTTAAATTTTTTACCTCTAAAAGCAGCAACAACTTACAAATTAACTGATAATATTACAGGATTATTATTTGAAAACAATACACGATGAGCAAAGCTACTATTTTTATTGTTTTAACTTGATCAATATACTTTAAAAACTAACCTTTTGATCCAAATAGCATAAAAACATAAAATAAAACTTTTTATTTGTTTAATCATAATTTTGTAGTTGTTTTGACATATAAGTGTTTTATCGTAATTTTGATGATGCGAAATCACCATAAAGTAATGTTATCTGATATTTAACACAACATTTGCTATTAGTTTATTCATATATATGTTTATATTTTTAAGTGTAACTGTTTTGAAATTTCAGACGCAGTTTTGGTGATATTAATTTTAAAAAAACAACACTTATTATAAGCATCTGAGAAATTGTAAGAAGCAGTAATGTCGTTATCAACTTTTAATCAATTATCTTATGAAAGTTATACAACTTTTACAACAAAATAAACTTATAGTAACATATAATTTTAAAATCTTTTATTAACACCTGTCACTGTCAGTAACACCGCAAAAAATTGTATAGTTTTCAAAAATATAAGAAATTAAGTTTTTAGGTAACCCAAACTTTAGGTTTGCAAGATATACGACCTATAGTAAACTTTGGAATTTTTTTTGTTTTTCAACGGTAAACGAAATGTAAAAAAAGCCTGATTTAAGGACCTGGTGTAATAAAGAACCTTTAGGATATCGAGTCGTACACAATTGGCTTTCAAAATCTCTTAGAAGCTTTAAAAAATAATTTGGTAATCTAAAATTTTAATCTCTACAATTAAAAGATAGAATAAAAAAATATTAACAACTTTAACTAGTCTTTAACTGCATTTAAGTTTAATGAGGTTTTTTTATGGAATTAGACACATGCAATGTGTGAATTTCTAAAATATTCTCTTCAGTTATTGAATGTTTTATCATTTTTTTATAGTATACTTGTACAGTTAGATTATAAATTTTAATATAGTTACTACATAAAATTGAGGCAAACTTTGAATATTATTGTGATTATAGCATTAATTTTTGAATTTTTAGCAAAGCTTACATGATTTACAGTAACTTTGGTATCAAGGGTTACAATATGCGGTCTTAAAATTAAACTCTAAGGCAGAAAAAAAAATTAATTAAAATAAAAAAGAAAAATAAATAATTTTATCTAAACTATATGCTAAAGTTTAAAACCCGAATGATCTCAGGTAATTTAACCAAACCCTTAATTCACTAACATAGGACCATCATTAATTAAATAATATGCTTAATGTTTACATATAGCAAAGAAAAATTGATGGCTGCTAATAAACCTTATCTTCAAACAATAAATGTATATTACATTAATTTTATCAAATAAATCTGTTAGTTTGACTTTATGTTTATAATTTTTTATCTATCGTTTCGATTTTAGCAATTAAAAAAACATAAAAACTCTTACAGTTAAAACAAGTTAAAAAGTGTTTCCTAATTTAAGTTATGCGAGTAATAATGTTACTATCAATAATTTGTTTAGCTAAAAAAATTTTGCATAAAGTTTCATGTGACTCTGGGTGCAAAAACGTCAAATATACTTGCACTAATTTTGTCATACAAACAAAAGCAACTTGATGTGGAAAACTTTAAATATTTAATTTTAATTAGAACATTCTATAAATTCGTAACCCAATTAAATTTAGGCATTTACTGAAACCTTATGGATACTAAAAGTATCATTTACTAAAAAAGGTCAATGATTTATAAAATCATAGCAAAACTGATTCTTGTTAGCTGCTACTAAAAAATTTTACAACTTATCATAAAATATATGTATAGTTCTACAAAAATAATAGCTGTTTAAACTTATAGCTTTTTTGTAAGTTATATTAATAAGCATGCTAAATCCAGGTTTTATTTAGCATTTCAGTAATTTTTGTTTTAAATCTAGCTATTAACTTTACAATGAAACTTAAAAATTTATGCTCACATTAGCTACTTTTCGCCGCGTCGCAAAAAATAAGGAAAATAATTAGTTCAAATGCACTTTTATTTATTTTATATAATGCTAACTACTATGAAACTCTATTTTTTAAATTACTATAGTTTTATATAAGTTTGTTTAAACGATTTAGTATTTTTTGAATTTTATTTACAACTTTCACTAATTAAAATCATATTTATAAGTTTTAAACTTAATTTTGAAATGGTTATGTGAATTAGATAAACTTTGCCTTTAAAGTATAAGTAATACAAAACAAGACACTGGTATTTTTTTATTCAATATCAATGTGTTTATTTATCATATATACTATTAGACTTCCTAAAAACTATAGAGATTTAGTATTGTTTTACGTAGTTTAAAGAAAGTTAGCAGTTTGAAAACTGTTTTATGCTTCTAGCTTAATTCAAATTAAAGCATTTATTTTTTTTAATAAGTTTAACGTTACAATGAAACTATTATTTTAAAATAAACAATACAAAACTATTGGCATTACTTTTTGTAAATTAATAATTTTTATTCTTTTTATTTCAAAAGCCAAGTTGTTTTATTAAACTGCTTTTACTATTCATTAAAGTTAACTATGGTTTTTTGTGTAGTCAGATGATATTTATAGTTTTTTGTTTTTAGTTTGGGGTTATTTCAGCCTTTCAAGGCCGTTTAAAATATGTCTGAAGAAACTGATTATTACTTTTAATGTATTTATATGGTTTAAGTATTTTAAGAATAAACAAATTAAAAGGGAATATACTTCTTACGTCACTGAATTACATTAAATAAAAAAATAAACGATACTTGTTGAACTTAAAAACAAATTTTTCCTAATTTTAAAATATCTTGGTCATTTTAAATTGTTTTTATGATAAATTTAATTAAAGTTGTTTTTTAAATATATCGCTAATTTAAAGAATTAAAGCAGTGTGTATTTTTTATGACTAGTTTTAGTTGTTAGTTTTATGCATATTGATAATAACTATAAATTAAAAAAAAATGTTGTAAAATACTATAAATTGTAAGTCAACTTTAATTAAGATATAAGTTATTTTATTTTTTTATATTAACTCGTTTATTAGAAAATATTTTATAGTTAAATGTGACAAACTTTTGTTTAAATACTATAAATATTAGCATACGCTATTTATTGTAACAGCTTATGTTATTAGAAACATTTTTAAAGTAATAAACAATTGGTTAACAAAACAGTGATAAAAATGTTGCAAACTAAACTCAAATGGTAGTTGTTTTTATTTCAATGTTGTTTGAAAATACTCGGACTTTAAGCACATCAGTTAATGTTGCTCAAAAATTATTTTTAAATTAATATTTGCTGTATGCGTTTATTAAAACTTATCGATCAACTAGTTTAAACCAATATAGTTTCTGTAATAATTTACTTGTCTCAAGCATTTAGCATTAAATATCTTTAGTTTACTGTGTTTTGTTTTAACAATGCTTTTAATAAATAATTTTATATTACTATATATCTAAAAGTTTTTGTATAGGTTGTTAATGAAAAAAAGTGGTACAACGAACGTTGTCTTAAATTTTTAATTGAATTAAAATTAAATTAAATGATTTACACTACTCTCTGTTCAAACAATATTTTAGAACTTTGTCTTTTACATTTGTTATATACAACGTTTATCTCTACTGAGTTTTTAATAAGTTTATGAATATAATAGTGAAATTTATAGAAAATTATGTTGTATAAAATAATGTATGATGAAATTCTTTGAAATAGTATAGTCGTATTTTTGTTTTGTTCAAAAATTTAACGCAACAAAAAACTTGTAATTTTGATTTTAATTTACTTCAAAAAAAATATTGTCAACAACTTGTTGAATATTAAAATAGATATATTAAATAGTACTAAAGTTTTCACTACGGTTGCTTTTTTTAAATTTTAAGTTTTAAACCAATTAAGCATATTGTATTTCTAACAAACATATCTAAAAAAGCTTCTTTTTTTAAATATTATATAACAAAAAGCAGGAAAAAAAGTAAACAAGATAGAGAGAAGTCTTAAGTAAACTTGTAATCTTTATGCTGGTATTTTAAGAACTAAAGTATTAGAAGTAATGCATTAACTTAATTTAGAATTAATATGCTTTACAAATCCAAACAATCATACATATGTAACAAAATGTTAAGGAAAATAAACAAAATAAGTAGAAATAGTTTAGTATTTAGATCTCGTTAGAAAGAAAATAATTATAGAATCCTATTACTCACTTACAGTAAATAAAACTTTAGACTGTTTGTACAAGCATATCTTTTACATTTCTCACAATAAATTTAGCTTATGACTAAATTATAGACTAAAATTTTACAATTTTTAAACTATCAATTAGTTATTTAACAACTGTACTGATGTCTCGTAAAGCCTTAGAAACATTTGCTTAATGTTGAGCAAAATTTCTATACTTCCACTGTGTTAATACTATCATGGATATATTTATTGATATTTAAACTGAAGGTTAAAGATTATTAAAATAACATCTAATATTAAATAATAATAATACTAAATAAATAGTTTAAAATAAATAAAAAAATGAAAAGTTATTGACTCACATATTTAAGTATACAAATAATTGTACTTAAAAGAATAAGCTGAAAACTAGATAAAACAAATCAAAAGAATTATCGTGTTTAGAAATAAGCTATATAACAAATTAAGTAAGTTATTAAATAGTTATTAAATTAATAAATAAATAAAAAATAAAATAAAGTTATTAAATTTTAAAAATGACAAACATTTCATACTTTTATTTAAAAAGTAGCTTTGCTATAAAAACTAAATAACAAAAATATCTATAAATTTATGAGAAATTGAGGTAACGTCATTATCATTTCAAACAAGTTGTAGCTGTTTTAGTAAGTATATATAACATACAGAATTCATGAAACCTATTTGCCTCACAATTTTTTTGTATTATACAGTTATGCAATCAACATAAAACTATGATATTACAAATTCAATTTCATTAATTAGATAATGAATTTAAAATTAAAGTACATTAAAAGTTTATACATAAATTATATATACATAAATTATTATTTTGCTTCTATTTTTTAAACTTAAGCACAAATAATAGTTATTGATTGTTTTACTAAATATATAGTCTAAAACAAAGTATTTTAATCTTTACATTTAAGCAATACTTTTTGTTTTCATGTTAAAACAAGTAATAAAACATTTAAACATCAATGAAGAAAAAAAAAAGATATTATGCTTTTTGTGACTTTTTTTTTTTGGTATTTACAAATTAATTTTTATCACTGCTTGTTTAGTTCCAACAAATGTTTATTTTTAAATGTTAGTAAATAAAATTTGATTTTATATATTTTAAGTCGAAGTTGGCGGAAAATATTTGAACTGCATTGAGCAGTTATCCCAAAGAATTTTTAAGTTTTAGTCATCTAACTAAATACATAATAGTATATATTGATAAACTAGTTTACGTCCACTTATTATACATAATAACTATTTTAACAATGTTGAAAATTGTGTTTTTTTACTTTAAAAACAACAAATTAAATAAGAAATTATATAGTTGTAGAATATTTTTTGAAAGGTTTACGACTTGTATAAATGATTGATTTTATATTAAGCGTAAAATATGTATTATGTAACTGACATTATCTACTACTTTAACTTTTTTTACGTTTAGCGGTTCAGCTTTAAAAATACAACAAAAATAGTATTTTAACTATTTTCGTACTTTCGTAGCAAACATAATAAGTATTTATCACTTAAAAAATTTTATGTTTGCATATCGGGAAAACTTTACTGTGTTTAAGATTTTTTACAAAACACTCTTTTAGGACATTAATTTTAATTTATGTCTTTTGCATTATAGCTTATTTATATGTAAAAAATACAAAAGAAATAAAAAGCAGTTGCTTTAATTAAGTTGTTTCTCGAAAAATATATTAAACAATTTCTTAAATTTAACTAACCATTTCTTTAAATAAACTATAATTGTGTTGCAGTTTAAAATCATATTTAATGTTGTTTATAAATTTAAGTTCTAACTATTGATTTTTTTACAGTGACAAGGTGTAAAAATTTTATTTTCTTTGTTAACTAAGACAAATATATTTTAAAGACAAGCCATGCAAAAATTTTAAATATTGATATTTCTATTTAAACTTTTGAGTTTGCTTATTTTGAATTCTTAAAATTTTAACAAACAGGTTTGTTTTATATTAATAAAAATTGATACTAAAACAAGTTTAAAATTAGAGTATATTTAAATACTAACATTAACATTTTTTTAACTAAAAATTAATAAGAAAGTCTTGATTTAGTTACCATATTTTTGAAATAGTCCTATGACTTGTGATCCATAGTTTGAGTTTTAGTTCAACCGAAGATTGTAATAATAAGATTTGCTTTTTTTTATTCTAATGCTGATATTTCATCATTAATTAAAGTACACAAACAAAACATTACTAGACAAATTTAATTAAGGTATATTTAGTTTTACTTTGCATTTTACGACGATCAAAATTTTTACTTGTGCAATGCAAGTTAATAACTCAAACTAAGTATTAAACCCTAGATTTACTGATAATAAACTATTAATAGTTCAAGAAAATTTACGAAGTATTATTTTTATTCGCAGAAGCTGTGTTTCAAATTATTTTTGGGTTGTTTTGTAAATTTTCAGATATTAATTACAAAATTAGTCTGTATTCGCTTATATACTAGCAATTTTTTATAAAATACATAAAAAGTGTTATAATTTTAATAATTTTTTTTTAGATACTATTTTCAAAGATTTATAGTAAAAGTTTTTGTTTAAATTTACGTCGAAATTGTTTATTTATCATATTTGTTTTCAAAGAGAAGTTATAAACTTTTGAAAACTACAAAATATACTAAGTATATAAGTTAAAATACTTGATAATAAATCAATTTAAACGCTCTAGTTTATTGAACGACAAAAAAGACGCTCAATTATTTTGACAATATAACTAAGTACAGGAATAACTTTTCGGTTATCAAGTCTTAGACACCACTTTAATACCTTTAAGTATTTTGTCCAGGACGGTAAATTACCTTCTATTCCTAAGTTTTATTTAAAGTTATACTTTTATATAAGCATATAAATACATAATACATAGTTTAAGTTTTTTAGCCGGTTTAGGCCCTTAAAATAACAACATGTAAAAAAGAAAACTTTTATAAATCAGTACTTATTTATAAAATGTTTGCAACAAAAAGTTTGTGTTTTTTTGAAAACAAGTCACAACATAATTACTATACAATGCATATTTTATAAAACAGGTTTTATTAATGATTTAACCCTCTTAAATTTTCAAAATATTACTAAACTTATATAAGTGAGATTTAAACATATGTTGTAAATATCATGCTAATGTTCTAAATATGTTATATATATTGTTCTGAATGTTCGATAAACTAGGTATATAAAGTTTTAAAAAAATTAAAAAGTCATTTATCTAAAACAAAATATGAAAATTAAATTCTTTACGTTCAATTTATAAACAACAAAAATAGTTCTTAAATCTATTAACTAAAGTTAAATCTTTGTGTAAATAAAAAAGTATTTAATTAAAAAACATAAATAACTAGTTAACTACTTTTAAACTATACTTTTTGCCATAAAAAATATATGTAGTAAAAAATTTAATATTGACACTTAATTTAAAAACTAGTAATATTTACTATATTTATCAATATTTTGTTTAAAATAGGTTTCTTTTAGGGATATTAACATTTTTTTATTTAATAATGCACTTAAAGGTTAATTTACAGTTCGTTCTGCGCCCAAACAATTAAACTATAACCTTAAAAAAATAATATTTTGATTGAATATAAATAACTTCTATAAGAAAGAAAAAAAAGAAAAAGTTGTTTACCTATTTTACTTTTATACATTAAGAAACTTTGTTTGTTTAAATGAAGTTATGTTAATAATGTTATGCTTTTTGTTAAACTTTATAAACTGAAGTTAACTAGCATTACAGAGTTTTTCAAAAAAAATAATTTATTCAAAAAAGATTTGAAAAAAATTAGCAGTTTTGACTTTATTTTAAAAAGGTTTCAGGTATATCAGATGTTTTAGTTCATGTTTTTATTATTGATTATTTAATAATGACTAAAATGAAGATTAAAACAATAAAATTTTTCTGACAGTATATATCTTTTATTTTTCATACTTCTTCTGAAAAACTAAAATTTAGCTATTGGACTATATAATTTAGAGGTAAAAGAGTTTTTGTAAGTATAATGATTTAATACTTTTATAATATTAACTGAATTTAGTAGGTTTAGTTTTGGTTAGCTTTTAATATTAAATTGTTAGCCAAGGGTAGCAAAAATGTGATAATTTTAAAATCTTAATATTATTGTAACGTTTTAGCTTAAATATTACGCTCGAGTAATTTTTGGTGAATAAATTATATAATTTAAGAGACGAAATTTAAGACTTTATCAGTTCGGTAAAAATTATAATAAAAGTAGAAACATGAACATTTAATAAACACTAAGTTAATATTTTGGGATTAAGAAACGTATTAATTAATAAATGGATTTAATTTTCTGAAATACCCAATCTATTAGCATCAAGCTGGATAACGTTTTTTTTTGAAATTAGTTTTTATGTCGAATCGTGATCTTTATCTAAAATTATTTCTAAGAAAATACTTTCAAGTTAGGATTCGGTTCTAAACAATGATATATAAATTTAAATGCAGTTAAAAAATTACTGATGAACTCAATATGTTTTAAATTTGATATAAAAATTCTATAAGTTACTTTTTAAGTTATTACTACAAATGAATTGTAAAATTTAGCTACTATTTTTTATTGGAATTGTTTTTTCATGGTCTCAGTTTTTTAGAAATACCTTACATAATGAATAACATTTTAAATAAATTTGTGAAAAAAAAAGGGATATTATTTCTCTTACTCTATATTTGTTTAGTTTTAGCTGTTTTTTGTCATTAAAAATTAAATTTATTAAAACACTGCAATTGAGTTATTACATATTTATACTTTCTAATCAAACGTTCGTGGTAATCAATTCCAGCTTATTACAAAATGCTTGAAAAAAAAAATTAAAATATCATTTATAGATTTACTTAATAACTATAATAAAATAATCTAATAAATAACAAAAGTAATAATATAATATCACACTTAAAGTTTTTAATATTACCATAAAAGAAAATATTTTTTTCGACCTCCTTTAGTCTTTTTAAACAAATACTTAAAACTCAAAGCTTCGTTTGAACGATAGTTTATTTAAAGTGAATTCAGTAGGATAGAAGTGACTGTTTATCAAATTATCTTATTAGAATCATGATTAAAAAGTAGTCGTATATATTTCTTAAGGTTATGTTTGGTCTATGTAGTCATTAAAAATCAGGTGTAAATGTTTTGATTTCTTGTTTTAAGGCTGGTATATATTTGTATTAATCAGGTTACAGAATTAAAATTACTTTAAGTTTAAAACTCTAGCTATCTTCTGCTCACGATTTAGAATATACTTTGATTAATTAAAAGTTCTCAAATAATTTTGTTTTTGATTTTTATACAAATAGATTTGACGTAATGTTACGCTAAAGTAATTTTTGTTTTAAATTTTGTTGCAATAGTTTTTACTTTTGAATTATAGCTGTGTTCTTGACTATCAATAAACACATTCAATACTGTTAACACAATAAAAGTTTTTAGTGAAAAAACTTTCATTATTAATCAAAAAGTTTTTGCGTCGTACTAATGATATAGTTATTGTATTACCAATAACACAACCTTCTACAATTAGTTTATATTCTTTTTCATCTACTAAATTTTATTATCTTCGAGATACTTAGTTTTAACTGCAATAGAAAGTAAAATTTATATTTTTATTATTTAATGATTGAAAATAAAATTAAGATTCTTGATAAGTTATTTTATTAGAATGTTTGTTAAAAGAACAAAAAACAGTCAAAGTAATTGGTTCTAGAATCTTGTGTTCTAAAAACCTTTTGAATAAAATCTAAAACTCCAAAAAAAATTTAAACATGTGTTTAATTATAATAGAACAAGGCTTATTCAAATGAATCAATTTTCGAGTAGCCCTCTTGGAGCTACACGAAATAATCGTACAATTTTTTATTTATTTAAATAAAGTATATAATAATTTTTTTTTTTATTAAAAAACAAATTATCGTTAAATAAAATTATAACTTTAGTGTTTTATCTAGCAAAACATAGCTTTAAAAGCGGAGTAACGTAGATTTTGAAATTTGAAAACTTTTGCTTTTGTGATATTCCAACTGTACAAAAAAAAGTAGTTTAGTCCTCTGGCATCGAATATTTATTTTTACAGCAACTGAGCGGTTAAATAATAAATCTTAAACAAATAGTAAGATGAATTAAAATTTTAGCATGACGTTGACGTATCCAAGTGGTGTACGACTCGAATACCAAAAAGTTTTTAGTTGCACCTGGATATTTCATCAAATATTTTGATAATTTTTTTTTTCGTTCAGTAACACTAGATTTATAAATACAAATTTCATCACTATGTCAGAAATATAAATAGATACAGTTTATAGTTTACAAATGTAGTTTTAATTACTTAAGCAAACTATAAAATATTATGCAACTAAATTTTATGCTACTTATGTATTGAAACAACATCAACTATTCAAAAATTTAGATTTTAATTTAAAAAACTAAAAATGTGTTCTGATTAATCTAATACAGTTATAGTAATTTCAAATACTAATTGCACCTAAATTAAATTAGAACATGATATATAAAAAAACGCTTACTCTGTATTATACTAAGTTTTTCCTTAGTATATTATGAATTGATTTCTTATTTACTTGACATAAAACATTTTATCAACAGTTGACGTCTTATATAAGTCCCACAGATTAATGTTTGAAAAATTTTATTCTAACAACGACTATTTTCCTTAATGGAATCGTTTTTGTTGAATATTTTAACTGCTTCTTAGAAAATTACATGACAAACTATAGTGATTATAACTTTTAGTTAGGTTTGTCTACAACAAAAGTCTTTTACTGCAATTCAGTTGAAATTGCAATTAAAAATATTGCTCATAAACTTGAATATGTCTACTACTTGTAAATCAATATATACTTTTAGTTACTGTAGTTAACTTATAATAGAAAATTTTATTCAAATCATCATTTAACTTTTTTTCAAACTTTTTTTTTCAAATAAATACTAAAATTTCATTTTAGTTATAGTGGAAAAAATAATTATCGAAAAAAATAAGATTGGACAAATTTTTAAAAGTAAACACAAAAAAAAATATTTTAGTCGATTAGCAACCTATATTGACTAATTGTTCTCATTAGGTTTAATAAAGTTTTATTTTTACTTAATCTTAGAATACCATCATTCTATTTACAAAATTATAAAGAAACAAGTGACTGCAATATATTGAAATGTCCTTTTTTATACTGTAACAATGAAATAAAGATTCTTTATAAGGATATATTTTTTCATATAATACTTACTTGTAACTTCAATAAAACATGTTGCGTTGTAATATTATTCTTTTATTAACACAAGCCACAAGTTGTAGCATTTAAATAAGCAATGTATATAACTCATTCAAATAAAACGCATCGTTGTCGAGGAGTATAACAAAAAAAAAATTGGACATCTGTTAAAAGTCAATAAATAGAAAAATATTTTAGTAGATTAACAACACATATTGACTAACTCTTCTCATTAGGTTTAATAAAGTTTTATTTTTACTTAGTCTTACAAAACTAGAATTCTATTTACAAAATTGTAAAGAATCAAGTAACTGCAATATATTGAAACGTTCTTTTTTATACCGTAACAATCAAATAATGATTCTTTATAAGGATTTTTTTTTCAGATAAAATTTACCTGTAACTTCAATATAAACTTATTGCGTTGTAATATTATTCTTTCTATAACACAAGCCACAATTTGTTGCATTTAAATAAGCAATGTATAAACCTCATTTAAATAAAACACATCGTTATCGAGGATTATACTCCATTTTTTAAGCCTAATATATCAGTATAAGTTTATAATTCAAAACTTGTTTAAACAAAAGCTTAATTCATAACTAATTTAGCAATATTTTGAAAATATGATTGTTTCAAGTGCATTAAATAAATTATATTTGTAAAACTTCTTTAAAACAGTGTACAGCGTATAGAAGTAGTGACGTCATTTACTAAACCACTGGAATACTTAATTTCAGTTAAACTATTTAAAACAAGTAATTTTAAAAATTTTTATTATGCGGGTTGAAAGTTAGTTTAAACCGCACAGAGCGGTTAGCATTTAAACTATATATCTAAATAAAACTAGTGTATTTACTGAAGTTTTCTCAAGCTATAATATTAATGGATTTTAAAAAGTTGACATATTACTCTTAAAGACACTTGATATCTTGAAGAAAATAAAAGAAAATAAAATAAAGGAAATATGTATAAATTTGAATCTTTTTAAGCTATATTGGTTTGTGAGACCTTATAAATATTTTACAAACTCAAAAAGTTCAATATTAGATTAAAAACTCTAAAAAACACAACAATTGTTTAGATAAATAAATAAATCTCTTTTTTTTTTTTTAAAGTTACTTAAAAAATAAAAACTAATATCATACCTGTTTTAATGAGTATATTTAATTGAGGTCTGTTTTATACTTGTCCATCAAAACTTCAAAAACAATGGTGTTGTAAGAATCAACTGTATTTTTAATAAACTACCTAGCAACTGTTTTTATCAAGTGCTAACTAGTTGTTGACTTATTTTCTGTTACAATGTATAAATTTAACTAGTAATTTTCGAGAAATTAACTTTAGCTTTTTAATAGGTTGTCAAAATTATACCTTGGTACTTTGTTTTGCTATTTACCGGATAAAAACAAAGTTTTCCTCATTTTATAGTCTACAATATTAAAATTATGCAATACATAATCTTAAAAATACACTTAATAGTCTGTTAATACAATTAATTTTAACTTTCTTCAATGAACCAAAAAGTTAAAACTGACTTATATACAAATATTAATGCGACCTAAAAAAGAAACTTCTATAAATTGCACATAATTTAGAGACTTTTAATCATAAGCATTACGGTATTTTTTAACTTTAATAATTTATATTTAAAATTTTTTTTTGTCTATTGTAGATTAGAAACAACTTATTAGCTTTAAATTTTGTCAAAATGTTATATTTATAAACAGTTCAGAGTAAAAAAATATATATTCTTATATTACACATTATACGGGTATTTGATTTTGTAAAGTTTAAATACGGTTTATGCGGTTAATAATATATATTTTTATTTAATTTATTATTGTTTTGTTTCTGGAAAATGTTGACAACACTTATTTTTTTATGAATATTGTTTTAATCTATGGTAAAATCCTTAGTTAAAAATAAAGTCATTAAACATTTCAAATTACATAAGGGTATAAGGATAATATTTACTAATATCTAAAATTAAAAAAAGCCTTTGTGTTTGTTTAAAGTTTATTGTGTGAGTTATTCAAATCTTAAAATTTATTTTTTAGTTTGTGGAAACAGAACTATCAAATTTTACTCAAATTTTTAACAGAAGCCGTAGTGACGTCATTATCGACACAAACAAGTTATTGCTTTCATAATAATTATAAAATAAGCAGAATAAACGTCAAATAACTTTTGGTTTGGGTAATGAACATTTTTACAGCAATTTAGCGGCTTACCTCTATCTGTTACTTGATAGTTAAGAATAAAAAAAATTGCAATGTGCATACAGTTGTTAATACGATGTCATTTTAAGCATTAAAAATACATGGGCATCTTAAATATCAAATGTGTACCATCAATATATTTTATGTTAAACAAAAATACTTATATTTATATATAAATATGCAAAACAATTACCTAAATCTAGTTGACTTTGCATTTTACTTTTGTTTTTGATTACTTATCTGCTTTCGTACATAATTTCGTAAAATATACAGTACCAGTGCTTGAATAGAAAAAAACTATTAAGTCCTTTGTTCATTCATATTAATCTATTATGAAAATATGTTTTACCAATTTAAAAAGAGCTTAGTTTAGATGAAATGCTTTCATCGACAATAAAAATATTTATTTTCAACGCAAATTTTAATAAAATACTACTTTGACGTTTTATGTTTATTCTCAATTTTTAATTGTCTATTATAGGTTTTATTTTAGTTACCCGAACTTTATAAGGTTTCAAAGTTTAGAAATAAGTTTAAGCTAATAAGCAACATGTTTGTTACATCAAATTGTATTAGTTTGTCATTCAAAAGTAAATGCGTCTGTTTGTTTTTTGTTATCTCACTACGCCACTATAAAAATAGTTGCGAAATTTTATTTAGCAAGAAAATCACATTATCAATTTTACTCAAACAACTATTTTCTTATTGTATTCGTTATAAACTTAAAACTTTTTCTCTTAACTTTTTCATATTCGCAAAAGTATAAGTCATGTGGTATTGATCTGCATACTTTTTGTTTATAATAATCAAATTTTACATCTGTTGTCAAAGAAAGTTCGTGTTTATCTTTTATTTGTTATGTTTTAGAGTATTTATTCATTTTTACTTTTCCAACATTAGATAAGTGTCAGTCTTTATGTAAATTAGTATACTAACTAGTAATTTAAACTTGTGATTTACTTATTACAATACTTTAGACCTACTTGGTTAAAAAAAACAAACTTTTGTTATTTTGTATACGACATAAAAATTAATTACAAAGCATTAAATGAAAATTATAAAAAAATATTAAACATTATGTAAAAATAACATTACAAACGCGTTTTATTGAAACTGTAGCTAGAATATTTTAACATAATCCTAAAACTTTTTTTTAGTCAGTTTTTTGTTTTTTGCAAAAGTAAGGTGCAATAGTAAGTGCAATAAATGATTGCAACTTAGAGAAAGCGTTAATGTATTTTTTCAGCCTTGTTGAGAAAGGCTTTCAAACAGTTAATGAACAACAATAAAAAAGTAGATGTGTTTGTATGAAATTACTTTTAGATTTATAGTTAAACGCAATGCGACTGTTTGCATTTTCTTTGCTCATAACGTCACTATGATAACTGTTGCAAAAAATACTTTAGTTTATCAGATACAATAAAAGTTTTGCTCGCATTATTTCACATAAGGTTTTTTAATCGTAATAGTTACTAGTTTTTATGTGTTTTTTTTTAATATCGTAAAATTCTAATTCATGTTGTATTACATACATTCGTTTTATTTAACACAATATTATTCTTCAACTTTTGTATCAGTAAAGTTTATGTTAATCTTTTATTAGTGTTGTTCTAGAGTAGGAGAGGCTTCAACAAAAATGTTATTTGGTCAATGATTATTAAAAATTAGGAGACAGATAATTATTATTACAACAGTTTTTATTTTTATCAATAAGCTTGCTATAAAGTTTAAATTATTTAAACTTGTTAATAGTTTTTAGTAATTTAATTAGCTTAAAGTATGGAATAAAGCCACAAAAAGCTCAAGATGTAAACAATGAACAGATAATTGATTATGCTATAATTGTAGATAAATACTGTTTTATTTACCAAATAGGATTAATTTAGGTAAAAATCAAACTACTTGATAACATATATTTTTGAGTATTCTCTTTAGAATCTTGAAAATAAATAGTTACACTAAAACTTATTTTATTTGAAGATTGCTAAAGAAAAGTAAATTATATTATTGTTTTGTAGTTTAAACATTTTGGATTGAGAAATATTCAAATGTATTGCATTTGTAACCAATTTATTGTAAACTAATAAATAATTTGTTTCGTTATTTTTAATATGAATTATTTTATTTACTTTTTGTTTGATAGTTCTATAAAGTTCGTGTTTTTATTTCAATTTTTACTTTATAAGCTTATGTAATGTTATGTTTTAAAATTTTAGAGTTATATTTAAATTTGATCGTTTCAAACAAGCATAATTTTAAAGATAAATATGTTACTTTTCAAAAAAAATCTTAATTTAAGTTTTAGTGCTTACTAATTTAGTAAGTGTTACCACTTTTGTTGTAGTTTGTTTTAGTAATAAATTTGAATTCTTTTTTTAAACTACAGTTTAATTATGTTAGTTTTATTTTGTTGGTAAAACTAGTTTGGTTTAAGGTAATTTTTTTAACAAAGATAAAACTTTAAATCTCTATTAAGCTAAAATACTCTTAAAAAAATATTTCTAATATTTTTAATATGTTAGCCCGTTAACACACAGAAACATGTGTTAGTACAATAGAGAAAGACTACTGTTTAGTTTGTTATTATTATTCCTAGTATAAAAACATGTGTTAAAAATATGCATAAGGTAATCAGGAGGGAAACTAAAATTTGACAACCTTTCTTACATCATGCATAACCTCATACAATTAATATTCATACCATTTAAAATTGTCAATAATAATTTATATGAAAAAAGTATCAAGTTGTGAAAAAACTAGAATTATTTTATTAAGATTAATATAACTCTTTACTGATTTCAAGTTTCGAGTATAAAATTAAACTTAAATAAGTTTCTTCGAATTATTTATAAAACTTACAGATTGTTCGATTATAACTGTATTTTCACAGAGTTTTTTTAATTAGTTTAATTCTAGTTAACCACTTAATGTTTTTTTTAGTTATTTTAAATTTTTAATATTTGTTGTATCCTTTTTTTATAAAGAAAGTAAGTAACTACGGTAATTAAAATTTATTTAATTAATTTCTAAAGCTGCATATGGTTTTTAGTTTTATTTTAGGCTTAGTATATATTATCAGCTAGTTAAGCCGTAAACATTTCTAAATAAATTTGATCGTATACATTTTTTAACTAAAACAAATAAGACGTATTTTAAGTAAGTACAAGAAAATATAGAAACCTGTAATAAGTTTATTTTATTTAATTCTATATTATCAAACAGTTTCTAACTTTTTTGCTTAGAAGAAAACATAATTACAAAACTAATTCTTTTGATAAACAATTAGTTCTTTTTACAATGCATAAGTATCCAGCGTACAAAACTTAGAATTTATTATTGTACAAATATTTAGCCGGTTTAGGCTATCAAAATAGTTCGACACGAAATTCTGTTGTTAGACAAATGATTTCTTTTTATTTGTTGATATTTCGCAGCTTAAGGTTTGTTGTGTTTGTAAATAACATTATATAGCACTAAAACAAATGTTAAAAACATAAGCTTACCCATATTTTATGATTCGTATTTAGAAATATATTAATTTATCAGTTTAATAGTTATTTTACTACTTTTAAAACTTCACGCACTAATATTAAGCTCATTTTAACATTCGTTTAAAATCTAGAATTTATTTCGAATTCAAACTTTAAGAAAATGAAAAAAAAAAACATAAACTAAGATACACGTACTTATTGTAAATTATAGTAAACTATCGAAAATTCCACAACTGTTGTTATACACTTACAATATAAATATTTATAACAATTAATTCATATAAAATCATTAAGTACTATTTATGTTTAAGATACTTGTATTTGTTAGAATAAAAGTAATTCATATGAAACATTTTGGATTAACGACACAACATGGTTCATTATTTAATAACTTTTTATATGAATGACATATATTTTAGGAAAAAAAAGAATATTTTAGAAAAAAAAAAAAATTATACATTATTCTTCCTTTATTCTACCAACATATGTTTCTCTGTGTCAACGAATCAACACACTTCAACTGGGTTCTGTAAAAAAATAATTACTGTAATGAGAGAATAGAAGCATAGAATAAAGTAGGTGTATACATGGTTTTATTAAAATAAGATATTTTCTACAGATAATAGTTATTAATTGGTGAAATACTTGATATTAAATCCGAATGTTGTAAAACTGTATGATATTTGTAATTATTAAGTCTAAAATAAGTTAAGTAAGCTAAACTACACAAGAAAAATATAATTTTGTTTAAGAAAATATAATTGTCGATTTACAAATAATTGGGAAACCCTCTCATTTCCAACCTGTAATCATTTCCCACCTAACCAAATTCCATCTGTTCAAATACGAGAACTTTTTACCCACCAAGGGTAAGAGTTAGGAGTAACAGTGATAGTAAAAAGTAAATAGAAACAAAAATAAATTTTATGGCTGAAATGACGTAATTTGAATATTCCCGTAAAAGATTTCTAGTATATTTTCAATTCAAAACTTCAATTTATGTAATTAATGAGTAGTACAACTATCTTTTTATTTTGAAAAGCCTAAACTGGCTGACAACAGTATGAATTCATTCATAAACGGTAGTTATTTGCTATTGAAACACTGCTAATACCCGAACTGAATCAAACTGGATATTTTAAATGTAACTCTAATACAGCATAGAAAATAGTAGAACTATAAGTTTTTATAAACTCAACTTAGTTTTAGAAACTAACTAAAGTATTCTGAAACATAACTTTTTCTTATTGAAAAAGAAATGTTGAAAGCTTAAATACTAAACAGAAATCAAGTAATCTCCTTACTTAGTTTCAACAATCTAGCTGTAACTAATAAGCTAAAGTAAATATCTTTAAACGCGAAAAAATAGCTTATAAATGTCTTAAATATCATTTTAGAGTAAAAATGCATTAAGAAACTTTATATTTTTAAAAAGTTTGGAGTTACGTAAAAAAAAACGTAAAACTACTATTACTGCTGTACTTTAATATAAATTATTCTTACATCAAGATGAACGTAAAATGAATCAATTTCTTCATCTACAGTGTAGTTTCAATGAAATTCATTGAAATCTTATTTTATTTGTAATATTTTTCAATTTGTTATGTAAAAGAATGCAATTATTTATTTAAACTTTTAATTAAAATAAGAAAATTTGTGTTTTAGTTTCGAACAACTAATAAAAAAGTGTATCTAAAGTGTAAACCTAATATTTCGTTTCTTCTACGCTATAAAACAATCTTATTTTATTTGTAATATTTTTCAATTTGTTATGTAAAAGAATGCAATTATTTATTTAAACTTTTAATTAAAATAAGAAAATTTGTGTTTTAGTTTCGAACAACTAATAAAAAAGTGTATCTAAAGTGTAAACCTAATATTTCGTTTCTTCTACGCTATAAATGGTTTCATAACCTCAAGGTTCTACAGCAGTACCAATATGTTTTACAAACTAAGAGGCTGATTTTTTGCTAATAAATTGTTAGATTAAATAAAATTTATATATTTTTTTGAATTTTATTTTTATAAATGAACTAAATAATTCAATCATAGTTTGTTACCATTTTTTAAACGGAAATTCTTAGTAATAATTAAAGAAAAATGCAAACTTTGGCCAAATCTAGAAATTCTGTAAATATTTTGATCTTGCCTGATATAACTTCCATATCAAGATCTAGATCAAGATATCTTAAATTTTTAAAAGTATTAGCACTATAACTTACTCTGCCTTTCTTTTTTAATATATATTACTACTTATAATAATGGTAGGCAAAATTAAATGTCGACATGTCTGAATTATCAGAAGCTACTAGTTAAATTTTTAGTTACGCGTTAAATGAGATGTCAAAACTAAGTAATAGACATAAAAAACTAGAACTAAAATTATAAAAAATTTATTATATTTTGTATGCTGTTTCGGCTAAACGCAAAATATATATAAACTCAAATAAAGCAACAAAATTGAGCTTTTGCTTATATTGTTTTTTTTCTTATTTCTGTTACATTATTGGTTTAATTATAAGTTATTGTCCCTTTTAGCAGTAAAAAAATTATAAATTAGATCATATATAAAGCTCAGAATATACTTGAAACATACACCTAAGCTAAAAATTATTGTTTCTATGGATGCTAAAGAACTTTTTTGTACTACATACTTAAAACTACTTCTCTAATTGCATATCTTTTAATATATAATAAAAGTAGTTTTGGTATTAATTTCAAACCAAACGTTCTAATTAGGCTAATTGTTTCAACATTTGGTTTTTTAAAATATGTTATATAGTTTTCATTTATATATCGAACATGTGATAAAGCAGCTCAGAATTCAATATCATACTAAAAATAGACTAAAATAATTATGTAAGGTAAAATATTGTTCTATTAGCTGCTCAGTGCAGTTCAAATTTCTGACCCGGAAATAAGTTAAACTTTTGAAAAAAGCTACAAATATGTTTTAATACTAACAATAACGATTGTGATAACTAATAGAGTACTGAATATATCTAGAGATTTAGTACTAAAACAAATAAAAGTAAAAAAAGTTTTAAAAAATGGTTAAAGACGATAACTCTTTACAATTTTTTTTTTAAGTTGTTAGTTTTACTTTTTGCCTGTTGTTAAATTAAAAAAAAGTATTAATACAATTTTAAGTAGTTTTTTTGTAGTATAAGTAAAGTTGTTCGTAGTGGTTTTAATGTAAGAGAATTTTGATAAAATATCTAAAATGTTTATAAAAAAAAAAAAAACATACGTACATATTATGCATATATTTGCTGCAAATATTGTTGAAAATGTATTTAGATGTTTGATTAAATTAAGCGTGATAAGCGGTATATACTAGAAACAAAAGTTATTTATTAAAAAAAGAGTAATCAATTATAGGTTTTAGCAGTATTGTAGAGTTAAATTAAGATGCAATTTGATTCATTAAATATAAAGTAAACGAATTATAAACAAATACCATGGAACAATAATATTGTATATTTCTAAATAATAGTTATAGTTGTTTTTTGCCTCTATATATACGTTTAGTTATGGTAAATAGGTTTAGTTGTCTCGGAATAATTTTTATTAGTAACTAAATATAGTTATTTGTTTTCTATACTAGTTATATTTTCAAAAAAATGAGTTAATAAACAACTACAAATTTTTTTGACTAAATATTGAATTTTTCTAATCAATTTTATATTTCTTTTAAATTTTTTTACTACATTCAAAAATATGTATCTAATTACTTTCTCTATATTTATTTTATAATAGGTTTTTTACTTTGTTTTATCTAAAAGTATAAAACCGCTTTTTTGCAGTATAAACTTCGAGGAAATGATCTATGGAATAAAAAAGAAATTTATTTCATTATATTTTATTCACTTAGACTTTATTTTGTGGTATTTTAATTTATAGTTTCGATTTGGTTTTATACTTGTTTAGCTAAGTGAAACACAATATAAACTTATTTATATCAGCTAAATAAAATAAAAAATAAATAACAAATTATATATTTAATTTCAATAATTGTTTAAGGTTAGGTTGTTGTTAGACTTAAATATTTTATACATTTCCAAACATTTATGTGCGTCTTTATTAATTATGTTATAGTAAACTTTAATATATTATTAACTTAATTAAAAACTTATATTCTAAATAAATATAAATATGTTAAAAATTTTGATTTTTTGCTATTTTGTTATTGTTTTTGTCTTCTTATAAAGAATTTATCTAATTCGATGATCAGACCATAAACCTTCAAATGACTGTATAGTTTTACGTCTTACCAGGCACGTGGCTTGGTACGTTTCTGTAAATCTACAAAAACGTATACTTATATGCAAAAAATTTACAAATTTGCAAATTTGCTTTTATTTCAGCTTAAAAAGACTCTGCTTTCTTAGCTTTAAGTACTCTTTTAAACTTAGTTATGCACTGCTGAGAGATAATTTCGACATTCTCAATGTATTCTGTAGCGTTTTTAGTGTCGTAAAGGTTAAACGAATTAAATACATCAAAATTGTAACATTTAGCACGTTAAAGCTTTTAATTTAACAAAAAGCTGCATGCAAAATTGATCCTAACGGAAGCTGTAGCTTCAAAAACCAAAATCATAAATTTTATGTTACAAAAGTTTGCATAACTTGCTGTTACTATTGACTACGTTAAATGTTTAATTTAATGAGTACAAATGTTTTCGAGTTAAATTGTGATTTTTTATACATATTTTAATGAATGTTTTCTTGGTTTACACAAGTGGCAACACATAAAGAGTCATAGGGGGTGTGGAGCAAAATAAATTACCTTGTATACACTTATTACTCGTATTTCAACATTCCATTTTTAATGTATTAACATAACTGCTGAGTTTCAAATTAAATTCAATAACAATAGAAATAGCTGTGTTCACGCTAGGACGTTAGTTATCACTCGTCATTTCATATGTTTTAATTATTGAAGATTCGTAACTTTTTTGAGCTAGCTACGTCCCTGCGTCATACGAAAGTCTAGGCTTGTAACATGATATTTATCATTGTTTTGTTTTCTATTTGAATTCAATTAAGCTAGTTTAAGAATTAAAGTAAAAACAAAAAAACTGGTTTAATATACTAAATATATATAATGAATTTTTTTATCATGCGTATTTGAATTGTGTTTGGACTAAAAGATAGTTTAGGGTTTTAAAATTTATTTTCTTCTTAATTACTTTAACTCTAAAAGAATTTTTAATAGAAAAAATATTATAAAAAACATTTAAGCTGATAAATTTTAATTACACTCAAAAAAATTCTAACGACGTGTGTTCATATTAAAATCGTAATTTTGATATTTAATTAAATGTCTTCCTTTTTATGTTCTTTTTAAACTTTAGCAGTGTTTATTAGTACAATCTTTTAAGTAAAACAAGTATAGTATGTATAGTAGAAAAACAACAAAAGTTTTGTAAAAAGATTCGTTTATGCTTGTTTAATAAGAGTTTGCTATCTTCTTAGTGCTTGGTTGTAAAATTATATTAATGTTATCTATTGTTATAAAGTGTTTAACATATTTTTCTTCACATGTATACACAAATGAGTAAAAAAATTTAATAAGTTTAAAAAACAATTATGCCTTTAACCGAAACTTAGTTTGTAAACTAAATTTTTGAAAGAATAAATAAATTATTTCTCCTCCAGCAGTTGAGATCTCTCTATTTGTTTTCTTAAAACCAAAAAAAAAATTATACTTAAGTTAAACTGATTGTAGAGATAATAATTATATAAACTATATAGAGATATACTTATTCATTAAAACTCGGTAGATATGGTTTTTTATAACAATAAAAATGCTTGTAATAAAATAGATAGTTGTACATAAATTTAAATTTGTTCATTTAAAAATTCTTTATTAATGCTATAAGAGAATCTAAGCACAATACAAAACTCAACAAAGATGTGAAAATATGAGAGAATTGTATCAACAAAATTGCATCATAAATAACGCGCTGAAATATTATTAAGTAACAGAGTTTTCGAAATAAGCTCTAATTTCACAGATAGCAGGCTCTGTACCTGACAACAAAAAGATAAAAGATTAAAGATACAAAATTCCTTACATGTTAACCACATTCATCAAATAAAAAAAAAAACTAATAAACTCAAATTTGTTATTTAGTGTAGGAAAAGCTAAAAGTTTTACTAAGATAGTTGATAAATGTTAAAAAGTCTTGAAAAAATGTTTATTAAGCTGTACCAAAAAAAAAACATTTGATCAAGAATACATAAAAAGGTTATACATATAAAATTTTCTAATAACTTTAGACTAGATAAGAAAAAAAGATTTTATATTGTTTTTATAAGAACCAATTTGTATTATTTAGTAATATTTTATTTAAGTTTTATATTAAGTTTAGATTTCAAGTTGACAGAAAGTTATGACTTTTATTATATTTCAAATTTATAAAACTGTATTTTCTAATTTAAAATTTTATGAAAAATTTGATTTTGTTTTTTATTATGTGATATTTAGAAATTAGTAACTTAGTTTAAAAATTTGTATATTTTAGATCGGGAATCTGCGAGTTTCTTGACATGCGGCACGCAAGCATGTGACAAAAAAAAATTATGAAGTTTACACTAGACATTCTAATGTTCGGAGTGAAAAGCAAACAAAAATATTTTTAATGAAGATTTAAAACTTAAACTATATTTTTTGGTGATAAATGAATAGAGCGGTTAGCAAGTATTTTAATTTTTTAAATTTAACCACTAAATAATCGTTCTTGATCTAGTTTTAAAGATTTGCTATATACTGTAACACCAGACCTAGTAATGTCATAATATTTTAAATCAAATTCTCTGTATTAGGACTTAAACTAATATTTTAATTACTATAAATCTTACTGCCGTTGATTTTTTAACACGTTCCACATTGCTATTTATTTATTCTGTTTTGCACATACAACAAAACATCTAAAGCTCAAAATTTTTAAAAAAATTATTACTCACTTTCTCTTTTTAGACAATTGTTTATCCTAAATTACTTGTTATATTATAAAATTGACGCTAATAAAGTTTACCTTTAAAAAAATATGCTGATTCATATTTCTGTAATAGTATTTAATGCTAAACAACAACTAAACTGTTTATCGATAGTTCAGTGCTTTTGTGTTATCAAAGTTAGTTAAGTATAGTTTTGATTTTAAAGATTTGAGATTAGATTTTTTCTTTGTCGAAGAATTATTTCTTTGTTGTTAGTTTTAATGTTTTAAACTTTTCGATATATTGTGTTAATAAGATCATTAGTATCGTATTCAATTTTAAAAATCAAACTAAATTGTCTTCTTTTTTTGATAAATATTGTTTTATTACATGTTATTAAAGACCTTCTTACGGAAATTAATAAAAAACTAGATTTTGTTTTAAGTTATTGTCTTATTTTAGTTTACAATATTGTTAATAATTAACAGACTTATTTAATGTAACAAAATATTTAGTGATAACTTATGTTGGTTATAAGTTAGAGCTTAGCATTTCAACACCTATTGGTACTTTATGTTTGAAAATCAATACATTTCATTAAAAAATTAATCTGTTTAAAGCTAGCATTTTATACATTACAAACTTTATTATTTTAAAACCAATAAGCTTTCATAGTTTAATCCTAAACTAACGGTAATAAAATGTCATTTTCTTCAAAATCTAATTTTTATTTATTTTAGCTTTGCTAACATTAAATGTTTAACACACAAACACTTATTTGCATTATTTTTCTTTAGTTTAAAAGTTTACATTTTCTATTAAAAGTGTTGTGACGTAATTTTTGATCTACAAAACGCTTGTATTAATATTGATAAAATATACCATAAACTAAATAACGTTATGACACCGTTATGATGTCAAGTATTTTTACCGCTAAAGCGGTTGATATAATACTGTTAAAATGTAGTTGTAACAAAACGTTTTACGAATAACAGTAAAAACTAGTGACTGATGTTTTTATTTCGTTGTTGCATGAATTACAGTTTTTGTCTTAAAACTTTCTTCATATTGTTAGTTAAATAAAACGTTTCAGGTTTATTCGCATTTAATAACTTAAACTACGTTGTCTGGTTCAGTTTAGATTGTTAAATTAACTAACTTAAGTTTATACTATGTTTGTATCAATGTCATTTCCAAATGCCATAAGCATAACGTAATTATATTCGGTAGTTTTGTAACTTAACATACATTTTATTATAAATTTGCAAAGTAGCGTTTACTAAAATACATAAAAATGTTTTGCGTGGGTGTCAAATATGCATAAAAAACACTTATGCACGATAGATCACATTGGTATAAAGTTACTTTTGCACAGGTTGAAATTAATTTGTGCGTAATAACTTAATATTATATTATTTATTATAATGTTACCCCTAATCCTTATCTTTGGTCAGTATCTGTATTTTTCTTCTTAAAACTGTTTTTATTAGTTTATTATTTTATTTTAGTTATAACTTTTGACCTTAAGCTTTACCATTGATTTGTAATTTTTTTTTTGATATTATTACTTTTTATGTTTGTTTTTATTTTGATTTTTTTTTATTATCATATATTATTGTATTTATATTTATTTTTATGCTATCACCTTGCTCTTAACCTAGGTTAGTAATTTAATTTTTTTTTAAGTTTTATTTATACTGTCGTGCAAAATAATCGTAATGTAAAAGTCTTCGTGTATATTTGGTCTGAGCCCTAATCTTTTTGTTGAACTAGTTTATTTTTTTTTATTGAGTTCTTGATAGTATTGACTCTTTTATACTACTGGTGCTATTAAAAATTAAACGCTAAACTCAAAAAATTGTTTCTTTTTGTCTTTTAATAATATTTGAAATGCAGTCTTTCTCAAATTTGAAAAAATTTAATGTTAATAAAATTGTTATTTGTTGCTTTTAATAATTTAAATACTTGAAAATTGTTGAACAAGTTTATAGTAACTTTGTTATTTTTTTAATTTTTCTGCTAAATAAGGAGTAAACTAGTACTACAATCATAAAAAGTTTAAATACCTTATCTAATTAACAGTTTATCGCAATAAAAATGATAAGGTTTTTGCATTAAATTGAATTAGTACTACACTTATTTAATAATTGGTACTGTGTACTGAAATTAAAACGAGTATTCAATAACCAGGTAACAAGTTTTATATAATAACACAGAGACTTGCAAGGCATAACTACTTTTTTACTTTTGTTTAGTAACGAACCATATTGCATAAAAATAACTTTTACAGAAAATTGTATTTTGCATATTCAGTTGTATTAAAAGTAGTAAATACTAAAATTAGCTGAAATGTTTAGAATTTTACTCATAAAAATATACTAGTTAATGAATAATCAGTAAGTAAAATTCAGTAGCTATATATATATGTTTATGTTGCTATATAGTTTATCTGTTAGACTTATGATTAATAGAAATTGCATGTAAAAATTTAAAACTATCATATCTTAATGTTGTTTTTATGTAATTTACAAATAACTATAACAAACATTTTTTTATTTAAAGTTTACCTAAGAAAATAAACTCTAACTTATTTTAATTACTAACTAAAATGAACATTTGAAATAATTAAGAGTATAGTAGTATAATAAGTTAAATATCTTTGTATTGTTAACAATAGAGTTTAAGTAAATTAAATTAACAGTTTGTTTTAAATTAATTTATCCTTAACCACACTTCACTAGTACATATGCTGCTAGATGCAGTTTAAATTAAGTTTCGATTGACCTAGAATGTTATAAATCATTTTCTTAATAAATATAAAGGCTGTAAATGTACGTTTGTGACTTAAACAAATTTTATCATAGTTACTTAAATATTTTTTGTCCATTTATAAATCAAATGATAGAAAACTGAATAATTTTATTTTAAAATTACATTCTTCGACATTTTCAATGGTTTAAGCTAACACTTTATATTTTATTTTGTCTTTTTTAAGATTCAAATTTTAATGTAAGTAAGTTTAAATACTTTTTAAATATACTATGTAAGTTTAAATTACTTTAACAGCCCTTGTTAATATAGATTTTACTTGTTTTACCAAGAAAAATCAAATTCAAAAAATTAATACTGTTGCTTTGAAAAATAGTCTTATATACAATATAAAGTTGATAAAATATCTTAAGCGTTGAACTAGCAAAATCGAGTGTAGCTTTGTTTATAACTAAAAAACTAATTTTGATCATTTTTTTTATGAAATGTAGTGTAAAAAATGTTTTCTACAATTTTGGTTCAAAATTATTTAAAACAAAACTAATTTATACTAAATAGACTGTTTTTAAAGTAGACTGTTCTTTTTATGAATTTTCTTGTGTATGAATTTTTTTAATAAAAGGTAATTACAAATATGCTTATCTATAGCCAAATTCAAAAAAAAAAAAATCAATTTTTTTAACTTAATAAACAAAGAGTTTTTTAATGTATATGTTTATTAGTTTACTTCCTAAATGGATATATTGTACAAACTAATCATAAAAACTATTGTTTATTAAAACGAGGTTAATGTAACAGATTTGTAACTTACTTATAGTAGGTTTTTACTTTAAATACACATATTTACTTTAATCATTGAATTCTTTACAATTATAAAAGCATAATATCATATTATACAAATACCAAAACTAGTTCGTATTATATAAGCTACAATTAGCTTTATTATTTATAATTTGTTTTAGTTTACAAATAATAGAGAAAAACTAAACAACATTTACACGTATAACGTTACAAGTAGTTTAACGAATCGTTTTCACAAGTTCAAAAACTTGCTTATTAGCAAAATAAAATTCAGTTTACTAGCTGAACTTAGTGAACTACTTTTCTAAAGGTTTAACTAAACTTATGTACTTTTAAAACTAGTAGTATACAAAATTCTTAGTATGGAAAATTTTAATTTTCAAAAACTATTGTTTTTAGTTTTTAATCAAATAGCATACAAATTTGACAAAACAGGTTTGTCCAATTGTGTAATATTTTTACTGCCACAGAAGTGCTTATTAAAAACAAAAATTTATGATTAAAGTTTTTGAAGTAATTTCATTTAATACATGCAGAACAAGCTAAAATGTTTTTGAAAACGATAAATAATTAATTAATAAATAAATAAAATGTGAAAATAACTAAGAATTTGATTATTTTTTTAGCTAATAGTAGACTTTTTAAATAGATAAATTCGAATATCTTAAATAAGCTTGAAAAATATGACACAAAAATTTTAATTATAACACTTGTTTAATCACTACGACTAACTCTCGATAAAACTGGTTTACAGTTAAAACATAAGCTTTTACCAAATAGTCTAAATTCTTGTCAGTAGCATAACGTTGCAAAACTTGAAATTTCTAACTTTAATAGATAACAAATTAAATCGAGTATACATTTCTTACGTTATTATATGTTTACCTTTTATGTTAAATAATATATTAGTGTTTTATGAATTATAGATATTAACTTCAGTAAAAGTTAATATAAGAAATTTTATTTAGGAAGTTCCAAAACCGTGTTAAAAGTTAAAACAAAGATTTTAAAAAAGAATAGAAAATACAGACTGAATATTTAAAAATAAAAATAATGAACTTCATCAAGACAATAATACAGAGATCAGCAAACTGCGGCCCGCGGATATGATGTGGTCCTAAAGTCAAAATCTGCAGCACCCGAGCTCCTTTTCATTAAAAAGTATACATTTTAAATAGAAATATAAACTAATTCGTGTGATAAAAACTTACACTCAGGCTCTTAATTCAATAAATACTCTTTATTATGGTCTAATATTGTTTTGTTTGTTATACTTTGTTCTTAAATATTATTTTTCTACTGGTTACTAGAATTTTTTACTAATTAGTGCGTCCCTCAAAGGTTTTTTTTTTAATAGTGCGGCCCGCGAGTAAATTTTTAAGAAAATTGGCCCATGATTCATAAAAGGCTTAGACACCTGCAAAAATACAAGCTAATTATGATTATTAAAATGATTTGTTAACCTTTTAAATATCTATTAATCAATTTTATTCGTTTACTATGTTTCTATTTTCATTAATCATAATCTATACTTAATACTTTTATGAGTTTCTAAAAGAAATTTATTAAAAGTATTATAAATTTTTAATTGTTTAATACTTTTTTACAATTGCCAGTTCATAATTAAATATCGAAACTACTAACAGCTAAAGCGGAAGACATCACACAACTTTTAATTTTTTTAATTTTCACTTTTGCTTATATTTCCCGGTAAAAACTTGTGATCTCAACCTAAATTTAGGTACGAAGACGTTTACGGTTATTAATAAAACATATTCATCGATAATTGCTCACTATCATGTTAAAAATAGTTATCATTAATTAACATGAAAACAAGACAATTTTGACCGTAGTTCAAACAACCATCTATAATTAAATTGAATTTAACTAATACTAAATTGTTTAATGTAATGCAGGGACGTAAGAAGTGTATATCCTGTAAAATTTGTTTGAAAAATTAATTTGTAATTAAACATAATCGGTGTTAATTGCCTAATTTAAACGGTCTAAATCGGCTGAAAACCAGTTCTACATATAAATACAAAATAGAACTAAATATAACGAGTGGGAACTATTGTTTCAACGCCAAACGCTTCTTTAGCAAAGTTTTTTATAAATAAAAAGCATACATATTATAAACGTAACATTATGTACTATTTATTTTATTATTTCATAGCATCTAATTTTAAGGATTTAAAATGTAGAAAATAGTTACTACAATAATTTAAGTAGGTAACTTGAACTAAAAATAAATTCATTATTTTATCACTCAAAATATGTTTTATAAAAATTTTTATGTATATAACAGCTTATTGCTTTTAATTTGCCAAAATATTTAATTTCTTACAAGTTAAAAACCGTGCAATACACTGATTTCTAAAAAAATATTAAAACTAAAGATAGTTTCATCATTTCAAGATCTTTCATACCATATTTTTAATATATATACACTGTATCGAAAATATATGCATTAGTTTTTGTTTTAAATAAGTTTCATGTATTAATTTAATCTAAAAGAAGTTTTGTTGGCGTCACACAAACATTCTTATAAAAGTTGTTGTGCTATATATTTATTACATTAAAACATAAAATATATTTTATTTTTAAACCTACTTATACATGTTCATTTAAAATAGAACAATTAATAATTCCAATTTAAATAAATTTAGTTAGTAACTTGTTTTAAAGTGAGTAGTTTAAATAATTACTGTGGCATAATAATAGAAATTTAAAAATGTAGTTAGCTACTTGCAAATGTATTAGTTCTTTACACTTTTAGAAGGCTAGTATAAAATCATGTTTAAGACTAGCAAATTAAATTATAGTCTTATTATCTTAAAACTCAGTTGCAGACTCTTTTTACAATTATTAAACAATTTAGTTTTTAATAATAAGTTGACATTAAAAGAAATAGCATTGAAATTATAAAATATATTTCACTGCTAAAGATTTGTTTATTAGACTTAAGTTTTTAAATCAAACTTGTTTAACATTTTTACATTTTGAATTAAAAAATTAATACCGTCTCCTAATTTAAGCTTTTTTTCAAGATAAACTATTTATAATAATTTTTTTTTTCCTAGTTTTATTTGAACCTAGATCAGTGGTCGTCATGGTGTACACTGGTGCATACTAGTTGACACAATTTTTGTTTGGGGTAAATGATTTAAACTAGTTTAAGGGTGCACGATATACTAAAGTTAAAGTTTATTTTATTGGCTTAACTCAAGTAGTAAGTTTAAGATTAAAGTTAAAATCAGCTCTGATTATTTAGTTTGAGTTTCATTTATTTATTCTTCTACTAATTTAAATTTTTAGTATTCTTAAGGTTTAAATCAACTTACTATTAACATTCTTTTTAACTATAAGTAAAGAAGCTGTTATGGAAATAAAAAAGAAATGAAATCTCTTAAAAGTGGTCATGGCATTGATAATAAAGATTACATTTATAAGTGTTCTTCGTTATTATTTCTTTTTTAACAACGTATAGAAATTTCGTACATCGATTTTTATTATTTACGTTAATTTCATACAGCATCATGCGATAAAAAAGTGTTACAACTCATATTTGTTGTAACACAATGTTTTTAATAAATACTTATTATACAGACATAAACTTGTTTAATTCAATGTTTACTAAACTAAGAATGTTGATGGATTATTTTATTATTTCTTTTGAGATATCGCTAAATCAACAAACTTAAATAAATTAATTAGTGCTCGATTTTAATTTTGACTTAAAACTTTAAAAAAGGAATAAAATCCATTCTAAATATTGTGCACTACATAGTAATTATTTAGTGACGTATGTTGGAAATACCACAAAATTTTTCGTTGCGAAATTTAAATAAATTAACATTGAGTTATATTAATTACTTTTATCTGTTTTTTTTAAATTTTAACAGCCTAAACCGGCTGAACAACGAACTTTATATATTATGAAAGTTTAGTAATTAGAAACATAGAAGTTAAAGATATTGTTCGAGATAAGTAACTTTTTAAGTATAAATTTTTTTAGTTTTATATTGATCGTTTAGACAATAAAATGCTTTTACTCATTTAGGAATCATTTCGGTATAGATGTTTTGTTATATAATGTATAAAAATTTGTAATAAAAAGTCATACAAACTTTAACGCAAAACTAACTTTATGTATTTTTTGAAACACCATATTTCAGGGTTTTAAACTATCTTGTATTTAAAATAGGAATTTTTACATATAAGAATGAAGAATGTAGAATGAACGTATACTCATATTTATACTAATAAGAATGTATACTTCATTTTTGAAATTTCTACTTATTTAAGTTAAACCGCTCAACTGCAGTGAAAACTTTTATCTTAGTTCTAACAATGTTCTTAAACATTTCGTGTTTAATTTAAATTTAATATAAAAGAAACATTTTGTTTGGGTCAATAATGACGTCACTATAGGTTTTTGTTAGTTATAGGAAGGTTTTGTTAACTTTTAAAATTTAATTTTTATCAAACAATAGTAAGTTTGCATACTTAGGTTAATGTGTTTAAACTCAATATAACATATATATGTTATATTAAGACAACAAAATTCTTTTGAATTTTTTTAGAATCAAAA
Source organism: Thalia democratica (assembly GCF_965202585.1). Classification (NCBI taxonomy): domain Eukaryota; kingdom Metazoa; phylum Chordata; class Thaliacea; order Salpida; family Salpidae; genus Thalia; species Thalia democratica. The sequence goes on along the minus strand of NC_139166.1, from coordinate 100,761,743 downwards.
GCTAGTAGTAACTAAAATCTTGGTCTAAATGATGCTTAGAACGTAAAACAAGTACAATTGTATATAGTATTTTTATATATGTATATATTCCTATAAATGAAACATAGTTCCGTAATTTAGTTTATTTTTTACAATATGTTTGACGTATATCTATAACCGCAGTAGTACACTTGTTTAACTTTATAGTTACAAGCTATTCTCAGCAGTTTTTACTTTGAGCTCGAAAGTTTCTGCTTAAATAGTTAAAAACTAGGTAAGACTACGCATTTTTTAACTCTAGTCCCTATATTGTATTTTAAGTTTTGCAGTTTATTTTGTTCATTAATTCTTTTAAAAATATGCTATGCTTTTACAATAAGATTTTAATGAGATCTTAATAGCGAAATTTGAAAATCTGAAAAAAAAAATAATGATGCGTTTATTTATTATTTTTAAAAATTATTTTTAAATGAATTTTTGCTTTAATGTATTTTATTGATTTAAACAACTAGTTTAAATATACCTAATCAAGACTAATGACTGTACCTAGTAAAGCACTTATTTTTAAACTTACATTTTATTAATTTCTAACCGTTTTTAAGCTAATCAAATAAATCAATTTATCGTAGAAATATCATACTGGACAACTTCAATTTTGCGTGTCGTGTAGTTTAATAATTTAGTCAAATTTGTTTAATATTTAGTTTAATTTTAATCATGCTGTTTTGACTATGCATAGTACTTTTTTACATGTTGTATAATTTAATGATATTAGTAACATAATTTTTATTATAAGAGATTTCTGTTTTGTTAAACTCAGCCGGTTTCGGCCGTTTGAAATAAAAAAAATACACTAGATATGTAATTTTTGTAAGTTTTATTTAATATATGTGCTAACATAGATCTCTCAGGATAACGTATTTTGCGTTATTTCATATTCACAATTAATGTTTATTGCGATCTCTTTCTTTATTCATTTATAAAAAGCAAGTAAGAATGAAACTTGGTAAACTTAAAATTTTAAAACATCAGTCGTAAAAAACAGTATTTAATGCAAGACAATTTTCTATTAGTCACTTGTACAATATTTTTCTAGTTCTAAAGTAGTATAAAAACTGTTAAAAGTATAAATTTATAAATAAATATTAAATCTATCATTGCTTATTAAAAATTAGCTTGTATATTTTGTTTAAAAATTTTGGTTTTTTTAAGTTCTTTTAAGTATTTAGTACAAATAAGTTATTTTAAGTATTTAGTACAAATATAAAACAAAACAAAATTTCATATCTGCATAACTTAGTACATATATGGATTAATGATAATCTGAATTTATAGTTTTCGATTGAACATGAATTATTTATGAATAAGCCTCATGTCTCAAAATTAAAAAATAGTTATTATAAATCAAACCTATTTTTTTAGATATCGACGTAGATGTTCATAACAAAATGTTTTTGTTTGTAATTAAATTTTTTTTTTCGAGGAAAATACAGTTGAAACAATGATTTTAGATAAAACATATTAATGATTATTGTGACCAGTCTGGTCTAATCCAAGTCAGTTTCTCAAGATTAAAAATTTGAACACCGCTCTTTATTGCGTCAAATGTTATCTCTTTTGATAAATTAAACATTGGTTTGACTTTTCTGTCCAAATAAACTTACATTTTGGACTGAGAAAACCTCTAAACGGTGCCACGACTTTACGAAGTTTGGCATAATTTGCGACTTGATTTATTAGACCAAACCAGCTACGTATATCTGTGGCAGACTTTTGGGTTTGGAAATTGCGAATGGAATCTAGATATTTGGGCAAAGGTTCTATACGTTCATCAGAAATTCTAAATCCTTCAAAATCAACGGAATTTTGACAAAACTGGAACTTCTTTGGATTTAGAACGATGCCTGCATTGCCAACTTTTGACAGAAAATCTATTGTTCGCCAACAGTGATACTCTAATTCTTAATAAAAAATATGGTGTCATCAACACATCTCTCCTTTCTTTCAAAATCAGATAAAATAGCTGCAAATCGTCGATTGTGACCATCACCAGATGATACAAAGCCTTGAGGTGCTCTAGTATATCGGAACCTGCCAAACGGAGTGATAAATGTAGTGAGGCGTTTATCACTTTCTCTCAGTGGAACTCCATGATACCCGTTCCATGCACCTGTTACAGTCTTGAAAGTTCCTTTTGGAATTTTGCGCGCTAGTTTAAACTGATTATCTTTAACGCATGTCTCCCTCTTGCAATACTTGTTAAGTGGTGAGAGATCTACTGTCCTCCTAGGTGACCCATCCTGTTTCCTGGTGACCACCATGCGATGACACCAGCTTACAGGTTCACCAAATGGGACACGTTCCAAGACACCAAACCTCACATCTCGAATAAAATCTGCTCCAACCTGTTTCTGGCAATAAATTGGCACGTGAGCTTGTGTATGACAAGCACGTGGTTTAGCATCATTCTCCAAATGTATCTTAAGCGGAGGCCCACTCATTTGCTGGAGTAATTTATGTGGACAGACATTAAACGTTGAAGCTGCGTACCTTTGTAAGAGCCAATCACGCATTTTGCTCACATTTGTATTTGCTGCCTCAAACGGAAGTTTGTTTGGTCGGTCTGGCACTCTACTCCTTGGCGGGCAATCACAGGTCACATCTTTATGCGAGTCCAGTCTATTCGGATCATTTTCATTTGAACTTACAGCAACTTTAGAATGCAATTCAATATTGATAATCAGAAGGTCAACCATGGTTTCATACGAGAGAAAGAATCCACTCACTGAATCGCTTACATAAACAACTCCATCACATCTGATAACCTCCTTCTTTGGAGACATTCCGCCAAAAGTAGTTTTAAAAGCCCCTAGAATGTTAATAGGAATTTTATTGGCAGCCCGAATTGTGATGGTACAGGCATTAAATCCTTCTTACAAAAACCAGCCTCATGAAAGTCTTTCCAGCCCCAAAGGTTTGATTGTGCACCAGTATCAGCTAAAGCTTTTACCCATGCGAACTTGTTTGTGCCATGTCTAGCAATCTATTTATATTTTTTTATCGTTAAAAAAAAGTTAAAAGAGAAATGAAACTTTACCTAGTAACTACAATGTAAATAGTTTATTTGTTTAAATCTAAAAACAGATTAAAACTATTATAATTTTGTTACCTAAACTAGGTTCTATTCTTCATGATTATAGAATTATGATGATTATTCAGCTGATTTAAGCCGTTAAAATTTGTCGAGGAAAGTCTTGAAAATATTTACATGTCGCGAAATTTATAATATTTTGAATGAAATTAAATAATAAACAATTTGTACTTCTACGTCACTGCATTGAATCAAACGATTCTATATTTGTAGAATTTTAACAAAGCTTATTGCTAATTGTTTAAAACATAGTTGATTTTGCATTGTTATGTTTAATAAACAAATGATATTTGTTCTACTATATATTTATTACCAGTTGTAAAAATTAAAAACTGTTATTTGTCTTTTTACACTAGTTAAGATTCTAACTAAATTTTTCTAGCACTAAATTTTCAACTACTGTATCATGATAATGGTAAAAATTGATATAAGTTTTAAACTTTTTGTTGAGTCTGTTGTTTAAAAAATTAAAGCCTACAACACTTGGTATTTCTATTACTTAGTATCAAATTGAGATATTTAAATTAATAATTTATTAAACACTCTAATTTGTACAAATTTGAAACTTAGTCGTAATAAGCTACAATCTAATGAACATATTACTTGTTCAGTGTTTTTTTTCTTATTATGTTGTAAAGTTTTATTCCTACGAAAATTTTAAAAATTAATTACAACCTATATTAACTACTATTTTTCTGTGGAGTATAAACAAAACCTGTCACACTATATTTTGTAGAGTTTTTTAATCAATAAGCTGTTAATTAAAATGCGCGAAATCGTTTACCAAAAACCTTAAAGTTCTAGTTTCGTCTGTTTAAAATAAATGCATAAAAGGTTATTTAATATTTTTATATTTGTTAAGTTTGTCTTAACTAACAAGATTTTTTTGAATTCTAACTGATGATCAGCAATAATAATTTGAACTCAATACGTCTAAAAGTGTTTTGGTTAGTGAACAAATATTAGTTTGCAATGGTTTTTCTTATATTTCTTCATATTTGTTAGAAAAATATATTTGAAAAAATATGTTTTATTTTAACATATGCAATTAAATACAAAATTTCAGTAATTATTTAACTAAAAGTTTTTGAAAAAATAATGCATTTGTAACTATACTAACGTCTTTATTATCACCGCGAATGCTTGCTTCTCTCCTCAATGTAGTTGTGTGAAAGATAATTAATTATTAAATATTATTAAAAATTTAGGTGTATATTAGTTGACGAATTTTTTGAAGAATGGTTGATTTTAAGCTGCGCAACAACTACATAAACTTAATAAAACATTTAAATTGTCACAAACTAAAAATAGTTTTTAGATTTTTAAATTTATTATAATAATCTTATAAAATAAATTTGTGACTGTTATACATTTTAATTAGAATTATGTATATAAATTTAATTATAATATTTTTTAAATTCTCTTTAACAAGAAAATTGTCAAATTAAATACATTTGAAACGAAACAGAATAAACTAAATAAGAACTAATACAATTATAAACTTCAATTTAAAGTATCATAATATATTTAATGATTTATAAACATGCTTTTTGTAACATGCTAAATTTGAATGATGTTATTTGAAATGCAAAAACGATTTTCTAAGCAAACAATCATAATGGTGGGTAACAGTTATGCATCACTTTTTTTAAATTATTTTCACTAAAAAAATTCTTTTTGTGTATAAACAAAGCTTTCATACTAAATTTTACGAGACATTTTAACATTAATACGATAATAACAATAATGATTTGATGTACTACACTACTACATTTAACCATTTGTGAATGCATTCAAAAATATTTTTTAACCTAGCTAACAGAATGAACTTAAACATCTACACTAATAAAAAGAAATTTATATAAATGTAAAAAGTACCAACTTTTAAATTAACTTAACAAAATAATTTTTTACATTAAACATAAATAATGACACCTAAAATTTAAGTTAGTCGTTTAAACACTATATAAAGTAACTTAAATTATGAATTGTAAACTCAATTACAGTAATATTTTTCTGTAAAATCATTGTGTTATTAAAACGCCTCGCAGTATATATTTAATAAGCATATAAAAATTTTGAAAATATTATACATGAAAACACAAAAATATTTAACCACATATTTATTTTTACTTCAAGTACAATCAACTTGTATATGAGTTAAAAAAATAAATTGTTAAAATCAAGTATTTTAAAACACTGCAAAGACCAGTCTATCATCATAAACAATCAAAAAAAAATATCGTATTTTTTCTGTTTAAGTTTAATAAAAATAAGTGTATTTAATTTTAAAGCTATACTTTCTGAAAAAAAAATATTACTCCTTTTGATTCGATCAATAACAAAAGCCTAAATAATCCGTAAAAATATTATAGGTTAAAAAATTTTTAAATGTTACATTTTTTTTGAAATTTTAAGTTTTACTGACCCATAAAATTATCAAAAAAATTAACAACTGTTATTTATTTAATATAATGTTTAAACAAAATTTAAGTTTAAAATTATTGTAAAAGTCTATTTTATTTGAAAATTCATATCACGTCATCTTGTGTGCGTTTGTATTAAGTCATTATTACAATAGTGATTACAACTATTTTATATAAATAATTTGTTTGTTTTCTTACACATTATTTATGTTTTGTTTCTCATAAAAATTATTAAAACCAAACCCATGTTGTGTTGTAAACCAAAAGACTTAATAGGAATTGCTTTCTATATGTCAACAAAGAAAAATATCTTTAGCGTGAAAACTACTGGTTATATTTAAACTTATTGTTTTATATAATACAACAAACTGTAAAACTGTATAACAACAACTGTAGAATTTCAGTATAATTTATAATAACTGCATGTTTTTAGTTAACGTTTTTTTTTACTTCTTAAAGTTTAAATGAGAAATAAATTCTAGATTTTAAACGAATGTTTACCAAAGCTAAATATTAGTAAGCTTTATTGATTTAATTACTTTTAAATGTTAAACTAAATAAAATAACTATTCAGTTTATAAAATACTTATTATTTAGAAAATTAATTTTAGACAAGAAGTTTTACAGAGATAGTACAAACTTTGAAATGTTAAGTTTTAGGGAATTTCTTGAAAAAAAATATATAGTAACTCTAATCTTTATAAGGAAACTTAATTTTTTTATAAATTATTTTAATTGTTAACCTTAGATGCAAGTTTCAACTAAAGTATATTAGTTATTATTGATATATAAATAAATTATATTAAAAAAAAATCATAAAGTATATGTAAACTTATGTTTGTAATAAAATATAACTGTTTTAGTTCTATAGTAACATTATTTACAAATACAACAAACGTTAAGCTGCATAATATTAATATCAAAAAAATATTTTTACGTCACATTGAAGCTCTTCGTATCAAACATTTTAGTGGCCTAAACCGGCTAGAAATTGTACTATAATAAATTTTAAATATTGTACGCTTGATACTTAAGCATTGAAAAAAAGGTTACGTGTTTTATGCTTTTACAAATGAAAATAAAACAATGAAATAAAAGTTTCTGTGTTTCATTAAAAGTTTAAACCACCTTAATCATTAAACAGTTACATAATCCGTTTAATATTTACTAGCGTAGAAAATAATCTAAACTAAAACATAACTTTTTAACAGGTAGTTAACTAAGTCTCTTAGTGAATTTTAAATGAAAGGCTTTTACAACAATAATTTTTTTTTTGTGTTTATATATTATGCTTGTTTAGCAATTGTCATATTGCCGTAGAGAAATTAGTTTAAATATTAAATTTTATATATTCTTAATATTTCACACATTAAAAACTATATATAAAACTATCAACATTAAGTATAAAACAAAACACTTACTAAAGTATATAGAAAATAATTTAATAAAAAGTGGAATTTTATTAATACTGTGTTATACAGAAAACTAAAACTGTTCATGTAGTGTTTTATTTTTGCAGTAAACTCATCTTTAAATACCTATTAAAAAAATTAAATAAAAATTTTTTATTTTCTATTAATCAACTTATTTTTTACAAAAAACTAATACTAGATATCATACTAGATTCTTAAAAAAATTACCGTAAATTTGAACTTACTTAATTTTATAATCTTAAGAAGGAAAACAAATAAAGTATAAATATAACTTTTCTTCTAGTAAAAACTAGATATAGTTCCAAATTTAAACTCTATTAAAACTTATAATTTTTTAATTTAAGCCTAGTTAAGAATATATAATAATCAATAAAATAAATTTTGATTTGTTTCATAAGATTTTGAGTTTAATACTTAACAATATTGAACAACATTTATATTTTAAACATATAAAAAAGAACAGTACAAAGTTATATACTTTTGTGAATAAACTGCATCAATGTAACCAAAAAAAAAATATGAAATCTCTTTATATTTCTAAAAGGTTTATATTGTAAACTATTAAAAAAATATAATAATAAAAAACTTTTAAAGTTATGTTTTTTTTGTAATTAAACAGAACAAAACATAATTTTAGTTTACATTTATGATGAACCGTATTGATGTTATATCATAAATAATAAACTAAAATTCTGTTTTGTTTAAACAAATTGTTGTTTTCATAATAAGTATAGATTGAATGCCATCTGCTTGAAACCATCTTATATCAAAAATGATTTTACCGCAACTAAGTGGCTTACATTAATTTAGATAAAATTAAAAACAGTAATAAAACAAAAGAATGTACATTTATGCATTTTCGTTTAGAAATCATAAGCAAACAAATGGACAGTATAGCAGAACACCTATACATTTAAATCATACACTTTGTTTAATTTAACTTTAATTTGCTTCTACAAAATGAAATATACTCAAAAATTATCCTTACTACATCGTTTTTATACTTGCGAAAATCATTTTTTTTTTTTTTCTAATTGAAATAAATTTAAAACATAATTTTATTGTTAAGGACCGCAGTCTTTAATTTGAAGCCCTCTAGAGCGATCTTTGTTGTAAAATTTTTATTTTTTCAATATTATTATTTAAAATACCATCAGTTTTTTTGCTCTTCATCATCGACTCTAGAATATTTATTTTTACACCAATCTATGATCTTAAAACCCGCTGTGGCTATGTCCCCTTTATAGCACTTGACTTACTTTGGGAAATCCTGATCTATATGAACTAGCAGTATCTAACAAATATAAACTGATATAATTTTTATTAAGATAAACGAACTATATCATTAAGCTTCACAATACCAAACAGTATGCAAATCATACTTAAAGTAGTTACAGACTGATGAATATGATAGGCCATTATTGCAAAACTTACATCGTTAGAAAAACCTTAAGCTTAACGTGAAAAATTTAATTAACAATAAAAAGTAAATTTATGTTTTCTAAAACTTCTTTACCTTAACTGTTTTACTAAGATGTTTTATATGTCTAATATAGATTCTTACAGATACAAAGGCCAAGCCATGCTAATATTCTTTAAATGATTTTATTGCAAAACATGTACAAGTTTCTCAATATGTATAAGTCGATGATAACTTATATCGTTTATGTACGCTTAGATGCTAGAAGTAATTTAATTTTTTTTATACTTTTTAGAATAAGTTGGTTATTGTGTATATGTATTTAGGTAAATAAAGCACTAACTTTTATTTTTTTTTTTATTTTTTTATAACTGACGTGTTTCTTTTCTAACCAAATAATTAATTTATAGATTAAGGATACAATATAAAGCACATTTTTATATACACTGTTTAAATACTATATTATTATGTAAAATTATAATTTAGTTTTTATAGCTTTTTTATATATATCTTTTATGTTTGGAAAAACACTTTATCACATACAGCTCGAAGAATTTTTTAAACATATGATGTGCGCAATTGTTAGTATAGTCAGAAATTTTAATACCACCTCAAAACGATCATTTATAATTAAAAAATTCGAAACAGTTTAAGACTAAATAATTGTTGTTGTTTTTTAGTATTAATACCTATAGTTGTTCTTGTTTCATATGTAATACACACAAACATATACCTACTATATAATTATATGAAAACAGTTTTTTTATCGATATCTGGTAAAAATATTTATCCAAAGTTTTAAAATAAATGAATAGTTTATCTAAAATTTCATCATAAAACTGTGTTACTAGCCTCTAACATAAATGCATTTCAAATAAAAATTCAAAAGGTTAATTATAACTTTAATACACTTTACAAACACACTTCACATAAGTTAAACAACACTAAAATCTTTTAAAATAATACGTAAACAAATTTATAAAACACGTTTTAAAAAAGTCACACTAATTATTTATCGTCCATTAATCTTAAATAAATTTTAAGTACAAATTTCAAAATACTTGATAACTAGAAACACTAGCATATGGTTTAAGTTTATAATTTTTTTTTTACTAATGACTAGTTATATTATCAACGTCTAAAATTAAACTGTGTTTTGTACTGATTATATTTTGCCTAGCATTATGTAACTATGAGCTATAAAAATATACATATAGAATAAAATGTTTTGAATGGGTTACCAAGTTTACAATGAAATGTATAAGATTTATATTTTGCTTTTAAATAACAAAATTTTAATTCTTTATGATGAAAACACTGTGTTGGATTGTTATGATATTAGTTTTTTTCAATCTCTAAAAATATAAAACAATTAATTATGTCACAGTAACCTAGGGCTACAATACTCTTAGTTGGCGTCGGTGGCTCGAACCTAATAGATAAGTTTTAGTGAACAACTTTTTCTTAAATAGAAATGAAAGTTTTATTAGTGAAAACAAAATAAATTCATAACTTAAAGTAATTTTCTTTATAAATAAACGTAAAAACAAAAACTTACACATACTGTTTCTCATTTAAAGTAATTGTTATAAATCTTAAAGTGATTTTTTAAACTAGTTCTACTAATAAAAATTAAATTATTTTAAGGAAAACATATATGTCACTAAAGTAAAAACTTATATTTTTTTGTTTTTAAACTAGTAAATTGTCCTTGTGTTAAATTATAATTAACTTAAATGTTAAACAATTTAAAACAGACTTAGTTAAGTTACTTGGTTAAGTTTGAAACTCAAAACTTAAAAATTTGACACATACAGACCACTAGAAATTATAAGTTTTACAAAAATTGTTGTAAAGAAACAATTTAAAACAAGATAACTGTATAGAAATTAGTTTTGAAAAAAAAAATCCGATGCATTACACGTTAGTTTAATATAAACTTGTCGCATTGAAGGTTAATAATGAAATTTTTGCCTACTGATATTTCTTTGTTAAAATGCATTGGTAATAAAAGTTTTGATTAAGGTTATAAATAACTTATTAGATTTTTATATCCAATAATTTAAAATAAACATAACCTTACATTGTAATATTTTATTTCATTACTTATCAAGATACGTTATTTGTAGATAATTAAAGTTTATAATTTTTATTCAAACTTCTAAAAGTGTATTTTGACTTATTATTAATATTTTGACCGAATTTAAGCGGAATGTATAACATTTGATTTAAAAAACATACAAATAAATATAAGTGAAAATGTTCGTTTATGATTAAAAGTAATGCTTACCAAACTTTTTTAAGTTTACCAAGTGCAACTACAAAAATTACAATCCAAATGTACAAAGTTTTAGGTTAAAGCTATCAAAAAGTTATACTATATAAATTATCTAAATATTTACTCTTAAATTCCAAACATTACATACAATTATTAAATAACATTTGATAGTACAGATTTAATTTTTAAATAAGTTGCACAAGATACTTACTAAGTTAACGTAGTATAATGCTAGTTAAGTTTTACTAGACTTATTTTCAAAATAAGAATATTAATGTATTAAACCAGGGATCGGCAAACTGCGGCCCGCGGGCAAAATGCGGCCCGCGAAGGATAAATCTGCGGCCCGCGAGTACATAATATTTTGAATGGAATGTGGCCCGCAAAGAAAAATTTTGTGTCCTGCGAGCATGTAAATTTGGCCCGCTGACCAAAAATATATTTTAAATTAAATTAGTTTGATTAAATTAGTTTTAAGTCCCTGTATAACATTTTAAGAGAATTACAAGATTTTACTGATTTAGCTTAGAAATGCGAAAAAAACAGGTTAGAAAACCACCAGGTTTTTTTTTCTCAATTTCATAGTTACTTTCTTCTTACAACAGTAAATTATTTTCTGAAAAAAAGTGTAAAAAGTGCTTTGAATTAGTAAGATACATTTAATACCTATTAAGCAAATAAACTAAATGCAAATGTTCTCCGTTTTGTACAAAAGTAATGCACAGTAATTAACTAAAATGTTATATCTTTACAGTTTTTTTTACACGCTTTATATACATAAGTTTCTATTAAGATGTTTTATTACTGAATACTATACTTTAGTTTGCACAAAACATTTAAAATAACATAATAATAAGAAACAGGTTATTTTTATTCTGGTTCTGACACCTTTGATTTTTTATATTTTCTTTGCATTTCAAATAAATTCCTATTCACACAAATAAACAAAGATAATCATATTTTAAACATTTTTTATTCAATACTTGACAAGATAAAATTGAGTTTATGCATGATTTTTAAAAATTACTGTTTTTCATAAAATATCTAAGTGTGTAGATTTAAAACATTTAAAACATTTAAAACAATACATATGACATAAATTATAAAAGTTTTTGTTAGGTATACTTTTTTATTTTTAAAACATTTTTTTTTGGCAAAATAAGTTAACTTTTGTACGTTGCTGTTTTTTGGAACTATCTATTTAATACAAACTAGATTTAAAAATGGTAATTTATTAAGTTTACACATTTTTAATCATAATAGTTCAGATTCGATCAAATAAACAAAAAAAAATTGCAACTCACTCAGAGTATGACTATTTGAATACTTCAAATCTCCGGCCAATTTAGTCATTTTTCAGTTTTTGGCTTGAATTGCTTTTTGTATGCTAAAATATCAGGCTAGTTTTGATCGCTCGGACTGACTTTTTTGCTTTAAAGAGTGGTAATTTAAATATATGATGTATGTTTTGTTAAATGCACATTTTTGGTTTGAATAAAAATATATTTTAAATTTAAAGTCTTGCAGCTGATAGAATTTGAATTATTATTTATTTTAATTGTATATACATAAGTGTGAAAAATTAGTGTTGCCAAAAAATTACTTGGAATTTATTAATCTACACTTAAATTTTCTGAAAAAGCCTTGAACTTAAGAATTATTGAAAAAGTCTGGAATTTTAAACAATTTTTACAATTAAAATAATGAAATTTCGATTTGACAAAAAAAAATCTAACATATTAACATTTTTTTTTGAAAAACAAATTTAAAGTAACTTAACAGTTTCTTTTAGCATTTTTATATATCATTTAAGGCAGCTTTTTTTACCTTAAACTTAATTTTATACTGAAAATAGAAGCAAAAAGCTGTACTTTTAAAATCTTTATATTGCTTTTAAAATTTCTTTACATATTGTTGTTCTTTGTATTGGAACTAAACCTAGAAACACTTCTTAATTGTCAAAATTAGTAAAACCAACTGTAATTAAATTTTTTAAATGAGCAATATCTGTCGTATCAGTTCTCTCATCTTAACAGATTGATTTTAGTCCTAATTTGGTTTTTTCGGCTTCACTTCAGAGATTTCCTAAACACGACTTCTTATTGACATTGAAAAGTTCAAAAATTTCGTTCTTTTAACTCAAACACAAATTATCTAAATGAGTTTTCAAGTTTAAACGGAATCTTTTTCTAGTAATTACTTTTGCTACATTAGAACTTGCCTGAACAGTTTTTTCTGATCAGTATGTAAGTTACTAAAAAAAATCATGTGCGTTGTTAAAACCGACAAAAGCGATTTTTTTTCCGTTCCTCGCAACAACTCTAAACTAACGTATTATTGTTCTTATAGCTCGTCTTATAACTCACATCTACTGTTTTTATAAGCAATTTTTTTATTGCAAATAAAGAATTGCTATAATGCTCAATAAAAAATAGGTTTTTGTAACTCATTAATAGCTTTATAACTTTTTATACAATTCTTAAAAGCGTTTAAAAACTTTATTTTCCATTCAAGCTGAATAATGCTAATTTTTTTATTTATTAAATCTGACTCCCTGTAAATAAACTTCAACATTTCTTTCTTTTGTAAACTTTTTTTCAAACAGGGTTGTCAAAGAGGCTAGTTTAAAAAAGTTAAAAACTCAGACTACGCTAAAGCTGTTCAAGGAATTTTTATAATACTCAGGTGTATCTGAAACTTTTATTTCAAACATTTTGAATAGATCTTCGAATTATCAGAATAGTTTTTTGACTGTAGTGTAGTTTACTGATTGTATTTTTTTATTTCTAGTTACATATTGTACTTTTTTATAATAATAATAATATTTTAGTAATGTATTTAAGCTTGAATGAAAAAAAGTTTTTAGCTATTTTAACTTTCAATATTATTCAGATATTTTTGATTTTAAAGTGGCAACAGTGTACTAACAAAGTAGTTTATAAAAGTTTTTAAAAATTTATATCAAAAAAATTGATTTAGCTTATCTACTTAGGTATTAGTTTTATTTTATTCACTAATTACTGAATTTTCAAAAGAGTGCAAACTATTTAAGACGCAAATACTATTTTAAAAAATTAACATTTTTCAAAAGATGAAAGGTGGTTTGTAATATAAAAAATGTATAAAAGTGACCTATAAATGTCTTTCAAGCTCGGTTTTGTTAGAGAGTTTAGTTCTAAGTAAATAATAAAAATGAATTATTAAGATTAACTCATTAAGTGTTTAAAAAAAGCATATTTTAATGAGACTTAAATATATTAAACAATGTAAATTATATTACAGTAGATATTTATATATCAAATGAGCGTTCTATGTGTAGCTAAAAGTCATTAAAAGTAATAAAGTGAATAAAAGTAAAACTATCTCTGGTCTGATTAAAACTAAAGCCGAAAAATTATTCAAATATCACTAAAACTAAAACTGTGGCCCGCGAAGTTTTTGAGAACTTGAAATTTGGCCCGCGAGCACCAACTGTCTGCCGACCCCTGTATTAAACTAAAGTTGCTTTCAACAACAAGCAAACCAAACATGTATTTTAGATAGTAGTTTTAGTTGCTATTCTAGTCTTTGATCATTAATAGTTTAAAAATAATTTACTGTTTAAATGTTTTATTTAAATTTTTTATCCAACAAACGAACCTAATTTTAGTTGTTTTATTTAGTTTGCCTTTTATTTAAGGAATAAGTTATATTGTATAAATTATGTTTTGATATAAGTATTTTAGTAATCTAGTAAATTACTATGAAAAAAAGTAATAATATACAAGACAAAAGTATAAAATTATATGTTTATTTGTACCTTTCTAATTCTTAAAATAAACACATTATTATGTTTTAAGTATCTTATTTTGATAACAAGTGATAACAAAATTCAAATGTAGTTTTTTAATTAGCATAACAACTGTTTCAACTATAGCCTTACAATTTTTAGCTGCTGTAGGACTATTATTAAAATATTTGTTATTATTTTAAAGCTAAAAAAATGGATTATAAACTTAATTAACGTAAGAAGACAGAAAAAAGTTTGAACTTTTGTTTCAATGTTTAAAAAAACTATTATAAAAAAGTAGATACAACATATTAAAGTGAAGTTAAAATACTAATCTTATAGCAAACTAAAATATAACGAAGCAACGAAAAAATTCTAATTAAGTTATTGTGACGTTTTTATTAAATCAAACGAACTATTGTTTTAACCCTAAGTATATATCATATGCAACTTTTAAAAACTCTTCATAAAATCTGGTTGGAATTTATTACTGCAATTAAGCGGTTTTAAAAATCCATTTGACATTTACAAAAATATTCAAACTTATAAAGTTTTTACTTGTTTATTTATAAACGAAGTTGTATAAACATAAACAAGCAGTAAATATTACTTATAAGATATAAAGCATAACAATGATACATTATTATTAAAATTAATTGTTTATCATAAATTGTGTTAATATTAAAAGTTTCAATTACGACTATAAATAACTAAATATTCATTTTTATACAAACAATTTCAAATTAACATAACCTTACATTGTAATATTCCGTTTCATTATTTATGAAGGTACCTTATTTTTAGATAATTATACTTTTATTTTTTTTCGAACTTTTAAAACTGTGTATTGACTAATCGTCAATGTTTGACCGCTTCAAGCAGAATATAAAAATTACAATTTGATTTGTATTAAAAAATAACAAGTAAATTAAGCTAAAAAATCTTCGCATATGATTGAAAATAGTGCTTACCAAACTTCTTATGTATACTAAGTACGATGCTTGGTTACCTTGTTTTTTATTTACAGTAACCTCTCGGATCCTTACGCACTCGTGACGTTACGCACTCTCGTTTAGTTATGCATTTTAGAATTATAAAAAATTCAAAAAATAGAAAATTTTAATTCTTTTTAATATTGCACAAAATAGGTTTATTGTATATTTCTAATTTAAATTATGCTTTTAAATGCTAATTCACCTCTTTATATCTTTAGACTTTGTAAACTTATGTTCCTTTACTTATTGATAAACATTTAGTTTAGTATAAGATAATAGATAATATTTTAATACAATGTAAGATAAGTTTATCCTTATGTGGGCAA
This sequence comes from Thalia democratica, assembly GCF_965202585.1. Classification (NCBI taxonomy): domain Eukaryota; kingdom Metazoa; phylum Chordata; class Thaliacea; order Salpida; family Salpidae; genus Thalia; species Thalia democratica. The sequence goes on along the minus strand of NC_139166.1, from coordinate 100,745,966 downwards.
AGGTCTAATTAAAAAACTTTTAGTAACATCAACAATTTTTATTAAATATTTTTCTTATACTTTGTATATTTTTGTTGAAAAAAAGAAATCTATTACAGCTCTAAAGGCTGTAAAATTTTTAAAGACTATAGAAATAAATTTTAATATAGACACCACACTATTTCTTAATTGTAAAAAAATACTTAATTATAAATTGAATTCGCGAAGTAGAATAGAATATAAATGTTAAGTATCAAATAAGTCACATATAAACAAATATAAAGAAAAAATTTATTTGTTGTTTAAATTAGTAAATTTTTTCTACAAGTATTATTATTTTACATAAATTTAAAACTTTTTTTTAAATATGTATAGTTTTATCTTTTGTTTTCAAATTTATAAATAAAGTAAACAAATAATTAAAAGTGGGAAAGTTCCCAGTCTGCTTATAACAAGAATTAATTTAAAAAACAGCCATTATAGTAAGTATATTTGGTACCTCTCGTTTCTTTACGATCTCTCACATCTTTACGCACTTTTTCTGTGGACACATTGGTGTAAATAAGCGAAAAGTTACTGTAATTATAAATTTATATTTAAATATGATTAAAAATTCGAGTATTGACCTTGTGGTAAATTACAAGAAGAAACATAAATTAACTTTTATTTTAAATTAGTAGTGTAGTAAATGAGTATAAATGAAAATTTTGAATAATACTTAAATTAAATTAAGCTTTACAAAACTAAAATAATAAATACGGGTAATAACCTAAAAAGCTTTGTTAAAATTCAAAATAAAATATTTTCAGTCACTTGTTAAAGAACTAATTATAATTTAAAATGATAATTTGTTTAAACAACTGAGTTTAAACTAAAGTATGTATTGATGTTGTTAGTAGAAAAACTTATAATGTGGATTAATTATGTATTAAGCTATGTACGTTATAAAAGGATATAACATATAAGTTTTTGTTAATTTTTGTTGTTATGGAGCAATTAACTTAAGTGACACAATTAAAAAAAATCACAAAAAGAAGTTTAAATGTTTCAGTTATATTTTTTATATATAATTATTTTTTATAAAGTGTGCATCACGCGTGTATTTATAAAATAAACTAAAGTAAAATAGAAAAAAAAAAAACATGTTAAATATATAATAAATTTATAAACTCAAAAATCAGGATTTAAACTTTGAATAAAGGTTTTAAATAATTTTATTTTTTTATTGCTTAACCTTAAAAATATGGCACGATTTTAAAACTTCTTCTCTTTTTAAAACACTTTTAAAAACATGATAAAATTAAAGGAGAAAAATAAAATATTATTTTGCACATTTTTTTATGTTATACTAGAGAAATGATTACCTTATAAAACTTCGAAAAATAAACAGGTGATTATCATCAAAACATAAAGGTGATCATAAAATTTCATCAGACTTTTGTTAAACTGAGAACCAACTTTTGTATTAACTTAATTTATTGTCTGACAAGTTTCAATAAGAAGAAAACCTGCGTCAAAGTCAACTAAAAGCTTGTGGTCTGATAAAATAGTTATTAATTATTTTTATTACAACTACTTGGTTTTTCAGACCGTTAGATTTTAGGCCATGTAGTTGGTCAGTCAAATTTAGAATATATTTAATATATTCAAATTTCTCTACCTTAGATTTCTGGTATTTGTGGTTTATCTTAGTATTTCTAGCTGATTAAGGCCATCTTGAATAATTTTGTCCTTGAGAACTCTGGTTATATAAGTCAATATTCCTATATTAAAATTTATCAATGAAAGGTTTGTGTTGCTTGCAAAATATATAACTGAATATAGATGTAAATAATAAAACTATTTTTGTAATTTGTACTTATTATAACAGATTTAATAACGATTTTACTACCTTTAACTTGCAATCAATTACTGTGTTAAAATTAGTGAAGTATCAGCTTGATTTATTTAAAAACTGATATTTAGTTAATGTTTTTTATTTTCTGGTTTTTACTTCCACTTTTTTTGTTTAAAAGACAACGTGTAAATGATTGTAAACGTGCATTATACTCTTTTTGTTATTATGAAACCATCAAATTTAATCGCTTAATTGCGGTAAAAGATTGTACAATTTGATGTTTTATGTACTTATAATGTTCTAAAACAAATAATTTTTATTATTATGTTTGTTTAATTTTTTAACTAAGCCACTACTATATCGTTTAATACGTTCTGATAGTGATTGATTTTTTTTTCTTATTTTGTTACAAATCATTTATTTGACAAATTGACTCGAATGATCTTCTTTTTTTTTTATTAAATTCACTTTTTATTTGTTTGTTAGTTGAAGCAAACTACATACACAATATTTAATAGTTTATTTTTTATAAAAACCTATATTTTTCTTTTTTAAGCAGAATAACATATTCTAATTGTTTTTAAAATCTAAAAAACTTAGACTTTATAAACTAAAATCACTCTATTTCATACTAAATAAACACAAAAAAATTAATTTTCTTAAAAGTTCTTATGGTTAGGTTTTTTTTTTTAATATTTTTACAAACATCTTATTGTTTTTGTTGCTGAATAAAATATTTATACAAAATCAATTTTTTTAAATATTACAAAATTAAACTTTATACTAATACTTATTAAGAAGAACAAAGTTAGACTTAGGCAAGGCTTCAGAGGTTTTGGAATAATTTAAAACTTAATAAAAAAAAATCCCATGAGCAACTGGATTTTACTTCAATAAAGTTTAGCTACATTGACCTAAATGATTAGTATTATAACTAACGTTAGAAAAAAAATAAGTACAATAGTTTACTATGATGTTTTAAACTATATAGTGATAATATTTTGTTGTTGATTTTAAAAAAAGATGTGGTACCTAAATGTTTGTTTTAGTTGTTGTTTACTATTTGAATCATACTGTTAATCGTGACATATAATGCACAATAGATTGAAAATTCATGGCTTTCAAACAATTTAAACAAGCAAACTTGTTTTAACTAAAAATGAAATAAATTTTGCTCTATAACAAAGTCTATATTTTTATTAAAAAATTTAAAAAAGAATACAGTATATTGTTTTGTAAACAGTTAGTTCATAAAGGTCCAAACGTTTTATAGCACAAACTAAAGCAAAATGACACTAAAAAAATAAGATTGATATCATAAAAAATTAATGACAAAATGTTAATCGTAAAACAATATATTTATCATGTAGATTGTAAAAAATTTCATGAAGTACTTCAATCATGTTGGTCTAAAATTTGTATAGCCTAAACCGGCCTATTTTAAATTATAAGATTCAAAAGAAATTGATTTAAAAGAAACTCTCATTAAACACCGATCAATTTTTATTTTCTACAAATACAATATTTTAAAGAAAGAAAATAATTTCCGAAGTAAAAAATAATTATGTTTGTTTTTCTAATGAATGTAAAAACACTATTTATTTTGTTGTATTCAAACTGTTAAAAAATAATAAAAGTTTCACACTTATTACTTGTTTAATAAGCTTAATTTAAAAATAGTTAAATATACTATTACTATAGAATATTTAAGTTGAACATAAGCTAAATGTATTATAAACAAAGTAATGGCAAACTTTATACAATACTTTGAAATAATTTTTTATTAATTATCTTGTTAATTGGTAAAAAACCTAAAATTATAATATTGCTATTTGTTATTGAAAAAAAAACTACTAAAAACGACTTATAACACTTGTTATAATTGAAAGTTGATTTGCTAATATAGTTTGTGCTTTTAATACAGCCTATAAGGGTGTTTAGTGTACAACTTATTAACTTTTAAAAAGAAAACTTTTAAAAAAACAATTTGTTAACATTTTTGCAATATATTTAGAACCAATTGTTTTATGAATCAAAAAAGATAGTGACGTCATACCAACAAACCCATAAACAGTTGCTTTAATAATCGTTATAATATTATTATAAAAATAAAATTAATTGAGACAGAATATGATTTCTAAATTTTCATTGCAACTAAGCGGTTAACATATCATATCTATTTGTTATATGTATTTATTATTTATATATTAGTTATTATATTATTTAAGTGTTTTAATTGATTTTATATAAAGTACAGTAATAAAATAAATTTACGTCTAATGACTAAATTTTCATCAATCGTGCTGTCGTGGTTCAAACTGTCTTAAAAAAAAATATTCGAAATAACTGGTTTTAATATAATGTTTATACTGGAAACAAACTTTTGTGGTTTTTAGCACAGTTGTTTTTTTATGTTAAGAATTTACTCTTATTTTTTTTCATGAAATTTCAAACAATTATTTTCCTTTAGTTTACAAAAATATCCTGTTCTTTGAAAAAAAACTTGTCAATGTAAAAAAAACTAGCCAATTTTATTTTTAATTAATTTTAATGTACTTAATTAAATTATTATCTTTATGTAATTTCATACAAGTAATGTTCCATAAAATTTTATACAAATATACGTAAGATATTATTTTGTTAATATTAATAATATATGAAATAATATTTTGCCTTAACAAAATAGTTTTTTACTTATTTTTTCGCATCACAATCAATAAAACAAAGTAAGTTATAAAGTTTTAAGTATAACTTTTACAATTATTATATTTATAACTCTGCTATCTTCAAAAATATTTAAAGTGTTTCTTAGTTTTCTTTGTTTTTGCTATCAGAATTCATATAAAAGTATCAATTGATAAAAAAAGGGTTTAATTATATTAATAGAACTGATTTTTTCTTTACAATATTAAAATATAGTTTTCTATAGCAATACTGTTAACACATTTTGTTTAATAGTCTCAATTTTTTTGTTTTGCAACTTTTTTTTAATCATTATAAAAATTAATCAATAGCTATTAGCAATACACATACAAATAAATAAACTTGTTTATATTTTAAATCATTAACAAAATAAATTTAAAATTACTTCGCAAAAAGTATACATAGCAAATTGATAACATTTAAACAATTGTTTTTAACTAAACAATTATCAAAATTTTAATGTTCGTAATTGATTTTATCAAGCTTGTTAAAAACATTAGTTTTGTTGTATTCTAGGATAAGAAAAATAAAACCAAATTGTTTACCCGTGTTCACAATAAGTTTTTATAATTAAGTTAAATAACAAATATACTTTTTTTAAATTATTTTAGTTGTTTACTGTGATATATTACAATTATATTGTGATTTCAATTTAACAATTGGAATTAAGTCTGGTAAGGATTAGAAGTGACAGTGATCTAAGGTTCAAGATCTTTTGGCCATTCTGAACATGGTAAATTTTAAACTTGAATAAGAATAATTTTAATATTAAAGTTATGTCTATATTAGCATTTTTTCTTCAAATCTTAAATTCAAATATTTGTGTTTGACCTTTTGTTATTATTAATTTTTACTTTGTTCAGATACAATTTTAAATATAAATTTAACTGTTCAAACATGGATTTAATCGTTTGCTAACAAAAGATCCTAATAAAATAAGTTCACTGGAATATAAATACAAACAAATAATCTTCCTTTTTTCTACCAACATATGTTTTTGTGCTTTAACGAATCAACACACCTCAACTGAGTTCTATAAAAAAGAAGTAAATACTGTAATGAAATAATAGAAGCTAAAGTAGGTGTATACATATGTTGTACAATAAAGGAAGATTCCTGTATAATTTAAAATTGAATTTATTGACTTGAACAAATTTTTGAAATATAATTATAACATTATTGAAATAATAATTACTGTTTACATTTCTTTCAGTTACTTTATTAACATAAAATAACAAAAACATAACTGAAATGAACAGTTAATTATGATGGATTTCATTAAATCCTTTACAAACTTTACTACTTTTTTATATTATTATAATTTAATAAAAGTTTATATAGCTTCTAACTCTCTTAAATTGACAATTCAAGAAAATTCTATAAGTAAAGAGTAGTAAAACGTAACCCGACATACTTGCAAGCAAGATCGCGAGATTACTAAAAAAAGAAATTCTAAATCGGTTGGAAAGCTGCCGGGAAGGTGACGTTTGACACAATCAGATATTTGTGTATTTTGAACGCTTTGTCGTAGTTTCGCTACATGTTGATTTAAATTCTTATTTAATTAAAAAAATAATCTCAAATATAACCTTAGGAAAGAGCGATAAGTGGAAAAATAGTTATCAACTAATATCAAGTCGTTTAAATCAACATGTAAACAAGATAGTGACGTAAGTTGTTTATACCCTGTATTATATGTTTTGTTAAAAAATAATTACAATCAAATTTATTTTAAAGTGTTTCTTTCCATGAAAAGTAGTTTGAACGGCTTAAACCAGCTGATATTAAATACTAAACCTTATATAAATGAATAAAATATTTAGCTTTATTAATGAAAACAAAAAAGTTTAAATCGCCTTAGTTACTAATTATCTCAACTAAAACAGGAATAAACAATAATTATAAAATAAAAGAATTAAAAAAAAAATTAAGTAGTTAATTAGTTCTAAAACTGATAAAATAATTCTTTGAAAATACACATAAAATTAAACAATCTTTAAGTTTTATACATTACTTAAATGAACTTTTGTAGGAAGGTTTTTGAATGTATTTATATACCATTTGCAACTTAATACCAATAGGTTCATTTTGTTTTTTATATTTTATTACACAAAGCTTTTCAAAATCATGCAAGATTTCTTTGTCAAGTGATAAATTTTAAATGAAATTTGAAAAAATTTTCGTTGAGTGAATAGCTTAAAAAATAACTTTTAATTATGACGTATGAATAAATTAAAACAAATACAAAAATTAGAGATTCAGTAATTAAAACTAAAGGCATGTTTATTAATAGATTGTTAATAACTTTGTTTTGCCATTTAATACTACTTGCGTATTTAAGTTAGGTCGCTCTTCTTCAATCAATATTGATTCCAGGCTGTAAAGTTCGCTTTTCTTACATCGTTTTAAAACTTTAAAATTTTGAACAATGTCAGAGTTTTGACAGGATGTGCAATTAAAAAGATGTTCAAATATTGCGCTGTTTTTATCTGTTCTGCAGTGGTCTGTAATTCGTCGGAATATTTGCCGTGATGTATCTCCAAAGAGAAACATCACGGCAAATATGATAAAATTGAAGACAGATAAAATTAAGATTGAAGACATATTAACAACAATTTATGACACAAATATCAAATCAATTTTTAAAGAAACTAAAATTATTAAAAATATATTGAGAAAAATTTTACAGTTGTGCTCCCAAAGTATTTTCCTTTATGGTGAAAAAGTCTACAAACAAATAGACGGTGTTGCAATGGGCAGCCCATTAGCCCCAATCCTAGCCAATTGGTTTGTAGCATCAAAAGAAAATTACCAATTACAAACAAATTCAAAAACAAAACCTCTTTTCTACACAAGGTATGTAGATGATATATTCGTAGTCACACAAGACCAAACTGAATAAACAAACTTCTATCATGAAATGAATACTCTACACCCAAACTTAGAATTCACTCTAGAAAGATCCATTGACGGAAAACTACCGTTTCTCGACACTGAAGTAAAACAAATATCATACCAACTACACACAAATGTGTACAGAAAACCAACAGACACAGGTCTAATTATGCAATATACTAGTATTTGTCCTAAATCTTGGAAACTCGGTTTAATAAACTTTTATCTAAACAGAGCGCTTAATATATGCTCAAATTTTACCGCTTTTAAAGATGAACCTACAAAAATTGAAAACTTATTACTCAAGAATCAGTATCCAATAAACCTTATAAAGTCCAAAATCAACAAATTTCTTGAAGCTCACAAAATCGACAATTCAACATTTAAACAAAATGAAAATATTAACACAAAAAATGAAAAGAAAACAGAAACCGAAAACTACGCTTATTTCACAACAGTTTACGTTGGAAGCTGTTCAATAAGATTCCAAAAACGAATAGCATCCATATTTCAAAAACACAACATTAGTATTAAACCGGCCTACACCAGCAAAAAGGTTTCTGACTACTTCAGCAACAAAAGTAAATGCTCGGAAGTATTTGACGCAAATGTTATTTATAAATATACCTGCTCTGCAGATCAGAGCATCTCTTACATTGGAGAAACATCACGGCAAATATTCCGACGAATTACAGACCACTGCGGAACAGATAAAAACAGCGCAAAATTTGAACATCTTTTTAATTGCACATCCTGTCAAAACTCTGACATTGTTCAAAATTTTAAAGTTTTAAAACGATGTAAGAAAAGCGAACTTTACAGCCTGGAATCAATATTGATTGAAGAAGAGCGACCTAACTTAAATACGCAAGTAGCATTAAATGGCAAAACAAAGTTATTAACAATCTATTAATAAACATGCCTTTAGTTTTAATTACTGAATCTCTAATTTTTGTATTTGTTTTAATTTATTCATACGTCATAATTAAAAGTTATTTTTTAAGCTATTCACTCAACGAAAATTTTTTCAAATTTCATTTAAAATTTATCACTTGACAAAGAAATCTTGCATGATTTTGAAAAGCTTTGTGTAATAAAATATAAAAAACAAAATGAACCTATTGGTATTAAGTTGCAAATGGTATATAAATTAAATGAACTTATTTTAGTTTTAACACACAACTTCTAAATTATAATTATAATTCTAAAAAAACAAGTAAAGGATAGTAACATTGACAAATTGTTTTGTTAATATATTTCTTTATTTAAAATTTAATAAAATCAATATTAAGTGACATAACTAAGTTGCAAATAAAGCAGTATTTTATATTTAGACATTAAGCTAAATAAGATTTTCAAATTTAAGGTAGAAAAAAGTTCAATTGAATTAAAGGTAGTAGAAAAAAATTGGTAGTTATAAACTATTATTTTTTTTACTTAGATTTGTGTCTAAAATTCAAAAAAATTTTTCAGACAGTATAAACCAAAATCAATTAAAATCTATGAGGCAATGTTAATTTGATTAATTTTTCTATAAAATTGAATTTAAAATAAATAATGATTACAATAACATCTCGTATCTATACGCACTCTAGACGTTACGCACTTTCGTTTATTTACGCATTTTAGAATTCTAAAAAATTCAAAATATAAAATTTTAGTTTTTTTCTATTCTACAAATTAAGTTTGTTGTTTATTTTTGATTTAAAATATGCTTTTAAATGCTAACCCACCTCTCTATATCTTTAGACTTTGTAAACTTATGTTCATTGACTAGTTGATAAACTTGTAGTTATACCTCATTATATCAGAAATTTTGTTAACAATAAAAGATAAAATTTAAATTCCGAGAGAAATAAGCCTGTGTTAAATAATGAAAGTGTAATGAAATAGTGAAAGTTTAAAACACAAATAAATAATACAGCACTCCTGCCCTATATATAAATAAGCATCTAAAAAAGAAACCTAATGAAACTTACTAGCCAAAAGTAGCAGTGATACTTTATAAATATAGAGCTTACAAGTTTAGACACCACACCATTTCTTAAAAAATGCTTAATTATAAATTGTATTTGCTAAGTAGAATAGAATATAAATGTTAAGTATCAAATAAGTCACATATTAACAAAAATTAAGATAAACTCTACTTATGAATAATTTATTAAACAATTTTTACAAGTATTATCAATTTATATAGATTTAAATATTTTTTAGAATATATGTATAGTTTTATCTTTTGTTTTCATATTTATAAATAAAGTAAACAAATTGTTAATAGTAGGAAAGTCCCCAGTCTGCTTTTAACTAGAACAATGTCAAAAAAGAGCTATTATAGTAAGAATATTTGGTACCTCTCGTATATTTACGATCTTTCGTATCTTTACGCACTTTTTCTGTGGACACAGTATGCGTAAATAAGCGAGAGGTTACTGTATTTTAACATTCATACTTATAATTTTGAACGAGCTTAATTCAAAAAAATTATGTATATTTTGTGTGTTATTTAAATATTGTCATTTATATTTTTAGTTTTAAAGCAAAAAAAAAATTAACTATATTTTAGTTTTTACCAACTTCATATATTTTAAATATTAAAATAACCAGTAAGTTACTGTAGTCTTAGCAGTAAAAAGATCGTTTAATATTAAATAAAAACTAAGAGTTATAGTTTAATGTTTCATTTTTTTAACGATTATTGCTATAAATTCACCATTAAACTAATAAACTGCTAGTTAAAATAACAACTTTTTTTAAAGGTTTGGCATTAAAACACCTTTAGTATTTTAACACAAGTCTTTTATAGAGTTATTCTGATAGTTGTTTATTATGAACCAAAGCTATATTTTCGAAAATTTCATTAAACATAGACTTATGTGAATATAAGTATTAAAATTGCTTTAATTTACGTAGTTTAATATATACTATTACTTTTGTTAACTTTTCTATGTTAAAACTCGTGAACTGAAAAGTTATTTAATTACTAAAAATAAAACATGATATTATATTAAATATTTTTATATGTATAACACAAATTTACATAAAACAACATATAATATATTTGAAAATAGGACTTCATAAAATACTAGTAAATATGTTTCATGAAGCCTAACGCTATAATCATCAGCCAGTTCTTTAAAAACAAACTTTATTGCATTACGTACTTACAAACTGCCTCTTAAACAATGCTTTGTTGTGCTATAAGTGTTGGTTAATATATTTTTATAGCATTGATAAACGTTTGTGGGTTAAGTTTAGATAATATGAATTAAGTTACTTAACTATTTAAAATAAAATGTTTTCAAAACATACCTTTTTGTTTTAAATTGAATTCCGTATTCTTGAACACTTACTGCAACTATATTCAAAAAACGTGTTTAAAAATGCTATCGAAAATGTGGAAGTTTTTAAGTTTTTAAATAAATTAAATAACATATTAGATAATGTTAAATTGAACACTTTTTTATAAAAGTTAAATATAAAGTAATTTATTTACTTTATGATTATTTAAGCATTCATAATTATATTTATTTACTTTATGATTATTTAAGCATTCATAATTATTCTTTATTGATATCCCTTAATTCAAAAAATATTTTGTTTTTTTTTGTGTCTAATTTTAATAATGTTAGTTTAATTTTTAGTCCACCTGCAAAAATTAAACTTTATTTTTTACCAGTTTCATTCATACTTAAGTATTAAAGTAAACAGTTACTGTAAGCTAAGCAGTAAAAGGTTTAATGTTTTCTTTTTTCAACGATTATCACTGAAGGTTTCCTTTTAAATAACTATAACGCTTGTTGAAATAACAACTTTTTTTAAAAGTTTGAGCATAAAAATATCATAAGTAGTTTAATTACAAATTTTATATAGAATTTTGCTGAGAGTTGTTTATTATATACAAAGTCTATATTTTCTGAAATTTTTATAAAACTTAGACTTAAGTAAGTGTAAGTATATTTTTTATACTTTTTTTACTAAGTTTACTATTTATTTTGAATTTATTTTCTTTTTCTGCTGAAACCTGTGAACTGAAAAGTTAGTAAAATACTAAAAACAAAACATGTTTTTACAATTTTTTGAAGTCACAATGTTATTTTATTCCAAAATAACAAGATTAGTTCACTACAAAACTTATCAATGAAGTTAGTGTTGTAATATAAGGTAATGTAGAATGTATAATTTTAAACCTAAAAGTTTGAGCTTTATTAACCTCGAGTGCTACAAAATTTTTACTTTGTCGAGTTTTCTAAGCTTATCCTAGATTATAGTACACAACGTATAAACTCAGTTCTTTCTTTAAATATTTAAGTAACAAGTATGCTAAAATTCTGTATTATTGACCATTTCATTAACTAAAGTTATCTTAAATTTTTTTCCTGACCTTATAAATAAATCCTTATTTAGTCTTGCGAACCTAGTTGGTTTTATCAGCCGGTTTAGGGGCGATGGTTAATGTACATTCTTATATAAAAACTTGTTTAAATTTTTTAATGAAAAATAAATTATAGCGAGTTACTACTTATACGTCACTACACTATTTACATTTTTAATATATTTGTTGCATTATATTTACACCATTTTTAAAAACATGTGTTTTGTATTTTAATAATATATTTAATTTAATGGTAGTTGCAAAACACGCCAGCTCTAATACGTAATTATTTAACGAAAACTGTTTTTCAACATTGTTTTATTTAGCTTCGTTTAATTCAATGTTCTTAACCACTTTCTCAAACGTTAACACTTAGAGCTTTATTAATATTTTATATACATATTTACACACAAAATAACATGTTAGAGTGAACCAATACTACAGAACCTTTTTTGCTAACTGTATAATTTACTTAGCAACTTTCTTTATACATCTAATCTATAAAACATAAAAGTTAAAAAAACCTATTATAAGTATTAAATAGTAATTTTTTCCCTGATATATATATATATATATATTGTTGCGCCAAAGACTATATTTTATACTTACGAATAAGTTTATATTAAATTACAATCAGGTTTCAAAGTTCTTTTATAAATTCTAAACAAACTTTTGAAGTTTTTTATGACTAACTTGGTTATAATTTTGCAAAAATGTTGGTTGATATTGCTATCAAAAATTTTAATTTTAGGAGATAAAGTAATCATTTAATAAAAGAAGCTTTAGAATATGCATATGTTTATTGACATTCTAACTAAAAAACATCTAAAATAAACTTAAAGGTTTATTAATTTTAAAAGAAAAATACAATAAAATCATGCAATAACTATTAGTAGTAAAATTTTTGCTAAATATAACTATTCTATAAAAAATTCTAACAAACTTTGAAGTTATGTTAAAAGATTTTAATTAATTTTATAGTAATCGTATAGTGACATTTTATACAAAAAACACAAACATTTTATTGAAAAATGTGAATAAATAACTAGTGAAATGTGAAAAAGTTAGTTGTTCGTAACGTTTTCTATTTAAAGTCTAAATCGGCTTAAAAACACAAACTTACTCAAAATTGAATAAGTTGTTTCAAGAACTTCATAAAACTGTTGATTTTTTACTTTAACATTTAAACAATACAAATCGCTATAAAGTTTAGTTATTAAAATATTTATTTCGCTATTGATTAGTATAATAATTATGTGGATATTATGTATTACCAACTAATAATACGAACACAGCTAGTTAATAACTTTCAGCTATTTAAAAAAGTAGACTAAATATATCTTTCTAAAAACGTTACATTTATGCTTACGATTTATAATAAGTTTTTAAATCAACTGGCGAGAAAAGCGTAAAATATTTTTGAAACTTTGCATTGTTTTTTATAATGTTTTAGTTGGACTTAAAATGTTTGCATTTTCATAAAAAGTAGCTAGTACAGTTTACTTTATATAATGTTCTAGTTTTAGAATTTTTTTTATTAATTACACAATTTATTGTTTACTACGGCCAATAAAAGTTAAACTTGTTTAGTCATTGTTATAACCTAGTTTTTACTTTATCTTCTACTTAGATTCAATTAAGAGCCTTTATCTAAACTCTTTTTACACAGATTTAATTTAATAAAACAAAAGTTAATATATCAAAAATTAGTACTTTACAACTTAATTTGATTAATACTAATGCACCTCTATTTTATAATGATTAACTATATTTAATTAAAGTTTTTACTGCTTGCATATTATATTTTAAATTGAAACCTTTATAATATCTTTTAACATTAAAAAATTGTTTACACTTTTCAAGACTTCATTTATAAATATAAATGCATTTTCAAAGGTAATGAGAGCAAAATGTTTTCTTAATTTTGAAAATTTTATTATTTTTCATATGTAACATGAAATTATTTAAAAGTTAAAAAGAGTGAAAGTACTAATTAATCTTTTTTCATAAATGTAATTTACTCAGTAATAATGTAGTGACGTATTTTGCAACTACTACAAACCTTTTGTTGCGAAATTTGTATAAATCAAAACTAAGTTCTAAAAATTTCATCTGAACGATAATTGCTTATTTTTAACAGTCTAAACCGACTGAAAAACAAAAATAAAATATTATATAAGTTTCAGCTTTATTTTTTAATTTACAACATCAACATCATTTACAAAATTCTTATAAAATAAATAACACATTATGAAAAAAGTTCATAGTTATATAATAAATAAACTTTTGTGATAGGCACCAGCAATTATAGGCAATAGTATATATTGATATAACCGGCTATTGGTATTCTGCATAGAAGATTGAAAACTATAAGTAATAAAAAAATATAAACGTAGTGATGCAATAGATATTACAAACAAATGAATAACAAATAGTTAGAAATTTTCTACGTTTTCAGTTACTTAAAGTACTGTTTTTTTTTATTTCCTTCAGTCTTTTGTGTATTGCAATTTGGCGTTATCATTTGCAAGAAAATCCTAGTTACCAGTTTCGAGGCGGTAATACTTGAAAATTTTCTTTATTTAGACAGTTAGTTATAAGCAGATACATAAACTATAGATAAAACATTTTTGAAAATGTTTTAGAACAACTTACAAACGCTGTAGTATTTAAAGTAATTAAAAACAACAAATGTTAGAACTAAAAATGTTTTATGATAATTTTTTAATAAGTTTTACATTATATATCAATACATTAAATCGTCTAAAAACTAGGTTTTTAAATTATGAAGAAGAAAAATATCAAACTGCTTAAAATAATATATATAAGGTAATAGCGTCATTATTTAAAAAAATATCATGCCAGTAAGTACTTTATTTTGTTTAAGAAGTTACCACTAACTGTATTGTAATATGTGTTTAAAAACAAATTTAAACAGAAAATATAATAGTAGAGTTGAAAAGAAGTCATTCAAAATTTTACAACCGTACAAACTTAAAGTTTTCTTTTAAAATACAGCATTTAATGGTCTTAAGCTCATTTAAACTTCCCGAGAGGCAAATTCAATATAATTAATCTAATACACAACTTTTTAATGATTGATTGTGTGAATGCTAATGTAACGCCAACTATTAACTTTTATAGTTTAATAGTTACTACCAAAGCACTATTGTATTATCAAGAATATACATATTTCTGGCTAAATAATGTTTTGTAAGTTTCTACTTGATGAGGCGGACCGTGTATTGATCATTTTTTGATTAAACATTTGATCATTTAAGGTTTTTAGTTGTTTTAAATAACTTTAAGTTAAAGCCTATTTTAAAAATTGTGTTTAAAAAAAAAACAGTAGTAAGTATCAAGATCTTTATTTTGCTTTATTTGTTCAAAGTTTTGCAAGCATCGATAATGTTTAAAAAATATGATTTGATTGTTTTTATTTTTTTGTAAGGTTGATTTCGTAAAACTTGAGTAAAGTAAATTAATATGAAAATATCTAAAATTATGATTTCATTTTCTTATATTAACAAATATTTTTAAAGTTCTACTTTTACAAACATTAATTAGGTAATTAAAATACAAGTAAGTCTAAAATAATTCTTCAATAATTTTTTATTTAATATGATTTTCTTTTAGAAAATTAAACTAAAACGTTACATCTTTTTTTACTATAAAGTTGTACAACGTATATTGATGAATTTTTTAGCTTAGACTGCATTTAAGTCGAAAAAACTATAAACTTTTAGGATTTCGTTATAGTTTTGATAACATTTTAAATCTAGCTCGAGATTTTATTTATTTAGACACTATTGTTAATTTATTATTAATGTTTAATAATAAAGAAGCAAAAAAAAATAAAGTTATAGTAAGATAATCTGTTAATTTATGTATTCGAAATTAAAACAATTATTGATAACAATATCATTTTGTAGCTTTAACTAGCACTGTAATATTTATACAATTTATTTTTTGTAAAAGAACATTAGCAGGCCGCACAACGGCTTAAAACTTTAAAAGTCAATCAAATTCAAACTATTCAAACTAAACACTTATTTATCAATTGATTGTAAGTTAAAACTTGCAATAAAATCGATATGACATTTGTGAAATGATTCGATTTGGTTTATTTTTTCAAAATTTTAAGCTGAGAAAATATAGTGTGAAGTTAAGTATTCTATTCTAGTTTTGTTTATGTTTCTTTGGATACAAACAGTTTCAAATAATTTCGATCAAAACAATATAACTTAGATTTACTAACTGATAAATTACTTTTTTAACAATCTTGTTTCTGCAGTATAATTAAATTATTTTTGTTACATTTCGACGTATTTCCTCATTATTATGCATTTTATCTATTTTATTCAAAATGGATTTTCAGAAAAAATGTAACTGATTAAAACGAAAATAAAAACAAGATTACAATATATTCAAAAAAAAAATTTAGTACAGAAATCCGACTGCATTATTACTGAAAAATTATATGAACCAAAAAAATACTATTGTAGTTAACTTGTTCAAAAATATTAATTATTTATTAATATTAGGTTAATTTATCTACGTTATGTGTATATTTTACTGCAATTCATTTACAACTTTACTTAATTTTTTATCGTCTAATGCGGTCTAAAAAGTAAAAATTAAAAACATTATGATGATTTTTTTTAGGTTGGAAATTTTTTAAATGTTAAAATACTAGAACTGAAGTTATATAAAGGAGCTCTATTGGTTGACATTGATTTTAGCTATGTAACTTTTTTTAACAATAAAACTTCCGTAACGTTTTATTTTTAGTATTTCTCGATTAAATTTGGTCTTGTAAATGGTCTTAAATGAAAACTTAACTCTGCGCTTTGCAACAAATCATATCTTACACGTTGTTATATTTTAATTACCTCACTATACACAGAGACGATTAACGAATTAAAGTCATTGATATTAATGCTATTATTAAAATATTTGGCATAGTTTTACTTAAAATAAATAAAACTTATTAACAATTTCACGATATATATGTATTTTATAAGATTAGCTAGCAACAGTTTTGTTGCTGTTTGTAGATAATTTATAGTTACTATAAAAAGTTTTTGTTTATTATACACATTGTGATGCTAACTTTGAATTTAACAAACACTTGCCTTTATATTTAAAACATTAACATACTCTCTATTATGCATAAACTCGATTCCAGTGAAGATTTTTTTACCGCAAACAAAAAGCGGTTTACATAAAATTAAAAAAAATACAACTTAGTATTTAAAAACTCAAATTAATACAAATGAAATTTTGATTTAGTAAATATTGATTTTATTGAGCTACTGCTGCACGAACTATGGTATAAAACTTTGTAACTTTTATTGACACAAAATTATTTTTCTCAGAAACTTTATAGTATAAATTAACTGTTTTAAATTTTTTATAAACTTTGTTCTTCGGAAATGGTTACTAAAAACACTATATATACTTTCATACTTTTCCAAAATAGAAAACTGATTTTATTGTTTAGAAATAAAGTAAAACATCAAAATAGTGTTTAATGATCCACTAAATTATACATACATATAGTTTCATTTGTACTATATCAGTATATCTATAAATCAATTTTACGGTTGCACACAACTATCAATTTATATTACTATGTACTTAATAATGTGTTTGTTTAAACTAATAGTTTCGTTCTTACTATAACAAGTAACTTTTAATTCAGTTAGGTTGTCTAATTACTTTCTTAAACAGCTATAAAATACAAAATGTGAAAATAAAAGTAAAAGTTTAAATTTATGAAGTACAAAATTATAAGATTTTCAACAGTTTGTGGTGTTAACTGATAACAAATAATATATATTGAACTTCTGAAGTCATGTAATCATTCTCGTAAGTGATTTAAAGTTTTTAAATTTATAATAAACATTATTACCTGCTAATTATTCACTATTACATTATTAAACTTTTATACCTTGTAATACGGTGTTTAACTACAAAACTGTTTTAAAGCTACAATTTTTAGTATCATTGCAACTATTTTAAGTTTTACTTTCAGATTTAGTTAACTTCATAAGCTTATAACACGAAGTACAAAATACAACTTTCTTTAAAAAAAAAGTTTTACAAGTAAATAGTAAAATAATTATTTTCAACTTTCTAGCACAGTTTTTAGCATAGCATATTTTATGCATAGTTTACTACATAGTTATCTCTTGCAAGATTAATAATATCTTATTTTTTATAACTAAATGATTTAGTCATATTTTACATAAGTACAAACAAAAGTTTTGTTTTAATTTGCATACATTGTTGAAGTTGTTTTTTATTTTAATAATCATCGTTAAACGATTATTCGAATAGTTTAAAACGTTTATGTGAAATGCATGTAACCATTTTTAGCAGGGACATAGCTTGTCCAAAAATTATGAATCCTACAAAAAATATCATAAACCAGAACGCGCGATAACGCAAGAAGAGATCTTTTCAAACTAAGTCTTTTGATAAGATAATAGTAGTTCTAATTATAGTATGCACTTATAATAAAACTTCAAAATAAATTGAATATTTATAATAGAAATTAATAACTGTATGCAATGAAAGCATTGTTACTCTTGAGCACTTAAGATTTTTATGTGTCGCCACATAAAAACACTTAAACGATTCGTTTAAAAACAAGAAAATCCTAACTTAATTCTAAAATAATAATGATAGGACTCAGATTCGGATTCGGCCAGATGAAAACCAAAAATATTTTTGGATACGGTGTATTTCTAAAATTTTGCATAATTAAGGTATAATAACAAAATAGAAAAGAATCGCAAAATAATTCTTATATAGTTAGTTAATTTCTTTAATTTTGCTTTTAAGTTATATTGTAGTTATAAGTTAAATACCTTGGACGCAATAAATACTAGCTAACATTTATAACAAAACATACAATTTCACATCAGACTTAGTACAAAATATTTTTTTAAATAAAATATAAAATGCTAAGTACCTATAACTTTCTAAAATTATTAAAAAAAAATATTATTTTCTCTTAGTTTGCATTCATATGTACCTTAGACTTATAACAAAACTATTTATTATTTTATTACAGAGGTCCGCAATTTATCCTAGTTTTAAACAACTATTATTTAAGAATAATCTAGCCGTGGTTTTTTAAAGCATCTGTGAAAATTAAACAATCAAAAAAAAAATGTTTCATTTATTTCTTATAATAACTATGACGACCGATTAAAAGTTTTAATTTTAGTTAAAGTTAAAAGACTTTTATTATAAATTTAATTTAATTTCTCACTTTTTATAAATCACAACATTTGTGCAGTATATTTTCAGACTTATTTAGTTAAAAACTCAAAACTTAACACTAAGTAACAAATGCTAATACTACGACCGATGTAATTTAAAAAATGTACGATTTTTTTAATCTAGCTCATATTTTTTTTCTGTAGTAATCAACAAGTATCAATAATAAATTTTACTAACAATACAATGTTTCACTCGTTTGAAAACGAGATCTTCAGTTAATTAAAATGTGATTCAAATAGAATAAGATTTTAAATTAACATTATTGCCACCTTTAAAGTATAAAGTACAAGAATTAACAAGTATATTGAAAACTTTTAAAAGATTGTGCAAAGTAAATATGTTAGTTTTGCTAGCTTTAAAAACAAATAAGTTATTAGTTTTTTAGTTATAAACTAACTTGCTTTTAAAGAGGTTATTAGAACATAGACAAAATCTACATCAAGAAGTGTCAAACTTAACTTTTACATGTAAAAGTTTTAAAATGTTGTCAGTTTAAAATTGCGTTGCTGCTTTTCAATTACTTTAAAATAAGTTAAAATATTCACTAACACAACAGTAGTATACACAATATACAAAGATATTAGCTAGTTAAAAATTCATTTTTATCACTATAAAAATATTTGTTGTTGTTGATCTTGCGGTAAAGTTCATTGTTTATTATATAAATATATTGAAAGTTAACTTTTATTCATTACTGCTGTAATTGAGTAATTTTATTAACTTTGTTTTAAGAATTTAGTTCACTAAAAACTTTAACAGCTTAAAGATAAAACGTTTCATAACATTTTTAAAGATTAAGAGTAAATAAGCAGTTTGATCACAGATTAAATATTTTTTTTAAGAAGCACAATTGATACGGTATAAAACCTTTTAATTCTACTACTGTTCTTAATTATTTTCTAAAAACATACATTTCTTTTAGTTTTCTTTTTTATTAATTAATACCTTAATTTATACAAAGTTGGTTTACAAATAGTCATAGTTGGTAAAAAAGCTTAACTAACTTTAGAAATTTAAAAACTTCATAAGTATTACTTAATAAACATACAAACACCGCATTTAGCGGTCTCAAACATGCATCAACTTGAGTCTGGTAGTTTTTTAATAACGATCTATAATACAAACAAAAATGTTTGGTAAAGATTTGTGAGAATGTTTGTGACGTCAATTTCCATTTTTAATTATCACTTAATGGAGCGTTGATGAGGCATTTGAACAGATGCTCAACCTAAAAAAAAAATTAAAACAATAAAAAACAGTTTCAATATTATGAATGCTTTGTAACTCAATTTTAGTTAACTTGTTTTAATTTATCAATACATATTTTCAAATAATTAGCGATCGCTACTTTAGATGTTTATAATCTTCATCAGTTGTATTTTATTATAAAGTAAAAATAAAAGTTTATTATTAAAAAAACTAGTGTTTAAGTCTATGCGCTTGTACATACACTCTTTGCATGTATTTAATTTTTTTTTTGATGTTTTAATACTAAATATACAGTTTTCTGTAGTTAATAGTTTATTTAGTTATTAAGGTAGAAGTCAAGAAAATTATGTAATTTCTATAATTACCAAAAATTAGCAATTAATGGTGAATGTAAAATAACGTCATCAGTACTAAAATAAATAATTAACTCGAGTTTAAACAATTACTAAAATGATACTTATTTTGTAAATTAGTTGAAAACATTTATTATACTATATAACTTGTTATTGACTACACGTTTCTAATCGCATACAGTATCAGTTTTTGAAATGAGTATATTACTGATTAAAATCTTAAACTAATATAGAACTTTTATTATTTCGTTGTAATTTAGTATTGATTTATAGATATTAATCTTTATTTATCACTCACCTAAATGTTTTATAAGTATTTGTATATATCTTATAGCCTTTTGAATTCAAGTAACCCACCTTTATGTCTAAAATTTAACTAATCCTATGTTGTTTTTATTTCTTATAGTTATTTATTGAACGATAAAAAAATGCTCAAAAAGAGGGTGAAAACGCTAGTCGGTAGTTAACTAGGAAAGAGATAATGCTAAACAATATTTATCTATTTTTTTTCGTCGAGCGAATATGAAAACTAAATTAGAAATCCTTATCTAATTATAAAAAAGCATAAATGAGGCAAGATTATGACCACAACAAAACTCTTTTTAAGTTATTACTATTTGTTTTACTAAAGTATTTTAGTTATTTAACAAATAACATCTAAATTAAAATAAAAATATTAAATTTTTATCCTGGTACATCACAAAAATTTTTATGAAAAGATAATATACGTAAAACTTTTTTTAATTTTAATAAGCTAAAAGTGTTAGTCAACTATATATGTGTAGTAGTATTCTGTTGAAGTGATTTTTTTTTTGACAAAAAACTTATTTAGATTGAACTTAAATGCTTAAAATTAAAATATTCTTAAATTTTTAACATAAATGTTAGATTTTAAATATTTATATGCTTAATATATTTTTTTAACATTTGAGGAATTTTTCTATATGTATATAGGGTATTAGTATTGGTATGCACATTATCAGTTACCTAATTTGTTCAATACTTATTAGTGATGTACCGGACCCACAATTTCGGGTCCGGCCGGACCCGGACCCGGACTTTTTTTTCAAATTAGAATCCGGCCGGAACCGGATCCGGACTTTTTTTTTTAAATTAGAATCCGGCCGGAACCGGATCCGGACTTTTTTTTCAAATTAGAATCCGGCCGGATCCGGATATCAGACAAAAATGGCAATATCCGGCCGGACCCGAACCGGACCCGGACCCTGAGGCAGTCCAAGATATTCTAAAATTCCCAAAAAATTTCAAACTAGCAGGGTTGCCACTGTTTAAGTCAATAAAACTAGCTAGAGTGAGTCTAAACAAGCCTGAGTCAGAATGAGGTTTTTAAAAACTGAAAAAATTACTTTAATCTAATAATCAGTAGAACAGCTAGCAAAGGTTGACAATTTGGTAGTAAAGCTGTGGACTGATTGTGGTACCCTTAACTTATTAGTACTACCCATCATAATTAAATCCTACCTTATTTAATTAATATCTAACAAGTACTAAATTCTAACTGAGACTGCTTTCTATAATCAGACACGACAGTTTTGAGTGATGAATCTTTTATATAAAACACAACAAGAAATACTAGCATATACAAAATTATTAATTACTTTGGTAACACTTTAAAAACTGGAAGCTATTTAAATCTATATCAAAAGATTTGAAACAAAAAACTAAAAATTAAATAAAACTTTTAGTAAACAAGAAACTGTAAAATTTTTAATAGAATATTAAACTATAAACCTGGCTTAAATATTTAAACGATTAAACACCTTTTCAAATATTCACTTTTAAAACAAAACACTACTTACAATAAGCATTCACAAAAACGTTCAAGATATCTTGTTGCTTCAAGCTACACACCAAACTAACTAACTGCTTACATATAAACTGCTTTTCATGTTCTGATGTTTTGTTGCATCAGTATTTAGTTTGAAACACTTCGCCATATGATTTTCATTGGCTCGCATATTCAACCGTATTAACTCTAAATATGCTCTGAGCTCAACTTTAAACAATAAATAATGCTAGTTTTTATTCCAAAGTTTTCGATTTTACAACATATGAAAAGAGTTGCATTTCATGAAATGTTTATTTCATAGTTTAAATGTAAACAAAAATAAATTAGTCACATGTGCAAAAATGAGCCAATCACGGTAGGTGTTTAATTTTAACTGAAGATAAAGACTCTTATTAATTTACACAGGGTTTGTTTTTGAAAAAATACTTCTCAGTATGCTCTTTTTTACTAACTAGATCCGGGTCCGGCCGGATCTCTGATAGGATCCGGCCGGACCCGAACCCGGACTTTTTTTTCAAATTAGAATCCGGCCGGAACCGGACCCGGACTTTTTTTTCAAATTAGAATCCGGCCGGAACCGGATCCGGACTTTTTTTTCAAATTAGAATCCGGCCGGATCCGGATATCAGACAAAAATGGCAATGTCCTACTAATACTTATCTTATAGTTACTAAACGCTACTTTATTTTAATTTCAATCAGACACGACAAATTGAACAATGCTAAATTTTAAAATGATCCACGAAATATAACAATAAAACTCTAGTTCAGGTATATAAGTTATTTTTACAAACCAAATGTAAGTAAATAAAACTTGAAATTACGTTTAAGTGAAAGATATTTGAAAAACAATAAATCATGTGTAAAATATAAAATATTTAAAGCAATTTAAAACAATCAAGTAAAAATATATAAAACCTTTTAATACTCAAATTATAAATAATAACAAATTATAAAATAACGTTCAATAATAAACTCTTTATCTAATAACACAAATACATTTATATGTTTCTGGATGTTACATTATGGAATTATATGCTTCATTGGTTGAGCTTAGTTTGCAAAATTCAACATTCAATATTTGAAAACTTAACACTAAAATATTTGAATAACATATAAAAAAACTAATTTATTTCAAGTATTTTAATTTGTATTCAAACTATATCGTACAAACTTACAAGCTAAAGCAGTGTATTCATACTTATATATAGAATTAAATTATCATAAAAAACGTTGAATGGTATTTAGCAGTAAAATAAAAAAATGCAAATTAATTTTTTGAAATAATTTGTTCTTCGAGTGAAAAAGTACAAAAGTTTCACACAAATATTTATAAACGAAGTTTATTCACTAAAAATTAAACATTTTCTTTGCAATTGTATATAAAAGTTCTAAAGAGTTTAACTTAATGCATTATTGCTGTCTATTAGAATTGAGGTACTTTGACACAAAAAAAGCTTGAAAGATGATTAGTTGCTTCACATTGTTCTTTTAACCACGAGTCATTATCTACATTGTAAGACAAACGAACGCTTGTTCCAGAATAATATACAATAATTTTGTTTCCAATAGAAATTACGGCCTCTGGTAAGTAAAAATAGTGTAGATAGTCTTCTGGAATAGATCTAAGTAAAGCAAACTTTTTACAAGTTGAATCATAAATTTCATAATTTCTTTTAAAGCCTCCGAATACACACAATTTGTTTCTTATGGCAATTGATTTGTGGTAAGCTCTTTCTTCAACCATGTTATCCATTCATTAGCTACATGGTCATATGCCTCAACAGTTTTAAGTGGTTCATTGTTATAACATCCGCCAGAAACAACAATTCTTCCTTCAAACACAGTACAATCAGAACCGTCTCTTGCTTTGTTCATCTTAATTAATATATATTGTGTTGCATAAACTTTAAACTATGTAATGCGGTTTGTACCATATTGAAACAAATTACAATTATAAATTGCTTTCAGTTAATACTTAAATCAAATTAACAGTTTTAATAAAGATTTTCTGGAAAAAATTATTTTTTTAAATTCAGAGCTATTTTAAAACTAATTTTTATTGAATTAGTTAGAAAAAAAAATATTTGATCTTTTTTATCTGTTTTCTAAAGGTAGTTTAAATTTTTTAGAAGTTTTAGGGAAATAGTTTTGAAAACTTATATATACACCAACATATTTTAGTGTTACACTAAGCGTGTTTTAAAAGACAATGCATGATACAAGGCCTTTAGTAACAAAAGTTTATTTTAAATTTTTAATAAAAAATTTTATTTTACTTTATTAACTTTACTTTGATACGTAGCGACTTATTTTATTATTTTTACGCATACCATTAATCATAGCTAAAATAAAGTAAAGGAAAAGTAATCTAAAAATAAAGGTATATTTTCTTAAATTTTAATACTGTAACGAAACGTTTTTTGTGGCACAAAGAGCGTTATTGTAGTAAGAAAATGCATTGAAATATTTGAACAATTTTAATGTAAAAGAAGATCGAGATAATAACAAAAAAGGAACTTTTTTTTACCAAAAAATATAAACTTTACAAAATGTATTGCATTTGTCAAAATAATGGTAAAAGCATCAGAAATTATTATCTGTTTAAGTTTTATAATGATGAAAAATGTACATTTTTAATAATGTAACATTAAATGAAATCCATTTTAACTTAATCTCTTTAAACCTAACAAAAATAAAATGCTTTAAAAAACAAAACATTTACACAAAAGATAACTAATTAAATTGGTATAAACTGATCTTTGCAGTAAAAAAGTTAACTGTCAAAATAACCTTTTATCTATAATAGAGCTTGTAAATTATGTTTTAATACCGCTTTTTTGTTACCAAAATATGCACAAATTATGCTATGCTAAAAACTATACTAGAAGGTTTAAAAATAATATTATTTTATTTTTTACTTAAAAAACTATTCTTCAAAAAACTGTTAAAATAGAAATGAGTTCTAAATAACCAAATAAAAATTTCGAAAAAAATATTTTTACAAAGTTAGGCAGTTACCAAGTTTCACCGCTAAATGGATTGTTGGATGCAATAATAAATAATAATATACTTTTTTTAAACTAAAAAAAACTACTAAACCTTCTAAGACTTAGAAAATAACTAAGCAGCATAATATTATAAAATGACTGCCATAGGAGTTAGCTTTAACAATTAAAAATAAGTATAAAATATACATTAAAACATTTGTGTGAGCTATTATAACAAAGTCTAAAAAAATTTCAGCAAATATTGAATCGTTAAAATTATAATTAAAAAAGTAAAGCGACGTAAAAAGTAAAATACCAATATAATTAAGTTTTCACTTAATAATATAAACAAGTTTGCATTTTTAGAAAAAAGGTTAAAAAATATATCAAAAATTTAAACGGCCTAAAACGGCTAAAATGTATTAAAACTAATCCTAAAACAAGCAAATTTTTTTAATGTCTTACTTATGAAGTTAAAGCACGTTTTACATAACTTTAGTTATTTTAATTTAAAGTTAATACTAACAAACTTAAATAACTAAACCAACAAATAACGTGTTTTATAAAACTTTTTTGTTGTATTTATTTGAGCTATGAAATAACAGTATTTCTAAGAACTAAATTAACAGACTATTTGTTAACAAAGCAGGCAAATAATAAGGATATATTTTATATTTTGAAACATGCATCATTGCATTTTCTATGTTTTTCTATTATAGGTTTTTATTTGCATAAATGGTTTAAAACAACATAATTAATTAACCAAGTAGAAGAAATAACTTTAAACACAATATTAATTTTTAATTTCAAGGCAACAAAACATTTTTTTAGATAAAAAAAAAGTGACATCATTTTTAAAACCCATTAACTTTTGTGTTCGGAAAACTTATAAATTAAAATCATTAATGAATGAGTAAATAGGAGGGTATCGGCTGAATTTTTACCGTAACTGAGCGGTTTACTTATATAGACTGAAAACTATAGTGAAATATACATATATGTATACACCATATATTAAAAACCACTTTTTTGGTTTTATACATATTAAATAAAAATCAACTATTTTAATAAAAATACATATTAGATTAAGTACTTTATGATGCTATCAACACATAAAAAAATAGAGAAATGTTTTGCTTTATACTTAATTTAGTAAAAGCTGAAGACAACCAACAAAATATTAGGTTATTAATAACCGAAGCTGAAAAAGTTTTTAAGTTAAAATCTCACAGAACATTAGAACTTATATTCGTAAAGTAATAAACGAGATACTAAAAGTATAAGTCAATATTTAAAGTTATCAATTTCATTTTTAAAACTAAACTTTACTAAAAAAAATGGCTTCTTTAAGTTTTTGTTTACTAACACAATTAATTTGTAATTATGTCGGAAACGTTCTTTTTTTTTCATTTGCTGTGTTTTTAATCAAATTTATCTTATAATTTAAAAAAGATTATTAAACAAGTAAGTGAAATAAAATAAAAATAATTTGCCTTGGTTTTCATGATACTTGCTAATATAAGTTAATTATTTAGTTTAACTCTAACGACATCTAAAGTTGATTGCAACAAACACTTCGATTGAGTCATTTTATAATATACTACTACCTTCTGTTATAGCAAAGTGATTTTAATGATATGTGTTCTTTATTTAAATTTTTTTTTAAATATTTTATTGTTTATCAATTACTAATACTTGCTTGAAGTAAGAAGAAAAAGTGCAGTGTATTTAAGTTTATTAGTTATAAAGCTTGCTTTTATCGAACAAATTTTTATCATTTTAAAAATGTGCTTTGTAGTTTAAACCACAAGTTTTATCTGTTCAAAAGTTAAAGATCGAGTTAGGAATTAAACCATGAGTCATGAATTGATGAATAATAAGTTTTTGAACTTTGTAACTCAATTTTCAGGCTTTTACTCCATACAATTATTATTTAGTATAGACAAAAGTATTTATGTGTAACTTTATCTACTTATAAATTTTTGTTAGATGTTAATAAAATTAAAAACAGTTTTGTTTTAGAAGTTTAATGTTTTTTTTAGCAATAATAATTTACAAATTTGTTTTTAAAAAGTAAAATTTTAAACTTTTAGTTAACATATGAAAATCAGTCCTAAAGTAAAATGCATTTTATTTCAAATAAACTACAGTGAGATAATAAAAAACGCTGCCTACATAAGCGTATAAATTTTGTTTTTATTTCATTCACATTATTAAACTTGTCTGATTGGTGCTAAATAAAGTTTAAAACCGGCTAAACCAATCTAAACTTACAAAAAAGTTTTTGTTTACTTCGATACAAAAGAAATTTTAATTTTTTCAAACTATTTTGTTTAAGCGCTGGCTTGCTTTAAAGTTTCTTAAGTTAAAACAAAATCTGCATTTAGTTATATTAATGTAACTATTAAAATACATTATGTTTTTTCATGTTAATTACTGTACATAATGTGTAAAAAAGTTTTTTATAAATGATTATTTAAAAATTTTTTCTAAGTTATAATGTTCTAATTAGTAAAATTTCCTTTTATACTATAATTTTCAATATCACCTCTTTTAGGTCGATTTTACTCATTTGGTAAACTAATTAGTAAGGTGGAGAAAAAGTAAGTTTGTAACTAAAATAAGTTAATTTTTTTACACTATACTATTTTACACATATAAACAATTATAAATCAACTAGCTCTCAATATTTTTGAACTATTTTCATATTTATAAAAAATCAATACTAAATAAAGTTGAAACAGCTATACATAGTTTATATTTAAAAATTACATTAAAATAAGTATAATTTTGGTTTTAGACTTGTACAATTGTTTAAGATGATTTTAATACTTGCTTAGTTATTCTGTCAAGTATATTGAGTAAGTTTTTAGCTTCTTATTTTCTAGGAGGTGAGAAAAATTTACTAATACTTTTAAACATTATAGAAAAAAATACTTAAATTACAATAAATTGTTTGTAAACAACAGAACAATCAAAATTAGTTTGAACATTATTTAGAGTTTTAACTTGTAAATTATTAATTTTAAAAGTACAGTAGCATCCTCACATAACACTCAATGAATATTTATGTATTTTTTTGAGCTTATTTATAATAGTGTTACCCATTGTGAAGTTTATAATAGTTTAAGTTCGTTAGATACGCTGTTTCAATACAAAACATAAATTTTCTTTTTGCATTTTGTTTTAATATTTATTAATGTGTATTGAAAAAAAAAAACATAAAGTTCAATGGTTGTAAACTTTTGTATGGTTTTTTTTAATTAAATTTTTATATTTTTTGCATATTTTCTATATTTTATGTATTTTGTTGTGTTTAAAAAAAATATGTATAAAGAACATCAACGTTAGGAGAAGTCTCATTAAAAAAATAGATAAATAACAGTTTAAAAAGTTATAAATAAGTTGTTAAGACTAAGTTATTATACATTTAGCTAAAAAGGTACTGTAGTACATGTTAACTCTAACACGTTATTTTGTGAACAAGTATATATTCTAAATATAAATATAGTTCTAATTTGTTAAAGCTTTCTTATTTTAAACAATTTTAACTTAAAAGAAGCTAAATAAGATAAACAATTTTAAAAAATAGTTGTCGCTATATAATTAAGTATTAGAGTTTGCGTGTTTTGCAACTACTTTTAAATTAAATCTATTATTAAAATACCTATGACAAACACTTGTTTTAACAAATGGTCTTAATATTTTGCAAAAATATTGTATATTTAATTTGAAAATTTTAACATAACAAGACTTTAAAGATAAAAAATAAATAGACTAATTGACTAATGAAATGTTGTTGCTAACTTATAGCATATCACTTGTAACTTTCTTTTTTCGAAGATGTTTTAACTTGTTTTTAAAAATGATATCAAGTAGTGTTACGTACGTTCTATTTGGACTTTCGCACGAACAGCTCGAGAAACGAATCGGCGAGAAGCGGTACGAGGAGACCGAGCTTTATGTACTAGGAGATGTACAGAGAGACGGATCAGATGATTCCGTAGCGCCAACAGACCGCTAGGTGAAGCCAGGAGACGGATTCCGTATCGCCAACAGACCGATAAGAGAGTGACATGAGGTCAACAGACGGATCAGCATAAACCGATAAACCGGTCAAACGTCTTGGAGATGTACAAGGGTGGAGCGAGCTCCAGCAGCGAAGAAATTTTTTAAACTTTCTACGTTTGTCTGTCATTATGTAAATCTGTATCATACTTTTATAAATTTTGTGTATTTTAAACATATTTATAGAATTTTTAAAGTAAAGTAATGCTTTTTAAACTAACAAAATAAAAGTCGGCAGTCATTTTTGGTTCATTTTTCTATATAGGTAGTTTGAAGCATTCTTACAAGTGTTAATAAATAAAAATTAATGTTTTTTTTCAGAAAACCAAGAATAAATTCTTAAAGTACGAAGTTAAGAGGAGAAAATGTGCCGCTTACGCGGTAATTGTCTTTTTTTTACTTTCTTCTTTTTTCTCAAGCGAGTATAAATTCAACATTCGCGAGTAATTTTGACTTCTTTTAGTTTCTACTTTAGCAAACTGAAGTCAGTGCAGCTTTTTGCTGCACTTAAGTTTTAATGGTTTCAATCTTGTTGTCGAGTTAAGTTCGATTTTAGAACACTTTTTTAATTTGATTTAAACGTTTAGTTTTTTGTTTCTTTGATTCGAGTATTGTCGTCTTTTAAAAGAATTGATGATTTGATTTATTAATGTGATGTTGTGCAGTATTTTATCATCTTTTTGTTTCGCAAATTCATTGTAAATATAATCATTATCACAGATTCGAATTCAGTTTAAATTAGTATAAGTAACTGATTTATTGAACCTTTAGTAAATATTAAGTAAGTCATATTAGTTTATTTAAGTCAACTATAATATAAGCGTTATCTTGGGGGCATCTACTATACAAGTTAGAGCGCACATTGCGTTATAAACCAGGCCAATAATAGTGTATAATTAGAATCCTTGTGGATAGCGACAATATAACTAAAACAAAATAACAATGTTTGATACTTTTTTGCCAATTTTTGTCTCAAGTTATATAATTTTAGTTACTGCAACTTTTTGTTTTGCCAAAGCAAAAGGAAAATTACAATATATTAAATGACATTATTAACTGTGTTTTATGCAATTGAGTTTTTTTTTTATGTCATTAAAAACTGTTAAGATTATATAAAAGAAAAAATTGATTGTGTTTTAAGTTTAAAATTAAATGACGAAGTATATATTTACACAGTAATCACTTTTAAAAAGACTCATTTAATTTGTAATTAAAAAATTAACTATATTAAAAAAATACTCTTAGTTATAGTACAAACAATTAATAAGTTATCAACTAATAATCAATGAAGTTATTGTTTAAGGTCGAGAACATTTTCTTCTAAATTAAGTACTTTTTATATACACAGTTGATATATTTGATTGATTCGTATGCAAAAGTTTAAGCTGCATTGAGTGATAGATATAATTAAAAGCACAATTTGTTCACGTATAAATTGGCTTGTTTTATTAATAAACATTAAATTTTTGCTGTTTTTATGATGATTTGAAGGTTACTTTTGTAATAATTTTTGTATAAAAAATAATTTTTTACTTAATGTTTTTTAACTAAAAATTTATTAAATAAACTTATAAATTTTATAAATTTATAAAGTTAAATAAGATAAATAACCTTAAAACAAACTGTATTTGACAAAACATACGATTTTTTAATGTTTTCAATGTTTAGAAAATATTTAAAACATAGAAATTTGAAAAAAATTAACATCAAAATAATATATTGACCTTATAGTACAACTAGTTTTAATCAAATAATATTCAGTAAAACAATAAAAAAAACTTAAAAACACATACTTCATCATGATAAGTACAATATTTTACGAGTCTACCTAGTTGGCATGATGATACAAAAAGAAGTTGCAGTTTTAATAAATAAGTATGTTAAGCATTGACTGTATATAAAGTAGGAAATAGTTTGAACTTTCTGAAATATCTGAACTAAGCGTTGACATTTTTATCTTCTTAAATGTCAACAAATGATGAAAACTTTAAATAATAGTTTGTTTCTTTTTAATAGACAATTTCGTTAAAAAAAAGACACTAATGTACAACATTTTACTTATGGCCTTTATTTAAACAAAAGTTTAATTTGTTTTAAAACTTTACAGAGTTAAAATTTATTTTAATTTCTCTTATCCAAGAAGTGTTCATAGTGATCTCTTAAATTCTTGTAAACCACTTAATTTTTTTTTTTTTACATTTTTGGTTAACTATTATCAATTAATTTAATTTAAAACACATTAATAATCTTTATTACTGGTTGTTCATCTTTATACAGATTATTTTTATAAAAAAACATTTATAAATTGAAAAAGTTTTAATCTTTTTTCTTAGTTTTGACAAGTTTTAAGCAACCGCCTAATAGCGGTAAAAATTTTCAACAGCATTAGAGCATAATTATATATAAATTATATGAAATATATACTTATTACAAATACGATGGATTATATCTATACTTACCTAACTTTTGTATGGCTGTAAAAGTTTGTAAAGCTTTTTGATAACTTTTTCAATTTCTGGCTGACTTTAGTCTATTAATAAATTTTATTTTAATAAAACATAAATTTAAAAACAATTTCATAATGAAGTTAAACAAAATAAAACTTACAATGATTACAGCGTTTTCAAATTTTATAAAAAAAAAATTAATATAGAAATAAATTTCTATTTTATATTAGTTAAATCTCAAGACTACTATTTGATGTATTTTAAGAACTACTTATAATGATTCAATTGACAAACTTCCATACATTATATAATCTTTTGTAAAGGTATAATCGTAATAAGAATAATTTAACATTAACTTTTTTTGTAGAAATGTGCATAAGTTTAAGTGTTTATGGGTTTTTAATGACGACATTAGTACATTTTTATTATTAAATTTGTGTAAGTTGTTTGATTCTTTTAACTTAAATTTTTTTAGTTTTTATGAACACTAATTTTTTTGTTATAAAATGTAAAAACTATTAAGAACTTACGAAATAACCTATGTTAAAAGTAGAAATTACTTTTTGTGTCATTACAGCGTTTTTAATTTATATTAAGAAAACTAACAAGTTTTTTATTACATGTTCTTTTTATATGTCAAATATTAATCATTTTCTTTAAATAATGTTTTTTATTTTTTTGAAACTTTAATTACATATAATAAATTCTAAAAAAATATCTTTTACCTGTTTTTAGCCGGTTTAGACTATTAAAAATACTGTAAACTTAGAAAGAGTAAATTTTACAGTTGAATATAATATTTATTCATATTTTGTGACTAAATGTTTGTGGTAATTTCAAAAAACGTTTCTAAATAAAATTTATGAACAATACCTTGAACTCAACACATGTTTAAACCTGATTTTTAATTGAATATCGCAGCATAATAAAAAATATATAACGTGTCAAATTTTAAATATTAAGATAAAATTATAATTGAGAGTTCACTATTTGAATGAAAAAAAAAACTGCGTAGAAAATTCTAACACTAAATGATTTTGTATGAATTTTACTAATATAATATTAAATATGAGAATCATAAACAAATACATGTATAATTTATATTTTATTCTTAAAGAAATTAACTTTAGCTAAAATTTTAATATAATTACTTAATAAAGCTTCCTATAAGTTTTAATATTTAATTTTATAAATAAAAAAATTTAGATAAAGAGCAAATATACGAAAATGTTTTACATCTACAAAAATCATCTATGGTTAATTATCTTCTCTCTTAGTCTGAGTTTTTATTTATTTAAATAACTTTACATATTCGCCGTTTAAAGGCGGTTAAAATATTCAAAAACCTGAATGTTTCATATGAGAAGTTTTTAATTGTTGCTTCACATTATAAAAATGTAAACTTCATATTTTTGTCAGTAGTTTTTATATGATTTAAAAAAGTCAAAGTTGTTTTTTATTAATCGACATAGCCAATTTTTTTTTCTCAACTTCATTGTTTATAATGCTTGTATTCCTTTTTTTTCTATAGCTAAATAAGAAAAAAGAAATGTTAGAAGTTTTTAAAACTAAGTAGTTTTCTCTGAAAAGTTTAATCGTAAGATTTAAATAATCTTATTTTAAAATAACTTACAGAAAGCGTACTATGCTTATATATTATATATAAAAAAATATTATGAACTCAATCTTTATTACAATTTAATAAAATATAATACTGTTTATGAAGTTCTATTATAGGAAGGATTTTAAACGTATTTGTATACCATTTAAAACTTGCTATTAACAGATTACTTATTCTTTTTCGCAAATAGCATTAAATTAAACAGCAAAACTGTTAACAATTTAATAATAAACATTCTTTTACTTTAGTTTTACTTGGTAAACCACTAGTGTTTTATTTATTTAAATTTTTCAAATGTCATAATATATATTTTTTTTAACCTGTTTATTAACCAAAAAAAATCAAATACAATAATCATTTGTCACTTGAAATGGACTTAGTATAATTTAAAATAGTTTTATGAAGTTAATTTAAACGAATGCTGTTGTTGTGTTCTTTTTAAATATTATTTTTTTTTAGTTTTATAAACATTTTATGCCGCTTTTCACGTTAAACTTTTGGAATCAAATATGTTTGACGGATTATTAGTTAAATTACTTTATAAATCTTTAATAAAGTTTTATTGTCTATGTTTAACTAATTTTATAGTATGTATTGCTACTCAAAGAATAATCAAAATATTTTATTACATTTAAAATTCTGTAGTTTAATATTTTAATTACTTCTGAAAATCAAAATTAAGGTTTTATTAAAGTTATATTCTTCGTCGTTTTTGTTATTAAATTTATACTGAAAATTTTTTTAATACAAGATATTACTAAGTTGCAATAGTTATCTTTTTGAAATAGTTTATAGTATTTTTAACTTTTATTTATCAAAAACAAGCATTGTACTAAAATTAATAAACATAATTTAAATCATAAAATGAAATTTCCTAAAATTGAATATTAAGCTAAACATAGAAAATATATTTTAAAGCTAATTTTTATTTTTTATAAATTTTCAAAAAAGCATTTCTAAAAATATCAAACGGTTTGTTCGATTTAAACAATATTTTTAAACAAATCTCTTTTAAACTCTCACGCGATTTACAGTTTACTGAAGGCTTGTAAAATATTTGTAACTATTTAAGTTAATATAGTCTTAAAAAAATATTGGTAATAAAGACTTACTATAAAGAATTCAATATTTTACTTTACTTCTTTGTTAACAAATTTAAATAATTTTTTTAATTAATGTTTGCTTTATTAAAATTTGTTTCAAACTGTCAAGTACAAAAACTGTCATTTTTAAAATTGAAACGACATAAAAAGTCTATATACATGTGTTCCATTAGAGGAAACGATAAACATGGTAGCAGACGATGTATACTCAAATGAAAATTTTTCAGTATTCACAAAATCAAAATTAATAGTAAAACTATTTGAGAACATACTAAAAACTTGCTCACAGAGCATCTTAAGTTTTAATGATCAAGTATTTAAACAAATAGATGGACTATCTATGGCAGGGGTCGGCAGGCAGTTGGTGGTCGCGGGCCAAATTTCAAGTTTACAAAGTCTTCGCGGGCCGCAGTTTTAGTTTTAGTGACGTTTGAATAATCTTTTGGTTTTAGTTTTAATCACACTAGAGAAAAGTTTTAGCTATACATATTTTGACTATTTAAATTAAATTAAATAAAATTAGAAGAAAATTTACATTGACTAATATACTTAAGTGTTAATAAACTATGTACTTTCATAAGCACTAACTAAGTTAAATTTAATACTTTTGTAATTTTACATACAATTTAACTCTCTATAAAAACCAAACTTGAAAGACAATTTATTAGTTACTTTTATATATTTGTTATATTACCAACCCCTTTTTTCAAATTTCTAAAAATATTAACTTCAAAAAAAAGTTTTTGCGTGTTAAATAGCTTACATTCATTAAAAAATTTGGTATTTAGTTATTTAATAAAATTAATACCTGTTTGTATTATAGAAAGCTAGAACAAGTTCTTTAACATAATAAATTCAGAATAATTAAATAAAATATCTTATTAGTAACTAGTCTTTTACATGGTTGTCACTTAAAAAGCAAAAATGTCTGAGTTGTATCAAACCAGCTTAAGTTCATTAAAAGTTTAAAAAGCTAGTAAATCGTTGTAAATCAAGCTTAAGTACCTAGTAAAAATATCATCATCATTAAAAAGTACACTAAGTGTAAAAAAACAAGAAAAAACTACAATTAGTAAACTACACTACAGTCATAAAAACTATTCTGGGAATTCTAAGATTTATTTAAAGTGTTTGAAATAAAAATTTCACACACATCTGAGTTTTCAAGCTTTTAAAATAGCCTGTTTGTGTAGCAAGTAGCAACCCAGTTAAAACAAAGCTCACAACATAAAGAAATAACGAAACTTATTAACAGTATAAAAAATTACATGCCAAAAAAATATAAGTCAGCTGGAATGGACAATTAACTTTCTTAAACATTTTTAACAAAAGTATAAAACTTAATTGAGTCATTAGCGAAGGGAAAAACCTCTTTTTTATTAAGCATTACAGCAATTCTTTATCTGCAATAAAAAATTAAAAATATTAGTTGTAAAATAAAAGACGAGCAACAAAAAAAACGTTAGTTAGGAGTTATTGAGAGAAACAATAAAAAAACAAATCACCAAAGTCAGTTCCAACAAAGTACATGATTATCTTCAGTAACTACAAAATTATCAGAAAAAAGTTGTTAAGGCAAGTTATAAAGTAGCAAAATTTATTATTAATAATAAGATACCGTTTATAATTGAAACTTTTTTAAAGAATTTTTGTTGGCAGTAATGAAAAACTTTTGTTTATTTCTTCAATGACAACAAAAAGTCCTATTTAGGAAATGCATTGAGGTTATAAAGTCGCATAAATAAAATTATGACTTTAATCAATATGTTAAGATGAGAGCACTGATAGAAAAACTATTGCTCATCTGAGAATTTTTATTAGAGATGTTTTTTTAACTTCGACACTTTAGTATAATTTCTTAATTTAGTGCAAACACGAAGCACAAAAATCGGTGAAATTTTACAAGTAAAGGTGCAATGCACCAAAAGTTTTTAGAAGTACAATTCCGTCTTTTATTTTTAGTATAAAGTTTAATTAAAGTTTAAAAAGTGTCTTATAAAGTATGTCAATATTAAAAAAACACTGTTAAGCTACTTTAGTATATTTTTTAATAAAGAAATGTTTATTTGCTAAATTTTTTGTGTCAAATCGAAATTTCACTACTTTACATGTAAAAATTGTTTGAAACTCCAGACTTTTTCAAAAATTCTCAAATTCAAGTTTTTTTCCAAAATTTTTAAGCATAAATTTTCAAGTTCAAAGCTTGAACTTGATATATTATAACATATATTATAACTGAAACTAACACTTTAAGTAGAGCAAAACTTACATCATAAGTTTAATTTGCCACTCTTTTAAGCAAAAAAGCCAGCCTGAATTAACAAAAACATTCCTGATATTTTTGTATACAAAAAACAATTCTAGCCAAAAACTTTTAAAATTACTTAGTTGGCCTGAGATTTAAAGTCTTCAAATAGTGATAGTCTGAGTGTGTGTCAATGTTTATAAACTATCCCTAAGTCAAGTTTATATTAAATAGGTAGCTCCAAAAAACAGCAAATGTGTATATTGATATGCAAAGCATAAATGTTAACTTAGTTTGACAAAATCAATGTTTGAAAACTGAAAATGTATACATAACAAAAACTATATTAGTTTATGTTATATATATTGTTTTAATTGTGTCTGTACAAATTTAGATATTACATGTAGAAAAAACAAACTTAGAAAATTTTGCATTAACTAAACTTAAACTAACTAAAGTATTTTATAAAAAGTGGTTTAAAATATGAGCATTTTTTAAGTTGGTGTGCATATAAGTTAGTTTAAGTGCAAAGAAAACTTCTAAAATATTAAAATGTGTCAAAACAAAACTTAAATAAACCTTTTTTTTTTATTACTATGTTATTTTAAATGTTTTTACACTAAAACATAACATTTACAAATAAAAAATATATAAAAGAAACTTAGGTTAAAAAAATATTGGAAAGAATATCTAAGCTATAAAGAAATGACACTTTATTTAATTACTGTGCATTGCTTTTGTACAAAATGGAAAACATTTGCATTTAGTTTATTTGATAATAGGTATAATATAACTAACTTATCGAATTCAAGCACTCTATTTCAGATAATTACTTGCTGTTGTTAAATAGAAGTTATTATAAAACTCAGAAAAATATCCTGTTAGAATGCTAATCTGTCTTTTTCACATTTTTAAATTAAAGTAGTAACTTCTTCTAATTATTTTTAAATGTTTTACAGAGACTTAAAACCAAACTAAAAAATTAAATCAAATTACCGAAAAAAAATTTACTTGAAATATATTTTTGCTCAGCGGGCCATTTTTACATACTCGCGGGCCACAACATTTTCTTTCGCGGGCCGCATTCCATTCAAAAAAATAACGTGCTCGCGGGCCGCAGATTTACCTTTCGCGGGCCGCAATTGGCCCGCGGGCCGCAGTTTGCCGACCCCTGATCTATGGGATCGCCATTGGTCCCCCTTTTGGCCAATTGGTTCGTGAGCATATTAGAAACAAGTCTTCTAAATGAAATTTTACCTAAAATGTACACGAGATATGTGGAGGACATTTTTACTATCTTCTCAAATGAAGAAGAGGCAAATGAATTCATTCAAAAATTAAATACTCTAGATCAAGATCGTTTTTTCACAATGGAATCAATACATCAAATAAACTTCATTTTTTCGACATAAGTGTTAATCTGGAAGAGAACAGATTTACTACCTGAATTTACAAAAAAACATCAAACACAGATGTGCTTTCACTCTTGTACCCCGCAATCATGGAAGAAAAACTTGATTAGACAATTGCTCATCAGAAACAAAAAATTAGTATCAGAAGAACTACAGAACCTAGAAACAAATAGAATAAAGAATCTTCTTTTGAGAAACGGTTATCCAATTAATTTTATAAATAATGAAATAAAAAAACTTCAAAAACTTCAAGATAAACCACAAATTCCTAAACAACAGAATTTAACAGTTCCTTATATAAAAAAGGTTTCAGAAAAATTCAGCAGAAATAAAACAAAAAATTTGGAAACAATTGGAATTAACATCAAAGTAGCTTTCAGAACATCTAAAGTTGGAAACTATTTTTCATTGAATGGAAAGATTAATAATTTCTTCAGAAATCGCATCGTTTATAAGTTTCAATGTCCAGGAGACATGGATACCCAATATATTGGAGAAACGGAGCAACAACTATTCGTCGGAATTAAAGAACATAAAAAAACCTACAAATAGTGCAGTTTTTTCACATATAGAACAATATAGAATCTGTCAGAATCATAATGATATTTTTAATTGTTTTGAGGTAATTAAATTTTGTAAAAATTAAAATATTTTACTTGCAGTAGAGGCTATTATGATTAAAAGATATAAACCTTAACTTAATCACCAACTAGGTAATAATAAAGGATCTAGAATTACACTTAACATTTTTAAATAGTCCATTTTTGTTCTAACTATCTATTTTAGTTTTTATGATTAATTTGATTAGTTTTATATTGATTGCTTCTTTAGTTTACTCGTATTTTGTTTGATTGATTAATTTTTGTGAGTATTTATTTTGTTTTGACAAGGAAATTTGAAAGCATTGCTCAATAAACCGTTTAAATAAAAAAAATGTTGTTATTAGCAATTAATTGGTACATAAATTCCTAGATGTAACTTTAGATCTACAAAATAAAAGCCACAAACCGTATAGAAATCCAAACATACGGTTTATGTGAATAGCAAGTCAAACTATCCAGAGCATGTGTTAAAACAGATACTGGTCGCAGTGAATAACCGCCTTTAAAAGATTCCCAGCAGTCATATCGGTTTTAAGGAAACAACCTAACAATACCAAGAAGCTATAAGAGCAAGTGGGTACGATCACGATTTAGCCTATAGCCACAAACACGATAACAATAAAAGACGGAAAAGAAATATTTTATACTTCAATGATCCATTCTACAAGAGCGTGGCAAGTTGGGAAATGCTTTTTGGAGATTGTAGAAAAACAACTTTACTGAAGACCATTCAAGTTTTGAACAGGAAGACACTAAAATTCTCCTATCTCCGTATGCCAAACATAAAACAATTTAGTATGCCACACAATCGAAAGATGTTAGATACGCAAAGAGAGGCGAGTATGTGAACAAAAAAAAGAATGTCCGATAAATAGAAATTCTAGCTTTTAAAAATTGCTAAACGAACTACATAACTTAGAAAAAGAAGATACTGATTGAATTTACATAAACAAAACTTTAATACTAGTATGTGAAAATTTCAAACTAAATTTTAATTTTCTTAAGTCTTAAATCACTTTTTATTTAAAATGGCAGTAGAATACAAATTATAATAGAAATTACAGTCAGTAAACAAAAATGTTGTTATTTTCTTATTTTACAAATGTTACTTTTAAATTAGTGTATTTATACTGATTAATAAATAGTATGAAACAATTATATTAGCTAATAGCGTAAACTAAAGATATAGTCTAACAAACATCGAATTGTAAAAGTTAGCATTTAAAAACTAAAGTGACGTAAAAAGTATAAACTTTCTGTTATTCACTTTTCATTGAAACAGATAATAAGTCTGTATTTTACATAGTTGCAGAATCGAAAAGAATATAATTTAAACAGCTTAAAGCGGCGGATAAAACAATCAGCTAAATTAAATGCAGCTAAGTTATAAATTTTAGAATATAATTTTATACTACTTTAGTTAACAAAATATCAATAAAACAAAATTCAACAAACTCAGCATTTTAAAGATGCATGAAATATTTTATTAAACTATCACTTGTTTTAAACAGCTAGAGTTTATAAATTAAGTAAATGTAAAGAATACATCTTTTGCTTTTTAAGATTTAGAAAAGGACAGGAATCTGCAAAGCAAAATTCTCAACACACGAGGTAGTAACTAAAACCAATGGATAAAAAACAAACAACAACTAGTTAAAAGAGTATGCCTGATGTTTAAAAACATCAGCAAAACTGATAATTTATAGTTGATATTCAATTTTTGTTTTTATAATTTCGTTGAGTACTTTATGAAATTTAACAACAATTAACAGTTTAATACAAAAAATTTATACTGAAAACTTCTACAAATGTACAGTAAGCATCCCGTATAATAAAAATATTTCAGATAAGCACTACATGTTGACCAGGGATTAGAAAAAAATTGCTATAATAAATACATTATATATAGGCAAGTTCTTTTTACGAGCACACTATGTGATAGTTACATAGTATTTTATTGTATTCAAAAAGCGTACGCAAAAGGAATTTTGATTTATATTGCAATACCTATATTGCTTTATATTGCAATATCTGTATTGCTTAAAGCATTCTTTTTTTATAAAATTTTTCTTAATCTTAGTATTTTATATAAAAACTAATAAAATTAGTACTCGTACTTTGTACTTTTTAAAGCATTAACCTTTAATTATTAAAAATGAAATACTTTTTTTTTTTATTTTCTACTGTAGTATACGGAAAATTAATTTGATAAATAAATCTTAGAAAGTTATTTTAACATTTATTTCCATAAACTAAACCCAACATTTGTAATTAGTTTTCAAAACACTGTATATATTTGCAGATATCATTAAGTTTTGCTAATTTAATTTATAAGTACATTAAATGGTTATAAAGCAGCGTAAGCTTTCGAAAAAGTATAAAGATTTGTTTTTTGTATAATTATAATTATCAAACACCGAAAATTAAACAACGTACAGTAATGTTTTGCTACTAACCAATAGTGACTTGTTAGTATTTTTATTAGTGGATGCGGAAAATTAACAGACAATAAAACATATTTTTATTATTAATTCGATGGTTTTTAAATCTATAAAATGCGATAAAATATTACAAATTCAACACATCGTTTGTGAATACTTTTTTAATAATAGTTTAACAGTTTTTTAATAACATAATAAGTTTTTTTTAGTTTGAACACCTGTTATAATGGTCCATCAAATGCGAAGCCTATTCAACTTAAAATCATTAATTATAAAAGTCGACGTCACAGTAGTACCCTCACAAACACTCATAAAATGTCTTTGTATGTATTTTAGCTTGTTTATTCAAAATCATCCAGTTAAACCTAACTAAGTTTAAGACCGCGAAATACGGTAAAATATGATTTTTTACTATTGTTTTTTGATTTTAATTATTTTATTAAATATTTATTAGAACAATATATATATATATATATATATATATATATATATATATCGTCTTGTTGACATATGAAAAAGCTTCTCTTAAAATTTAACAAATTTTGAAGTATTTTATAGTCAATTAACTGTTGTTTTCGTTAATTTTAGTTGTTTGATTAGTTAGATGGTAGATCGATTTTTGTACTGAGTATTTGTAATGTACAATATTACGTCATACTGTTTTTTGTTTTTTTGCATAACTTTTGTATCTTTGTTTAGTACAGTGCTTTTTATTTTCAATTCAACTGGCTGATGATTAAAGCTTTATGAAAAATTAAAGCTTTATGAAACATTTGTACCAAAATTTTTAAAATCGCCATTTCAATAAATTATTTAAAAGCTTTTCAAGTGGGCTCAGTAGAAGGTGTTTAAGTTTGAACATTAACCTTATTTTATAAATATATATATATATATATATACTTCCAAGCTTGGTTATCTATAAAGTTCCTACTACCTATTTTTATTTTGTAACCAAGTTTGAGTTTTTAATAAGTGATAAATGAACAACAATAAAATAATTAGCATTCTCACAAACAAAATGCATTAATAAACTAAGTTAAAAACAAGTAATTAAAACTAATATACAAATAGCAAAAAAGTACTATTTTACTAGCTATGTTTTACAGCTTACAACCTAATAATATAGACATTAAGAGAAACTAGTAGTCATCAAACAATAAACTTTTGTAACTTTTTGTTTTGCAATCGTCTTTAAATTAGTCTAAAACCAATTGAAAATAGTAAAAAAGAAAATGTGTAGTAGCAAAAAGCAGTAAGTTAAAGTATAACCCAACAAACTTTGATTTGTTAAATTTAACATCTAAGAAGTATAGTGACTTACTAAATATAAACTTTCTAATAATTAACTTTAATTAAAACATATCATAAATTGGTGTTTAAGGGTTGTATATCACTTGTGACAACTTTATTTTGAACAGCCTAAACCGGCAGATAAAACAATAAGCAAAATCAAATTTTTCAAAATATGAAACTTACTATTCTTTAATGTTCAGTTATAATTATAATAATTTTATATACTTTTACAATATTTAGTCACGAATAATAAAGCTTTGTCATAACTAATTTATAAATATTGCAATATTT
The DNA here is from genome assembly GCF_965202585.1 of Thalia democratica. Classification (NCBI taxonomy): domain Eukaryota; kingdom Metazoa; phylum Chordata; class Thaliacea; order Salpida; family Salpidae; genus Thalia; species Thalia democratica. The sequence continues at coordinate 100,703,003 of NC_139166.1, read as the reverse complement.
TAAACTTTCATTATCGATTTGGATCGAAGTTAATTTACTGTACCCTATTTTAATTTAACTTAGTAAATAAATTAAATTCAATTTAACTAAGTTACAATTATCATATGTAATCAAATATAAATAAACATTACTTAATAAACTTTTGGCAAAATGATTTTGCGTTAAATAAGAAATTTTCTTAAAATTTTAATCAATTTTTTTTTAACTAAACAAAACACTCACAGTTTAGGTTGTACACTATGCATTTTACTAATTTTTAATTGTAATGCTATTACAAAGTATAACATATTTAATTCAAGATAAAATTAACAAAAATATTTTTTTAGTAAAGGAAATTTGTTTTAGTTAAAACATTTTATTAAAACCAGACGTTATTTAATAAGACATTTTTTATTGTTTTTCACTGATTTTTTTAAGATTGATTAAACTTTGTCTATATTTATAATTAAAAAGAAACTATGAAATTTTGAAAGATAAACTTAATTTTTTTTTAATGTTTATACTATAAAAATTCTCAAACAATATTTTGCACAGTTCTAAAGCTTGAACTTAGCAAACTATATTTTAATAAAAAAACTGTTTGTTAGGTTTGTTGATTTTCTGATGTAAATTGTGTTATTAAAGTAGACTCTTAAAATTGTTTAAATCCTAGTGCTATGTTAACTAATACTTCTGTTTATTATTAAAGATTAAAGTAGTTACAGTTGAAAAAAGTTTAAACAACATTATGTTTATCTTAAGTTTTACTTTGAAATTGCTATGTACTTAAAATATTTATATAAAAGTCTGACCTCAACTAAACAATCAAACAAGTAGTTTGATTGTTTACAATATATGTATAAATAAGTAAAAAACACAATAAATTTTCTTTAAGCACAAGGTGTTAAAGTAAACTCTTAAAATTGTTTAAAACTTAAAGATATGTTAATTAATCTTTCTTTTTATCATAAACAAATATAATAACTAAAGTTTTTCAATAAAAAAATTTTAACAACATTATGTTTAAATTTATTTTTTTACTAAGAATGTTTACATAAAAGTCTGACGTCAACTAAACAATCTGACAAGTATTTGTTTACAATATATGTACAAACAAAAGAAATTTAAAGTTTATTTTAAGCACAACGTGTAATATTTTCAACCGTGAAACGCGGATATATAGCTAATTGATATGGCTAATAAATCTACTTTAATACTACTGACTTAAAATTTTACATTAATACACTATTTATTTGTTTTCTACTGTCTTGTTATCTGATTAGTTTTATTTATAGAAAAACTTAAATTATAATTAATTCAGCAATATTTCTAAAATATGATTGTTTTATTTGCATTAAATTGATATTTGTAAAACAACTTTGAAATAGTGTATAGCGTATAAAAAGTAGTGAGGTCACTTACTAAACCCCTCAAATACTTACTTTCGTTATACTATTTTAAACACGTAAGTTTAGTTTTTGTATACTGTCAGTTGAAAATTAGTTTGAACCGCACAACACGGTAAACATTTAAACTATATTTCTATATAAAACTAATATATTTACTGAAGTTTTCTTAAGTTATGATATTAATTGATTTTTAAAAATTGATACATTTCTCTGAAAGACCCTTAATATTTTGAAAAAAATTACAGAATACAAAATAAAGCAAATAAAGATAAATTAGATACTGTTTTAGGTGTATTTGTTTGTGAGGTCTTATAGATATTATACAAACTCAAAAAAGTTATAACTAGACAATAAAACTCTTAAACATAACAAATAGTTAGATAAATAATATTCTAGTAAGTTTGTTTTTTGAAAAGTAAGTCAGAAAATTAAAATTAATATTATACTTCTTAAAAACAGTATATTTAACTGAGGTCTGTTTTGCTTTCAGCAAATTAAAAAAAAATAATGGTTTAGTAAGAACAACTGTAGATTTTTTAAACTACCTACCAAGTGTTTCTTGTTAGCTCTTACTAATGGTTTACTGAACCTCTGTTAAAGTGTAAGCATTAACTAGTAAGTTTCGAAAAAATGAACTTCAGCTTTTTTATAGTTTGTCAAAAGTTTACCTTGGTACCTTGTTTTGCTATATAGTCTTTTACCGGATACGAACAAAATATTGTTTATTTAGTAGTCTACAATATTAAATTTATGCAATGCATAAAATAAAACGTACAATTATATATCTGTTAATTTAATAAAATTTAGTTTTGTTAATAAACCAGATAATAAAAACAGACAGAAAGTAAACGAAGAAGTTTAAAAATAATACATAACATAAACACAAAACTAAACTAAACAAAAACTAAACTAAATTACAAAACTATTTTTTTATTAATAGGAAATAATTCGTTTATAAAAATATCATATATAGTTGTACTTGTTTTACGTATTAAATACCAATTGAACCAAGATTTTATTTACTACGAGCTTTCAGTTCTAATAAAATTTTGGTCTATTTTGAACAAAGTTTGTGTCTTAAAAAAACAAAACAACGTCATCTTTTGTTAAATTTAATTTAATAATCTAAAACTAAATTTAAATATTTTTACGTAAATATGGAAACTTAATACTGTTTGATGAAATTTAAATTTGAAAATGTGTTAATACTTTTCAATTAAAGTATCCAAAACCGTTAGTGACGTCATAATCGACGGAAATAAATTGTTGCTTTCACAATAACTTTAAATTAAACACGAATAATTTGATAACGATTATTGAATTGACAAGAAAGTTTTTACTGCAGTTAAGCGGTTTACCTTAAAATAATAAAAACTTCTAAAATGAACTATGCATTTTTCTTTGTATAAATATAAATATGCATTCATTCTACAATGGTTTTGTATCTCTATCTTTAACAGTTTTAAATAGGTATAGCAACTTAATCTAGTAAAATAAAATAATAAGTATATACTTTTTCTTACTTTCACGAACAAAAGATTGTTAAAAATTGTATTTTGTTTAATATTTTGAAACAGTTGCTAACGTTAATTCTTTTTTTTTGTTGTAGTGGTAAAAATGTTTTCCTAAATGAAGTTTGAAAACTTTCTTTAAAATTGTAATTCCTAGTCTTTTTTAGGCCTTTACTATAGTTGGTTTTATTTTCAATTTATTACGGTTTTATGTTATTTCCAATTTCACTTTGTTTTATAAATATGAACACGAAAACATTTTTATAATTTAATTTGTTTGTCGTTACAATAAAAACAAACTCTTAAGTTAAATGGAAAAGGTTTTTTTGTTATTTGTTTTTTGCTTTTAGCATTTATAAAAGTCTATAATTTATTTATTTTGCATAACAAAACTACAATTTAGTTGTTGATATTGCTTGCACGGACATCAACATATCGACATTAAGTTTTTAATATAAAATGAATTATAGCGAATTTTTATTTATCCATCACTAAACTATTTACATTTTAATTTTAAAATACAATATTTTTGCATTGTATTTACACCATTTGTTAAAACAAATGTTTCGTGTAGGTATTTTATTGATATATTTAACATAGGTAGTTGCAAAACACACCAGCTCTGATACTTAGTTATAAAGTGATAACTAGTTTTTAACATTGTTTATCTTGTTTAGCTTCGTTTAATTCAAAGTTGTTTAAAATTTGTATACTGTAAAATTATAGAACTACACTTGTTTTCTAGATATACAATTGTTCACAAAATAACGTCTAAACGTTTATTAATACTACATTACCTTTGATTAACTGTATAAAAACTTAGTCTAAGAAATATTTATAAGTTTTCCAACTTTTATTTATCTTTTTTTTATGGCACTTCTCTTAACTTTGTTGTTTTTTAATTAATATATATTTAAAACACAACGATGCCAAAAAATAGAAAAACATAATCGTGATAAATCATAGAAACATTTTTAACCTTTGAACTTATTATTTTATTCTTCAACATACATTAATAAATAATTAAATTGTATACAAAAAGAAACTTTATGGTTAGTATTGAAACACTGAATTTCACGGTCTCACATTACCTAAACTCCCCAATGGTTAATTTTTTGATAAATAAGATAAAAAAAATACATAAATATTCATTGAGAAGTTTGTGAGGACAGTACTGTGACATTTGAATTTAGTAATTTTCAGTTACAACTCTAAATAATGTTGAATATAATTTTAAACTACTCTTTTGTTTACATATTAAATTGTTGTAATTTTACTATTTTCTTTAAAGTATAAAATTTTTAATATATTTCGCATCTCTTACGAAATATGATGCTTAATACTCATTCAATATACTATACAGAATAACTTAGCAGATATTAGATTATCTCAAACAGTTTGAAAAATTTAAAATAAAAATCATATATATTTTATTTAATTTTTTGAAATAAACTTTAGATAATTATTTCAATATTATAGAATAAAATACATTTGTAAATATTAAAAAAAATTCAAAAACATTTAAAGCTAATTGATTTATATATATGTGTAAACTAATACAGTGTATAAAAATAACAACTAGTTTGCTTATTAATTGCTACATAAAGTTTAGACATAAATAAAGATTTTTTAAAGCACCGATGTTTTAAGCAATGTTTGTAGTTTTAATTATATGAAACTTTCTTTTTGAGTACGAAGTTTGTATTTTTTGACATACGAATAGTAAGTAGTAAAAACAAAACGCGTACCAATGAAGTAAGTTTTTGTGATTTTGATATATATTTATATACTAAAATAAAATTTGCTTCAACACTGATTTGTTTACACAACTAAATAAAAAATTATGAGAATCATGAAAATATGATGTAAAGCTGTGTAAAACAGCTGGCAAAGTTGGTACGTAAAATAATTATTAGGAAATTTATTTTCTTAATTTTCATTTAAATACATTTGTATATAAACACGACACTCACAGCTTTTTGATAAACTTTGCACCACGAACTTAAAAATGCGGTTACAAAATCACGTCATACATATTTTAAATTCTAAAAACAAAATTCTTTCAACTATAACTTATTTGTTTAATGACTAAGTAAAGTTCTAAATTAACTGAACATCCTTTAAAAGAATGTATATAAACACGACCCTAAACATTTTTTTAATAAATTTTTTATTTATACGTCACAGCACACTTAGGAATACAGCTTTAGTTTAAGAAAGCAAAAAAATAATCACGTTACACATAATTTCAAAACTAAAGACAAAACTCTTTTAACTTTAACTTATTCTTTCAATTAAGTAGTTAAAGTTGACCTACATAGAAAAATTTATACTAACAAAAAAAACTTTATGATTTTTATATGATTTTTGATGTATAATTAAACATAAAAATTCATTTAAAACTGAATTGTTTATACAACTAACTAACAAGTTATGACTATCATGAAAATAAATTGTAAAGCTGTGTAAAACAGCTGGCAAAGTTGGTACGTAAAGTAGTTATTTAGAAACTTATTTTGTTAAATATTATTTAAAGTTCAAAGTTTTATTAAAGTATTTCACAAACATTGGTATTTTAAAATGGAAAAATAATAAAAATATCCTTGAAATAACTTTAATAATGAAAAGCAACAAAGTGTTGTTTTGAACTATAATTTATATACTTTTAAAACTATACAGTAGCTTTTGTTTAAAAATTTCAAAAGTTTGTACTGTTTATAGCAGTTTTTTTAAGTGTAATTAGTTAAAACGAAAATAAAGGAAAAGTTTTATTACTGATACAGAAATATATAACAAACATTTTTTGATTTTTCATTTCATAAGAAAGACTTTATACACATATATTATTAAAAAAAATATATAAGAATATAATTGGCCAGTATACATACAATAAAATATACAGGACACACAATTTCAATAAAACTAGATATATTCAAGCAATTCTCATTAGTAGAGTACTAAGCTAACAAAAGATATGATTTTACAAACTTATATAGTAACCAAGTAATCATAAAATAATTAACAAATTAATAAGTACAAAAGCAATTAGTTACAATTAAAATGTTGCAAGTTTACTTCTATTATGTTGTTATGCCGTAAAACTGTACATCAATATAATTAAAACAACATTTAATAAATAAAAAAAAAACCACTATAGTCAGAATCTTTTTGCTTACATAAAACAGGTTTCTTTAAAAAATGCAAATAACTTAAACAAATCGAAAACATTATTAGAAATCTCAATAGTTTTAAATCTTTTTAGATTATAACTGTTTGCACATGTTGTACTTTTCACCAAGTGTTCTACAATGAACGCACGTTAAATGCATTTAAAACACTGACCAGTATATCATATTTTTATCTGAATAGCAAAAGTCCTTACACTCCTTCAGACTCCTTCTTTTATCGGTTTCCCTAGATGCCTTGTTCTTAATCCATTATGACTTGCTTTATCACAGAAACTGTATTGGTAAACTACCATACTTTTATTAAAGTTTGATATTAAAATCATCCAACTAGTGTTATAAGTCGCTTAGAGGTGAAAACGAGTATAGGGTTTATAAGTATTTCTTATCAATTGTATACTTTTCTTTTTTAATATTTCTGAGTTTTTATAAATAAATGAAATTTTTAAAGTAACTATACATTTTTTAGGTCCTAATGTTATTTGCTATCAAAGTATTTCAAGTTTAAATGAAATATTTTGTTAATCGACTCTTGATGGTACCCGTTTTTTGGTTAAGAAAAACGGAATACATTTACAAAAGTGTAAGTACAATTGTTTTGTGTAATTTATTGCTATTTTTTTGAATGTGTATAAGTTTTAACAAAAAAAAAACAATAATTATTAAAATGCACAAAACAAGCAAAACATACTAATTAAAAATTTTTTAAGTGTTATCTAATACAAAAATCTTATAATCACTCCTGTTATTTTTATTTTTTAGCTGTAATGAAGTACCAGTTACACTGCTTTTTAATTCATTTGTAAGTAAATTTTGTAGAACAAAGAAACAATTAGGAGAAAACGAGACTAATAAAATATTTCTTAGAATATGTTCAGCTATAAATATACTGAGTAGATGCTGGAATCCATTATAACCACAGCCTATTTGAAGTTATTTTGTAAGTTTGTACTTAAAACTATTTTTTTCATTTTGTCCAATTAAATTTGAACAGCCTAAACTGCCTGATAAAACACACTCAATCAAATATCATACTTAATCAAACTTATATAAATGTTCAGTTATCAAGCTAAACTTTTAATTTCAAATTACTTAGTTGAATGAAATGATTATGAATGAAACAAATAACTCATTACTTGAATGATATGATTTTTTTAATTATCATTTGTTGTAAACAATTAAAGTTGTTAAATTAGATAGATGAACATTGAGTAAAATAGGCATCATTAAGTATTAAGCTCAACTATTTACTACAGTTGTTGTTATTTAATTTGAAAGATTTTTGATGCGTTGTGTAAAAAAAAATAAGTTTATAAGTGCTAAATAGTTAACAACTGAGTTTGAAAAGATTTATAAATTACTTTTAAACGTAAGTTTTTATGACGGAAAAAGTGCAATGAAAAAAAAAGTGCATGACTAGAATAAACCTTTTTGTTAAATCTTAATTTTAAACTATTCTAACATTTATAATAATAAATTTAGAAAACAGTTTTCTAAAAAGACTTTCAGTTAATGATGATTTTAAAATTAAACAAAAATTTACTTATAGTTCAAAAGAACCAACTTAAAGGACTTTAACCACTTATATGTTGGTTTAAAAAAAATTAATAAGAAATAAAAACTTTTGATTACGATCTATTAAAAAAAAGACAAAATTTTATTATTAGTTGTAAAATCCATTGTTACTTGTATAAATATTTTTGCTTATTTTATTACTACTTTCATTAAAAATAAGAAACTAATATCGTTTAAATTCTACAAACTAGTTAGGGCTACGAGAATACTACGAGATGCTGCTGATTACTATTAGAATAACATAGAGTCTTGTTATAAATCTATCGTAAGCAAATGTATGCAAACTATGATAAAAAAAAACATTTTTTATTTTTGAAAATTTCAGGTTCTTTATTTAGTTTTTATTTCAAAATTTAGTTTTTGTTATGTCGAAATTTGTTTAGTTGAACATGTTAGCGTGTATGAATTGCATCCAAGCTAATAAAATTTTTTTAAAGTATAATTCAAATGCAAACTTTTTCATTTTTGCTGAAACTTCTTAAACATTTGCTCAGGTGTATAAGACCTACTTAGCATCTTATATCTAAGAGTATTATTTTAAAATGATATATATACATATATATATATATATCTTAGAGTATAGTTCAGCATTATTAATTTTGATTCTACTATTTAAATATTTGCAGTAATAAAGCTAAGAAAGACCCTTTGGTTGTTTTATCTTATTTAGAACTTATACTTAATAACATTTATATGCGATTACAGTTTTTTCAAACAGCTTAAACATTGCGTACTGCTTTTAAATCAAGTTTTCATAAAAGACAACTTCGTTTTACTAGTTTAAAACAAATCATCATCAAGTAATAACTGATTGAATAAATTAGACTACTGCATGACTTCAAGTTTTAATGCAATCAAAATCAATACATATACGTTTATGTAAATTTAAAAATTTATTATTTAATAGATTTTGTACTTTTATGTAACTTTATAATATACATACAATTGTATTTAGTTTTAAAAGAGAAGTAATCTTTTTTTTTTTGAAATCTAGCAAAAAGAAAACCACTTTAAAATATTACCAAATTAACAATATAAAGTAAATAGTCGTTTTAAAATTTTTTGTGCTTAAAACCATACAATGATTAGTAAATACGGCTTTCAAATAATTTTATTCAATTTTAACTAAATAAAAGATAAAACAGTGTAAAGTATTTATAGTGTTATAAGGATAAATACTTATCTATATTTTAGCCATTGCTGAATATTTAATAACACAAGATTATGAAGAATAGCATTAGTATAATGTATATTTTAAATGTGTTTTCAATTAAAAAAAAAATTTATAAGTTACAATACGAAATAAATTTTTTACTATCTGTCTTAAAAAATTAAAAAAATAAAAAAAAGCTAAAACAGTTTTCTTAATAGCAATTTTTTTTGTTAAGTTCTAATCATGAAATATAAGATATGATATTTTGTTCTCAATATTTACAATACTTAATGCAAAAGTTACTTAACAAGCACTATTCAGTTTTTGTAGGTTAATTAGGATGCGAGTAATCATACACTCATACGGTAAAAAGCACAATATTAATGTTGCAATTTTACCAGTAAGCATTTTGCAAATAAAACAAGAGATCAGTCGAAGAAGCGGTATCCCAGTCGAACACCAGAATCTGTTTGAATATCCCGATGTACCAGATCAAGGACCCGGTTTGCGTTTGTACACGGACAACATTAACTTTACATACATGACTAAGCTGAGGGAGCAAGTTAGTTTCGTGCTCACACTCGGCAAAGTGTCTTCTTGGGCGCATTTTTATGTTCTTTTCCCGAGTGCTGATGGTCATCGAGCGGAAAAGTACGCATTACACAAGTTTGAAACCGTCGCGTCTCTCAAAGGTCAAATTCAGGATAGAGAAGGGTTGCAAGCGAACAGTTTTGTAGTATCTCACGACGTGCGTGGAACTCGTGGCTGACTTTAATATGAGAATCTTCAACAGTGGAATAGAAAACGGAATTCTACTGTATTGTGTCTTCAATGCACCTCAGGTGACTCAGTAAAGAATATTTTATGTTTTGTTAAATTTACATGTTTTTTGTGTTTAATTGTTGAAATTTTTGTTTACCAGTTGACATATTTTGATGTTGTTTTCAATAAACTGTTTTGTTGTTAAAGTGTTTCATTGATTAACTGAAAAAAAATAAATAGAGTAGTTTAAAGCTTTTTATATTTGTAGAAAACCCCTTACAATCTGAATTTATTCTTAACTTTTTAAAAGCATTGTAATTAAATATAGCAGCTATTGTTTACTTGCTCTGATAATGTGGAAACCTGTATACATGAATTTTATATTTTTTATTATTTTCAGCTCGATTTATTCTGAACAAATAGTTACACATTAACTTTTAAGTCTTCCAACTTTAACATCTTCATTTTCCTATTAATTAATTTTACTATTAATTAACTTTGGTATTTTATGGTAAAACGGTTTTACACCGATAACAAGTAAAAATCTTACTTTTTTGTTGTAGTTCTGCTATCTTACTAATTAACTACTTCGTTTAATCAATTCTAAAATTTTTCTTTACAATCTTTTAGTGTTTTAAGGCTTAAATTTAGTTCGAAAATAAAAATTGCTGAAAACTTAAAGCGCAGGTCGAAGTTTTACGAACTCTTACGAACTCTTACGAACTTTACGAAAGTAAATTAAATGTTAATTCAATTGTATTTAGTTTTTTCTTAGTTGTAAAACATAAAATATGTTTACTGTCGAATTGATCTTACAATAAATTGCGAAATTTACTACATGCAGTTTTTATTAACACTTGTTATCTAATTATTATTCTCTTAATTCTAATAAAATATGCACATAATAGATCATGACTATGAGAGCTTGATAAGTTTTAATGAGAATGAAACCTGGTCATAAACTTTAACATCGATTTTTGGTCGTGTGGTTCAGTATGAATTCAGTATTACAATGATGACAGTTAACAGTGTAACTACTAAGTAAACAGTTTGATCAAAAACTAATAATTTTTTTTTTGAATTAGTTTTACATAAAAAAATGAGTTAAAAATATAAAGTTTTTAACATAATTCGTTTTTTAAGCAGTTGATATTAACGTTATGTACTAAGACAATTAGTTTATTTTCTTGTTTTTTAAAAGACAGGTAAAGATTAAGTTAATGTTCACTTAACGTTTAAGTTAAACTTAGTTGTTTATCTTAAACTCAATACTCATTATTTTTTCATATATTTTTTCTTTTAATTCTTATAAACTTGTAGTGGACAACTTTAACGTGTTGAACAAAACTATTTACTTTTTTCTTCAGATACATTAATATTTTCACAAAAAGTAAAATTTAAAAAAAAACATCTTCTCTTCATATTTATTTAAGTTGAAAATTTTTATTCATTTATATATTCATTTATATATAAAAAAATTAATTGATGAACTTACTAGGATAATTTTTTACAACTAATTGTTTTTGCAGTATGTATTTAATAAAATAGCTTAAACATTTTGTTATTGTAATTAATTTAATACGTAACCTATTTCAATACTTCATTAAAATAAAATGATTTTTTTTAGTTATCAAAAAAAAATATCTTGCCAAACTTTCAATATAACGACGCAAAAATGGTATATGAAACGAAAATTTTTAGTTTTATCTTTGAACTTTTGGTTTTAATATTTTGTAAGTATTTTGAAAGCTTGAATTTTAAATAGACTGTAAGTATAAACTATATTAAACATATTCGTTGTTACGATTATATAGTATTAATTGAAATTACTTTTTTCAACTTATACTAACAGAAATTTTTAGTCTAAATATACATGCATTAATTAAAGCGATAGTATATAATGTATATAAAAACAAAAACTAATATTTTTAATATTTTTTACTAAATTTCTTTTTAACTTTGTTATATTTTCAAAATAAACATAGCTTCTGTATAATATGACTAAGTGAGATTTAAGTACAATTTCTAAGCTTAATCCATATATCTAATTGCTGGTTATATTAACTTTTGTTATAAAAAAAAATAGTGCAACTTATGCTAAACAAATTATTAACAAATAGGCTTTAGTTAAATTAAAAACCTTACCATTTAATAATCCTTAAAATGTAATTAAATTTATTTTAAAACATTAGTGTTTGTAAATAAAAAAAAACTGTTTTAGTTTTTTGTTTGTTATTTAAAAATAATAAATATAAGTTAAGGTTTAATTACACTTACTCATTATGTTTTAATCTTTATTATTTTTTACAGTTGTTTCCTAAATACCAATATCTCGCTAACAGATCTGCATTTTCCTTGTTTAAGAAGTATATTTTTACTCAAATGTTTTTGTAAAAAAAAACTAAGAAATTTTATACAAATAAAGTAAATTTTTAAACAATACACCAAAATTTTTTGCTATCTGATGTTTTATACAAATATTTTGCAAAAATTATTAAAAATTTATTTTTACAAAAATACAAAAATTGTCTAATAATATAAAAACTTTCTTTATCTAATATTTCAATGAAACTAAAGTTGTACATTGTTAACATGTTCTACTTCGAGCATAAGTTTTCCGATTTATTTTTTGTTGAATATTATATAATAAAAGTCAATATTTAAGCTTATGAAGGTTTATTGTATTTAAAAATTAATTGTAAAGTTTGGACATTAACCTATTTATAGATTAATATTGATGTAAAGTTGACAAACTTGAAAAATAAAACTTTAAGCAAACAGAATTAAAAGAAAAAAATAAATTACTAATACAAAATAACATAGTAGTTATAAATAAAAAATTAGATTCAAAGATAAAAGAGAGCAAATTAATTTTACATGTATTAATAGACACGGTATTAAACAAAATATAATAAAATTGAACTTAAAACTACTAAATACTTATCCTGTGTTACATTATGCGAGCAAAACTGTTTCGCAAACTATTTGTTAAACTAAAATTTTTTTTGCAACAAATTTCAACGTGACGTAGTAAACAAACTAGACACAAGTACTTGCATTTAATTAAGATATATAAACAGTATAATTTTAATAGGAAATTCTATCTTTTACCAAAGTTATTGGTCTTAAAATTTTAAAACCCGAATCATCTCGGGTGATTTAAGTTAAACATAGAAAATACTGTAAATAGGACTGCTAATGATTGATAAAAGTTGTTCATGTTAACAAACATAAAAACATAACTGATAGACACTTTTTAATTTTTAATTTAAACAAATAAAATGGTTATTTCTTGCATCTAAAGCATCAAACTTTTCTTTTTATAATGGAATTTAATACTAGTTCAATTCTACAAATTTGCAATAATATTTACGTTTAGTACAACTTTATAGTTAAGCATTACTTACTGAGTACAAATTTTTGAGCTAAAACAATATTTAAAGCAGTTTAAACGGTACAATAAATATTTTTTTACACAAATGAAAAATCTAAAATTGATTTCTGTCCGATTGCATTCTTTTTTGATCTAGACATTAAATATGTCTAAAAAATTAAGTATTTTTTTTATACATTTTTATCCTAATTTTTAACAGTAAATGTTATTAGTGTATTTCTAAATTTAGGGCAAAAACCGTTAAAATTATCTTATATTTTAAACTTTATATGCCATGTCAACTTGATAAACGCATGTTTGAAAATCAAGTTATATAAAAACTAATTTATTAAAATGATTAGGCTTTTTTTGCACCAACGGCCTAAACCGGTATGGCACAACTTCACTTTTGTACTCGACAGGTAAATTGAATTTTAATTGTAGTACAAAATACAGTTTAACAACTTAGCAAAACTACTACATTTTTTATTTCATAAACTTATAGAAAGCATAAACATATTTTTTTTTAGAAGTATTTAATTAAACAACTATAATCGAGAATTGAAGAACTATGCTTTGTACTCGACAGCTAAATTAGATGTTATTTATTAACATTTGAGAACCTAGAAAACATACTCACTATATTTTTTTACTTTACAAACGTTATCAAATAAATATAAATATTCTTTATAACTAAAATTTTCATTTTGAAACTGTTAGTGGTCAGTTCTTTGCTGTTAAAGAAAAAGTTTTGAAATGACGTGACATATAAAATTCGTGAAATAAAACTTAACTTTTTTTTTATTTTTCAAAATGTTATTTAACTTATGTTTTATATGTTTTGGCTTAATTTAAGAAATAGATAATATATTTGTTAAGAATTTTAATTTTATATTAGTTATACTCGGTTTTAAAAAATAAAAAAACAACCAAAATTTAGTAGTTGTACAATTGTTTATAATAAAACGTAAGAATAAATTATATAATATCTACGATTTTATTATAAAAATGTTAATAAAGTTCACATAGTACATACATGATTCAAATATAATACAAATAAGCTGTATATAAATTTTATTATAAGTTTGTTCGTTTTACTATTATGTTCTAAAATTTATTTATTTTTAAATAAATAAAACTTGTTGTAAAAAGATGCAGTAGTATTAGAAACTTCTTAAACTTTCAAAAGATTTAATAATGGTAAATTACAAATTCGTTTTATTTTTAAGCTGCTAACAACTTTAAATACAGCCTACTTATATTTCTAAAATTAATTATCTTGAATTTTTTCTTGTGTTAAGGAGTTATCATAAAGTTAAGAATTTAGTTTTAAACAGAGAAAAAATACAAACATTAGCAAATCAAAAATATTAATATAAAAATTTTGTGTTTTAAAATAAATACAGTTATTAATAGCGATACAAATATTCAAATTTCTAATTCGTGTTAATTTTAATTATTAATTTAACACAAACGTGTTTTAGAAAAAAAAACAGACAAAAAACACAAAACATTTCTAATAACAGTTAAATGCTATAGTTTTTAGCATACTACTCAATATGCTTAAAACTAACGTATTACTTGATAAATTGTAAAACATTTGATAAAAATTCAGAAGTTGTGAACGCTCCGTTATAAAAACTTAACAAATCAGAAATTGCTTTCAAAATAACAGTAAAGTTTTATATTTAGCTTTATAAATTAATTAAGTCTTTTTGTCACTAGAATTTTTTTTATATTGTTTATTAGTATTTTAATGTTACTTTTACAAATAAGGCATACATTAATTATATTAAAACACTGTATTTTGTACAAATTTAAAACTTAGTTTTGATGAGCTAAAATTTTATGAACCAATTAGTGTTCAGAGTTTTTTTGTCGTTGTATTTTTTTATCTATAAAGTAAACTCTTAAAATTAATATATAAAATTATAACTCAAAGCTTTATAATTTTTTTATATATTTCTTTATTCATAAACAATATTTTTTTTTATCATAAACAAACTAACTAGTTACAATTGTTTTATATAACGAAAGTTTAAGTTCAAACATATTAATGCATAAAATAAGTTTCAATTCAAGATTGCTAGTAAGAATGTTTACAGAAAGTTTTAAATCAAGTAATTAATTCAATAAATATTTGTTTAAAATTATTATAATTTTCATGTTTTAAAAAAATTTGTTTATTTTTTAGTCGCTTATAATCTGCTTCAGTTTGTTTTAAAAAAAATCTCTAAAAATTTCAACTTATAATTATAATAGATATTTCTAAACATGATATTTTAATTGAATACTATAATAACTTGTAAGACAACAATAAAGAATCTTTAGCGTATAAAAAGAAGTGAAGTCATTAGTGAACGCTGAAACACTTGCTTACAGTTATTAAATTCAAAACGAGTAAGTTGAGACATTTTAGTATGTTACAAAAAACATTTTAAAATGCACATAGCGGCTTGTATTTTAACTATTTTTCTCAAAAAATCTAAAAATTTAATGTAGTTTTCTTTTCAAAGTATAAGCGGTTTTTAGAAAATTAATTACATTACCCTTAAAGAAACTTCATACCTGAAATAAATAATTTACAAAATCGAATAAAGCAAACAAAGATAATTTATAATCATTTTAAACAGTTTTTTTTAAGACATTGTAAGTAATTTATACGATTTTAGGACCAAGTAAAATACTAATTAAATAAATATCTTTTGTGGTTGAGTTTATTAACGAAATTTTAAAAGAATTTTACAATTTGTACAACAAAAATATTGAAATCTAGGTAAATACTTATACATCTCCCTAAAAGTTTATCTACAAAGGAGATATACGACTCATTTAGCTAGCAAAAAAAATAATCGAAAATTGCAAGCTTAGATAAAGTTTTCAGTGCTAAAATCAACGAAATTTATCTCAAAAAGAACGTAAACCACTGAAATTTTACAATTAAATTAGTTTTTAATCGAATAAAATCAATAATTAAAATTGCATTTTAAATAGGTGTATATATGTACCGCTTTCGGCATCGTAAATCAATTTGCTAGTTCTTACACGACCGGAACGACGTATTTTATTCTCTTGCGTCACTCCATCGTCAATAAAACAATGATAACCTAGACTTATTGTTAGGATCCAATTATTTTCTTTAATTTAATTTTTATTGAAGGAATTAGTAAGTTTGTATTTAAGGTGTATATCAATTGTGCCAACCCCAATTTAAACAACCTAAACTGGCAGATAAAACAATAATAAAAACTAGATAAGCTACGTTGTTGACTGAATTTCATACTTAATTAATAAATAGTTACATAATAATTAATTAACTACTGATGGTGTGTTTTTAGTATTCTATATTTTTTTTTGCCCTATAAATCATAACTTAGTTTGAAAAATACTTCTAACAGGTCATTAGCGATTGCCATAGACTTTTTAAACAACTGTGATTGTGCAAAGAATTATAGTGACAGTATTTTTTCAATTATAAGCATAGCTCGTAATAATTATCATCTAAGTGTTTTAGAATCTTTGTTTTTAAAAACGTTAGAAATCTAATTTTTGCAACAACATTGTGTTAATAAATCTAACCTTTATAAGTTGTTATGAATTTTATTATTATTTTTGACGCTTATTTTATTGTTTATTTTGTTGTTGTTCTTGCTTATCTTAGTTAAATCATCGATTAACTATTTAAAATTATGTAGATAATTGTGAATGCATTTATGTATTTAGATTTGTGAATGTCTTATTAAATTTGCACAACTCTGCTATTTGGTTTTAATTGATTATTTTTCTGATTAAACCTTTAACTATTTATTTACTCAAAGTTTTATTTTGAAGTTAGTTGATAAGAGTTGTTTAAAATCAATTTTACTTGTTTGTTTGAATAAAAATACTTTTGAAAAAATTATCAATATCTTTCTTGGTTGAGTTTATGCTCGAAATTTAAAAAGAATGATAAAACCTGTACAACAAAAATAATAAAAGCTAGATAAATACTTATAAATCTCCTCCAGATTTTATCTACAAAGGAGATAAACGTCACATTTAGCTGGCAAAATAAATAATTTACGAAAATTGCAAGCTTAAATACAGTTTTCAATGCTAAAATCAACGAAATTAATCAACTAAAATTTCACAGTTAACTTAGTTTTAAATAAAATAAAATCATTAATATAGATTGCAGTTAAATAAGGTTTATATGTACCACTTTCGGTATCGTAAATCAATTTACTAGTTCTTACACGACCGGAACGACGTATTTTATTCTCTTGCGACACTCCATCGTCAACAAAATCTCTTTCAGATAACCTAGACTTGTTTTTAGGATCCAAATGAGACAATAAACTACTTCTCTGCTTTGTAGAGGATTAGCTTTCATCCATGCAATTTGAATTCTCGGGCGAAAGAAAGGTAGCTGGTTTTGCTTTGCAAAACTTTTCAAAGTTATCTCCAGGTTTAAAACGTGTTTCTTTATGGGATTGCACAAAGTCAAAGTTTTCTATGGAATATTGTTTCTCATCATTACCAGAAAACACAAGCTTCTGCAGTAGTATGTTTGCTTTTCTCAGACAAGGGATACAATTGTCACCAAAAGGACTTAATTTTCTTAGAAACTCGCAATTTCGTATAATTAAGCGACCGGATCCTTTTTTTCGGATTTTTTTAGTAAAAATTTTAAAGACAGACAGAACAATAACTTAACTTAAATTTATAAAAGATATTTTTTAATTACAAACAGAACTAACATCTACATTATAAAATCTTTATTCCTTGTGCTCTAGTTTTAAAAAACTCAGTCAGAATCTTTAATTTTTTGTACTTATTCAGCGTTTTTTGGTTAAACTGAAATAAATTATATAAATATTTTTATTTAGTAGTAAGCATAAACAATTAAAATTAAACTGTCTAGATTTGTTTTTATTTTTTTATAAAGGGAAATCCATACAATTTTCTAAATTTTGTAACTAGTATCTAATTTTAAGTTAACAAACATTAAACTTTTATGTTATTCAATCAACGTTTTTCGACCGGTTTAAGCCGTTAAAAATCATCAAATTGATCTTGACAAACAATCTTGACAACATATTGATGAAAGTCTTTTAGTTCCACTATTACTACACTTTTCTAACTTGTTAGAAAAGTTACCTGTTTGGTTTTGTATCATGACATGATCTCCGCAATTCAGTGTTGGTAATTATTTTATATGCTCTCTTAAATTTTCGAGAGGCTTAACACAACGAGACCTAAGATATTCTTCATTTTTTCTCCATGCGGTACGTTCACATGTTTAAGATATGCGGGTTATTGTAAGCCACAACACTCTTTCTGGTGTAAGGCAATGAGTCCTTTAAATTTCGTCCCCAAACAGATCTGTGCAAGGGATAGTTTTCATACTGGATCTGGGGTAATTCTTTGCGTAAGTAAAGCTTGTACCATTCTGCCATTATTTAGTTCACCATTTGAACCAACAATTCCATTACCAATCCTTTTTTTGCCTTACTTATTTCAGCCCTACCCTTTAACACAGGTTCATATGCAGGTGACATACGATGGTGTATACGATGGTGTATACTTGTACCATCGTTTTAGAAAGTTTTTGGTAACTTTTGCAAGAACATTGGACCTCTATCTGAAGATAATTCAAATGAAACACCAAAAGTGACAAAAAAACAACGCAAAGCTTTACATTACTCTTGTAAACCAGAATCATTTGTACCTAGTTTTTTTTATTTGTTGTTTCTGTCCAACCTGAAAGTCTATTAGCAACTTCAAAAAATACCACCCTTTGAAATTAAAATAAAAATTAAATAAAAGCAAACTTTCTAATCAATGATTTAATTGGTTGTAGACGAGGATTGCTTGATGCAATTAAGTTACAACTATTGCAATTTTTCCCGACAACCTCGAATGTCTTATTCTATTCCCAGACGATAAACAATCGATTTTGCTGATTCGTTTATTGCAGTGACCCCTTGATTAGCAGAATGCTCACTTTAAGAACCTCTTTTCTTAATAAAGAAGAAATAAATATTCTACAAACATCATCCTGAAATATACTGCTAGGTGATAATAGCTTATTATGATTAATTTCTTTTTTACGATTACCATCTATGATGACCCTATCAATCATATACAACGGATAGCGAACTATTCAAAATTCATGCAATTCTAATGGTAGATTGACTTTGGTCACTGGAAAACCAGAACAATTTATTTTTTTTATTGAAATATCTTTTAATCGTTAGTTTATATAATTTAAGTTTTATCGCTTGTTGCAGTTAAAACTACAAAGAAAGTGACGACTACCACATAAACAGTTACTTGTGATATCTATTATAATTGTTTGTAGTTGTTTGTAGTTTAAAATTTTATTTAACAAAGTTTATCTAATTTTGTAATTTTTTTTTTTATTTAAGTTGTTAGAAAGTTTTGTAAATCATTTATAAATTTGAAAAATTACTCATTTCCACTAAAAATTTGATAAAAGTTTAATATAATAATTTCATAAAAAAGTTGTTAAGAATTAAGTTATTTAAAAACTTTATTACTTAGTCGAATATGTTATTTTACTTACTTCTAAAACAAATTCTACATATTTTTGATGACAAAATTTTCTATCAAAATACATTGGATGTTTTAAGATTTTTAAATCATGTAATATATACATTACTCAATTTTACTTCTGTTGTATATAACATATTATACTAGTATTATGAGACATAAGTAAATTAGAATAAAATTTCGTACTTAAGCTTATATAATTATATTCACTAATTCTCTGTCATCTTTTATTAATTTAACTGAAAAAAAAATTTACTTTATAAAACTAAATAATTTAATTATAAACATTCTGCTGAACTTTGTAGGTTTTTAATAATATAATTAGTTTAATAATTGATTATTACAATATTTAAAAACAAAGAACATTTGTTAAAATTGTAGTTAGTACTAAAAGTATATTTATATATAATAAATGTTTGGATTAACTTTATTTCTTTTCTATTTTTCTTTTGTTTAAAAATACTTTGCAAGTCCGTCGATGAGCTGGACTGTGTACTTGAGGGTTTTATATTATTTATTTAAGTCTTTAAATTTTTAAAGTAGCCTTAACTTTAAGAATTTTTGCATAAAGTACAATTTTGTTAATTAATAAGTTTAATTTTGTTTGTTTTATTTGTTGCATTTAAAATTTTCAAATTACGATGTTTCAAATGATAATGTACAAAGGTAATGCTACACTATGTTTATTATTTTGTTGTTGATTTAATTCTGCTTCATATAAGTATAACAGTTTAGTTGTTTTCAAAATAAAGATTTTTGTTTTTTATTTACTTAAACAACAATTTTTATAACTATTTTTAGATGATACCTATATATTAGTTATTTCATTTGAAATCGCGTGTAAAATTGCTAGTACCAAAAAGAAAGTTTTGTTTATTATTGTTTTTTGTTAAACATAGATGTTTTATTTTATTTTTTTCATATAATGAGTCCTGTTTAAGTGGCTCAGGTTTTAATTCCTGAGTCCAACATTGCACAATAAATAAATAACAAAATAATTGTATTTTAAACTTTATATGTTTATATGTTCTACATTTTTGCATATTGGTATTAAACTTCCAGTTACCAAGTATAAAACTTAAATAGTATTGATTCAAATTTTTCAGCCTGTTAGGCGGTTAAAAATACAAAACACGGAGTTGACAAATTTTAATAAATCAATATACATTTATTCTCATTTTGCAACAAAAAGTTTATGCAGTTAACAAAATTCGTCACAACATAGTGATATAACGCTTAATGATTAGGAACTTATTAAAATTAACTTATTATTTTAATTAATTAATTTTCATACTGACTAAAAAAGACTGCTCAAAGTATTTAGTCGTAAGACCTAAAAAAAACTTTCGGATGTCAGTTAGATAACTTTAAACAATTTTTACGTCCAGGGCGTCCTGTCCAATAAAAGATGTTATGATTTTCTAAAACAGAAGTTAAAATAACTTTTTAAAATATTTTTATTATGTATTCGAGTAGTACAAAATATGGTGATTTTCTTATGAATAGTTACAGAGTCTAACTCTAATTTAAATCAAAAATTAAATTATAATTTAATTATACCGTTTTAGCACGGTCAAAACAATTTTAAAATGAAATCCAGTAGTTATCAACGTACCTTCACTAATATATACAATTTAAAAACATTTACAATAGGTCATTTTTTTCTTCGCCTGTATAAGTAAATATTTAATTTGTGCAATTTTATTTAGAAGTTAAAAGTATGAAATACTTGATATATTTTTTTAAATTCTATTACATTAAAACCTTTAATTAAAGACTACGTACAACTTTTCGATACTATCAAAAGGCTATTGAATATTAAATATTGAATAGTACTTCTTTTTAATTTAACAACAGGCAGAAAGTAAAACTAACAACTAAATGAAAAAAAAAGAAATGTTTTATAAAAAGTTATCGTTTTTAACCATTTTTTAAACCTTTTTTAACTACTATTTGTTTTGGTACTAATTCTCTAGATATTTTCAATACTTACTTAGTTCTCACAATTGTTCATTTTTAGTATTATAACATATATGAAGAATTTTTAAACAGTTTACTTTATTTGCGGGTAAGAAATTTGAACTGCACTAAGCAGCTAATAGAACAATATTTTACCTTAAAAAATGTTTGTAGTCTTACTTTAAGTATGTTATTGAACTTCTAAGCTGCTTTACCACTTGTTGAACTTGTTAGATATATAAATGAAAACTATATAACATATTTTTAAATTTATAGTTAAAACCAAATTTTTAAACACTTAGCTAAATAAAAAAAATTTGTTTGAAATAATTATCAAAACAACTTATATTATATGTTAATAGATATTCAATTAGAGAAGTAGTTTTTAGGTTGCAATAGAAAAAAGCTGTTTAGCACCCACACAAACAATAAGTTTTGGCTTAGGTGTATGTTTCAAGTATCTTCTAAGCTTTAATTATGATCTAGTTTATAAAGTTTTTACTGCTAAAAGCGACATTAACTTATAAATAAACCAGCAATGTTTCAGAATTAAGAAAAAAAAACAATATATAAAAAGCTTACTTTTGTTGCTTTATTTGAGTTTATATAAAATTTGCGTTCAGCCCAAACAGCATATAAATGTTGTCTACCATTACTATAAGTAGTAATATATATTAAAATGTGCTGCTAAAATAATTAAATAATAAGAAAGTTTATGATAAGGTCTAGTAAAGATTAGCAGTTTAAAATAGTAGCGGGTATGTTTGCTAATTTTCTGAACAATATTAAAATTTAAATTTTATTAGAATTGAAAGAACAAACGAAAAACACTAAAATATATTTATGCTAAACTTATAAACTAATCATGATTTTTGGCAACCAGAATATCACCTAACTTTAGCTAATATCAGAGTTGCACTCATTGATTCAAAAAACTAACCTGAGTGATTATAAACTTTCCTGAGTCAGAATGAGGTTTAGGAAAACTTAAAAAGTAATTACTTTAAGCTAATAATCAGTACAACAGCTATCCACAAGGTTTATTATTTTAAGTAGTGTTTACAATTAAGGCTATAGAGGGGTTAAATACTTTGTTTACAAATTGATCTTATTTAATAGAATACTATCTTAGCTACCAGATGCTTTTTATAGTTTCACAAAATTCAAATTAGTTTTTGAGGTATAAGCGGACAAAGCCGGAGAGTTCCATAAAGACCTAATGGAAGGCGCAAGCTAAAACGCGGTAATATCCATTTCACTAAAAATATATTTTATCCTAGATTTTTTAAGCTAGGTACCTCAAATTTCCAAAAAAGTATTCCTTACACAATTTAAAAGCTTTTGAGTGTTGGAATTTTAAATAATTGAAATTTATAAATTTAAGGTCTAAAATTAAAAAAAAAACACTTTTTTTTGAAAAAAGATAGATAGATTTTTGATAATATGGTTTTTTTTTCGCCTTTTAAGTTTGCACCTTCTATAAGGAAGGTATTGAGTCGGCCGGCTTTGACCCCTTGTATCTCGAAAACTACTTTACTTTGAATTTTGTTAAGCTGTAAAAAGTATCTGGTAGCTGAGATTATAATCTATCAAATAAGATCAACTTGTAAAAATCAAGTTGGACCCGTTTATAGCCTTACCAATCTAAAATCAATTAAAATCAAGTTCTTGAACAAAACTAACTAGAAAATCACAAAATATTGAAAACTGGATCATCTCAAACTCATTTAAAATATAAAAAAAAACTAGCCTAAGTTTTATAAAAAATATTAAAACTAGCCTGAGTTTTATAAAAAAATCTTAAAACTAGCCTGAGTTTTTATAAAAAACTAAACTAGCCTGAGGCAGCTTTAGATGTTAAACAATTCCCAAAAATTTTCAAACTAGCGTGTTGCTACTGTTTAAGTCAAAATAAAAACTAGCTAGAGTGAGTATAAACTAGCCTGAGACTAAAATTACTTTAATCTAATAATCAGTAGAACAGCTAGCCTTAAGGTTGACATCTTGGTAGTAAAGTTTTTAAATTTACAACATAGATAAAAGGTTGCATTTCTGAAATGTTTGTCTTATAGTTTAAATGTAAACAAATGTAAATTAGTCACGTGTACAAAATGAGCCAATCACGGTAGGTGTTTAATTTTCGAACGTATTTTGTGACGAAAATGTCTCTTTTTAATTTACACTGGGTTTGTTTTTGAAAAAATACTTTTCTGTATGCTTTACTTTACTAACTAGATCCGAATCGACGGGATCTCTGCTAGGATCCGGTCGGACCCGTATCCGGACTTTTTTTTCAAATTAGAATCAAGCCGGACCCGGATCCGGACTTTTTTTTCAAATTAGAATCTGGCCGGAACCGGATCCGGACTTTTTTTTTCAAATTAGAATCCGGCCGGATCCGGATATCAGACAAAAATGGCAATTACCGGCCGGATCCGGACCCGGATAGTGAGCCCGGTACATCAATATTTATAAGTACATACTATTATAAGAGCTACTACTATAAGTTTAATTAGCAACTAAAATTAAAACTAAAATAAAAAATGACCAACTAACGTCATATAAAAACCAACATAAAAGTTATGTATTTTTATGTATATAATATCTAATTGCTTTTAATTTACCCAAGTTGATGAAATAGTTTGAAACAGTGAATTACGGTATTTAAAGCTAAATTTATAGATGTGAAGAAATTTTTTTCGTATCTTAAATAAATATTTACTTTTTGCTGTATGTATATACAAATGGTCAAAATAAACAAAATACGTAATAGTTACTACTCTTAAAATTTCAGAGTGGTTTCTCAAGTATTAATCATTTTTTTTGACGTCACATAAATTTTTTATTAAAACTTGTTTATTATTATGTGCAAAATAGCTAAATAGTATACGTTGTTAACAAGATTTAAATCGTGTAATATGTTGTTTCGCTCTTTGTTATTTTTTTTTTATCATTAAAAATATTCATATAAAAACTATTTGTCAACGATTTTTTTTATAAATTATGTTTAATTCTTACTATTAAAAAATATAGCAATATCTTATTGTAAACATAACAGCTGTAAATCTTAATATCAATTAGAACGAATTTTGTTAAGTACTTGTGTATTAAGTACAGATCATTAATTTTAGTTTATAAGTCAAATAATAATCGTATTGTTTAATTCATTAACCACTGCCAAAATTTATTTAGAAAGTCGTGTATGTCTCATATAAGCTATTTTAATTTTTATAAAATCCGTACGTTAAACGATTTTATCATATGCTTAAACTTCGTAAAATTTTAATGTTAACGTTTAAAGTGTTGCATTTAACTTTTTAATATAATAGACTAAAACACTTATGCACTAATTTCATTTTGGATATAAGTATTTTGGGAACGGGTCATTTTTGCACGAGCGTCACTTTTGCACGAAGAGACTTTTTCACCAGGAGACACTTTTGCATGAGCGTCACTTTTGCACGAAGGGTCACTTTTGCACGAGGGGACAGTTTTGCACGGCGACTTTTTTGCACGAGCGTCACTTTAGCACGAAGGAAGACTTTTGCACCGCGTCATTTTTGCACGCAGGGTCACTTTTGCACGATGTGACACTTTTGCACGGAGAGTCACTTTTGCACGGCGAATCTTTTGCACTGAGGGTCACTTTTGCACGAGGGACATTTTTGCACGGTGCCACTTTTGCACAGTCTTCACTTTTGCACGCAGTGTCTTATTTTGCACGGCGACATTTGTACACGTCAAAACTTTTGCACGACGTTACATTTGCATTGCGACATTTTTGCAAAGCGTCACTTTCGCACGGCGTTATATTTTCACGGATATACTTATGAACTGCAAAAATTTTAAACAATCAGTCAATTTTGAACTGAAATTCTATTTTGCATGCTTCTAATTTATATTTTCTCATATAAGAATTTAAATAAGTTATTATTTTTTGTCAACTAAAATAATATTCGCTTTTAAACGCAAGTTGTTTTGAGTGAAAAAAATGTAGAAGTTTTTTAATTAAATTTTAATGTTAAGACTTTATGAATTGACTCTTGCAAAAATTTATTTTACAAAATAAGTTTTGATCAAAGACCTCGGCAGTGCTTAAGCAAATACCTTAAAAAAAATTATTTGAAGTTTTACGGAGAACAATATAATTACGTACCACAGTTCATTAATTCATATTTATAATCTTATTTAAAACATACTAGATGATTAACTAAAATAAACTAAAACTTCTTTTTCTAAATAAAAACAATTTTAATACTCTAAATAAAAATAATCTGAGTCTCGTTAGTTTTTAAACAAAAAGATAAACTTAATTTAGTAAGGCTTTAAAACACGAATTTTGAATTTCAATTTTCATTTATATTCTCTCGATGTTAAAATTAGATTTAAATAGTTGTTAAACAAATATTTTAAATTTATTTTTAATTGAAACAATTGTTAAATTAAAAAAAAAAATAGTTAATTTATGAATTGTAAAGGTATTTTAGATTTTACTTGATGTTTATTTTTCGGTTTATTTTTTAATTTAGCGTGAGAAAAAAAGAGAAATAAAAGAGTATATTTCAATGATTGAACTTGGTTTATTTGATTACTTTAATGTTGCATGATCATGATAAGCAAATGAGAGAGTAACATTTGAAAGTTTGAACTTATGGTCAAAGAAAATATGCCATATTAGTCTTCAACCGCTGCAACATTTCTTCAATAATGAGGCTTGGCAGAATTCTTTTGTTTTATCGGTCAGTTGAAATATGAAACAAACTCACAATTAAATTAGTTTCTTGCAAAATTTTTAAAAAAATTTCGAATGAAGTTAAAAAAGTTTTATCAAAATTATATTTGTGTTAGTAAAATTAATAAATAATTTTTATCAACGGTTGATTTAATTTTAATATCTAGCTTAGTTTATAGTTCAAAAATGTGGCTGTGCAAAAATTTCATCGTAAAAATGTGAGGTTGTGCAAAAGTATCGTGGTGCAACAATGCTACCGTAAAAAAATGTCGCCGTGCAAAAAAGACCCTGCGTGCAGAAGTGACGCCATGCAAAAGTGTCCCTTCGTGCAAAAGTGAACCTCCGTGCAAAAGAGTCGCCGTGCAAAAGTGTCCTGCGTGCAAAAGTGACCCTCCGTGTAAAAGTGACGCCGTGCAAAAGTGTCACCTGGTGCAAAAGTGACGCTCGTGCAAAAGTGACCCTTCGTGCAAAAGTTACGCCATACAAAAGTGACGCCGTGCAAAAGTGTCACCTCGTGCTAAAATGACGCTCGTGCAAAAGAGTCGAGGTGAAAAATTGTCCCCTCGTTCAAAAGTGACACCCACCCAAGTATTTTTCACCGCTTTGTTATTGTCATTTATTTTTAACACAAACTCCTGCTTCCATAACTTATTTAAATGCATGTCTATTTTTTAGATATTACCTTTTCAATTATCTTCAATATTTGAACTGCGTAAAGCGGTATATATAAAATAGTATAAAGTATGATGTGTTGTTTTAAAATTATAACAAGTAAAAAAGCAAAAATATAGTTAGTTTATGTTGAGTTTACGGTTTTTACAATCACAGAAGTTTTTGTTTTAAGTTGTACTTTGAAAAAATTTAAACTTAGTTTATTTACAATTTTCAACAAAATTCTATTATATACTAGGAGCGTCGCGTGACTGATCAAAAGTTCAAGTATTAACCTAAGTATATTACAAGAAGAAAATAAAATAAAAAATGTTCTAAGTTAATAGTAATGTAGATGATTATGAGTGAAACTTATTTTAAATCAGTTTTAACACATTTTGACGTTTAACACAGTACGAAAACCGAGAGATTACCTAAAAAGTACTGTTAAAATTCAAAATAACATTTTAATTATAATCAAGTTAATAAACAAAGTTTAAACTATTTTTATAAAGTTTTAAGTTTGTAAACAAATTAAGTAAAACTATGTCATGTATATATGTTGCTTGTAAAAAAATACTATTTAATATCAGATTAAAGGTGTACTTAACATTTAAAAATGCATGTATATTATACCATAAAGATACGCATTAAACATTTTATTAAATACCTTAAAGCTGTAAATTTCTGTAATTAGTGTTTTAGATTAATGTCGTATTGGAATTTTACGTCGCTACTATGTTAACAATTTAATGAGTGGTAAAGTATTTGTTAGAAGACTAATATTTTCTATCTAGTTTTTAAACTATAAATAAGAAGTACTTTGTGTAGTTTAGACGATTATTTATAAAAAGTTTATCGCTAAAACTTAAAGCTAATAATACATTTTTTAAATTTTTTGTTGTGAAACACAAATCTAACTTTATAACTTGTTTATAATTCTTTTTTACTTAACTAGTCTTACATTAAAACTTTTTCATAATCACTAAGTTGGTCAGAAAATAGAAATATTTAATAGAAAATAAAAACTTTTACAATCACATAAGCATTATATTTTTAGTGAAATAACGCATTTAACGGTCTCAAACTTTTATTACTTTCAAGAAGGCGAATTTATTAAAAACTTGCAACATAATATACAAAAATTTCTAATGAATGTTCGTGAGAATGATAAAGTAAGATCAGCTATTTACTACTTTAATTTATTATTTTAGTAGTTACTACCAAGTTAATTTTTTACTTTGAATAGTTTTTAAAGTCTGTTGGAAAATTGTAAATCACAAAAAAAAATGTTTAAAATAATTTTTTAAAGCTTTTAGGTAATGTTAGAAATGCAAGAAGGGACACGTTTTTATTTTTGTAAAAAAATATTTTTTAAATACAGTACATTTATTAAAATAAAATGAAAAAAATAGCTTTATAAAAATATAAGCATTTTAAATAAGTACTTGATAGATTGACAAACTTTTTGAAAAATTATTTAAACTGTTTTAAATATTAAGTTCAATACCAGATAATGACTTTTTTATCTATTATTAATAATTATTTCACCAAGAACTGATGAACAATTACACATTTAAAAACATTTATTATAATATCTTTTACACTTACTTTAGTTTTATTTTTCAAAACATAAAGTTTACCATGTAATAATTCTAGACAGTTTCCTACACAAACTTAATTTAAACTTTAAAAACTGCACTCACACACAATATAAATATTTTGACATTAATTTTCTTTGAGCTTATACATACATTTAGATTTAAAGTAGGGCATAGGCCTTTTCTAATGATTTAGATTCTAAACCGTATGTAGTTATTTTACTTATATATAAATACCGATACCAAAATACATTATGTTATACACAACAATTTTGTAAGGTTTAGTATTTAATAATACAGTTTATTATGTGTTTGAAATAGATAAAACTTGTTTGAAAAAATACCACTCTATCAAATTATAATACAATACAACTTAATAAAGAAGTTTTGAAAATTCAGCAACAATATTTTACAATCTACTTGTTTAAACCACTATTAGAAGAAAACTGAAATTAAGTAGTTTAATATTTGATATAAAAAAAATATTAAAACAAAAGTTTATGTAGTTTTTAGTTGAATATAAAAATTTACAGCAAAGCTTAAAAATCATAATAGTGACATTACATTGTAAATTCAGATAGAAAAACTAAAAGAGGTTTGCTTTATATTTACAAACAGTTTAAAATATAATTCTATTACATCATAGTAGTCTTTAGTACCTATTAAATCATTAATCGTAACTTGTTTTTAATCGTAAAGCGCTAAATTTCACAACAACAAAATATAACATTATTCAATACTTTTATAATTATAAAATTAATTTTATTTATAATGAAATATTATAATTTTGTATTTTGGTTCTTAAATTTTATAGCAAAAAATCAAACAATCTTACGTCATATTCCTACCACCACAAGTTTTAGCTTAATAACTATGTATAAATAAATACTTAATTAAGTCACATTGTATAATATCTACTATTACCAGTTTATAACCGTGTAATGCGGTCAATTCATAACACTTATATGATTTTTGTATGAATTATACTAATATAATATTAAATATAAGAATCATAAACAAATACATGTATAATTTATATTTTATTCTTAAAGAAATTAACTTTAGTTAAAACGTTTATTATAATTACTTAATAAAACTTCCTATATGTTTTAATACTTAGTTTTATAAAAAAAAAAAATGAGATACATAGCAATTATACGCAAATATTTTACATCTACAAAAATCATCTATGGTTAATTATGTTCTCTTTTAGTCTGAGTTTTTATTTATTTTTATAACTTTACATATTTGCCGTTTAAAGGCAGTTAAAATATTAAAAAGACCTGAATGTTTCATAAGAGAAGTTTTTAATTGTTGCTTTACATTATAATAATGTAAACTACATATTTTTGTCAGTAGTTTTTATATGATTTAAAAGAGTCAAAGTTGTTTTTTATTAATGGACAAAGCCAATTTTTTTTTTCTCAACTTCATTGTTTATAATGTTTGTATTCCTTTTTTGTTTTCTATAGTCAAATAAGAAAAAAGAAATGTTTGAAGTTTTTAAAATTAGGTAGTTTTCTCCGAAAAATTGTATCTTAAGATTTAAATTACCTTATTTTAAAATAACTTCACATAAAGCATACTATACTTATATATTATATATAACAAAAAATTATGATTTCAATCTTAAGTAAAATTTTTTAACATATAATACTGTTTATGAAGTTCTATTATAAGAAGGTTTTTAAACATATTTATATACCATTTGCAACTTGCTATAACAGATTACTTATTTTACGCAAATAGCATTAAATGGAACAGCAAAACTGTTAACAATTTATTAATAAACATACTTTTACTTCAGTTTTACTTGGTAAAACACAAAAGTTTTATTTATTTATTTAAATTTTTCATATGTCACAATATAAATTTTATTTTCAACCTGTTTATTAACCAAAACAAAATTCAAATTTAGTAAACATTTGTCACTTGAAAATGGACTTAGTATAATATTAACTAGTTTTATGAAGTTACTTAAACTAATGCTTTTTGTTGTGTTCTTATTAAATATCAAATTATTGAAACCAATGGGGATTGGTGACCTAACATCTAAAGGTTCATTTACCCTAGCACGTTCATGATTGGGGCTTAATTTAAGTGTGACTTTACTATTGGAATTTGACATATTTACTAATTTAGTATAGATCTAGTATTACTAGATATAAATAACCAGGCACAGCAATTGAGTGGGTTTCTCTATTAAACGAACTTCAATGAATACAAAACCAGTTGTAAAAACCACAAGTACTGTTAAATATGTAATTTGTGTACTAAAATACCGTATAATAACTACTATAGGCAACTCAATAATATTTTAAGAAATACTTAATATTAAATGCAAAACCAAGTGTTGAAAAATACACGAACTATAAAGTATGTAACTTATGTGAATAATGCTTAATATTATTGAGTTTTCTATAGTAGTTATTATACAGTATTTTAGTACGTCATTTAAATATGTATGTCAATTAAAAAAACTATTTTAAATACTTACTACACTATATATTATTTAACCGTTAATCTATATTGGCTCAAGCTAGTATGGATTAATATTTATTATCATCGTACTAATTGCTTAAAAAACTAATCCTATCACTACTATATCGAAGTTTTTCTCATACTAAAAAAAATCATTGTTAATGTCTGATTTAAGTTAATGTATGTTTTATTTTTGTTACATCATTATATAGTTAACATAACGTAAACTTACTATTTTTGTGGAAAACACCATTCAAACAAAGTATAAAAAATAAAAAAAATAAATAATTTCCTTCGAAATATCATGGATAAGTTTTAATCAGCTTTGTTTTTTTTACAATACAGAGAATACAAAATGTTTACGCTTAAAACTAAAGAATATTGAAGTATATAGTATTTGCAATATAAATAATACTAAAAGCAAGTAGTTTGTAACTGACAAAAACACATCATTTAAAAATGTACTAAAATTTTTTGTATTTCCGAGGCAAATAAAATATCACATAGTAGAAGTAGAAATGTTTATATAGTTTTAATGTTTTATATTAAAAATTAATTTACTTTTAAACAGCTTGTAAAACCAAAATACGTATTTAAATGACTTATTTTTAGTTATAAATCATAGTTTTTTAATTGAGTTATGTTAAGGATAATCTTAAGTTTTCAAAGTGTTGGATAAAAGTTAGGGAAATTTAAAAGTTAAAAATTACATTACAATGTATTTCAATAGTATTATTTGCGTATTGTGCTTTGTGAAAGTAATTTTTTGCGGTAACTGATACTTAAAAATAATTTAAACAGTTTGAATGTTAAAAAACGTTTGATTTATTTCATTTATAGACCTATACTTGAACAAAAATCAAAATGTCTAATTTATCCAGGGCTAGATTGCTCAATTTTTTTAATTTGAATATTAACAAAACAACTATTAATATTTGCAAATACATAACTTAAAAACTATAAAAAACTTTCGACATACATAAATTTTTCTTATCAAAAAGACAAAATAAATACGTTGTATACTTACTTCAATTAATATCAAAAGTTTAAAGTTTATGAAAAATTTAACATATTTTACATTATTTCTGTAGAATATTTTAGTCTTCTTTTGATTATAAAAATATAATTAGTTAGTTAAATAATAATAAATTCTAAATACTAAGACTTCAATAAAAATATCAATATGTTTGTAGAACACTTTATGTTTTAATTTATCTCGAAGCACCAAACTGTTTACTTTTCGATGTTTCATTAAATCTCAAAACTTTTTAGCTTTTAATTTAAACTAACTGCAAACGTTCACTAACGATTTTTCTATATAAATAAGTTTTGGTTCAACTTTCTAGGTACAAACTGTAGATATTATTTTAACCGTTTAAAGCGGCATATATCTTGACAATTATTTGAAGCGAAAACAGTTACAACGCTACATTAGTTGAAGGTATTTGAAGCGGTTAAAAAGCTTAAAATCAAGTGCTAAAAAGTAATTTGATTTATAGTTAGTATTTTGTTTAAAACAATGTATTTTTGATTGTTTTAGATGGAGTATTGTACGCCGTAACGTATTTTTCTATTAAATTTGTAAAGGTGTTCACTTATTTGACAGTTCTGTATAAATATAATAACCTTCAACAACTAAAAACTTAAGCACACAACAAAAACAGACAATTTTTCTAAAAATGAAAAAATAAATATAAGATAACATTCATTTGATGGTTTTAAATTATAAATGAATTTTTTATTAGTAAAACTAAATACTTTAACTTTACAGAAAGTGATTTTTTTATCTAACTTTAATACTTCACAAATTTTTGTATTTATAATAATTTTCTAATACTTTCTTAAACACCTAAAAAATATAGAATTAAGTACGAATAATAAATTCTAAAATGTAGGAAAAAGGTTTAGTAACTAAAACAAAACATTTGGTTGGTAACTAGTTTCAAAACAACCCCAAAAGTCAAACAACTGACGTCATATAAATGTCCACACCACATTAACATTTTATAGTATTTGTTTATACATATATTTTATATCTATGTAGTATATATATATATATATATATATAGATTACAGCTTTCAATGTACTCAATCTTTTTGAAAACAAGTTTAAAACCATGCAATACGAAGTTTTCTACGAACACTATAGTTGATAAAGTCTTAATAACCCAAAATATTTAAAAAATAAATAAAAAGTGTGAAAAAGACACGCAATAGTTACTAATATTAATAGATTTTTGTGCTTTATAAATTAATAAAATAGTTTTTCTGAAGTCACTTGAGTATTCTTAATAAAGTTTGTTAGCTGTTTGCTTATAGTTTATAGTTTATATGTAATAGCTGATTGCCTTTTATTTCTCAATGGAACGCATAAATAATTTAAAATCGTGCAATACATTGTTTCACATTTGATTACAAAACTTCTGTATGTACCATATAGGCTATTTCAAGATTTAGTAAAAGTGTGTGTTTATTCTTTGCAATTAATGTTCAAAACTTTGAAAAAACGTAAACTTCAAAATTACAAATAACAAAAACACTAATAGTTGCGCTAGTTTCAATTTAAAATCAAATAATTTTTTTGAACTGTTTTTTAAGTTTATAACTTTATTGACGTCATTTTCGTTTTATACAAACATCTGCTTACTTGTTTCTTAAAGATATGAGTATTCAAATTTCTTTAAAGAGTTCTTTACATTAAAGTTTGAACCGCATCGAGCGGCATCTATTACGAGTGGAATTTTAAATTATAAGCAAAACAAACGAATGAATGGAAAATGATAACGTTTATTATTCAGACTTTTTTTTGTTATAAATAGTATAAAAATACTTTGAAATATTTAAGTTGAATATTGTAAAGCTTACTAAGTTTCTACTGTATACCAGGGGCGACACGTGGTGTGTAATCAACTTCTTAAATGTAGTATACTTTTACATATGTGATCAGAAATTAAAGTATTAACTATATCAGAAAAGAAACTACTTAGAAAGAAATTCTTATTGAGTTAGTAGTTTAGTAGATGAATATTGGTTAATTTGATTTGTAGTTATGTCAAAACTAATTTAAGTTATGAATTTTTTCTCATTAGCTGGTTTTAAATATGGGAGATAAGCTTAGACGCTATGTTAAATTCGAAAAAAAAAATTGTCAGTTACTACCTTAACATATATATATATATGTATATCTTTTGATATTTTTACTTTTCAGAATATGAATTTAGTAAAAAAATTAAAGTTAAAATTACATCAAGTATTTATACTGCTTGTAAAAAATATCAATTTATACAAAGTTATAAAATTATTAGACGCTGAAAAATGTATATGTATTAGGTTATTCCATAACAATTTAGTATAGTATATTTAAATAAACAGCATAAAATTTTAAACTGTTGTGAGAGGTATTTTGAAAATATGTATAAATACAGAAAGTAAAACACTTAAATTCATATGCTTTAATATTTTTTTAGATTTTAAAAAAGACTTTAACTTTTGTTACCTCACTTTATTGAGTTTTCAAAACTGAAGTTTATAATCACTTCCATAGAGCTGAAGTACCGAGTTCACAAGTTTCTAATCATTAATTTTTTTTTTAAATAAATTTTTTGATTTTATTTAGTATTATTTTGAAATAAAAAGCCACCTCTTGGTATTTGTTTAATTGGAAAACATAGTATTTCTGTAAAAAAAATATTGATTGTTTTTTACTAATATACTTTTACCTGTGTTAATAGATGTTAGAAGTAAGTATAATGATATTTACAATTTTGCTTCCAAAAATCTCAAGTTAATAAAAAAATATAATCAAATGTAACATCTAAAGCTATCATTTTTATTAATTACTTTGCACTTAAATACTTTAAATATTCAAATGTAACCTTGGTCAGAAAAAAACAGAAAACTAATTTTTTTCTACATTCATTACACACATATGCAAATTAATAATTATTTTTTATTAACTTTTTTGTGTTTTAATTTTAACAAATAAACAATTCTTTGTTAAATAAACGCCCGATTGCGATTCAATTATAGATAAAAATTATGTTTTATATTTTAAATCTCCTGAGTTTATTCAAGTCTTAATCGTATCTTTAGGTAATTGATAAAAGTTGTATAACAAAAACAAGTTCAATTTGTATTAAAAACTTTTTCGTCAATCATTCATATTTTGACATTGTTGTTTTAATTTGTCTTTTTAAAATTTTGTGTTTATGTTTAATTTTTCTTATATTCGGTCTTAAAACTAAATATAATTAATTTTACCCATACACTTTTCCTTATTACAAAAATATTACTATATTTTATCCATATTAGTGTGGCTGCAGTTAAATAAAGTGAATTAAAAGTTAATTAAGATCTTTAAAGAAAAAAATGGTTTAATTATACCTGTTTTGGTGAATATTATCTAAATCCTTTTATTCAAAACAAAAAAAAACTTATCAATTATAAGTTGTTTACTTTCCCAGAAAATGTACACAACTCTAAATATAAAGAAATACTTTTATTAAAAATACATGGTGCTAAAAAACAAAATAAAAAATAAACCTCAAAAAAAATAAATAGATGTATTAGAAACAGAAGTACTTAACAAACATTTTTTTAATGGTAAGAAGTTGTAAAAGCTGTTATTTTTACAACATATCTTTAAACTATTCACTTACTAAATGTATTGTACTACTAATTATTTATCTTAATATTTTCAAAGTAATTTTAATAATTATTTAAAATTTAAATGCAGGATATCATTCAATTATTTAGTCTTTTAAACATTCTTTTAGTGAAACACCATACAATACGGTTTCAAACTTATTTGAAGCGCCTTATGATTAATGAATAAATAATCATCTTAATTATATACATAACAATTTGACAATAATTAGAATGATTAGTTTAAGGACGTCAGGAGTTTTTAATATTTATCTTATTAACTACTCTAAACTTTTAGAATAGTAAATATTGCTTGCTTTGTTTGAAAGTTTTAAATATTGTTAATATGGTATAACATTTTTTCAAATGTTAAAGACTATTTTTAGTATAACTTTTCAGTAATAAACGTAGTATTGCACAATTTCAAACATGTTAGACAATATTAAATTTATCATTAATGAGTATTATATGGATACAATTACTAAAAAACGTTTATGTGTATATATGACGAGTATGACGTGATGTTTTGTGTTTTTTCTTAAATTTCAGTTACCAACTAAGTTTATTATTAAGTTTTATATATTATATTAAGTTTTAAACTAAGCTTTTTAATACATCTGTAGCGAAGAGGTCAAAATTGCACGAAGACGTGTAAAGAGTATTTTTGATATGACGCTTATTCTAGTCATTGGTTTTTATATGATAACAAAAATAAAATATAAATCTACAATGAATTTTATATTATATTAGAACCTAAAAAGATTTTTATCAACATATATTCACTTAAATATACAAACATTGTTGAAACAATGTTGTTTCTTTTTTGTTTATTGCAAAATAAAATTGTAACCAATTCCTTGACTAGTTAGCTATACATTCGTATATTTACATTATTAAGTCTAACAACAATACATTTTGACCGCTGAGTTGCGGTATAAAATACTAGAAAATATACAATAATAACTTCAAAAAACCACATGTGTAAATATAATAAATTAAAAAAACAAAACTTTAGTGTGACTAAAAAATGACGTCACTAACGGTCTTAATGCTACTTATATTTATTTATATGAACTTCAGAACGTTTAAACTTTATCAGCTTAGTTATTTAAAAGTCTAATAAAAAGACCTGCAAAAAAAAACTATTAAAAAAAATTAAAATATAACAACACAAAAAAAAAGTTAAAACCTAATTACATTCATTAATAAACACAAATTATAAAAAAGATTAGAAATTCTTAAATTATTTTTAAACTAATGGTTAACCTAGTGCTATACTTTAAACACTTAAATGGCTTACTACAATATTAAACATTCTTAGTTCTTAAAATAAAATTTATCCATTAATATTTGGTTTTTAATTTAAAATAATACAAAGTATATAAAAAGCCTGTGTAGAGCCTATTAAGTTGTAAAATTTTATTTTAGATATTAATATATTAATTTAACTTAATTATATAAAGTTATTGTGTACACGGGTAAAAAATTTGGTTTTATTTTTCTTATCCTAGAATACAACAAAACTAATGTTTTTAACAAGTTTGAAAAAAATCTGTTACGAACATTGAAATTTTGATAATTGTTTAGTTAAAAACCATTGTTAAATTTTTATTCAATTTGCTATACATATTTTATGCGAAGTAGTTTTAAAATTACTTTGTATTGACTTAAAATATAAACAAGTTTATTACTTTGTATGTGTATTGCTAATTGCTATTGATTGACTTTATTAAGGATTAGTAAAAAATTGCTAAACAATAAAATTAAGACTAGTAAACAAAATGTGTTAACAGTATTATTATAGAAAACTATAGTTTAATATTGTAAAGAAAATATCAGTTCTTTTAATAAAATTAAACCTATTTTTATCACTTGATACTTTTATATGAGTTCTAGTAGCATCAACATAAAAAATTAAGAAAGATTTTAAATATTTTTGAAGATAGCAGAGTTATAAGTATAATAGTTGTAAAAGTTATATTTGTAACTTTATAACTTACTTTGTTATATTGATTGTGATGCGAAAAAAGAAGTAAAAAACTATTTTGTAGAGGCAAAATACTATTTCATATACTATTAATATTATCAATATTATCAAAATAATATCTTATGTATATTTGTATAAAATTTTATAAAACATTACTTGTATGAAATTACATAAAGATATTAATTAAATTAAGTACATTAAAATTAATTAAAACAAAAATTGGCTATTTTTTTTTATATATTGACAAGTTTTTTTCAAAAAATAGGATCTGTAAATTCTGTAAACTTTAGGAAAATAAGTTGTTTGATATTTCTTAAAAAAAAATAAGAGTTAATTCTTATCATAAAAAAACCACTTCGCAAAAACCCACAAAAGTTTGTTTTCAGTATAAACATTATATTAAAACCTGTTATTTCGCATATTTTTTTTCTTTTAAGACAGTTTAAACCACGACAACTGGTAAATATAGTTGATTAAAATTAAGTCAGATAGACGTAAATTTATTTTATTAATGTACTTTATATAAAAAAATTAAAACACTTAAAAAGCAATAATAAATAATAATTACAACGAAATAGCTATTATATGTTAACCGCTTAGTTGCAGTGAAAATTTAGAAATTATATTCTGTTTCAATTAATTTAATTTTTATAATAATATTATAACGATTATTAAAGCAACTGTTTATGGGTTTGTTGGTATGACGCAGGGGCGTCGCGTGGGGTGTTGCACTGCCGCAACTGCACCACCTTAAAATTTTGTGAGAAAAAATTAAGTATCTATAACGTTTTCGTTATTTTTTAGAACATAATCTCTTATAAAACTCCAGTTTAGAAAACGACCATTTTGCTCACTTCACTGCCGCAAACTCTTAGCTGACTGCCGCAAATAAACTCAAAACAGCAAAATTTCTTCAAGAATTACCGCAAAATCAATATCTTGCGGTAAGTAAGCTAAGTCGAAAATTCCCTGAAATAGTACAGGTTTAATTATCATTCCATAAGTTATTGTAAACGAAAAATGAAAACAGAGCTAGGCAGAGCACAGGAAAATCGAGCAGAAACAACTCGAGCTAAAGCATCTCGAGAAGAGGCAACTAGAGAAGAAGCAACTCGAGAAGTGGCAACTCGAGAAGAAGCAACTCGAGAAGAGGCAACTCGAGAAGAAGCAACTCGAGAAGAAGCAACTCGAGAAGAGGCAACTTGAGAAGAGGCAACTCGAGAAGAAGCAACTCGAGCAGAAGAATCTCGAGCAGAAGCATCTCTAGCAGAGGCAACTTAAGTAGAAACAACTCAATTAGGGGCAAATCGATCACCTTCAACTTGGTTTTTTTTTCTGCACCACCTAAGAAAAATACCACGCGACGCCACTGGTATGACGTCACTATTTTTTTTTGATTCATAAAAAAATTGGTTCTTAGTATTATGCAAAAATATTAACAAACTGTTTTTTAAGTGTTTTATTTTTAAAGGTTAATTATATACTTAATACTCTTATAGGCTGTATTAAAAGTACAAAATATATTAGCTAGTCAACATTCAGTTAACAAGTGTTATAAGTTGTTTTTAGTAGTTCTTTTTTTCAAATACAAATAGCAATATTACAATTTTAGTTTGTTTACTAATTAAGTAATTAGTTAATAACAAAATGTTTAAAAGTATACTATACAGTTTGCCATTACTTTGTTTTTAGTTCTTTTAGTTTATGTTCAACTTTAATATTCTATACTATTATTATGTATAACTATTTTAAATTTAGCTTAAATAACAAGTTATAAGTCTGAAATTTTTTATGCTTTAACAGTTTGAATACAACAAAATAAATAGTGTTATTACATTCATTTAGAGAAACAAACATAATTATTTTTATTTCTGAAAATATTTTCTTTTTTTGAAATATAGTATTTGTAGAAAATATAAATTTAATGGTGTTTAATAAGATTTTCTTTTAAATAAATTTCTTTTTAAATCTTAATATTTAAAATTGGTCGGTTTAGGCCATACAAATTTTAGACCAAGTTGATGGAGGTACTTAGTGAAACATATACATGATAAACATATTGTTTTACGATTAAAATATTGTGATTAAAATTTTATGACATCAATATACTTATTTTTTCGTATCATTTTGCTTAAGTTTATGCTTTAAAGCGTTTAGTACTTTCACAAACTAGATGTTTACAAAACAATATGTACTTTTTTTTAATTTTTAATAAAAATCTAAAATTTGTTTTAAAGCATAAATTCTTTATTTTAGGTTAAAATAAGTTCGTTATAATTGTTTGAAAACCTTGAATTTTTAATCTATCATGCAGTATATATTACTTTTAACAGTATGATTTAATCAGTAAACAACATTTAGGTATCACATCTTTCTTTAAAATCAACGACTAGAACATTGTGTCTATATAGTTTAACTAACTTATGTACTTAATTTTTTAACGTAAGCTATAATACCAAAGTTTTAGGTCAATGTAGCAAAACTTTATTAAAGAAAAATCCAGTTGCTCATGTGATTTTTTTTATTCAGTATTTAAATAATACAAAGCTTCTAAAACCTGGCCTAAGTTTTACTTTGTTACTTGTAATAAAGATAAGTATAAAGTTAGTTTTGTGAAGTTTTAACAAAATTGGTTCCGTATGAAATTTTGTTCAGCAACAAAAAACAATAAAATATTTTAGAAATATTTTTTACGAAAAATTTTACCATAACAACTTTTAAATTAGTTATTTTTCCATGTTTATGTAGTATGATTTTTGTTTTTAAAGTCTAAGTTTTTTTAAATTTTAAAACGAATTAGAGTATGTTATTCTGCTTAAAAAAGAAAAATATATACTTCTAATAAAAAATCAAATATTAAGTATTATGTATGTAGTATTTAGAAGCTTTTCAACTAACAAACAAATAAAAATTGAGTTTAATAAAACGTCAAAAAAAAAAATATTATATGAGTAAATTTGTCAATTAAGTGATTTGTAACAAAATAACAAATAAAATAACTATAAACAGAACGTATTAAACGATATAGTAGTGGCTTAATTAAAAAATTAAACAAACATAATAATAAACTTTATATGTTTTAGAACATTATAAGTACAAAAAAAATTAAATTGTACAATCTTTTACTGCAATTAAGCGATTAAATTAAATGGTTTTATGATAATAAAAAGAGTATAATGTAAGTTTACAATTATTTACACGTTGTCTTTAAAAAAAACAAGTGGAAGTATAAACTAGTGAATTAAAAATATTAACTAAATACTAGTTTTTAACTAAATGTCACTAAATTTAATATAGTAACTAATTGTAAGTTTAAGAAAGTAAAAATGTTATTAAGTCTGTTCTAAGTAGAAAAGATAACATAAATAATTTTATTATTTACATTAATATTCAGTGTCATGTTTTGCAAACACTACAAACTTTCATTATTAGATTTTGATATAACTATACTGATATAAATAACTAGAATTCTCAAGGACTACATTATTAGATAGCCTTAATCAGCTAGAAATACTAAAACAAACCACAAATACCACAAACTTAATGTAGCAAATTCGAATTTATTCTTAATTTGACTGAGCAACTGCATGGCTTCAAATCTAACGGCCTAAACGGGCTGGAAAACAAAGTAGTTGTGATAGAAATAATTAATAATTATTTCATTAGACCACAAGCTTTTAGTTGACTTTGACGCAGGTTTTCTTCTTATTGAAACTTGTCAGACAATCAATTAAAATAATACAAAAGTTGGTTCTCAGTTTAACAAAAGCCTGTCGTCTGATGAAGTTTTATGATCACCTTTATGTTTTGATGATAATCACCTATTTATTTTTCGAAGTTTTTTAATGTAATCATTTCTCTAGTATACTATAAAAAATGTGCAAAGTAATGTTTTATTTTTCGCTTTAAATTTAATCATGTTTTTAAAAATGTTTTAAAAACAGAAGGAGAAGTTTAAATATCGTACCATATTTTAAAGGTCAAGCAATATAAAGGTAAAAGTATTTAAAACATTTATTGTTTAAATCAAGATTTTACTGTTTTTAAGTTTATAAATTTATTATATATTTAACATGTTTTTTTTTAC
Source organism: Thalia democratica (assembly GCF_965202585.1). Classification (NCBI taxonomy): domain Eukaryota; kingdom Metazoa; phylum Chordata; class Thaliacea; order Salpida; family Salpidae; genus Thalia; species Thalia democratica. The sequence goes on along the minus strand of NC_139166.1, from coordinate 100,661,359 downwards.
CTATTTTACTTTAGTTTATTTTATAAATATGCCGCGTGTATCACACTTTATAATAGTCGAAATAAAAATATAATTGAAACATTTAAACTTTTATTGGTGAGTTTTTTTAATTGTGTCACTTAAATTAATTGCTCAAAAAATTAACAAAAACTTACTTAAATTAACGTTTATAAAAAAAATATTTAAAAAGAAGTTTAAGCAAAATGTACTGTAGGTTTTACGTCAGAAAAATTGTGTTTAGTTATATGGTTGTACTAAATTGATGTACTAATTTACAAATTTTATACAACATTTACTAAAGCAAAGTGTGAAGGACACACTTTGCTACTAAGTTGTCAAATGAATTTTAAATTTTTAGTAGATAAATAAAATAACATCTCGAACTTTTATAACACTTAATTTAAGTTTTAAGCCGGTTTAGGCCATTAAAAACCACATCATGAATTCAAAATTAAATTTTTATAATCTCATTTTATATTTATTAAAACTTGGTCAACAAAGTCTTGTTGTATCTTTGAAATACGTCACTACAAAATTTTTATGTAAGGCATTTTAATTAAAACAAATTTACTTATATTTCAATAATTTAGTTGATCAGTAGGTAAATATAATTTTAATATTAATTATTCACTTTATACCTGTTCTATTTTTTTATTTTTGAACAACTGGAGGGAAAAAAGTTTCGGTAAAATATGATAAAATAGTAAAGTTTTGTTTTTTTGATTTAGATACATAAATTTTGTTTTTATACATATAAATACAATAATTAAAAAAATATGCTACAGTTATAAAATGCTTTTTATTTGTTGCATCTTTAACATCTTTGTAAGTACAAGTTACTTTGTGTTAAGGATTACTATAAACATACTGTTATTAAAGGTATCTTTGTAACATAAGCTACTAAATATGTCTAACTGTTCTAAATGTGAAAATAAGTTTTATTATTTCTTATTATTTGATTAATTTGCTTTATAGTGCTTTCTTAGTACATGTTATTAATTAAAAACACTTGTGTTTATTTTTACCAATATTTAACAATATTCTTGTTTGTAATATAAATGTAGTTTCTAAGGTATAAGAAAGTAAACAGTTATCGTCTTAAAAGCATTTAAGTACATTTTTGTAAGATAAAAAAAAACTTACTAAACAAACGAATGATTTTGATGTGAAAGTATTTTTTTTAATTATCATTTAACATAAAATGATACACATATTTTATTCCATGTTTGTAATTGTTATATAAAAAAATTTATTTATCAAATCGTCTTGGTTATCATTTTTTAAACTTATACACATCATTGCAAACTTAATTCAAACAAATTTTTCAAGGTTGTTGTATAACAGCTTCACAGTGAAAACAAAACTTATTGTACAATCAAAATTAAATAGAAGTAGAATCGTTATAAAATTTTTGTATGTTTTCATAGTTAAAACAGATAACATTTATCGCTATAGTATTTGTGCTATTAATGTTAATATTTGTTGTAAAAAATATTTGTTTTACTTTTTTTTTATACTTGATAAAAAAATAAAAATAAACATTGTCAAAAGTCTTTACAGCTTAAGACTGAATTTTTATTGGCCTTTATACAACCACCATTCAACAAACTAAAAGGTGTTATGTTCACTTTAGAATACTGTGTTTTCTTATTTTCTGACGCATTATCGTTTCAACTAGTTATAACTAAATATAATCATATTGCTAGTTTATTAAGTATTTAAAAATATTTTTATAAGCACTAATAGCGAATGTTTTCAAAAGCTAAGTATTAAGTAAGAAAACTGTTTATTTTTTCGTTTAATTAATCTAAACAATGTAAAAACCAACAAAATAAAACAATGTTTACATTAGACGAGTTATTTATGTTTCCAAAATTGTTTATGCTATAAATTAGAAGCTTTAAAACGTTGATAATGATAATCACTCTTATTTTACTGTTACCAATTTAACTTGTCTTTTTTATCAAATCAGTCATTTTGAGTAGTAAATAAATAGTTTGGAATTAAAATTTTTAGAATTTGAAAAATTTACAAGTGAGTATCGTTTACTTTTAGTTTAAAACTATTTCAAATGTTTGTACAATAGTGTAACGTTTCAAAACATAGTAAGTTTTAGTACTTAGTATGTTACAAATACATTATTTTAGCACTGTTTTAACATAAATCTGTTATTATGCATTAACTAACTAATCATTACTAAAATATACTAATGACTTGTTATAACATTACTTTAAATTTTACTCAATCCCTCCCAAAAAGTTAAGTTTGCATGAAAGAGTTTTAAAAGTTAAAGCTTTTGTAAATGTACATTGTAGAGTTTGTTACAATCTGATTTGATGTGATAGTAGTATTGTTGCGTTCTAATGTGATATAAGAGTTTTACCAAAACGGTCTACTGTGATGTGATAGTTATATAATTGCGATTTACTGTGATGTGGTGGCTCTATTGTTGAGGTCATTGTTTAAAATATTAAAAAAAACAAAAAGTCTTAGGCTTAATTAAAGGCAATTTAAAATTTTTTAAACAGATATTTAGAAAAAAAGTTCTAAAATTTAAAATGCCATAAGTTTTAAAAGGGTGAGCCACATTAATTAGTTCATGAAACTCGCACTAGATATTCTAGAGTTGTTGATAAAAAGCAAAAAAAAATCGTAGGTATTTTAAATGTAGTTTTCTTAAAAATTATTTTAGACAGCGCCATAGCGTTTTTTAATTCTTTTAAAGAGGGAATTAAGAAAAAGCGTTTTGGTTACTCAACTTTAGAGTTAATATACCATCAATTTTATTCACTTAAATAACTTTAAGGTTTAAAACCTGTATATTGAAATATACTAGTTTTTAGTCAGTCTGACAGTTTTGTGCTAACCGAAAATTTATGAAGAAAAATATTTCGGACGTTTAAATAAATCACCTAAATAAATTAGCCATTCAAAAAATAAGTAAGTATTTAAAGTAAACTTTCTAAACCTAAAATAAAAACACAGTAATGTTCAGTATACTGAACGTGTAAATTTTATTTCACTTCAAAATTTCAAAAACTTACCCGAACTGTCGCTTGCAAGTCGGACAAGTATCATGGCGTTCGAATCAGGCAAGGATGCGAGTCTCGCACATGACGTGTCCACAGTCAAGCATCGCCAATTTAGCGGCACCTTTTTGCAGTTCTTCGAGGCAAGCGGGACATTTGTCTTCGAACAGGTATCCGAAATCACTCGCTTTGAAACGAATGCAATTTAGTATTTGCTTCCTGGCCTAAGCAAAGCATCATTATTTTTTTAGTTCAGAAAATTATAGTGTTTTCAAACAAAAAACAGATAGTACTTAAAATTTTAAGTTTTTTTTTATCTTTAAACTTATTACACGATAAAATAATATTGAAAATAAACTACTACAAAGTAGAGTTTAAAGAGCAAACCATAAATTTCACTTTTAGAAACAATAATATTTACTGTGTAGAACTTGAACAATTACAATATATTAATTATTAGTATTAAATATTTTGATCGTAATAAGAACTAAACTTTTATTGTTTTAAAATAGTTTAGTAACTTTATCTAGACCAGAACACTCATATTTCTAAGTTGATTGCATATATTTAAGTAAAACTTTATTATTAGATAAAAATACTTGTTTTACTTAAGTCTTAAATAATTAATGTCATCATTATACACTAATTTAAAAAGATCATATAACATAACAGTATATTAAATGATAATTCTTTGCGCTACTCTAGTCAAAAAATTATGTAGAAATTTTGTACAATTAAATACTTAATTAAGCAATAACAACACATCAAATAAAAGACAATTTTGTAAAGAAAATTTTTATTTGTATAATCGAACAAGTGATAAGCAACACTTACACAAACAAAACAAAGGTAAATAAAAATATCAAATAATAATATTTTTAAACATTTTAGTGTTTGTTCTAATCTATTTATCAAACAGGCAAAGTATCTAACTAACTAACATATTCTTCTGAAATCAAGGTTTTTGTATTTACAGCAATTAAATTAAAAAGAATATATTTCAAAAATTCTGTACATAAAATGTTTTGGTTATTAGAAATCAACTAAAAAAACTCAACATATTATTTTTAATAAAACGTCTTTTCAGTTTTATTTGAAGTCTACCAGCAGCCAAAGTATTTTTACTTTTATTTGAAGACAAAAAAACTAAGCGTTTCATTTACAGTATAATGTAACGATAACTATGGTTCTCAAATTACTTATAAAAAAGTTTAAGTTGGAAATAGGGTACACTTTTATAGAAAAAGTAAATTACCAATTTAATAGTATAACAATATTTTTTTTTATTTAAGTAAAAAACTAACTTTTTAAAAAGAAGTTATTGCAGTTTTTTAAGTTTTATTGGTAATTAATTAGTTTTAATTTTATGATTATTGCAAATGCGAAAATTGTTCGCATTAAAGTAAATTCAAACTAATCAAATTTTTGTAAAATGCAATAGTATTTTTTATTAGATTTTTTTTTTAGTTGTCGAGGTAAACACAATTATAGAATTCAGAAACTATACAAAAAAAAGGTAACTCACTGCAAGTTATAAGCAGATAAAATTAATAACATTTTAAAATATACACACAAAACCAAAGTTTCAAAATGATTTTAATTAAAATAAACTTAATTGCAAAAATGTAGGTAAAATGGTAAAGAGTCGATAATTTTAAAAACACACGGAAAGTTTATTGATTTCAAAATATATAATAAAACTTTAAGAATAATACTTGCTTAGTTAAAGATAAACCTTAATTGTACCTTTTATCTAAACCAAGTTTTTACAAATAAAAATATCTATTTTTTCAAACTTACATATCTAACGTTCATATTTCTACTTAAGTCTTTACTTGAAACTATTTTTTAACGCTTTTGCTCGAATAAAGTTTTATTGTCTATACTTTTCAGTAAAGTTTATTTTACATATAAATAAAATTCACACAAAACTTACTGTTTCAAATGTTGTAAAATTTAAATTAAGTTAATACTATGTATTTTTTTAAGCTTTTTTAAGTAACAATTTTTATTTTCTAAATTTAATTTAATTTGATTTCACAAAAAAAGCTAGTTACAGTACCTTGTTGAACAAAAAACATACTTAAAGTATCAAAAACACGAAAACAAAAAATATTTTTATTCGAATGTTATATACTTAGTATATTTTTCTACTCAAATAGTTTAGTTTCTTATTACAGGTTTATATATTATACTTTAGGCTTAATATTAATATTAAATAAATAAAAAAACATGCAAATAGCCCAACTTCTTTCAAAATTTATTTTTAAGCTGAAATTTCAATAGTTACTTGTTTTTTACTCCTAATTCATACTTAAGAATAATTGATATTTAAATTAGCTTCATAAATAAACACCTTTAAACAAATGTTTAAGCATTAATACTTCCTATTTTCCATATAAATTTAATTACAACAAAAGTGCTTAATTAAAATCATTAACAAATATTATAGATTACCACTATAAACAAATTCTAACTAAAGCATTTATACTGAACTACATTATAACTTATTTAAAACAAAAACAGTAGGGTTTTATATTAGAAATTAACTTAATCATGCTTAAAAATTATCAAAACTCTTTTATATCTAAATTAACGTGTTTGTTCGAGTATTCTCTTTATATCAAGACTGAATTTTTATTAAAAACAATATTAAACACTACATACTATTGTTACAAATTGTGTTACACACTGTATAATTGTTATGTACGATTAAAGTTCTAAAGGAAGCAATTATTATTATGTAGAAAATAAGTATAAGCATTAGATTTTCAAACAATTAAGATTTTCTCCTTTTTCATCTGAGCCCTACTTTTACTTTTTTGAAGCTCTTTTTACTCAACTAGTGTACTATTTTAAAGGCGGTTTAATTAAATTCAATGTTAATTAGAATTATATGATAGTTTATCAGCCAGTTTAGGCCTTTCAAATTTTAAAGATTAGTTCAGTCTGTTGAAATCAATCTGAGCAAGTTTATATCTTCGAACAAAAATAAAGTATATTTTTTTTGTACTTCTTACATCACTGTATTATATTAAATGATGATATAAATATTTAAAGTTATTATTGTTTACGACTATTGAAAATCATAAACATACATATTCCTTTGTTACATTTATTCAAATTTAGTACTATTACTGTTTCGCTGTAATGTTAAAGCTTAATATATTTTAAACTAAAACAATAGTGTGCATAATAATTTTTGTTTACTTTAAACTGTTAATCACAGAACTTTATGTCTTACTTTTTTTTTTGTTTATTTTTTAGGTTAATCCCTTTTTAAGTTAAATCGTACAATTTCACATTAAAACAGCTTAATAAAACGAAAAATATTAGAAACAATTTCAAAATGTTATACTTAACAACTATTTCTTATTTTTTAAATTTTTATTGATAAATGAAAATAAACTTTGATGACATCTAATCAAATAATAACAAAACAAAAAAAAATCCTAACAGATTATTCAGAAACTTGTAATGAATCGTCAATACATGTAAGGTTGACAATGTATTTTAACAATTCTTCAAAATTAATCTTCCTAATTATTTTTGATTCAAGAAAAAAGATGAATTTAATTTACACACAATCAAAATTTAGTCATTGATTTTACTAAAGCTGACTAAATTTTTATACTTTTAGTATTATACTGTTTTTTATATCCATATTCTATAGGACAAAACATATGCAGCAATTATCAAAAATACTTTTAAAAAAAAATTGAAACCAACTAAATATTAAAAAAAAAAAAAATTTAAGCATCAAATACGAGATTTTTATAACACTTTTTCAACAGTCCAAAAAAAAATTCTTCCAATAGCTTAAAACATTTTTTTCTAAAATAAACTTTCTTAACTTTCCTACAATGCATAAATTAACAACTACAACGTATTATTTTCAAATTCAGCTAACTCTACAATAAACAGTATCATTACTACGCATCAATTATCATAAAAAGTTTCAAAATCTAAATTTCTGTTTACTATTATATTAAACTGTAGCTTACTGAGGAGCACATGAAGTTTTATAATAATTTTTGAAACAGCTGGATAAATTATAGTTTTAATATAGTTAGATATACATGTAGCTCCAATTTAATTTTTAGAGCACTATCGAACAGAACTTTTTATAAAACCTTTAATATTATTAAAATTATATATTTTAAAACCACTTTTTGTTAAAGTTAGATTTTTTATAACTTACTGTTTACCTAGTTTTAATTAATTACACGAAAAGTTTGTGTCTTTTTAATTTTTTTGTTATATTATTCAACTGATTACTAAAAGCTACCTTTGAAGATTTACTTATGAATAAGGTTAGTTAACTATTAAAATCGTTAAATAAATGTTATTTTCAATTTATATTTTCATATTTGAGAAAGTTTTTTTTTACTTTAATTGTTTAGAACTCTAGTTATTATTTTTTACATTTATATAGTGATAAAAGCATAAAAATAGTTTGAAACAGCTTTAGAAAATAATTTACGTCTTAAAACATATAATCCAAAATAATAAAATTATACATACATTAAAAACACATACTGATTCTAAATTATTTTACTTCGTAATACTTTATTTTGAGCTATTTGATTCCTTGTAACTACCTTTAAACTAGTACATTGTATAATTGTATTCGCTTAGAACAAATCTTAGAAGAATTAAGTTAATGCCGCATTAGGCAGTTAAAATTATACTGTACATACAGCCATAACATAGACAACTAAAACATACTCATTTTTTATGAACAATTGTCAATGAAAGTACTCAGGTAGTTTAAATTACATAAATAAAGTTTTATATTCTTTTGAGCTATAATAAAAAAAAAAAAACTTGAGTTGCTGTGAAAAAAATTTAAATAAAATGTTTTACAAAATCAATTATTATTTTTTATTATAGTTTAATTTTTTTATTTATCATCAAACTTTTACTAATTGCTTTGTAACATAATAAAAAATTGTTGGTATGAAAATTGTGAGTAAATTAAGTTGAAAAGTCGTTCTAAAGTAGCTTAATTACTGATTAACTATAATTGCTTGTATATATATTACTATAACTAGCCTATTATTTATAATTAGAAGCATTTTTAAAAATTTGAAGTTAATTTTATACCTATCTTTTAAAAAACATTATGACTAATATGTTTCTATATTTACAAATTAGCTCAGAAAACTTAAGAATTATTTTAATAACATAAAAAACATAAATATGTTTACACAGGCACAGTTTATAAAATAAACTCAAACTAGCTTATCATTTTTTTATTACAAATCGGACATTTTAACTTAATTAAAACCTTTTTTGTTTGTTTTACTGGTTAACTGTTTTGGAACATATTAGTAATTAATGCTACTAACAATAATAAAATCAGTTTGAGATTTTTTTGCTAGCGTGCAATATCTGTTTATACTTATATCTACAAAAAAATAACTTTTTTGCCGTGTTTAACTCTTTATATATTTATCAATTAGTGTCTTAGTGGTTTCAGAAATAGTTATTTTATCTCAGCCGGTATTGGCTGTTCAAATTTTTATTTAAGTTAGCAGTATATATAAAAAGAAAAATTTGTTTATGAGTTATAATTAAAAACAAATTATATGGGATATAAACTTTTTACGTCACTAAATCGTTTAAAATAATTATTTTTTATTGAGACTCGTTTAAGTTTACTGAGTATTATCTTAAATAAAAATAAGGTAAAAGCTTTAAACTTTTATTAGTTAATCTAGTAGTAAGAACTACCTAATATTACAGTATTTTTTCTTACTACTTTATAATAACACTAAATTTAAGAGTGAGGTGTGTTAGGTGGTACGAAAAATTTATTGTTTCTATCTTAAAAATTTTATATTTCGCTTATTCTAAGTACTCTAATTGTAATATTTTACTTGGTTACATTGGATTATAGTTTATTTAAATACTAAAATGACTAAACAATTAAAAAAAAAATTGTTATTAAAAGTTAGAAAGTTCCCACTGTAAAGTTTTTTTTATTGTTTCATATATTATATTTTTTAGGAAAATTCATAACGAATATACATTCAAGCCATGTCATGTTATAAGGTAGCTGTCTAAATTGTACGAGCTAACGAAATTGCACAAGAGGATAAAATCGAACGAAGATATTTTTGCACTAATGGTCACTTTTGCACAAAGACACATTTGCATGAGCAGACAATTTTGAACGGATTATTTATTTTATTTTAATTTTTATTACTTTTTTTTTATCATTGTTAGCCCTAATTTTTACTCTCGGTAAGTAAAGTTTTATTCAAACCGCAAACTACTATTTCAAAATCGGCCTAAGTTATAAATTGTTTATTTGTTATTCATGCTGAAGTGGCTTATTTTTCACCGCAACTAAGCGTTAAACATAAAAATTGTTATTAAAAAAAAGTAATCAAAATTTATTAGTTAGTTAGCCATCACTAATGACCAATAGTCTTAAACAAAATTTTCTACAACTTGTTTTTATAGGAAAGACTTTTATAATAGCTAGATTTCTTATACATGATTAGTTTCAACTGCACTGAGCAGTAACTTTTAATTTAAGTAGATTAAAAGTACCAAAGTTGAATTAACAGACATTATTGAATAAAATATGTTTTACATAATATGTAATCTTGCGTTTTGTATTACCTGTTTTTTAAAAGTTTTTGTTTACATAATTGATTAATATGATTTTAAGTTTAACTTTGTAAATAATAGAAAACATTATAAAATTTATAATTATTTTATAAAAACGTATACTGAAACTCAGAAACTACTGTTTTTAAAACGGTCATAGTTTACATGTGTACTATTACATGGTTGCTACTTGTAGAATAATTTCCAATGCAAATGAGCGGTTAATACTTATATTTAAATAATATGCAAGTATACTCAACAAGTTAAAAGATGTTTAATAGTTATTAAAAAAAACTTACACATTTCCAAACAATTTAACTAAACTTTAATTGGTAGTTATCAATTAAATAAATACAACATCACGATGTTTTAATTTTGAAATTTGAAATTATGTTTTGTCTGATAAACATTTAATCTACTTAAACAAACAAAAACAAGCTTTTGGTTTCTAATATACCAAAAAGTTTTATTTATACTAATAATTAAATAACACCATGAAAAAATTATCATCATTATAACAAATTTTATTTAAAAGAATATATTTGTTATAACACTATTTTATACAAGTTATAAAACGTTTATAACATTTAAATATTGTTCTTTTATGGAAAATTATTGATAAAATATTTTAAGTTGATAAAAAGTTACGATATTCGTCGTAAAAAATACTTCTTGCATTTCTTATAATAAAAGTTTGTATTGTTGTTAAGTACAAGTCTTAGAGCCAAACATTTTAAGTGGTTTTTTTTTTAGTCGTTCAATAACCATTTACGTTATTATATAACTTAAAGTAATTTGAAAGATTTAACTGAACTTTTACACTTATATTTAGTAATTTTTGTATGCATTTTTTATAACCATAAAAGTAAATATTATAATTCGCCTTAATTAAAACATACAGTTATTTTTTACATAGTAGTAATTAAAGTATTAAATTAACTGATTATTATAGTAATTTAGAAATTAAGAAATGAACATTTTTTCAACTTAACCTGTGATTTTTATGTTGTCAAGAAACTTTAGAGACGCACATAAAAAAGAACCCACAAGCAAAAGTTTAAATATTTTGTATTTAATTTCGTTTAATTTGGTGTATATACAACTGTAAACTAAAGTATAGTTTATACCGCAAACAGCGGCAAAGTTTATTATAAATGTCCAAGTAAAAAAAACTGTGTTAAATATAAATTCTTAAAAATCATTAAAAACTTAAAAATCATTCAAAAATATTGAAAATTTTAATCGAAAAAAACATAAACAGTCAGTGATTTGTATATTTTATTACAAATAGTTTTTTTTTTGTTTAAGTTTGTAAAAATAAATATTTTTTTTTTAATTTAGATTTTATTTTAAATAAGAAAATAAATTAACAATAACAAGTTTATGTTAAAATAATAACATTTTTCTTTTTTTCTGTATTAGTAATATTTATGTTACTTAAGCAAAAATTAATGTAAAAATATTAAGAACTAGACTAGAAGAAAGCTAAAAATTTAAGTTTAATATGTATATGAATTGAAACTTGATTTACGTTTGTAATAAATAACGTAGTAAAAAATGTTAATTAAAAAAACTATGTAAATTGTATAATTTTACCAACTATATAGAAGAATTATTTGTATATTAATTGTAAATTTAAATTAAACAAATGGTTTATCGAAAAGAAGCTATATATAGTATAATTAGTTCTTTTTCATTTTAATTTTCATCATCATACATACTATAAGTGTTGTTATACGATACAAGTTAAAACAATGTAATGTGGTTTATTTAAGTAGGTAGTTACTTAACTTGCAAACATTTTAAAATAAATTTTATACAACTTTTTTTAAAAATAATAACAACAGAATTTTAAACAAGGTAAACTCATAAAGTTACTATTAGATAATAATTTAGTTATATGTAGACCGCACTACACGGCTTATAACTTTCACAGAACAACGAAGAAAATATGTAAATACTTGTTTGATAATACTAAAAACTATTATACGAGTGTTTGTGAGATTCAAAAGTTTTAAAAATATTATTATTATCATTTGAAAGTTTTGATCCATGTGCCTTTAAAAGCTGTTTCTTTTATTTGATTTATATTTTAAATTATATTCTGTTACCAGTTATTTTTTCATATTATGATAAGATTTTTTTCCTTATAAGTAAAATAAGTATTAGAGGTTATTTAAGTTCCTATTAACTTAATAGTTTTAATTAAAAACAGTTTTTTTTTTAGTTTTAACCTTGTTGATAAACTAAAATATATTTGTCATATTTGTTGCTTGCCTTTTAGAAAATTTTTGATATTTGAAAATAAATTTTAAAAGTTCGTTATAACTAAATCATTTAAATTTAAACCTGTTAGTTTTTTCAATTTTAGAACTACTATTTAATTATAAAAATAAATATTTTGTATTTTTTATAAAAAAATAAATTTATTTGCTGCTATTAAGTATGAAAGGGTACTTAGTGTATGAATTATTTAATGAATTCATATTGCTTTAATATTAAAACACTTAAAGAATTATTTGTATTTGCTTTAGAAACAAAATTTTATCAACTTTCTATCAAAAAGGTAGTGACGATAAACCTCCAACTCTACGAGCTGTTGCTTTTTAAATGGTTATATATATAAAGGCTATTGTTATCTATTGGAAGTGTAACGTCTAAAATTTCACTGCAAACTTCAACTATATAAAAAACGATTATATCCTATATATAAAATAAAGCTTGCTAAAACTCAAAAAGCAACAACATTGATTAACAAAATAGCTTAATCAAACTTAATAAATTCTACTTTAACAAATTTTTTATTGATTTTTATTTGAAACAGTCTAACTTGATAATTTTTAGACTTTAAAACGTTATTTATCCTGTTTTATATACCAAATGAGTTTGACTGTTTTAAGTAAAACTATAGTTAAAATTTTGGTTAAGAGTGACTTTGTTAAGTTTGACTAGGCTATATTGTAAATATTTTAATTTTATTTAAAGTAATAGCAAACTTTATAAATTATATGGTATATACTCATATTTAGATTTAGTTGAAGTTTTATTTATATGTTGTAAGTTAACCGCTGGTTTGCGGTGAAAATACAGACGTGAAATTCCCATTTAACTAAACAAAAAATGTTTAAAATATAACATTTTTAAAAGCTACAGTTTTTGGGTATACAGGTTTAACGTTATTACCTTTTATAATAGAAGGTTGGCAATTTTTTTTCTAGTGTAATTGTAAAAGAAAACATATTATTTCAAGCGTTTAAATTGAAAAGCAATAATAATTCATTTAATATATTGTACACTAAATAACGTTTCAGGCTTTATAGCAATAAATAAACTTTTTTTTTTTATAAGTTAAAAATGTTTAATTTTTTTGTCTAATTAAGGGTCGTACTAAAAGTGAAGAAAAATAGCAAGTTTCAATTTAAATAGCTTAGCTGTAAAGACCTTTTAACATTTAATGTTAAATATAAAACATTTTGTAAAAATGCAGTCAAAAAATATGATAAATATGTTTTAATTTAATTAATAGTTAAACTATTGCTAAAGAAAACAACAGTTTTTAATTAAACATATTCGGTTATTAAAAATTTAAATTATCTCTAATACTTTTTTTACTTGTAAACAGACAACTCTTATTCTAAAATGAACAAATAACCGGTAATAAAAAAATTATCTAACACTATTACAAAAAGATACAGCTTTTAAAGACACAATATTCAAAACTTTCAATTTATAATAATTTCAAAACTTTTGTACCTCATAAACACTCACATAAAACTTTGTACATACTATAATCAAACAAGCATTTACGTAATTACCTGTTGTTTTGTTATAGTTTTAAGCCGTTCAGTGCGGTCTTCATATAATAAAAAAACATCTAGTTTTAACTTTATATTTTTCCTTTGTTAAAAAAATTTATTGTTATCAATTTCAAATAAACTTGTTTAACTTTAATTCTTCGCTGTTTGCAAGTTAGGTACCTAAAATTCACTACATTTTACCTTTATAGTCTGTATCGTAACTTCTTACTTTAAACTTTGAAAAATTGTTTTATCATAATAAATTTTGTTAGTGCTGTGAAAATGTTTAGTCATAAACATAAAACTTCAAACTTTTTATTAATAACAATTAACTTTAGATTTTTAGTAGATTTAGACCGTTGAAAATAATATCATAAATTAAAATTGCGAAGTTTTATAACTCAATGATAATTAATTCATATTTCACCACGAAAGTTTTGTAGTATTTGATACGTCACTACATAATCACTTTACTGTTCATAGTATTAAAAAAAGTTTATTAACATTTTTACGCTTACTCTCCTTTAATCACTATTTAAAATTACTGAAATAATAAAACTCTCAATTTGTAAATAATATTACGCACTTTATGCCTGTTCTTAAAGTATTCAGGTTTACTAAATTAAAGTTGTAAAAAATTGTTGAACCTTAATATCTTAAATTATTAACTATACATATTTAATTTTTATTAGTTTTAATTTGACAGAGCTTTTTTAGGTTGTATAAGGTTCTACTTAAAAATAAGTAAACTTCAAAAATTTTTTAAATTTAAATATCACTTGAAATCTATTTTATCTACACCCATCTAAAACTCAAGTAGTAAAATAAGACTTTTTTATTCGATTTTACTCTAAATTAAATACTTTAACTTTTTATCAAATTCAAAAAGTATACTAAAAAAAAACTATTTAATCTCGCTTCTAATAAAATTAATCTATTCCAAAGTTTAATTATTTTGTTTTTCAAAGAACCACCTAAAAAAAATGACACCGTTTTAAGATAGTAAAAAAAAAAATTTTCAATAAAAAACGAACTTTTTTTTTAATTACTTGTTAGACCTATAAACCAATTCTAGATATATCTTATGAATACCGCCTGAGGCAGTTCAAATACTGGGGCTGAGTAAAAAGGTAATATTTCAAAAAAATATTCTCGTTAAGAAAGCAGATGTTTGTGTGAAATATAGATATTATCAATAACGTGATAAAGTAAATAACAAATTAATAAAAGTATTTAAAATTAAAAAAAACTCGTCTTAGCATAAGTGTTTTTATTTTATAAAAAAATAACTTTTACATTTTACGAAGTTTTAGACATGAAATAAAACTAGTGTACACAAAAATTTACTAAATATTAAATAAACTATATGATGCATACAGTGTATTAGTGTATAATTTTCTGCAGTGGAATAATTTATTTAGAAATATTTGTTCTTTGACTTACAGGTCAATTTTACAAATTATTTAAAAACTAATTATTAAGCATTCGGTTGTAAAAGTAATTTTTAAAGTAAGCGTTGTGATGTTAATTTCGAAATTTGTTTCATAGTTACTAACTAAATTTGTCGTAGTTATGGCTATTAAACTAATTAATTTTGAAAGAACGTTAATAAGTAAATTTTATAATCAATTATGTTTAAAAAAACTTTAATGTTTAACATGGCACTAGTCTGTTTTCTTATTAATATTTTGATGTTGAAGCATCATATTGCACAGCCTAAATCTAATTAAACTTCCCCATAGACAAATCAAGAAATTAATTATATTATAAACACAAATATTTAACAATTTTTAATGACATTTTTTATATGATGTCAGTCTTGGTTATTGAAATTGCTTTATAATTTGTTCAATTAAATTTAAAAAAACTAACTATAGCGTATTTTGTTTTTATAGTTAAGTATATATTGCGTGGTAAAATTATTTTTTAAATAGTAGAAACGTATGTTAGTATAGAATTTTTTGTACTAACCACTGTATTGATCGGATTTAAGCCTTTTTGACGTTGACGTGAGTAAAATAAAAGCATAAGTAAATATGATTTTTACTTGATTCTAGTTACCAACTTTATTGTTATAGTAGCAATTACTGCGGACTTATAATTTTGCTTAAGTTAGGCATTCTAATACGTCTACTGCATAGACAGATCCATTATTTCAAAATATATAAATTAAAACTAAATAATTTTTCTTAAAAACTGTAAATTTAAACAGAAACATTTGAATTCAAAAACGATATCAAATAATTTTTTGTGAGTGTTCTAAATCAAGGGATAGCAGGCTTAAGTTCAATTTTTCATCTGACTCAAATTATGTCGCATTAAATAAAATAAAAATTGATGTTTATTATTCGTAGGTCCACAAGTATTAAAACAAAAACATTTAGGCCTTAAATAATTTTCAATAAGTTACTTTGTACAAACATTTGTTCAGTGTAGGAAACCTGAAACATGTTACTTTGTAAGCAAAAATTACAAAAGAAAAACATAACCTTTCTTAAATACGATTATAATTATAGAATTTTGTTAGGTTAAAAAAATGCAAAAGTATACCATATAGGATAGTATATGATAGATATATAGCATAGGATAGTATAGATAGTAGAATATACAAGAAGTAGAAGAAAATATTTTGATCTATTCTCGGATAAACTTATCAAAGGTAGTTTAAAGTTACTAGTGTAAAACCTGTTTTTTTTTTGTGTTACTTATGTTAGCCATGATTAACTAAACGTTAAACTTGCAAAATGGATTTGATTTAAGATAAGGTTATCAATGTACCTGTTATTATAGAAGTTATCAAAGATACTGCATTAGAAACTATACATAATATGAAGAGATTTTAAAGTTCCGTTCAAGGTTGTTTAGAATGTCAAAAAAAAAGTCTTTAATCAATAAGTCATTAACAAATAAAAAGTAGTCTTTAAACTAGTGAATAACTAAAACTGAAATATGATTAATGTGTGTTTGAAAAACTAGTCTCGTTTTAAAAACATTCAAATTTAAATATTTTTCAGCAAGTTTTCTTTTGACATAGTATTAAAGATTTTCAGTTGCTTATATGATTATATAATTGTTAGTAAAATTTCTTAGTTCATGCAAAATAATAACAAAGTTATTTTTTTAAATTAAAAACCGTATTAAAGTTTTTTAAACCCGCAAACTACTGTTTTTAAATTGGTCATAAACTACAAGAAGTTTTTAACTGGTTACTAGCTTTTCAGTAACCTACTTTTCACCGTAAATGAGCGGTTAACAAAAAATATTTAAATTTATACTTGTATACTATATGAGTATATACTATAAATAGAAACTTCTTTTTAGCAATAAAAAACTTCAAAAATTTATATATAATTATTTAAAACTTCACTAACTTAATTTTTCTTTTTAAATGATTTTATTATACAAAATTTTTAATTTGTTAACTTTGAAAATAATTTTTTGCACAGTGAAAAATATTTGTACCATAGAAAAAATAAAATTGAGTGTTTTTGAATTGTAATCTAACCAGACTCGTATATTTTTTATAAAAGAATAACTTTATAAATACATTTTATTTTAAATACAAAAAGAAATTGTTCAATGCATTAAATTTTCAATAACTTAGTTTAAGTGTACAAGATTTAAAATATTATATCATAGCCCTTCAGTTCTTAATTTTTAAAACAAATAATTGATAAATTATAGTTATTTCTAGTTATTAGTAAACATTAACTTAAATTTAGTGTACTTGTATGCAGTCAGTATGTATTTGATATCTTAATTCAACTAAATAACATAATTTGTATTCTGTAAAACATATAATAAGTTTTGCTCTGTACTTGTATTTTTAATTAACTAGTATTCACTAAGTAGAATTATTTCAATTAGATTTGTGTCTTTTATTGTCAAAGAACTATGTAATTAGTGACGCAAATAATTAATAATACTAAAAA
Source organism: Thalia democratica (assembly GCF_965202585.1). Lineage (NCBI taxonomy): Eukaryota > Metazoa > Chordata > Thaliacea > Salpida > Salpidae > Thalia > Thalia democratica. The sequence goes on along the minus strand of NC_139166.1, from coordinate 100,643,980 downwards.
GAAAGTTTAACATTTTGTATACATATTTAATTTATTGCTTGATTAAATGAGTAGAAAATCTGAAATAAATTTTTACCGCAAACAGCGGCAATAAATCAAAAACTAAATACATAAATAAATATAAAACATCAATATATTCAAAACAGTTAAGATTAGTTTTTTATTTAACAATTGATTTATCTTCAAAATGTTACACATATTTTAACTTCTCCTTCTCTTTGTAATTCCTTAAGATTATAAATAAACATTAATAAAATTTAAAGAAAAACTATCAAACAATAAACATTTTGTTTTTTATTACAAAATACAATTAACAAAAGTCTCATATAACAGCACTTAGCTAAACAATATGTAATTATAGCTTCAGTTACGTTTAGCGAATTATAGTAAGAGAGAAAAAATGTAAATAATAAACAATCACCAAAAAAAGTAAACAAAGTTGTAATAATAATTTGCTATTTTTAAAAAATATAGTTAAAAGATATTATCACCTTTTCTTTGAATTTTCTAAAGTTTATATTTGTTAAGAAAATAAAAAATATTTTTTTTCATTACTACTGCTTTAATTAAAAATAAAATCTTTGAAAAAAATCTGATTATTTCTTTAAAATTTGATAAATAATATATTAAAACCTTTAAAAAGAATAAAACAATGTATTTTTTTTAAATCAAAGTTCAAAAAAACTTTTAATTTTTTTTTTAAACTGTAGTGACGTCATTACCAACCACAAAAAATGCTTCTTTTAGAATAAGTATAAATTAAACACAATATACATGAAGATAACCTGTATTCGAAAAATTATTTTTTTACTGCAATTAAAAGGCTTTCGTAAACCAAGTACTAGAAACTTAAGAAAAAAACAATTGTGCAATTATCATACAGTATCATACGATTTCATTTTAAGAAACACTAACAAATACATGGACACCAAAAACATCATATATGTAGAAACTTTAAATTTTGTAATAAACAACATTACTTTGGTTGCAGTTTTTTTTTTAATGTAATTGTGTTCTTCTTATACTCGCACAAATAATAACTTAAGATTTATCTATTAATTATTATTCAACCTTTTACACACAGTCTTAATTGTCTGAAAATCGGTCTCTGTTGTAAAAAATAAAAATGTTTATTTGACAAGGATATCTTAAAAGTGCTCAAACACGAAAAATGGAGTTACATAAAGCAAAAATACTTATTGGATTAGCTTTAACTAAGTTACATTACATTTAAGATATATTTGACTAGCGTATCATTTAAATAACATATATTTAATTTTTAAACCTACTTATTTTATAGAACAAAACATTTTTGTTTGTTTTTAAAAAAGTTATATGTGTATGGCACATTTATATCAACTTAACTATCTCAAAAATATTTTCACTTAAAATTGTTACAATATGTTTAAACATTAGAAAAAATAAAATTAATTTCAGTAAAACTATATAAAAAGTACATTAATTAATGCATACTAATTTAGCATGAACAAAACTAAAAATTGAATTTAAATTTTATCTAAAAATAAGCTAGTTATTCTGTTACACTGCAAAACAGTTTTTTAGACTCTGATGCTTTTATTTTATTAAGCAATATAAGTTCATAGATAATAACAAATATTAAACTACTAAAAATGAAACGGTATTTAGCAATATAAACAAAATAAAACTAAAGAATGTCTCGATTGAAACATGAATAAATATATATTCTATGTAAAATTATGCGAGCCAATTTCATATTATAAATTGTCTGTTAGCTTGCAACAAGTTTCATTTTGACGCAGAATGTACACAAAAAACAAACAAATACTATAACTTTGGCTATATTATAAAAAACATTTAAATGTGTATAGTTTACTGTATTTAAAAGGAACCGTTATATAAATTTTAAAACCGAATGATTTCGGGTAAATTAACCAAAACTTCAAGAAAACTATGATTTGACTATCTTTAATTGAAAAATATGCTCAATGTTTACAAACGTCAAATAATTAATAATAAAAAACTTCTAGTTGCTATCAAACTTTTGCTTGAACAAATAATTTAGGTATTTCGTGCAATTTTATAAATTTTCATTTTTGAAAACTAAAATTAATGATTTTCTACAAGTTTAAAGTATTCATCCCGTTGAGTACAGATTTGTGATCAATAATTGCGAACTTAAAATGCTTTTGTCTAAACAAACTAGCACTAATCTTGTTTGTTTTAAGTAGATAAGTAAAAAAGTTAGATAAACAGCATAAAGTTTAATTTCTAACAATTTACGACGTGAATTGAAAAAAAATTCTGTTAAAGTTAGTCTGATCATTTTAATAATTAATAATGACTTCTACGTTCAAATAGTTGTTTTTTAAATCATTAAAGCTAGTATTGATTCGAAAATTTTACATAAAAGTTTTACTTCTGTATTTAAACTTGATTATTTTTTTCTAATCAGTACATAAAAAAAAAAATTCGACAAGAAATTGTCAAAAATTGAATAGCTTAATCAAAATTACACAAAAAAAAAACAATTAACAGCAAACTGATAAAATTTTACAACTTTGTATGACTGAAAATTGTTTTTACTTCAGAATAATTAAAAATTCAAAAACGAAATGGCTTGACTTGTGTTCAAAAATATTAGTTTGTTTTTTCAAATATACATATTGTATTTTTAGAAGAATAAAGGTTATATTTAACTTATTAGTAGTGAATAATATCTTAAAAAATTCACAAAATTCTAACTAAAGTTTAACAGGAGTTGTAAATAAATTTTTTTCTTACTTTAATTTCCCTCGAAACCGCACACCTGGAGTCTAAAAAAAGTACATTGATTAATTCAGAAAAAGTTGAAACCATTCAATTATTAGTTTAAACTGGAGAAAAATTTTGTAGTATTTTTTTTTATTTAACTATTTAGTGTTACCATGTAGATTCATTATTTTGATGACCATGCAAGCAACATTAACAATTAAGTTGTACATTTTTCATGTAAATTAAAACATTATAGACTTTAATGAATGCTTTAAGCAGAAAACAAATCACTTAAAAAATTAAAACATTTAAAATTTAACTTAAGAATTAGTTTTTTTTGTGACCATTAACGAATTAGAAAATAAATTTTAAAAGCGTTCATATTAATAATACAAAGTGCAATTGAAAAAACATGTAGTCCTATTAAATTAAGATAAAACACCAACTGAAGTAAAGGCCTAAAAAAGAATAGGAATTACAATTGTAATAAAACGTTTTTAAATTCCACTCAAGATTACACTTTTATGATAAGAAAAAAAAACATTAATATAAGCAACTGTTTATAAATATAAAACGAATTACGTTTGAAAAAATGTTTCTGTTATACTACAAAGGACTGTTTTTGTTTTTTGAAGTTTTTAAAGTTCTAGAAATTCAATACTTTAATCTTTTAAGTTTATGCAATCAAATTTTTAATAGAAAAAAAGCCCTTATTACTGTTTTCAATTTCTTCATCAACAGAATCCTTTTGCTTGTCCTCCTAAATAGCTATGTTTGATTACATTTAAACAAAAAATAGTAAGTTAAAAACTTCTTCGATTCAAAATTTAAAGAATTTTGTGGTTTTTGGTTTACTGGCGGCAATATAGGAGAATCATCACCTTGATAAGCTTCGAAACAAATACGCATTTTAACATATAATTTTAGCTGCTCTTTTACATTATTTTTAGTTTGGAATGAAACTTTTATTTCATATTTTTATAAATACTTATAGTTGATTTTAAAATTTTATGTTTTTTACTAAGAAAATTATTCAAGCTTTTTACTAAAAAGTATTTAAACTTATACAGCTTCATTTTTACTAATGACTAAAAAAGTTTCATTTTTGTTAAACCTGCTAAAAATCTTAAAAGAAATGACTTAAAACCAACATTTAAAAAAAAATAAGTTTTATATTGATCGTAAATTAGAAAAAAAGCTGTTTAGAAAAATTTTAAAGCTGCATATTTATTAAAAAACTACCATTTTAAAACAATGAACTTCGTGTTTTATGAACCACGTTGTAGTTGCGGTGCAAATTGTTGTAACATTTGAAATTTACTATAACAAAAATGTTATTCTTACTATAGCAGTAATAAAATCAAGCGTTTGTTACTTATATGACACAAGCTCAAGTTTAACAAAAAGGTTGATAATGCCAATTCGATCATCAGACCACAGACTTCGGTAGACTGAGACCGGTTACGTCCTTATTAGATTTCGTCAATCAACAACTGAAAAACTTGCAGTCTTCAATTTAAAAGTGGTTTATTATAATTTCACATTAGGCAATCGTTTGCTTGCCTTTTAATTTTAATATTGAAAGTTTTTAAGTGCAAAATACTTAATAAAAAATGAAAATGATAGTGAATGCTGCATTTAATTAAAATTCTAAATGAACTTAAGATATTTGAAACAAATCAATATCATTCAACTTATTTTTAACATCTATTAATTACTGGCAAATGTAATTTAGTAGAACACAGCGTTATACATTTCAGTTAAACAATTACTAAGAGGTGGCTGTTAATTTAAAGCAGAGATTAGTAAAAAATAAAGTTTAAAAACTTTTATCTGACCAAACTTTAAATGAAAGAAAAATTAAGTTTTTATACTTTAGCTATACAGAAAATGTACAGAGATTTTGAGGTTATCACCTGTATCTGATACTAAAAAATGTGAAAAACTTCAAAACTTATATATATTAATGTAATCACAAATGAAGCTTACCAACTTTCATCTACTAGTTTATTAACTTTGAGTATTATTATATTGTTTGTTGTTCAATGTTGGACACAGACATCAAAAACCAAGACAAAAAACAAGACACACATTGATAATGATGAAAAGTTTTTTTATTCAACAAAAAAAAAACATAAACAAAGCATCAAACATACTTAATATTATAAAAAAATCATTAACAAGTTTAATCTTAATTGATTGCTATAAAAGTCGATAACAAAAGACTTACAAAATTAGTTGTACAAAATAATAAAATTAAAATGTATAATTTTATTTATATATTATAATCAAATTTTTGCAGGTAAACACCTTTTTGCACAATTTTGAAACTGTTTTATTTTTTTGTTCCGATGGGATAATATAAATAATTATTTACAAACAAACAAATTTAACTAATTTTAGTTTGATTATTTATGTGACGTCAGAAATATACTTTTGATAATTTTTTAAACACTCAAATCTACTTACGATAGTAACCTTTTACTTTTTTTAATTGTTTTATTTAATTTCTACATATTTTTAAACAAAAATTATTTTTTATCTACATTTTTTGTAATAATATTCGAATCGCTCTGTTATAGAGCTAGTTTAAAATACATTGGCTGGTTTAAAAACAATAAGCTGTTATATAATATCAATAACTTATAAACCGTTTATGTGAATGTTTATATGACAAAGTTGTTCGACTTTTATAACTGTTTTGAATCAGTTATTAATCAAATTTATTGTAATAATTACTATAGCGTTTTACCTGTATTTTAGACATAACATAATTTACTTTTTATTTTTAAGGGGTTAAATAGTGTATTAAGAAATTATAGTAATCAGATTATAACTATAAATTATATATGATAAAACCATTATAAGTATAGGTGGACTATTTACAAGCAACTTATTACCTCTTTTAGTTATTTACATAAAAGCATTTTCTTATTTTAGCTGTTTTGATCTATTTATTCTTATTGAATTATATTACTTTTTTAATGCATTACTGATAAAAATGTTATTAACCTTTAAAAAATAGCAAATAAATTTTATGTATAATTTTTGTTTTCATTATAGAGAAAATTATTTATTTTTTACTTCAATTGTTTAATGCTGTAGTTGTTGAAGTTTGTTTTATAATTTTATAACTATAAATACGTACAATTATTACTAGTAACACTCAACCTTTATAAAATAGTACACGTTTCAAAAAGTTTAATAAAATGAATGAAAAAATTTATATTTCAAAACTTAATGCTAATGCTATAAATAAATTACTGCATAATACTTTACTTTAAGATATTTAGCTGCTATCAAATACATTTAAACTTATATAACTTTTAACTAGTATAATTCAATTTCGCTTAACTTAAATCTTAGAAGAACTGTGTTTAATTTCATACAACTCAAAGCGGTTGAAATTAGTTGTATACTCTACAATTAAACTGTTAAAATATACTGAATTTAATATACTGAATTTATATGAAAAGGTTGTTAGTAAACGTTTCCAGGTAGTTTAAAGTACGTAATTAAGAAGTTTATATTGTTTTGAGCTGTAATAACTAATCAAAAATGAGGAGCTTTGAAGAAATTAAATATAATCTTTTTTTGAAATTTTATCATTATTATTATGTGGTTCAAATGTTAAATTTTTTATTCAACTTTTACTATTTGCTTTATATTACTATAAAGTTTGTTTAAGAAAATTATATGTAAATTGAAATCAAAGTCGCTTTAAAGCATCCAAATTTCTGCATAACTGTTATTGATTGTAACTAAATTAGTATGACTAACAGAAAACTTACAACTAAAAGCTTTTTCAAGGATTTGAAACTAACTTTTTACCGAATTTTTAAAATTTACCTTATTAAAATATTTCAAGGTTTTTATTTAGCTAAGAAAAAACTAGAAATATTCCAATAGCATTTAAAACAAATCTGCTTACAAAGGCACAGATTATAAAATAATCTCAAACTAGCTTATACTCTATTTATTATAAACCTGACGTTTTAACTTGATTTTTTTTTTTCATTTTGTTTGCTTGACTGGTGAACTGCTTTAGACCATCTTATCTATTAATGAAAAACATTGTAGTAAGAAGCTACAATTTCAATAATGTTTGGTTGAGTTTGTTTATGTAAGCGTGCAATGTATATATATTTATATATATATACATGTATATATATGTACATAAAAAAATCCTTTGGTTTCTTTAAACTCTGTATATTTTTATCATGTGTCTCATTGGTTTTAGAATAGTTATTTTATCTCAGCCGGTAGAGAAAAATTCCTAAAATTTTGACAGCAACTAGAAAAAAAAAGGGTAAAATTGTATCAATAAAAATTAGATTAAAATCAGACTACTCGAAAAATAATACTGATTAAATTTTTAAAAGGTTTATAATTAAGTTTTATTTAAAGCACCATAAGTTTTTTGATTATTGCAGCTAAAAATAGTATAAACTTTTTAGTTACGTACTTCAAACCATCTTGCAACGTTCACTAACAACCTTTTTTTTTATAAAGTAAGTATGTTTAAATAGTCTAATTGTAGACTATACAGCTAATTTTAACTGCTTAAAGTGGTATGAATTTAAACACATTTCGTCCAAGATTTGTACAAAGCGAAAATAGTTTATACTAGTTAGAAGTTATACTACTTTAAAAGTATTTGAAAGGAGTTAAATAGCTTAAAATAAAATATTATGCAGGAATTTAATTATAGCATTAGTATTAAGTTTCTAAATATATTTTCATTATAATATACTGTATACTTTAAAATGTATAATATTTTCTAGAGGTGCTACTAGTATTATTCTTACGTATTATAACTAAAAAAAAATTATCAACTAAATCACTAAACACTTAAAGTAAAGATAAGTATTTTTTTCAAAAAGAAAAGCAAAAATTAAAAATAGCATTTGTTTGTTTTTTTAAAAGGTAATAAAATTTTTCATCAGTAAAGCATTAGAAAAAAAGCATTATCTAATAAGAATCAATAGATAAAAAAAAGCTAAAAAAACATTTATATGTAGTTAATTAATTAAGGTAAAAAATTATTTGTAAATAGTCAAACTATACTTAAAGCGGTTGTATTATATTTAAATAATTTATAGCTATAATCAGGTTTATTATCCATTTTTATTACTTTCTTAAACACCTGATAAAAAAAGAGTTAATAATAAATTTAAAAATCTTTAATGTAGGTTAAACAATAAAGTCACCATTACAATACTTTTATTGATAACTAGAATCAAAACATAAAAGTCGAACAACTGACGTCATATAAACATCCTCATAAACGTTTTATAAGTTATTGTGATTATATAATAGCTTATTACTTTCGAATTTGCCAATGTATTTTCAAACTAAGTGTATAACAGTGCGATTCGATTTTTTTTACAAATAATGTTTGTTTTTACAAACAATAAAAGTTTGTATTTAGTACTTTAGATAAATTTGAGTGATTTAAAACGTATCAAAAATATATTGCAGACGTCACATAAATAAGCTTTCTAAAGTTTGTTAAGTTTGTTTGTACGTAACAGCTGATTACTTTACTATCCCATTGGAACAAAAATAAACTTTAAGATCGTGAACATGGTGTTTCACTGTATAAATTAGAATACAATTATATTTTACAATATAAGCTTTTTCATAATTTAGTTTACATGTATTTTTATTGTTTGTCATTATGTGCTTAAAACTTTTAAAAACATTAACTTTAAATTTACAAACAAGAAAAACACTAACAGTTGCGCTATTTACAACTTAAGTTGAATAATCTTCATAAATCTTTTTTTCAACTTTAAAAATTTAACAATGTCATTTTGTTTCACACAAACAGCTGATAACTTAAGTTTTTTAAATACATGAGCTTTATAAAATTTTTAGAAAGTTATTGACTTGATAGTTTTAACTGCATAGAGCGGCATATATTAAGTAAAACTTAACTAATAAGTAATTACAAGTGAAAGAAAAAAAAGAATTGTTATTCACAGCTTTTTTTTTTAATCGAAAAATTTTGATATTGTATTTAAGTAGTATGACTTTTTTATAACATTTAGTTTTAACTCTGTAATAACGCTTACCAAGCTGCTACTGACCAGGGCGACGTGTGGTTTTTAATATAAGATTCTTAAGTATAAAATAATTTTACATATATGATCAGAAGGTGAAGTACTAGTTCTATATTTAAGAAATTACAATTGAAAAAATATCTTATCGAGTAAGTAGAGTAGTAGATGACTATGGGTAAACTGGATTTGTAATTTCATTACTATATATATAGTTTTGAAATTCTTCACATTTTTAAGTACAAAAGATAGGCTAAAAAGCTTTGTTAAGTTCTAAACAAAATATTTTCAGGTTACAACTTAAAAAAAAATTAAACTAATATTTTTACTTTATTTCAAAAAAAAGTTTGATAACAAATTAAATTCAAACTAAATTATTTATTTAGGCTGCTGGTAAAAAGTATTATTTAATACAAATTATAAACTTTATTTTAATTATATTTTTAAGCTATTTAAGCCGTTCAAAATAATTTATACGGAATGAAATAAATATGGTATATTTCTAATCTTATTTGTATATTTTACAATAAAACTTTTGTTATAATTTTATATAACGACTTATAGAATTAAAACATAAGCGTATAATTAATAGCATAAGTTTAATAAAACTTTATACTTTTTATATTTTGTATTTTTATTGTTTTAAAGTGGTATAGAACGCTTGTAAAATATTTAGTTTTAACTTTGTAAAGCTGCTACTGAGTACCAGGGAAACAAGTTGTGTGTAAGAGATTTCTAAATTATAAAAATATTTTACATATATGATCAGAAATTCAAGTATCAAATTCAAGATTAAAATCCACCTGTGTTCAAAATACACCCAATTTTTTTTGACGTTTTTTATTTTTTTTATCTTGTTACATATATTTTATAATTTGTTTTTATCTTTTTTTTATTTATTATTCACTATAAATGTAATCCTTAACCCTTACCCTCGATCGGTAAGCGGTTCTCGAATTTGACTGGGTGGATTTTATACACAGGTGGATTATGATCGCGGGTAGATTTTGAACGTTTCCTACTAAGCTTAACGAGAATAACGTTTTATATATTTTTGTAATACTGGTATAGAAATTTACAATATGTAAGGTGTTTAGTTTTACTAAAACTTTTATTACTATGACACAACCATAGCATTCTCACAAACACTTAATAACATTTTTTACATTTTATAAAACTAATGTTAATGGACCTTTCTACATCCAATAAAATAAATTTTGATAACGTGATATGCGGTGTTTAAGTATTAATTTATTTTGTATGGCCTTAAAAGTATATGTGGCGTTTTTATTAACTGTTTCTATTTCTAAAAAAAATTTAGTTGAAAACTAAAAAAATTAAAATTTTGTTTTATATTACTATTAGTGATAAGTTGTTATTAAAAAAACTTTTTTTGTTTGAAAATTGAGAAAATTATGATTTATACAATATAAAATCACAAACATAGTTTTGTTTTATTACTAGGATTCAACTAGTTTTTTTTTGGTTGACAGATTTGAATTAAAAAAACGAAGGGAAAAGTAATAAGTGAACAAAGTAACTAAGCTATAAACAAATACAGTTGAAAGAACAAAAGTGAGACAAGTAAAAAAAAAACTAAAATATTGAAGTCATAGAAAATTAGTTAGGCTGTAAGTAAATAAGTAACAAGATAAGAAATTATATACCATTATTTATAAAAAATGTAGTAGATCTCACTTTCGATAAATATAATTCAAATAATGTTAGAAAATAACATATTTAAAGTAAAAAATTTGTAAATCTATTTTTTGTTTTAATTATACTTATGTTATGCACATAATTTTAATAAATTTTCTTTTTAAGTATAGTTTTGCTAATCTAATAAAGTGTTTTTCATATATGATAACCGTTTAAACTTTATGTTTATTGATTAGATATCAAAATAATTTATTCGAAGCTTTTTTCTAACGGCATTCACAAAACACTTACTATATTAGCAAACTTTTAAATTTTAAGTCTATCTAAGGTTTTAAATCCATTGAAATCCTTTTATAACAGCTAAAAGCTTATCACTAAACAAGTTTTAAAAATAAAATACTTTCTTATAACAACGAAATTAAATCAATTACATAAAAAAGTTTTAAAGTTTAGATTTCTATTTTATTCTTTTAATGTAAAATATATCTAATGCAAAGCAATAATAATATTTGCTTTTAATTAGTGAGATATGATAGAAAAATTATCGTTATTTATGAAAACTTTGTTTGATTAAAACAAACCTCACTTAAAAATTAAAAATACAAAAATTTACTATACTGTTGATAAGACTTATTAGTTTCAAAAAAAATAACTTTGATATCCTAAAATAGTTGAGTAATTTCATCTCAGAATTTAAAGTTTTATTAAAAGTAATAATGACGTCACTATCAAATCACCACACATCTGATGCTTAATTACTAAATAATATAAATGATACGAAATTTAAAAAACTCCAGCTCACCATGTACGATTAATATTTTTACTGCAAAAGAGCAGTTAATACATAATTAATAAAAACATAAAAATATTAATATACAAACTTTTTTAAAGCTAATTATTAACCAAAGTAACCAAAGTTAAACGTTAAAATAGTTTCAGTCATTACCTTTCTTAAACTAACTTCTTTAATGAAATTAACACCTAAATAGTAATAATTATTTATAAAAATGTCAAAACAACAATAAAAACAAAAGAAAATCTTTAAAACTTTAAAATTTATAGAATTGTATTACAAAGTTTACCAGTTTAATTGCTTTTGTGAAGCTAGTTATGTCGAGATGACCTTAAGACAATTTGGCAAAAGAGTAAAGGAACATATTCCAAAAAGTATCGATGATTTTTGTAAGACTAATAATAAAACTAAATCTATTAGAGTAATAACTGATTTAAAAAGATCTGCTATTGCTGAACACTTAGTAAATAACCTTGAATGTGCTAGTAATTATAATTTAAAAAGATTTAAAGTTGTTAGAAATTGTTTTCATTTTTCGGATTAAATTAAACTTGAAACTATTTGTATTTTTTTTTAAACCTAAGTTGTGTGAACATAAAGATTTTGATTATACTATTTCGTTGTTCTCTAGTTGTTTTATAAGTTGTTGCTATGTTTTATTATTTTTATAGTACTAAAAAAGTGGTTAAAATAAAACGAAGAAATGTTATAATGTTGTAGTTTTATGTAAAACTTGTTACTTAGAATACAAACAACTAGCTATTTCTAATATTTTATTACTGCATTATCAAGTATATGTCGAATTATAACCTTTCGAAGAAATATTAAGTAACATATGTGTTAAAATTTTTTAATTTGTTTTATAATATTGTTTACCTAAATTAAAGTCAGTATTAGTTTTTTTGTGAATTTTATACTCAAATTTTTTAAACGTTAAATATTTATTATATTCGCTAAATTTTCCCCTTAATTGTACTTAAAAATTTATTTCTACATTAGTATTAATAACATACACTAATAATCTTTTTGTTTAAGTTGTTTATTTTTAAAAGGTTTATTGATTTTTTGATGATATTGACTCGTTCTAATAATGGTGTTGTATTAAAAATCTAATAAAAATTGAACGCTAAACTCGACAAAATTGTATCGTGATTTTTTGACATCAAACTAAATTGAAGTTCTAAAAATTGTTGTTGTATTGCTTTAAAACAATAATAATTGTGATAATAATGAGGTGTTTTTTTTAACGTTTTGTCACAACAAAATAGTAGAAGTTTGTACTAATTTGAAAAGTCTTTCTAAATTTAGTTTATTTTCTCTTAAAAGAATAAGCTCTTTTATTTACTTAATTATATTTAAGTTTAATCTACAAAAGCACAAGTGAAAACTTAATTTTTGACGTAGTTGTTTAATTGGTACGTTATTAAACAACTTAAATAAGACACATCTGTTGTATTATAAGATTTATTTTGAAAACTTTATATCCAATTAGCCAAAAAAAAGATATATATATATTTGTTCTGAATAATAAGCATGTTTATTATTGCGGTTTATTTTAATAAGAAATTTGTGCAAATGCTGAATTATAAAGTTTTGCTGCCACAAACCTATGACTATTATTTTTAAATTTGTAGTCAGCAAGTTTTTAACTTTTCGCATAATTTTTTTCAGCTAGTTTTAACCATAACGAGTGGTGTACTAAAGATTACAAAAACTAAATAGCAATTTTAGAAAAGTTTGTTTATTATACTAAAGTTAATGTAAAAAAAAGCATTTAGAACTTCTAAGCAATTTCTTCTTAACTCAGATGTATTTATGCTTTTTTTTGTTCAAAACTTCTTTTATAAAAAACTGTTATTTTCCCTACTTAAAACATGTTTTTTTGGGTCTGATAAAAATTTAATTAATAAAAGTTTTTTTAAACAAATCATGAAAATAATTATAATACAAAAAAAATGCATTACAAATAGTTTGTACACAATTAAACAGTTTAAAGTAAATCTATTCTTGCTTTGTTAATATTACCAATTAGAGCCTTAATACTGAAGTATTTTAACCTACTCATAGCAAGTGGTTCTTCCTTTTTTAGGGGAGCCATAGGAGCAGTAGTGTGCTATGCCTCAACATTCTTATGATCCCAATCAACTTCATTTGTATCATAAGTTCTGGCATCATTCGAATCATTATTTGATAACACAATTAAGACCTAACTATTACTAAAAATGTGCAGATAACATAATTATTAATAAACGTTATTTAACTACAATGCAACCCGTATTAATCATTTGTGTTACAAAACCTAAAAAAAAACAATTGGTTAACATTCGATACTTACTAAAAAGAATTTTCAAATACAGTACACTACCGCTTAAGTACGCAAACTGAACCCGACCAAAAAGTGCGTACTTAGCACGGGTAGTGCGTACTTTTTGAAGACATAGTATAATATGAACTTTAGTTGTTTGTTTTCTTTCTTACAACTAGCCACCAAATAATTAAGCCAAATAAACAAGTATTTTTATTTTAAATAACATTTAATACATAATTTTAATCTGCAAAACTTTTTATTAGATTTTAAAATGATTTATTTTGTCTATAAAAAGTTTCTACATAATTAATACATACTTTTAATATAGAAAGTCAATGTCAGTCAATGGTATAAAAAAGAATACTAAGCCATATTTTGTTTTGTTAGAGGTTAAGTACCAAACTACATTGTGTTTACCAAACATTTTGAAAACATCAATGAGGGTACATTTAAATTAAGTTATCACTTAACTATGTCGTATTTGTAGGTTTTTTAAGCTTTGTCATCTAGATTTATATATTTAATAGCATTACAGCTCAAATATCATTATTCATTTCACTTTTCTGCAACCACTACATAAATATTTAGTTTATAAACTTTTAATAACAGGACTGTCACAATTTCTGGCCACTTAGACTGCTCAGGATTACTCACTTTAGTTTAAAATTTGTAAAAGTCTTAGGCTAACTCAGCAGGTTGGCCATTCTACTTTTCTTGATAAGTGCGTACTTAAGGCGTGATGCGTACCAAAAAAAGTGCGTACTTAAGCGGTAATCTACTGTAATTAAATCAGTTCTAATCAGTTCATTGAAGCTTTTAATTTCAAAACCCAATAAAAATCGGTTTACAAAAAAATTAGTTTGAGTTCTACTAAGCTGCTTAACACTACTTGAAAGTTAAAAAAAAAGATGCTAATTAGCTTTTTTTTATAATTTTTTTAAAGCTTTTGCTTGAATAAAGTAAGTTAAACACTGATTAGCGTTACACATTTCTTTATAAGCTAAATTATGATATTTCTAAATTTAAATGATTTAAAAATTTTCCTAAAATATTTTTCAAAATATTTTTAGAACTAGTGTCTTCTAAGTTGTTAGCCACCTATTGTTATTTATTTAGTTTAAAAATACACAACTAACATTTTAAAAAAGTGCTTATTAATTATTTGTATTATAATACATTCACAAGTAAATAATAAATGTAAAATGTAAGTTTATTGCTTTTTACTATTTTGATTTTTAACTTTAAAGTTAGTTTAATATATATGATTCAACATAATATTGAAACTTGAACTTTCACACTAATTACTTTAAATTTTAAAATTTAAATTTTTCCAAAAAAAAAAACAGTTAAATAAACTAATAATCTTTTAGTGTAGTAATTTAAGACAAATATCACGAAAAACTTTAATTAATAAGTTATGTTAATATAAAGATCCTTTGTAGTTGTTTTGAAATATAAATATATTTTTTTAATTTTTTTTATGCTTTAGTTACTATAGTCGCTTGCTAAAACTAACTATCTTAAGTACATTTAATAAATTTTTAAAATTTAATTTTTTAAGTCATAACCACAACTTATATCATTTTGACATGAATACAAAATCAAGTGTTTAACAAATTGAACAAAACAACATAAAAACTTTGTAAGCGTAGTTTAAGTTTAAGAGTCAGAAAATTACAAATATAATAACAATTTCAATTTAACTTATCTAATTAAATAAATTAAAGTCTGTAATAAATAACTTAAAGTAAAATCAATACTTTGTTTAAAAAACGATTATTTTTAACTAAACTGAATTATTAATTGTTTTTCTAAAATTAGTGAAGTAATTAAAAAAAATAATTAAGAACCTGACAAAAAAAATCATTGTTAATTTTTAATTTCAAAAATAAAATATAAAAGTATTAAAGTTATGAGTGAATTTTAAATAACTTTTATGTAAGCAACTATAACTACATTTTGCAAGTTGAACGCTTCTAATTAAAAGTGATTAGATCAGAAAAAAAAAATTACAAAAATACTAAACAAAGAAAATTGGAAATGAAGTTTGAGCTGAAGTTATAAATTATACATTATTTTTTAAGATTAATGAAGGATTAGAAAGAAAAATACCATTTATGCTGCCATAAGCATGAAAATTGTGTCATTAAGCTTGGACATCTTAAAGTTTAGTTTTTAAGGGTTTATGTTGCTTTTTATAACTGTAAAAAGCCTATAATGCTCTAAGCTACTCCTAAATTGTGCACTGTAAATTGTTTTATTAAAAGTATAAACATAGTTTCTGATACTAAAGAAATACTGAAACACTTTTAAAGTTATAGTTTGTTTTAGTAAAGCCTTATATTCAAAAGTTTTAGTCAATAATTTATAATTAACTATAGTGACGTCATTATTTACCTAAACTAATTGTTGCTTTGATAACAAGTTTAACGAATATAAAACATATTTGAAAAAGTCCCTAAGTTGAGCTTGAAACTTTTAAGCTCAACTGAAGGACAATCAAGCATTAACGTACTAGGTAAGATTAATAGTAGAGCGAAAGTGTATAAAGTTATGTATTGTCGTTTAAGAAACATAAGCAAATACATAGACAATATACTTCTTTTTTATTAAACATATAATAAACACAACATATTTAAATATATCGATTGATTTAACCAGAATTTTTTTACAGCAGATTGGCTGTTTACCTTCAAAATCTAAAAGTTTAAAGAAGAGCTATTTATTTAAGTTAGTAAAAATACATGCAACGGTTTTGTAATATTAATAATATAATGTTAAGCATTAAAGCTTATTAACGTTTCTCCGAAATAGAATCGAACAAGTAGTTTATTAGTAAACAACTAATTAGTTAAGCATAAAATATAAATTGTTATGAAATTTGAGTCTTCGGTATGTTTTGTAATAAACATTTAACTTTCTCATAAAGTTTTATACACAAATAAAATACACCAACTGTTAAAAAAAAATTATAATTATAATGTTTATACAAATTAAAATGAAAATAACTAGTCCAAAAAGTACTAACAAGGTTAAAAGTATGTATATGTTAATTTTTTAACATAGTGATTAAATGAATGTTGAAGATTATATAAATATTAGTTAATTTTTTCTAAATAGTATACATTATTCTAGCAATTTTGAACTAATGTATTTTAAAAATGCCATTAACCTTTTATTACAAAAAGTGAACAAACAATTACTGAGTCACACAAATTTACCCTATCATAATAAATATTATTTTTAACGCCTTAAACCGGCTGATAAACTGGAATAAAGTATTTTTTGAAGTTAAGATTTTATAATGTCTAACTAAAGTTTCAAAAAACTAAAAGACACTTTTTAAAGAAAATAGTTGATATTTGACATATAAACAAACCATCAAATTAAAAATTTGTCATTAATCTTCTTATTGTAAATAAAAATGCTGCAATGACATAAAAGTAATTACTACATATAGTATAGGTTATTTTGGAAGTTCTTAATAACTTTTACATTTTATAACATTACAATAGAAGAACATAAGAAAAATAAGTTAAAAATGATAGAATTTAGATAATTTTTACCAATAAAAGTCTTCTAATGTCGTCATTAAGAAACTCACAAATACTTGAACTCCAACTTTTGTATATATTACCATAAATATTAGATATTGGGTCTTCTATATCAAATATAGTTTTAACTACGATTAGTAGTATATAAAAATAAAGAGAATAATCACAACTTAGTAAAACTAAACTAAAAATATAATCTTTTCTAGACATAGTTATACTAACACAAATAATAATTAGAAAAAAGTTTTGTTATAAATGTAGTGATGAACGCTAAGTTGAAAACTTTTTTATCTGAATTTACAACAAAGTTAAAATCTTAATGTACAACATCAATGTTAAATAATTTAACAAAGAACACTTAAGTAATTTAAATCGCAAATTAATAATATATCAACTAAAAAACAGTTTTATTTTAGAATAATGGGATAAAATTTTGTTTTACTTAAAACTAGTTTTAAGTTTAGTAGGATTTTCAATTTGCACACCATATTAAATAGAGAGTACTTTATTTTACCGTTTTAAATTCAAATTGTATGATGATATAAAGCTAATATGTTTTATATTCGTTGGTTAAAGCTGATTTAAGTCTATAAAAATCACATTAACATAAATTATGGATACATGAGGCTTTAAATATACATATAAGTAAAAAAATCTTTTATACTCATGTATTTTATATAACAACTCAAAAATCAAAATATATAACTTAATCTAATCAAAAAAATTCAAAATTTTTATGATGAAAGTATAAAATAATGATAATATGAAAACTTTAACTTAAACTTTACTGAAACTAACAGAATAAGTCAAACAAGCTTATTATAATAATTATTTTTATTTTAAACCTTTTCGAACTTTGAAACAAATTTTGCTTTAAACTATTTATTTTCTTTTTTTAGTTGAAGTTTGATCCGAATTAACGGTATAAAGAACAAAAGTATAGCGTAATATTATTTTTAATTGTTTTTATTTACTAAGTTGTCGTATTCAGTATTAAGAGGTTAAAAATTAGAATTCCGAATACTTGTTAAAAAATTTCAAATTTTTGTATCAAAACAAATAAATTCATTTTTTGCATATTTTATCAAGTGTCTGAAGTATGTTTTTACATTAGTTTTCTTGTAATATACGACTAAGTAAATATACAATTTTTTTAATTGCTAATTAATAAAATATATGGTCATTAACATTAACCCCTTTTTTAAATTTTTAAATTCAATAGTAATTTATTTTCCTTTTAAACTGCATTATGCAGTTAAAATTCATTCTTGCCTAAATTATCAAATGAATGAAATTTACTACTACTATATACAAAACTAATTGACAGGTTTTTTTGGGTTTTGAAAATTTTACTATAATGACGTCACTATGATAGTTGATATGTTGTTTTATTAAAAAATCTATTTTATTAATTATTTTGATACAAACAGTTTTTTGACTAATTGTTTTGTTTTCAACAAACAGGATATAGTAGGTCTTTTCTACAAACTGAGTTAAATCTGATATTCATTTTTTTGTATTTATATAAATGTTTAACTATACGTAAATGACTTAGTAAGTTTATTTTAAGCTTAAAACTAGTTTACCTATAAAAAATTACAAACTGCTTTAAAACCATTTTCTTGAAAAAAATTTAACTAATGGCTTTATTTATGCTAAAAAAGCTTTGAAGAAATATCTTAATATATTTAATACATTGATTACATGAAATAGTTGAGCATAACTTAAGCATAAAGTTAATATTTTAGTTTATTATCTGTGATAAACTATTGTACATATATGATAAAAAGTTTAATTGCTGAAAATGTAATAAATCTTTTAAGAATTCAAATAGGAGTGTAAACTTTAGTTAGGGACAAATTTGGTGAAACAATTTTAAAGTTGTGTTTTTTAAAGATAAAGGTTTGCAGAAAATCACAGCTAGTCAACAATAGTTGCTTTGAAAATAGTATTATTATAATTGTTTTATTTCAAGGTAAATAAAAATAAAGCACTAAATGTGTTATTGGAACTATAAATAAAAGCTTGATTTGTCTTCGTTAATAGTGCTCTTCAATTATATTTATTCTAAATTCAGAAGTGATAAAACTTTTTAAAAACTAAGCCGAAATTTTAGCCGAAATCGATTTTATTTGTTGTTTGCTTTAATAAAGATGTTTTTGAATGAACATTGTATTAGATTTCTGTATAACATATGTAGTACTAAAAAGATGTCATA
The DNA here is from genome assembly GCF_965202585.1 of Thalia democratica. Lineage (NCBI taxonomy): Eukaryota > Metazoa > Chordata > Thaliacea > Salpida > Salpidae > Thalia > Thalia democratica. Next base: position 100,624,653 of record NC_139166.1, on the reverse strand, counting down.
AAAGGTAAAAGTTTAAAAGTAGCATTTGTTTTTTTTTTTGAATAACTTTTACTAAGATGTTCTTAGTCCTTATTTTAAATTGTTACTTAGTTTTAATAACCTTTAATTAAGTATTGTTTTTGAACTAGTAAGTAAATAGACTTATGCAAATTGTATATTTTATTCACGACCGATTTCGGTGGCGAGAGATTGCGACCTTTTCAAGCAAAAATAAAATATGAAACTGCATATAACAATGTTTAAAAAATTAAAATATGAACTAGTAAGTAGAATTTTAGTTAAAAAATATCCAATATAATCACTAAAGTTTTGTTTTACTTAGTTAATTGTATATAATAATTTTGTGTGAAGCTAGTATTAGACATTAGTGTTTTAACTTATTACATAGTAATTAACTATAAAAAAATTGTTTATTAAAAATTAATTAAGCAATTAGCAAATAAACACTTTGATATTGTTTAGCCGATTTAGACCATTACTATTTACAATAAACAAAGGATATTGAACTTCATTAAGTTAGTTTTTAAATAATCATATTTTGCAAATAAAAATTTGTTGCGTTTCTAATTAAATCATTTTGATTAAGCATGTTAACAAGTATTACTAACAAGATAATTTAGAAAACTTGTACATATATAGTTAATGTTCCAAATATATGAATATAATAAAATACTAATAAAGTTGTGTTGGGTTCTAAAATCTATCATATGTAATAATTGAAGCATTAACTTTGAGACATTATTTTGTTCGTATAAGAACAAGACAATTTTATTGTAAAAATATATATAAAGTTAAGTTATCTACAATTGAAATATCTTCATAATTAATATAATTAAAAGTTACAATGTAACGTTAAGCTTTTTGAAATTATTTCTATTCTAAAAACTAATAAGTTATTTATAGTCATAATCAAAACCTTTAATACAAACGCATTATAGCAAAGAACTATAAGTAAGCAAAAGTTTTACTATTAACGTCTAATGCGACAAATTATATGAAACTAACATTTAATGCATCGCAAAGTTTTATTTTTGCAACACTAATTTTTAGACAGTAATATTTTATTAAATAGTTTATTTACGAAAATTTTTGTAAAAACTTATATTTTCTAGTGATTGGTAAGTGTTAAATATAAAACTTTTGAGCTTTAAACTTGACCAAGTAACTTTAAAAGGTCTGTTTTAAGTTTATTTCAGGTGACTTGGTAAAGGCTTATTAAGCTTTATTAAAAAAAACATTTGATTCCAAATTTGTACAACATTTTTTTTTTATAACTAACAATTTGTTAGGAAAAAATTAAAGCAAAATTAGAGTAAAATCGTTGGAAAAAATATATGTTTATATAAGCTAAAAATAAATTAACTACTGTTTAAATATAAAATAGTTATTTATTTTTTGCAGCTTAAAACAAAAAAAAAACTTAATTTTAATGTTTTTTACAGTTTATACCTACCACTATTCAATTTTTTCGCTATTTATTTATTTTAGTTTGCAACTTAAAACAAAAAAAAATAATTTTAATGTTTTTAACAGTTTAAACCTATCACTATTAAATTATTGCGCTAATAAACAAAATTTATTTATGAATCGAATAGAATTTGAAAAACAACCAAAACCTAAAACTTATTTTAGCAATAAATATCTAAGAATACGGAAAACAAAATATTAATATAATAAACGTAACTTATTTTTATTATTTTTTAGTTATGATTGCAAAATGGAACAAATTTTTCTTTTGTAATTTTTTAGTTTTAATCTAGTCGTTTCTCCAAAAATAAAGTAAATAGATTTTATCAATTAAAGAATTGTAGTAGATTAAATTATTAACTAAATATATTTGTTATACTTATTTATGAATCAAAAATATTTAATTTATGTTGTTATCGCTTAAACGTTAATGAAGCTGTTCTACTTGGTAGATTTGTAGTTTTATACATGTTGTATGGAATTGGATTGTATTTGAAAAAATAAATCTTTAAGTTTAGATAAAATTTAAGATTTATAACTTAATAATAATTTTACTTATCATAACTCAATGATTGTTGTTTAAATCAACGTAAATTTAAGAAAAAAAAAGATACGAGAAACTCAGCTATTTTTTATTGTTAAAAATAACATTACTACATTAAACAAATTATCTTTTATTTGCTACAAATAAAATTGATTGCAATTTATTAAAAAAGTTATTTTTGATATTGTTGATTGAGTATTCGTATAAAAACCAAACCAATAATTCAATCTAAATTGTCGCAACTAAATTTATAAATAATTTTTTTTTGATTATTTTTGAGTTTTATATTTTCAGTGAGACCATCACTCGCAATCAACTTGTATTAGTTTTTGTCGGGTAGTAGTAAGCATTAAACTTCTGCCTTCAAAATAAAACTTAACACAATAAAACTCGCAAGTAAATAAGCATATTATATAAACTATTTGCATTTACTTGTTACGACTTGAAAAAAGACATAAAGAGCATTTTATTTAGATATTTTATTAGAAAATTTAAAATTTACCTTTTTTTTTAAACTAACAGTTACACAAGAAAATAAAAAAAAAACTAAAAAAATAAGGGTAACATCATTGAAAATTTATATGATTTTATAAGTCAAAAGTAACATTTGCATTGTATCTTGATACAGTTAATTTTAAATTTAATACTAAGTTAGTTATTTTTTTATATCAAAGTGTTAAGTATTCAATATAAGATTATTTGACTACTAGGGTTAATTTTTACTCTAACTGATATATGTACCTATATGTTTACAAAAAGAATTTAAATTATATAAATTTTAATTACTCTGTTTCGCTCGACAAATATTAGTATAATATAAAAAAGTATAATATATCAAATACTCTAAATACAATAATCTAAGTTTAAAAAACAGAAAAAAAGCTTTTAGCAGAAAACAAAGTCTTTGAAAATAAAATGTATCTGGCCAAATCTCAGCTAAGGTCCGGTCGGATCTGAATTTTTTTAAATTGAATATCCAACGGGATCTGGATTTTCTTTAAAAATTATGACTTTGATCCGATGGATTACTAAAGATTAATACTTATAAAATAATATCCATAATTTTAACAAATAAAATATTTTATTTCTGATATTTAGAAAAACACTGAAAATTTCTGGGTTAAATACTCAAATCCTATTATAATACTTTAGTACGGCTATTTTACTTATATTTAGTTGAATTGCATCAAATATTTAAATTAGATTAGTTTAAATAAAATCTTCAAAAAACTTTAAAAATATCAATTTTTAGGCTTTAAAAACTTTTATGCTTCTTAATTAAATATGTTATGCTTTAACTACCAGAACAAATTGTAATACCCTAATTTACAATTATTTAACAGAGTCTAGTTCATCTTTAAGTTAATATAGATGTTTTCTACTTTTAACATGAATACATACCACGGCTTTAATTTTTTTACTAAACTAATATTCTTATAAAACTAAAAAAAAATTTCAAGCTTTATTTGTAAAAATATTAATTGAAAATGTTTGTTTTGAACTTTATAACCTTAGTTTAACCTTTTAGGTTATCTCCCATAATTTGTACTTAAAAAAATTTATTTTGAATAGAGAAAGCTTTTAAATATAAGATAAAAAAAACAGTATCGTATTTTTGAAATAATTAATATTTGTACCAACAATTTTCACTATAAAAAGTATATTTGATATTTAAATATGATGAAAATCAATAAAATAAAAAAAGACATATATATCTTTAAACTTATCTTAGAATTTTTTTTATTTCACCTTACATTTTATTTAAAATTTGTAAGTCTTTATAAGGTATTAATTTTATTTACTATATATTATTCTACTCTTTCGACTTGTGTAGGCCGTTTAAACTACTGAAATCTGTCTAAACATTTTTTTTAAATAAACATATTTTTGTTTGAAATTCAAAAAGTTTAATAACGTTAGTTAAATAGTCAAGATACTATTTTTTGCTATTAGTATAGTTAATGACTAAAATAACTACTGAATTTTTTAAATAGCATGTAGTTTATCTAATTGCAAAATTATTTAAAAACTATTATATATATATTTAAAAACTAATTCTATATAATAATATCAAACATCATTCACATATAAAAAATATCTACGTTTAAAGGTAAAGTTTTAAATTGAACTGTTTTTTTTTTTAAATTTACTAGTAGTTTCAGCAAATAATTTATCCTTTTATATGTCTTTAAAAAAAAAATAAAAGAATATATAAATATATAAAGTTTTTAAAAGTATAATTAGTTATTTGTTTTCTATTATCAACTTGTTTTAGCTTAACAAAATAGTAACTATAAAATAGAGCAACAGCTTTAAAAATAAAAATAAAACTAAAGTATTAAAAATAAAAGCAAAATTAAGTTCTGAAACTAGTTAAAAAGTCTAAAATATATATCTTTTTAATTAAAACTAAAGTAAATTAATAGCTTTTATAAATATTGACAGTTATTTAAATATAGGTATTTAATTAAACCGAAATGATAATGTAAACAATCTAAAAAAAATCACGTATAATGGTTAATAAGTGTTTTGGAAAAAAAAAAAACAGTTAATAAATAAAATAAAAAACAACAATAATCATAAAATGAGTCGACCTATTAATAGTTTTAAATTTTACCACTGATTTAAGCTTACGGTTTGAATATTTAAGCTTCTTTTTTTACTGGAAAAGAATAAAAAGAACACAAGAACTACCAAAAAAAGAAAAATATTGATAAGTTTATGTACACAGATAAAATGAAAACTATTATATGAAAATAGTTAAATGATTAATTAGTACATCTAAATACACATTGTTATGTTTTATCTAAAATAATTGTTTAAATTGTATTTTCTCTGAAAAAAACAAATTTAATAGAAAACAAAAACATTTTATTATGAAAAACTACGTCGATATCCTAGAAAATAGGTTTGATTTCTAATATTTTTTTTTTAATTTGAGATATGAGCCTTATTCATAAATAATTCATGTTTAATCAAAAACTCTAACAGTCAGATTATACTTTATTCATATATGTACTTATAAAGATTTGAAATTTTGTTTTGTTTTATATTTGTACTAAATACTTAAAATAAATATTTTTAAACAAAATATACAAGCTAATTTTTAATAAGCAATGATAAATTTAAAGTTTAGTTATAAATTTATATTTTTAACAGCTTTTATACTACTACGGAACTAAAAAAAATATTGTACAAGTGACTAATAGAAAATTGTCTTATTTTAAATACTTTTTTTACGACTGACGTTCTAAAATTTGAAGTTTACCAAGTTTCATTATTACTTGCTTTTTATAAATGAATAAAGAAAGAGATCGCAACAAATATTAGTTGTAAAAAATAAAATGACGCAAAATACGTTATCTTGAGAAATATATATTAGCACATATATAAAATAAAACTTACAAAAATTACATATCTGTTGTAATTTCAATTTATTTTAAACGGCCGAAACCGGCTGAGTTAAACAAAACAGAAATCTTTTATAACAAAAATCTTGTTAAAACTTGCATCAGGAATATCATTAAAATATACAATATGTAAAAATGTATTATGCATAGTCAAAAAAACATGATAAAAATTGAACTAAATATTAAACAAATTTGATTAAATTTAGAAACTAAACGCAAAATGTAAGTTGTCCAGTATAATATTTCTACGACGAAATGATCGATTTGATTAGTTTAAAAATGGTTAGAAATTAATAAATTGAAAGTTTAAAAGAAAATGCTTAACTAAGCACAGTCATTAGTCTTGATTAGGTAAAAATAAACTAGTTACTTAAATTAATAAAAAACATTAAAGCAAACATTATTTTAAAAGTAATTTCTTAAGTTAATAAATAAGTGCATCATTATTCTTTTTGTTTAATTTTTAAATTTCGCTATTTAAATTTCACTAAAAGCAATTTGTAAATGTATAGCATATTTTTAATAAAATTTATTGAAATATAAACTGCAATACTTAAAACACAATATAGGTACTAGCGTTAAAAAATGCGTAGTCTTACATAGTTTTTAACTATTTAAGTAGAGACTTTCGAGCTCAATGTAAAATCTGCTGAGAATAGCTTGTAATTATAAAGTTGAACAAGTGTACTACTGCGGTTATAGATATACGTTAAACATATTGTAAAAAATAAACTAAAATACAAAACTATACTTCATTCATAGGAAATTATACATATATAAAAATATTATACACAATTGAACTTGTTTTACGTTTTAAACATCAATTAGACTAGGATTTTAGTTACTACGAGCTTTTGATTCTAATAAAATTAAAATGAATTTTTTTGTCTTAATATATCATAAATATGTCAACTTTACTTCAATTTTTATTAACTGAAACTAAGTCTAAACACATTAACGTATATGCAAACTTACTATTGTTTGATAAAAATTGAACTTTAAAAGTTATCAATACCTTTATATAACTAACAAAAACCTCTAGTGACGTCATTATCGACCTAAACAAATGTTTCTTTCATATTAAATTTAAATTAAACACAAAATATTTAAAAACATTGTTTGAACTAAGATAAAAGTTTTCACTGCAGTTGAGCGGTTTACCTTAAAAAGTAAAAATTCAAAAATTAACTATACATTCTTTACATTCTTATTAGTATAAATATGAGTATACATTCATTCTACATTCTTATATGTAAAATTGCCTATTTAAAATAAAAAATAGTTTAAAACCCTGAAATACGGTGTTTCAAAGCAATACATAAAGTTAGTTTTGCGTTAAAGTTTGTATGACTTTTTATTACAAATTTTAACACATTATATAACATAACATCTTTACCGAAATGATTCCTAAATGAGTAAAAGTATTTTATCGTCTAAACGATCAATATAAAACTAAGAAAGTTTACATTAAAAAAAAATCTTATCCCGAACAATAACTTTAACTTCTATTTTTCTAATTACTAAACTTTCATAATATATAAACTTTGTTGTTCAGCCGGTTTAAGCTGTTTAAATTTTAAAAAACAAGAAAAATATAATGATATAATTCAATGTTTATTTATTCAAATTTCGCGACGAAAAGTTTGTGGTATTTCTAAAATACGTTACTAAATAATTACTATGTAGTGCATAATATCTAGAATGGTTTTAATAACTATTTTACTCTCTTTATCTTTAATTCAATTATACGTTAAAGTTAGTGAGGTAATAAAAATTTAATATTTTTTTTTTTATTTATAATCGTTTCTAAATCTTTTTATGTATATTAAAGTAAGCTTGTTTAATAAAAAGGTGTGACTTTTAAGCATTATACAAAAATATTTTTTTAAACTTTTAACTTATAAACAGTACGTATTTTTATTAAATCTAGACTTTGAATATTAATACGAATCTACATCTGAACTCTAATAAAACATTTGATTGTATACTTTTTTTTTCATAAATATTAAGAAGACATTTATGCATTTTAAAATAAATGAAGTCATAAAGTTGACCGAAAAATTGTATGACATTTAGTTTATTACTCTTTTGATGTTGTTTTTAAAATTGTTGCTGTTAAACTTATACTATATTTCTATACTTTTGTTGTTCTGTTTGGTTGTTTAAGTCATTTCTGATAAGATAATGTTTTCAAAATAATATAATTTCATATTTTACTTAAACTAGAATAAGTTTTAAATTATGTGTACTTTAGACAAAAAAAATATACAATAATAGTATTATTCAAAGAAAAATAAATTATAATAAACTTACTTCTAATAAAAACATGCTGAACCTCATATAGTTTTAATAATATTTAAAGTGGTAAAATTTTTTTAAATAATAACTAATCAATTACTCACAAAGGTTTTGTTTTTCAAAAGGACACTATAAACAGCTTTAGATTGCAATCTATAAACAATTATGAATTTAAGCTAATTGATTTCATTTAAATTATGTTCAACATGTCACATGTTATACGATAATATTACGTGAAATGATTTACTCATTTCATTTAAACATTTTATGTTAAGCGTATAACATTATAATTTTAATTTAAAAAATATAGATTCAATTAATTTAACGCACTAATGTAATGCAGGTAACAATGTTCCTTACCTTTATTGTTATTTGAAACCTTATACATGCATAAAATTTAAACATCACTAAAAAGTTGCATATTCTAAAAATTGCACCATTTTTATCTGAGTTCACTATTTTATTATAATTGAAAAAGAGGTCATTTTTATTATTTTTAAAAAAAGCTCTTTACATTTCAGTAAATCGACCATTTTTTGTGGCATACAAATAGTTATATAATTTTTAATCTTCTTAATTTTTTACTCAGCACTGAACATGGCCTTTAATTAATAACTATACAGTTTTGAATACAACGCATAAAAGCAGTTAAAACACCTTGCACTTGTAATTGACCAATAAGAAGTTATTTTTTTTTATAGTATAACATGAAATCAAAACACTGCTTGATAAGATAATTACGTCACTACAATTATTGATAAATTTTTCGATAATGTTTCTATGTATTCTAAACATCTGTTGAGATAATATATGATTGAAAAATTATCATTTGTACCTTAAAAGATACAAATCATTAAACAACGTATTTTATATAAAAGTAACTGTGTTTATCTATTCATAAAAGTTTTCTTAGTATAAAAAAATTATTACAAGAAGCTGAATAACATAATGATAACAACTATTATCAAACAGAAATAATTATCAATTTATATGTTAATAATACACAATTAAAACTTTGTAATTAATATATTTAATAACGAAATTAAAAAACTTACGTAAGCCTAACACATTTTAAAAATTTTTGAAGGTAACAGTTGTTTAAATTGTACAATTTTAACAACAACGTTAAATAATTCCAATCTACTGAAGTTTATTACTGGACATCGTATAACACGTTTTACAAAAGCCGTTATACAATAAAAAAACAGATACCTGATATAGGTATGAGTATTGTTTTGTCAAACAGTTTAGATTGTATATTTTCTTGATAGAAACTGTTTATTTAATCTTTTTGTTAATAATAAATTTTGGTACTTACTACCGATTGTGTGAAATCTGGTATTTTTCATTTTATAGTTTTACAGCTTGTATTGATAAAACATTTTTGTTTTAAATATTTTGTTTTGAGCTTAAAATTAGTTTACCTATAAAAAATTAAAAAACTCTATGAAATTGCAATTTATTATTTCATTTATGTTAAGAATGATAAATTTAAAACTCTAAATTCAATCTAAATTTTTTCAGTGAGATTTTAAAACGATTACCATTTGAAGGAAAAACTATAATCTTTTACAAAGCAAGTTGAAAAAATATAATGCATAGAACTAAGATCTGTCTATTTTTCATTATAACTGAAGAAGCAGAAATTTTTTTTTTGTTTATTCTACTTTAACCTTTGAGAAAAATAATTTATTTTAAAGTAAAACTAAATAGTAGTGGTAGTTGTTTCTACATTTGTTATTTAAGAAACATCTAATCTTTTTAAATATAAAGTTTCTTAATTTATTTTTTTACTTTACATACTACTTAAGAAACTTTTAAGCTATTTTTTTACACGTTTAAAGATTTCAACTTTAGTTTAATACCTAATCAAAGATTGTTGAAACTAATGAAGTAGATTACTTGATTTTTGTTTAGTGTCTAAGCTTTCACATTTATTTTTTAAGCAAAAATATTACAACTATCAAAATTGATTAAGTTAGTGCATTAGAATTCATTTAACTTCAAATTACTACTGTTTTTTTACGTGTGAATTAATGTTATTGTCAGCCAATTTAGTCTGTATAAAATAAACGAAGTATTGTCTAACTCTTATATTTTTTAAATGTAATATTTTTATAATAAATGTACTAGAAATCATTACTTAAAAACTCAAGTAACGTCATTACAGCCATTAAAATACAACCATAAAAATAAATAATTGATAAAATAACTATACAAAACTTTTTAGGGAAAAAAAATTGATAAACCTGCAAACACCGCATTTCGTGGTATCAAAATTTTTTGATTCCGGCAGTTTTGTACTAACAAGCTATAATAAATACGAAAATGTTTAATGAGTTTTAAATAATTTAATTCTATTTTAATTAAAAAACATTGTAAATATTACAGATATTTTTAAAAATGACTAGATTATTCTGTATAGTGAGTTAAAAAGTTATAAAGCATCGTGATTCGAAAAAAATAAAAAAAATAAACATCTTTGTTTGTGATATAATTTATTTTTTACACTTTCAAAACTACAGAACGTTCAACAAGGTATTGGTGTTAACCAGTTGAGGTATTTTTTTATTTTTATAAGTGGATGCAGAAAGCTTACAATTGTTTAAAGTTATCTTCAATAAAATTTTATTAAAAAATATGTAATTAGACAACAGCACTACAAATACAAAAACTTTTTTGTAAAGAAAAGTAGATTTTAATACAATGCCCGTAAAAGTTGACATCACACTAGAACACTCAATAAATATTTTAGTATATATTTTAGCTTGTTTTTACAAAACTATTTATTTCAATTACAACAAAATTTAAGACCGCAAAATTCGATGTTTGCAGAATTATTAAATATGTAGTTTTATGATTTTTTTTTTAATTATTTACTTTTTCTGACCATTTTTTATGGCTAAAATGACGTAAACTGAGTTTTCCCGTAAACGATTTCTAGTATATTTTTTATTTAAAACTTCAATTTAGTTAATTAATGAATAGTAGAACCATCTTTTTTTTAAACAGCCTAAACCGGCTGACAACAGTATGAATTCATTCATAAACGGTAGTTATTTGATACTAAAACACTGCTAATACCTTAACTGAATCAAACTAGATATTTTAAATGTTACTCTAATACAGCATAGAAACTAGTAGAACTATAAGTTTTTATAAACTCAACTTAGTTTTACAAACTAACTAAAGTATTCTGAAGCATATTGTTTTTTTATTAAAGTAGATAAAAAAGAAATGTTGAAAGCTTAAATACTAAACAGAAATCAAGTAATCTCCTTACTTAGTTTCAACAATCTAGCTGTAACTAATTAGCTAAAATAAATATATTTAAACGCTTAAAAATAATCTTATAATTGTCTTAAATATCATTTAGAGTCAAAAATGCATTAAGAAACTTTATATTTCAAAAAGTTTTGAGTTACATAAAATACAAATGTACAACTACCACTACTTCTGTACTTTAATATAAATTATTCGAATTTAAAATAAACGTAAAAAGAATAAATTTCTTCATCTACAGTGTAGTTTCAATGAAATTCATAGAAATCTTATTTTATATGTTATCTTTTTCTATTTGCTTTGTAAAAGAATGCAATTTTTTGTTTAAACTTTTAATTAATATAAGAAAATTTGTGTTTTAGTTTGAAACAATTAATAAAAAAGTTTATCAAAACATTAGTAAACCTATTACCTAGTTTCTTCTACGCTTATAAAATGTTTTCTTATAAACGAGTTAATAAAAACAACAAATAACTATTAGTTGAACTAAAGTTGACCTACAGTTTATAGTATTTTACAACGATTTTTTTAATATATAGTTATTATGTAATATACACCAAACTAACAACTGAAATTAATAAAAAAAGATACACACTGCTTTTATTCTTTCAATTAGTGATAGATTTAAAAAGATAACTTTATTTTAATTTATTTTAAAAACAATTAAAAATGACCAAGTTATTAAAAAATTAGGAAAAATCTGTTTTAAAGTTCAACAAGTATCGTTTATTTTGTTTACTTAATGTAATTCAGTGATGTAAGAAGTATATTTCCTTTAAACTTGTTTATTCTTAAAATACTTGATTCATATACAAGTATTAAAAATAATAATCAGTTTCTTCGGAAATATTTTAAACGGCCTAAAAAGACTGAAATCATCACAAACTTAAGAACAAAAAAGCTTTAAATATCATCGAACTATTAGAAAAACCATAGCTTAACTTTAATTTATATTAAAGGCAGTTTAATAAAATAACTTGGCTTTTGAACTAATAGGAAATTTAAAATTATCAATTTACAAAAATGAATGCCTATAGTTTATCTGTTAAGAGTATAAGAATAGTTTTATTGCAACGTTTTATTCATTTTTAATAAATAAATGCTTTAATTTGAATTATGCTAGAAGCATAAACAATTTTCAAACTGCTAATTTTTTTAAATTACGTAATGCAATACTAAAGTCATATAATTTTTAGGAAGTCTAATAGTATATATGATAAATAAACGAATTATTATTGAATAATAAAATACCAGTGTCTTGTTTTATGTTACTTATACTTTAAAGGAAAAGTTTATCTAATTCACATAATTTTCTTAAAATTAAATTTAAAACTTATGAATATGTTTTTAACTAGTTAAAGTTGTAGATAAAATTCAAAAAATTAATAAATCGTTTAAACAAGCATTATAAAACTGTAGTGTTTATCACGGTAGGTGTTTAATTTTAACTTACGAAAATGTCTCTTTTTAATTTAGAAAGGGTTTGTTTTTGAAAAAATACTTTTCTGTATGCTCTTTTTTACTAACTAGATCCGAATCGGCCGGATCTCTGGCCGGACTTTATTTTCAACTTAGGATCCGGCCAGACCCGGAACCGGACTTTTTTTTTAAATTAGTATCCGGGCGGAACCGGATCCGGACTTTTTTTTCAAGTTAGGATCCGGCCGGAACCGGATCCGTACTTTTTTTTCAAATTAGAATCCCTTCGGAAACGGTTCCGGACTTTTTTTTTTTCATATCAAGATCCGGCTGGATCCGGATATCAAACAAAAACGGCAATATCCGGATAGTGAGTCCGTTACACCACTAATTTTAAGTTTAATCTGCTGTACATTATTTGTAACTTTAAAACTTCTAATGCTAAAGTTTTTTTATACCATGTCGTTTTGAATGCCGCTTATTGCAGTAAAAATCTGTAGAAGAGCTTGTAAGTTCGAATAGTGATATATACTTCAAATTCATACAAACATGAAAAACTAATGTTTGCGGGTGAATCTACGTTATTTATATCAATTTAAGTATAGTTTGTTTTTAAGTGAGGTACAAATGTCTGTTTTTAATTTTAACAAATTAAACTATTAAGTGAGATTTTAAACAACTTTAGAAAGTTAGTTAAAGATTTTTAAAACTGTTGTGATTTTTCATTAACATACTTAACGTGTAGCTAATAATATGATGAAATAAATTTAAACCTGCAGGCATAAATTTAAACAAATATCTTGATATGAATTATAAAAAATTAATAAAAGGCTTATAAAACTTAAACAAATAAATAAATATTGTAAGATATGATAAAATTATAAAACTATCATAATTGAGTCAAAGTAGCCTTCTCACAAATACTCAAATAAATAAATTTTTTTTTATTTTAGCTGCTTAAGAGAATAATATTTTAGTGTATGCAGTTAAAGATTTGTAAAATTTTAAGGGTTGTATGATCTTTTTATTAACTTTATTTTATTTTGTGAGCTAACAATGTGTTTATTTAGGAAGTAATTGAAGCGATTTCTCAAATAAAAAATAAAAACAAAAGTTTTAAATATAATTAAGTATTAAAATTAAACAATCTTATACTTAACTTTATGAAACTAAGTTTTTATAAAGGTAGTAAATATTACTGTTAGATACTTCTTTCATTTTGTTTGATTTACACTAAATATTAAGTTCTTACATTAACTTTTACTTAAATGCTAATTAAAAAAAAAATATTATTTAATTAAACGCATGAACATATAGTGACGTAAGAAGTGTATACCTCTTATAATTTGTTTTTCATTAAAACATATAAACAAAATTGATTTATTAAATATAAAGATGATTTGGAAATAAAATTTGTACAGCCTAAATTAGCTGATATAAAGTAACTATTTGAACATCACTAAGACACTAATTAACAACTGTTTAGAGTAACATTTTAGCTGTATAAAATCATAAATGCTTAGTATAACAGAAATTTTCAGAAATTTTATTGTAGCTTATAAACTAGTAATTAAGAAATTTATATTTAGAAAAAAAGCTTATTTTTTAGGGCAACAGATCGACCCTAAGTACATTTTTATAATATTTTTGCCTTATAAAATATTCACTAATGTTTAACATTTATGTAACGATAAAGTAAAAAACTACTCATATTCATTTTTATAAGTATTTTTTTAATATGTGTATACGTAAATCAAATAGCTCTAAATATCTTTAAAATTGTACTTTATTTTTGATAAATATTCAAGATTATATAAAATTGAAAAAATCATTTAAACTTTTATATTGATAGATTATAACAAAATAACATAATATAGTTTGAAATTACTCTAACAATTGCAGATGTTGTTAATATCTGCTAAATAATTTTTGTAGTATATTTAGTAGCTATAAAGCACCACATTTTTGTTAGGAATGAGTTTATTGAAATATATCGTAAGTTTTTACCTAAGCATACAGCTATACTTTTTAAACAAATAAAAAAGAAAAAAAAAAAGATTACATTGCTTTAAAAAAAAGGCACAGTTTATGACTTAAGTTATAGAAAATTATAACTTTTATTAAGTCAGACTAACTATGAGATTCAAAAATATATAAATAAAAAATATAAAAGTTTATCTAAAATAGTAGAACGACTGTCTTGTTTTGTTAATTTCTGCAGTATTAGTAAAATGCTATGATAAGCAAAACGATACTAATTGAGTTGTCAATTTAAAAATTAATAACTTGCCTGTTTTTGTTTTAGTTTAAAGACTTTTGACAACAAAAGCTCGTTTTTATTTGCAAAGTAAGTAATAAAAGAAGGAAAGATACAAAAAGAAAATCACAAAAAGAACACTTTTTATATGTTAACTAAAACAGATAACAATTTTCGAGTTAGAAATAATAAAAATCAAAAACTAGTGATTAAGCAATTAATGTATCTCTAAATAAAATAACTTATTCATGCAATAAAAAAATAATTACAATAAAATAAAGTTGTTATTTTATGTTGAATAAATATTTACATAACAACTAACTTATCCGTGAAGTTGTTTGTTAAACTACAAGGAAACCTGTTACATGTGAGCGAAAATTATTTCATTATTTTTTTATACTTTATAGTATTTTTTTCATTTTATTTATGTTCATTTTACTGTAGTTTATTTATAACGCAAGTAAACTTAAATGATTTAAACTGTAACTATTTTTTTTTGTCTTTTATTAATATCTTTATCACTTGATTATTTGGTTACTATACAAGCTTGTAAAACTTGATTACGTGTAAGCGTTGTATTTTACTGATAAAACTTAATCGAAATATATTTAATTATATTAAAATTGTGTGTCTTGTTATCTTATTTTATGCTTTTATAAGTTTAGCAAAAATGTTCAAACCTTAAAGATGAAACCTCAAAGAGAAATTTTGTAACTACTTTTAAAAAAACATGAATTGATAAAGGAAGTGTCTAAAATTGTAAAACAAATGTTAAGTGTATTGAATTTATGATCAAGGAATTAACATATAAAGCAAATGTAAAATAATAAAATTATATGGTAAGGTTAGTCATGAAACTCGAATGACGTTTCCTTATGACTTTAACATATTTTATTTTTTTGTGGAAAACATTTGATCTTAAAATCAATTTTTACTAATTTTTAATGATTTTATTTCTTAGTAAAATATTCTAATAAATATACTTCTCTATAACAATAATAAACAATGAAATATTTAGTCTAATAAAATTATTAAATAAAAAAAAGGTTTTCAAAATGAGCACCTGAGAACTTTGGTGTGCATAGGAAATCATTCATAGTGCATAGAAAGCTAATAAACAATACAAAAGTAAAATAAAGCTTAATTCTTATTATTATATTATTTTTAATGTTTTTCTGTACACTCAACCATAACATATAGTGATATAATATCTTAAAGAGATTTTTTAAATTAAATAAGAGGTATAAACTACATGTTAAACAAATAACCTAAACTCTAAATTCTAATTGATGTCACAAATAATTAAACTACTTATTGATTTCTAGTTTGAATACAATAATTTTGTTCATAAATTGAAAATAAACTTTTGTTAAAATAAAGTATATTAAAGCAGTACAAAACAACCAAAAGTTTAAGTAGCAACCAGATTGTAGTGTAAAACAAAACGGTATAAATAAGTAAAAATCCTATTAAGATAGTAGTTAGCAAATAAAGAAAATTTGTACTAACATTTTATACTTTTTTAAGTTTTCACATTTCTTTGAACGAAATATGAGTAATAATTAAAAAAAACTTTTACATATATGATCGACAATTTAAGTATAAGCTGTATAAAAGAAAATTTACTAAATAAAAACAAAATCTTATTTAGTTAGTAGTGTAGTAGATATGTACAGATTTGAAAAAATACTTTTGTTTTAAATTTTATCCTATATATAAGGTAATACTTATTTTGTACGCACTTTATTTAAACTACTTACTATTCGTAAATGTTTAAAATCAAAAATGCGTACTCAAATAGGTTTTTTTTTGAAATTGAAACTACCAAATTTGCTTATAAAACTTATACTTTATAAAAAAATTATTTATGTATGAACTTAATTTAACAATTAATAAGAAAATTAGTTTTTTATACATTTTATTACTTTACACACACACATATATATATATATATATATATATGTGTGTAAGGTAATATAAATGTAATATAAACATATATATATATATCAGCTAGCTCTTAATTTTTTTTTACTTATCTTTTCATGTTTATAAATATTAATTACTAAATAAAGTAAAAACAGCTGTCGTTAGAGTTTTAAAATTAAATAAAAATAGATATAGTTTTGATTTGAAAATTTTTGTAACCGTTTCATATGGTTTAAATATTTGCTAAGTTATTCTGTATAGTACATTGAAGTACATTGAATACGTATTTAGCATTATGTTTTGTTTGGAGGTAAGAAAAATTAAAAATATTTTTAATGATGAAGATACTAAAATTACAACAAAATGATTGTTAATAAAAAACAATCAAAATTAATTTTAACATTATTTAGAGTTGTAACTAAAAATCATTAATTCTATACGTCACAGTTTTATCCTCACCAACTCTCAATAAATGATTATGTGTTTTTTAGCTTATTTATGAAAGTTTAACCCATGGGAAGTTTAAATAGTTTGAGACCGTGAAAAGCGGTGTTTTAATATAAAACATATTTTTTTTTACATTCTATTTTAAAACTTATTAATGTATTTTGAAAAACAAAAAAATAAGTTATATGGTTGTAACAAATGTATAATTTTTATAACTGTATTTTTATAGGTTTTTAATATCCAAGTTAAAATCTTATTTGGTAAAATATTAGGAATTGAGAATTATTAACTGAACCTTCCTACAATTTTTTTCAGTAAGCACTATTGCTTTGACAAAAAATTAACCAGAAAAAATATTGAAAGCATTAGAAAGCTTACATTTTTACACAAGTAAGTGAACACTAAAAATAAAACCTAACTTCAAACAACAAATGTGGTAAAATACAACCTAAGCGCTGAGCTTAAGTATTAAATAAAAGGTCCAAGAAATACTTGGTAAAAAACTAACTATACAGAATAAAATTTACAAAGCTTTGAAGTAAAATAAAATTTAACTACACTTTTACCAGATTAAAATAAACTGTAAAATAATTTAACAACTAATATAAGTATATAATAGAGCTAAAAACATGTAATAGAAATTAATAGTAACCGAAAAAGAGTCGAATTTAGTTTTAGAAAACGTTAGTTATACTAGTTTAAACATTTAATATAAAAAAAAGCATATGAATTGTTTGCTAAAACTACGAAAATATTAGTTGTTAAAACGTTAGAACCTATAACGACATACTTACAGCTTTTGAATAGAAAAAACTAATAATATCTCTGTAGGAGCTAATATTCTTTTGGACATAAAAATAAACAATATATAAACTCATACCACGCAAATGAAAACTTTATAAATAACCTTAAATAAACCCTTATTTTGCCCGTTAGTGAACTGTAATGCTCACTTTAGGTTTATTTTATTACACATTTATTATATTTATACATAATATATATATATCTTAAGCAATTTTTTTCTACATGTATCGGTTTGCAGAGAATTTTTTTTTAATTTTGTCAAAAATTAAGTGTTTTTAGTTAGTTTAATTCAAAGCAGCTTTTGAATTGGAAGTACTAAAAACGTATAAAACATAAAACTTGTTATAAAGCAAAAGTAAACAAGTTGTATTATTTCTAAAAGAAAAATAAAATACTAAATGGAAAATAATTTTAACAACTGCTATTCCACATTTACATTAAGCTAAATAATTTTACATTACAATTGAGATAAGTATTTTGCTATAATAGAAAACAAGATTAAATATATAAGTGATGATTTAAAAACTTAATTTTGATAACTTATAATAAGAGCTTAATATATAAAATACATGAACAATATTTGAATTGATATCTTTTATGCTTGAATACTACTTTGTGCAGAACTTAATCAATGTCTCTTTTTTAGTTAAAGCTATATAAAACTTGGTTATATTTTGCAACTTTATAACAAGCTAGCTATAAAATTCTATTTAAAATCTAATAAACTTTAGAGTATTATATAAAGTTCAGAGAATCAAGATTTCTGAGTTTAAGAACAGTAAATATTACTTTATTAACAAAAGTGTGTCTAAATACATAGTCCTTAGAGATTTTATATGTTTAGCTTTAAGTTATACATTTTATAAAAAAAAAAATAACTAAGCAACTATGAATATATGTGAATCTTTATATAAACTTTACATTATTGCTTAGTCAAAAATTTCAACTGCGCTAAGTGGCTTATAGAAAAATATGATTGTAATCAATCTAATTCTATTTAAACCACATGTTTGAACAATCGGCTAAAGTAAAATGTTTTCTAAGATTTATTAGGTTCTATTAAAAAAAACATGCTGTAAACTTTTTTTGATTTTAGTTGATTAAAGATTGAAAGTGTACTTAACTAAAAAATAATTCAAAAATAAAGAAAAATATGTTTTTAAAAAGCATCTTATTTAAAAATAAATTAAAGGTTATAAAGCTTTTATTTGTTAAAAAAAGTTTCATGAATTAAACATCAAATAGGTTATATCCAGTTTTCTTTAGAACTAGTGCGTAAACAATTGTTAGGGTTTTATTGCCAAAATTCGAACTTGCCACAAACGTACACTTTCACTTTTTGAATATTTTAAGAAGCATATTATGGAATTTTGAATCTTCGATAATTTCGTTATTTTAACCGCAACAAGCGGTATGGATATTAGTAAAGTAAAATTTAATATTATTTAGTGTAAAATAAATAGTTTGTTTCTTTAGTTGGAAAATTTGTTATTTCAAACCTAAGAACCTAAAAATTAATAAAAACCTTAAATTCCTTTGAGAAAAAGAACCTTTCAAAGATAATATAAACTTATAAGTGTTAAGTTTTAAACAAGTTTAAGAAATATGTATCTTTTTAAGAAAATAAAGCACATTTTTTTCTTTATAAATCCATACAACTGTTAACCGTGAATGCAAATTTTAACTAAAGTAGATTATTAATTATTGATTTATAAATTAAAATATAGATTTAAAAAACAATTAAAAAACAGTAAAGTTATGTTGTTAATAGTAGGTTTTTTTACTTCTATAGTGATGTTATTTACAAACACAACAAACGTTAGGTTAAAAATATAAGTATGTAAAAAAATTACTTTGAGCAGCTGACCGTATCAAATTCTTTTTAATAATGTATTATAATAAATTTGAAACATGATATGCTTAAAAGCTATGTATCAAGAAAATTTACAAATTTTAAAAGAAAGGACTCGCAAGAAAATAGCCTTTATAATTAATTATAATTATGTTAAATTAAAAGCAAGATTTCTTCAATAATCGAACATGATAGAAAATCTAATTAAATCATACTATCAGTGTTTATTGAATATTATTTGAAAATAAACATATATTCTATATTAATTTGCCTTACTTATATGTCACGAAACTATACTCCACAAACAATAACAAACTATAAGTAATTATCTTTTAGCCAGAACATTGCTATTTGTTCTTTTTAACAAACTTATTTTGAAACTGTGTAATGCAGTCTATTTCAAAAAATAACTAAAAAGCTATTATTTTTTTACCAGCCATTTAAATTTTATAAGCATTGATACAAACTTGTTTAGTTTTGTTAAACAATCAGACTATAAAATATTAATAGTGCAATTTTATCAATAAAAACGTTGAAGACCTGCTGTTGCTACAAAAGAGAATTCGATATTTATAGTTTTAGGTATTCGTTGTTCCATACAAAGTAAAAAATCAATAAAATAGAATTTACTATTTTAACTTTGTTAAAACTTTTTTCTTTAGCTACTTTATTTTGATAAAAAAAACTGTACTTAACTTATTTTTATAAAAATATAATGCAGAAATAAGGGTAGTTTGCCTTAACAAAATACTTTTAAACTTAATATTTTTATTTTCTTATGTAGTTTCAAGTCACAAAAAAGTTAACTTATATAAGTTAAAATTATAATAGAATAAGAATTAATATGAGAAACTAACTATAACAAAAACATAGTGAAACAAAAAAAAAAAAAAACGCCACACATTAACTTTTTAAAGTTAGAAAATACAAAACACATGAGTACAACTAAAAATAAAAATAACTATCACTATAAAGTTAAAAAAAGCAGCTGCATTTAAAATAATTTATAATTTTATAAATGCAAGTTTTTTTCAAGCTTTAAATAATTTTAGTTTAAATGGTGTTACAGTTGTAGTATGAAATAAAAATTAAAACTGATTGTTTTGGTTTTTATAGCTTGTTTGTTTGTTAAATTTTTTTTAAAAACAAATAGTTTAACATTAATTATTTTCTACTAGTTATATAATAATGACTTTCCCGATAAAAAAGTTTGCATAAAAGAATTTGATTAAAACTCATAAAATTAAATAAAGTCGTTTTAACTGCAATAAATATAAATAATAAATATACTGTTATTATTTCGTCCTAACAATTTGAGGCTAAGTTTAAAATTGAAATACTAAATTAGTACAAACATTTTTGACAAAAATACTTTTTAAACGCATATAATTCGAAAAACATGGGTTTTAAGCTAAACGAAAAACCTTTAACAAATATATTGTTGAATTAAACTTGAATTTCTAATGTATACTCATAAAAAGTTTAAGCTCATCTAAATTTGTATATTGATAACAAAAAATAAAACTTAACTTTTGTTAACTTCATAAATGCAAAAAGTAGTGATATTCGGCAATAAGTTTTATTGTAAAAACTTCTATTATATAACTGGGCTTTCAAGACACCAAAAAACATTAAAACTTAATAAAACTGTTTTAACTAAAAATCCCAACTAGCTGTTCGATAAAGCTTATAAATTTTTTTTACCAAAAAAATGTTGCATTATTATTTTGTAACATTTTTTATTGACGTCACTTATGTTACACCGCATAAAACTTATTTATTTTCAAAATGAAATTAAAAAACACCTTAAAAGATATGAACATACTTTAATTTTTTTATACTATTAAACACAGCTTCTTACCTTAAACTTAACTTCAAATTAAAAATAGACCCAAAAATGTTCATCTTACGTTACTTTATAATTCAAACGCTTTACTAATTGGTATCAAGTAATTTAAGTTCAATTTTTGTACGATATAAAAAGCTTGTTTTGACGTTTTAAAAGTATCTTTATAAGGTTTAAGCTATTAAGTTAAGTGTTTCTGTTTATGTTGATTTATGCAAAGCAAAAATATATTAAGGTTGTCCTAGCTTCGTATATGGTAAAGAAAAGTACAAATATTATCTAGTAAATTTAGGTTTAAACCTTAGATAACTATTAAAAATTTATTAACACTAGTTAATGGAAAATAGTTACTTGATGTTTGATTATTTAATTGTTTAGCACAGTTTATATTGATTGTTTTTGATTTATAAACAACTAATATATTCTATAATAATTAATACATTTTACTTTCTATGCTAAAGCAGATATGTGTGTTAGTATAAAAACTCATAACAAAATTATCATTATTAACCTTTATGTTAAGCACAACTATTAGTTGTATAAAACATTTTTGTGACAATAGTTAGATTTGAAAAAGGCATTACAACACCATAATTAAAGTTAAATTAATGGTGATGAAAACTAGGTAACTGAAAATAAAATTATGCTCATTTAAGTTGAAAGCATGATGTTAAATTTGTTTTTTTTAATAAATCAAATATTAAACCAAGTCTAGACTTAAATTTTGTAGCAGATATTTTGCGTTAAAAATAGTTTATTAAAGCTAGCTCAACAATAGATTTGGATTTATTTATGCTCTATTAGATGTCATTAAAGAAAGACACAATATTCTTATCAAAGTTTGCTTTAAAAACATATTTAATAGACAAGAAGTAACGAAATTGATATATACTTTGATGAAAATAATTTTTAAACCCGATTGTTGAGTAAAGAGTGCAAATAAAAGGATCTTTTTCTTGACTACGCACTTTAATTGTAATACTTTATAGTTTATAAACATTATTTTAGATGTTCTAAAACTTTAATCCAATGTAATAGAATTTAATTATTTCTTTTTATAAAAAGCTTTCAACACAATAATTGTCATTTTAAAAATTTTAACTTAGATTTTTTATATAGAAATTAACATCAATCAAATGATGTTTATTTAGATTTAATCATTATACCACAACCTCTTTTATACAACGGAAGAATAAATCGAAACATATAAAAAAAATTTTTTTAGATATTGTCCTAAGTAAAGCACCTAGTTTAAAAATCTCTTAAAGGGAGGTTAAATAAAGCCTTTAGACAAAGGTCATACATAATTACTAAGGTTAAAACAAATTAAAAATTAACGATAATAACATGAAGATCTAATTGTAAGTCGTACATTGATAGTCGTGCAACCTGTGGTTAGTAAAAAATTATTTGACTAAGGTAAACATTGTAAAATTTAATTAATTCATTAGTTTTTAGTTTAGAGCCGTGTAAAGCGGTTATTCTATATAAATTAGTTTTAACAATTTTGTAAGTTTATGTTTATTTTAAAAAAATATACTAGTAGGACTAAATGTAAATGTGGTACTAAATTCTGTAATTGATTGTTTAAAAGTGGTTTTTTTTTATCTGAAACAATTTTTTCTAGTTTGCTAGCACATATTGTAATTGAAATAACATAAATTTGTACTATTATTACAATATTTATTTAAGTAATTTACAGAAATTATTTATTTTGTGTAGAAAAAAATTAATAATTTATTTTCAAACAACCAACGAGAAACAAAAATTGACAGTTTTTAACTAAAATCTAATCACGATAGTTTAGAACCGTATAATGCTATTTTGAACGATTAAATTTAAAGCACTTTATATTTTTAACAATTAGTATACTGTTAAAGTATTAAGTTTTTATTTATTTAAAACTAAATTTACCTAGTGATTAAAAAGTAAATAGTTTATTAAAGTTCTTTTTAAACCAAAAAATTCATTAAAGCTATTATAACGTCGTTACCGTAATTAGATGCTATTCTTCATGATTTTAGAATTATGATAATTATTTAGCCGGTTTCGGCCGTTCAAAAGACTTGGTCTTATTTACAGGTCTCAAACTTTTTAATATTTTAAATTGAAACAAATAATAAAGAATTTGTATTTCTACGTCACTGCATTAAATCAAACAATTCTATATTTGTAGAATTTTAACAAACTTTATCGCTTATTGTTTAACACAGGGGTCGGCAAACTGCGGCCCGCGGGCCAAATGCGGCCCTCGAAGGGTAAATCTGCGGCCCGCGAGCACGTTTATTTTTTGAATAGAATGCGGCCCGCGGAAGAAAATTTTGTGGCCCGCGAGCATATAAATATGGCCCGCTGAACAAAAAAAAAATTAAGTTAAATTTATTTTGGTTTTTGTTTAATTTTATTAATTTCGTTTTTAGTCGCTGTTTAACATTTTAAAACAATTAAAAAACTTTACAGCATCAGCTTAAAAATGTAAAAAAAGACAGATTAGCATTCAACCATGTTTTTTTTCAGTTTCATCATAAAATTTTTCTTACAACAGCAAGTTTAGGTATTTTTAGCATTATTTTTAAAACTAAGTTTCTTTTATAGATGTTTTATTACTAAAAGTTATATTTGAGTGTGCACATAAACATTTGAAATAACAGACTGGTAAGAAAAAAGGTTTATTTTATTTTGATTTTTTTTTTAAGTTTTTTTTTAGTACTTTTAATTAATTCCTATGCACACAAATGTACAAAGATGCTCATATTTTATTCGGCATACTGACAATTCCCACTAGAATCATTTCCTACCCGATCAAATCCCAACCGCGCACAATTCCCACTCCAAAATATTTTTAGCTTTCTTTATTTATTCCTTTATTTTCTAATAATTTTATTTAGTTTTATTTATTATTAATTTGTGTTGCACTATCACTGTTACCCCTAACCTTTGGTTGGTAAGCGGTTTTCGGATTTCATCAGGTGGGAAATGATCGCGGGTTGGAAATTAGCGGTTCCCATTTTAAACCACGTTTTTTTATTAAATAAATTAGATTAAGTTTACTTAACTCATAATTTTCTAAAATTATTGTTTATACAGTAGTATCTAGGTGTGTAAAGACACATTTAAAACGTGATATAAATTAAAATATTTTTAACAGGTACATATTTTCCTTTTTCAAACAATGTTTTTTTGACAAACCAAGTTAATTTTTACGCACTAATATACACAGTTACTGTTTTTTTTGAACTACCTATTTAATACTAACTAAGTTTAATGATGGTAAGTTTATAAGGTTTGTATATTGTTAATCAAAATAGTTCAAATTTAAGAAAATAAAAAAACTAAAAATTGCCACACACTTAAACTATGACTATCTGTAGATTTCAAATCTCAAGTCAATTTAGTCATATTTCAGTTATTGGTTTGAATAGATATTTGTATACTAAAATATTAGGCTAGTTTTTGGTCATTTAGGTTGGCTTTTTTGCTTTATGAGCGGCAAATTTAACTTATGTTTTGTTAAATTTAGAGTGTTAGTTTGAATATAAGTGTATGTTAAACTATAGTCTTGCAGCTGATAAAATTTGAAATATTATTAATATAATTGTACACATATAGGTGTGAACAATTAGTGTTGCTAAAAACTTGATACCCGGAAAAGCTTGGAGTTTGAAAATTTATGCTTAAAAATTCTGGAAAAACCTTGAATTTGAGAATTTGCTAAAAAAATTGAAACTTTTACGTGTAAAGTAATGAAATTTCGATTTGACACAAAAAATTTACTTTATACATACTTTTTTTTAAACACATTAAAATTATTCTAACAGTATCTATTAAGTATTGCTATATTACTAAAGACAGTTTTTTTATAACATGTAGTTTAATTTTATACTAAAAAAAGAAGCATAAAATTATACTTTCAAAAACTTTATATAAGTGCATTGCATCTTTGCTTTTAAAACGCCTTTACCTATTGTTGTGCATTGAAACTAAACCTACAAACTTTTCTAAAAAATCAAAGTCAGTAAAAACAACTCTAATAAAAACATTCAGATGAGCAATATTTGTTGTATAAGTTCTCTCATTTTAACAGATTGTTTAAAGTTCTTACTTGATTTATGCTGCTTTATAATCTTCAGAGATTTACTAAACACGATTTGTTGTTGTCATTGAAGAAATAAACAAAATATTCTACTACCGCCAATATAAATTCTTAAAAAAGTTTTTAGTTCTAAACGGTATCTTCTTTTTAG
The DNA here is from genome assembly GCF_965202585.1 of Thalia democratica. Classification (NCBI taxonomy): domain Eukaryota; kingdom Metazoa; phylum Chordata; class Thaliacea; order Salpida; family Salpidae; genus Thalia; species Thalia democratica. Next base: position 100,598,857 of record NC_139166.1, on the reverse strand, counting down.
TAATTTTTTTTGCTACTTATTAACTTACCTTAACAGTTTTTTTTTTCTGATCAGTCTGTAGTTACTAAATATAATCATTTGTTTTGTTGAAACTGACTACAGCTATTTGTTTTTTTTTTTTTGTTTCACGCAATAACTGCTAACTAACGTTTTTTTACTTTTTATAGCTCGTCTTATATTTCACATTTACTCTTTAAGTACAACAACATTATTGCAGATAAGGAATTGCTATAATGTTCAATAATAAGTTAACTTTTTCTACTTTATTAATTGCTTAATTTTTTTTTTAAAGTGTTTAAGAAACGTAACTGTCCATTCAAGCTGACTTATGGTATTATTTTTGCTATACATTTATATCACTGTTAATAAACTTCGTTATTTCTTTATTTTGTAAATTGATTCTAAAAAGAGTTGCCAAACATACAGTCTAGTTTAAAAAATTCAAACCAGGTTAAACCTGTTGAGACATTTAAAAGAAACTCTGGTAAACTTATATTTTAAACATTTTAAATAAATCTTCGAATTTTCAGAATAGTTTTTAAGACTGTAGTGTAGTTTACTAATTGTATTTTTTTTGGTCTACTTATACATTGTGTACTTTTTATACTGATGATATTTTAGTTAGCTATCTAAGCTTAATTAATTGCAAGTTTTTGCACTTTTTTTAAAGTGGAAATCATGTTAAAAGCTAATTAATTACTAATAAGGTACTTTATTAGTATATTCGAGCATTAGTTATGTTAAAAAAAGTACAAAGTTAAATAAGACCTAGGTATATTTGTCAATGTAAATTTTACTCCAATAAATAATTATAATAAAAATAGGCATTCTATGTGTAGCTAAATATCATTAAATTAATAAAGTGAATAAAAGTAAAACTTTTTTTATATGTAACTAAAACTAAAATCAATAGATTATTCAAATGTCACTAAAACTAAAACTGCGGCCCGCGAAGAATTTGGAAACTTGAAATTTGGCCCGCGAGCACCAACTGCCTGCCGACCCCTGGTTTAACACGTGGTTAATGTATTATTTTAAAAACAACGGAACTTATTATATATTATATCAATTACCAGTTGTAAAAAATATAAAGTCTATTCTGTCTTATTACATTAACTAAGATTTTCTAACTCTATTTTTCAAGCATTAAATTTTAAAATATTGTGTTACGATAATCGTAAAAATTAGTATTAAGTTATAAGTTTTTTGTTGAGTCTGTTTCTTAGGTACATTAAAGCTTACAATGTTTGATATTTTCCTTACTTATCACAAAAATTAGATACATAAACTAATAAATCAACAAACACTCTATTTTGCACTATATATATATAAATACAATTATAAATAAATATATATAAATATATATTTATATATTTAATATTGTATTTCAAAATAAGTCTTAATAAGAAATTACTTGTTCAGTGTTTTGTTTGTGTTGTAAATTGTCCTTTAAAAAGTAAGCACTTAAAATTAATTATAAGTTAAAGCTTCATTAACCATTTTTTTTACTTAAACAAAAAAAAAATAGTTACAAGCTTTTTTATAAAAAAAATTACGTTTAAACATACTATTGTATAAATTAAGTTTCATTTCAAAATTGCTACTAAGAAAAAAATTTGTAATCAAATGATCCAACAAGTATTTGTTTAAAACGTATGTACAAATAAAAATAACACTCAAGGTTTTTTATATAAGCGCAACGTTTTCAACCTTTAAATCGGTTTTCAACCAGTTTTATAGCATAAAAATATTCTTAAAAGTTTACATTTAGTGCTATCAAAATTTTAAATTTTACATATAAAGACAATTCTTTAATTTTTATTTTCTTACAATTTGCTTCAGTTTGTTAAAAAAAAAACTCTTAAAAAATCAACTGATAGTTGCTTTAAATATTTTTAAATTACGAAGTTTCAATTGAACTAAATACTTGTTAAACAACAAAAAACCAATTTTGAGCGTATGAGAAGTAGTAACGTTATCACTGACCCCGTATCTTTTTCTTTCAGTTATGATATTTTAAAACAAGCAAGTTGAGGCATTTTAGTATGTTTGGAAAAAATCAGTTTGAACCGCACAGAGCGGTTGGCATTTTAACTATTTTTCTGATATTTTCTTTTATATTTAATGAAGTTTTCTTAATTCAAAGTATTAGTTTTTTTTTTTTAATATTACCTCTTTTTACTTTATTAAAAATATTTTTATGTTTTAGTAATTAATATCAGTTCAACTATTGATGCTAAAAAGAAACAAAATTCAGAAATTAAAGTTGATTAAATTATTGGTTTTTAAGTATATTTGTCAAAACAAACCTTTTAATTATAAAAAAAGTTTTTTTTAAATAGTACAAAAATTTGTTTTTCTATTTTGTAAACTTAGTCCTTAAAGTGTTAAAGTTACTAAAAAAAGTGAATTTTTTAACACAATGTTCTAAGAATAGGCACATAACTATTTTATTCCTTTAAAAAATGTTACTCTACTGTTTTTTAATCAAGTAAAACGTTTAACTAGCAATAATTCTTGTTTTTAATTTAACTTATATGAATTTAAATAACTAAAATAATATTTTTAACAGAGCTTAATGATAACATTTATGAGCTAAATTAAAATTTTTATGACAAAAAAATGCTTGTCATCTTTATAAGATTTTAATTCGTTCAAAGTTATACATTGTTCTTGTCTTAAACATTTACATTAAATGTTTTAAAAATTTATTATAATTTGTTTGTAATTTGTTTGTTAATAACCTATAATTTTTTTTTAAATAATAAGAAAAAGAGCTACAATATTTCCAAAAAAATATAAGTAATGATAGTGTTATATTCATTAAAGATAGTTTTGTGTAAATGTATTAATAATATATTTTATTAACACTATTTAAAATTTTAGATTTAAGCCGTTTAAATTTTTACCTGTAAACTAAATATTAAAACAAAATCGATCTTAAATTAATCTTAACTTTAATTTCTACTGGACACTACATTTACGTCATTAAAAAAACAGTAAATCTTTATTTATAATATACACTTTTTAAAAGTATTACGAATTGAAAAAGGTTTCTGAATGTAAACTATTTAAACCTTTTTATTTAAAGTATTCAGCAAATAAAACAAAAAAGTTAACTGCTTTAATTTAAGCAAATTTCCTATAATATTATTGTATGCAAACTTTTTTTAAGACATTACAATCAAAATTTATCTAAGTTAATTAAATGTTGCCTAAGTTTATTAACACAAGCTTATAATTTTAAGTTAAAATTATGCTTATACTAAGTTTTCCCGGAACGGGTCTAAATTTCACTCAAACAAAATTGCATGAGGCTACTAAATTGCACGAGGAGAGTATATTGCACGAGAACAAAATTACACGAGTGCACAAAATTGCACGACGCCAAATTTTCATGAGGGCGCAAAACTGCACGAATAAACAAATTGCACAAAGACGATTTTTAATGAGTTACATTTTTACGCGATAGTAAACTAAATACAGAAAAAAAAAGTAATGAACAAAAAATACAAAAAAGTTACTGACCGAGGGTAAGGATAAGGAGTAACAGTGATAGAAAAATAGAAAGAACAAAATAATTAACATAAATTATAAAAAAAAATACAATAAATAAATAAAAAGACTTCCGACCGAGGCTAAGGGCTAGGGGTAACAGTGATATTAAAAAATAATAATGAATAGATAAGTTTATATAATAGTAATAATAAAAATAGAAAACAAAAATAATAATATCTTTCAAAAATATCTTAATGCACATTCTGCCCTCATGCAAATTAGTTTTCGTGCAAAAGTGTCTTCGTGAAATTTTGTGCACTCTTAATAAAAAAACTAATAAACTGAGTTTAAACCATTTTTGAACTCGGTTTATTTAAAGTTAATTGTTGTATGAGTAATGATATCAGGGTTTTTATTCAATTTTAATAATAACTATTTGTTATATTTTATAAAGATTGGCATTAATAACCAAGTGAACAAATTATAAATACAAGTATTATTAAATACTTCTATTTATAACACTAATAAAATAAAATAAAGGGGTCTTTTTTCATTATCCAATAATTTGAAATTTCCTATTTTAATTTACGCTTTTGTTAAATACGGAATAGGGCAAAAGAAAGAAGATTAGTTGAGTAAAATTTGTTAGTGTTTAAATTTAAATTTTTCTATATTTTACATTTTAAGTACGAAATATGGGAGATAGTCTGAAGAGCTCTATTACAGTACAAAACAAAAGTGCTTGGTAAATAGTTGAATTAACCAAAATTATTAAATCTAGAGTGTGTATTTATATTACTTGTAAAAAATATTGTGTTTAATTATTAATTAAAGATGTACTAGATGTATGTATATCACAGTTTTCCATTTTTATTAAAGATTAATATACTTAATTAAATTTTTTTATTGTTTTAAATTGCTACAAGATGTATTTTTTTATTCATTTAAAAAAGTATATAGTACAACTAACTAAGTTATTTAATCTTTAAAAACTTACTTAAGTTTAAAGAACACATTACTTAAGCTTATTTGTAACATTATTTTTGCGTGTAGAAAATTTAAGTTTAACTAAGTGGAATTGGAAAGTAAAGTTAAACTTTTCATTATGTTTTCGTTACACTTTTTTTTATCTAATTTATCATACATGACAAAATTTTCAACAGATATAAAATGTAAAACGGTGTTTATAAAATTGAAAGTTTTCATACTTCACTTAAACTAGCAAAGTGTTTCATTGAAAGTAATAGATGGTTTAAGTACAAATAAACCTGTTCTTAATTGTATGCAACACATAAAAATCATTTTGTTACGTATTTTAAAATAACCAATAAACTATCGTGCGGAAATATAAATAAATAATCACTGAGTTGTTCAAATTAACATCTGCTTTTATGACGTTATTTTGAATGGCCTAAACCGGCTGAAAACGTTTAACTATGTAGAATAAATATTTGAGGTTTTAAATTTTGTAACTTTTTTTTTAATATCAGTGACAAAATTTATATAGTTAAAAGAAAGCTTAAAGAGGAAATAATCTCATAGTTATATTATAAATAAAAAATATAATGACGGGCACGCAATCAGCCTAAACCGGCTATTCGTACTTTTATAGAAAATAAAATATAAGTAATAACACTAAATAACAAACCTAGTGATTCAATAAATAAAACAGACACACAACTTTTATTATATAATTGAATTAAAATTAATTTTCCTTAACATTTTTTTATCTGCTTCGGTTTCAAGTATTTTCAGTCTTTTGTTTAATAATTTTGTTATTGATATTGGTTTATATCGGCTTTATTAAGTCGGTCATTTGAAAGATACCCCAACTCTTCAGTTTTCAGTATTAATTGAAATATTTATTTATTTAAAATGGTTTTAAAGATTTTCAATATACAAACACTGAGTGACATAGAGCTTGAAATATTTTTTTACACAAATTAGACACAGCGAGTAATAAAAAAAACAAGATTTTTTTACTTATGTCATAAAAATTATTTTAATTTTTAAAAATAACACAGTTAATAGCTTCATTTTTTAAAAAATTGTCAAACAAGCAAGTTAACTTTTTTTCACATATAATATATTTTACTATAACGACTTGTACTTATTCCATTTAATTTTATTTAAATTATCAGTGCGATAGGCAGAACTTTCAAATAAATGTTATACTTAAAAGCTTTAAAAGCTAAAGTAAATAAACAATTTAGTAAAGATATATAAACTATTTTAATTTTAAATTTTTAAAAGTACTGAGTAGTATCTGGATTATTCATAACAACTTTTGTTGTAGAATAATCTCATAGTTAAATTTCGAAACCAGCAATTACATGTATACCAATTTTTTATGTTTTTATATAAGTATCATTTATGTAAAAAAAGAACCTCAGTTTAAGTTTTTAAGAATCATAGTTTAGTTGCTATAAAAATTCATTAATCTTAAATCTAATCATCAACTGCTATAAACATCTATATACATTGAAATAGTCATGCATCCTTTAAACATTTTACACAAAAACCTTAGATGATTCAAATAAAAAGAGTTTTTTATTAAGTTAACAACAAGGTAATTTCGGTTTTAGCGTTCGGGTTTCAAATTTAACCAAACAGATTTATTTTAAATGTAATTACTTTTTTTATAACTAAAAATTACTGAACTTTTTGTTTTGTTTTTTCTGATTACGTCACTAGAAAACATGTTACAAAGATAATGTATAAAACAAAGTACAGTTAACGTTTTACTCGCATAAAATTACTATGAAGAACTAATGGTTTTTTAAAGATTTTAAAATTTTTCACTTCTAATTTAAGTATTAAAATTGTTGTAATTTATTTTTACTAATTATTACATTGACTAAAGCAATCTAAAATTTTATTTTCAATTTCATCAAAAAAGCTATTAGAAGTTTGCTAATTGAGTATGTTTATAAGACAGTTTAGACTTTTCAAATATAAATTGAATAAAATAAGGTTATAGATTAGAGTACAAATTTGATGAATGATTCAATGAAAAATAAACAATAGTGAGTTTATACTTTTTACGTCACTTTAGTTTTTCTATGTTAAGTTTGTCGAATAAATACTTGTTAAATTAAATCTACACTTGTATATCATTAAACAATTTATCCTTGATACTTAATTATCATTTTTCACTTAGTTTTATCTAATTTGTTTATAATATTGTTTTTAATTTATTTGGTCTTCAAATAAGTACTTATTAATAAACACGAAGTTGACTAGAAAATATAAAGCTAATAAAAAAGTCTATAAAATTAATGTTTTGTATTGTAACACCGCATTTCACGGTCTTAAAAACACTCAACTTCCCAATGGGTGAAACTTGCATAATAACCTTTAATATAAACTTAAACATTTGTTGATTGTTTGTGAGTATATTACTGTAATTTTTATGATTAATAATTTCAATAGTTGGTACTACTATTGCATCGCTTTAGGAGCAATTGCTCAACCAAGTTTATAAAAAATTAATATGAAATTTAAAACTGTTAGAATTATTATTTTCTATATACTCTTGTTTCACAAAATTTTAGTATTATTGTCTTAGATATAATTTAGAAAAATATAAAATCAAGGATATTTAAAAAAAATTAAAAATTTTCTCCACCTCTTTACAAAAATATGATGCCTTATAGCAGTTCAATGGACTAAAGGAATAATATAGTGAATATTTGAAACTTCTATTATAGTTAGAACAATTTGAAACTAAAGCATAGTATTTTTTTTTCAATATAGTTATTATAAAAGACTATGATAAAAGCAAGACTAATATGTTAAACAAATTAACTCTTAATGTCACGATATGTTTAAAAAGAATCCTTATGTCTAAAAAGTAAAAAAATTAAAATTTATCTGCATTTATTTTAGACGCCAACGTAGTTGTTAAACCCTTCCTACAGAGCATTATTGGTTTAGAAAAAGTTGTTTAATTTTAGGAAACTCTTTTAACAAAAGGTTGATCATGCCAATTCGATCATCAGACCATAAGCTTCGTCAGCATTACCGTGCAACGTTTAAGACATTGTTTACAACTGGTACGCTCGTATTAAGTTCGATCAGCAAAATGCAAAAGGCAATGCTGACCTAACTGATCATTGCTAGCAAATGGTTGCATCATGTGAAAGCCTCATAAACGTTTGTAGGTTAGCACACACAGTTTTTTAGGGTGTGACTGACTGATAAGTCCTAATAAGGACGACACTGTTCTTAGTCTAGCGTAAGCTTATGGTCTGATGATCGACCCTTTGTTAAACTTTAGCTAATCTCACAGCAAACAAAAGTCCAGGCTTCTGCTCAAAAAACTTTCGCTGATGTTTTTGTTAACACAAAGTTTTTGCTAATTAAAATCGTTTTTACTTTTTAAATGCAAAGTTTAAATTTTTAAGTTGTATACTCCAAAGAATAACTTTCTTAACTTTTTTTGAAAGCATTAAAATTATCAAAGAAATAATTTGACTCAATAAAACATTTTAATGGTTTAAGTTTTTCACACTTTAGAGTAAAATTTACAGCTCGTAAAAACAAAGTTAAAAAAAGTTGTTATATTTGAATTACGACAAAAAGTCTTTTTCAATGAATATAAAAAGTTCTTAGTTTATATAAAAACGCTTGTATCGTCTCAGAATTATAACAATGTTTCTGTAACGATGCGGTTTATTTAAAATAATATAACCATTAAAAATATATTAAAACTCTTATATTTCAGATTAAACTTTTACGGTTTATTTTTAAATAAAATAAGAAACTAGATAAATTATTGAGCATTGTGATAATAGTATAGACTTATTTCGTGTAGAAAAACAAATTTGTTATAGAAATTGAAACTTAGCAGGTACAAAAAATGATTAAGCTAAGAAAAAAAAAGTAGTATTTGATGACAAAAATAAAGAAAAAAACGTACTTTCTAAGAACCTTATAATGTAAAAGTTCTTTATTTTTTATCAGTTATCATTGATTTTAAAATAACAAGCAAAATTAAGCGAACTTAAAGACAAATCTTAAGAATTTTTAATTTTTTACAAAGCGAAACCTAAGTAAGACACACAAGTAGTAAAAAAAGATAAATAGTTTTAGTTCCAATTTATCAAAGAGATTCACATTTTATCTTTTGTTTTAATAATTATCTTATTTAGTACTTGTAAATTTAAGTTATCAACTGTAAAATTTTAATAAATGATCAAAACAACAATTCTTTATTTTGATAAAAATTTGAAGAATTCTAAACTAATTTATTAATATTAAAAAATAGTAGTTTAAAGAAGTTAAAGTTTATTTTTGACTGAATTATGCTTTAGTTTTATGCTTTTTACAAAAATTTAAAAATTAAAAACTGAAAACGGCTATCACTAAAAGTTTTGTATCATTTTCAATATGGTTTTAGTGAAATAATTGTCAAATTAATGTTATTATAGAAGTGTACTGACTAAAGCTATCCTTATATAAATAAAATAATTAAAATATTTTGTTTTTAAAATGAAATAAACAAAAAATAAACAATTTTAGTCTTACATGTTTGTGTATATCAAAGTAATGAAAAAAGCTTATACTAGTTGATCTATTTTGTAAAACTAATTTATACTTTTAAACAAATGACTTAAGTTTATTGGTAAATTCCCAAAAAAATTGGTCGTACTTAGTTAATGAATCAGTTATTTATAAAAAAAATGTTTAAGTCTTAAAATGTTAAGCAAAAACAAAATAAAACAGTTTCTTAAGGAAAAAATAATGTTTTCGTTATTTCAAAATTACGGAAAAATTTAGTAAGAAAATTAAAATTAACCACAAACGTACGATTACAAGTTTTAAATATGAATCAAGTATGATTTGAAAGCTTACTTTTTCGTTCTTCATACAATTTGAACTGCATAAAGCGGTGTAATGAAATTAATGAATCTAAATAAATTTTGTCACTCAGGAACATGTAAATCGATAAGGTTGCGAAAAAAAAAGCGTCACAACTTTTTGATTTAAGTAAACTAAACCTAATTCATATCAGTAACTTTTTTAAGTTACGGTTTTTTTTTTGTAAATTACTATCTTATTCGACCTAAGTTGGAAACTGTGTAATGTAGGCTACTGTAGAACCAAGTAATAACATACACTGTTAATAAAAGTTACTTTTATTCAGAAAACGGCGTTGTTAACTTAAAGTGAGGCTGTATTTATAAATTAATTATAATATATTTAAGACTTACTTTTATAGTGATAGTATTATCAGCAAATCTCAAATTTTCATTTGAATTTTACATAAACAACGAACAATTTAAGTTTTAGATAGCTAAATAATATTATTAATCATTTAACAGTTTATAGTTTTTACCCTTTAAGTTTGCAACAAATGTAAAAATATAAGCTTTAATTTTAAAAATTAAAATTAATTTGACCAATTTTTTTAAAATTTTAAAAAAGCGTTATTAACACTAAACAGAAATCGAAATTTTTTGAACTAAGTAAAGTAAGAAGTATAAACCCGTTAAAAATTATTTTATGTTCAATAAATTAACCTATTGAAAAATGGTTATCTGCAAACGGTGTATTTACAACCATATTTACTTCAGTAATAATTAAAACGTTCTAAATAAAGGTCGATTTTTAAGAATAAACTATAATTTTAGTTTAATTTTTAATATAAACATTTTTGATTAAAAAAAAAGTTCTTTAATTTGATACTAAATAAAAAGGTTGTTGTCTAAAATAAGTATAATGTTTTTTTTTTTCGTTTGATATAACACTTTTAATCTTTTTGGTGTATTAACTATATTGAATAAAAAGTCAAACATCTTAACACGAATTATACTTAAAGTATATACAAACTTTTTTTTTAGATTCAGTTTAACAACTTGTTTTGGTTTTTAAACATGATTTTTTTTTCTTAATAGATTGTCAGTATATTAGTGAATTGTTTGATAGTTATCATTTTCCTCATATTCAAAAGAATAATTTTGAGTTTTTACTGAGAGTAAGTTTTTTCATAATAATTTAGTGACAATTTAGGTTGTTAAAATTTTTTAAGCTAAACCTTAGTTTAATTAGCAATTGGTGTTTTTTAATGATAAAAAAATTTGTTATGAACAGATAATCGTCTAATAATTTTCTTCAAACATTAAAAACTTTTATCTAAATTTTCTTTAATTTATTTCAAAATTTTCAAAACTATAAAATTTCTATACAATTAGTATCATTTAGCACAGATTTATTAATATATCACCCACTTTAAATTATGTTTAATTACTATGTTTAATAATTATTATTGAAAAACTTAATCTTGTGAATATTATTTCTCTCTTAATAGCCGTTATAAGTTTTTTTACTTTTAATAAACAATTTAGTATAAGTTTCTATATGTGATATAATTTAAAACATTTTATCAACGTTGATTTTCTCAATTTCCAATGTTAAACAACAAAATTGTTTTTAAATCAATTTAACTACAACAGGTTTATGTTCACTAACCTACTAAAAGTTTAAAAGCAATAGATGTTTAGATTTTACCTATTTTTTCAAAAATGAAATAAAAATATAGTAAAAACTTCTATAGGGACTCTTATTTCAAAGGTTAATGATTAGTAGTGCTTTTTTTATACAACCTTTTGGTTTAAAATAGGTTTTTTTACAGTTCATTTCTTTACTGCTTCCCATTAAAGATTTTTAGATTTACAGTGATAAATACTTTATAAAAGTGGTTTTTATTTAACATTTCAGTCGTAATTTGATGTATTTTGAGACATTTATTTATCATCCTTTTCAAAAAAATAATTTTTAATATTACTTAATAAAATTTCTTTAAAACTAAATCTCAAACTCAAAGCATATACTTCTTTTTATAGCTTTAGTCATGTACTTTTTCCGACAGTTGAAACACACTTAACATTTAATATATATCTATGACTCAAAATAAAACGATCTTGTGATAAATAGTCTTTAAAAGTACAAATAGTTCTTACTAATAAAAATAAATTAGAATAACATTATTTATTTTTAGGTTAACTAAAGAAAAATTTAAACAGAAGGTTGTTTTACAAATGCAAATAATAAAATAACAATTTTTTTTTCGCTTTAATTAAATTCATTATATTAAAAAAAGACTTAAAAAAAAAAAAAAAAACAGTGGTTTCAAATACATAAATATCTAATAACAACTATTAATAAAAAAAGACAGGAAAACAAAACCTTCAACCTCCGACCGTGGGGAAAGGGTTAGGGTTGAATGAAATAAAAAACAATAATTAAAATATATAAAAAAAATAAACTGTGCAAAAATGTCTTCGTGAAAAAGTAGACCTTGGTGCAAAAGTTTGGCCGTTCAAAACTGTCCATTCATGTAAAACTTGCGTGCAAAAGACTTGCAAACGTCGCGAAATTTTTAACAAACTAATAGTTGTAATGGTAATGGTAAACTGCTTTACTAATTATTAATTAACCCTACAGCAGTAAACCATTGAATCACTTAAATTTCATGTATTTATTTTTGATTCATTTAAAATCTAAAGTGCTTAATGATTTTCACATAGAAAAAGTTTTAGGTATGAAAATGTTCATCAATTAACTTAATTTCATACTATCTTTTTATACAAACAAATAAGCTTATTTTTTTTATACAGGTTTATACGAGAATGTTATAAGTGATCAATTTCTCGTTAAAATAAAAGCATCTTTATTAAAAGTTTATTTAAATATAATTTGGCTTTCATATATTATTTATAATATTAATTATAATATTTAGTATATTATTCAATTTGTGTGCAACTTAGTAACGTCAAGCGACTAAAATGTGATAAAACGAAAAACTAGATAATTATTAAAAACGCAAAACATGTAATCAAATACTTACTCTAGGTAAGAAATTTCATTAGTACACAACTTTACATCTATTAAGTATGTTTTATATTTTGTTAAGTCTTTTAAATCAACTGATAAAACAATTTGAAAATCAAGACAAGCAAAGTAGAACTAATTATTTGTTAATTAAAATTACCATGAACAAAACTAAAACTCAATTCATTCTTTTTATATAACTATCCAAGTTGTTTTTTCAAATTAAATACTAATAACATATTTTAACATACGTCTTACAAATTATACTTTTAAAAGTTTAAAAAAATTTTTAGATAAATTTGGGATTAACTTTTAACTCTGTGTGAAACGGGAACAGGTCACTTTTGCACGAGCGTCACTTTTGAACGACCGTCACTTTTGCACGAAGAGTCACTTTTGCGAGAGGGGACACTTTTGCACGGCGACTCTTTTGCAGGAGCGTCACTTTAGCACGAGGTTACACTTTTGCACGGCGTAACTTTTGTACGCAGGGTCACTTTTGCACGAGGGGACACTTTTGCACGGCGACAATTTTGCACGATCGTCACTTTTGCAAAAGGGGAAACTTTTGCACGGCGACACTTATGCACGGAGGGTCACTTTTGCACGAAGGGACACTTTTGCACGGCGTCACTTTTGCACGGCGTCACTTTTGCACGGAGGGTCACTTTTGTACGGCGACATTAATTTTTTTTTTTTTACTTGAATAATATTCGCTTTTAAACTTAAGTTGCTTTGAATACATAAAATGTGGTAGTTTTTTAATGAAAATTTAATGCAAAGACTTTGTTCGAAGTTTTACGTAGAACAATATAATAACGTACCAAAGTTTATTTCTTTATATTTTTTAGCTTATACTTAATAAACTAGATGAATACACATTTTTAATTTTAAATAAAAACAGTTTTGAATACATTAAATGAAAATAATCTGAATTTTGTTACTTTTCAAAAAGGAAAATAAACTTAATTTAGTAAGGCTTTAGAACTTTTGAGAATTATTTTTTACTTGTTTTCTCTTAATGTTATAATTAGCATTATATCGTTTTTGAACAAATATTTTAAATTTATTTTAATTTCAAACAATAGCTAAATAAAAAACAAAGATTTAGTTAGTTTATGAAGTGTAAAGGTATTTCAGATTTTACTTGATGTTTATTTTTTTTTTAAGTTAGCGTGATAATAAAAAAATCAATAAAATAGCGCATTTTTCATGGTTTAAACTTAGATGATTTCATAACAATAATTTTGCATGATTATGATAAGCCAATGAGAGAGCAATATTTGGAAGTTTGAACTTATGTTCATCAAAAGTATCAAGAGATGCTTACACCAGCATTCCATGATCATGAAATAAGCCGATGAGAGCCTAACGTTAATGTCCTAGGAGCGTTAGGTTTTTATTTTTGTTGTTAGTCAATGCATTTAAATACTTGATGTTGATCGTTCTACATTAAATCGTAAATAAGTAAAAGTTTGTGGTTAAAAATTTGCTTTTTATTTTAACCTATAAATTTTATATTAAATTATGTTTTTATCTTTGTTATAATAAATAAACTATATGTGTTGTTTTATTTATTCTTTATGTGTCTTCCAGTTTAAGTGGTCTAGGTTTTGATGCCTAGGTTCATCATATGAACAATAAACGTGTAACCGTATAGTAAAATATATAAAGAGGCATAGTTGTTTATTAATATATTAAAACTCAAAATAAACTAGAACAACTAACTTACATTTAAAGTATTTTTTATCCAAGTTTTTATATAAATATTGTCCCTGGTATGAATCTTTTATAAATAATTTTATTTTATCTTTTCGTTAGTTTGTTTCTAACAGTAACTTTTATTGTTTAAGATTTTAGACTTTTCATTTTTTGCCTATAGTATAGGTATATTATAAAATTTTAGTTTTCAGTTTCTTTTTTTGTTACAGACTTGGTAGTAGCTAAAAAAACTTTTAATCGGCCTGCATGCAAAATTGATTTTCATTGAGCCAAAATGTCGCTGTGCAAAAATTTCATCGTAAAAATGTGACGTTGTGCAACAATGCTGCCGTAAAAATTTGTCGCCGTGCAAAAGTGTCTCCTCGTGCAAAAGTGACCCTCCGTGCAAAAGTGACGCCGTGCAAAAGTGTCCCCTCGTTCTAAAGTGACGCTCGTGCAAAAGAGTCGCCGTGCAAAAGTGTCCCCTCGTGCAAAAGTGACCCTTCGTGCAAAAGTGACCCTCGTGCAAAAGTGTCCTCTCGTGCAAAAGTGACGCTCGTGCAAAAGTGACACCCACCCGTGTGAAACACTGCTATTAAAGTGAAACTATGACTAAAAATAAAACTAAACATTTTCTAATGTAGCGGCATATCAAATTGAATTTATAACTGTTAAAACTTTATAGAAAGTAATGAGCTAAAGTGCTTGTTTATCTAAGCGTTTAATAAAATACATATAAAAATACATATCATTAATAACAACTAAGGTTAACTTTAAAGCTAATATTTGAAAAGTTTTATATATATTTTACTTTTTTACTATTTTTTATACTATTAAGACTTTTTTTTACTTTATCAAACTTATCTTTAGTTTCAAAATTTGTTAATTAATTGAAAATTCAGTAGTTTTAAACTTGGAATACCACAAACGCTTTAGTGAAAATTTTGATTATATCGAAAATTAATTAACAAAAATTTAGCTATATTGGAACAATTTATTTTTAATAGTCTAAACCGACTAAGCTTAAACAATTCTACTCTTGAGTAGATAAACTATTTTTTTTAGTCCGGAATTAAATTAAAATGTCTTAATGCCATATAAAAAACTTTAAATTGAGAAAAAAAAATATTTAGAGATAAAAACCTAAGAAATAAAAGTGTTAAAATTTATTAGGTAGACTAAGTTTAGTAAGAATAAATATTTTAAGATATATTATAACATTAAAGCTTTTATTAAATTTTTTATTGAGATATCAGTAATAAAAAATTATAAAATGCATTTTTAACATTTTATAAGTATCAAAAACAATTTTGTATATACTTATCTTTAACAAAGTGTTTTAAAGAACCTTAAATAACTATTTTAATTAAATAATGATAAAAAAAAACATATCATCATTGACAACTAAGGTTAACTTTAAAGTTAAAGGTAGAAAACATAGTAAAGTCAATAAGAAAAAACTACTTAATTACGGCTTATTTCTAACTGAAAAAAATTCAAAGTCTCAAAAACTCAAATAGTTTTATCTCTAAAATATACTTAGTTTGTTAACAAAAAATATTCATATAAATTTTCTACGAAAACACAACGAGCATGAGCTGAATTTAAGATAGTAACCTACTAAGTGTCTTACCATTAAAATAATTCACTAGACAATACCCGCTCACAGAGTTGAACAGTTTGTTTTATAGTAACAACAGGCTACTAGGTAAAAACACTTTGTTTTAATAAGTAAACCTAAGAAAGACGTTTATAGTTTTATTAAAAACTTGAAAACAGATATTAATTTACTTAAAAATTTCTACAAATCATATAAAAAAGTAAAATTAAATAAAGTATGAAATATTTCAAAATTAATTAATTTTTAATCATTTCTTTTAATATGAACACCAATAGTATTGTTATATCTTTATTTGTACACACAAACACCTGCTAGTATAACCGCTTTGAGTATAAATAGGTCTATAAACTACAATAAAATTAAGTTATGCGGAAATGTTACGTAAGAATAAATTAAAAAAATTAGTCAATAAGTTTTTAATCTTAAAAACTAACTATGCAGCAAAATATTTACTAAAAGTTTTAATTAAATTTATAATATTTATATAATACAATATACACGATATAAAATAAAATCGAGGAGTCGTGTAATACTAAATTCAATGTTTGTGATTGTATATGAAAATGTTGTGCAAAAATAAGTGCATAAGTAGAAAGAATATCTAAAGTATAATCGTCGCATGTGAGGACAAACATGGAGTGGAGTATTGTTTCAAAGATCAAGCAATTATATTAAAGACTTTAAGTTATTTTTAGCATGAGCAAAATAGGTAACTACTTCAGTAACAAAGACAAGAAAACTCACGAATTTTATTCTAATCTGGTCTACGAGTATAAGTGCTCTAATGATAACAGCTTTCAATATATTGGATTTACAGCGATACCACTAACAGAAAGAGTTTTAGAACATCTAAAAAGTAAAACAGCTGTATCTCATCACATTAGTAATTGTATTTTTTATAAAGATGAAAAATGACTGTTAACATTTTAGTATGTTAAAAGAATGTAGAAACAAACTTGAGACCTTGATCAGCGAAGATATTTTAATAAAACTTTATAATCCAATTTTAAACAAACAACTATTTTTATGAAGTTTTCTATTAGAACTAAAAGTTTTGTTTTTAATAGTAGTATGTGAATAATTTATTTATAGATTTGGTATCTTATTTTGCTCAATTATCTTCTTACTCAACTTATTTAAATACTTTACTTTTAAATTTGCATCCTGTAAGTTTTATTTAAAGTTTTAACCGCACTGAGCGGCATATATTAAATAAAGTTTGAATTAAAATTAAAAAAAAATCTACTTCATCATAAAAAATAGTTGATTTTAATGTTAATAATCTCAAAACTTTGTCATTAATTTTTGTGGTACAAAGTAATTCAAATATATATAAGTTAAATATTGTTATTTGTTATAGTGCATAACTAGTTGTAATTTACTTATCCTGTTTACCCGGGGACGTAGCCTTCGGTCTATAACTTTTTATAAAATAAACTTTATCATTACGCATATAGGAAAATTTGACTAATTACCTTAAACAAACTACAAGAGAAAGAAAACATCTCAAAACTTAAATAGTGTTGTAGATGAGTATGAGTACAGTTGATTTGTACTGGATCAAGACGTTAAACGGTACACAAATGGTGTGCAACTTGATAAACGTAAGTTTATTAGTACGCTATGTCCTAGGACCAAATATTTTGAGCTTTTTTTATTTTTTATTTTTTGTGGTTATATTTAAATTAAACTAAGTTTTGAATCTTTTACATTTTTAATTCGATAAACATGTATGTAGTAACCTGAAGATTTCTGTTACAATTCAAAATTAAATGTTTCTACTTAATAGTTTAAAAACTTAAGCTTTTACTACTTTTTTATTTACATTAATAATTTAGTATAACAACTAAATTTAATGTATAGAATGTACCATTGTTGCTAGTAATACAAATATTACTTAATTTCAGATTAAAGGTGTACCAAAAGCTGTAAAACTTATGTTTTATCAAAAGGTGTATCAAAATATTCAACTATAATATACTTAAGTAAAAAATCTTAAAGTTGCAAATTGCTCTAATAGGTTTATATTAATGTATTTAAAAAATTATATTATACAACTAATAATTTTCTTTATTTTTTGCTTGAACTTCATTAAGTAAAAAAAATACCTTAGTTGTTGTTTATCATTTAGAGTGTATCAAAATTAATCATATAGTATTTTTGATGGAGCTGAACTCAGAATGTATATACAAATATGTAAATAGTTATTTGATTTAACTTTTTTCAAATTAGTTATTAATCTATCACTAGGCTTTATAATATCAATTTACTTAACCTAGATTTCATAACTAGTTGTTTTTCAATAACCTTAGTTAAACATAATATAATGTTTGTTTTGATGTGTAAAATAAAATCCTTTTTTCGATTTAGCGATAATTATGAAGTTTACTTTGTACTGTAAGTAATTAAGTATATCAAGATTTTCGGTAATAGATTAAGATATTAACTCAAAAATTCGTAAAAATTTAGCAACATTCTTCTCAGAAACACTTTCTTGCAATTGACATGTTTTGGTTATCTGTTTTATATATTAGTGTTTTTAATTCAACGTTTGATTATTCAAAAATCTATGATTTAGTTTTATAACTATCATTGTCAGTTGAAAGGTTAAAATTAATCAGAGTTAAAAATAAAAATAAACTCACATAAGTTGCAAGTTTTCCAGTTTTATCAAGTTTAATCCAGTTATATTATATATATTATCCAGTTTAAGTAACAACAACAGTTTGAATAACAACTAGCACATAAACATGTTCTAAAAAGTAAAATGTAATTTAATGTTTACGGCTAAATAAGGTAATTACTTAAACTAAAACATTTTTTATATTTAAACTTATGTAACTTAATACTTTTCTTTATCTGTTAAAAGACACCTTAACTTTTTATTAATGGTAAAACCTAGTGTAATGCAAATTTGGCAGAAATACTACAACAACGTACAAAATAATTCAATAAAAAACAAAAATTTACAACTTCTGGAAAATGAATATAACATAGCTTCGTATTGCATCAACTTTTTAATACGTAATCATAATTTCTGGCGCTATAAACGTAGTTTAGTAAATACAAAAAAAAATTAAATATGAAAAATTCACCTATAAAATGGAGAGATAAGCTGATTATTAATTTGCTGAATCTGTTAGTTAAAAAATATCGTCTTTTCTTGAAATTTTTATGTTTTTTGTTTGTTAATAATATCATAAAAATTGGTTTTTTACTACTATTGCTGTAATTTAATTAAAATCAGCATTTAAAAATATTAGATTTAAACTTTTTAGAATACTAAATGCTTCATTATCATATTTTGTAAAAAAATACTTAAAGTAACCTCTGATTTCTTTAAAGTTTATGGTTTAGTTTATTCTAACCTTTAAAAAAAAGTTGTTTTTTCTTTGTTTTTTGTAATCATAGTGAACAAAATCTTAATCAATTTTATGATAATAACATTATATTGTATCTAAATGTTTTGTATTTAAAGTTTAGATACAAAAATAAACCAAGTAAGCTCTTTACTTATTTTTAAGAATCTAGCTGTATTTGATAAGCTAAAGTTAATATCTTTAAACGTGTAACAAATAATTTTAAAAGTGTCATAACATATGCTAAAGTATAATATATATTAAGAAAATTAATGTTTTGGAAAGGTAAGGAATTTCTTTAAAAAGATGTAAAACTAACTACTACTACTACTAACTAGCTGTAGTAAGTAAATTACCTTTTTTAGAATATAAAGTAAAATGAACAAAGTAAAAGACTTTCTTTATCTAAAGTGTAGTTATAATGAATAATTGTAGTTAAAGAGAAAAAAAATACAAAAATTGAATTGTTTAATTTATATGTTAAAATCATAGTGACGTTAGAAGTATAAGCCATTCAAATTATGATTTTTATTATTTACGATATAAACAAGTTTGTTTAATTGTAATACATATTTGTCATGTTTGAAATTTAGACGGCCTAAACCGCCTGAGATTATACAAAAACAAACTGAATGATTTATAAATTTGTTAACAAAAATAAAAGCTTATTTAGATGCTTTAGTTGCAAAAACAGTGCATAAGAAAATACACTACACAGACTAATTGTTTTATTAAATAGAAAAAAAAAACTTTTCTTTAGTAAAATTGTTTAGTAAGATCTACTGAAAATATTGACAGTAATTTATATTTACTTGTTTAAAATTAATTGCACCCAGGCAAAACATACTTTCGTAAACAAACTAAAAAAAAACTAGTAGCTAATTTCAAGTAAATAATTTCAATAAAAATGTACAGGTTTTAACTCAAATTATTAAAAAGATTCGTTAAAAAGATATCTGTAAAATTCACGTGAGCTATGTAAAAATCATACCTTTTATTTACTATTACCATAAAAATATACCTTTTAATCTTTAGTTTTTAAACTTATAAATTTTGTTGCTTCTAATTGTTAACTTGATTTCAAAATAAGAAAAATTGTGTCTCCAAATTTTTTTTTTCTTTTAAATAACTAGTCATACTAGACTTTTTATGTGGTAATCTTAATTTTACTTTTACTGATTAAAAGTTCTAAAAATGATTTTGTTATACAGACGTTTTAATTTTAGCTCACACATGATATAATAGCGTGAAGTTGATTAAAAATTAATAATTTTGTAAACTTATGATATTTTATGTATCTTATAAATCTTTTTAAGAAAAAAAAATTTCAGTCAAAATTTTATTTTGTATCGTTGAAATAAAACCAAGATGTTTTTACTACTTAGTGCTTATAGAATTTTTAATGTGTTGATTAATTTAAGTTTTAACATCTTAATAAAAATATATATTTATAAATTTTTCAAACTCATTCATTAAATTTATTGCATAAGCAGTAAAGGGGATATAAAAGAAAACATGAGTCCATAATTTAATTTAGACTAGAAATTCTTGACTTGGTGATAAAGAGAAAAATAACACTTAATAAATATTAATAAAAATGTTATAATAATAAGTAACTTAACTAATACAGTGATTATAAATATAAAAACAAAGTAAACTTAAAAATCGCAATTCGTTTCATTGGTTCAATAAATTTCATGCTAACTTTTTTGTTGTTAAGACAAACACCCAATAGCGGTTAAAAATATTTTACAAGTATATTATAAATTACTACAAGTAAAAGTTCATCTACAATTTTGACTTTTGTTACCGTAGTTGAAAAACATAACTAAACTATTAAATGGAACTTTTTATGTTAGAGCGTCTATTTAAACTTTTTATTTAGATGTTGTTTTTTTACTGTACGTTAGGTTGTTATTTTTTTTTCAGAAACAAGGTCAAAGTTATTTAAAGTTATACAAACAAAATTTTGGTATTATAAAGAAAAACAAATATTAATTTATATTTATCTTTAAGTTGCACTAATAAAATTAAAAAATATTGTTATTTTTATTGTTTGTCTTAATCATATTCAAATCATATTTACTTAGATTAAATAATTTAAAAATAAATAAAATTAAATGCGTTTTGATAACTTTCAAATTATTTTAATTTTAAAATAAAGTTTTATTGAATTATAATGAACTAATTTTTTTTATTTTTTGTTTGTTTATGTCATGGGTCGGCAAACTTCGACCCGCAGGCTAACTGCTGCCCGTAAAGGGTAAATCTGCGGCACGCAAGCACGTTTTTTTTTTAATGGAGTGCAGTTCGCAATAGAAAGTTTTGTGTCCTACAAGCACGTAAATGTGGTCCAGTGAGCAAAATTATGTTTGAAGTTTTATTTTTCCGGTAATTTTGTTTAAGTTGATTAGTTTTGTTTTTAGTTCCGGTATACAGTTTTAAAATAATTATAAGGCTTTACTGTTTTAGCTAAACAATGTGAAAAATACAGATAAGCATTTTTTTCAATTTCATAATAATTTTCTTTTTACAGCAGCAAGTAATTATCTAAAAAAAAAAAACAGTGTAAAGAGTACTTTAATTTAGTAAGTGAGTTATACAATAACTTTTTGTAAATAAACTAAATGCAATTGTTGTCCATTTTGTACAAAATTAATGCACAGTAATTAATTAAAATGTCGTTTCTTAACAGTTTAGGTATACTTTATAAATGTCTTTATACCAAAGTATCTTTTATAGTATTTTATTACTAAATGTTATAATTGTTTGACGAAAATCAATTAATTTGATTTCTTAGTAGTTTTCTTAGGACCTGAAATTAATTCTATGCACACAAATGCAAAAATATGATCATATTTTAAACAATTTTTTCTTTAATACTTTAGTTTTATTAATCTTAAATTATGCATAACTTTCTAACACTACTGTTTTTACATGTAATATATAAGTGTGTTAATACACATTTAAAACAATATATACGATATAAATTATAATAGTTTTTGTTAGGTAAACACTTTTAATTTTTTAAAATGTTTTTTAGCAAATCAAGTAAGTTTTATGCGTTGTATACTAATATAAACAGTTGCTGTTTTTTTTGGTACTCATTTTTAATACAACCTAGATTAAGAGATGGTAATTTAAAAAATTTATATGTTGTTTATCACAGTAGTTCGAATTCAAGCACAAAAAGGAATAATATTCATTTAGATAACTAATTACTGTATTTTTTCTTCTTTTAGTCAAATTATGCTGCAATTCCCTTCAATTGTAGCTTCTAACTTGAAATACCACAAAGGTTTAATTACAAAGTATGAAAACATGTAGTGTATATACAGTGTATTTATTTTATACAAACTATATTATTAAAAGTTTTTTTTTGTGTTGATCTCAATTTTGATAGTCTAAACCGACTAAAAAAAAACAACAATAATCTTTAATGGAGTAACTTCTCTCAATAGTTTATCAAAGTTATTAGTCGTAAAAAATAGTTGCATTAATAATAAGTCTAAATTGTAAACAATTTATTGAGAATTGATTTTAATAAATTGATAAAAAAAATTAAAAGAAATAAGCTTACATATTAAAATTAAAATATGTTCTTATGTGGGCTATTGATTTTAGTGGGCCAACATCTAAAGTTTCACTTGGGTCAGGTTGACTTTCTAATGGTAGATTGTCAACCTGACCTTTTTG
Source organism: Thalia democratica (assembly GCF_965202585.1). NCBI lineage: Eukaryota > Metazoa > Chordata > Thaliacea > Salpida > Salpidae > Thalia > Thalia democratica. Next base: position 100,576,147 of record NC_139166.1, on the reverse strand, counting down.
TTCATATGTTTCCTGCAGGCGTGGTGACCTTCTAACAGGCTTATGTTTAGGACCCGCTGCAGGCAACTTATCATTAATACTATCTAAGTTGGACATAATAACTTTAAAGTACTAACTTGTAAATTACCAGTAGATTCTATCTATAAAATACTTAATGCTCATCTAAGCTACTTTATATAAACTAGACAAGACAGTTTTGAGTAATGAATCTTTTATATAAAGCACAACAAAAAATATTAGCATATTCAAAGTTATAAATTGCTATGTAAACACTTTAAAAATTGTACACCAGTTGAAATATTGACTTTTAAAACAAAACAACATATACAATAAACATTAACAAAATAAGTTCAAGAGAAGTTGTTGCTTCCAGCTGCACACAAAATTATCTGACTAACTGCTTGAATGCCACTGTATTGTCATATCTTGATGTTTTATTTCACCAGTATTTAGTTTGAAACATTTCTTCATTGTACAAATATGGGCCTTTGTTGTTTGGCTCTTGTATTAAGGGTCCAAAAAATTAATGACGCATAGAATTTGCAGCGTTTCATTGCGCTCACATATTTTTAATTCGAGATAAATTTTTATAACATCTGTCTTTATAAGTTTTTATCAAAGTATAAATTAAAAACATCTTTACAGTTTCCTTTAGAGCAAACCGTTTTATTAATTGCTACTTCAGATTAAAAATAAAATATAATTTTTTGCTCTAAATAATTACAATACTTAACGCATAGCTCAAATAAAAACTTTTCAGTTTTTGAAAGTTTATTAGAATGTGAGTATTCATAAACTTCGAGTGTAAACAGGACACGTTTAATGTTAAACATTTCACTGTTGATATTTCTCAAATGAAACAAGAGATCAGTGAAAAATTTAAACAGCTTAAACTGTCTGAAAAAACAAACTCAATATGAAAAACTATACATAGATTTATTCCAAAGTTCAAAGTTTAGTTTTAAGTTTTATTAGTTAAAAAAATGTGTAACATAATATCAAATTGCACTTGATAACTGTTAAATTTTTATTATAAGTTTTTAGCTAAATATCTTGTACATCCTAGCATTTAAGAGAAAGCTCGCACGGTCAAGTGTTCTACTAATGCAAGTTAAGATTAGAAGAAAGTAAAGAGCAGATAGAATAACTGATGAAATGTTGAACAAAGTTTATATTTTTGCTATAAACAGCCACAGACATTTACTAATCATTATATTATTTTATACGGTAAGTGGTGGAGGCAATCTAACCACAATCTGGTGCGGTAAACCTGTTATTTAAGAATACACTTTTTTATTGTTTGATTGTTTTTTGCAAAGTCTTTTTTAACAATGTTTTCTATCATAAATATATTTAAAAATTTAGTTTCAAGCAGCTCATTTTCAACTGTATTTAAGGTGGGTAATTTAAAAGATTATATATGTAAATGCTTACATCTATCTTAGCTTACAAAATCTCAGCTTGTACTAAACATTTTTGAAACAGTCGGTTATAAAGTTGTTCATGTTTTTTAACTATAATATATCTTATTTTATTTAAATGTAAGTTAACTTAATCTAATCGTTATTTTAAATGTATTCATACTGATAACAAATTGATTGTTAGTAAAACTAAGAATAACATTTAACATTTATTTCGTTATGTTAAATTGTTAAGCTGAACTTCTACTGAAGTTTTATATAAGAAGATGCGACGATTTGTAAAAAAAAATAAAGTGGAACGATAAAACAAATGGCACAAGACCTAAAATACCTTTTAGATTGTGGGAATGACTTGCCCATATACACGCATGATTCGGGATAATTTGCTTTTCTTTTTGATGAAAATTTCCATTTGCACGGAAACTTCCTATACTTTAATCAAAGGCTTGTGTAACAAACTTTTCAAGTCTGAAAAATTTCATTTTAAATGTGAAGTTTAATACTCAAAAGAATATGTGCCTATCAAAATGACAGGTGAATGACACTTTCATAACAATAGTATTAAACGTACCGTATAAAACCAGTTATTAAGCATTATATCTAGTTGGTTGATAAACTAATTATTAAACCAGTAAAATTAAACTTTTTAACGACTTAATTTTCATAATATACTAGTTTAACATATTGCGTTTGCTTTTGCTAAAAGTTCTGCATAACTCATGTTTAACAAAAAAACATTTTGTAAAGAATTCTTCTCGTAACGTATAAAAAACAAATTTCAAAAATTTTCATACTTGTGGTATAAACAAAACCTACTCGTTAAATTACAAACTACTCTAACCGATTAAGTATTGATTTAAAAAGCTATTTTATTTTAAGTTAAGAGTTGTATTATATAGACGTTTCAATTCATCTATTTGTTTTGAAATTTACTAGTAGGTTGTTTCTAACCTTTTAAAACTAATTATGATGTTTTGAAATATTTGTTAAACAAGGCTAATAAAATGAATTGAAATTCTTCACCATGTTCTATAGGTTTATCAAATCTTATAAATCCTATAAAAAATCAAAACCTAGTTGTTGCAGCCAAACTGTAGTTAAAGTAAAATTAAGATAATCAGATTTTTAACACAACAAATTTAAAATTTAGTTAAACAAAATGTTTTAGTACATTGAGCTGGAAATATTGCGACAATTATTATTTTTTTCTTATTGTGAGACCTTAATATTACTAAACTTCAGTTTTATAAATAAAAATTAATTTTTAGATGTATAATGAGCTTATTTTTTAAATAACTATTTATAATAATTTACACTTAGAACCTATTCAATTAAATAAAAATAAACCATACTATTAAATAAAACAAAGTTATAACCTTAACTTTTGTGGTATGTCCTAATATAACGTACATACAGTTGCTTGTATATTGTTAATACACAAAATATTGTTTTTCTACTAATAACATAAATTCTAGTTTAAACTTAGTTGTTTTAAATATACTATCATGTTTAATAATAAATAGTTGCTTAACAACTGAATGAAAATAATTTATTTTGAATTTTAAGAGAGTTTTTTAGGTTATTACCCGTACTTAGTATTTTAAGTTAAGTAAAACTTAGTTTGATTTAAAAATAAATTTAAATATGACTCAAAAATTATATACATACTCATCTTGTACACTACTGAATAAAAAAAAATAGTCTCATTTTTTTATGTAATTTACTACAAGGTTGGTATATTGTTTATTTAAAAAAAAGTGTTCAAAATATTTGGTCATAGAAATCGGTGAACGAAAAACCTTTAGGTTATCGAGTCGTACACCACGGATATCTTTAGACGTCTTTTCCAGGAATACTTAAAGAAGTACTTGAAGTTTTAATCGTATTTAAAAAAAAGGATTACTTAATTAAACAAATATTACATCAACGCAACGTACTTAGTATACATAAAAAACTTTCTATGCATTATTTTCACTCGACCTTTTTTTTTTGTTTTATTACTTGTTTAACTTTTATAGCAAATCAAACTCTAGTTTATATATTCCGATTAATGTAATTTAAGTAATGACATTTTCAATACAAATTTTTAGAAGCTTGTGAAAATTATAAATTTTAGTTATTTACAAATAAGGTATTTTCATAAGTATCAAAAAAATATTACAATGTAAAATGATGTTTATTTTAAATTATTTGTATATAAAAAACTAATTATTTGTTTATAGTCATAATCAAAACTTTTAATACCAACGCATCTTAGCAAAGAACTATAACTAAGCAATCATTTCATTATTAACGTTTAATGCGACAAGTTTTTTTCAGAAAAATTTTTTTTTATTGCAAAACAAATTTTTAGACAATATTCTTGTTTTTAATAGTTTGTTTACAAAAACTTTATGTAAAACTTATATTTTTTAGTAGTTGGTATGTGTCAATATAAAATAACTTTTTAATTTTAAACTTGACGAAGTGTCTTCACTAGGTCTGTCTCATGTTTTTTTAAGTTATTTCTTAAAAAACACAAAAATTATAAACTAGATTTAAAAAAAAAAACATTTTTTTATAATGTAATATGATAAATACTGTTTCCTTTAGATAGTCTTGTATTAATTACTATAGTTAGTTGATAAAGTCAAAATTAAGATTTCATAACAATATGTACATTGAAAAACAAAATCAGAAGAAAGTTGTGTAGTCTAATTTGTTTCAAAAAATATTATTTTGGTTTTTTAGTTATAAACAGAAAATTCCGACTTCGAAAAATAGTTGATAGGTTTGCATTATTGTTGTTTAAAAGATAATTTTGCTTTCATATCTCCTTGTGACGTAATAAATGAATACTACAATTTGTCGCATGGCAGTTTAATGTACAAATTAAAGAAAACTTGATTAATGCGAATGTTATCCATTTTAATGCGATATATTTCGTCATTTTAAAAGCCTATGTTAACAAGGCAAATAATTACTGTGAGTTATTTAACATTTAGCATTATTATTCGCTATAAATTCAGCATCACTCTTGTTAAAAAAAATTTGGCAAACAAATCTTCTACATATAATTTAGAAACATACAAAAAACAAAATTTGTCATGTTTTATGATAAATACAAAAACAATCGAACGAACTACAAACTACCCTAACCAATAAAGAGTATGAAAGACTAGTTTAAAGGCTGAATATTATATTCCATTTAAGTTTTTAGTAATTTTATTAATAAACTACAACTAGGTTTTTTCTATGCTACTAAAAAAGTTTACGATGTTGTAAAAGATTTGTTTAAGAATACTGCTTAAACTTTTTTTTAAATTCTTAAACATCTTCTATCGGTTTATATAACTTCCTAAATTAAAAAAAAAATTAAAATCTAGTAAATGCAGCAAAATTTCGGTAACAATAGAGCTTATAAAGTTAAAGTTCTTAAGATAAGGTTTCTGTTGTAAATTTATGTCTAAGTATCTTAGCAAATACTTAACAGTGTCAAACAAAAAAAAACTGAATGTAATTATTTAGAAAACAAGAGGTATAAAAAAGTATTAAAATAAAAGTTGTATGTCAACATTTATTTAAAATAATTGTTTAAATGCTTTAAAAAAAATTGTTCAACTTAAATAGAGAGACTTATCAATAAATAAAAACAAAAGAACAAAATAAGTGAAACAAAAAATATCTAAATATAGAGTAAAACTACGAGAGTAAAATTTTTGTTACAAAATTATTATTTTTAAAGAATTTTTCCGACATGTTTCTTAGTGACTTAATATACTAAAAAGAACAAACGGTTGTATTGATTTTTGTTTTATAAACAATTATTAAATTAAAGTTTAGTAGGTCGTCCAATTTTAAAACCCATGTTATTTCAGGTAACAAAACTGAAATCTTATAATTAATACTATAAGCTTACTTGCCTTAACTTAACTCATTAAATTTTTACATTGACTATCGCATAGCAAAAAACAAATAACTTTTAGTAAAACTGTTAAATTAAGTAATCAACCAGTTGCCACGACCGCCATGTGACGTGCGAACAGAGATGTTGAAAACTTTCATGAAAGACTCAGGAATGAATGAGAAATATTCGCACGAATGTATGCACAACAACGGCCAGGATTATGATATAACCGGAAGAAATTTCATAGAACTGCACAAAATCAGCCACATACCGCTTAAAGCATATCAATTCTAAAATTTTAATGACAAAATAAAAACAGAGAAGCTAGAAAAATCTATTAATCTCAACTTAAAGCTTCTTTTTTTATTATTTCTTTCCCTGCTTTTAACGAAGTTTGAATTTAGATCATTTAATTATTTGTTGCTTTCCTTTTCAATTTTAATAAACTTAAACCAGCACAAGTATTTGTTTTATATTATCATTAAGTATAAATTAAAAATAGTGTAAGTAAAAAAAAATTCACTTATATATCCGCGGGAAAGAATGCGAATACCTTTGAATGAATAGTTTTGTAAGCAAAGTAATTGATGTTTACTATAGTTATCATAAAATAATATCTAATAAAATAGTAGTAAATTACAATAAATAAAGTGTTTTATATGAATTGATAATTGGATTGGCTATCTATAAACTATATCATTTGCAGTAAAACATTAAGGTTATATACCATAAAACATAAGACTTTACTTTAACTCAATCAATTTAAATATCAAACATACTTTGTATAAATTAAGTTTATGATTATTGTAGATAAATAGTATACTTTAGACTACAGTCAAATATTCTAAAAAAAAAGTGTTTGCACTGATAAATCCCATTGGTTATGTCTAGAAATAAACCGAGCCGAGATATGGCAAAATTTTATTTTCTAATGAATATAAGACTGACATATTTAAAATTAACCGAAAAACTTAATTAACCGGCGTAAGCATTACGACGTAGCCTAGAGGACGGCTTTCGATATTTGTGCAAAAGTTCGGGAGCAAGACGTTCTCCGGTATGAGGGTTTTCAATAATACAAGTAACTAAATGAAGTAATAACGATAATGAAAAAACAACAAAAATTTAAAACAAAAAACTATTTTTAAATACATATTCTTTTAATAATATTTAAAATTTAAAATGTTATTTTTTTGTTTCCTGGCATATTTTATTAAATTTCTTATAAATTTAGTATAAATTAATTTATATTGCAAACAATAATTAGATGGTTATATAAACTTTTCTTCTCGTAAAAGTATTATTACCAACTACGTTTTTACTTAACTTCGAAAATAGTTTTTTCCTTAAATGTAAAACAATTGCTTTCAAAAATAGCTCATTATCATACGACATCTTGAAATATTGTTTGAAAAAGTTTTATTCAATAAGTCTTAATAAATAAAATTTAATATTTTTACTAATGCCCAAAGCCAAAAATAGGAAACAACACTACTAAATTACTTTTTTTTGAAAAATTCCTTATTTCGAATAAAAAATACATTGTAAAACTTAGAAAAAAAAAAGTAAAATCACTTAAATGAAAATTTATAACATTTTTAGCGAGTGGTTAACCTTGAAATAATTAAATATTGAAAATATTAAATCAGCCTTTTCTTTAAGTGTGCTATTCTTATCTGTAATGTTCATTAACATACTTTTAATTCAATGCTGAAAAATCAATTGGTAAATTAAAAAGATACTTTCTTAAATAAAGTTCTTTAAATACCAAACTCTGTTTCCTTTCTAGTTATTTAAAAGCTTTTTTTATCACATAAGAATAGATAATAAACTATTGTACTTGTACATTTGCATAAATCAAACCATTAACAATTAACAATTAGAAAATAAGCAGTTCTTATGTTCAATAATAATTATTTTTCGATAACTTTTTGTTTTTTGCTAAATTTTGTTTTCTTAGATATCCTTAACAATCGGAAATATTGAAAAAAAATAAAACGAGTAAAGTAAATGTTGATAAAAAACTTTAAAAGAAAACTTAATAAATACAAGAAAAGTCGAGCTATTTATAAAACAAACTATTTATACCACTTTGTCGTGGCGCGTTGTAAAACTTAGGTTAATATTGCATTGTTGTGTTTTGTGAACAAATGACAGTTATTACAATTTATATCTATTGGTAATTGCTAAAAAACATAAACTGCATTCTATCTTTTTACATTAATTCAAATTCCAACTCAATTTTTCTAGCATTGTATTTTAAAAAATTGTGTTATATTAATGGTAAAAATTAATATAAGTCATAAGTTTTTTTGTTGAGTCTGTTGTTAAAGTAAATTAAAGCTTACAATATTTAATTTTTTATCACTTAATAGCAAAATGATATATCTAAATTAATAATTATCAAACACTCTATTTGTACAAATTTAAAACTTAGTCTTAATAAGCTTAAATTTAATGCAAAATTACTTGTTTACCTTTTTTTTTGTAAATTTTTATCTATAATGTGAAGTTAAAAAGTTTATTATAACTTTAAAGTATATTAACTAATTTTTTTCTTTATCATAAACAAACAAAATAGTTACTGTTGTTTTTTGTAACAAAAGTTTAAGTTTAAATATATTAGTGTTCAAATTAATATCACATAAGATTGCTACTAGGAATGTATATAAAAAAGTTTGACATCAAGTAAATAATCCAAATAGAAATAACACTTATGGTTTTCATTTAAGCACAACGTTTGTTTGTTTAATCCGACAAGTATTTGTTTACAATATGTGTATAAATAAAAAACCTTTTAAATCTTAATTTATAAAAGTGTATTATTTTCAACCGTATAACGCGGTTTTATAGCACAAAAATATTCTTAAAAATTTACTTTTAGTACTATCAAAGTTATAAGTTTCTCATTTATAAAAAAATACTTAGTTTTTACTGTCTTACAATCTGCTCCAGTTTGTTTAAAGAAAAAAACTCTAAAAAAATCAACTGGTAGTTATTTTAAATATTTTTAAACTACGATGTTTCAATTAAAATAAATACTTGTTAAACAACTATAAAATAGTTTTTCTATAAAAAGTAGTGACGTCTTTACTGAGCCCCGAAACAATTGCTTTCGGTTATAAAGATTAAAACGTTATAAAAAATAAAGATTTAAAAAAAAGTTAATAAGTTGAAACAATTTTGTATGTTTGGAAAAAATCTGTTTAGACCGAACAGAGCTGTTAACATTTTAATTGTTTTTCTAATAACAATTTTTATATTTATGAAGTTTTCTTAATTCAAAGTATTATTTGTTTTTTTAGAAAAATGAATAAATTACCGTTTTAGATACTTGATATTTTATGAAAAAAGATTTATTAAATAAAATGAAGCTTAAAAAGACATTTTTAAATCTAGTTTAGCTGTTTGTTTTTCGAGATATTATAAGTATTTAAAGCGATTGTCGGAAGAAATAAACTAACAATAATAGTTTTAAAAATCTAAGCATTAGGTTTTTGTTTTGAATTGGTCAAAGGATCATAAAGCTGTATTCAGAGTTTTAAATTTAAAAATTAATGTTAAAATTGTCTCAAAAACACAACAACTTAAATTTTTAAATGTTTTTTTAAGTATAATTTTGAGAAAACTTAAATCAGTGTTATAACTTTTAAAAACTAAATATTTTTTTGAAGTTGTTTTCAAAGTAATCAGCAAAATTAAAAAAAAATTGGATCAATAAGAATCATATGTATGCTTTTCAAATTACCTAACAAGTTTTTCTATTTGTCAACTAGTTGTTTACTTAACCACTGTTTTAATGTTAGCATTAACTAATAACAAAATTAACTAATAATAAGTTTTTAATAAATAAAATCAATTTTTTAAAAGTTTTCAAAAAGTTTATTTTAGTATCTTGTTTTACTATATAGCCTTTCTTCCATGTTAAAAAATATCATTTATTTAATAATCTACCTTATAAAAATTATACTAAGCATATGAAAAATGTACACTTATTTATCTATTAACTTGATTTATTTAAACTTTTTGAATGAACCAGAGAACATAAACACTCAGAAAATGAACAAAAAAAAATTATAATAAATATAAAATTTTACAAACTTATGCATAGACTGTAAAAGATTACACATTTACAAAACTGCATATAACAACTTACAATCTGTAGAGGAAAGGCGTAGGGAACAAAAATTGTTCTTAGTGATACCCTAAATTAAGATTTTAGTAGCTGATTTTATAAACTGCAGAGTATAGTTTGTAAATATAAAATTAAACAAGTGTACTACTCCAGTTATTGATTTACGTCAAATATATTGTAAAAACTAAACTAAATTACAAAACTATTTTTTTATTAATAGGAAATCATTCATATTTACTAATATCATATATTATTGTACTTATATTACGAGTTAAATACCAATAAAACCAAGATTTTAGTTACTTCGAGCTTTCAGTTCTGATAAAATTTCTATTTTGAATTAAATTGGTGTCTTAAAAACAAAGTACGTCATGTTTTTTTAAACTTGTTTTAACTAAAACACATTTACGTAAATATGCAAACTTAATATTGTTTGATGAAAATTAAATTTAAAAATTTGCTAACACCTTTAAATTAAAGTAACCAAAACCGTTAAAGACGTCATAATCGACAGAAATAAATTGTTGCTTTCACAATAACTTTAAATTAAACACGAATAATTTGATAACGATGATTGAATTGACAAGAAAGTTTTTACTGCAGTTAAGCGGTTTACCTTGAAATAATAAAAACTTCTAAAATGATCTATGCGTTTTTCTTTGTATAAATATGAATACACATTCATTCTACAATGGTTTTGTATCTCTATCTTTAGCAGTTTTAAATAGGTATAGCAACTTAATCTAGTAAAATAAAATAATAAGTATATACTTTTTCTTACTTTCACGAACAAAAGATTGTTAAAAATTGTAATTTGTTTAATACTTTGAAACAGTTGCTAACGTTAATTCTTTTTTTTTGTTGTAGTGGTAAAAATGTTTCTCTTAATGAAGTTTGAAAACTTTCTTTAAAATTGTAATTCCTATTCTTTTTTAGGCCTTTACTATAGTTGGTTTTGTTTTCAATTTATTACGATTTTATGTTATTTCCAATTTCACTTTGTTTTATAAATATGAACACGAAAACATTTTTATATTCTAATTTGTTTGTCGTTACAATAAGAACAAACTCTTAAGTTAAATGGAAAAGGTTTTTTTTTGTTATTTGTTTTTTGCTTTTAGCATTTATAAAAGTCTATAATTTATTTATTTTGCATAACAAAACTACAATTTAGTTGTTGATATTGCTTGCACGGACATCAACATATCGACACTAAGTTTTTAATAAAAAATGAATTATAGCGAATTTTTATTTATGCATCACTAAACTATTTACATTTTTGATTTTAAAATACAATATTTTTGCATTGTATTTACACCATTTGTTAAAATAAATGTTTCGTATAGGTATTTTATTGATATATTTAACTTAGGTAGTTGCAAAACACACCAGCTGTGATACTTAGTTATAAAGTGATAACTAGTTTTTAACATTGTTTATCTTGTTTAGCTTCGTTTAATTCAAAGTTGTTTAAAATTTATATACTGTAAAATTATAGAACTATACTTGTTTTTTAGATATACAATTGTTCTCAAAATAACGTCTAAACGTTTATTAATACTACATTACCTTTGATTAACTGTATAAAAACTTAGTCTAAGAAATATTTATAAGTGTTTAAACTTTTATTTATCTTTTTTTTATGGCACTTCTCTTAACTTTGTTGTTTTTCAATTAATATATATTTAAAACACAACGATGCCAAAAAATAGAAAAACATAATTGTGATAAATCATAGAAACATTTTTAACCTTTGAACTTATTATTTTATTCTTCAATATACATTAATAAATAATAAAATTGTATTCAAAAAGAAACTTTATGGTTAGTATTGAAACACCGAATTTCACGGTCTCACATTACCTAAACTCCCCCATGATTAATTTTTTGATAAATAAGATAAAAAAAAATACATAAATATTCATTAAGAAGTTTGTGACGACAGTAGTGTGACATTTGAATTCAGTAATTTTCAGTTACAACTCTAAATAATGTTGAAAATAATTTTAATTTACTCTTTTGTTTACATATTAAATTGTTGTAATTTTACTATTTTCTTTAAAATATAAGATTTTTAATACATTTCGCATCTCTTAACAAAATATGATGCTTAATACTCATTCAATATACTATACAGAATAACTTAGCAGATATTAGATCATCTCAAACAGTTTGAAAAATTTAAAATAAAAATCATATATATTTTATTAAATTTTTTGAAATAAACTTTCGATAATTATTTCAATATTTTAGAATAAAAAACATTTATAAATATTTAAAAAAAATTCAAAAACATTCAACACAACAAATTTTGAAGCATTTTATAGTCAATTAACTGTTGTTTTCGTTAATTTTAGTTGTTTGATTAGTTAGAAGGTAGATCGATTTTTGTACTGAATATTTGTAATGTACAATATTACGTCATACTGTTTTTTGTTTTTTTTGCATAACTTTTGTATCTTTGTTTAGTACAGTGCTTTTCATTTTGAATTTAACTGGCTGATGATCAAAGATTTATGAAAAAATAAAGCTTTGTGAAACATATGTTCCAGAATTTTTAAAATCGCCATTTGAATAAATTATTTAAAAGCCCTTCAAGTGGGCTCAGTTGAAAGTGTTTAAGTTTAAACATTAACCTTATTTTATATATATATATATATATATATGTGTGTGTAAACTAATACAGTGTATAAAAATAACAACTAGTTTGCTTATTAATTGCTACATAAAGTTTAGATATAAATAAAGATTTTTTAAAGCACCGATGTTTTAAGCAGTGTTTGTAGTTTTAGTTATATACAACTTTCTTTTTGAGTACGAAGTTTGTATTTTTTGACATACAAATAGTAAGTAGTTAAAACAAAACGCGTACCAATGAAGTAAGTTTTTGTGATTTTGATATATATATATATATTAAAATAAAATTTGCTTCAACACTGATTTGTTTACACAACTAAATAAAAATTATGAGAACCATGAAAATATGATGTAAAGCTGTGTAAAACAGCTGGCAAAGTTGGTACGTAAAATATTCATTAGGAAATTTATTTTCTTAATTGTCATTTAAATACATTTGTATATAAACACAACACTCAACAGCTTTTTGATAAACTTTTCACCACGCACTTAAAAATGCGGTTACAAAATCACGTCATACATATTTTAAATTCTAAAAACAAAATTCTTTCAACTATAATTTATTTGTTTAATGACTAAGTAAAGTTCTAAATTAACTAAATATCTTTAAAAAGAATGTATATAAACACGACCCTCAACAGTTTTTTAATAAATTTTTTATTTATACGTCACAACACACTTAAAAATACAGCTTTAGTTTAAGAAAGCAAAAAAAATTCACGTCACACATAATTTCAAAACTAAAGACAAAACTCTTTTAACTTTATCTTATTCTTTCAATTAAGTAGTTAAATTTGACCTATATAGAAAAATGTATACTAACAAAAAGAAACTTTATGATTTTTATATGATTTTCGATGTATAATTAAACATAAAAATTCATTTAAAACTATACTGTTTATACAATTAACTAACAAGTTATGACTATCATGAAAATAAATTGTAAAGCTGTGTAAAACAGCTGGCAAAGTTGGTACGTAAAGTAGTTATTTAGAAACTTATTTTCTTAAATATTATTTAAAGTTCAAAGTTTTATTAAAATATTTCACAAACATTGGTATTTTAAAATGGAAAAATAATAAAAATATCCTTGAAATAACTTTAATAATGAAAAGCAACAAAGTGTTGTTTTGAACTATAATTTATATACTTTTAAAACTATACAGTAGCTTTTGTTTAAAAATTTCAAAAGTTTGTACTGTTTATAGCAGTTTTTTTAAGTGTAATTAGTTAAAACGAAAATAAAGGAAAAGTTTTATCACTGATTTAGAAATATATAACAAACATTTTTTGATTTTTCATTTCATAAAAAAGACATTATACACATATATTATTAAAAAAAAAATTAAGAATATAATTGGCCAGTATACATACAATAAAATATACAGGACACACAATTTCAATAAAACTAGATATATTCAAGCAATTCTCATTAGTAGAGTAGTAAGCTAACAAGAGATATGATTTTACAAACTTATATAGTAACCAAGTAATCATAAAATAATTAACAAATTAATAAGTACAAAAGCAATTAGTTACAATTAAAATGTTGCAAGTTTACTTATATTATGTTGTTATGCCGTAAAACTGTACATCAATATAATTAAAACAACATTTAATAAAAAAAAATAAATAAAGAACCACTATAGTCAGAATCTTTTTGCTTACATAAAACAGGTTTCTTTAACAAATGCAAATAACTTAAACAAATCGAAAACATTATTAGAAATCTCAATTGTTTGAAATAATGAAAATTTATACCTAATTTTTTTTTAATTTATCTCATATTGTTTTATACATGTCTGTAAACACTATGATATTGCTTATATAGACGACAATATTCAATCTAAGTAGTAAATAAAACAATGGTTTAAAAAATAAACATCTGTGTACATTGGTGTGTCTAGGAAATAATTTAAAGTCCACAAAAAACATCTAAAACTTCAAAATGTTTCAAAACCAAAATTAAATAAACTTTATGTTATTATTTATGTAATTTATCTTATTATAATGTTCTTTAAAATAATTTTGTGCACACTAAAGTTTAACTTATAGTGAAATTTATGTTTGAAATGCATGTTAAAAAAACTCCAAAGTAAAATTATAATTAATAGTTATGCATTACTTTTTTACAAAGCTAGAGTATTTGAAATTAATTTATTTACTAAGAAGGCATTATATAAATATCTTACTTAATCCAAGTACTCTATACACATTTTTCAGATGATAACTTGCTGTTTTAAGAAGAAAGTTATTATGAAACTGAAAATAAAAAAAACACTGGTCGACTGCTAATGTGTCTTTTTTACATTGTTAAGCTGAATCAGAAAAGTCTTTTAATTGTTTTATAATGTTAAACAGGGAATTAAACGAAATCAATCAAATTAAACCAAATTACCGAAAACAATTTCACTTAAAATATATTTTTGCTCTGCGGGCCACATTTACCTGCTCAAGGGCCGCATTCCATTCAAAAAATAAATGTGCTTGCGGGCCGCAGTTTGCCGACCCCTGATCTAAAGTTTTAATTCTCAACAAATAAAACAATTAATAAAAGTAATAACAACTTACTATGATAAATAACTTGTCTTATACTAGAGAAAGCTTTTGATGTCTGTGTAGAATGTTATATAGCCTGATTACAAATCTAATGTATATAAAAAGCACACAAGCTTTGAAAAAAAGTAGAATAAAAACATTTTTCATTTTTAAAATTTTTAGGTTTTTATAAATAAATTTTTAATTTAAATATTAGTTTTTCGTACGTCAAATATGAGTTTGTATGTTTAGTTGTACATGTTATCTTGTAATAATTGCACCTAAGCTACTAAAAAGTATAACTACAATAAAATTCAAGTTTTTTTTTTAAAGTTGTTAAAACTTAGGTTTTTAAAATCTACTGAATATTATAGTTTAGAGTATTATTGTAAATTAATACATAAATATTAGAGTATAATTCAGCATTGTGAATTTTGATTTTACCACTTATTGTAAAATATTTGCAGTAAAGTAGCTAAATGTACCGATGGGTAGATTTATCTTATTTAAAATTTTTAATTAGTACCATTTATATGTGACAAGTTTTTTTTTAAGTAGCTTAAATTCTGCGCACAGCTTTGAAATCAAGTTTTTATAAAAGACAGTTTCTTTACTAGTTTTCAAAAAATTATTACCAAGTAATAACTGAATGATTAAACTAAACTAATACAAAATTTAAAGTGTTAGTGCTGTTAAATGCAATGAACTTTTAAAAATTATTTCATATATTTGTAAGTGAATAAAAAATTATATACTTTATAAAAAACTCAATACTGTCGTGCATATATTTAGTATACAAAATCGTTGTGATATATCAAATATATTTTAAGAAAAGAAGTAGTTTTTTTTTGTTATTTAGCAATAATTTCATACAACAGAATGTAAATATTTTTGTTTTGAAAGCTGAGCGTGTAAATCCATAATATGATAAGTATATTTAATATTGAAAATATATAATTCAATTTTAACTAAGAAATATAATATATAAACAATAAAACTTTTATAATTTTGTAGGTTTTTTATAGAAAGTAAAATTAATAAGGCAGTAATAAAGATTTACTAAAAATATTTCTGCTCTACAATTAATGAAGATTTTTTAAAATTACTTTTTTTTCAAACTATTCAAAATGATTTCAGAAATTTTTTTCAAATATTACAATAAAATTTATATAAATTTTAAGGTCTTTAGTTCAAAAAATGATAAGAGGGTAAATTTTGTTGATATTTTTTATTTATGTAAAAATTGAAACTTAACATTCTTAGGCTCATAGCTTTGTGTAAAAATAATATCATAAAAGTGACTATATCTCTTATAAAGTCTTGGAAACGACTAAAAAAAAAATCTACCAAAGAATACTTCCTAAAAGTTTCTCAAAAAAAAAAAATTCTAGTAATTTTATATATTTGTTGGAAACAAATTGAGTAATATAAAAAATATCTCTGATATAATTAATATAAATGACTTCTAATTCAAGCTATCAATTGAAAATAATAAATTTGTAAAAATTTTCCAATCATTTCACCCCTACCCCTTCAATAGAAATAACTTCAAAATAATTTGGAAAACCACCAAAAAAAAACAGTTTATTTATTAGTCAGATTAGTTTCCTTTTTACTTCCACAAAAATTAAGAATAATGTAAGCAAAATATTTTACTTAAAGTATTAATCAATTAGAAAAGTTTGATTGATAACAAAACATAGTTATAAACTTAGGAACAACAAAATTTAATTTTTTTACTTAGTGATTTGATTTTATTTTTACTTGTATACAAAATTGAAAAAAATTATAATTTAAAATGCATTGATAAGTGTTTTTTTACTAGCATTTACAACTATAAAATAAACTGCTTTTACAAACGTTAAAATAAAAAATGAACAGAAAAATTTTCCTCGAAGCTGGTACGTCTAACGGTCTTAACAAGCAAATACTTAGAAATCACTTCCCTGACTGTAAAATCCAGTGTAGGACCAACGTGTCGTTTCTAGCTTTTGACACGGTTACAGAAGCTTACAACCTTCTTAAGCTGGCAACATAGTAAAAATAAATGGAACCTTTATCGACATGAATTGGGAAAAAGGCAGCTACGATCCTGAAATGCTGCTGGGACAACTCGAGCGGGAAAAATAGAAGACGGAGAAAGAACAGGCTCAGCGAAAAGCTTCTCAAGGTGGTCTACAACCACAGAACGCTTCACTTGGGGCAGCAATATAAGTTGGACCAGTACCAATGCAACCAGTCACCGGGCATATTGTATCTATGCAGCCCCAATCTACAGGTATTAACACTTACATTGGTTACCAGGGTTACTATGAACCCATAAATCAACTGGTGGGTCAAGTTATGCATCAGCCTGCCCCTATTGTAAACCCAGCACAGAACTCAGTTCCAGTTGTTGTACCCACAACATTGGTCCCAAAACCAGCAACATTATTACCTTACAGCAGCACTTACCTTCCAATCAGCCAGTTTGGACAACAACCAGCTGTACTGCCTGGCCCAAATATCCATACTATTCATTTAATGAGTGGAGTTCCTGGATATATGCAACAAAACGTTGGCCAACAAATCGGACCCTCGGATGGTCAGATGATAGCCCCAAATTTTACCTCAAATGCAGTTTTTTATTCCACAGACTGGTCAAAATGTAGCTCAAATGCAATATTTTGATCAACAGACAGGTCAAAATGGTCCTGACGGTGGTCGGCAGTAAGGTTTGAGACGTCATCTTGCCTGCCTTGGTATCATTTATCCAGTTAAAAGTTTAGAGAAAATTGAACTAACTTTGCTTTGAAAATACTTAAAAATATATAATTTTGAAAATTAAAATTTTAAAAAATCATATATTGCCATACTCATTTAATCTAAAGTTTATAAATGAATTTTTTTATAAAATAATAATTAATAAACTGATTTTTATTAAAGTATTTTAATGATTTTATAAAGGTTATATTATGTGTTTTGTTAAATTGACATGTGTTCTAATTGTCAGTTAATGACAGTTGTGTTTACCAGTTTAAGTTTTTTGTATTTCTGTTTCAATAAACTGTTTTGTATTTAAAATTGTGTTCATTACCTAACTTAGAATAACTTAAGTTGTAGTTTATTATTAAAGAAAAAAAAACAAAACTTTATTTAACAATTGCAGAAAACTCACTATTTTTATTTATTAATATTTAATTTAATAAAAACAAATCTTAAATATCTATTACAACTATTGTTGACTTGTTGTACTTTTGTGAAAACCTGTATTAAAAATAATACGACTTTAACCGAATTTGTCCTTAACCGAAATTTTACTCTAATGATGCAATCCTAACAATAGGTTATATTCCTGTTCATTTTTTTCTTATGAGGTTAATTAAATATTTTTTTTTCTAAGGATTAAACTCATAGGTATAAGTTTTTTTCACTGATAACTAACTCTAATCTTAAGTTTATGCTACAGTTATGCTTAACTACTTACTATTTCATCTATCAATCTAGTATGATAATAGTTCTACTAGCTTTCTAAAAAAATCTAAACTGAGTTTAGAGTGTTGAAAACTTATCGTTTTTAAAACAAATGAAATAATTATATTTATATAGAGAATAAAGTTTTATAAAAGTTTGTAATTTTTTATTGGTAACTAATTTTAAGCTAATAAATAACTGAAACATATTGGTTTTATCAATAGACGCTGTAGAAACAAAATAAAACATACCAAATTTTACACGATCGGTAGTAAATATCAAAATTTATTAGCAACAGAACGATTAAGCTAACAGTTCATATCATAAAAGTATATAATCTAAACTGTTTAACAAAAACATAAAATCAATTATCATAGTCATTTACTAAAATTTGCAAAACCCACAAAAACTGTCAACTATTTTGTATATATTAGTGTTAGATTCCATTCATGTAATATTTAAGCATAGTCTGTAGTTTTATCTTCGATATGAAGCTAAAAAAAGGTTTATAAGTTATATAAACTTAAATTAAAAAGTTAATCTTAATGAGCAGTATATAACATATTACATTTTCGATTAAGAAAAAACATGAGTAATAAGTAATTACATGTATAGGACGCTTAATATTTAGTAAAATATTTTAATGTAAATGTAGGAAAAAAGTTCAGTTCGAAAAAATATAACGTAGCTTACAATGACAAGTGTAAAGTGCTAACAATGAAAGTGTGAAGGTAAGCTAAAATATTAAATATTCAAAGGTTAATTGTTTAAAATGAAATAAGTACTTAAAACTAGAAATACAAATACGTATTTTAGAGTTCGTATATAAACAAAACGAAAATTAAATATAATATTTTATACCAGTAAACATAATTGATATGCTGCTTTTCAAAAATTAAATTGAATTTATATCATACGGAGTGAATATGCTCTAAGCAAGGTCTATTGTACAAAGCATTTATGTTAAAAGTAATTTATTGAGCAATGTAATAATAAGTAATAAAGTTAAAATGTTTTATTGTCATTAGACTATTCAAGTGTTTTTGATTACTAAAGACTTAAAAAAATACGAAACAACAAATTTAATTATATTTCGATATAATTTTTTATTAGTTGTTAAAAAATATAATGCTAATTTTCGTACATTAATAGACATTTTTACTTTAAGTTAAAAAACATCAGTCTTAAAAAAATGGATTATAAAAATATAACATAAAAAACTAAAACTCATTTTACTTTTTATTTTAAGTAATTTGTAGATCCTAAAGTTTTTTTGAAATTATTTTACTTTGATAAAAATGTAACTAAACTTAAAGAACATTAATTTATATTTTCATACATTTTATACATTTATACATAGTTAATTGTTTCCTGCTATTTTTATTGTATTTAATTAACGTTTTTTTTAGTTTTGAAAATTGTAAAATATAAAATTTTCACTTTATTATATCACTCAGACGTTTTAAGGCTTATTTTTTAAACGTTAAAATATTATTACGAAATTTTTTTAAACTTTTAAATATCAGTTATGCTTACAAAAATATAAGTAATAAACAGAATTTTTACTTTATATTTGTAGAAACATACCAGTGTAAAATTTTAAGCGTAAACATAGAAATACTAATTAAAATCATTAAAAAACCAAATTGATTAAATAAAGCAAAAGTTTAATAGCAACTTAAAACTAAAAGTTTTTATTTAATGTTAGTGAACATTTAGCTGTTTTTTAATTAGTTATTATCTTGTTGATTGTTTTGTTTTTGTTAAGTTATATTTCGTGAAATAACTTCGGTTTTAAGATTTATTGATAGTAGTCAAGAATGATTAAAATTTATTTAACGACAATATAATGATTTTATTTGTATTTTAAAAGTCAAAAAAACAATTTTTTGACGTTTGTAAACAATAACTATGTTATTCTAAATTTATAAATGTCTTACTTTTAGTATTAATGACATTTTAGTTACCAGAACTTTATCGGGTTATAAAGTTTAGAAATAAGAAAAACATATAAAGCAACATGCATATTATCAATTTTATTTGATAATTTATCAAAAGTATACGCGACTGTTTGTGTGTTGTTGTATCACTACGTCACAATAAACATTGTTGCAAAAATTCTTTAATGTAGCTAGCAATTTAGACATCAGTTTTACTCGCATAACTATAACTATTTTCTTGTTGCAATTCTAATAATTTTTAGCCATTTTTCTAATTTTTCAATCGTAATTTAAAAGGTAAAATAGTTAAAATACATTTGATAGTTCACATTTAAAACAAAAACTAACATATAATCAATGTCTATTGCTTCGAAAATCCTTTTTATGCATGAAAACGAAAAACTGTTGGGTTTGACTTAATTTATTGCTAAATTTTTTTGTTTTAACTCAATAGTAGCTTTATAAGATTTTTAAACATTTGATAGAATTATTAATAAAAAAAAAGTTTTGAAAAAATATTTTACTTCATTTACTGATTTTTTTAATTTTTTATTTCCTTTAATTAGTTATATATTTTCATTAGTAAAATTAGGTTTTAAGAATTCTTAATTAAGATCTTATATCATTTATGTATTACAATGAAAAATTGTTTATGTTAGCTTTAATTTAAAGTTTCATACAAGCTATTCAAACTTTTCAGTATCTTAATGCAATCGTTATTACTTTAAGACGTTTTGTTTTAGTTTTTCAATCTTTTTTTTTTATGTCTTGCTTTGATATCGTTTAAGTTAAAAGTTATGAAATATTATTCTGCATTAATCTTTTTCAACATAATTTCATTCTATAATTGATATTAAAATAATGTTTAAATTTATATTTTATTTGTGTTATTTTGTAGTTTTAAAGTATCGGTTTTTTTTAATATTCTTGGCCATTTTCATTCTTTTTAAGTAATAATTGATACTTTAAAATTGTTAATTTTAGTACTTTGAACCTACACAATTAAAAACATTAACTTTTATTTTATTATAAACGGCACAAAATAAAAATTTAAAGCTTATTTAAAAAAAAAACTCATTAGTTTTATTACGACTAAAAATTTACTAATATTGTTAGATTGAAACATTTGTTAGGTGTTTTATTTGTGATTAATAAGTTTCTATGAATTAATAAATCCGTTAACAAAATTTGATAGTGTTTGAAAAAAAAAAAGAAAGGCTTATTGATGATTTGTATAAAAAAAATATAAGAAGTATAAAAGATTGTGATTACAGTAACCTCTCGGATCTTTACGCACTCGTGACGTTACGCACTCTCGTTTAGTTACGCATTTCAGAATTCTATGAAATTCAAAAAATAAAAATTTTTATTTTTTTTAATTTTGCACAAATTAGGTTTAATGTATATTTTTAAATTAAAATATGTTTTTGAATGCAGACACACCTCTCAATATCTTTAGACTTTGTAAATTTATGTTCCTTGACTAATTGATAAACATTTAGTTATACCTCAGTATATCAGAAACTTTGTTAATAATAAGAGATTAAATCAAAATTTTGAAATAAACATGACTGAGTTTAATAATGAAAGTATAATGAAATAATGAGAGTTTAAAACACAAAGAAATAATACAGCAGTCTTGCCCTATATATTAATAAACACCATTTTATAATTGTAAACAAATGCTTAATTATAAATTGAATTTTGCTAAGTAGAATAGAATATAAATGTCACATACAAATAAAGATAAAGATATTTTCTACTTAATATTAAAAAAGTAAAATTTTTTCTACTCGTATTACCATTATTTTATAGAAATTCAAATCCTTTTTTTAATATATGTATAGTTTTATCTGTTGTTTTCATATTTATAAATGAAGTAAACAAGAAGTTAAAAGTGGGAAAGTGCCCAGTCTGCTTTTAACTAGAAGCAATATTAATAAACAGCCATTATAGTGAGTATATTTGGTACCTCTCGTTTTTTACGATCTCTCATATCTTTACGCACTTTTTCTGTGGACACAATGTGCGTAAATAAGCGAGAGGTTACTGTAATGATAATTGTTTTTATGTAAATATACAAAATTGTGATGCGACAACTTGTGATTGTTTTTAAACATTAAAAGGCAGTTTGTATAACAGTTAAATAAATATATCTTTCTTTGTTTAGTTTATTCACAAACTAATTAAAAGAACGATAAAATCTGTAAAAGAAAACATAATGAAAGCTAGGTAAATACTTATACATCTCCTCCCAGATTTTATCACCAAGGAGATAAAACGACACGTCTAGCTAACAAAAGAAATTATTTACAAAAATTATAAACTTAAAATCAGTTTTCTGTGCTATCATCAACGAAACAACACTCAAAACGAACGGAAATTACTAAAATGTTACAATAAACATAGTTACAATTTGTACAAAAACATTAATTTTAACAACAGTTTAAACAGGTTTGTATGTACCACTTTCGGCATCATAAATCTTTTCCGGGTTCATACACGACCGTAACGACGCAGTTCATTTTCTGGAAACACTTTATCGTCATTAAATTTCTTTTAGATATCCTAGATTTATCATTAGGGTCCAAACGAGACAATACACCATTTTTCTGATTTGTAGAGGATTGGCTTTCATCAGTGCAATTTGAGTCCTCAGGTAAAAGGAAGGTAGCTGGTTTTGTTTTGCAAATTTTGTCTAAGTTATCTCCAGCTTTGAAACGTATTTCTTTATGGGAGCGCACACAATCAAAACTATCCTTAGAATCTTTACTCTCATAGTTGTCAGAAATAACCAACTTCTGCGTTGGTATGTTTGCTTTTCTAAGATAAGGGATATCATTTTTAGATTTTCAAACAGGAGGATTAAATTTTCTTAAAAACTTTCGATTTCGTACAGTTAAGTGACCTGATCTATCAATCTTGACAACATACTGATGATAGTCTTTTAGCTCTACTATTACACCACCTTTCCCCCAAATGTTAGGGAAGTTACCTGCTTGATTCTGTATCATGACATGATCACCGCAATTCAGTGGTGACAACAATCTTGTGTGCTCACTTAAATTTTCAAGAGACTTAACATAACGTGACCTAAGAGCTTCTTCCTTTTTACTCCATGCGTTACGCCAAATGTTTAAGATCTGCGGGTTATTGTAAGCCATAATACTTTTCCTGAGGTAAGGCAATGAGTCCTTTAAATTTTGTCCCAGAAGGATCTGTGCAGGTGATAGTTTGCATCCTGGATCAGGCGTGTTTCTCTGCGTAAGTAAAGCTTGTACCATTTTGTCATTATTTAGTTCATCATTTAAACCAACATTCTCCATTAACAATCGCTTAGAAGCCTTTACTGCTAATTCCGCCCTACCGTTTGACACTGGATGATATGCAGATGACATTCGATGGTGTATACCCCATTGTTTCAGAAAATCTTTGGTAACTTTTGCAGAAAACTCTGGACCTCCATCAGAAGATATTTCAACTGGAACACCAAAAGTCACAAAAATACGACGCAAAGCTTTACACAGCCCTTTTGAACCAGAACCATTTGTACACAATTTGATTCTTTGTTGTTCTGTCCATCCTGAAATGTGTCGGCAGCTACAAAATAATACCAACCTTTGAACTGAAAATAATCACAAACGATTGACTTAAAGGAACCTTTGGAATCAATGGTTTAATTGGAGGTAGGCGAGGATTGCTTGGAGCAATTAAGTTACAACTATTGCAATTTTCCCGACAACCTTGTATTGTCAACTTTAGAGCTAAGGTAAAATTGTTAAGCTAATTTAAATAAACTTAGTTTTAAGTTTGATTAACAATAAAGCTAAAACTTAACATACACTAAATAGTTAATATAGGAAGTATTTGCAAACTTCTTAAATTTTTTAACAAATCAATTTATAAAATATTTTTCTATATTTGAAGATAATGGAACGGAGAATTAATTATTTGTACCTTTTTTCGTAGCTAAAAATTTATTTGCAAGTCAGACATTTCTTTCCTGTTCTACAGAAAAACATCTGTTAGAGAGAAGGTCTCTAAATATTAAACTTTAACTATTTTGCATTGTTTAACAAATTTTTTGAAAAAAATAATTAGTAACCATATATTTTTTTTTTTGGTAAACTGCACGATACAGTTTTCCTACTTCATTGCCACCTGATCACCTAAATCACATAAAAACGCTAAATAACATTTTTTTAATCATTTTTCAATGTTTGTGGGTGTTAATTTGCGAAGTAAAAGTAAAATTATTTTAAAGTCATTTTATTTAATCTAAGGTTCTCGTTTTTTATATAATTAGTTCTCGTTTATTATATTAAGGTTCTCGATTTTTATACAACCAAGTATATTTTTGATTAAACTTCTTAGTTTCATTTATATATTAAAATATAACTTTGTTGTATTACGAATATTTAACAGATTTTTGCGATATGATTCGTTCAAAAACATATTTATTTACATAAACAATTAGAATTGATTTAAGCTAACTTTTATCAACCACTTTTTAAAAAGCTAATTTAAATTTATAAACAGTTAAAGGTTTCACCAGAAATTATTCAATTACTACGAGCAAAATTAAGCAAAAATAATTATAGATAGATTAATAGTTTATAATTAGAAAATTATAGATAAATTAAATAGTAACTTATCTAAGATAAGCAAACATATAGATAAAAAAAACAAAATAAATATAACAAAATAGACGAAAAACAACAATTATAACAACTTATAAAGACTTAATATATAAACGTATCATTGTAATAAGGTTAAAAAGTTCTTTTAATTTTAATAAGCTCTCTGTTTTATTTTGTGCCGTTTACAATAAAATAAAAGTTAATGTTTTAATTGTGTAGTTCCGAAGTATTAAAATGAATAAACTTAAACTTTTAACTATTAATTAAAAAGATTAACATTCCCAAAGGCAATCTAAATAGACAAACAAATTTAAGTAACACTAAAAACAGATAAATATAAACTTTATTAACACAACAATTAAAGAATTAAATTAAATTAAAAAAATTAGTGCAGAATAGTTCCACATAATTTATATTTTTACGATACTAATGCAAAACATTAAAAAAAATAAAGATTGAAAAAATAAGAAAAAAGTCTTAAATGTATTACGATTGTAGCAGGAAAATAACTATAGCTTTGCGAGTAAAACTGATATTGTTAATTTCATTATTAATACCACAAAAAAGACAACTATAAATTGAGAATACATAATTGTATTTAATAACGTCAAAGTAACTTTTTATTGAATTTTGCAATATAAATAATTTTTTTAAGTGTCCATAACTACACTACAATCGAACTAGACAACCCTTTAAGTTTTAAACCGAAATGTAGAATACAATTTATTTGTTATCAGGAAATTATCAGTTGCTACTAAACTTTTGCTTCAATAAATAAATTTGGTATTTTAATGATTTTAATAAATATTTTTAAGTTTTATACTCGAAACTTTATACTGATATGTTTCTACAAATATACAGTAAAAATACTAATTAGTACTTATACTTTGTGTAAGCATTACCTATTGTTCGGAGTTATAGAAACGAAAATGTTCGTGATACTTTTTATACAAGCTAGTACTTCATTGGTACGCACTACTTATTATTTGGCTTCGTTTGAAGTCCGTACTTAAAAAGAGTATTGTTAAATGAAACTGCAATATGTGCATCGCTTGAAACATTCTTACTCTTAAAAACTTTTACGAACATTAAAGTTTTATGCAACAATGAAAAAAAAAAGGAATATTTTATTAGTTTCAAAGTTTAATATATATATATATATATATTTATATATGTACGTATAAAATATTGTTCTGAAGATACATTTTAAACGTTGAAACTTAGTAAACAATATGAATACTAGATTTTTTTTTTTACACTGTATAAGTTTACACATATATATAAATTAATAAGCTCTAAATATTTTTGAGTAATTCTATCATATTTATACATATTTATTACAAAATAAAATTGAAAGAGTTATCAAAATTAGTATAATTTTAAATTCGAATTTTTAAAACTGTCTCAGATGATTTAAAAATTTGTTAATTTATTCTGTATAGTATATTGAATAAGAAAAAAGCATCATATTTTATTAGGAGGTAGTAAAAATTTACAGGTAATTTTAAATACTATATAAAAACTAATAAAATTACAAAAAATTTGTTTGTAAACAAAAGAGTTATTAAAAATTAACTTTAACGTTACTTAAAATTGTAAATTGAAATTATTAATTTTAAAAGTCACATTATTATCCTTACAAACACTTAATGACAATCAATGTATAGCTTATTATGTATAGCTTATAGTTTAAATTATAGCTTATTAATAATAATTTTACCCATGGGGATGTTAAGGTAGTTTGAGACCATGAAATGCGGTGTTTCAATGCAAAACATGAAGTTTCTTTTTTTTATTCTATTTTGTTAATTATATTTGTAAAACGAAAGACAAAACATTAGGTTCAATAGTTGTAAACGTTTGTATAACTTTTATAATTCAATTTTTTCTATTTTTTGCCCATTGTTGAGTATTAAAAAAATATTAAATGGAAAAAAAAAACTTAAAAGAAGTCTTTAAAGAAAAAAAATAAATAAAAGTTTAAAAAGTTAAATTTAAGTTGTTAAGACTAAGTTAATGTACAACTAGTTAAAAAGGTACTGTAGTTATACTTAACTAAAACACGTTATTTTGTAAACTAATATATATAAAATATAATTATAACTCTAAAGTGTTAAAGTTTTAAACAAACTGATTTAAACAAAGCTAAACAAGATAAACCATGTTAAAAACTAGTTATCAATTTATTTAAGTATTAGAGCTTACGTGTTTTGTAATTACCTTTAAGTTTATCATTAAAAAACCCATACAAAACATTTAACAAATGGTGTAAATATAATGCAAAAAATTATGTATTGTAAATATAAAAATATTAATAGTATAGTGACGTAAAAATACGAATTCGCCTTAACTTATTTTTCATTAATAAGTATCAATCAGTTTTTTTATTAGAATGCATATTAACTACGGTTGATATCATTTGAACAGCCTACACCGGCTGATAAAACTTAATATAGTAGCAAAATTACAAAAGGTGTTATCTATAAACTTAAAAATAGAATTTAAGACCACTTTTAACAGCGAAATGGTTAGTAATGACCAATTTTAACAAACTTATTACGTAGTTATAAGAAAATTATTGTATAATACCTTTGTTTGTTATAAACAAATTAAGTCATAAGTAAAACAAACAAATGACTGAGTTCTTGTGAAATTTTTTATAGTTTAGAACAAGCTTGGAAAATATAAAACTGTTGTGGTATGAAATTTTAGTTTCGCAGCCGGTTTAGGCCATCATAAATGTAAGAAGTGGTGTCAGAAAGTTTATGATTTTTAGAATTTATTTACTTTCCTTATTAATAAGAAGTTTGCGCTATTTGCTAGATACGTCATTACATGGTAAATATAAAATGCATATGAATGAACAACTGGTTTAATTCCATTTTTATTTGTAGTTTTTTTAAAATGAATTTCATGATAAATTTACTTTATTTTGATAAAATTTTATGTATCCTAAAAACTTTTATGCATTTTATAACTGTAATAAAAATTTATGTTTAAAAAACTAGATAAAAAAATTATAATCTTCAAGAAAGGAATTGACTTTTAGATAGAAGTTAGAGGTTTTGTATTGTACATTAAACTTTTAAGTAACATTAATTATTACTATATATTTGTAATAAAAACATTTTTTAGCCAAAATTTTTAATCACTAACAAGTAAACATATAATTACAATTACGATATTAGGCGTAGCAATCTAATTGCACAAAGATTCTTTGCACGAGGGCGTAAATTGCACGAAGATCAGTTGCTTGAAAACACTTTTGCACGTAGACATTTTTGCCTGAATTAAATATTTTTTTTAGTTTTTAATTATTTTTCAACTAAGATTTTTTACTATTACTGTTACCGCTAACTCTTACCTTTGGTCGGTAACTTTTTTTTTATAAATTTTCATAAGTTATTTTTCTTATTTAAGTTTTCTATCACTGTTATCCCAAAGCCTTACACCCTTACCCTCATTAAGTAACTTTTTTTTTTTGAATTTATTTTTTATTTTATTTTTTTTTACCTTTTTTTTCCACTTATGTGCATAAAAGTAACTCATGCAAAATTGACCCTTGGTGCATATTTGTCTTTTGTGATTTTGTTCCCTAGTGCAATTTTCTAATCTAGTTCAATTTAGTAACCTCGTACAGTTTTTTCTTCGAGAAGTTTTGACTCGTTCCCCGAAATGAGAAGTTTTGAAATAACGAAGTAAATACTACAGTACGTTTAAAATATTTTTGCTTTTTATCTATAAAAAACTTTGCTAAACAAGCATTGACGTTGAAACTTAGTACTATGCTTATTGTAAAAACTAGTAAAATTTATTATTGTTTCTCAGCTGATTTAGGCCGTTTGAATTAGGCAGTAAACACTGTGTATGATTAAATACAAATAAATATTTCAACAACCAAAAAATCTTACAGGATAAATACTTTTTACGTCACTGCATTACATTAAACAACTTAGTATTAGTTAAATTCCACTTACTTACAGATGACTATATAAAACTTGTTCGAAATTGCCTTGTTTTCGTGTTAAATTAAAGATAACTATTATTGATTCGATAATAACCGTGTATGTTCTCGTACCTAATTTAAGCCAGTTTTTCACCAGTTTTTGGAAGTAATCGATTTCGCTTTTGTTCGTACAAGTTACTAGCTTGTTAAAATAACTATTCAGAATAATGTACCAAAAATTCCTTTTTTGTTTAAAATTCAAATTATTTTTATTGTATAAAGACTTGTGACAAAGTTTATTTAACAAAAAATGTTATTGAGTAAACAAATAAAATGTATTTCAGCTAACACTTAAAAACTACTTTTAATAGCAACTGGTTAAAAAAAAATTGGTTACGTAAATAGTAAAAGGCTTTATCAGAAATACTTGGTCAATAAAATTAAGAAATCACAAGAGACAAATATGCACCAAGGGTCAATTTTGCATGAATTACTTTTATGCATATGTGTGATAAAAAAAAAGGCAAAAAAAAAATATAATAAAAAATAAATTAAAAAAAAAAAAACTTAATGAGGGTAAGGGTGTAAGGGTTTGGGATAACAGTGATAGTATAAAAATCTTAGTTAAAAATAAATTAAAAACTAAAAAAAAATATTTAATTCAGGCAAAAATGTCTACGTGCAAAAGTGTTTTCAAGCAACTGATCTTCGTGCAATTTACGGCCTTGTGCAAAGAATCTTTGTGCAATTTGTGCAGTAGTGAAATTTTGTACACTCATGCAAATTAGATTGCTACGCCTAATATCGTAATTGTAATTATATGTTTATTTGTTAGTGATTAAAAATTTTGGCTAAAAAATGTTTTTATTACAAATATATAGTAATAATTAATATTACTTAAAAGTTTATTGTACAATACAAAACCTCTAACTTCTATTTAAAAGTCAATTTCTTTCTTGAAGATTATAATTTTTTTATCTAGTTTTTTAAACATAAATTTTTATTACAGTTATAAAATGCATAAAAGTTTTTAGGATACATAAAATTTTATTAAAATAAAGTAAATTTATCATGAAATTCATTTTTAAAAAACTACAAATAAAAATGGAATTAAACCAGTTGTTCATTCATATGCATTTTATATTTACCATGTAATGACGTATCTAGCAAATAACCCAAACTTCTTATTAATAAATGAAAATAAATGAATTCTAAAAAGCATAAACTTTCTGACACCACTTCTTACATTTTTGATGGCCTAAACCGGCTGAAAAACTAAAATGTCATACCACGACAGTTTTATATTTTCCAAGCTTGTTCTAAACTATAAAACATTTCACAAGAACTCAGTCATTTGTTTGATTTACTTATGACTCAAATTGTTTATAACAAACAAAGGTATTATAAAATAATTTTCTTATAACTACGTAATAAGTTTGTTAAAATTGGTCATTACTAACCATTTCGCTATTAAAAGTGGTCTTAAATTCTATTTTTAAGTTTATAGATAACACCTTTTGTAATTTTGCTACTATATTAAATTTTATCAGCCGGTGTAAGCTGTTCGAATGATATAAACCGTAGTTAAATGCAATCTCATAAAAAAACTGATTTATACTTATTAATGAAAAATAAATTAAGGCGAATTCGTATTTTTACGTCACTATACTATTAATATTTTTGTATTTACAATACATAATTTTGTGCATTATATTTACACCATTTGTTAAATGTTTTGTATGGGTTTTTTAATGATAAACTAAAAGGTAATTACAAAACATGTAAGCTCTAATACTTAAATAAATTGATAACTAGATTTTAACATGGTATATCTTGTTTAGCTTCGTTTAAATCAGTTTGTTTAAGACTTTAACACTTTAGAGTTATAATTATATTTTATACATATTAGTTTACAAAATAATGTGTTTTAGTTAAGTATAACTACAGTACCTTTTTAACTAGTTGTACATTAACTTAGTCTTAACAACTTAAATTTAACTTTTTAAACTTTTTTTTTTTTTCTTCAAAGACTTCCTTTAACTTTTTTTTTTCCATTTAATATTTTTTTAATACTCAACAATGGGCAAAAAATATAAAAAATTGAACTATAAAATTTATACAAACGTTTACAACTATTGAACCTAATGTTTTGTCTTTCGTTTTACAAATATAATTAAAAAATAGAATAAAAAAAGAAACTTCATGTTTTGCATTGAAACACCGCATTTCATGGTCTCAAACTACCTTAACTTCCCCATGGGTAAAACTATTATAAATAAGCTATAGTATATACATTGATTATTATTAAGGGTTTGTTAAGATGCTACTGTGACTTTTGAAATTAATAATTTCAATTTACAATTTTAAGTAATTTTAAAGTTAATTTTTAATAACTCTTTTGTTTACAAACAATTTGTTGTAATTTTATTAGTTTTTGTATAGTATTTAA
Organism: Thalia democratica; assembly: GCF_965202585.1. Classification (NCBI taxonomy): domain Eukaryota; kingdom Metazoa; phylum Chordata; class Thaliacea; order Salpida; family Salpidae; genus Thalia; species Thalia democratica. Next base: position 100,545,102 of record NC_139166.1, on the reverse strand, counting down.
AATTACCTGTAAATTTTTACTACCTCCTAATAAAATATGATGCTTTTTTCTTATTCAATATACTAAACAGAATAAATTAACAAATATTGAAATCATCTGAGACAGTTTTAAAAATTCGAATTTAAAATTATACTAATTTTGATATAGTTCATAAAATAAAATTTCGATAACTCTTTCAATTTTATTTTGTAATAAGTATGTAAAAATATGATAAGATTACTCAAAAATATTTAGAGCTTATTAATTTATATATATGTGTAAACTTATACAGTATAAAAAAAAACGTCTAGTTTTCATACTAGATGTTTACTAAGTTTCAACGTTTAACATGTATCTTCAGAACCATATTTTATACGTACATATATAAATATATATCTATTAAACTTTGAAACTAATAAAATATATCTAATATAAATAATATATTTAAAACTTCGTTGTTCATTAAAGTTTTTAAGAGTAAGAATGTTTTGAGCAAGCACATATTGCAGTTTCATTAAACAATACTCTTTTTAAGTACGGATTTTAAACGAAGCCAAATAATAAGTAGTGCGTACCAATGAAGTACTAGCTTGTATAAAAAGTATCACGAACATTTTCGTTTCTATAACTCCGAACAATAGGTAATGCTTACACAAAGTATAAGTACTAATTAGTATTTTTAATTTATATTTGTAGAAACATATCAGTATAAAGTTTCGAGTATAAAACTTAAAAATATTTATTAAAATCAATAAAATACCAAATTTATTTATTGAAGCAAAAGTTTAATAGCAACTGATAATTACCTGATATTGTATTCTACATTTGGGTTTTAAAACTTAAAGGGTTGTCTAGTTCGATTGTAGTGTTGTTATGGACACTTATAAAAATATTTATATTGCAAAATTCAAAAAAAAGTTACTTTGACGTTATTAAATATAATTATGTATTCGCAATTTATAGTTGTCTTTTTTGTAGTATTAATAATGAAATTAACAATATCAGTTTTACTCGCGAAGCTATAGTTATTTTCCTGCTACAATCGTAATGAATTTAAGACTTATTTTCTTATTTTTTCAATCTTGATTTTTTATAATGTTTTGCTTTAGTATCGTAAAAAAATAAATTATGCGGAACTATTCTGCACTAATTTTTTTAATTTAATTTAATTCGATAATTGTTGTGTTAATAAAGTTTATATTTATCTGTTTTTAGTGTTACTTTAATTTGTTTGTCTATTTAGATTGCCTTTTGGAATGTTAATCTTTTTAATTAATAGTTAATAGTTTTAGTTTATTCATTTTAATACTTCGGACCTACATAATTAAAAACATTAACTTTTATTTTATTGTAAACGGCACAAAATAAAACAGAAAGCTTATTAAAACTAAAAGAACATTTAACCTTATTACAATGATACGTTTATATATTAAGTCTTTATAAGTTGTTATAATTGTTGTTTTTCGCCTATTTTGTTATATTTATTTTGTTTCTTTTATCTATATGTTTGCTTATCTTAGTTAAGTTACTATTTAATTTATATATAGTTTTTTAATTATAAACTGTTAATCTATCTATAATTGTTTTTGCTTAATTTTGCTAGTAGTAATTGAATACTTTCTTTTGAATCCTTTAACTGTTTATATATTCAAATCAGCTTTTTAAAAAGTGGTTGATAAAAGTTAGCTTAAATCAATTTTAATTGTTTATGTAAATAAACATGTTTTTGGACAAATCATATCGCAAAAATCTGTTAAATATTCGTAATACAACAAAGTTATATTTTAATATACAAATGAAACTAAGAAGTTTAATAAAAAACATACTTGGTTGTATAAAAAACGAGAACCTTAATATAAAAAACGAGAACCTTAGATTAAATAAAATGACTTTAAAATAATTTTACTTCCACTTCGCAAATTGACACCCACAAACATTGAAAAATGATAAAAAAATGTTATTTAGCGTTTTTATGTGATTTAGGTGATCAGGTGGCAATGAAGTAGGAAAACTGTATAGTGCAGTTAAACAAATCAAAAATATATACGGTTACTAATTTTTTTTTTTTAATTTGTTAAACAATGCAAAATAGTTAAAGTTTAATATTTAGAGACCTTCTCTAACAGATGTTCTTCTGTAGAACAGGGAAGAAATGTCTGACTTGCAAATAAATTTTTAGCTACGAAAAAAGGTACAAATAATTAATTCTCCGTTCAATTATCTTCAAATATAGAAAAATATTTTATAAATTGATTCGTTAAAAAACTTAAGAAGTTTGCAAATACTTCCTATATTAACTATTTAGTTTATGTTAAGTTTTAGCTTTGTTGTTAATCAAACTTAAAACTAAATTTATTTAAATTAGCTTAACAATTTTACCTTAGCTCTAAAGTTGACAATACAAGTTTCCGGAAAATTGCGATAGTTGTAACTTAATTGCACCAAGCAATCCTCGCCTACCTCCAATTGAACCATTGATTCCAAAGGTTCCTTTTGAGTCAATCGTTTGTGATTATTTTCAGTTCAAAGGTTGGTATTATTTTGTAGCTGCCGACACACTTTCAGGATGGACAGAACAACAAAGAATCAAATTGTGTACAAATGATTCTGGTTCAAAAGGGCTGTGTAAAGCTTTGCGTCGTATTTTTGTGACTTTTGGTGTTCCAGTTGAAATATCTTCTGATGGAGGTCCAGAGTTTTCTGCAAAAGTTACCAAAGATTTTTTGAAACGATGGGGTATACACCATCGAATGTCATCTGCATATCATCCAGTGTCAAACGGTAGGGCGGAATTAGCAGTAAAGGCTTCTAAGCGATTGTTAATGGAGAATGTTGGTTTAAATGATGAACTAAATAATGACAAAATGGTACAAGCTTTACTTACGCAGAGAAACACGCCTGATCCAGGATGCAAACTATCACCTGCACAGATCCTTCTGGGACAAAATTTAAAGGACTCATTGCCTTACCTCAGGAAGAGTATTATGGCTTACAATAACCCGCAGATCTTAAACATTTGGCGTAACGCATGGAGTAAAAAGGAAGAATCTCTAAGTTTAAGTTTACAAAGTAGTTTTAGTTTTCATAAAAATACATTATTTACAACCAGTTTTAGCAATATTTATAATTTTTATTTGAGGCTCGATGAGCAAAAAGTCGTTTTATACATCCAGATCAGATAACTTTAGGGTTTATATTTAAGTAATCTATAGAACAATGAATTTGAATTTAGTTTTTTTTTTTTACTTTAGGTTTAAAGATAAAGAGTGTACCTCTTAATGTAACTGAATATTTGTATTATTAACTACATAGTTATTTTGTTCTTACGTATTTTGTAAAAAAAAACACAAACTTTCAGCTGCAAAATGTGTATAAATTTAAATTAGGTTTGAGCTATTCTTCTTTTTTGCGCTATTAACTTTAAATGGCCTAAACCGGCTGAGAAATAATTTAAACTTTATAAACAAGTAAAATGTATTATACGTCGTAGTCATGTTATAGTTTTAACTAACATGCATTTAATTAAATAAAAGTCAAATAATCAAAATTATTTTTTACTTTTTTTCGTTTAAAATTTTTAAAGCACTGTTATATTTAAAACAATTAAAAAACGGCAATTTTATTGCAATTTATTAGTTACTGTAGTATTAAATTATAACTTAACTTTTTAAAAAACTTTGTTTATGCTATTGTTTTTCAATTAAAAACTGTTGTGATATATTTTATATGGATTGATTGACTTTGTTATTGCACACAAAGATTTTTATAAGTTAAATACTATACGTTGTTTTTATATTTTAATAACAGTAATTAAAATTTAGCATTAATGCATATCAGTTTATCGTATACGTGAAATTTTAATTAATTTCGATGTGTTAGGGCTTTAAAAATGACAAATTAGACTCATTTTAAATGTTTCATAAGTTTCTTTAAACTAATTTCGTTTATTTTAAGAACGATGAAGCAACTTTTTTTTATACTTTTGCTTTTTACTCATTACATCACTAGGAAACATGGTGCAAAAATACAGAGAAATGTTTGCGAGATAAATTTAATTAAAAAAATATGTACTTACTCCTTTTTGAATTTTTAGCACATTTTTTACTATAAAACTTTGACTTTAAGAACAATGTTTTTTAGTGCTAGGGAAAAAGGTTTTTGTTTTTAAGACTTGTTGTATTAATATACGGCTTATTTAGTTTTAATACTGATTTTTCTTGTTATTACTACTTGTTGTTTAGATTGATTTAAACAAATATTAACCTAGTATAATTTAGTTCAAACTGTTGATTAAATTTTTAAAACAATTTTACCACAATATATACTATGAGTAATTCAAAATATAATATAAAGAATACATTACTTATTTTACAGATCAAAGTCTCAAAATTTGCATTGCTAAAGACAGTTTTTAATTTTTACTTTTCTAAAAAGAAACAAATATGTTATTTAATACAACAACTTAGTATGTTATGTTAAAAACCAAAAGAGAAAATATTGATTTTACTTTTTAATAAGCAAATAGCTCAGTGTAAATAAATTTAGTTTTATTTAAATGTTTTTAATTTGCTATTAACCAAATATTTATATAATAATATGAGAACACTAATAGGCTTTAAAAAAATTCATAATTGTAACAAAGTTTAATTTTTATGTTTAAAGCATTCACTAATTACCCATGCAACTATTTTAAGATTGTGTAAAGAAATAATCTTACACATTTTTGAAATACCGCATTACAATACTCTCTATTAGATGTGAACGCTATTTAAATCAAGTTAAAGTATGAAACAGATGTAGAAGTAATTTTACAACAGATATTTTTTTTTTAAACACGAGAAAATCGTTTTCTCTGTTTTTAATTTAAAAATGTCTGTGCTTGAATAATAATTGGCGAAAAAAACTTAAATGTATTACGTTTAGTTATAATATTAATGACAGAAAACATTACGCAGTTTCGAATTAGAACATTTTCCACTTAACAAAGTCTTAACTCTACTAAATTTTAACTTTTAAAATTATTTATTGAAAAATTTTCGACGCCTTGTTTTAAATACTGCTCGGAATGATTAACTTTATTTCAAATATAGCAATATTAAAAAGTTAAAAGCTAAATACAAACACAAAAGTACGAAAATTCAGTTCAAATGATTTCTATTGTCGTTTAATAACTTTATTGATTTTAATTTATAAGTTTTCCCTTCTGTTTCAAACCGAGTATTAAAATTCTTATTATAATTAAAAGATCTTTATTTTTTAAAAGTAAACTCAAAAATTATTATTCATAAATTTTATATCTAAAACACCTGCATCTTTTAATATTAATTTGTTCAGTGCTACTTGAAAAAATTATCGTAAAAATTCATAACATTCAGAAAAAAGTTTATAAACTTCAAAGCTTATCATTAATAAAAATAGTTAAATAAATAGGAGAATATATAAAGAACAATAATGGTTTTAAAATAAAAAATATATTTAATATGTGTTAAATAAATAAAAAAGTAAGTGCATTAACATTTAGCAGCCTTGCGAAATTCGCAAACAACTAACAAAGAAAAAAACTCTTCAACTATAGCATTTTCCAAGTAAAGAAACTAATAATTATTTTATACCAATTAATATTTAATAATACCTTACCATTCCATGCCGCTTGTTGCAGTTAAAATAAGAAGATTGAGAATGGTTACAAAATTATTTAATATGCTTCTAAATATATAGAAAAAGGTAAATGTTCGTTTGTGGCAAAGTAAATGTTTGTCAATGAAACATTTACAATTTTTTATCCTGAATTTTTTTTGAAAACCATGATTACGAATTGATAATAAAAGAATGCTGTTACGAAAATAAACTTAACATTTAAGAAACAGGATGAAAAAAGTACAATAAGCAAAAATAAAAGAAAATCGAATAAACCTTTGTAAAGTTACAAATTAGTAGTTTAATTAAAACAAATACTTGGAGAAGATTTAAAAAATTAATAATCAATAAAAAATCTTAATAGTAAAAAGTAATAGTAATATCAATAAAAAATCTTTAAAGAAACAATATGAAAATTAACTGGCCTTGTACGGCTATTTTAGAGATATTAAATAATTCCTATAACCAAAAACTATTTGATAATAATAATCTAACTCGTAATTAATGTAATTACGCTGATGGTTAAAAACATAATTTATAAAGGTGCGATTGCTGTTCGGAGAACAATATACTCTACTGTCAGGCAAAAGACTCTGACTTTTAACAGAAGTTATATATCGGCTTAACAACTCAGTTCAGATTAAGATGTGCTCACCATCAAAAATAGTTGAAAGGTGGTATTAAAAAATGATATTTAACTTTTTAAGTAATTGACCTAATGCATAAAAACATTTATTTTTAATAACTTGTAAGTTATAACACAGCGCAGTGTACACCAGTTTATAATAACCCTGTGTGTAGGCTCTGCTTAAAAGAACCAACAGCGGTAAGGTAAGCGTTTATATATGGTTGCTTTAACAAAAGGAGAAAATTATATTTTATGGTCGACATATAAAAAACTCCTTTAAAAGTTTATAAATATAAACAATGAACTTCACCGCACGATCAACAACAACAGCATCCGAGACAATCCTACGACCGGTTTCGTCCTTATTAGGACTCATCAGGCAGGAATAGTCGCGAGAAACCGCTGTTATTATCTAACCAAGGGGGCTTAAGTACGAAGTACTGAAGCGACCGTTTGTGGGTAAAATCCGAAAAAATGACGCAGGCAAATCTTTACAGCCCAACGTCTTAGACATTGTCAGCTTAATGAGAATATAAACAATGAACTTCACCGCACGATCAACAACAACAGCCTCCAAGACAATCCTACTTTAAAAGTTTGATAAGTTTTTAAATACTGAAAGTTATAGTTACTTTCTTATAGTTCTATGTAATTAGTTTTTTGTTTAAATAAAAGTCCAGTTATTACTACAATTTGTGATTTTAAAATTTACGTAATAGTTTTTTTTTTGTATTTTTTTAGTGCTATTTAATTTGAACATTAGCACTTGAGTATTAAAAAAATTAAGTTTATGAAGCATATGTTATGTTTTATTTGTGTTTAGTTTAGTAGACTGCATTTAAAACATGAATATATATAATAATAACAAGTTTAACAGTATTGTTTTTTATTATTATAAAGCAAATGTTTCTGTGTTTCAACGGTTAACAGACGTCATTGGAGCTATGAAAATAAAGAAACTTTATTAACATTAGTTTCATAGCTCCGTTGAAGTGTGTTAGACCATTAACAGTAGGAAAACATGTATACGTCTTAGATAGCAAGAATACTTTTTAAATTTTAATCATTATATAGTCAACTTGTTTCGCTCGGATCTATACTAACTAAAGTTTAGATTTATATTTTTGAACAGTTTTAACAACGTATAAGCATATAACGATCCATCCCTTACACATAAAAATGAAACTTACAAGTCTTAAAAATTACAACAATGAGTAAAATGCAAAATTTATATTGTGATGAACGTTTATAATAAAATTGATTATTTTAACTTAAAACCTGAATTTTAATTTTTTAGATTATTAGTTTTGCATTTATGAAAGTTAGAACCAAAGTAAAAAAATAAAGTACTTGATTATTAGTCAATTGCAAAATTCGTTTGCGGCAGTGAAGTGAGAAAAGTGATTGTTGTCTATATTAAAGTTTTATAACAGATTTTATTTGAAAAATAAGTTAAACGTTACAGATACTTAACTTTTCCTACAAAATTTTAAGAGAGTGCAATTATGGTAATGCAACCCTTACGCGATGCCCCTGGTATGCATTTTTAAGTTTGTTATTTTTTTACTAAAATTATATATCAACGCAACCGTTTTTATTTAATCATTTTCAATTTAAGTTTATTTAATAGATTGATAATCTATTTTCTTTAAGTATTTGAATAATAGTTTAAGTGAAACATATTCAAATTTTTACTGAAAGAAGTTTATTCAATTAATTATCAGGACTTTTTCTTAAATTTGGGTAATTAAAATATCTTACTTTTGTTTGTTTAATAATTTAATATTTTTTTTCTTAAGTTTTAAATATTTTTCTTTTTATTAAATTTTTCCTTTTATTACTTTTTTCCTATTTAAAGTGAAAACCATTATTAAAAAACTAAATAAGTATTATATTTTCAATTATAAAAACGTATCAGAATTATTATAGGTGCTAAATGAAAATTAAAAAATATTTTAATGTATAATATTCAAGTATTTTATAACTCTAAAAATTTCTTATTTAAATTAATTAAATATTTAAGGAGACATATTTGTAACTTTATAAAATATTTTTGTAATATCAAAAAAGAACAAAGCATAATTTAATTAACTATTTTAAAATAATCGTATTGACGTCTTTATCGTACAAAACAAACGTTGTATTCCTAAAAAGAATATATAAAACAATAAAATTTAAACTAGACTATATCCTATAAATTATAATTTTTAGAACAATATGCGGCATAATTAAACTTAGTGTTTGAAAATTAAGAAAATAACAAAAGTCCATACAATTTATACCTTGTTATTTAAAGAAACATAAGCAAATACAAATAAGACAGTATAAAAGAACACAGTATAAAGCAGGGTTTTTAAAAGTCATTTACTAAACAGCCCCCTTTTCAGAAATTTGAAAAAAAATCGCCCCCATAATTTATAAAGTATTTTTCTATTCAGGAGTACGCACTTTTGAGCCAAAAAAATTGTATTAGAAATGTAATTTAGTCTAGAACTTCTTATGCACGCACTTTTGGGCTGTGTTCAAAGTAATTTACAGGGCTTAAAAAAATATTTTACAGTTATTTTCTTATAGTCCCAGTAAAGTGTATTAAAATACTTAAATATTAATAAGCCTTCTGTAATCTGTAATCAATTCTACTTTAATATGAATTGTTTTAAAATTAATGAACCTTTAGGTTAGTTGTGGACAACATTTGTAGTCAACAAATCATTTTTACTAAAAAATCCTTTCTAGTGTCAACTTGTTAAAAAATTTTCTTTTGGGCTGCATAACTTAAAAAATTAACATATAAGAAAATTTAAAAACTCGAGCAAAATTGTAATTAATTAATTCACTATTATTGTGATCTAGGAAGTATTATTGTAACTGAAAACTAATCGAAAGCGTATTTCAAAGTATTAACTATCAAAAATCTAAATTTATTTGTTTTGCACAAGTAGTTTTTAAGTTACTTAGCGGGCCGAAATTCGATTGGATCTGGACCGTACATTAACCATCTAAAATCTTAAGTGAAACCTTACGTTATAATAATCTCTTATATAACGAATTTCGGAAATACTAAGTAGCTTATTTAAGTCACACAACCTACTTAAATTATTTTATAAATAGGCATATTCTGAAACTACTTTAACATAGATTAAAAAACTACAAAAGAATGAACATTTTATTTTACACATAATGAAATAAATATTTAATTACATTGCTGATCTAGTTTTAAGAAGTTTGACCGAGTGGTTGATTATCTCACATGAAAAATGGTTTTATTAAAAGCTTCTGTTAATGCAGAAAAATTGTTAATTTCATTCCTAAAAATTTCAGTCAATAAGCAAGTTAGTTGTAAAGTTAAAAATTTAATTTTTAATTTTACAACTAACTAAATTTTTCGTGGTAGAATACCATGAAACACTATTTCACTTGGAATAACTGTTAAAAAACTAAACCTTAATCCTAACAACCTTATATTTTCTTTACTTAAGTTAGAAAAATTAAAATTTAAAGTTTTCACAATTAATTTTGTGAACAGAATGTAATAAACTATATATTATTTTTAGATTAAAATTTTGTTTTGTAACTGTAACAGTATTTTCGATGACTTATTTAATTCTGTTCAAAAATATATTTGTTTTTAGCTTTCAACCTACAATAATTTAACAAAAGAAAAAAGTAAAAAATTTAAAGCTAGGGTTGAAATATTAAAATAAACAACACATTTTAATTTTAAAAATATTTTGGACTAAGATAAAACAAAAAACAGCTGTACTATAAATTTAAATTTTTTTAATATACAGATTTTTTAACATGAATAAATCAAGTTAGACAATAAAACTGACTTTAAAAATTTTTTTAGTGAAATAGTTAGTGTCATTTCAAATAGATACCTCAAATCTATACTCCTTTAAAGTCAAAAAATAGTTTTTTTACTTATACTGATTAAAAAAGCAATAACAAAATTCGGTCAAATAAATAACTGTTAAACAAAGATTTTATTAACTATACAAAAAAAATGTTTAGTGTAATGTAAAACGACAAACATAAACTACAAATTTAACCAAATCAAAACATAACTATTAATAACTTTAAAACATATACCACTAAATAAAAACAGTAGACTTCCGCTTGAATTTGCACTTTGAACAAAATCAAAAACTGCGAACTTAACAATGCACTAATATTTTTATAATAGCAAAATTCAGTATGTTGTAATGCAATTATGTGATGAATAAACGTAAAATCCACTAAAACATAAATAAACATTCATTAAAAAAGATTGATCTATATAAGCTATTAAGTATAGTAAAATTTTTGCTTTGTAAATAATTAGTTAGTTATTTACTTTATCTATTTAAGTTTAAGAAATTATAAATTTGCACTTATTGTTAAAAAGTTCGAACTCAAGAGGAAGTCTACCATAATCAATATTAATTATGCATTAAGCAAACCTGCTATAGAATAAATAACTTAATAAAATTGTTATTATAAAAAGACTACTTAAATACAATACAAACCATATTAATTAAGATATCTTTTAATAAATCAAGTAAAATTGAAGACCTAACAGAAAATAATATCTGAAAATGAAGTTTAATCTAATGTGAAGGACAAGCTCCATGACTGCTTGCAAATATTTTTACATCTGGTTCTAAATCAGTCAAAAAAAGCCTCAAGTCACCTCCTTTACAAATATCTAGATTATATATTTTGCTCAAGATGTTGATAACTTCACTGAAAGCTTTCTTAATAACATAGGTAGAAGAAAAATCTCCAAACCACAATCTAACTTCCTCCGAAATCATTGGAAACTTTTGCTCTAGTTTTTGTTGAGTCCAAAAGCTTTCATAACGTTTTTTGAAAAAAACTACTTTAAGTTCAAGGTCAGTTTGTAAGTCTAAGAAAGGTTCATGTAAGTCAACGTTTACTTCGAAAAGATCTGCTGAGAACGGATCCATAATCCACTTCGTAACGTTTAATTGAAAAACGTCAGTAAAGTGTTTTTCAACATCAAATTTAAGCTATTCAAGATTAGATAAAAATACTTCTACTTCACCTTCACTTTTAAGTTTTTTTTAGTTTTCAAAACTTGCAAACTGTGAAAACTGATTATTTTTAAAAAATTTACCTTACAGTTCAAGTTGGTTTCTGAAACTGGTTATCTTTTATTTTGAATTTTACAAGAGTTAAGTTTTTACCTTGTAAAGTTTTGTTCAGACTGTTTATCTTACCATATAAGTTTGATATGTAAGTAATGTCTATTTTTGTTTTAACAGTATTGTCTGCAAATACCTTATATTTTTCAGAAAAAAAAACAATAGCTGAATCAAAAAGAGCCAAAAGTTTTCTAAACAGTTTCATTTTTATAACCATTTCACTTTTGTATACATTATCAACTTATCAAAAACCTCATTATTATTGCACAGCTGTTTAAACAGACGACTTTGTGAATACCTTTTTATTTTCTTGACAGCTTTTATCACATAGTTTAATGAGTCAAATGGACGCTCAAATTTTTTGCAACTAAATATTTGTGATGTATATCGCAATGAACAGGAAATATATCAGGGTTTAACTCTTTGTAATATGTCATTAATTCACGATACGTTTCTAATATAGACGGAGCACCATCTGTTGCAATTTTTATAAGATGTTTTGAAGGTATTTTATTTACTTCAAAATATATTTTAATTTTTCAAACACAAACCTTCCTGAGCTATGCGTTTCCATTAGTTTGGAGAACGCAAGTTCTTCGTATGTTGTATCATCAACTATAAAACGCACGCAAACAAGAAAAAGACATTTATTTTCTTGCAAAAAAGACTTGTCAACCTGCATCGAAAAAAATTATTGCACATCATTCTAACTAACTTTTGTTAACACGTTCTGACATTTCATCTTTACGTCTTTTCACAGTGTTGTTGCTTAAAGGAATAGAACGTAAAACATCTTGAACATGTTTGTGATTTTACATTGTTTTGTTTTATCATCTCGACGTTTTCTGAAAAACTCTACATTTTTATGTACATGTTAGGAATAAAATCTATACATAATTTAAACAAAATGGACTTTTTTGTTCAAGGTTTACCTCAGGGTCAAATATCTAATGGTAAGCAAAACTAGTAAAATAACAAAATAAAGTAAAAGTTTTTCGACTGCCCAAAATTGTAAAATCGCCCCTTATTTGCTCCCTTTTCAGTAATCGCCCCCCCTCCCCCCCCCCCCCCCCCGACTTACTAAAATCGCCCACTTTAAGAAACCATGGTATAAAGCCTATACATACAGTTTTTTTTTTGTAAAAAAAATATTTTGGTTGTAGTTTTTTAATTTGGTAAATAATTTACGTAGTTAACTTTACTTTTTTCCAGATCTACAGTAAGATGCTTATAATTTTATTCATGTATTTTTTTTACTGCGATGCAATTTCAGGCAATTAATTACTTTACGCAACGCTCCTGGTATGCATCGTTATGTTTGATAGTTTTTTAGTTACGAAAATTATATATCACAGCAATCTTTTTTATTTAATCACTTTCAATTTAACTTTAATTTATAGATTAATAATTTTTTTTGTGTTATTATTCAAATAATTATTTAAGTGAAACATCTTCAAATTTTTGTTATGAGAAGTTTATTAAATTAAACAGTATAATTTTTGATTTAGTTTAGGTAATTTAAATATCTTAATATTTTCTGTTAAACATTTAATATTTTTTTCTTAAGTTTTATATATCTTTCGTTTCATCATTGAATTTTCCTATAATAACTTTTTGTTATTTAAAGTGAAAACCTGTGTTTAAACAACTAAATAAGATAAACATTTTAAAATATGAAAACGTATCAGAACTATTATAGGTGCCAATTAAAAACAGAAAATACATGTTAATGTAAAATGATGAACTTTTTTAGAAAAAAAAATAATTTAAATTATTTAAAACTTGAAGAAAAATACTTGTAGATATATATAATAGTATTTTTAAATGAAAAAAAAAGTAAATTTTAGTCGACTTTTTATGAAAAATCGTACTGGCGTCTTTATCGTCTAAAACGAAAATTGCAATCATAACAAGTACATTTAAAGCACAATAATTTTTGAATTAGAATGAATACTTTAAGTTATAATTTTTACCGCAATATGCGGATAAAAAAAAAACTCAGTACTTGAAAATTAAGAAAATAACAAAAGTCCATACAATTTATATTTTAAGAATCATAAGCAAATACAAATAAGACAGTATAACCGAACACAATAAAAATCCTATACATACAATTTGTTTATTTTCTGTAAAACAAAAATAGTTTGGTTGCATTTATTATACTTTACAAAAGTATATAAATACAAAATACTTGTTATCGCAAAATTATTAACTGACAATTTACATTCAAAATAAAAAATTCTGCTCAGCGTGGTCTAACACTCTGTTAGTGCTTTCTCTTGTTAAACTTTTAAACTTTTACCACATAATTTGTTGATTAAGTTATGTTAAAATCGTTAAATTATAAACAAAATTATATAAAGAAAAATTATATAAAAGGAATTTTTAGGCTTTTTAAAATAAACTGTTTAACTTATTTATTCTAATCCCCGTTATATGTTTATATTAACTTTTTATATAAACTAATTGATTCCTATATAAAAACGATAAAACTAATGAAGTTTAATGAAAAGCGATTTAATGAATAAGAACAATACTAAAGTTTATAATATTTAAAATTGTTTTGACATTTTAAGCTTTTACACAGACGTTTGTGAAAAAAGTTTTTTAGAGATAATCTTTACCTACTATGTTGATTTTCGCTAAATGTTTAATTTTTATTTGTTTTATTCTAAAAATAACTTTAACATTTTTAGCTTTTATTTATTTATTATTTCACCGACGTACAAAAATGACCCTTCGTGCATAAATATTTCTTCATGCAAAAACTTTATTGTGCATACATATTGTGTGCATTTTTGACCTGTTTTTTTATTATACGCTTAAACGATCATTTGAATGCAGAATAGTAACCAAAAGTTTAAAAACATTTTTATGTACTACTTAGTGAAATTTTAGCTTCGAGTAAAAAATAATTGTACTTTAAAAACTGAACGTTTGCAGTCATACTAAATAGTTTAAAAAAACTAGCAGGTTTTTAATATATTTTTAATTTTATTATATTTTCTTTAATACTTTTGTTTTTTAAAATAATAAATGTATTGCTAAAGTTTTTTAATCAAAACTAGTAAGTCTAAAATTTATAACAAATAAATTAAAAGGAAATAAAAAAATAATAAAAAAACAAATAATAAACTTTTTCGAAGTTATGTTAAGGTAAACGTTTAAAACAAGAGTTTATTGAACATTGTATATGTACAACTCGTAAAAAAAATTTTTGTATTTAAACTGTATATCAACTATTAAAAACACTATAGTTATGAATTTCAAAAACACACAAAAAATAGCTTACATTTAGTAGTTATTATTAGCCGGTTTCTTATAACTCAGCAAATAGTTTCTTCACTTAATTTTATACTGCAAACAGCAGCAACGAAGTATTTGTTACTTTACGTTATATTCTCGAATAGTAATGTACTAATTTTTAATTTGAATTTCGCAGCTTTGCTTTAGAAAAAATAAAGAAAGTTACTTAAAAATATAATTAAACTGTACTATATTTTTCAGTCTCTTTTAGCTATTAACTTGGTTAGTTTTGAATTCTTCTTTTGTATATATAAACAAAAGTACTTATTTAAATTAGCATTGTTTCGCTTGTTTCAACCACAAGTGAACAAAAAAACCTTTAGTTTTATAGGTAGGTTTTATAAAACTATAAACCTATTTTTGCAGTAATGTGAAGTAACACATTCATTAAACTTTAATCGTTAGTACAATGACGAACATGTTTAACTATGTCTTTTTATAAATTCAAAATCTAATGAAGAAAACAACTTTTAAGCTTTTAAATACAGTAGGAACATTTATAAACTTCGTAAAAAAAAATTTAGCACTAAAATTTGTATAAAAATAAAAATATGACTGCAAAAAGTTAATAGTTAAAGAAAAGATTGTAATTTTTAGCAAAATAATAAAATTTTCAAAGAATAATAACTAACCTAAATGATAGTATAACTGTTATGAACTGTTATTCTTTTTTTTTTTATATAAAATTTATAGTTATTTTATAAGTACAAAAAATTATTAACTGATTATTTGAAAATTAGTTGATAAATGCTTAATAAAATAGTGCTTAAAAACATTTTAAAAAGTTAGCTCAATGGTCTTTAAACTTTATAGTTTATATTCAATTAAATATGAAAATGTTTCTCGCATTTTAGTAGTATGAATACTAATATAAAAACATTGATTTTTTGTTAGCTTTTAATAGTTTTTATTTATTACAAGATAAGAAATATAAGAAATTATTAAATATGCATTCTGAAGCAATAATCAAGTAAAAATGAAAGTTATAGTAATCAATCAAGAATTTTATAAAATCGTGTAACTAAACTATTTTTTGTTTAACTTTAAACTCTTAAATGTTTAGGTAATATGCAAGTACTTTTTATTTTTTACCAAAAGTTCTAATTCAATAACCAAGTAAATCAACTAAAATTAAAACTTAAGAGTTTTGTAGTTAAAAAAATCAGTCCGCTCAAGTAATATAAGAACAATTTTCAAAGTACCATACTAATTTTTAGATAAGTTGTAGTCATAATGCAAGTAAAGTTAAAACTAATATAAGAACCAGAGTATAACAATATTTGATAATTAAAAATATAATTTATATTCATACAAATAAATGTTTTACTGTTTACTTTACTTTACTTTTAAGTTTGTTATAAATTTTCGCAAAATAAATAATTTTATACTGTTTAAGTTGTATTTTTAAGTAAGTAATAACTTATTTAAATATAGTATAAAAATACTTTTTTGGTGTAATATGAAAATTTTAGTGATAAAATGTTTCGCAAATTTATTTAAACAAACTTACGATAGAGTAAATAGGGAGTTTAAACTATTATTTTAAACGGCCTGAACCGGCTGATGAAAACAAAAAAATTCGATATTTAACAAAAAAAAAAGAAATGATTTATAACTAATAACATATAAACACTAAAACTTTAAAATCTTATACAAGTAATGTATTCTAAAAACAGAGATTACGTAAATACTTTAGACACTCAGCAACTTACTAAACAATTTTAGTTTTTTCTAGTTTCTAAGGTAACCTGGCAACTTTTTGTCTTAAAAATCAGATTCGTTTCATTTTACTATACTTATACCTTAAAATAGTCTTAGAAGTAAAAACGTTGAGGCTTCGATCTTTGAAATGATTATAAATTCTTTTCACTACAAGTTTAACTACTCATTGTACATATTCTGGTAATTTTTTTATATCATTTATATTATGTATAAGGTCACGACTAAGTTACAACATTTCTTAAAAAAGAAATAATTTCAAAGTCCAAGTTTAGAAAAAAAACTAAGTTCGTTTTAACTATTATTATTAAATTAAAAAAGAAATTAAAATATTGTTTAAAAAAACTACTTGATAATGCATATGGCTTTAATTGTAAATTTTACGTAAAAAATCGTTTTATTCTCACACAAATTGTTAGTTCTAGTTAAACTTTTTTTTAAAATCACATATCAAGCTCGGATAATTGCATTTTTCATTTTAATGTACAAAAAACAACAAAATTTCAGCCACTCTCACTTTCAATATTTTATAAAGTACGCACGTAGATAAAAACTAGTTACGATTATTTTAATTAACATAAAATAAAATAGATATAAAGTAAAACTAGAACTAAGCAACTTGCTTCTACAAAACTATTTGTCAAAATCTTTTAGTTCCTAAAAATCTCTTTTACTCCATTTTTATTTTAATTTCAGTTTGTTTTTATTTTTATTTGTTAAATATAACATATAAATATTGTTAAAAAATATTAAATTCTTTTAATAGTAGAAATTAAGACATATTAAATCAAAACTCCTGAAGGTTCTTGTCATCAAATTTAAACTACATAAAACATATATTAAATATAAAGCCCATATAGTTTAAGAATTATAGTTTTAATAAGTTTAACTACTTTGTATTTCTAAAACTGCACAAAATCAAATATTAAACGAATTTCTTTTTAATTGAAAATAAATGAAAATCAGAATAAACTGTCATAATAATTTTCGGCTATTATTTTTTTTAAACAAAAAATAGAAACACTTTAGATGGTAAATATTTTTTCGTTAACAAAAGTCAAAATATAATGAAGTTTGAAAAATATAATGAAATCAATAGGTTTTATTAGTCTACAGGTTTGGAAAAAAGAAGGTCTGTATAAAAAAGTATAATTCGAAAAGTCATGAATAATAAAACTTAGCTGCTATTAAAAGACTTATAAAGCAAAGAAGCAACGTCATTGAAACAAACATAGACTCAAAATTTAAAACTATATCTACCTTGCTTGACAACATACAATTACTAGAAAAGAAATTCAAAATTGTGCAAAAAAGAGTATGTGTATAAACCAAATTAATGTTTTGCCTAAATATGTTTTAATGTTTATCTCGTTTTTAAAACTCTTTAGGTACAAAAGTAACAAAACTAATAAAGTAAAATATTTAAAAGTAACCATTAAGTTAGTTTATAAAAAGATTGACATTTGCGCAGTGAGGGAAATATCAAAAATTGTCAATCAATTAAAAAGATCACAAATAAAAGATTATCAAAAGTTTTACTAGTCTAATAATAGAATAAAAGTAAAATTGGCTTCACAACAAATTTTATTAAATTGAATACTAATGTTTCGCAAAATTAAAACCCATAAACTTTAAATAATTTAATAAAATACAGTTTGCATATTTTATATAATTAGTTGTCATAATATGATGAATTTTGATACTGTGTATTGCAATCTACGAAAAAAAAAACTACTTTTAAACACTTACCGTCGCACTTTAATTTTAAAATTTCTTAAAGCTTGCGTAACACCTTTAACTATTAGCTATTTAAAATGACCAGATACTTTTACTAAAACAGATATTCAAAATTCTGACTACACGATTCGTCTTTTCGGGTTAGTCAATAACTTACAAAACATTTTGTAACAGTAAAAATTTAAAAACTTATCAAAATAAAAGAATAATTTACAATAATTTAGAAAAATTAACTTTTAACTAAAACTATTATAATAATTATAACAAACATTCATAACAATCATAATTCTATTGTTTAAAGTAATCATTCTTTTAATTAAATTATTAACATACGTGAAAATTTATTAAAACTTTAAAAACGAAATTCTTAAATTTAATTAATTACTTCTTTAAAATTTAATGAAAATTAAAATACTTCGTTTGACCGTAAACTAGTTTATGCACAACCATAAGCTTAAGGACTTATCTGATTTTAAATTAGATATATCTCGTAATAATAACTAAAATGCTAACATATTGTAGCTCTTAATTTGACTAAATATTAAACTAGATTATGTTTTAAGTAGTTTTTAGATTATATCATAACAAAAGTAACCTTCAAATACAGTTTCTTTTATAGCGGAAAAGTTAAGAGTAATGAAACAAAATTATAGCATTAATTTTAAAATAGTTTCGTTTTCAACTTTATTTTGTTAAATCATTATATGATACTATTACCAAACACTTTATCTAATTGGTTAATAAAATAAAGTTTTGAATCGATAAACAAATTCTAACATCAAAAATTTCATAACATCTAGTTTATAAAATTATATAGTTACAAAGTTTGTATAGTTAATTAAGTTCTATTTACATTTATTACCAAATGTTTTATATTGTTATTTGTTTTGTATCTGATGCTGTTGAACTGCTTTTAGTTTTGACCGTATCAAGCAGTATAAATAAAAAAATATTCTTTTACTACACAGAGAATAAAAAACAGGTATGAACATTTTTTTTAATGTTTTTAAAACGTTAATGACGTCATAAATCTTTGTCACCAAAACTCTGCTTAAACTATAACCTATATAAAAAAACATCTTAATACTTTTTACTACATACTTATTAGTCAAATTTAATAACTGCTGAGTACAGTTGATAATTAGAATGTTAAACAAGTGGTTATTGATTTGGATGAAACATATTGTAAACGCTAAACTCAATTAAAAACTAGCACTAGGTAATTTGAATTTATACTCATACAAAATACTATAACTCATTTTTCTAAGTTTTTTCTTTTAACAAATAGTTACTACAAGTTTTTAATTGCTGTAGAGTTTCTACTTTTGGTAATACTAGAATAAAGGTTTTTTAAAACATGAAAATATCATTATTACTTTAATTGATATAATACAGACAAAGTTAAAACACATTCACGTAAACATGCTAATTTAGTAATGTTTTATTAAACAGTAAATATATATCATTAATAACAATTGAATTAAATAAAAACCATCGCTACGTCATTATCAAAATAAACAAAGTTCTGCTTCGTCTCTAAAATCAAAATGTCTTTGAAATTTCTATTGAATTAATATGATAACTTTTACCGTAGGATTATGCTAAATTAGGACAAATCTTAAAATAGAACTAGCTGTTAATTGTACTTATATAAAAGCATATTTTCATTTTAATACGGTTTTAATAAAAAGTTAAGCTTTACAGCTAAAAGTCCTTTAGTTTTAGAAAATTTTTAGTACTTACTTTTGGTTTTTTAAAATAAAACAAATGTTATAACGGATTTTTTTCGATCACTTTGCCCTTCCAAAATTTTTGTTTTAAACTTCTACCACAAACCTATCAGTTTTTAAAAATATATGCTTAAGCTGTTTCAATGATATTACTTTTTGTAATTACTTTCTATAAGTACTAAACTTTTCACTTATTAAATAACAATTTTTACTTATATTAAGTTTCTAAATGAAAGAGATCAAGTTCAATAGGCTAGTTTCATACATCAAAACTACTAACATGTTATTTAGTGAAAATATTTTTCTCAATTTTCCAAATAATTAATGATTTTAATTTTTAAATTTTGTTTAACTTTTACTCATACACTGTGAAAAACTATAAAAAAAATTTTAAGTGTTATGGCGTCATTTGATATTCCCGTTAATGCTTACTTTCAATTTGCATATAAATGAAATTTTATATCAATAGCTAATGTAATTATTTTCTTGAAACCAATTTAAACCGCATAAAGCGGTAATCAAAAAACTTTCTACTTAGTATGATTATTGATTCGTTGTTTAGATTTTAAATGTTTTAAAATAGTTAATTGTATAAAAAGTAATATTTTTTAGATAGTTATTTGTAAAGTATTTATTGAAAGATCATTTAACTTTAAATCATAGATTTATATAAAGTGTTGAGTTTAAAATAAATAATTTATTGTAAAACTAGTTAAATCTAACAATATGCATAAATTATTGGCCTTAGTTTATATTATATACCTTTGAAAGTTTGACAATTGTTTATTAACTACGAGCAGTCATTTCCATTATTTTTAAATAAAGAAAACTAAATGTTCTCGCATATTAAGTTTTAACTATTATAATTGTTTTTAGCTAAAAATAAGAGAGTTATGTCTAAACTAAGTTATACTGCAATTATTTAAACTTACATTAATAATTTAAAGTTTTTCAAAATTTAAGTTAGTCCACGGTATAAAAACTTAAAGCATATACATACATAATTAAATTCAAAAAAAACTAAAGTACTTTTTAGTAAAAAAGAAGTGATCTAAGAGATGTAATATAAATTATCTATCAAGTGAACGAAATATACTCAAAGTTGTATTCGCCACCTATTTTGTAACTGTTTGAAACATACTCGACTAAATGAAATTTTGATTTAGTTTCTTTCAGTAAGATGTCGTAACAAATTGACGTCATTTTACTAGAAGTTTTATAATGGTAAATGCTTGTTTTTATTATTAATAAAAACAGCATACAAGTTCTGTTTATATAGCTGATGGTAGTTTATAAAAATTTTTACTTCATATATAAAGCGGTTAACTCAAAACTATATTATTTCTTTCCTAATGATAGTATTTGTTGTATATGCAGCTTGATAGGTTTAATAAACCACTTTTTTTTTTAGATTATATAAACAATCTATACAAAACTGTATTTTATTTAATTATAGTTTTGTTAAGGTTTTTGGAAGATATTCAAGAAGGTTATTAACAAAAAATATATTTATTTGTTTTAATGATTTGTTGGCACGTTTGTTAACTAACTGGATTGTATATCATTAAATTACGATTTACTTTATTTTATTTATCATGACGTTAGTTAGAACCTAACAAACGACTGTTCTGATATCAATATTAGTAATATAAACTGTTTGTTCTGATAATTAGAGTCTTGAGATTAAATTTTTCACCGCAAAAACGGTTAATATAAGTATGAAGTGTAAAAATACATTTCAATTATAAGTAAAAATTAATATTATTATTATATAATTAAAATCAATTTCGTAGCTGCATAAAATAAAGTATTTTGATTTAAGAATTATCAACCGATGCTACTTAAAACTAACATATATAAAACCAAAAAACTAAAACTAGTTCAATTATTTTGTATTAAACTTATTTAACTTAACTATAAGTAAACCTATTATGTTGATAAAAATTGTGTTATCAAGTTTCAGGCTCTAAGTTAATTATTTATGTTAGTAAGATTAGTTAGTGCTGATTAGTTTTTATTATATCATGTTGACTGAAGTTTAAAAAACTTATTTTTTGATTACATATAACTTTAAAATAGTCTTATAAAATGTTTCATTATTTTCAGTACAATTAAAGTTTTAGTAATTTTATATCTTGTTCAGAATATATCGCAATATAATTTCTAAATACTTTAAAGCAAACCTATTAAGTATTTATAGCTAAAAAATAATTAGTATAAGTATTTTATTATACTATGCTTTATTTAATAATAGTATTAATCTTATAACTTTTCAAAAAACTGGAATCCATCGAGCAGCATACATTACAAAGCTATTTATTTTAATAAAAACTATACAACTAGTATTGGTAAAGTTATTTAAGATAGTGTAACGACGTAGTTTTAAATATTTAAGCGTTTGATTAAAAATTTGCTTATAAATTGTAAACTCATTTAAGCTTAAAGTAAATATAAGTACACTTGTTTTTACACCGCAATAAGCGGCAGTTTTGTTAATATCTAAAAAACGGTTTGTAGATATGACATTATTACGTACAATAGCAGAAAAAATATTCAATTAAACAAACTACTAAATATCATAACACTTTGAAAAAAAAGATAGAAACTAATTTGAGTTTTAAGGATAAAGTAAAACAATCTTGTTATTAAAAAGTCAGAACCTTATAAATAAAAATAGTTATTTTGTATTTTTATAAGTAAACTAATTTTAAGCTTAAAATATATTTACTGTATATATTTTTTCTTATTAAACGCTGTACTAATATAAAATAATAATTACTAAATATTACACAGATTGTATAAAATATCTATAATACCTAACTTAATAGTTACACAACGAGTATTAAAAAAAAAACACCAATTAATAGGAAAACGCCTATCTTTTAATCTTATAAAACAAGACACTAAGTATCGTAATAACATCATTATAGTGAAATTTGCAAAACTTATAAAAACTTGCCAGCTAATTCTATAAATTTCAGTACTATTATGAAACTAATATTTAATTTATTTAAAACAAACTATAAGTAAATGTTTAAGAAACACGCTCAGTTAAAAAATATAAACTTATTTAGACTAGGACAACTTAAAAGTTAGCTTTGTCATTAATTTTTATTAAATTTTGATTGCTTAAAACAAAAAAAAAAGTGTTTACAAATTAGAATTATTGATCCTTAGTATGCTTATCATATTTTAGTAAAACTAAAAGTAAAAAATAGTTTGTGTATAAGTAAACAGTGATAATATTTTGGTTTTGTTAAATTATACATTTGTTATAGTCATTGGACCATTTTAGATTTCAGTGTAAAGTAAAGTAATAAGGGAATTGAAAAATCCGTCAAACCCTAGCTTACAGCTCAATAAAGATTATCTAAGAACTTTAAATATTTCGTTTCTACTAAGTAATTATTTTGCAGATTGTTTAGATTAAAATGAAAATCAAACATTATTAAAATCAGTTAAAAATAATTTTTAACAAAATACACATACAAACAAAACTAAAAAACTTGTAAAATTGAAAAATTCGAGAACAATATATAAAAAAGATTATTAAATATAAAACAACATAATAGTCGAAATAATTCAATCAACACACTTCATTATGTTATTTAACTTATGAGTTATATTCTTTAGATAAAGTCAATTTATTATATGCAAATATGTCATATTTAATTCCTATTAATAAGCAAGCACTTACATTTACGTAATGATTCTAAAATATCTTTAATGTTTATCTAACAGTTAAAAATAAGCTAACAGTTTGCTAATTTTTCAACAATAATAAGCATATTTTTTTAATAATAAGTTAATACTAGCTAAAGTTTCATGATTTGAAAAAGTCTTTGACTTTTGAACAGTTTGTAAAATTAAACATATTTTTTTTAATTTATATCAAACATAAAAGCAGCTATTATTTCAAGTGAATAATGATATCAATACGATTTATTAAACAGTTTTATGAAATAGTCTTAAGTTCTGTTTTGTAAATAGATTTTTATTTTATTTTAATGGAGTAACGAAAAAATGATATTTTCTTCGTAGTTAGTATTTTGTTAGAAGTCTTAATCATACACTATTTTTAAAATTAATTAAAACTTCATGTGAAACAATTTAAAAAGCCTAAACCGGCTGAGAATTCATGATTGAACAACAAATGTTTGAATCGGTTTTTAAATACTGATTTGACGTTTACTCGAAATTTAGAAAAAAAAAAGTTAGGTAAATGTATCAACAAACTTCTCCCCTTGATTAGAAGTCGAATAAAATCTTAGAAGTGTTAGTTCAAAAAAAATAACTGTTAATTTTGAAAAATGTGTTTTTTTATATATTACTTACAAACAATGTATGAATTAATTTGTAAAAATAATCAAATGTTATAAATTGTCACATTATTTTTTTATACACTGTTAACAAGTTTTATGATAAAAATTATACTATAAAAACATCTAAATTATGACTATATAATAAACAAACGAAAACAATTTCAATAATATACTATCGTATGAGGGAATTCTATTTCAGCATAAGTGAACGGTAAATCTAAGCAATAAGAGTAGTTTTTATTATACAATTTGTTTAACTTAAAACATAAATTAGATTAAATAATGATTAATATAATTAGTTAGAATTGTTTAAAAAATTGTAATTAAATTTAACTGTGAAATGTCGTAATAAAACGAACAAATTAACAGCTTGATTGAACAGCTGCATTTACGGCACTCTTCTTTATTTTAAGTTTTTCATAGATTAGCATGAATGATTATAATAATCAAAAGTTATATAGTATTATAATACTGAATAAAATAATTTTTTACACGGTTTATAGTTATCCTTATAAAAGCTTTAATAAGTAATTCAAAAATTATTTTTAGAAAATTTTCAAACAACAAATTTGTATGAAAACTTTTGATCAACTTCTTGAATATTGATATTGTTTGAAAAATTTTTATATTAATAAAACTCAATTTTTTTCTATTTGTCTAACTGGTTTTCATTAATGGTAAATCAACAAAAAGTTTTTGATAATTTTAACAGTTTTTTACAATAAATTTAAGTGTAAATTACAGTATTGTTTTTAATAATGATTGAAGTCGTATTACCCGGATTTGTACAGGTTTAAATTTGGGAAATCATCTTGATTTTGAATTCAGTTATTAGATCTGACTGATTTTTATTTTGTAAATGGTTGATGCGGCAGTTTGTGGTTTTCACAAGAAAACTTATTTTCGAAAATGTATGTTGGATTGTTATCAAAATGCGACTATTTATTAAACAAACGTTAATCATAGTTTAATTAAGTTACTAAAAGTCAAAAATTTGTTTTTTTTTCAAAATTCTAAATGCTAGTTATTATGTTGAGATGCTTTTGGAATGAACAATTAAAAACAAAAATTTTAGTTTTTTGTCATATGTATACTTAAAAAAGGTTTAATATAATTTTGATAAGTCAAACTCTTATAATAAATTAAGTATTTTATAGAATTTTATATAAAAAAAACATAAAAAAAAAACTCTTAATGCAACTTATTTTAAACTTCATACTGGTTTTTATTTTATTTTTCTATAGATAACTAACAAAATAATGAGTCATAAAAAATTTAGTAATCACGTTTTTATTCACGTTTACAATTTCTAATCAAAGTTGATAATAACAGCATTTGTATTTTGCAGTCTTTGTAAGCATATATTTCAAAATTTTATTTGCTCAATTTTTTACAAAATAAATTATTAATTGATTCATTGTTATATGATTGCTTTTGTGTTCATTAATATAAAAATATGCTTTACATTATAACTATTCAAGTCGAGAACAGCTAAAATATGCAAAAATAAACTTTTACACGGAGCAAAACTTTTGCATAAAGGGTCGTTTTTTCACGAGAGTAAAAGAAATAAAAAAGGTAAAAATAAAACACAAAATTAAAATAAAGTTAGCGACCGAGTGTGAGGGTTAATAATTCATTAGTCCAGTTAAAATATACATAGCAATGTTTCAAAAGGAGTTTTGTGTGGCTAGAAGTAATGAAGCTTTGTTCTCAGTGCTTTTATTTATATTTAAATTTGAATGCGATAACTAGTGCCTGTTTTATATAAATTAAAAATATTTTTTTGTTGATTTTAAAACTAAAGTGATCTAAATTGTTAGCTAAGTCTCATTACTTTAGAAAAAGTTCGTTCATTAGTAAACAATATAAAATTCGATAGTGAAACTTAAATTGACTGTTATTATTAAACGTTTCTTAACTATTTAATGGATTTAAATTCAACAATTCAAATAAGTTTAATGAAACAATAAATTCAACTTCAAATATTTAACACCAAAACATTTAAAAACATTTAACTTGCATTTGAAATTGAACCTTTCGGTAATGTCATGAGGTGCTGCTAAATTCCTTGCAAAATTTTGTGAGCTCAAGTGAGTATTTAGAGCTTGATACGGTCTAATAAACGAACCAGACAAAAATTACGGCCATATTCGTACACTGACGCAATGTTTTAAATATATATACTGATGCAACGAAGCATCAAAACATGACAGTATAGTTTTCATGTGAGCAGCTATTCAGATTGTTTTGTGTGCAGCTGTGTGACAGACCTTAAGAAGGAGATCTTATCATGAACTTATTGTATGTGTTTATTAAAAGTATTAATTGCTTATAAAGTTGATATTTTAACTGGTGTTTAATTGCTTAATTATTTAAGTCAGATTTACATGATTAATAGTTTATTAAACCCTTTACAGTTTAATGATTACTTAAAATTTCATTTAATTTTAGTTTGTTGTTTAAAGTCTTTTGATATAGATTTAAATAGCTACCAGTTCATAAAGTGTTTATCATAGTAATTTATATTTTAATATTTTGCTTGTCTTGTTTTGTGGTTGTTTAAATAATAGATTCATTACTCATAAATGTCTTGTCTGATTATATAAAGTAGTCTTAAATGGAATATAAAATTTATAAGATATTAATTAAATAAGGTAGGATTTAATTATAATTTGTAGTACTAATAAAATAAGTGTACCACAATCTATACCTCGTAGGTAAATGTGTCTTAATAAAGTTCATTAGTTATTTTTTTTATTAAAGTTTTAAGTGTTAAAATCCAGATTATAAGACTACTAAGGTTAATTTTTACTATAATGGGTAAATGTACCTACATGCTTACAAAAAATGATTAAATATAATAAACTTTAATTAGTCTGTTTCGCTCAACTAATATTATATATATTAAATATTCAAAACATATAAACATAACACACAAGTTTAAAAAACATAAAAAGGTTAATTGCAGAAAACAAAGTCTTTCAAATTTATAATTTATGTAATTGTAATATAATATGACTATAATAAATTTCAAATTTCGTCAATCAAACTTACAGTTATTTTTAAATTTAACGAAAAATATTTTCAGTGGTTCGTAGAACTTTATAGTTTTAGATTAATTTTTTATCTTGAAAATAAATACAAAAAAAAATTCCTTACAACCTTAAGTTTGAACTAAATAAATTTTGATTGTCAATTTATTTTTTTGTATCTGTCGAAATGAATTCACAAAAAAATCAGTAACTTCTGTATACATTAATACTATAATCTTTATAAGTTGCATTTAAGATAGGGTTGTTTGTCGTATTATTGATAGATTCTACAACTATAAATTAGCTTTTTTTTAAATAACTGTAATCTAAAACAAATTTTACATTTTAAACGTTTTTATAATTTTTTAACTGCTCCATTTTTTTTTGTTAAGATCTAGATTAGAAACTTTATCACCAAATTTCTCCGAATTATTAATTTATATTTTGCCAAATTTTTATGACTTGGACTTATAGTTTGCCAATAGATTTTATTGATGTATTTAGTTTCGATAATACCCTTAGTAGCCTACGTTGACTTCAACATTTTCACCTACTTTCTCTGACTTATTAGGACTTAAACTTTGTCAATACCTTTTGTGGCTTACTTTGACTTAAATATTGCCATAAGTATCTGTGACTAATCAGGACTTATACCATGGCAATACTTTTTGTGGATTACTTTAATTAAAGCATTATCAACAATTATCTGTAACTTTTTAGAAATTAAGTTCTGTTATACCATTATTATTTATGCTCCTATGATAGTTTGTACAATATAAACCCTATTGCCTATTGTTTATCGTAACCCCTATTACTTCTAGTTATAGGTATAAACTAAAAATATTTTAAATGTAAGTATTTCTTTGTAAAAATTAAATGCAAGATTTATTGTAAAATTTCTATAATTTTAATATAAAGTTATTTACTTATAAAATTATCTGTGTGTACACATGGAGTTAGTGACGTTTATAAAATTGTTTTACAAAACTAAACAGTTGACCAATGTGAAGCTTATTAGATTTAAGCTATCAATTTTAAATAAAATTTCGAAAATATTTAATAAATAACTTATATTAGTTTTAATTATGCTAGTCTTCAACCCCTAAGACGTAATAAAAAATTGGAAAATTCTATTCAGTTACTATTAGTTTAACTAATTTTAATAAAACGCAAACTTTATTATGATTGCCCTATTTTTAAAATACTGTATTTTTACAATTAAACTACTGTTTTGTTTGTTCTCTTTCTAACTGATTAAATCCTTCTAATAGACAATATCGATCTAAAAAGCTGATATTAATAACTTTATAGTATGTTAAACTTTATTGGAAATCTCATTTTAATTATACAAGAAATTATTCGACAAAAGTTAAACAATATATTACAAACTTATTTTGATTATGTTGTAGTAATAAGTGTTTAATGCAATTACTTAATTTCATTTTTATAAGCATCATAATTTGTATTTAAAACTTTAAAAAGTTCTTAAGCTAGCAAGGGTTTTTAAAAAAAAAAATTTGCAGTTTAAAAAATCTAAAATAATATTGTTTAGTGTCGTATTTAACATAAAATTCGTTGTATATTTAGACCATGTTAGATGTTTTTTTTACTTTTTGCTGAAAATATCGGGTGGTTTTAAAACTTGAAGGAAATATAAAAAACTTGCCAGCTTATGTTAGTCGTATTTTAAAAATACGTGATCCGTTTTTTTTTTAAGGTAAAGTGTAGATTATAGTTAAACTGATCTTATGTGTTTACAAAATGCTTTCAAATTATATTTTGTTTTAACAAGCAAGTGAACTATTAATGCTAACAAGAAGGATAAGCTTTTGATATTATATTTATTTTATTTAATAGCTAACAAAAATAGTTGATAAAATTATACCCGAAAATTTTTCTTATAATTCTATGTGATTGAATTTTTTTTTAATAAATGTATAAACATAAAGGTTAAATTATTACTTATGATGTTATTAACTAATTCATTAGCTCACTATTCATCTAAACTAATTAGTGTTACTATCTTTACATAAGTATAAGTTAGCACACAAAAAAGCTTTAAAAAAAACAATTAGCATGGTTTGATGTGATAAAATAAACAGGTAGTTTATTTTTTACGGCTTTAAAACTTCCCATACTAAAAGTTAACTTTATAGTTTTATTTCTAATATTAAGATTTTGAAACCGTATCTTTTTTGAAACTATATAAGAACCGTATCAATAAAAAATTCAAAAAATTACAAGGGAGACTATATTTTAGCTAAATACAGCGCTTAGAAGACAATTTACTTAATGAATTAGATTTAAACTTACAAATTTTTCTTGTAAATAAGTTGTAAGTGATTATTTATGTGAGTATAAACTATTACACAGTTACACTTATTTTATCATCAATAAAAACCAAAGACAAAACAATTTTAAATTAAGTAAAATGTATGGTTTGTACGTATAATTTGTTTTACTGTGTTGTGTTATATTGTCCGTGTACTTTTTAACTATTTTAATATTTTACTACATTTTATTTTATTCTAAATTCTTTAGTAATACGCTTTTTTTAGTCGCTTAGTTTCAATAAAAAACAAATAAGTAGAATTACTATTATTGTGTTCTGTTTATTCATATTATAAAAGCAACAATTTTTTTGGGTTTATGATTATGTTTGCCGTTTAAGATAAATATTTGACTAAATTAATTTTTAGTTTTTGTTGATTTAAAAATAAAACACTTTTTACTACAAAGTTTTTTTTAAGGTTTAAATAATTTACATGAGAAACTTTACAGTATTATAAAATATTTGTATGTTAATTAATAACAAATTTTTAAATTTTTATTCACCATATAAAAATAGTTCAACTACATTTATATAATTTTATTTGTAGGACTAGTTCTTAACTTATAGTTTTTAAATAATGATCATAATTTTAAACTTTAATAAAAAAATATTATACTTAAAAGCTATAAGACTTTTCAACAATTATTAAGTAAAAAAGATATATAAATCGAGTATATGTATGTTTATTGTGGTTTTCTTTTCAATGTTTGAAGTCCTTAGTAGCAAACCGCATTAATGCGGTAAAAATTCTCCGATACGCACACAGGTCTTTCATCAATATTTGTGTTTAATTTTAACTTTCAATGAAAGCAACAATTTTTTAAGTCGATAATTACGTCACTATAGTTTAAAATATACTTGAATAAAGTTTTATTGCTTCTGGAGGTTTATGATAAATAGTTGAATAGCATTTTATTTTTATTAGTGTGATTTTGAAAGCAAAAAATAATTATTAATTTTTAATTTTTTTTTCTCAATGAAATAAGTATTTTAAATTAGTAATGTCTTAGATATACAAAGAGTTTCTTTTAAACTATTGATGAAGGGGAAAAAATATACAGTAATAAATTAACTGTGTCCTGGACAGATTTGAGAATTTTGTGTAAATATTTTTTTTAATTAAGACAAAAGAAAATTAAGTTTTATTAATAACTTTTTATAAGGATGTTACTAACTTTCAAAACAAAATTTTAGTACAATACTTTTTGAAAGTTTTAACTGCATTTTTTAAAGAAATTTTAAGTTCAGAAAACTTACAAACTTTTTTTTATGTTTTATGTATAAATATAAAGAGTTTTTATCTACCACCAGTTAATCATAAGTAGTTTAAACTCAAAAAACGTAAAACTTGAAACTTTATTTAGATAAAAGTTTGCATATTTAGAAGTTTTTGTCTCCACTTAATTACGTAAAATGAAGTCACTTTAATATTTTAAACTATTTAAAGATGTTGTTAAAACTGAAATTTACTTAACTCATGAAACTAAACTAATGTGGCTCAAAAAGACAATCAGAAATATTATTTAAAATTCATTATTAATTAAACTATGTGTTTCTTATATCATAAAATAATAAAACTATGTGTTGATTGATGATAGTTCTTAATTTTAGTTTACACTTAGTAAATACCTGTTTTTTGGTTTTTTATGAAATTGCTCTTTTACCAAGGATATATTGCAATGAATACCCATTAAATTAAAATTTAACAGTATTTATATACTTTAATATTGTTCCTTGATTTTTAAGATTACATGACCAAAGTATTTACTTTAACTTTAATAAAAAAAATTAATTGCATATTTTAATGTCAAACCGGGCCATAAAACTAGTGGTTTTAATATTAATGGTAAAATAATTATATAATTTTCCGAAGTAGTCATACTTTAATTAGAACACACTATATAAATTTAAAAAAAAATTATTCAAAACGTACTTTATAATAAAATATAATTAATTAGGTTCTTATACTTGGCCTTTTTACTCGTAATGTCGAAACTATAATATCAGTAACTCTTTGACGTCTGGTTTTGTTGTGACAAATATCATTAAGTTTAGCTTTTATAATATATATCATCCAAATCAATATTCATAGTAGTTTGACATTTTAATAACTACTCTATTCAGCAGTTTTCAAATTTAACTAAAAAGTATCTAATCTAAAGTCATTTATCTACTACTTTAATTAACATTATCAATATGATTAATTAATTTGTTTTATGTTGTTATATTATTGTTAGTAAAGATTCAAATAAAACTTCGTTGAAACTTCATCTCATAGCACTGTGTTCTAAAATAACTTGCGTTTTAAAGCTTATTTAATTTAAGTTGATAAAAATAAAATTTGTAATTAGTATATTTTAATTTTTGTTTCAGAAATTATTAGTTAGAAGCGTGCAAAAAAGATACTCCATTCAAAGTAAAGCAATTGTTTTCAATTTTCGCAGTGAATAAATATTTCCGTGAAAATAAAACGCTTTGAAAAATGTCGCCATGAAAATTACCTATAGAATCGTGCAATAGGTGACCCTGTGCAAAATTCACCGTGCAAAAGTGTCCCTTCTTGCTAAAGTATCCTCGTAAAAAGTGACACACTACTAAAATTATCTCTATTAATTTTTAACTTCCAACATCAAACGCACTAACAGTTTTCTTGTACGATACAGACTATAAAATTAAAATGTAGTGAATTTTAGGTACTTAACTTGCAAACAGTGAAGAATAATGTTAAACAAGTTTATTTGAAATTGATAACAATAAAATTTTTAAACAAAGAAAAATATTAAGTTATTATTAGATATTTTTTTAGTTATATGAGAACAGTACTAAACGGCTAAATACTTTCACAAATCTCCGGAGAAATTACGTAAATACTTGTTTAATTATATTACAAAGTTTTATGTGAGTGTTTGTGAGGTACAAAAGTTTTAAAACTATTATTAATTGAAAGCTTTGATTCTTGTGTTTCTAAAAGCTGTAACTTTTTGTAAAAGTTTTAGATAATTTTCAATTACCGGTTATTTGTTCATGTTAGAATAAGAGTTGTCTGTTTACAAGTAAAATAAAGTGTTAGAGATAATTTAAATTCTTAATAACCGAATTTGTTTAATTAAAAACTGTTGTTTTCCTTAGCTTTAATTTAACTATTAATTAAATTAAAACATATTTATCATATTATTTTACTGCATTTTTACAAAATGTTTTATATTTAATCATTAAATGTTAGAAGGTCTTTACAACTAAGCTATTTAAACGGAAACTTGCTATTTTTTCTTCACTTATAGTACGACTCTTAATTAATAAAAATAAAAAAAATTCATGACTTAAAAAAAAAAAGTTTATTTATTGCTATAAAGCCTGAAAGGTTATTTAGTATACGATTTATTAAATGAATTATTATTGCTTTTCAATTCAAACGCTTAAAATAATATGTTTTCTTTTACAAATACACTAGAAAAAAAATTGTCAACCTTCTATTATAAAAGGTAATAACGTTTAACCTGCATACCCAAAAACTGTAGCTTTTAATAATGTTATATTTTAAACATTTTTTGTTTAGTAGAATGGGAATTTTACGTCTGAATTTTCACCGCAAACCAGCGGTTAACTTACAACATATAAATAAAACTTCAAGTAAATCAAATATGAGTATATACCATGTATTTCATATAGTTTGCTATTACTATAAATAAAATTAAAATATTTACAATATAGCCTAGTCAAACTTAAGAAAGTCACTCTTAACCAAAATTTTAACTAAAGTTTTACTGTTTTACTTAAAATCAGTCAAACTCATTGGGTAAAGTAAAACAGGATAAATAACGTTTTGAAGTCTAAAAATTATCAAGTTAGACTGTTTCAATTAAAAATCAAAAGAATTTTGTTAAAGTAGAATTTATTAAGTTTGAATAAGCTATTTTGTTAATCAGTGTTGTTGTTTTATGAGTATTAGCAAACTTTATTTAATTTATAGTATACAATTGTTTTTTTATATAGTTGAAGTTTGCAGTGAAACTTTAGACGTTACACTCCCAATAACCTAGATAACAATAGTATTTATATATATAACCATTTAAAAAGCAACAGCTTGTAGAGTTGTAGGTTTATCGTCACTACTTTTTTTGCGAGAAAGCTGATAAAATTTTGTTTCTAAAACGAATACAAATAATACTTTAAGTGTTTTAATATTAAAGCAATATGAAATCATTAAATAATTCATATACTAAGTACACTTTCAGACTTAATAGCAGCAAGTAAACTTATTTTTTTATAAGTGATACAAAATATTTATTTTAATAATTAAAGAGTAGTTCTAAAATTGAAAAAAATAACAGGTTTAAATTTAAATGATTTAGTTATAACGAACTTTCAACATTTATTTTCACATATCAAAAACTTTGTAAAAAGGCAAGCAACAAATATAACAAATATGTTTTAATTTATCAATAAGGTTAAAACTAAAAAAAAAAACAGGTTTTAATTGAAACTATTGAGTTATTAGGAACTTAAATAACCTTCAATGCTTATTTTACTTATAAGTAAAAAATTCTTATTATAGTATGAAAAAATAACTGTTAACAGAATATAATTTAAAATATGAACAAATAAAAGAATTAGCTTTTAAAGACACATGAATCAAAACTTTCAAATGATAATAATAATAGTTTTAAAACTTTTGAATCTCACAAACACTCGCATAATAGTTTTTAGTATTTACATATTTTTTACGTTTTTCTGTGAACGTTTTAAGCCGTTTAGTGCTTTCTACATATAACTAATTAATTATCTAATAGTAACTTTATGAGTTTACCTTGTTTAAAATTTTGTTGTTATAAGTTTTAAATAAAATTGTATAAAATTTGTTTTAAACTGTTTGCAAGTTAAGTAACTACCTACTTAAATAAACCACATTAAATTGTTTTAACTTATATCGTATAACAACACTTATAGTATGTATGATGATGAAAATTAAAATGATAAAAAAACTAGTTATACTATATATAGCTTCTTTTCGAAAACCATTTGTTTTATTTAAATTTAAAATTAATATACAATTAATTCTTCCATTCTAATTAGTAAAACTATACAATTTACATATTTTTTTATAATTAATTTTTTTTTACTACGATATTGATTACGAACGTAAATCAAGTTTCAAACCATATACCTATTAAATTTATTTTTTTTTATCTACTTCTAGTTTAGTTCCTAATATTTTTACATTAATTTTTGCTTAAGTAACATAAATATTACTATTACAAAAAGCCTATTTACTATTTTAACATAAATTTGTATCTTTAGTGTAACATATTAACACAATAGTGCAAAAGGAGTATTAATATATTAAAACTGTTTATAAATTAAAGATAAAAACAAGTTAAACTTAATTAACGTTAATTGCTTAAATGCTATTTTCCATGACTGTCACATATCTTTTTTAGATTTATCTAAGCACTGACGAGGTCTTTGACCGAAACTTAGTTTGTAAAATAAATTTTTGAAAGAATAAATTAATTACTTCTCCTCCAGCAGTTGAGATCTCTCTATTTGTTTTCTTTAAACCAAAACATATAATAAATCAATAGCATGTGTGTTTAGTTGGATATTTGATAACAACCAAGATACAATAAGATACTTAATTACTAAATTTAACTTATAATTAAATTTACGGACTTATTTTAGAGTTATATTACTTTAGATTTAAAGGTAAGTAGAAACAAAGCAATAATAAAATAATTAATTAATATATTAATTATCAAAAAGCATGAATTAAGACTATATCATGAAACAAAAGCAGATAAATAAAACTAAGGCAAAATTTTATAAAGGTTAAATAACCATTGTTAGATTAAATGGTTATTTATAGTTTATATCTCACATAGGTATAAATTTTATTTATATGTTTAGTTTTTTCTACATGAATTATAATAGTATACCAATATATAAATAAGTAAATGCATTGTAATAGTATTAGTAAAATACATTTCATTAAAATATCAGATAAATTGTGCACGCTAAATAACATACACATTTCCAGTTGTAAATTATTATTGCTGTTTTTTTTTTTAAGTTAAGTTACTATAATTTTTTGAGTTAGA
Source organism: Thalia democratica (assembly GCF_965202585.1). NCBI lineage: Eukaryota > Metazoa > Chordata > Thaliacea > Salpida > Salpidae > Thalia > Thalia democratica. The sequence goes on along the minus strand of NC_139166.1, from coordinate 100,509,435 downwards.
TTATTGGTAGATAATACTCTCTCTGATTATCTCTCAACTAAATATGTTTAAATTTTATCTTATTTTTTAAGTTTAACATCTGAAATCTAAACCTCATTCTGCTTTTCGCTTATCAAATATTTTCCACAAAAAGCGGTTTTATATTTTATTCTTTGTCATTGTAACATAACTATGTTAACAACAACAATAGTGCTTTTAAAAATTTTATATTGTTTCCTTCCTGGTTTTATTTTATACATTAACACATTATTAATTTATTATTAGAACTATGTGCTTAATAATATGTATCTACCACTTCATAACTTTTAACTCTGTAAAGGTTTTATCTTTTTAAACCCATTAGATATCAATACCCCACTATAAACCATGGTTTAATTGTATTTGTTTATAGACTGTAATTTAATAGTTTTTAAATTAAAGGTTTTTTAGCATCAATATAATTTTTAGTTTATTGTTTCATTTTGTATAAAAACTTAACACAAACCAATTTTTAGTTATTCGTCACTTTTACCAGTATTATTTTACTACAGATTTACTTTTTGAAAATCCGCTCTGCGGTGAAAATGAATAATTTTTTTATTCTTAAAAATAACAAATTATTAATAATTATAACCTCTTTTTATAATGTAATTGCTTGTTTTCTAAACACCGCTTTGTTGCAGTAAAAATATTGACCCATACTGTGAATGCATGTTACAAAAAATTTGTTTACTTCTAAATAGTTTAAAAAAATCATCAATTTGTTGTATTTTTTAATCGAAGTCACAAATATCTAACATTATTAAAGTTTATTTTTGTTAGGTTAAATATTAATTTAACTTGCAACTAAAAAAAAATATAATTAAAAGGCCAAAATAAAAAACTAATTGGTTATTAATGCAAATATTTTACTTTGTTTTAAATGTGCTTAATTATACGAAAAAAAGCGTAACTTGTTTTTAATATTTAATTTTATAGTATTAGCTTAGATGTTGACTTTAATAAACTAATTTTTTAATCTCAATTTGAGGTGTAATTAAAATGTATTTTTAAGCAATTTATAGCATTCTTCAATTAAAAGTTTACTGAAGTTTATTGAGACTTGATGTCTACTTTTGAACTATTTTTATTGCTTTTTGCAAAATATTTTATACAAAAGATTTAATCTTTTTACTAAACAGTAATCTTCATGTATATAAACGATATATTTTATTAATTAGTCATTTTTAATACTAAACGTTTATAGTTAAGTTTATTAATTAAGTTTTAAGTGTAAACTAGTTTAAATGTAAGAATTCTCTCATTTTAATTTATTTACTTATTTAAAATAAAATCCAAATTTCAAAATATTTTTTTTTTCCAAACTTCAACACAAAAAAAACTATTTGTAAAAAAATATACAAATCACTGACTGTTTATCTTTTTGCGATTAAAGTTTTTAATATTTATTAATGATTTTTAAGATTTTCATGATTTTTAAGATTTTTATATTTAACATAGTTTTTTTTTTACTTAGAAATTTATTATAAATATTGCCGCTGTTTGCGGTATAAACTTAACTTTAGTTTACAGTTGTATTTACACCAAATGAAACAAAATTAAATACAAAATATTTAAACTTTTGCTTGTTGGTTTTTTTTTATGTGCGTCTCTAAAGTTTCTTGACAACATAAAAATTACAGGTTAAGTTGAAAAAATGTTCTTTTCTTATTTTCTAAATTACTCTAATAATCAGTTGCTTTAATACTTTAATTACTATTATGTAAAAAAATAACTGTATGTTTTAATTGTATGTTATGCAAATTATAATATTTACTTTTATGGTTATAAGAAATGCATACAACAATTATTAAGTATAAGTGTAAAAGTTCAGTTAAATCTTTCAAATTACTTTAAGTTATATAATAACGTTAATGGTTATTGAACGACTAAAAAAAAACACTTAAAATGTTTGGCTCTAAGACTTGTACTTAACAACAATACAAACTTTTGTTATACGAAATGCAAGAAGTATTTTTTACGACGAATATCGTATTTTTTTATCAAATTAAAATATTTTATCAATAATTTTCAATGAAAGAACAATATTTAAATGTTATAAATGTTTAATAATTTGTATAAAATAGTGTTATAACCAATATATTCTTTAAAACAAAATTTGTTATAATGATGATTACTTTTTTCATGTTGTTATTTAATTATTAGTATAAATAAAACTTTTTGGTATATTACAAACCAAAAGCTTATTTTTGTTTATTAAAGTACATTAAATGTTTATTATACAAAACATAATTTCGAATTTTAAAATAAAAATATTGTGTTGATGAAAGATTTTTTTAAATTTAATTGATAATTACCATGTCAAGTTTAGTTAAATTGTTTTTTAATTACTATTAAACAACTTACAACTTGTTGTGTATACTTGCATATTATATAAATATAAGTATTAACCGTTTGCGGTGAAAATTAATCTACACCACAAGTAGCAACCATGTAATAGTACACATGTAAACTATGACCGTTTTAAAATCAGTAGTTTCTGAGTTTCAGTATACGTTTTTATAAAATAATTATAAGTTTTATAATGTTTTCTATTATTTAAAAGTTAAACTTAAAATCATATTACCCAATTATGTAAACAAAAACTTTTAAAAAACAAGTAAATAAAAAACGCAAGATTGCATATTATTAAGTATAAAGTAAATACATATTTTATTTAATAATGTCTGTTAGTTCAACTTTGGTACTTTTAATCTACTTAAATTAAAATTTACTGCTCAGTGCAGTTGAAACTAATCATTTATAAGAAATTTAGCTATTATAAAAGACTTTCCTCTAAAAACGAGTTGTAGAAACTTTTGTTTAAGACATTTGGTCATTCGTGATGGCTAACTAACTAATAAATTTTGATTACTTTTTTTTTAATAACAATTTTTATGTTAAACGCTTAGTTGCGGTGAAAATTAAGCCACTTCAGCATGAGCAACAAAAAAACAATTAAATGTAAATTATGATGGTTTTGAAATAGTAGTTAGCAGTTTGAATAAAACTTTACTTACCGAGAGTAAGAGTAAGAGGTAACAGTGATAAATAAAAAAGGAATAAAAAAGAAAATAAAATAAAAAATCCGTTCAAAATTGCCTGCTCATGCAAAAGTGTCTTCGTACAAAAGTGACCCTTCGTGCTAAAATATCTTCGTGCATTTTTATCCCCTTGTACATTTTAGACAGCTACGCTATAACAGGGAACGGGTCTAAATTGCTCGAAGAAAAAATTGCACGAGGTTACTAAATTGCACGTGGGGACTAAATTGCACGAGAACAAGATTGCACGAGTGTACAAAATTGCACGAAGATACTTTTGCACGAAGACTAGTTTGCACGCGAGCACATAATTGCACGAGGGGACAAAATTGCACGAAGACTACTTTGCACGGAAGCTCAATTTTGCACGACAGACAGTTTTGCACGGAGGGTCAATTTTGCACAAAAAAAAAATAACCTAAAATAACTAAAAAAAAATAAATTAAACCTCTAAATTTAAAAAAAAATTATAATAAAAATGTATTAGTGTAAATAATTTTAATTTATTTAGGTTTATATTAATATTATTTATATATTGTATTTTACTTTTTTAGCTTTTTTTGAATTGAAACTAAATATTTTTTTTTAAAAACTAATATAAATTAAAAAAAATCTTTATAAAAATTAAACAAATTTTATTTTAGTAAAAATATCCCTCATTAATTAATAAACATGTATTGATGTAAACTTAAATTAAACTAAATATTTACTAAACTTCAATATAATACAAAACAGATTTAAAATAAAAATAAATAAATAATACTTATATGGGTAGGTGTTAAAATTGCACGAGCGTACAAAAATGAACGAGGAGACAAAATTGCACGAAGATACTTTTGCACTGAAAAAAACGAGCATACAAAATAGTGAGACAACTAAATAAACTAAGAAAAGAGAAAATCCGTCTTATGAAATTTTTTTTGTGCATTTTACAGAAAGATCTGTTATGGCGGTGTACTTCAATAAGTTATACTTAAATTTTTGTTTTATATAAAAGATTTAAACATAGTTTATTTATCATTATTTTTTATTTGTCTAAACTTTATCTTAATTGCATCACTATTTGCACGCGTTTTATTCTAATTAGCTCTTAAATTTCTCCTACTCAGTTTTTTCTCTTTATCTAACCTAGACTTGCAAAAAAACAATGTCAAAAGCAATTTTCTTCTTACTTTTTTAGAAGAAAAAGGAGATACTAGCTTTTGACTAAAATAAAACAAACAAAATAATACAACAGCTACAATTAGATAATTTCTATTTTGAATAAAAAGTAAATTATTAATATAAACAAAACTCTTTTGGTAATTATATTTTAATAACGATTAGAATCTAATTTTATAATCTGGTTGTATTTTTATTTATATAATTTCTTTAAATTGATTTTTGTTTACTTTTTAGTTTGTTAATTTTGACTTTTTTTTTTATCATATTTTTATTTAAATTTATTTAATATTTTATTTCATATATTTTGACTTTTTTTTTGTATATTTTTAAACTTTTATTTAATTTAATTATTTTTTAATTTATTAGTTTTTAAAAATCTTATTTATTTTTTGATTTTTTTAAAGTTTACTTATTATTTAGTTATTTGATTTTTAAAATTTTGACTTTTTGTATTATGTATTTTAATCTATTCAACAATTAATTTTTATTTTTATTTGAATTTTTTTTTTACTTAAAAATATTATATACTTTATTCTATTTAGTTATTAACATTTTTCTATTATTTGATTTTTTATTTTTTACTTAGTATTTATTAATTTTTTTATTTTTAATTGTTTTGTTATTTTTTACTTAAAATATTTTACTAAATTTTTTTTCTAATTTTTATTATTTAGTTATTAAATTTTATATTTCAGATTTTTTTTTTTAATTATATTAAATTTTTACTTATTTTCTTTTATTTAGTTATTAAGATTTTTAGTTTTGATTTTTTATGTTTAAAATATTATATAATTTTTTTCGTGCAAAAGAGTCTACTGGTGCAATTTTGTACCCTCGTGCAAAAATGTCTACGTGCAATTTTGACCAGTCCCTGGGAAGGAAACAAAACCTGTGCAAAATTGACCCTCCGTGCTAAAATGTCACTCGTGCAAAAATGACCCTTCGTGCAAAAGTGTCTGCGTGCAAAATTGTCTGCTTGTGCAAAAATATACCCGCGCGCAAAAGTGTCTTCGTGCAAAAGTGAACCTTTGTGCAATTTTGTCTACTTGCAGTTTTATCTTTGAGCAATTTTTGTACTGTCGTGCAAGTTAGTCTTCGTGCAAAAGTATCTTCGTGCAATTTTGTGTTTTCGTGAAATTTTGTCCACTCGTCCAATTTTGTACGCTCGCGCAATTTAGACAGCTACCCGCTATAACATGACATGGCTTGAATTTATATTTGTTATGAATATTCCTAAAAATATAATACATGAAATAATTAAAAAATTTTTGTAGTGGAAACTTTCTAACTTACTACTAACAATTGTTTTAAAATTTTTATGTCATTTTTGTATTTAAATAAACTATAATGCAAATGTAAATAAGTAAAATATTACAATTAGAGTACTTAGAATAAGCGAAATATAAAATTTTTAAACTAGCTTTATTTTTATTTAAAATAATAAATTTTTCGTACCACCTAACACACCTCACTTTTAAATGTAATGTTATTATACAAGTAGTAAAAAAGAATACTGTAATGTTAGGTAGTTCTTACCACTAGATTAACTAATAAAAGTTTAAAGCTTTTACCTTATTTTTATTTAAGATATTACTCAGTAAACTTAAACGAGTCTCAATAAAAATTAAATATTTTAAACGATTTAGTAACGTAAAAAGTTTATATCCCATATAATTTGTTTTAAATTATAACTCATAAACAAAATTTTCTTTTTATATATACTGCTAACTTAAATAAAAATTTGAACAGCCAGTACCGGCTGAGATAAAATAACTATTTTGAAACTACTAAGAAACTAATTGATAAACATATAAAGAGTTAAATACGGAAAAAAGTTCTTTTTGTGTAGATATAAGTACATACAGACATTGCACGCTTGCAAAAAAAATCTCAAACTATTTTTATTAATGCTCACTTTTATTATGTTAATATCATTAATTACTAAGATGCTCCAAAACAGTTTACCAGTATAACAAACAAAAAAGGCTTTAATTAAGTTAAAATGTCAGATTTATAATAATAAATGGTAAGCTTTTAAGTTTATTTTATAAACTGTGCGTTTGTAAACATATTTATGTTTTTTATGTTAATAAAATAGTTCTAAAGTTTTCTAAGCTAAATTATAAACATAGAAACATATTAATCATAATGTTTTTTAAAAGCTAGGTATAAAATTAACTTCAAGTTGTTGTAAATGCTTTTAATTTTAAAAAATAAGCTAGTTATAGTAATATATATACAAGCAACTATAGTTAATCAGTAATTAAACTACTTAGAGTTACTTTTAACCTTAACTTACTCATAATTTTCATACAAAGAAACGTATTTATTATGTTACAAAGCAAGTAGTAAAAGTTTGATGATAAGTTAAAAAATTAAACTAGATTAAAAATAATGTTAATTTATTTTGTAAAATATTTTTATTTAATTTTTTTTCAAAGCACCTCAAGTTTTTTTTATTTATTATAGCTCAAAAGAATATAAAACTTTAGATACGTAATTTAAACTACCTGAATACTTTCACTGACAATTGTTCTATATTAAGTGAGTATATTTAGTTGTTTATGTTATATGTAATAGACTTTACCATATAATTTTAACATTCTAAAGCTGGATGAACTGAATTCTTCTAAGATTTGTTCTAAGCGAATACAATTATACGTTTTACTATTTTAAAGGTAGTTAAAAGCAATCAAAAAGCTTAAAATAAAGTACTACGAAGTAAAATAATTTAGAATTACATAGTATGTATTTTTGATGTATATATAATTTTATTATTTTGGATTATATGTTTTAAGACGTAAATTATTTTCCAAAGGTGTTTAGAAATATTTTTTTATGCTTTTATCACTATATAACTATAAAAAACTTGACAACTAGAGTTCTAAACAATTAATGTAAAAAAACTTATCTTTTTTAAAAATTAAATATAAGTTGAAAATAACATTTATTTAATAATTTTTTAAGTAAACAAACCTTATTCAAAAGTAAATCTTCAAAGGTAGCATTTATTATTAAGTTGATTAATATATCAAAAAAATTTGAAAAAGAAAAATTTTCTGTGTAATTAATTAAAAACAGGTTAACAGTAAGTTATAAAAAATCTAACCTTACCAAAAGTGGTTTTTAAATATATAATTTTAATAATATAAAAGGTTTTATAAAAAGTTCTGGTCGATAGTGCTCGAAAAATTAAATTGGTGATAAATATTTATCTAATTGTATTAAAAATATAATTTATACAGCTGTTTCAAAAATGAATTGTAAAACTTCATGTGCTCCTTAGTAAGCTACAGTTTATTATAATAGTAAACATAATTTAGATTTAGATTTTTTTTATGATAATTGATGCATTGTAATGATACAGTTTATTGTACAGTTAGATGAATTTTAAAATAATACGTTGTAGTTGTTAATTTATGAATTTTAGGAAAGTTTAGAAAGGTTTTTTTAGAAAAATATTTTTTTTGGACTGTTGGAAAAATAATTAATTGGATAATTGATGCATATGTTTTGTCCTATAGAATATGGATATAAAAAGCAGTATAATACTAAAAGTATAAAAATTTAGTCAGCTTTAGTAAAATCAATAACTAAACAAATTCAACTTTTTCTTGAATCAACAATTATTAAGAAGATTAATTTTGAAGAACTCTTAAAATACATTGTCAACCTTACATATATTAACGATTCATTACAAGTTTCTAAATATTTTGCTATCTAAAAAAATCTGTTAGGATTATTATTTTTTGTTTTGTTATTTTTTTATTAAATATCGTCAAAATTTATTTTCATTTATCGATAAAAGTTAAAAAAAAATTAGAAAATACTTTTTAAGTATAACATTTTAAAATTGTTTCTTATAGTTTTCATTTTATTAGGTGTTTTAATGTAAAGTTGTACGATTTAACTTTAAAAGGGATTAACCTAAAAAATAAACAAAAAACAAATAAAAGTAAGACGTAAAGTTCTGTGATTAACAGTTTAAAGTAAACAAAAATTATTATGCACAGTATTTTTTTAGTTTAAAATATATTAAGCTTTAGCATAACAGCGAAACAGTAATAGTATTAAACTTAAACAAATGTAACAAAGGAATATGTATATTTATGATTTTTAATAGTCGTAAACAATAATAACATTAAATAAAAATATAATCATTTAATTTAATACAGTGATGTAAGAAGTATAAACCAATTATATTTTATTCTTAGTTCGAAGACATAAACTTGCTCAGATTGATTATAACATACTGAACTAATCTTTAAAATTTGAAAGGCCTAAACTGGCTGATAAACTATCATATAATTCTAATTAACATAATATTTAATTTAATCGTCTTTAAAGTAGTACACTAATTGAGTGAAAAGAGCTTCAAAAAGTAAAAGTAGGGTTTAGATAAAAAAGGAGAAATCTTATTTTTTTGAAAATCTAATACTTATACTTTTTTCACTACATAACAATAATTGTTTCCTTTAGAACTTTAATCGTACATAACACTTTATACAGTGTGTAACACAATTTGTAAGAATAGTGTGTAGTGTTTATTTTAGTTTTTAATTAAAATTAAATCTTGATATAAATTGAATACTCGAACAAACACGTTAATTTAGTTAAAAAAGAGATTTGAAAGTTTTTAAACATGATTAAGCTAACTTCTACTATAAAACCCTACTGTTTTTTTTTAAATAAGTTATAATGTAATTAAGTATAAATTCTTTAGTTAGAATTTGTTTATAAAGATAATCTCTAATACTTATTAATGATTTTAATTAAGGACTTTTGTTGTAATTAAACTTATAAGGAAGATAAGTAGTACTAATGCTTAAACATTTGTTTAAAAGTGTTTATTTATGAAGCTAATTTAAATAACAAGTATTCTTAAGTATGATTTTGGAGTAAAAAAATAAGTAGCTATTAAAATTTCAGCTTAAGAATAAACTTTGAAAGAAGTTGTGCTATATGTATGTTTTTTTTTTATACAATATTTATATTAAGCTCAAAGTACAATATATAAACCTGTATATAACAAACTAAACTATTAGAGTAAAAAAATATACTAAGTATTTAACATTCGAATAAAAATATTTTTTGTTTTCGTGTTTTTGATACTATAAGTAAGTTTTGTGTACAACAAGGTACTATAACTAGCTTTTTCAGTAAAATCAAATTAAATTAAATTTATAAAATAAATAGTTTTGATTAAAAAAGCTTAAAAAAGTACATAGAATTAACTAAATTTAAAATTTACAACATTTTAAACAGCTAAATATGATTAAACTTTTGTTTAAACAGATGTATCTTACTGAAAACTACGGACAACAAAACTGTGTACGAGCAAAATCGTTTAAAATTAGTTTCAAGTAAAGACTTTTGTAGAAATATCAACGATAGACAAGTAAGTTTTAAAAATATGTATTTTGATTTGTTAAGACTTGGTTTAGATAAAAAGTTCAATTAGGGTTTAATTTTTCTTAAGCAAGTATTATTCCTAATGCAATATTACTCCAACTGAAATCAATTAATTTTCTGTGTTTTTAAAAAACTAAAAACTTTTTACCATTTTACCTACTTTTTTGTAAGTAAGTTTACTTCAATTGAAATCATTTTGAAACTTTGGTTTTGTGTGTATATTTTAAAATTTTAATAATTTTATCTGCTTATAACTTGCAGTGAGTTACCTTTTTTTTTGTATAGTTTATGAATTCTATAATTGTGTTTACCTCGACAATTTAAAAAAAAAATCTATTAAAAAATACTAATGCATTTTACAAAAAATTGATTAGTTTGAATTTACTTTAATGCGAACAATGTTTGCATTTGCAATAATCATAAAATTAAAACTAGTTAAGTACCAATAAAACTTAAATAACTGCAATAACTACTTTTTAAAAAGTCATTTTTTTACTTACACAATAAAAATAATTGTTATACTATTAAATTGGTAATTTACTTTTTCTATAAAAGTGTACCTTAGTTCCAAATTAAACTTTTTTTAAACTAATTTGAGAACCATAGTTATCGTTACATTATACTGTAAATGAAACGCTTAGTTTTATTGTCTACAACTAAAAGTAAATATACTTTGGCTGCTGGTAGACTTAAATTAAAACTAAAAAGACGTTTTATTAAAAATAATATGCTGAGTTTTTTTTAGTTGAGTCTTTGAGATCTTTTTATTTGATTTATAAAAACTAAAACATTTTATATAAAGAATTTTTGAAATATATTCTTTTTAATTTAATTGCTGTAAATACAAAAACCTCGATTTCAGAAGAATATGTTAGTTAGTCAGATACTTTGCCTGTTTGATAAATAGATTAGAACAAACACTAAAATGTTTAAAAATATTATTATTATCTGATATTTTTATTTACCTTTGTTTTGTTTGTGTAAGTGTTGCTTATCACTTGTTAGATTAAACAAATAAAAATTTTCTGTACAAAATTGTCTTTTATTTGATATGTTGTTATTGCTTAATTAAGTATTTAATTGTCCAAATTTTCTACTTAATTTTTTGACTAGAGTAGCGCAAAGAATTATCATTTTATATATTGTTATGTTATATGATCTTTTCAAATTAGTGTATAATGATGACATTAATTATTTAAGACTTAAGTAAAACAAGTATTTTTATCTATTAATAAAGTTTTACTTAAATATGAGCAATCAACTTAGAAATATGAATGTTCTGGTCTAGATAAAGTTACTAAACTATTTTAAAACAATAAAAGTTTAGTTCTTATTACGATCAATATTTTTAATACTAGTAATTAATATATTGTAAATGTTCAAGTTCTACACAGTAAATATTTATTGTTTCTAAAAGTGAAATTTATGGTTTGCTCTTTAAACTCTACTTTGTAGTAGTTTATTTTCAGATTTTTTTTATCGTGTAATAAGTTTAAAGATAAAAAAAAACTTAAATTATAAAGTACTACCTAGTTTTTTTTAACGAGCTTAAAAGTGTAAAATTTTGAAAACACTATAATTTTCTGAACTAAAAAAATAATGATGCTTTGCTTAGGCCAGGAAGCAGATACTAAATTTCATTCGTTTCAAAGCCAGTGTTTTCGGATACCTGTTCGAAAACAAAAGTCCTGCTTGCCTCGAAGAACCGCAAAAAGTTGTCGGTAAATTGGTGATGCTTGACTGTGGACACATCATGTGTGAGACTTGCTTTCTTGCCTGGTTCGAAAGCCATGATACTTGTCCGACTTGCAGACGACAGTTCGGGTAAGTTTTTTTTTAATTTTGAAGCGAAATAAAATTTACACGTTCAGTATACTGAACATTACTGTGTTTTTATTTTATGTTTAGAAAGTTTACTTTAGATACTTACTTATTATTTGAATTGTTAATTTATTTAGTTGAATTATTTAAACGTCCGAAATATTTTTCTTCATAAACTTTCGGTTAGCACAAAACTGTCAGAAGGACTAAAAAGTAGTATATTTCATTTTATAGGTTTTAAACCTTAAAGTTATTTAAGTGAATTAAAAAATTGATGATATGTTAACTCTAAAGTTGAGTTACCAAAACGCTTTTTCTTAATTCCCCCTTTAAAAGAATTAAAAAACGCTATGGCCCTGTCTAAAATAATTTTTAAGAAAACTACATTTAAAATACCTACGATTTTTTTTGCTTTTTATCATTAACTCTAGAATATCTCGTGCAAGTTTTATGAATTAATTAATGTGGCTCAAACTTTTGCAACTTATGGCCTTTTAAATTTCAGAACTTTTTTTCTAAATATCTGTTTTAAAATTTTTAAATTGCCATTAATTAAGCCTAAGACTTTTTGTTTTTTTAAATATTTTAAACAATGACCTCAACAATAGAGCCACCACATCACAGTAAATCGCAATTATATAACTATCACATCACAGTAGACCGTTTTGGTAAAACTCTCATATCACATTAGAACGCAACAATACTACTATCACATCAAATTAGATTGTAACAAACTCTACAATATAGATTTACAAAAGCTTTAACTTTTAAAACTCTTTCAAGCAAACTTAATTTTCTGGCAGGGATTGAGTAAAATTTAAAGTATTGTTATAGCAAGTCATTAGTATATTTTAGTAATGATTACTTAGTTAATGCATAATAACAGATTTATGTCAAAACAGTACTAAAATAATGTTTTTGTAACATACTAAGTACTAAAACTTACTATGTATTGAAAGGTTGTACTATTGTACAAACATTTGAAATAGTTTTAAACTAAAAGTAAACGATATTCACTTGTAAATTTTTTAAATTCTAAAAGTTTTAATTCCAAACTATTTATTTACTACTCAAAATGACTGATTTGATAAAAAAGACAAGTTAAATTGGTAACTGTAAAATAAGAGGGATTATCATTATCAACGTTTTAAAGCTTCTAATTTATAGCATAAACAACTTTGGAAACATAAATAACTCGACTAATATAAACATTGTTTTATTTTGTTGGTTTTTACATTGTTTAGATCAGTGGTCGGCACGGTGTACACTGGTGCACACTAGTGTACATAAAACTTCTTTTAGGGTGCACGAGACTTTTGGGGTGCATGAAACTTATTTTGGGGTACATGATTTTTTTTTTCGCGCAGAAACTAAATTAAAGTTTTTTTTTTACTATTTCTACATTTAAGACATATTTAACCTTAATATCTAATTGACCATTTTGTTGTAAATAAAACGAACATTTTTGTACTCTCCTATTTCTATTCTGTTACATTATGTAAAAATTCTTCTATCCTTAGCCTAGAAATGGATAGGGTAAACTGGTAAATTTAAAGTTAGCGTGTAAAAATTAACTAGGTGTTACCGAATAATTAGTGAAAAAGCCACTAAAAGTGTTTACATATACATATATTATTAGTGTTTACATATTTTATAAACACTAGCGACGCTAAAGAATGCAAATTGGGGTGCACAGAATTTTAAATTTGTGATTTAGGGTTCACGGATTCGAAGTAGCGTGCCGACCACTGGTTTAGATTAATTAAACGATAAAAATAAACAGTTTTCTTACTTAATACTTAGCTTTTGAAAACATCCCTTTATTAGTGCTTATAAAAGTATTTTTAAATACTTAATAAACTAGCAACATGATCATATTTATTTATAACTAGTTGAAACGATAATGCGTCAGAAAATAAGAAAACACAGTATTCTTAAGTTAACATAACACCTTTTAATTTGTTAAATGGTGGTTGTCTAAAGCAAACAAAATTCCAGTCTTAAGCTGTAAAGACTTTTGACAATGTTTATTTTTATTTTTCATCAAGTATAAAGAAAAAGTAAAATAAATATATTTTACAACAAATATTAACATTAATAGCACAAATACGTTAGCGATAAATAATGTTATCTGTTTTAACTTTGAAAACATACAAAATTTATATAACGATTCTACTTCTATTTAATTTTGATTGTACAATAAGTTTTGTTTTCACTGTGAAGCTGTTATACAAAAACCTTAAGAATTTGTTTGGATTAAGTTTGCAATGATGTGTGTTAAGTTTAAAAAATTTATAACCAAGACGACTTGATAAATAAATTTTCTTATATAACAATTACAAACATGAAATAAAATATGTGTATCATTTTATGTAAAATGAGAATTAAAAAAAATACTTTTACATCAAAATAATTCGTTTGTTTAGTATATTTTTTTCTATCACACAAAAATGTACTTAAATGCTTTTAAGCCGATAACTGTTTACTTTGTTACACCTTAGTAACTACATTTATATTACAAACAAGAATATTGTTAAATATTGGTAAAAATAAACACAAATGTTTTTAATTAATAACATTTACTAAGAAAGCACTATAAAGCAAATTAATCAAATAATAACAAAAATTAAAACTTATTTTCACACTTAAAACAGTTTGACATATTTAGTAGCTTATGTTACAAAGATACCTTTAATAAAAGTATGTTTATAGTAATCCTAAACACAAAGTACCTTGAACTTACAAAGATGTTGAAGATTCAACAAATAAGAAGCAATTTATAACTGTAGCAGATTTTTTTTATCATTGTATTTATATGTATAAAAACAAAATTTATGTATCTAAATCGAAAACCAAAACTTAATTATTTTGTCATATTTTACCGATTTTTTTTCCCTCCAGTTGTTTAAACATAAACAAATAGAACAAGTATAAAGTGAATAATTAATATATGAATTATATTTATCTACTTATCAACTAAATAATTGAAATATAAGTAAATTTGTTTTAATTAAAATGCCTTACATAGAAATTTTGTAGTGACGTATTTCAAAGATACAACAAGACTTTGTTGTCCAAGTTTTAATAAATATTAATTGAGATAATAAAAGTTCAATTTTGGATTCATGATGTGATTTTTAATGGCCTAAACCGGCTTAAAACTAAAATTAAGTGTTATAAAAGTTCGATATTCTATTTTATTTATTCACTAAAAGTTTCAAAATCCATTTGACAACTTATACTGTTAAAAGACTTACTTAATAATAATCGTTTGCTAATAAAGATCCAAGCAAAACCAGTTTACAGCAACATATAACAAGCTTAAACTGTACTTGTTTTTACGAAATTAACAGAACGTTTATGTGAGTTAACAAAATAAAACACCTCAACGGAGCTTTGTAAAAAATAAATACTATAAGGAATGTATAGAAGATAAAGTAAGTGTATATGTGTGTTTATTAGAAATTGAATAATTATTAAAGATTTTTGCAGATTAATTATTGAAAATAGATACAATATATAATCTTGAATCTAACTGTTATAAAACTGTACATAATTTGTATTTTTCAAATCTAAGTAATAACAAAATAAAGTATACAAAACAATTTAACAAATTAAAGTATAAGCTATGTTCATTTAAATTGTAGAGATGCTAATTCATAAGACTAAATGGTCCTTAAGTATTCTAAAAAACAAATAATAAATGCGTCACGATATTATGTTCTAATACATTAACACTTGAATAATTTCTTTGTTTTGCATTGTAAGATAAAAAAATATTATTTATGTCTAATCTTAATTTTATTTTTAATTTATCCATAATTTATAATAATTTCAATAGATAAATAACAATAGAATTAATTTTTACTAAAAATATAAAAAAATTGATGCTTTAAAACTTTAAACTTACTGTAAGTTATGTTTTTGTATAAGAACTAAATTATTTTAGCACTTAGCTTTTATTTTTGTTTTTAAAATAAAATCATAAGTTAAATGCTCTAGTTAAAACAATCCTTATGATAATCGTTGTTAAAATATATACCTTTTACATTTTACTTAACTTAGAATAAGTCGTAAATGTGTCCTTCACACTTTTCTTTAATAAATGTTTTATAAAATTTGTACATTAGTACATCAATTTAGTACAACCATATAACTAAACACAATTTTTCTGACGTAAAACCTACAGTATATTTTGCTTAAACTTCTTTTAAAATATTTTTTTTATAAACGTTAATTTAAGTGCGTTATAAAAGGATATACCATAAAGTTTTTGTTAATTTTTATTGTTATGGAGCAATTAACTTAAGTGACACAATTAAAAAAAATCACAAAAAGAAGTTTAAATGTTTCAGTTATATTTTTATTTCGACTATTATAAAGTGTGATACACGCGGCATATTTATAAAATAAACTAAGATAAATAAAAAAAAAAATGTTAAATATATAATAAATTTTTAAACTCAAAAATATGGATTTAAACTTTCAATAAATGTTTTAAACTTTTTTTTTATATTTATTGACCTTTAAAATATGGCATAATTTTAAAACTTCTCCTTCTCATTTTAAAAACATGATGAAATTAAAGGAGAAAAATAAAACATTATTTTGCACATTTTTTTATGGTATACTAGAGAAATGATTACATTATAAAACTTCAAAAAAATAAATAGGTTATTATCATTAAAACATAAAGGTGATCATAAATTTTCATCAGACGACAGGCTTTTGGTAAACTGAGAACCAACTTTTGTATTTACTTAGTTGATTGTCTGACAAGTTTCAATAAGAAGAAAACCTGCGTCTCAGTCAACTAAAAGCTTGTGGTCTAATGAAATAATTATTAATTATTTCTATCACAACTACTTTGTTTTCCAGCCCGTTTAGGCCGTTAGATTTGAAGCCATGTAGTTGCTCAGTTAAATTTGAAATAAATTCGAATTCGCTACATTAAGTTTGTGGTATTTGTGGTTTATTTTAGTATTTCTAGCTGATTAAGGCTATCTTAAATAACGTTGTCCTTGAGAATTCTAGTTATTTAAATCAGTATAATTATATTGAAATCTAACAATGAAAGGTTTGAAAGTGTTTGCAAAACATGACACTGAATATTAATGTAAATAATAAAATTATTTATGTAATCTTTTCTACTTAGAACAGATTTAATAACATTTTTACTTTTTTAAATTTACAATAAATTACTATGTTAAATTTAGTGTCATTTAGTTAAAAACTAGTATTTAGTTAATATTTTTAGTTTACTCGTTTATACTTCCACTTGCTTTTTTTAAAGACAACGTGTAAATAATTGTAAACTTACATTGTACTCTTTTTATTATCATAAAACCATTTAATTTAATCGCTTAATTGCAGTAAAAGATTGTACAATTTTATGTTTTTTGTACTTATAATGTTCTAAAACATATAAAGTTTATTATTATGTTTGTTTAGTTTTTCAATTAAGCCACTACTATACCGTTTAATACGTTCTGTTGATAGTTATTTTATTTGTTATTTTAATACAAATTACTTAGTTGACAAATTTACTCATATGATATAATTTTTTGGATGTTTTTATTAAACTCACTGTTTATTTGTACGTTAGTTGAAGCGCTTCTAAATACTACATACACAATACTTAATATTTGATTTTTTATTAGAAGTATATATTTTTCTTTTTTAAGCAGAATAACATACTCTAATTCGTTTTAAAATTTAAAAAAACTTAGACTTTAAAAACATAAATCATACTACATAAACACGGAAAAAAAATTAATTTAAAAATTGTTATGGTGAAGTTTTTCGTAAAAAATGTTTTTACAAATATTTTATTGTTTTTTGTTACTGAACACTATATTTATACAAAGCCAATATTTTTAAAATTTCACAAAAATAACGTTATACTTATCTTTATTAAAAGTAACAAAGTAAAACTTAGGCCAGGTTTTAGAGGCTTTGTATTATTTTAATACTGAATAAAAAAAATCACATGAGCAACTTGATTTTTCTTTAAAAAAGTTTTGCTAAATTAAACTAAAAATTTGGTATCATAGATAACGTTAAAAAATTAAGTACATAAGTTAACTATGATGTTTTAAACTATATAGACACAATGTTCTAGTCGTTGATTTTAAAGAAAGATGTTATACCTAAATGTTGTTTACTGATTGAATCATACTGTTAATACTAATATATACTGCATGATAGATTAAACATTTAAGGTTTTCAAACAATTATAACATACTTATTTCAACCAAAAATGAAAGAATTTATGCTCTATAACAAAGTTTATATTTTTATTTAAAATTTAAAAAAAAAGAATATAATGTTTTGTAAACATCTAGTTTATGAAAGTACTAAACGTTTTAAAGCATAAACTTAAGCAAAATGATACGAAAAAATAAATATATTGATGTCATAAAACTTTAATCACATTATTTTAATCGTAAAACAATATATTTATCATGTATAATATTTTAATAAGTATCTCCATCAATTTGGTCTAAAATTGTATGGCCTAAACCGAGCAATTTTAAATAATAAGATTTAAGAATAAATTAATTTAAAAGAAACCCTTATTAAACACAAATAAATTTATATTTTCTACAAATACTATATTTCAAAGAAAGAAAATATTTTTAGAAATAAAATAATTATGTTTGTTTTTCTAAATGAATGTAATAACATTATTTATTTTGTTGTATTCAAACTGTTAAAACATACTAAAAAAACTCAGACTTATTACTTGTTAAATAAGCTAAATTTAAAAATAGTTAAAAATAATAATAGTATAGAATATTAAAGTTAAACATAAACTAAATGTATTTAAAACAAAGAAATGGCAACCTGTATAGTATACTTTTAAACATTTTGTTATTAGTTAATTACTTAATTAGTAAACAAACTAAAATTATAATATTGCTATTTGTATTTAAAAAAAAAGAACTACTAAAAACGACTTATAACACTTGTTAATTGAATGTTGATTTGCTGATATAACTTGTGCTTTTAATACAGCCTATAAGGGTATAAGTATATAATTAACATTTAAAAATAAATTACTTAAAACAGTTTGCTAATATGTTTAAATAATACTAAGAACCATTTTTTTTATGAATCAAAAAAGATAGTGACGTCATACCAACAAACCCATAAACAGTTGCTTAAATAATTGTTATAATATTATTATAAAGATAAACTAATTGAATCGGGATATTCTTTTTAGATTTTCACTGCAACTAGCGGTTAACATTTAATAGCTATTTGTTGTATAAATTTATTATTCTTTTTTAAGTGTTTTGAGTGATTTTATATAAAGTACAGTAATAAAATTAATTCACGTCTATCGATCTAATTTTAATCAATTATATTTACCAGTTGTCGTGGTTCAAACTGTCTTAAAAGAAAAAAATTATTTAAAATAACAGGTTTTTATATAATGTATATACTGAAAACAAACTTTCGTGGTGTTTGCATAGTTGTTGTTTTTAATTACATGACTCTCATTTTTTCATGTAATTTCAAACAATTTTTTTTCTGAAGTTTATAGAAATATCCTGTTTTTATAAATAAAACTTGTCTATGTATAAAAAAAAACTAGCCAATTTTATTTCTAATCAACTTTAATTTTCTTAATTAGATAATTACTTTTATATAATTTTATACAAGTAGTTTTTTGAAAAAAGTTTATAGAAATATAAACAAGATATTATTTTGATAAATTTAATAATATTAATAATACATGAGATATATCTTGCCTAAACAAAATAGGTTTTTTAGTTCTTTTTTCGCATCATAAACAATATAATAAAGTAAGTTATAAACTTACAAATATAACTTCTACAATTATTATATTTATAACTCTGCTATCTTTATGATCAATATGATCAAAATTCATAAAAAAACAATTTAATGAAGTTATAAAGTTGTAATTGTTAAAATTTTACTAAATTGGCATAATAAAGATAAAACGTTTAAAAAATAATTACAAGCATTAAAACGAAAGATTTTTTGAAGTTTGAAAAAAATTTTTCTCTGATAAAATTTCTCGCTTTTAGTGCAATGCAACATAAAAAGATGAAGTTTCTATACAAATTATTATACAAATATATAATAAGAAAATTCATTAGTTAAGTTGTTGCAAACTTGTTGTTGAGTATATTTTTGCAAATTTTTAAGGGCTGTTCTAAACAGTTTGAAATAACTCATTTTATTTCAGCTTAAAAAATGAAACTTTGTTTCAGATTTTAAAAAATATGATTTCAATTGTTCTATAAAAAATAACATTGTTTTTTAGTACAAGATACTAAATGAATCAATATTTCTCTCAAAACATTTAAGGATTATATTAATATTTTAAAAAGAACTTAATCTATTTTTTTACATTTTAAATAAATAAAGCTGTATTTAGTGTTTTCAAGATTTAGCACAGACTTAAATGTAAAATTTTTGCTTACATTTTGTTAAACTATTATTTTTGCAAGTTCTAATATCGGTTGTACAAAACATTTCTTTGTCATTTCTAACAATATTTTAAACTAACCTAGAAAAAATCATTCGCTTATTCTTTTTTTATTGAAGCAAACTTTGAATTTTATTAGATTATACTAGTAAAAATAATAATAGTATTTAGGTTACTTCTGTACAAATAAAAATTTTAATCAATTAAACTACTTAAACTAATTGTTCTCCGAACAACAATTACTTCCTTTTTATTTATATTTGTAATCATCAGCGTAATTACATTGATTTTGTATTAGAATACTATTATTAAACATTTTTCGGTTGTATTACTAAATTAATGTCTCTAACTTAGCCACAAATGAACAATTTTTTTTCATATTTTTTCTGTTAAAGATTTTTTTATTGATAATTTTTAAGATTTCATTTTACTAGTTTTTCAAATTTTCTGTCAATACATTATTTTAACCAGACTACTTAATAGGGGATTTTACAAACTTGTTTTCGACTTTCTTTAATTTTTTGCTTGTACTATTATTTTCTCCTGTCTCTTTAAAATTAAGTTTAGGAATGTAACTCCACTCTTTAATTAATAATTTGTTATCATATTTTTTTAAATAAATAGTAGTTAACATAAAATTTTAAATCATTCATTGACAAAATTTGAATTTGCCACAAACGTTCAACTACATTTATTTTTATATTTTAGGAAGCATAGAACAGAACTTTTGTCTTTAATATATTTTTATTTTAACCGTAACAAGCGGTATGAATATTAGTAAAGTATCAATAAAAAATAATTAATATAAAATAAATAAATAAATTGTTACATTAGTTAGAAATTTTGTTATTGTTAATCTAAGTACCTAAAAATACTACAGAACTATATGATAATTAGTAAAAAAATGTTTAGCTTTATTTGTTCTGAAATTTAATTGTTTATTGATATATTCTATACGTTTTTTTTCGATTTTTTCATAGCAGAGAGTTTTTGCAAGGCCTTATAATTATCGCTTTAAATATTATTTGTTCTATTATTATTAATATTATTAAATAAATTATTATTTGTTCTACAAAATTAACTGCTTGTAAAGTTTAATTAGTTTAAAATAATATGACTAAAATAATGAAAGCTTTAAGAATCTTTTAGTATTAGCAAAAATATATTTAAAATTATATATGTTAAAACTAACGTGTATTAAGTCTCACGTAAGTTTTCTCACGTACTTCTGTGTCAAAAAATATTTTAAAATAAACAAATAAAGAACTATAAATTAGTTTTATTATTAATATATTTTCAATGTGATAACGTACCAGAATAAAAACAAATAGACTAAAACAACGCAAATAGAATTTAAATATATATCTTACTAATAATAAATTATTTTGTCTTAAACAAGAGAGAGCAGAAATATATTACAATTAAAATATAATAAAGTTTTCAGCAAAATATATTTAAAATACACCTAAGCAATTTTACTATTGAGACAAAAACTAAATATTAATTTGATGTAACATATGCGAGTACAACTTTTATTGTAAAATACATGCATATTTTTGCGACAAATTTCATCGTGACGTAGTAAGACAACAAGGCAAAAACCTTCGAACAATTTTTTACTAATAACTTATAATTAAATTGAATTAATAAAAGCTACTTGAAATAATAAAGTAACTAAGTTACAGACTTTGCACTACGCTTAAATTTAAAAAATCGAAAAAATCGGGTATCTGAAACTTAATGAGTACAATGAATAGAACTAATACTAATTAAAAAAAATGCTGAAACCCTTGTAAAACTAAGCAGGTAAAACTTTTGTTATAAATTACTTATCTAAACAAAATATTTTTGCAATAGTTTCATACTGACGCTATGAGCACACAAAACACGAGCAGTCACATAAACTTTTGCTTCATTAACAAACGTAGTTTTATTACACTAAAACATGACGCTTAATTATTTTGTCTACTTCTGAGCTTTAACTTCCGGAAAAACTTGGATAACACAACTAAAACAACATGTATACTACAAATAAAACCAAAAACTTAAAAAATAATAATTGGAAGAATATTTATGGGAAATTGCAGACTCCTGATCTAAATTAATGACTTAATAAAGATCAATAAAATAAAAAACACCTTTAAAATTTTATTTATGCTTCTAATAAACATAAAATTACACAATTATTTTAGAGGATGATAAGCAAAATCATAGCAAATTTTAAGAAAATATAAGAGTGTTTCAGGAAGGTTGTTCAATTGCGAGCATAATAATCTCTTTTAGTTTCAATATTTATTATTTAATAAAACTGTATAAGCAATGTCGATTGATTTCAATTTGAAATATAAGGAAGTCTATCTTATTTATGTTTTTACTTAATCAAGTTTAGCTTAACATACGTTCTAAGATGTTACTTTTCTTGTTTATGTTATCTTTTTTCTTTTATAACAGTTTGTATAATTTTAGAGTTGTTATATAGATAACAAATGAAAGTTTTTTTCGTACATCATGTTTTAGACGAGGTTTTCCAAAATTTTTAAAAAGAACCTTTAGAGAAACTAAAAAAGCCTTGGCCCCTTTCAACCAGATTTCTCCACAAACCACTATTAAAAACTGCTAAGATTTTTGTGCCTTTCATCATGAACTCGAGAATATCTATCGTAAGTTTAAAATGATGACTTATAGCTCCCCTTTTTACGGCTTGTGGTTCCTAATTTCCTAAATTGTTTACATAATTTTCAGTATGAATTTCAAAACTACAATTAAAAGACTTAATACCTTTTTCTGCTCTTTATCATCGAATCCAGATTATCTAATGTAAGTTTAATTTATGGCTTCATGTCCCCCATTTAGGCACTTTTGCTGCTTATTTTTCTCTTAATTTCTGCAATGCTTCTAAAAAGGGGCTACTTGGTCCGGTATGAAAACCCTGCTTTAAATCGTTAAAACTTCACATTACGTTTGCAAGATATACGAAAAACTTTAGAGCAACACTACTTTTTTTTATTTAAAATTAAAAGAAAGGTGCCCACAAAGCTTAATCTAAGGTGTAAAAAAGAACTTTTGGATATCGAGTCAGATACAGTATATGTGCTTTATTTATGATAGTTAATAAGATGCAGTTTTGTATTTAATTCATTATATTTTAATACCAATTTAATTAAATAGTAAACTAATTTTGTTTACTTTTTAAAAATGCTTTCAATAACTACGGCTGCAGCAAACTTTTAAGAGAATGATTTGTTTGTTAAAGTATAAGCTACTGATCTCCGTATAAACATATTATATAATCTTGTTTTAATTTGAACGTGTATAAAATGAACGTTTATTTTTTAAGTAAGAGTAATTTGTATAGTATATACTCGTATTTGGATGTAGTGGAAGTTTTTTTTTTTAATTTTTTTTAACCGCTGAGTTGCGGTAAAAATTCAATGATAACATGCCCATTCAAGTATATAAAATTTGTCTTTGTACATATAACCTTTTCAAAAGCTACAGTTTGTGGGATTGTAGGTTTAACGTTACTACCTTTTTTGATAGAAGTTGAAAAATTTTTTACTAGTGTATTTCATAAAAGAAGACAAATTATATAAATCGTTTTAATTGAGAAGCGATAATAATTCATTTAATAATTCATTTACTAAATACTTTTTCAGGCTTAATATCTTCACTAAATACTCTTTTAGGCTTAAGATAATAAATCTATATCAAAAATCACTGATACAAGTTTTTTTTTAAGAGTCATTGTAAAAGTGATGAATAAATAAAAGGTTTCAGTTTAAATGATTTAGTTAAAAAGAACTTTTAAAATTTCATGTTAAATATCAAAAATTTTGTAAAAACGCATTTTAACAAACGTAACAAATATGTTTTAATTTAATTAATAGTCAATTAAAACAATAGAAAACAGTAGAATTTACTTAAAACTGTTATATTATTTAGAACTTAAATTACCTGTTATAATCATTTTACTCGGTAAGTTCAAATCTTATAATAGCATGAAAAATTAACTGGTAACAAAAAATAGTTTAAATTTCAATCAAGTAAAAGAAACAGCTTTTAAAGACACATGAATCAAAACTTTCAAATAATAATAGTTTTAAAACTCATGTACTTCACAAACACTTGCATAAAACTTTATAATATATTCAAACGATCATTGGCGTAATTCCACTGTTGTTTTGTGAAAGCTTTAAGCCGTTTGGTGCGGTCTTCACATAAGTAAAAAGCTTTTGATTGAAATTTTATAACTTATTTTTTTGTTTAAAGCTATATTGTTATCAAATTAATTTAAATTTCTTAAATATTTACACTGTTTGCAAGCTAAGTAACTAACTACTAAAACTGAAAATTTTGTATGTTTTAAATTGTATCGTACAACAACACTTATAGTACGTATGGTGATAAAAACTAAAATGAAGAAGAACTGTTTATAGTAAATGTAGCTTTTTTTCGATAAACCATTTGTTTAATTTCATTTACAATTAATGCACAAATTTTTTTTCTATATAGTTTGTAAAACATTACAATTGAATTAGTTTTAAAATTAAAAATATAATTTTCATTCCCTTATTTTTTACAAAAGTAAACCAGGTTTTAAATCGTTAACCTATTAAATATAGATTTTTAGCTTTCTTCTAGTTTATTCCTAAATTTTTTTATTAATTTTAACTTAAGTAACAAAAATATTACTAATTATAAATAATATTTTATATCTCACATAAATTTGTATCTCTTAGTGTAATATATAAATACAATAGTTAGAAAAGGAGTAATATATATTATAGCTGTTAATTAATTAAAAATATAAACAAGTTAAACAAGGTAACATGGTGACTGTTGAAATATTATATCACTTGGTTGGATATATCATAACCTGAATAGATTAAAACAAACCTGAAAACATCAAAACGTCTAATAACTTTGTTTTGAGAGCATATAGCTAGTTCAAGTCTGACTTAAATAGTTTTCAGTAAAAATGTTTTAACCAAGCTGTAAACTTTTGACTTATCATTAATAAAAGTATATTTAACGTAAGATGTTTAAAACATACATGTATAATAAATCAATAGTATGTGTATTAAATTAACTTTTTAAAAACAAACAAGCTAAAACAAGATGTTTAATTCTTAAAATTTTACTTTAAGCTAAGTTTACAGACTTGTTTCAGAGTTTTACAGAGAGTTAAAGGTAAGTAGAAACAAAATAATATTTAAACAATTAACTAAAATATTAATTATTAAAAAGCATAAAATAAAACAATATTATGAAACCAAAGCAGAGAAAAAAACCAAAATAAAATTTTATAAAGGTTTAATTACCAATGTTAGCCTCTTTATACTGAAACTCGTATGTGTAAATTTGAGTAGTTAAGACTTAGTGATTGTACAAGTAGCAAAAACATATGTGTTTAAAAAGTTCATACTTTTTAAACAACTTTTTATTGGAAGTTAACCAAAGTGTTAAAATTAATGTTAGCAATCTTTAATTAATTAAGTTAGTATCGATTTGTTTTGTTATACAATTATAAGGGCCTTATTATTTCCATATTAATTAAAATCCAAAATTAAATTAATGTATGTATAAATAGACTTAGAAAAACTTATCTCTATAATTTAACCTCGTCTTGCATTACCATAAACTGTTTATTAATAAATAAAACTAAAACAAAGTTTTAACGAAAAAATCGAGACACATTTACTTAATTATGTTCAACTATTTAATGGCCATTATAAAATTTTGTGAATTTAAAATTTAGTCAACCAAATGAAAGTTATTATACGAAATGTAGGCTATTTATCGTGTGTTTTATAACTAATTTTTTACAATATAATTACAATTACAATGAACTTACAAACGTTTGCAAAGTTTACGTTTGAATATAGGTTTGAATACTTTTTTAAATTAAATAAGTTATTAGGATAGTCTAACTTTACAATATTTAAATACTTTTATAGTTAGTTTGTATTGATGAATCTTATAAGATTAGTTTAATTGTTTTATAAACTTATTATGATCTAGCTAGTGGCTGCGTTATTTGAAAATGATAAATTTTTAATAAGGTATGTAGTTAAGTTATGTGTAAAAAAATAAATTTCTTTATTGTCATTGCAACTTAATAACAACTTGTAAGTTATTTTTTTGTGCAAATCATGAGTCTAATTATTAAAGAAACTAATTATTAAAATATTTATATTGTATATTTTTTTGTAAGAACAACTTTTACTAACCAATACTTAATATAAAATGAGCTCTTAAAAATTTTATCAGCTATATTAAAAGGCGCCTAAATGCATACTTGTCTGATAAGGTAACGTATTTTTAAACTGTTTTAAATACCAAGTATCTCCATCTTATTTTGTTAAACCAATCAAATGAAAGACAGTTTATGGTTTTGTTAGAAATTTAAACAAAAAATCTAATTAATGTACTATATCATATTATTTTAACATGCAATAAGAAATCAAAACTGATATTATTTTAAAGCTGAATGTAGGCTTACATTAAAAACTGGTATACCTCTACTAGAGTACCACTCTTGTAGTTCGTATTGGAATTCTTCATTTTTAAGTTTGCTAATATTCAAAATACATAAAGCGTTAACAATAAACATTATGTGCATTTTTGCGTTTCGCGTGTAAAAAGAAGTTTGATAATTTAAGTCATCAAAAAATATTAGTACAAAACCTGTAGTTTAGAAATAATATTTTTTAAACAAAATTAAATTAATATTTATTAGAAGTACAATAGCTAATTTTATTTCTCAATTAAAGTATTTTTTCATTTTAAATGATTTAAAGATTTTTTAACTAAATGTTACCATAAACAAAAATGTTGTACCTTCTAACAGCATCCTTAAATAAGTCTGAATTACAGATTCACTTTCATGTAGCTATATGATTACAATTTTTTCTTCCATCGATTAGCCTTTGTATATCATAAGTTTAAGATTTTTTTCAGAGAAGGGACTAAAATCTTAACTTTATGCTAAAGTTAAGTTTCACAACTTAAACAACTCTTTTAGTCAATATAGTACGAAAAATCTATAAAAACTTATTAAATAGGTATTTTATAAAATAAAATAAACTACTAAATGAATTTTTCAAAAAAAAAACTTTTATAACAGTTAGTACTTTTTAATGGAGAACTAATTTAAAGCTTAAAGTGAATTTACCGTAGCTTTACAGTTTTATCAATAAATGCTATATAAATTTGACAACACCGTAATATTTTGTTAAAAAAAATTTATTAAGGTTCAATTTTTTTAAAACTAAAAATTATTTTTTTAAATTAAACTTTGATATATGATAAAAAGCTAAAAAATGTTAAAATCTTTTAAATCAATGTTTTATAGTAGGTTTGTAATGACGTATTTAAACGAACAAAAACATCTTGTTAAAAATTTTGAATAATTTAAAATTGAATTGTAAACGTTTATTTTTTTAGTGGTTAGTGGTTTGTTTATAGACATATACTTAAAAAGTTTTTAATTATAAACTATTCAAAGCCACAAATAAAAGTAATTTAGAATAAAAAGTTTATAATCGTATACAGATCTATTGGGTCACTGTATTGAAACTTGTTTAGTAAGTATATGTTAAACAAAAAAACAGTTTAAGATACAAATATTTTGTATATTTATTTTGTGTCTTAAAACTTAAAGTTTATGTGAAACGGTTTAATACATAGTTATTGAAATAGTAAAGTTTCTAAAAGATGTTTACATACGACACATAAACTAAAGTTTTTAATAAATTAAAGTGCATTAAAGTTTACATCATAAAAACTTAAAGTGCTTAGGCTTAAACAAATCTTTAACTGTAAAGAAACTTTAAAAATTAAGTTATCATTAAAGACTAAATGCCTGAAAAAGTTTTAATAATGCGTTTTTAGTGGTAGGACCTTTAAAATAGTTAATATATTTCTAGATGACTAGTTTCAACTGAAGTGAGTAATGATTTTTCATTTTAGTAGATTAAAAGTACTAATTAAAACTAATTATTGTTATCTTGTGTTTTAAAATTTGTAAATTTGCATTTTATGTCAGCTGTTTTTCGTTAATAGCTTTTGAAATCATACATGATTAGTTATTCTTTTCAAGTCTTATTTGTTATCTTATTCTACAATATACCTTAAAAATAATTAGTTTTACTTTTAAATAGAAAGAAAAACAACAAATAACTTACAAATTATTTATTAAAAAAGTATGTTATGTTTTTTTGAAACCCACAAACTACTATTTTCTTAATAGTTACAAATTACAAATAATTTTTACATAGTTTCTCGTTCTGAATTGGTTTAATTTTTACTGCAACTGAGCGGCTAACATAATAACGATTAGATATATGATACTATAAAAATGTGTACAACAAATCATAAATATATAATAGTCATTAAAAACATCTAGATGGTTCTAAACAGTTTAGTGAAACTTGAATTAGTAAAGCTCTTATAAACATACTATTGAAATAATAATAAAACACTTTATTTAATAAGTTTACAATAAACTTAACCTTTTTAGAGGAAGTTTTTCTAACTTTTTTTAGTAACAATGAAAGATATTTGTTTTTGTGACTAGTATGTCTAAATATTTGATTTATGAACAATTACGTTTGCTTAGTAACATTGCGAATTAATTAAAAAAAAATAAGTGGCCAATATCAAAAGTTTAAAATTAAAATAAAATAAATATTCATTTTAGTTATTTGTTATCAAAGAACAATTTGAAACAAAATTAAGTATAACAAAGAAAAAAATATATTTAATTCTAAAAACTTATATGTTCTCTAACCTACATTTGTAAATTACTTCTGGAGATATAAAAAATAAACAATTATTTATTTAATTTAAATAATATTTTTAATTTTTCAGTAATTTATTGCTTTCGTAACTTTTTCATAACATAAGGTTTATTGACTTATTTAAAAAAAAAACTTTATTTTAAATTTCAAAATTTTTAGCTTACATATTTTTTATCAAAACTCTAATAATAATAAATAAATTTTTGATAAATTTTATTTGAAATTAAATTAAGTTTGATTACGCTACTTTGTTAAATAATGGTATAAATAAATGTAATCAAACTATTTTTATTATATGCTATATAGTTAGTTGTGTTTATATATATGTATATGATTGAAGGTTTTTATAAAGTTTATTTTTGTCGCTTAATTTCGGTGGAAATTAAAATTGACATTCCCGATCAAGAAATCAATAAATATTATTTAAAGAGCAAATTTTTTTGGGTTTGTACGTTTTATGTCACCGATTCTTTTAAAATATAGTTTTATTAAAGTTCCGTTACCTTGTATGATCCAAACGGAAAACAAACAGTTTTAAATTGTTACTAAAGTTTTAGGTTTAAAGTGTTAAATACTAAATACTCTTTGAGCCTGTATAAAAATCATAAACTTTTAACGCAATATCAGTTTTTATTACTAAAATGTAGTATAAGTCCTTATTAACAAATATTTTTTGTTTTTAGGTATAAAACAAGAATATCGTAGTTTTAGTTTTTTATTTATCCACTAAACCATTTTTTTTAGTTAATATGTTAATTTAATTTTTTTGACTTATAAGTAGTTTATTTTTTGTTTTTCATATAAAAGTTGCATAATAAGTAGTTAAAATTATAAAAATTGGAAAATGAACCTGTTAAGTTTTACAATGTTGTTTTGTAATAAGTTTCTTTATTCAATAAAAACAATTTTTCAATTAGTGTTATGTTTTTTAATGCAGATATAGTTGTATTTACTCAAAAATTGAATATATCCGGTGACCTTAAGTAGAAAAAAAAGTTTAGATTCAATACTTTATTGTTTTATTAATATGATATTAGTTTTAATTTTAATTAGATATATTTAAAAAGCAGCTAAAACTGTTTTAAATTACTTAAGTAGATTTGATACTATTGAATACATCGAATTCTCAAAGAAATAAAAGTACAATTTTATTTTAGATTTAGTTTTTTAAATACATCACGACCACATTAGAAATTAATTTTAAAAAATAAACAAAATAAAACAATTTGTTTAAGTTAAGCGTTTAAACTTTAATATAAACTTAAACATAGAGAAATATTATAACGAGTTGGCATCATCGAGCCAAAATCACGTCAAAAAACCTTTAAAAAAAAACTATTTTAACAAAAAAAAATCAAAATTAGTGATTTTGAAGATAAAATTATTAGTCTAGCAAATTATTGAGTAAAGGCAAAAAATTAACTTTTAGCACGAAGTATTGATAAACTTTAAGTTAAAATTTTTCAGAGTATTACTTTTTTATTTCTTTAAAGAGGCTGTAACCTATCATTTCAGTAGCGCTACTTTTAGGTTAATTTAAAGTAAAGTTATATACATTTTTTAGTTATTATCTTATTAGACAAGTTTTAAATCACATTTAAAGTATAAGGTTCAGTTAGATTTTGTTTATTTTTCTTTTCTATCGTTTCGGTTAATCGATTGTTTTATTACTGAAGACTTAAATATTTTAAGTCAAAAAAAATTGTGTAATAACTTATAAGAATTTTAATAAGCATGTGGTGTACGACTCGACAACCGAAAGGTTACTTAGTACACCCGGTCCTTATACCAAGACTTGCTATGAAAAGTATACAATTTATATTGAATTTCCCGCACTTAACCTGTTTACTACAATACAGCGGTTTGTAAAATATAAAACACTGACTTATATTAGTTTTTTATTCTTTCAAGGCTTAGTTATGCAAATTAACTTTCTGTAAAAGACCTCGTCATTGACATCAACTTAAAACATTTTACTAGTTTAAATAGCAGTTTAAAATTTTTTTGACTTTAAAGTGATAAATTTAGTTTTTATGTAATATTTTATATTATAATTGTTTCTGTAAATTCGTTCTTAATATAGTTTATCAAGTATGAAGAGGTTTAGAACAAATATATTTTTAATTTAATGTAGTGATGTAAAAACTATGAATTGTTTTCAGTTAAAACTAAAGAATGTTTAAATCATTAAACATACGTTATTGACATCAACTGAAAAGGTCTTTTATCGCTACAAAGTTTGCATTATACATACTTGAAAGAAAAATTTACATTATTTTTCTTCTAGAAATTGATATTTTTTTTTCAAAAACAAAAATCAAATGTTTGATTTAAAAATAAAGTGTTTTTTACTAAAATGGTTTTGATGCATTTCTGTATCGTTCAATAAATAAAAAAAATATTACTCAAAATGTTTTTAATATTTTTAAACAATATTTTGTAAAATTTCGCCTCGTTTGAAATTACTACAGCTTATAAATTTTAAAGTTATTTCAAATATACTGCTACTTTTTACTTTTTTTATTTTCAAACTAAACTTGTCGCATTATCTATTCAAAATCTAAGTTAAGTATTGCGTTACTCGTTTTTACTTAAAACTAACTAAAAAAAGCGTTAAAATCTATAATTGATGATTTAAGTATTTTAAAATATGATTGATGCTTAACCATTTTGGATTTTTTGATTAGAAAACATAAAAATGGGGGTATGTTTACCTTTAGTAAGTTTATAAATATTCCAATGGGCAACAATTAAAGAATATATATACTTTCTACGTCTTTGGTTAAACAAAATATTTTAGTTTTTGTTTGGTTCACACTTATTTACATAATTGTAATACCTCTTATTTATACTCTCCTTGTTTTTGTATTATCATAATAATAACTATTGTTGAAAATAAAAAAAAGACAATGTATTGTCTTTTTACATTAATTAAGTTTACATTATATTAGTTTTTAAAATAATTATTTAAATAGATAAAAATATTATTTTTTATTTTTTTTTAACGTATTTCAAATTAATAATTTTTCTATATTATTACGTAAAAAAACTTTACAATCTTTTCGGACTATTTTTATCTTTAATTGGGATTAATAGGGGTTGTATTTTTATATTGTTTTGTTACTTTATTAATAAAAGCTCAAAGTTATAAATAAGTATTTAAGTTTATTTATTTAATTTAAAGCTCGCACTTAAGTTGTATTTACTTATTAAAGAATTTATAATTTAATTATTGATATAAATACTAAAAAAAATAAAGATAATCTGATGTTTCATGCCAATCTGTAGCTATGATAAATTTAAATTCCTATATCATTAGTTGATTACTGATCATTATTATAACTTAACTTATATATTTTCATACCGTAGAAAAACTTTTTTCATACTTTATATCTTATATACGATTTGTTACACATTTTTAAAGTATTTAAGATTTTAAGAGCTCTAAGTTTTGCAAATAGAAAAGTACAAATGCAATTTTAAATGCACCAAGTATTTTTTTATATTTTCTAATGTACTTTATGCTAGATTTGTAGTACTAAACTATAATTATAAATTTTACACATTGTCAGTTTTATATAAAAAATATAACTTAACATTTATATTTATATAAATACCATAACTTAGCTAAGACTATGCTGACGTAACATGTATTTTGTTAAGTTTTATTATTTATAAATTAAACATAAAATTCAAGACTAATAATATTTTTTTGGCAGCAAATACAGCTAATATTTATAACCGTATAATTCGGTCTTATGATCAAAGTACTCAAACTTAAGTCTGCTAAAAATATAAGATTAATAAGAATTGATTTATAGTTTTTAAACTAAATAACATAATAAGCAAATGCAATTATCTTTTTTTATTAAATTATTTTTTCTTTATGTCATTTACATTCATTTAAATTCAATATAACAATAGATATTCAAATTTTTAATTGAAAAAAAAAAAGAAGAAACTAATTTTTTTATAAAAATTATATTACAAAATATGATAAAAAAATATAGATATATCATTTTAAACATGTAATAGAATACAATAAAGTATGCACTAATTGATTTAGTTTGAAGAGCAAAAACAAACTCGATTGCTATGTATTTATAAATTAAAAAAACAAAGCAACATCAACAACATTAAAATAAAAACTGTTATTTCCGTCAATCTTTGTAAAAAGTTGAAACTAAAACTGATAACCTATTTATTTTTTAACCGTCAATCAATGTCAAAATTATCAAAAAAAAATTTTTTAATAATTATACTTTTAAATTTTTCTTAAATTTTTTTTTTTCTAAAAATTTCGAACCGCACCCATTAAAATAGTGATTATTTAAAACTCTCAAACAAGAGAAACAAATTAACAAAAAAACGTAATTCTCTGCATGAATTGATCTTTGTCAAACATTATTTATCTTGACTTGGAACTAAGATACTTTTAAAATAGTTTTATTTAGTGTTTTTGTGTTTGTAAAATAAGTTAAACTTTGTATGGCAATAAGAGTTTATTGAACAAAATTAATATTATTGTAAATTGCTTCTTTTTATAGTGCAAAACAAAAACCTGAGTAGCATTTTGCTATAGCAAAAGCTTGCAAAGGCATTAACAGATTGGTTAAGTTATTTTAAACATAAGTTTCAATATATTGTGTAAATGTCTATGTTTTGTTTAAGAATGGTCTTTCTAAAAAATTTGTACTTCATTGAGGAGTAAAAAAGATCTAGTTAAGAAAAGTGTATTTTATATTAAACAATTATAACATGTAACTTATATTGAAAAACTCTTAATTTTAAATCACTTTTAATAAGACTGATCTAATATTGATAAGACTAAAATAAAAATCTAATAAAAGGTTAATATAAGTTTAGTTAATATAAAAAACTAGTTTTCTTTGAGTAAAAAATAATTTTGATATATTAATTAAAAAAAAAACTGATTTTTTTTTCATATTCACAGAATAACTAACTTACAACTTGTACATTTATTTTGAATTGACTTATTCAAACTTGGTTTTAAGATATTTTTTCATTTCAAACCGTGTCATATGGTCAATCTTTTCTGGTTTTTTATGCGGTATAGTTTCCAAGAAATGTACTAAACACTAAAATGAACAACAGTGGTAAACTAATAACCTAAAACTTTTTTACAAGTATACTTATATGAGTTTAGGAATAACCAAAACTGTTTGTTATAATTTAATATTGACGTTTACAATTTTATAGTTATATTTGAACATGCTCTGATGCAAGTAAAAAATTGTGTCATAAAATGATACTTTGTGTAAACCGCTGATTTGCGGCAAAATTTTCCCAAAATGAAAATAAATGTTAACAAGTTTATGTTATTTTTACTTAATGGAAAAAAAAAGAAAAATATAGTCTGCCACTCAATTGCGGTAAAAACTGTTTTTTGATTTTAGAAGCAAATGTAATATAAATAGAGTTTAACTTATAGTGTTTATAAAAGCAACAACTTGTTTACTCTGAAAATGACGTCATTCCAGTTTTGTTTTTCTTTTATATATAACCAAACTAATATTTAAACTTTAATTGTATTTCACTTTTTAATCTCTTAAAAACTGAAAACAACTAGATGTAATTTCTTTCAATAAGTATTGAACTATTTTCTATTATTATTATTATAAAAAAGTTTATTAAGTTGTATTTTTAAATTAATATATGTTGTATTAAAACTTTCATACCGGCTAGTTTTATTAAAAACTTTATCATTATGAACTTACATTAAATATTCTGAAAGTTTTTTTAAGAATTTTTATGAACTGGTAAAAATAAGACAGTAAGCTGTTTAACTTACAATAAATACTTTAAATATGTTTTGTTAAATAATAAATGTTTATTTTGTTATATAAAAATCTTAGGTTTAAGTTATTGTATGTATAATTAAGTAACTAAAAAAATAGAACAAATATATACATATGTCAATAAATAAACACTAAAATTTAAATATAAGAGATTTTTTTTAAATTCCAAATTCTAAAAACAAATACAACTTAATCTGCTTTATTGTAGTTAATAATGTTTATTTTAGTAATAACTTATAAAAGTATATAAGATGCAGTTTTTTTTTAATTTTAATACCTAAAAATAATTCAATAAACGTTTTAATAACTTATACCTTTCTAGTGATAAGTTTAGTCAACATTCATTAAATGGTATTCTAAAAGCTGTATTTAAGTTTACGTTCATTAGCATATGTGTTTAAACTTTTACTGATATTCATAGAAGACTATGAATAGAAAGTTACATACAACTACTTTCTACTATTTATATTAAGTTAAAATAAATTATTTGGAACCGCTCAATTGAGATGAAAGTTTTTTCATGAATTTAGTGTGCTTCGTACACTCGTTCAGTCGTGTGTTCTTTTTATAAAATAATGTTATGTTTATCAATTACGTAACTACGATTTTGACAAGTTGATCAATAACTATTGTTGTCTTATTTGAAATCACTAACATAGTAGATTTACTGAGTTGAAGTAAAAATTTTTATTCAAAACTATTAACCAAGTTGGCTATACTATATAACTTTTCAACTTCGGTCCATACGAATTCAAAATATTTAATTTTTAAAAGTAGTTTTAAAGATTGGCAACTGAAAAAGTAATACTTAAAAAAAAGCGTATGTGGGTCTAATTAATAACATAATGATTGTAAAAAAAATATAAAAGAAGTTATAAATTAAAATTAAGAAAATCTCTATAGTGAAATATTTATTCTACTTAGACAAAAACAAAGTATCAATTTTAAGTTCCATGAAACTGCATCTACACTTAAATAGAATATCTTGCTACATCAAAGATAATATTAATATTTTATTCGTACTCCCAAACTAATTAAGATAAAAATTTGTATTGAACCTACCTGACTAACGAACGAGTTTATTTCATTAAATCCATTTTAGCTTGGTAAGTTTACACCAAACTAAAACTAATTTATAACACGTATTACGATTAGTCGTGGATTGTCCTATGTGGTAAAGTTCGCTATTTGTTATTGATAGCACAAAACATCCTAGCTTTGTTGATGATGGCCGTAATAAGTATTATTAATATACAGGTCAATTGAGTTTTATAATTTTGTCTTAACCTCATATACAGAGTTTAGAATCGTTTTAGGCTAAAAATATATTTAATTCTTAAATTTTATTTTAGAATCTGATAAAATTAAATGCTTTACTAAAAATTATTTTGTAACATAATGCAGACAATTAAAAATTGTATTAACTGACTGATAAATTAAATTAAAGTCTATTCATTAAAAAGTCTTTATATTTTTAATTCTATTAAGAGAATTTATACGTTGGAACATCACATTTTTCAGTTAAAACATATTCATACCTGATTAGATTATTTCAATTCATAACTAAATACTTAAACATAATAGAAGCAAAGAATGTTTTTTTAATAATAAATGTTTAAATATATTTAAATGCTTTGTAGTTTTATACGTATTTGAAAAGTAAAGCTTTAGTTTGAACGGTTTGAATTTATTTTTAATTATCTAAATATGATTTAACTTACTATTGAAGTAAAAACTAGTAACAAAGCAACATTATTTCACCTTAAAGCTAAGCTAAAAAATACTAGAATAATTTATAACCTTTAAATTATAAATAGATATAAGTCTAAAAAATAGTTACTACCAATCAAAACTGTAAAACAAATTTTTGGTCTAAAAAGATTTAATTTTTAAAAGACAGTTATAAAAAAAATAAAATGTAATCCAAGATTAATGTTAATGTATTTTATAACTACTTTTAAGATTTCGGATAAAAGTTTTTCATAGTTTTTATGTTGATATCGGTAAAGTTTTTTTCTAAATTTTTATGTCCCTACAGCGTTTGTAAGTTATATGGTAAAACATTAATGATATTTTGTTGTTTTATCTATAAAATACATATTAAAATAATTTCTTTAGAAAATTGTTCTAGTTGTCAAAAAATAGTTTCGCAACTGGTATTAAACTTTAAGTTACAAGATACAAATATTAAACTTAAAAAAACTTATAATCCTGTTTATCAGCTGGTTTAGGCCGTTGAAAAAAAGCAAAATGAGTAAAAAGTAAATGATAATAAATACAATAATATATATATACTTTTTATTTAACGAAAGATTTGTGGTATTTTCAAAATACGTCACTTTATAATTACTAAATCAGTGCATACAATTTAGAACTGAGCAAGAAACTAAATTAAGTATTTACTTCTTACGTCATTAATAATTACAAATTGTTTTTAATAATTCAATATTGTTTATATACATTTATAGACTTTGTATACTCTTAACACAATAAATTTAAACTTTCATAAACTAAAGAAGTTGTAAGAAGTAGCTAATGTTACGGTATTTTTCTACTACATGTATAATAATTTACTTTTAACTAGTTAGATAAAAAAATTTACTTTTTATTTATCTATTTTGTTTATGAGATTTGTTATAACTTTATTAGTTTACAATTTATAATTATATCTCAACATAGATTTGTCTTAAATGTTGATTAACTCAAATAGAAAAAATACAAAAAAATTCGTACATAGCTTTACACCAGGGATCATTAAACTGCGACCCCCGGGCCAATTTCGGCCCTCGAAGGATAAATCTGCGGCGCGCTTATTTTTTTTAATTGAATTTGGCCCTGGAAGAAAATTTTGAGGCCCGCGAGCATGTAAATGTGGCCCGCTGAGCAAAAATATATTTTAAGAATCTTTTTTTTTTGTTATTTGGTATAATTTTATTATTCTCGTTTTAGCCCCTGTATAACATTATAAAAGAATTAAAAGACTTTACTTCTTTAGCTTACAAATGTGAAATAGACAGATTAGCATTCCATCAGGGTTTTTTCTCAGTTTTATAATAATTTTCTTCTTACCAAAGCTAATTGCTATCTGAAAAAACAGTGTTAAAAGTGCTTGGTTTTGGTAAGTTACTTATATAATACGTATTTAGTAAATAAACTACATGCAATTTTTTTCCATTTTGTACAAAATTAATGAACAGTATTTAACTACGACGTCATTTAATTACAATTTATGTATTTTTTTATAGTTCTTATACCCAAGTTTATTTTTTAAATGTTTTTTTAATAAATGTTATATTTGAGAGACCTTAAAAAAATAAGTAAAATTACATAGTAGTAATAAGAAATAAAGTTTATTTTATTTTCGTTTTGACACGTTTAGACTTTTTAGAAGTTTTCTGCGAACTTTAAATAAATTCTTTTGTACACCAATGTACAAAGATGCTCATAGTTTAATCCACTTTTTATTAAATCACTAAGTTAGATAAAGTATATGCATAACTTTCTAAGACTGTTGTTTCAACACGTAAGATTTAATAGTGTACAACCACATTATAAATAATACATAAGACATAAATTAAAATAGTTTTTGTCTGGTGTATATTTTAATTTAAACAATTGTTTTTAGCAAATTAAGTTAACTTTTATGAGTTGCATACTGATGTACAGAGTTGCTGTTTTTTATAAATACCTATTTAGAACAAACTAGTTTTGGGATGGTAAAATTATTAAGTTTGTATATTGTTAATCAATATAGTTTAAATTCAAGAAAATAAACAACTAAACATTGCAAAGCACTCAGACTATGACTATTTGAAGATTAAAATCTCAGACCAGTTTGTTATTTTTTAGTTTTTGATTATATTGCCTTTTTTATACTAAAATATCAGGCTAGTTTTGTGTCACTGAAGCTGGCTTTTTGCTTTAAAGAGTGTAAAATTAAATTAATGATGTTATGTTTAGTTCGAACTACAGTTTTTCCTTTTATTATAATATATGTTAAATTTAAAATCTTGCAGCTGATATAATTTGAAATATTATTTATTTAACTATATACACTTAGGTGTGAACATTCAGTGTTGCTATAAAACTTGAAACCCGGTAAAGCTTGAAATTTGACAACTTATGCTTAAAAAGTCTAGAAAAACCTAAATTTTAAACATGTTATACATGTAAAGTAGTTAATTGTCGTTTTGGCACATAAAATCTACCATTTACATGCTTTTTTATTAAAAAACACATCTAAAGTAGCTTAACAGTATTTTTGAATATAGTCATGTTACTTAAGACCAATATTTTACCTTTAATTTTATTTTATACTGATGAAAGAAGCAGAAAATTGTACTTTCAAAAACTTTATATTGGTGCATCGCACCTTTGCTTTTAAAATGTTTTTGCCTATTTTTGTCCTTTGCATTGAACTAAACTTAGAACTTTTTGCTAAAATATCAAAGTTAGTAAAAAAACCTCTAGTAGAACGTAGTTATTCTAGTAGATTCTAGATTTTATAAACAATTTTTGTTATGTCAGTACTCTCATTTTAACAGATTGATTAAAGTCTCATTTGATATATGCGGCTTTATAATATTCAGACATTTCCTAAATGTAACTTCTTGTTTTCATTGAATAATTAATAAAAATATTTTGCTCCCAAAACACAAATTCTTTAAAAACACTTAAAATTCCAAAAGGTAACTTCTTTTTAGTAATTAATTTTGCTAGTTTATAAATTGCCTAAAAACATTTTACTGATCAGTTTGTAGTTACTAAAAATAATCATGTTCTTTGTTGGAACTGACTTAAGCATTATTTTTGTTTCTCCGTAAACTCCTAAGTAGCTTTTTTTAATTCTTGTAGCTCGTTTTATGTTTCACATTTACTCTTCTTATTATTTAAAAAAAATCTTTTTATTATCATACATTTTTATTGCAGATAAAGATTGCTATTTTGCTTATTAAATTTTTTCTACTTCATTGATGGCTTTACAACATTTATATTTTGTTAAAAATACTTAAGAAACTTAATTGTCCATTTAAGCTAAATTATAATTATTTTTTTATTTATTTTCTGTTTTTTTATTAACATCGTTGCCAAACACACAGACTAGTTTAAAAATTTTAATACCTTAGTCTTTTTCAAACATATTAAAGAATATTGTTATGTCTGTAGTGTAACTCATTAGTTGTTTTTTTTTCCTTGTCATCTTAAATATTGCGTATTTTTTATAATGATGATATTTTAGTTAGGTATTAAACCTCAATTACCAGCAAATTTTTAATTTTTTTAACTTTAATAAATTTTAGCTGGTTTGATATAACTCAGACATATTTTGCTTTTAAAGAAACAACCATGAAAATCTAAATAATTACTAATAGTGTATTTCATTTAAGTATTTGACAGTTAATTATATTAAAGAATTTGTTTTAGCTTTTCTATAATACAAATAGGTATTAATTTTATCTAATTAACTAACTAATAATTTAGAATTTAAAAAAAGTGAAAACGCAAAGATTTTAGACGTAATGCTTATTTTCAAAATTTAATATTTTTGTTGTTCATAGTTTAAAACATGTTGAAAAATACCCCCCCAAAAATGTTTTTCAAACTCGGTTATTATAGATAGTTAGGTTGTAAGTAAAATAAAAAAACATTAAGTTTAGCTTATTTTGTGTTTTAAAAAGCTAGTATGTTATCAAAACTTAAGTATATAAGTCAATGTAAATTTTTTCCATTAAATATTTACAATTTAAATTTAAACTGTGTAGCTAAAAGTTATTAAAAATAATAAAGTAAATAAAAGTAAAAAGTTTCTGTAGAGTGACTAAATCTCAAAACAAAATACTATTCAAATTTCACTAAAACTAAAAATGCGCCCTCGAAGATTTTGGGAACTTGAAATTTGGCCCGCGAGTATTAACTACCTGCCGACCCCTGCTTAACAACCATACAAACGTAATGTTTCTTATTGAAACAGCGCATTTCACGGTCTTAAACTGCATCAATTTCTAACTAAGTCAAACTATAAAAAACAGCTACAATGAATACTAAATTATTTGATGAGTGTTTGTGGTAATTTTAACATAACATCAGCAATTTACTAATATAATTTATTATTTTAATAGTTATTACAAAATTACTATTGTTTTTATAACACTTATGAAAGTCTGTTAGCTAATTTAACATCACAATTAAAGTGTTTTATTTTTACTAAGTTTATCAGGTATATGTCAGAATTGCAAAAAGTGACCCTTTTGCTTAAAGGTTAAGTTTTGCACGGAGACACTTTTGCACGAGGGTACTTTCGCATTGCATAACTTTTGCACTAAGGGTCGATTTTGCCTTAAAATCTTTATGCAAGGCTTCAGTTTAGTACGGGTTAATATATATGCTTGTTTTTTGTTTTCTATTTTATCTAATCTTTAGTCTACTATTGCTTTTACCCCTAACCCTAACCTCGATTTTTTATTATTAATATTATCAAATAGTTTATAATTATTCATTTCTTTTATAGTTTTTCGGAAAAATATAAATAGAAGTAGTGAAAACAAATAAAATTAGTTTTTGAACTTCTAAAATGATTCTTATAAAGTAACTAAAGAATTTTTACATAACATTAAAACAAAAACATCTGTAATATAAATTAAACAAATGAAAAAAATATTAAAATTTTGACAACCGAAATATAATTGTAATATACAACTACAATAGTTGAAATAAGCAAACAAGTGTTGTTTTCAAAC
Source organism: Thalia democratica (assembly GCF_965202585.1). Lineage (NCBI taxonomy): Eukaryota > Metazoa > Chordata > Thaliacea > Salpida > Salpidae > Thalia > Thalia democratica. The sequence goes on along the minus strand of NC_139166.1, from coordinate 100,468,158 downwards.
ACGAAATCGTTTTTTAACAAGACGAGCTATAATAACATCAACCGAAAACAATATTAATAAAAATAGTTTTCGTTTTGTATGTATCGATACCCAGGATAGTTAAAATTTTTTATTTTTTTACTTTTTTTTAAATAATTAAGTTTAGAACTATTAATGCCGGGTGAAAGAAACTTTTGCGCATTTTACTAAAACCTAAGATAAATCAAAAAAAGGTTATTCTCTTAAAAAAGGATTAATTTTCAGATGTTTTTAAACGCACCTTTGAATTATTTAAAAGCTTGCAGATCTTTACGAGATTGTTGCGGATTTTGACCTAAAAATATCTATTGTAGGGTCTGTAAGAACTTGAAGGTCGCTGGTACGTTTCTAAAATTAAAACACTAACAATATATTCACGGGCCGCAGTTTTATTAATAATTCTTAACCTTCATAGCAGACTTGAAATACCTCGTTTAACGTGACAATTTCTCTTAAATTTAATTAAGAGCTTTTTGACTGTTAACTTTAAGAATATCTAGTGGAATTTCCAAATTGTTCTAAGTGGGTTACATTTGCATATTGACCGACTAAATCGTGTCCTGACTTAACAAAATATAAATTTAATGCTGCAAGCTAAATATCAAAGATATACTTTATAAAAACAATTTTTGTAAAACGCCAAAATGTAAACTCAAGTTTTCGATTAACGAATAAATACAAATTTGAAAAATGATATGTTCACGTGTATAAAAAAGTTTACCCAGTATTTTTTATTTTAAAACTCAGTTAACTTAGTAGAGAATAATTGAGTATGAAATTAAGGTTTAAATAGATCCCCGTTCGTTCTTTTAAATATAAAGTTATTTTCAAAATTTACTGGAATTCACATACAAATATAAACTCAAAAAAGTTGCAAAAATTTTCTAGCAAATTTTCTCCAGATTTTCAAAGTTTCATCTAGATTTTTTAAAGTAACATTTTTAGGTTTATTTTCGATTCAAAGTTAAGTTTAAGGTGAAAGTCTTTTGAAATAGTATAAAAACATTGAAAAGATATTATAAAGCTACTTCTAATGTGTTTTTTAATATAAAAGTTTTCGATGATGACAAAAAATATCTATATGGTAGAATTTTTGAGTCATATCGAAATTTTACTACTTATCATGTTTTAATGGTTAAAATTCTAGGCTTTTCAGGTATTTTTTCGAAAATTTTCAAACTTAGGTTTTTTTAACCTCAAATTGTCAAATTTTAGATTTTTCCAGGTATTTGGCAACCCTAACTGAAGTATAGTTATCTGTTTCAAAAATGGTCGAAATATTTTTTAGTTAGTTTAAATAGAAAATTTAAGTATGAGTACTTATTATAGTTAGAAGTAAAAAATAAATACATCAAGTTCATATACTCTTATTATACATTATAAATATTATATTATTTATATATTATTCTGGGTAGTCAGGTCAGACACCATTTGGTTATAAACACTGTTTTAAGCAACTTTTACAACAATTATATATTTTCTGAATTATCAATTCCCACACTACTTTTTTATTTGTTTGAAATATATTTTAAACAAGATCTGTATAAATCTAATTAAAAAATATCAAACTTAAAATATATACTAATATATGCTCTTATAGGGCTAAAATGGTACAGTTACTTTATGAGAACTCATAAACTAATAATTGTTATAGTTTATTAGTATAATTTTTAGCAATTAAGTTTTGTTGTCTAAAAGTGAATAAAAAGTATTTATACTATTCTTATATAAAATTTTTACAAATTTAAGTTATAACTAGTCCTGTATTAAAGTTATAAAAAACTTTGTAAAAAAAATACTACTCATTTTTGATTCGATTATCTATAAAAAATTTAATAGACAGGAATAATTGCTTCAAGTAAGGGAAATTTAGGAAAAATTATTAAATTAAATTAAAAATCACAACATTTTTAAAATGGTAGAATCTATTTAAAAAATTTATTTAATAAAAGGTATTTTAAAGGTTATGTTATAGTGTATTTAAAATATTTGCTCTATAATTAATAAAAAACTTAAGTACTATAAAACCACGGTAAAAGTAACAATGTTTTATTAAATTAACTTCAAAACCGTTGACTTTGGGTATACTTTTATGTACATAAAAAGAAGCACAAGATTGCCAGATTTCGTTCTGAACTAAACCAGAAATGGAATAGAGCATCCTTCTGGTGCTCCAATTAAATTTTTACATTTAAACTAAATCTGCTTCCTAATTGTATCTAACTTTGATTTTGCAAAAGAATACAAATCTATTAAACTTTAAATAGTTTTTATACATCAAGTAGGCTTTTTAAGTAAATGTGTTTTAGCATACATTTTTACATCACACCTTAATCATGTATTAAAAAATCGATAATGAAAAAATACTATTTTTTTACAAAATATTTACAAATACACAGCTATACTTAATAAAACTAGAATCTATAAGTTATAAAAAATGGTCAGCAATTAACTAATGTAACAAAACTCGATTGAATATTTATACTGTTTCTGTTGAAAAATATATTGAACTTTAGTCTTTAGATCGTTAGTTTTAATTGATTTATATTAAAAAAAAAGTAATTTTACTTCTTACAACACATTCTTGCAACATAATACGACTATAAATTAATTTTAATAATACATAATTCAATATTAATTCTAGATAAATTTCGTAACAAATGTTGTGTATAGTATCTTCTTTAAGTTAACATTAAATCACAAGCTATCGCATTCCAAAAACAAATTTAAAAGATTTATATATATATATATATAGGTTTTTTTCAAACGTGGATTTGAACAATTTTTAAAAAATAATTATAGTTATTAGTAGAAAAATACTATTCTAAACCACAAAACAAGCAGTGAAGTAGCGAAATAGTCATAAGTAAATATGAAGTTAAAACCCTTATTGTTAATTTTTAATACAAAACCTTTTTTTAATGTTTTTAAAAAAGTGTGCTATAGCCAAAAAGTGCCTCGCGGGCTGCAGGTTTAGACTTTGCAGGCCGCATTTGTCCTGCGGGCGCCAGTTTTTTGACCCATGTTGTAATTTGATACTAGTTAAAAACTATAGTTTCGTTAAGTCGTTATGAATTTTCACAAAAAAAATTAATAGTTTTAGTCAACATGGTACAGTAAAATCAGTATTCAATAATATTACAATTTAATATCTTGCTAAAAAACTGTATTTCATTGATCTTTGAAAAAATTAAAGAAAAGAGAAAAGTAAAAATGTTTAAAAGTTAAAAAAAAATCTTTTTCTCACTGCAGTTTTCTTTTACCTTTGAACACTCTTAATTTAAATAATTTCAAAGAGCTAATGAACGAAAAAAGCATCTATATTTGCCCTAAGTTTGCAAAAACAAAAATAAATAAAGTTTTTTTTTGAAACTCTTGATATATGAGAATGTTGATAATTGGCAGTGAATTCGTTTTAAAGATTTTAACTTAAACGAAGCTATATGGCTAAATATAAGTTTAGTTTTGCGAAACGTATTGCAATTTTATAAATATTAGAAAAAAAAGTTATTTACAGTTTCAAAGTAGTCTAATTCACTCTTTTTTTAGTAAAACCATATGCAAATACTAAAATGCTTATCATTCAATATAGATAATCAAGTTTATTACACTTAAATTGCATATGCTTACTAAAAACAATAATTATTTTTTAAGATGGTTATATACTTAAAAAATAAACAAAATAAAAATGATTATGTAAATAAACTATGTGTGCATGAGAATTAAAAACTACTTCATACTTTAAAAAATAATAAATTTTGTTATATAATTTTCAAAAAAGAGACTAAATACATACTTTTTAAAGTGATTTATTTTATATAACACACTGTTTATTTATAAAAACTCTAGAAAGTAATATACATTTTTTATTTAGAAAATAAGATATAAAAAGTGGTAAAAAATATAATCTCAATTTGTTATTTTCTGAACAATTTATCTAGTATATTGTATGTAAGTTATATCTTACTACATTATTGCTATAAATGTTACAAGTTTAAAATATTTAATACAATGAAATAGTAAGTAAACATTTTTCAGTCCTGGCATGTTTAAAATAACAAAAAAAAAGTTAGGTTTTAGTAATACATAATGTAATTAAAAAAACTTAACTGATGTCACATGTATAGTTGTAAATCCTTATCTATTATTTGTATTCAAAGTAAAAAAAGTAATTTTTGTTTGTTTGTTTCAATTTTTTGTTAGGTTTTAAACATTAAAAACTTCATAACTTTAATTTTGTATTAGTCCAGTTTCGTACCAGTATTTGTTATTGTTTTTGTCGCAAAACAAATAATAGAATATAATTTTAGGCGTCACTTGTAAATTTCACTAAACTAAACTTTTCATTATTATAAAAAAACTATTTTTTTAAATCATCGATTTATTTGTGATTATTCTAACCATATTTAATCAGTCTGCAAATTAAATACATTTTTAGGAAGAAATAAATTTAAAATTTAAAAATAACCTAGGCATATTTAACTAGTTTTTTACTAATATATATAAATTGCATATAGTACAAAACTTATTTAAGCTGTTATTAACTTAGTACTTTGAAAGTAATTTTAGTTAAACGATGTAGTTTATAACTACAAACAAAAAATAATTACGAGAGCATCTTTTTTGAAAAATACTGTAATGATGTAGTTAAAGTTTAACACATTAAGAAAAAGTTTTAGATGGTAATTTCCTAACTTTGAAGTACTTAACTACTTTAAATACTATAAAATCAAATTAATTGATTAACTGTATTAAACTTAATACTGAGAAGCATAAAAAACATTAAAAAAGAATAAAAAACTCTTTCATTAATATGATTTAGGTATTTAAAAAATTAAGCTACGTCTAATGACGAAATATCTCAAAATAAAACTTCCACAACTCGTTTTTAGTGCTAGAATTTTTGTAATAGTTACTTTTCTTTAACATAACTAGTTAAAACTGCACTAAGCAGTAACGTTCAAACTTAAAAGAACAAAAATATCAGTTAAAATTAAATAGACATTTATATATATTCTTTTTATACAAAAACTTGTGATTTACAAAAAGCAGTTTTTATCTCAAATGTACACGTGATTTAACTCATTAAAGTTAATTTATCTTTTAAATAATATTAGTTTAAACTATTTCATTTAATCTTTTAGACTTCTTTTCTTGGGGGTTTTAAATAACATACATCATCAATTTAATAAATTAAAATATCTGCATTGAATTTTTATTTTACAATACGTTCTTACCTTTTAATTCGAAGTTATAACTAAGAGCGCGTACTCTAGAGAATGATTTTATTTCGAATAGCCAACTTTGCTTTAAAAAATGTTGACTCGTTAACTTTTTATATTAAATTTAATATAAAATTTAAGATATGTCAAGATGCAGTCTAGCGTTTATTTTTTTTGTTGGCATATGGTATGTTATAATAGTTAATAGATGCATACATATGTTTTAAAACTACTAATTTCTTACGAGAAAAATATTAATTACGCATACCGCTTGAACACGGTTAAAATAAGTGATTGAAAGTGCTAACTTCGACTCAATTTTGTTAGTATTTATATAAATGATTATCAAGTCTAATTTCGTAAGATATAAAGTGACGTCAACAATGTTTGAAAATTACCGATTATTAATTGATACAGAAACATAGTTAAGTTTTTATTTAAACTATTTTACCTGAGCAAGTGTTCAATGAAGCAAACAGATAACAAAAATTGCGTTTAAGTTGAATGATATGGTAATAGCAAAAAATAGATAAGCTTTATTAATTATCGGTTCGATGACTACCAAAAATTTTAAGCAAAATTAGCTAAAGTAATTATTGCCGAAAAACTTTCATTTTTTTAGAAATTTTATAAAAAAATATCATAACCTAATCAAGAAATTAAAGCTTGTTTTAACTCATAAGTATATTTTTTGTTAGCTACAATGTTAAAAAAAATACAAAACAACAAATTTAATGATATTTTTAAATACTTTTTTAAATAGTTGTTAAAAACTATAATGCAAGTTTTACATTATTAAACATTTTTACTTTTAGTTAAAAGACATAAGCCTTTAAAAAGTAGAGTTATAAGTAAAACATGTAAAGCTAAAACTTATCTTACTTTTTTTTCTATGTAATTTGTAGATCCTAAAGTTTTTAATTTTTTTAACTTGTTTTACTTTGATTAAAATGCAATAAAAATTCAAGAATATTAGGTTATAGTTTTCTACATTTAGACAAATTCAATTGTTTCCTGTTATTTTTATTGTTTTTAAGGAACGTTCTTTTCAATAGTAAAAGTTATTTAGTATAAATTTTTCACTTTGTTATAGTACTCAGACACTTTTAGACTTATTTTTTAAGCGATAAAAAATCACATTAGATTTTAAGAACTTCAAACATCACATAATGTTTACATAAAATATAAGTACTAAATAGGAATTTTACTTTACATTCGTAGAAACATACCAGTATGAAGTTTTAAGCGTAAAACTAAAAAGTATTTTTTAAAATCAATAAAATACCAAGTTTATTCAATGAAGCAAAATATTAATAGCAACTTAAACGTATTTCATTAGGTTTTATATTTAGTTTTTTTTAATATTAGTTAACATTTAACTGTTTTTTTAATGAGTAAGAATGTTAAGATAGTATTGCAGTTTTAACTTGTTTATAGTTTTATATTCAGGGTTTTATTTTTTACTTTAACTTTTACAATTTAGTTTTAAATGATTAAATGATTTAACAACTGTCAAATTTAAATAAAATTCTACTATTTCATTGTTAATAGAAAAATTAAACAACAAATAAAGCATATATTTCATTTCAGTTAAAAAAAAGGTTTACAAATTTTCTTAAAAGCTAAATAATATTATCGGAGTTAAAACTTACTTGTATATTATTTTTATATTTTAAAGACTTTGAACCATCTACCAAAAAAAATATTTGAAAAAATATTAAAACTTCTTTCAATACAAACGACAGACGTCATTTAAAATAAAAACTTTAAATCTTAGAAGGTAGTTACTTATTAATTTTCGAATTATAAACAAATTAAAATAGATTATTTGAAAAAATAAATGTATGTCATTACATACTCCGAAAAAAAAAGTAATTTTTTCCATGATATCTATCGCTTGTACTTATAGGTCTTTTATCGTTTTCTAAAATGTTTTCTTTTTGTTTGCTTAAGTTTTATAAAATAAAACGTTACAACTGTTATCATTTTGTTTTATATAAAATTTAAATTTAGATAAATTGATGTAAGCCGCTTAATTGCGGTAAAAATTTTTAAGCTTTGATCAAACCACCACATCAAAAATATTGTGTATCATTTGAAATAATTAGAAAACCAAGAAATTGTTTTTGTTGATAATGACGTCACTACTGTATATGATAAACTATGAAGTAAACTTTTTATTTTATTATATATCAGTAAAACTAATATTTTGTACCAACTGGGTACTAACTAAGTGAATCAAGTTTAACTGAGATAAAAATTAGATTGATGAGGCAAAAGATATCTTAAAATATGTTGTGTTTAATTATTTATACTTATATATAATGCAACAATCTGTTTGTACAAATATTAGAGTGACTATTTGAATAAAATTATTTTTTAACGAGAAACTAGGTCTAGGAATTAAGAATGTAAAAATTATTTTTAAAAGATATTTGTTTTAAATTTTAAAAAGTTAAAATTATTACATAAGAAACTTTTTATACTATAAATATTTTAATTTGTTTTTAATAACTACTTTAATAATTATAATTATTAAAAAAATAAATGTGTAACTTATAATATTCTATTGTCTTAAGTTTTGATTTTAACTTTAAACAAGATAAATATTGAAAAACGAAAAAATTTTTTTAGTTTTTGTAAGTAAACAAATTCTTAATTAAAACTATCAAACCTTTTTAGAATTATTATTATAAAAAAGCTATTAACTCGAGTTTCTGTAATTTATTTCATAATTGTGTTTTTATTTTACTTAATGTCTAATTAATAACATAATGATATTAAAAAAATGAAAGTTACAAAACTTCTATAACAAAAAAAAATATTCTACTTAGACAAAATAAAAAGTATCATTTTTAAGTTGCATGAAATTGCATCTACACTCAAATAGAAAATCTTGCTACATCAAGGATAATATTAATAATTTTTTCATACTACCAAACTAATTAAGATAAAAAGTTGTATTAAACCTACTTGACTAACGAACAAGTTTAATTCATTTAGTCCATATCAGCTTGGTAAGTTTACACCGAACAAAAATTAATTTATAACACGTATTACGACAAGTCGTAGATTGTCCTAAGTGGTAAGTTTCGTTATTTGTTATTGATAGCACGAAACATCTTAACTTTGTTGATGATTGCCGTAAAAAATATTGTTAATAAACAGGACAATTAAGTTTTATAATTTTTTCTTATCCTCATATAAAAAGTTTAAAAAAATTCTTTTTAAGCTAAAAATATAGTTGGTTTTTAAACTTTATTTAAAATTTTGATAAAATAAATGCTTTAGTGAAAAACTTTTAGTTACATAATGCAAACAATAAATAATTGTGTTAACTTACTGATAAATTAAATTAAAGTCTATTCATTAAAAAGTCGTTATATTTTTATTTCTATTTAAAGACTTTCTACGTTGGAACATCACATTTTTCAGTTAAAACATATTCATACATGATTAGTTTATTTCAATCTATAACTAAATATTTTAACATATTAGAAGCAAAGAGTGTTTTTCAAAATTAAAAATGTTTAGTTATATTTAATTGCTTTGTAGTTTTATTCGTTATTTTAAAAGTAAAGTTTTAGTTTGAATGGTTTTAATTTATGTTTAATTATCAAAAAATTATTTAACCTACTATTAACCTAGAAACTAGTAACAAAGCAACTTTATTTCATTTTGTATCTAAGCTGACGAAAAATACTATAATAATTGATAATTTTTGAACTATAAATAGACATTAGTCTAAAAAATGGTTACTATCAACCTAAACTATAAAACAAATTTTGATCTAAAATGATTTAATTTTAAAAGACAGTTATAAACAAAATAAGTGTAATTCAAGATTGTTGTTAATATGATTTTTAATTACTTTTAAGATTTCGTTTAAAAGTTATTCATAGTTTTTATGTTGATATCGGTAAAGTTTTTATCTCAATTTCTATGTCTCTACAGTGTTTGTAAGTTATAATAAAAAGAATAATGATATTTTATTGTTTTATTTATAGTATACATATTAAACTATATTCTTTGAAAAATGTATCTAGTTGTCAAAAATTTGTTTCGTAACTGGTATTAAACTTTAAGTTACAAGATACAAATCTTAAACTTAAAAAGTTTTTACTCCTGTTTTTTAGCCGGTTTAGGCTTTTGAAAATAATAAAGTCAGTAAAAAAGTAAATGATAATAAATACATTAATGTGTATTTACTTTTTATTTAAACAAGTATTTGTAGAATATTCTAAGTACGTCACTCTATAGTTACTATATAATGCATATAATTTAGAACCTATTTAATAAAATTTATATACTCTTTAAAATATATATAATCACCATCTTAAAATTTACGGAATTCAAGCTTTTAGTCTATTAAGTTCTTTTTTGACTAGTAACTTTTGTTTAAATTAAAAATAAAATGTTAAGTTTGTTTAATAAGTGGTAGTTTTTATCTGTGTATAAATTTTTTAACTTTAATTTATTTTTTATTAACAACTTATTTAGCAAACTTTCGAATTAAACACATTTTTTAAAATAAGAAAAAAACTTTAAACAAAGAAAAATAATCTTCGTGTGATTATTATATACTAGATTTTAAATAATGTTTAAATATTTATAAAATTTAGCTTCAATGATCTATTTCCCTTATTTATTTTATTTTTTTTACATCTTATTGAGATTGAAACATAATTTATTCACTAGTTTTACAGAAAATTTTTGAAGAAACTTTAGCAAATAGTAATATTTAAAAATTAAAAGTACTTTAAACCAAAGAAAACTAACAATATATACTGAAAATCGTTATTGAACAGAAGCTGCATTACTTTAGAAAACTTTATGTTCAGCTATACAAATCTACTATTAACACAAAACGACATTTGCCTTGAATAAAAATTACCACAAGAAGTAGTAGTATTTAAATTCTGCCATAGTAAGATGCCTGTAAGAACTGAGCTGAAGGTTTCGTAAGCCAAGTAGTTGCACATAACATAGTTTCTTACATTTTCAATTATTTTAACAAATATATACAGTTAGTTTGGTGGTTAGTCTTGACAAACTAAAAATAGAACAGAAAAAGTGTCAGAACTAGTAGACTTCATGAAACCATAATTTTTGAATAAGTTGTATAGGTTTTAATTTTATTTTTACATGTTTTAGAGCACCGTTTATAGGAATAACATTAATTGAATAACATAAATAAAGTTAAATTAATTAAAATTAAATAATGTAAACGAATGTTTTATTAAGTAAGTTTAAAGAAAATTCAACATAAATTTTATTATGTATTTTGAAACTTCATTAACAAAGCTAACATTTTTTTTTTAATTTTTTTTTTTTTTCTATTTCTTAATCGAAAATTAAGAACTATGTTTGTTTTAAACTGGAGATTTTATATTAATTTTTTCTTGCATTAAACTATAAATATTCATAAAGTTGTAGGTATAAAAGTTAAAATTAACAGAAATATTACTAGAAATTAATCTCTATGCATTTTAAAAACTTCACTAAAGTAATTAAAATTACTAAATATTTAATAAAAATGTTACTTTAATGTAATTTTGTTAATAAAGATTTAACCTAAATTATATAATTTCTACTAAATTATTTTTGTATAAATAGTAATAAAATTTTAATGAAAATGACTAATATTAATTTTTAAGAAAATTACAATCAGATTTTTACTTTAATTTTTTATAAAATAAACAATAAAAAATATTTAGCAAAAACATGAGTTTTATTAAAATAATAATTGCTAAACGTTTTCGCTGACAAGTTTTCAAAGATTTTAGCTATTAAAAAGCCATTAAGATTTTAGTTAGTATTAGCTTAAAATCTATTTATATTGCATTGTACCGATTTGCAACAGATTTCTATGAAGTTTCCTAGCTGAAAAATAGTACATACACAAGTGTATGTCTAATTGCGACAGTTTCAAACATTCACAAACTGAAGTCAGTAAGATTTAAGTAATTTGTCTTACTGACGACAAGTAAAACACATTCTTCAGTTAACTGTCAGGAAGATCAAAAAAGCAATCATTGTATTTGAAATCGCATATTGCGGTAGTAATTTTAATAAAGTAACTATAGCTGTTGTCAGTAACTAAAAAATTATTATAGTTATAGATTTAAAAATTTATTTTCTAATAGTATTTCTTAATAAGAATTTAATTGAATACTAATCATATTTAAAAAAAAAATTTTTGTGTGTTTTTATCTCAACCAAAATACGTCGATATTTATAAGTTAAAAATTTGATAATAAAATAAAAATTTGATTTTGTCAAATTTTCTTCTAGTATTTAAATTTATATTCTATACAAATGTTTTAAGTTTTCTTAATCCAGCTATATAAAATTTTTCAATATTTCTATTAATGTATAATGTTAAGCTTTAAGAAAAAAAAAATTAAAACAATTATTTTTTGTTATAGTAACTAGTTTAGAAAACTAAATGTCTAATTATTTTATAAACAAATAATCAAAGTTTTATCATCGAAGTATGTTAGGAACATAAAAGTTTGAGTTATTACATATTGATTTGCGACATAAACATATAAAGTTTAGAAAATATATCATTTTACGAAAATTATACATAAAAACTGAAACTAAGTACTTTGTTTTTTTAAGGTTATTTCAATTTAAGACGTGTTAATCAAAAAAATGATTCAAATTTAAAAGCGTGCACAATGTATATAAATAACATTATAGTGAAAAGAAAAGAAAACAAGTATTATGATATTCACTGGTTGTATCTTAGTTTGCATTTATTTAGTTCAAAGTATTTTTAATTTTGTTTTAGAATATACATTTATGTATTTTTTAGTAAAATGTAAACATTTATACTTAAAATTATCGTAATAATATAATGTTTAAGAAATTTATATATCATTCATCGACGTTTAAATAAATTAATTAACATTATAATTAATGTCTTTTAAAACCTACTTATGTTTGCTTTAGTTAAAATAATATTTATCCAACACTTCAAACTTATGAAAACCATTTTTTAGTTCAGTACCTTTAAGGCCATGCTGCTCATTAAACTAAAGTTTAAAGCTAGCTTTTTCAAAGTTTTCTAGAGATAAAATTACCTTAAAAACATTTTTGGTTGCATATATGCTCTCTGGGATGTAATTAAAAATCGATTCTAGCTATATATTTAAGTTAAGTTTGTGAAAAAACCAAAGTTATATTTTAGATTATTATAAACTTTATCTTTTATATTTTAATTTATAAAAAAAAAATAAACACTTACATTGTAAGGATTCAATATAAAAGAGTCAAAACAACCCAAAAAAAATATCTTTAACACTTAAAAATTATGATATTATTTTACTAAATTTGTTAAAGAAATATAAAGATAATTATATTAATGGAATTTTTAAACTTTACTTGAAATCGGTTTGATAATTTGTAAAAAATTTCAATTCTCAAGATATAAAAAAATTTTCTAGCTTTTGTAAATCATATTAGACAAAACAAACATTTTGAAAACCATTATTAATAAGTTATGACTAAATAGTTTTGTAATAAAAAATTTAAACTTATTTTTAAACATGCAAAAACAACAAATTATATTTAGGTTTTTATGCGTTTTTATTATGACAACACTGCTAAAGAAAATTGCTTAAAAGTCTCACATATTATCATAACGTTTTATTAACGTACTTGTTATTTAAGTTATTAAAACATACAATCTACTGTAAATTTAGCTAGATAATAAGTTATAGATAAGTATATAAAACTTGAATTATTAGCACTTTGGTTTTTATGTATATTTCTTTACATTAAAATAATATAAAAGTAAAACAAAAAAAATTGAATAAACAATTTAATAGTAGTTTGTATACTAACAGTTTATCATTTATTTTATTAAGTTATTTATTATTGAGTTAGTAGTTTAGTATAAGTATTGGTGAAACTGATTTGTTTCATGTTTAAAAAAAACTGATTTTTTTTAATTTTAAAGTACGAAATACGGGTAACAACCTTAAAAGCTTTGTTTAAGTTGCAAACAAAATGTTTAATAATAGTAAATTAATTAAGAAAGAAACTTGAAATAATTTTCAATTATTGTATTGAAATACTAGTATATTAAACAGCCTAAGTTAAAAAATAATATGTATTGATGTTGTTAGTAAAATTTATTACTTACTACCAAATTTTACATGAACTAATTATAATTTTTTTGTTTATGTTAGGATGTACCATATTAATTAGTAAAACGAATTTAGTTAAAATATTTAAAATTTGAAATTGCCATATGTGGTATTTTAAAGTATTCCTTAAAATGTTTGTTTTAAAACAAGTAAATTTAATTTTGCTTTGTTTTTAGATTCACTTAGGTTATAAAAAACTAGTGATTTAGTTTTTTTTTTAGTATACAAAGCTATAACTGATATTACGTTTAACATAGTTAATTAACAAAGTCATAAGTTCCTTTTTTCAAAGTCAAATAGATTCTTTTTAACTGATTTTATTTGACTTTATGCTTGCTTTTAAAATGATAATTATGTCGTTGTAGTACTTTAAGAAATTAACATTTAATAATATATTAATATTTGAATATTTTTAGTTAAATATTCTCTAAAAACTTAATTAAGTAGCTTTTTGTAACTAGTTTAATCAATATTAAAATACATAGTTTTCTTTATTTTTTTAGTTATTTTATATCCTTTTCGGTTAAAGTTTTTATATAACTGTTTTTATTGAAGTAGTACTTTAGTGATTTATATAAACTCGCAAAAACTAGTCTAGAAATATTTTGAAAATTTTCAAGAAGTTTTTATATTATAAGCTGATAGACTATTGGTTTTTTTTTGTTGCAATAAGCGGCAAGTATGAATATTTAGTATAATTAGAGTTAAAAAATTGTATATGACAAAATATTCCCAAGATAATTGGAGTTATCAAAAATTAGTCAAAGTAGTTTTAACCAATTTAAATTATCTAAAAAATTAATGAATGTTTAAATTTTTGAACTTATGATAAGTTTGAAAAATATTTAACATAAGTTTAAGAAATAGATTTAAGCTTAATTAGCTTAATTTTTTTTGATTTTTGAGATTAAATTGAAAAGAACATGTGAAATGTTTTAATTCGATAGTAAACTTATCGGGATTTTTTTCATGTATTTATTTTGTAATACTGGTATAAAAATTTACAGTATATAAGCTCTTTAGTTTTAAGAAAATATTTAAAATATTTAAATAAGTGAATCAATAATTTTTTTTGAACAAACATAATGTACTGAGACTTTTGTTCAAAAATCTTCGAAGAAATTAAGATCAATTTTTAACTTATTTACAACATTATTTAACTGTAATAATTTAAGGTACATGTAATTAACAAATTCAGGGATAGGTTTTTAAATAAAGCTGATGTTTTAGTTTTCATTAACAGAGTTTATTAAATATTAAGCTAGTTTTTTAATTTCGAACTTTTAGAACCGTAACTGTTATTTAACAAAACATTTAAATAAAAATACTAGATCTTTAAAATATATCTTAAAAACAGCTATAACTTTACCTGTTTTATTCTACTTAAAAATTTCAATTATAAATTTAATTTACATATACTTTCAAAACGTTTTCTTTACAATAAAGAGTTTTTTAATTAAATATCATAATTTTATTCAAAAAATGTTATTATACCCAATTTGCTCCTGATTTTATTTATTTTTTTACTTTTAATTATTTTTTAGTATTGCTAGTTGTTATTTTTACTTATTTTTTTAAGGAAACGAACAAAATAAACATACTCTTACTATTTACTTTTTTTTTTCAAAGAGTTTTATAAACTCCTAAATTTTAATTAAATTAACCTATTTTGGTTTTAGATTTATAAATTTAAAGGTAAACGCAAAACAAGCTATTTTAATACTTATTAAATAATGACAAGTAGTTTCTTACATAATTCATATTATTAAGCTTTATTAAAATCAAAATTGTTTGATTTTAAAACAGTTAAATTTTGTAAAGTTAATTAGGCTTTTATAGCTATGTGAGAAGTATTTGTTTTACTATACGTATATTATTCTTAATTACTTTATAACACTTTTTTTTGCTTTTATATATCTTTTTTGTATATATTCTTACTTTATTTTGCTTATTTTTAAACTAAATTGGCCAAAAAATACAAACACTAAATAAAACACAATATAAATATTATAAATCGTTAAACTTTAAAAACACACAAACACCGCATTACACGGTTACCAAGTATTTTATATAAAAAGAAACTAGAAAAACAATTAAACAATTATATTACAGACTTCAAAGTTTTTTTTATGTTAAGCGAAATAGGTGACTACTTCAGCAACTAAGACAAGACACCTCACAAATTGAAATCTTATATGGTCTAAGAATAAAAGTGCTCTAAATATTAGAGCATCCAATACGTTTGATTTACATCAAGAACACTAATAGAAAGAGTTTTAGAACATCTAAAAGGTTAAACAGCTTTATCTGATCACATTAGTAATTGCAATATTTGTAAAGATAAAAGAATAACTGTAAACAACTTTAGTATTTTTAAACAATGTACAAACAAACTTGAGACCCTGATTAGCGAAGCTATTTTAGCAAGTTCCTATGCTTGAATTAAGTACCTATGTAACATACATTTTAAGACTGGGGCACCTTATTTTTTAAAAACGGTAAATATGACATACTCAACAGAATGTATACTTATCAAAAGGACAAGTAGAGGGCACTGTTCTTACATATTAAAAATTAAAATAAAAAATTTTAACATCTTTATATTTAAATCAAAAGGACGTGTTTTTAGTTATCACAAATTTTAGCTTAATATATTAGTATATAAATATTGTAGGTGTACTAATAATTCTGCAATTACACACTCTGAGTTTTAACCGCGTCCTGCGGCAATTATTTAATTAAACAACTTATTGAAAGTAAAAATACATATAATTGTGGTACTTTATAGTTGAGACGTAATATTCTTACAACTACGTACTTCACCCAGTCAACGCAGGCTTTGATGGCTCGGTAGTGTGCTGACCAAATCCAAAAGTCTCCGTTGAATGTTGGGTGTTAAATAACGCAACTAATGTTGACCAAAAATAAGTTTTAAGGACGTATGCAAGCGCCACCTAAAAAGCTTGAACATCTATTTCTAAGAATCTATTGTGTTGTAAGACCTAAAGGAAAGAAAAAAATTTAAGTAACCATAAACGATAGAAAAATAAAAAGTTTTTGAATTTTATATCCTTTTATTTCTATTCATTTGTATATTTATTTATTTTGTATTTGTTATATTGATTTCACCACTGTGGTTTTTAATTTATTGTTATCATATACTTTGTTCACTAGAAATATGTATTGCATTAAAAACTCTCTAGATAGTAGTACTTTTTGATATTTTAGATAATTTTATCTGAGAGTAAAGTTAAAAATATTAAAATATTCTTACTTTGTTCAATTAACATAATTTTGATAACCTTAATTTTTTTTTTCGGTACTAAGTACTGTTAAAAACTAAGTTAAGATTAAATAAAAAGTTACCCGAATATAAAGGTTTAAAATATACTTACTAAAATTTAAAGAAGCGTATAAATGTTTTAATTTTGAATTAATTTAAAAAATTATTTTAAAGTAAATTTAAGTTAAAAAATGAGAATCTAAATAGTTCAATAAAGTTAAAAAAAAAACTAAATAAAACAAACGAGTTAAAACTTTAATTTATATTTAACAGCTTAAAATTTCTCGACTAAATAAACTTTATGTTTTGTATTAAAACACCTCATTTCACGTTCTTTAAATTATATTATTTTCAAAAAGCCTAATTTATTGAAAACTAGCCATAAAATATACAAAAAACTCTAATGAATGTTCGTGAGAACGTTAATGTAAGATTAAAACTTTACTGTTAAAATTTATTATTTTAATACTTACCACCAATTTAGTTAGGTACATTGAAAAATTTTAAAAGTCTGTTAAGAAATTGTACATCTCAAATAAAGTGTTTTGTTTTTTTAGTATAATTAGGTAGATGTCAGAAAAGTAAGAAGGGACATATTTCTAATTTTGTAAAGTGTTATTTTTAAAAACATTATTTTTATCAAAAAAAAGAATAAAAGACACTTAGCTTTACAAAAATATAAGCATTTCTACTAAGTACTATATATATTGACTTTATGTTTAAAAAATTATCAAACTATTATAAAAGTCAAGTCAATACCAAACAATAATTTTTTTCATCTATTGTTTATAACTAATTTACTATGAACTGGTGAACTATTACACATTTGCAAATATTTATTATTATAGTTTTTACACTTACTTTAGAGCTATGATGTAAAACATAAATTTTTAATGAATTATTTAAAACCAGTTTGCTACACAAACTTAAATCAAGTTTTTAAAACTGCACTCACATGCAATGTATATACTTTGACATTTTTTTCCTTATAATTTATACATATATTTAAATTTAAAGTTGTATATTTTTTCTAATGGTTTAGATTCTAAACCGTATATTACTGCTTTATTTGTATATAAGTATTGATATCAAAATCGATTATATAATACAATTTTCTAATGATTTAAATTTTAAACCGTATATTACTGTTTTGTTTTATATAAACATCGATATTAAAAAAGGTTATGTAATACACAATAAATTTGTAAAGTTTAGTATTTAATAAAAAATTTATTATGTGTTTAAAATAAATACAATAAATTTGAAGAGTTACCTTAACATAAAATTATAATACTAAGCAACTTTAGGAAGAAGTTCTGAAATTTCAGCAACAACATTTACTTTTTTACTATCCACTTTTTTAAGTTTAAACTAGAAGAAAACTGAAATTGAATAGATTAAATTTATAATGTGTAAAAAATGTTTTTAAAAAATGATTAGTTAAATAAATGTATCAAGTTGAATAAACAAATTTACAACAATGCTTCAAAAATGAGTCTAAAAACTACATTGTATACTTAGATTGAAAACTTACAAACGTTTAGTGTGCGTTTTCAAACATAATCCTCTAACTTTATTATATAAACTTAATCTTCATACCTATTAATTCGTTAGTTTTAACTTGTTTTTGATTGTCTAGCGTTTATCTGTAGAACAACAATTTATAATATTAGTGAATAGCTTTTAAGTCACCAAAACTTTTATATTATAACTTTTAATAATAAAGCTAACACTTTTTTCAGTAACAAGTAATATCCGTTGTATACAGTTTTATAGCATTGAGCAGTGTTGTATAGTATGTAGTAGTGAATGTAGTAATAGAATAAAGCTTGTCAATTTTAAATTAATGTATTTATCAAAGTGGTATAAAAAGATTTTTATTTTAATACTTTGATTTCAATACACATATATTTAATAATAAATATTATACTTACACAACATTTTAATATTTTTATGTTTTTTAAAAACATAATATAGGTTATTGAACAGTTTGTCTCATTCATGAAATCTTTATTGATTTTTACAATGTACAGTTCTTTTTTTCAAATTACCAATATCAGCTCTGCATAATTTTTGTTTTAAAATATTATGAATACATTTGATGTATATAAAAAGTTTACTAACTGTCACATTGTAATTTACTTTACAAACAAAATAGATTTTTACACTCTACAGCTTTAGGTTTTGCTACTTTTTAATAAAACTTGAAAGCTTTTATAGTAAGTTATTAAAATTTTTTTTTTATGAGCTGCAATTATTCTTAGAAATTTCTTATTGCAAAAACAGAGAAACTAACTAACGAAATAAAATTCTACTATTTTGAATTTAAAAAAAGTTGTAGCTGTAATATAATTAACACGTTCTGTTTTATCAACTTAACCTTTCTGAATTCATTTTTTATATTGCAAAATATAAAATGATAGTCTAAATTCTAGTATAAAAGTTGAAAGTTATGAAGATCAAAATGTATTAAAATAACTACATGTATTTATTAGTTGCTTATTATTACATTAATCTATATAAAGGTTGACATTGGCGCAGTGTGTACAACCTAAAAGAAAAAAAATTTCGAACATAATACAAATAAAAGATAAGAAAGTTTTTACTTTATTTAAATAATTAAGAATTAGTACTAAAGAGAAAAAAGAGCATGTTTATAAAAATTAAGTACTTAATAAAGTTAAAAGAGTTATCAAAAGTTTATATTAATAATTTAAATCAAAATAAATATAATTTTGAGTTCAAATTTTTCTAATTGTATTAGATGATTTCAAAATTTGCTAAGTTGTTCTGTATAATATACTAAATAAGTATCTAGCATCATATTCTGGTAGAAGGTAATAAGAATTTACAAATATTTTTAAATATTATGACAAAAGTAAAATATTAAAACAAACTGTTTGTAAATAAAAGAAAAACTAAGAAAATATTTAAACATTATTTAGAGTTGAAAATGAAAATTAATAATTTTAAAGTCATAGTAGCATCTTTACAAACACTCAATGAATATTTAAATGCTATTTTAGCTTTTTTTATAATAATTTTATTTTATGGGGAAGTTAAGGTTGTTTGAGACCGCGAAATGCGGTTTTTCAATACAAAACATAAACTTTATTTATGCATTTCATTTTTTTATTTATTATTGAAAGACTAAACATTAAGTTTAACGGTTGTAAACGGTATGATTTTTTATAATTCTATTTTACTATTTTTTGCCCTTCGTTGTAGTTTGAATAAATACTAAATTGAGAACAACAAAGTTAGGAAAAGTTTCTTAAACAAATAGATAAATTAAAGTTTGAAAAGTTATGGGTAAGTTATTTAGACTAAGTTTTATAAATTAGCAAATAATATGTATTTTTAGTTAACTCAAACACGTTATTTTGTGAATTTATTTATATATAATATATAAATATATATAACTTTAAAATTTAAAATTTGTTTTAATTTCAAACAACTTAAAATTAAACGAAACTAAATAAGATAAACAATGTTATAAAATAGTTGTATCTATATAATTAAATATAAGAGCTTGCATGTTTTGCAACTAGCTAAATAAACTATATCTCTAAAATACCCTATACAAAACACTTGTTTTAACAAGTGGTGTAAATACAATGCGACAAATATTGTATCTTAAATTTAAAAAAAAGTAAATAGTGTAGTGACGTAACAGTACCAATTCGCTATAATTTATTTTTCATTAAAATTTGAGAATTTAAGAGTGTACCCTTACTAAAACTGCTTTTATTTCAACAGCTTAAACCGGCTGATAAAACTTTTTGCAAAATAATAATAACTTTCTGCTATGAATTAATCAATTGAAAAATGTTAATTTTATCAGATAGCTAGTTCTTTTACCTTAATATCGTTTTATTTTGAATCTTAAATCCAAATTAAGTGTTAAGTGTAAGAAGATTTTCGTAATAAGTATTAAAACGTTTGAAGAATTCTGAGCATTAAGTTTGAGATTTAGTTTTAACAAAAATTCATTAAGTAATAATTAAAATTACTATTCTGAACGATTTAAAACTGATTTGCAAAAATATGAAAACTATAACAGAATAATTATCACTGCAAAGCAAAAAGTCTTAAAGAGGCAGCAGTAAACAAATAAACTAAAAAAAAAATATTTCAAATCAAGAACTTGTATAAAACAAACACTACTAATTACGAATTACTAAATTAAGAGTACCTATTTAAGTTTTTCTACAAAAATTTTTGTTCATTTTTGAAAAAATACCAAAAATAAAATATCCTATTTTTTACGAGTTAGTGCACATAATCCTTATTATAGTTAACTATTTACAAACATTATTAATGTTCAACAGTAGAAAGTGAGAAATTTAACTTTGACAAAACTTTTGAATTTAAACTCCTTTTAAATACTTTTAATCAACCTAGCTTATCAAACATAAAATGATTTAGAACTATAAAAAATAGCAAAATAGTATTCACAAAATTGAATTAATCAACATATTTTATTTTAACATAGTAATTGATTGAAATTTAAAGAATGTAAAGTTATCAACAAATCTGTTCAAAACAATATAGACAACACGATTACTATATAGTGACGTATTTCAGAAATACCACAAACATTTTGATACATATTGTGGATAAATAAACATTAGTTTGCAGAAATTTAGTGTTTCATCGCTGAAAATATTTTTAATGGCCAAAACCAGTTGTAAAACTAGATTAACTACATTGTAAATTGCAGTTAACGTAATTAATTTCTAAATAAAAGTTCAATAACATACACAAAATTTAAAATCAATGTTAACAATTTAGCAAATAATCAATGTTAGCATTGATGTTTTTATTTCAAATAATTTTTTTCGAACTAGTATAATATATTCAGTAACTTCAAAGTGAAAAATCGATTACCTTTCTTTGATAAACTGAAGCTTGTTAACGTTTTCCAAATATAAACTTTAGCAAAGTTAACGTAAAACGATTAAGTTTATATAAGTTAAATAAGTTGTAAAAAGTCGGTAGTAATACAGTTTTATTTATTTTCTGTATAATAACTTAGTCTCAGAACTTTTTTTTTTAATTTCTGTTTATCTCTTTTGTTTATAACACCGATCTTTATTTTAATTTTTTCAATTAATATATATTAAAAAACTCAAAGTTGGCTAACAAATAGAAGTTGGTAATTAAAATACCTTACAAACTCTTAAATATAAAAACTTAAATATTCTTAAGCATGAATTTTTGTTAGTTGAGAACTTTTTCTAGGACATCTTAATAATGAAAAATTAATTATAAAATTTGAAGTCATACTATCATTTTCACAAATACTTAATGAATACTTTTGCTAGTTAATACAGCTTATTTTTATAAATTCGTGCTAGGATAGTTTGATAACGCGAAAAGCAGTGTTTGCAGATTTGTACTTTTTTATGTCTAAAAGTCTTTTTGAAAATAAAAATTGGTATTTAAAATTTGAAATTAAAA
Source organism: Thalia democratica (assembly GCF_965202585.1). Lineage (NCBI taxonomy): Eukaryota > Metazoa > Chordata > Thaliacea > Salpida > Salpidae > Thalia > Thalia democratica. The sequence continues at coordinate 100,446,016 of NC_139166.1, read as the reverse complement.
AACCAACTTTTATTTGTTAGTCAACTTTGGGTCTAATGATAAATATTAGTTGAAGAACAATAAAGTTAAAAGTGATATATTTAAACAAAATAGATAAACAAAATCTCAAATAACAAATATTTGATATTTTTAAATTATTTTATTAAACGAACAGTAAAAAAAAATTGAAGCATTATCGAATACTTTCAACTATTCACCTTACAAAACTTCGATTATTAACGTTAATTTTATTAAAGTTTATAGTAGGAAAACATTAATAGCTTTTGACAGTTTTTTAATCATTTTAGTATACGTGCAATTATTTAAAGACGGTATAAGTATATACTCCGTATAACTTGTTAATTAGTAGAAAATAAAAACAAATTCAAAAAGTTAAATTAATCAATGTGTTATTGAAAATTTGTACAGTTAGTGATGAAAAATATAATATGTTTCAATTATAGAATAGGTATGCTGATGTTTAAAATAACGCGAAAGTTATCGAAAAACTTAATAAAAATCGTAGTGACCTAATTATCAAATCAAACATTTTTTTGGTTTTATAATAGTATAAGTAACATTAAATAACTTAACCCTGGTATTGAACAAACGAAAGCAATGTTTACTGCTACTATGCAGTTTACAAAAAACTCTTTAGTTATTAATGTGAGTCCAGATAACCTAATGCTGTTTTAAATTTCATAAGTTCAAGTATATGATAACTAAGTTTTATTAAAATCTCTTTAAATAAACCTTAAATTACAGACTACTTACTAATACTATGATAACAATAATTTTACATTGTCATAATACTTATTTCCTATTTAACAACAATTTTAAGTTAAAATTTAGTACAAACAGTAGAAACTTATAAAGTGTGTTTAAATTAATATAGTGTAAAATAAACTAATTCGCTTATTGATTGTTACATCAAGTTTATACGTAAATAAAGTTTTATAAAAGAATTGGTTTTTTAAGCAAAGATTGTAGTTTCAGTTTCAAAAAACATCCTTTTTGAGTACTCATTTTGCATTTTTAACACATACGAATAGTAAGTAGTCAAAATAAATTGCGTATAAAATAAGTACTACCTTATATATAGGATATTATTTTAAACAAATGTTATTTTTTAAAATCTGTACCCATCTATTACACTACTAACTCAATAAGATTTTGTTTTCCTTTGGTATGTTTTCAAATCATATATGTAAAAGTGTTTTATAATTGTTACCCTTATTTCGTTCATAAAAATGTGAAAACTTGAAAAAATATAAAATATAACTACAAATCTTCTTTACCTTGCTAACTACTAACTTAATAGGATTTTTATTTATTTAATCCGTTTATTTTTATTTACACTACGATCTAGTTGATACTTAGACTTTTGATTGTTTTGTACTGCTTTAACATACTGTATTTTAACAAAAGTTTATTTTTCAGTTTATGAACAGAATGATTGTAATCAAACTAGAAATCAATAAGTAGTTTAGTTATTTGTGACATCAATTAGAATATTTCCTTAATATTTTTAAACTCTAAAAAAAATGTAGTAAAGCGTTTGAATATTATAATGTTTTTACAGAAAAGTATTACTTTAGTTAGTTTTAAGGTTTATATTTTTAGTTACTGTAAATTATGTTTCGACAACTACTTACAACTTTAGGTAAAAATATTTTTGATTGATTAACAGAAAACTATTACGTTAAGTTAGTAATTTTTATCTCTATATAAAATTTATTTTATTAGTGTGGATGTTTAAGTTGCAACTTATTTAGCAAAATTTCCATTCAAACTCAGATAAAAAAAAGATAAAACAAACATCTGAACAGTTAAATAGAACCTATTAAATTTAAAGTAATAACAGAATGAATCAAATATTTATTAAACTTTCTATGACAAACTAGTTAATTTTTTTAGCCGTTCTAGGAAGAAAAAGGGGCAAATGGAAAGAGAACAAAATAATAATCATAATATTAATTACAAGTTAGTATTTGTTTATTCACTATTCGCCATAAAAAATTTGAGGTTATTAAAAAATCAATAGTTAATTATTTTATAGTTTAAAACTGAAATGTATGGCTTTTGGATAATACGGAAGTTTTTCTTATTTTTTACCAGAAGTTCTTTTTTTATAACCGAGTAATTGAATTAATACTAATTAAAAACTGTTAAAGTTTTTGTATTTATTAAACGCTATTTCGTTTGAGTAATATTACAAAAACGTTTTGAAATACATTACTAACGTTTTAGATATCATATAAGTGAAACATTAGTACAAATTTAACTACTATAAAAATCAAAGATAAAATACTATTGTTATTAAGAACTTATTCTCGACAAATGCTAATTGGTTCCTTCTGTTAAAATGTTTTGTATATTTTAAGACATTGTAACAATACATATTTTACACTAATACCGCACTATTTTTTTTATCGAAATATTAATGGATAAAAAGTTCTGTATAAAAATGCTAAATTGACGTAACATGAATTTTCACTGTAAAAAAATGCTAGCTAGTTTAATAATTAAAGATATACGAAAGAGTAGATACAGTTTTTAATATATAATAATTTAAACGGCCTAAACGAGCTGATAACAGCAAATTTTAACACGTATTTAAAGTCTCTTTATAACGAAGCACAAATTACATCAAATTTGAAAACATAAAAACATGTTTTAATTGTTTTCTGTATGGTTAAATTCAACTAAAATTACATAAATTTACGTTGCTGCTGAACAATAAAATGTTTTTAGTTTTATATAATTATATTTAAAATCTTATAAGTTACTAGTATTAAAATATTTAAAGTATTTTTAGTTTAAAATTGTTTTAACACGTTAAAGCTAGAAAATAAAAGACTTGAACATTTTAGTACGAAAAGATAATTTAAAATTTATAAGTATGTTTTATGTTCTGTTTAGCAACTAAGTATGTATTAATTATAAATTACTTTCTTTAAAAACTATAATGATTTGATACATAATAGGTTTTTAAGTTTTAAATAACTTTTTAAAAACAAACTGCAATTATCATTGATTTATTTAAATAGTTTTATAACCCTCATACTTTAAATTAAGCTCACATTTTTTTAACGTATCCGTTTGATTAGTTTTAAACTTAATGTGTTTTACAGTAAAAATAAGAGAAAGAAAATTTTACAAAATGAAAATTCAAATATTGTTCAGTATTTTTTTGATATTTATACTGTGTTTATATTGAATTAAATAGTTTATATTTATTGATAAAAACTATTTATAATTTTTTATATTTTATTTTAGGAACTTAAAAACAATGCACATATTCTATGTTCTGGTTTTAACAAACATTTAGCTATTTTGCTTCATACAGTGACGTGAGAAATATATTTTTTCATGTTTTGTTTTTCGTTCAGAATATAAACTTTATTGAATTACTATCAGTCTAACTAGTAATAATCTTTAAATTTGATCAGCCTTAATTGGTTGAAAAATTATAAAAAAAAAACCATAAAGAATCTATTTAAAACAGGGTTTTAAATATAACGTTAGGTTATAATCAATTTTTTTTTTATTTAAGGTTTATTTAAATTGTAAAACGTACAAACGTTATACTATATTAGAGGTTTTATAATTTAAGATCATAACAAGCAAATTAAATATGTATATAATGCAAATTACTTACTTCGCTATGAAATAAATTTATGAAATTTATATGTCAAACTGTTTATTAAATTAACGTACGAATATTTTTTTTTACGTTAAAAAATACAATTACACCGCAAAGCGGAGTTAAAATATTACAAACTGTAAAAAAAAATAGTAAAAATACCGAAAAATATAAAATGTATGTGATAAAGTTATGTGATGAAAATGTTTAAACTAATAAATGACTAATATAAAAATATTAAGGAAAAAACATATAAACTTTATTTTGAAAAAATTATTATTTTTATGACAAAAATCATATATAGAAGAAAGATTAATAACTTTTTTAAAACAAATTAAGAACTTCAACAAAACACATGTTAGTTTTTCAGTTTTACTTAAGAGTTATTACTGTTTGTAATCAAAATAATAATTATGTTTGACGAATTTTTCTTTTTAATTTATCGGTATCCAGAAAAATACTAATTGTTAAGCCTTCAATGGTAAATAAGCGTTTTAGTTTTTTATTTTCTACCTTTGTGCAGAAGATTTATGTAGTTGGTTTATAAGTAAAATTCAAATATACAAATTTAATTTGAAATATTCTTATATGTGTATTCAGTCAAAACGTAACAAATTTTGATTTAGATAGCTTCAATAAGTCAAAAAGACAAAACATATACTTAATTTGTTTTAAACAAAACTTATAATAAAGCTAAGCAAATACTTAAAAATGCCAGATAAAATTAGTCTTCCACATTTTGCTCGAGCTTTCTAAAATGTTTTAGATCCTAAAGTGAAAAACGCTATAAATGATCTAACGAGTATTAAATTTTTGATAAATAGAATAAATAATTAAAACTAAATAAAAACTAACAATTAAATTAAAACACAACTATAAAGATTTAGCTCGAATAGTGTGAAGAAAATATATTTTTTGTCATTTTTGTTTCTAATAGAAATAGTTTAAAATAGTTTTTTAGTTCATTAATTTATAAACAAGATGAAAAACGTTTAAGTCTAGTTTGCTTTTAACATGAAGTTTATAATATTTTCACAACAAGTTTTTTTCTAGCTTATAAATTTTCTCTAGTATTTCTGCATCATTAGCTCTAAGAAACATTGTTATACAAACTGCCATTTAATGTTTTAAAAAAATCACAAGTTGTCGCATCACAATTTAGTACATTTAAATAATATTTTCTTAAATCACATTTATTCATACTTCTTATCATTTTTATATACAAATCATCAATAAGCCTTTCTTTTATTTTTTCCAAACTTTATTAAGTTTTGTTAACGGATTTATTAATTCATAGAAACTTATTAATCACAAATTAAACACCTAACATATGTTTCAATATTAGTAAATTTTTAGTCGTAATAAAATTAATAAGTTTTTTTTTAAATAAGCTTTTAATTTTTATTTTATGCCGTTTATAATAAAATAAAATTTAATGTTCTTAATTGTATAGGTTCGAAGTACTAAAATCAACAAATCTAAAGTTTCAATTATTACTTAAAAAGAATGAAAATTGCCAAGAATATCCAAAAAAAACGGATACTTTAAAATTACAAAATAACACAAACAAAATATAAATTTAAACATTACTATAAAATCAGTTTCAGAATGAAATTATGTTAAAAAAGATAAATGCAGAATAATATTGCATAACTTTTAACTTTAACGATATTAAAGCAAGAAATAAAAAAACCGATTGAAAAACTAAAACAAAACGTCTTAAAGTAATAACGATTGCAACAAGAAAATAATTATAGTTTTGCGAGTAAAACTCATACTGTGAATTTATTGCTAAATAAAATTTTACAACAATGTTCATCGTGACGAAATGAGCTTACAAAACACAAACAGTCGCATATAATTTTTATTAATAAACAAATACAACTTCTTGTAGCAAGCTAGATGCTTATTAGTTTGAATACGTTTTAAACTTTAAAACCCTATAAAGTTTGGGTAATTATTATTAAACAACTACTTTAATTTGAATAGTGTTTCCAAAAAAAAAAACATTTTCACACACATTTTTTTGCTAAATAACTACAGTCGTGTAGTTTTACGTTGTTTTAGTTTAAAATACTTAATAACGTTTATTTTATTTCTTTCTACAATAAGTAAATGTCATGTTTTTTTTTACAATTGTACTAATAAACATACTACTACATTATATTTATTCTAGACAAAATAATGTAAAGTATATTTTGCTTATACAAAAACCAATTTTTGTTTAGTAATTTTATTAACTCTATGTTATTTTCAAAAATTTTTTATTTTTTATTAGAATTTTGGTATTTAAATTTTTTTATGTTATTAAAATATGTTACAAAAATAAAAATGTGCTCTATTAGAAGCATTTTATTAGGATTTCAAGTTAACCAAAAGCGTTAAAAATGAACAAATTGGTAATTATTTAACTAGTTGCTCTGTTTATATCGCTAGTTTAATGCGATAGTTTTTTTTACTTAAAAAGGTATTATGGTGCTAGACTAAGTTATTTTTATAAATTTTGTCTAAAAATACTAATTAACTGTTTAAAATATTGTAAAGAAGCAAATAACTGAATATATTGAAATGTCCTTTTTATACTGTAACATTGCGACAATATTTCTTTATAAATAGAATTTTTTCATATAAAACTCACGTGTACCTTCAATATAAACTTATTGCGACGTATTTTTAATCTTCCGGTGACGTAATGATCACAACCCACAAGTTGTCGCATTTAAATAAGCTATATACATAATCCATTTAAATGGCTTACTACTTTTCAAGTTGTTTACTCTAATTTTTAAAACCCGATATATCGGGCAGTAGTTTTTAATTCAAATTTAATTAAATTTAATTACGTTTTAAAATTTAATCTATACAAAGGGATTAGTATGTCATTTATTTAATATATATTCATTACAAATAAATTAAGTTTTTACTTTATAAAGTATTTACTTTTAATCATTTAAGCAATAAAATTAAAATAAGTATAATAAAAGTTTTAACATTTTATAAGTAACTAGTAAACTATATTATGAAAAGACACACAATAAAATTAATAGTAACCAACTTTTTATAGAATTTAAATAAAAACGCAGGTAACATTAAACAAAAAATTTCTTTTTAATGCGAAAAAGCAATTTAGAATTAATTAATGTAAAAAATTTCAATTCAATTTTTACAACAGTTCATTAACGCTAAAAAAAAAATTAAATGTGATATTCTGATTTATTTTAAATAAAATTCAAAGGAAAATATTTATTTAGCACTTTTTTGTTTTCTACTAAGAATCATACTAATAGAAATAACGCAAACAAATATCTAACCTATTCAAGTTTGTTTTAGTGTCGGTATATCATTATATAATTTATAAAAATAAATTGTACATCAGGGGTCAACACACTGCAGACCTCGGACTAACTGCGGCCCTCGAAAGGTAAATCTGCAGCCTGGGATATAAAATCAGCGGCCTTCGAGAAAATCAGCGGCAAATATGACCCGCTGAGCAAAAATGTATCTAAGTTTTTTTTCGGAAAATCGGTTTAATTTGACTAATTTCGTTTTAAGTCCGTATTTACCATTTTAGGAGAATTACAAAACTTAGCTTTTGTAGCTTAAAATACTGAAAATGAAAGAATAGAATTTGAGTGGTGTTTTTCTAAGTTATATAAGAATTTTCTTCTTACTATAGCAACTTTAGATCTAAAAAAAATGTCAAAAGTACAAAGATCCAGTAAGTTGTTTATAAATAAACTAATCCAAATGTGTTCCATCATCTGCAAAAATAATTAATTATTAAAATGACGTTTATTCAGAGGTTAAGTATTTTGTTTAACATATCAATTATACCTCTTCTATCTCGTAATAAATCATTAATATAGAAAACATTTTAAATAGTATAATAACAAAAAATTAAGGTTTATTTTAATTAGGATTTGGTGTTGACAAATTTTGATTTTTATTAACTTTCTAAGCATTTTAAATTATTTCCCGTGCTCATATTTTAAATCACTTTTTAATCAATACTTAAATCAGACTAAGTTTAGTTGATGCTCAACTTTCTATTGATATTGTTTCAACGTGTGTGTATAGTTTGTAACAATTTATGTTATTAATAATTACCTGCATGTATAGGGTTCTGTTTCTTCAAACATCAGTTATGAGGAACAGAGCCAGCTAGACATGCAACAGGTATTGTGAGCTAATTAGTATATATACGCGTGGGTTCGCTGTAAAATTAGAGCTTGTTTTTAAGACTTTTTGACTTCATAATCTTACAGAGCGTTAATTATGATGCAATTCTTATTGTATAATTTTATTATATTTTGACATTTGTGTTGAGTTTTGTATTGTGCATAGTTTATTTTAAGCATAATTTAAGATTTATATATGTACAAATGTTAATTTATAAACATCTATTTAGTTTTAGTACAACCAGTGATTATTCATAAAAAATAAATTTATCGAAGTTTATATGAACAAGTACAAACATTTCAACTGAAGTATAACATAATTTTATATTTAATTACTTTTTTACTTATAAGTGAATACATATGTACATTTATCTTAAAAAATATGTTTTAATGTTGGTTAAACACGTCAGAAGGATACATAACTTTATTATTAGTTTAATATAATATTTCTGTTACTAATAATTTTTATACCTACAAGCTTATAAAAGTTGATATATATATATATATATATGCAACACAACATATTAAAAAAGCCAAATGCTAAAAATTTAAACGATAATAATTTGTTATAACTATAGTTTTTATAAAATTAGTAGATTATAAAAAACTGTTGTGTTTATTTGCAGTTAATAGAATTAACAAACAGTATAAAAACAATATATATAATTTTATAAGTTTTATTAAAATCTGTTTCTAAAATATCACGACGTTTCGTCGCATAAAAAAAACTTAGTTGTTAAATGTCGATTGAGAATTAACAATAATAAATATAAATAAAAACTTTATTTGTTTAATATATATTTAAAACTTGATAAATAAGATTCTAGAATACTTTCACAAATGGTTAAATGTAATAGTGTAGTACATCAAATTGTTAAAGTATTATTTATTATGTTATTATTGTTTTAATGATATTACTCAAAAAATAACTTATTAAATTTAATGCGACAGTTCTTGTTTATATGCCAAAAAGGAGTTTTATTTTTAAACAAGAAGGTAAAAGTGATGCAAAATTGATACTCATTTTTTGATTCTAAGAAAACCTTGTTGTAAACATAAACTAAAGTTGCGTAAATTAATAAATATACTAAAAAGTTTGAATAGCTTGTATGAGATTTTAAATTAAAGCTAACATAAAAAATTTTTCATTGTAATACATGAATGATATAGGATCTTAATTTAGAATTCTTAATACCTAGTTTTACTAATGAAAATATATAACTACTTAAAGGAAATAAAAAGTCAAAAAAATCAGTAAATGAAGTAAAATATTTTTTCAAAACTTTTTTTTTTAAATTAATAATTTTAACAAATATTTAGTAATCTTATAAAGTTACTTTTTTAAGTTAAAACAAAAACGTTTAGCAATAAATTAAGTCAAACCAAACAGTTTTTCGTGTTCATGCATAAAAAGGATTTTCGAAGCATTAGACATTGATTATATGTTAGTTTTTGCTTTAAATGTGAACTATCAAATGTATTTTAACTATTTTACCTATTAAATTACGATTAAAAAATCTAAAATATGCCTAAAATTTATCAGAAATTCAACAAGAAAATAGTTATAGTTATGCGAGTAAAACTGATATGTAAATTGCTAACTAAATAAAAGAATTTTTGCAACAATGTTTATTGTGACGTATGAATTAAAAACACACAAACAGTCGCGTATACTTTTGCTAAATAATCAAATAAAATTTGATAATATGCATGTTGCTTTTCACGTTTTTATTGTTTCCAAACTTTATAACCCGATAAAGTTCGGGTAACTAAAATGTTATTAATACTAAAAGTAAGACATTTATAAAATGAGAATAACATAGTTATTGTTTACAAACGTCAAAAAAATTTTTTTTTGACGTCTAAAATACAAATGAAATCATTATATTGTCGTTAAATAAATTTTAATCATTCTTGACTACTATCTAAATCTTAAAACCGAAGTTATTTCACGAAATATAACTTAACAAAACACAAAACAATCAACAAGATAATAACTAATTAAAAAACAGCTAAATGTTCACTAACATTAAATAAAAACTGTTAGTTTTAAGTTGCTATCAAACTTTTGCATCAATGAATCAATTGGGTATTTTAATGATTTTTTTAAATATTTTTAAGTTTTACACTTAAACTTTAAACTTCTATGTTTCAACAAATGTAAAGTAAAATGCCCATTTAATACTTATATTTTATGTAAGCACTACTTGATATTTAAAGTTAAAAAAAAAAATTTATAATAATTTTTTAACGCTTAAAAAATAAGCCTCAAAGTGTCGGAGTAGTATAATATAGTAAAAATTTATATTAAACAACTTTTACTATTTAAAAAAACGTTCATTAAATGCAATAAAACTAGCAAAAAACAATTAACTATTTATAAATGTATAAAATGTATAAAACTATAAACTAATGTTCTAAAAGTTTAGTTGCATTTTTATAAAAGTAAAAATAAAAAAAAAATTAGGTTCTATATGTTAATTAAAAAAAAATTAGATGAGTTTTAGCTTTATATGTCATGTTTTTAAATTCAAGTGTTTTAGTCTTATGTTATTTAACTAAAAGTAAAATATTTATATTTCTACGAAAACGTTTATTATATTTATTAACAACTAATTAAAAAAGTATATCGAAATATAAGTAAACTTTTTCTTTCGCATATTTCACGTCATTCATAATCAAAACAATTTAATTATTTTTATAAATTATGACTATAAAAAATTTTTAACTTAACTTTGTTGACTGATTTTAATAAATAACAGCTTAACAATTTTTTTTAAATAATGCTTTGTACAAAAGGCTTTTCTCAGAGCATATTTATACTGTATTATGTAAACTAACTTTAATAAAACTTTCATATCATCTATGTTAAGTGGTACAAAATATTTTGTTTATTTTTTTTTCTTAAATTTTAAACTATATAGTATTTATATTTCTAGTCTAAAACACTTTTTTTCACTTAAACCAATTAAAATATAAAACTTACCTTTTAGCCTACCTTGCACTGTCATTGTTTAAGCTAAATTATAATTTTCGAACTAAATTTGTTTTTTACATATACATCAACATATTTGTCTTTTTATCAGGAGTGTTATACATGTATTAGAAATTACTTGTTACCTATGTTTTTTTTTTTTAAATTCGAAAGTTTAACATGTTTTATACTGCTCATTAAGATTAATATATTTATTTATGTTTTTATAACTTAGAACTTTTTTTGTGCTCGAAGATAAACCGCAGATAAAACTACCACCTGTGCTTAAATACAACATAAATGAAATTAAATACTAATATAAATAGTTGACAGGTTTGTGTGGGTTTCGCAAATTTTAGTAAATGTCATCCCTATAATATTTGTTGTATTACTCTGTTAAACAGTTCAGATTATAAATTTTCTTGATATATACTGTTAGTTTAATCGTTATGTTGCTAACAAATTTTAGTATTTACTACCGATTGTGTGAAATCGGGTAATCTTTATATCTTTACAGCATACATTTACAAAACAGTTTTGTTTCAGCTATTTAGTTTTAAGCTTAAAATTAATTTACCTATAAAAAATTGCAAACTCTGATAAATTTAAAAAATTTAATTATTTCATTTATGTTGACTACGATAAATTTACAACTCATAGTTCAATATTAATTATTTCAGAAACAATTTAGAACGATTAACATACTAGATTGATAAATGAAATAGTAAGTAGTTAAGTATAACTGTAGCATAAACTTAAGGTTAGAATTAGTTATCTGTGAAAAAATCTTATACCTATGAGTTTAAACATTGGAAAAAATGTATTTAATTAAACTCATAAGAAAAAATTACAGGAATGGAACCTATTGTTAGGATTGCATCATTAGAATTTCGGTTAGGAAGAAATTTGGTTAGTCGTATTATTTTTAATACAGGTTTTTACACAAGTATAACACTTCAACAATAGTTGTTATATATATTTAAGATATGTCTTTATCAAATTGAATATTAATAAAGAATACAGTGAGTTTTCTGTAATTATTAACTAAAGCTTAGTTTTTTTTTCTTTTATAATCAACTACAACTTAAGTTATTCTAAGTTATGTAATGAACACAACTTTAAATACAAAACAGTTTATTGAAACAGAAATACAAAAAAACTTTAACTGGTAAACATGACTGTCAATAACAAACATTTAAATACATGTCGATTTAACAAAACACATAATATAACCTTTATAAAATCATTAAAATACTTTATTAGTAATCAGTTTATTAATTAAATTATTGTAAAAACATACAATTTATAAACTTAAATTTAAATTAATATGGTAATATATGATTTTTTAAAATTTTAATAAGTATTTTCAAAACAAAATTAGTTCAATTTTCTTTCAAATTATAATTGGATAAATGATACCAAGGCAGGCAAGATGACGTCTCAAACCTTACTGCAAACAACCGCCAGGACCAATTTGACCAGTCTGTTGACCTAAAATCTGCCTTTGAGCTACATTTAGACCAGTCTGTGGAATAAAAAACTGCCTTTGAGGTAAATTTTGACTAGTCTGTTGACCCAAGAACTGCCTCTGAGGTGCATACGGGGCTATCATCTGACCAGGCGAGAATCCAATTTGTTGGCCAACGTTTGGCTGCATATAACCAGGAACTCCACTCATTAAATGAATAGTTTGGATATTTGGGCCAGGCAGTAGACCTGGTTGTTGTCCAAACTGGCTGATTGGAAGGTAAGTGCTGCTGTAAGGTAATATAGCTGGTTTTGGGACCAATGTCGTGGGTACAACAACTGGAACTGAGTTCTGTGCTTGGTTCTGCCCGAAGTTGACAATAGGGTCAGGCTGATGCATAACTTGACCTACCAGCTGATTTATGGGTTCATAGTAACCCTGGTAACCAATGTAAGTGTTAATACCTGTAGATTGGGGCTGCATGGATACATACTGCCCGGTGACTGGTTGCATTGGTGCTGGTCCAACTTGCACGGCTGCCTCAAGTGAAGCGTTCTGTAGTGGTGGAACACTTTGAGAAGTTTTTAGCTGGGCCTGTTCTCTCTCCGTATTTTGTTTTTCCCGCTCGAGATGTCCCGGCAGCATTTCAGGATCGTAGCTGCCTTCGGCCCAATGCATGTCAATAAATGTTCCATTTATTTTTACTTTGTTGCCCAGCTTAAGAAAGTTGTAAGCTTCTGTAACCGTGTCAAAAGTTAGAAACGACACGTTGGTCCTACACTGGATTTTACAGTCAGGGAAGTGATTTCTCAGCATTTGCTCGTTAAGACCGTGTGACGTACCAGCTCTGAGGAAAATTTTCCTATTCATTTTTTATTTTAAATGCCTGTAAAAACAGTTTATTTTATAGTTGTCACAATTGCTAGTAACAAAACAGTTATCAGTGCAGCTTAAATTGTATATATTTTTTTAATTTTGTATACAAGTAAAAATAAAATAAAATCAAAAAAATAATGTTGTTATTCCTAAGTTTTTAACTATGTTTGTTTACAATAAAACTTTTCTAACTGATTAATACTTTAATAAAAATGGTTTGCTTATATTATTCTTAATTTTTGTGGAAGTAAAATGAAACTAGTCTGAATTATAAATAAAGTGTTTTTTGATAGTGGTTTTCAAACTATTTCGAAGTTATTTCTATTGCAGGGGTAGGGGTAAAATAATTAGAAAATGTTTACAAGATACAATGTTTCTTAACTAACAGCTTGAACTAGAAGTCATTTTTATAGATTATATCAGAGATGTTTTATATATACTCAATTTTTTTCTAATAACTTTAAAAGATTACAAGAAACTTGTTCTGTTTTATGGTTTTTTCAGGAAGAGACCTGAACTTTTAGAAAGTATGCTTTGATAGACATCTTTTTAAGTCGTTTCCAAGACTCTATAAAGATTTAGTTATTTTTATAATATTTTTTACACAAAGCTATGAGCCTAAGAGTTTTAATTTCTAATTTTTACAGAAAAAAATCAATAAAACTAATCTTCTTATCATTTGTTTGAGCTAAAGACCTTAAAATTTTAATAACTTTTCTTGTAATATTTGAAAATATTTTCTGAAACAACATTAGATAGTTTGAAAAAAGTTAATTTAAAAAATTGTCAATAGTTGTAGAGTAGAAATATTTTTAGTAAATTTTTGTTATTGCCTTAATAGTTTATTCTTTTGATAAAAAACTTATAAAACTACAGAAATTTAATTTTCTTAATATTGTTTTTCTAAGTTAAATTTGAATTAAATATTTTCAAGATTAAATATAATTATCATAATATGGTCTTACACGCTCAGCTTTTTTAAACAAATATTTACATTCTGTTATATGAAATTTATAACATTTTAAACTGAAGCTTTATTGCTAATTAATATAAAAATAAATTACCTTTTTCTTATAGATATATTTGATATATTACAACGATTGTGCATAACAGTATTAAATTTCTTGAATAGTATATTATTTTTGATTTACTTACAAATATATGAAATGATTTTTAAAAGTTCTTAGCATTTAACAACACTAATACTTTAATTTATATATTAGTTTAATTAAATCATTCAGTAATTACTTGGTGATGATTTGTTGAAAACTAGTAAATAAACTGTCTTTTATAAAAACTTGATTTCAAAGCTGTGCACAAAATTTAGGCTATTAAAACAAAAAAAATTGTCACATATAAATGTTACTAATTATAAATTTTAAATAAAATAAATTTATCCATCGGTACATCTTAGCTACTTTACTACAAATATTTTACAATAAAAGGTAAAATCAAAATTCTCAATTCTAAATTATACTCAAATATTTATGTATTAACTTACAATAATACTCTCAAACTATAATATTCAGTAGATTTTAAAAACATAAGTTTTAACAACTTTTACAAAATGAAAAAAACTGCATTTGAATTTTATGGTAGTTATACTTTTAAGTAGCTTAGGTGCAATTCTTACAAGAGAACATGTACAACTAAACATACAAACTCATATTTGACGTATGAAAAAATAATGTTTGAATTAAAAACTTATCTATATATCTAAAATTTTCAAAAATAAAAACATGTTTTTATTTATTTTCATTTCAAAGGTTGCGTGCTTTTTATGTACGTTAGATTTATAACAAGGCTACACAACATTCTATTCATACATGAAAAGCTTTCTCTAGTATCAGACAAGTTAAAAATCATAGTAGGTTGTTATTATTTTTATTGATTGTTTTTTTTGTTGAGAATTGAAACTTTAGATCAGGGCTCGGCAAACTTCGGCCCGCGGGCCAACTTCGGCCCGCGAGCACGTTTATTTTTTGAATGGAATACGGTACGTAAAAGAAAATTCGGCGGCCCTCGAGAAGGTAAATGTGGCCCGCAGAGCAAAAATATATTTAAGTCAAATTGTTTTCGGTAATTTGGTTTAATTTGATTAATTTCGTTTAATTCCCTGTTTTAACAAAAACAATTAAAAGACTTTTCTGATTCAGCTTAACAATGTGAAAAAGACACATTAGCATTCGACCAGTGTTTTTTTCAGTTTTATTTTAATTTAGTTTTTTCTTTTTAAAAGTACTTTCTTCTTAAAACAGCAAGTTATCATCTGAAAAATGTGTAAAGAGTACTTGGATTAATTAGGATATTTATACAATGCCTTCTTAGTAAATAAACTAAATTCAAATACTTTAGCTTTGTAAAAAATTAATGCATAACTATTAATTAAAATTTCATTTCCTTGCGACTTTGGAGTTTTTTTTAACATGCATTTCAAACATAAATTTCACTATAAGTTAAACTTGAGTGTGCACAAAAATATTTTTAAAAACATTGTATTAAGAAAATTACTTAAATGATAACAAAAAGTTTATTTAATTTTTGTTTTGAAATATTTTGATTTTTTAGAAGTTTTTTGTGCACTTTAAATTATTTCCTAGTCACACCAATGTACACAGATGCTCATTTTTTGAACCATTGTTTTATTTACTACTTAGTTTGATTAAGAACTACTTTAGTTTGATTATTGTCGTCTATATAAGCATATCTTAATGTTTACAGATATATATAAAACAATATATATGAGATAATTAAAAAAAAAATTATGTATAAATTTTCATTTTTTCAAACAATATATTTTGTAATATTAAACAAAATATATACTTTCCATATTAATATATACAAAGTTTGTTTTTTTCCTATATAATACAAACTAGATTTAGGGATTGTAAGTTTATTAAGTTTGTATAGTCGTGGTCTACGATTCGATAACCGAAAGGTTCTTTTGTACACCAGGTACTTAGACTAAAATGTTTTACACTTTTTTTTTCGTTCAATAAACAATATATATAGTTAAACAAATTAGTTTAAATTTAACTAAATAACATAAAACGTTGCCACACACTTAGACTGAGTCAGGTTAGTTTGAAGACTTTTGAAGTCTCATGCCAGTTTAGACATTTTTTTTCAGTTTTGGCTTGAATTATTTTTTTATTTTTAAATACCCGGCTAGTTTTTCATCACTCACGCTTGGTGTTTGCTTTGAAGAAAGGCAAAGTAAACTTATGGTGTATGTTTTGTTCAATTCAGAGTGTTGGTTTATTATATATGTTAAATTTATAGTCTTGCAGTTGCTATATTTTAAAATGATATATATTTTAATTGCATACGTATAAGTTTTAACAATCAGTAGTGCATAAAAAAACCTTGAATTCTTTAAAGCTTGTAGTTTGACAATCTGTGGTAAAAAAATCTGAATAGACCTGGAATTTGATAACTTTTGAAAAAGCCTGGAATTTTAATTAGTTTATGAGTTTTGAATTGACACAAAAAATCAGTCAAATATATTTTTTTTTGTTATCATCACTTATTTTTTTAAAAACTTTTGAAGTGGCTTAACAGTATCTTTTTAATTTTACTATACTATTTAAGACATTTTTTTCTTAAACTTAAATTTATACAGAAAATAGACTCAAAAATTTATATTTTCAAAACCTGAAAGAAATCAAAAACCCTAGAAAAAAAAATCATAAGCCTTTGGCAACCCTGGAACTGTTTAAATTATTTCTAAGAGTTAAATCACATATATTTTTGTTTGACATACGTCAAGTTTATACAACACAAGTAAACCAATTTATAAATAGGTTAAAGTGTAAGTTTTAAGAATAAGGACTAAATATATTAGTTTTCTTATTTTTAACATCCCTTGCAGGTAATAAGATTTATATGGTTTCGCAGTATAATCTTCTTTTATTGTATGTAAAAAGATATACAGAGACTATCCTGGGAATTATTGTAATTCACTGTAATTACTTTTGCTACTTTAAAATTTTCCTTTATAATATTTTTCTGATCAGTCTGTAGTTACTGAACATAATCATGTGCTTTGTTGTCAATTGACTTAAGTGTTATTTTTTTGTTTCTACAATAACTTCTAACTAACATTTTTAAGTTGAAATTTACTCTTTTAAAATGCAATAGTTCATTAATGCAATATTTTTTATAGCAAATAAAGAATTGTTACAATTCTCATAAAATTAAATGTTTATACTTTATATTTGACTTAGTAAATTTTTATATTTTCGTTAAAAGTATTTAAGAAACTTAGTTGTCCATTCAAGCTAAAGTATTACATTTTTCTTATTATGTAACTTATTCACTATTAATAAACTTCGTTATTTCTTTATTTTGTAAACTTATTTTAAAAAGGTCGTCAAACGAACAGGCTAGTTTGAAAATTTCAAAAATTTCAGACTAGGTTAAAACTGCTTAAGAGAGTTTTAAAACCAGGTATGTGAAACTTTTATTTTAAACACTTTTTATAAATCTTCGAATTTTCAGAATGGTTTTAATAACTGTAGTGTAGTTGGTTAATCGTAAATTTTTCTAGTTTACTTAAATATAATGTTCTTTTTTATAATGATGATATTTTAGTAAGGTATATAAGCTTGATTAAAATCAAGCTTTTAGCATTTTCAACTTTTAATAAAACTTGGCTAGTTTGGTATAACTCAGAAATTTTTGCTTTCAATGTGGCATCCGTGTAAAAGACTAATAAATTACTAATAAGCTGTTTTATCAAATTATTTGAGTAATAGTTATAATAGAAAATATTTTAAGGTTTTTTACTCCAAGAATAGTTATTAGTTTGATTTAGTTATTTAACTAATAAATTTTTTGAGAAGTGCAAACTATTTAAAACACAAAAACTTTTTCCAAAGATCTTTTTTTATAACAAATGAAAAAGTAGTATGTTATATAAAAAATGTATAAATGACCAATAAATGTTTTACAACCACGGTTTTTATTGAGAGTTAGGTTGTAAGTAAACAAAAACATTAAGTTAACTTCATTAAGTGATTACAATAGTACAAAAAATTTTAAGAATTAAGTAAATAAGTCCTGGTAATTTTTATTTTAATAAATATGTATAGTTAAATTAGCATTTTCGTGAAGTAAAAGTCATTAAAAATAATAAACTGAATAAAAGTAAAATTTTCTTCAATTTGATTAAAACTAAAACCAAAATGTTAATTAAATTCTACTAAAACTAAAGTTGTGGTCCATAAAGATATCAAAAATTTGAAATTTTGCCCGCGAGCACCAAATGCCTGCCGAACGCTGCTTTAGATTTAAAAGTTTTCTTTTTTTTTTTGCTTGTAAAAGATTTTAGAACCGTAATTGTGGACGACTCGATATCCTAAAAGTACTTTATAACACTAGATCCTTAGGTCAAGCATTTTGGGTGCTTTTCTTTTTACGTTAAGTATACAAAAAAATGCACTAAAGTTTACTGTAGTTCGTATATCTTGCAAACCTAAAGTAAAATCTTAACGATTTAAATCAGGGTTTCCAAACTAGGCTAACAAGGCTCCTTTAGGGGTCATTTATAAAATTTAGGGGAACAAGAGTAGCTAAAGGGTCGAAATGGGGACATGAGCCGTAACGGGCCACAAGCTATGAAGCCACAATTTAAAACCTAGACAAGATATTTTAGAGTTGAGAAGAAAAAGCAAAATAAAAAATTTGGCGTTTTTAATGTTAATTTGTGGATAGTATAGTTGAAGGGGGGCATAACTTTTGTCCAAAAGGGGCAAAAAATTTGGAAAACCTGGTCTAGAACTTGATGCACGAAATAACTTTTCAGTTTAAAACCTATATAAGAATTTTATATTATACATAATGTTATAAAAAGATAAAAAAAACAAGAGCCAAAAAGTATCATTTTAATAATTAAGTTAAGTTAAATTTAAATTAAGTAAAAATGCGAATATAAGAGACATCCTTTTACTTCCAGCTGAAGCAAACGGTATTGCTGATGTAGTTTTATTTGCTCAAAAATCACCAAAAACACTGAAAGTAACAATCTTCTTAAAGCATATGTCGCATTTTCACTTAAAGTTTGCTGTGGTTTTGCTAAACATCCTCTCAAATAGTTGTGTAGTTAATACTATTAGTAGCTTACTTAAAATATGAATGTTTTTTTTGTTCATTAGTCTTTATTAAGTCGTTAATTTTGATCGGAAGTCTGCAATTTACTAGAAACTATTTTTCGCGAGCCGCATTTATTTGAAAATAAAAAAAATATAGAAGTTCTATTTTAAATAAAACATATAATATATTACAACTACATAAAACTGTAAAGTATCTCGCTGTTTTATTATTATTTCTTCGTAGTCCGCAGTGTATCGACCCCTGAGTAAAACTTTTTCAATATTTTAGTTTATATACATAAGATAAAAGATCAAAAAGTAAAAACGCGTATCATTATCACTGTAGAAAAAGTTCAAATTTAGCTTAAATTGATTTTTGTTGTTTTGAATAATTTTTTATGTTTTGTGGGTATAAATTACTTTTAACTGCCTTATTTCTATACAAATAAACAAAAAGATTTGGGTTTTTAGTGTTATTCAATACTATATATAATTTATTGTTAAACTTTTATTGCGTTACGCCGTTTCTCTGCAGAGCAGTTTATCAGACACTAAAAAAAAGCTGAAAACAAAACTTTACAGTGCGATGAATTGGAAAATAAAAGTACACCTATAAAGGAAAATAAAAAATTAATTTAAATTATTATTGTAGTATATAATATATAACTTATATATTATATTATTAATTTATAATTAATATGTTGTTTACAAAAATAAAATTTTAAAGTTAAATTAGTTTAAAATGAAATATAGGTAAGTTTAGTTTAAATAATCTATTAACTATAGATTTTATATATTTTAATAATCTATTTACTAAGCATTTAATATATTAATCTTTGGAAAAATTGTAAAGATTAAGATTTATAAGGGATTTTTAGAAAACAGAAATGGTTTTTTTACGGTAAGGTTGTGACTTAAAAAAAAATACAAACATAAACACAGTGTAACAATTAAATTAAACTAAATAGAATAAAATAAACTAAGTTTATGCGATTAAAATTAAACTAAAAGTATTCCTTAGGGTAATAAGGGCATTGCGTGACTAGTTCATTTCTCTCATTAACGACTTTTCTTTGTTAGCGTTTGCTATAAACAGTTTTTCAAAGTTACATAGTGAGCACATAAAATTTGGTTTGAATCTGCATTTGGTCTGTCTAAGAATTTTCCATTCAATAGTGTATTTTTCAATTTTTTCATATAATTTCCTCTCGTAGATGGAAATGATGCTCTGTGCTCATATAATCTATTTTTAAAGGGTCTTCCACTATATGACATTCTCTCATTTTTTTCAGATGAGACAATTGCTTTGTAGACTACATTTTCTCATTTACATTTATTCATTACTGGACACTGCACTCTGTTTTTGCAGTTGCATAGCTTCGGTTCTACCGTTGGTTTTTCTAACAGCTTTTTATTATGTCCTTTTATTAATGCTTTTATGTTTGAGGAACACAAAAGAATACCTTGGTGGAACTTCTATTAAAGATCTTTTTTGTAGTTCTGTTAATTTTAGGAAGTGTTTGTCAAGCAGTTTTAAATAGAGGTTTCCGAATTTAGTTTTTACTGATTTGCAGAAAGGTGAGTTGTAAAATATACGTTTTTTTTTTCTTTTTTTGCTTTGTTGTTATCAATTTTTGGATTATATTCGAGCTTATGATGGAAGTTGCTTTTGTTAAAGCGTTTTAGTAGATTATTTCGCGTTATCAAATAATACTTTGCTTTTTGTTAGTTTTGAAATTCTATTTTCAATCATTTTTGGGATATTTTTCTTAATTGTTCTAGGATGGTTAGAATCTTCGTCAATATAAATGGTCTTTGCGTTTGGCTTTACATATGGGCATTAGTCATCAGTTAGGAGGTTTAAATGTATGCCCAAGAAGTTAATTGTAATATCGAATCTTATGTCTGCTAGTTTTCTTGTTATTTTGTTTTTTATTTTGCAGTTATTGCTCTTATTTGTTTGTTTGATAACGGCAAGTCCATAATCTCTATAGACTCAGTGTTTATAATCCTAGACAAATGGTGTAATAGGTATAAGCCTACAAGATCACGTACTTCAGCGCTGTGAAATGAGCCCGTAGGTACATCAAAGTTGTCATTGCTATTGGTTTTTTTCCACATAGTATTATCGTAAAACATGGCTGATTTGCTTGCATAATTGTCTCTATATCAAATTCTGTGAACCTTTAATAAGGTAAAAATATTGACACTTTCTGTTTCATAATTATCATGTAAGTAATTATTATAAAGGTTAGTTTTAAGCTAATGTTTGTAGGATATTTTAGTTACGTACCTAGCTCATTTTGTATAGAAATATTAAATAGTCTTTAAAAAAAAATTTTTGTTTGTTAACTAGTTTAAATGTATTTACAGCTAAACAAGTTATTTTTATAATTAAGACTTCTTACTAGCATTTTAACCGAGTGTAATGTAAAATTAGTTCCAAAAACAACAAATTATCACTGTTTTCTGATATAAAAATACTTACTTTTTTTTGTTATAGTCTGTATACTAGAATTATACTTTTTATTTGTGAATACCTTATTTAATTTAAACAATTATACTTTAAAAAACTGATGATTTAGATTACCTTTTTATTATTTCTGTTTAAGTCAGATTATATTTTTCAAACTCCAATTATTTTTTATATTACCTATTTACTTTTAGTTTGTTTTTAATAGCGAAAGTTTTAATTTGTTTATATGTATTAGAAATTATCTTTCTTACTCATTCTCTTTTGATAATAAATTCTACAACTCTGATTTTTTTTATCCTACGAATATATTTAACGTTTGTTATGTACTGCTCATTAATATTAACGCTTTTATTTAGATTTATAATTTAAATATTAATTTTTGATGTAAGCTGCTTATCGTAGTTAAAATTGCAAACATAGCTTCTATATATATGTGTGAAATAAAATATTCTTGAAATTAAATACTAATGTGTACAAAATTGGTTAGCAGGTGTTTGTTGGTTTCTCAAACTTTATTATAATGACGTCACTATGATTATCAGTTTGTTGTTTTTAAATAGTTTAGATTTTTCTTTTTATAAACTGTTTTTTTACTAATTGTTGTCTTGCTTATAAAATGTGGTATTTTGGTTTTTTTCTACAAACTGTAGTAAATTATTTTATTCCTACATTTTTATTTATAAAACTTAAAAATTCTAAAATTTTATTTTAAAGTTAAAATTAATTTATATCTAAAAAAATGCAATGTTATATTAGTATCTTACTTAAAAAAAAATCCACTTGTGGCTTATTGTTTTAATTGGAAAATAAATTAAAAATGCTAAAAAGATTTTATAGATTTTTAGTATTGTTGATTAAACGAAAGATAGCACAAATACAACAAAAAAAAAGAAGATTTTAACTTGTTATCGGTGAAAAACCGTTTTTTCATTGTTAATTGATTGGAAAATGAATAGGTGAAAATTGTAAGACTTGCATAGTTCGAGTGCAAATTTTAGTTTAGAACAAATTCAGCTGATAATAATATAAAAATATTAGAGTCATGTATACAGGTTCGCACATTATCACAGCAAGTAAACAATATCTGCTATTGTTATTTTCAATTTATTTTTAATAAGTTAAATATTAATTAAGATTGTAGGGAGTTTTCTGCAAATATAAAAATCTTTAAAATACTCTATTTATTTATTTTTTTTAGTTAATCAATGAAACACTTTAACAACAAAACTGGTAAACAAAATGTCAACAATTAAACACAAAAAAACATCTAAATCTAACAAAACACAAAATATTCTTTACTGATTCAACTGAGATGCAGTGAAGACACAATACAGTAGAATTCCGTTTTCTATTCCACTGTTGAAGATTCTCATATTCAAGTCAGCCAGTGGGCAAGTTCCACGCACGTCGTGAGATACTACAAAACTGTTCGCTTGCAACCCTTCTCTATCCTGAATTTGACCTTTGAGAGACGCGACGGTTTCAAACTTGTGTAATGCGTACTTTTCCGGTCGAAGACCATCAGCACTCGGGAAAAGAACGTAAAAATGCGCCCAAGAAGACACTTTGCCGAGCGTGAGCACGAAACTAACTTGCTCCCTTATCTTAGTCATGTATGGAAAGTTAATGTTGTCAGTGTACAAACGCAAACCGGGTCCTTGATCTGGTACACCGGGATATTCAAACAGATTCTGGTGTTCGACTGGGATACCGCTTCTTCGACTGATCTCTTGTTTTATTTGCAAAATGCTTACTGGTAAGATATTGTGATTTTTACCGTCTGAGTATATGATTACTCATACATTTTTTATTAAAAACTTAATGTCGATATGTTGATGTCCGTGCAAGCAATATCAACAACTAAATTGTAGTTTTGTAATGCAAAATAAATAAATTATAGACTTTTATAAATGCTAAAAGCAAAAAACAAATAACAAAAAAAACCTTTTCCATTTAACTTAAGAGTTTGTTCTTATTGTAACGGCAAACAAATTAGAATATAAAAATGTTTTCGTGTTCATATTTATAAAACAAAGTGAAATTGGAAATAACATAAAACCGTAATAAATTGAAAATAAAACCAACTATAGTAAAGGCCTAAAAAAGAATAGGAATTGTAATTTTAAAGAAAGTTTTCAAACTTCATTTAGGAAAACATTTTTACCACTACAACAAAAAAAAAAAAATTAACGTTAGCAACTGTTTCAAAATATTAAACAAATTATAATTTTTAACAATCTTTTTTTCGTGAAAGTAAAAAAAAGTATATACAGTAACCTCTCGCTTATTTACGCACATTGTGTCCACAGAAAAAGTGCGTAATGATATGAGAGATCGTAAAGAGTAAGTATTTGATTACATGTTTTGCGTTTTTAATAATTATCTAGTTTTTCGTTTTATCACATTTTAATCGCCTGACGTCACTAAGTTGCACACAAATTGAATAATATACTAAATATTATAGTTAATATTATAAATAATATATGAAAGCCAAATTATATTTAAATAAACTTTTAATAAAGATGCTTTTATTTTAACGAGAAATTGATCACTTATAACATTCTCGTATGAACCTGTATAAAAAAAATAAGCTCATTTGTTTGTATAAAAAGATAGTATGAAATTAAGGTAATTGATGTACATTTTCATACCTAAAACTTTTTCTATGTGAAAATCATTAAGCAATTTAGATTTTAAATGAATCAAAAATAAATACATGAAATTTAAGTGATTCAATGATTTACTGCTGTAGGGTTAATAAATAATTAGTAAAGCAGTTTACCATTACCATTACAACTATTAATTTGTTAAAGTTGTCGCGACGTTTGCAAGTCTTTTGCACGCAAGTTTTACACGAATGGACAGTTTTGATCGGCCTAACTTTTGCACCGAGGTCTACTTTTTCACGAAGACATTTTTGCACAGTTTAATTTTTTTTATATATTTTAATTATTGTTTTTTATTTCATTCAACCCTAACCCTTTCCCCACGGTCGGAGGTTGAAGGTTTTGTTTTCCTGTCTTTTTTTATTAATAGTTGTTATAAGATATTTATGTATTTGAAACCACTGTTTTTTTTTTTGTTTTTTTTTATAAGTCTTTTTTTAATATAATGCATTTAATTAAAGCGAAAAAAAAATTTTTATTTTATTATTTGCATTTGTAAAACAACCTTCAGTTTAAATTTTTCTTTAGTTAACCTAAAAATTAATAATATTATTCTAATTTATTTTTAATAGTAAGATCTATTTGTACTTTTAAAAACTATTTATCACAAGATCGTTTTATTTTGAGTCATAGATATATATTAAATGTTAAGTGTGTTTCAACTGTCGGAAAAAGTACATGACTAAAGCTATAAAAAGAAGTATATGCTTTGAGTTTGAGATTTAGTTTTAAAGAAATTTTATTAAGTAAAATTAAAAATTATTTTTTTGAAAAGGATGATAAATAAATTTCTCAAGAACACATCAAATTACGACTGAAATGTTAAATAAAAACCACTTTTATAAAATATTTATCACTGTAAATCTAAAAATCTTTAATGGGAAGCAGTAAAGAAATGAACTGTAAAAAAACCTATTTTAAAACAAAAGGTTGTATAAAAAAAGCACTGCTAATCATTAACCATTGAATGAAGAGTCCCTATAGAAGTTTTTTAAACATTTTTTTTCATTTTTAAAAAAATAGGTAAAATCTAAACATCTATTGCTTTTAAACTTTTAGTAGGTTAGTGAACATAAACTTGTTGTAGTTAAATTGATTTAAAAACAATTTTGTTGTTTAACATTGGAAAGTGAGAAAATCAACGTTGATAAAATGTTTTAAATTATATCACATATAGAAACTTATGCTAAATTGTTTATTAAAAGTAAAAAAACTTATAACGGCTGTTAAGAGAGAAATAATATTAACAAGATTAAGTTTTTCAATAATAATTATTAAACATAGTAATTAAACATAATTTAAAGTGGGTGATATATTAATAAATCTGTGCTAAATGATACTAATTGTACAGAAATTTTATAGTTTTGAAAATTTTGAAATAAATTAAAGAAAATTTAGATAAAAGTTTTTAATGTTTGAAGAAAATTATTAGACGAAGATCTGTTCATAACAAATTTTTTTATCATTAATAAACACCAATTGCTAATTAAACTAAGGTTTAGCTTAAAAAATTTTAACAACCTAAATTGTCACTAAATTATTATGAAAAAACTTACTCTCAGTAAAAACTTAAAATTATTCTTTTGAATATGAGGAAAATGATAACTATCAAACAATTTACTAATATACTGACAATCTATTAAGAAAAAAAAATCATGTTTAAAAACCAAAATAAGTTGTTAAACTGAATCAAAAAAAAAAGTTTGTATATACTTTAAGTATAATTCGTGTTAAGATGTTTGACTTTTTATTCAATATAGTTAATACACCAAAAAGATTAAAAGTGTTATATCAAACGAAAAAAAATACATTATAATTATTTTAGACAACAACATTTTTATTTAGTATCAAATTAAAGAACTTTTTTTTTAATCAAAAATGTTTATATTAAAAATTAAACTAAAAATATAGTTTATTCTTAAAAATCGGCCTGTTATTTAGAACGTTTTAATTATTACTGAAGTAAATATGGTTGTAAATACACCGTTTGCACATAACCATTTTTCAATAGGTTAATTTATTGAACATAAAATAATTTTTAACGGGTTTATACTTCTTACATTACTTAGTTCAAAAAATTTCGATTTCTGTTTAGTAATAATAACGCTTTTTTAAAATTGTAAAAAAAATGGTCAAATTAACTTTAATTTTTAAAATTAAAGCTTATATTTTTACATTTGTTGCAAACTAAAAGGGTAAAAACTATAAACTGTTAAATGATTAATATATTATTTAGCTATCTAAAACTTAAATTGTTCTTTGTTCATGTAAAATTCAAATGAAAATTTGAGATTTGCTGATAATACTATCACTATAAAAGTAAGTCTTAAATATACTATAATCAATTTATAAATACAACCTCACTTTAAGTTAACAACGCCGTTTTCTGTATAAAAGTAACTTTTATTAACAGTGTATGTTATTACTTGGTTCTACAGTAGCTTACATTACACAGTTTCCAACTTAGGTCGAATAAGATAGTAATTTACAAAAAAAAAACCGTAACTTAAGAATGTTACTGATATGAATTAGGTTTAGTTTACTTAAATCAAAAAGTTGTGACGCCTTTTTTTTCGCAACCTTATCGATTTACATGTTCCTGAGTGACAACATTTATTTAGATTAATTAATTTCATTACACAGCTTTACGCAGTTTAAATTACATGAGGAACGAAAAAGTAAGCTTTCTAATCATATTTGCTTCATATTTAAAACTCGTAATCATATGTTTATGGTTAATTTTAATTTTCTTACTAAATTTTTCCGTAATTTTGAAATAACGAAAACACTATTTTTCTTTAAGAAACTGTTTTATTTTGTTTTTGCTATTATTTCAAGACTTAAACATTTTTTTATAAATAACTGATTCATTAACTAAGTACGACCAATTTTTTTAGGAATTTACCAATAAACTCAAGTCATTTGTTTAAAAGTATAAATTATTTTTACAAAATAGATCAACTAGTATAAGCTTTTTTTATTACTTTGATATACACAAACATGTAAGACTAAAATTATTTATTTTTTGTTTATTTCATTTTAAAAACAAATTATTTTTATTATTTTATTTATATAAGGATAGCTTTAGTCAGTACACTTTTATAATAACATTAATTTGACAATTATTTCACTAAAACCATATTAAAAATGATACAAAACTTTTATTGATAGCCGTTTTTAGTTTTTGTAAAAAGCATAAAACTAAATCATAATTCAGTCAAAAATCAACTTTAACTTCTTTAAACTACTATTTTTTAATATTAATAAATTAGTTTGAATTCTTCAAATTTTTATCAAAATAAAGAATTGTTGTTTTGATCATTTATTAAAATTTTACAAGTGATAACTTAAATTTACAAGTACTTAATGAGATAATTATTAAAACAAAAGATAAAGTGTGAATCTCTTTGATAAACTGGAACTAAAACTATTTATCTTTTTTGACTACTTGTGTGTCTTACTTAGGTTTCGCTTTGTAAAAAATTAAAAATTCTTAAGATTTGTCCTTAAGTTCGCTTAATTTTGCTTTTTATTTTAAAATCAATGATAACTGATAAAAAATTAAGAACTTTTACACTATAAGGTTCTTAGAAAGTACGTTTTTTTCTTTATTTTTGTCATCAAATACTACTTTTTTTTTCTTAGCTTAATCATTTTTTGTTCCTGCTAAGTTTCAATTTCTATAACTTAATTTGTTTTTCTACACGAAATAAGTCTATACTATTATCACAACGCTCAATAATTTATCTAGTTTCTTATTTTATTTAAAAATAAACCGTAAAAATTTCATCTGAAATATAAGAGTTTTAATATATTTTTAATGGTTATATTATTTTAAATAAATCACATCGTTACAGAAACATTGTTATAATTCTGAAACGATACAAGCGTTTTTAAATAAACTAAGAACTTTTTATATTCATTGAAAAAGACTTTTTGTCGTAATTCAAATATAACAACTTATTTTAACTTTGTTTTTACGAGCTGTATATTTTACTCTAAAGTGTGAATAACTTAAACCATTAAAATGTTTAATTAAGTCAAATTATTTCTTTGATAATTTTAATGCTTTCAAAAAAAGTTAAGAAAGTTAATCTTTGGAGTATACAACTTAAAAAATTAAACTTTGCATTTAAAAAGTAAAAACGATTTAAATTAGCAAAAACTTTGTGTTAACAAAAACATCAGCGAAAGTTTTTCGAGCAGAAGCCTGGACTTTTGTTTGCTGTGAGATAAGCTAAAGTTTAACAAAGGGTCGATCATCAGACTATAAGCTTACGCTAGACTAAGAACAGTGTCGTCCTTATTAGGACTCATCAGTCAGTCACACCCTAAAAATCTGTATATGCAAACCTACAAACGTTTATGAGGCTTTCACATGATGCAACCATTTGCTAGCAATGATCAGTTACGTCAGCATTGCCTTTTGCATTTTGCTGATCGAACTTAATACGAGCGTACCAGTTGTAAACAATGTCTTAAACGTTGCAGGGTAATGCTGACGAAGCTTATGGTCTGATGATCGAATTGGCATGATCAACCTTTTGTTAAAAGAGTTTCCTAAAATTAAACAACTTTTTCTAAACAAATAATGCTCTGTAGGAAGGGCTTAACAACTACGTTGGCGTCTGAAATAAATGCAGATAAATTTTAATTTTTTTACTTTTTAGACATAAGGATTCTTTTTAAACATATCGTGACATTAAGAGTTAATTTGAATAACATATTAGTCTTGCTTTTACCATAGTCTTTTATAATAACTATATTGAAAAAAAAATACTATGCTTTAGTTTCAAAATTGTTCTAACTATAACAGAAGTTTCAAATATTCACTATATTATTCCTTTAGTCCATTGAACTGCTATAAGGCATCATATTTTTGTAAAGAGGTGCAGAAATTTTTTAATTTTTTATAAATATCCTGATTTTATATTTTTCTAAATTATATCTAAGACAATAATACTAAAATTTTGTGAAACAAGAGTATATAGAAAATAATAATTCTAACAGTTTTAAATTTCATATTAATTTTTTATAAACTTAGTTGAGCAATTGCTCCTAAAGCGATGCACTAGTAGTACAAACTATTGAAATTATTAATCATAAAAATTACAGTAATATACTCACAAACAATCAACAAATGTTTAAGTTTATATTAAAGGTTTTTATGCAAGTTTCACCCATTGGGAAATTGAGTGTTTTTAAGACCGTAAAATGCGGTGTTACAATACAAAACATTAATTTTAAAGACTTTTTTATTAGCTTTATATTTTTTAGTCAACTTCGTGTTTATTAATAAGTACTTATTGGAAGACCAAATAAATTAAAAACAATATTATAAACAAATTAGATAAAACTAAGTAAAAAATGATAATTAAGTATCAAAGATAAATTATTTAATGATATACAAGTGTAGATTTAATTTAACAAGTATTTATTCGACAAACTTAACATAGAAAAACTTAAGTGACGTAAAAAGTATAAACTCTCTATTGTTTAATTTTCATTGAATCATTCATCAAATTTGTACTCTAATCTATAACCTTATTTTATTCAATTTATATTTGAAAAGTCTAAACCGTCTTATAAACATACTCAATTAGCAAAATTTTATTCAGCTTTTTTGATGAAATTGATTTATAATTGATTATAAAATTTTGGATTGCTTTAGTCAATGTAATAATTAGTAAAAATAAATTACAACAATTTTAATACTTAAACTAGAAGTGAAAAATTTTAAAAAACTTTAAAAAACCATTAGTTCTTCATAGTAATTTTATGCGAGTAAAACGTTAACTGTACTTTGTTTTATACATTATCTTTGTAACATGTTTTCTAGTGACGTAATCAGAAAAAAACAAAACAAAAAGTTCAGTAATTTTGAGTTATAAAAAAAGTAATTACATTTAAAATAAATCTGTTTAGTTAAATTTGAAACCCGAACGCTAAAACCGAAATTACGTTGTTGTTAACTTAATAAAAAACTCTTTTTATTTGAATCATCTAAGGTTTTTGCGTAAAATGTTTAAAGGATGCATGACTATTTCAATGTATATTGATGTTTATAGCAGTTGATGATTAGATTTAAGATTAATGAATTTTTATAGCAACTAAACTATGATTCTTAAAAACTTAAACTGAGGTTCTTTTTTTACATAAATGATACTTATATAAAAACATAAAAAATTGGTATACATGTAATTGCTGGTTTCGAAATATGAGATTATCTTACAACAAAAGTTGTTATGAATAATCCAGATACTAATCAGTACTTTTAAAAATTTAAAAATAAAATATCTTTACTAAATTGTTTATTTACTTTAGCTTTTAAAGCTTTTAAGTATAACATTTATTTAAAAGTTCTGCCTATCGCACTAATAAATTAAATAAAATTAAGTGGAATAAGTACAAGTCGTTATAGTAAAATATATTATATGTGAAAAAAAATTAACTTGCTTGTTTGACAATTTAAAAAAAAAAAGAAGCTATTACCTGTGTTATTTTAAAAAATTAAAATAATTTTTATGACATAAGTATAAAAATCTTGTTTTTTTTATTACTCGCTGTGTCTAATTTGTGTGAAAAAATATTTCAAGCTCTATGTCACTCAGTGTTTGTTTATTGAAAATCTTTAAAACCACTTTAAACAAATAAATATTTCAATTATTACTGGAAGCTGATGAGTTGGGGCATCTTGCAAATGACTGACTAAATAAAGCCGATATAAGCCAATATCAATAACAAAATTATAAACAAAAGACTGAAAATACTTGAAACCGAAGCAGAAAAAAAAATGTTAAGGAAATTTAAATTTAATTCAATTATATAATAAAAGTTGTGTGTCTGTTTTATTTATTGAATCACTAGGTTTTATATATATTGTAATTAATTATATTTTATTTTCTAAAAAAGTACGTATAGCCGGTTAGGCTGATTGCGTGCCCTTCATTATATTTTTTATTTATAATATAACTATGAGATTATTTCCTTTAAATCTTTCTTAAAAATTTTTATATTTAAAAATAAAATTTTTCTAACTGATATTAAAATCTTAGTTACAAAATTAAAACCTCAAATATTTATTCTACATAATTAAACGTTTTCAGCCGGTTTAGGCCGTTTAAAATAACGTCATAAAAGCAGATATGAAATTGAACAACTCAATGATTATTTATCTATATTTCCGCACGATAGTTTATTGGTTATTTTAAAATACGTAACGAAGTAATTTCTATGTATTGCATACAATTAAGAACAGGTTTATTTGTACTTAAACCCTCTATTACTTTCAGTGAAACACTTTGCTAATTTAAGTGAAGTATGAAAACTTTCAATTTTATAAACACTGTTTTACATTTTATATATGTCATGTATGATAAATTAGATAAAAAAAAAGTGTAACGAAAACAAAATGAAAAGTTTAATTTTACTTTCCAATTCCACTTAGTTAAACTTAAATTATCTACACGCAAAAACAATGTCACAAATAAACTTAAGTAATGTGTTCTTTAAACTTAAGTAATTTTTAAAAGACTAAATAACTTAGTTAGTTGTACTACATACTTTTTTGAATAAATTAAAAAATACATCTTGTAGCTATTTCAAACAATATAACATTTACTAAAATATATTAATCTTTAATATAAAGGAATAGTGTAATATACATACATCTAGTACATCTTTAATTAAACATTGAACAAAATATTTTTTACAAGAAATATCAATACATACTCTAGATTTAAACAGTTTTTTTTTTAATTTAACTATTTACTAAACATTTTTGTTTTGTACTGTAATAGAGCTCTTCAGACTATCTCCCATATTTCGTACTTAAAATGTAAAAAATACAAGAATTTAAATGAAAACACTAAGAAATTTAACCAAACAAAATAATATTCAATAAAAGAAGTTTACAAGTTATATACTTTTAAAAATATCAGAAAAAAAAACTTATTTTTCAATAACTACACAAATATATACACTATACAATTTAAAACTGCTAAACTATTTAAAAAACATAAATATTAAAACTAATGTTTTTAAACTTATCAAACAATTGCTAAATTTTGTAATTAGTAAGCATTATTTAGTTGAAATTAATAAGCATAATTTTTTAAATATTAAGTTTAACCTGTTCTGGCCGTTAAAAATTATAATATTAATAAAGATCTAAATTTTCACAACACAGTATTTATTTATACTCATTTTTCTAACAAAAGTATTGTGTATTTTTCAACATACGTCACATTATAATTACTGTTAATTGCAAATTTATGTAGACGAGGTTTAAAATTATTTTTCGTTTATTCATGAGTAATTAAACATTTTATTTAATAAACTAAATTCTAAATTATAAAATTTGAATCATATAAATTTATTTAAAACTTAAAAACGCTAGCTTTTAGTGTTAAGTTAGTTTTAACTTCTAGTTTCATTTTATTTTAAACTAGGTGAGAATTTTAACTATTTGCGACAAAAAAGACAATTATTTATTCGTTCTTGTATCAAAACTTATTAACTAACCATGTTTTCGTTATTTTAATTAAAAGTGCTGCTAATGTTTATGATTACTTTTATAACTGTATCAATTAATATCATAAAACTTGAATAATACTATTATAACTTAAAATACTAGCCTACACACTTTGGTTGAACTATAATGATTAATTAACTTTAGATAATTTGAAACAAAAATACGAATAAGGAGCAAATTAAATGTAACTAACAAATTAAATGTATTTTGAATATATCTTCATACAAATCATCAATTGTATTGCTACTAATATATTTAACAAATAATTACGAGTTAAAGAAATATTAAGAAGTGGCTATCAATATGAATTTGTTTTGTTTTTATATTTGTAACGATTACTTAATTTTTTTTAAATTATAAGTTTAAAGTAATGAGAAATATAAAAGTTTTTTCTAAGCTAGACTGTTTACCAATATTTTAGATCACACTATAAAAATCTTTTAAAGCTGTTTTCAAAAACACTAAGCCGGTGCAGATTTCGCCAAAGAAAAAAGACTATGGCCATTTGTAATAGTCTTTAGCTTCCTTTTTATTTTTGATAATAATGTAGATATTTTGAAATGTTCACAATCAGTCTCTTAATGTAATAACTAATGTTACTAACTAGTGTTCTAATGTTTCTTTCTTTTTATACTCTATTTCAAAGTAGTACTTTTTAATAGTTAACAAAATTTTTGACTAAACTCTGCCCTCAGAAGACCTTCGTTTTACAGTGTGGCCTGCATTTTTTTTTTTTTACAAAGTACCTTTTAAACTACTACTACTATCCTTGATGTAGTATACACTCTTTATTTCGAACTTTGACTTTGTAAATAACAGTTTAGATATGTATTTAAGTTCTATAAATTTGTTAACCTTGTTTCTAAGTTTTAATCATAAACGTTTTTAAATAACTAATACTGTATGTTACTCAACATTTATCTTTTAATTTTTGATAAACCTGTCTTGCGGAGGTTTAAAAATTTTTGATTTTAGTGTTGGTAAGTTTATACGAATATAGTTTTTTATATTGTATAGGATAAATCAGAGAATTTGTTGGTAAATCTCTATGATATAACAAAAAAAACAACAATATATACTTGTTCTTTTATAATACGTGTGTTTAAGTTTTACTTTATAGTAATCAATCAACTATTGGTTGAAAAGCAACATATCTTCAAATTTTAAAGTTGGTTAGCTATAGTAAATAGATTTTCTATTGACTAATACTACAGTGCACATCACTTTATATATATTTTATAACTTTTTTAGTAAACCAACGCAAGTTTCATTTATATTAAGATAGTCTGTAAAACTAAAATAAGTTTTCTGTTTTAGCAACTCAGTGTAGTTCAAAATTATAACCCAATAACAAATTATATATGTATATATATATTATGTATATATACATATATAAAAGAAAACATTTCTGAGAATGAAATAAACGATACAAACAATTAAAATAATAGTACTCATACAATTAAGTGTAAAAGTTATAACAACGAATTGTAAAACATGTTCATGTAAAACAAATTATTATTAACTTTATTTTAAAACTAATACCAAATAGTTTTTATAAAAATAACAATATGTAAAAAAATTAAAATATTTTTTAGATTTATCAAAAAAAACCTTAGTTTTAAATGCTTTTAACATTAGTTAAGTTATAGAAATGTAATAGCTTAATAGTATTAGTAAGAATGGTTTTATAAAAACTAAAAGAATTAAAATACAGTATTAGTATTTGTTGCAGATTTTTTATTGCGCACTTATAAAATCAAAAGTTTTTTTTGTATGTTGGCAATTTCATTTTTTTTTTACTCAATTAAATATAAGTTTATAGTACAGGAAGTTTTTAAAGATAATTAAGAAAATTGAACTTAAACTTTAAGGAGTAGTTAAACAAATTAATCAAAAAGTTTATAAAGAAAAAAGTTTTTTTGTAATATCAATTGAAATTTAAAAAACAAAGTTATATACTAAAAGTATGTCAGAAAATCTATGTTTCATTATATGAAACAAATAAAAAAATCAAGAATAATAATAGTATTGATACTAAGATATTAAATACAATTGGTAAAAAATTATAATAACTAACGTTTGATTTTTAAACCACATAAATTAAAATAATTAATATTGTTTGATATGAGTATAACTAAGAATAAAAAAACAAACAATAAAGTGTAAAAAAAACGTCGCATTTACACTAAATTAACTTAAACAGTTTACTTGAAATCTCTTATTGAAATCATTAAAAAACTCACAAACATTCACATTGAAATTAGCTATCTTAAAATGTTCAATTTACGTAATGTAATACTTTGTGTTAACCTTCTACTGCTCGTGATATATTTTTAACCCGATACTCGGGCAACAAAACTAAATAAAGCTGTTTAAAATTATTGTGATTTTAATTATTGTGAAAAGCACTAGACTAAAGCTTTAACCATTTAGTGCACATATTCATTCTGCGACAAAACACAAAATCATAGTAATCATTTATGCAAAAATTTAAATGCTTAAATTTTATATCAATTGTTTTTGTTTAAATGTATTACATTAGTTCTATCTTAAAATCAAAGCTGTTTGAATTAAAAATAAGAATAGTGTTAAATATAAATTTGATTAACATTTTCAATGTAATCAGCCGTATCAGCCTGTTTAAAAAAAAACACAATGTAACAAGCACTTTAAAATGGTGTAACTTTTGTTTTTTGAGCTTGTTAACAAATACTTTCACGGGAAAACGAATGTTACTTTATTATTTATATGTTGTTTTCATTACAAGGACTATTTATCTTTAGACACAAAAAAAAAACAAGTTAGTAACAAAGTTAGTAGCTAAAATTTTCCAATAAACATTTGCTAATGTTAATAAAGATGAGTCGTAAAACCCATCCTTTATTCCATAGACAAATTTATTACTATTATATACATTTAAATTACATTGAACTGTACTCAATCTATTGAAAGTATCAAAAGTTATATAGTAAATTAATAATTTATTAGTTGTATAGGTTATATTAAAAAAAATAAATCTGCTTAACACTTAATTTTATTTATATAATTTCATTATAATTAAGTTTGACTAAATAACGTATTTTCTGATCTCTACTTCTTAGAAACTAAGATCTTCACAAATCTTAGTTTGTTTAAAAAACATTTGAGAACAGAAAAACGAATCTCGGTTGTCTGAAAAAAAATTAAAGAAATGAAAACATACTACAACTTTTATCACAGTTAAGTAATATATTAAAAAAATACTAAAGTAATTATAACTAAAAATTAATGCAAAGTTTCTTAGAAAATAAATTGCATTTTTTTCTTTCTGTGCATTCTAACTATTTAAACTCTAACTGCATAAATAAAAAATTTAAAAAACTAACAACACGAACTTGCAGGAACAGTACTTAAGTATCAAAAATAATAATGTAATAGTAAAGTTTAAGAAATACATACTAACTTTTAAACACATTTTAGATTAAAACCTGTTTAAAAATATTACTCTGGCAATAAAAAAAAACTTTTTAGATAGTTTAGTTTTTGTTTTTTTAATCATTTAGAGCTGATTGGTTACTGCAAAATAAAAAACCTGTTGAAGTTTATGTGAGATTGAGAAAATATTTAGTTAATAAACGTTTAAAAAATTATATAAAACTAAAGCTCTATTTAACGAGTTTTTAATCTTATTTATTCGTCCTTTATATTTATTTTACTAAATAGGAGAATATTTATGTTTTTACGTAAAAACTTAAAGTTAAAATAAAATTAAACTGATTATTCAGAACATTTTTTTCTGCTTTAAGTTAACGGCAATATTATAGTAATTAAAATTGGTACCTCTCGTATCTTTACGATCTCTCGTATCTTTACGCTTTATTTTTGTGGACACAATGTGCGTAAATAAGCGAGAGGTTACTGTATTTTGATTTAATTTTTCAATATAAACTATCGATATCTGTTTTAACTTTATTTAGTATTGAATATTTATAAACATGAAAAGATAATTTAAAAATATCTAGAGCTTATTGATTTATATATACATGTATAAAGTAATAGAGTCTGGAAAAATAAATTATTTTCTTACTTATTGTTACATAAATTTAAAGCAACAATAAAGGTTTTATGAAGCTTAGGTGTTTTATGTAGTGTTTGTAGTTTCAGTAATAAACAACATTCTATTTGAGTACGCATTTTGCATTTTAAATACATACGAATAATAAGTAGTTAATTAAATAACGTTTTAAAGAAGTACTACCCTATATGTAAGATATTATTTTGTTATTAGTTATTATTTCAAAACTTTTAACAACATGTATAAGTAAAGTTTATTAAACGTTTTTAGCGGAAGTATACCGTAAATTTGTAAATAATATCTTGGAAATTTTATTTTTGAAAGTATAAACTTACTATTTAAAAATCAAGAAATAACCAAAAAAATTTATTTGCATAACTTTACATAGATTTAGAAATTTCTTTTTATTGTGCAATATTAAGTGGTGTTGACAGAATAGGATTTAGTAGAACATACATACTTTATAAAATAATTGTTTTTTAAAGTTTTAACTTAAACTATGTTACAACATTTTATGTATAAATGTATCAATTTGATTTAGAATATTAGTTATTTATATCGATTCCTATAAAAGTTTAAGTATTTAAAGTCATGCCAAACAATAACCGAGATATTTTTTTTTCATTAGGATTTTTTTATGTAACTAGTTAAGCTTACAAATGAAAACACTTAAAATTCATATTCATCATATAAAAAAAGAGTAAAGTTTTTACTTTTATGTTTTTCCGTAAATTTATCTTATAATTTTGTTTTATCTGTATATTTTTTATTTTAACGCTTTAATACATGCAAAATTAACCCTTGATGCAAAGTTGTTTTCGAGCAACTTTTTACACTCGTGCAATTTAAAACTCAACTAAAAAGTGGTAAAATTTAATCAACAGAGAAAGTGGTAACCTTAAAAAATGATATAGTTAAAGTGAGTAGCTGTTAAATTTGCACAAGCGTACAAAAGTGCACGAGGGAACAAAATTGCACGAAGACACTTTTGAACGAGGGAATAAAATTGCACGAGATAAAGTTGCTCGGAGACATTTCTACACGACTTATTTTTTAAAAACTTCTTTATTAACTTTTTTAATTAGTAGAACTCATTGGCCTCTCTTAAGCATGCAATTTAAACACTGTGTTTTGTTAAAAACTTTGCTAATTTAACTTGACTTAAACATCCATACTAATAAAAAAAAGTTTTATATCCGTATAAAAAAATACCAACTAGCATATTAACTTAACATAATATTTTTTTTACATTAAACTAAAATAATTATACTTAAAGTTTGAACTGGTCGTTTAAACACTATTCAAAGTAACTTAAATTTTAAATTGTAAACTCAATTACAGTAATCTTTTTCTGTTAAACTATTTTGTTATTAAAACGCTTCGCAATATATATTTAACAAGCATTAAAATTTTTGAAAATATTCTACATGAAATCACGAAAATAATTGACCACATATTTTTTTTTTACTTTGAGTACAATCAACTTGTTTATAATTTAAAAAACGTATTGTTAATATCAAGTATTTTAAAACACTGCAAAAGTCAGTCTATCATCAACTAAAAAATAACAACGTATTTTTTCTGTTTAAGTTAAGTTAAAATAAGTGTATTTAATTTTAAAGCTATACTTAATGAAAAATAGATATCACTACATTTTGATTCAATTAATAAAAAAATTCTAAATAACACATAAAAATATTTTAGGTTGATAAAATTTCAAATTTTACATAGTTAAGATTTACTGACTCATAAAGTTTACAATGAAATAAACTACTGATAACCATTTAATATAATTTTTAAAATAAACTTTAAGTTTAAAAGTATTAAAAAATTATTTCATTTGACAATTCATATCACGTCATCTTGTTTGCGTTTACACTAAGTCATGATGTCAATAGTGAGGTATTCTATTTCGTATAAATCAATATATTTTTTACAGATTATTTTTTTTTATTTCTCATATAAGTTATTAAAATTTAAACCATTTTGTGTTGTAAACCAAAAAACATAATAGAAATTGCTTTCAATATGTTGACTAAGAATAATTTCTTTAACGTAAAAACTACTTTATAATTTTTTTTACTGTAATACAACAATTGTAATAATATTTACTAGTTTTAATATAATTTATAATAACTACTTGTTTTTCCCGTAACCATTTTTCTTCTTCTTTAACTTAAAATGCAGAATAATTTCTAAATTTTAAACGAATTTTGAGTTAAGCTAAATATTATAAAAATTTTGTAAACTTCTTTTAAATGTTGGAAATAATAATATAACCAATAAATTCATAAAATACTTATTATTTAAAGAAACCCTTTTAGACAATAAGTCTTAAAAAGATAGTATGAACTTCAAAATTTTAAGTTTTAGAGAAATTAAAAAAAAATATCAATAGTAACTATAATCTTTTTAAAGAAAACAAACACATGTTTTCAGAAATTTATTTAATTGTTAACCTTAAATATAAATTTAACTTAAGTATATTATTTTGATTGCTATATAAGACAAAATATATTTATATAAAAGAATCCTAAAATATACGTAAACTTTTTTTTTTATAAAATATTATTGTTTAAGTTCGATATTGACGATTTTTACAAATACAACAAACGTTAAGTTGCGAACTATCATTAATAATAAAACATATTTGTTCAACAATAGGCTGTCGTGTCAAACTAATTCTGACGGCCTAAACCGGCTAAAAATTGTACATTAAAAGTGTGATATGCTCGATACTTACGCATTGACAAAAAAGGAACAAATTATAAATAAAATTTAGTTTCATACTTATAATATTCTTTTAAGTAAGAAATTTAGAAACCGTTTGATATCCTTAACTTTAAAAAACTAATTTATATCAGGTTTCCTTAGTTTTTTTTTGTATTTGCTTAAAACAACTTGCTATAAAAACTCAAGAAACTAGGTGCGCACAAAATAAAAATTTTATTTCTAAATTAAAATCAGTAACTTAACTTTCAATTTGAAAATATAATTCAATATATTTCTTTTAAAATAAACAGAGCTTTTAAAATGTTTTCTAACTTGAGATAGTTTAAAAAAAATAACAATATTAATTCAAAAATTTTAAGCATTACATTACACTTGGTGCGATGAGCAGTTTATTTTCTTGATTCTAATCTACTACACATTTTTTTAATTAAAATTATATACGCATAAACCGTAAAATGACTTTTTTGTTTATTTAAAATTGAAAACAATTCGTAAATATTTTAAAAGAAGGGAAAAATATTAATTGTGTGGAAAAATGTCATGTTTCATGATTATAAGTGTGATTGAAAAATATTATGTTTATTATTTGAATATAAATACCTCTTAAAATTGAGTTTATACGCTGAAGTAGCTCAAACTAAAGTACTATTTTTAATTTAAAAACCTTAAAATAAAATAATCAAACAACATCAGTAAAAAAACTATCGCTTAACTTAAATATGAATTCTTATGTAAGTATATTGGTTTACAAACGAATATGATACTCTTCTTTAATTTTTTTTGTTACTATAGTGAACAAACAAAGAGATGCCAATTAGTATTTTAATCAAGGACCTTGGTGCACAAAAAAACTTCTCTGTTGTTTATTAACTCAAAAACAAAAAGTCATCGAAGTTGTAACAAGCTAAAATTAGATAAAATTTTAACAAAATAATAAAACATTTAAATAGTTTTTTTTTTCTAGGTATTAAATAAGCTTATGTAATAATAATCTAGCTTATGTAAGGACTTAAAATAAGCTATTGGTATTACTATCAAATTAAACTAAAACCCGTAAAAAAATGCTAGTTTTGTAAATAGTTTTTCTACACAACAATATAAAAATAAAATTCAGCCGGTTAAATTTTGATAGTTCTTGTAATTCTTCGATAATCAAAACAACTTTTATTATATTTTAAATTTCTTTTCCAGCTATTGCGGGTTCATACTTTTGACGTCACTACGGTTTTAAAATAATTAACTATGTATTACAATGAAATATTATTTCTCCTCAACACTTTTGTATAATATTTAACTCAAAAATTTTATGTTAACATTCTACTTTTGTTTATACAATGTGATTTTATCTGCTTAAAACTTATTCTAGACCTTATTATAACTGCTTAGAACAGCCAAAAACGTAAATTATTAATTTTAAGTCATATACAGGTTGTATTTACAGTTGCTAGCACTTTCCGAAATTAAAGAAGTTTACAGTATAACCAATTTAGAACTTAAATAAATAAAATAAGTTTTAAAAAATACGACAACTTTATGTTACCTCTTAAACTAGTAAAACGTTATTTAATTACACGATGAGAAGATTAGTTAACTATTAAACTTATTACTGAAAATTAGTGTTATATTATAATGTAATGAAGAATATTTATTTTTTAACCTATTAGTATCTCGCATGCTGAAAATTTTTGATTTGTGGAATTGTTTTAGCTAATTCTAAATTATAAAAAACGAGAAATAAACTCAATCTTTTATTTGTTTAACTTAAGAAAATAAATAGTTTATAACAAATAATGGTTTAAAAAAACATTTATTTCATTATTACATAAGAAATTTGTTAAAATTCGTCATTACTAACTGTTTCATTGTTTTCAGTTATTATAAACTGTATTTTTAACTTAATTAATAAAACCATATGTTATTTTGCTAACTAATTTACTTTTATAATCCGGTTAGACTGTTCAAATTTAAGCGACTATAGTTGAAGGACATTTTTAAATATGAACTTCTTCATATTTCTTAATTAAAATTGAATTATAGCAAATTTTTATTTTTACGTCACTACAATATTTACATTTTTAATTTAGTAATATAATATTTGTTGCATTATATTTACATCACTTGTTAAAACAAGTGATTTGTATGGGTTATTTAATGATATATTTGATGAAAAAAAAAATAATATTTTAATTTAAAAGAATATTTAATGCACTCGCATAAAACGCAAGCTCTAATATTTAATTAACTAGTTTCTTACTCAGTAATAACTAGTTCTTATTTTTTTATCTTATTTAGTTTTGTTTTAATGAAAGTTAAATAAAATTAAAACATTGTAAAATTTTAGAGTTATGTTTCTTTTCTAGGTATACACTTATTCACAAGATAAAGTTTAATAGTTAATTAATACTACAGTAACTTTTTTTAAACTGTATTAAAACTTAGTCATAAGAGCTTGTTCAATTACCTTTTAAACTTTAATCATCTATATAGTTTATAAGGCTTCTCTTATCTTTGTTGTTCTTTATTTAATATTTATTTAAAACACAACGATGAACAAAAATAGAAAATAAGAAATATAAAAAGTCATACAAACGTTTAAAACCATTTAACTTAATGTTTTGTTTTTCAATATACACTAATAAATAAATAATATATACAAAAACATCGGTCTCGATCTGTTCTAAACTTCCCTATGGTTTCCTAAAACTTTTGCTACTTTTATAAATAATCTAAAACGTATACATAGATATACATTGAGTGTTTGTGAAGATAATACTGTGACTTTTATTTTTTTTTATTTTCAGTTACAACTATAAAAAATGTTAAAATTAATTGTTGATTGTTCTGTTGTTTACAAACAATTTTTTGTAATTTTAATACTTTTATTGTACTTTATAATATATCAGGGGTCGGCAGGCAGTTGGTGGTCGCGGGCCAAATTTCAAGTTTACAAAGTCTTCGCGGTATTTCAATCAATTACCAAATAGAATTCTAATACACTTATGTACGTTAAAAAACTCATGTATTTTTTTAATAACGGATATTAACCTTAATTAAAGCAATATTAATAAAAAATTAAATGTTGTCAATTTTTCAACAAACAAAAATAAAACAAGATATTTAAATAATAAAAATTAAACCTTAATTTTAATTTTAATAAAACAAATATATTTGATGTTGTTATTACTTATCGAACATGATATAAATCAATCACTCAAAAATTTGTTCAAGGTTTATGTTCAAAATGATCTGTCGGTCATCGAGTCACACACCAACCACTAGAATAAATGATATTCCGAGTTTTAAGTAATATTTGTTTATGCAAAGTAATATATTTTTCTAAATTTATTTCTTAAATTAAAATACGGCATATTTTATTTCTATTTTGTAAATAAATACTTTTGTTTTTATTTAAAACATAATTAATATATTTTACTTAAAATTATAAAATATAATATATTTCTTTAGTTTAGTTAAACCTTCCCTAAAGAGTTTTATAAATGTTTTTATACATTAAAAAACAAGTATTAAAAACAACTAATATTTGTACTATTAAGCTTTTATCGGGAATAATTATTGCTAAGTTTTGATACTTAAACTAGTTAATAAAATATTTATTATATACTGATGAGCGAAGTAGCAATGCACTTCAATTAGTGCTTGATTTAAGTAAAGTATTAATGATTTATTAATTCGTATTTTGTAATTGATAAACCATTATTATAACGAAATATTATTTGTTATTATAATTTGTATTGTAATTTACACAAGTTTTTAACTTAAATAGATAGAATAATTAAATCTCCTAAGTAATTTTTTCATATCACTTTTATAAAATTAATATTATATATAAAATTTTTGTAAGTTAAAAACTTTAAAATACTATTGGATATTAAAAAATATATATATAAACACTTGTGGTGTAAATAATAAACATAAATATATCAATTTTAGTTGTTTTCTTTATTTAAACATCACAGAGAAGTCTTATACTTTTTTGAGTTTTTGAATAAGGAATAATTAAAAGGGTTTTAAATTGCTTTGAAAAACCTGCAGTTATACCTCTAAAATAATCTTGTTTTAATATCATTTTAAACAGATTCATATTAACATACTTAACAAAATTAAAATGTTATAAAAAACCTTTATTTTATTATTAGTTTAAACTTTTCATTAAATTTTTGTCTGCGTTAACTTTTTGCTTAATTTTTTAAGTTAAAATAAATTAAATTAATAGACTAGTTTTATTTTATGAATAGCATAATTTTGATACTGTAGACTACAAAATAACCAACATGTTTTTTTATCAGGGATGAATAGAACAAAACAAGGTATCAAGAAAAACATACTTACCTTAGTTCTGACAAACTATTTAAAAGCTGAAGTTAACTTTTCGAAACTTACTAGTTAATTTTTTACATTTCATCAAAAAATAAGTCAACTACTAGTTAGCACTTAATAGAAACACCTGCTAAGTAGTTTAAAAAGCATACAATTGGTTCTTACTACACCATTGTTTTTGAATTTTGCTGGACAAATATGAAACAGACCTCATTTAAATACACTGTTTTTAACAGGTATGATAGTGATTTTAATTTACTGAGCCATTTTACAAAAAAAATTGATAGAAATTTTTATTTACCTATTAATTTGTTGTGCTTTTGAGTTGTTTTTTAATGCAATTTAAACTTTATAAGTTTGTAAAATATTTAAAAAGTTGAACGAACAAATATAGCTTAAAAAAATTCTAATTTATCCTTGTTTGCTTTATTTTATCTTCTGTAATTTTTTTTTACAATATCAAGTGTCTTTAAGGCAAATAAGTCAATTTGTGAAAATCCATTAATGTTATAACTTTAGAAAACTTCAATAAATATAAAGATTTTAATTAAAAATCTATTTTAAATGCCAACTTTTCTTGAAAGAATGAGTAACTCTTGAAGCTCCTTTATTGCGTCACGGTCTACGTCACTGCCTTTCTTG
Organism: Thalia democratica; assembly: GCF_965202585.1. Lineage (NCBI taxonomy): Eukaryota > Metazoa > Chordata > Thaliacea > Salpida > Salpidae > Thalia > Thalia democratica. The sequence goes on along the minus strand of NC_139166.1, from coordinate 100,401,361 downwards.
TGATCTTCACAACGCTTCTTCAAAACCGCTGCCAACTTTTCGGTTATTTCTTTGTGCGATACAACCTCTTTTTTGAAATTTTCAAGTCCTAGCGTTTCAATGTCATCAACATCTTTTCCATCTTCTTTTGCATCTTCAATCCAAAGATTCAGTCGCTTGAAAAACTTCGCCCATATTTCAATTGTTTGCTTTTACGTTATCCAACTGAAGGAAAGGTCCCATAGTATCTCCTTGTCCTCTGTAAATCTCAGTTCGGACAAGATTTTTTGCTTGTTATGCCTTGTCAACTCTTCTTCTGACATTTCGTAAAACTCCTGTACCTTTTGGTGAAGTACGCATAGGTCGCAATTTTTAATTACAGAGTCATCTCCTTTAGTATATTTATCGAGTTCTGAAAAGTTTCCTTTCAAGTGAAACCTTATACCTTTTCTCAATCTGTCCATCACTATTTTGTGCTTGCTTTCGTACTCATAAGGCATTCTGTGAACCTTCCAAGCGGATTTCGTACTTAGATTGTCAAGTATCTTCTCATAACGAACATTATTTTTCGCCATTGTGTTTTGTAGGCTTTCTATATGTTTACTTTGTTTAAAAATATCAGTCTAAAGTAATTATATGCTTGATTAAGAAATTGGTAAGTAGTTCTAGACAGTGGCGTAGCGTGGTACTTTGGTCAGGGGGTGCGCAAATTTTTTTCTCAAAAAATCCTCTTAATTAAAACTTTTGTAAATAACTATAAAAAAAAAAATTATAAGTAATAAAATTGAAATAAATTTATTAAGTAAAATAAGTTCGTTAACTGTTTTAAAAATTATTTATATATTACAAAATTAAACAATTAAACAAAAGTACAAATTTCATTAGAATTACTTATACTTCCAAAAATGTAAGCTTACTAAATAGAAATTGTTTTTATTACTTATATTAAACTTTATATCTTTAAAAATTAATTGATTCAATAAAACGAAAGTATCTGTTTTATTTACGAAAAAATATCAATCTCTTTAATATACAATACAACAGTGATAACAACACCTCATTGCACATAATTTTAATAAAGTTACACAGAAGTTAAAATAGACCAACTTTATAATTGTCATTACAGTTTATTACAACTTTGTATAATAGTTAAAAGTATACTTTTTTAATTTCAATCATTTGATTGTACATGTTTAAAATAAAAATCACAAACAAAGTTTATTTCTCATAGGCCGAAACGCTTATCTTGTATATTTACAAAAGTAAAGTTCAGAAAACTAGCAGTAGTCCTAACAAAGTAGCATAAAGGAAAATTGTAAAATTGTTTAATTTTTCTTTAAGCGTGACTTTTTGTAGAAAAACAATCTGCCATAAGGTTATACTACAGCGGTGCGCTATATTAATTGCGTGCTTTTTGAGTCTAAATTCTTATGAAGTTAATGAACTTATAAAATTTTTCCTTATGGAGTTCTTCATCAACATCGTGGCGCATTTGCAATTACGCACCGAATCAGTATATTGAGTAATAACATGTACTTTCCTAACTTGTCACTAATTGATATTTAAAATTTCGTTTAACTTTTTGAATACTAGATAAACATAGTTGAAAAAAGACAAATTAAGCAGAAAAAATAAACTATAATAAATATAGATATTACATTCTTTTTTTATTTAATTTTTCTTTTTGAGTGGCACGCATGCGCCAGTGTCACTCCCAACGCTACGCCTCTGGTTCTAGATTTTAGTCATTTCTAGTGTTTAAAATAAATATTATGCACGGAGTGCGTCTTTAGCAGTTAGTGTTTATTATGCACAAAATTTGGTTCAAAGTTGTATATAGAGCTTTGGCAAGACCAGGATTAGAGTTAAAGTATGATTTAGGATCAGGTTAAGCGTCACAGTTAGAGCTAGGCTCAGGATAAAAATTGCAAAGTTTCAGATTGTAAACTTGATGAAAGTTTTTGATATTGTTTTTTTATTAATTTTAAAAGAATTTAAAATTAATAAAAAAAAACAACATCAAAAACTATCAACAGCTATTTATTAGTTTATAATAAATATTACAATTTAACTATGATTTCTAAATAACTGGCTTATCTTAAAACAAGTTAAGTTAGTTATCATAATATATGTATCAATTAAAAAAAACTTAAACCATTTTATTTAAGACCTTCTTTTAGATAAAAACTTCTATATTAAAAATAAAAGAAAACGCTACTTATAAATCCAAATATTCACTTGACAAAAACATTGTACATTTACATAAAATTCAACAAGTGCTATAACAAAGTTTAACAATTTTTATCATTATTTAGTGCTTTATTTTAAGCTACTGAAGCAAAAACTTTATTAGTAAACAGATTAAGTTGTGCTACTTCACTTGAAAAAGCCTAAAATTGTCCATTATTGTTATATTTCAAAATATAAACCTTAGTTAAATAAAGTAACTAACTCCTTAGTAGTAATCAAAAATAATAATATTTACATATATAATTACAACTAGAACTAATTCCAAGGGGTACAAAAAGTCCTTAATTGTATCCTAAAGGTCCAAAACTATCAATAAAAAATTATAGCAGGTCTAGATAATAAGTCAACTTAAAAAGCTTCAGCGGAATGCTAAATCTAAAAACACTTTTAAATGATTTTTTTTTTGTAAAACCTTTTATTTATAAGGAAAACTACTTTAGTTTAACAACTTTTTTTTTATTAAATTTTTTAAAAAAGAATTGTGTTTTATAAAACATCTTTATCATTTTAAAATTCTAATTAAACCAACAATTTTTGTAGTTGTAATATAACTTTAACCACTTGGTTTTTAGCAAATATTTTCTAACTTATTTTTACTCTTTGTGCAGTTGAAATATGACAGTAATGCGGGTTTATTATTATTTTTTTAAGTTTTAAGTATAATAAACGTTTTGACACTTTGAACCTTTTTATGATTGTGGCGATGAGAGTATAGCAAAAAAATTATTCGAGCATAAAATTTGCTGTTAATAAAAAGACGCATATCAGTTGTTCAGAAAATGATCTTTATGCAATCTCGCAACTTGAAACAACAGATTTACTCATGCAAGCAAAAATTAAAAACTGATCACCGACCAAAAGTGTTTTTATAAACTTAAAGTTTAATTCTTGAGTAATTTTGTGGCAACGTTTTTATTGAAATCTCGCAACTAAATCTAGTTTGGAATATTTTCTTTAAAGCTTAGTTTATAAACTTTTTTATTGTTATCTTTTATTATCTGACATGTTGTACTGATAAAACTTAGTTTACATATAAATACTAAATGTTCGAAAATAAGTAAGTATTAACAATAAGAAACCTATCTAAACTTTACAGGCAATTTATTGTTGAATATGTTGTTAAAAGTGTAACTACAGTTTTGGACATTCTATCATTATAAATAAAGAAGTATTTTTCTTAAATTTTTCTAACCTGTTTAATGTTTTAGATTTAGTTTTAATTTAATTAATTTAATACTTAAGTTGCGAAAACAAAAATTTTTCATTGAATTTAACACGAAAATCGATTTAAGTTATAACATTTTTTTATATATTTACATTGGTATGTTAGGAATAAGCAGAGAGCGCTCGTCCCACGATAAAGTATTTCTTGACCGCTAAACAAATTTCTGAAAATTAACTAAATGTTAAGGTGCAAAGCTTACAGATATTTAAAATGTGCATAACACTTAGCAAAAAAAAATATCCATAAATATTTATTTAAAGAAATACCGTTTACGTAGTTTTTGTGAATTAATTAAATTAAATTCGCGCAAGCAATCAAATGCTAAGTTTTTTTATTAACTGTCACTTTTAGTTAGTTTGTTTCCTACCATTGACTCTTAAATTTAAAAAACTAAAGTAGGTATAAATAAAAAGTTTAAACTATACTGTACTTTTTATAAAAACATGCAAATAAGTTGTTAGTCTCTTTTTCTTGATATGTTTCAAAAAAAGTTTGCAAATTTATTAATTATAAAGTAATAATAAAAATAAAAGAAAAATTAAAACATCAAACTATATGCGATATGTAGGCTAATAAAATTAAAGTATAAACTAATTTTTTTTTATTTAAAGTTTAGTTTAGTTAGGAACAAGGAACTAAACAGTATACAAAAAAATTCTTCAATATATTAATATTCGTTTACAATTAGATACAATTTTAATATATCAATGAATTTCAGATTTAAAATCAAATGAATCAAAAATAAATTAAGTATCTGGAGTATTTCAGAACATAGATTTATTATAGTTTTTTAACGCTTTGAATATTAACGAAATTTTGTACTAATAGAGCACTTACCTTATTTTAAAGTGTTTTACACTTAAAACACATTACTATTACGCATGCCGTTTGATGCGCTTAGAATTAAGAACTTTTCAGTTTAATGTTTTGAATATAACTCTTTATTTATATAAAATATGTAAGTGTATGTTTGTGACAAGTTATAATTTTGTCACCAAAACATTTAAATTAATATATATATTTTTTTTCCCGCGACTATTTTTTGTTTAAAATTTTTCTATTCCTTGTTCCTAACTTATAACATTTTTGGTTTATTTGATTTTTATATATATTTTTATAAACGTGTTTTATTTTTTTTACTTTTATACCGCTTACTAAAAATTGTAAATAGAAGTAGAGAAAACGAATAAAACTAGTTTTTGAACTTATAAAATGATTCTTATAAGGTAGATAAATATTTTTTTATTTTCCGTTAAAATTAAAACAATTAGATTTAACAAATGAAAAACAAAAGATTAAAATTTTGACAACTTAAGTATGATTGAAATATGCAAGCTAATATTGTTTTTAAACACCAAATAACTTTTATTTTTTAACAAAACTAACTATAGTAACAAAAACCAATAACATTTTAATAAAAAAAATATTTTATAATTATCAGCACCTACAGTTGTTGAATTTTTAATAAATACTATTTTTAGTAAACAACCAATTACAAACATAAAGTAATGAGTATATAATTCTCAACACCTAAGGTTAAATGAATACTGTTGCTCAAATTTTGTTACCGGATTATACAGTTAAACTGTTTTGCATTGATTTTTCCTAATTATCAAAAAAAAATTTATATAAATATTTAATATCAAAGTATGCTACGTATTTTAAACACAAATTTTATATAGAATTTTTCTGACAGTTGTTTTATATGATATAAAGCTTTTATTTATGAACATTTAATTAAACATAGACTTAAATAAGTACAAGTATAAAACTTGCAGTTTTTAGGTAGTTTACTATTTACTTTTATATTTGTTAACTCTGTTTGCGCTGATACCTGTCAACTGAAAAGTTAAATATTTACCAAAGATAAAACATACTTTTTACAAGTTTTTAAAGTCACAATGTTATTTAATGTCAAAAAAACAAGATTAGTTTGCTATACGACTTTTCACTGAAGGATTTTGTTGTATTATAACATAGTGTTTAATGTTTTATGTTAATTTTATAATTATCTCGCGTTCGCGTGCTGCAAACTTTTGCTTTGTAAAGTTTTCAAAGCTATTCCTAAACTATAAGCACAACATATCAACACAGTCTTTCATTTGTTTAACTTAAGAACTTAAGTTGTTTAAAAAAAAATAGTTTTATAAAACATTTCTCTTCCTATTACGTAAAGATTTTGTTAAAATTTTACTTGCTAACCGTTTGACTATTTAAAGTAGTCGTAAACTATAATTTTATATTATATATAAAGCCATATGTAATTTCGTCAATTTAGTTAGTTTTATCAGCCGGTTTAGGCTGTTCAATTTAAAGCAGTTTTAGATAATGTACATTCTTAAATACAAACTTATTTATATTTTGTAAGTGTAAAATAAGTTATAGCTATATTTACGTCACTACACTAATTACTTTTTTTAATTACCAATACAATATTTGATGCATTGTTGTAGTTTCATCATTTACAACAAGTGTTTTGTACGGATTATTTCAATGATAAAATTAACTTAAGATAGTTGCAAAGCTCTAATACTTGATCAAAAGGTGACTACTAGTATTTAACATTGTTTTTGCTTCGTTTATTTCAATGTTCTTTGAATTAAAAATAACTTAAACACTTAGAACTACATTTATACTATATATACATAGTTATTTATTCACAAAATACCGTGCTTTAGCTAGGTAATACTACAGTACCTTTTTTAATAACTTAATATTAACTTAGTCTTAACAACTTATTTTGCTTCATTTAAATTAAAGTCGTTTTAAAAAAAACACTTTAGAGCTATATTTATATTTTATATATATAATCATTTACAAAATAACGTGTTCGAATTAAATAATTATAATACCTTTATATCTAATTGTATAATAACTCAGTCTTAACAGCTTATTTATAATTTTTTTAAATTTGTTTATCTTTTTGTTTATGTGATTTCTCCTAACTTTTTTGCTTTTTATCTAATATTTTAAAAACACAACGGTAGACGAAAATAGATAAAATTGAATTATAAAAAAATTATACAAACTTTTACAACAATTAAACTTAATATTTCGTCTTTCAATATACACTAACTAATAATAAAATAGAATGCAAAAAGAAATTTCATGTTTTGTAATGAAACACCGCATTTCACGGTCTTAAACTACTTCAACATCCCCATGGGTATCATTTTGATAAATAAGCGAAAATAAATACATAAACATTCATTGAGTGTTTGTGAGCATAATACTGTGACTTTTAAAAAATAATAGTTTTCAGTTACAACTCTAAATAATGTTGAGATTAATTTTTGATTGTTTTAAACAATTTGTTTTAATTTTAGTAATTTTTCATGAAATTTAAAAATAATTGTAAATTTTAAACACCTCCTAGCAAAATATAATGCTAAGTACTTATTGAATATACTTCAAAAAATAACTAAGCAAATATTGAAATCATCTAGACATTTACAAAAATTTGAAATCAAAGCAAAGGTTAATTTTTTTTTGTTCAATATAAACTATCGATAGCTCTTTCAACTTTTTTTATTATTGATTTTTTATAAAGATAAATAGATAATTACAAAATATATTGAGCTAAATAATTTAAATATATATATATATATATATGTGTAAGGTAATATAGCGTAAAATAAACTTATTTGTTTATTAATTGTTACATAAAGTTTAAACTTAAATAAAGATTTTATAAAGCATATGTGTTTTAAGTAATGTTTGTAGTTTCAGTTTTAAACAACATTTTTTATTGAGTTTGCATTTTGCATTTTAAACACATACGAATAGTAAGTATTTAAAATAACTAATGTACCAAAGAAAAACTAACCTAAATATAGGATATCATTTTATTATTAGTATTTTTTAAACTTTTAACAACAAGTAATAATAAATTATATTAAATGCACTTAGCGGAAGTTTATCGTACATTTGTAAATGATATCATTATAAATTTTTTGTTTGAAAGTATAAATTTAATATTTAAAAACCAAATAATGACCAAAAGAAATAATTTTATTTCCATAACTTTGTATAGATTTTTTTCTTTTAGTCGTAATATATTTTTATCCAGATATTGAAAAATTTAAGTCATGTAGTGATACGCGATTTCTTTGAAAAAATATACAAAGGCATTTAAAACACATAAAGTAAAAAAGAAATCCTATGTGCTTTATTTGTTGTATGGATTTAGTATACGATTACTTTTTTTAAATAAAAGTTTAATGCTAGCTATCACTTTTGTTATATTTTGTAAACATAAGCATGTTTTAAACCAAAAGTACTTTTAGCATTTAAAGGTTTTACTCGTTTTTCCCAAAATCATTCGGGTCCTAAAATTTATATTTTAATATAGTTAAAATTAAGTAAGTTGTATAAATCAAATCGCAATTTGTTTTATAAGAAAAATAATGCGATTATTGTTGTCTTGGTGACTACGTCACGAAGAAACTTAGTGCAAAATTGCTTCTACAATGCTTATACTAAAAATTTTTCTCGCATTAGCTTACTTATTATAATTGTTTTTTCTTGTTTTAATCAAAGTAGCTTTTAGATTTATTTTGCTTCATGTATTAAAACACCTATTCTCATCGCTTTTTACTAACACAAGTGTTTTTTATAATTATTTTAGAATTGTGTTAGGCTAATATCATGTATTTTAAATACATTCGGTTTACAATTATTTGATTATTTAATGACATATATTATCATTGTTTATATTAGATAACTTTTTTCAATAAGACATATTTATTACTTTTAAATCTATTTCAATATGACAAATTTCACAACTATTTATTTCTTATAGATTATTATTGGAGTGAAACATTGTATTGTTTAAAACTAAATTACAACTCATCTCCTTATAGTAAAACAATTTTTGAACTTTTGAATGTTTAGTTTAGAGTAAATTAAAATTTAGTATTAGTAGTATCTAAAAATCTTTAATTGCTAAATAAATTGTTTTTCAATAAAATGAATGTTTTTAGTTTAGTTTCTCTAACGGTGATATACTTTAATTTTTAATTGTTACATTGCTAATTGAATTAATAAAAAATAGTTTTAAATCTGTCTCAACAAATTTCTTGAGTAACTGCATGTGACGGAATGAAGCGAAAAAAACAAAAATAAGTTTTACTTTAAGTATATATACTTTATTATTTATATATTATTGTAAAAACACCGTTTTTCAACGTTTGAAAACTTGCACAAGCAAGTTAAAAATATCCTTCGCAAAATAGCTATAGTGTAATATTTAAGTTTAACTTTTACTTTTGATCATTTTGGACTAAAATAGTTTATAGATTTAGTATGTTACATATATTATAATTTTATTTAATTCACAAAGAAATAGAAAAACTAAGTTTTATAGCATAACGGTAGACGAGTTCAAACGCAGATCCTAAAACTTAAGTAAAAATTTTTTTAAATAGGCTATTTATAACTGTCGAATATCTGATAATTGAAAACATGTGTTACATTTGTAATCAGCTTTTCTTGTTACCACCTTTTTCAATTATAAGTAAAGCACGTAATGATTATCACCTAAGTATTTTAAAACCTTTGTTTTTAAAAACGTTTAAACCTAATTTATGCAAGCAACAATACGTTTATAAATTGTTATGATTGTAGTTTGTCGCTTATTTTATTACACTTTTTTTTTTTATATATACGTTTGCTTATTTTAGTTACTGATAAACTTAATTATAATTATGTAATTACAAACTGTTAATCTATTTATAATTTTTTTATGCTTAACTTTGCTAATTAATATTAATTGAATACTTTCTGATGAAACCTTTAACTGTTTATATACTCAAAATCAATTTTTAAAATTAGCTTTTTACAAAAGTAGTTGTTAAAAAATAGTTGAAATCAATTTTAATTGTTTGTTTAAACAAAAAGGTTTTTGAACGAATCATATCTCAAATTTATATATACTATTAGTAGTACAAAAAAGTTATGATATAATATTTAAATAAAATGAAGAAGTTTAATTCAAAAATATACTAGTTGTATGAGAAATGAGAACATTAGGTTCAAATAAAAAGGACTTTAAAATAAATTACTTATATTTCGGAAATTAACATCCACAAACATTTACAAAATGATAGAAAATAATATTCAGCATATTTATGTGATATCGGTGATCAGGTGGTAATGAAGTTTGAAACTGTGTAGTGCAGTTTAATCAATAAACAAAAACTATACGGTTACTAATTCTTTCACTAAACAAGTTTTTTAAAAAATGCCAAACAGTTAAATTTTTATAGTTTAAGATGTTCCTCTGTAGAACAGGGAAGAAAAATTTGACTGTTTTAGAAAAACATTGAAATAAGTAACTCTCTATTCCATTATATTCAATTATGAAACACAATTTTATAAACTCGATGCGTTTAAATTTTAAAAAGTTTGAAAATACTTACTATTTAAAATAATTAGTTTATGTTAAATTTTAGTTTATTTATTTATCAAACTTAAAAAGAAAAAAAAAAAGTTAGTTTAATAGTTTTACCGTAGCTCTAAAAGTGAAAATTTATTGAGCTAAACTATGTATTACATAAGTTTAACGTTTAAAAACATTCAATGTAATTACTTTTTAAAAGTGGTAACTTAGTGAAACATAAGTAGAGTAGATCTTCAAGGATACACTACAGTTATAAATACATCAGTGTTTAAGTGTGTAATAAAGTTTAAAACGACCTACGTTTATATTTTTCCTTATCAAACATAATATTTTAAATCATTTTTAAAGCACTTTGTTTAAACTAGCAAACTCTAAAAATCTCTATGTTAGAAGTTTTAAATCTTTCTAATAAGTTAAAAAGAAAAGCAGTTTTTTATACTTTTGTCAATTCAGTACGATTTTATGAAACACATCAAAATTAATAACACAAGCTTGAGTTGAAATACTCAAATCTTAAAGTAGTATTACTTAAAGTAGTAACTTATAAAGTAAAACGTAAATAATCAAATTTATTATAGTTAAAAAAAATTGGTTTAAGCTAAAGAAGTTGTTTAAACTTTTTTGTGAATTATGGATTATTGATTAAATATATTATTATTTTATATCTGAATTTTCACCACAACAAGAAGTAGACTTAAAAAATATTAAAAACTACAGTCATGTCTGTATAGAATATATACAATAAATTGAAATTATTTTATTATGAACTAATATATAATGGTTCTCTTTGAACAAAAAATGTTAAACTATACAAGTTCAACTATTTTTTTTTAAGATCAACTACTTATAACGTAGTTTTTTAATAAATAACAAGGTTTTATAGCAAAAACAACTAGTAAAGTTTAAAAATTTTGTAGTTTGTCATATATATTTAGTTTAATAAAGAATATTTCTTATGGTTCTAAAACTGTAATTCTACGTACAAGTTACACTGACCTCTAATTTAGTTATGTATAGTTTTAATTTCTAATATATGCAATGTATGAGGGCACACTTCTTATTATTTAAGTCGTTAATTGAAAGTTAATTATTTTGGTTTAAATGTTATCAATATAATCAGTTGTTTGTTAATTATCGAAAATTGGTCGTTTATGATTATTTTGAAGGAAACGTTAATTACAAAATGTGTAAGTTTTTATCATTTCTTTAGTTATAAATGAAGCTTATTAATGACTACTATCTAACCAATAAAATGGTCAAATATTTGAAACTATGTTTATTATAAAGGTTAATCACTGTAATTGAAAAATGATTTGATACTAAAATAAACGAAAAACAACTGTACTTTTTGATAACAGAAGTTTAGTCATTAGATGTTTAGTAATCTTAATAACTCATTAGTGACCTAGGTGTTAGAAATTAACTAGTTTTCAATGAATGTTAATAGTATATTAAGATTAACTTTTAGAATCTTAATGCACTTTAATTTGTCATCGAAGTTTGTACTGCATCGTCAGTTAACAAAAAAAAAATTTGCAAATGTTTTTGTTTATCTCACAAAGTTTACACAGTCACATTTATGTTATTTTATTACTAGTTAGAAATAGTGAAAACCTTAAAAATAAAAGGGTTTATCTTCACTGAACAATTAAAAGCTGATAAAATTGGGTAAATTATTACTTTCAAAATTAAGATAATTAAAAAAAGCATTTCTTAAGTAAAGTATATTTTTAAAATAAAAAAATACTAAAAAATTCCTTAAATTCCATAACATATTTTTTTTATGTTTTAAGAATCAAATGTATACAGGATTATATATTATAAATTTAATTTAAATCAAACAAATTCTGTGTAATAACAAAATGCTAATAAACAATTTAAAGTGTTATCTTTTTTATTTTGTAATCAAAGTAAAAAACGAACATACGTGTTCAAGTTTTAGGAATCATTTAGCAAAATTTCGAATGTGTTATTTTTTAAATTTGTTTTGTAGTTAATTTTAATTAAATGATTGAATGCATAACTTAAACATATACATAAAAACTTATCTATAGTGAATCTTAAATAAGGACTAAAAAATTTCTGATTAACTCGGATAAGCTAAAAAAAAGTTAAATAATGAAATTAGTTTCTCGTCTTATTTTAAGAATACTTAATTTTTGATTATTCTAATATTTTTTTAACTATATTAGTAATTTATAAACTTACTTTTTCTGAAGAATTTTTTTTTAATTTTTTAAACAGTGATCTTTATTATTTTAAAAGGTATTATTTAAAAATTAAGTATCACTAAAAAAATTTTTTTTTTGTTTTAATCTTTAGTTTTACTAATTTAAAAATTTTAGCGACGAAAATTTAAATACCGTACACCAGCTGAATAAAAAAAAGATTATTGCTCAAAATAAAAAACTTCAACTTAAATTGAAATAATAAAATCCTAAAGCTATATTACATAAAGTATTAACTTATTAAAGTTTATATGTTTAAATTTAAAAGGAAGTTAAATTTAAGTAACCGGTCTTGAAAATTCTAAACTATTTTTTTATGTGAATTATGGACTAGGGATTTAAAGTATTACTATTTATTGTCTGAATTTTCACCGCCACAAAGGAGTTGACTTTAACTATAAAAAACTATAGTTATGTCAAAGTTTATACAATTAAATGAGAATATTTATTCAACACAGTAGTTTTCTTTGAACATAACTTTGTAAAACTAAATAAGTTTAACTTTTACTATTTTTTAGTTAAGGTAAACAAAATGTTGTTGGTTTATTACTTGAGTGCATATTTTATAAAGTAGTTAAATAAAATGTAAAGTAGCTTTTGTCTTTGATAACTTTATTCATTAGAATAGTTTTATTTTAATAGAAAAATAGTTTTTGAAACTTATATAATTTAGCTGAAAATTAAATTAACAAAATAAAATTTAAAGTAATTTGCTTATAAAATATGTAGTAGGACTCTTTTACTTTTGTTAAGTTTCCAAAATTTACCAGTATTAAATACTAGTAGTATTTTTAGTACTATAACACTATTACCTAGATAACGACCTGTGCTAACTTATATTATGGGAAGAGCGTACATCTTTCTCACTAAAAAAGATACAATCTGCTAAATGACTCGGTCTACTGGTGGATTTAGGCGCATTGGAGTAATCGAGTCAGATCGCGAAAATCTCAACAAGATTATAACAGCTTGTAACGAAGTTATAGATTTTAACCTTAACATTGAGTTGCTAGGGGCTAAGATTAGCAAAAGACAAAGTAGGCACTGTAACAAAACTGTCCTTTTTCTTATCGTTTCGTGTTTCGTCCTACAGACAGATAGATAAGGTTATGTTATGTATAAATTGTGAATATACTTTAGTGGTAATTTAAATTTACGTCACTACTTAAATAGTATTTAACTTATTTAGTTTAAACATTACGACATCACTTCTTATTAAAAAGATGTTAATAAATACTATAAAATACGATATGAGCTTTTAAAATTACAAAAAAATATTATTTGCATTAAAAAACAATAAATTTGAAAATATTTAATCCATTAAAATAAAAAGCTATGTAGTCTATAAACAACCCTGAATGACTACTTATTATTTTAAACATTATATTCTTGTTTAGTGTTTTATATGAGTTAATTTACTGCAATATTCAGACTTTAGATTAGAAACTGTAAGGTTTAGAACTCTGGAGTATTATCATATAGTAAAGTTGTTGCATATATCAGTTTTACTGAAAATTCAAATTAAATATTGATTTTAGAATATTTACTTAAGGTTGAGTGTTTTAGAGTGTTATTCAAAATACATAAATAAGGCAAAGATATTTGTGAATGAACAAAATAAAATATTACAATAAATATCTAATGTAAATAAGTAGATAAATATGTCTGTTCTGAGTCAAAACTAATTGAGAAAAAGATAGTCGACATGACAAACAGAGTCTTTTTATAGCAAATTCTAAAACTTTTTTTACGTCAAAATCAATACTCCAACTACTTTAGTTAAGTTTTTTTTTTATGTCAGGGATCTTTTAAGACTATACACAGTGATTTTTAGCAAGTCTGGTTATAACTTTAACAGTATAAGTTGCTATAATTAAGAAACTTTAATAATCTATATATTAAATAAATTTCAAAAACTACGACAACTATTTGTTACTTTTTCAAAGCCGATGGTCAAAAATTTTAAAGACTTGTATGTGCAATGTAAACTCCAAGACTTTTAACTTTATACTTGAAGTTGCTTAGATTTTTTATTATCAGCCGGTTTAGGCCGTTTAAATTATATTTTGATTTCGTATCTTGATGTCACGTATGCAAACGTGATTAATTATCAAACTAGAATATAGCTATAACGAAACTATGTTTCTTACGTCATATATTTTTCTATGATAAAATAGTCTATCTAATAATTGTTGTATTTTATTAATACTTGTTGAAATTTGCTAACACAATTTGCATTCATGTATTTTTTAAATTTAAAACCTATAGATTTCTATTATAAACACAAATTAAAAAAGCTATATTTATTTTCACGCTAATCAAGTTAAATCTTTACAGTTTATTTAAAACTTAATTATAAATTTTTGTTTAGTAACACTTAATTATTCTATTTATCAAAAACATATTACTTGTTAACTATTCTAAGTTTCTTTTATTTCTAATTTCGAGTTTAAATAAAATTTTATAAAATTTTGAATAACTTAATCAACATGGCAAGGTAGGTTTTTAATTTTAGTTTAAGTAACCTGATTAGCTTTGTTTAAGTAAACTTTTATTTATTTAAAAATTAGTTAAACTAAAATATATATTTTTAATTGTTTCTATTACACTAACTGTATGGTTTTAAAATTAATTCAAAATCAATATTTCAAAAAAGCGTTACTTTTCAAATATGTTCTTAACTTTAATAAATAACCTTAAGTAAAACCTATCTTTTCGCATTAAAATGTGATTTGAAAGAATAAAGTTAAATTTCAAACTCTGAATTGATTTATACATATATACATATATAATAGGTTTAAAAGAAATAGCGAAAAAGTGTTTGCAAAAATACTTGAATTAAAAAAATAAACTACATTATTACTCGCACAACTTTACATAGGATTTTTTTTTTGTTTCATTGGTAATAGTTATTAGTTTTATCTTATGTTTTGCTAAATACTGCGTCAAATAATGTATTTGAAAAATACGCTGTCTGAAAAAATTTAAAATAATAACATATTTTGTTCAATAATTTTGTTAAAATTAATTGATTTCAACTTCGAAGGTATACTAAACTTTAAGAAAATGGAGATATTACTCCTATTTAGTTCTAATAATTAAAAAAGTCTCAATAAACTTGAAAGATATGTTAAGTAAGAAAAATGTTAAATTGATCATTGGTAAATTTTACTTATTCATTAAGTTTATAATGTAAAATAATACTGCTAACAATTTGATATAATGTTTAAAAAATTTTAAAGTTTGCAATATTAACAGAGTATATTTTATTTGACAATACAGTTATGCTATTTTATTTATTTTATTTAGCGTTTGTACTAAGTCATAATCACAATAGTGAGGTAATATAAAATTTGGTAAACTGACAATTACCACCCGCGATCATTTTCCACCTGATCAAAACCCACCCGCGCACAATTCGCAAATAAAAAGTTTTTTTTTTTGTTTTTATTTATTTATTACAATCACTGTTACCCTAACTCTTACCATTGGTTGGTAAACAGTTCTCCGATTTGACCAGATGGAATTTAATTAGCTGGGAAATGATTGCAGGTTGGAAATGAACGGTTCCCCAATTATTTAAAAATTGATGATTATATTTTCGTAAACATTTTTTTAACGTAAATTATATATCGTTCATATAAATAGTTATAAAAAACTGAACTATGTTGTGTCGTACACCCAAAATGCTTTATATGAATTACTTTTATTCTAACAAATAAATGTGTCTTAAACATAGAGAGTACTAAATAATTTAAAATGAACTAATTGTTATAAATACTTATACTGTAAGGGTATTACAACAATTTTAAGATTTTCGATAGTTTACTATAATTTATGATAACTACGTGTGTCTTAGTTTGTGTATTTTTTTTCTTCTTCATAAAGTTTTTGTCTGCACAAGTTTAAAAACTTTGACAAAATATTTGATTGAAAGCTGATAGTTAATAATAATTTTTTACATATAAAATATGTTTCGTGTTTTAATGTTTCAGTTATACATAAATAAAATGTTAAAATAAAATTTTAAGTTATGCTGTATCATTCTATTTTGCATTTCTAAGTTTAAAAATATAGAATATGAACTTTAATACTAACTAGATATTATTAAACAAAGTGTCATTGATTAAACAGCCTTTTTTTTTTGCGTTTAAATTTTGCGAAGCACGTCTTTAAAAAAAAAACGTTTTAGATAATTGAGCCTTGCATTTATTTAATTTTAGACTTCAAATTTTCTGTTTTCACACTAATATTTTATAAACAGCATTAAATAATTAAGCATTTTTCATCGTATATCTTAGTAGTAAATATTTGCTATAGTTATTTGAGTGGTACAAAGCACTTATAAAAATTTCAAAAAAACTTTGTATTAGTTCTTACTAAACTTTTAATATATACTTGGGTGTCAATTGATCATTGGAGTAAATGCATTACTTTAGTAATCAAAAACTTTAATCTATAACAGGGTTTCCCAAACTCATTTACTAAATCGCCCCCCACTATTTTACAAAGTAGTTTTTCTTTTGAGTACAAACTTTTGAGCTAAAAAAAAGTTGTGTTCGAAATTTAATTTAGTCTGGTACTTCTATGCACGCACTTTTGTGTTCAAAGTAGTTTACAGGGCTTGAGAAAATAATTTACAGTTATTTTCTTAGAAGCCCAGTAAAGTGTATTAAAATACTTAATTATTTAAAAGCCTTGTGTACTCTGTAAACAATCCTGTTTAAGTATGATCTGTTTTGAAACTATTAAAACTTTTAGGTCAGTAATGGACAACTTTTGTAGTCAGCAATTCATATTTACTAAAAAATCTTTTCTATTTTCAACTCGTTAGCAAAATCTAACTGCGGGCTGCATGATTTAAAAAAATAACGAATAAGCAGATTAAAAAACTCGAGCAAAATTGTAATAAAATGATTCAGTATTGTGATCTAGGAAATACTTTTGTGAACTGAAAACGAAATGAAAGCGTATATCAAAACATTAAATATGAAAAAACTAAATTTTATTTATTTTGCACAAGTAGTTTTCAATTTACTTAGCGGGTCGAAATTCGACTGGATCTGCAACTGGATCTAAGCCGTACGTTACCCATCTGAAGTCTTAATTGAAACCTGACATTTTAATAATATCTCATACAACAAATTTCAGACATTGAAAAGTTAATACTAAGTAACTTATTTAAGCCGCACAAAATACTTAAATTACTTTTTAAATAGGACCTTTAAAAAAAGCTTTACTAGAGATTAAAAAACTATAAAAAAATAAACAGTTTATTTTACACATAATAAAATAAAAAATATAAAGTAATTTTTGATCTTGTTTGAGGAAGTTTGACCGATCGGTTGATTATCACACATGAAAAGTGGTTTTATCAACATCTTCAGTTAATGAAGTAAATTTATAAATTTGAATGCTAAGATATATTGTAAGCAAGTTAGTTGTAAAGTTAAAAATTTAATTTTAAACTTTTTAAACTATTTGTTTCGTAGTAGAATACCTTGAAATAGCATTTGACTTGGAATAATCTTTAGGGAACTAAACCTTAACTCTAAAATTTTATTTTCTTCATTTAAATTAAAAAAAAAAAATTCTAATGTTTTACAGTTAATTCTGTGAAAAGAAAGTAATAAGCTAAAAAAAACTTTAAACAAGGTTTAAATTTTGTTTTGTAACTGTAGCAGTCTTTTTGATGGCTTATTTAATTCTTTTTAAAAAGTTTTTTTTTTCTTGCTATTAGCCTATAATAATTTAACAGAGGAAAATAGTAAAAAACTAAAAGCTAGTGTTAAAGTAATAAAATAAACAAAGTATATTCTAATTGTTAATATATATTGAATTTTGATAAAACAAAAAAGAGTTGTATTAATAGTTTAAAACTCCTTATATTACAATAAATTGTTGAACAATAATAAATCAAGTTAGAAAATAAAATTGAGTTTAAGAAACTTTTAAATGAAAAAGTAAAAGTCATTTCAAATAGAGACCTCAAATTTATACTCTTTTAAAACCAAAAATATCTTTTTAGTAATAAAAACTTTAATGGTTATCAAAATTTTACAATCAGTTAATAGTTTTATAGTGATATAAGTTATATACAGGTTAAACAAGTAATAACAAAAACTTGTCAAATAAAGGTCTTTCAAAGAAATATTTTAATCACTATGCTATAAAAACTTTTAAAATAATAAAAAATAACGAATATCAACTACAAAATTTGATAACCAGGTAAAAACAAAGTTATTAAAAATTTTAAAACAAAAACCATTTTATAAATATAGTAGACTTCCGCCTGAGTTCGCACTTTGAAAATAATCAAAAAATATTATCATATTTATTTACAAAATGACAAATTTCAACATTTTGTATGCGATAATGTTATGAAAAAAAAAGAAATCCACTAAAACATAAAACATTTCATTAAAAAAATAGAACTATATAAACTGTAAAATATTATATATATTTTGTTTTAATATATCGTTCCTTATATTTTGTTTTATTAATATTTAGTTAGTAATAGACTTTACTAAAGTTAAATTTAAGAAAGTATAATTTGCACTTTTTTTTGAGTAAAAAGTGCGAACTCAAGCGGAAGTCTACCGTAATTAATATTTGTTGGGCATTATGCAAACCTGTTGTAGAATAAATAGCTTGATAAAGTTGTTATTATAAAAAGACTACTTAAATACAATACAAACCAGGTTAAATAAGAAATACTTCAAAAGATCAAATAAAGTTGAAAAACTTTCATAAAAAAATGTTTGCTACTGAAGTTTAATGTAATGTGAAGGATGAGGTTCATGACTGCTTGCAAGTTTTTCTAATCTGATTCTTAATCAGTAAAATAAAGCCTTAAGTCACCTCCTTTATAAATATCTAGATTAGACCTTTTGCTCAAGATGTTGATAACGCTTCCTCAACAACATAGCTAGAAGGAAAAGCTATAAACAACAATCTAAATTCCTCTAAAATGAGTGGATACTTTTGCCTTAGTTTTTGTTGAGTCCTAAAGCTTTCATATCGTTCTTTGGAAGAATTTACTTTAACTTCAAGGTCAGTTTGTAAGTCTGAGAAGGTTTCCTGTAAGTCATTTACTTCAAAAGTATCTGCCTCGAAGGAATCCATACTTTTATCTATATGATACCTTTTTTGTGTCAAATCTAAAGTTTACAACTTAATATGTTAAAATTTTTAAACATTCCAGATTTTTTCCAGGTTTTTTTTGCTTAAGTTGTCAAATTCCAGGTTTTTCCAGGTTTCTAGGTAAATTGGCAACACTGTATAGTTTTATTTCTTAGTCTAACTTATTGATTTTTAAAAAAGCAACTGGAAATATCATGAGGTGATAGTTAATAATAAATAACATAGATTTTTACAAACCTCTTATAATCCGAAATAACATATATGTCAGGTTATAAAATGTTGAGAGGGATTCCAATCGTCTATGATCTATGTAATTGTTAAATATACAATCTATAATTGACTTAAATACAACAAGCATAAGTTGTTAAATTTAATCCATTGACGTAAAAAGTAAATGTATATTACAATTCGATCTCTTTAAATATTTAAAAATGTAAAAACACTTTAAATAATCATTTACTGTTATGTTTCCTAATTTAAACAGCCTAAACTGACTGAGAAACCATTATAAATTAAAAAAAGAAATACTAAAGGATGTCGAATTAAGAAATTCGAAATTTGTATAATTTTCATAAAATATAAAACAATAATCTTTTAGTTATAAAATATGTTAAAAGTTTACACGATGTCATATTTACGTAGTTGCTGTATATGAACAATATTTTAATTATTTATTTTCTTTTTAAAAAACCATCCTAAAAAAAAGTTATCAATTTTACTATGATGTGTAACTTTAGATTCTCTTTTGCTGTTATAATTTTATGACCTAAAATTATTAATGAAGTGTTTAGTTTTAAATAAAAATGATACTTGAGACTATATATAAATAAAAATACTTTTAATCTGCATTAAAACTAATAACAAGTCTAAAATTTTTGTAGTTATATTTATAATCTAACGGTTTGTTTTTGCTAATCTTCGTTTATATTTGGTTTACAAACAGCTGACGCTAAGTTATAATTCTAAACTAACTTTGCTAAGACTTAACATTCAAAACAATGAAGATAATAAAAAAATCGGTTTATTTTAGTTTTTGTACATCGATAGCAAGTATTGTTCATCAGCTTTATCATATTGTACAGCATAGTAGTTTTTAAACGTTAAAGATAACGTTCTAAAGAAAAGGTTTTGACCCTACATTGAAAAAATAAACAATATTTTTTATTTAATTACTTCTATGATAAATGTAGTATAGTGTTACAATAGTAACAAACAAAGTTCGATTTTACCATATTCATTAAAAGATATTAATTTTCAATGACTCCAAATACATTAAAAAAATTCACAGCTGATAAAATGTATAGCCATTAATTTTTTATATAAACTTAGTGAAATTTAATACATTTTTGCACAGAACATTTTAAACTATTTATACTGTCTTTTACATTTTAAATTTTCGGACAAGTTAATCTCTGTTTCCTCGATTCTAATTCTCTGTATTTAGCAAAAAAACTCTTACTATTGAAACAAGTTTAACATCCTATATAAAGTTATGCGACTAAAACTTCCACAAAAAAATACGATGTTTATTTTAATAAAAAAAAAAAAGTTCAGGGCTTACTTAAATTAACAAACAAACTAATACAACAAAATGAAATATGAAAACAATATAAAAAAGGCATATATTAATTCGTTCTATACATAACAATTAGTAAACTGTTTATTATTTATAAAGCAAATATTTAATTTTGAAAAATTCCTATTAATAACAACCAAAAAATACGCTTTTTTTTAATTAATAATTTTTTCGAGAAACCTTTTTACAAAAGTTATGATAAGTAGTAATTATATATGGCTATTGTTTATTTACAATTACAGGTCCAAAATACGATGGTACTTTCGTCAGCTTGGCTACAAAAAAATGCTTTTGTTGTTACGGGATAATGAATTGTATTTGTTAAACAGTTTTGTGTTTAAGAGTATATCTCAGAATAATATTCGTTCAAATACTGATGCAACTTAAGTAGAGTTTAGAAAAGGAGAAACTAAGGAACAGTTTAAAAAGTCTAATGTTACAAAGTATCATGGAGAGTAATACTGAATATTAACGTCTGTAGAAAAGGTCAATTAGTTTGATTGCAGTTACATTTAATTTAACACCTTACTAGATGTATATCTAGAATTTTATTTATTTATTTTATATATTGTTTGTTGTAAAGTTTTTTTTATTAACAAAATTGTTTTTTTTTTTTAAGTCTTAAAGTTAAAGTAGTCCATTCTTATTCAAACTTTTTAATTTCTTAAATCATATTATATTAGATTTATTTTATGTGAAAGAACTTTAACTTCTTTTAAATTTTAATGTTTTTCAAAGTATGATGATCTTTTTATTGTTTAGTTTTATTTTTATTGTATTATAATTTGAAATGTCACCATATTGGCAAGTGTAATTTTTATACATATTTTTAAGTATCATTAAGTTTCAGCTTAGTTAGGATAAGTTTTTTATTGTTTATTTAGTGCAGTTAATAGTGTGGGTGTAAGACATAATATAAGAATATAAGTTTATTTTCTTAAATAACCCACATTTTTTGAAGATTCAATATTTTTAGTTTTTAGTTAAATTAAAACGTTATTCATTTAAAAGCAGTCAATTTAAATGTTTAGTTCAACTTAAAATAATTTATAAAACTACTTAACAAGGTCTTTAAATACAACTAAAAATTAAATAAAAAAAGTTTATTTGTATTTATTTTAAGAACGTGTAGTAATAAATAGAAATAAACCAATCGTGTCTAAATGAATTTTATATGAAAAATTGACGTTTATTGAACAAAGGCTCTTCATTCATTAAAATAAGTAAACACGTTACTACTAATTTTAAAGAACAAACTTTAATGCTGCTTACTATGTCATCTGTTATAATTATAAATACTTAAAATTATAAAAAAAAAATTCAACTACAACGTTTTTTTTTATCAGTTGTTTGAATTAGAGTTTAAAACTTTTAGTCTTTGATAAAAACTTTTGTCTAATTTTAGTCTACAATGTTTTAATATTTCAAATTTATCACTTAAATCAGTGCTTTTGAACCTTTTTCTAGTGGCGGAACCCTTTTCCAAAATTCAACTTTTCCGCGGAACCCCTATTTTAAATTTTACATAAAATGTAAACAATTTTTACATAATTTTTTAAATTTTGAAAGTCTTCGCGGAACCCCTGAGAGGCGTCGCGGAACCCATTTCAAGAAGCACTGACTTAAACTACAGAAAATTTTAGTAAAGAATTTGTTTATAAAATAATAAAATATATGGTTGTGTTTCAATTAGCACAAGAAAGTAATACCAAACTTCTTACTTTTATCTGACTCAGTAATAGTATAAGTTGTTTACAGATCTATGATGTAATTTACTTATCAAACATTATTTTGAATATAACTATGAAACTTATTTTACTATGTTTTGTTTTTGACTATACATTAATTAAGCTATTAACAATCTTATATGAACTTTAAACTTCTCAGACCAATTAAAAGGGACTACAATTTGATTGATAAAAGCTATTAAATCATCGTTTTTGAAATAAGTTGCGTAAAGTTTTCAAATTTTTATAGGTTTTTTGATATTCAATCACTTTAACATGAGCTAATGTAATTCTGCTTAATTTAAAAATCTTTAAAAAAATCGGATATTTGATTTCTTATGCCTTATGTAGCCATAAGTTGTGACTTTAAAGTTTATTTTGCCTGGTAAGAGCTAGTAATAATACCATTACAAAATTCTAGTTGAAGAATAGAATCACTGAATCGTTTTATAAGTTTAAAACAAAATTAATTTTACTATAATAATATTGTTAAACTGACTTTACTAGATTTTAATAACTTAAAATTTCCTTTGTTATATTTTATATATTTTTCTACTTTGGTTATACTTAATTTACAAGACTACGGCTTACTACAGAGTAACTGTATATTTTATTTCGCATACATACAAAAACTATAAGCTAGTTTCTGTTGGCTATTTACTGTATGTGAACCGTTAAAGTACATATAAAGTAATCATTTTAAAACAAAACTAAAATTTTTAAGCCTAAAATGTGTTTTAAGTTTAAATTGTCCAACATAAAAAGTGATGAATGCATTTCAAAAAAAAAATTAACTAATACGTTAGAAAAAGAAAAGTTAAATTTTAAAGATATTGTATTAACTTTAAAATTAAATCTTATAGTACAAATTTTTATTTCTAAAATTTTCTGATTTAATGAACATAAGTAACTTCATAAAGAAAAAAAATATTGCAATTCTTTAACACGACTAAATATTTAATTTTTTGCATTGACTTATATATTTATTGAATCAAATTTACTCAAAATGTCTTTTTTCTTTCCTAAACAGCTAAAGATTAAAATTAATGATAACAAACAATTAATTATAAAAATGCATAAAACAAGCTAAACATACTAATTAAATCTTTTTTTTAAGTGTTATCTATTACAAAAATATTATAACCACTCATGTTATTTTTATATTTTAGCTGTAAAGAAGTACCAGTTACACTGCTGTTCAATTCATTTGTAAGTAAATTTTGTAGAACAAAGATACAGTTAGGAGAGAACGAGACTAATAAAATATTTCTTAGACTATGTTCAGCTATAAGTATACTGAGTAGATGCTGGAATTCATTATATCTACAGCCTATTTGAAGTTATATTGTAAGTTTGTACTTAAAACTATTTTTCATTATGTCCAATTAAATTTGAACAGCCTAAACCGCCTGATAAAACATACTAAATCAGTATCATACTTAATCAAACTTATATAAATGTTCAGTTATGAAGCTAAACTTTTAATTTCAAATTACTTAATTGAATGAAATGATTATGAATGAAACAAAAAATTCATTACTTGAATGATATAATTTTTTTAACTATCATTTGTTGTAAACAATTAAAGTTATTAAATTAGATAGATGAATATTGAGTAAAGTAAGCATCATTAAGTATTAAGATAAACTTTTTACTACAGTTTTTGTTATTTAATTTGAAAGATTTTTGATGCGTTGTGTAAAAATAATTAAGTTTGTAAGTGCTAAATAGTTAATAACTGAGTTTGAAAAGATTTATAAACTACTTTTAAACGCAAGTTTTTATGACGGAAAAAGTTCAATGAAGGAAAAAATGCACGACTAGAACAAACCTTTTTTTTTAATCTAAATTTTAAACTATTCTAACATTTATAATAATAAAGTGGAAAACAGTTTTCTAAAAAACCTGCAGTTATTGATGATTTTGAAATTAAAAAAAATTTATACTTATAGTTGAAAATATCTAACTTAAAGCACTTTAACCACTTTTATGTTTGTTTAAAAAAAAATTAATAAGAAATAAAAACTTTTGATTTCGATCTATTAAAAAAAGACAACATTTTATTATTAGTTGTAAAATTTATTGTTACTTGTATAAATATTTTTGCTTTTTTTATTACCATTTTCATCAAAAATAAGAAACTAATATTGTTTAATTTCTACAAACTAGCTAGGGCTATGAGAATACTACGAGATGCTGCTGATTACTATTAGAATAATATATAGTCTTGTTATAAATATATCGTAAGCAAATGCATGCAAGCTATGATAAAAAAACCACTTTTTTATTTTTGAAAAATTCAGGTTCTTTATTTAGTTTTTATTTCAAAATTTAGTTTTTGTTATGTCGAAATTTGTTTAGTTAATTATGTTAGCGTGTATGAATTGCATCCAAACTAATAAATTTTTTTAAAGTATAATTCAAATGCAAACTTTTCCATTTTTGCTGAAACTTCTTAAAAATTTGCTCAGGTGTATAAGACCTATTTAGCATCTTATATCTAAGAGTATTATTTTAAAATGATATATATATATATATATATCTTAGAGTATACTTCAGCATTATTAATTTTGATTCTATTATTTAAATATTTGCAGTAATAAAGCTAAGAAAGACCCTTTGGTTGTTTTATCTTGTTTAGAACTTATACTTAATAACATTTATATGAGATAACAGTTTTTTTTAAACAGCTTAAACATTGCGTACTACTTTTAAATCAAGTTCTCATAAAGGACAATTTCGTTTTACTAGTTAATAACAAATCATCACCAAGTAATAACAGATTGAATAAATTAGACTACTACATGCAATAAAAATCAATACATATATGTTTGTGTAAATTTAAAAATTTATTATTTAATAGATTTTGTACTTTTACGTAGCTTTATACTATACATACAATTGTATTTAGTTTCAATAGAGAAGTAATCTTTTTTTTTTTGCAATCTAGCAAAAAGAAAATTCACTTTAAAATATTACTAATATAACAACATAATGTAAATAGTTGTTTAAAAAAGTTTTGTGCTTAAAACTAAATAATGATTATATATACGGCTTCCAAACAATTTTATTCAATTTTAACTAAAAAAAAATAAAACCTGTTAAAGTATTTATTGTGTTATAAGGATAAATACTTATCTATATTTTAACCATTGCTGAATACTTAATAACACAAGATTATAAAAAATAGCATTAGTATAATGTATATTTTAACTGTGTTTTCAATTTAAAAATAATTTGTAAGTTACAATACGAAATAAATTTTTGCACTATCTGTCTTAAAAAGATAAAAAAATAAAAAATAAAAAAAAGCTAAAACAGTTTTCTTAATAGCAAATTTTTTTGTTAAGTTCTAATTCTGAAATAAAAGATATGATATTTTGTTCTCAGTATTTACAATACTTAATGCAAAAATTACTTAACAACCACTTTTCAGTTTTTGTAGGTTAATTAAGATGCGAGTAATCATATACTCAGACGGTGAAAAGCACAATATTAATGTTGCAATTTTACCAGTAACCATTTTGCAAATAAAACAAGAGATCAGTCGAAGAAGCGGTATCCCCGTCGAGCACCAAAATCTGTTTGAATATCCCGATGTACCAGGTCAAGGACCCGGTTTACGTTTTTACGCAGATAACATTAACTTTCCATACATGACTAAGATAAGGGAGCAAGTTAGTTTCGTGCTCACACTCGGCAAAGTGTCTTCTTGGGTGCATTTTTACGTTCTTTTCCCGAGTGCTGATGGTCAGCGAGCGGAAAAGTACGCATTACACAAGTTTGAAACCGTCGCGTCTCTCAAAGGTCAAATTCAGGATAGAGAAGGGGTGCAAGCGAACAGTTTTGTAGTATCTCACGACATGCGTGGAATTTGGCCACTGACTGACTTGAATATGAGAATCTTCAACAGTGGAATAGAAAACGGAATTCTACTGTATTAAGCCTTCAATACACTTCAGTTGAATCAGTAAAGAATATTTTGTGTTTTGTTAATTTAGATGTTTTTTTGTGTTTAATTGTTGAAATTTTTGTTTACCAGCTGACATATTTTGATGTTGTTTTCAATAAACTGTTTTGTTGTTAAAGTGTTTCATTTATTAATTGAAAAAAAAATAAATAGAGTAGTTTAAAACTTTTTATATTTGCTGAAAACCCCTTACAATCTGAATTAATACTCAAATTATTTAAAACAAATTGAAATTAAATATAGCAAATATTGTTTACTTGCTGTGATAATGTGCAAACCTGTATACATGAATCTAATATTTTTATATTATTATCAGCTAAATTTGTTCTAAATTAAAATTTGCACTCGAACTATGCAAGTCTTACAATTTTCACCTAATAATTTTCCAATAAATTAACAATGGTAAAACGGTTTTTCACCGATAACAAGTAAAAATTTTAGTTTTTTGTTGTAGTTATGCTATGTCACTAATTAACAACTTCGTGTAATTAATTTTAAAACTTTCCTCTAAAATCTTTTTAGTGTTTTAAATTTATTTTCGAACTAAATTTAAATCTTAATTTAATATATATTTAAATGAGATATTTTCATAGCACTTCAATTTTAAATTAATTTTTAAGCTTAAAAAAAACTATTTGAATTTTTTAGTTTTATTAATAAAAATTTATAGATATGAATTAATATACCAGATTTACTACAGTTTGTAGACGAAATCCCAAAATACAGCAATTTATAAGACAACAATTAGTAAAAAAAAACAGTTTATATAAAAAAAATGAACAATCTAAACTATTTAAAAAAAACAACACACTAATTATCATAGTGACGTCATTATAGTGAAGTTTGAGAAACCAACAAACACCTGCCAACCAATTTTGTATATATTAGTATAAATTTCACATATGTTTTATTTCATAAATATATATTGAAGCTCTGTTTGTAATTTTAACTACGATAAGCAGCTTCCATCAAAAGTGAATATCTAAATTATAAATTTCTCATTTCAAGTTATCAATTTTAATAAAAGCGTTAATCTTAATGAGCTATACATAACAAACGTTAAGTATATTCTTAAGATTAAAAAAAACTAAAGTAAGAATAGTAATATCTAGTAAAAAAATTGAAACTTTTGCTATTAAAAACTAACTATAAGTAAGTAGGTGAGAAACAATTGAAGATTAAAAAACAACCTGACTTAAACAGTAATTATAAAAAGGTGATCTAAATCATCAGTTTTCTAAAGTCTGATTGTTTATATTAGAAAAAGTATTTACAAGTTAAAAGTATAATCCTAGTATACAGACTATCACATATAAGGACGAAACCGTAGTTTGTTGTTAATAGTCGTGTGGTAAGTTCTTTATATATTATTTATGTGGGAGGCATCTCAACAACTGTAATAAATACGGGTTAAACAATAACATAAATAAGTTAAGTAAGCTTTGCAACTATTAAATTGATAATTTGCAGTACGTTATGAAAAAATTATAACTTTTTTAGAATTCCTTAAAAAAAATTTGAGCTAGTGATAGACTACAAAATCTCACAAGGAAAAAAAAGCATAGCCAGCTTTTATTATTAAAGTAACTTTGATTTAAAAAAATAAAACTTATGTCTGTTAAAAGAATCGATAACTACGTCAGAATTTAAACAACTACACTATTTATTTTTGGCTTAATGCATTTTTAAAACAGATTAGTTCTATTAAGCAATATTTTAATATAAAAATAGTCCACATCTAATTTTTTTTTATTTGAACTTAAATTAAAATATGTTGAGCTATTATTTACTAAGCATATATTAGTTAAAAATTAAGTTTGCAAAACAAAACATTAGCGTTAAACATGTATAAGACTTTTTGACTTTATTAACTTAATATTTTAAATCAAGTTATTTAAATTGTAATTTCAAACCTCATGTTTTTTAAGAATCAGTGAATCTTTTACCCCTAGATTTTATAAAAAATACGAATTTACCATCAATTACTATTTCAGTCAGTTAAAATTGACTCTAGATGATATCTTATATATATTTTTTTAATTATTTTAAATAATTTTATTAGAAGTAGATATGTCTGTTTACTCAATTAAACAATATTTAATGATTTATTAAAATTTTTAGTCTTAAAATATAAAAAAATATTTGTATACATAAAATATTTAGAAATGTAAATATAAAAAAAATATTATAAACATAATTGTAAATAACGCAATTTAGGACGACTGCTTTCTTCAATCAACAATTTAGTTAGAAAAAATAAAAAATATAATTTTTTTTATTAAATGGTTTTCAATTATTACATAGACTATTCTAACTTGAGATAATTATTTAGTTTTATTTAGATGTTCCATCGTGTATTTAAGACTCCTTCCTGTTATTATCATTTGTTTATTTTTAATAAAAGATTTAAAAGTTTGCAACAAGTTTATTTCAGTTTTCTCTCAAAAAAAAACACGACTGTTAAACTCTTTTATATCAAAAATTATTTTTTATACAGCATAAAGCATACAGCATTAAATCTAACCATTTTACATGTCACAAAATTCAAAATAAAAGTTAAAGATCTCATAAAATAATTAAAAAATTATAAGTGTTAATAAAACTTTATAAGTTAATAAACGTTTTAATTATGCTTAATTATGCAAAGTCTAGAAATTAACGTCTTATGGTAACATTTATTGAAGCTTTACTAAACAATAAAGTAGAGAAAAGTGTCTTAATTAAAATGGTTTTTTTTCATCTTATAATTGAACTAGAACTTTAAATTTTAATTTTTAGCTTTTTTCAATAGTGTTTTAGAACAGTTTAAGATAGTTTGTGTTATTCTAAGAACACTTGAAATTTTCATAATAACATTTCAGCTGAGCGAGAAATATTTAAAAATTAAATAACAATATTTAATTTAGATATGAAACAAACAATTATTGATTTTAACTTGAAGTGAAATAATATAATCCAGTTATATTAGTATGTTTTAACAGTTACAAAACACTTTAAATGTACAGTTTTTCAATAATTTTTCAAAATTAAGCATAGAATTATAGCTTTTTTAAATATATTTTAATTGAATACTTTCTTATGAAACTTTTAAGTGTTTATATTCTTAAAATTATTTTTCAAAATTATCTCTCACAAAAAAGTTGATAAGGGTTAGCTGAAATCAATTTTAATTGGTTGCTCAAATAAAAAGGGTTTTTAACTAATCATGTTTCAAAATTGTGTTAAATATATGTTGCACAAAAAAAGTTATTAAATATAAATGAAAGTAAGAAGTTCAACTCAAAAATATATTAGGTTCTATGAACCTTAGACTAAAATAAAAATGACTGAGCAAAACAATTTTATCTATACTTCACAAATTAACACCAACAAACATTGAATTTTTAAAATTAAAATTTAGCAAAATTATGTAAAAATGGTTATCAGTCCGGCAAAAAAGTTTAAAACTGTGTGATGCAGTATAATAAAACAAATAAAACTTTTACATTTACTGGTTATTTTAGTCAAACAAATTTGTCAAACAAGGCACAACAGTTAAAGTTTAAAGCTTTTCTGATTAGCAGAAATAGACCATTTATTACTTTTTTTTTTTTTTAATACTTAATAGATGGTATCTGGGTTTTTGCAATTGGGGTTTTATATGTTCTTTAGGTAATTACTTTTGCTTTGATTAAAATAGTATAGTTAATGTAAAAGCGTCTTTTAGTTTAAAAGAATATATGTTATTTTATTTACATAAAATAAAATTATTAGGTTTAAACATGTAGTTATTTTGTTTAGTTATAGTTCTTAACTATTTTAAACTCTTTTTTTCTGATTTTGCTAATAATATCTTTTAAATAAGTCTAAGAACATGTTGCCTATCCTTTAGATATTCAAAACTTTTTTTTTTCTTAGACTAAATCATTAAAGTTCTAAAACCAAAAAATACTGTTTAGTAAAATCACATAACTAATGTTAAACATGTGAAACAAAAAGCTTAAAGCTAAATTCCAATCTGAGTAAATTAACTTTACTTAATTTTGTTATATGTAGAGCAAAAATTAATGACTACATCAAGGAAGAAAAAATTTATTAAACTTATTAAATGTTGTAAAATGAATAAATGTGAATAATATAAAATAAATAAAATAATAAAAAAACTGCATAAATAGACCTAACATGTAAGAAAAACTTACAAAAAACCCTATCGAGCTTAAGAGTTTTTTAAACTTAAGCTTTTAATTGGTCCAAATGCTACTTTTGTAAAAAAACTTCTTTATAAGTGTTAACATTTTTTAATTTGTTTGTTATATGTACTTAAATTTCCTGATTTTATTATCAAAAACTATATAATGTTTTAAAGTTTACTGTTATAAGCATTTTAAATGTTGTCTGTTTTATTAAAGATTAACGTTTTGTTCAGTAGAACCAACAATTTTTGAAGTAACCTTCTAGACTTTGCATACCTTCTAAAAAAAATTGACCTAATTTTTAATCTCAAGTTTTTTATAAATTACTTATTAACGAAACAAAAAAATGAAACACAACGAATGTTTATGAGAGTTATAAGACTCATATATAAATTTTCAATGAACTTTTTCATGAATCGTTTTTTTTAGTTCAAACTTTTAATAGATATAATAACTAGTCATATTAAAATAATATTTTTTAAAAACATTAACATTTAGCAGATTATGTGTTTGTTTTATTATGTTTTATTAAATTTGCGCTTACTAATTAAAACAAGTTAATAAAGCATATAGATACGTCTTCTTAATTATACTAATTAAAGTTAATAATTGAAAAAGTTAATTTAAACTTTTCAATTAATATTTTATTTTATTTAAGTGTAAACATATTTTATTATTATTGACATTAGTATGTTAAAAATGTTAACAAAAAACTTGAAATTACGAAATATTTACTCTTTTTTAGATTAATTTAAATTTCAAATCGTTTAGATCAACTGATAATTTTGCTATAGATTTCTGTTCTTACTGAAACCATAAGTTTGTTAAAACTCGTTTTTACTAATCCTTGCAACAATTAAGTTTATCTTCTTTTTTTGTATAACTTTATAATTAAAGCTTTATATAGTTTTGCTGATTACGTAAATATTTTAAGTGCATACTGTTAAAATTTAGTTGGCTCACATAAGAAACTAATTTTAATTTCAAACTTAACTTTAT
This sequence comes from Thalia democratica, assembly GCF_965202585.1. Classification (NCBI taxonomy): domain Eukaryota; kingdom Metazoa; phylum Chordata; class Thaliacea; order Salpida; family Salpidae; genus Thalia; species Thalia democratica. The sequence goes on along the minus strand of NC_139166.1, from coordinate 100,369,692 downwards.
TTCTTAAAGAAAAATTAAATGCGAGGAATTTATACTTTTACTTCTCTAATTCTTTTTTATGTTAAGTTAAACGATATCATAAATGCTGAATTTATTTACTCTTGTTTAAATTTCTAATACAATTATAATTTTCTGTTTTAGTTTTAGGGTTTTTAAATGTTGTTGCGAAACAAACAATTAAAACTTTTAAATTGTAACAAATTGTTTTGAAGTTATTTATATTATTTAGTTAGTGAAAGTTAAAATTTTTGAAACGTTATTACGTTAAACTTTTATAAATTAAACAGTTTGCTATCACTCACTAATTACATAGTCTTTGTTCTACTATTTTTATAACAACTTATTCTTAGCCAGTTTTTGATAAATTTGTTAGCTTTTGTCTATCTATTATGTTAATAACATCGGTGCTAACTTTATTAATTTTCTATTAATACTTATTAATAAATACAAAGTTAGCTAATAAGTAGAATTAGCGGTTTAAAATGCTTTACAAACTTTATATCACAAACACCGCATTTAGCAGTCGAAAACTTTCATTGCATTAAAATACCCAATTTCGTATTAATAAGCTATAATAGATATAGTAATATTTAATGAGTGTTTGTGAGAATGCTACTGTGACGTCAACTTTTGTAATTAATGATTTTAAATTTTAAATAACAAGTGTTTGATTAATAATCTTAACACTAAAAATTAATTGTTTTTAATTTTTATGACTAAAAAAACGTTACATTGGAAGGAGCTTTGCGTTGATTTTTACAATACATTATCTTTTTTATTTCTACCAGATATATAAACAATATTATAAAGCCTCTAAATTTGATATTTTAACAATAAATCGACGTAAGAAGTATAAAATCATCACAATTTATTTTTTAAATAAATACCAAAATAATTAGTTTTATGAAGTTTGTAACCTTTTATATTAATAAAAATTATCATTATTTTAACAGCCTTAAAACACAACTAATTTAGAAATTTCCAGCTATATATAGATTTAAAACAAACTGCTAATTTTAGCAATAAAGAGCTATAAACAGTTTTTGTTTAGATAACAAATAAACTTAGTAATTTCAACAATTAATTTCAAGATGAAAGTATTAGTTTTAATACAAACGTTGATAATGTTTTAACTTGACTGGTTAATAAAAAAAAAATTAAATAAATAATTGATCAGTAAAAATTAAAAGTATGTATTAACTTTCAAACTAATAATTTATGTTCTAGTTTTAAGTCTTTAATACAAACGTGCATCATTTTAACTATAAGCAAAAGTTTTAACTAAGTAAAGGTCATAATAAGAAAAAAAAATTGCAAAATATTATTTTAATTTATCTGCTTTAAAGTTAGCGTCTAAAGAAAATTTAAACTTAGTTTTGCATTAACAAAAACTTTAAAACAGATACTTAATTTTCTAAACAGTCATTTAAGTGTACGTAGTTTGTACTTTAAATTAAAATTTGTATGGTGTATATACAAATAGAGTGCTAAAGTTTATTTTGTTTAACAACAGCTGTTTCGAAAGACAGATAGTCAATCTCTTCAGGCTTCAACAAAATAAGAATAAGCACGTTTTAGGCAACTATTAATAAATACAAAATAACTATTCATGCGTAAAAAGAAAATAGATGAAAGTAAAAAGAGAGAGAAAAAAGAGAGAGAAAGGAGAAATGCTTTTTGTTAATTATTTTGATTAGATTAAGTTAGCAATTAGAAAAATATATTGTATTGTAATTATAATAATAATATCAGAATGTTTGATTATAGTTAAAGATTTTGGCAAAAAGATTGGCTTTAATTCTTAATGTATTTCGAAATAAAACAAAACATTAAAAAGCAACATACTAACTAGTAATGGTTAAACACAATGCATGAATTTGAGTTGAAACGGAATATTTAACATTTAACAAAATAATAAAAAAAAACAACAAATAAAACAAATAATACTCAAAATTCAAAACCCTAATTTGAACATTTGTTATACTAGCTAATTGCTTGATCCAATTCATCAACAGAAATTTGTTCCTATGTCTGCAACTGCCCATAAGTTCGGATTTTTTGTTGATACAGTTGTTACTTGCTTGTAATATCTTGAGGGCTTCTTTCAAGCAAAGCTTGCATGTTGTTTTTCCTGGTTGGTGTTTGTTTACTTTTTCTATGATCTTCCAATTTAATTTGTAATCCTCTCCTTCGTTTTTTAATTTGTGAACTAGTTTTGATAGTTCTGTTGAATTTACGTATTTATTGTAGTTTCTGTTATCAGGTTTGCAATTGATTGTTGTATTGTGCGTTGAAATTCTTTTCTTTTATTGGTTTGCTGTTATTCCAATATATGTTTTGGTTTCATTTTTTGCGCTTACTGAAGCTTCATATATGACGTTTTCAGTTCTACAATGGTGTATATAAAAAATTTGTTTATTACAAACAATTTTAAATAAAATTTAAGTTTAAAGTTCATGAGTTATTTATTAAAATTTTCAGTTAATCAAAAAATGAAAAAAAAAATCAATAAAGAAAATTGTAGTTATTGGTATTTTATTGATTATTTTAGATGAAGTGCAATTTTTATAAGTTTTGAAAACCTATAAACTAAAAACTTTGAAAAATAAAACTTACTAGTTAATTTATTTAAAAAAGTATAATACCACTTCAACAAACATAAACATATTTTTAATGAACAAATACATTGAAAATTTTAAAATTTAGATTTTCCAAATTTTTTTTCAACTATTGAAGTTCAAGGCTTCTTTTTGAACAGTTCGTGACTAGTTATAAATTACTAAAAAAGCTGATAATAAATTTTGGTTGTAAATGTTTTTGCAATATTTAGAGTACTAATTTTGTTACTAACTGTGTTTTTTGCTTAAAAAAATAAATTGTTTGTTTTTAATGAATAATACATATAAGTAATAAAAAGAAGCAACATTCATTTTAGTTATTACATTTTCGTTAGCAAATTTATAAGGCAAAAGTTACAAGATCATTTTATATATGTTGAGACTTTTTTTTCAAACGGTTCAATAAACAAATTTTCGAACATAACAAAAACCTGATTTACTTAAATTAGCTTTACAAATAACATGTAAACATCATGATATTCAAAGATAATTTATGTACAACCAATGAAACATGATTAGTGTTGTTTTAAATTACTCGCAAGTTTTATATTATAGTTAAAACCATTTAAAGTATTCTAAATATCAAATGTACTTATTAAATTTCATTGAAATATAAATGTATTATGTTTTAGAACTTAAAACAACCTAGAAATTGTTTACACTCGAATTGCGAAAAAGTAGTATTTTAAAATAATTCAATAATAAATATCACTTACAACATAAGCTTCGTCTTTTACGTTAGTGTCTCAAACAATAGAATATTAAAAATACTTTTAATTGCGTAAGTCCAATAAAATTTAATATAAAAATCTACAGTATCACTAGCTGATTAATAAATTACTTTTATTAAAGATTGAATATAACATAATGTAGGGAAATTTAAAAATCAAACAATCTAAAACAGCACAAAAAAAAGTTTAAAATAAACTGAGCTCACACAAAATTTATAGATTAAAGTTATATTAAATAAAAAAATGAAGAGATTACAACATGAATTAAATTGGTACGATATTAAAGCGAAACACAAAAAGATAAATACTATTACAATTTAGAAAAAAACCCTACGTGAAATAATGCGAGCAAAATATTTTTTTGTAATGTTAAATTTAAGTATTTCTTTCAACAACTATCATAGTGACGTTGTGATGAAAAAAAACGCATAAAGTCGCATTACTTTTAACTATATATTTAAAAGCAATTTATTACTAACTAATCCACTTCCTTATTGTGATTTATATACATTTTGAAAGCCGCCTTTCTCAACAAGGCTTAAAAACTATATTAACGTTTTCTACAAGTTGCAACCATTTATAGAATTCTATTATTGCAAAAAAACAAAAAACCTTAATAAACAAACAAAACGTATAAGGATCTTGTAAAAATATCAAACTTTAACGAAGCTCGTTTGTATGGTTTATTTTACATGAGCTTTTTGAATGATTTTTGTGTCGCATATAATATAACAAAAGTTGGTATTTTTAACTAAGTAGTTAAAAAGTATTATAAAAAGTATATCTTAAGTGTTAATTACTAGATAATAAATTAATTTAAATAAAGATTGCCTTTTATCTAACGTGATCAAACTAAAAATGAATAAATACCTTAAAATACTACAAATAAAATACAAACACGAAATTTCCAAAACAACACTTATAAAACTAGTTTAATTTAAATAAAAAGAATGCAGAATAATACTAAGTTATCTGAGCTGTAACGATATAAACCATATATTTTATATAATTAAAAATTAATCAATTTTAGTGTTTAATAATTACAAAAATAGTTTAAGATTAATATTATTAATGCAATAGTATTGATACTTCAGATTAAGCTTTACATTTGTGGTATTCATTTATGTGTTTGTAAACTTGCTAATAGTTGGTAGTTTTACAGTTTAGAAAAACTTGTTTTAATTAATATCACTATAGTATTTCCACACGAAATTTTTCTTACTAACTGTTTATTTTAACACTAGTATACTTTTTTTACATGTCGCACAAATATAAATCAGAAAGAAGATGTGTAAGGCTTATATGTTTTTTTTTTTTGTGGAAAGTGTTACATCTACTAGTGTTAAAAAACTATTTTCTTAGTATTTATCGTATTTATAAGAATTTATAAACCAAACGAAGTACTAGAAAATGGTTTGAAGACGTTTTATTAGTGGGTAGCTGTCTAAATTTCGCGAGCATACAAAACTGCACGAGGGGACAAAATTGCACGAGTTTACTAAATTGCAGGAAAATACTTTTGCACAAAGGGTCACTTTTGCACGAGCAGACGATTTTGCACAGAGACAGCTTTGCATGGGTTATTTTTATTTAAATTTTTAAATTATTTTTATTACATAAATTATTTTTTTTAAGCTTAGTTTTTTTTTTTACTATCACTGTTACCCAAAATCCTTACCCTCGGTCGTTAAGTTATTGTATTTTTTTTAAATATATAATATTTTATTTATAGTTAATTTTTTAATTGTTTTTAATTTTTTGAATCTTTTTTACTACCACTGTTACCTATAACCCTTACCAACGATAGGTAGCATTTTTTTTTTATAATATTTTTTTTATTAAATTTTATTTGTAGTTTTCTTACTTATTTTTACTATCACTGTTACCCCTAACCCTTAGCCTCGGTCAGTAAGTTTTTTTTTATTTTTTTTATTTTTGCTTTTTTGTATTATTTTTTTTTTCAGTTATAATTACGTTATTTCAACGGCCAAGACATGCTGAAACACTTAAATTATCTACAATAAATTGATAAAATTCATTGCTAAAGGTTCAATACCATTTAAAAAACTTAGGCATTTAAAAACCAAATTAAAAAAACATTATAAACGAAACTATATTAGTTAATCTAAAGATTTTAAAAATATATAGAATACATATTCTCAAACTATAGTAAAAATACGTTAATCTAAAATATCTTACTCAAGTAACAAAACAACTTAAATTAAATAAAAGTACAATTATATAGAAGTATAGTCATAGTATGATGAAAATACAAAATTTATAATAAAACAACCGTATGATATCGCAATCACACCGATTATATTTATATAATTATTTATATCTAAATAAATATCTTATATAATTATTATGTAGTGCATATTTCTTAGAAGAGATTTATTGATATTTTTACCTTCTTTAATTTTTAATCAAATACCATGTTAAAATAAGTAATGTTGAATAATCCAATTTCTGAATATTAATTTGCTCTTTGCACCTGTTCTAAATCATTTTATGTTTGATAAACTACGTTAAATAAAGGTATTTAAAATGATTTTAAACTAAAACATTCTATCAAAGTTGAATTACTCACTTTCAACTGTTAAACCCATAAAAATATTTTTTAATCTAGTTACCTGTAATCAGCACTAAACGCACTAACTCACTTAAAGAAGGAAAATAACAAGATACTTATAATTTAAAATTTTTAGCTAATTTCTGAACAGTGAACAACATTTTTTTAGTAAAAACTTACATAAGTTTTCTTAGTTTAATAATAAATGATTAGTATTGCTTGTTTTATATAACTTTTTGTTCAAAATAGGTTTTTAACAGTTAATATTTTTACTGCTTTCTATTTAAGACTTTTTGCTTTACAGTGTTAAATATTTTAAAAAAGTTGTTTTTGTTTAACAATTCAGTCATAGTTTGATGTATTCTTAAGACATTTATTTATCTTTTTTTTCAGAATAATAATTTATAAAATTATTTAATAAATTATTTTTGAAACTAAATCTTAAACTCAAAGCACAAACTTTTTTTTATAGTTTAAGTCATGTACTTATACCGACAGTTCTATAATGCTTAACACTTAATATAGATCTATGACACAAAATAAAACGATCTTGTCATAAAAGAATTTTGAAAAGTAAAATAGATTTTTTACTAATAAAAAATAAATTAGATTAACATTGTTGTTTTTTAGGTTAACTAATAAAATTTAAAATTAAAGGTTGTTTTACAAAGGCAAATAATAAAATAATTTTTTTATTCCATTTTAAGAAAAAAAAAACCTCAACCTTCGACCGTATGAAAAGGGTAAGGGTTGAAAAAATGCAATAAAAAAATAATAATTATAGTATAATCTGTTCAAAAGTGTCTTCGTGCAAAAGTAACCCTCGGTGCAAAAGTTACGCCGTTCAAAACTGTCCATTCGTGCAAAAGTGAACCTGTGTGCAAAAGTCTTGATAACGTCTCGACAGCTTTAACAAACTAATATTTGTAATAGTAATGGTAAACTGTTTAACTAGTTATTAATTAACCCTATACCAATAAATCTTTAAATGACATAAATTTAATGTATTTGGTTTTGATTCATTTTAAATTTAAAGTGCTTTATGATTTTTACATAGAAAAAGTATAAGGTATGAAAATGTTCATCAATCAATTTAATTTCATACTATCTTTTTATAAAAGCAAATGAGCTTTTTTCTTTATACATGTTTATACGAGAATGATATAAGTGATCATTTTACTGTTATCAATTAAAAGTATCTTAAATGAAACTTTGTTTTAATATAATTTGGCCTTGATATATTATTTACAAAATAGCTTCAGTATGTTTGCAACTTAGGGGCGTCAGTTTGCGCTTAAAATGTGATAAAACCTAAGACTAGATAATTATTAAAAACTAAAAATATGTAATCAAATACTTATTCTAGGTAAGATATTTCATTAATACACAACTTTATATCTATTGACTATGTTTTCTATTTTATTAAGTCTTTAAAAACAACTGATCTTAAAATTTAAAAATAAAGACAAACAAACTAATAAAATAAAATTACTATGAATAAAACTAAAACTTAATTTATTTTGTTTATTTTAACTATCCAAGTAGTGCTTTTAAATTAAATACTTATAACATATTTTCAACATACGTCTTACAAATTGTATTTCTAAAAGTTAAAATATGAATTAGTTTCAATATGAATCATTTTTTGTCCATTCTTTTAATATAAACACCAGTAGTATTGTTATACACACAAATACCTGCTAGTATAACCGGTTTGAGTTGATTGCTAACTATTTATAAAACTGTCGACGCTGTTAAGCCAAAGTTTGAACTGCATAAAGCAGTAAATATGAAATATTTGTCTATCATACAACACATATAGAATGAGAAGTTAAAATAAATATTATTAACTTTAATTGAACCTATAAAATATATATTTTGTATAAATATAGGAAAAGTTAAAAAAGTTATAGAGAATACCTCATTTTACTACTTAAATAAAATGAATATTCTTATAATTTCATTTAATTATTTGAGTAAAGTACCTCAACAGCTATGTAACAACCCTTACTGTCAAATTTCTATATTGAAATTTTCTTCAACAGTGAAAAACTAATTCTTATTTTACATATCATACGATTATTTTTTTGATACGTTTAGTTCGAGTTTCTCATTACATATAGGTGAGAACTTTTGTAATCTAATATATGTAATATAAGATGTAACATTAAAAGCCGTTAATTCATAGAGACCCTGATGAACTAAGCTTATGGAAATATATACAACAGATGTTTTTGTTTTAAAACTTTTTTCCGACAAACGGCGTTTCACTGCTCTCAAATAAATTTAAGAATAGCCTATGGAATTTATAAAAAATTAACACACATCAGACAAAAGCATGTATAATTATGTATAATATTTATGCAAGTAGTAACTATAAACGAACTTTATGGTTTACAAACAAAGTTTAGAATAAAAACGAAAAAAATATAAAATTGTTGTAAAAACTACAAATTTAACAAAAGCATGTACTAACCTGAAAAAAGCTCTAAGAATAGGCTATTTTTTATCAAAGAAACATAAACTTAGTTGTTTAGAAATGTTACGTAATCTAAAAAGAAGTTGAGAGTATATGTGAGATGTTATGAAGATTTATTTTATTACTAAAAGTATTATTAACTAATTTTTAGTCTAAAAAATTTTATGTAACTTTTGAACGTGCAACTTTATTGTTATTTAGTCTCAAAATTAAAAACTTATTAGAATTGATTACTTATTACGGTTTGTAAGCACATGACATTTACAGTTATCAAAAGCATTTTATATTGCTAAAAAATCTGGTGCCTTTTTCTCGTGTTCCAAGTTGTAGCTAGTCTTTTCAGGGTCCACACAAATCATTGTTTTGAGTTTTTTGTAGCATTGAGCTCTTTGGTGGTCGGACCCGCGGGGTTAGTTAATCCAAGTTTTAGAGAGTTTTTTGATTATGTTTATTTATGTTAAGGTACTTAATCTGACAAAGGTACTATTACAGTAATTGATTATACTAACACATTACACTAATACTATTGTGCTTAGTTTTTTAGTTAAACTAAATTGTATATTTTTTTATTTCATTTTAGTTGATTACTGTGATATATTAAAATTAAATTGTGTTTTCAATTTAACAATAAAAGTTAAAAAAATAACTAATCTTGTTTTTAACGCCCTCTTCAAAATGTTAGTTCTTTTAGTTTTTTTTTTACCTTAAGTTTTTAAACAGTATATATTTTATTCGATTATTTATCTATGTATTTATTTTGTTAATATATTTTTTTATTTATTTTAATATACATATATAACAGTTTGTTTTATTTTAAAGCTCGCGTTTAGTTTACTTACTTTGTATGTATTCATTTATTTAATTTTATTCACAAACATTGATGTAAAAAACATAAAAAAAAATATATACATATAAGCGAAGTAAATTTATTTTTTTTAATAAAATAGTTTTAATTGTCCTACTATTAAGTATTTTATAGATAAAAATCTTTAAAAAAAACACTTAAGTACAGTTGCTTGAAGTTATTGTTAAAAAAAAAACAAATTTTACTTTAAAATCCAAAAAAGCCCGATTAGGGTTGTTAAGTATTGGCAATTGTTAGTGAAATTGTACTGTAATCAATTGTGCTTGAGACCAGCTAGATTTGATCTCACGATCTTCTGATTGAGAGTCAAATGCTATTAGCAGGGCGCTACCGACCCACGCAAAAATATTGAAAAACTCTGCAATATATATTTGTTGTATTTCAACACCAAGGAAGCAATTCCTCTATTAAAAATTTATAATCTTATAAAGGTAATTAATACTGTTATAGTAATTGATTTTACTTATAATAATGAATCAGAAAATTCTAATACTTTTAATTATTGATTTTAAAGTCAGAACTGAATTATACATTTAAACTATTTTTAATAAAAAACTTTAAAGAAACCCAAACATGAATGTTATAATTAATGTATAAAAAAGAAAATCAATCCTGCAAAATTTAGTTTTAATACAATTGTGTATATAAATTTATTATATACATGAACGAAGCCAAAAGAGACAGTAACCGAAACAAAGTGCACACATTAAGCGATAATAAAAAATCAAAAATGTCAGTAACAAAATTTTTCGGAATATACACTTTAAATGGTTATAGCTGTTTGTCTTTTTCAAAAAGTTATGGGCTAAGTTGACAAAATTATAAAGCAAAATAGATTTTATAAATGTTCAGTCGCTGGAAAGTTTAACTTGACTGACTTAGATATTCAATTTATTCGAGAAATAAACTTTTGAAATCTATCATTTTAAGCTTTAAATGCATTAGGTTTATAAATTTTGTATTGTCTGTAATAAACTAATATGTATTTATAGTGTAATGAAATTATCTTTTTATTTTATAATTTAAAGCGTGTAAATAAATATGGAATTTCTTGTAACAAGAAATTCAACGATAAGCTTTCTCAAAACTATTTTTTCAATTTCTAAAACAATACTGCTTATTCGAAAAAGTTAATTTATTTCCAATGAATCCGTAAGAAAAAAACTTTTTGTTTTGCTTTTGATATAAAATAAACAAAATTTTCAAAGTTATGGGTATTCGGCAGTAATTAAAGAAGGTGGTGTACTTAAGTATGATGCATTACAAACACGGTAAATTTAAGATGCTTTTTTTGACTTAGTTCTTATATTCTCATCATTATTATCTGACAAGTTGTTTAACTATAGTTTTAGTATAGTGTGATGTAGTTTATGTATCTTTGTGTTTTTTAGTCCATGTAATTAAAAGATAAGTTTTGTTTTGTTTGTTGTATTAATCTGCTATACTATTCCCTATTACCTGTTAAAAACTTCTCTTAATAAGATAAAAATATTACAGCATAGTTTAGCTAAAAACTTTATTTTTTAGATATTTTTTTTGAATTTTCTAACACTAAGTATTTTTGACAAAAAAGGAAAAACTATACACAAATTTTTAATATAATAAAATGTTTAAATGTTTAAAAAACTTAAAAATGAAAAAATAAAATTTTTTAATGTCATGGCAACTTAAAAACAAATATTACAGTTAAATACCGTACAGTGGATGTACAGTGGACTATCACAAGGTGGTGTAATTGGATCCTTCTTTTTTTATATACATTAACAACATTAGTTCAAAGATTGACTTTAAAAGTGATATGAGTTTAGTGTAGTAAATATAAAAAATTTACTGAGTCAAATATCCTTTACAATCTACTCTAGATAATATCTACAAATGGCTAGATACAAGAAAACTGACTACATCCTAACAAATGCGAAATTCTAACAATTAAGAAAAACAAATCGTTTGACCCGATAGTCCTATTAATCGATACGCTAAAATACAAACAGTTAGTATTATTTACTTTTTGTTATCTAAATTAAACTTTTTTATTGTAAAACTAACTTATCATTACATTAAATCATTACATTTTTGATATAAAACTACCTAATATCAACTATTTCCAATAATTAAAATTTAGTTCAAATATTTCAAAAAATTTCAAAATATAACTTTTAAACTGTATATTAGCTTTGATTATTTAAATATTCAAAAAGAATAATTAAAAACTTATTAAAAATCGTAGTGACATAATTATCAAATCAAACAATTTTTAGTTTTTAAATAGGTATAATAAAATTATTATAAATAACTAACTAGATTTAAAACAAGTTTTTCAAAAGAACGAAAATAGTGTTAGTTGTCGTAAAAAATAAATTTTATTCATTTATTTTGGCTCAGAAAACGCTTTTTTATTATTTGGAATATTCAAATATTTCTAAACTGTGCGGTATAGTACTTAATCTTAATAAATTTTTGTGATATAGTATTTGTAAATGTTAAGTATCGCTTATAAATAATCTCAAGTCTTTAAAGATGTAAACCAGGAGAAACAAAACTTTCCAAAAATTTTATGTTTTTAAAATTTAGTTTATTATTAAATTTTAGAAGTATTACGTTATTGTATGGAACACACAAACAGGTACTAACATATAAAGTGTATATAACAAGTATCTTTATAATTGATACATGATATTTTTCTTCTAGTTTTAACCGCAACAAATGGCAAAAAAAACCAACAACCCCCTATAATATTCTTAAATAACTAATCAAGCTAATACAGTCAAGTATAGTTCTTTACTTTAGCAAATATAGATTTAGCACCAGTGTTTAAAACTGTTATCATTTTAATTATTAATAACTTGCATTTATTTAAGTTAAAGATAGTTGAAAAAATATTTTATAAAAGATTTAAATAAAGTAAAACATACATAGAAAATATGTTTACACCGAACTATTTTTTATAGGTTTTATACGGTAAACATATTAGACTACTAAATAACGTTAATGTCGTTAACAAGTAACCTTTCGTATAACAAGCTCATAATCGTTTTAATCAACTTAATAAGTTTGTACTAACTCTGTTAGTGAACTTTCTAAAAAAAAACATCTCATATTTCTATTCTCACAACTATTTGCTGAAACTTTATATTTATATTAAAACACAATTAAATTTTATACGTGTCCATTGATTTTTAAATACTTTTATATCTGTTTTTGAAAAATTCAAGTTATTAGTCTATTTAGTAGTGATTAAAAAATAATTATATCATTTTTTAGTGAGAATACAATTCTCAAACTTAACAATAAAGCAATCGATTAAATAATCAATTTTTAAAAGAACGTATTGAAAGAGTTTGGTGAGCTAAATAGCTTAACTTTTGAATTAAGTTGTTATAATAATTATTGGATTAGTTAATTAATATTTAAGTTATAATTTGAAAAATGTTTAATTTGCAAACTTCTAGTTGCAAGCAAAATCAAAATAATTTAGACGCAACTTAAAATTTTTAAAAGCACAAACTGTTTATATTACAATATTTAACTCAAATAATAAAATTAGTCAGATCCTCAACTTTATTAATTGTCTTATTCAAATATATGAAGTATATAAAAATTAAAAGTTAAATTACCGTTTTGTTAAATTGAAATAGAAGCATTAAAAATACATTAAATAAGTTAAAAAAAAATTAAAAGTTAGGTTGTTTTTTATAATTATAAACTATTTTAGATCAAACAAGTTTAAATATGACAATAATAGTTGAAAATAATAACTATCTTTTTTTAAAGACTTTGTATTTAAAGATTTTTTATAAATTATTATTTTAAATCCAACCAGTTAAAAAATTATAGCATTTAAAATAGTAAACATTAGTTGTGTTTAAATACTTTTAGTAACAGACTTTAATCATAAGTAAAAAGATTAGGTTTAGTAGTTGACTATTATAAGACAAGTTTAACAAATATAAAAGCAAGTTATAAGTTACTAACTTCAATTTATTTAAAAACTAGTTTAGTGTTAATACTAAAATAAATCCTACTTATTTAAAATATTTACAAAATATTAGCTTAATTCTATGTATTATAATTAAAATCAACTAAAAGCTTTAAAGCATCTAATTTTTATCTATTATAAGCCATATTAAATAATTAAAGTTTAAATTCTGTAAACATATGACAGTTTTATTATATCTGTTTCATCAATTTTAGATAGCATAAATATCTTATAAATCATTTTAACTATTTTTGGTTTAAAATTTTCATACCATTTTAATAGACGAGGCCTCTATCCTATAAAGCTGTTTTTAGTTCGTTCAAATACATTAAACTCAAAAATTGTATTTATGTTGACACTTGAAATTAAAAAAGTAAGTTTTAAATAAGAAACTCATAGTTTTTTCATTTTTACAATGTTGTATTGTTTTTTTCTTTGCTAACTTGGATTTTTACCATAACATTCGATAGTTTAGCAACAGTTTTTTAAATCAATTTCATCATTCCTTACAGACCGCATTACACAGTTATAAGCTGCTTTAAATACTCGCTTTCACATAAACGAAAGTAACTCAAATATCAATACAAATAATTTATAAAAGGTTGTTCGAATATTTATGTGACGTCTTTTGTAACTAAAGTAAGTCTTAAAAAATTTCTAATATTATTGTTAGTCGATTATTTGAGCGTATCATTAACTTAATATAAATAAATTGTTACTGTTTAATATACACAATAGTTAAAACAATAGTTTAAGTTTTGTTTCTTTGAACGAAAAACTTTTAAATCGTATTATTGACAGCAATAATGTAGTACAAATGAATTAAAAAATAATATACTAGTTAACAATTCTAAAATCTATTTATTTCATTATTACTCTAACTATACATTAATCTTCTAAATATAATTTTTATAACTAAAAAGAGAAAGTGAGTAAAAATTTTAATAAAATTTTAAGCTTAAGAAGTTTCCTTGTTTCTTAGAATTGATAAAAAGCAATGTGATACGTGTCAAAAATCAACAGCAGTGCTATTTTTAGTGATTAAAATAATAGTTTAAATCCTAATATAGAGAATTTGACTTAAAATACTATGATCTTACTAAGTCTGGTGTTACAGTATGTAGTAAATGTTTAGATTTAGATCAAGGGTCGATCGTTTGGTGGTCAGGTTACGTTTCAAAAATAAAATTAAAGTACTTGATAACCGCTATACACATTGATCACCAAAAGTTCTAGTTTAAGTTTTAAATCTGCATAAAAGTTTTTCTGAGACCTTTTTGTTCGCTTTTCACTACGAACATTAGAATGTCTAGTGTAAACTTCATCTTTTGTTTTTGGTCGCATGCTTGCGGGTCGCATGGCAATAAGGTCGCAAGTTTCCGATACTTGATCTAAAACATACAACTTTTTAAATTAAGTTACTAATTGCTATATATCACATAATAAAGCACAAGATCAAAAATTTTATAAAACGTTTAAATTAGAAAATATAGTTTTGTAAATTTTAAGTGTGATAAAAGTCATAACTTTTTGTCAATTTGAAATCTAAACTTAATATAATACTTAAATGAAATATTACTAAATAATACAAATTGGTTCTTATAAAAAAGATCTAAAATCCTATTTTTTTATGTAGTCTAAAATTTTTAAATTTCTTTTATATTTATAACCTTTTTATGTATTCTTAAACAAATGTTTCTTTTTGATAATACTTAATATTAAATTTTTTTCAAAAAATTTTTAACATTTCTCAACTATCTTAGTAAAACTTTTAGCTTTTCCTACACCAAATAGCAAATTTTAGTTTATTCGTTTTTTTCAAATATAATCGGTGAATGTAGTTTTTTTTTTAAATATAATTGATGAGTGTGGTTAACATGTAACGGATTCTGTATCTTTAAACACCAGTTGTCAGGTACAAAGCCTGCTATATGTGAAATTGAAAACTCTGTGACTTAATAGTATTAACGCACGTTGTTTATGATGCAATTCTGATGATATAATTCTCTCATATTTTTACACCTTTGTTGAGTTTTGTATTGTGCTTAGATTTTTTTATTGCATTAATTAAGAATTTTTATATGAACTAATGTGAATTTATGTACAACTATCTATTTTATTAGAAGCATTTTTATTGAAAAAAAAAATTTTTACCAAAATTTAATGAATAAGTACATCTCTATATAGTATGTATAATAATTATCTCTACAATCAGTTTAACTTAAATATAACATTTTTTTTTTAACTTATTAAATTTTTCACTCATTTGTGTAGAAATAAGAAGAAAAATATGTTGAAGTATTAAAACACTTTATAAACACTTTATAACAATAGATAACATTATTATAATTTTACAACCAAGCACTAAAAAAATAGCAAACTCTTATTAAACTAGCATAAACGAATCTCTCTACAAAAATTATATTGTCTTTCTACTATACATATCCTACTTGTTTTAGTTAATAGATAGTACTAATAAACATTGCTAAAGTTTGAAAAGAACATAAAAACAAAGACATTTAATTAAATATCAAAATTACTTCTTCAATATGAATACATAATGTTAAACTTTTTAAAAGTATAATTAAAACTTATCAGCTTAAATTTTGTTTTATTATTCTTTCCTTTAAAAAGTCTTATAGAATTAAAGTAATAAAGAAGAAGTAAAATTTAAAAACCCTAAACTAGTTTTTAGTTCCAACACAATTTGAATAAGCATGATCAAAAATTCATTATATGCATTTAGTATATGATACCATTTTTTTTTTTTTACTTTAATTCCTAAACTAGCTGAAGTGATTCCAAATAGAAAATAAAATAGTGGAAAATATCATATTACATGCCTATACTCTCGTATGACGTAAAACTACCAAGTCATCTAAAGGCTTATGGTATGATATTCGAATTAGATAAAATCTTTATAAAAAGACAAAATCAATAACAAAATAGCGCAAAAATAACCTTTTAATATTTTTAATACTCATTTAGAATTTAAGTTTTTTTAATAAGTTCATAATATATTAAAAATTATTATAACATAATTAATAACAAATAACGACACACATAAATGTTTAGAAATGTATAAAATATTTAAGTCTAACAAGGACCTAACCTTTAACAATCATTAAAATTAAATCTATAACTTTTTATTTAATTTTTTTTTTTAGCTAATATAAATAAGTTTATACTATGTCTCACTTAGCAAAACAAGTATAAAACTAAATTAAAATTATGGATTGAAATACCACAATATAAAGTATAAGTGAATAAAATATAATGAAATAAATTTCTTTTTTATTCCATAGATCATAGATTCGAAGTTTATACTGCAAAAAAGCGGTTTTATACTATACTTTTAGATAAAATTAAGTAAAAATCCTGAAATAAAATAGATATAGCAAAATCAGTTTAAAGTTTTTTTAAATGTAATGTATAATATAACAAATGTTTAAGCACTGCTTTGGTTTTTTACCTGGTTTCGGTGAGCCTTAGCCGACCTTTTCAAATAATTTCAAAACAGTAAATAACATTTAGACATTGGCAGTAATGTGAATCTGAACTCATTGATGCGTAAAAAATAAATAAACATTAACTATTCAAATTTTAATGAAAAATGCATAATTAGGTGAACTAAATATTGGTATTAATTAATAAATAAAAATAAAAGAAATTAAAAAACTAAATGCAATAATATGAACGAAAACACAACAAATTCTTAACAAAAATCTGAAAAAAACTAACGGATGATTAAAATGCTAAAAATACTTAAATTATTAGGTTTTAGACTCATTCCAATAGAATAATAAAAATTTGTTTCTGTGCCTGCAAGAACTCATTACTTCTGATCTTTTATTAATACAGTTCTTATCTGCTTGTAGGATCTTTAATGCTTCTTTCAAGCACAACCTGCACGTCTCGATTCTCGGTCTTGATTCATATTCTTTTTCCAGTATTGTCCAAGTCAATTCAAAATTCTTATTTTCGTTCTTCAGTGTGTGGATGTATTTTGATAGCTCAGTTTAAATGTAATGTAAAATTCAAAAGAAACATAAGCTAGATTAAAAAAATTCAATGTTTAATTCATATTTCTATGAAGTTTATTTAAACATATATTACACTTTTATACTTTGTTATGTATTCGGCATAAGAAATCTTAAAACACATTCATTTAATAACTAATCTATAAACACATTCATAAAATAACTAAAACTATATTCTCTAAAATTCAGTTTCATAGTTTTAGACTTATATAAGTCCAACGTAAAAGTTATTAAGTATTATCAAGCCTTATAACCGTATAATAAACAACCTAAGGAAGAATTAATTTATCTTAAATGTAATAAATTTTCTAAATGAAAATTAACTGAATAGCAATTAGTTAAGAGTTTAGTTCCACTACTATATCCATAAGTTTGCTTGATATGTCAAATAATATTGATTTTAAATATAAAGAAACATAAAGTTTACATCAAAATGATTTATTATTTGAAATTTGAGCTAAAAAAGTATTTCATATATTTCATTTAGCCTACTTAACATTGTTATAATTGTCATTGTAATATAGTTATTGTTAAATGTCTAAAACAACTTTATGATACTAATAAAAAAATTAATAACCGTGTAATGCAATTCAATCTTTTTATAGATAAATAAATCAGTTATATAAAAAAAAGGAAGTTTTACACACATAAACCGTGGTGTTTTTGTGTATCAATATGGCTAAACCATACTTCTTGGTCTTTTTTAAAAAACAAATAGTAATTTGTATGGAAATATTTTATACTTTAGGGCTATAAATGTGATCAAATGATATTAGTGTTTCACTACCTCTTAGTCATTTGTCTAGACATCAAAGTTTCTTAATTAAAAGTTGTAATTACTTTATATCAAATTATCAACAGACATAAATTTGCGGTATATTACTTAAGTTATCATTAACTTTGCATAAAAACGCCTTAAACTATACATTTATTATAAAATAAAAAGTTTCTAGTTGTTTAATAACTCATTTTACTAAAAATCTAAATATTAAAGAAAACCAATAACTAGGTTTAGTTACTATTTAAAATCATCCAAAGTCAAGTAAACCTAGTTAACATAACTAAACGTATAAATAGACGCAGAAAAACAACTATATTAATTATTTTAAAATTTGCAAAATTGTTGTTCTGTGCTTTTCGTTTATAATTTAATTACTTTATATTTTTTTAAATTAAAATGTATTTTCACTCAATTCTACATTTTGGTTACAACCTAAAATTTATTACTCTTTTTTTTAATTGTTTCGATTTTCTTATATACCGCAAACACGGCTAAAATTAATCAACCATCTAAAGCACTTTTTTATATTTGAAGCAAGTTTATTCAAAGTTGGTAAGCATGAGTTTGCGGCTTTTAAAATTTTTTTGAAATATTGATGTCACTACGATTATTTTGTTAAAAAAAATTGAAATTTTCTAGCTGGTCCAGTTAAACATTAGAGTTTTTAAACAACTGGTTATGTGATTATAAAATGTAGCATTTATCTAGAACCTAGTAAAATCTACGTATTCTATTTATGTTCATTTTTAAACAGCGTCTATTAGTTAAACTAAACAAGTATTAAAATTAGTTACTATATCAAAACTATTATTTTGTTTAGACTATAACTTACTTACTTTATTTTTTAAATATTTCTGTTCGAAGTAAGTCTTTAAGTATATAATTTTGCATATTAATATTAAACTTTCAACTACTAAGTATAAAACTTTGATAGTATTGAATCAAATTTTTCAGCCTGTTTAGGCCGTTAAAAATCCCAAACATGGAGTCGACAGACTTTAGTAAATCAATGTATATACTTAATTTATATTTATTATCATTTTGCAATAAAAAGTTTGTGTTATTCACAAAATTCCTCACAACATGTTTATATATAATGCATAATGATGAAAAACTGATTAAAAACAATTTATTAAAAGGTATAAATTTAGTTGCTAAAACTTCAAATGTGTTAACTACTATTATAAACTTTATAACTATTATGAAACTTAATTGATTGAAATCTCGCTAAAAAACCTAAGAAATAAAAAAATGCCACTTAAAAAATTTAATTAAACCTATTATTGAAAGCAAGCATTTTAATTAGTTTAGTTATATTTAAAAACTTAAAATTTTCAAGTGTAATTCCGTTTTAAAAGTATATATCCTTAGTAAATCTATCTTTAGTAGTACTTAAAATAGAAAATGTTATAAATAAAGTACATATTATTAAAGTATTTACCAATTACTTAATCTTTAAACAAGATTTTTAAACATTACAAGAAAATTATGTTTAGTAAAATTTGATAAAAAAAAACACTTTTTTATTTAAAATATCAATATTTACTCGTAATTAAATTTTAAAGTAATTTAAATGATTATTAACAACTTACAGAGACAGACTTTTATCAAAGTAAGTTCAGCATTATATTTTTACGACAAAACTTACCTAAATAATTTATCGCTATCTATCATAAAATTTATATGTAAACTTAGTTTTAAACTTTAAGAAATTATTTATATTTTCTATTTGTTTATTTTAATTGTGTTTTCAATTTCTAATACAAAAATAATGAATTTTTTAAAGTAAGTTGACTTTACTAATTATATATTTTTTGATTAAAAAAGAAAACCTGTATGTCAACCACTTTTGAAATTGATATTACTTATGCAAAAAGTTCAGAAGCTTTTACAAAAAAACTATGTTATAAAATTACATCTAGAATTCATCTCGAAAAAACAAATACTGAACTAAAAAGATTAACAACAGAACAAAAAAAACAGAGGTAAACTTAAAGTTGTTAAATCAAAACAAAAAGTACTAAAATACCAAACAACTTATTTATTTAAACATTTGTCAATATTTTACAAGTTTATATTTAAGAGTTAAGTACTTTTGTTTTGAATATGTTTTCTTTGATATTAATCTGAGTCTTTTATGGCATTATAACTTAAATAAAACGATTGATGCATAGTAAAACTAAAATAATACTACATATTTTTAAAAAGTATTATTTAGTAAATTTTGTTAGTAAAGTAAATATAATATCAGTAAAAAGACTTTTACTTTTCAAACATAAAAGATTAAACTTATCAGTACATTTGTGATTAATCATGCAATTAATATAAACTATTAACAATAAGCAGCAACAAGCAAAAGCTAACAGTATTATGTGACCTAATTTCATGTATATACCAATTTTGTAAGTTTTTACATTAAAGAAATTAATTTAAAACAATGACTAGATTTTGTATTTTTTGACGTATAAATCTTTTTTAAAACTCATTACAGTTTTGGCCATTTTGTTATTTAAACAAAAACTTAATGCAACTAAATTTAGAAAATTATTAGTTACAGCTAATCGTTTATGTATTTAAAATGCGAACAAAACAGGATTCATAAAATTTCTCAGTGACGTCATTAGAAATCACACAAACATTTGCAGCAAAGTCCGCTTTATAAAAATTCTCGATTAAACTATTTTTAACCTGAATCAACATCTCAACTTGATTTTTTGAACCTGAACATTCAGGCAAAAATAACTAAAATTAGTACTTTTAGATAAATATTAAGGACATCTTTTCTCAGTAAATAAGTTTAGTTTGTGCGTTTTATCTTAAAATTAGCAACAAAAAATATTTAAATATGCATAGAAAGTTTCTTTAGCTCAAAATTAGTTGTTTAAACTAAGACTAATGAAACCTACTACACCTTAAAAATTGACTAAAACAGTTTATTAAAAAACGCACGAAAAACTGGTTGTATATATTCTTTTAGTGACTAAAAACAAAACTTACATACATTCGCAACAAATTTAACTTTGTAAACATTATCAATTTGTAATATTTCACTATAATTTTTGTTGTGACACGTTCAGTTACAATCTTATAACCCGAAATTTCGGGCAATATAACATAAAAACTACTTCTTAAAACTATTTGTTATAATTATAAAATTGAAAAAATTAATTCCATAGTGTGTTTTTCGGTACATTATTAGTAATAGTGGCTAAACAAAATTCAAGAGGCTATTAGACTTAAAAATAAAATTAATTTTAACAAAAAATAGTGAATTATAAGCACTGAAAGTAAAGTTTAAAAACATCAGTATATTATATAGTATGCAATTTAAATTAAAAGTAATGATCCGAATGTAAACAAAATGTTGTAATAAGTGTTTTGAGTTTATTCAGTATGAAATGTAAGTAATAATCAAATACTAATTGAGATACTACATATTTTTTAAGCAAAGTTCTATTTTAAATTTTAAACATATTTAAATAAAGTTTAGTTAAAATAAACAAATTTAAAACATATGTTTGTGGGAAGTTTGTATAAAAGAATTGTTTATACTATAAATTACAGTGTTATTGTTTTCAAAATGTTTAACAACTCAGTGGTATACTAAAGAATATCCTTATTACACGCAATTGAATTATAGATACATAGTTTAAATAATTATATTTTTGATTATAGCTTTTGTCTAGTAAATTTTTGTAACTACATACTCCACTTTAGATTATTACTGAAAAGGTTATGTACTTTAAATTTATTTGATATTGACGAAAATTTTTATCAACGTTTACGATTTTTTTCATTGTTTACATTTTTAAAAATTTTAATTGATTCAATATTCAATGAGGTTTAAAACTTAGTGATAATAGGTTGTTGCTATATGTTAGTACAATTTTATATTCTTTAGTTTTTAAGATAATTGTATGTGAACCGCTAAATTGCAGTAAAATTCAACGGACCTCGAATACAAAATTTAAATTAATAGTAGTTGTTATGTAGTGTTAAAAGTAAAGCTTTATTTATTTCATACTTTATCACTTTAATTTTGTAAATTTTCTAAAAAAGAAAAAATTATAATTACTAGTTATTTAATAATTACTATTAAAATAAGTGGTGGTTTCGTCAATATTGTTCCTACTTGTATTTATGAAAGTTAATATGTAAAGCTAAAGAAACTAACTTAGGCTTAAGAATGTTTTACACAAACATTTGTCCTAATTCATTAATTTCAAATTTTTAATTAGTTTCATTAAAAATTAAATTTAGGAAAATTCGGAAAGTAATAACAACAGTTTTAAATTTAATTTTGTAATAAATTATATTTTTTACGTTTTATTGTAATACAGTTGACGAGTGTTTTTTTAATGAGCTTTCTGTTTTATATTGTGGCAAATAAAATAAAAAATAATAAATATTTTTAATTTTGTAGGTAAAATGTTTTAAAATAACAAAACTTAAAGTTTCAAATATTATTTAAAAAGTTAAAGATTTTTTATAGCAATCTTAAAAGACAAAAACTTTCATATAACACCAACAGATGATAAATCAAAACTTTACTAACACAACAATTATAGAATTTAATTATGTTTATAAAAAAATGAATGCAAAATAGTACCACATGATTTAAACTTTTACGATCTTGAAGAAAACCTTAATCAAACAAATTACATTTGAAAAATTAATAAAAAACCTTAAATTTATTACGGTTGCACAAAAAATAATTATAGATTTTCGAGTAAAACTGATAGTGTTAACTTCTTGCTAAATTACATTTTCTAACAATTTTTATAGTGACGTAATGAGATATCAAAACACAAACAGACAGAATTCTAAACAAATACAATTTGGTGTGGCAATCTTGTTACTAATTAACTAAAATTTGTTTTAAACTTTTAAAATTGATAACGTTTGGGTTACTAAAATATTATTGATACTACAAAAAAGACAACTATAAATTGGGAATAACAATAATAATATTTACAATAACAAAGTAAAATTTTTTGGAAATTTGCGATATAAATAAGTTCGATAAAGTGTCGATAAATACATTAAAATCGAATTAGACTACCCTCTAGTTTGAAAACCAAATGAAGAATAGAATTAATTTGTTAATAGTTAGTTATCATTTGCTATTAAACTTTTGCTTCAATGGATCAATTGGGTATTTTATTGATTTTAATAAATGTTTTTAAATTTTAACCTCGAAACTTTTTACTGATATGTTACTATAAATGTTAAGTAAAGTTCTTGTTTAGTACATTTATATTATGTAAGAATTACCTGTCGTTGGAGTTTTAGAAACAAAAACGTTTGTAATATTTTTTCATTTAAGTTAATACTTCTTGGCTACGCACTACTTATTTTTTGGCTGTGTTCAACGTCCGTACTCAAAAAGATTATTGCTTAATAGTACTGCAATATGTACATTGCTTAAAACACCTTAACTAACAAAAAATTTTTATAGTACAATAAACATAAATTAATTTTTTTAATCCTTTTTATATATTTATATTTTAAAGTATATATAAACAATATATATAATATTCTTCTATTTTTATGTAAATCCTGAATGGAAAGTGCATCTACAACGAATTGTAGGTGCCGGTATACCTTGAAAAATCACAACGTTTTACAAATACAATTGCTTCACTATTCTATTAAACAGAACAGTTTAGTTATTTTAGTTTGTTTATTATGATAATGTTTTAAAACATATAGTTATGGTTTAAAAATTATAGTTTTAAGATATTATCACAGTAAACAAACCAAAGATATGTTGTTTTTACAGAATAGTAAACAATTTATTTGTAAAACGTTGTGTTTTATTTAAATACATATATATGTAAATAAATCAAATTTAGTCTTGGGCCTGCTGTAGGAACTACCTTTAATTCGGGGAATTCCCTTTTATTTGTGCTAAACGCTTTGAGCGTTTAGCTCTTAAGGCTTTTACTGAATTTACTTTACTCATCAGGTTTCACTTAGTAATTAAAAAGTATTTAATGAACTTGATATATATAATTTCTTTAATAAAGTGATGCTAATATGAAAAAAAGAAATAGAAGTGATAAAGTAGCCAATTTATCAGTAGAATAAAACTGCGAATATAAACACAACAAGTAAACACTAAATTCTACAAATTAAAATGTCTTAATAACTTTCCTAAAGTGTCTGAATGACACAATCTTAAAATAGGTCTTACTAAAAATACTACTAATATTACAGAGTCATAATATATGTCGAGCTTCATGCACAACGATGGCTTAACTAAGCACAATATAATACGATAATGCAAATAAACATCAAGATCTTATAAAATGAAAACAATAAAAAAGTTCTAAAATAAATAAAAAGTTCTAAAAAGTTTAAATCAGCTGGTGGGTCAAGTTATGCAACAGTCTGCTCCTATTGTAAACCCAGCACAGAACTCAGTTCCAGTTGTTTTACCCACAACATTGGTCCCAAAACCAGCAACATTATTACCTTACAGTAGCACTTACCTTCCAATCAGCCAGTTTGGACAACAACCAGGTCTACTACCTGGCCCAAGTATTCAAACTGTTCAATTAATGAAAGGAGTTCCGGGTTATATGCAGCCAAACTTTGGCCAACAAAATGGACCCTCGCCTGGTCAGATCATAGCCCCAAATGCACCTCAAAGGCAGTTCTTAGGTCAACAGACTGGTCAATATGTAGCTCAGATACAGTTCTATGGTTATCAGACTGGTCAAAATTTGACTCAAAGGCAGATTTCAGGTCAACAGACTGGTCAAAATGGTCCTGGCAGTGGTCGGCACTAAGGTTTGAGACGTCATCTTGCCCACCTTGGTGTCATTTATCCAGTTAAACGTTGAGAGAAAATTAAACTAACTTTGCTTTGAAAGTACTTATTAAAATTTTGAAAAATCATGTATGCCATATTCATTTAATCTAAAGTTAATAAATAATATGTTTTGAAAAAAAAAATAAACTGGTTAGCATTAAAGTACTTTAATGATTTTATAAAGGTTATATCATGTGTTTTGTTAAATTGACATGTAATTTAAGTGTCTGTTATTGACAGTTGTGTTTACCAGTTAAAGGTTTTTCTATTTCTGTTTCAATAAACTGTTTTGTATTTAAAATTGTGTTCTTTACAAAATTTAGAATAACTTAAGTTTTTGTTGGTTATAAAAGAAAAAACAAAGCTTTAGTTAATAATTGCAGAAAACTCACTGTATTCTTTATTAATATTTAATTTGATAAAAACATGTCTTAAATATCTATAACAACTATTGTTGAAGTGTCCTGTATCAAAAATTATACGACTTTAAACAAATTTGTCCTTAACCGAAATTCTAATGATGCAATCCTATTAATCGGTTCCATTCCTGTTATTTTTTCTTATAAGTTTAATTAAATCATTTTTTTTCCAATGGTTAAACTCATAGGTATAAGATTTTTTCACAGATAACTAATTATAATCTTAAGTTTATGCTACAGTTATGCTTAAATACTTATTATTTCATTTATTAATCTAGTATGGTTATCGTTCTAAATTGTTTCTGAAAAAATTCACATTGAACAAAGAGTTGTAAATTTATCGTTCTCAACATGAATAAAAATTAATAGATTTTGTAATTTTTTATAGGTAAATTGATTCTAAGCTTAAAACAAAATAACTGAAACAAAACTGTCTTTTATAAATATATGCTGTAAAGATATAAATAAAGATTATCCGATTTTACAATTGGTAGTAAATACTAAAATTTGTTAGCAAAATAACAATTAAACTAACAGTATATATCAAGAAAATATATAATCTGAAATGTTTAACAAAGTAATACAATAAATATTATAGGGATGTCATTTACTAAAATTTGCGAAACCCACATAAACCTGTCAACTATTTATATTAGTGTTTAATTTTATTTATTGTATATTAAAGCACAGGTTGTAGTTTTATCTGCGGTAAGGAGCACAAAAAAAAGTTCTAAGTTATAAAAACATAGATAAAAATATTAATCTTAATGAGCAGTATAAAACATGTTAAACTTTCGAATTGAAAAAAAAAAAAAACATAGGTAACAAGTAATTTCTAATACATGTATAACACTCCTGATAAAAAGACAAACATAATGATGTAAAAAATATGTAAAAAACAAATTTAGTTAGAAAATTATAATTTGGCTTAAACAATGACAGTGCAAAGATAGGCTAAAAGATTAGTTTTAAATTTTAATTGGTTTAAGTGAAAAAAAGTATTTTAGACTAGAAATATAAATACTTATTATAGAGTTCATAATTTAACAAAAAAAAATAAACAAAATATTTTGTACCACTAAACATAGATGATATGAAAGTTTTATTAAAGTTAGTTTACATAATACATTATAAATATGCTCTGAGAAAAGCCTTTTGTACAAAGCATTATTTAAAAAAAATTTTTAAGCTATTATATATTTAAATCAGTCAATAAAGTTAAGTTAAAATTTTTTATAGACATTAGACTATTATATTGTTTTATAATATGACTGACGTAAAAACCGCGAAAGAAAAAGTTTATTTATATTTCGATATACTTTTTTAATTAGTTGTTAAAAAATATAATAAACGTTTTCATAGAAATATAAACATTTTTACTTTTAGTTAAATAGCATAAGCTTAAAAAACTTGATTTTAAAAGTATGACATATAAAGCTAAAACTCATCTAATTTTGCATTTTAATAAACTAATAAATCCTTTTTTTTTTTTAAAATCTACTTTGATAAAAATGCAACTAAATTTTTAGAACATTAGTTTATAGTTTTCATTTTATACATTTATATATACTTAATTGTTTCCTGCTAGTTTTATTGCATTTAATGAACGTTTTTTTAAATAGTAAAAGTTGTTTAATATAAATTTTTCACTTTAATATACTACTCCGACACTTTTAGGTTTATTTTTTAAGCGTTAAAAAATTATTACAAAAATTTTTTTTAAACTTTAAATATCAAGTACTGCTTACATAAAATATAAGTATTAAGTGGTATTTTACTTTACATTTGTTGAAACATACCAGTGTAAAGTTTAAGCGTAAAACTTAAAAATATTTTAAAAAATCGTTAAAATACCCAATTGATTCATTGATGCAAAAGTTTAATAGCAACTTAAAACTAACAGTTTTTATTTAATGTTAGTGAAAATTTAGCTGTTTTTTAATAAGTTATTATCTTGTTGATTGTTTTGTTTTTGGTTAAGTTATATTTCGTGAAATAACTTCGGTTTTAAGATTAGATAGTAGTCAAGAATGATTAAAATTTATTTAACGATAATTTAATGATTTTATTTGTATTTTAAAAGTCAAAAAAAAGCAATTTTTTGACGTTTGTAAACAATAACTATGTTATTCTCAATTTATAATTGTCTTACTTTTAGTATTAATAAAATTTTAGTTACCCGAACTTTATCGGGTTATAAAGTTTAGAAACAATAAAAACGTGAAAAGCAACATGCATATTATCAAATTTTATTTGATTATTTAGCAAAAGTATACGCGACTGTTTGTGTGTTGTTATATCACTACGTCACGATAAACCTTGTTGCAAAAGTTCTTTTATGTAGCTAGCAATTTACAGATCAGTTTTACTCGCATAACTATAACTTTTTTCTTGTTGCAATTCTAATAAATTTAAGGCATTATTTTTAATTTTTCAATCGTAATTAAAATGTAAAATAGTTAAAATACATTTGATAGTTCACATTTAAAGCGAAAAACTAACATATAATTAATGTCAGATTTTTCGTAAATTCTTCGTGATATTTTAGAAACAGATTTTAATAAAACTTATAAAATTATTTATATTGTTTTTATACTGTTTATAAATTCTATTAACTGCAAAATAAACACAACAGTTTTTTATAATCTACTTACTTTATTAAAACTATAATTGTAACAAAACATAATCGTTTAAACTTTTAGCATTTAGAATTTCTTATATGTTGTGTTGCATTAATATATATATATATCAATTTTTATAAACTTGTAGGTATAAAAATTAATAGTAATAGAAATATTATATTAAACTAATAATAAAGTTATCTATTCTTCTGACGTGTTTAACCAACATCATAACATATTTTTTTAACAAAAATGTATATGTATTCACTTATAAGTAAAAAAGTTATTAAATGTAAAATTAGTTTATACTTCAATTGAAATATTTGTACTTATTCATAAAAACTTCGATAAATTTGTGTTTTATAAATAATCACTGCTTGTACTAAAACTAAATAGATGTTTATAAATTAACATTAGTACATATATTAATCTGAAATTATGCTTAAAATAAACTATGGCACAATTCAAAACTCAACACAAATGTCAAAATATAAGTGAATTATACAATAAGAATTGCATCATAATTAACGCGCTGTAAGATTATGAAGTCAAAAAGTCTTAATAACAAGCTCTAATTCTACACTGAACCGACGCGTATATATACTAAGTTGGTCACAATAGTCGTTCCATGTCAGGCTTGCCTTTGTTCCTCATATCTGATGTTTGAAGAAACAGAACCCTATACATGCAGATATTTATTAATAACATAAATTGTTACAAACTTATATGTCACATGTTGAAACAATATCAATAGAAAACTGTGCTTAAACTAAACTTAGTTTAATTTAAGTAACAATTAAAAGGTTTTTTAAACAATTAGCACCTGAGTACAGTGGTGTTCATGGGAAATAATTTAAAGTGCATAGAAATCTAATAGAAAATCAAAGTTTGTCAACACCAAAATAAAATAAACTTTATTTCTTGTTATTATACTATTTTAAATGTTTTTTATAAATTATTGATATACTAAGAGGTATAAGAGGTATAAATTATATAATAAACAAAATATCTAACCTTTAAATAAATTTCATTTTGGTTAATGACTAATCATTATTTTTGCACATGATGGAACACATTTGCGCTTAGTTTATAAACTAAATACCTTACTGGATCCATATCCTTTTAACATCCTTTTTAGATCATAAGTTGCTATAGTAAGAAGAAAATTATAAGGCAACTCATAAAAAACTTTACTCGAGTTCTATTCTATCTATTTTATTTTTTTAAGACAAAGCAGCTATATTTTGTAATTCTTTTAAAATTGTAAATACGGACTTTAAAACGAAATTATTCAAGTAAAACCAAATTACCGAAAAAAAAAACTTAAAACACATTTTTGCTCAGCGGGTCATTTTTGCATGCTCGAGGGCCGCAGATTTTTTGTATCAGGCTGCAGATTTACCTTTCGAGGGCCGAAGTTAGTCCGAGGGCTGCAGTTTGTTGACCCCTTATGTACAATACTTTTATATAAATTGTATGATGATATACCGACACTAAAACAAACTTGAATAGGTTAGAAATTTGTTTGCGTTATTTCTATTAGTATGTTTCTTAGCAGATATCATTAAAACGCTAAATAATTATTTTCCTATGAATTTTATTTAAAATAAATCAGAATATCACATTCAAATTATTATTTTTAGCGTTTATGAACTAATCTAAAAATTGATTGAAACTTAACACATTAATTAGTTCTAAATTTGATTTTTTGCAGTAAAAAGATTTATTTGCTAAATGTTAGCTGCGTATTTATTGAAATTCTATCAAAAATTGGTTACTATCAATTTAATTATATGTATTTTTAAAATATAGTTTACTACTTAATACTTATAAAATGTTAAAACTTTTATTATTTTTATTTTAATTTTACCGCATAAATGATTAAAAGTAAAAGTTTTATAAAGTAAAAAGTTTATTTATTTATAATGATTATATATTAAAAAATGACATATTAACCCCTTTATACAAATTAAGTTTTAAAACTTTATAAAATTATTTTTTTTTAATTATAAACTGTTGCCCGAAATATCGGGTTTAAAAAATCTGAGTATGCGACTAGAGTAATTATATTTTATTTGTATAGATTTTATATATAGCTTATTTAAATGCGACAACTTGTGGGTTGTGATCATTACGTCATAAAAAGAATAATATTACGTCGCAATAAGTTTATAATGAAGTTACACGTGAGTTTTATGTGAAAAAATTATATTCATAAAGAAATATTGTCGCATTGTCACGGTATAAAAAGGACATTTGAATATATTGCAGCTATTTGCTACTCTACAATTTTTTGGATAGATTTTTAAAATTTTTAGACTAAATTACAATGTGTGTGGCATTTGTAAAAAAAAATTAAGTAAAAACTTTATCGCATTGCAAATAGCAATATAAAAAAGAATAACTAAATGAATGGTTACCAATTTATTTAACTTTAACGCTTCTAGTAAATTTGTAAGCTGCTGCTAATAAAAATCATTTTAATTTTTTTAACAAATTTTTATGACTTATAATTTTGTTAAATATCAAAACTCTAACTAAAATGCAAACATTTTTAAATAGCATAGAGTTAACAAAACTAGTTAAAGAAAAATGTTATTTTTTGTTAGAAAAAGCTATTCGACTGATTTTTGTCTGTAGGTACAAAAATTCTAAAATAAAAAAATCTGAACTAATGTGTTTAAAATACACTAAAAAGAAAACATGACAATTATACAATATGGGAATACAAAAAAACGACTATTATAAGATATGATAAAACAAAAACATCTAAAAAAGTACACGACTGTTAATAATTCTAATATTTAGCAAAACAAGAAAACAAAAAAAAAGTGAGTAAATAAAAAGTGAGTGAGTAAATTTTTAAATAAAATACTATTTAATTTAAAGTATTTGGTGACAAAATAAATTGAAGTACAACAAACAAAAAAAATATTGCATTAACTTTTGAAATATTCTGAAAAGAGTTTCGATTACGCTAAATCTGATTTACTTAAGTTTTTATTTTAAAACCTGATAAAATTAATGACAAATAAAAATTTTTATTTCACGAAGTTTTTTAACATTGTCTTAAAATATAAACATGCAAAGAGAAACATGATTGATAGCTTTATTTTTTAAGTTTTAAATTTTATTGCTTGAATACTTCTTTTTGTTATTGATAAATTTTTGTTTTTGACAAATAAGTAGGCACTTTAACAGCAAATAAGTAAAATTTAAAACAAAGCAATAAGTATAAGAAATAACAAAACTTAGCGTTACTTAAAATTCTAAGTTAGTAAGATTTTTTTATTAGTAACAACTCTCTTAAACCAAACTAAAAGTTATTAAAAACTATATTAAAAAAAACTGTACAGGC
The DNA here is from genome assembly GCF_965202585.1 of Thalia democratica. Classification (NCBI taxonomy): domain Eukaryota; kingdom Metazoa; phylum Chordata; class Thaliacea; order Salpida; family Salpidae; genus Thalia; species Thalia democratica. The sequence goes on along the minus strand of NC_139166.1, from coordinate 100,338,415 downwards.
AATTATAGAACGTTTTTCAAATACTTTGTTAATATAGATATATGTGAAATTGTTTTATAATTACAGTACTTATTCACTTATCCGGACGCTCACTTATAGGAACAGTTTCGGTCAGAAGAAATTTCAATAAAATTTCAATAGTAAACACAAAAATTCATTCAAAAAGTTTCACAGCTTTTTAAATTTCATGAGTATTCTGTTGAAAACGTGAAATAACTAAGAAAAAATTGTCTATTCTTTCTTATTTTAGTTAAACTTTCAATAAAAACTAATTTGTTAGGAGTGATATGTTTTCGTTAAATTGATTTTAAACTTAGTTTAAATAATGTTTGAAATTCTTACAGTAAAGTAATTTTTTTTCTTCGCACCTTCTCTTTAATTCCCAGAACTTCATTCTTTTTTTCAGTTACAAAATTTTCTATTATTTTATTTACTTCCTTAAGTTGCTGATCTCTTTTATATTTAATATTAAAATTATCTATTTTTTTCTAAATTTCATTTACGCTTTGAAGTAGTATTGTCTGTATTGAAAAAATACGTGTTATTTATATCTAATTCATAATTAATTCAAAACAGAAGATGCATGAAATTTATTACCATCAAGTTATAAATATTGGTATTTGACTAAAATTTATTCTAAATCATTCTAAATTTAGTAGCTATAATTTTGAAATGTCAAATAGTAAAGCTTTACTAACCTCATCAGTACTTTTACCGAGGAGCATATTAATTATTTAGGTCTCAAATGAATTTTGTTCGAGAGGCATGATGTATTTTTATATTGGAGAATCAATTAAAAAGAACCTAGAGAAAAAACCTGTGAAACTATACCGAGGAGTGATAATAAAACACTAACCATTCACTAAAACAAAAGAAAAAATCGAGATTTTTTTGTACAATGACCAATCATGTGCTAGAAATTCCTGAAGAAAGCAGTATTGAGCCAATTGGAACTGCAGATGATAAAATACCGGCATCATTACGATATATTCAAGCCACGATGACATCTATTGCACGTGGATCGTTTTTGAACAGCAAAAATTTTAGAAACTATTTTAAATTAGTAACCTGTGAAATGGCACAGGCAAATGTAGTAGCCCTTATGGGAAGTCAAAGTTTAAATCCATCTCAAGTCTTGTCTTACCTTCTCGAAAGAGAGGAACAGGCTATTTTTTTAGGGGGATTTTAAAAGAACTGAGGTACTCAAAAGTCCAAGCAGTTTTGCAGCCTAATTTATATTATAAAGGCCATGTGTCAGACAGGCCATTATTTGTGACCTATACAGGCACGGAAGCAAAGCTTACTTCACTACGTCAAGGGAGATTTGTAACGGAAAAAATAGCTTTATAGTTACACCTACTAAACGAAAGACATATAGTTTCAATAACAGCTTGATAATATATAAAAATAATACCAGGATCGACCAAATACCAGCACTGAAAAAGATTACATGAAAAAATATTTAACTAGAGGAAAAAAGTCTCGACATCTTAGAGGAAAACCTAAACGAAGACCTACAAGAAGTGTCTTGGTCTGAAGAAGATGTTACACAACAACAACTAAAAAATTTGTTGTTAATTACTAAGAAAGCATATATAAGTAATGGCATCAACATAGAAGTATTACTGGCAGAAACGCATACTATGGACTACAACAATGTGAGGGCCATGCTGGAAAATACTAAATATTCGATTTGGAAGAAAATTAAAAATATCTTAGAACTTTTGGGACACGTTTAAACTATTTCAGCAACAATCTTGATAATTGTAGTTATTATCCAAACACTAAGGGAAAAGTGTGGAAAAAAAACAAATGAGAGGGACTTAAAAGTGAGAAATAGCGTTTTTTATTGATCTTCGTTTTTAAACGTTTTCTCCATTTCCGGAAACGTTGTCTTGTAACTTCCAGTACACAGATTCTCGTTCTTTGGGACTTCCCGTTGCTGGACAAGAAAAACTCTCGAACAAGATGTTCGCATCGGACAAGGGGTTCGTTCTTCTAGGGATAACTCGAAATCCTTGGTAGAAATGTTCTAGGGACTTGAAATTTAGCTTGATTGAGAGGAAAACGGGGTGCTACATCGAGCTTGGTTTGTCTTGTCCGAAAAACTCTGTTGTGTTTAAATTTGTCTCATTTACACAAGGGAACCAAAGCGACAAAAGATTCATTTCCTCCATTTCCGGAAACGTTTTAGCTTCATTAGAAACCGATTTCAAGGCCGTTCCCGCCTCGAGGCAGTTCGAGATTCCGTGCGACTGTTCCATAATCTCGGCTGTCTTATCTCTTTCATCTCCACTTTTCCAAATCTTTGATAATAACCCTCCGTCATTTGCTATTTTCTTTTCTTTTTTTGTTATAAATAACTTCTCTTTCTTATTCAATTCTTTACTGTTTGTCTTAATATCTTTTTTTACTGTGTCTCTTTATTTCATCTTGATTATTGGTTTATCCTCGGACGTAGTTCTTTTCACGACTTTGATATCAACGTCTCCACGTTGAATAGAAAACAGGTGGTGTGTATTTGTTTTTGCAATTTTTACTCTCTTATGTTCTGGCGTAGGTTGTCCTGAGTTTAGTTTTCTTTCGAGTCCATCTTGAATGGTCAAGCAACTCATTTTTTCATCTTCTATATTCTTCAGTTTGAGCTCTTTAACTTGTTGTTTCCATTCGACTATTTCTTTATTATGCTTTTCTTCTTGCTTTTTGTTTGCCTGTTTGAGTTCCTTTAACTCTTTCAAGAGATTTGTTATTTTTAGTTTTTTAGTTCTTAGTTTCTCTTGGAAATTTTCCTTTTTTTTTTTGCTTATTTAGTTTTTCTTCTAATACCTCAATAGTTTTGTTGGATTTAAGTATGTTGTCACAAAGCTCCGTCCCTTCCTTTCTTAAACTTATTTCGACCTGCCTTTAGCCATTTTCAATTTCACTTTTTTTTCTAATTTCGGCTTTTAACATTTCTATATCAGTTCCCAAAAGTTCCATTGCCCTTTTCACGCTAGAATCAATAATTGATTGCACAGTATCCTTTATGAGTTTTTTTGTAAATATTCTATTAACTCCTTTTCTTGGAGAGTTTCTTTCCCTTTATGTGTAACGTCTGAAAGATTCTCCTCATCCTCAGTTACTATAACTTCTGTTGCATCCTTTTTTTAAATAACTTCTTTTTGTTTGACCATTTCCCTGACATTTTTTTGGTCGTAGGTAAGGTGAGATTCTTTAGAATTTTTAACAAATCTTACCACATCTTCGAGGTTGTTAGATCTTTCCTTTGCAACTTCCATTACACTTAAAGTGTGCTTTTTTAGCTTAGTTGATGATTCATTTTCCACTTCTTCAGATATCTCCATCTCTTGCATTTGAACTTTGCTATTTTCTTTTCGTTTTTCCTCCGTCGTATGCAAAATATTTACACCAGATTGAGTTATTACCTTTTTTGGTTTTGTTTCTTGAACCGTACCATCTTCTTTTTGCTTTTTCTTAGTTGTCAGGGCTGCTTCTTTGCTAGTTGGCGTTCGTGCTCTTTTTGTTCGCATAGTAGCCTGCTTCCCACTATTTATTTCTTGCATGTTGCTTGTCGAGGGAAAATATTCTATCCCCTGATTGCGTTTCTATTTTTCTTGATCTCGTAGCGCTGATGCTTATTTTCATATCACTCTTCTGAATATTTTTTGATGTGGACCATGACCCTTCATTAGATTGCCATCGTCTTGATAGCATTGTATTCCTACTCACATTCCTAGTTGGTTCGTATCTTGATTTGTTGAGTCTCATATCTTCTTTTCTTCTCGACTGGCTATTTCTTAATGAATAGTTTGGTTCTTATCGATAATATGTGGACCTGGAAGTTGGCGTTCTTCTATTGTCCCACCGATAATAGTTGTTTTGCGTTCTTCGTATTATTCTTCTGTTGTCCGTTCTTTTAAAATATCTCCTATCTTCAGAATCGTATTGGTCTTTTTTGTGATCACAAGTCTTGTTTCCGTCGATTTCTGATAAACTAACTGTTTCGCTTACCATCAAAGGTACGGCGTCTTCGGATTTGTTCGCGCTGTGACAACTCATTTTTATTCAAACAAAAAAAAATGCTGTTAAGAAGAATAATTGTTATCCATAACGTTTATTATTTTTTCAACCAATTTCATGTTGTTTTGGGATATACATTATATGCAGTAAATTAAATAAGTTTACATTACTTAATTTTACTCTATTATTTTAATGTATTCCCCATTAAGTCTACTGTGGCTCTGCTGTTTATTTTTATTTTTTTTTACTGAAAAAACCTTTTTTTTTTTAAAGTGATGTGATGAAAAAAATGTGATTAATATTATAATAATTATACCTGACCTTGCTGCTAATGAAGGAAAAAAGAAAAAATATAAAAATAATAAAACCAATATATACATGATTAGTAACGGCCACGCTATTTCTCACTTTTTAGTCCCTCTCATTTGTTTTTTTTTTCACACTTTTCCCTTAGTGTTTGGATAATAACTACAATAATCAAGATTGTTGCTGAAATAGTTTAAACGTGTCCCAAAAGTTCTAAGATATTTTTAATTTTCTTCCAAATCGAATATTTAGTTTTTTCCAGCATGGCCCTCACATTGTTGTAGTCCATAGTATGCGTTTCTGCCAGTAATTATTCTATGTTGATGCCATCACTTATATATTCTTTCTTGGTAATTAACAACAATTTTTTTAGTTGTTGTTGTGTAACATCTTCTTTAGACCAAGAAACTTCTTGTAGGTCTTCGTTTAGGTTTTCCTCTAAGATGTCGAAACTTTTTTCCTCTAGTTCAACATTTTTTATTGTAATCTTTTTCAGTGCTGGTATTTGGTCGATCCTCGTATTATTTTTATATATTATCAAGCTGTTATTGAAACTATATGTCTTTCGTTTAATAGGTGTAAGTGTAAAGCTATTTTGTTCCGTTAGAAATCTCGCTTGACGTAGTGAAGTAAGCTTTGCTTCCGTGCCTGTATAGGCCACAAATAATGGCCTGTCTGACACATGGTCTTTATAATATAAATTAGGCTGCAAAACTGCTTGGACTTTTGAGTACCTCAGTTCTTTTAAAATCCCCCTGAAAAAATAGCCTGTTCCTCTCTTTCGAGAAGGTAAGACAAGACTTGAGATGGATTTAAACTTTGACTTCCCATAAGGGCTACTACATTTGCCTGTGCCATTTCACAGGTTACTAATTTAAAATAGTTTCTAAAATTTTTGCTGTTCAAAAACGATCCACGTGCAATAGATGTCATCGTGGCTTGAATACATCGTAATCATGCCGGTATGTTATCATCTGCAGTTCCAATTGGCTCAATGTTGCTTTCCTCAGGAATTTCCAGCACATGATTGGTCATTGTACAAAAAAATCTCGATTTTTTCTATTGTTTTAGGCAGGCTAATGATTTTGGTCAGCATTTCATCAAGTTAGAGACAATTAAGTTTGTTTCGTCTATTTCGAATAAGTTCCCTTTTGAAGTTTAGTGAATGGTTAGTGTTTTATTATCACTCCTCGGTATAGTTTCACAGGTTTTTTCTCTAGGTTCTACATAATTGATTCTCCAGTTTACTGCTGTGCAAGTTTTGAACTTTCTACTGCAAAACAACTTGCCCAACGATATGTGATGTAGTTCTTTTGTTAACACATTTTTTGTAGTTTTTAGATAGTTCATTTCAACATTTTTTACTTCTATTAGGTTTCCATACCACCCATAATCCGGTTACAAAATGTTTTTAGTAGTCATGGATCCATCCGCATTTGGTAAGAGTCTTCCAACCGATGTTAAGTGTCTTTGTTCCCACTATTCACACTTCATCTTTGTTACTAACTGGTGTTCCGTTCTTACTAAGTTGCAGACATTACTTCCGAAAAGGTAATATATGCAGTTATGAGTCTCTATAGTCATTCTGCATGCTTTTGCTCCTAAATTATACATTTGAATTATATATTTGATTAAAAGGTTTAAATACCCTTACTGGGTATATTTTAGTAGAATTTCCTCTGTTTATTCACTTCCCAGCGTGTGTAATTTTGAACTGTTGTATTACTTCATCGTTGCAAAGGTCTATAGATACCTTCCTTGTTATATCCGAATAGACCACAGCTAAGTAAAGTGTTGTTATCCATAATGTTAACATGATCAGCTTCATTATTCTAACTACCTTCCAGCTTAAATTTTCTATTTGTAGCCAAAACGAAAACAAGAGAGATGGAGAGAAAAAAAATAGCCCGCCAAAATTTTATTTATTTATTTTTTAATTTTCAAAAAAATCATATATTGTTATATACAAAAAATTAATACGATGGCTTAATTGTTCTCTCCGACCATTCCAAAATACGGTTGGTTATAAATGATAAAATACCTTAATTTCATCTCCAAATTGAATAGTGAAATATCTTGAAAGCTTATCATGTGAGCAATTCCTACAAAACCTATTGCGTACGAGCATTTTTCACTTACTTCGTTTTTAAAAAGGAATTTAAAATGGGTGCAAAAATTTTTTATCTTATTACTGTTTGAGCATTCATATAAATGAAAATTTTTATGTAAGAATTCTTAAAAGTTCTCATTTGAATTTATATAATTTTTGAAGTCTTCTCCATATACGGGGTTAATCATAGGTAGGATAATAACAATTTTATCTAAAACAGTTATCATTTTTAGGGTGATTACTAATCAATATGCATACAAAAAATTCTAATTTGCTAAATTTGCTCAATTAAATTGAAGATGTAAAATAAAAAATTAGTGAGGAATGTAATAAAATTATGGCTAAAAAAAAATACAAACCAAAACAAAACATTTTCTGAGGTAAACTACTCAATTAATTCAGTAATTCATAATTAAAAAACTATAAATTTAGTGTTTCAAAAATTATAAACATAGACAATCATTGTTTAACATACATATTTATGATTAATTATATCTGCTTATTTGTTATTTAAATCTTGAAAAAAAAATGATATTATGATATTGAAATTGAATGTTATTTAAAGTTAAGTAATTAAAAAAATACATAAAAAAGCTTATAACAAAACCTAAATATTGTTTGTAAAATTTTTTGTAATAAACTCAATGTCAGTTTTTCATGACCCTTTCAACCTCGTCGTTTTTCTATCATCAGCTCCTCGTCAACTATGTCGTTTTTCTAATAGATGTCTCGTGGAGTTGTTGAGCAAACAGGTATCTTCTTGTCTTCATAGTGGACATTTGAAATCAAAATCGATGTTTCTTTCGTAGAAACATCATCATAAAAAAATATTTCATTTGGAGTATCATCTTTCCAAATATTCTTCGAGTAATTCGGCTCGGTTATGTCTTCATAGTGGACATTTGAATTCAAAATCGATGTTTCTTTTGTAAAACATCATCTTAAAAGACGTCTATCCAGACGTCTTAAAAAAACTGTATTAAAATAGCTCTCATCCCTGGTCGTTTACTTACTTTTACCTTCTCATTTGTTTCAAGTTTGCTTATTAAATGTTTTTTTTTTAAACAATCACTGCTGACTATGCCTGATATTGAAATTATAATACCAACTAGTTGTTTTACCTGATTATATTTGAAAAATTATACACACACTGCTTGTCATAAATCGTTAAGTTTTGTACTTAAAAGAAGAGTTTTTAAAGTTAGGAATTCAAAATAATCTACTTTCTAAATTTTTTACTACTTAATTACTTGACGAACCATTACCATTTATAACAACTCTGCATGTTTTTTATTAAATAATAATGAAATATTTTTATGAGCTTTAACACTCGAAATTGAAATACTTTTTTATTTATTTTTTAATAATTATAGTTATATAAGACTGAATGTAAATTACAATCTTAAACTATATATGTATCAATAGTTGAATTTTTATAATGTTTTATTATAATAAGTTAACCTTTTTAAGTAATAAGACAGGTTGTTAAAAATAGATAAAGCTACTCATAATTTATGTATATATATTTAAGCAAAGTGTTTATTTTAATATTTAAGTAATTTATGGAAATTAACTAAATGATAACAGATTTTTTAATCTATATTCAAAGAAATATGATTATTAGTTATTGTATCATTATAGCAATTAGTAGTTAAATATAAAATGTATTAATTAACTTTTTACTGAAATTAAAAAAATTATCAATAGATATAAATCACTATAAGTAAGCAAAACAACTTTAAACCTACAGGGAAAACTATTAAATAAACTAAAAGTTTGCCGAGCAATGTGACGTAATATCTCAATAATTCGAATTAAGTATTTCTTTTCAAGCTATGCTACAAGAAAACAATAAGAGAATTAGTTGATAAATTTATTTTTTTTTTTTGAAAAGAAAAAATTCATAGTATTTATACTTCTGTTTTTTTATCGATTTATAGTCAAAAGCCAACTAAATAAATTAAAGCCAGATGTTATGAAACATTAACAATTGTTATTTACTCTTAATGTTTTAGATTTTATCGATAATAAAATAATATACGACTGAAATTTAAATTGATAATAAAGTTTAAATTTTACGACAGAAACTATAAAAAAATTTTAAGAAGATTTTAAAAAAACGAAAATAGCAACCCTTGTTTTGTTATAGTATGAAAATTTTTTTTTTGCAACGATTTTTTATGTGAAAATTTTCAAAAACTGTCGACCGGTACTCCTATTTGTTTTTGATTAAAGTACATTTAACTGCTAAAAAACTAACGGGAAATTTATCAGTAACAGGTGCATATATGCAGAATATTTAAAATAATTAAAATCCTACCGTTGTGTTACAAACTATAAAAACGTTGTTAAAAAGCGATTTAAAGTTAAGCTTCAGATTGTATCGTATTAATTTAAAGTTTGAAAATAAATATTCTTAAAGTTATCAAGTACTATGTAGTTGCTTTACTTAAATTGTAGTTAGAATATACTAAAACATTTTACATGTCTTATATTCTTATTTAAAAACACATTAACAATAATAATAACAACATAATAATACACATGACATAGTTATTTGCTTAACAAATTTTTTATTATAAAATATTTGCAATTTTTTTGATGGTTTTTATCATGTCTGTTAATTTTATGTACTTTTTATTTATTATTTTACCAACTAAACAAATGAAAAATAGAACAACTTAAAAATTAGTATGTGGTAGTAACAAACAAAAAAACCTTTAATTGTTTTGGTATTTTGAACGAAAATGAATCTAACAAATATTAATTATAACTTATCAAATCAATTCATAATAATAGTTTCCAAATAAAATTGGGAACATCTATAACCTAAACTGCATTTATTTAAACAACTTAATTTGCACTTAGGCAAATCCGAAAGTTACCTAACTATACATTATGTCAAAATTTATATAAAAAATCATTTTATAAATGTTTTCACTGTACTTGTTTAATTATTATTATCTTTAATATTCTCGTATCAATTAATATTTTATAGTTACAATGTAAAACACATACAAATATCAAAAAAATCAAAAAAATTCTTGTTTAAAGGATCGAAGTTTATATTGATAACAATAATTATTGAGTGAAGTCATAACTGTTAATGTTATTCGAAAAATAATTTGTTTCAAAACTTAGGATAACGTTAGATGTGTCTTAACGTGTTTCTAATAATGTTTTTCTATTTTTTCACATAAAAGTACTCAATTTTAATCAACCCAAATACTACAATAGCATATAAGCTTTACACATTGAATTATAAATTATAATTTTAAGCAATCATATATTTGTTTAACAGTATAAGTATTTCAACATCTCTAGTTATTGTTTATTTAAAGTCTGTTAATTATTAACAATATTGTAAACTAAAATAAGACAACAACTTAAAACAAAATCTAGTTTTTTATTCATTTCTGTAAGAAGGTCTTTAATAACATGTAATAAAGCAATGTTTATTAAAAAAGAAGACAATTTTGTTTGATTTTTAAAATTGAATACGATACTAATGATCTTAATAACACAATATATCGAAAAGTTTAAAATATTAAAACTAACAACAAAGAAATAATTCTTCGACAAAGAAAAAATCTAATCTTAAATCTTTAAAATCAAAACTATACTTAACTACTTTTGATAACACAAAAGCATTGGACTATCAATAAACAGTATAGTTGTTGTTTAGCATTAAATACTATTACAGAAATATAAATCATTATATATTTTTTTTTAAAGATAAACTTTATTAGCGTCTATTTTATAATATAACAAGTAATTTACGATAAACAATTCTCTAAAAAGAGAAAGTGAGTAATAATTAAAAAAAAATTTTGAGCTTAAGAAGTTTCGTTGTATGTGCAGGACAGAAATAATAAATAGCAATGTGGAACGTGTTTAAAAATCAACGGCAGTAAGATTTATAGTAATTAAAATATTAGTTTAAGTCCTAATACAGAGAATTTGATTTAAAATACTATGACATTACTAGGTCTGGTGTTACAGTATATAGCAAATCTTTAAAACTATATCAAGGGTCGATTATTTGGTGGTTAAATTTAAAAAATTAAAATACTTGCTAACCGCTATATTCATTTATCACCAAAAAATCTAGTTTAAGTTTTAAATCTTCATAAAAGTTTTTCGGAGACTTTTTTGTTCGCTTTTAACTCCGAACATTAGAATTTACTTATAAACTTCATAAATTTTTTTTGTCACATGCTTGCGTGCCGCATGTCAAGAAATTCACAGATTCCCGATCTAAAATATACAAATTTTTAAACTAAGTTACTAATTTCTAAATATCACATAATAAAAAACAAAATCAAAATTTTCATAAAATTTTAAATTAGAAAATACAGTTTTATAAATTTGAAATATAATAAAAGTCATAACTTTCGGTCAACTTGAAATCTAAACTTAATATAAAACTTAAATAAAATATTACTAGACAATAAAAGTTGGTTTAAAAAAAAATAATTTATAATCTATTTTTGTTAACTAATCTTAAATTATTAGATGAGGTTTATATGTATAACCTTTTTATGTATTCTTGATCAAATATTTTTTTTTAATACAGCTTAATAAAGATTTTTTCAAAATTTTTTACATTTATTAACTATCTTAGTAAAACTTTTAGCTTTTCCTACACTAAATAACAAATTTGAATTTATTATAATTGATGAATTCGGTTAACATGTAAAGAATTCTGTCAAACAAATTTGAATTTATTAGCTTTTTCTTTGATATAATTGATGAAGTTATTATGTAACGGATTCTGTATATTTAAATACCAGTTGTCAGGTACAGAGCCTGCTATCTGTGAAACTAGAGCTTATTTTGAAAACTCTGTGACTTAATAGTATTAAAGAACGTTATTTATGATGCAATTCTGATGATAAAATCCTCTCATATCTTCAAACCTTTGTTGAGTTTTGTATTGTGCTTAGATTTTCTTATAGTATAAACTAAGAATTTTTATATGAACTAATGTGAATTTATGTACAACTATCTATTTTATTGGAAGCATTTTTATTGAAAAAAAAACATATTTACCAAAATTTAATGAATAAGTACATCTTTATATAGTATGTATAATAATTATCTCTACAATCAGTTTAACTTAAATATAACATATTTTTTTAAACTTATTAAATTTTTCACTCATTTGTGTAGAAATAAGAAAAAAAATATGTTTAAGTATTGGTTAAACACTTCATAACAATAGATAACATTATTATAATTTTACAACCAAGCACTAAGAAAATAGCAAACTCTTATTAAACTAGCATAAACGAATCTCTCTACAAAAATTATATTGTCTTTCTACTATAAGTATAATTAATATTTATCAGCTTAAATGTTTTTTTATTATTTTTTCCTTTAAAAAGTCTTATAGAATTAAAGTAATAAAGAAGAAGTTAAATTTAAAAACCCTAAACTAGTTTTTAGTTCCAACACAATTTGAATAAGCATGATCAAAAATTCATTATATGCATTTAGTATATGATACCATTTTTTTTACTTTAATTCCTAAACTAGCTGAAGTGATTCCAAATAGAAAATAAAACACTGGAAAATATCATATTACAAGCCTATACTCTCGTATGACGTAAAACTACCAAGTCATCTAAAGGCTTATGGTATGATATTCGAATTAGATAAAATCTTTATAAAAAGACAAAATCAATAACAAAATAGCGCAAAAATAACCTTTTAATATTTTTAATACTCATTTAAAGTTTAAGTTTTTTAATAAGTTCATAATATATTAAAAATTATTATAACATAATTAATAACAAATAACGACACACATAAATGTTTAGAAATGTATAAAATATTTAAGTCTAACAACGACCTAACCTTTAACAATCATTAAAATTAAATCTATAACTTTTTATTTAATTTTTTTTTTTAGCTGATATAAATAAGTTTATACTATGTCTCACTTAGCAAAACAAGTATAAAACTAAATTAAAATTATGGATTGAAATACCACAATATAAAGTATAAGTGAATAAAATATAATGAAATAAATTTCTTTTTTATTCCATAGATCATAGATTCGAAGTTTATACTGCAAAAAAGCGGTTTTATACTATACTTTTAGATAAAATTAAGTAAAAAACCTGAAATAAAATAGATATAGCAAAATCAGTTTAAAGTTTTTTTAAATGTAATGTAAAATTCAAAAGAAACATAAGCTAGATTAAAAAAATTCAATGTTTAATTCATATTTCTATGAAGTTTATTTAAACATATATTACACTTTTATACTTTGTTATGTATTCGGCATAAGAAATCTTAAAACACATTCATTTAATAACTAATCTATAAACACATTCATAAAATAACTAAAACTATATTCTCTAAAATTCAGTTTCATAGTTTTAGACTTATATAAGTCCAACGTAAAAGTTAATAAGTATTATCAAGCCTTATAACCGTATAATAAACAACCTAAGGAAGAATTAATTTATTTTTAAATGTAATAAATTTTCTAAATGAAAATTAACTGAATAGCAATTAGTTAAGAGTTTAGTTCCACTACTATATCCATAAGTTTGCTTGATATGTCAAATAATATTGATTTTAAATATAAAGAAACATAAAGTTTACATCAAAATGATTTATTATTTGAAATTTGAGCTAAAAAAGTATTTCATATATTTCATTTAGCCTACTTAACATTGTTATAATTGTCATTGTAATATAGTTATTGTTAAATGTCTAAAACAACTTTATGATACAAATAAAAAAATTGATAACCGTGTAATGCAATTCAATCTTTTTAAAGATAGATTAATCAATTATATAAAAAAAGGAAGTTTTACACACATAAACCGTGGTGTTTTTGTGTATCAATATGGCTAAACCATACTTCTTGGTCTTTTTTAAAAAACAAATAGTAATTTGTATGGAAATATTTTATACTTTAGGGCTATAAATGTGATCAAATGATATTAGTGTTTCACTACCTCTTAGTCATTTGTCTAGACATCAAAGTATCTTAATTAAAAGTTGTAATTACTTTAAATCAAATTATCAACAGACATAAATTTGCGGTATATTACTTAAGTTATCATTAACTTTGCATAAAAACGCCTTAAACTATACATTTATTATAAAATAAAAAGTTTCTAGTTGTTTAATAACTCATTTTACTAAAAATCTAAATATTAAAGAAAACCAATAACTAGGTTTAGTTACTATTTAAAATCATCCAAAGTCAAGTAAACCTAGTTAACATAACTAAACGTATAAATAGACGTAGAAAAACAACTATATTAATTATTTTAAAATTTGCAAAATTGTTGTTCTGTGCTTTTTGTTTATAATCTAATAACTTTATATTTTTTTAAATTAAAATGTATTTTCACTCAACTCTACGTTATTGTTACGACCTAAAATTTATTACTCTTTTTTTTAATTCTTTCGATTTTCTTATATACCGCTTAACACGGCTAAAATTAATCAACCATCTAAAGCACTTTTTTATATTTGAAGCAAGTTTATTCAAAGTTGGTAAGCATGAGTTTGCGGCTTTTAAAATTTTTTTGAAATAATGATGTCACTACGATTATTTTGTTTTAAAAAATTTAAATTTTCTAGCTGGTCCAGTTAAACATTAGAGTTTTTAAACAACTGGTTATGTGCTTATAAAATGTAGCATTTATCTAGAACCTAGTAAAATCTACGTATTCTATTTATGTTCATTTTTAAACAGCGTCTATTAGTTAAACTAAACAAGTATTAAAATTAGTTACTATATCAAAACTATTATTTTGTTTAGACTATAACTTACTTACTTTATTTTTTAAATATTTCTGTTCGAAGTAAGTCTTTAAGTATATAATTTTGCATATTAATATTAAACTTTCAACTACTAAGTATAAAACTTTGATAGTATTGAATCAAATTTTTCAGCCTGTTTAGGCCGTTAAAAATCCCAAACATGGAGTCGACAGACTTTAGTAAATCAATGTATATACTTAATTTATATTTATTATCATTTTGCAATAAAAAGTTTGTGTTATTCACAAAATTCCTCACAACATGTTTATATATAATGCATAATGATGAAAAACTGATTAAAAATAATTTATTAAAAGGTATAAGTTTAGTTGCTAAAACTTCAAATGTGTTAACTACTATTATAAACTTTATAACTATTATGAAACTTAACTGTTTGAAATCTCGCTAAAAAACCTAAGAAATAAAAAAATGCCACTTAAAAAATTTAATTAAACCTATTATTGAAAGCAAGCATTTTAATTAGTTTAGGTATATTTAAAAACTTTAAATTTTCAAGTGTAATTCCGTTTTAAAAGTATATATCCTTAGTAAATCTATCTTTAGTAGTACTTAAAATAGAAAATGTTATAAATATAGTACATATTATTAAAGTATTTACCAAATACTTAATCTTTAAACAAGATTTTTAAACATTACAAGAAAATTATGTTTAGTAAAATTTGATAAAAAAAAAAAACACTTTTTTATTTAAAATATTAATATTTACTCGTTATTAAATTTTAAAGTAATTTAAATGATTATTAATAACTTACAGAGACAGACTTTTATCAAAGTAAGTTCAGCACTATATTTTTACGACAAAACTTACCTAAATAATTTATCGCTATCTATCATAAAATTTATATGTAAACTTAGTTTTAAACTTTAAGAAATTATTTATATTTTCTATTTGTTTATTTTAATTGTGTTTTCAATTTCTATTACAAAAATAATGAATATTTTAAAGTAAATTGACTTTACTAATTATATATTTTTTGATTAAAAAAGAAAACCTGTATGTCAACCACTTTTGAAATTGATATTACTTATGCAAAAAGTTCAGAAGTTTTTACAAAAAAACTATGTTATATTATTACATCTAGAATTCATCTCGAAAAAAAAAATACTGAACTAAAAAGATTAACAACAGAACAAAAAAAACAGAGGTAAACTTAAAGCTGTTAAATCAAAACAAAAAGTACTAAAATACCAAACAACTTATTTTTTTAAACATTTGTCAATATTTTACAAGTTTATATTTAAGAGTTAAGTACTTTTGTTTTGAATATGTTTTCTTTGATATTAATCTGAGTCATTTATGCATTTTAACTTAAATAAAACGATTGATGCACTGTAAAACTAAAATAATACTACATATTTTTAAAAAGTATTATTTAGTAAATTTTTTTAGTAAAGTAAATATAATATCAGTAAAAAGACTTTTACTTTTCAAACATAAAAAATTAAACTTATCAGTACATTTGTGATTAAACATGCAATTAATATAAACTATTAACAATAAGCAACAACAAGCAAAAGCTAACAGTATTATGTGACCTAATTTCATGTATATACCAATTTTGTAAGTTTTTACATTAAAGAAATTAATTTAAAACAATGACTAGATTTTGTATTTTTTGACGTATAAATCTTTGTTCAAAACTCATTACAGTTTTGGCCATTGTGTTATTTAAACAAAAACTTAATGCAACTAAATTTAGAAAATTATTAGTTACAGCTAATCGTTTATGTATTTAAAATGCGAACAAAACAGGATTCATAAAATTTCTCAGTGACGTCATTAGAAATCACACAAACATTTGCAGCAAAGTCCGCTTTATAAAAATTCTCGATTAAAATATTTTTAACCTGAATTACCATCTCAACTTGATTTTTTGAACCTAAACATTCAGGCAAAAATAACTAAAATTAGTACTTTAAGATGAAAATTAATGACATCTTTTCTCAGTAAATAAGTTTAGTTTGTGCGTTTTTTCTTAAAATTAGCAATAAAAACTAGTTAAATATGCTTAAAAAAATTATTTAGCTCAAAATTAGTTGTTTAAAATAAGACTAATTAAACCTATTACACCTAAAAAATTGACTAAATTACTTTATTAAAAACGCACGCAAAACTGATTGCATATATTCTTTAAGTGAATAAAAACAAAACTTAAATACATTCGCAAAAAATTAAACTTTATAAACATTATCAATTTGTAATATTTTACTATAATTTTTGTTGAAACACGTTTAATAACAATCGTATAACCCGAAATTTCGGGCAACTTAACATAAAAACTACTACTCAGAACTATTGTT
The DNA here is from genome assembly GCF_965202585.1 of Thalia democratica. NCBI lineage: Eukaryota > Metazoa > Chordata > Thaliacea > Salpida > Salpidae > Thalia > Thalia democratica. Next base: position 100,321,866 of record NC_139166.1, on the reverse strand, counting down.
TATAATTATAAATTTAAAAAAAATATTCCAATTATTAGGTTTTTCAGTAAACTATTAGTAAAAAGTGGCTAAACAAAATTTAAAGGCTGTTAGACCTAAAAGTAAAATTAATTTAAACAAAAAAAAAAAGTTAATTAGTAAAATTTATAGCAGTTTCATAAAAAAATTACTTTTGATTTTTTTGATTGAGTATTCGTGTAAAACCCAAATCAATAACTCAATCTAAATTGTCGCAATTAAATTCATAAACACTTGGTTTAATTTGAATATTTTTGAGTTTTATTTTTCACTAAACCATCTTTTTCAATTAACTTGTTTAAGTTTTAGTCGAGTAGTTTAAAGCATTAAACTTCTGACTTCAAGATAAAACTTAGTTTTACGGTTATAATCTAAAACTACCATGTAAACATAAAATATACATATTATATAAAATACTTGCATTTATTTATACAACTTAAAAAAGACATACAGAGCATTTTATTTAAATATTTTATTAAAAATTTTAATAATTTACTTTTTTTTAGACTAAAAATTACACAAAAAAATAAAATTAACATGAAGAAAAATAAGAGTAATATCATTGAAAATTTATATGTTTTTATAAGTCAAAAGTAACATAACTATTTTTTCAAAATAAATTAGTTATATATTCTATTATACAACTAAATAAAAAAATTTTTGTTGTTTATTTTTTTAAAATAATTGTGATTACTAAATGACAATTCACGTTTCTGCTATAAACTATGTAGATTAATAATAACTAAGATGTTTATTTTGACTAAAAAAACTCTATAAGTATTTAATATTAATTGTGGTATAATAATGTTAAATTACTTTGACAAACATACTTTATACATGCATAAATTAGTAAAACAAGTTATAACAACAAGGTTGTTCGAATTCTTTTAAATAGTTTCAGATAGATATTTTTAAATTAAACAAAAAAACAGTATAATAAGCTTAAATTATTTTTTCTAAGTATATATCATTTGTATTTGTTAATGATAATGAAAAAAAAGACCTGTAAATAAGATTTGATAGACTTTAAGTTTCACAATTTTATTTTTTACTTTTCTTTAATTTTAAATTTTTTATTAATTTTACTATAAACAAATATTAGCTGCTATAATAATAGTCTTTATAAGCTTTTAACAATTTTATACAATCAATTCTAGTCTCTGTAAAGTATTGTTCTTAATAAAGATTGCAGTTGTGTAACTCGAATTTGTACGGGTAAAAAATGGTAAATTTTATTAATTTAGAGTTTAGTCATTAAATCAAACAAATTTTTTTATTTTCTAAAAGTTTATGCGACAGTTTGTGGTTTTCACATACTACGTCACAAAAAAACTTATTTTTAAATATGTAAGTTGGATTGTTATCAAAATATTACTATTTATCAAACAAACGTTAATCATAATTTAATTTCTAAAAGTCAAACATTTGTTTTCTTTTTTCTATATTCTAAATGCTAGTTATTATGTTGAGTTGCTAAGGTAATGAAAAATTAAAGATAAAAACTTGAGTTATTTGTCATATGTAATATTCTATGAAAATTTATGTATAATTTTAATAGTTTAACTCTTAAAATAAATTAAGTATTTTATAAAATTATGTATAAAAAGTCAACATAGTTATAAAGATTTTCCTAATGCAACTTGTTTTAAACTTCATAGCGTTTTAAACTTTATTTATCTGTAGATAACTAGCAAAAATAAAAAACAATAAAAATTTTTACTGTTTTTATTCACTTTATTAGTTATAAATCAAAGTTGATAATAAAAAAGATTTGTATTTTGTAGTTTTTGTAAACATCTATTTAAAAATTTTATTTGCTAAGTTTTATATGAATTAAGTTAACATATTTGATTTATTGTTATATGATTGCTTCTGTGTTCTTGTTTCTGTATAATATAACAATATGCTACACATTGTAACTATTTTAGTCGGGAAAGGCTAAAATATGCACAAAGAAACTTTTACACGGAGAATCAACTTTTGCATAAAGGGTCATTTTTGCACGAGAGTAAAAACAATTAAAAAGGAAAAAATTAAGAAACAAAAATTAAATAAAGTTAGCGACCTAGTGTGAGGGTTAATAATTTATTAGTCTAGTTAAAACAGACAAAGCAAAGTGTCAAAAGAAGTTTTCAGTGAATAGAAGTTATAAAGCATTATTTAAAGTGTTATTATATTTATATCTAAAATTGTATATATGTATATTTTAAGCGATAACTAGTGCCTTTTTTATACAAACTAAATAAATTTTTTGTTGATTTTAAAACTGAAGTGATCTAAATTATCAGCTAAGTCTCATTACTTTAAAAAAGGTTTGTTTTAACTAGCAATATAAAATTCATTAGTGAAAGTTAGTAAGACTGCTATTTCTAAAAGTTACTTAACTACTTATTTGATTTTACTTCTTCAAAATAAAAGATACAAGTTATTCTAGAAGAAAATTTGATAAAATAATAACTTTAACTTTAGATATTTAACACCAAAATGTCTAAAAGCATTTAACTTGTATTTGAGTATAAAATTATACCGGTAAATATATTTTAATACAGTTCATTAGTTAATCTTTTTTATCAAAGTGTTAAGTGTTAAATATTAGATTATAAGACTACTAAAGTTAACTTCTACGCTAACGGATAAATGTACCTATATGTTTACAAAACAAGATTGAATTAAATAAACTTAAATTACTCTGTTTCGCTAGATTAATATTATATATATTAAATATTTAAAACACAAATATCCAAGTTAAAAAAACAGAAAAAAAGCTTATTGCAGAATACAAAGTCTTTATAAGTAAACTGGATCTGGCTCCGGCCAAGTCTCAGCTAAAGTCCGGTCGGATCTGATTTTTTTTTAGTTTAGGATCCAACGGACTCCGGATCTTCTTTGAAAGTTAGTATCTTGGATCCGATGGATCACTAAACATTAGTATTAAAAAAAATGTTAACCACTATTTTAATAAATAATATTTATTTTTTAATTCTGATATTTAGAAAAATTTTGCAAACTTATGGGTTTAATACTCAAAAACAATAACAAAACTTAAGTACGGCTTTTTTTTTTTCTTTTATTAAGTTGAAAAGCAGTAAATACTTAAATTAATTTAGTTTAAGAATAAAATCTTGTAGTCTTTAGAACTTTTATGCTTATAAATATAATATGTTATGATAAAATTACTAAAACAAATTGTAACATTCTAATTTACATATATTGAACAGCGTCTAAGATATTTTTAAATTAGTGTTGATATTTTCTACTTTGAACATAAATACTTACAACGACTTTAATTTTTTTTACTTAACTAATATTCTAATAAAACTAAAACAACTATTTTAATTTAAGCTTTATTTGTTACAATATCAATTGAAAATATTTTGTTTTGAATTCTAACAGCGATTTTAGGTTATCTACCGTATTTTATACTTAACTTTTTTTTATGTGAATGAATAAAGTCTTTTACTATCTGATAATAAAAAAAACGTATTTTATTAGATAATTAATATCTAAGCCAACAATTTTTAATATAAAAAGTAAATTTAATAAATTAATATGATGAAAATTTATAAAACTTAAAAATCCATTTATCTATAAACTTATCTTAGAAATATATTTTTTTCTCACTATATATTTGCTATTTATAAAAATTTTTAGGTCTCTATATGGTATTATCTCAACTTATTATATATTATTTTACTTTTTTGACTTGTGTATATCGTTTAAACTACTGAGATCTGCCTAAACATTTTTTTAGTTAAATATATTTTTGATTGAAATGAAAAAAATGAATAACGTTAATTAAATAGTCAATATAATTTTAATAGCTAATTTTTATAGTTAATGATTAAAAAAATCTACCGAATTTTTCAAATAGCATGTGGTTTATTTATTTGCAAAATTATTCAAAAAGCTACTAGCTACTAAATAAAATTTTGATTCTTGTTTTGAAATACTTTGCACAGTTCAGAAAATAAAAGTATGCTACAATATTTTTGAAAATTCTTAATTCTAAAACAGTAGTTTGAGAATATTGTACACTGAAATTTGTTTGAAAACTAATTGAGATCATAAAGCCATTTATTTATTTTTTCCATTAACACTATTCAACTAAATGTTTTTTTGAAATTAATTCTAAAATTTATTTAGTTTACTTTCTATTTAAAAAGTTCTTATACATTTTCTATTCTTTAGTAAATTTAGTAGAAGTCGCTTAGTTTGGCAGGAAAAAAGAATTTTACCATATTGCAGTCAACAAAAAAAAGGGTAAAATTGATATATAAAAAAACTCAAGTTTCAGCACTTAAACTCTTCAACCTTTCAGGTAAAATTTAAAAGTCTTAGTTAAGCTTTTCTATATTTTTAACATTTTAAAATAAAACAATAGTTTAAAAATTTACACTTACTAGTTAAAACATTAAATAAAAATTACACATACGTCTCATTTGTTATAATGACTAAATTCATATAATTTTAGCCTTCTTAAATTTATTACAGTTTTATAGTATTTAAGCAAATCGATTTAATACAGATGGTTTATACCGTTGTAGGAATAAACTTAAAATCATTTTAGAAGTTTTGAACAATCAGTTTAAGGTTATCTTATAAGTAATAAAATACCATCTGAGCTTAATTACCTTGCTTCATTATTAAAATTCATACTAAATTTCTAATTTGTTTTAGTTTAGTTAATTAAATATAACAATTTTTTTTATATGGCTTGTATTTTACAGTCATCTTATTGGCTTGAGATTTTTTAAAACTTTAACAGAAAAAAATATATATAGACTTAATAAGTATATTAATTAAGCCCAAAATTAAAAACTTATACTAATGCTCTTCCAACTTCACGAACACAAAATTAATTTATCTAGTTTATAACTAAAGTGGTTTAAACTGCTTTGAGCAAAATTTTTTTAGCAACGACAGCTTTGTTCATATTTTGTAATTGTTTTTATACCTTTTAAAGATTTCAAAGCAATTTTTCTTACTTTAGTATTAGTTTTTACAAAAAACCTTTTGTTCAAAAAACTTATTGTAATGGTCTACTGTAAATCGTAATATAAAATAACATTGATTTGTACCTCTTAATTAAATATATAAACACAGTAGTGACGTGAGTAGCATAAATAAATTTTTAATTTTTATTTAATTTAATATATCAACAAGTTCAAAATAATATGTGGTATTTGGTTGAAAATAATTTTTAAATTTTTAGCCAAAACAGGCTGATGCAACATCACAAAAAAAAACAAAATTTTAAAACGTTAATCGAAACCATTCTAAGTATTTACTTAAATTAAACCTAAGATTATTTATATATATTTAAAGTAGTAAGTTCAATAAGATTCCTAAAAACTTTGTTTAGAGAGTAAAAAGGTAGTTTTAATCTAACTCATTTAGTTAAATGTTCATTAAAAACAGTTTAAACAATCTATTAACTGTTTATTTATAAATAAAAAATTAAATATACTTATACGACTTATGTTATGTTGTTATGTTATTTCAAATATTTTTGGTCACATTCAAATATAAATTATAATGATAAAACGTCTTTAAGAGAACAAATTATATTTTAAACAAAATAATTAAATAAGAAATAATATATTAATTAATTACAGTGGCTTATTTTTTCCCACAATCGAAGATATTTGCACTTTGTTTATTTATTTGCTAAGTATGTGTTACAAAACTTACTTTTCCTGAGTACTTTTAATACTTTGTTTTAGTTAACCAGTTGCTATTGTAAAAAGAAAGTTAGAATCTAAACATGTGATAAAATTTATACAAAGCTTAACCGTTTTTTATAGTTTTAAGCCAAAACAGTAATTTAATCTTGGTTTCAACTTGTTTTACAGGGACTTTAAACTAAATTAGTCAAATTACAACAAATCAACAAAAAAACAACGTAAAACATGTTTTTGTTCAGCGGGTAACATTAACATTCTCGCAAGCCGCAGATTTTTCCTTCGCGGGCAGCAGTTGACTAAAAAGATAACTTAATAGTTAAAATGTTTCGCTAGAACTGTTTTGGGTATAAAAAAGTATATTAATTGATTTTAGTAGTTTAAACTAATGTATAAAATATACTTAAAAACTACTTAAAGCAACCCAAAAAATTACCATTTAACTTTTAATATTTTGTATACAATATAAATAAAATTGAGTAAAAATGTAAAAAAGAAGATTATATTTGTTTATCTGTGTCAAACTTTTTTCTCTTAATCTTTAAAGTATAAAACTTAAACGCAGAATGTTTATTACAGGTTCATTTTTGATTTTAAAGCAATTAGCATACAATTTTGACACAAGAAGTTTGTACCATAATTTTATTTTTTAAGTTTGACAGAAGCGGTTATCAAAACATTAAACTCGTTGAATAAGTTTATAAAGTAATTTTGTTAAATACACGCATAACAAGCAAATATGTTATTGTTATTGATAATTATTAATTTTAAACTGATCGATAAACAATACAAGTAAAAAACTAAGAACTCAAGATTTTTATTTATAAAACATGTTATATTGTTAAAATAATAAGTTTGTTTAATTTTTTAATTGATAACTGAATCATTTACTAAAGTCTTAAACTATATTTCTAACTTCACAAACTAAGTTAAATACGATTTTGCTGATTTAGAGTATGTTTTATAAGCCGGTTCAGGCTTTTCAAACTTTAGTAGAAAAGTCCAGATAAAATCTTCAATAAAAATTTGAATATATCCTTTAAGAAAAAGTTACATATAGGGAATTTATTCTTTTACGTCACTAAAATTTTTACAAGTTAAGTTAAAAAGTTCAACATTAGTTGAATTTTATCTATACTAATTTCAATTTGCAAACACAAGTGTTTTATTTTGGCTGTTTAAGTCTAGATTTTTAAAGGCAGTTGCGAAAATAACCAATTTACAACACTTAATTATATAATAACAAGTATTTTTTACATTATTTATACTGTTATGTCTGTGAAAAACAAATTTTCTGAAATGTAAGAAATAAAAACTTTTAAATTTATTACGTTTAATATTTCAATAAATCTATATTGTTTATAAAATCGATTTTTTTAAATTTTCAACATTTATTAATATACACAAAGTTTGCCCCAAAAGAACAAAAAATAATTATAAAGTCTTACAAACTGTATGTTTTAGTATTGAAACACCGCATTTCACGGTCTCAAACTATCCTAAACTTCTCAATGGGCGCATGCTATATATAAAGCTTTTATAAATACCAAAGATTTATTGAGTTTTTGCTAGAATGCTGCTATGACTTTATGGTTAATAATATTAACAGTTTCTACTGTTAGAGTCATTTTTGAAGTAGATTATACTTAAAAACATGATATTTTAAAACTGAATTATTTTTGAAAAAATTTCTTATTAACTAACGATTTGTGCTTAATTAAATACTTATATAATTATATATAAATTTTCAAAATGTAAAGTTAAAATTTTTTTATATTAATTTAAACCAATAATATGAAAATAAAAACTAATAAACCGAAATTTTAGTTTGTTTTGTTAACTTATAACTCTATTCATAAGTTTTACTAGGACATACAAACTTAAAATTTGACATAATTGATGTTTTTAAAAAATGATTAATAAAATGTGTATAATTAAACAACTGTTGTATAAGTTTTTTATTACCACTTACTCATTTAATTTAAACATATAAATTTTTACGGTTTATTATCAACAGAACAAGGTTTTACTCCTACATCGAGATATAGAGGTCGTCAGTTGTTATAAACAAATCTGAAAAAAGATTTTGACTAAAAAAATGGAAGTTATGTAAAAATAATAAGTAAATCCTAACAAAAACCAAAGTAATCAAGTCACAAGGAGACTTAAGTGCAAATATATTTTAAAATTAAATATTTTACAGCAATTAGCACTGTTGAAAAACTTTTTTGTAAATATACAAACATGAAATTTTAAATGTTCAAATTTAACTTTATTATTAAGAAGATTTGTACATAACTTAACTTTTCAAAAAACAGTTGGATTACACAACATCAAAACATGTCTAATCTAAGTTTTTATAAACTATAATATTTATTGTATTTTATAAATAAAATGTACTACAAAACCAAAATCGTCATTCTATGTATTTTAATTTAATTTATAATATAACTTTATTATACAATATTTCATTAAAACTAACATTTTGTTATCAATTAAAATTTATTTAAAAAACAAATTATTGTAAACACATGTTAAACAGCTTAGAAAAGATAAATTAACTATGCTTTTTGAAAAGCTTTTTGACGGTTGTTTTATATAAAAGATTATAACACATACATAAGTCTATCAACTTCACATATGAATTAGGTGGAAACGAGCTACCATTTTTGGACATTAACATCAAACTAAAGAGAGAAATAACAACAAAGGTACACAAAAAAGAAATTGGTACAGATGTCATTTTAAATTTTAGTGCAGTTGCACCAATTAAATGGAAAAGAGCTCTAATACTGTGGTTTGTAAACAGAGCAACAATAATAGCTTCTACGCATAACATTTACAAACAAGAAATCACAAACTTAACAGAAAAATTCTTTAAAAATGGTTATCCAAAGAAATTTGTTGATGACATAATTGAAAGATCGCTTAGTATTATTAAAGACTTCACTAAACAAAAACTAAGTAACTCAGACTTCAAAAATATTGTAAAAGTACCTTATATTGGAAAAACTAGCATCGAGTATAAAAAGAAACTAGAAAAGCTTCTAAACAATTACATCGAATACTTCAAAGTAATTTTTACCACAACAAAAGTAAGCATTACTTCAGTAATAAAGATAAGACACCCTATGAATTAAAATCAAACGTGGTCTATGAGTATAAATGCTCTTATGATAAGAGTATCCAGTATATTGGATTCACTTCACGACCATTAGTAGAAAGAATTAAAGAAAATTTAAAAGGCAAAACATCTGTATCGGACCATATTAGTAATTGTAATGTTTGTAAAAATGAAAAGATAGCTGTTAATAATTTTGGAATTTTAAAGTAATGTAGAAATAAGTTTGAGACCCAGATAAGTGAAGCTCTATTAATTAAACGATATAATCCAATTTTTAATAAACAATTAATTAAACCGGGTATTACCCATACTCTAAGAATTTTCGATTAGTTTGATATATAATAGTTTAACAATTTGTAAGTATTTATGTAAAATATTATTTTATTATAGTTATAATCTTAATTTATAAAATTTTTTATATAATGTATCACTTAAAAAAAAAAAAAAATCGTATAATTAGTTGTTTATCACTAATTTTATTTTCTTTTGCACAGTATTTTGTTGATAATGACTAATGGATAGTCGAAACGTCGTCATGCGAATAAATTTTAAACTGAGAATGTGTTTCTTATTGAATTGGTATTCAAAAAATCCAGTATCCCCATCTGTTTTTTACTTTCGATTGGATAAGAGAAGTGATATACACATAAATCTGATCAGAAGATATGAGAATCTAATGATCAAAATGAATAAAAGGAAACTTGACATAGTTTTTTGGAAAAAATTTTTAAATATTGGACTCTGCCCTGATTTTTTAAAATTGAAACCACCTGAAAATATTTTTTTTTGAGTATAGTAGTGACCTCCATAGTTTTGTTGTAAATAAAGCACTAAAGACAACAGAAAATGAATTAATTGGAATTAAGTCAGAAGCTTCTGAAATAAAAAGTATATTGGGTAAAAAGTTATCAGTTTTTGAATATTGTAAATTAAATATGATTATTAGCAAAGTGGTAAACAAAAAAGAAAATGGAATAAGAATGAAACATAACTCTAAATTAGAAAAAAATGTGGTTTAGACAAAGACCAAGAAGCCCAAACTGTCTACTAAATTTGACTAGTCATAATCTAACAATTGAGGAAAAAAATTGTCTGTATAGAGCAGGGTTTCCCAAAGTGGGCGATATCGCCCCCCTGGGGGCGATATTAGTAAGTCAGGGGGCGATAATTTGTAAGGGGGCGAAAGGGTGGGCGAGAAGTAGTAAGGGGGCGAAAAGGGGGCGATTTTTTATTTTTGCGCTGTCATAAAATTTTTACTTTATATCTTGATATTTTACTAATTTTAGCTTGCTAAATAAATATTTGACCCTTAGGTAAAACTTAAACAAAAAAGTTTATTTTGTTTATGTAAAATATAGAAAAAAAATGAAGTGCTTATGACTCCTACTTTTAAGTACATTTTATATTTTCATTCATATATTTTCTTTAATAACAATTACATAGATCATCGACGATCGAAATCCCTCTCACCATTTTAAAACCTGACATATACGTTATTAGGGATCATAAATGGTTTGTAAAAATCTATGTTATCTATTATTAACTATCACATCGTGATATATTCAATTTGTTTTTGATAAGTCACTAAGTTAGACTAAGAAATAAAACTAAAAAGGGTTGCCAATATACCTAGAAACCTAAAAAAAACCTGGAATTTGACAATTTAGGCAACAAAAAATCTGGAATTTTTAACAAATTTAACATATTAAGTAGTAAAATTTCGATTTGACACTAAAATACTATTATTTAGATAAAAACATAGATCCCTTCGAGGCAGATCTTTTTAAAGTAAACGATTTACAGAAAACCTTCTTAGACTTATAAACAGACCTTGACTTAAAGTAAATTTTTCCAAAGAATGATATAAAAGCTTTTGGACTTAACAAAAACTAAGGCAAAAGTATCAAATTATTTGAGAGGAATTTAGAATATTTTTTATAGCTTTTCCGTCTAGCTATGTTGTTGAGAAAGCTTTCAGTTCAGTTATCAACATCTTGAGCAAAAGATCTAATCTAGATATTTGTAAAGGAGGTGACTTGAGGCTTTATTTTACAAATTGAGAGTCAGATTAGAAAAACATGCAAGCATTTATGAACCACATCCTTCACATTATATTAGACTTCAGTAGCAGACACTGTTTTATGAAAGTTTTTTCTATTTCATCTGATCTTTTAAAATATTTTTACTTAACCTGGTTTGTATCGTATTTGAGTAATCTTTTCATAATAACACTTATCAAGTTATTTATTCTACAACAAGTTTGCATAATGCCTAACAAACATTAATTACGGTAGACTCACTCTTGAGTTCGCACTTTTTACCCAAAAAAAGTGCAAATTTATATTTTATTAAATTTAACCTAAATAAAGTCTATTACTATACAAGTTTAACAAAAGGGTTGATCATGCCAATTCGATCATCAGACCACAAGTTTCAGTAGACTGAGACCGGTTTCGTCCTTATTAGGACTCATCAGTCAGTCACAACCGAAAAACTTGTAGTCGTCAATCTACAAACGGTTTATCATGCTTTCGCATGAAGCAACCATTTGCTGGCAATGATTAGTGACGTCAGCATTGTCTTTGCCGTGCAACGTTTAAAACATTGTCCACTAGGCAAGACATCTGGTACGCTCGTTTTAGTACAATCAACAAAGTCGGCGAAAGTCCGGACTTGTTCTGCAGACTTTCGCCGACTTTGTTGATTACTATACAAGTATTAATAAAATAAGTAAAAAATATTTTTAGACAGCTTATATAGATCTATTTTTTTAATGAATGTTTGTTTTATGTTTTAGTGGATTTCATGCTTATTCATAACATTATTGCATATAATATATTAAAGTTTGTCATTTTGTAAAAAAAAAGGTATAAATTCTTAAGTTTGTTCTTTTTAATTTTGTTCAAATTGCGAAACCAAGCGGAAGTCTACTGTATTTATTAAATGGTTTATATTTTAAAGTTGTTAGTAGTTTTATTTTGACCTGGTTAATTTTGTAGTTTACATTTGTCTTTTTACATTACACTTAAAGTTTTTTATAGCATAGTGATTAAAACATTTGTTTGAAAGACATTTATTTGACAGATTTCTGTTCTTACTTGTTTAATCTGTATAAATTAAAAAAAAACTTGTTAACCCTTTAAGTTTTTATTTCAAAAAAGATTTTTTTTGGTTTTAAAAGAGTATAGATTTGAGATCTTTATTGAAAAAGTTTTTCATGTAAAAGGTTCTTAAACTTAATTTTATTTTATAACTTGATTTATTATTGTTAAAAAATCTATATCTTAAGGAATTTTAAACTATTAATTCAACTGTTTTGTTTTTGTTTTATCTTAATTCAAAATATATTAGCAATTAAAATGTGTTCTTTATTTTAACAGTTTAACACTATCTTTCATTTTTTCACTATTTTTCTTTGTTAAATCATTATAGGCTAACAGCTAGAAAATTTTTTTTAAGTAGAATTTAATAAGCCATCAAAAAGACTGCTACAGTTACAAAACAAAATTTTAACCTAATAAATTTTTTTTTTTTTTTACTTTCTTTTCACAGAACTAATTGTAAAACATTTGATTTTTTTTGAATTTAAATTAAGAAAAATAAATTGTTAGAATTAAGGTATAGATTCCTAAAAGTTATTCCAAGTCAAATACTATTTCATGGTGATCTACTACGAAACGTATAGTTTAAAAAGTTTAAAATTAAATTTTTAACTTTACAACTAACTTGATTATAATATATCTTAGCATAAAAATTAATAATTTTACTGCATTAACTGAAGATGTTGATGAAACCACTTTTCAAGTGAGATAATCAACCAGTCGGTCAAACTTCCTCAAACTAGATCAGAAATTATGTTTTAGTATTTATTTTGTTATGTGTAAAATTCACTGTTCATTCTTTTATAGTTTTTTAATCTCTGGAATAGTAATTTTAGAATATTCCTTTTTATATAATAATTTAAGTATTTTTTGCGGCTTAAATAAGTTACTTAGTATTAACTTCTAAATGTCCGAATTTCGTTATATGAGAGATTATTATAATGCCTGGTTTCAGTTAAGTTTTCAGATAGGTAACTTACGGTTCAGATCCAGTCAAATTTCGAACTGCTAAATATCTTGAAAACTACTTATGCAAAACAAATAAATTTATTTTTTTGATAATTAATGTTTTGAAACACGCTTGCAATTTGATTTTCAGTTCACAATAGTTTTTTCTAGATCACGATAATTCTTAATCATTTTATAACAATTTTGTTCGAGTTTTTTAATATTCTTATATGTTATTTTATAAAATTATGCAGCCCGCAATTACATTTTTTTAACGAGTTAAAACTAAAAAATATTTTTTAGTAAATATGAACTGCTGACTACAAAAGTTTTCCACCACTGACCTAAAAGTTTCATTAGTTTCAAAACAATTCATATTTAAACAAGATTGATTACAGATTACACGAGGCTTTTTAATAATTAAGTATTTTAATACACTTTACTTTGCTTAAAAGAGAATAACTGTAAATTAATTTCTCAAGCCATGTAAACTACTTTGAACACAGCCCAAAAGTGCGTTCTTAAGAAGTACCACACTAAATTACATTTCGAACACAACTTTTTTGGCTAAAAAGTTTGTACTCCAGAGAAAAACTTCTTTGTAAAATCGTGGGGGGCGATTTTTTTTTCAAATTTCTGAAAAGGGGGCGATTAAGTAAATGAGTTTGGGAAACCCTGGTATAGAGGATTAAAGCATCACATTTACCAAAAAAGATAGAATCAGATAAAATAAAAATAGAAATTGAACGGGTAATTAAAAAATGCTTTAATGAAAAAGACAATTTACCACATAACCTAAAATATGAAATTAACGGACTAACAAGAACATTTATCAATAAAAGTAAACAAATCTGTCAAACAAGGAAATATCAAGAATTCCACAAAACTCTCTTAAATCTAAAAAATAAGACAAGTATAAAAGTCGTTAAATATGACAAAGGTAACGGAATTTGCTTAATGTCTAAAGATGATTATCTGAATAAACTCAATTCTCAAGTTGATGATAAAACTAAATTCAAACTAGTAGAAAAGGAAAAAAGAAAAAACTCAAGACACCCCCTAATAAGAAGAATAGAGCATATAAGAGAAGTGATAAAACAAAACCTTAGACGTTATATAGACAAAAAGACATATAACAACCTTATTACAGGTGGTAACTCGACGGGCAAGTTATATGGCACGTGTAAAGTTCATAAAAAAGATTACCCATTGAGACCTATAGTATCAATGCTAAACACACCGTCATATAAATTAGCTAAATATCGAATGTAACAATCAAACAGCATATCCCAAAAAAGTATTGTGTAGAAAACAACAAAAAGTTTTTAGAAAAACTTTCTAAATATGAACGCAAAGACGGTGATTACTGCATTAGCTTCGACGTAGTCTCACTATTTACTGATGTACCACTAAATGAAACTTTACAAATGCTTGCAAATGGAGTACGTGATAGCACCATACCGCAATCAAACATGTTAAATCTTTTAAAGTCTGTTACTGGAGGTTTGTTTCAATATAATAAGCAATTATATACACAAATAGATGGCGTAAGCATGGGAAACCCACTAGCGCCTACTATAGCAAATTACTTCATGGGAACATTGGAAAAAAATCTTTTAACACCGAAGATGAAAATAATCCAGTTTTATATCTTCGATATGTCGACGACATATTCTGTATCTTCCGAAAAGATGTTTCATTCGAAAAATTCCACAAAAAGTTAAACAAACTACATAAGTCTATCAACTTCACATATGAATTAGGTGGAAACGAACTCCCATTTTTGGACATTAACATCAAACTAAAGAGAGAAATAACAACAAAGGTACACAAAAAAGAAATTATTACATATGTCATTTTAAATTTTAGTGCAGTTGCACCAATTAAATGGAAAACAGCTCTAATACTGTGGTTTGTAAACAGAGCAACAATTATAGCTTCTACGCATAACATTTACAAACAAGAAATCACAAACTTAAAAGAAAAGTTCTTTAAAAATGGTTATCCAAAGAAATTTGTTGATGACATAATTGAAAGATCGTTCAGTATTAATAAAGACTGCACTAAACAAAAACTAAGTAACTCAGACTTCAAAAATATTGTAAAAGTACCTTATATTGGAAAACCTAGTATCGAGTATAAAAAGAAACTAGAAAAGCTTCTAAACAATTACATCGAAGACTTCAAAGTAATTTTTACCACAACAAAAGTAAGCAATTACTTCGTTAATAAAGATAAGACACCCCATGAATTAAAATTAAACGTGGTCTATGAGTATAAATGCTCTTATGATAAGAGTATCCAGTATATTGGGTTCACTTCACGACCATTAGTAGAAAGAATTAAAGAACATTTAAAAGGCAAAACATCTGTATCGGACCATATTAGTAATTGTAATGTTTGTAAAAATGAAAATATAACTGTTAATAATTTTGGAATTTTAAAAGAATGTAGAAATAAATTTGAGACCCTGATAAGTGAAGCTCTATTAATTAAACTATATAATCCAATTTTAAATAAACAATTAATTAAACCGGGTATTACCCATACTCTAAGAATTTTTGATTAGTTTAATATGTAATAGTTTAACAATTTGTTAGTATTCATGTAAAATATTATTTAGTTATAGTTTATAATCTTAATTTATAAACATTTTTATATAATGTATCACCTAAAAAAAAAAAATTTTTGTATACTTAGTTGTTTATCACTAATTTTAGTTATTTTTGCACAGTATTTCGTTGATAATGACTAATGGATAGTCGAAACGTCGTCATGCGAATAATTTTTAAACTGAGAATGTGTTTCTTATTGAATTGGTATATATAAAAGATTACTAAAGTTTGTTTTCTAGTATAAGATTTTTTTTGTAATGATCGACTTCAATAAGTAAATTTATTATTACGATTAAAACTTATATAACAGCTATATTTAAATAAAATTTTTTAAGTTTA
This sequence comes from Thalia democratica, assembly GCF_965202585.1. Taxonomy (NCBI): domain Eukaryota; kingdom Metazoa; phylum Chordata; class Thaliacea; order Salpida; family Salpidae; genus Thalia; species Thalia democratica. The sequence continues at coordinate 100,306,040 of NC_139166.1, read as the reverse complement.
TTTAGTTTAATAAACGTTTTTTGCTTGGTTAGCAGTATTTTTTAAACACATAATTATAAACAAGACTTTTTGTGTAAGCTTTTGTTTTAGATGAGAAAATTTTAACAACAGATAATTTTTACGAGCCTTAATTAATTTTGTTTAATAAACAGCGAGAAAAAAATTAAAAGGAAAAGAAAACCATCACATGAACAATGTTATTGTTTAATGATAATAACACGTATTAAAAAATATTATATTTAAAAATGATTTATTGTGTCTAAATCCCAAACATTAGTGATTATGCATCTACGCATTTAATAAAATAGTTTTTCATGTAGTAAATGAAAAGATTAAAAAAACTACTATAAAATGGTAATTATAGTAAAAAGTATCAATTATTTAACTAGTAATCTATCCGTAACGACTTATGTTAAGATCGTAAACACTTGTTGTTATTTAAAGTTTTTATTGTAACAACATTTTACAATTTTATAAGTTTCTTTGATAACAATTTAAACTGCAATTAGCGGTAGATGTAATTAAAAAGTATACAGTTTAAACTTAATATGATAATTTTCATACGAAAATAAACAACTAATCAATTTTTTTTTATAAACTATTGTTTACAGTAGCTAATGGTTTTTCAATAGCCCATTACAATAATTTTTTTGAATAAATGGTTTAAACTAAAATATAATATTAAAAGTAAGAAAAAACTTCGCTGTAATTGTTAAAAGGTAACAAAAAAACAAAACTTAAATAAAGCTGTTGTTACTGGAAAAAGTTTGCTTATAGCAGTATAAACTAATTTAGTATATTACATAATTTAATTTTGTTTTTGTCTCTAAGCCATCTTTTTAGTAAATCTTAGTTTTTAAATACCAATTCTGTAAGAAACACATTCTAAGATTAAAATTTATTCGCAAGACGACGTTTCGACTTTCAATTAGTCATTATCAACAAAATACTGTGCAAAAATAACTAAAATTAGTGATAAGCATTTAAGTATACAAAAATTATTTATGTGATACATTATATAAAAACTTATAAATTAAGATTATAAACTATAATAAAATAATATTTTACATAAATACTAAGAAATTTTTAAATTAATATATATCAAACTAATCAAAAATTTTTAGTGTATGGGTTAGACCCGGTTTAATTAATTGTTTATTAAAAATTGGATTATATCGTTTAATTAGTAGAGCTTCACTTATCAGGGTCTCAAATTTATTTCTACATTCTTTCAAAATTCCAAAATTATTAACAGCTATCTTTTCATTTTTACAAACATTACATTTACTAATATGGTTCGATACAGATGTTTTGCCTTTTAATGTTCTTTAATTCTTTCTACTAATGGTCGTGAAGTGAATCCAATATACTGGATACTCTTATCATAAGAGCATTTATACTCATAGACCACGTTTGATTTTAATTAATGGGGTGTCTTATCTTTAATACCGAAGTAATTGCTTACTTTTGTTGTGGTAAAAATTACTTTGAAGTTTTCGATGTAATTGTTTAGAAGCTTTTCTAGTTTCTTTTTATACTCGATACTAGGTTTTCCAATATAAGGTACCTTTACAATATTTTTGAAGTCTGAGTTACTTAATTTTTGCTTATTGCAGTCTTTAATAATATTAAGAGATCTTTTAATTATGTCATCAACAAATTTCTTTGGATAACCATTTTTAAAGATTTTTTCTTTTAAGTTTGTGATTTCTTGTTTGTAAATGTTATGCGTAGAAGCTATTATTGTTGCTCTGTTTACAAACCACAGTATTAGAGCTCTTTTCCATTTAATTGGTGCCAATGCACTAAAATTTAAAATGACATCTGTATTAATTTCTTTTTTGTGTACCTTTGTAGTTATTTCCTCTCTCTTTAGTTTGATGTTAATTTCCAAAATGGTAGTTCGTTTCCAACTAATTCATATGTGAAATTGATAGACTTGTTTAGTTTATTTAACTTTTTGTGGAATTTTTCGAATGAAACATCTTTTCGGAAGATACAGAATATGTTGTCGACATATCGAAGGTATAAAACTGGATTATTTTCATCTTTAGTGTTATAGAGATTAATGTTAAATAGTTAAATCTCTTTAACACTGAAGATGAGAATAATTCAGTTTTATACCTTCGATATGTTGATGTTTTTTTAGGTTATTACACTTAAAACTTGTTATATTATATTTTTTAGCTGTTTTGGACGTTCAAAATAATTCATACGGAATGTAATAAATGTATATGGTTTAGTTCTAATTTTATTAATATATACTTTCTAATAAAACGTTTATTCGAATTTATATAACTACTGATAAAATTAAAACAAAATCGTATAATTAAAACTTTAAGTTTAATTAAATTTTGTTCTTTTTCATAAGTTGTATATCCGTTAAACGGAATATTGTTTAAATGAAACTTGCATAAAGATTAAAAATTTTAAGGAGTTTAAATTAGAGTTTGTAGTACTTTTTTCTTTAAAAGGTTATAATTGCATCAAATCATTTTTTAAGTTCCTCACAAACTAATTATTTTGAAATTGTACAATATCGGTAGTATTTTTGCCTGAATTATTTATTTTTTTAATTTAGGCGTGATAAAAAAATAAATAGCAACTCAAGGTTGTCTATTTAGTAAATATCGTCTGTATTAAGTTTAAAGGTAGCAAATACATAAAAGTAAAAACTTTATTTTTTTTCAAACTTTTCGTTTATTGTTGCACTAGGTTGGAATTATATAAAAACATACATAAATTAAATAAGTTTTGTTTGTTTCGTTAACGTTAGCTGGAATTATTAAACCGCTTATTTGAAGTGAAAATTTTCAGATTTTTGTTTCAGAATTTTAATCATATTGAATGTAACAAATATTTATTCATTAATATAACAATAATGTGTTTAATTTTATAAAAACGTCAAAACGATTTTAGTGAATCCATGTACAATTTTTTTGATGGTTTGTTATACTTCACTAATCTATAAACTCGGTATTTTATTTTTCACCAATATTTTGTATCTACTTATTAGATGATAACTATTAAACATACATTGGGTTTTGTAAATCATTCAAACTTTATTCTGTTTTCTTACGCTAAATAAGTTTCTAACTAAATTTGTTTTGCTTAAAAGTGAATAAATAAATAAAAAAAGTCATAAAAATACTATAAGTTATAAGATTATTATTGAGTATGTTGTTAATTTTTAGATTTACTATTTCAAAAACCTACAATACTTGAATTTTTTTTTATTAGCTTTTATCAAAATAAGATACTTTAATCAAATACTATATTTAATTTAAGGACTAGAAATGTACCAATACAAAAAAAAAATTATAAGTTTGTACGTTATCATTACATTTTATAGGTTTTTCATAGTAATCTAATAGATTACTAACTTATTTATGACAAAAAATAAGTCATTTAATATAACATATCCCTAAAATAAAAGATTAACCTAATAAAACAATTAAAATTTACTTCGTTTACTGTAACAAAAGTTTAACATTTTTTTTGAAACTTTTTACACTAGACATTGTAACTTTTATAACCATAAAAACTACGATTTATATAAAACTATTGTACAAAATAAGTTTTTTTTTTGTTTTTAGGAAAGTTTACAAAAACTAGTACTATCTGAAGATAAATTAATAAAGTAATATACTTATATAAGTTGTCAAAAACTAGTTCTTTCGTTTTGTATATATTTGCATGCTAATTTTCATAATAGTCTAATAAGTCGTCTTTAGTTTTTACTATGCAGTGTAGTTATAAATAAAATCATAATCAAAGTTTTCATACGAAAGTGAAATAGAAATAAACTTTCAATATAATCAACGCAATAAGCGAAAAAAACCTCGGCTTTTAATTTGAAAAGTGTTTAAATTGTCTTGATTTTTTAAATAAGTTATACACTACTAAATAAAGAACTTAGTCTTTTGTACTGAGATTAGTCTGAATATAAATTACTTAACAGTATTTGTTTATATAAAACATACAGTTTTAATTACTATTTTCATTTGTAAGCAGCTTTATATTATATCTATTATTGTAAATGTTATGTATTTTAACATTTTTAAATTAAAATATTTATACTATAAAATAGATCATTTACATGCAATCAGCTAATAGCTTATTTCATAATTAAATTTAAAAATATTAAATGGTATTTACCAAATTATGATTTTATTTAATATTTTTAAAAGTGAAAAATATTTGTACCAAAACAAAATTTTAGACTAAAAAGACCTAATAACTATTTATTAATGGCACCTCTTTACAGGTTAACTATTTATAAATATTTTTAAATATTAATCTTTGCAAACTTTTTGACAGTTAGAATCTTTTATGTATTTGTTAATTAACTAAAGGTTTCAATTATCTTTTTTAACGAGTAAAACATTGTTTTGATAATATGATTTAAAAACTTGAAGTTGTATATAACTTAAGCATTATATGTCTATAACTGAATAACGTTAGCAATTTTGTTTAATATTACTCTTATTTTTTAATTAAATTTCTTATGAATAAAACAATATGTTTTATGCATTACTTTTAACCAAAAACCACCTTAAATAGATATATAATATTATGAGCTAATCTTTCTTTTTGTAGTTAAACGTAACGATTTTGTACACACAAACACTGACTTTGTGTGCATTTTTTAAACAAAAATATCACTAAACATCATTAATTTCAGAAATACAAGTTTTTTACTATTTTACAAAGTAAATATGTTATTATATATGCAGTCAGCGAATTACAAAAACGGTTTAAGTTTTATTAACCTAAACTAAAATTGTAGCTTACTTTTGACGTAAAGTAAGTATTTTTTTTAAATTGGTAGAACTAGTAGGAGACTGCATTAAGATTAAAATATAAGTATTTAGCAGATTATTTTTTTTTTCATCGAAATTTTTGAATTAAAATTGATAACATTTTTTAGTTTAAAGTTTAAATAACTGAAAATAAAAAGTAAAAAGTTAACTTTTGGTTAACTCAAACTTTTCAAAAGATTGTACGTTGTATAGTCCGTGTATATATTGGAAATTAAATTAATCAATAAGTAATATTTTAAAAATTACCTAAATAAACTGTACACCTAATAACTTATTCTATTTAAATCCATTAGTATTTATAAAAAAAAGTAAATTGTTTCTTTTTTAATATTAACATCGCATCGAATATGCAGAGCGTAACTTTTGACTTGGTATATAATTTTGCAGCTTTAATGTAGATTTCGCTTAGTCTAGGTTAAGAAAGCATGAAAATTTGGCCAACGAATCGTACAAACGACCATCGAATGCTCGCAAAAATACCTACCTTAAGTATTTTGAAATTCTTTTTGACTCACAAAACCGCAACACTTTACACTGAAAATTTTATACAAATTTTATAAGATTGTTAAAACTAAATCTTAAAGGTTTTAATGATTTAATGCTTTTCGACCATATTTTAGGTTTCAATTTCATTTTGTAAACTAAAATCTAATATTGGCAATGATTAAAAAACTCTACTTCACTTGTTAATTTTAAAGTTATTAAAAATAAATACATTCAATTCAAAATAAATAATAAAAAACATATATCAGAAAGCCAGGCAGTTATCCAGTTTCACTGCCAAAAACTATTTTCAGACTGCCGTAATTTAATTTTCTTTAAATTAATGATTAAAATAAGCAGAATGATATTACATTACTAAAAACGAAACAACATTTACCAATATCAATAAAGTAAAACTAAGATCTGTTTCGATTGAAATATAAATAAATATTTATCCAAGTAAAGTTAAGCAAGCAAAATTATTATAGTAAGTTTTCTGTAATTGTGCAACAAGTTTTATCGTAACGTAGTATGTATACAAAACACAAACAACTACATTTACTTTTGTTATGGTATAAAAATGTTTTTCCAAATTATATCATGTCTATAGTTTACTGTTTTTAGTATAACTGTTATTGAAATTTTAAAACCTAAATGATCCGGGTAAATAAAACAAAACCTTAAAAACATTATAGTTTGAGTAATAGACTAATGATTACAATTATCAAACAAAAATTGACAGCTTATAATTGCTATTAAACTTTTGCTTTAATATTTTTTTTAGACATTTCGTGCAAATTAGTATAAGAATTTTCTAGTTTTAAATTTTAAATACACTTTTTTTTTCTGAAAATAATACATTCATTAATCATAATTAGGTACAAATAAAACTAGTTAATTAAATAGTAATAAGTGCTAATTATAGTTTATTATTTTTGAAGTTTGCGAATCTAGTTAAGAGTAAGCAACTTAGAAAAAATACTTTTAAATTCTTTATTCTTTTTTAAAAACAAGAAAGGCAGATATTTTATTCTTCATAATAAAAATTTCTTCAGATCAGGTGTCAGATTGTCTTAAAAATAATCAATTTTTAAGATTTAGCAAAAAGTTTTCTATCGACCGCAGTTTATAAAAAAACTTTAATAACTACTGAAAAACTACTTTATTTAGGTAAATCTGCACTTATTATAAATAAAAAAAAACACTAAATAGTGATAGTTGTTATTCTAATAAAAGTCTAAATGTAAATTCTTAATAAATAAATTTTATTTTATCATTCAAAAGAATCTAAAATGTTTAGAAATTATAGAATAGTATAATAATAGTATAAAGAATAAAATATTAGTATTAGCTTTTCGATTCCTGCACTATTTTTTTTATTTTAACTTTAAAAATTAAAGATGTTTTATAAATATTTGTTAAATAATTCAGCTTTCTAAATATATTTTAGTTTTAATTTAAATGAATACAATACAAAACAAACAAAAAAAACAATTAGAACTATAAGAATGCTTTGAAGTTATCAAAGTTGTTTTTTTTTATTTATTAGTTATTACCAAACCATAAAAACATACTAGTGTACAAATAAGTTGTACTGACTTAGAACTAAAACACTTTATACTAATGTCGTATTAATTAGTTAATTAAGTTAAGTTCTAAAAAATGAAATAAAGTAAATTTAGAATTTGAAATTTTATTGTGACGTCGTTTGTTGTTCTGACAAACATCCGAAAAAAAAATCAATTTTATTTTAACCAGTTCATAAGTATTTTGAGTTTCTCAAACCGAATAAAATTTAAATCCGCTCTATGCGGTAATTGATAAGATAAATTAACAACTTAAAAATTTTACTACCTGTGTGAATTTTTTTAATTAGTTTTGATATATACTTGTTAGGGTAAATTTTACCTGTTTTATATACATTTCCGTTTTAATTACATTGTATTTTTATATAGTAGCACTATGTTGTCTGCTATAAGTTAACTTAAGTTAAATTATTTTTTTTAAATGTTTAATCAAAAGAATATTTCAATTCATGCGAACCTTTAACTTCAATAAGTTCTATAAGAATTATTAATATTTTTTTAAGATTAATATTACCAATTTTAGTGGTGGTCAAGTGCATTTTTAATCTTCTCCTTCCATCTATTAACTCCGTGTAATTCTGCCTTCGTGCAATTTAGATCCGTTCCTAGTTGACCGAATTTATACAAATGTTTTTAAAACACCTATACTACAATAGTACTATTTTGTATAGAAAAAATTATCTTCAACTGATTTTATTATAAAAATAAATTTAAAGATATTTTTTTAGTTATAAAATTAAAAACATAAATATTTAATTTAGTAGAATTATAAATACCTATTAGTTAAAAAAAAAAAAAAAACTATTTTTTTAATTAAAAATACCACAACTAGGATAATTCTCTTTACAAATGTATTTGTAATAGCTTTTTTTTACTTTCTTCAAGTTTTTTAAATATTTTACTGAATGAATTTTTTTTATTTCAATTTATATAAGGTCTACATGTTGGTACAGTTAATTTATTGGTACTACTAATAATAAACAAATTATACTTGATTATTATCTTATAAATACTAGATTTTGTTTTATCATACTTTATACAAATCAGACAAAATGTTTGAGCAAATAATTTATCATAAAAAGAATCAAAATACACTATTATAGAACCACTATTTTATAAAATAACATATATATTTTGTCTTCATGCACTTTTGACCCATTTCCTTTTGAGATATGTGTTTACTTTAAAACCATCTAATGTTACAGCAGTATCTAGATAAAAATTTGAATTTGATTATAGAGTAAATTTTTTTAATTATTTTTTGTTAGTTTAAATTAATTTTACAACTTAAGTACCAGTCAGGAGAAAAATACTTGTAAAATCAATGAATTTTAATATTTTTTTACAGCTAATCAATAAAGAGGTTAGCTATTACTTTTCTAGTGCATTTTGCTTTCCAATTCAATATAACAGGACTTAATACTTAAAAATTTAAAAAAAATCCAATAAAAAATTGTTTAGAATATTTAGGACAATTATCAAAACTGTCCTGTGTTTTACAAAAAGAACCAAACAAGCCTATAATTTTATAATAGTTTTAACTAGTCTTAATTATACTGAGTCTGAGGCTAACCTGTTTGATAATAAACTGAATGTATCTACCTGCATTAAACTTTAAACTATTATAAAAGATTACATAATTTTAATTTTATTAAAAATATAAATCATAATAAAAAAGCCAAAAATTTAAAATATGTTTCTAAAAATTTCTAATTAAAACTAAACTAAGCCTGAATAAGTCTAAATTTAAAAAAAAACTAGCCTGAATATTTTTAAATCAGATCTTATTTTTGAATCAGAAAAAGTTACTTCGAATTGATATGAGTAAAAAGATTAAAAAAGTTAGGTAAAAAAATAACAGTAAGAGTAATGTAAAAGTAAAGAAAAAAAATTTAAAAAAAAAGTTCTTTACAAATTGGTTGCCAAAGATTTTTCAAAAAAAAAATCAAGGTTATTTGAGTTACTTATAGGTTTATAAAAATACATATTTTGGTTGTTTTTAATTTGAAGTAAAGTTTAAGGAACAAAACTATCTTCAGCAGTAAAACACCATTGAAAAAATTCTATAATGTTACTTTAAACGTATCTTTAGAAAAAAAACTATTCTTAACAATAAATACATACATATAGATCTTTTTGTCATTTTGAAATTCTGTACATTCACATAAAAAAATTCTTTAAAATTCCAGTTTTTTTAGTGATTTTTTAAAACTTCAATTTTTTATTCAAAGTTTTCAAATTCTAGGTTTTTTAAACCTAAATTGTCAAATTCTAGGATTCTAAATTTTTGGCAACTCTTAAACTATCATATAAATTTAAATTAAATTTAAAAAAAAAAATTAATAAAGTTTTCGAAAAATTTTTGTAAGTTATGTTTTTTTAATAACAAATTTAAAAGGTAGATATTATTGATCAAATTTAAGTAAAACACATTTAAAAGCCAAAAAATAGCCTTTAATTTGATAAAAAAAAAGATCAAAACTAGCTGGCAATTTGCTGAAAAAAAAATTTAACTTAAACTAAACAAAGAAAAAATTCAAAAGTTCAGGTTAGCTTATAGTGGCAACTTTGTAAAAATTTAACTTAAAGATATGTTTCGAATTTTTTTTTTATCTTGTCAAAATCAGAGTAAATATACAAAAAAACAATTTTTTAATAACATTTATCTAGAAAAGATGAGCTAATACAAAACATTATAAAAATACTATAAGTGTTTTTCTAATGTTAAGTATCATTCATGAGTGTGTAGCACCCTGTATTATCAGACACTAAATATTTTTTTCTTTATAATTACATTAAAAAAACTATTTAAACCTCAAGAGTATTTCTTAGTACACATTTGCAAAGTAGTGTTATTGAACATTAAATGAAATTAAAAGTTCACAAAAGATCACTAATTTACTTATAAGAATGGTGATTTTAACTTATGTCTATCTATTTTTAGCTGTGATATCAAAAGATATTTTTAAATATTTAATATTGTTTAGTTTTATTTCCAGAAACTAATGTTATCCTATCTAGCATTTAATTATTTTCAGATAACTGTTACAGGGTTGCCATCATTTAATAGAAAAAAATATTTTTTGTCCCCTAAAACTTTATTAAATGACTTGAAAATGTCCAAAGTTATCAAGAACTTATTTCTATGTTTAAAAAATATATATAATGTATAGATATAAACTTCAACTTACTTTTTAAAACAACATAAACAAGTTTTTGAGAAAAATGGTTCTAAAACATCAATTTTTAAAACTGCAACAACTAAATATTTTTAAGATTTGAAAAGAAAGTAGCTTGATATTTTCAAAAAACCTTTAAAATATTTTCAGTATTAAATAAAACAAGCAAGCTGGGCTGCGTTAGTACAAAATGTTTAACCAGCATGAGTTGTCATGAGAGTTTGAAAAATTTTGGACTGTACAGAGTTTTCCTAAATTATTAAGTATCATTCATAAGTGTGTAGCACCCTGTATTATTAGACACTAAATATTTTTTGCTTTATAAATATATTTATCGCAATGCATTTAAAATTAGTTGAAGTAATTAAACGGTATTTAAAGTTTACAGAAAAATTTGACAAGAATAGTTAGCTAAGAAAACTAATCAAACTATTATCCTATAGGAATTTTACGATTCCTATCTTGTTTGCAGCTGATTATTAGAAGGTCCTCATCTCACCAGTGTTTGCGACAATTTTAAAAGTGTTAAACTGTTGTTTTATTGACATTAAAGATGGTTTGCTTATTTCTAGAAAAGAAAAATTCAAATAAATTTATTTCTGCCTTAAGAATACTAAAATAGCCAATTAGCAGAATAGCTAATAAAGTAAATTTTAAATAAAGCATCAGGGCTATTATTTAATTAAATGTTTAAATTGTCGTTTAAATTAACAAATAAAATAAAATGTATCTCTTTTATGAATCCTAAAAATTTCGTGCACCCTAAAATTAGTTTCGTAATCCTAAATTTTTAATGTAATCCAAAAAAAATTTTGTGTACACTACTGTGCACCAGTGTTCACCTTGAAGACCACTGCATTAAAACCTTAAAAAATAAAATATATTATTATTAAGTTTATTGTCCAACGAAGGACCTAGGCATTAAAACTTAAGCCACTTAAACTTAAAGACACTAACATATATGGTTTTATAAACATTAACATGGCTTCAAACTTTAATCAATCATTAAAATAGATAAATTCTTGAACAATAAAATTATGAACTTTAATTTATTTTAAAATGCTTTTAAGAATGGTTTAACCAATATTCGTTTATTTGGTAGACATAAAATTGAATTTTTTTTTTTTTAAATGTTTATATTATCCTCAACTTCTATTAAACCAAAAATAAAAATGTTATTCTTTACCTTGTTTAAAATGCATACCTTATCACTTAATAACCTTTAACTATAAATAATAAATATTTAATAAATGTTTGGAACTTAATAGAACTAAAAGGATAAATAGAGTGATACATTAAGTTAAAACAATAATACACCTTTTTTGAAGAGTTTAAATTATTTTAATTTACAACATCTTTTTAACAAAAAAAAATAAAATATTCACATATACAGTAAAAGCCACTAATTTTGTAATTAAACTACTGAAGCAGCCGAGTTCTAAGAAAATTTTTTTAAATTAAAAAAGGTTAATTTACTATAAATAGTTATTATATGTAACATAAAAGTCTATTAATAGAGGAAGTACATTGTTAATTTGACATTTTTGCAAAATAATCTAATATTTTATTGACTTTAAACAGTACAACTAGACCTCGGTCACAAATTTAAAAAACTAACAGGAAATTTAGTAACAGGACATCAAATCCCACTTGATAACTTTTTAAATTTTTTGAAAAAGGTTTTGAGCTACAATCCTTGTTCATCCAAGCGTTTAAGAGAAAGCTTTAAGTCAAGTGTTTTACTGGTGCAAGTTAAAGGAGAAAATAAAAAGCAGATAAGAAGTACCTGTGAAATGTGAAAAGTCCTGAGAAAATTAAAAAAATGCTATATAAACCTAGCCACAGAGAATTTTAGCTCATTATAGCCACAGCCTTTCAGCAGTATACATGTTTTTCAAGAATAGACATTTGTATAGTTTAGTTGTTTTTTTTTTAGTTTTTGTTTAACAATGTTTTCTTTTTATAAATATTTTTTTTAATTTTAGTTTCATGCAGTTAATTCTCACTTTACTTTAAACATTCTCAAAGTATAGTTATTAATAGATTTAATTCTTTTGTTTAAATTTTCACCACATTTAAAGTATTTTCTAGATTTTATGTTTTTTTATATAGTTGTTAAAGTTTGCATTTGTTCTTTAATATAAAATATGTTCATTCATTGTCATGCATAGTTTACTTATAGGGCAGCCCAATTAGTCTTTGATATCATAATTATGTATGAGTTAAGTGTAAATTTACTTATGGTTTTGAGTGTGGTTGTAAACTTTATTAGAACCCTACACGACGTCCCTGGGTAAAGAATAACTAATTTTTTTAGTAAAAGTTAAATATTACTTAGACAATATTTTACCCTAAAAAATTTTACTAGTACATTACCTTTTAATATTGAGGCAGTATTTATAATAATTCAATCACACATTTTTAGATTTTAGTCTTTTTTGTTATATATTATTATTATTGTTAGAAGACCAGTAGCATGCTGAAATTGTATGTATTTGTAACATAGGGGTTTGCATAGGCATTACATTTAAAGGAACTTTTATTGTGTTTTTTTATGTGTCTGTTTTTTAATTGCTGCAATCTATTTAGTAGGTGTGACAAATGTTAATATTATTTTAAAGTTAAAGTTTCCTAGCTTGGTGAACTCATGAATTATTTATGGTTATTAAAATAGAAAACTTATTATAACTAGTCACTAAAGTAAGCTTGACCAAACTTTTTTTCAAGAGGCCCCACTTTTAAACAATTTATAATGTCATGACCCCCTCCATATTACTCAAGAAATAACTTTTAAAAACAACTTGGATATTTTCTCTGCTACACCAACTCAAAAATATGTAGTGTATGTTTTAAATTTTGACCTCATGGCTTAGCCTAATTTGGAAAACCCTTCAATCAATGAATTTTTAAAATTAAATAAAAATATAAAAAAGCAATATAACAAGTAATGCTTTTGTTATTTTAAAACAAACTACCCTATAACTGAGTTTAACTTTTATCTCTTTTTTTAGATAAAAAATTATATTACTACGTAAAAAAAAAGGATGGAAACTATTACCAACATTTTTGACATGAATGAAGGTAAGTTGTTAAAAATTCCTATGATTTATGAAAGTTTGTTAGTACCTACTAACTAAGTAACAAAAAATAAATTCAAATAAACTACACCACAATATAAGTGATGCATACAATAAAAAACCTTACAGGAGATATGACAAGTTCTAAATAATAAATATTATAGTTTTTATTTATTAATTCTATTTAAAATTATTAATAAATTTTATTTTTAACACTCAGGTCCCGAAGAAATGACTAGCTCATCTAATCTTATTGACGTTGAAAATTTTCATAACGTTTTCACCGTACACAATACTAGTTTGCATCAGATAAGCTCAAACTCCAATCAATCAGGTGCAGTTATTAGATTTGTATCTAATATTAAATTAATTTAAAATTTATTCAAGTTGTTTGTTGCGAAAAAACTATATAAAGAAAAAACATATATAAAGTAGCCAACAGAATTATTTAAAAATTAATGATCAAATTAAGTAATAGTCAGGTATTTCATTAACTTTTTCACTAGTAGTTATATTGACAAGTTTTTAGTAAAACTGCATTATTATTATACAGGTACTGTAGAAATGGCAGGCTCATCTTATTTAATCGACGTTGAAAATCCTATAGTCTACGAAACATCTCAACATAGATTACAGCAAAACAGTCATTCAAATAACTTGTCTACTGAGCACAATCCAACTATGTTTCAGATGAATTCATACTCTGGTCGTTTAGGTATACATATTTTTTTATGAGTTCGATATACAAAAATCAAACTTAAATTTATATAAAAGATTTCTTGTAAATTACTACCCATTTTTATATCTATACAATAACATTATAAGGACTTAAGACGAATTTAAATGAAAAATTAAGTAAATCAACTAAGTAAAGTTTTTTGTAATGTTTATAAATAAAAGTCTAATTCTTCTTTCGAACTTCATCACTTAATCATTATTCAGTTTCTGAAGCAGAAACGCTTGGCAGCTCATCTGATTTTTATTTATTACCAGATCAACTGAAAACGCCAGAGCAGAAAATAATTTTACATACAAATTCTGCTGACCACAATACAAGTGTGCATCAGACGAATTCAAACTATGATCGGTCAGGTATAAAGTTTTTTTTTTAATTTAATGTACAAGTTTGTTATTGTTTAAGTTATTTACGACACTAAAAATTTATTAAGAACAATTAAACACTATTGAATTTGAAATTTTTTAATAATAATAACTCGATATTATTTTACATGTAAAAGTATCAAAAATAAAGTTATCTTAAGATTCAACGAGTTATTTTTATTGAATAATTTATAGATGAAAGATCATTATTTGTTGTTTTAATAGTGTGCACACGATGCTAAAACTCAATCTAATTTAGACACCAAATTAAAATTATGTATTGATTCAAACGGTATTCGATTGTTAAATTATTAGTTTTATTGTAAATATCAAGGAGGAAACCAGCACATTCCTAAAAGTAACTTTAACGAAAATGAAGCAACTAATAGGAGTAAAACGCGCAAACATCCTCCGGCAAAGTTTGTCGACAGGGGCCACACGTTCAACTACTACAAGCACAACGTGAAGATGACGTCAAAAATTTGGAGGTGCGATAAGCGAGGTGGCAGATGCAAAGCCAGGATTCACACCGATGTGCGGACTAACAAGGTTCGTGTTATTTTTGTGTAAACATGATAGTTTGGTAGCATTTATAACTTTATTTTTAAAATCTTACACATCGTAAAACTTTGTAAAATATGTAAAATCTTAGTTAAAATTGATGCACTTCAGTAGTTGATAAAAATATTGATGTAGTGTTTTTCAAAAGCTTGAATCAGTTTATACTATGTTTATAGAAATAAATTTTATTTTTTTTTTCTGCTGTTATTCGTTAGTAGGGGCTTAGTAACGCACACATAACATGCTTTATCCTGCTCACTTACAGAAATCTCCAGACTGCGATTTAGTTTTCAGTTTAAAAAATTTTGGAAAAATCTATTGAAATTAAGGTTTTTAGTAAAATGAAAATGAAATGTAATCTTGATATGGTTTTTAGTTCATGATAGTGATTATTAAAGAAACATTTTATTGTAATTTTACTTTAAATGGTTTGTTAATAACATAAATTTTAAAAATGCTTTCCACAAAAATTTTATAAGGAATTCAAAATAATATTTTTTACAGTTTTCAATTCCAAGTGCGAAACCATAAATTTATTTGTTTGCATATTATTTATTAGAATATATTAATGATAAATACTACTTTATTTATATTATTATTTTATTTATTACGAAACTTACAACGTATTTAAAGTCCTAAAGAAATAACATTGTAAACAATGCACAAATATTTTTATTTAAAAAATCTCTTAATTTACGGTTCAAACTTGTGTACTTAGAATTAGATCAAGTTTTCTATACTTAAATTGAAACAAATATTCTTTTACCATAAACTATGAAAAGTTAAACATTCTTATTTATATATTGAACAGTTCCGAGTATTGTTATTAGTTGCCGCGAAAGAAAATAAAACTTTTAATTTTTATATTCAGAATATAAATATTTTTTATTATATACAACTATAGCCAACAATATAAATTCTAACAGGTAGTTAAAAGAACAAATGATCATAACCATGAAAGCAATCTTGCAGAAGTATCGATGAAAAGATTGAAAGCTCTCGTTAAAATTGAAGCAGTAAAAACCGACGTTAATCCAAATCAGGTTAATAGCACATATTTAACAACAAACAATTAAAAATTACCACGTATTTAAAAGTTGAAATTGTAATATCATTTTTTTTTTTCAAAAGTACTAGTATGTCGTAAAGACAATGACATTAACGTTTAAATATTTTCAAAAAAAAGTAATATTAATTAAAAATTTTATGCTTTAAAGTTAGAATTAAATGTATATTTTAACCGACAATAATTTAAATTAAAGCTAACTTTCGGCACTATTTTTTTTTCCTTGACTTTGCGTTATCTAGCTTTATTTCTATAAATTTAATAATTTTCAATTTTCGTTTTTTTACTGATTTGCTGTAAAACAATCTATATTTAATCACAATCATTATTAATTAGGTCATTGAGAACAGTAAGAAGAAACTTAGAACAAAAATTAAGCTGGACGAAATTCAAAGGCGAAATTTAAAGAAGATTATAAAAAGAGAAAGATCATTGATAGAAACAACACCTAGACTTGAAGAACCTTTATTTTTTAAACAAAAATGTGACGGTTAGTTTTAAAGAACCATAACGAATTAGTAATGTTTTTATTTGTGTTAAGTTAAACATTTAAACTATTTTATACACATGAACAGTTTTGCTCCAGCCTAACGCTTATTCTATATTTAAATTCAGCAGTGGTTAGAAACAAATAAAAGTTTAATTTTAAGGTTTATAAACTTCATACTTATTTTATAATACACACTAAGTTCTATTTCATTTATAGTTTCAATTGTTGAGTAAACGTTTTTTTCTCTTTAACAAAAAATAGTAGTAGAAGAGTTGGAGGAGAAGGAGGAAAAAATGGAACTATATCACGAAAATTCAAAACAATATTCACACTATGAACATGACAGTTATGGTTATTATAGTAATGAGGAAGAAATTTTCAATTTCAGTGAACCGCAAACGTTTACTTCTGACCTGCATGATTTCAACCCTGTGACGGTTATTGAAGAGTCATCAAGTTAGTATAAAAATATTAATTTGTTTTAACAAGTGAAAGGTTTTTTTTTAGTTGTCTATTTTTAGTTTTATGATCATTATTTTTTAAAGTTTAACATGAAGATAATAGCTAAGTTTAGTAACGTATTTTTACTTTACTTACATCGTTTGAAATCTGTTTTTTATAGGTAACTTTAATGTTCAAAGTTCTCAAAGGTCAATTTACTCGGAGGATCAGCAACAATTTGAAACAATTGATGCACTTATCAATAGCGGTATGTAACTTAAGAGTTCATTACATTATAAATACTAATCATCGTTCTTTATTGTGACTACTTATAGTAGAACTTAAATTTAATTTTCTACTTTATTGGACAAATTAGTTTGTAAACAAAAATAAAAATGTTTATTAGAAAATATAAATTTTTGAAAAATTCAATATTCTTAATTTTGCTTTTATTACGCAAAAGTGTTCAAACAAACCTTTAAACTCAAATAATAAAACATAATTTATAATTGATTGTTTTGTTTTCAGATCAACCAATCGTAGTCTTTATAATTCTGGACGGTCCATTGAAGAAGACAGACAATGCTTAACCTGGTTTTCATCATATCATATATTATAGTGATTCAGGGACATTCAGAATATTTTTATCAGTAAATACAATTTAACTTAAACATCTTCAATATATACTAAAATTTATTGTTTTAATGACCACTTATTTAGTTGTAAAATTAAACTGTAATTTAGATAGTAAAATATGCAGATGGTTTTAAAATTGTAAAATACTTTCTTAGAAGATTTTTTATAGTAGTTTTCTTTCATATTTGTATTCATCTATTTGTTAATGTAAGAAATAAATTAGTTTTACTTATTTTCTTTTTGTTTTTTTTACTGTGTTATATTGTATGTACTGATTTTTAAGTTTAAAATACATTAATTACAAAGATTTATCAAATAGCAAGTTTAGAAATACATTATAGATAGAGCGTCATCTTTTTAAATATTAATTACATAAAACTATACAAACATTAAAGAAAAATAAAATTTTTGTCAAAACTATAAACAATGTCACAAACCCTAAATACAGTTATTTTTAAGAACAATTCAGTTGTTTTATTTTTAATAAATAGTAAAAAAAAAATTAAACCTTTCTTTTAAATAAAAAATACACATTACAACTGACTCAGATGAAAATTCAATACAACTATAATCACTTGGATAAATAAATTCAAATGTTTTTCCATAGTTTTCTTATGTAAATTTAAACCGTTATATCTAACTTCTACTCAAATTACTATAGTGAGACATAAGTAATTTAACTATACGACTAATTACTTCCATGTTCAGAATAATAATAAATGAAATCTTATTGTTTGTCAGACAATAAAATGTAATGAATGCTTTTAGATGATCTTAAAAATTAAAAGTTTGAAATAATTAGTATAAGAAAATTTACACAACATTGACTTAACTATAAAAAATTAAATAATATTCATACTATCAGTGTCTCAATCGGTGTGCGCAATAGTTTATCAAAATTATAATTTTCTTAATTCAAAAGCCTAAAAAAATATTTTTAGTCTATTTTTATAGATTATTAATTTAAGTTTCTTTTCTGTAAATAAAGGCCTATACTCGAATTTTATTTTTTTTCGCGACGAAATAACGTCTAAAAAGGGACCTTTTCGCACGAAAACGGTTGTTTCAGGGCCCCCACGGGACCCCAAGAACAAGTTTTCGCGAGCCATTCCCGGGCAATCGCTCTGGACCTAACTATCTTTTTGAAATTTTTTGAAATCAGCAAAAGTTTAAATCAAAAACGCCTTCTTTTCAAAACTTCATAAATTCTTTATTTTTAAAGTTACAATTAAATTAAGCCTATTTTTGCCATCTACGGGCGCTGAAATGTTCGAAAACAGCCTTTTTAGACTTATAATTTTTTATTTTTTCAAAGTAAAACCAATGATGAATCGAGGTAATTGAGCAGTATTATACATTATTAGAAATTAATTTTTACTCATATTTTTTATTAGAAAATGTAAAATGTTGTATACTGCTTATTAACATTGACTTTATAACTTATATTTTTTCTGTGCTCCTTATTGCAGATAAAGCTACAAACTATGCTTAAATATTAAATAAATGAAATTTAATGCTAACAAACTAGTTGACAGATTTTTGTGGGTTTCGCAAATTTTAGTAAATGACATAAAATAATAATTAATATATAGTTTTTTTAAAAGTTTAGGTTATATATTTTTTTGATATGAGCTGTTTTTTAATTGTTATGTTGCTAATAAGTTTTGGTTTTTACTACCGATTGTGTTATATCGGGTACTTTTTATTTATATGTTATATACTTATAAAACAGTTTTGTTTCAGTTATTTTGTTTTAAGCTTAAAATTAGTTTACCTATAAAAAATTACAAACTTTATTAAATTTAATTTTTTTTATTATTCCATTTATGTTGAGAACAATAGATTTACAACTCTAAATTCAATGTGAATTTTTTCAGAAATCATTTAGACCGATTACCATACTAGATTGATAAAAGAACATAAACTTAAAATTAGAGTTAGTTATCTGTGTAAAACTCTTATACCTATGAGTTTAATCTCTAGAAAATATGTATTTGATTAACCTCATAAGAAAAACTAGCAGGAATACAACCTATTGTTAGGATTGCATCATTAGAATTTTGGTTAAGGACAAATTTGTTTAAAATCGTATAATTATTTATACAGGTTTTTACACAAGTAGCAGAAGTCAACAATAGTTGTAATATATATTTAAATTTGTTTTTATCAAATTAAATATTAATAAACAAAATAGTAAGTTATCTGCAATTATTAACTAAAGCTTTGTTTTTTTTTTTTCTTTAATGATAAATTACAACTTTTGTTTCAACAACAAGATATTCTAAGTTAGGTAATGAACACAATTTTAAATACAAAACAGTTTATTAAAACAAAAGTACAAAAAATTTTAACTAGTAAACACAACTGTGTTTAACAGAAACTTATAATACATGTCAATTTAACAATCATAACCTTAATAAAATCATTAAAGTACTTTAATAATAATCAGTTTCTTAATTATTTTATTATAAAAACATATCATTAATTAGTTAGTTCAATTTTCTCTCAACTTTTAACTGGATAAATGATACCAAGGCAGGCAAAATGACGTTTAAAACTTTACTGCCGTCCACTGCCAGGACCATTTTTTCAGTCTGTGACCTAAATATTGCTTCTTAGGTACATTTTGACCAGTCTGTTAACTTAAGAACTGCCTTTTTGCTACAATTTGACCAGTCTGCTGACCAAAAACCTGCCTCTGCGGTACATATGAGGCTATCATCTGACCAGGTGAGGGTCCAATTTGCTGACCAACGTTTGGCTGGATATAACCAGGAACTCTACTCATTAGTTGAACAGTTTGGACGGTTTCGCCAATAAATCGCTTTCGACAAAAACTTAACGAAATTTTAAAAATTAAAAGTGTTATTAAACAATAACCTTAAAGTATTGAAAATACATAAACCATTTTTATTTATTTAAAATGAAAATAACGACAAAATCTTCTTTCTTTATTAAAAACAACTAATTAAAAAAAATATATATTAAATATTTTTTTTGTTTTCTTTTTTTCCCTTTATTATCACTGTTATCCCTAACGCTTACCCTTAGTTTAATAACTACTATTTTTGTTATTTTTAATTAATAATTTATTTTAATTATTTTCTACATTTTCGTGCAAATTTATCATTCCTGCAAAAGTAAGTTAGCTAAAAACTGAACCTTTTCGAAATTTATTTCTAATAATTCTTAAAGCAATTCAATATACTAAAATATAGATTTAGGAAATATTAAAGACATTTGCATTAACAGTACTGTTATGAAGTTAAATTTAGGTTATCTTGTTTTGATTAATCTTTATATACGTTCAATCATTTTAAAAGTACATGTAAATGAACTAAATTTAAATACTTTTTTTTTAACAAATATTCTATTTTAGCTCATTACTTAATTAAGTAATATTTGTTTTCTAACCTAGTACTATTTTAATACTTTATAAAAGTTTATTACTGTTTTATAGTTTTAAACTATAAATTTTATTGTATCAATATTTAAGTTAAAATAGTTTAAATTATAGTTATATTAAACTTATCAAACTAAAATGCATTCTAATTATATACTCTAGTTTCAAGTATCTGTGAAAGTAGAAGCATAATAATTAATAAAAAGTAAGACTAAAAATTGCAATATGTAGTACCTTATTTAAAACTTGATAATGCCAGTTAAGTTGTAACCTTTTAAAACTGTTAAAATGATCTTTATAATAACTTATCGAATTTTTAAAGCAAAAATTAAATTTACACGACACAAAACTGATCTCAAGTTTCGATTATCAAACTCGAAACTCGAAATTATTAAAAACTATTGCAAATTATTAATTACAATTCAACTAAATATTCACATATTATAAGTTGTGCGATTAAATCACAACGCACTGAGATTTTTTCTACTCAAATTTTTTCCTTCATTTAAATTTTAGTTTAGCATTTAAAACTGTTTTTAAACATTAATTAAATTTATTAAATTTTTGTATCTTACTTTTCATTAAAAAGGTAACTTTTTTTTCAAATAAAATTTAGTTGTTTTTCTGTTAGTTAATTAAACGTATAGTTGCAGTTCAAACTGTTTTCCAGAAGACGTACTTAACATCTTAATATACTTAAAAACAATATAAATTAATAAAATCAACTATTAACTAAACTTTTACAAGTTAAGTCAAAAACTATTTATACTCCTAAATATATGAAGATTAATAATGTAAATAGTCAACATAGTTTTAAATACTGTTGCAACCTTTGTTTTTTGAAAGTCTTATTTAATTGTTTTTAAAATATTTAAGATTTCTACTAAATCTCAGAATTTTCACTATTTATTTAGAAAATGTTTTGCGATTATAAAAAGTGATATAAACGTTTAGAATTAATACACTCAAATAGGAACGTTAAAAAATTTCAAAAATATTATACAGAAAAAAAATTGGTATTTATTTATAAAAATGTTTAATACTAACTAGTAATTGTTATTTAGTTTTGTAGATACTGAGTTTTATAAAAGTTTGTTTACACCACTATTTGTTTTGAATATAAATGGTTTATCTTTTGTAGTATAAGTTACATACAATGACTTAATCCATCATAGTTGTAACAACTTTGGTTAACTATTTCAAAATTGTTTAACTTTCAATTCTTTAATATTAGTTGTTCATTTATATACTAGTTTTGTAAATATAAAACATGAAGAAAACTGTTAAATACATTACTCTATTTTGTTGAATTGTAGTTATACAAAACCGCTGAATTGCGGTAAAAATTTGCTGACAAAATGTTCTACAGCTGTAAAAATATTCTATATAATAAACACTAATTATAAAAACAATAATTTTTTTTTAACATTTACGTCATTACGACTTATGATAACTTTATACCCAATTATTGTTTTTTTTTATAAAAGTTTTGTAATTTGAATTTATAATTTTAAACCAATTTATAGTATCGGTTAATAATTTGTTTTCGAAATAAAGGAATAAATGAACTTTATAAGTTTTTTCCAAAATATATTAAAAGTAAAATTACTTTATTTATAAAAATTTTTAAATAAAAATTAATTATATTTTATTCTCTTGTTTTATTAACTTGCTTTAACTTTAAAAAAAAGTATTTGGTAATTCAATTATAAAATTCATAAGTTAAAGATATCTTATTGCATCAAAATTTATCTAAAAAAGTTTTATTAATCTTTAAAAATATAATTGTTGTCTGTACTTAAAATTTGTCATTAAGATGATTTGACACTTTGTACCATTTAAAAAAGTTTTTATCTTAAAAAATAATTCCTTATACTTGAGTGTTTATGAAATTGCGAAATATAGTAATTTTGAAACAAATACAAATTACTTTGATATTTTTTTTCATTAAGTTTATTACAAATTAAAAAATAAAAGAAATTCTCAAATATACATTGTGAAGCATTAACCAACTAAAAATACAAGCAATAATAATCAATCGAGAATACTACAAAGTCTTGTAACTAAACTTTTATTGACGGAATACATTGCACGATTATAAATTAGAACGTATTCTACTTTACAATTTCAATTTTAATCCTACTAAATTTAAAATTGTTTGTTCTAAGAATTTTTGACGCTTTTTTTTAAGACTGCTCTAAAAGCTTAACTTTATTTCAAAAGTAGTATGTAAATAGCTGAATTACAAACACATAAGTACGAGAATTTGATTTAAATGATTTCTATTGTTGTTGAGTAACTATATTAAACTAAATTAAAAAGTTTTATCTTCCATTTCAGAACGATTTTCCAATTCAAATTAAAAGATCTTTTTTTTTCCATCGCAAAAAATAAAATTCTTATATTTGAAATTTATATGTAGAACACCTGCACCCTTTTATTTTAATTTATTTATTGCTACTTAAAAAATGATCGTAACAAAATTATATCTTTTTAAAAAAGTTTATAAATTTTAAAACTTATTTTTAGTGAAAACATTTAAATAAATAGTAAAATATATAAAGAACAATAATAGTTTTGAAATAAAAAAATATTGTCTATAAGTGTTTATATTTAGCTTTAGAACTAACATTTTTTTTAGTAAGTAAACAGCAGTATTTACTTTTAATTTTTTTAAAGTTCATTTAGTAGTAAGTAATTTTTAGTTTATATTAAATCACATAAACTAACTTAAGTAATGGAATGACTTTGTTAGGAAACTTTACTAAATTCTATATTAGTTTTTATATTTAAGATATTTATAACATATATGTTCTATGTGAATGTTATTTAGCTTTAAATATAAAAATACTTAAGTATTTCTAAAAATTTTATTTGCAATACTTATTTATTTTAAAACAATGTTTAATTATAAAACCTTTCAAAATTCAGAAAAAAAGGTTTTTGTTATAAAGAAGGTTGTTAGTTTAAATGACAATGACAAAATCGAATATGTTCCTTAGTTTCGGATTTAAGCCGATTAAGCTATTAAAAGTCATTATAAGGATGAAATTTAAAATTTACACTTAAAATTTATATATATATTTTTTGCAGACGAACGTTTATGGAGTTTATAATGCCTCCTTTATTTTTAGTTAATCTTTTTAGAATTGTTTTTTTTACTAAAATTTGAAGCTTATTGATCAAATTTAATTAAACTATGTACAAAAAAATTAAATTAACTATGTTTTCACCGAATAAAAGCTTTTGAATAATCAGCGAGTTTTTGTTTGGTTGTTAAATACATCTGTTTAATTAACATTTCAAACCTAGGATCTATATATAATATACAGTTTTAGTCTAAAATTTAGAGTTTTAAAGTTTTAACTTAATATGTTAAAGAAAAAAATAAGTTTTGTTGTTACTATTATTCTTCGTTGTTGTTCTTGTTTTTTCGTATTAAGTACATAAATATTGAATTTATAAAATTTAGAAATATAAAAATTTATAAAATTGCTACTGTCGTTGTTAAAAAAAATATATAAAATTTGTACAGAAAACTAACTTAATAAGTTGTTATTAAATTGCAAAGACATCAAAACACTTTATGTTTGCTAAATATTCTACCATTTTATTTTACTATAAAGCTTTAATTTATTTACGTTTTTATTATCAAAAAGAATACTGTTAAAAAAAAAAATATAAATAAGTAAAGTCTACAACTATATTTTAAATGTTATAGAAAATTTTCTCAAAAAAAAAAACAACTAATTCAAAAAAAGATAGCTATAAAAAACTAAAAACTTGGTAGGATTTTTAATATTTATTTTTTTATACTATTTGTTTTTGAATAAATCAGATTACTCAATTTAGTGAATTGTAAAGATCTTATTTGTTAGAAAAGAAAAATTTCTTAAAATTATTTTGCTTGCAGGTAGTATAAATTTTATTTCTACCTGATTTAACTTTTAAAAGAAAGATTTTTTATTTACTTCCAAAACTTATTTATTTCAAGAAGTATATAATAAACTAACAGTTGTGACAGTTTTACAAATACTACCTAAATTGAACTGTTCAATCATTTCAAATGTATAAATCTCATGCATTTTTTATTACACTTCTTTTTTTTCTAAAGCACACTATGTATACTAAAATAAACCTTAACATTAATGACTTTAATTGGTTATACTTTCTGCGGAAGTGAAATTAATTAACTTTTTTGTTGTATACTATTTGTTTTATTCAAAATATAAATTTTAGGTTTAATACTTATAGTTCTATTTCTAAATAAAAGACTAAAAGATTAATATAATGAACATTGCCACTAACTGTTAGAAATTATGTATACACTTATATTTTGATTTTTATTATGAAAAAAAACCTTAAATATAGGTTGAAATCGATCTTATATTAGATATAAATTGTTATACAAAGAATAAATAAATAAAGTTCATATCTTCTATATTCTAGAGATTAAATCACATATACACACAATAACTTTATAAGATTATATTGTTTTTTAACAGAAATTTATCACCGTATGCTGTTTGCTGAAGTAAAATTTAAGTTTTTTACAAAAATTTACTGTGGCTCTCAGCAAACTTTGTCTTATCTTCTGGTCCGTCTATTTTTTTTTAAATTTAAGACCAGGTCGTATAACAGTGAGCAACTTTGCTTTTAAAAAAATTGATTATTTAATCTTTTATATTTAATTAAATATTGAATGTATAAATATGAAAATTTGCTAGCTATCATTTGTTTTATTTTCGTTGCATATGGTGTTATTACAATCTTTAAGATGCACACATCTGTTTTAAAACCTTTAAATACCTACAAGGAAAATATTAGTTATGCTTGAACACGGTTAAAAAATTGACAAAAAGTGGTTACTTCGACTCAAATAAGTTAGTAATTGTATAAAGTATTTTGAATTATAATTTTGTGGGATTTAATGTGACGTCAATAATGTTTAAAAAAATTACCGATCGAAAATTACCGATAATTAATTGATACAGAAACTTAGTTAAGTTTTTATTTAGATTTATTTTATGTAAGCAAGTGATTGTTAAAACAAAAAGATAAAAAATTGCGTTTAAGTTGCAAGCCATGTTAATAGTAAAGTTGTATACTTAAAAATAGATAAGCTGAAATACACAATTAAACTACTCAACTAGGAAATAAAAATTACTTATTTAATTATAATAATATATTATTATTATAATAATAATCAGTTATGTTTTTATGTTCGTTAACACGAACAACTTTTTATCAATCATTGAAAGCTTTTTTTATAGTATTTTTAATATTTTAGTTAATTTACCTTAACTCATTCGGCTTTCAAAACTAAATTTAAACAAATTAACAAGTATATCTATATACATTTTATTTAATATAAAAAAAAATATATATATTATTTTTTAAGATAAAAGTACTAAAATTATAAAGGTACTAAAATTACAACAAATCCTTTGTAACAAAATTTAAAAATATTTCAAACAGATAAAAAAAATAAAATAATTATTAATTGTTGTTTGTGGAGCATCTTCTTCCAAAATGACGCCCTAATAGTAATAACTAATAAAAATTATTAATAATAAAAGTTATAGTAGCACCTCACAAACACTAAATAAATATTTTTGTATATAATACAGCCTTTTCCCTTAAATACACCTTTATGAAAATTCAACTAGTTTGTGACCGTGAAATACGGTGTTTCAATTCGAAACTTAATTGTTGTAAAAAATTATCGCTGTTTTATTACCTCTTATATTTTCAGCCTAAATTGGTTTTCGTAAAAAAATAGTAGTTTTAAAAAAATTATGTTAAAAACGACCACATATATAAGATAGATAAAACAAAGTTAAAAACTAGTAATTTATTTAGAAACTGAGTTGTTTTACAGATAGTAAAAACACACTGTATTACTAATAGTTTTCACAACTTATTTAATTTGTAAATGTCTGACGCCCGAAAAATATTACTATAAAACTATTAATTAAAACAATCACAGTAGCAACTTATAAAGGTTCAATAAATAAACTGTTGTATAAATTTTAGCTTGTTTGTCCAGTACAAGCTAATTATAGTTTGAGATCACGAATTACGGTATTTCTATATTTCCAGGTTTAAATGATCTTTAGTGATTCCAAATAGAAAACAAACATCGGCAAGATCATATCACGAGCCTAGACTTTTGTATGACGTAAAACTATTCAGTCATCTAAAGGCTTTTGGCCTGATAATCGAATTAGATAAAATCTGTATAAAAAGTCAAAAACAATAAACATATATCCTAAAAAGAACCTTTTTTTTTATTTAGAATTTAACTTTTTAAATAAGCTCACAATATTCTAATAAATACTATAACATAATTGTAAAAACAAATGACAACATACATAAATGTTTAGAAATATATAAAATATTTAAATCTAACAACAGCCTCATCATTAATAATCATTGAAGTTAAATGTACAACTTTTTATTTTAACAAACTTTTATATAGGTTTTATAAATAAGTTTATACTATGTTTAACTTAGCAAAACAAGTATAAAACTAGTTTGAAGCTATGGATTGAAATAACACAATAAACAGTTTAAGTTATTAAAGTATAATGAAATAAATTTCTTTTTTATTACAAAGGTCGATTTTCCTAAATTTATATTTCAAAACAACTTTTTTCAATATGTTTAATTAAAAGTACTGCTAAGGTAAACATTTAAACTTGTTTAAATGTGTTATTTAGAATAATTTAACTATTTAAGTATTAGATTTTTTTTAATGCCACTTACAACTTTTGATTTAATTATAATCTCTATTGTTTTTGAATATTTAATTCAAACATGCTAAAATTATTTTAATTAATGTTTACCTTATATTGTTTGCGATGTACTGAGGCGACCGTTTGAGGGAATAATTTAAAAAACAATCTTTGTAGAATATTTTTACATCGCGAGAAATCGCTTGTTTAAGATCACAATAGCGGTTTCTCGCGACTATTCCTGCCTGATGAGTCCTAATAAGGACGAAACCGGTCGTAGGATGGTCGAAATAAATACTGGCTAAAACTGATCAAACGAGCGCAGACTATAATCTCACAACAAGCTGACGATGTCTGAGACGTTGAGCTGTGAATGATTAAGCGTGTCATTTTTTCAACTTTACCCACAAACGGTGGCTTCAGTACATTGTACTTAAGCCCGCTTGTTTAAGATCACAATAGCGGTTTCTCGCGACTATTCCTGCCTGATGAGTCCTAATAAGGACGAAACTGGTCGTAGGATTGTGACGGATGCTGTGATTTTTGATCTTGCGGTAAAGTTCATCGTTTATTTTAAATTGATGAAATTTTTAAAGCCATTAAATACAGTAGAAAAAATGATAACCATTTATAGCTTTATAGAACTTGCAATAACTGTCTGCATGTGATAGACTGAAAAAATATACGAAAACTATCAATAAACGATTTAATGACAACATAAAAAAAGCTAAATAATTTAAGCTAGTCATTTATAAAGTACTTTAGTATTTTTATGTTCTTAGATTGATAATAACAAATATTCAAACAAAAAAACAAATTATTTATTTTACACTAACTAATATTTAATTTTACTTTACTAATACCCATGCCGTTTGTTGTGGTTAAAATGATGATATTATCAAAGATTCAAAATTCCATAATATGCTTCTTATAAAATTTAAAAAGTGTAAGTGTACGTTTGTGGCAAGTTCTAATTTTTTCAATAAAACATAATCAATTTTTTATGCATAAGTTCTAAAGAAAACCGAATATAACCTATTTGATGTTTAATTCATGAAACTTATTTTTAACAAAAAAAAGCTATTTAACCTTGAACTTGTTTTTAAATGAGATGATTTTGAAAAACATAATTTTCTTTGTTTTGGAATTATTTTCTAGTTGAGTACATTTTAAATCTTTAATCAACTAAAATCAAAAAAAGTTAACAGCATGTTTTTTTAATAGAATATAATAAACACTAGAAAATATTTTATTTTAGCCGACAGTTCGAAAATTTGGTTTAAATAGAGTTAGATTAATTACAAACATATTTTACTAGAAGCTACTCAGCGCAGTTAAAATTTATGCCTAAGCAATAATGTAAAGTGTATATAAAGATTCAGTATATTCATAGTTGCTTAGTTTATTTTATTTTTTATAATATATATAATTTAAAGCTTAAAATTAAAATCTCTAAGAACTCTGTATTTAGACACACTTTTGTTAATAAAGTTATATTTGTTCCTAAACTCAGAAATCTTGATCCTCTGAGTTTTAAAAAATACTCTATAGTTTATTAAATTTTAAAAGGCATTCAACAGCTTGCTTGGTATAAAGTTGAAAATTTAACCAATTTTCATATAGCTTTAACTAAAAAAAGAGAAATTGTTTAAGTTCTGCACAAAGTAGTATTCCAGCATAAAAGATATCAATTCAAGTATTGTTCATGTATTTTATATGTTATGCTCTCATTATAAGTTATCAAAATTAAGTTTTTAAATCATCACTTATATATTTAATCTTGTTTTTCTATATAAGCAAAATACTTATCCTAATTATAATGTAAATTCATTTAGCTTAATGTAAATGTGGAATAGCAGTTGTTAAAATTAATTTTCATTTAGTATATATTTTTTTCATTTAGAAATAATAAAACTTGTTTACTTTTGCTTATAACAAGTTTTATGTTTTATATGTTTTTAGTATTTCTTTTTCAAAAGCTGTATTGAGTTAAACTTACTGAAAACACTTAATTTTTATCGACATTAAAAAAAATTCTCTGTAAACCAATACATGTAGAAAAAACAAATGCTTAAAATATATGTATATATATGTATATATATATAATAATAGAAACGAAATAAACCTAAAGTAAGCATTATAGTTCACTCACAGGCAAAATAAGGGTTTATTTGAGGTTATTTATAAAGTTTTTATTTGCGTGGAATGAATTTATATATTGTATAGTTTTATGTCCAAAAGAGTATTAGCTCATACAGAGATATTATTTGTTTTTTCTTTTCAAAAGCTGTAAATATATCGTTATAGGTTCAAACGTTTTAACAACTAATACTTCGTAGTTTTAACAAACAATACATATGCTTTTTTTATATTGAATGTTTAAATTAGTATAACTAAAGTTTTCTTAAATTAAATTCGATTCTTTTTCGATTACTATTAATTTCTACTGCATGTTTGTAGCTCTATTATATACTTATAATAGTTGTTTAATTATTTTACAGGTTATTTTAAACTGGTAAGTGTGTAATTAAACTTTCGTTTACTTTTAAGCTTTGTAAATTTTGCTCTGCACGATTAGTTTTTTTACCAAGTATCTCTTTGACCTTTTATTTTTCCTTAAGCTTAGCGCTTAAGTTGTATTTTACCACATTTGTTGTTTGAAGTTAGGTTTTTATGTTTAGTGTTCAATTACTTGTGTAAAATGTAAGCTTTTTGATGCTTACAATGTTTTTTTCTCATCAATTTTTTGTCTAAGCAATAGTGCTTAATGAAAACATTTGTAGGAAGGTTCAGTTAATAATTCTCAAAATATCCTAATATTTTATCAAATAAGATTTTATTTGGATATTAATTAAAAAGCTATAAAAATACAATTATAAAAATTATACAATCGTTTACAACCATTGAACTTTATGTTTTGTTTTTCAATAAACATTAATAAATAACAAAATAGAATGCAAAAAGACATTTTATATTTTGAAATGAAATACCATATTTCACGGTCTTAAACTATTTTAACATCCCTATGGGTATCATTTTGATTAATAAGCTAAAATAAACACATAAAAATTCATTGAGTGTTTTTGAGGATAATACTGTGACTTTAAAAATTTATTATTTTTAGTTACAACTCTAAATAATGTTAAAATTAATTTATGGTTGTTTTTTATTAACAATCATTTTGTCGTAACTTAAGTATCTTTTACATATTAAAAATACTTTTAATTTTCCTTACCTCCTACCAAAATATGATGCTAAATACGTATTCAATGTACTTTAATATACTATAAAGAATAACTTAGCAAATATTTAAACCATATGAAACGGTTACAAAAATTTAAAATCGAAACTATATTTATTTTGAATTAATTTAAAAACTCTATCGATAGCTCTTTTAACTTTATTTAGTAATTAATACTTATAAACATGAATAGATAACTAAAAAATATTTAGAGGTTTTATAAAGCGTAAGTTTTTTAAGCAAAGTTTATAGTTTCAGTTTCAAAAAAAATCCTTTTTGAGTACGCATTTTTCATTTTGAACACATACGAATAGTAAGTAGTTCAAATAAAGTGCGTAAAAATAAGTATTACCTTATATATAGGATATTATTAAAAACAAATTTATTTTTTTCAAATTTGTTCCCATATACTACGCTACTAACTAAATAAGATTTGTTTTCCTTTGGTAAATTTTTCGATCATATATGTAAAAGTGTTTTATAATTATTACCCATATTTCGTTCAAAGAAATTTGAAAAGTTAAAAAAGGATAAAATATTCCTACAAATCTTGTTTACCTTGCTATTTACTAACTTAATAGGATTTTTACTTATTTATTCCGTTTTTTTTATTTACACTAAGATCTGGTTGGTACTTAAACTTTTGGTTGTTTTGTACTGCTTTAATGTACTACATTTTAACAAAAGTTTATTTTTCAGTTGATGAACATAATGAATGTATTCAAACTAGAAATCAATAAGTAGTTCAGTTATTTGTGTCATCAATAAGAATATTTCCTTAATATTTTTAAAATTAAAAAAAAAAGTAGTTGACCGTTTAAAAATTATAATGTTTTTACTAGAAAAGATTACTTTAGTTAGTTTTACGGTTTATATTTTTAGTTACTGTAAATAATGTTTCGAAAACTACTTACAACTTTTGTTAAAAATATTTTTGATTTATAACCAGAAAAATATTACGTTAAGTTAGTATGTATTTTTTATCTCTATATAAAACTTATTTAAATAGTATGGATGTTTAAGTTGCAACTTATTTAGGAAAGTTTCCATTCAAACACAGTTTTTAAAGATCAAACAAACATCTGAACAATTAAATAGAACCTATTTAATATAATATAATAACAGAATCAAATATAAATTAGACATCTATGACAAACTAGTTAATTTTTTTAGCCGGTTAAGGCAGAAAAATGGGCAAATTGAAAAAGTACAAAATAATAATCATAATAAATTAGTATTTGTTTATTCACTCTTCGCTATAAAAAATTTGTGGTGTTTTAAAAATAAATAGCTAATTTTTTATAGTTTAAAACTGAAATTAATGGCTTTTGGATAATACGGAAGTGCTTCTTATTTTTACCAGAAGTTCTATTTTTATAACCGAGTAATTGACTTAATGCTAATTAAAAACTACTAAAAGTTTTTGTATTTTTTGTAAACGCTAGTTCGTTTGAGTAATACAACAAAAATGTTTTGAAAAACATAACTAACGTTTTAGATATCATATAAGTGAAACATAAGTACAGTATTAATTACTATAAAAATCAAAGATAAATTACTATTGTCATAAAGAACTAACAGGACAAATACTAATTATTTCCTTCTGTTAAAATATTTTGTATATTTTAAGACATTGTAACAATACATATTTTACACTAATACCGCACTATTTTTTTATCGAAATATTAATGGATAACAAGTTCTGTATAAAAATGCTGCATTGACGTCACATGAATTTTCACTGTAACAAATGCTAGCTAATTAAATATTTAAAGACAAACGAAAGAATTAAAACAATATTTATTATATAGTTATTAAAACGGCCTTAACTGGCTGATAACAGCAAAATTTAGCTAGAAAAATTTGAAAACATAAAAAATGTTTTAATTGTTTTCTGTAAAGTTAAATTCAACTAAAATTACATAAACTTACGTTTCTGCTGAACAATAAATGGTTTTTAGTTTTATATAATTATATTTAACACCTTTAATTTACTAGTATTAAAATATTACAAGTATTTTTAGTTTAAAATTCATTTAACACGTTAAAGCTGGAAAAAAAAAAGACTTTAACATTTTTGTAGGGAAAAATAATTTATAATTTAAAAGTATGTTTTAAGTTCTGTTTAACGACTAAGTATATATTAAATATAAGTTACTATCTTTAAAAGCTAAAATAATTTGATACATCATAGGTTTTTAAGTTTTAAATAACTTTTAAAAAATATACTGCAATTATCATAGGTTTATTAACAGTAGTCTTATACCCCTCATACTTTAAATTAAGCTTACATTATTTAACGTATCCGTTTGACTAGTTTAAAAGTTAATATGTTTTACAGTAAAATAAGAAAAAGAAAATTTTACAAAATTAGAATTAAAGTGTTATTCAGCATAATTTTGAAATTTATACTGTGTTTATATTGAACTAAATAGTTTATATTTATTGATAAAAACTATTTGTTTTTTTTTTATATTTTATTTTAGGAACTTCAAAACAATGCACATATTTTATGTTCAGCTTTTAACAAACATTGAGCCATTTTGCTTCATACAGTGAAGTAAGAAATATATTTTTTCATATCATATTTTTCATTCAGAATATAAACTTTATTAAATTACTATAAGTCTATTTATTAATAATCTTTAAATTTAAACAGCCTTAATTGGTTGAAAAATTATAAACAAAACACCATAAAGAAGCTATTTAAAACGGGGTTATAAATATAACGTTGAATTATAATCAAATTTAATGCTTAGTAAAACAGCGCTTTAGTGTAATCTTCAAGTCGTCTTTTAAACAAATAAAAAATAAACAAATTTAGATTTAAAACTAAACAAGTATTTAATTTATCAAGTAGAACAAAGGTTTTTTGAATTTTATACTAGCTGCAGTATTTTCAAGCAAAAAAAAACATGTTTTTTAATTTCTTTATTAAAGGTTCATTTAAATTGTAATACGTACAAACGTTATGTTATATTAAAGGTTTTAAAGTTTAAGATCATAACAAGTAAATTAAATATGTATATAATGCGAATAACTTACTTCGCTATGAAATAAATTTATGAAATTTATATGTCAAACTGTTTATTAAATTAACGTACGAAAAAAATATTTTTTATTACTTTAAGAAATACAATTACACCGCAAAGCGGAACTTAACTCTTTTAATCTGTAAGAAAAAAAATAGTAAAAATACCGAAAAATATAAAATGTATGTGATAAAGTTATGTGATGAAAAAATTTAAACTAGAAAAAGACTAATATAAAAATATTACGGAAAAAACATATAAACTTAATTCTTAAAACATTATTAGTTTTATAGACAAAAATACATTATAGAAAACATATTAATATTTTTTTTTAAACAAATTAAGAACTTCAATAAAACATTTGTTAATTTTTCAGTTTTGCTGAAGAGTTATTACTGTTTATAATCATAATAATAATTATATTTGACGAACTTTTCTTTTTAAGTTATCCGTATCCAGAAAAAAATTAATTGTATAGTCTTCAATGGTAGATAAACTTTTTAGTTTTTGCCTTAATAGCTTGGTGCAGAAGATTAATATAATTGGTTTACAAGTCAAAAATTCAATAAACAAAGTTAATTTGAAAATCATCTTATATGTGTATTAAGACAAAACGTAACAAATTTTGACTTAGGTAGTTTCAATAAATTACAAAGACAAGATATTTACTTAATTTGTTTTAAACAAAAGTTAAAAAAAAAAGCTAAGCAAATACTTAAAAACACCAGATAAAATTTTTCTTCCACATTTTGTTCGAGCTTTCTAAAATGTTTTAAATTTATTAGATCCTAAGGTGAAAAATGCTAAAAATGATCTAACGAGTATTAAACTTTTGTTAAATAGAGTAAATAAATAAAACTAAATAAAAACTAACAATTAAATTAAAACATAACTATAAAGATTTAGCTTGAATAGTGCGAAGAAAAGTTATTTTTTGTCATTTCTGTTTGTAATAGTAATAGTTTAATATAGTTTTTTAGTTTATAAATTTATAAACAAGATGATAAACGTTTTAGTCTAGTTTGCTTTTAACATGAAGTTTATAATATTTTAACAACAAGGTTTTTTCTAACTTATAAATTTTGTCTAATATTTCTGCATTATTTTAGTTAAGAAATATTGTTTTACAAATTGCCTTACTATGTTTAAAAAAAATCACAAGTTGTCGCATCACAATTTATTACATATACATAAATAAAATTTTCTTTAATCTTTTTTATTTATACTCCATATCATCTTTTTATACAGAAGCCTTTCTTTTATTTTTACCAAACTTTATTAAATTTTGCAATCGGATTTATTAATTCATAGAAACTTATTAATCACAAAATAAAAAACTAACAAATATAAAATGTTTCAATCTTGCAATATTAGTAAATCTTTAGTCGTAATAATATTAATGAGTTTTTTTAAAAATAAGCTTTCAATTTTTATTTTGTGCCGTTTATAATAAAATAAAAGTTAATGTTTTTAATTGTGTAGGTTCAAAGTACTAAAATTAACAAATCTAAAGTATTAATTATTACTTAAAAAGAATGAAAATTGCCATGAATATCCAAAAAACGGATACTTGAAATTTAAAAATTAACACCAACAAAATATAAATTTAAACAATACTGTAACATCAATTACAGAATGAAATTATGTTGAAAAATTATAATGCAGAATAATATTGCATAACTTTCAACTTTAACGATATTAAAGCAAGACATAAAAAAAAACGATTGAAAAACTAAAACAAAACGTCTTAAAGTAAAAACGATTGCATCAAGAAAATAATTATAGTTTTGCGAGTAAATCTCATACTGTGATTTTATTGCTGAATAAAATTTTACAACAATGTTCATCGTGACGAAATGAGCTTACAAAAGACAAACAGTCGCATATCATTTTGATTAATAAACAAATACAACTTCTTGTAGCTAACTAGATGCTTGATAGCTTGAATACGTTTTAAACTTTTAAACCCGACAAAGTTTGGGTAATTATTATTAGACAACTACTTTAATTTGAATAGTGTTTTACAAAAAAAAAACATTTTCACACACATTTTTTTTTGCTAAATAACTACAGTCGTGTAGTTTTAAGTTTTTTTAGTTTAAAATACTTAATAACGTTTATTTTATTTCTTTCCACAATGAGTAAATATCATGTTTTTTTAAAAATGTACTAATAAACATACTACTACATTATACTTATTCTAGACAAAAACATGTAAAATATATTTTGCTTATACAAAAACCATTTTTTGTTTAGTAATTTTATTAACTCTATGTTATTTTCAAAAAATTTTCATTTTTAATTAGAATTTTGGTATTTAAAATTTTTTATGCCATTAAAATATGTTACAAAAATAAAGATGTGCTCTATTAGCAGCATTTTATTAGGATTTAAAGTTAACCAAAAACGTTAAAAATGATAAAATTGGTAATTATTTAACTAGTTGCTCTGTTTATATCGCTAGTTTAATGCGATAGTTTTTTTACTTAAAAAGGTTTTATGGTGCTAGACTAAGTTATTTTTATAAATTTTGTCTCAAAATACTAATTAACTGTTTAAAGTATTGTAAAGAAGCAAATGACCGAAATATTATGAAATGTCCTTTTTATACCGTGACAATGAGATAATATTTCTTTATGAATATAATTTTTTCATATAAAACTCACGTGTACCTTCAATATAAACTCATGCGACGTAATTTTAATCTTCCGGTGACGTAATGATCACAACCCAAAAGTTGTCGCATCTAAATAAGTTATATATAAAATCCATTTATTGCAATTTAATTTTTTTGAGTTGTATACTCCAATTTTTAAAACCTGATATATCGGGCAGTAGTTTAAAATTCAAATTAAATTATACTTAATGGTTTTTTAAAATTTAATCTACATAAAGGGATTAGTATGTCATTTATTCAATATATAATCATTACCAATGAATTAAGTTTTTACTTTATAAAACATTTACTTTTAATCATTTAAGCGATAAAATTAAAATAAGTATAATAAAAGTTTTAACTTTTTATAAGTAACTAGTAAACTATATTATGAAAAGACATATAATAAAATTAATAGTAACTAACTTTTTTTAAAATTTCAATAAAAACGCAGGTAACATTAAGCTTAAAAGTTCTTTTTAATGCGAAAAAGCAATTTAGAATTAATTAATGTAACAAGTTTGAGTTCAATTTCTACACTAATTCATTAACGCTAAAAATAATAATTTAAATGTGTTATTCTGATTTATTTTAAATAACTTTCATAGGAAAACAATTATTTAGCGTTTTATTGATATCTGCTAAGAAGAATACTAATAGAAATAACGAAAACAAATATCTGACCTGTTCAAGCTTGTTTTAGTGTCGGGTTATCATTATATAATTTATATAAAGGCACTGTACATAAGGGTTCAACAAACTGCAGCCCTCGGACTAACTTCAGCCCTTAAAAGGTAAATCTGCAGCCTGCGATAAAAAATCTTCGGCATTCGAGCATGCAAATATGACTCGCTGAGCAAAAATGAATTTTAAGTTTTTTTTTTTGGTAATTTTGTTTTACTTGATTAAATTCGTTTTAAAGTCCGTATTTACAATTTTAAAAGAATTACAAAACTTAGCTGCTTTGTCTTAAAAAAATGAAAAAGATAGTATATAATTCAAGTAGTGTTTTTTATGAGTTGCATAATAACTTTCTTCTTACTATAGCAACTTATGATCTAAAACAGAATGCTAAAAGTACATAGATACAGTAAATTGTTTATAAATAAATTAATCCAAATGTGTTACATCATATGCAAAAATAATTATTAATCATTAAACAAAATGACATTTATTTAGAGTTTAGGTATTTTGTTCAACATGTAGTTTAAACCTCTTATAATTCTTAATATATCAAAAATATATAAAAAACATTTAAAGTAATATAATAACAAGAAATAAAGTTTTTTTTTTTTTTGATTTTGACAAATTTTGATTTTTTTTAGCTTTCTATGCACTTTAAATTATTTCCCATGCACACCAATGTACTCAGGTGCTCATTTTTTAAATAACTTTTTGATCAACACTTAAATCAGACTAAGTTTAGTTGATGCTCAACTTTCTATTGATATTGTTTCAACGTGTGATATGTAAGTTTGTAACAATTTATGTTATTAATTAATATCTGCATGTTTAGGATTCTGTTTCTTCAAACATCAGATATGAGGAACAAAGCCAGCTAGACATGCAACGGGTATTGTGACCAACTTAGTATATATATACGTCGGTTCGCTGTAAAATTAGAGCTTGTTTTTAAGACTTTTTGACTTCATAATCTTACAGCGCGTTAATTATGATGCAATTTTTATTGTATAATTCACTTATATTTAGAAATTTGTGTTGAGTTTTGTATTGTGCATAGTTTATTTTAAGCATAATTTAAGATGTATATATGTACAAATGTTAATTTATAAACATCTATTTAGTTTTAGTACAATCAGTAATTATTCATAAAAAATAAATTAATCGCAATTTATTTGATAAAGTACAAACATTTCAATTGAAGTATAAAATGATTTTACATTTAATAACTTTTTTACTTATAAGTGAATACATATATACATTTTTGTTGAAAAATATGTTTTGATGTTGGTTAAACACGTCATAAGAATACATAACTTTATTATTAGTTTAATATAATATTTCTGTTACTATTATTTTTTATACCTTCAACTTTATAAAAGTTGATATATATATGCAACACAACATATTAGAAAAGCCAAATGCTAAAAATTTAAACGATAATGTTTTGTTATAAGTATAGTTTTTATAAAACTAGTAGATTATAAAAAACTGTTGTGTTTATTTTGCACTAAATAGAATTTATAAACTATATAAAAACAATATATATAATTTTATAAGTTTTATTAAAACCTGTTTCTAAAATATCACGACGTTTCGTCGCATAAAACAAATTTAGTTGTTAATTGTCGATTGAGAAATAAAAATAATAATTATAAATAAAAACTTTATCTAATAATATATATTTAAAACTAGATAAATAAGATTTTAGAATACTTACACAAATGGTTAAATGTAGTAGTGTAGTACATCAAATTGTTAAAGTATTATTTATTATGGTATTATTGTTTTCATTATATTACTCAAAAAATAACTTATAAAATTTAATGCGACAGTTCTTGTTTATATGCCAAAAAATAGTTTTAATTTTAAACAAGAAGGTAAAAGTGATGCAAAATTGATACCCATTTTTTGATTCTTAGAAAACCTTGTTGTAAACATAAACTAAAGTTGCGTGAATTAATAAATATACTGAAAAAATTGAATAGCTTGTATGAGATTTTAAATTAAAGCTAACATAAACAATTTTTCATTGTAATACATAAATGATATAAGATCTTAATTTAGAATTCTTTATATCTAATTTTACTAATGAAAATATATAACTACTTAACGGAAATAAAAAATCAAAAAAATCAGTAAATGAAGTAAAATATTTTTTCAAAACTTTTTTTTTTAAACTAAGAATTTTAACAAATATTTAATAATCTTATAAAGTTACTTTATTAAGTTAAAACAAAAAAGTTTAGCAATAAATTAAGTCAAACCAAACAGTTTTTCGTTTTCATGCATAAAAAGGATTTTTGAAGCATTAGACATTGATTATATGTTAGTTTTTGCTTTAAATGTGAACTATCAAATGTATTTTAACTATTTTACCTTTTAAAATACGATTGAAAAATTAAAAAAAAAATGCCTAAAATTTATTAGAATTGCAACAAGAAAATAGTTATAGTTATGCAAGTAAAACTGATATGTAAATTGCTAGCTACATTAAAGAATTTTTGCAACAATGTTTATTGTGACGTAGTGATATAACAACACACAAACAGTCGCGTATACTTTTGATAAATAATCAAATAAAATTTGATCATGCATGTTGCTTTTCACGTTTTTATTGTTTCTAAACTTTATAACCCGATAAAGTTCGGGTAACTAAAATGTTATTAATACTAAAAGTAAGACATTTATCAATTAAGAATAACATAGTTATTGTTTACAAACGTAAAAAAATTGTTTTTTTTGACTTTTAAAATACAAATAAAATCATTATATTGTCGTTAAATAAATTTTAATCATTCTTGACTACTATCTAAATCTTAAAACCGAAGTTATTTCACGAAACATAACTTAACAAAAAACAAAACAATCAACAAGATAATAACTAATTAAAAAACAGCTGAATGTTCACTAACATTAAATAAAAACTTTTAGTTTTAAGTTGCTATCTATATAAATTAATACTTATATTTTATGTAAGCACTACTTGATATTTAAAGTTTAAAAAAAATGTTTGTAATAATTTTTTAACGCTTAAAAATAAGCCTTAAAGTGTTGGAGTAGTATAATAAAGTAAAAATTTATATTAAACAACTTTTACTATTTAAAAAAACGTTCATTAAATACAATAAAACTAGCAAAAAACAATTAACTATATATAAGTGTATAAAAATAAAACTATAAACTAATGTTCTAAAAGTTTAGTTGCATTTTTATCAAAGTAAAATTAAAAAAAAAATCAGGATCTATAACTTAATTAAAATAAAAAATTAGATGAGTTTTAGCTTTATATGTCATACTTTTGAAATCAAGTTTTTTAGTCTTATGTTATTTAACTAAAAGTAAAAATGTTTATATTTCTACGAAAACGTTTATTATACTTTTTAACAACTAATTAAAAAAGTCTATCGAAATATAATTAAACTTTTACTTTGCATATTTTACGTCATCTATAATCAAAAACAATTTAATAGTCTAATGACTATAAAAAATTTTAACTTAACTTTGTTGACTGATTTAAATAAATAATAGCTTAACATTTTTTTTTCAAAATAATGCTTTGTACAAAAGTGTTCAATTTTGTATGCAAGTAAAAATAAAATAAAATCACTAAGTAAAAAAAATAAATGTTGTTATTTCTAAGTTTTTATTTATGTTTTGTTATCAATTAAACTTTTCCAACTGATTAATACTTTAATTAAAATGTTTTGCATATATTATTCTTAATTTTTATGGAAGTAAAAAGGAAACTAGTCTGACTAATAAATAAACTGTTTTTAGATAGTGGTTTTCAAACTATTTGGAAGTTATTTCTATTGAAGGGGTAGGGGGGAAATGATTAGAAAATTTTTATAAACTAATTACTTCTTAATTATGTTCTTAACAAAACAGCTATCAGTGCGTTTTAAATTATAAGTTTGCTATAAGTTTAAATTAAATTATAAATCTTTCGATAAAAAACCTATAAAACTATAAAAATGTTTTTTTATTTTTTATATTTTATTTTTCTTAGTAAAAATTTAATTAAATATTTTCAAGAATAAATACACTTATCAAAATATTGTTCTACACGCTAAGCTTTAAAAAAAAAAACTTACATTCTGTTGTATGAAATTATTGCTAGGTAATAAAAAAAATAAATTACTTCTTTTCTTAAAGTATATTTGATATATCTCAACTATTGTGTAAACTAAATATATGCACGACAGTATTGAGTTTCTTATATAGTATATAACTTTGGATTCACTTATAAATATATGAAATGATTTTTAAAAGTTTATTGCATTTTACAGCACTAATACTTTAAATCATTCATTAGTTTAATTTAATCACTCAGTTATTACTTTGTGATGATTTTTTGAAAACTAGTAACGAAACTGTCTTTTATAAAAGCTTGGTTTCAAAGCTGTGCACAAAATTTATGCTATATAAACAAAAAAATTGTCACATATAAATGTTAATAATTAAGAACTTTAAATAAGATAATTCTACCCATCGGTACATTTTAGCTACTTTACTGCAAATATTTTACAATAAGTGGTAAAATCAAAATTTACAATGCTGAATTATACTCTAATATTTATGTATTAACTTACAATAATACTCTAAAACTATAATACTCAGTAGATTTTAAAAACCTAAGTTATAACAACTTTAACAAAATAAATAAAAAATAACTTGAATTTTATTGTAGTTATACTTTTTAGTAGCTTAGGTGTAGTTCTTACAACATAACATGTACAACTAAACATACAAACTCATATTTGACGTACGAAAAACTAATATTTGTATTAAAAACTTATATCTATAAACCTAAAATTTTCAAAAATGAAAACATGTTTTTTTTCGATTTTTTTTCAAAGTTTGCGTGCTTTTTATGTACATTAGATTTGTAATAAGGCTATATAACAATCTACACAGACATCAAAAGCTTTCTCTAGTATAAGACAAGTTAAACATCATTGTAAGTTGTTATTACTTTTATTGACTGTTTTATTAGTTGAGAATTGAATATTTAGACCAGGGGTCGGCAAACTGCGGCCCGCAAGCACATTTATTTTTTTGAATGGAATGCGGCCCTTGAGCAGGTAAATGTGGCCCGCAGAGCAAAAAATATTTTTTAAGTCTAATTGTTTTCGGTAATTTGGTTTAATTTGATTAATTTCGTTTCATTCCCTGTTTAACATTTTTAAACAATTAAAAGACTTTTCTGATTCAGCTTAACAATGTAAAAAAGAAACATTAGCATTCGACCAGTGTTTTTTTTTATTTTCAGTTTCATAATAAATTTCTTCCTAAAACAGCAAGTTATCATCTGAAAAATGTGTAAAGAGTACTTGGATTAAGTAGGATATTTATACAATGCCTTCTTAGTAAATAAACTTAATTCAAATACTTTAGCTTTGTAAAAGAGTAATGCATAACTATTAATTAAAATTTCATTTCCTTGCGACTTTAGAGTTTTTTTAACATGCATTTCAAACATAAATTTCACTATAAGTTAAAGTTTTGTGTGCACAAACCTATTTTAAAAAACATTATAATAAGAAAATCACATAAATAATAACATAAAGTTTATTTTATTTTGGTTTTGAAACATTTTGATTTCTTAAAAGTTTTTTGTGCACTTTAAATTATTTCCTAGTCACACCAATGTACACAGATGCTCATTTTTTGAACCATTGTTTTATTTACTACTTAGTTTGATTATTTACTACTTTAGTTTAATTATTGTCGTCTATATAAGCAATATCTTAGTGTTTACAGACATGTATAAAACAATATATATGAGATAATTTAAATAGAATTAGGTATAAATTTTAATTTTTTCAAAAAATATATTAGGTAATATTAAACAAAATGTATACTTTCCATACTAATATACACATAGTTTGTTTTTTGCCTATTAAATACAAAATAGATTTAGGGATTGTAAGTTTATTAAGTTTGTATAGTCGTGGTCTACGATTCGATAACCGAAAGGTTCCTTTGCACACCAGGTACTTAGACTAAAATGTTTGAAACTTTTTTTATCATTCAATAAACAATATATATAATTAAAAAAATTAGTTCAAATTTAATTGAATAAACATAAAACGTTGCAGCACACTCTGACTGAGTCAGGTTAGTTTGAAGACTTTTGAAGTCTCATGCCAGTTTAGACATTTTTTTTTTAGTTTTGGCTTAAGTTTACTGTAGTACGTATATCTTGCAAACCTAAAGTAAAATTTAAACGATTTAAACCAGGGTTTCAAAAGTGGGTCAACATGGCTCCTTTTGGGGCCATTTCTGAAATTTAGGAGAATTTGAGCAGCTAAAGGATCAAAATGGAGAGATCGGGTATGAGTCGTAACGGGCCACAAACTATGAAGCCATATTTTAAAACTTACACAAAATAATCTTGAGTTGATGACAAAAAGCAAAAAAAAATAATTGGTGTTTTTAATGTTAGTTTGTGGATAGTATAGTTGAAGGGGGCCATAACTTTTGTCCAGAGGGGCAGAAAATTTGGAAAACCTGGTCTAGAACTTGATGCACGAAATAACTTTTCAGTTTGAAACCTATATAAGAATTTTATATTATACATAATGTTATAAAAAGATAATAAAAACAAGAGCCGAAAAGTATCATTTTAATAATTAAGTTAATTTAAACTTAAATTAAGTAAAAATAAGAATATAAGAGAAATCCTTTTACTTCCAGCTGAACAAACGATATTGCTGATGTAGTTTTATTTGCTCAAAAATCACCAAAAACAAACAGAAAGTAACAATCTTCTTAAAACATATGTCGCATTTTAACTTTAAAGTTTGCTGTGGTTTTGCTAAACATCCTCTCAAATAGTTGTGTGGTTTATATTATTAGTAGCTTACTTAAAATATGAA
This sequence comes from Thalia democratica, assembly GCF_965202585.1. NCBI lineage: Eukaryota > Metazoa > Chordata > Thaliacea > Salpida > Salpidae > Thalia > Thalia democratica. Next base: position 100,261,963 of record NC_139166.1, on the reverse strand, counting down.
TGTGTTTTTTGTTCATAAGTCTTTATTAAGTCGTTAATTCTGATCAGGAGTCTGCAATTTACTAGAAACTATTTCTCGCGAGCCGCATTTATTTGAAAATAATAAAAAATATAGAAGTTCTATTTTAAATAAAACATATAATATTTTACAACCAGGGGCGTAGCGTGGGGAGGGACACTGGCGCATGCGTGCCACCCAAAAAAAGAAAAATGTAAAAAAAAAAGAATGTAATATCTTTATCCTTTATAGTTTATTTTTCTGCTTAATTTGCCTTTTTTCAACTATGTTTATCTAGTATTCAAAAAGTTGAACGAAATTTTGAATACCAATTAGTGACAAGTTAGGAAAGTACATGTTATTACTCTATATACTGATTCGGTGCGTAATTGCAAATGCGCACCGATGTTGATGAAAAACTCCATAAGGAAAAATTTTATAAGTTCATTAACTTCATAAGAATTTACACTCAAAAAGCACGCAATTAATATAGCGCACCGCTGTAGTTTAACCTTGTGGCATATTATTTTTCTACAAAAAAGTTTACAAAAATACGTCACGCTTAAAGAAAAACTAAACAATTTTACAAATTTATTTTTATGCTTCATTGTTAAGACTACTGCTAGTTTTCCGAACTTTATTTTTGTAAACATACAAGATAAGCGTGTCGGCCTATGAGAAATAAACTTTGTTTGTGATTTTTATTTTAAACAAATACAATCAAGTGAATTAAATTTAAAAAGTATACTTTTAACTATTTTACAAAGTTGTAATAAACTGTATTAACAGTTATAAAGTTGGTCTATTTTAACTTATGTGTAACTTTATTAAAATTATGTGCAATGATAAAAAATTATTTTAATACAATTATCACTGTTGTATTGTATATTAAAAAGATTGATATTTTTACGTAAACGAAACAGATACTTTCGTTTTATTGAATACATTAATTTTTAAAGACCTAAAGTTTACTATAAGTTATAAAAACAATTTTTATTTAGTAAGTTTAAATTTTTGCAAGTATAAGTATTTCTAAAGAAATTTATACTTTTATTTAATTGTTTAAATTTGTTATATATAAATATTTTTTAAAACAGTTAACGAACTTATTTTATTTAATAAATTTATTTCAATTATATTACTTATAAAAAGTTTTTTTTAAGCTAGATACAAAAGTTTTAATTTATAGGTTTTTTGAGAAAAAAAAATTGCGCACCCCCTGACCAAAGTACCACGCTACGCCACTGATTACAACTACATAAAACTGTAAAGTATCGCGCTGTTTTATTATTATTTTTTCGTGGTCCGCAGTCTAGTTTATATACATAAGATAAAAGATCAAAAAGTATAAACGCGTATCATTATCACTGTAGAAAAAGTTCAGATTTAGCTTAAATTAATTTTTTTATTTTGAATTATTATTTTTGTTTTGTGGGTATGAATTACTTTTAACTGCTTTATTTATATACAAATAAACAAAAAGATTTGGGTTTTTAGTGTATTTCGATACTATATATAATTTATTGTTAAACTTTCATTGCGTTACGCCGTTTCCCTGCAGAGCAGTTTATCAGACGCTAAAAAAAACCTGAAAACAAAACTTTACAGTGCGACGAACTGGAAAATAAAAGTACACCTATAAAGGAAAATAAAAATCAAATTTAAAATATAAATTATAATTAATATGTTGTTTACAAAAATAAAATTTTAAAGTTAAATTAGTTTAAAATTAAATATAGGTAAGTTTAGTTTAAATAATCTATTAACTATGGATTTTATATATTTTAATAATCTATTTACTAAGCATTTAACTTATTAAGCTTTGGAAAAATTGTAGAAATTAAGATTTATAAGGGATTTTTAGAAATCAGAAATGGTCTTTTTACGGTAAGGTTGTAACTTTAAAATACAAACATAAGCACAATGTAACTAATAAATTAAACTAAATAGAATAAAATAAATTAAGTTCCTGCGATTAAAATTAAGCTAAAAGTATTCCTTAGAGTAATGAGGGCATTGCGTGACTAGTTCATTTCTCTCATTAAGGACTTTTCTTTGTTAGCGTTTGCTATAAACAGTTTTTCAAAGTTACATAGTGAGCAGATAAATTTTGGTTTGAATCTGCATTTGGTCTGTCTACGAATTCATAACTGGACATTGCACTCTGTTTTTGCAGTTGCATAGCTTCGGTTCCATCGTTGATTTTTCTAGCAGCTTTTTATTATTTCCTTTTATTAATGCTTTTATGTTTGGGGAACAGCAATATGATATCTTGGTGGAACTTCTATTAAAGATTTTTTTTGTAGTTCTGTTGATTTTGCGAAGTGTTTGTCAAGCAGTTTTAAAAACAGGTTTCTGAATTTGGTTTTCACTGATTCGCAGAAAGGTGGATTGTAATTTTTTTTTGCTTTTTTTTGCTTTGTTGTTATCAATTTTTGGATTATATTCGAGCTTATGATGAAAGTTGCTTTTGTTAAAGCGTTTTGGTAGATTTGTTTCGCGTTATCAAATGATACTTGGCTTTTTGTTACTTTTGAAATTCTATTTTCAATCATTTTTGGGATATTCTTCTTAATTGTTCTTGGATGGTTAGAATCTTTGTCAATATAAATGTTCTTTGCGTTTGGCTTTACATATGGGCAATAGTCATCAGTTAGGAGGTCTAAATGTATGCCTAAGAAGTTAATTGTAATATCAAATCGTATGTCTGCTAGTTTTCTTGTTATTTTGTTTTTTATTTTGCAAATATTACTCCTATTTGTTTGTTTGATAACGGCAAGTCCATCATCTCTATAGACTCAGTGTTTATAATCGTATACTATTGGTGTAATAGGTATAAACCTACAAGATCACATACTTCAGCGCTGTGAAATGAGCCCGTAGGTACATCAAAGTTGTCATTGCTATTGGTTTTTTACCACATAGTATTATCGTAAAACATGGCTGGTTTGCATGTGTGCATAATTGTCTCTATATCAAATTCTGTGAACCTTGAATAAGGTCAAAATATTGATATTTTCTGTATTATAACTATTATGTTAGTACCATAGTTATAAAGGTTAGTTTTAAGCTAATGTTTGTAGGATATTTTAGTTACGTACCTGGCTCATTTTGTATAAAAAAATTAAATAGTCTTTAAAAAAAATTTTTGTTTGTTAACCAGTTTAAATGTATTCACAGCTAAACGAGTTATTTTTATAGTTAAAGCTTCTTAATAGCATTTTAACCGAGTGTAATGTAAAATTAGTTCAAAAAACAACAAATTATCACTGTTTTCTGATATAAAAATACTTACTTTTTTTTTGTTATAGTCTGTATACTAGAATTATACTTTTTATTTGTAAATATTTAGTTTAATTTAAACAATTAAACTTTAAAAAACTGATGATTTAGATTACCTTTTTATCATTTCTGTTTAAGTCAGATTATATTACCTATTTTACTTATAGTTTGTTTTTAATAGCAAAAGTCTTAATTTGTTTATATGTATTAGAAATTATCTTTCTTACTCATTTTCTGTTGATAATAAAATCTACAACTCTGATTTTTTTTATCTCACGAATATATTTAACGTTTGTTGTGTACTACTCATTAAGAATAACGCTTTTATTTAAATTTATAATTTAAATATTAATTTTTGGTGTAAGCTGCTCATCGTAGTTAAAATTACAAACAGAGCTTCAATATATATTTATATTATAATGTAATGTATAATAAAGTATATGTGAAATTTAATACTAATATGTACAAAATTGGTTGGCAGGTGTTTGTTGGTTTCTCAAACTCTATTATAATGACGTCACTATGATAATCAGTGTGTTGTTTTTTTAAATAGTTTAGATTGTTTATTTTCTTTTTGAAATTGTTTTTTTTACTAATTGTTGTCTTGCTTATAAAATGTGGTATTTTGGTTTTTTTTCTACAAACTGTGGTAAATTATTATATTTATACATTTTTATTGGTAAAACTAAAAAATTCTAAAATTTATTTTAAAGTTAAAATTGATTTATATCTAAAAAAATGCAGTGTTATGTATTTATCTTACTTACAAAAAATCCACTTATGGCTTATTGTTTTAATTGTAAAATAAATTCAAAATTCTAAAAAGATTTTAGATTTTTAGTTTTGTTGATTAAACGAAAGATAGCACAACTACAACAAAAAAATAAGATTTTAACATGTTATCGGTGAAAAACCGTTTTACCATGAGATACCAAAGTTGATTGATTGGAAAATAAATAGGTGAAAATTGTGCAACTTGTATAATTCGAGTGTAAATTTTAGTTTAGAACAAATTTAGCTGAAAATATTATAAAAATATTAGAGTAATGTATACAGAATTGCACATTATCACAGCAAGTAAACAATATTTGCTATAGTTACTTTAAATTTGTTTTTAATAAGTTAAATATTAATCCAAATTGTAGGGAGTTTTCTACAAATATAAAAAGCTTTAAACTACAACTTATTTTTCTAAATATTTTTAAAAACTAAAGAGTTTATTGAAAAGGTAACCAAAAAACGTCAAATGGTAAACAAAAATGTCAAAAATTAAACACAAAAGACATGTAAATTTAACAAAACACAAAATATTCTTTACTGAGTCAACTGAGGTGCATTGAAGACACAATACAGTAGAATTCCGTTTTCTATTCCACTGCTGAAGATTTTCATATTCAAGTCAGTCAGTGGACAAATTCCACGAATGTCGTGAGATACTACAAAACTGTTCGCTTGCAACCCTTCTCTATCCTGAATTTGACCTTTGAGAGACGCGACGGTTTCAAACTTGTGTAATGCGTACTTTTCCGCTCGATGACCACCAGCACTCGGGAAAAGAACGTAAAAATGCGCCCAAGAAGACACTTTGCCGAGTGTGAGCACGAAACTAACTTGCTCCCTTATCTTAGTCATGTATGGAAAGTTAATGTTGTCAGTGTACAAACGCAAACCGGGTCCTTAATCTGGTACATCGGGAAATTCAAACAGATTCTGGTGCTCGACGGGGATACCGCTAGTTCGGCTGATTTGTTGTTTTATTTGCAAAATGCTTACTGGAAAAATTTTAACATCAAACCTGTCCTGTTTACCCTCTGAGTATATGGTTACAAGCATCCTAATTAACCTACAAAAACTGAAAAGTGCTTGTTAAGTTAAATTGAGCTTTGCAATAAGTATTGTAAATATTGGGAACAATATACCATATCTTATATTTCAGAAATAGAACTAAAAAAAGAATTTTGCTATTAAGGAAACTGTTTGACCCTTTATTTTATAATCTTTTAATAAAAACTTTTTGAGACAGATAGTACAAAAACCTTTCTTGAATTGTTTATAAAAGGTAACTTTAAATTAAAAAATCAGTTAAAATATACATTATACTTATGCTATTCTTGTGCTATTAAATATTCAGCAATGGTTAAAAATACTGATAAGTATTTAACCTTATAACACATTAAATACTTTACCAAGGTTTTAATTTTCTTAATTAAAATTGAATAAAATTGTTTTAAAACCATATTTACTAATCATTATATGGTTTTAAGCACAAAACGTTTTTAAACAATTATTTACATTATATTTTGTTAATTTGGTATTATTTTAAAGTGAAGTTTTTTTGCTAGATTGTATTTAGATAGATTATATCTTTTTTAAAACAAAATACAATTGTGTGTATAGTATAAACCTACAAAGAAGTATAAAAAATAATGTACTTTTAATATACATACACATGTATGTATTGATTTTTAAAAGCTAATTGCTTTTAACTGCATTAAAACTTAAATTATATAGTTGTCTAGTTTATTCAATCTGTTATTACTTGGTAATGATTTGTTAAATGCTAGTAAAACGAAATTGTCTTTTATCAAAACTTGATTTCAAAGCAGTTCGCAATGTTTAGGCTGTTTAAAAGAAACTGTTTTCACGTATAAATGTTACTAAGTATTAAAATGTATGTTTTCATTCCTACTTTGAAAACCTTTAGTTACAAAAAAAATTCATATTTTGGAAAGCTAAAAATTGTATTTGTTTAAAATTCCTATTAAATTAACAAAACTTTTAGCTTCATATTTTTACTTTAGATAGCAGTCTAATGTATGCATGTAACATTAAAACCTAAAATGTCACAACTTTTGACGAGTTAATTTGTTACATGAAGTCACAGCGGTTGTTACATAAGCTTACATAACAACAGTACACATTTGAAAATTACAAATGTTTTACAGGTTTAATTTACCATTTTTAAATGTAGAAAGTTTTTTTAGATGTTTAGTCTATAGTACCATTGACTATCATTATATTAAAAGTATTTTATTATGTTTTTGTCGAAAATAATAAACAATTTCTTTACATAAAAGCTTTTAAATAAACATGCTTAGATAGATATTTTTATGTTTGTATCTGTTTAATAATATACTTATGTTTAAATAAATCCTATGATTAATCATTTAAAAAGCAAATAATTTTGAACTAATGATATAATTGAATTTAATTAAGTTAAATTTTTTTTATTTCTCGTAATTGAAGCATCAATTTGCAAAATAAACTTTTGTTTGTATATAAAATCATCATGATAAAATGTTTATAAAGAATAAAAGTTTAAAGAAACGTAGATAAATAGAAAGTAAATAGAAGCAATAATAAATTGTAAACTAAAAACAGATACATTTTTTGATAAATTAAATTTTTCATGCTTTTTTAAGAACATTGAATGAAAAAAAATAAAACTCTATCTTCAATTAACTTTTCAAAACTTAAAGGCTTTAAATGATACAAGAAACGTTATTCTTTGAATCAAATAATTCAAATTAACAGGTGTGTTTTGGAAATTCTACTTCAACGTGACTAAATCAATAGATTTAAAAACTTTTAACTGATTTTTTTATTAACAATCCACGTGTTAATTTACATTTACTACTAGCTGTAACTGTTAAAACACAAGCACGTTTTTATCTAAGCAAATCAAGTAAGTATCTCTAAATTATAAAGTATGCTTTTTACAAAAAACTTTATTTTTCAAACTATAGATATAAAGACATCAAAAATTATTGTTTTGGTTTTTATTATTAAACTAAAAAATAAATAAAAACAGTTATATAGAAAAATTGTATTCAGTTACTTCAGTTTTTGTTTTTTTTAACTCAAATTTTACTTTTTATAAAACTTTTTTTTTTTGCGAGAGACTAAATAAAACTTTTTCGTCAAGATATAATCAACGTAACTTCTATATCTAGAGAGTTTAAAAGTTGTAAATTATGTATATCTTGTACTTAGCCTGAATTGATATAGTTGCTCTTGATGATTTAAACAGAAGCATTTATAGCTTTGCAACAAGAAAAGTCTTAAGTTTAAGTTCTTTTATTGGTGTAAATAATAGTTAATATATTTGATTAAATAAATATTATTTTCTAAGTTTTTAAGTCTTTTTAAGTATTAGTTTTTACAAATTAGATAAAGTACTTTTTGTCTAATATAATTTCATTAACATAAATTTGTTTAAGTGTTTAAAACGAAATTAAAGTGCTGTTAAAAATCTCTAAATTTTAAATGAAGAATTCTAGTGTAAAAGTTATTAGATTTGTTTCATTTTATCTGCAGCAACAATTAATTTTTCAAAATGTTGCTACAAGTACAGTTTTTTATTTAAAATAGAAAAATAGTTTAGTAAATAATACTTTAATTCTTTATTTTTAATTTTCATTTCTAATAAGTTTTTGCACAAATTATTTTTTGAACTTATTACTAAGTTTATTATCTATTAAAGTATTAAATAGTTATTTACTTAAAATAACTAGTTAGCTGCAAATTACAGTTTGTTTATTAAAAAAATAGTTTAGTAATTACAAGTTATTTGACTAAACTTTGACATTAAATAAAATACATTAGTTCTTTATTTTTAGTTTTGTATGTTTTTAAGTTTAAACAAGACTTAATTTTTGAAATTTATTACTAAGCTTATTATCTATCAAAGTATTAAGAGTTATTTAATAGAAACAACTAGTTTTTGTTTAAATTATTTAAGTTACTAATCTTCAAAATAAGAAAACAGTTTTGTGTTTGCCTTAAAAAATACCACTTAATACTACAGCAAACCATCAAATTAAAAGATAACAAGTTTTTTATTTTATAAAATTAACCATTTTTTTAGTATTAGAAAAAATAATTCTGTTTTATTAGTCAATAACGGTTAAACTTCGAATAATAAACTGTATTTACAAAAGCTAGTTATAGTAATAATAAGAAATAGAAACTTTATGAACTAATTTAGTACTTTTTTACAACAACTTTACTTAAAATAAGTTCGGCATAACTAACTTTGTTTAACTTGAGAAAAATATTGTAATATGAGATTTTCGTTTTGTTTTAGGATTAGATTTGAAAAGGTTTTTTAAAAGCAGCTTCAAAGTTAAAGGTAATGTAAATTTAGATCTCAGCTTAACTTCATCTTAACTTTTTTGTTGAGAGAAACTCAATGTAACGTTTTTTACGTTGAGAGATTTACACTGTATGCTTTGACGATGAGAGAAAATTATGAGTTTAAATTATGTATGCGTCGTTGCAAGTAAGGTCAAATCTTTCCTGTGAGTTATAACATTTATTATAAGTATATGTTACTTGCTACTTAACGTTTTTAGTTAGTATATTTTAAGTTTAGATATACATTTTAAGTTATTGTGCTTTTGAGATAATAGTTTATAAAAAAGTTTTATACGTTTTTGTTGAGTTTTGTTGTATACTAGATTTGATTAGTTTGCTGATTTGTTTTATTAGAATAGATTTCTTTACTTGTTCATTGAAAAAAAACAGACTAAATTTTCGAGTAAAAAACTTTTCTATGTTCAAAAACGTTATATTTCAGTACGTTTAAGATTTATTTAAAGCTGAATATACAGTTAGTTAAGAGATTTTTAAAAACTAGAAGTTTAAAATAAACAATCTCATGGTATAGATACTTATAATTTAAGTAAAAAAAGAATATTTAAGTGGTTTACAAACATTTTTTTTTTACTTTTCAAATAAGGTAAAACTAGTTTAACATGGTAATCATTGTTAGTTCAATTTTAACAAACTAAGAAGTTTGTAAAACGTTTTGTTTTTTGTGAGCTTGGAATTAAATCTACACAAGACTAAAGCGGACTTGCCGAAAAAGCTATAATCCAATAAAACTGTTTAATAATTCAATAAAGTAAAAGCTATGGCATTACTGTCACTCTTACTTTAGCTTAAAATGGTTTGTCGAAATTAGTTGACAACAACTTCTTTTTACTTTTAAAGCATTTTTTAAGTGTGTTTTAGTGTAGTTCATTTCGATTAAAACAAGAAATCTTAATAAATTTATTATTATTTTCTTTGTACATAAGCAAATAACCTTTTAGTTTATTAAATTGTAGCATTCATATAAGAAAACTGCATTTAAAATAAAAACAAGGTTTAGTCTACAATTTAATTTAGAGCGAAAGACGTAGTTAGTTTTTTGAGAAATTAAACTACATGTAATATAAGTATAAGTTAAATATCAATCAAAAACATTTTTATAAAAATAAAATAATCCTATCAATGATGATATTGAAAAATAGATAAAGTTGTTTACGTAAACTAAACAATTAAAAGCGACACAGACTGATTTAAAATTAACTAGATTTCAAGACTTTTAATAAGTTATGTTTGAAGCTATATTTCTACCTAAGTTGTTCTATTGTTTTTAATGTAAACTAGTACTTTAATTTCTAATCTTTTTTTTGATAGTTTGTTTCTTTAATGCTTTAAAAAATGTTAAAACTCTACACATATCAAATGAAAAGTTCAATTTTTTGCTTTAGATAATTATTTTTGTTAGTTTTAAAGCAATTAGTTTTAAAGTTTTAATATATAAAATTGAATTTCGTAAATATAATCTTTTACTTATATTTGTTATCAAATTAACAGTGTAAATTTAAAGACAAAAAAACTTCATTATAACGTATTTCTTTGAGTTATAATAACGTGCAAGCAAAAAGTAAGACTGTTTTATTAGAAAAAATTGCGATTCAATAAACTGTTTAATAATTCAACGCAAGCGAAAATTTTAACGGTTGTATCAATCTTACTTAAGCTTGAAATACGGTTTGTAACAAATTAAATTTTAATAAATTCCAACAAACCCAAGTTATCAAATATAGCTAAATTTTTCAATGTGACTTACTTTATTAAAACAAACAACGTTGATAAAATATTTAGCTTCATATTACTTAGCAAATCGGATTTCAAAAATATTTCAAATCTTTATAAAACACTTTTGATGAAAAAATGTTTTAAAAAAAAGCTATTAAATAATTTATTAAACAAAAATTTCAATTTTAGTTTCAATCCTACTTAAAAATGACTTTACAAACTGGTTTAGTTAAAGCTGGTCACAGAAAGTATTTTTTAATTTGTTAAGAATACTCAGTGTATTTTCTTTGATTAAAGTTTTCGTTTAACCTTTTTATTTATTTATCTATTTTTTTCTAACTTAATTACTAAAGTAAGCTGCAAAAACTAATATAACTAATACAGTATTGTTTATTAACGTTTCAATTCTTAGGTTCTTATTTTTTTAATAAACTTAGATAGCTTAAGTTTAAGAATAAAAAACTTAACAAATTATTGCTTTGATTGGTTATGTAATAGTTTAAGTAAGTTTGATGTTTGAAGCATATACAAATTTAAGGAAGTTAGCAGTTTTACAGTAAAAATGTTAAGTATTGTAGACACAGCCCATCATATGATTTTTTGTTTGATTCAGCTTTTGCATGCAATAGTTAAATATAAAATTTATTTGCCTCGTTTTTCTGGTTTCTACTGTTATACATTAGCTAGTTTATTAATATCTGTTTTGATAGTAGTATAACACCCATAATTTTTTAGTTTTTTAAAATCGTTAAGACTAATTCAAAATATATGTTTGAAACCAGGTTTTACTGTTTTGAAAACTATAAATTATAAGAATTATTTATTCACATTTATATGTTACGGTTTAAACATGTTAAAATGTTACAATATTTATCCATAAAAAGTTGGTATAAAGCGTTTAATTTAGCTTTATCTAAAAAAATTATTGAAAAAACAGTTATTTAAATTGCTTAAAACTTAATACAAAAGTTTTTTTTGTCCTATCAAACATTTTAATGAAAGTTTCTAACAAAGAAAACATCAAAACTAGTTCACTGACGAAAAAACTAGTCACCAAAGGTAAAATTTTGTAATTTATTAAGTTTGTTCGCTTATTAGATTGTTTGTAGTTTAGACTTAAAAATTTCTAAATCAGTTTAAAACTTTGTAAGTTTTTGATAAAGCTGCTGTTTAAAATTAATCAGCTATAAAATGAATAAAAAATAAACTTTTAGTTTTGTTTCTTTTAAAATGTTTATGCAAATATAACACTTGAATAAGTTTTTTTTAGACAATATTTTTATTTTGGAATCTGCATTAACAATCGTAAACCATATTTTTAAATAGTTTTATACAATTGACAGCAAACGAAATTGAAATAGCTGTAACTGTAATTGAAGAACGAAAATTAAATATCAAACTAAATTTTACTATATTAAGAAAAGACCAACCAAAGAAAATAAACTTCAATAGAAAACATCCTTGCATATATTCATTATTATCAAAGTAAGACTTAAATAAAAATACATATAATGTGTAATTTAAAATGTTCAAAATAACTGGTGTAAATAATAAGTAGATTTGAATTTAAAAATTACTACATAGTGTTATTTCTAAAGTAAAGCTAGGTAAGCTGTATTATGCTAATTATTTTTAGTGTGAACAATTTTTATTATTTAAACTTTTTAATTTGTCGAAAGACAACAATTTTCAATCTTTAAAGTATTATAAATTAATAAAATTGTACAGTCTATTAAATAAGTACTATTTATTAAAATAAAACATTCATACTTATTTATTTTTGTATTGTTGTTTTAAATTCAGCACTTTCGTATTTTGAACAGCAGTTTAATCATTATTTTTTTTACAGACAACTGTTTGCTATAAATCAAGTCGAAAAAATTTCGTTTTTAAAACATGAGATCGAAATTGAGGTAAAATTTCAAATATTGATTTTTTAATTTAACCGATATAAAATCGGTCTCTTGTGCTTATACAGTTGAAATAGGTTTTTTATTATCAATTATTCATTAATTAAGTTTATATGTTATAATAACTGTAAAGATTAATAGTTTCAACAAACTTTTGGTATCTTTTTTTAATAAAATATATACTTTGGTTTTATGTTCAAGTAGTTGAATAATAACTGTAATAACACATAGCCAAGATTGTTCTTCACAACCAAGTTCAACATATTTTAACATACGAAAAACAAGTTTACAACTTTTTACAAATTAATTCTTTATCACAAAATTTTTCTACTCAGTTAATAATAAGAAAAGTAATTTCAAGATTTTTTTTACAGCTAAAGAAGAGTACAAGTAATTCGAATGAACTAAACATTAAAATTCTGGAAATTTTATACAAATATTTCAGTTTGAAAATACCAGTTGTAAATGATTTTTGGTGCAAAGGTAAACATTACCACAAACAAGACGGTTTGTAAACTTTTTTCTTTTAATTTAACTTTTTTATTTTTCAAGTTAAACATGTGTAAAATTTTGGCATATAACACAAAATTTAGTTGCATAATACTTCTTAAATTAAAACCTTACTCATTAAATGCTATTCAAGAAATTAGTTTACCCACAAAAGTTGTTCTACGTTTTCAATTAAGCAATTTGCCAAAATTATAAAGGAGTAACAAATATTGTTACTTAACATAAACAATACCAAATTTTATAAATAATTACTGTTTTAAAATAAATAAAAACTGTCATTTTAAATGTTTAAATAACTAAAGCCCCTATTAATTTGTTTAATTTCCAAAATTTTCTGCAAAATAATTAAAAAACTTATCAACAACATAGTTTTTGTCATTTGTCACCATAATTTCGAAAACAAATTTAAAGTCTTTAGTTACAAATATTTTCATAGTTTTAAGAAAACATGCACAGAATTGAACGAAAAATTATAATACTTAGAATACTTAAAATATATTTATAATATTAAAAATTATTTTTATTTTGTTTTAGTTATTTTTTCTGATATTTGCATATCTAGCGATTTCAGATATTATATTTTTTGCAAAACTCGACTCCTAGTAAATAAATCAGCGCGACACGAAATTGTTTTCCCAAGTGTGAATAATGTTTTTTTTCTCAATACACACGACAAATCTTTATATGTTTTTTTGGTAATAAGATATTTTATTATATGTTTTTTTTTATATTTTTTTTCCTTCTAAAAACTATTGATTGTCAAAAACTTATAGGTACTTGTGTACTAATACCAAGTATAAATGATAAATTAGCCACAATTGAAGATTTAATCAACAGAATGATTAGACCTGTTGTTATTAAAGAAAATGGAGATTTTGTATTTAAAGTTTGTTTTTATTATATTATAAAGAGTAAGTATAGATTAAACTTTTGAAAGTTTTTTACTTTCACTCTTTTTTTATTTATATGTAGAATTTAAATTTAAATCTGGTATGTCAAAAAAACAATAAGCATTTTTACGGCTTAAATCGCAAATTTTATTTTTCTTTACTTGTTTTACACTTTCTTTTACGACGTAAAACGTAAACACTAGTACTTCAAGGAACTTTTTAAAAATCAATATTTTATTCAGGCTTTATACTAATTATAGCGTCATAAAAATTTTTGTCGTATTTTATTGATCACTTTTTAATGAACTTTAAAGAATCTGATTTGCATTTAGAGCAGCTCGTATATGAACATATAAAAATAAAAACAAATTGTTTTATTCTTTAAAATAATATTTATTGTTTTATACTAAACATATAACATATTTATAAAAGTATATATTTATTTTTATCTTTAAAAGCTTTATAAGTACTTTTCTATTTCCTTAGCAAAATAATTTATTTTGAACTATTTTTTTATGAGACTATAACATTACTAAACAAATTTTAAAGGATTTCAACAATAATAGTAGTAAATAAAAAAATTTTTAGTGAACTTAAATAAAGCTAAAACAATTACAGGATTTCAACAATCAAACTGGAATAGTAGAAGTGAAAGCATTTGGAACTTGCTTACAATATCCAAAAGCATTTATAACAATACAAAAAGCAACATTGAACTTACTAAAGTTTTATTTACCTGAAGTTACTAGTGTTCAATCTTGTGAAAATGAAACTAAATTTGGCAAAATAAATTCTCAGGTTAACTTTTGTAATATATTTTTTTTTATTCAACAAAGTAATTTTATCTTTATTCAAAAAAATATAATTTCAGATTTATGTGGTATGTATGCCTACCAAAAACTTTCTGTTTTTGTCATTAAAATACTTCTAAACATACTGTTACTTTGTTGTACTTAAAGCTTTTACATAAACATTTGTGAACTAACTTATAAAGTAAACTTTTTTTTGATAACAATAAAGCTTTAATTTGACACGTAACATTTTTATTATTTTTACTCTAAAATATTGCATCTAGTAAAAATGTTTAATTTAATAAAATACTAAAAAGTTTAGTTGTTTTCACTAAAAACTAAAATGTTAAACGTTTTAATGATAACTACAATAAAAGATTGACTTGATAATAGCTTATAAACTTTAGGAACTAAGTTCACAAAAATCGTATAAATTACAGTTTTATTCTTAAAACTTTTTTAACAAACTTCATACTTAGCTATAAAGGCTACATATAAAAACGTTTAGAGTACAGAATGTTTGCATTGGTTCTTTTTACGAAAATTTTTTTTTAGTTTTTAATAATTCGATGTATATTTTCTAAAAAAGTATTATGATTTGCTTAACTACTTATATATTAGTTAATGTCAAAATAATTTACAAAATCTAATCAAAATCCAAATGGACTTAATTTATGGTACTTTTTTATGATAAAGTTTTCTCATAAAAACTTTTCTAATCAGTTAAACATAGCTGCAAGAATTCAATTCTACAAATTGAGGATATTTTTTAGTTGTTCTATTAAAATCTAAAAAAATATTCATATTTAGCTTTTCAACAACACTTATACGTTATCTAACATCGTTTATAAAAAATACACAAGATCGGAATTTAGGATGAGCTTTTGTCAAAGTACATGCTAAAATGTGATGTAAATATGTAATATTTTCCTAGGTGTCGAGTAAACGAAGTGTAATGAAGATACCATCTACATCTTTGGATAGTCAATAATATCAACAAGTTTTGTAATTCTAAGATCAATAATCTTGACTCACTGTAGATGTACATTTATGTATATATATATATATATATATGTATATATATATATATGTATATATGGTATTTCTTTTTTTTTTGTAGTTTTTTTATTTGTATTCGTAAATCATAAAATTTCTGTTTTAAAACAGTATAAAAAACATAAGCTACAAAAAGTAACTGAATTTATTTTTTAACTTTCGTGATTGTCTAAACACTGTTTATTTTTTTTTGACAGTTTAAATGCAATTAAGGTTAAAACTGATAAGTCGCTTCAATGTATAAATACTTTTATACTAAAAGTAATTAAACAATATGATGACTTGAGGTTATTCATTAATGAGCTTTTATCTGAAAACAAAACTTGTACTGCACTAAATCAAAATAAAAAACAAGTAGATACTTCTTCAGCTGTGAATTTATTTATTAACTTGTTTTTGTTTTTTATGTTTGCTAACATAAATTTAAATATTTTATAGTGCTTTGATTTGAAGTGTTACATTTTTTCTTGTTAATCTAATAAGTATACTAGTTTCATAACTCTTAATATACTAAGGTTTTAAAATCTATGTTGATCACTTTAGTTGTGTAATATTAGCACAAAGTTTACTTTACTTTTAGCACAAGCACAAAATTTTTTACTTTGCTTTTATTTATGAAAATAATCAAAACTAATATATTTCAACAAACTTTCATCAATGTGATACAGTTGTAACAAAATAACGAAAACTTTAAAGTTATATAGCCTTATAATTACGTCAGAAATTTGCTAATCAAACGAAAAAAATATTTAATATTTTTTAAAATCATAAATGAATACAAAATGAAAACAACTAATAAACTAAAACAACAATAGATTTGTTTGTTTTCATATAAATTTAATAGCAGACTAATGTTAAATATTTTTAAAACATAAAGTTTGTTAGAAATTTACTTTTTTTTAGTTTTATAATTTTAATCTAATCTATTTTTTAGTATTTCGTGAAGAAATCATAATTACACTTTACTTTAATAAATTAATACGTTTTTCTGTTTTCTGTGTTTAGTAGAATGATTTTTTTCTCGAGCTTTTTCGTATCTTTAGTAGTATTTACGCATAAGGTTACTAATATTTTTGAATTAATATTTTTAATGTTTTTCATATTGGTAAGTTAGAAAATTCAATAAAAAAAATACTTTTTTTAATATGTAAAGCTTAAAACAAACTGAAGCGACAATAAATTAACGACTACTGTAAAAATATAAAACTATTGTTAGTTTAAACTACTGAGCTCATGTAATGGTTCAAGTACAATTTTTAGAAGTTTAATACAAATGTGTAAATTAAAATTTATTATCGTTTAAATTACTTAAAAACTAGGTAGCGTTTCTTTAAACAAGTTAATAAAATAATATTAAAGGTTTGCTAATTTTTTCTGTTCGTATTAATAATTTAGACTAAATTTTAGAATTCATTAGAAGTAATTTACCTAAATTTGAAACTAATTTTGTCTATTTATTAAATTAACCTAATGTGTACGATTTTTAAGTACTTATTTTTATGCTTTAATTATATATCAAGATTAGTTCAAAAACTTTTAAAGTAAAAACAGAAGCAATGTTGAAAAAAATATTTATGTTATGTTTTGTTTGACAATTTTCCTTTATATTAAGCGAGTTAATTTTAATTTTTATACTGTTGGTTTTAACTTTTTCAATCAGAACTTTTTTTTTTAATTTATGCTTTTTGTTATTTCAAGGATAGTTGTTTATAAAAACTTTTCTACTAAAAATTTAAATAAGCTGTAAAATATTGCGTATAAGTTTCAAGTTTGAGGAATTTTACATAATAATATTCAATCTGGACAAATTGTAACTAAGCTTTTTATACTGAGAGAATTTTTCCTAAATTATATTTTTTTGTAATAACATGTTTGCTTACAATTATGTTTTGTAAACTTATTGTGTTTAACAAATAAAACTTTGTTTTAAAAATGTGTTGGTAATGTTTAAAAACAACGAATTTAAAAAGTTAAGTTAGTCTTAAACTTATAAAAATAATTTTTAAAAGCTTATGAGTTATTTTTTCAGTTTATTTTTTATTTGAAAATTTTTTTATTAGAACAACGAATAAAATTAAACTTTTAACTTTATTTGCTCTTCGAAGTTTAAAGATGTAATAGTAAACAAAGTTTTTGAAAAAACCTATAATCGGACAAACTGTTTAATAATTCAACGTTTGTGAAATGTTTGAAATTTGTGTCAATCTTACTTAGGCTTGATATTACTAACCGGTTTACTTTAAGCTAGTAACATAATCAGTTCATATGTTTTAGTTCATCACCAAGTACTTTTGACTACTTTTACGTACTTCTTGTTAAAAGCTTTATTATAATAGTTTGTAAAATTCATTTTCAAATAGTTTTTTTTAAGTATGTAATAGGTCAAAATAATTCTAAAAGTTTTATCTTTCCCTTTATTTGAACTTAAAAAATATACACTGGAAAAACTTTTAAAGTATTAAAAATTTGATCCCTATACACAAACTTCTTTTTAAGAAATTGTTAATGATTATGTTAGCAAAATTATAGTTTCTAGTTTATTAATGCGTTTGTGTAATGTAAAAAGTGGTATACAAACGTTAAACTTTTCACTGTATTTACATAAATAATTAGTATGATGAATTGTTATCTGTTTTTAATTATTTTTGATATTTAGTTTGAAATATGATCTAAAAAAATATAGTCATTATATAAATTATTCTTAAATCTTAGTAAAATACTATTTTACTTTCCATAGTATTTTTATTTTATAAACTTGCAGATTCTTAAAATGTTTTAAACATTTACTACAATATTAATTTTCACAATTTTCTTCAGAATTTAAACTTGAGAATGCTACCAAACAATATAAAACTGACTCAACTTTAAAAGTAATAATAGTTAAAGCTTTGTTGAAGTGTATTATACAGAGCAAATAGTTGTTCAATATTTAAAAAGATTCGTTTTCTAAAACTGAGGTTTAATTATAGGTAATTTTTATGACCTCAAAATTAGAGGAATTAACATTTTTCTGAGACAGTTGAAATAAGTTTATTTATATATATTTTTATATATTAAATTTATTTTAGAGCTATTGTTTAATAGAGTTCTGCTAAAAAGAAAAAAAAATTACTGTAATTTGTATATATTATAAATTTTAAAAAAGATAAATCTAACTCTTTAAACAGAGTTAATTTTTACTTACGAGCCGTAAATTACAATTTTCTTGCAACAAGTAAAAATAAAAATGTCAAGTAGACGGTTAGAATTATTTAGAAATATTTATTGCAGTGGAATTTTACATTGGTAAAATAAGATAGCTAATTTTAATAAACATATTGCGTTTTTAAGCACTAGTTGTTTACAATCATTTTAATGTTTGTTATATATTGTAAAAGAATCATTGCTTTTTTTTTATTGCAACAAAAAACATTAAACTTTTCTTTATTCAAAGTTTTAAACAATAGTAAGACTTTTTTTTTAAATATTCAACGGTTCTTCTACATTTTCAAAAACAGTTTACTTTATTTTAATCTTATTTGTAAAAGGTAAAATTAACTCTTTATTCCAAAAAAAATTTATTTATTTAAATTGATAGTTTTTCAAAATTTTTTTTCAGTTGCTTAAGAGTTACTTTAACTAAAAATTATAAGTTTAACAGACTTTTTTATATATTAATGTTCTAAATTTGTCTACAATTATGTTTTGTTAAATTTAATGTGTCTAGTTTTTTAAAATAACTTAATTAACGAAAAAATAGTATTTTTGTTTTAAACAACGAGTTTAACTAACTTAAGCAGATAAATAGTAAGTAAAAAAAGGTTATAAGATACTTGTTCTGTTACTTAAGTTTTGTTTTTATGTTTAATCAATTTGCTTTTTAAAGTAGCAGAATCTATAAGAAATTTAGGTTTTTATTTTGCTTGTTATAATTTTAAGAAACAATATTATACAAAGTTATTGAAAAAACCTATAATCGTATAAACTGTTTAATATTTCAACGTGAGCGAAAATTTTTGAAACTTATGTCAATCTTACTTAGGCTGGAAATTACTAACCGGTTTAGTTAACGCGGAAAACAAAATCAATATTACTTTTTTTTACGTGTTTATCTAAAACTTTTTTAATAAAAGTATATACTTATTGTTTATAAAACTACTTTATAAATATCTTTTAAGTAACTCTGTAAATTAAGCATAAAGGTTTTCTAAAACTTTCATTTAACTTTTGAAAAATACTTTTTTTTTAAATGTTAAGGTAATATTAAAATCAGTCGTTTTATAAAGTCGTTTTTTTATAAAACTTTTGTTAAAAAAATATTTCTTAATGATAATGTAACAAAGTTTTAGTTTCCAGTTTACTAATGCGTTAGTAAAATGCAAAATGTGGTATAATTTTTAAAGTTTTTACTATATTTATACAATAATTAGTATGATGGATTAATACCTATATTTCATTATTTTTAAAATGTTAGTTTAAAATAGGAATTAAAAAAAAGAAAATAGTACTATCCTTGTATAAATTGTGTTTTAAACATTTTAAAACTTTTTTTTAAATTATTTTTTTAGTTTATTAACTTTTACCATATTTACTACTGTATCAAAACTTACAATGTTATTCACAAGTTTGAATTTGCTAACGTTCACAAACAGCAAAAAAAAGTTGACTCAATAATAAAACTAGTTATATTTAAAAATTTTGTATAAGCATGTTTATATATAGCAAACAGTAGATGGACATTTAGAAAAAATAATTTTCAAAATTGAGGTTTAAGTGAAGTTATCTATTTTCTACTGAATTTTAAATTAGTGCGGTAATACATATGTTCATACAGTTAAACTTAGTTTGTCACAACTCTTCCTTAAATTAGTTTAAGTTTCAAAGCAATAATACTTTATGGTATAAAGCAGTTTAAATTCAATGTAGAAGATTTTATGACGATGCTTCAGTTTTTCACTCTATGAAATATTAATGATTCATGAAAAGATATTTAAGTAAAAGTTCAACGATGCATGAGTAGTTTTAAAACTTTGTAAGTAAAAACTAGACTAAAAAACAGATTAAAATAATGTTAAGTTATTATAAGTTATTTAAAGTAAAATTTAAAACTCTTAAATAGAATAAAAACTGTTTTATTTTAACACAGGTTTTAAAAACTTTAAATTTTTATATTTTATATTTTCTTACATACTAACGGTCTAGGCATTCTTTTTATAAAGTTTTTTATCTTACTTAAATTATCATATTTACTAGAAAACAGTTGTACTTTGACGCAAATACTTTAAACGTTATCTCAGACTAATAAATAAAAAAAAAACAAAAAGGGTTTATTTTAAAAAGATATTCTTCAAACTATTAAAACTTATAACTTGTAGTACTTTTTGGAGAAAATAACATAATCTCATTTGGGAAAACATTTTCGCGTTGAAATATTTATCAGGATTGACTGTAGAGAAAAAATATTTTTGTTTGATGTACCTAAATTCGCTATATTTCTAAATTTGTTAAAAAATATTGTTGTAATAAGTTTTGCTAGCTGTAAACGGGATGAAAAAAAAAAACTAAATTCTAAAACTAACTAAATTGTTGTAAATTTTATATATATATTTTTTAATAACTCAGCGCCGTTTTATATTTTTTTATGTTTATAAGTAGCTTACTTGCTTTGTTAAGAGTTAAAAACAGTCCTTTAAACCTTGTTTTACAAAACTGCTAATTTGTTTATCCAACTAATATCCTAAAATAAAAAGATACCTTTTTTTCAATTTATTTTCGAAATCAAGTTTTAAACAACTTATTAACACTGTGATTATACTCGTACAAATTTAAGCATTTTTAGTTTAAATATTAAATTTTTGTACTGAAACCTAATAAAAAAACAAAACGAATTTTAAAAACTAACTGTACTTATAAGTGCTTAGAATAACTTACAACTATAAACAATTGATTTAACTTTATGACTTACTTAGTAAATCGTTGTTATAATCGATTTAAAATTAAGAAGTCAAACTAAAACCATCCTACCTTTTTTATAAAACATACTTTTTGAAAATCATTTAGTAATGTAAAAAAAGCAACTCTTTAAGGTTGAAGTTACAATCAGTTCGATACTTTACATTTTATAACAGTGACAAAATAGTACTTTTATTTTAACCTTTTAGAATAAGAGAGCAAACAAACTCAACAAGCTTGTGATAAATAGATTTAAAAAACGTTTAATCATTTTGATTAATCGAAATCTCGGAACAGGTTCACCAAGAAAGCTAGTTTAAACTCAACCTAGTTTATATAACAAAACACTATACTTTTACTCTTTGTATAATATTTAAAATTTCAGCCAAAAATTTAACAAACCTTGTGATAATGTTTAAGTAAAGAAATAATTAAAACAGTTATGAAACTTTTATAGATAAAATTAAAATGGAAAACATACATTTTGGTATAAAGTGAAGAAATAGTACTATAAACTAAAAATTTGGTTTGTTTATATACGAACAGCTCTAAATGCAAATCAGTCTCTTTAATACTCATTAAAAAAGTAATCAATAAAATTACGACGAAAATTTTTTATGACGCTGTAATTAATACAGTTCCTGAAAAACGTATTGATTAAAAAAAGTTCCTTGAAGTATTAGTGTTTATGTTTTACGTCGTAAGAAAAGTATCATAAAGCCGTTAAAAAAATTCCGGTATAACCATTGGAATGATTATTGTTTTTAACTAATCGGAAAAAAAATATATTGAAAACCAAAAGATTTTTAATGTAAAATTATCTTCTAACTCAGTATAAAACGGTAAAACAAACTTTAAATATAAGGTCTTCGTTTTCTTTAACAACAACAGGTCTAATCATTTTATTGATTAAATATTTAATTGTAGCCAATTTATCAATTATACTGGGTATTAATACACAAGCATCTATAAAGTGCTGTACTAAATAAATCTTAGAACCAAAAATAGGAAAAACTTCTTATTATCAAACAAGCATATTATTTATCGTACTTTTTGAAAAAAGCAACACTAATCCCTTTTGAAAAAAACATTTTGCGCTGTAGAATATACTATTAATGACATTTTTGTAAGAAGTAAGACATTATATTTAATATTGGGAAATTCACATTACGCAAAATAACAACAGGAAACAAAGTAAATAAAAACAAGACCAGGAGATTAAAGTGGTTAGAAAAAAATACATTTATAACTTCTTATTCAATTTAATGCTTTCTCAGTAAAATTTTACCATATTCGTAGTTATTAAATTTCAATTTTTTTTTAATTACCTGACAAATAACTAGGAATATGTTCGTAATAGTTTTTAAGTTTTTTTAAATAGCCAAACCAATAATCAAACAATACTTAAGTTATTTCAACATTTAAAATTAAGTAATTGGTTATTTAACTTATAATAAATAACTATATTTAGATAAAAATAATTAGCTAGTGATAAAAATCATCATTTTTATGTTAAGCGTACTTTTTATTTTACTCCTTAAATCTTTTCAAAAATTTCTAAATCAAAAACTTGGAAAAACTTCTGTGGGTAAACTAATTTGTTGAAAAAGATTTAATGTATAAGGTTTAAAAGATATTATGCAACTAAACTTTGTAATCTATGTCAATTTTCTACATGCTTGACTTGAAAAATAAAGTAGTTTGAATTAGTTACTGAATTTAGAGTTGATAAAAAGATGGCTTGAAACTAATAGTTGTTTTGAAGTGAGAAATTATTGACAGGTTAAATAATTAGTAACTTTGTACATGTCAATAATGTATTAATTATTTACAGTTCGTAAAGTAAAATCTCTTTCAACATGTGTTGTAGGCTTGCCATTAAGCACCTTAATTTATTATTATCATCTGTTTAGACTACGCGTTTAAATAAATTATAAAATTCAAAGCTTTGTTGCGCAAACTTCAAAAAGTAGGCCAAAACAAAAACCATAGTTTATTCTTTTTAGTGTTTAAATTACGAAGTTTAATGAAATATAAATTTTAAAATACTGCGTAAACTTTAAAAGCCCAAACACAATAATTTACAATTAACAAAGAGATAAAACAAAACAAAACAAATTTAAAACATTAACTGTAGTTAAAAGTGCTTAAAATAATTCACAACTATAAAATAGTTAATTTAACTTTATGCAAAACTTTATTTATTATTATCGATTTAAAATTAGAAGTCAAACTTAAAACCCTCCCAGTATATTAATAATATAACATAACTTTTAAAAAATATTAAATTATGTAAAACATAAGGAATTCTTTAAAACTTTACGTAATTACAAACAGTTTTATATTTCAAACTTTAATAAACTAGAAATATATTAACTATAAAAAAAGTTAAAAAATTAGACAGCAACTTACATTGATAAATTTGTGATAACCTTCTGTATACTTTCTTGTTTAGTATTGATTAGTTTGTTAAAGCGAAGTCTTGATACAGAGTTTAAAATCAAACACACAATACTTTTACTCTTTGTATAATATTCTAATTCTAAACCGAACAAATTACAAACCATTGTACTTGTGATAATGTTTTCCGTTGAAATAAGAATTATTTACTACTGGTATTTCCAAACTAAATAATTGTACAAAACTTCCAGAACTTAAACGTTGGTTTCAGTTTCTTAAACGTGTTTGTGTTTTTTGTTGAGTTGTACCTAAGAGGTAACGCCGTAAATAGTTTAGTGTTTTAATAATGTAAGTTTCTATTAATATTGGTTGTACCCAAACAATTTTTTTTATATATTTAAATAACAATTAAAAAAAATATATACAATATACAAAGTCGATGATTTTGTAGAACAAAATTAAGTGAATTAAGTGTCTAATAAGATTTAAAGTAGTAGTATTATGAGTTTAAATTGTTACTTACTATAAATAACTTTTACTTTGAAACTAAAACTAGTTTAGTGAATAGTTATAATAAACTTAATACAACTGTATGAAAATATTTTGTACTGCTCTAATTTTAAAATTGATGAAATTATTTTAACTAGAACTTATATACTTAAAACCTTTTACGTCTATCAACCGTCTGCTTTATATAAACAAACTAAAACAATTTATTTAATTATTATTAGTTTTCACATTGAGTCTTTTTTTATTGTTTTTGAACTACAGAAAATTTAAATTTGTAAATAAAATGGCAAATTTTTATGTTGTAGTAATTATTTAAAATTTGCTAAATATCTGCAGTTTAATAAACTAAAAAGACAAACAAAACAACGTAAAGTAATCATTTACAAGTTTTCAAAGCATTATTTATATGAGGACAATAACATCTTTTTCATTTACATCATATTTCAAATTAATATCTCAAACATAATAAAAATAGATAATAATTAATCATATTAATTATTATGTCAATATAGTGAAAACGTTTTTAAATACTATTTTAATAAATGTATGCAACTTTTAACATCACACTAACGCATTTGCAAACTAGAAACTAAGATTTTGCTTAGGATAAAAGTTGTTTTTAAATGATTTACACTAAAAATACTTTAAATAAATTCAAAAAAGTATATTTTAAAAGTTTAATGAAAACTGCGTTATGACTATCAAACTTAACTTGTTTAAGTTAAATAGTTACTGTTTAGAAAATTTAGATTTAAAACATATTTCTATAAACAATCAAGTTACTTTTACTAAAAATGTTGACTACACACGAAAATAAGTTAGAAGTGTTCGGTGATAAACAAAAATTATTATGTTGCTAGCTTAAAATAAACCGGTTAGTTATTTCTAGCCTAAGTGAGATTGATAGCGTTTTCAAAATCTTTACATTAGTTAATTAATAAACAATTAATACGAATATATGATTTAACACATGCTTAACTTGATAATTAAAGCGTTTAGATATAAGAAAATTTGTTTACTGTTACTTCTTTAATTTTCAACAAGCAAAAAAAAAACTAAAATTCTTAAAGATTTTGGTATTCGAATAATTCAAATTAAACATAAAGAAAATTATAGAACAGAATATATATCATAAAAAACTTCTATGACTTATTTATTTATAAACTTTAGCCCAAGTTAACTAAACTTGCAGTTTAAAAAACATTACAAATATTCGAAAATAAAGTCAGTTTTCAATATTAGAAGCATTAAATTAGTTGAAGTCGTTTTAGATTTATTTAATTTTTTTTTATGGTCACTTAAAATGTTTTCATTCATACTTGTATTACCAGCTTGATTGTTAAAATCCTTAAAGGTAATTTAGTTATGTTACACTCTTATGAAAAGGTTTCAAGTTGAAATACTATACCAGGGAAATGAAAAACCTTAAAAAAATGTTCATAAATAAAACTATATTTTTTTTTTGTATGAAAATAAAAAATATTTCTGCAAACTAAAATTACGGTTTTGATATATTTATATACGAGCTACTCTAAATGCAAATCAGTTTCTTTAAAACTCATTAAAAAAGTAATCAATAAAATTACGACGAAAATTTTTATGACGCTGTAATTAATACAGTGCCTGAAAAACGTATTGATTAAAAAAAAAGTTCCTTGAAGTATTAGTGTTTATGTTTGACGTCGGAACAAAACATATAAGAAAAATTTTAAAAGAAACTTTTTGCAAGTAAACATTTAAAATTTCTAATGTTTTTTTTAAATATATATTTCGTATAATTAAAAAAAAAACATTTGTATGTATTACTGAAAATCAAAAGCTTAAATAATAAAAAATTTTATGCAAATTCAGTATAAGATAAACTAAACAAACTTTAAATACAAAGTCTCCTTTTTCTTTCATAACAACAGGTCTAATCATTCTATTTATCAAATCTTCAATCGTGGCTAATTTATCATTTATACTAGGTATTAGTACACAAGTTCCTACAAATTATTGATAATAAATAAATTTATAAAAGCAAAAAAAACGTTTAAAAAAATTTGTTACCAAAAAAAATATGACTTTTATTACTTACAACATTAATCACACTTCGAAAAACATTTTTGTTTTGTGCTAAAATGCTAACAATTTAGTAAAAGAAAATATTATGCCTAAAATTGTAATATTCCAATTAGAAAAAATATCAACGGAAAAAATGTTTCAAAAATTAGACCTGTGTTTTAAAGTAGTTAAAAAATTATAACTATTTTTTTAATTTTCTGCTTTTGTTTAAAAAAAAGTGTTCTTAATTATTTATTTAAAATTTGTTTAAAAATATTTATGACACATAAATAGCATCGTATTTTTTATAATATTTTTTTAAGTATTATAAGCCTACAGCTAAAAGCTTTAGACAAAGAAGTATCAAAAGGTACCTAAGTTGTTTAAAAACTTAAAACAAGTTAAATTTATTTAGTTAAGATATAATTAACTAGAGTTAAAGTCGGTGTTGTTTATTTCAAGCGTACTGTATATATGTTTCTCCTTTACAGTTTTTTTTTAATTCCTTAAAAAAAAATTGGAAAAACTTTTGTGGGTAAACTAATTTCATGAAAAACATTTATATTTGATGAATTATGTTTATAAAAGATTTTGCAACTAAACTTTGTAATCTATGCGAAGATTTTACACATGCTTAACTTGATAATTAAAGTGTTTAGATAATAGAAAAAAGCAAAGCGTCTTGCTTGTGATAATGTCTACTTTTGCACCAAAAATCATTTAAACTGGTATTTTTAAACTGAAATATTTGCATAAAACTTTGAGAATTTCGATGTTTAGTTCGTTCGAATTACTTGCGCTGTTTTTCGGCTTAAAAAATTGTTTTATAGATATAAACATATATTAAAATATGAAGCATAATAAGAATACTTTAGTTGTAATGAGCATTTACTTTTTTTAACTGAAAACTTTTATTAATAACTAAAACAAAAATAAAATTAAAACAAAAACCAATACTAAGCTTAAAAGTAATTTTATATTAAAAATGGGTATAAATTATTAACTTATAGAGTTGTTCTAAAACTGATATCAAACTGTAATATAAAAACAGTAATAAGAAACTTATTACAACTGAATAAGCATAAGAGACAGATTTTATATCGTTTTAATTAAAAAGTCAATATTTAAAATTCTTAACTCAATTTCAATCCGTGTCTAAAAAACGAAACTTTTTCGATTTGATTTATGGCAAAAAATTGTCTGTAAAATAAAAATGATTAAAATGTTATTCAAAATACTCAGCTTTTGAAGTAAATAAGTATTAAAACTTTAGTTTATTAAGTAGCACTTAATAATTGTTTTAAAAAATTTATTACGTGAAAAAATTTTTCCCAAGTAAAAGACAAATGTTAACAATCAAAATATTGTTCAAACAAAAAATAAATTGCATATCTACAGAGCTTCTTAACTTGAGTTTAAAAGAACAATATTTTTAAATATCTTTGTGTTTAATTATAGCTTAATATCATTTCTAGTTTTATTAAAAACATCATATATACGCTTAATATATATCAGATGTAAAAATTTATTCTTAATAATACATTATATTTTTATTTAACTCTTACACAGTTGGTTTACACCACATAGATAGGACTATTTATAAGAAATCAACAAAAATAAAGTGTTTTGGTTTTATCTGTCAATTTCACTGCATTTATTTTTTTTAATTTTAAATATAAAATAAAAGTTTATCTACTTACAAAATATATATAGTTAAGTTGATTTTACCTATTTCTTATATTTGTTAAAAAGAAAACAAAAGATAACAAATGAAAAGCCTTGTTTAGCAACAATTTGATTTTTAGAACATTTTGTTTGAAAATATTATTATAGTAGCTTAAGGCTTTTTTATTTAATTGATTTATTTCAAATCCGCTACAAAAGTGTTACATTTTCTTTTTTTTTTTTTTTTTGATTATAAACAGACACAGTAAAATATTTTTTTTACAAACCTGAATTACAATTTTAAGAATTTTCATAAGTTATAAAAGTTTTAAAACATACAATATAGAATCAGTACAAAAAAAAAACTATGTAAAAAATTTAAAAAAAGTACTATACATTTTAAAAAATATAGAAAAATAAAGTTAATCAATAGACAACACGTTTATTCTGTAGATAGCTAATCTACTACAAAACGTTTGAAACTATAAAAAAGCTTTTACTTTAAACTGTAATGATTGAAAGCGTAATAACTCAATAAAGTTTTACATTAAAAAAGTACGAGCGATCGATCAAAACTAATACTCTTTAATAATTGTATGTAGTTTTTACATTTAAAAAAGTTAGAACAATGGAAAACATATTTGTATATGTTTTGAGGTGTTACGTTTCTAACAGGTAGAATAATTAGTAACTTTCTAGATGTCAATGACGTATTGATTATTTACAGTTTGTAAAGTAAAATAATTAGTAACTTTGTAGATGTCAATAACATATTGATTATTTACAGTTTGTAAAGTAAAATTTCTTTTAACATGTGCTGTAGGCTTGCCAAAAACACCTTATTTTATTCTTATCATCTGTTCAGACTACGCGTTTAAATAAATTATAAATTTTATTGCGAAAGAAAATCAATTAAACTTTTAATTTTAAAGGTGAAAACTTTGTACAAAAACTTATAACATAGGATTAAAAATGTCAAAAGTTATGTTAAACTATTTCATTACTTTAGTTTTTACTTTTAAAAGCTGCCTTTAACTTTACTTTACTTTCAATCGGTTTTGGATATTGTAAGTAAGTCTCAAGTGCTTCAACTCAACTATTCCGGTTTTATTTTTAACAATGTGCTAAATAAGATAAGATTAAAGATTAAACCATAAGGTAAAAACTGTTTTTTATTTATAACAAAGTATTTTATGTTTTAGATCATAAATGTGTGAAAAAAAAGTTTATTAGAACATACAAAAAAGAATTAAAAATTGATTATGACAAAATAAACATGATTTACGTTAGTCTTTAATTAAATTTTTAGAGGAGAATAAATATTTATTAAATAATGAAAATGTTTTTAAGTTATACTTTATGTTTTAAAATTTAATAGAAAGGTTTATAAAAAACTTATTTAACAAATTAAGGTAAATTTTTTTATGATGCTTTAAATTTACACTCCCTAAAATAATTTAAGACTTATAACGAGATACTTAGAATACAAATTTTAAGATACACAAGTAATATTTAAACTTTGTTAGCTAAAGGCAGACTAAAAAATGCAAATTAAAATAGAGCAAAATTACTTATAATTACTTACAGCAATTTTAAACTTTGGAAAAAAAAAACTGAAATCATTATGTACTTTATAACATAGTCTACATAAACTTTTTCTTTCTTAGAAACCAATAATTTAGTCACTCTATTTTACAAGTTTTAAATCTTAACTAAATTTTAATTTTCATTAAATAATATCATGAAGTTATGTTTATTTTGACGTTAGTATTTTGAATATTATCTTACACTAAAAAAATTTAAAAAGTATCAAAACATATTTGCTTCAAATAGTGTTTTTTTTAGCTATGAAAACATATTATTTGTCAAGTTTTTGAGAAAATAACATTAATCTCATTTGGGAAAACATTTTTGCGTTGAAATATTTAATAAGATTCACAGTAAAAAATTGTAGTTCTATTTATGTTAAGTTTAGTTTGCTGCAACCGTTTTTTTTTCAATAACTGAATTCTTTTATATTAAATCGTGTCAAAATTAAGTCTGCGCTGTTATATTTAATTGAATATACATATTTAGTTTACTTGTTTTGTTGAAAGTTAAAGACTCTCCTTTAAAGTTTGTTTTACTAAACTGTCAATTTCTTAATTGAACTTATATCGTAAAATAAAAATTATTTGTATTTAAATTTTTTTTGGAATTAAGTTTTGAAAACTTTATTGAAACTTTCAAAACATTGTTTGAATGTATATACTTTGATAATACTGATACTAGTACAAATATTCTTATTTTAACAGACTGCTTTTTTGTACTGAAAACTACAAGAGAAAATAAAATAATAAAAAAACGAATTTCAACAAACTAACCGTAGTTAAAAGTACTTAAAAAAGTGCAAAACTATAAATAGTTGATACAATTTCATACCTTGTTTAAGAGAACGTTATTTTTATTATTGATTTAAATTTAAGAAGTCAAACTTAAACCCTTGCCAACATATAAATAATATATAACTTTAGAAAATATTAAATTGTGTAAAACATAAGGATTTCCTAAAAGTTTTACAGAATTACAAATAGTTTGATACTTTACATTTTAATATACTAGAAAAATATCACTTATATAGAAGGTCATAAAGTTAGGCAGCAACTAATATTGATAAATTTGTGATAATCTTTTATAAACCTTCTTTTATTTAATACTAATCAGTTTGTCTAAGCGAAATTTTATATAGATTTGATTAAAAAAAAAATTTAACGCAAACCTAGTTTAAAATACAATGCACAATAGTTTTACTATTTGTAACACTTTTCAGTTCTAAGCCATACAAATTACACATCGTCTTGCTTGTTATAATGTTTTCCTTTGTACCAAAAATCATTTACATCTGGTATTTTTAACCTGAAATATTGGTATAAAATTTCCAGAATATTGATGTTTAATTCAGTAAAGATGTTTGTGTTTTTTAGCTGTAACACAGAGTAACGCCGTAATTAGTTTAAATAAAAAAAAATGTTTTTTGGTAACAATTGTTGCACCCAAAATTCAATCTTTTCGTTTAAAAAAATATTTTAAAATAAAAAAAGAATTTATACATAGTCGATAATTTTGTAGAAATAAATTTGTAGTTGTTGTGTAATTACTGAAGCGTCTAATAATATAATTTTATTCATCTCGTTTTTAAAAAACTTTTCATTTAAATTTTACTTCGCAGACTTTAAGAAACTTTTTATTAAAATTAAACAGTATTCATTTTGTTTTGTTAAATAAATCATGTTTCCAATTGATATAAAAAAAATTCTTGTTTTTTTTTTGTGTGATTAGAAGTTATATTATACATATTTATGATCCAGGTAATAAAACAACTATGTTATATTTAAAAAACAGTTTTTATTTTGTTCTTAAGAATGTAGATAATTCTTAATTTCACGATTTCAACAACAAACTGGAGTTGAATAGTAGCATTTGAGACTAACCTAAAATTACAAAAAGTAAAAAAAAATCTTGCAGACACTTTAAAAAGTAAGCAATAAAGCAATTACACAGTTTAACATAACTTTCGACTTTTTTTTCCTATGTTATACGTTTTTGTATAACATTGTAACTTTTTAAACTGAAGTTTTAATTGATTTTTGTTTGATCTTACCTATTGAAGCTTGCGCAATAAAGCTTTGAAATCTATAATTCATATGAATACGAAGTCTAAACAGATAAAATGAATAACTTAACGTGTTTTTGGCAAGCCTACAACACATGTTGAAAGAGACTTCACTTTACAAATTGTAAATAATCAATACACTATTGACTTCTACAAAGTTACTAATTATTTTACCTGTCAACAATTTATCACTTCAAAACAACTTTTAGTTTCAAACCATCTTTCTATCAGTTCTAAAATTTAAAACTACTTCAAATTACTACTACTTTCACTGTGCTTAAAAAACAAGATTTATTGTTAAAGTTTTTATGTTGTTATTTATAACTTTCTCAATAAACTGATTGGTATACAACGTTTTGAATAAACTTTTTTAATTTGGTTACACTTGCTATTTGTAAAATTTAAGTACTGTAGATTTTATGGAATCATTATTCCAAAACTATTCAAATCAATGTATGGTGTTTATTTCTTTTATTGTCTAATTTACAATGTACGCCTGCTTCAAGTTTTTTAATCCTAATTGTATATTTAAATATTTGTGTAAGTTAAAGAATATATAGAATATTTATAAAAAAATTATATTGTAGTTATTTTTTTATTCATTACTTTATTTAAAGTGTTACACCTTTTTTAATTTAAAAGAAAATGCTTAAGCTAGTAAGCAAACGTTTTAAAATTTTGAAAATTCTTCGAATAATTAATTAAACAAGATTATTTATTTGTAAGCTTTTGTTTATAACTAAAATAAAAAAAATTAAAAAAGTCTTTCAATCTTGGGTTTTTTCGATGTTTTTTAATAAGTTAATTAATAATTTTCAACAACTTTTTAGCTATATCAAAGTATGTAAATATGTAAAACATATCTAAATAGATAAGTGTAAAAATAAAGTATGTAAATGTAATTCAACTTTTAAAATTATTTTTGGTTCTACGTTTAATATCTACAAATTTTAACATTTAAACATAATGTAATAAGTTTTGCAAAGTATAATTAGAATATTTTAATTTATTTATTTATCAATTTAAAAGAGAAATAAATGCACAAAGTTTAAAATAAGAAAAGTAAATATTTAATCGTTTGATTCTTTTATTCTTCGTATTTAATTAATTCTTCTAGTGATTTTAAATTTATCTATGTGTGTTAAGTGGGTCCAGAAAAATTACATTAAGTGCAAATTTTTTACATAAACACCTATATTTTAATCAGACATAGAAATAGCTGTGACTGAAGTCGAAGAAAGACAAAAGAAAAAAACCAAACTTAACTATATTAACAAAAGACAAGTTAAAGAAAATAAACTTCAATAGAAAATACCCTTGCATATATTTACTTACATATATTTTTATTGCTAAGATTTTTATTTTATTTCAGCAGAAATTTTTCACTTATTAAAAATACTAGTAACTTATGAAATTTTAAGTATTTTTATTTAACTACTACTTACTAAACAAAAACATTCATACTTATTTATATTAAAGCTAAGTATTTTGAAAAGCAGTTCAATCATTATTTTATATTACAGGCAACTGTTTGCTATAAATCAAATCGAAAAAATTTCGTTTTTAAGACATGAGATCGAAATTGAGGTAAAATTTCAAATATTGATTTTTTAATTAAAACGATATAAGATATGTCTCTTGTGCTTATACAGTTGAAATAGGTTTTTTATTACTGAATAATACAATCACAATTTAATTTTTATTTTAAAATAACTCTAAAGGTTAATATTTTTTACCCATTTGTTATACCAAATTTATATCAAGCTTGGAATTTAATTTTTTTAATTTTAAATAAAAATTTTTCAGTTTTAAAAGAAAAATTAATGACAATGTACAGCTAATATATTTTCTAACTAAATCTCATTACAACTAAAGTATTCCTATTATGCTTGGTATTTATAATATATATTTACTTTTATAAAATAAATTTTGTTTATTTACAGCTAAAGAAATGTGCAAGTAATTCAAATGAACTAAATATTGAAATTCTGTAAGTTTTATACAAATATTTCAGTTCGAAAATGCCAGTTGTAATTTATTTTTGGTGCAAAGAAAAACATTATCACAAGCATAATGGTTTGCAAACTGTTTTTTTAGTAATTATCTAAAAATTTTATTTATCAAGTTAAGCATGTGTAAAATTTTGGCATAAATTACAAAGTTTAATTGCAGAATAGTTTTTAAACATAATTCATTTAATGTTATTCATCAAAATAATTTACCCACAAAATTTGTTTCAAGTATTCGATTAAAAAATTTTCAAAACTTTGTTTTTAGATTTGTATCAATTATTTATTTTATACAGATGTATACAATTTTGTTCAGTAAAATTTATCTAATCACCAAGTTTACTTCATTTAAAAAATTGTAAGTAATGTTTAAAGGAGTAAGTAAGAGTTAAAGAAATTCACGAAAAAATAATAAACTATAAAACTTTTATATATTTCTTCTGTTTAGCTTGAATTTTTGTTTAAGTTAATTTTTTATTCAACAACATAAACCATAAAATTTTGACTAATTTTTTGTTTGCTCAATAGACACTAAGCACATGATAATATACAGAGAAATGAAAAAAAAATGTAATTGAATAAACTGTTTAATAATTCAATATGAGAAAGTTTATCAAGCTTATGTCAATCTTACTTAGGCTGGAAATTACTAACCGGTTTATATTAAGCTAGTAACATAATCAATTTTTTTCAGCACCAAATACTTTTACTTTTTTTACTTGGTATCTATGTTATTTCTTAATAAAAAGTTTATAAAAAATGTTTGTTGAAGTATTTGCAAGTAGAAGTGGTTTCAAAATAACTATTCAAGTCAATAAAATATAAGTTTAATACCTCTGTCTAAGTTTTCACAAAATTTTTAAAATAGAATTTTTAAAAGTAATTTTAGTGAAAGTACTTTAAAACCAATCATATATAAAATATTTTATCAACATAATTTAGCAAAAGTTTAGTTTCTAGTTTACTAATACGTTAGTATACTGGATAAAAGTGCTGAGTTTTTAACTATATTTACATAATAATTAGTATGATGCATTAATTAATTAATTAGTAAAGTTAATTTATTTTTCATTATTCTCGACATAATAATTAGAAACGTTGTTTAAAAAAGAAGATAGTACTGTCCTTGTATAAACTATGCTTCGTAACATTGTACAAGATTATTCAATAGTGTTCAGGTTATTTTTTAAACTTTCGTACTTTTAGCAAACTTAAATTACTAGTAAAATTGAAAAATTCACAATATTATTCACAAGTTTGAACTTGCTAAAGTTCACAAACAATAAAAAAATTACTTTACGTTAAAACTATTAAGATAAAAAAATTTTTTAAAGTGTGTTTATATATAACAGACAGTTGTTGGAAATTTAAAAAAATCATTTTTTAAATTTGAGGTTTATGTTAAGTTAGGTATTTTCTATTGATTTTCAAATTAGTGCGGTGAAACATATGTTCATACAGTTGAATTAAGTTTGTTATAACTGTTCTTTAAATTAGTTTAAGTTTCAAAGCAATAATAATGTATGGTATGTAGCAATTTAAATTTATAGTTTTAATATTAATATTTAAAATCTTATTAGACGCTTCAGTAATTAAACAACAACTAAAAATTTATTTGTACAAAACCATCGACTATGTGTAAATTCCTTTTTACTCTTGGAATATTTTTTTAAAGAAAATGAATAAGTGTTAGGTAAACCAGTCCTAATAAGAAACACAAAATTTTAAAACACTAAAGTCTACACTATTTACGGACTAACCTTTGTTTTACATCTCACAAACAATTTTTATTGAAGAAATATTTAAGTTACAGAAATTTCAAAAATACCAGTTTTAAATTATGTTTGTGCAAAGGAAGACACTATCAGAAAGCAAGACGGTCTGCAAACTGTTTGGTTTAAATTTAAAATGTATTATAAAGAATAAACATATTTTGTATTGTTATCTAAGTTAAGTTGAGTTTAAATATTTAATTAATTGGTTCCAAGATTTCGATTAAACAAACAAATTAGTATTAAATAAAAATATATTTTAAATGGTTATCAAAATTTTATTAGTTCTATTTGCTGTCTAACTTTATAACCTTAAAATAAAAGTACTATTTTATCGGTATATAGATTATAAAGTACAGAACTATTTGTAACTTCATCCTTAACAGAGTTACTTATCTTTTATATAATTAAATATTTTTCAAAAGTTAAGTATTATCAATATGCTGGGAGGCCAATAAGTTTGACTTCTAATTTCGAATCAATAATAACAAATAACCTTTCGCTAAGTTACGCATAAAGTTCAATCAATTATTTATAGTTGTGAATTATTCTATGTTCTTATAATTAAGGTTAATTTAGAAGTTTTTTTTGTTTTGTTGTTTCTCTTTTAGATTCCAGTTTAAAAAAAAAGGCAATATTTTAAACTAAGAATGTTTTTATTTTTATGATTATCATCGAAGTTATTACATGTTCTAAATTGTTTTTAAAAGTGTTTTAAATTTGAAACAAAAAGGGATTTAAAAATATATTATATCTCTATTTTGCGATATAAATCGAAAAAACAAGTTAAGAGATTAGTTGAAAAAAAAACTTCAAAATAATTTAATTCGCTTTTGTATATTATTTGTTAGTTTAGACTTTTTAATAAGTAGAAATTAATTTAAAGACAAGTAAAATTTCATAGGAGCTTTTAAAGAATTAAACAACGTAGATATCATTAAAAACAACCTATAAAAAAGTATATATTTAATTTCTTTTTTTAACGGTTTACAGCTAGTAAAACTTAACAAAGTTACAATGACTACAGTTGTTTACTGTCAATCCTATTAAATATTTCAATGCAAAAATGTAAGTGTTTTCCCGAGTGAGATTAATGTTATTTTCTCAATAAATACGATAAGTCATATGTTTACTTATTTTAAAGAAAACATATTTTTGAAATAAATCCTATTTGTTAATTTTTAAAGTTTATTAGTTTAATGATTTAGTTTGATAATGTTTAAAACACTCGCGTCAAAGTACACATATTTGTAAATTACTGTAAAGTAAAAACGATAATTTAGCTAAAATAAAAAACTTAATAAAAAGAATACCTAGACCATCGTATGTAAGATAATTAAAAATTATTTAAGTTAAAAGTTTTTTTAAACTTCTGTTTAACTTAGCTTTATTTTAATCTGTTAATTTAGTTGAATTTTTATTAACTAAGTTTTAAAACTATTTATATATTGTTAAGCTTTTACTTAAATATATTTTCATAAATCGATAACTTTTCACTGAGTGAAATCTAAAGCATCTTCATAAAATCTTAATTTTATTCGTAATATATTTTTCATAAATTTTTTATTTAAATTTTATATCACACAACAAATTTAAGAACTTTTTATTAATATTAAGCATTATTCTTTTTATTTTGTTAACAAAATCATTTTTGAACTACAGAATAGCGTAAATCATGTTTTTGTTTTGATATAAAAAAATATGTATTTTTTTTAACAAAAACTTTACACATTTATGATCTGAACAGCAAAACAACGATGTTATACACAAAAAACAGCTTAAATCTTATTCTTTGAAATATAGGTAATTCTAAATAAATTCAACAATAAGACTGGAGTTGAATTTTAGCATTTAAGACTTACTTACAATATATTCAAAAACGATTGAAAGTAAAAAAAAATAAGCAGTAATGCAATTACACAATTTAACATAACTTTTTACTTTTTCTCCTATGTTAAACGTTTTTGTATAACATTGTGACTTTTAAAACTGAAGTTTTAATTGATTTTCGTTTATGCCTACGTTTTGAAGTTTGTGCAATAGATTTCAAGTTGTATTTCAATTAAGTTCGTCGTCATAACAGATGATAAGAATAAATTAAGGTATTTTTGGCTTACAGAACATGTTGAAAGAGATTTTACTAAACAAATTGTAAATAATCAATACATTATTGACATCTACAAAGTTACTAATTATTCAACCTGTCAGTAACGTTTTACCCAAAACAACTATTAGTTTCGAATTATCGTTATATCATTTTGAAAATATAAACAACTATTATTAATTTTAAACCATCTTGATTTTTATTAAGTTTTCTCTTTAATGTTGTTTATAGCTTTTGGTAGCTAACATCTAACTCTTTTTATTTGGACGGTATGTATCTTAAATGTTCTTCACAGTTTGTTGGAATACTTAAAAAAGTTAGAAATTATTTTGTAAATTTAATTTTAAGAAAATTATGTTTTTTATTAAAAACAAAAGGTCAACTTAGCTTTTTGAACTTTTACTTAAGAGCTGTAGACTATATTATCCTGTAACAAGTAAGACTAAACATGTCTAGTTGACGTTAGAGCTGTTCACAAATATTTGTTTCTATGGATTTTTACATTGGTAAATTATAGTTGTTAATTATGATAAACATGCAGAATATTTTATCAATAAAAATTTCCGAAAAAATAATATTAAATTGTTTATGTTCTTAATAAATTATAAATGACATACTGCTTTATTGTTTTATTGCAACGAGAAACACTAAAACTTGTTAAATTAAAATACAGGTTAACTTTAATCTTTCACAATAAAATGTAAAACTATATCTATTAACGTTTACAAATATTTAAAGATTTAATTATTTAAAGGAAAGGTTTATATAGTTTAACATATTTTATTTAGCTGCTTAAGAGTTAGTCTACCTAAAATCCAACAGGTTTTTATCAATTATTTTTTATACAGTTGTATACAATTGTGTTTAGTAAATTTTATTTCGTAACTAAGCTTACTTCATTTAAAAAATTTGTAAGTAGTGTTTGTAACCGGAGTTAAAGAAATTAAGTTAAGCTTAAACTCAAACATAATAAGCTATATAACTTTTATAAAATGCTTATTCTATTTGTTAAGCTTGACTTTATTTAAGCTATTTTTTTATTTAACAAAATAAACCATAATATTTTGAATAATTTTTTGTTTGCTCTTTGGAAACTAAACACATGATGATATACAGAGTTATGAAAAAACCTACAACTGAATAAGCTGTTTAATAATTCAACGTAAGCAAGTTTTTGAAGCTTATGTCAATCTTACTTAGGCTGGAAATTGCCAACCGGTTTATACTAAGCTAGTAACACAATCAATTATTTCATATCCAAACACTTTTTTTTTTTTTTGCGTGGTATCTACGTTATTCTTAATAAAAAGTTTACAAAAAATATTTGTTGAAATTTTTGCAAATAGAAGTGGTTTTAAAATAAGTTTTTAAGTCAATAAAATCAAGTTAAATACCTCTATCTAAACTTTCAGAAAACTTTTAAAACAAAATTTTTAGAAAGTAATTTTAGTCAAAGTACTTTGAATCCAATCATATACTATTTTTATAATATTTTTTATTGTTCAATGCTGGACTCAGACACCAAAACCTGAGTCACTTAAACAAGACAGACACTGACAATAATGAAAATAAAAACATTTATATTCAACACAAAATAAACATATACAAAACACCAAAAATACCTAAAATTAAAAAAAACTTATTAACAAGATTGAACTTACTTGATTTATATAAAAGGCGATAACTTAGTACACAAAAAATCGTTTATACAAAAAAAAATATTAATTTAATGTTGTGTCAGTGGGGTATATATAATATATTTCCACAAGATATTGTAAGCAAAATTTTAGTTTCTAGTTTACTAATGCGTTAGTATACTGGAAAAATATGCATACAAATGTTGAAGATTTTACTATATTTACAATAATAATTAATATGAAGGATTATTATCTAATTTTCATTATTTTAGACATGTTAATTTCAAATTTTGTTTAAAAAAAGAAGATAGTACTGTCCTTATATAAAGAGTTTTTAATAACTTTGTACAAGATTATTCATTAAATTTTTTTTTTAACTTTCGTATTTTTAGTAAACTTAAAATTATTCCTACAGTTTTAAAATTTACATTATCATTCACAAGTTTGAACTCGTTCAAGCTCACAAATAATAAGATAAATAACTTAACGTTAAAAATAATTATAATTAGAAAATTAGTTTAAGAGTGTTTATATATAACAGACAGTTGTTGGAATTTTTAAAATAATCAATTTTTAAAAATTTAGGTTTAAGTTAATTCATGTATTTCTATTGATTTTTAAATTAATGCAGTAATACATATATTCATACAGTTGAACTAAGTTTGTTATAACTATTCCTTAAATTAGTTAAAGTTGGTTAGCAATAATATTTTGGGTAAGTATCAACTTAAATTTTTAGTTTTAATATTATTAGTTCAAATTTTATAAGACACTTCAGTAATTAAAGAAAATTTAATTTATTTATACAAAATCATAAATATGTATAACTTAATTTTTTATTATTGGAATAATTTTTAAAGAAAATTAATAAGTGTTGGGTTAACCAGTTCTAATAAGAAACATAAAAATTTTAAAACACTTAAGTCTGAACTTTTTACGGATTTACCTCTGTTTTACAGCTAAGAAATATTTTTTACTCAACAAATATTTAAGTTACGATAATTTTTAAAATACCATTTGTATTGTTTTTTTGGTGCAAAAGAAAAAATTATCATAAAGCAAGGTTTGTAAACTGTCTGGTTAAAATTTGGAATGTGTTATGAAGAGTAAACATATTTTATATTGTTATTTAAATTAGGTTGAGTTTAAATTATTTTTCTAAGTAAAATAGTTCAAAGATTTCGATTAAACAAACAAATTAATGTTAAACAAAAATGTATTTAAAACGAAAAAGAAAAGTTTCTTAACTATTTTATTAGTTGTCACAATTTATTAGTTTTAATTGCTGTCTTATTTGATAACCTTAAAGTAAAAGTACTGTTTATAAATATAAATTATAAAGTAAAGATCTGTTCGTAACTTCTTCCTTGAAAGAGTTACTGATCTTTTACATTACTAAATATTCTACAAAAGTTATATATAACCAATATATGGGAAGGTTTTAAGTTTGAATTCTGAATTTCGAATCAATAATTACAAATAACCTTTCGCTAAGTTACGCATAAAGTTCAGTCAATTATTTATAGCTGTGAACTATTCTAAGCACTTTTAACTACGGTTAATATTTTGAATTTGTTTTTGTGTTGTTGTTTCTCTTATAGACTTCAGTACAAAAAAAAAGCAATCCTTAAATTATTAATTTGTATAAGTTTTATCAAAATATATACATTCGAACAGTTTTTAAAAATTTATTAAAGTGTTTAGAATTTGATTGTAAAAATGAATTTAAAAAAATTTTATTTTTAAATTACGATATAAATTGAAAAAAAGTTAGTAGCTTGGCAAAACTAACTTTAAAGGATCGTTTTTTGCGTTTCTAAATTTATTTTAAAGTTTAAACTTTTAATTTACTAACATAACAAGTTAACTGTATATGAATATCAGAAATATATATAACAACACACACACTTAAATTGGAAAAATTAAAAATGAAATATACTACTCAAGTCCTTTTAAAAAAAAATATACTACTAGTTAAATTTAAGTATTACTACAATTTATTGCAAACTTACGAATATCGTATTTTAAATATAAAAAATTTAACAAACAAACATAACTTTTTCTTTACTGTCAATCATTTTAAATATTTCAACGCTAAAAGC
Source organism: Thalia democratica (assembly GCF_965202585.1). Lineage (NCBI taxonomy): Eukaryota > Metazoa > Chordata > Thaliacea > Salpida > Salpidae > Thalia > Thalia democratica. Next base: position 100,220,832 of record NC_139166.1, on the reverse strand, counting down.
AAATGTTTTGCCAAACAAGATTGATTCTCAAAAAATCGACAAGTCAAGTTTTCATAGTTTACAAAAAACATTTTAAAATAAATGCTTATAGTTATTTTTGATCCTTATTACTGTAAAATGACCTTAAAAAAAGTAACTTCAAAGTACACATATTTGTATGTTTTAAACAAGTGAAAGCTATAGTTTAGCTAAAATTAAAGACTTAATAGATTAAATGATTAGACCGTTGATATGTAAAAATGGAAAGGTATAAATACACTTTTTAGCTTTTAAAATCTTTGTTTAAAGATACATCAGTTTTTAGTTATTGCATCAAAGTTTGTAAAAATTTTATTTAATAGCCTTGTTCTCTTTTCATTAGTTTTTTAGTGTAGTTATTTTTATTTAATAATTTTTTCCAGTCCGTGTAAAATCATAGCATTTTAAACATATCTTCTTTTTTTATTGTTTACTTTTTTCTTAAACTCTTCTTTTAAATTTAAAGTATATAGTAGACTTTAAGAACTTTTTATTGTTACAATAAATATTATTGTTTTTTGTTATGATTAGCAAAATTAACTTTTGAACTACAGAATTAAGTATAACAGAGCATAACTGAAACAGTTATAGTATTTAAGAGTTACGTATGATATCTGAAAGCTTTTTCAAACTACAAAAGATCACCATTTAAATTGTTTAAAATTGTTTATGTAAGTAACTTGTATAATAACCATTGAAATTAAAAGAGACTGACAGTAAAAAGTAAGCATCAAAGCAATATTTTGACTCTTATCTTATATTATACGTTTTTGTATAACATTGTTACTTTCAAAACTGAAGTTTTGATTGATTTTTGTTCGAGCTTACCTTTTGAAGCCTGCGCAATAAAGCTTTGAAACTTATAATTTATTTAAATGCGTAGTCTAAACAGATGAGAGTAATAAATTAAGGTGTTTTTTGGCAAGCCTTCAACAGATGTTGGAATAGATTTTACTTTACAAATTGTAAATAATCAATATGGTATTGGCTTCTACGAAGTTGCTAATTATTCTACCTGTCAATAATATCTCACCTTAAAACAACTATTAGTTTTAAACCAACTTTCTATAATTTTAATTTAAAAACTACTTCAAACTATTACTACTTTCATTGTGCTTTAGAAAACTTAGATTTTTTCTTAAAGTTTGTATGTTGCTTTTCATAACTTTCTCAATAAACTAATTGGTGTACAACATTTTGAATAAACTATTTAATTTTGGTTACACTTGCTATTTGTAGGATTATAGTAGATTTTATGAAATTCTTTTTCCAAAACTTTTCAAATCAATGTATGGTGTATTTTTCTTTTATTGTTTATTTACAATGTTCGCCTGTTTCGATTTTTTTTAATTCTAATTGTATACTTTAAACCTTTGAAAAAGTTAAAGAGTACATTAATATATTTTGTAAAAATTATGTTGTATATTTTTTTATTAATTACTTTATTTAAAATGTAACACCTTTTTCTCATCAACTAAAAATGCTTAAGCTAGTAAGCTAACCTTTTAAAATTTTGAAAACTCTTCGAATAATTAATTATGGCTAAACAAGATTTTTTATTTGCAAGCATTATGACTGAGATAAAAAACTAGACGAAATCTTTTAAACTTTGTTCATTTTAATTTTTGTTAATAAGTTAGTTAGTAATGTTCAACATCATTTTAAAGTATATGAAAGTATGTAAATATGTAAAAATACATAAGTAAGTAATTTAGTAATTAATTTACGATTATTGATTATTTATTATACTAATTATTAATTTATGATAAATAAAAAGTTTACTGTATAACTGTAGACTATTATTAAACTTATTTTAGGTTTTACGTTTAATACGTACAAATTTTAATATCTTCACAAAGTATAATATTTTTTGCACAGAAAGATTATCTAATTTATTTATCAATTTCAAACCGAAATAAATGCAACAAGTAAAAAAGAAGAAAAAAAATAGTTAATCTTTCATTCTCATAACCTTCGTATTTTATTAATTTCTAGTGATTTTAAATTTATCTACGTAAGTTAAGTTCATCCAGAAAACTCACAATAAATGCAAACATAATAGCGGTGACTAACATAAACTTTTTCTTTAAAGATAAATGTTGTGTTTTAAACTTTGTACACGAACACCTATATTTTAATCATCGACCATTTCTTAAACAAAAACAAAAAGAAACAACCCAAACAAGTTTTTAACCAAATAAAGCAACAATATTTTCGGTATTTTCTTGCCACCATTTAACACAAATCACGTTCGAAATGTTCAGCTTTCGCATGCCTCTGTGACGTAACTTCCTCTTACTTAATTCACGGAAAATAAAATACAGTTGCATAAATGAAAATACACTCTGTAAAAAACATTCACACAACAACATGTACTTTTAGAGTGTGATTATTGTGTTATTTATTTTTAGTTACTGATAGTTGTTTATTAACATAATTTATGATTTGGCTCTTACTAGTAAGATATAAAATTTGTTTACACGGGTTATATTAAAATAAGAATAAAGCAAAAAAAAGCTAAATAAAATAAAAGATTACATGTTAACAAACATTCACTCCACAATGTGTACTTAAGGAGTTTAGTTTCTTAAACTGTTTTGTTTTAATTGCTGGTAATTGTTTACTGACATAATTCTATATTTCGGACTTTAATCGAACTGTTTAAAATAAGAACTAGACATTTTTTAAACAGATTATCGAGTAATAAGACAAAAAAATAACTGCACACTCAACAAACATTCACACAAAATGTATGTCAAGAGTGTGGTAGTTTTGTTGATATTCATCAACTCGGCCCTGGGTCAAGATGATTGCGAAATGCCGGATTTTCAAAGGGCCAGTTTCGGCGTGGTGGAGGTTTCACCATCGGGGGTTTTCCTGAGAGTGGAAGTGAAACCGATGGAAACAACTACAAACGGATTCACCGTGGCAATCGTGTTCCCCGAGTTAGTTTGTCTTTGATTAAATTCTAGTTTAATTGCACCAACAAAAAATAAACTAAAATCACATATTTTGATTTTAGATTAATTTAATTTCAATTAATTTTTGTAATCTGTTACACAGTGCAATGTACGAGATTCATCAACCTTTTATTTTTAATATCATTACAGAAAAGCTTTTATAAATATAAACAATCATCAAAGTTCTTGAAAAAATTATATTTCTCAAACAAATATGTTAAATATTATAAAAAAGTTTAAATTATTTTGTAAAAAAAAAGCAAATTTAAAAATTAAGTCATAAGATAAACATTTAATGTGGTTTTTTTTTACTTTACGCTACTTTTAAGGTTTTAAAAACAACTGTTAACTTAGAACTAATTGTTATAGTCAGTTTTTTTTATATAAAACTGTTAACTGTTGTTCATAGACTTGACAGACTAAAACATCGAATACTAGTCACTAAAAGTACAGCAACTTATATTTTTCTTAATTTATAGAAAAGTAACTTAAACTTTTCTAATTTAAAATCCAGATGTCTACTTTTTGAGTGTATATAAGCAATTATAGAGCTTTTTATGATGTAGACTATAAACGTTTAACTAAAACAAATCCTTAAAAAAGGGACTTCCCGCAAAGTGCGACAATCAACGGTGGTCACGTGATAGTGACCAGGGCCAGGAATAAGAGGATCTTATTGGCTAATAGCATGGCACACAACCGGGATATATCAATGTTTGGGAGTTACACATTTTACCTGCAGATCAGAAACTTGAACGATTTCAACCCGAGAATGCTTACAGGTTTAATTCTCTGAAGTATATTTTAAACAAATCTGCAAAAAGTTTAATCTTTTAAAATTGTGTTTAAATTATGAAAATATATTCTTATAGTTTAAGTGTTTGTATATTTATACGTAGTAAATTTAAACAACAAAAACAATATTTGACGCAAAAATGCAAGTTTATTACCGAGATTTAAAAATTTTAAACTAATTAAAACTTTATTTTATGTAGTAGTTTTATAATAACAACTGAAAAACTAAGTAAAACAGTAAGGAGGTTTTCAACAAAGCAGTTAAATAAATATTAAAAAAAAAGCTTGTACAGAGCTAAACAAGCAGAATTTTGAACTAAAACTTTTTATTCCAGCCATGGTCGGGTTTTACAACAAGAGGACAAATTTCGACGTGTCCTGCATCTTGACCGAGAACCCAGTAGTGCCGTTACCAAGCACCACAACCAGGGCAACCACGAGACCACCTACAACTACTACAAGGAGTACTACAAGGAGTACCACCACAGAAAGAGTGACTACCACCACGACACCGCCCTCTCAGGATGGCGATTGTGAAAGTTTGTGTGTTAACAGTTAAATGTAAAGAATTATTGAATGATTATTGAATAGATTTAAACAAACTCGAGCTTTTGCTCTTCAAAGTTGTGATTTTTTTTAGAAGTCATAAACTTAAGTTAAACAAAGTTGTTGTTCTTTAAAGTTTTAAAAAATAGTTCAGCTAGAAATTTTTTGCAGTTTTATGTAAAACAAGCTGTATTACGGACAAGTTGGAAACTTTTATAAGTTCTTTAACGAAAATCAATTTAAATTGATTAAAAAACTGAAAAGTATAACTTATTTTTTTAGTCTTGTCACAAGACGGCTACGTCATAACAAACCCTGGATGGAGTCAGGGTCAAACTTTCAATTTTCAGGCGAAAGTTCAGAAGAGAGCAGATGTCCCACAGAGCATCAACGACTGGTCGATTAAACTGGAGTTTGCCAAGCCCGTTGACAGAATTCAGGTATTTTCTACTTTATGTTTTTATATGATTTTACAGCTAAATATGCTTTTTAATAAAACATTTATTCGAACAAAAACTTGTTGAAAAAGTTACTTGGCTTTCTCTTACTTATCTGCTAAGAATAAGCTTCACTGTATTTAAGCTATACTTCACTGTATTTAAGCTATACTTCACTGTATTTAAGTTATTTAGGATAAAATTTTCTTTAATATCATCGTGTCTGCTAAAAAAACTATAGAAGTTTAAGCTTACTCAAATGATTTGTTTTAATAACACTAATAATTTTTTCAAACTAAAATCACCTCCTGCTAACAAGCAAAAAATATTGTTTTTAACTACTTAATAATGTTTTTAATTTAAAGGCATTTGGAGGCAATGCAGAGGGTCCCTTCCAGGACGGAAAAATTTGGTTGATAAATCCTTTCCAGTATAACAGTAACGGGCAGACTAATATTGAGCAAGCATTCCAAGTTTCAACCACATCTGCTAGTGAACCTATTGATTGTAAGTTGATATGTTTTATTAGTTTTAATAAAATTAGTTTAATATTGAGCAAGCATTCCAAGTTTCAACCATATCGGCTAGTGAACCTATTGACTGTAAGTAAATATGTTTCATTAGTTCTAATAATATTTGCTTAATATTGAGCAAGCATTCCAAGTTTCTACCACGTCTGCTAGAAAACCTATTAATTGTTAGTTTGAATTTTATATAAAAAAAGTTTTAAATTTATGAAATTTGAGTAGCACACTAATCATACTTTTACTAGTTAGAAACGATTAAATTAATAAAAAAACGTTTATGACAGCCACTTTAGAATAATATTGTAAATTTTTATGAAATTTTATATGTTTCAACCAATCTTTTTAGTTGTAAGGTTTAAATTAGGCAAAAAATAAGGAAATAAAATATTTTTTGTCTATGACGTCAAAATTGTATTTAATGACTAAAAGCTCGTTTTGGCTTGTAAGAAACTGTCAACAACCAAAAGTTAAAAATTCTTAACTGGTTAACGTGTTCAAAGTATTAAGACTGCTTTCACAATAACATATTTTATAGTATTTTTTATAGTTTTAAAAGTAATTTTACTAAAAAGTAAAAGTTGTTTTTTAAAAACATTTAATGGCTTTAAATATACAAAACTTTTGAAAAATTTAATATATTTGTTATAAAATATATATTGAATATTATCAATGATAGTTTAATATGATTACTATAAGGTAAAACTTTTTTTTTCAGAATATTAAAATCACTTACGACTATTTTAAACGCTAAAATATTCACGATACCATGATAGGTGAAGTATCATAATAGTTTCTGTAGTTCCAAAAGTTATTGTACTAAAAAGTAAAAGTTGTTTTTTAAAAACATGCAATCACTTTAAATATATTTATTTGTCTTTGAAAATATTTGTTATAAAATTCATTCAATATTATCAATAATAGTTTGATTTATTTAGTATAAACTAAAACTTACTTTTCTCGGAATATTAAAATCAGTTAAGCCAATTTTTAGGCACTAAATAATTTAAAAAAATTCATCAGAAAACAAATAGTAAACTTCTGATACTTTTGCGTATTAATTATCAATACAAGTTCGAAAACTTATAATTAAGTAAAACCAAACAATGAACATTTTCCAATCAAGTAATTCTTTATTGAACGTTACATGATACATGCAAAAGTTATTGAAAATTTTTAACCAATAACTAATTCTCACACAGGCGTCGTAACGTTTTGCAACAACGGTGCCACCCCTAACACTGACGTCACAGTAATTCCCCCTGGTGGTGGTGACGTCACAACGGAAACCCGCACGACGGAAACTCCCGTCACGAACGAACCAGCCACTAGTAGGACAACTTCATCTAACAATCGGGCGAGGTGCTCAAACAACGCTCCTTTCGGAAACCTTCCTAGGAGGTCGAAACAGACTAACCCGAACGGTTTCAAAAGATCACCTTGTGAGTTTTTTTCGGATTTTTTTTATAAGTTTTTTAAACAACTTTGCTAGCTCTACGTATACTTCTCACTTTAAGGTGTTTCTTTTTGATACATAAAACATTAGCATACTAATTTGAACGGACTCACAAGCATCAATAGTACACTATTAGCTATTAGATAAGTGTTTACGATCTTACCATGTTATAATAAATACCTTATGACTATTACAATGAGTTTTTTATTCTTTATAGTTTAAAAGACTGACTATTAATTTTCAAGTGTGATTAGCTATAAAATTTTAGATATAGAAACTATACAATATCAGACCATGTAAGTATTATTGAAAATTTTTGTTACTACTTTAATTTTTGAAGTTTTAATTCATTACTTTAAACTTTGCGGAGTGTTTATAAATTTCAAATTACAATAAAAGTTTTTTAAACAGAAACAAATTTTAGTCGAACTTTGTATAAACTAACATAATGTTTCTACCTTGTCAGTTCTTGTTGAGAAAATTAACATATGAGTAATATAATGATCGGATTTACCGATTTCGTGTCATATAGCGTTGTGAATTTACAGTTAGTATATACTAACCTGTCGATTGAGTAAACAGCCTAAACACTTTTACTTAACCTTTAGTTTCTGTGTATGATTACACTTCTTCAAAAAAACGCATGCAAAAATTAACATATAATATAAATAACTGCTCCTACGATTGCAGCTAAGCAAAACTAGAGTAAAAGATTGATATTTTCAATTACTTTAATTTTCAGATGCTCGTGTAACAAAGTACGATTACAATCAAGTCCTCCACTTGTCACTTTTGTTCTACGAAGCTCAGAGATCAGGAAAGCTTCCAGCTAACAACAGGATCGGATGGAGAGGCGATTCAGGTCTGAAAGATGGTTGCCAAGACGGTGTTGACCTCAGCAAGGGATACTATGATGGTGAGAAGTAAAAAATAGACCTTAACAAAGAAATAAGTATAAATCTATTTATAATTCTATTAAACAACTATCTTTGAAGAGCTATGGTTTCAGTGTTTACATGATATTTATTCTATAATAAGAAAGAGCTTAGAAGTATTCCATTTGACATTGCTAAAAGCTTACTAATATTTTCTTTTTATCATACTGTTAAAATCATTACTTCATCTTTATAACATCAATAGTCTCTTAAACAATTGTTTTACAACACTAATACATACCATTGTCTTTTTTACTTTATTTACACTTATTAACTTATTTTCCCCTTTCAGCCGGTGACAACGTGAAGTTCGGTTTCCCCATGGCGTTCACCATAACAACTGTAGCGTGGGGACTGGTCGAATTCACTGATGCGTATCAACAATCTGGGGAATTCGATAGGGCCCTGCAAATGATCAAATGGGGAACTGATTATTTCATCAACGCCCATCCCTCTAAATACGAGTTTTATGCTCAGGTTAGTATTTTTTCAATACATTTTTTTATAATATGGCTGTGCTAGTTGTGACGTCATAGCTTTGCGGAACGTAACCTAAGTTAGTTTGAGAAGAGAACTTATTGAAGAATATCAACCTAACTTTAAGTACCTAAGTACCCTTATAAGTTTGATTCTAAATTGATCTCATGACACTAGTATAATAATACTTGTAAAAAATTTGGTTACAAAACCAACAGTTTTTATGCTATATAACTATAAGTGGTACCAGCAAGCATTTAAATACATGTCAAGCTATGTAAAGTTGTACACAAAAGTTATTTTATTCCAGGTTACAGACGGTGGAGCAGACCACAGTAGATGGGAGAGGCCTGAGGATAACAAGAGAAACAACAGGTTGTACAAAATAGACGCGAATAACGGAGGCACTGAGGTAGCTGCAGAAACTTCTGCTGCGTTGTCAGCTACTTCTATCGTGTTTGAGAGGATTGATCCAAAATATTCTAAAGAACTCAGCAGGCATGCTAGAGAGCTTTACGAGTTTGCTGATGAGAAAAGGTAGTAGTCAACATATAATTTTGGAATAATTACCAAATTTTTAACTTGTATTTACTTTAAAAAATTAATATAGTAAATTTCTTAGTGCAATTTGCTTCTATTATCAGCTACTGTATGTATTTTAGATAAAATATACTTTTTCAAACATTAATCAATTAAATTTAACAAAGTATGATATAAAGTTACAAAGTAGATAGTTTAACAGCTTAATACAATCTACAAAACAAAAACTTTTAAAAGATATAACTTGAAATTGATGTTTAATATCACAGGAGAAATTACCACGATTCGGTGCCGGGGGTAGCTGAATTTTACAAATCATGGAGCGGTTACAACGATGAACTTCTATGGGCAGCAGCTTGGTTGTACAAGTCGACAAAAGAACAGAAATATTTGAATATTTTGAAGCAGAGATATGATAACTTTGGTGGAAGTAGGACACCTCCAGAATTCTCTTGGGATAATAAATACGCTGGTGTTCAAGTGAGCACAAGTACCTACTAAACCGATCATAAAATAGCTTTTTAAAAGTGTTTAAATGTTACAGAATCAATAATTAACATTACAAAATATTTTTTGATAAAAAAACTTTGCTGTTACCTTATTGTTTGATAGATAACACACACTAACATATAAGCGCTTTTTACAGCGCGTGCATGTTTCTATCTTAAAAGTAACAGCTGTCAATTTTATAATTTATTCAATTGTTATATTTATGATAACTGCAACTATTTTAATTTCTACATCAGGTGCTGATGGCTGAATTCACAAATGAGAACAAGTACCGCCAGCAAGTGTCCAGGTTCCTTGATAATGCTAACAACCTCCCCAAGACACCCATGGGAATGACATGGAAGCAAGAATGGGGTCCTAACAGATACGCAGGTTGATAATTTAAAATGTGTGAATACCTTTTTCAATTAATCATGCTTTTGAAATCTTTAAGGTTCTTTGTTAAAATTTTACAATTTAGAAGTTAATCTTTATGAATCAGTTTTTCACTATTTATTTAACAATTAAACAACTCAATTTTACTTATATGTTCTTTATAACAAGCTAACATAGTAAAATACAAACTTTATGCTATATTTGTTTAGTCTAGTCAAATTCATGTTTATAAGGTATTTCTTCGTATTCTATATAATGCAACTAAAAAACAAGTGTCAACATATAAACTTCACCTCTAAAGTTTTCAAATCCTGATATCTCAACACTTAAACATTGTTTTCCAGCAAACTTCGCTGCAATCGCCCTGTTTGCCGCCAATTTGCAGCCACCAATGCAGCAGAGAGACCGGTACATAGAGTACGCCAGAAAGCAGATCAACTACCTGCTAGGTGACAACGAGAGAAAGTCCAGTTACGTCATCGGGTTCGGAAGGAATCCCCCTAAGCAACCTCATCACAGGGCGAGGTATAAGTTATGACGTAGTAGACTTAAGTGTAATTTCAAGATAATCAGTTGGGTTCGGAATGAACCCTCCTAAGCAACCTCATCACAGGGCGAGGTATAAGTTATGACGTAGTAGACTTAAGTGTAAAATCCAAATAATCAATTTTGCTCCAAGCTTATACAAAGTTTTTTACCATAAGCTTAACTTTTTACCTGTAAACTGTTTATGTATCTTTAGTTTGTTTTGAAAGTTTCCTCAGTTGTACAGTATTTATACAGTATTTTACTCAGATTTAGTATTAAGTAAAGTACATGAAAATATAAAAAAAATCCCCTAAACAGTTCTTGCCCGACGTGGACTTCAACCCCAGTGCCAGCTTGCGGTTGGAACGCCCACAACTCACCAGGACCAAACCCCCATATCTTATACGGGGCCCTTGTTGGTGGACCCGATTTGAATGGTGACTATGTTGATGACAAGAAAGATTACAAGCAGAACGAAGTTGCCACTGACTACAATGCCGGGTTCACAACTGCTATTGCTGGTAAGATTTGTTATTTTTATATTATTTTATATGTATATATGCTGGTAAGATTTGTATACATAATTCAAATATTTTAAGATTGTTTTCTTATTCATTATATGCTATTTATATTGCTGGTAAGATGTGTTTTTTAACATGATTTTATATGTATATAGGCTTTTTGTTGTTTTAAACGGTTAAGCAAACAGAAGGTAACACGACAATAAACAACATCCACTTTAGCTTTTATGCGAAACTTGCATGTCTTTCACAAATAAAAGTCTTGTACTTTTTTTTTCGTCATATGTAACTAATCCCAACTGCAAAAAGTAATGAAAAACTTACACTATTTTGAGTATTCAAAAAAACCTTATGTTATATAAACTTAAATGTTTTAAAATTAACAGGACTTATCCAAGTGTCTTCGGAGTTGGACGAGATCAAAACCACTCAACCCCCTACAACCACCAGAAGAACTACAAGGGCGCCGTCTAACAGGGGTAGATGCGCACAAAACGCCCCATACGGGTTGTTACCCATGAGAAGTAGAATGACCAACCCAAGGGGATTCAAACCTTCTAACTGTTAGTTTTTTTTATATGCACTACTTTGTGCAAAAACTAGTGTACTATTTATCAATATAGTAAATATTGATTGAAATGATGGCAGCTCAAACTTTCTGATTGTTAGTTTGTAAGAATACTAGAGACTGTTTTTAAAGAAGTAAAGAGTCCTACTATATCATTAAAAATACATTGTTCAACTAAAAAGAATCAATTATTATATATAGTAAATTTATAATATTAGAAACATACCAATGTTTATTTTTACTTGATGTGATGTTTGTAGGTTTTATTATTAAATGTTTCATACTTAAATATTTAAGTTAATAATTATTTAAAACTTTTCAGTAAAGGGAAGAACAAAGTACGATTACAATCAAGTCCTCCACTTGTCACTTCTCTTCTACGAAGCGCAGAGATCAGGAAAGCTTCCTGCTAATAACAGGATCGGATGGAGAGGCGATTCTGGACTGAAAGACGGATGCCAAGACGGTGTTGACCTCAGCAAGGGATACTATGATGGTTAGTTGGTATTTTTGTTCATTCTAAAGGAGATTTGTTAAATAGTCAGATTAAATGTTCTGACTACATTAATATCAAAAATAAAACTTATAAATTGGCATACAGATTTAGACTAGCTATATTGTACTAAGTTTTTTATACGACAAAATTCATTATCAATAAAAACTGTATATGTATATAAAATAACTTAGATGAACGCTAAGTAGTATTGATTGAAACACTTTTTAACTGACTTTAAAAGTTAAGCAAATTTTTAAGCACGACAAGAGACATACCGATCGCTAATTGACGTATTGGTGAGCTAACTTTTTTTTTCAGCGGGTGACAACGTAAAATTCGGGTTCCCCATGGCGTTTACCATAACAACGGTTGCGTGGGGATTGGTCGAATTCACTGATGCGTATCAACAATCTGGGGAATTCGATAGGGCCCTGCAAATGATCAAATGGGGAACCGATTATTTCATCAACGCCCATCCCTCTAAATACGAGTTTTATGCTCAGGTTAAAAGTTAATTTATAATAAGTTTTTTTTTTTGTTTATGTTTGTTACTTTTAAAATATGTATGTGACGTCATAGTTGAAAATTAGATCATGATCTTGAGAAAACCTTTTACTGCAAACCCTGTTTAAATAAACATTGTAGTTATAATGTTAAAATAAAGGTCTTAAAGTCTTCAATAGTAAATCGACAAATAACGGCGTATAAACCGCGTTTTATAATATTTTATTTTTACTAACATTCAATTCATTAGGAATGATTTTGAAATTTTACATTAATGTTAAGTAGACCACGTGCTTGAAAATTTAAATTTTTAACTGTTACATACTTGTCATTTACTTACACAATTAATATGATGTGTAAACATTTCTTAAATGCATAACAATATTGCAACAAAATTACATAGGTTACAGACGGTGAAGCAGACCACAGTAGATGGGAGAGGCCTGAGGATAACAGGAGAAACAACAGGTTATACAAAATAGACGCGAATAATGGAGGCACTGAGGTAGCTGCGGAAACCTCTGCTGCTTTGTCAGCTGCTTCTATCGTGTTCAGTAGGATCAACCCTTCTTATGCTAGGACATTGATGAGACATGCGAGGGAATTGTACGAGTTTGCTGATGAAAGGAGGTATAAATGAAAATTAATTAAATTATATAAGTTTATATACTATTTATTTAAGTTATAATAGTGCTGTTATGTGTCTTGTTGACCTTAGACCTGATTGACTACATTTTTAAACACACAAACTGTATATAGTTTACTATATGGTTTTTTTTTTCTTTTAGTTGTCTTAAACCAGAGACCTAGTCACTGTGGATAAGAGACTCAAAACCTTAAGATCCTATTCAAAATTAAAACATTTAGGTGTTTGTAGTAGTCATATATATTAAACCTGCTATTTTCTCCACAGAAAGAACTACCAAGACTCGGTGCCAGGGGTAGCTGAATTTTACAACTCGTGGAGCGGATACAACGATGAACTCCTGTGGGCAGCAGCTTGGTTGTACAAGTCGACAAAGCAGCAGAAATACTTGGACATACTGAAGCAGAGGTATAATAACTATGGTGGTGGAGGAACACCGGCTGAGTTCTCGTGGGACAACAAGTATGCTGGAGTGCAGGTAATGACAATTTATGTTTACAAAAAGTACCACTTAAACATCTAGAGCTTCTATAAAAAAATTGAAATATATATATATGTGTAATTTTGGGTATGCTCAGTTTTAATAAGATACAAATTAATAAGGTAGTAAGAAATTTGCATCATCAACATTTTATTTAATTGAAAATTATGGAGTGAAAAATTAGTTGTATGTACTTATTTTAATAAAGTTACTTAAATTGTTTCATTTACAAGTTGCGAACGTTTCAAACAGGTGCTAATGGCAGAGTTCACCAGAGAGAACAGATACAGAAACAATGTAGCGAGGTTCATGGATTCTGCTATGAACATCAGAACGACACCCCAAGGGTTGACTTGGAAGTCAGAGTGGGGTCCTAATAGATATGCTGGTTTGTTAGTTAATTTTTAAGGTCCTGATAGTCCTATAGGTTTAGTATATTTAATGGCGTCCACGTAACTTTTGCTAGTTTGTTAAGTAGGGTCCTAATAGATATAATAGTTAGTAATATAGAAAGCTTACTTAATTGTATTGATACAGATCATTCATGTTAATACTCAACCAAATTATTCCAAGTAGCTTAAGTAAAATAAGTCAAGTAACTAAATTGGGAGTACGTTTTGTAGCATTTAAGTTAAGATTTTATAAACTTACTGTCACTTATGAACTAGACTTCTAATTTTAACAATAGTAAATGCTAAGTAAAACAAACCATTTATAATTAAAATTTATAATTAATTTAATTAAGGTAATTTGAAACAAACTTCATTTTTATCCAACTTTTTTGGATAAACTCTATAATCACGTTAAATTTACTACCTTAGCAAAAAATCTCAAGCAATTAAGGAAAAGTTAATTTAATTTAAGATGTAATCAAATAAAAATGTTGAGTATTTAAAATATTTTCCAGCAAACTTCGCTGCAATCGCGACATTTGCTGCAAACTTGGAACCTGCGATGCCGAACAGAAACAGGTACCTGCAATACGCAAAGAAGCAGATCAACTACTTGCTTGGCGACAACGAGAGAAGATCAAGTTACGTCATCGGATTCGGAAGGAACCCTCCTAGAAGACCCCATCACAGGGCAAGGTAATAATTTTGGTACTTTTATTTTGTACAACAAGTTAAAAATTTTGAATGTTTAATAAATATGTATAACACACCCTATGAGTAAATAGGTAAATGAGCGTTGATTATTAACATTTAAAAAAAGCGTTTATCTTTTAAAGCATTTGGTTTAATAAGATTTTTGCGTAGTAGTTTATAATTTTGGTAAAAGACTCCTAAATCAGTTTTAGAATTTCAAACATGTAAAATTTACATTTATAAATACACTAGAGTATCTATAAATTGTTTGTTAGTATATAATGTACTACTGCTAAACTGTTTTACTATTTTCTCTTGAAAATCCTTTTCACAGCTACTTTTTAAAATAGAATACACAAACACTGATGTAATTAAACAAAACATTTAAAAACAGTTCATGCCCCACTTGGAGATCCCGCCCCGTTCCAGTATGCGGTTGGAACAGCCTCAACAACCCCGGGCCCAACCCCCATATTTTATACGGGGCCCTGGTCGGGGGACCTGATGAGTTAGGTAGGTACGTTGACGACAAGAAAGACTTCAAATTGAACGAAGTCGCTACCGATTACAACGCTGGATTCCAGTCTGCTGTTGCCGGTTTGTTGTCAAAAGTTTTGTTATACATTTGTTTATTTTTAGTGCTGTAAAACAATTTAAACTTTTTATAAAAAAATTTATTAGCTGTGTTTGTTTTTGTTATTCAGAGAGTTGTTTTTCTCATAGTTGATAAGCATTTTAGGTTTAATAAGATACTGATACAGTAATGAGTAAGTACTTATGTGTGCTAGTCATAAAGATAAAGATTAAAGTTCTAATGTCGTTTTAGTCAAAACTTTTTTAAACTTAAGTTTCATTTGTTTTTTTTCAGAAAAAATACTTTTGTTAACAACTCAAATATTTTATGCTAAAATAACTGTTTATACTAACAACTTAAAACTAATGTGTCTCAAGATAAAACAAAAAACATACTCAAGATAAGCCATAGAAAGTGTTTATATTACAAGTCAAATATAAATCGAAAATTGTTCAAATGAAATATACTAATTGCTATTCAAAAACTTTAATAATATTGTCTTTTATCACAGGTCTTACTCATCACGCAATTGCTGGTCATCTTTAGAAAGTGTTGAAAAACCATCTGCATTTTGTAAATTTTAAATCTTTGAAGTTTTGTGATTTAGTACTTCGTGATTTTTGTGACTTATGATACATTTCAAGCGGTATATTTTATATTTTCAAATTCAAAAAGTTTGTTGTTAATCAAAATAATGAAAATTAAATTCAAAATTAAAATTTTACTAATTTTTTTATTTTTGTTTTTTTTTCTTGTTTTAAAACTAAATATTTCTAAAAGTATAAGACTTTAATAAAAAAAAACGTTCAACAGAAAACCTTGTTTGTTTAATTAATGTACTATTCAAATGAAATAAACTGAAGAACTTATTTTGTTATCAACTTTTTAATAAAAAACAAAATAATAAATAATATAGAATTTCATCATATAATTTTAAATGTTTAACTAATAAAACTCGAACTTGTGATAGTTTTCGTATTTATAATTAACAAACGTATTTTTGAATTACAAATAAATTAGCATGGCAACAATTCAACTATATAAGTTTTGGAATATTTATTTTTAAACTTTAAACAACTTAGTTAACAGTTCTCTGTAATGTAAGTTTTGAAATTATTTTATAACTATATCATCAGTCATTTTTTACTTAAAAAATAACTAAATAAACTATCAGCCGTAAAAAATGTTTAAGTTCTTTTTGTAAACTTATCTTTATGTTAGCTTAAATTTAAGTTTTAAAAGTGCAAACAAAGAAGTATGTTCTTTTTCCTTAATTGCAATGCATTTTTTTTTTACTTTGAGAAATAAATTAACGAACTTACCAAAGTTTTAAACTACTAAAAAGAAAAAAAAAATTTAGAGCAGTATATAGATTAAATACCCTAGTAATTTGCACATGTTTGTTGAAAAGGTGCAGCTTTTAGCTAACTAAAATTGTTCATAACTATAGATCATGGGTCTGCAAACTGCGGCCCTCAAAGTCAAAATCTTCGGCCTGCAAGCTCCTTTCCAAGCACTTATATATTTAAAACCAACTAAAACTTAAGATTTTGTAAACTAAACTTACAGTTAGACCCTTAATTCAAAATAAATTTTCATTAGTGCTCTAATAATGCTTTATTTTTCATATTCTTGAGCTCAAGTAATATTTTTATACTGGTTACTAGAACTTTTTTAAATAAATGCAGCCCTCAAAGGTGTTTTTTTTTTTAAGTTCGGCCTGCGAGCAATTTTTGCTAAAAAATAGGCCTGCGAGTCCACAAGGCTGCCGACCCCTGTTATAGATAAAACAACATCAAAAATCTTTTTCCAGGGTTTTGTTTGCATTAAATTTTTAAAACGCAGTTTTTTGTGTGTAACGAGAGTGTTAGAAAAATTTTAGCGTAGTTTTTTAAACTTTCAATAAGTTTTGAAAAACAATCAAAAGTAAAGTATAAGTAAAATAATCTTAAATTGGTCATTACTCATTAAGAAAATATAAGATTGTGTCTTGTTTTAAATTAAACTAACACAACAATGTTTATAGTAATTTCTTAGTAATTAACTGTTAAAATAAATATCAGATAAAAGAGTTACATTGATTTTTTCGTTTTAGTTATTGTAGCAATGAATTTTTCATATTATGCTTAATTTTGTTGAACAAAAATGTTGAAGTTAATGCTATTAATATATGCATCAAAACTGTAAGTTTAACAAAACTTAGGCTTTATATGAAAAATACGGGATAGATACTTGTTTTTGACTGTTAATAGCTTTGAGATAACTTAAGCTTTAGTTTTTTTATTAAAATTATCTTTATAAAATCCAGTTAAAAACTTTGATATAAAATGGTTTAGTAAAATATTTTTAAAATCTTAACTTTTGTTAAGTTGTTTCTTTAATTCCAAGTTTAGAGGCAAATAAAAAGTTTTTATTTGATAGTGTTAAATGTATAGAACAAATTTAAATTACAATGAGGATCGATAATGCAGTTTTTAATATTTTATTTGTTTTTATAACGTTTTTAGCTTAAACAACTAAAACATGTTATAAACTTATTCATTTCAAATTGCTAAGACGTTAAGCATTTTTATTTAAGTGATAATTTTCTAATTTAGAAAAAATGCTTACATTGAACTCTGGTAGAAACTTTTAAAACAAGTTAAAAACTAGCAATTGATGTAAAAATAATTTTGCTAATACAAAGCTAATAATTAATGAAATCTTTCGTAACTTTTATTTTAACTATCATTATATGTAAGTCTAATCTATATATTAAATTAGGCAAAAGTAAAAATTTTAGAGCTGCAAAATTAAAAAAATAATTAAAAATTATAAAAAATAAACAATTTTAAACCAATATTTTTTTTTTTAAATACTATTAAAGTTATAACTAGTCTTACTCTGAAGTACAAAGTTGCAAAACTCTATAAAGGAGTTTTGAATATATACATAACTTTATATGATTTTTTGCTCTTGTAGTTTTTTGCTATACTCTTATCGCCACAATGATAACTACTCTTAACAATAGCTACGCTTAACAATATAAACATACAATTTTTTAATTAAAATAAAGCTCCTTTGTTTGTTGTTCCTTGTTTTACACTGCGTTATATTCATTTTTTGGTATCTAATTATTATGGTAATCTGTCATATAAAATATTAAAGGTACTAACTACTAACTAATATTTACCAAGTTTAAGTCATTAAAATTTCAAGTTCAATTAAAGTAAAAAGGGTTGATGATATAAGCATTGTATTTTTGCAATTAAAAAAAATTTCAATTTAAAACTAGAATTTACTCATAAATATTTTTTAATAAACAAAAAAGATCCGAAACGCTATCTTCAATAAAATATTGAAAACGTTCTAAACAAATTTAACTTTGCTTAAGCAAACAATATATAATTTTTTAAGTTTTTTTATCTATTTATTTTGTGACAAGTAAAACAAAATTTAGATAGTGTATTCACTGCTGTTTATATATATATAGTATAAGTTGAAGTTGAGCCCTGAATATTTGCAAAAAGACAAATTAGTTCTTTGAGCTGGTTTTAGTTTTAGTAACATGTAAACATTATGTTTAAAGCAAAACTATTAAAAACTACAGTCACTATAAATAGCATCTATCTCTTGAGTTGTATATTCTCAATTAAATTGTTACATTATGTGTACAAAAGTATGTATAAATATACGTATTAATAATGTAAGGTAAAAACAACAAATTATTTAAGGAAGAATTAATTTGGTTTACTATTTTTTTCAATTTAAGATGGTATTAAAAGGTTAATTTTTTTTGATATATGTGTCAGCCATTTTTTTATACATGTGTCACCCAGAGAAATTTAAATAAAGGTTTATATAAGCTTAAAACTGTATTAGTAATAGTTTATTTATTTTTTAATTTTTAAGCTTTAAGTCTTTGTTTTTATTTTGAAGTATTTGAGGTTTATTCAGTATAGGTCAAGAAAAAACCTGTACAAAACTAATTTGTCTATGCTAGAAAATAAAAAATAAAGCAAAGCTTACATTAATATGCTGTTGTTTTACTAACTTTTTAACTTTTCTCTTAATTGAATGCTGCTTAGTTGATCTCATGGCCAACACTTAAAAAAAAGTATAAACTATCAACTTACATAAACCAGATTCTCACACACAGGGTTGCCACTCGGTCAGGAAAAGTCAGAAAAAATTTAAAAAATGACAAAATTCAGGAAAAGTCAGAAAAAAATGGGGGGTTTTGAAAAAAAGTCAAGAAAATTCGGGAAATTTGATAAAAAAAAAATCAGTTTAGACTTACAAAATTCCTTATTTTCTAAAGCCTTTAAATGGTAAAAATTAATTAGAAATCCTTTAAAGTCTGAAAAAATTTCCAAAATTTTCCTAGAAACTTACAAATTTTTTTAATTTTATTTGCAATACCTTCACCTGGTAAAAATTAGTAAAATATCCTTTATAAAACTACAAAATTTTTCTATTAACATATTGAACAAGTACCCTACTTGTTCAAGCAGATTTTGTAAGCTTTTTAGTATTGATGATCTGTAGCAAGGACACTTCCATAGTGAAACTGTGATATATACACAAAAGTTTATCTAGCATAATTTTAGAATCAAATTGTTTTTTGTTTAAATAATTGAGTTCTTTATAACTAAGCAGTTAGTTTAGTATTTTATGTAACAAGTAAATGCAGGGTTTGTGCGCGTCAGGCTAAATCAGGCTAAGTCAGGCTAAATCAGTTTTTTTGAAAAAAGTTGAAAAACCTCAGGCTAAATCAGTTTTTTATTTAAAAATTTGAGAATATCAGTTTTTCTCAGTTCAAGTGCTTGAAAATCTTTGATTAAAAAAATTGAGAAATTTTTTAAGATCAAATGAGATGTGAATTTATTTCTAAATAAAGATTTAGTTATTAAAGACAAAATCAGTTAGTGTTTGTAAAAATAAACGCTTATAACCATTTGTTGAATCTCTAAAAAAATTTTAGAATCTTCATTATTTTGAGTAGATTATGTACGTCATAATTATGAACATTTATTAAACAAATACAGATTAAACATTACAGTTTAGTTCAACAACTGGCTGTTTGTTTGAATTTTAATACTCCTGTAAGCGTTTCATTTTGATTTTTTTTAAACACAACATTTCACGTCGTTTTAATGTAAATCTTCTGGTTATAATGTTTTTACTTAGTGATTAATTAAATTAAACAATGTATTTAGTAATATATATTAAATTTTTACACTAGTAATAGATTATATATAACACTTTTTTTAAAACTTATTACTGAATTTGTTATGTTAAGAGCATAGGGAGGGGTCAATAACCTTTTTCAACATTTTAGTCTTATTTTATTGAGTTATAACTAAGCTATGAGTTGCTTTTTGCAGATTTTTAAAGCTCTAAATATTTTGAGATAAAGCTGATTGAAGTCGGAGACTATAATAGTGCTAATCAAGACCCTCAATACCTAAAATTACTTCTAAAGGGGATTTTCCTTACTTTGAAAAAATGTCAGGCTAAATTGGTCTCAGTCAGGCTAAATGAAAAAAATTTCGCGCACGAACCCTGTAAATGTAACTTTACCTCTTTATAATTTTTACAAAGTTGTTTAAATTTATAAACTAAGTTATAAGAGAGGCATATGCCAAGATTACTTATTATTTGTAATTTTTGTAGAGTAACTTAAGTTTTTAAAGTAAATAAGAGCATATTTAATTGTTACAAATTTTATACTAAATTATAAGAGGAAATATTTTATACAACAGATATATAGTTTACTTTTTATGTCTTTTTTATACAGTAACTTAAGTATATTCTTTTTAAATTGATCATTTATTTAAGGATTTTTTATTAAATAATTTGGGTTATATTTTATTAAACTAAATGAACAATTAATATAAGTAAAACTGTTTGAGAAAAGTCAGAAAAATTTTGGTAAAAAGTCAGGAAAAAGTCAGGAAATTTTTCTCAGCTTGGTCAGTGGCAACCATGTATATTGCAATTCAAAGATATTTAGTTTTTTTCATGTCATTTAAAAGTTTTTCAGAAGTAGTTGAGAAAAATTCAGACTGTGTTTGATTTTTATGAATTTCATGCTAGTTTAAGTATCTTTTTTTTTGTTAAATTCATATTTATAAATAAGTCTTTTTGTTTATACTTATAAAATATTTAAAATGGATTAACAGTGTTTTTAAATTTATTTGCACTTTTTTAACATATTAAAAAAAGCAGTTAACCTTAAAGGTTGGCTCTTATGATTCAAAGAGTAGTAACTTTATTAAAACATGATTAGACAATAAATTTACTAAGTATTATGTCTTTAATTACATTAACTAGGAGTTTTTATCCAAAAAATAACTATTTTGGCTCTTTGCAATAAAACTATTTTGGCTCTTTGCAATACAACTATTTAAGCTGAAGGCATTCAATAATATCAGTTTTAGCTAACAGAGCTAGTAGTGACAGGTTGAAATAAAAAACCTAGTCAGGATATTTTTTTGTGAAGTCAAGTACATTTTAATTTATATTTAAATTATACTGCTGTATTTAAATTATAAATACTAATATTGTGAGAGTTTGTAAAGATGAAATTAGTGAACAGTACTGCTACTTTTATAATTGCTTATCTAATAAGTAAATTTAATATTTCAATACTGATTTCTTTTTTATATAATTTTTAAAACCCTTCTCCTATTTATCTTAAATCAAAGAACTAAAGATAGAGGTAAAGACATAACAGTTCATTGTAAATAGTTGCAATTTTATCATAGGTAGTGTTTAAAGTTTGAAATAATTGATAATGTTGATTGCAATTTATGATAATAAAAAGCTAATATTTAAACTTTATAGCTATTTTTTCTAAAATGATTAACCTGCTTTAGAGTTCCTCAAAAAGATAAAAAAGGTTTAGTTGGCAAATCAAAAACTTAAGTATAGATATTGCAAAAAAATTTCAAAAAAAGTGTTTTACCCCCCTATGCCTCTATGTGGTTGACAGATATACAAAACAAATCCAATACTATTTTGTAGTTTAATTTCAAAGAATATAGTTATTCTATCTTTCCATCTAAAATTTAGCAAGATACATTAATAAAATAATAAAATAATAATACTAGGATATATAGAGTCAATCTGATGTTTTTCAGTTTTTGGCTCTTATTACTTTATTTTTTCACAATTTAGCATACTTTAATGCAAATTTAATAGTTTTTGGTCATTTTTTTGCATTTAAGTCCCATCAGGTAACATTGTAAGTCCCAGACAAGATGTCAACTGTATCCATAAAGTAGGTGTAACTTGATAATTAAAAGTTTTTATTTGTACACCTGGTCCTAAGAACAATTATAATTTAAATTGTTTTTTTGTTGTTCAATAAACAATACCAAGAATTGAGGGCTTTTGATAAGCTTCTTTACACTATAAAATTTTGAAAACCTCAACTTAAACCCAAAAAAGAGAATAAAATTAAATCTTCAATAAAGCTCACACAATCCATAAATGCAAACCATTTAAAATAATAATGAAATAATTGTAACAATCAAAAGTTATACCATTTGATTAAACTTATTTCTTGTACAATTTGAAAAAAACAGCTACAAAACAGAAGTTATAGAACAACTTTAAATTCATATTGTAAAAAATGACCTTAATTTTCTTTTCATATTTTTAAAATAATGTTAAAAAAAGTCATACTTCTAATTAAAAAAAAGACACCCTGACACTTACTTTTTTCATTAAATAATAAAATTACATATTAAAAGTGATGTTAAAATTATTTATTTTAAATTTTTTAATACTCTTTAATCATTTGATAGCTATTTTATTTCACAATATTTATGTAATTAATTTCAAATGTTTCTTTAAAAATATTGGTTGAAATTGATGTTTATCAGTAGAACTTCATACTTTTAAGTACAATTTATTAAATACCAACTTGCAAAATTCAAATTTTGTTCTATATACTTTTCAAAAAACTAGTTAAGTTTACATAAATTAACTGGTTATGGTTTTTTAATTTAAAAATTAAATATATAAAATTACATTTGTTTTAACTTTCCTTTAAAAAAAAATAAAAAAAAATTAAGTATGCAGAAATATTTTGTAACTGAAGCTGTGTTATAGCAGACTTTATTCTAAAAATTAGTTGTAGTAGCTAATAGTAACAGTTGAAATATAACATACATTTTAGAATTTAAACTAATCTGTAACAATGGGAAAAGAAAAAGGTGGATTTTTGACCCCAAAAGCAATTTCCAACCGTATTAAGTCAAAGGGGCTGCAGAAATTGAGATGGTACTGTCAAATGTGCCAGAAACAATGCAGAGATGAAAATGGTTTCAAATGCCACACAATGTCAGAATCACATCAGAGACAACTACTTATTGCTGGTTTGTATTGAAGTTTTACTTATTTTATCTAATAAGTTCACTCAAATTTTTATGCAATGCTTTTTAAGCACAACATTTTGTTGTTGATTTGTATTCTTGACAAGTTTTATTTTTTTTTAACCAAAACTACTTTCTTAAATTTCTATGCAGTGACTTATCTTTGTTAGATATATGCTTATGATTGTTAGTTTGCAATCTTAATTCATTCAAATTTATTTTAAATTTTATAACATTATTTAGTTTGTGTACAAGATCTAAGATATTATAAATAATTTAATTCAACACAGCTGAATGTTAGGTTTAAAGTAAACATTTTTTATTTTTTATTTATATTTTATATAAAACGTTTACTTAACTAAAAATTAGTAAGAAAAAATTTAAAGATTTTTAATGCATGACATTTTATAAAACTAATTATAATTTCAGGTGAAAACCCAGCTGCTTTTAACAACATGTTTTCTGATGAATTTTTAAAGGAGTTTTTGAAGCTGTTGAAGTGCAGGTTTGGAACTAAAAGAGTTCACAATAACATTGTTAGTTGGTTTTTACTAAAACTAGTGCAGTGTTGAAAATAACTTTAATATAAATAGTTCAATTTTTTAAATTAAAGTAACTATTATATAAAAATATCTTCTTTTGATAACCTGTTATAACTATATAGCAAATATATATTTCAACAATTAAGCATGAAGTTTTTTAATTAAAAAAAAGTTATATTATTTTGATTTGTTTTAAATAAAGTATATAAATGCATGTAAAACTCTTTTTATGTAAAACTCTTTTAAAAACAATTTCTTATTGATAATTGTAATACAAAGGTTTTATATTTTTAGGTGTACAATGAGTACATTGGATATAAAGAACACATTCACATGAATTCAACTAGATGGGAGACATTAGGACAATTCACACAGTGGCTTGGAAGAGAGGGTATTTGTAAGGTTTGTATTGTTATTTCAATTAAATAAACATAAACAGTGTTTTGTTTGTTTTAATAAAATATTTTTTCTTTTTAAATTTAGTTCCGACAGAGTTTTCTAAATATGGCAAAAAACTTTTTCTTAAATTTGAGATAATTGTCTCAAAAAACGTAGAAGGAGATGGATTTTTAGTCAAATAGTCTTTTTTTGCCTCCCATAAGGAACTTATTGTAGCTTCCGACTTTGACGGGCTCAAAAAATATTTTTAGTTTTTTAAATTTGTAAAAATCAACTTGTAGCTTACTTAAAACTCAACAAAATAAAAACAAATTGGGAAAAAAAGTGATTAAACCTCCTATGCCTTTAATATGAGTAATACAATTAAGTTATATAATATATATGGTTTGTAAATTGTTTAAAAATATTGTTCATTTACTGTACAGAGTACATAAGTTATATTTTAATTAAAATAAATAAATTTACTGAGATAGTGGTAAATTTATGGTTTTTTGTGGGTATTAAACTAAATCAGTTATTATACTTATTGTTTGTATGTGCTAGAAACTAAATATATTACAATTTTTACCCACTAGTTTTTGATAGCATATATTGCCATTTACCCTATAACTAGGGGTAGGGAGTACTTGGGTGATGTTTGCTTGACACATCAGTTCATATGATTTGGATAGTTTTTGCTTCATTAAGAAGAATCTGAATAAAAAATTCAAAAAAACAAAGTATGCTTGCAGCCCAAAAAACTAATTTCAACCTAAAAAATCACATACTTTTTGATTTTTTGACTTAAACAGTAATAAAATCACTTCTACATGTCCTAAACTTATAATTTATGTATTAAATGAAAGCTTATACTTATTGACATATATTTAAAAACATATTAACTGCTTTTGATGTTATAAGACTTCAAAATCACATCAAATGTGCAAAATTTGTCTGTAAAATGTAGGAGTACAGCACATTTTTTTGGTTGTATTGTGAAATTAAAATAAGTAAATATGATTTGGATGTGTTTTTGACTAGTTGAAAAAAATCTAAAAAATAAATTTTAATTTTGCAAAAAAAAAGTTGCTGCCCAAAAAACTGATTTCAACCCCAAAAATCACATATTTTTTGATTTTTGGGCAGCAACTTTTCATTTGCAACACTATAATTTTTTTAGATTCTTTTTAACTAAGCAAAAACACATCCCAATCATATTTACTTATTTGAATTTCGCAATATGATCAAAAAAAATGTGCTGTACTCCATACTCCTACATTTTACAGACAAATTTTGCACATTTAATGTGATTATGAAGTCTTATTACATCAAAAGCAGTTAATATGTCTTTAAATATATGTCAATAAGTATAAGCTTTCATTTAATACATAAACTATAAGTTTAGGACATGTAAAAGTGATTTTATTACTGTTCAAGTCTAAAAATCAAAAAGTATGTGATTTTTGGGGTTGGAATTGTTTTTTTGGGCTGCAAGGAAACTTTTTTTTTGAAATTTATTTTTTTATTCAGATTCTTCTTAATGAATCAAAAACACATTCAAATCATATGGACTTGAAAGAATACTACAATATGACCAAAAAAAAATGTGCTGTACTCCCTATTCTACTATAACTTATTCTAACAGATTAATAGTTTTTGTTTTTTAATTTGAAATAATTAAATTAAAAAATATTGAACTTTGTTTCATTAAATTCCATATTTATAGAAGCCTTTTAAGTGTTTCATATTAGATTTCAATTACAAAAGACTAATAAAAAAATTTAAAGTAATTATCTTTATTATGTTTGTTTTAATATTATAAGTCCTTTTATTCGATTTAATTTAAGCATTATTAAAGTTTATTGCCAGTTAGGAGCTTGTTAAGTAATTTTGCTGTGGTTTTAAATAAACACTAATGTTTTTGTAAGTTTTAATTTTAATTTTATAAACTGAGTAGTAAGTTAGTTTCTGTAAAAAAATTGATTCGTTTCACTTTATTACTAGATTGTTAAAAAAAACCTTTGCTAACATTTTTATACTAGTAAATACTTTTATAAATAGTATTAACATTAGTTAGTTAAAAGAAACAACGATTTTTAATCAGAAAAGATCACTGTTTTTAGCTGTATGTAATGAAAGTTAAAAATGCTAACAGAAAAATAGATTGTATTAGATTTAATTAAATGAAATAAATTTATAAGATAAAGCCAATGCTCAAGTGTGTTTATTTATAAATGCATTTAAACTTCTGATTATATAAAACTTAAAAAAAATTATTTATTAACTTAATTAATATTAAGTTTACTTAAACTTATTTCTTTAAATATTTCTGTTTATTTTTTAAACTTATATTAAGTTTAACTTATATTAACAAACATTCATTTTAACATTTATTGCAGGTTGATCAAACAGAAAAAGGATGGTTCATCCAATACATAGACAGAGATCCTCTTGTGTTAAAGAGACAAAAAGAATTAGAAAAAGCAAGAATGAGAGAACAAGACGATGAAGAAAGGCATGCTAGGTGAGATTTTAATTTATTAATCAATTTATTAAATTAAGGTGATTGTATTTGGTGTTTGCTTTTTAATAAGTTTTTAAATATATATTAAAACAAAAATTGGTGTCTTCACATAATAGTTTTATACAACTTTTAGGTTTTTTTTTTGTGCTAATTTAAGGTATGACGTTGCAATAAATCAGTGTTGTTCTTGTAATTTTTTTTTGACACATAATAAAAAGTAATAGTTGTAAAAACTCAAGTTGATATTTGAGCAAAACGTATCAGGTTTTGAGATGTTCCAACTGTTGTGTTAATAAATTTTTAATAATATACTAAGTTTAGGAACATTTAAAAACCAATTGTTGTGCTAAATTGTATATTATTAATAATTTCCAGGCAAATAGAAGAAATGATTAGGAAAGGCCAGGAGAAGGAAGGATTAAATCCAGGTAAAACTGAGTTCACAGAATTGATAAGGTCAAACGAGGAAGAGAAAGTTGCTTTCAAGTTCGGACAATCATCCAAACTGCAGTCTGCTAAATCTACATCGAAGCCATCTTCTGTTAAATCTGAATCTTTGAGGTTAGAGTTTTAGTTTAGAAATTTGTCAAAATTATTTTTCTGAAGAAAGTAATTATCTACGACTATTGTTTTTAATACATTATTATATTTGTAAAGTTTACTTCTTTAATTAAATGACTGTTTCATAATTACCTTAAACTACTATATTTTTAAAATAAAAGTTGCTAGAAAAATTGATAGTGTATAATTTATCATAAAACTTTAAAAGCTTTTGAAAATTAAAACGACGTTTTGTTTTTAATTTTAGTTCTTCATCTGGAACCAAAAGGAAAAGCCTCCCCGAAAAAGAAAGCCATTCCAAAGAAAAGAAGAGAAAGAAATCGGCGTTCCACGAACTTGCCGAGAAGGAAAAATCGAGAAAGAGCAAGTTCAGAATGGAGAACTGGATTTTCACTGGAATTATTGTTAAAGTTACCACTAAAAGGCTGGGAGAAAGGTGATTTATTTGTGCATACAACTATGTGGTTGTCTTAAAATGTTTATGCTAATTCCATATTTAATTATTTTTTGATTTTTCAGTGTTTTATATTTAGTCACTTTTGTATTATTTAAATCCTTTAAAATCATCTTTATACAAGAATAGTATTATATAATACTTTTTTTTAAAAAGTATTACTATTTAAAGTTTCATAAACTGATGCTATTGTAAGCGGTTTTATACAAGTAATTTGAAATAAAAAAAAGTTTGATATTATCATGAAGTTAAAAACCGATCAAAAAGTTACTAACTGCTTGAAAACAAATTTATAGAATAAACTGTTGTTTAAACAAACTGTAAGACTAAAAAAATCGAATATTTATAATCACATTTTAAGACTTAAATTATTTACCACACAGATACCACAAACAGAAAGGAGAAATAATCGAAGTCACGGATGACTTCACAGCGACCGTCAAAATGATAAAAAGTGGCGGGAAAATCAAAGTCGACCAAACGCACCTTGAAACAGTGCTGCCCAACTTTGGCCGGAAAGTGCTGATTTTGAACGGCGAATACAGAGGTTGCACTGCCAAGCTGGAGAGCATTGACGAGAAGAAGTTCAGCGCTGACGTTAAGATTTCAAGTGGTAAACACAAGGGCGTCGAAGTTAAAGGGATCAAGTATGAAGACATTTCCAAGAAGGCTGATCAGAGTTGAAATACTTTTAAGTAGTACTGATATTTCGATATTTTTCAAATTTTTGAGCCTTGTTCTGGTTTTATTTGCAACTTTTAAATCTAATTTGGTTTGTGACAATTTAAAGTGCTATTTAGTTTAAAGTATTAGTATCAAAATAATTAAGATGTTGTTTTAAACTTTTTCAGATAGTTGTTAGATAAATAATAGTTTTTAAATTGCTTTTATATTGTTTTTGAGGTATATAAGTTTTTGAAATGTTAGCTCATAGCTTTTGTTTATGTACAAATAAATTTATATATTTTAACAGTTTGTATACTTTTTCTTCAGTTTTTTTATGTTTATAAATTTTAAAACTGAATTAATTTTTTACATCTTTTTGTGACTTTTTATTATTTCAAAATATATTTTCCTTAATAGTTACTGGTTTATTTACGAATGTTTAAACTTCAAAAAATGCTTTATAAGCTTTATCTAAGTGAATATTTAGCTCAAATTTGCTCTAATGCTCAATAAAATTAACAATGCATAAAGTTTTACATTTATTTTTCAAAATTTACCAAAAAAACAAATTAAAATGTTTAGAATCACATAAAAAATTAAAAATGACAACCAAAAAAGGCCAAAAAAGTAGTCCAACAAAAAATTACGCTGAATTAAGAACAGCTTCTAAAAAGTCTCTCAAAAACGGAGATGTGAAAAGGACGTCATTTTTTGAAGACTTGACAGAAAAGTAAGTAGTAAAATTTATATTTTTAATTTATTTGAAAATCTGTCTATACAAGTTTGAACTTTTGTAAAACTTAAAGAAATTTATTATCAAATTGAACTTATTAAATAACCAAAAATGTTTAAAATAAAAAATACTTTAAAAATTTAAATCATCAATTTAAAATACAAAAAAATTGGATCCTTTAATTGTTTCCTACAAAACACAATTTGAGTACTTTACTCAAGAATAATGATAAAAAAGTGTTTACAAGAGTTTAAAATTGTTTCATAAAGTTTTTTGGACATATTATTTTTCAGTTTATTTTTAGCTAACACTAACAAGCAAAGATGTACTTGTTATAAAAACACAACTACAAGCAACATTTTGTCATTAATTTTTAATAAACATGTTTCGCATGCAGAACAAATTCGTTACTTGATGATGGGAGTCTCACTATAATGCAACATTCGAGAATAATGAAAACTCTGACAAACGAAAAAACTGAAAAAGTTGGTAAAAATTAATTATTATTTTATTGTACTATAATGCAACATTTAAGAATTATGAAAACTTTAACAACTGAAAAAAATGAAAAAGTTAGTACGAAATTACTTACTTTGTTATTTTACTACAACAAAACATTCAAAATTAATTAGTAATATTTACAAATAACATAATAAGAACTTAAATATATTTTACTATTTTTGTTCTAATTTTATTTTTTCGAAGTGTTGACAACCCATAATGTTTGAATAGATTTTTAGTGAAAGTTTAACAATAACAATGCCATATAAATCATAATTATATGTCAGAAACTGAATGTTTTGATGTAAAAATACGTTGACTTAATACTGACTGCAAAATATAAGTTTTTTTTTTTCAGAACTATTATATTGTAATGTTAGCTTTCATTACATGTGTTTACTATTTCTAAAGCGAATTAAAACAATTATAATTATTTTTAAGTTTTGTTATCAACTTTGTATCACTTATAAAACGTTGATAAAAATATTTATGTAAACAAACCAATTAAGTAATGAGCAAAGTAACTGAAAAACAAAATGTTTTTTATTTAAAAAGAGATATATTAGTCTGAAGTATTTTTATTCTCATAGGACTAAAGTTTTAACTAATTTGTTATGCTAGAGTCATATAATCAATACATTTTTATATTAAATTATAAAAAACAAGAAAAATTTTACAAAGATAAAAACTGAAAAAAGTTACATGTAAACTTTTTGAATTTCAGCATACTTTTAAATTAACTTAGTTTACGAGTTTTACAAAATTCATTAGGTTATTAGTTTGTTAAATTTACTATAAGAACAGAATCTTGTTTTAAACATTCAAGTTATATAAAAATAAATAAATACTCTACTACTGTTTTGCCAAGTATGAAACCTTTAAAAAAAATAGTTTGAAGGAAACATATTTTTCTGTATGTAGTTGTAAATACATAAAAATAAATTAAAAAAGTTCCCAAAAATGGTGAAATTTTGGTATAGATAACTCATCTAGGTAAAGTTTGTAAAGAGTTTATGATATAGAATAAAATACATGCTATTTCTAATTTAAACATTGTAGATAATATTTGACAAAATATAGTTTATACATAAAATACTTGACGTTCAGATATTACAAGTCTGCCAAATAGCATAAATACATTTTTAAACATAACTAACTTCAATAATTTATGATACATAATACAGAACATACTAATTCAAATTAGAACATAGTTTAATAAACTTTTCACAAAAAAAAAACTTTTCTTCATTTAAAACACCAGGTAATACAAAACTGTTTGACTGAATACTAAAAGGTATTTATTTTTAAGCGTTTAATAGAACTAAGTTTAACAAACATTTAATTTAGTTGATTTAAAGATAATACTAGACTGGTTAACTGGATACAATACTAAATTGCATAAATACATAGTTTCACATATATAGCTTAAAAAGATATGATATATAATACACAATTACTTATTCAAACTAAACATTGTTTAATAAAACTTTCACAAAACAAAAAACTATATTAACATCTTATTTTTAAACCACTTAGTTAATACAAGAATGGTGGATTGCTTTAAAATTTAATTAAACTTCATTTCTATATATACAAGCTCAAATATAGTTTAATAACCTTCAACAATATAATTGTATAATAATATTTTCAATCAGATAATACAAGATTGGTTGACTGAGTACAAAGTAAAGTTTTTAACAAACTAACATATAGGTATCGTAGTAAAGTTATTTTAATGTTTAAGATAATACAAGATTGGTTGACTGATCATATAACTTAATTAAACTTCATTTCAATATATACAAGCTCAGATATAAAACAATAACCTTTTACAATATAAATATATAATGATGTTTTCATTCAGATAATACAAGATTGGTTAACTGAATACAAGAGCCTTTCAAAAGATCAAAAGTTGAAATATGCAAAGGAGCTCTCGTACGCCGAAATTGCCGCCATCGAGAAATGCTTGTTCACCCGTGACGATGTATTATCCAATCAGATCACTCCGATCTGCCACCAGCTGCTAGAGTTTTTTCGCAGTGAGTTAGTACAAAAAAATTGTTGTAATATAATGCTTTTTTTTTTACTTTGAAAAACGTTCACTTTTAGTTAGATAAGTCTGAGCACAATATAAAGCCATCTAAATAGTACCCATTGAAATAGTAAATGCTTGCTACTTTTAAGTTATAAAAGTGGTTTGTTTTTCAGCAATTTATAGTTGGTGTGTAGAAATTTTTTGCATTAATATATTTACTATCTTATTAAGATCATTATTGCATAAATTTTCAAACTTAATTTACGTATACAGATTTTACAATACTTCACAGAAATACTCATTTTATTTTTTTTTGTAGGTAATTGTTTATCAAGTTTTATACTAACAACAGACACAAACAACTGCGGTTGTACGCGATTGGTTTATTCCCGTGCCTGATTGGCTCATACTACCATCACATCGACCAATCAAATTGGAGTATTTCAACGCTGATACTTTCTATATACCACATGCTGATCGATGAAAAGTGCAAGATGAATTTATCACTTCCGAACAGCGCAACTATTATACCTAACTTGAATGTGAACTCACATTATCATGATTCTAGTAAGGTAAATAATTTTATTATATGTTTGATTTGACTGTATTCCTCTAAAACAGTGCTACAATAATTCCTAGTTTACCAACAGTTTCACATTTTCATTATGCTTTCAAGTTACTACTTTGTTTAATTTTTTTAATTTAATGACTACTTTTTTTCATTATCGTACAGTGCAACTATTGTTTCTAACTTTAACCCGCATTACCATGATGCTTCTAAGGTATAAGTTTGTTAAAATTATTATTTCATAAATAAATTTGTTTATTACAACAAATGTATCTACTATTACTCTATAACAAATTCACACTTGATGCTAGCAAGGTAAATGTTTTGATTTTATTAATAGTTAAATTTAGTTTTGTTCCTACCAAATAATTTATATAACATATACAGCCTTATTGTGTTGTCTGATTAAAATCGCAAAATTTATGTTTATTTATTTATTAGTTAAATTATATATTTTCAAAAGTGTTAGTACTATATTCAAGTTTGAACTAGTTAAATTATTTATTACAAAATATTTAACTGTGTAAAAATTTAATGTACTCAGTCAACCAATCTTCTAATATCTGAGTGATTTAAAATAAGCTGTTAAATATTTATTTTGTATATTTAGATAAATTTTTGTTTTGTGAAAGCTTCTATCAAATCTTCTGATATCAAAGTTTGGTAATGTTTACCTGTAGTTTTGCATTTTAAGGGCCTAGGGGGGGGGAGACAATTTTTTTTTACTTAAAATAACATTGTATCTTATATGAAAACTTAAAGTACAAAATACAAGCCAGTTTTTATAGAATTAAAAAAAAATATTTAACATTTGAGATATTGTAATTTTTATAAAAAGTTTCCGATACAAACGTATGGACCGCAAATTTTTCAACGCCGATTATCTCAGAAATTTAAAAAATCACTAAAAATCTATCTTCTCCTTCAACTTTTGAGCTAAAGACCTCAAGCTTTCAGGAAAGGTTCCTTTTGTAAGTTAAAAGACTTTAAATGTTGGAATTTTGAAAACTTTAAAAAATAAAAGTTTTAGATAAATAAAACAAAAAAATAGGTGGTTTTTTTAAATAAATTTTTATTTTTTAAAATTAAAAAAAAATCCTGTTTTCAATCTTTTTAAAATTTAATAATACACTTACTGTAAAAATTTGAAGAAGATTGCTTAAAAATGAAGGAGAAGATAGATTTTTAGTGAAAGGGTCTTTTTTTTTGCATTTTTAGTTTGCGCCTTCCATTAGGAACTTATTGAGGTTACCGACTTAGATCGCTCATATATCAAAAAATACTTTGAGCTTTTTCAGGCGGTTAAAAATGTCTGATTGCTCAGATAAAACTCTATAAAATAAGAACAACTTGTAAAATCAAGGTGGACCCCCCTATGCCCTTAACTCATTGACTACATATAGTAATTAAACTTCAGTTTTAAATGTAATGTTCTTTTTATATAATTTTTGTTTGTAATATACTTTCTTATTATATCTATTGCTAAACTTTTTTTTATTTTTGTATAAAAATGTAACAGTGATTAGTAAGGAATTAAAAATACTGCAAATATTTTAAAACTAGTATACTTTTATGCTGTAATTTACAACTATTGCAAAACAAATTTGTTCAACTTTCAATGAAGTAATATTGAATCAAATAAATCAAAACCTCTATTGATTAAAAAAATAACTAACTAATTTTTTACAGTTTAATTACTACTTGTTTATCGGGGTTTGAATCATTTTAAGTTTAACAAGATAAATTAAAATAAATTCTTAAAAACTAACCGAATATTTACCATTGTATCTTTGAACAGTATCCTTTTAGTGAGATAATACTGAATCATCCCAAATCTAAACCACAGTTGATAAGAATGAGCCAAGCTGAAATATGTGATGATATAAATGCTTCTAATAGACCTACTGTTAGTTTTATATATGAGTTTTAAACATCTCTATACATGTGTACGATTCATTGAAAATACTTGTATTTTAAGTTAATTGTGTTGAAATAAATGTTTTTTAAATAATTTTTAGATCTATTATAAAAGATAAATATTTAAAAGAATTTGAGTTTATAAAAGAAGTGTACTTTTATTTTCTAGTAAAAATTGTTATGTTAGTGTATTAGTTTATTTAAAAATTAACAGAAAAATGTCGCAAACTGAAAACACAAACATATTTTATTATGAAGACACACAAAAACATTATTTATAGTTTAGAAATATTTGAAATTAGTCTTTGTATTATTTTCTTTATTTATTGTTTTTATTACTTCGTCCTTACATTAATACTAAATGCATAATTATTTAAATATTTTAATTCTTACACTATTACTAGATACATATAAGTTTTTTAATTGCTTACAAATTAAAAAAATATATATATTTGCAGCTATTTTCAACTTTAAGTCAAATGTTGAATTACTTAACATTATTTTAAGTATAAATTTTTATTATTGTGACTTAATGCTATAAAAACTTTAAAGTTTTTTGTTATTGATTATTTTGCAGTTTTAACTTTACCACAATTGTTTTTTTTTTTTTTGTAGTTTGTTTATTTGAATTTAGGTTCTCGGAACTACTTATATGCTAATTTGAAAGTTTTGCAATAAAGTTGTTTAAAGTTTTTCTTGAAGTACTTTTTAAATACTCTTTTTGTAAGTAAAAGATAATGATTTGTTAATTGAGTATCTTTTTTGATTTTATGGTAGTTTTTAGTGATTCGATTATTGAAATTAATACAAACTTTTTTATACTTTGTGTAAATGATACAATAGAAATAAATAATTTAACTCTTTCAAATATTACTTACAGATGTTCGGTTATTTCATGCGAGTATTCAACGATTGGATTAGTGAAATAAACTCAAATTTCTTGGCATCTTTATGTAGGTGCAGCCATTACATAGCTACTTCTGGTTATAAATGGATGAAAATTCATATCGACAACAGTAAATTGTTAGTAATAGTTGTTAGTTTGCCCATAAGATCTTTAAGTAGTGTTTTTAAATGTTAAAAATATTAAAAGAACCTCACTATAAAACATAAAACAGTAAGTTATTAAAATTATCACTGTAGTTATTACAGATAGAGTAGTTCTTTGTTATTGATTATAAATGTTTGTCTTTTGAAATTAAAGTTTTAAAAAATAGTTGTACAGTCTAATTCTAAAAATACTTCAGTCTAAGTTTTTTTTAATCTCAATCTAAAATTTAATTTTATATTATAAACAACTCATAGCAATTTTTTTAGTAGCTAACTAATTTTTATACATTATAAAAGATAAAACAAAGAATAGAATAACAATGTTAAGATTACTAATATGATAAGAAAATTATTATAAACTGTATTAAAAAAATTACAGCTTTAATAAGTACTTTCGATTTAAATTGATTTTTTTATGTACTGGAAGTTAGTTTTATTTTTTCTCAACTCCTTAGAGATTTAGAATAAATTAATTTATTACAGACATAAAACTTTTTTTTTTCTAAATACGATTTTTGGTTTTTAAAAAAAAATTTAAGCTACAAACGTATGTATTAACCCTTAAAATCCGTTTGTTTATTGTCTAAGAAAACAAAAAGATAACTTTGGTTAAGGAAAGAAAAAAAACTTTGGGTAAAATATTCTGTTAGAAATTGTAAATTCGAAGTTTAGTTTTAAATTGGTTTATAAAGTTTTTCATATTATAAGAAGTTTTAGTACAAAAGTTATCAAAATCCAGTTGTTTTTGTATTAATATCAGCATCTCATTTAGCATATTGAAAATAATAAAGTTCGACGCAATTTATCACAGTTCTTAAACTATAACATAAATAATTTTAAACACAGTAACATAAATTAAAACTTTTTGATAACTTAATATTTTTCAACTATTAACTTCCCAAAATTCTTGTTAGATTTGCAAATTTACTATACAAATTTTTAAACTTAGTTTAAGAGCTAATAGCTCAAAAGTTTGGAACATTTACAAAATTGCAATGCCTGTTATTGATCAATACTACTTTTTACGAATCAGTTGAACCATATTGATTATGACTTACTACATCTTCTAGCTGCATATCAATGGTCATTTATCGTTCTACATTATTACTCATACTTAATTCAGATGTTAACTTTAAAGACAATTGTAACTTACAGTTTGAAATAAAACCGGATATAATTAAACAGCAACTAAAAACTTACTTGTTATATACTTTTTTTTTACAAAGCAAATTTTTATTTTTTTTGTGTTTCATAAAGATTCTTACAAATTTCACATTTACAAATTTTCATCAAGTCTTATAATATTATACATCGGTCAGTAACTCAAAAAGTAAGCATTCATAACAATAAAATATTCAGTCAATCATTACTACCTCTTTACAGATCAATTGACCTATATCGATTAATTAAGCCTAACTAGAGTGGCCATTTATCATTTTATATTACAGTTTAAATGATGCTTACTATTGAGTGTAGATCTTAACATGAACTTACAACTTTTTAAACGTGGGTTGACTTTAACAGTTATTTTTTTTATACAAACTCTTTATAAACGCATATATTCTTACTTCAAGAAAATTTTCAAAGATTTTTTTGTATCAGTTCACAGTAAAATATAAGTGATTCTCAAAAACCTATTGTTAAACTCAATTTTATTTATTTTGAGAAAGTTTTTAAATACTTTCTTATTTACCATAGTAGAATCAAAGTGATTCTTATAATTTCATTTTTTTAAAGACCAATAGCAAACCGTAGTATTAAAAAAACTAACCTTAATAAGTTGAAACAAATACATTATACTTTTAATTTTTATATATTAAATTTTATGAATCTTGTTTTTGTATCAGTTCAAAGTAGAATTATAATGACTCTCACAAACTTCATATTAACAGACCAATAGAACATCGCAGAATTCAATTGAAACTTGGTATATTTAAAAACAGTAAAAAATACATTACACTTATATTCTTATAGGTTCTAAAAATAACAATTTAAGATTTTGTTGTGTATCAATATGAATCTTACAAATATAATATTACTTCTCAACAAACCAATAGAATGTTGTTTACAAGTGTAGAATCAATATGATTCTTACAAATGTAATATCAACAGACCAATAGAACACAGAAGAATTCAACTGAAACCGGATGTGGCGTTGCTAATGTTGAAATCGGTCAACTACTCCATATACAACAGTCAGTATAAAGTTGGTCGGAACGCCGTTGAAGCATTCCACTTCACTGCCAAGTTGAAACTTATACCTAGTGTGAGTTTTTTATTTATTAATAAAAATAATAAGCATTTTATTTCACTGCTAAATTGAAACTAGTTCCTAGTGTGAGTTTTTGTTGTAAACTAAAACTAAAATAATAAACATTCCATTTCATTGCTAAATAAAACTTATACCTAGTGTGAGTTTTTTATTTATTATAAAAATAATAAGCATTACACTTCACTGCTAAATTAAAACTTGTACCAAGTGTTAGTTATTATTTATAAATTGAAAGTTACAATTGATAAATATTTCATAAGACTGCCAAATTGAAACTATTCTCAGTGTTATTTATTATTTATGTAAATAAATATGAAACTGAAATTAGTAAGTACTTTTTCTTAAACTACTTTCAAAATATAATTAGTATGTATTTATTTTTGTTGCAGCTAAATTGAAATTAATACAAAGTGTTAGTTTTTAATTGATTTTATTGAAGTTGATATGTGTTTTATTCAATACTTTATTGAAGCTTATCCAAAAAGTTAGTTTGTATTTGTTGTTGATAAAATTAATAAATATTTCATAAGACTGCTAAATTGAAACGTATTTCCAATATCAAGTTTTGTTAAAATATAACACTGTTCGAACTTTTTTATCTTTTGTAACCTTTTATTTTTCTTTTTTAGTTTACTTACCTAATGTAACGAGCTTAAGTTTAAAAAAGATTGTTTATACATATAAAAGTCAATATATACTGCAGTAAATAAACATCTAACGTTTAAAAAGTAATCAATTAGCGTTAAAAGCTTCCTTAAGTAAAAACAAGGAAAACTCTTTTTGTATAATTTAATGTGGTTGGTATTGAGTTTCACTGTTAATATTTTAATTTTTAATGATAATGGAAAGTTTATTAAATCAGTATCTTAATTTTTAATGTGTTTATATACTCTAATGGCTTTAAAGAAAACTATTTTTCATGAATAGTTTGCAAACTATTTAGTACAAAATATAAGTTATTTGTGAAAAATTCAATATTTTCAAGAAGTAAAAAACTTAGTTTTACAACAAATCACCAAAATTTTATTTTTTACTAATTTTTCACCAAATTCCTCAACAAAATACATTATTCACGAAAAAAAAGTTTCACACTAATCGAGTATTTTGTACTCAATTTTTAATGTATTTTACAAACAGTTTCTGTTTAAAAAATAAATAATTTAGTACAACATATAAATAATTAATTAAGGAAATAAGATTTTAAACAACGGTACAAAGTTGTTATAAACCATATGCTTTTGTTCAGTCATAAAATATTTCTCATTTTAAACTTATTCTGTGTAAAAACTTAAATGATTATTTTGTACTAAATATAGTTAATGAAATTTATTAAATTATTAGACTTACATTTAATGTTACTAAGTTAGGTCGTATTACAGTTTAAAATGTTATTAGTGTAAACATTTTTTGTATAAAAAAGTAAATAACTAATTTTTTTAAGCTATTAATAGCCAATATAGATAAAAAAGTCCTAAATCAGGGGTCGGCAAACTGCGGCCCTCAAAGCCAAAACTTGTGGCCCGCGAGCTACTTTTTAGCGTAAAAAAAAATTCTAAAAAATTTAAAAGTTAACGGTTTTGCAACTAAAGCTTAAAATTAGACTTTTAATTTTATAAATACCTATTTAAGG
Source organism: Thalia democratica (assembly GCF_965202585.1). Taxonomy (NCBI): domain Eukaryota; kingdom Metazoa; phylum Chordata; class Thaliacea; order Salpida; family Salpidae; genus Thalia; species Thalia democratica. Next base: position 100,181,659 of record NC_139166.1, on the reverse strand, counting down.
TGCTATTTTACTGCTTAATTTGTTATATTTTTTGTTTTAAATAGTATTTTTCTAATTATTACTATATTTGTTTTTGAATAACTGCGGCCCTCGACGACTTATTTCTAAAAAGTGCGGCCCGCGAGCAATTTTCTCTGCGAAAATTGGCCCGCGAGTTACAAAAGGCTGCCGACCCCTGTCCTAAATACTAGCTCAATATATTAAAAGCTAATGGAATATAAATAAAATATACAGCTAACTTTAATTTTGATCTAATATGTTTAGTCTACATTCCATGTGTTTGTTTATTCCTTTTTAATTTATTATGAAAATCGTTAATGGAGTTCCCATGTATGCACACAAATTAAGTTTCCATAGGGAAAAAGTAAAATTTTGCTCTTTTAAAGTAGCAAATTAACTGTAAATGAGGCGCATTAGGCTAAAATTGTTTTTTAACATTTCTTTCTCTTTAAATAATTTTTGTTATAGATTTTTATTTGCTTAAATAACGGTTTAACTAAAACTTTCTTAAAATTTAGAGGTTGTATAAAAATAATAGACAGTTTAATTAAATTAATATGGGTAGAAAATAAAACTAAGTAATTTATATGAATACTTTATTTTATTTCTCTTAAAATGCACTGAAAAAAGATTCACGAGTAAATTTAAAAACAATTAAATTGAGTTTTTATTGATTATTCGACTTAATTACCAAAATTCACTGTTCTCTTTTTAACCTTCACAAAGAGTCTTGTTTGTACTTAAACAAAACCTTGCTTCTCTATTTAAAATTAAAGCTTTTGTTTTACCACAACGATTTTTTATCAACTTTACTTGAAATTTTAAAGTAAAAATTAGTAAATAAATAGTTTTTTTCATGTTTTTCTTAATAGCTTTGCAAAAAAAAAATCTAAGGAGTTTAATTTCAAATATTGCTTTAACATTTATGTTCAATTTATAAGTCTTTGCTATTTATAAAAATTTAAACAAAAATACATTTTCCCTTTAAATTTTTAATTTAACAGTAGGTTTTTGCTAGGAATCACAAAACTTATCTCATCTCTAAAAGTCAATAAAACCAAAATATTTTCAATCAAATTATTTTCTTAAACAAACGTAATCTCTTTGAGACAAGTAAAAGGTTACATTTATAAAGATTGTATTTTTACAATACGTACTTTGTGTTTAAAACAAAATATTCTTTTTAATGTAACTAATGAGAAGGTTGATAATTTTAGTTTTAGAACTAGAACTAATAATTTTTCATGACTTTTAAATGACAAAGTAAATTAACGTAATTTTTTACCAAAATTTTAAATCTAATATTATAAAGTGTATATATTATAAATTGAAATAGTTATTAAAAAAAATTTAAACAATGGGTTTCTTGGATAAGTGTTGAAAAATTTATTTTATAGTTTAAAAAACGTCGTTTTACGATGATATTTTAGTTATTTTTTAAATAAGTTAACAATACAATTTACATTGTATTTATATCAAAAATAATTTTTATGCTTATATATTTTTGATTTAAACTATATTTAACTCTTTATATATTGTTACAACTTGATATTAATACATTTATATTATTTATAATTATACATTAATATAACTGCTCAACTCTTTCTTATTAGAAAATAAATTTTAAGTGTGTGTTTTAGAAAATCAAACAATTATATTTTGTTTTTACGTTATACCTTAATACAAATAACAAAATAAAAGTTTCTTGTATTCAATAAATTCATAAACACTAGTTTTAAAAGCAAATAAGTAGACATTCACACTTAAGTGTATGAAATTGAAATATTTCTTTGAAGTAGTTTTTATTAAATCGATTTTATCGATGTTTTTCACCTTGGCTTCAAGAGAATCACAAATAAAAAGTTCACAAACAAAACACATTGAAATAATTGTTAACTCTAGAAATAAATAAAACATATGTGTACATTTGTTTTTAACTTTATTTTTCTTTCAGCTTAAATGACTTACCTATCAGTTAATAATTTTCAAGTTTTCTGGGAGGTTTTAATTAAAATTAAAGTCTTTTAATTTTTTTATACACTTTTAAATTTTTATGTTTACAAACTTTAAACAAGACTATTTGAAAACTAATTAAAGCATGCAAATGCTGCATAATTATTCAAAACTATTTTTTAAAATAGTTTAAAATTAGCTGTAGTTGAAATTTAATTTCGATAAGGTAGTTAGGCACTTTTCTTTTTTAGGGATAAATATAGTAATTTACAAATTGTGATTCACATATTTTTGAATTCTTTCCAAGAAATAAACAATACCAAATTTTATTTTCCTAAAGTTAAGACATTCTATGAATAAATATTTAACTGTTTTATTTCAAATCAAATACCCTTTTTACAGATTATGGTTATGTCTGAGTGTATTTTGGACAATTTATAAAATTTTATATCAAAAATTAACATAATTATTGAAAAAATATGTATAATCTTGTGTTTATTTTACTTACAGATTATGGTGATGTGTTTAATAAAATAGTTTTTGTTTGTTAATCTAACATAGTAGTTGATAAAATTATTTAATACAATTTTTTATTGGCAATAGAGAAATGATAAAATTTAACCATACAAATCACTGTAGTTATAAATGAAGTAGAATACATTCTAAGATATATTTAACAAATGGTACATTTGCATTAAATAGGGATAATTAACTATTCAAAATAATATTTTATTTTAAAACAATAAACAATTACTTTACAGATAATGGTGATGTGTGAATGTATACTTGACAATTTGAACATTGAAACAAATATAAGTATATAGTAACATATAAAACAAATAGAATATATCAGTATTTATTTTTTTTACAGATAATGGTAATGTGTGAATGCATACTTGACAACCTTAATATTGAAACCAATATGACGTCACTTAGAATCAGCCACACAAATTCCAGCATCAAACTGAACAATACACCAAGATTACAGAGGGCTAATTCGCATATGAAAACCACTGGTAATTAAAAAGTTTTTCATAGTTAAATTTTCAATAATACTAGTATCAACCTTTTTAAAACCAATTTATGGTCTTAATATTTTTTGAAAAAGATTAACTTTTTGTTGGTGTGCTTATGATAAATAAACAATCCAGAATTTGTTAAATTTTGAAAACAAAAAAAAATAGTAGAACGAGACTTCGCTACAACACAGATTAATAAATAAATATATTTTAAGGTATCACTATGCAGTCCATCAAGCATCACAAATGGAATCATTTCAACGAAGAAGTTTCAGCGGATTATATGCCAAGTAGACTTGAAGTTAATGAAATGCAAGGTTAATTATACTTACACTAGTTAAATTTTTATACTAAATAAATAACTAGTTGTTGTGTAAAGAACAATGGTAATTAATTGTATGCCGTCAAGACTTATGTATGCCTTTATTAAATATTACTTTATATAGTTTGTTGTATGTGTTAAATATATTCAAAGTAGGGTTGATTTTGCACAAAATTAAAAACAAAGTAAATATGTTATATGTTAATAATTTACAATTGTGAAATTTTTATACAATATATTGCCTAGTAGGATTGATGCAGTACAAGCTGAAATACAAAGTAAATACATTACGACATAGTGTTAAGTATCAATTAACAATGTAGTAATTAATATGTAGTAAAATAAATGTATACTATATGAAGTTAATCTAAATATTTTGTAAGGAAAAATGTACTTATCAAAACAGTTAAATATTTTTCAGTTTACTTAAGTAATTTAAGGTTTTTAGACTAGTATATACATTTTAGTATTATTTCGTACTTACTTTTATAATTTAATATATTTATGTATTATATGTGTTTGTTAAAAAAGTTGCATAAATAAAAGCAATGTTGTTTTGAAGAAATTTGATCTAATAATTGCCACTTTACTTTAAAATTATAATCGTTAAGTAGTATAAAATTTTATTTAAAAACCTAATTGATGTTTACTTTTGCAATTAAGTCGACCGAATTGCAGTTAGTTGTTTATAGCTTTATCTTAAATGAAATAATACTTGATCATTTAATTTTACATTTATTTAGTTTATAACTACGTTTTTACTTAATGTAATAAATTTAATGTTTTTATTTAATGCATTCTCGTAAGTAGAGTGTTTTTTAAATTTATAAATTTTATAGTATTGGTTTTAACAGGGTCTTCAAAGTCCAATAAAGCACTTGACGAAGTCACTATAAGATTAGACAAGTGAGTTACAAACTATCATTTGTTTGGTTGAAATTGTTTTTAACTTGGCTTACTTATGAAGTTTCTTGACAAGTAGTATTTAATTACGTTACTTTAAATTAAATTTAAATTTAAATTAAAAAACAATAAAAGCTTATCTTGGCTATAATATCATAACCTTGGTTAATTAAAAAAAATTGAGGTATTACTTTGTCCATTTTTCTAACAGTAAAAAAAATAGTTATTTATTATATGTTATATATATATGAGTAAAGTATTAATAGTTATGTTTTTTGCACACTTATTTTAGTTATAACACTTTAATTGGTTCTAATAAAGTTTGAACAAAATAAAAATATATTTTGTTTTTTAAATTAATTTTTTACTTAACAAATAATTCCAATAAAAAAACTTAGTATTTAATTATTACAAAACAACTTAGTACTTTGTATTATTTTAATATTAACATGTTACTTATACAGTAGCCACAATGCGAGTGTAGAAAAATCCCCTTCTACGAAAAGATCTTCCAATTTGAAGAGCAAATTTAAAAAGCAGAGCATTTCGAATGTGATACCAAATTTAAAAGCCAAACTTGAAAATAGTTAGTATTAGTAATAATGTTTAAAAAAAATACATTTAAAAAGCAGAGCATTTCGAATGTGATACCGAATTTGAAAGCTAAGCTTGAAAACAGTTAGTCTCAGTGATATTATTTGAAATAAATAAATTTAAAAAGCAGAGCATTTCAAATGTGATACCAAATTTGAAAGCCAAACTGGAAAACAGTTAGTAATAGTTACTTAAAAAAAAAACATTTTAAAAGCAAATTATTTACGTGTAATACCTAATCTCAGGACTAAACTTTAAAATTGTATGCTGTACTTATTTGAATAAAAAAATTCAACTGTTGCATATAGATATTATTCAAATTCTAAAAACTGTGATTTAAAAAGTTAGTTTAGTAAAAACTGTAAGTCTATTCGTGTCAAAGCATAAATTTAAGTTTTAGATTAATCGTTATAAAAAAAACTTAAAATTAAAGTTTTGATATTCTTCTGATGTGAACATGTTTATAAAGAAATTTTACAGTCTGTTATATTGTTTTTAGTACATTTTTTTTTCTAACTGTAAATTTGCATTTTGTTTTCCTTATGCTATGATGTATTGCAAAGGTCAGTTCTTGACTTGAAATAAGTCACTTGTTTAAACTTTAAAGCTTTGAATATTTAAAGAAGATTGTTTATATACGTATATGAAAACTAATCTAATACAAATTTATGTATGTATAAAATGATACCCCTGTTTTATATCGATAATTAAGTTTATTAAAGTGTTTCTATTTTTGTAGGTGATGTAACAAAGAACTTCAGATTAAGTAAAACAAAAAGTGACAGCAACGCTAATGAAGGAAAAAAGGTTTACATTCGATTATGTGTTGTTATAAATTTTAAAAACTATAATTTGATAACAATAAAATATATTGGCAGTGATGCATTTTATATAGAAGTTTATAATGCCTAAAGTTTTTATTTTAATATTTATTATGTTTAAAACTATTTAATTTTTTTTGGCTTAAACTGTCTTTTTTAAAAAGCTATCTAAACTGTCGGTAGAATAGTAAAATTAGAATAATAATAACTGTCGGTAAGTAATTAATATTTGTTATTAAGTATTTAGTTTGAACTTCCGGTTTTGTGTATAGCAACTGAAAATTTTTAAGAGCTTTTCATACTTAAATTGTTTAAAACTTTGTTTCTAAAATAATGGTTAATTACATAATATATTGCAGAATGTTTTTTGTAAACATATTATCAAGTTACAAGTTATTAATCACCTTTCCTTCTTTTATAAAGTTTCAAAAATTTTTTTTAGTATTTAAGTACAAGGTAGAATGTATTCAATTCATTATATAGTTGTAGCTTTTACACTACAAACGTATTATCAAAACATATTTAAAGAACTTATTAAGAAAGAAATTTTTTAAATAGTTAATCTTATAAGCTTTTGTTGTATAATTGTTATAATTTATAAATAAAACTCAGATAGTTTGACCTAGATAATTACATAATACACGAAAAATACTTAGAGTGATGTAAAACTAAAGTCTTTAAATCTTAACTTTAGTTTTAAAATTTCAATCCCTAATAAATTTTAATTCATTAGAACCCAAATTTTGAAACATTTATTTGATTTTATTATCTTTAAATAACATTATATATAGTAAAAGTTTTAAATACGTTTCATATTTTAAAAGTCAAATTAATCACATTGTATAACTCCGGTAGAAAAATATATAATTAAGTCCATAGGGGGGGTGGGTCCAACACTTTTTTTACAAAAATAACTTTGGCTTTTATATGAAAGCTTTAAGTACAAACTACAAGTCAGTTTTTATAGAACTCAAAAATATCATTTAATTTTTGAGATATTTTATATTTTGTAAAAAGTTTTCGATGCAAACGTATGGACCGGAAATTTTTAAATTCACTAAAAATCTATCTCCTCCTTCATTTTTTAAGCAATCTTCTTCAAATTTCTAGAAAATGTTCCTTATATTGTAAAAAACAAACATTTCTTATGAATTTAAATAATCTAAAAAAATTAAAATTTTATGACAAAGTTAAAAAAAAAAGTTTTTTTTAAATTTAAGGTATTTTAATTAAAAATTTTGAAGTCTAAAGTAACGTATTTTTTTTATTGTATAATTATTAGACAGTGAAAGTTTGAAGAAGATTGCTTGAAAAATTTACGAGGAGATCGATTTTGGATAAGATAGTCTTTTTTCGTTGTTTTAGTTTTCCCTTCCCATAAGGAACCCATTATGTGGCCCGAATTCGACTGATCATATCTAAAAAAAATAATTTGAATTTTTTTAAACGGTAAAAATCAACTTGAAGCTTATTAAATACTCTATAAAATGACATCAACTTGTAAAAAACATGGCTTACCCCCTAATGGCCTTAAATTGGTTAAATGATTTATATAAATTGGATTCATCACATTATATTTCCCCTGTACATTAAAATAAATAATACGATATTAATATTTTTTTTTCAGAAATCAAATTCATCACATTGTATTCCTCCAGTTGATCAAATTATTATCGAAGATGGGAAATCACCGAATGGGAAAAAATCACCGAAAGTTAATAAAAAGAACAGCGCGCATTCCTCATATGACATTAATAAAGGTTTGTTTACACTTGTAAAATTTACCTTACTTTGATTACAAGTGCTTCCAAGTAATTTGGTTAGTTTGAGTAGACAAAACTTTGTAAAATTGGTTTTGTAAAGTAGTTTTCATATTTTATATACTTAAAACTTAGTCGCCTATCTATTATCCCGAAAAATAGCAAGTAATGTAAATGATCATGCATTTAATAGTTTGCTTTAAACAGTTTTTCAGTTTGCTGTTAAATTATATCTATTAAACTCTCAAAAAATTCAGTCTATCGAAGGCTTGTGGTCTGATGATCGAATTGGTATGATCAACCCTTTTGTTAACATGAGCTTGTCTCAATTCATACGAAAGTCCAGGCTTTTGCTCTGCAGACTTTCGCCAATCTTTTTATTGATTGTATTGAACTCCCAATGAATAACAATAACCTACAATGTTACTACTATACTGTGTTTTGCGAGGCCAACAAAATTATCTAAAATATCAATTCGATCATGTATCGTTCTTATTTAATCACTAATTATCTTTCAATATAATTAATCTTACAATAAATAAATCACAGGCCTGAAAATCAACGGATCATCTCCGAGATCCTCCTCCAAGAAGAAGAAGCGGCCCTCGTCAATCAGCCTCAACAAGATGAGTCCCTCCTCGGTCACCGAAACCGACTTGCTTCTGCAAGAGGGGAATTCCCACAAAAAGAAGGGCAACTCCCTCAACAGAGGATTGATGGGAAATTCCCTGGTTGGAGAAATTTCGCCGCAATGCGATAATTTGCTGTTCGCGGACGAGGATTTGAGTGGAGATGATACGAGATTGTAGAAAATCAATTAATAAAAAAAAATTTATTATAAATTATTTTTTAATACGAGATTGTAATAATAAGTTAATATAGAGTATTTTAAGTTATTTGTTAAATTATTAGGAAGTTAAATAATTATGCTTTTTTTTAATATTTTTGTTTGTGTTTTCACTGTATTTTAAATAGAAACAGCTTACAACTATGTTACACAAAGTCTAAAAAAGTTAACTTTATATTAAAAAGAATTTTAAATTTTTTCATGGTTATATCAAAATTTACCTTTAATAAAGCAAAACTTTAAAATATTGACTTTTGAAACAGACTAATTTCTGAGTACTTTCCTAGTCTACTAAAAAAATGAAATATATATGACCTTAATAATTCTTTGATTTTTTACGAGACCATTAAGTTTCTTTCGAATTTAAAAATCTGATATGTTTTTAGATATTTTAACGAACGAAAGTTGTTCTTTTAAAAATATTAAATTAAGTTAAATTCTTTATAAAGTAGTGTGCTCTAGTCAGTTTTTAAACATGTGTTTTTATTAAACTTCAAAAAAAAAAAACAATAGGTTCTTAATATTTAAAAACTAATAAACAATGTTGAAAATTGCAAGTAAATTTGATACATTTATAATGTTTTTATGCTTATATGACAATAAAAATTTTTATATTTTAAGTGCAATTAGTTTACATCAAAATTTCTTTCTATTTCCTTTTTAATTACTATTTTATTTTTCTCTTGCTATATATGCATCACACTTAACCCTTGCTAAAGTTATTTTAATATTTCATGCTATTTACTAAACTGTTTTATTTTTTTTTCAATTACACTTTCACCAAAACTAATTACTTAATGCCAATTTGATTTCTGCTGTATTTATCCACATACTAATTAAGTTTTTAAAGACTAATTTTGTAAAAACAATTTTAATTCTTCTTTTAAATTTAATTTTATTATTATGGTGTTGTAAATTTTTGAAGGGTTTTAGAAATTTATTCTTCAACTAAAAGTTTGAAATTTATGCATTTCAAGGTACTGAGAAATGTTCACTGTATTTTATTTTCATTTTTATGTGTAGTTTTATTGCAAACCTTAAGTTAATAAAAATAAGTTAATTAAAATTTTTAATAATTTTCTGTTTTTCTATTCTATACCTAAAATAAATAACTTTTTTTTGATGAATTTCAATTTACATTTTGAATAAAACAGTTACACGATTTATAATGTGTTTGTATTTTGTTTTTTAATTTTTTAAAGTTATGTCATGAAAAGTTAGTAAATGTCTCAATATAATTTGTTTTAAACCTAATTTATTCATTACTAGTGAAATTTTCAAAAAAAACCGCTAAAAACTAATAGTTAATATCAGTGGTTTTGAAAACTTTAAAAAGTTCTTTGTACAGTACATACATACATTGAAAACTTAATCTTTCAAGTTATATTATCTTTAATAGTATTTGAAAAACTAAAACAGATTTGTTTTAAGACTGTTAGCTTTTTAAATGGAACAAATAAAAAATAAGCTTACTTATAAATATCTCATTCATTTTTTACGCAAGAGACACACTTTAATAAAAACAAATCTTTCATAATTCAGTTAGTTTGTAAGCTCATTAGGATACAATTTATTGTAACCATAAGTATTTATAATGTGCTAAAGTTTATAAATCATTGAGCTCATCTACTGTTTTATTTAATATGTTTTTTATTCTTAGTACAAAGATATATACATTTTTTTAAATTTTGTTCTTGGTACATTAAGTTTTACAAAAAGGTTTTACACCTTGAATTATAAGTGCTTATTTAGTTAATAACTTTTTTTTTATATAAAACTTGTTCTGAAATAGTACTTAAAGTTTTTTTAAAACGAAACAGGCCAAATATATGAAAATAAAATTTATCAACTCAGTAAGTTCAGTTTACAGTTTAGAAACTACCTTAATTAAAACTTAAAAAATAGTTTAAGAAAGTAATCCTAAATTTGATATTTCATATTAGGCTGCTCATAAAAATTATAAGCAAACTAGTTTTTATCATAAAAAAACTTAACATAAATGTCTATAAAAAGTATTAAGTTTCCATCTGTGTATATCTATTTTTAGTCATAAAAAATTACTTAAGAAAATTACGATGAAAATTAAGACGATTTTAAATACTGTAGCAGATTAGTAAAAACTAAGATATAAAGTTCTCAAATTTAAAGTGTATATATATATTGCAGTATACAACAAATAGTCATAAAAGAATAAACAATTGTAAAACATGTTCTAAACTCAAAAAAGACCAACTGAGAAATCTTATGATTACATTAAAGCAAAAAACGTTATGAATTTTTTACAAGTTTAAAGATGCATATGAATATAAATTATATTTGAATTTAAAAAGGCATCAAACCTTGTAACTTATATATTAACTAGTTGCTACTTGAATCAGATACTTAATTAAAAAGTTTAATTTATAATATTCTGTGTTGCACTTGGTGCTTACTTAGTTAATCTGCTTTTACTAATCTGCTAGAAAATACTTTTATTGAAGGTCTCAAATAACCTGTATGTTTTTACAGAAATAATAGAAGATGCAAAAAAAACTTTTTGTAAAAGCTAATGTATTTATTTAATCTTACAACTTATTTTTGATATTAGATTACTTTTCAAAGTTTCAAACTTAATTATTTTACAGGTACATACGATTTTAGTTCATGCAGGTCTTAAAAGCTTATTTGAAAGTTATGTTTACACATTTTTTTAAGTTTACTATAGTAAAATCTTGTTTTAGTTCGTTTTTAATACATTTTAAAAATAAATTGAAGCACTCAATTTTTAGTACACAGTTTTTATTCTGTTTATCATTTTGTTTCATTGTTTTTAAAATTAAAAAAAAAAAATTATGATAACTTTGGGTAATAAAGTAATCTTTGTCACTTATAAAGTAGTTAGCTTTACCCGTCAAAAAACTTTAAATACATTGTTTTCATATACTTATTAGAGTTGTGTAGTGTTGTGCAACATAGGTGGTGAGTTATAGTTATTATGGGGCATATCCTAGACATTAACATGTATATGTGGAATCGATAACCGAAAAGTTTTTTAGTGTTAAAGATTTTAAATGTTTTTTTTTTGTTGTTATATAAATATAAGAAAAACAATAAACAGCAACATTTATGTTTATGACTATAAACAAGTGAATTATATTTGATAATAAAAATATTGATTTCTTAATAATGATAAAACTTTTACAGTTTAATTATACAGCCTTTAATAATAAGAACAAAAACATATTATTTAACCATCTAAAAGTACTATACCTGGATATAGATTTTAATTAAAATTAAAGCTCTAATAAACAGTTTAGTTCGTTCTTAAAAAATCAAAGGGTTAAGTTATTGTTTCAAGTTAATGTCTAAATAGTTGTTCTAAAATAGAAACCTATATATAAGAGTTGCAAGATAGTTACCCACGATAAAAATAAAGTTATTTGTAAAATGTTAATTTTTTTTTGCTGCCTACTAGCTTAACAAAGTACGTTTATAGTATCTTTTACTAGAACAAACCAGGCTAAAAGTGTCTGAATTTCATTTTGAAAGTTTCATTTTAATAAAAAAAAAAATAATGTTCAGATTTTCTAAATTACAGCAAGTTGTAAACAATATGCTTTATGTTATCTAAATTATTTAATTTTTGAAGATTCGAAAAAAAAGGTTTTAGCTATTTAATTAGTTATACCACCTAAGTACACAAAACCAATGCAGCTAAAAAATACTGCTTAAAGAAGTTGTATAAAACAATAAAAACTTGTTTTGTAAAACATAAGGTATTAATGTATGACCCAAGGAAAAGACACTTTTATAAGCTTAAAATAATGAGAAAAAGTAAGTGTTGTATTTTTATGTTAAAATTGGTAAAACCTAAACTTATTTTTAATGAATATCTAAAATCTAAAAAAAAATTGACAGATATAAACAAAAAGAGTAAAATAAAAACAAAGTGTAACTAGTTTAATGTCCTTACTATGTGCCTACAAGTACAAATACAAGAGTTTAAATATAGTTCTTAAAAGTTCTTAAAATTACTTTAACAAAGAAAGCAACAAAGCAAATATGTGATCAAAAGTTACATAATACTAAATTATAAAAATGTTTGTTTAGCGAAATAATGATAAAAAACCACAAAAAAAACTATAATACATAAAAAAGTGATAAACGAATCATGCAATTAAAAAGAACGAGTTTAAATTTTATTACAAGGCAGTTTAATAACAGGAAGTACCAAAAAATTTTAAAACAACGAATGAAACAACAATAATTGGTTTGAACACAACTTAAATTAAAATAATTTAAAATAAAAACTATTTATTTACATTAATTCAACATAAAATATAACGATTATAATATTTCAACCGAAATATCCAAAATTCGATTTAATATACAAGCTAAAAAATTAAATATAAATCATAAAAACTTATTACAACATTTAAAAAACTATAATGAAGTAAATTCTTCATTCAGGCAGGAATAAATAAAATTATGCTTTTTTTATGAATATTATTGACAAGCAGACATCAGTGGTAAAAATTGGTTTGATCTTGCCGTTACTTTATTTTTGGAAAATTATAAAAAACGTTATAAGCTAAAGTTTGCAAATGACTTTAGTAAATAGTACACAAGAAAGATGTTTCGTAACATTAAATTAATTTTCAATGTTAAAGGTAGATTTATGTTGACCTTTTATACATAGTTTTTGTATAGTTTAAAACTTTTTTTTGTTTTAAATCTTGTTAAAAGTTTAGTTTACCTTCTTACTAAAAAAATATTTAGTTTTAAAGTGGAATTAAGTTTCTATTTTTTGATATAATAAGTAAGCAGTTAATAAGTAATTAAAATCAAAATAGTAAGTTTTTATTCGGTTATACACTGATGAGATGAATTGATAACTTATAAATATATTGTAAGTTTTTACCTGTTACAAAAAAAAAATTAGAATTTACTCGTTTCATTACAGCAAAAAGAAATATTTTATTAATCATTGTTTATTTTATCGACGTAATGATTCGGTATTACCAAATCAAATTATTATTTTTTTATTTAAACAAAATCAAATCATAACGTCTATTAAAATATCTATGCTTAAAAATATGTAATTCATTATTTTTCTTGTAATATGTAAATAAAAATCCTTCTAGATTTTTTTTTGCATTTATAGCATGTGAAAAAAATGTAACATAAAACAATATTTTTTTAACATTGATCACTAATACTACAAATAGAAAATACATGTTTTTTCTACTTGACCCGTTAAACAGTTTTTTGAAGTCTAACTTAGTCAAAGTTATAAAAAAGTAAAAAAAAAAGTAAGATTACAATAAAATGTTTGTACATTTTAAATGTTGATTTCTAGCATGCAAAAAAATATTAATGCAAGTATGATATTTTGACCCTGGTATTCAACTTTCGTTAAACAACAAAAATTGTACAAGCGGTTCTCCACTCATGCAGAACGAAAATTAAACTGGAAGCAACTGTAAACATTTAAGTCAAAATATACTAAATAAATTTAAATTGATTTATAATTAATTATATACTTATTGAAAAGTATAAGAATACATATAAATGGAAAACATACAATTTACTGATGAAGAAATTAAAGAGCAATTAGAAGCTCTTGGTTATTTCAATGTATCTCAGGAAAGAATACAACAGTTTAAAAAAGGTAATTATTTTGTCAAGCACTTTAAAAAAAAATTTTCCTAAACTAAAATAAATTCCTGTATTTTAATAAGATAGTATTTAATAAAGTTAAATGTACTAAATAAACAAATACTTCTTAAATATATAAGGATACCTTAAATTTGCAACTACAAAGTATTTTTAATTTTTTTTTACTTTTTTTACTATTTTATTAAACCTGAAAGCATTGATTTCTCAAATTTATGAAACAAAATTTTTATTTTTAAAGTGTTAATTGGTTTAGTAGCTAAGATAAAAATTTAAAATCATCAAAGACTAAATAAGTAAACAAAGTTTTCTAAAAGTTACAATTAGTTTTTACACCAAAATCTAAGTTAATAGTTGAATTTTTACTGGTTTTTGAAATTAATAGTTAATTTTAAATCAAAGTTCAATAGGTGCACAACAGAAGACATTTCAAAATTTTAGAGTATTTTACTAAAAACATATTTTCTGAAACACTTTTTGAGTGTTAAAAAGCATTTCAGTCTAGTCTTTAAGAAATTTTGAAAAGCTTTTAGGAAACACATAAAAAAAATTCTAACATTAAGTTGACTATTTTTGAATTTTGGTTTTTTTTCTTGAAATTATTTTTTTTTGTTATCCACTAAAAATTTTCAAGTTGTTAGTAATCTTGAAAAAAAACTCTCCTGAAATATTATTCAAGTTAACTGTTTCAAGAATGGAAAAGTAGATAAATTTTGTGATAACTTTTTTTCAAGTTCTTTGTAATTTCTAACATAAGTTTGTATCTTTTTATTTTCAAATTTAAACTCACAATTAAGGTAAAGACTCACAACTTAGTGCTTATAGACATAGGAGGTAAAATACTTTTTTAGGAATTTACTTTTATTTTTTACATGATTAATAAAGATACCAGCTATTTTTTTACTGCTTGTTGAAGTTTGAAGTAACTTTTGAGATATCAGAAATTAAAGTTAGAGAGTTCTAAAGGTTCTCTATCGGAGGCCCAAACTAAAAAGGAAAAATAAACTATTTTGCTAAAAATCTATTGCATCCTTAATTTTTTGAGCAATTGTTTTAAAAATTTTTCAGAGAAATATCTAATAAAATTTGAACAGCTTGTAGAAAGCAGATTTTATATTTTTAATAAATTTAGTTTTAAATAAAATAAATAAAAATAATAATTATTTAAAAAGTTTGGTCATAATTTTATTATGTTTCTTTTTTCAAACACAAATTTGTTATTGATATAAAAATAAAACACTTCCTGAAGGTTTGAAGTAAAATGCTTTAAAGATAAGAAGAAGATAGCAATTTAATTTAATAGCAATTTTTTAAAGTTAATATAAATTAGTCTTGAAAGTTTTTGATCCCGTTGTACCGGATTTTTTTATACAAAACTGGTTATATCTCTTAAGTTCATAAAAAAGTTTATGTTCTATAAAAACTATCTTATAGAATACACTTAAAGCTTTAAAGTAAGATCCTATGTATTTTTATAAAAAAATTCAAAATAATTCTAAATAATTCTCCCTATACCTTTAGTTTATTAATTACTAGTGTTGTATTATTGCTTTAATTAAAATTTTTTTAGTTTTAATTATATATATATATATATATATATATATATATACTACTACTACTACTATAAATATTTTGAAATAACTGCCCACTGCAATCAATTTTATTTAGTAAGTTTTGCCGATTTTTAGAGGCTCTCAAACTCTTTGTAATATATTCTTTAAAAGTTAAAATAACATCCAATACTTATTTTTTTAACATTATGTTGGATCCCTTCATGGCCTTAGGTTATTAAGTTTTATAATCTTTTAAATATAAAACAGATGAAAAGAATAGATTCTAAAAAAGAGTAGCTCACTTTGTTATGTGTGCATTTTTGATTTTTCTTTGAAGGCCACAGTGGATACACAGGAGAACACTAAAACATTTAAAAAACAGTAGTTAATTTCAACTCTTCTCCTATAGTTTTTAAGCAATCATTTTAAAGTTTTCTCTTCAATCTTGATTAAATAATCATCCATTTTATTTACATATCATATTTTTATTGAATAAAATTGCAATAAGTAAAAAGAAGTAATTTTTAAGTTTTATTATAATTTTTTTTGGAAGCTTTACAAAACAAATTTTTATAATAATTTGAGTAAAGTTTTCTTGAGTTTGAAACTGGTTTGAAAAACTAAGGAAGAAATAAATTTTAACTAATTATTTCAATTTCAATTAAATTTGTGGTGAAAAAAATGTAAGTAGTGTAGCTTAATTATTAAGGTAAAATAAATAGAAGAACAGAAAAAAAAAATCTTCTTTTTTCCTTAATTTAAATGTATTTACATGTTTCAATTCAAGTGATATTACTTTATTTGACTATATGTAATTAATTTTCGGTTAGCATATTTACACAGTCAATCTAAAAATGATAATTTTTATCACTTTTAGTTTTAATTGTTTTTAACTTTTTTACAGATTAATGAATTTAAAGTAATACATACTTGAACTTACCCAACTGTTTTTATTACAGACCTTCACAGTCTAATTCAAAGTGATACATCCTCTGTTAACCAGTCTTGGACTACTGGCAGTACTGCCACTGATTTAGGTATTATTGTTTTTTTTTATTAACTACATATAATTGATTTCACATTTTGAAACATAGTGAAAGTAACCAATTATTCTTATGCTTTTTAATATTTTTGGCAGTATAAGTGTTGAAAAATTGTTAGCTATTTTTGGAATATTTTTTGTCAAACATATTAGTTTTCTTAACCAAAGCCGTTTCTATCAGTGAATTCATTTAAAATATTACATTCATTACAATAATTTAGTTATTTAATTTAATATTTTAAAGTTTTGTGAAATAATATTAATTTTAATGCTAATACACTATCAAAAATATGTATAAAAAATAAGTACTATTATAGAAAGGTTTTTGAACGTATTTATATACCATTTGCAACTTAATATCAGTAGATTATTCATTTAGTTTTTTATATTTTATTACACAAAGCTTTTCAAAACCATACGAGTTTCATTCTCAAGTTTTGAAAAGCTTTGTGTAAAAAAATATAAAAAACAAAATGAAAAATCTATTGATATTAAGGCCATAGGGGGGTAAACCATGTTTTTTACAAGTTGATCTTATTTTATAGGTTTTTTTTAAGCTTTAAGATGCTTTTTTTTGTTTTAAAAAATTCAAATTATTTTTTGAGATATGACCAGTCAAAGTCAGGCTGCATAATAGGTTCCCTATGGGAAGGGAAAACTAAAACAGCAAAAAAAGACTATTTCATTTAAAATCTATCTCCTCCTACATTTTTCAAGCAATTTTCTTCAAACTTTCACAGTCTAATCTTTATATAATAACAAAAAACGTTACTTTGGAATTAAAAAAAAATTGTAAAAATATGTTTTTTTTTCAAAAAAAACACTTTTTTTAAATTTTTGTGATAAAATTTATACTTTTTAAAATTACTAAAATTCTAAAGTAATGTTTTTTTCTTTTATTATAAGGAACGTATCCTGAAAATTTGAAGAAGATTGCTTAAAAAATGAAGGAGGAGATAGATTTTTCGTGAATTTTAAAATTTCCGAGAATAATAACCCCCAAAAATTTGCGGTCCATACGTTTATATTGGAAATTTTTTACAAAAAATGATATTTCTCAATTCTATAAAAACTGGCTTATAGTTTGTACTTTAAGCTTTCATATAAAAGCCAAAGTTAATTTTAGTAAAAAAAAATGTTGGACCCCCCTTATGGCCTTAAGTTGCAGATGGTATATAAATGTATAAAAAAAAACTTGTTTGTTTAAACAATATTTAAAGTTATTAAATGCAAACTTAGTTTTCACTTATTGTTTTTCTATTAAGCAAAAGTTTATGTATTACTGAATTTTGAATGTTATCACACTCATTACAGACAACTCCAGCTTTTTCAAGCCATCATCAGGGGCAGTACAACCAAAGAAACAACCTAAAGTAGCTTTCAACCTACTACCAGGAACATCAAAACATGTGAATACTATTTTGCAACCAGGAACTTCTAAAGCACAACAACCAGTACAATCTAATTATCAAGTTTGTTTGTTTTCAAGTTTTTCTAAAACATAAATCTCAGTTGTTATATTTTTAAGCACTTAAACTTAAAAATAAAAATTCCAAAAAGTTAAGTACTAATAGAAATTGAAAAAAATCTTTGAAACTGACAAATAATAAAAGTCAGTTAAAAATATATATTTTATAATTTAAGTTCTATATAATTTAACAATCTATATTTTTATATCTGAGTTTGGAAAAAGAAACATTTATGCATAATTTTTATAAAAACAAAATACTTTAACATTTTTGTAAATATAATGAATATTTTAGTAACACCTTTTGTTCTAAGCTATTTTCAATTGATATTTTTTTTTAGTTTTAAACTTTATAAATATATTTTTAGCCTAAACCCAAAATTTCAAGCAATACACACCAAGCGATTACAACTGAAGTACTAACAGATCAAGATTCTAGTTTTGTAAGTTTTTAATTGCAAACAATTAATATTTATTAAATTAGTATTTATACATTTATTACTATTGAGTATCATAAGTAAATGCTAATATTTAAAATAGTTCTCTAATTTGTTGGTAATTATTAATAAATTTGATAGAGTTTAGAATTTAATTTAAGCTTAAACAAAAAATACCAACAACTAAAATGATTTATCTTAATTCTTTTTTAGCCACTATTCACATGTTTAATATAACTGTTCAAAATTTAGGTTTAATTGTTTGCTAACAAAAGATCCTAGTGAAGTAACTTCACTGGAATATAAATAAAAACAAATTATACAGTAATCTTCCTTTATTCTACCAACATATGTTTCTGTGTGTCAACGAATCAACACACTTCAACTGGGTTGTTAATATAAAAGAATAGGGTTATCTTTCATATTAACAACCCAGTTGAAGTTAGTTGATTCGTTGACACACAGAAACATATGTTGGTAGAATAAAGGAAGATTACTGTATAACATGTTTAATATATATTTTTTGATTTTAGATTATATTTGGTTTTGACTGATGGTTTTATCTCAGGTAACAAATAAAACAACTGTTGATGAAGAAAATGTTGCCATGGAAACAACAAACGATGACGATTGTCATGACAACAATGACATCACTGATGACGTAATGCAGAGTGGTGATGACGTCATGAGGTCTTCGGTGAGGTCATCATTGTCTAATAATTCACTGTCAAGCGGTGAACACAGGGTCATACAAAAGAGAAAAGTGTCAAGGTAATTATGGTTGAATGATAATTTTGTATTATAAAGTTGTGCATCTTATCTTTAGAGTGAAAAAAAAAACTTCTATAGTACATGTGAAGATCACATTGTAAGTTGGAAGTTGAACAATTAATTTTTACTTTACTTTAATTTAAGGTTTAAATGAAAAAATAAGAGACTAATGCTATTCAATTTTTAATTATGCTTTTAAAATCATTTTGAATTGTTGTTTTTTTTTGTTCCGGAATAGTTTTTGTTATTTTTAGTAAGTAAAATTTAAAACTTTCTGAAAATTGTTTATTAAAAATCTAAAAGAAAAAGCAACAAGTCAGATTTACTGAAAAAAAATCTTTAACATACATTAAAAGGAAAACAGAACACAATGACTGTTATTAGTATTTTTGAAAAATAGTTTAAACAATAAAGTTCAAGCGTTACATGTAACACACATAACAGGCACAGTTTATTTTGAAGCAAAACATTGTAAACTCTATTTTAAAACCTTTATTTTGCTTTTAACTAAATGGCGAGGTTAGGGACAAATTTTTTTGCTTGGACGTTTTTTAATTTTTTTGCTTTGTTGGGCAAACTGCGACCTCTGACATGAAGTTTTAATTTTAATTTTTATTTAAACAGAAAACAGAAGGACGGAACATCTAAGGTGTTCAACGAATCGCTTTTGTGTGATGAAAATCAGAGGGTGTTCAGAAACAATCATTATGACGTCATAAGTGAAACGGGAAGCGAAAACTCGTCGGTTGTTGATGTGAGACCCCACACTGCCAGACCATTGGTTTGTTTTGTTATAAAAAAGGAACCTGACAATTGCTGTTAAGTCATGTTAAAGTTATATGGGTTAGGGTGTTTTTTTTACAGAAATTAACGTTGGTTCATATGGAACAACTTTTTTCAATCAAAAAATAAACTTTGAAAAATTTGTTTGATGACCAGTAAAAATAAGTTTTTATGTTTGTTGGTATGGTATAAAATTAAATAAGACTGGTATGTTATTTACTTATTCTTAATTAAGCTCTTAATGATCATTATGAATTTATAAACCAATTTAATTTCCATTATTGTAATTGTTTAACTTAACATAAAGTTATAGCATCACATGGATTTGTAAACTAGGTTCAATTTCTTATTTTTATGTGAATCAACTTATTTATTACAGGGCAGAAGAGCTGATTCAAATTCACCATTCAGTATTCAATTGCCTTCTTGTTAGTTTTAATTATTATTTACATTAAAAAAAGAAAAAAAGTTTAAAACTATTAAGTATTTCGAACCGTGTTAGTAGTTTAAGTTAAGTTAAGTCAAAACTTACATTTTTTGGATTATAAATTGAAAAAAAACTTTCAAATATTTCAAGTTTTGTTAGTACAGAAAAGTTTAATCTAATTTTGTTTTCGGAGTATAAATTTTAAGTTCAAAACAAATTTCAAGTAACTTTAATTACATAAATATTATTTTGAAACTTTATATTTATTAACACTAATTTTTCAAAGTTATTAGTTAAAAACATTAATTAAATTAGTTTAAAGTTGTTAATACTTATACTATTTTATACAGTTATAAGACCAGATGTCTACCCAAAAAAACAATTGAAAAAACAAGACCCTGTCGACAAGTTAGTAAAATTCTAAAAAATAGTTATATTGTGTTATATTTACGACGCATTTTGTACATAAATAAAGTTTAAAATTTTGTTATCAACAGTTATTGTATATTAGTTTTGACTAGCATGTTCTTTAAAATCAAATGTTCTGTAAAAATATTGTGTAAAAAAGTACAGGATTGAAAAAAAGTTTTGTTGAATTTTGATAATAGCGTATGAAAGATTATATAAGTTCTTTGTACTATTCATTAAAAAAAAAATCGTACAACAAGTAATTGCGAAAACAAAGTTAGTATTGAACAATATATATCCAAAACTAATATCTTTTTCAAAGGCACATTCACTATATGCTTTATACACAGATATGGAAAATACAAGGAACATTGGGAATGTAACAATATACCCACTAAAGATGGAAACAGACATAAAGAACTTAGATGGCAAATAAAAGCTCAAATGTTATATAAAGAAGAACCAGCTACTGTAAGATTTTGTTTTCAATTCAAGTTGTTTAATTTTATTACCATATATTTGTTAGTGTACAAACAGGTCCAAATTGCTTATTAACAAGATACAGCAACAATAAGTCTTATTTTGTTCTAAAAAGAAACAAATGTTTTAACAAATACTATAGGTGTTTAACAAATACAACTAATAGTGATGTATGCAGATTACTGGTAAACTTTTAGTTTTGCCTAAATTTTATTTAAGATTTAGATTTGTTGTTTTAAATTGCTTGCACATTTTGATTACTGTTAAAAAATTCAAATATTTAACAAGAAACAGCAACAATAGGCCTATTATAGTTTTCTAGTATGGTAGCTAAAATATGATGTACCTAAAATGTAAGCCTAAAACAATAAGTGTTATATAATTAACTTTGTTATCATATTTAACGTTATGTGAAAGAACCTTATAATTTGAAATTGAATAATGCATAATTTTTTATTATTTTGTATTTCAAGAAATTTTATTCAAAATCAACTTAATTGTTTTTAAAATTTTGATTGATGTGTACTTATAACAACATAAATATTTCTGTCTTTTTATATTAAATAACCCATTAAGAGATAAGCTGTATTTAGGAAGTTTCTTGAAAAAACAACTATTATTTGCTAAATAAACAATAAAATCATAAATTTTCAATTACTAAATATTTCTTGTAACAAGATCCAACTAAATTTTGTGCTTTTTTTTGCTGATAAAATAATAATATGCTTTGAAAATATGTATACAATAAGACAAACTTTAGTTTGTTTACCAAAAATCATTTATTTTATAATTAAATTTAATATTAATTAAAACTTATTTATTCAAAACAACTACAATAAAAGTTTAATCAACAGAACCAACATTTGTGTACCAAATACTGATATTGTAACTACAACTAAAAATATAATAAAATATTAAATCAATTTTTTCTACAGAAACCAACCAGAGTTTATGTTCCTAACAATTATGTTGTCCCAAAAACTAATAAATAAAAATATCAATTATTTTTTTTTCTACAGAAACCAGCCAGAGCATATGATCCTAACAATTATGTTGTTCTAACAACTAATAAATAAAAATATCAATTATTTTTTTTCTACAGAAACCAACCAGAGTTTATGTTCCTAACAATTATGTAGTTCCAACAACTAATAAATAAAAATATCAATTATTTTTTTCTACAGAAACCAACCAGAGTATATGATCCTAACAATTATGTAGTTTCAACAACTAATAAATAAAAATATCAATTATTTTTTTCTACAGAAACCAACCAGAGTATATGATCCTAACAATTATGTTGTTCCAACAACTAATAAAATAAAGATATCAATTATTTTTTTCTACAGAAACCAACCAGAGTTTATGTTCCAAACAATTATGTTGTTCCAACAACCAAGAAACGATCTAAACTCAGATGGCAAGTCAGACACGCGTTAGCGAGAGGAATAAAACCCGAGACTGGAAGTTTCGAATTGTACTAAAATTTGATAAAGTATTATTTTGATATGTAGATTTGCTCATTAGTGTTTTAACATACACTTTATGAATTTATCTATAAAAAAAAGCTGTGTTTATGAACTTAATTCACTATATTATAACAGTTTGAACACTTGAGTTGTTTTCAACAAAATTACAAATACATATTTTTTATTATAAAAATTTTATAATTTATAGGTTTTAATAAAAGTAAGTAATTTTTTAGTTAAGCTGTTTGCAAAATATTTTATTTTCAATAGTTATTCGGTAATCACAATAAGTTTGTAACGATATTAACACAATCTAATAACTTTAAGTAGAATGAATATTTAATACAGTAATTTATAATCACAGTTACGACTTAAAATGTCTTTTTAATATAGTTTTAAATGTTAGTTCTTTTTAAAAGTAGACAAAAAAAAGTTTTAAATGTAAAAAGTAATAAAGAGAATAAGTTTTGAAAAAAAATTTCATTTAAAATATACTACTTTTATCATTTTAAAAAAATATTTAGTTGCACAAGTTTGTTTATAGCTCTGTTTAATGCTTTTTCTCATTTGATATTTTTTACTTATTTTCACTTTTATTTTTTGCTTATAATTATAAAAGTTTAAAACAAGACGTTATTAGATGTTTGCATCTAAAAATAAAATCCTACAAATGTTTATAAAGTACATTATGTTATCTTAAAAACTCCTTTAACTGTGTTACCAGGGTAGAAAATGTCCTAAGAATAGGTTACTATTTTTGGTTGATTTTCAAATCTCATAATATAACAAATGATGTCTGTTTTAGATATTTTTTTTCTAACTTTAATTACTTATTTTATTTATTAGAATTCGCAGAAAATATGTGTCAAATATTATTTTCCGTTTAATTTTCGTTATGAAGCTAATAAATTTTTTAAACATTGTTTACTGTTTGCGTTATAAACAATAATGATATGTTACATAAAGAAAATATTTATGCTAATATATTTACTATTTCAATTTAAAATATTTTTTTTTTACAGTATTCGTATATTAAAATTAATTTGAGTAATGTTTTTGTAAAAGTATGTAATTTTTTTACACCATTGATATCAATCTTTTTGTAAAAACCTTTTCATAAAAATATTTTTTTTTGTAATTTTGAAGCTTAGTTTTTTGACATCTTGTGAATAATGTTTTAAATTTTCAATTTTAGTGAAATCTTAATCAAATAAAGTTTGTTTTGATTAAATACATAATTTTTTTTGTTTAATAAACAAGTTTTCTTTAATTGAGCCTACTAAAATATTTAAGTAATAGATAAAAATTTAATAAACATAAAAACTAATTTTAGAATATCCGATTGTAAGCATTACTAGCTTACATTAGCTAGCTGTTGTTTATTTATAATGTAATATTACTTATAGGTTTGTAAACTTTAGTAAGAAGTCTTAGTTTTTGAAAGTTAGTTGTTTTCAATTTTTATTTTAATTAACTCTTGTTATTTCGAGGTAAATAAATTTTGTTCATTTAAGTTTTTTGTACTTATTTTACATTATTTAATATTATGTGATTAACGTACAACCCTTTTTATTTTTGTTACAATTTTTTGTAAATTACTACTTTAAAAGTAATGACTGTTATTAATTTCAGATTTAAAATATAAAATATATCAAGATATTTAGTATTACAAATTACTAAATGTTTTCAGCCGGTTTAGGCTGTTCAAAAATGATAGACACAGATATTACCAATTAATCAATTATATTTCCTTTTTTGAACAAATTCGCTAATGATTTTTTCAGGGAAATATAAACATTACGTCATTACAGAATTTACATGCGAAATTCGTTTTTTGGTATATTTCAATAAAAATGATATATGGGAAATAATTAATTATTAATAGTTGTAAAACTTTTACTAACATACTTACGTAATGAAAAGCACAAATTAATGTATACTTAAACTAAGTTTAAATGGCCAGTCGTGTTTTATCTTTAGCTTTTTTTTTGTAATTGTAATTCAACTAGTTAAGTTAAAACTTTATAAAAACTGTCGGAAAACGTTCCTATTTTCTTAAGTATACCCATCATTTCAAAATATCATATTTTAAACTTATATATATATATATTAATAAGTCGTTTACAATATCTTTATTAGCTTTATCTTAGCCAAATTAATTTATAATCATTCAATTTTGTAGTTATTAATTTAGATTAATAACAAAGTGGACTAATTTTTTGCATTTTAGACAAGTATGGTCATTTGCCATTAATTTATACTTTTAGAAATAAATAACTAATTTTAAACAGCTAAAAAATAACTTACAAAAATTAATTATTTTTATGATTACTTATCATAACTATTTAGTTAGATTTAAGTTGAGTTTTGAAACACTAAATTAGTATTCTAAAGTTTTAACAGAACAATTGAACTCAATCTAAAATAATAACGTGTTAAAATCGACTTGTAGAATTATTTTGAAATTTAAGCTTTTTTTAAACTTAAAATTATTAGTTAGCTGAAAGATTTATACTAAGAACTGTATAGAAAATAATAAATGAATATAGGAAAAGTTTTGTCTTGCATTTTAAGTAAATAGTTTTTTAAGTTTTATATGTATAAATGTAAATTATCATAAGTAAAATTTTGAGTAATGCAATTTAGAATTTTTAGAAAATTAAAAACTAAGTTACTTCTTCTTAAAACGTTCATATTTTTTAATATTAAAAACCTAAGTAAAGTTACATAATAATTTTAGCCGAACTAAGCCAGCTATTTTTGTTTGAAGTGTTTTTAGCAGTTAAGGTTAACAACTTTCATGTTTCTTTTTTTTAAAAATCTACCTTGCTTGTGTTTTGAATAAATAATAGAGATTGTGCTAGGAAATATGACATACCCAAATTTGAAATAATCCATCATTGCAATAGTGTATTTGATCTCGTTAAATCGGAGGCTATCTTCATATTTTTAGAGAAACAAGAATTGTACTGACAAAAGAAAATTGATTACAGAAAAAAGTGTCTTTATATAGTTAAATTATCCTTTTTTACCATTAGTAGTATTTTAGTTTAACTAGTTATTACTTAACACTGATTATTTATTGCGCTAATTACTTTGTTAATTTTAACTCTTTGTGTTTTTGTTAAAAAATATTCATAATTCTAAATTGGTTCTACTGTTAGGTTCTGATGAAAAGTAGTGTAATACGTATAAACTATCACAGAAAAACTTGAGAGAGTGTTTTATATCTATTATGCATTTTAATAAAAACTAACAACGTTTGAAGTTTTAAAGTATTTGTTAATATTTTGGTGAAGTTTTTTTCCTTGCAGTAACTATTTACGATACAGAACTGGTAAAAAATTCGACTGCTTTATTATAAGTAATGAACTTAATCATACTATAATTATATAATTTAATCATAAAAATTATAAAAAATCAGGTTACTATTTAAATTAATCTGTTAATAAATTTGTCCAAAAAAGTTATTGATCAAAATAAAACTATATTAATTTTTGCTTAGACGCTAGTTTTAAAGCAAATTAGTAAAAAGAGACTTACTAATTAATTTTGTTAGCTCTATACTACACCTTTGCTTAACATAAACACTTGTTTTAAGTTAAAGTATTGTACATTTTATTTAAATACTAAAATTATAAACAAAATATAAAAGCTTGAAAATAACATTAAAATACAAACTTCTCTATCTAAATGGGTGGCCTGAAACGTTAGTGAAAAGAATAATAAAGTCGCAGTTAACAAGATTAAGCAAAGCTAAACATTATGGACCGTCTTATCATGAAAATGCTTAATATTATTGAAACTACTATATGTCGGTTCTGAGTCAAAACTAATTGAGAAAAAGGTAATTAACATGACAAACAAAACCTATTTTTCAGTAAAAAACCTAAGAGTTCTTTTTACGTCTAAACCAATACCCCAACTATCAGGAAAAGACCCAGTGTTACCAGAATAAAATAATATTCTACAAGTTTAAATGCTACTGTGAAAGTTGTTACATTGGTCAAACTTCCCGTCAACTAAAATCAAAACAAAAGAGCATGTTCCAAAATGTATTATCTCGCACATCGGTGACAAAATAGGTAAAAATAGCAGTCAAAATTGCAATGAAAAAATCAGCTATGGCTGAACATTTAGTAAACAATACTTGCTGTGAAATCAATTTTGATTTTTCAAAATTTAGTATTATGAGATAATGTACAAATATTTTGGAATTAAAAAGATTAAAATCCATTTTAATACATTTAAATGAATCTAACTTATATAAAAGAAAGAATTTGATCACACTTTAATATTGCTTAGTTAAAAACCATTTTGTTAAATTTTCAACTTTACTTATATTAATTACGCTTGAATTTTATTAATTGATTACCTAGTATAATTTTTTTATGTATACTTTTTGTGTTTATCTTACTTTTTTGTTTGAACTATAATTGGAAGAGAAAGAATTTGTTTAATATAATTTATTCAGTAAGATTAAAAATAAGTCTGATGTTTAAACTGTTAATAACTTTAAATATTTAGTATATAGTTATTTTAACAGTGTGGTTGATATAATATCTAAGTCTATAACAAAACTATTCACTAATATTCAAAGTGAAAAAAAGAATATTTAAAACAACTAAGACTTTTCTAAATCATTTCTAGAGTTTGTTAAAGCTATTCATCTGAGTCAAACTAGAGTTTTATATTACAACTAGTAGTTTCTTTTATTCTTAATGATATTAGGTTTTATTTTCAGCCAGTCTAAGCTGCTTAAATTAGATCGTTATTTCTGTTGTTTTAGTTATAATTGTACAGTTCATGTACAACTTGTTTAAATTTTTGAACGAAAAAAAATCATAAAAAGTTTGTAGTTCTTACGTCACTATTTAGTTTTGATGTTAGGTTTTTCTGCTAGTTTTGTTGACATTAAATGGCTAAAGCAAAATCTTCGATTTGCTCTGTAGCTTTTGTATAAAAAAATACTTTTTATAAAAAAGGTTAAAACTTAAATTTAGGTCAGGGGTCGGCAAACTGCGGCCCTCAAAGCCAAAATCTGCAGCCCGCGAGGTGCTTTCAAGCTAAAATCATACATTTTTAAAACCATAAAAACTAAAGGCCTTGTAATAACAACAAATACTTCCCGGTAAAACTATAAATTTTTATAACATTTGGTGTTATTTAGTATCTTACTGATTTTAGGTTCAGTTTTCAACCTGTTTAGGCTGCAAAAATTAAATTGTACTGATTGTAGTTGTGATTAAACAGATAATATACAATTCGTTTAAAATTTTGAAAAAAAAAAAGTCATATTAAGTTTGTAGTTCTTA
This sequence comes from Thalia democratica, assembly GCF_965202585.1. NCBI lineage: Eukaryota > Metazoa > Chordata > Thaliacea > Salpida > Salpidae > Thalia > Thalia democratica. Next base: position 100,153,632 of record NC_139166.1, on the reverse strand, counting down.
CGTCACTATATTGTTTTAATGCTATAATTTTACGCAAACTTCATTGACATTAGTGGGCAAAACCAAAATCTGCGATTTGGTATGTGCCTTAAGTGTTAAAAAATTTAAGTAAAGCTTAAATTTAGGTAAGGGGTCGGGAAACTGCGGCCCTCAAAACCAAAGTATGCGAAGTTTTTTTACTTAAAAAGAAATTTTCAAAACCATAGAGATTTTATAATGGTTTTGTAATAATAACATAAAATTAGGCTTTCATATCAATAAACACTGTTTACTGATGTTCTTTAATTGCTTATTTTATCATATTTTTGATTTCAAATCCTCCTTTTCTACTGATTACTAAAAATTATTTAGAAGAACTGCTATATTCAATTTTTTTTTTCTAAAATATGCGGCCATCGAGAAATTATTACTAGGAAAATTTCTCCGCGAGTTGCAAAAGGCTACCGACCCTTGATTTAGGCTCGATTTGAAAACTAGTATTTACTAAAAGTTTATTAATGGCTTTTTTATAAAGTTTTTTGTTCAAAGAGCATTTGTGTGATAATTAAAGTATCTCATCAAAAGAAGTTCTAACTAAAGAAACACAAAGATACATTATAGTTACATCACATTATAATAAAACTACTGTTAAACTCAAATAATAATAAAATACTAATAAGTATCTTATAACTTAATCAACAAAGCATCTTAAACTTAACATGTTTGAAATGCATCATACTTAAGCACACCAATTACTGTCGAATGCCCTGTAAAATGCCCATAACTTTCAAAACGTTGTTTATTTTATATCAAAAACAAAGAAAACTTCTTTTGTCTTACGCATTCATTGAAAAGAAATTAACTCCTTTGAATAAACAATGTTGTTTATTGTTTTGGGAAAATTGTTTGTTTTTAATACAAAATTGTTTGTTTTTTAATAATGGAAGCACGTTATAAAAATTGTGAAAAACAGTTTACAACATTCGCTTTTAAATAAATTTATCGCATTAATACTCGACAAAAGAACTATTTTAACTAGCTGAGGCCAGCAGAAGACTTTTGTTTAAACAGTGCGTATCTTCTATGAAAATTTATTCTTCGACTTATATAAAAATGCTAATCTTGATTTATTGCTAACTGTTAAACTAGTTTATTATCTTATTCCATTTGTTTTATTTCGTAGCTTTTATCTTTAACACTAGTTGCGTAAAAAACTTTAGCATTGTTACTATTTGGTTCTTATATACTTCGAGATAAGATGTTTTTCAGCCTGTTTAGGCTCTTCAAAGTTTAATTAGTATTATATATTAACATTGTTATAATGAAATGTTTAAACATACTGAATTGTTGAAAAAATTATACAAAAATGTTTTTTTTTATCACTCTATTGTTTACTTGTTAGAGTGTTTTGTAAAACTTTTAATTTATTAATGATTATTATAAAACTCTATTTCTTTAAGATTTGAACTCTAATTATTTCCCTGTAAAATAAACTACTTGCTAACTAGAAAGAAAAGTTATTGAAAAAACAAATTTTGATTGTTATGATAATGAGAAATATAAATCTGATTTTATAATTTATTATTGTTTTATCAGTTTTGCGAAAACAAGTTTGCATCAGTTTTGCAAATTTATATTTTATTACTTTTATATTGAAAAATGATCAAATTTAAAATCACAAAAGTTTTATAATTGTTTGTGTTTTGTAAAAAAATTCACTAATATAATTGCGTTAGTGACCTTGTTATTACTATCTATGTTAAGCTTTGTGTTTATCCACTTGTTTTGAACTTGATTGTTTTTAAATGTTTTTGGTATTTTTATCATACATAATTTTTAAGCTAAGTTTTTACATATTTTTTTATTATATCCATTAAAAACTCTATAGATCGTTAAGAGTTTGAACTAATTGCTTGACTCAATAATAAAAAGTTTTATTAAAGTTAAGTCTACTTTATAAGTTTAGTTTTTTAGTTTAGTCTTGAACTTAATAAAATTAACCATTTAGCTAAAAAATTGTAATCCTTTATGGATTTTTACGGGTATTTAAATAATAATTGAAACATATTCATCAAGTTTCGTTCTGTATAAATTGAAAAAGTTTACTGTTTTATGTTAAGTATAAATTAGTGTTAAACTTAATAATTACAATGTTTCTCTAAAATCTACCGATAATGTTTAAGTGGTAAGTGATTAAATGAAAATGTTTTATAACTTAGACTGAGTTTACCAAAGTTTAGTCCTTTAGTAAACAAAATGTCATACTTAGAAAACAAAACGTCATACTTAGAAAATAATATAATTAAAAACTATACATATGATCGTTAGGTTCCTTTAAAAAAATCAGATGCACTATACAGCCAGCTATGGTTATTTAATTTTTCTTTATTGTTTATCTTAAACACGCAAACTAGCAGTAAACGATTAATGTTGTATTTACTTATTGGTTTATTAATCTTTAGAAAAAAATTCACAAACTGGGCCATTTCAGAAATTTAGGGGGCCATGAGCAGTAATAAAATGGCTTTGAAGTTGACCACAGGGGGCTTTGAAGTTATAAAATGTAAGTTACACTAGGTATTATGGAAATGATAATTAAAAGGAAAAAAGGTGTACTTAGTGGTAGTTTTTTGAGAAATCTTGATAGATGGATCCATAGCTTTTTTAATTACTTCTGGAGCATCTAAAAAAAAAGTTTGGGAAACTCTGCACTTGAACAAGGGTCGGCAAAATAAGTTCGATAACAAAAACCTGCTACTTAAATTTTCAGCTTTTATAATACAACAAAACAAAACTCTTGTTTGGGTTAGATAACTTAAATTCAAACTCTTAAATTGGCTGTTTTAGTAAATATCTGGAATGTGTTTATCAAATGTTTTTTTTTTCAAAAAAATTTTTTTTTCCAAGTACCAGTTTTTAAATACACGTTTCACTAAGTTTTTTTTAATATGTCTGGCATGAAACTTCTATAAATAACCTACTTAACTTTATTAAATTTAAAGTTAGGTCAATTTTAATACTGTTTTGAGTTTTATTTATAAATCTTATAAAGCTGTGAGCAAGGCCATCTTAATTAAGCAACGTTTTACTTTTTAGTTTCTAAAAATTTTATAAATATCTCACTAAATTTAATAGCATAATTAGGATAATTCTTTTTGATAGTTTAGCCAAGAATGGACTTCGAATTAACTAAAGATAGTGTTTTAAAAAAATAAAAAATTATTATATTCATTTAAAAAATAACAGCTTTTGTTCGTTTAAGATGCTAATATAAAATATAAACTATACAATTAGAAGTTTTTGTTACAGATGACAATTTGTTGTTATCGGCCGGTTTAGGCCGTTAAAATTTGAGAAGTATACTTATATTTTCTTTTCTACTTTTGCGTTTTATTCTTATAAAATTTTTCTATATTACTTTAATGTAAATCATTCGTTACGTCATTCTAGTTTTTACATACAACAAAAATTCCTTATTTACTAATATTTTACTGTAATCAATAAATTTACAATAATTAAAAATATCAAAACCTATACAGCATCAACTAAAATATTAAAAATGTGAATATTACAAACTAATACATATGTATATATATATTCATAAAATGAATATTTAATGTTCAACTTCTCATAGGTACAGGTCATTCAGATTCTATGCGGATTATTTATCTCTAAAAATAAAAATTTTACGAGATTTTTTATTGTAATCTCTAAAGTAAAAAGTACACAAAAAGGTTATTAATGTTTATCAAATATCATAAAAAAACTGTTATTTTTAATCGCTTTAGGCAGTTTAGATTAAATAATAATATTTACACACAAAATTAATAACTTGTATGTTTTTACTTAATTAGTATACTAATAATTTTTTAATGGACAACAAATGAAAGGTTACTGCGAACTTTAATTTATTCTTCATTTAAGATATTTAAAAAAAGTTAGTAACAGTTGGGTAACTAGTAAAAGTTGTGCTTTTTTACTAAATTGATACTGTTATACTGTGGTCTAAAACTAATTGATATTTTTAGTTTAAACGGAATGTAAAACATTATTAAACAGTAAATTGATTACAAAAAGTAAAGTTCTATACTTTTTGTGGTGCAAGATAACTTGTAGTTTAATAAATAACAAATCTAGTAAACTTATTTGTAAATATAAACAGCTAAAAAGTTAGTTGGGTACATCAAGAAATTTTTTTTTTATAATTCAGGTTTACTAACCTTTAAAATAAAAAAAATATAGTTTTAATATTAATTCATATACTTGGTTATAAAAATTAGAACAATTTTGAAAAAAAAAAACAAAAAATATTAAAACAGATGTACAATTCGGATGAAAATAATAAAAACTTTAGTTTTAAACTAATCTTTTATAAATGATATAGTAGTTAATGTAGTAATTGTTAGTTTAAATACTAGTTATAATATGTCAAGTAGTTAATGTAGTAATTGTTTAATGTTAAATATTACTTTGTTTTCAAAATTTACGTTAATATTTTGCTGCAATTTATTTTTAAGCAATTAATAATAACAATACAGAACTGAATAAACAATTCGATTGTTTTGATATAAGTATAAAAATAACATTCAAAAAAAAATTTTGATTTAAATTAAAACATAACCTTTTACATACAATTAATTGAATGGCCGAAATATTTTTGTTGTTTTGAACTATTCTGTTTATAAATAAGATTAAACTTATTATTCAAAATAACTCTATATTATTTCTTATTTGCAGGTTTTAAAGCATATTAGCAAACGGAGACTTATTGTTTTATTATTTTAGTTTACTATATATTAGACCTTTCCGTAATATAAATATTTATTTATAGTTCATATACTGTACTTTTTTATAAGATAAAAAACTACTAGCTTGAAAATTAATCCATGTATTTAGTATGTTATGCTTTAGTTTTTTTTTCAATAGTGCAGTTGATAAACTACTGAAATTTCAAATGAAGTTATACTTTTAACTAGTGGTACTAAAAATAAAAACATTTATAACAACTAAGATTTTTTTAACTTTTGATTATCATCTAAGTTAAAGTAAATATAGACTTATGCATTTTAACTTGTATGGTAGTTTGTATTTGCATTACATAATTACTTAGCATCTTAATAATTTTAGATTATGTTTTCAGCCAATCTAGGCTGCTTAAATTTGATAGTAGTTTTTGTTGTGACAGTTGTAGTGGTATTGCGAAGTTAAAATACAATTTGTTTAATTTTTTGAACGAAAAAATATCATAAAAAATTTGAAGCTCTTACGTCACTATATTGTTTTAATGTTACAATTTTTTGCCGATTATGTTGACTTTAGTCGGTACAAAGAAAATCAGCGGTTTGCTATGTGCCTTAAGTATAAAAAAATCTGTTTGTAAAGAACTAACTAAACTAAACCTTAGGTCAGGGGTCGGCAAACTGCGGCACTAAAATAGAAATCTCCGGCTCACGAGGTGCTTTTAAGCTTAAATCATAGTTTTTGAAGACCACAAAAATTAAAGGCATTGTAATAAAATTAGACTTTCTTTTCAATAAATACTGTTTACTAGTGCTATATAATTGATTATTTTATCATATTTTTGATTTCAAAATCTCTTTTTATATAGATTACTGCAACATTTTCAAATTAATGCGGTCTTTAATTCTTTTATATATATATATTGTAGCTCTCGGATGTTTTTATTTTAAATACTACGGCCCGCGAGAAATTCTTAAAAAATTTGCTCTCAAGCTATGAAAGGCTACCGACCCCTGATTTAGGCTTTAAATTTAACAACTAGTATTTACAAGAAGTTTATCCTTGCTTATCTTATAATTTTTTTTTGTTTCAAAAAGCTTTTTTGTAATGGTTAGAAGACCCATTTTAAACAATTGCGGCCCGCAGAAGACTTTTGAGTAGACAGTGCGTATGTTATACGAAAATTTGCCTACGACTTAAGGTTGATAATCTTGATTGATTAATAACTTTAAAACTAGTTTATTATCTTATCTCGTTCATTTTAATTCGTAACTATTTTCTTAATACTTAAAGCTAAATACAAAACTTTGGCATTGTTACTATTTAGTTTCAATGAATTTCAATGTTTTTCGATGTTTAGGCTTTTTAAAGTTTAATTTTTATGATATATTAACATTGTTAAATTAAATAATTTGATCATATTTTAGTTTTCGAAAAAAAGTTATCTATAAAATATGATTTTTTTATCATTATATAATTTAGTGTCACAATGTTCTTCAAAAAATTATATTAATTACTGATAAGCATTTTATGATCTTATTACATTTCGTTAAGATTAGAGCTCTAATTATTTCACTCTAAAATAAAAAGTAAGGTAGATAAAAATAAAATAAATTTACAAAATTCAAGGTAAATAAAAAATAAAATATAAATGTTTTTTTAACGGCTAAATTAAAGTTTTTAAAAAAAGCTATACTTTAATAATTAGTTATGTTGAATTAAGCTATTTGGTTGTTTTTTACACAATTATATTAAGAACCATGTTAATTTTAAACACATGATGTTTTCAGACGATTTAGGCTGTTAAAATTATCAAAACGCAATGGCACACATTAAATCGTTCTATCTAGGTTAAATATATTAAAGAACGTAAGTTATAAGGTATTTATACTTTTTACGTCAAACAGTTCTCATATAGAATTCACGATACTATACTTCAAAGTCTTTATGATTATTGGTAATTCTGGTATCAACTGTCTTTTAGAAATAATAATAGAAATTAAAGAAAACAAATTCTTGGGCCAACCTCCTAAGAAAAAATGTTTGTAGTAAACTAAAAAAAAAACTGTTTTATACTAATAGTGTGATATGATTAACCACTACTATTTCTAAGCTAATCAATAACAAGCCTAATTGCTAGATTGTACAAGAAAACAAATTTTTAATAGTTTTTAACTCGATTACAATTGAAGTATGTAATTTTAAAAATGGTACTAATGAACTAAATTATACGTTGTTTTACAAACTTTAGCTATGATCTTATAAAACATTAAGTTAAAAACACAAAATTGATTAACAACAAAGTTTATTTATCAATGCACTGTACCTACTATACTATATCTTTATGTAAACATAAAAACCATAGCTCATTAAAATTATTTTTGCTAAATACTTCAGTATTTACTTAATACTAAAACTTAAATAAAAAATTTTTTAAGAAGTATCAAATTTTGTCCGGAAGTTAATTTAGTTTCTAATGTAAAATCCAAAAATTTTTTCTACTAAAAGGTAATATAACGTTTATACTTTAGCAAACACATAAGAACTTTCATGGCTTTTATCTATCAAAAGTTCAAAAAATTTACATCATTTTTTTTATTAAAAGCTAAATTCAGCTAGATAGTAACAACTAAGTATAAGCTAAATTGTTTTATTTAGTACATAAGCTCATTTTTTCATTAATTACATTAATAAATGTGTAAGCAAATAAGTAAATTAAATTATTAAAGTTGATACTTCTCATCATTTTAGTTCGTTTGTATAATTAAGTTAAACTTTATTTAACGAAAACTCCTGTTCAGGTAAAACTTCGTTTTCCAAAAATATCTAAAAAGACTGTTTAAAATTTCATAAACACTATAATAATTTTTTGTGAAATGTGTTTAAATAACTGCTCTTTTTTTTCTGTATTACAGATAATTTTTTTTTTGTGTTTAGCCGTTTAAATTAAGTTAGGCCATTTAAATTAAATTCAACAAGTACATGAATAATAAGACTGCAAGTGTTTACAGGCAAATTTAGTCACAATTTTTTCACGGGAAAAATATATGTTAAATCATTACAGTATTCTCATTTAATTTTTATCATTTACCAAAGTTATAATAAAAACAAAACCAGTTTGATAACAATAAGATTTTTTAAAATAACTATTAATATAACTGACAATTGAACAGTAAGAATTAAAAAGTATTTATACATCAAACAACGTTTTTATGTTTAATAGTTTTTAATTTTAATTCTCAACGTTTTCATACAGTATCTGTTATACCTAATGGATTAGTAGACAAGCACGAGGTAGACTCCTTACGTCACTATGTTGTTTAAATGTTGCAACTTACTGTCAACTTTTATTACTTTTTTATCACTTTAGTCGGAAAACTGGGGCCCGCGGGCCAAATTAAAAAATAAAAATATGCTATTAACGATGAATTTTATAGCTCATAGCGTCACTTTTGAAAATTAATAATCTCTTATATTAGGGACTCTTAATCTGTTTTAAAATAATTTGGAAACCAAATGAATAATAGTGCTCAATCTAGAAATAGAGAGCTAAGCTAATTAATAATTTATTGACAAAAATTGCTACCTTACTAACCCGGTTTCACCTAAAAAAGGATTTTCAGAGTTAGGTAGTAACAGATTAAATAAACTTTCCAGTAGCGAAGAAATTTTCAATAACATCAAAAAAGACTACAATGAAGCCTTGACTGAAAGCGGACACAACAAACTCAAAAACTACAACGAATCTATCTTAAAGCCCAATAAAAAGACTAGAAAGTCCAGGAAAATTATTTACTTCAACCCTCAATACTGCAATTCTGTAAAAACAAATATTGGCAAAAAATTTTCGGATCTTATACGACTTCATTTTCCAAGAAATAACAAACTCCATAAGATCTTTAACAAGAACAGCATCAAAATTTCCTACAGTTGCCTTCCAAACCTAAAAAACGTTATAAATACCCATAACAAAAGGATTTTAGATAATTCAAACAAAAAAGATAAGACTTGCAACTGCAGGGACAAAACCAACTGCCCTAAAAAGGAGAATGCTTACTAAAAGGCATCTATAAGGCTTCTATTAGGAATAAGGAATATATAGGATCAACAGGGGTATCCTTCAAAAAAAGATGGCAGCAACACAAATACAGTGTTCTCAAAAAAACCCAAATAACTACGCTATCTAAATTTGCCATTATAAATAATATCAATTTTTCGAAATCAATTGGCAAGTACTATACAAAGTTAAAGGCTCAGTCCCGAAGAAAGCCGACAACTGTTCAATCTGCAATCTGGAAAGAATGGCTATAGCAGAAACAGATAGAATCAAATCACTAAATATCAGAAAAGAACTAACCGCTATGTGTCCTTATTATAGATCTTGTTATTTTTGATTTATTGTTTGCTTGTTGTGTCTTATTTTTACTATCTTACATGTTAAACTTAATTTTTAGACTTTTATAAGTTTTATGATAATTTACTAATTAAGTATAATAAGTTAAGTTAAAGTTAAAACTTTAAAAGGTTTTTTTATAAAGTTATTAATTACTTTCACTCAAAAATATCTATAAACTACTTATTACTAATTTATGTCTTATTAGTGCTGATTAACCTGATTAGTGCCAATTAATTTGATTGTTTTTTCTACATATATCAGTGTGCTTCATTTTTATTGCTACCTAACTCTGAAGATCCTTTTTTAGGTGAAACTGGGTTAGTAAGGTAACAATTTTTGTCATAAATTATTAATTAATCTGTTTTATATTATAATTAGTACTGTTTGTTACTTAATTTTATAAACTTCTGGTTTAAAATAGTATTTTTTTTATGGTTACCACAACCATTTTGATCAATTTTAACTCTCAAAATATTATTCAACAACTTCTAAAAGGCTAGTAATTCTTGGTTTATTGCTGACTGTGAAACTAATTTATTTTTTACCCCCAATTTTTTTAAGATTTTGTTTTCTAAAAACATATTTTCTTTTATTAATAGTTCTATAGATAAGTTAAAAGGCTTTCTGAAGTTCCGTTATACTAAACAATTAAAAGTCTAACAAAAAAAAACTTATTGATTAAAGCAGATGCTATTTGCATCTTCATTGTACATACTATAATAACGTGTTTTTTCTCAGCCGGTTAAGGCTGTACAGAGTTTATGTGACATACAAAGACATAATATCTAATATAATCACGTAATTTAAGTCTTTAACAAAAAGCAAATTATGAAGGATTTTACTTATTATGTCAATATAAAACCTTGTTTTAATAAACGGTGCGATTTTTTTTAAATTTTAGCAATTCTTATTGCAATTTAAATACAAAAATAAAACTTTAACTTGATAAATTAAATTTTACTAATTATAAACAAATTAGTGGTAGAGTTCACCGTGGAAACTTTTTGTTTAATACGTGGTTAAAAATGCTGTAATATCATTAAGTACTAAAAAACTTTAAAAATTAATAACATTTAGTACAACTTTAATAGTTTTCATATTTAAAACAAATTAAGATTAAAGAAAGCTAAACAATATATTAGTTATAACAAAGCTTGTGATCGTTTAATTTTTTATGCTTCGTTTTACATATACAATTTGTTAGATTTAAACTAATCGATAGAGAACAAATTAGTTAAATTAAAACTACAGATACAAAACATAAATTCGTATTTAATACGCAAATAGAGCTTAACTATTAACAATGTGATTTAAGTTACATTGATTTTAGTAGTAAAGCACAATTCTTAATAAAAAAAAAACTGTTAAATATTTATAACTTTTTATTAATGTTTATTAAAAATTGTTAACGATGACAAATTATTTTGTCTTTTTATAAAAACTAACCAACTACAACTTAACTAGAAAACTTTAATTTTTCCCAAAAAAATAAATAAAAAACATAACATTATAAAGAGTTTTTTATTAAAACAGGTTTTGTAAGATGTTTTGTCTGTATAACATAAGTTGTTTATTTGCATACGTTGGCTAAAATTAAACTTATTGAAAATTAATAAAACTGAAATCTTTAAATTTTTGTTTATTTAATTTAGTGTTAGTTGAGTTAATTGATTTATCACTGTAATCTAATTTTTTAGATTACGTTTAGAAATACAATAGAAACTTTTATCAACATTACTCGGTTCGCATTTTATTGGTGATATAAATTTAAACAATGCAAACTTTCATTATTATAAAGTATATTGTAATCAGCTGCTTTTAAGGAGTTTAAAATTAATTGTCTTGTAGAAAAATATTAATTAATTTAATAACGAAGTTTTTTATAGATAAATTTAAGTTACGTCATTACAATTATATGAATTTTATTTTAAGCATATTTTCTTAAATTTAAATTAAAAAATGATAGGAATCAATTATGTTAAGGAACTTTGGTTTTTGCGTGCTATTTTTTTATATTTATTTCTTGATTTAAAAAATTAGTTTAATTAACATATAACGAAGAATTTGTTAGTAAAATTGTTGTAACATAACATATAGTTTTAAAAATTCAGTTTCATTTTCTAAAATTATGATATATGATGTCTAAATTTAAATTTTTTTTTCAGGAAAAATTAGAAAGCAGAACTAATTATGTAATTAAAAAATAAGTTAACAGTTTTATCGAGTTAGGAGTTAAATGGTTCTGTATGGTTCTGTATGAAAAAGTTAAAATGTTATACAGTCTATAACTGACTAATTATCCAAAGTTAAACTTATAGATTATTCTGTGTTACAAAATAAAGTATATATAAAGTATTGTATTACAGGTAGTCAGCCGGTTTTGGCCGTTTAAAGTGAAAACATTTGAGTGAATTTCACAAATGCTGTATCATTTTTTTAATAAATTTGCTAACAGAGATTTTTTCAAGAAAATGTATGTCACGTCACAGTATTAATTATGTGTATAATTCATTACAAGCGTTTTTTATATTCATTCAAATATAAAAATATAGAAAGTTAGTAGATTTAAAAATCTAAAAACATCTGCTAATGGAAATGTGATTAGCATGAAACTATATTTATTAAAGTAAAAGATATTAGATTGACTATCGTAACTATTTTATTCAGCTCTATAAAATGTTAAACTTTATCTAAACTTTATACAAAGTAAAGTAATTTCAAAACTTTTATATTTTGATAATTTTTGTAGTCATTATCTTCTTTTTCTATCTTTTTCTTCTTTTATCGTTATTCTTTTCTAATTTATTACAAACATTTTTTTTTAATTTTGAAAAAATACAAGTCAGTAAATTGGTATAGTTAAACTTATATAAACATCTGCTAATGAAAATATGATTAGTAGAAAGTTTTACTTACACATATAAGTAGAGTTGTTTTAATTTAAACTTTTTAAAGTACTTTAAACCTCAACTTTAAATTTTTACCTTCTGAGCAGAGAACTGATTCCGTTTGAAAAAAATATTTTTCCTTTAAATAAACATACTGTATAGTTCATTTCATAATCATAGTCACATAAAAAAGTTATTTTTAACAGATAGATTTATTATTTAAAACGGAAATTAAATTTTATACCGCTTGATGCACCTAAACTAGAAACAGAAATAATTTAAAATAACTGAAAAACGAATGCAAAATGTAAAATTATCTATAAACAGCTGTTTTTCGTAAAATTTGATATTACGCTGCTTTAAGCAGTTTAAAATAATCGCATATAAAGAAAAAAATATCAACATGAATCCAATATGTTAAATTAATTACAAACAGTTGTTTGCTAAAATTTTTAACAATGTAACTAGAATTTTAGCTCTTAACTAAATTAAATGAAGTATAAACTAAAACATTACTGTATGTTATACTCAGTAGATAAAAACAACTTATGTATAGCTAATTTATTTAAGGCAAACGCCTTTTTTTTAAGGTGACTAGGATTTGTATGTATCAGTCTCAAACTCTATCCTTAGTAATGTTAAATGGGTAAAATAAAGTACTACAAAGCTCAATTATAAATATCTACCTTTTCAGCAAAAAAGTGATTTTCATTACAGAAATATTTTAGTAAAATATAATTAATAAGTTTAGTTAGTTAACTAAATAAAGTTAGTTTACTTACCACAGTTATATAGTAAGCAAGTTAAATTTTATTGTTAGATCGATTAGCAGATCTGAATTTTAATGATATACTGCTTGATGCAGTTCAAACTAAATGTCGAGAAGAAAAAATATTGTAAACCGCATGCAATATGTAAAATAAATAAAAACATTTGTTTGTTGGTATGCTGAATGACTTGAGTAGTGTTCTTATGTTATTTATAATGAAAAGTTTAAAAAACGTAGAACGAAGTGTTAAATTAAGTGTCATACATAAAACATATAAGGATCTTGCATTTTATTTCATTCGCTTTAAAGTAATTTTTATTCATTTAATATTATGTTTTAAACTATTTAACTTGTTAAATATGAAATAAATCTTTTGACTAAAGTACTAAGTTTGTTTTTACTTTTAATTAATTATATACAACTAATATTGTTATTAATGACTACAAATGCAATTTCTTACAATAGTTTGAATAAAATAAAAAATTTACAACCTTGTTTTATGAACAAGCATTTAGTTTTACTTATTGCATTTCAATTTAATTCGGTGTTTTTTATTTTCCTTATTATCATTGGTTTAGATAATTTATAGTTAAAGAATAATAACATTAGGTCTTACTTATGTTTAACTTAACTTTTATCAACAATATGTAAAAAGATATCAAGATTTTAAATTTAATTTTTATATTTTGTCTATTTTTGTTGTAATTTATTGTTCTCTTTTTTTTTTATTTTACAGCTTTTGTTTGTGTCTAATGAACTTCTTCGCAGAAAAACAGTGTAACGCAATAAAAGTTAAACAATAGGTAAAGTAATTAGAAAAGTATACGGAAGTTAATAAGAATAACTTAGTAAAACTATCACTTTTAAGTTAAGCATTCTATTTTCCAAGTTTTAACTGTTATTTCTTATTTTACGTTTTAAATAACAACTTCAACTTACACATCATCAACCAGCCGTTATAATACTAAATTTAACAAAATTTTTGTAGACTTTCAGTTCTATCAATTTCTGAATACTTTAAAGATTTATAAATATTTTTGTATTTAGTAGTAAAAATAACACTTAATAGAAATATCTTTCAAATAAAATCAGCAAGTATAAGTAACACTTCGCAAATATTTTAGTTAATTTTAAATCTAACTTTAGATTAAGTTTTTAGTTAAATGTATTTGTGTTTTGTTTAAGTTACTTTTAAAAACATAAATAAAACCAATAAATAAAACTTAGTTTAAAATTTTTTTAATATATTTTGAATCTTGTTTTTGAGTATATTTGGAAACTAAACAAAGTTAATTAATGTTAATGATACAAATTTATTACTAAAATATAAATGTTATTGAAATTAGTAGGTTTAGGCAGTTTAAAATAGATGACAATATATGAAAAACTTAGTTTCTTTGACTTAACAAAATCAGATTGAAAACAGGACTTGTTAGAAAGTCTAAATTATTACGTGCTATATCTACTTTGTTATTCAATTAAGTAGTCTAATTTACACACGATAAGCAACTTGCTATTGTATATACTTTAATATAGTTTTTTTTGAGACTTTTATTTTTGAGTAGTTGCTAAATTTTTATGAGCGTATAAAATTAGACGAGGAGGCAAAATTACACGAAGGTAATACTGCATGAAAGGTCATTTTTGCACGAGGGTAAATTTTGGCAGACAATTTTATTTAGTTGTTTGAATGTTATTTTCCATGACTGTTACATATCTTTTTAGATTCATTTGACACTGACGAAGCCTTTGATGAGAATTTAGTTTGTAAAATAAAGTCTTGAAAGAATAAGTTCATTATTTCTTCTCTAGTAGTTAGGATCTCTTTTTTTTGTTTTCAAAAATCAAAACATAAAGTAAATTTATTAGTTTGCAAACAAATATAAACTTATCAAAATAACACCTAACGTTTAAAACAAATAATTTACTTAAGCACACTTAAAACTAATTCACAGAAAGTTAATAGTTATATTTAATTAAGCAAAAATGCGGTAAGTTGTTTGTTAAACGGATTACTACAAAATAAAACATATTATGGTAGACATATTTAATGAATTTAAAGTTTTCATATAAGAATGTTAAAATCAGTGAAAAAATAATAAATATTAATTTATTGCAATTTAATGCATTATTTAGTTTTTATTCATTATAAGGAAGCTATCGAACAGCCATAATTGAGCTGAAGAAATCTTATTTTATATTTAAAATTAACTTGAAACTAGTTGTACTTTAAAAACCATCTCTTTTGTAAGCAAAAAAAAAAGCTACTTTTTCATTTAAAAACGTTTAATAACTTTTTGTTGTTTCGAATATTAAGATGAAGTTATAATTAAAAACAATTTATTATGAGTTATAATAACTACTTATAAATAAACTTTTTATCAACAACGATTCTAAACAGAAAGTACTCACGAGCTTAAAAATTAAAAAAAAATCGAATGTTTTTATGGTTTAATTATTTTAATATTATTTTTTTATCAATAAAATTTCAGTAGTATTGTAATGTTTACCATTTAAAGTTGTCCTTCTACATTTTATACAATATTTTGTACTTCTAGTTATTTTATTTAATTATTAATACTTTTATTTATCAATGCCGAAAAAACTAAAAATTTAATGCACATACAATTTCCCAATTTTAACGATTTTAAGTATATTACAAATAAAATACATATACAGATGTGATAAAAGTAATATTTTTTTTAATAAATTTAGTTTAACTCATCGAATATTACTTTATAATACAGTAGTGACGTCAAATACATATAAACAATAACCGTTTGCTTCATAAAACATCTATATAAAACATGAGCTTAAATATGTATGTGTTCTGTCGACCAAATGTTAATTTCAAACCACGCAATGTGGTTTAAGAGTTAACTAGAACTAATATAACGAAATTTCATTGGAAAAACAAAATTAGAATAAGAATTACGCAGAGTAAGATGAAATTGTGAATTCGAAAATTTTTATACGCTAGGGTACTTATAGAAAATATGAACTTTTAATTTTAACATAATTTGAAATTAAATGACTTATAGATAGATGTTATAAAACTATTAAAATTAAAACAAATACAATTAAAATTAACAAAAATCATATTGTAACACACTTTTGACAGTACTCTACTGATTTCATATTTATAAACCATGCACTTTTACTCTAAAATACGTATCTATAATAATAAAATTTTAGTGTTGTTGGGTTAAAATAAATATTTAATTAAGAATTACGTTTAAGTATTTTTTTCTGTTTCGATATGTTGAAGTAATCCTTTCTCAAATTATCCAAAATCAATTGTTTGCTTAACTAACTTTGATGATCTTACCTACCATAACGACTATCATAAAAAATGGACGTTTAAAAATTGCTGTCTTTCCCAGATTTGTAGTGAGTTGTTTTTATACTTGTTTAGAAAAGTAAAAAAAATCTTTTTAAACATTGACAATTGTTTTAAATAAAAGTGCTGAACATTAAATTTTAGTAAAATATTTTAAGTTGGGCTACAATTTGCACTATTTTCTGATATTGATTTTTTTATTAATTATATGGTTAAGTTTAGTGATGACAAATTGATGACAATAGTTTAACTTGATAATGAGTTTGGTCGTCGTTTTGCAGACTTTCAACAAAAAATAGAAGAATTTGGTATTGTGTCATCATAGTTGACGTTTGACGTATTAAATGCACCTAGTAATATACAGTTAGAACTGCTAAACTTCAATTTGACAGTACAATAAAAAAAAGTTCAAACCTTAAAAGTTTGACAGATTTTATGGCCTAGTTAACAAGTCAAAGTTGTTAATTTGAAAAAGATGACAATGAAGTTACTTGTTCTGTTTGGGTCTATATACTTTTGCAAACAAACATTCTCAACCATGTATATAAACAAAAGTTAGCTGCGTTCATATCTGCAGTAATTACTGAAAATGTCTACTTTGAATATACTTCTAGATTTTATACAAGTTGTTAAATACTTCGATTATCCACAATAGTCTCATTGACTTCTTTTTAGTGTAATTATTCTTGCTAAACTCTTTAAACTTTACATTTAAAATAAAATATGACAGTTTTAAATGTTAGTTTTTCGTTTAGTACTATTTTCTTTAGTGAAACTGATTTTAATCTAATAGTCTATTAAATTAATAGGGTTATCATGTTTAATTATAGATTAATCTCTGTTTCATTTAGAATTTCGTAATTTTATGTTAGTACTTTTATAAAAGTATTTTAGATGAATTGTTTAGTAATATTATTTTCAGAGTACATAACTTAGTTAAGTTTCATAAGTTGATCATTACTGTTTGATATTTTAAATGTAAAAGTACTAGAATTTAAATCCAAAATAGTTTTTTTCTAGGTTTACCTTTTTTAAATATGCTGATATGAATATTTAAATCAAAATTTTAATTTGTGTTGCTTTTAGTAGTTTTTAAGATAGATTTTTATGTATTATTGAACAAGCCAAAGTTTGTCAACTTTAAAATATGATCATGAGAATAGTAGTTTTGTTCGAGACTTCATACACTTGAAAACAAACATTTCCGACCGTAAATATTAACAAGAATAAGCTAATTTTAAAGCTAATCGGTATTTCAGTGCACTTACAGATTTTCCCTAACCGTCATGCAACTAGATTTAAACAACTGTAATACATGATTAATATTAAGTGTTTCATCGAGATTTTCTTTTTGTTTTTCGCTTTTTATGGTAAAATTGTATGTTATAAAAAAATTATTTCTAGTTTTGTTTCTTTTATACGTTCAAAAGTATATAACGAATTTTTATTAGTTTGTTTAAATTAAAAGGTAGTAGTTTGATTTTGCATAATTATTAAACTTCTGAAAAATATTATTAATGAAAACTCCAGCCAAGGACTACCAAAATTATATATTTTCGAATAGTTAAAAATTTTTAAAGTTTTAGTTTTAAGTATTAGGCTAGATTAATTTTTAGTATTTTTACGAAGTAAGTTATTGTTTTTATAAGACTAACTAGTATTATATCGTTCCAGAGTTGTAATAAATATAGAATTATGATTACCCAATAAAAATTAACACTAAATTTCATACATAAGAACCTTGATAATTAATATATTTATTCCTAATTCTAAAATACCCGATCAATTAGCATCCAGCCAGATCCAAATATTTTTCAAATTAGCTTCCACTCGGATCCGGATCTTTGTCTAAAATTAGTATTTAGCAGGATCAGGATAATATTTTTAAATTAGGATCAGGATCTAAAAAAGGATCTAGCTGTATCCGGTAGATCACTAAATCGAAATGCTCCCGCCTGCTGAGGACTCTTTGTTTTTGGATCAGGCCCGTCAACTAGTAACGGTGCCCATCCCTAATCTAAACAGTGTATTTAGTCAAGAACAATGAAGATTTTTCCCTGATATCCAAATAGGATTGATATCGATGTTTAATAAATTTATAAAGTTCTATGCTTTAGTCCTACACATTTACTATGACAATAAAATAAACTATACATTTAGTTCATTTAAATGCTTAAATGGTTTATTAAAGAATAATATTAATAGATTTTCTTCTGCAGCAATAAAACTATAATTGAGGTATAAAGAGCTTATAAGTACAAACATGCTACACATTTATCTGATTTTTATTTTAACTATAATCTAAAATAAGAGTGACAATAATTTTTTTTTATAAGTTATAAGTATTTATTTTATATAACTTCTCTTGTCTGTATATCTTGGTTTAACTTTAAATGCATCAGCAGTTTATCATTAAACTATGTTTGAGCTAATTGACTTAACTTTTTAATACAACTAAAACACTCTGGGACCACAACTTTTAAATGAGCTTTGCATTAAATATATTCGAAAACATTTTAAATAAAATCTTAATAAGAAAGTAAGTAGGAATAATTTTTATGCTCTGTAAATAATATCACAATTAAGGTTTGAGAAACAAGAAATACTAAATTTTAGTTCTAACATTTTCCTAACATTTCTTTATGTTGACATACTGTAAATACAGCTTTAAGCCATAGTAAGGAATCAATTCCTTGCTTGAATGACTTTTTTTTTGCTATTTAGGACTTTTAAATAAACTTATAATGAGTTTAGAGATTTTAAAATACTAAAATTCCACACTTTCTTAAAATAATTTCTTATGTTTTCGAAACTCTAAAAACTTTCAAAAATTTATGTTTGGTATTTTATCGCATTTTACTTGTTTTATCGAGCTAAGCTTAAATAAATAGTTAGTTTTTGTAGTTACCAACTTACCAACATCTTTTATATTTTAGATAAAATTTAAAAAGGGAATTTAAATATTCAGTTTGTGTTTTTTTTATGTAACTATAATTTTAAAAAGATAAAAAAAAAATAAAATATTAAAACATTAGTTCTTTATATCGTCTCAGTATGTTACACACTAATATTTTAACACAGATTTTTTTTCAAATCTAAAACACTAGCCATGATTTTTTTGAATGACAACAAAAAACTATTTTTGTCAATATTTCAGATACAAAATTTTGATTTTTTTTCATGTGTCTACTTAGAACTGAATTGACAGCGTAATATTGAAAATTATTGTTAGCTAATCAATTTTAGAAAATATTTGTTCTGTGACTACGATTATGAAATAAACTTTGCAGTAAGTTTAGTCAAAACAAAGATTAAAGATAGATTAGGATTAATTCCTTACTGAGAAGATTTTCACACGACTCAATTTACCTTCAATTTAAAATCCTAGTAATATATTTTCAACCACACGTATTAACAAACAACTGTTCTCGATATATTTTTTATATTGCTAGTGTCGTTTTAAATTTTTGTCTTTTTCTTGGTCTTTAGTTTAAAATGCATTTAGCAGCATATTATCAAAATTCGTTTCAGATAATTAATCTGTAAAATTTAACTTATAAATTATACGTGACAGTGACCATAAATACGAAATGAACAATACAGTAAGTTTGTTTGAACACAAATATATTTTTTAAAAGGGTGCTAGTTTTCTGCTGAGAAAATAACATAGTTAAGTTAAGGTTTAAAGATTTCATTATATAATAAGCATTGGTTCTATACACTTCATCTGTATATTGTAAAATTAATAAATTAAATGGTATTACAACCCTTTAATGGATGTTTAAAAAACTATGTTATATAGCACTATGCTTTAATGCTACACAAGTTCTAAAGACCGAAGAAGACCGTTCAGAAAATATTTTAGAAAAAAGTTATATTAAGAAGCTGACTGATAAAAACTAATAGTTTATATAGACTAAATATTACAAACAAATTTTTTTGAATAAAGCAGTTTTAGTAATTAAGCTTACTTTCATTACTGTAACTAAAGATAAGTTAAAAAAACAAGTTTTTTAAAAGTTGGTTCAAACTGTACGAACCTAAAACAGATTTCCAAATCTTATTTGTTTCAAGCTTTTTTTATGCAATATAGTTTTATTAGATTTCTTTTATTTTAAATCAATCACCTGAATAATTTTCAACAGAATTAATGTAAACAAAGTTTCTGGTAAATAAAGCTTGTATAAAAAATAATAGTGTACACTTTTTATTTCAAAAGATTTAATATTGTTTAGCATTAGAGTATTTTTTCTTATGACTTCAACTAATGAGACAAAATTTCTAGGCAAAAAGTGAAAAACTTACTAGAAACTGGTTCAAGAACTTTGTCATTTAGTTTGTAATTTGGTCAGTAGCTTGAAATTTTATATTGTACCGAATTATTCATATCCAAAATAAGTATAGTTGAAATACCAGTTTTACTTATTCAAAATTTAATTTTTAAAACTATTTGCTAACAAGTTTTAAATAAAATTGATTTAACATGTTTGTTTAAAAAAAGAAGTTTTATAATGAATTATGTCACAATTTTCTATTTAATATATTTAGTTCAAAAAATTTATATAATATATTGAAATTGTATTTATTATTACATATTAAAAAGAATAAGATTGTTGAAATAAAATTCATAAAATATTAAACAAATTTTAAAAATGTCAAACTTAAAGTTTGAGAATTTATTAAGTTGTGAGGTTGACACCTAATTACAGGTTGTAACAATTTAGGTTGTTACACTTAATTTTAGAAAAAAAAATATGAAGCTTAACTTTCTCTTTTAGTTGTATAATTATAAAAAAGCTATACTTTTGGTTTTGAACTACATCTCAATTCTAATAAGTATAAAAAAATGATAAGACAATTTTACGTTTGACAAGTAGTAAGAAATAAATACTAAACAAAAAAATTTTAAAAAACTACTTAGTCATGTAAACACTGTAGTGTTTTAAAAAGAATAATTCAACGATGTTACCGGCCAAAACCGGCTAATCTTTCTTTTCAATTGTTGCCTAATAAAAAATGATTATTTAGTGAAAATAATTGACTACGTGTAAATAAATAAAATAATTCAGATTAAGAAATAATTATTTATCATGCAAAAATAAAGACTTACTAGCATAATTAAAATCTAATCTGATTTTTTACACAAAAATATTGATAAATAATGCTCGTAGTGAAATACATATATAATGCAGTGACGTAATACAAATTTTCCTGTTAAGAAGTTCGTTTGCGAATTTATAAATAAAAGATGCATAATAGCATCAATAGTTTTCTTCCAAAATTTTTTTGAAGCTGTTAAAACCGGTAGATTGCTATAAAACTTTGTTCTAAAAGCGTATAAAAGTTTGAACTATTTTTTAGGTGAACTATTTTATTTTTATTTATAAAATTATCGTTTACTTACGTGTCCTTAACTGTGAGTAATAAAAGAAGTATTTGCTGAAACAATATCACAATATAAACTGTTGGTTATGTTAATGTCAACAGAAATAAATAAAATTAACTTTGTTAAGTGTTATTAAGGTATCTTACTTTTTTATATAAAACCCATTAGTTTATGCTTAGATGTTTAAGATTAAAATTTTAAAACGGTAATTAAAAGTTTGTTGTAATAACAATTAAGTTCTTTAACATATTCAATCTCTATGATATCAAGTGTTTTTTTTTCTTCTAAAACAGTTTTGTTTTTTGTAAAGTAAAATTGTGCGTAATAAAATTGAACCTACTTTTCTTTAAACAATCTAACACGTACATTTTTTTTTTGTTTATCTTAAAACTGGTATTCAATTTTTTAGAAATAACAAGATGAATAAAATATATTAAAAGGTATGATTTAAGAAGTAAAGAGTGTAGTGACATAATTTTCGTTACAATATCAACAAAATAGTTAGATACTTAATTGGATTTTCAAAATAATATCACATTTACTTAGAATTAGACGTTTGATAATTGTCTAGAGAAATTACCTATGATAAAATATAGTTTGTGCAATCTCAGAGTTTATGAAAAAAATAGCGTATGGAAATGTTTAGTGTATTATAATTAGCGCTGTGGCAAGGACACTGTTCATCTTTCAGGTAAAGGCATATTATTTAAAAACAACAATGAAAAGTTATTTTCGTTAAAAACTCGTATTTAGGCATTTTATTTAATAACAAGTTTTAGTACTCAATCGTTGCAAACCTTACCACAACTTTTTAACAAAATACACATAATTCGTTTTAAATTTGCTTAGGTTTGAAACGCTTTAGTCTTTAAAATTGTATTTAAATTTAAAAAGTTCTTTAAATTCTTAAAATAACTAAACTAGAAAATTATACAAAAAATTAAATAATTATTTAAAACTTCATAACAGTTAGAATTTATTTCGTATATATATCACCCTTATTACTTCGATTTTTAAAATAGTTTAGACACTAAACTATTAGAAAAGACATAACTAGATAGTGAGGTATTGACGCACATATTTAAATTTGTATAAAAACATTTTTTTTTTATTTCTAGTTGTACGAATGTAAATTATTTTACTAGAAAATTAAGGTTTGTAATAGTGTAATACTAAATCTTATCTGTAAGTCATGTTTCTTAATATAGTACAAACTACTTAAGATATTTCCTTAAAAATTAACGAAAATATTTTAGCAAAAAATAACTAATATTTGTTTTAACAAAATAATAAAATAGCTATTTAAATTTTTTTCACATTTGCATTAAAAATTTAAAGCTTAATATTAAATTAAAAATAACTAGACTTTGTAACATAAATGTAAAACAACTTATTACACGAAAAATTAGTTTATTAATATTTATTATTGTTTATTTATAAATTAACTTAAATAAACTTTAAACTATAGACTAATAAACTTAAGTTTGACGATTTATAGTCTATAAAGAAAATTTATATTCAGTTAATAATAACTTTTTTGACAACTTAATAACTATTTATTTTAAAAACTCAGAGGTGTTTGATGGATAAAAAAATAATTTTTCACTTAAAATTTTCAACTCAATACATTTTTGTTAACTAAAAAATTATATTATAATGTCATTAAAATTATAAAGTTTAATTTGAGGAATTATAAACTTTTACAATTATATTAAGAGTGTTTTTATAGTTTGCACCGTCTGCTTTAAACGGTGTATGATAAACTGAATTTGAAAAGTTGTAAAAATAAAGTTTTAGTTTATAATAATGACAAAAAAATTACTACGATGACAAACAATCTATTTACTTACAAAAGCCATATTTTGTTCATAATAAATAAAAGTTAGTTGTTTCGTAATAAGCTTGTAGGTTTTGTTAATTTATACATATGAAAAGCTTTTACTTGATTTTAAGTTTTCTACATATTTCAATGAACTATATAGTTTTTTATTAACTTAAAGCCATTTTTGAAATTCTAGAAAAAAAAAAATTGCAAAACAGACTCGTTGCGAAGTTAAAAGTAAAGTTATTACTAAATACATAAAAAAGACTAAGTTTAAGTCAGTATAAAATTAATTAGTATAAGTAATTAGTCTATATAAAAATTAAACATACTCTGGTAAAAATTAATTCGTAAAACACTCGCTTTTGCCCGAAAAATGTTTAACTTTTCAAGGGGCAGAGTTTGAAAGAGACATTTTTTACCAAAAGAAAAAAATATAAAATATTAGTGACTTATGTTAAAAAGCTTACAAACAACTGCTTTCTTTTTAACTTAAATATTGCATACGTTTCATAATTTTTATAGAATTTTTTTATGTCTAGTTTGAACTGCATTGAGCAGTATACCATCATTTAAAATTCTTTTTACTTAATTAACTTAGCTGTAAAATACAATTTTTTTTCTGTTATCATGATTATGAACTGAACAAATGAGTAAATTATATTCACAAACAAAGATAGTTTTTAGTTACTGAGAAGATATTGTTATAGTTAAGGTTTAAATGCTTCTATATATATTAAGCTTCGGTGTTACACACTTTCCTTTACCTCTGCATATTGTATACTTACTATCACTGATATACTAACCCTCACCATTGAAGATTTCTTTTCGATATTTTTTTATTCTAATTGTTTAATGTAATATTTTATTTTTACTACTGTTTTTACCCCTAACCCTTACCCTTAGTAGGTACCCTAATCCGTATCTATGAACGGTATTTCTAATATTTTTTTTCTTGTGCAAAAGTAACCGGTGTCAGGTAAAATTACACATAGTGTAACACATTAGCTTTTCCCGTAAAACGTTTGTCAGTGCAAAAGGCAAAGTTTGAACCATACAAATTAAACCGAAATGATAGTGACACACTTTAACATACTAACAAACCACTGTTTTCTGTTGTTTTACATATAGCATACGTTTATTATTATCTCATCGAATACTATTAGTCTAGTAGTTTTAGTTCCACTAAGCAGTATATCATAAAAACTTGTTTCAGCTTCTTAGTCTAACAATAATAATTTACTTTTATCTTCCGTTGCTTTGATTATAAGTTAAACTATCCAGTAATTTAACTGTAATAATTACCTTTTATATTCTGTTGCTCTGATTATGAAATAAAATAACTAGTAATTTTAGTTAAAAATGTGTTATTTTAAAAGAAATTTATTTCCAGTATAGAAAATAGGGTTCTGATTAAGGTTTAATAAAGTAAGGTAATAGTAAATTTTGGTAAAAAATGATATTAAGCTTTAAGTAGTGGCAATGTAAAGAATTTTTTAGGTTTGTATGGTATGAATTTTCAGCGTATTAAATAAACTATGAGAACTTTATTGTGTGTGTAAGTAATGCTCGAGACTGAAGTATCATAAAAATGATATCTAAAGCTGCGTTTAAAAAAATGACTTATATATTTTAAAGTAAGTCTTTGTGACGTATAACTTAAGGTACTGAAAAACAACTTTTTTCTATTATATTATTTATTAGCCGTTTTTTTTTCAATAATGATATTTTATTAATAAAATAAAAAAAATGGTTTGCTTGAAGTTGTTGCCAAGTTTGCTAATAATTAATAATCTATTTTTAACTATGCTTAACTAAAAACGTAGAAAATTATTCTACCAAATTTTAAGTAGCTGCAGTAATTAACAAATATAATTTGACAGTATAATAACAATTGGTGTTTTGATTAAACTTTGCTCAAACTTTTCATCAAAAAACTCTCCATACAAATAAATTAAAAAATATATATCCACCTTTATAAAAGATGTTTTTAATGCTTCTAAAAACGTAACAATTAATAAAACATTAAGTTGGTTATGATTTAAAGAATGAAAAATTAGTCATAACTCATGTTTTAACGTCAAACCTGTTAAACGATATAAATAGTAGTTTTTATTTATTTTGTTATTTAAATATACTAGATATGCTTGTTGCAGTTTAACCTAGTTCCGCATAAAAATGTATTTAAGTCTTATAGTTGTGTTAAATAATTTAATTAACAAACTAATCGTTTATATTTGTAGAATTTTGTCAAAAATGTTTGATATTTTAAACAAGACTGCGGCCCGCAGGCAAGCTTGTTTTATTTTTAATTGAATAGTATCTTATGATAGTTAAAAGGCCGCAAAACAAAAAAGTAAAGAGTTACACAAGATATTTTTGATTTTAATAAAACGTTAAACTGCTTATTGTTATATACTTTCTTACTATATACATTAATATTTAATACAAAAATTTTACATATATTTTTTACCATTAACATTTCAGGTAAATAATTGAGGCTTTTTTGTTATGAACACTTTTCTTTTTTTTATGTTTTTTGTATAATAAATAGTTTAAAGTTTTATTAGATATTTAGATTTTAATGAAAAGTTAAACTGCTTATACCAGGCTGGTTATGGCTTTTACCCAGAAATCGTTTATTTGTGCAAAAAGTAGTGTTGAGACAAACACTTTATTATCATATAAAAAATCTTAATTTACTGGACATAATTTAACATACTAACAAACAACTGTTATGCATTATGCTCCATTTTAAATCGTAGCAGGTGTTATTGATTTTTAGTCTCCAAATGTACTTGGAAAGCTCTGTTCCCTTGTTATTTTCATTCTTAATGTCATTAATGTGCGTAACAATAACTATTAAATTAACTAGATAATAAATTAAGTCAAAGACGAAAATGTCCATTAAATAGACAATAGTTTATAGCTTGGAAAAAAGGATTATCAACGTGGTTTAAAGCAAAAAATATATAAATAAAATAGTCATAAATTTAGTTCTTTTTATCTTCTCAATGACATACACATCAATATTTTAACACAGTTTTTTTTTTTTAACTGAAATACTAGCAACGTATTTTAAAATAACAACAAACCACTATTATTGTCAATATTTCAGATACAAAACATTGCCTTTTTCTATTTTTCTGCTTTAAACAACATTGACAGCATAATTTAAAAATTTTTTATGATTTTCTTTTATATTAAAAGAAATTAAAATTGATGCTCTAATACAAAAATTATTTTATAATAAATAAATTTCTTTTTAGTTAAAGTAATTCATTACGAATTATTTATATTAAGTTCAAAGAACTTTTTTTTTATTATTGAATCGTATTGTTTCCACTTAAAAAAATAATCCTAGTGACGTAGTTTCACAACAAGCAGCTGTTTTTGTTTAGTTTTATATATTCTATCTGTGTTTAACCGAAGTTCGCTTCTGCAAATTAAAATAATTGTTTAGTGTCATGAAAAAATATTTAAACAAGCAAATTAAAAATCAATGACTATCTTATTTTAAGGTATAAAACGTAAATCTAAAATTCTAGGCGAATATTCCTTGGCGGTAAATTAAGTATCAACAAACAACTGTTTTCATTGATTTCATATATCGCATGCATGAAGTTGTACCTATGATTTATAAATTACTTTTAAGTGCTTTTTTTTGATTCAATATTCTCAGCTACTAAATAAATTACAAAAATTTAAAAGATAACTAACTAGTTTTATAACAAATTTCAGTATCTTTATAGTTATGTCGTTACGTTTTTAGCAATAAACATATAATTTTTAATCTTTATATCACTAATTGTAACTAAATACTAAATTGTAAAGATTTTTGTTTCTTGTTTTCAATAGCCTTATTGCTAACCGTGTTTATTCATAAGTAAATAAAAAAATGTGTTTTATATCTATTTTAACGGGTATAACTAGGTATAGCAACTTAATTCAGTTATAAAATAAACAACGAAAAATATGTACAATTTATTGATTAAAAAATACAAACTTGTGCGCGACGCTTGAGTTTTCTACACATTTATCTTATTCAAACTTCGACATCGATAACGATTGAAAGACGATAAACTTAACGTATAAACTGTTTCAAAATTGCATCCTATCATTCTAAAGTTCCCGTCTGCGGCCTTGCAGTCTCACGTTAACCTTTTAAAATCGTACCACAGCTTACGTAGCTTAAATAATTAGTGACGTAGCAGTCGATTTCCCGTTAAATTCTTCGTTACTAAGTTTATAAACTAAAAGATATACAACTAAAACTGTCGTGTTTTTTGGTGTCTATTTTGAACAGCCTTAACGGGTTGATAATAAAAATACTTATTTTTTAAAACAGCAAACATCTAAATACTTAAACTTGTAATTACATATAAAATGCATAAAAGTTAAAGTTATTTTGTACCTAATCTTTAAAAAGAGTTGATATTTAAACGACAGACTCGAAACATATGACTTAATTGTTTAACTAACAAAGAAATGAAAAGGATCGAATTTAGTCTACCTAACTTTTTTTATCTATATCATTAAATATATTAATCTAACTAATAAAACTAAAAGTATGTTAAAGTAAGTACAATCACTAATAGATCATTATGAGTAAACTGAACTAATTATTTAAATTTAGAAGTACATATAAAGTGTTTTAAACTTGTTATAAGGATAAAAAAACATCAAATGTTGAACTAGATCGATTTTTTTTTTCAAAAAGTATAAAGACGTAAGAAATTTAAGGATTTTACAATTTAGTTTTGTTAAAAAACATAATCATGTTAGATTTAAATTAAGTGGTTAAAACTTTTTGAGGTAAAATTTTTACAGCCTAAACCGAGAGAGATGCATCATCACGTAATCAATAAATACTAATATACATTTATGAAGAAGCAATTTTAAGAAAAACATAATAAAAGTAATTTGGTAAGCTTGTGATAAACTTAATTGTTAGAAACAAAAGTTTATAACTTACTATTTATTAAATATTAATCAATTAGTTTAAAACATCATCGGTATAAAAATATAAACAGACGATATTTATTTATTTTGAACGTTTCTCCATATTTTTATTTCAAATTATCGAAGTTAGTATTAGAAAAAAGTCAATTTTTTTTTGTGCTAGAAACGTAAAAACCAACAAAGGTAGAAATATTAGCTATAAATATTTTGAAAGTTAATAAAAACAACTGTATGACAGTAAAATCGTTAATAAATAATTTAAATTATATCAAGTTTTTAAATTTATATGTAGCTTGTACTTTTTATTTTTGACTTTTAACTTTTATTTTATGTTAATAAGATATATCATAGCTTAAATAGTTTACTCAATCCACACTGCTATGTTAGAGCAAATCTACTAATCACAGTTTCAAAAAGTTGTTTTTATTAGAAACTATTTAAATTACTTTTTAAATCAATGTCAAGTAAAACTACATATTTAAATTTTATAACTTATCATTAAAAATTAATACTTACATCTTGTGGCGTAAAATACAAACTATGATATTGAAATTTCATTAAATAATAAAAAATGTAATGACGTAATTTTTTTATTGACGTAAAAGGGTTGTTACTAAATTTAATATTATGAACTTGCATTCACATCTAGTTCTCAGGCCTACAATAAGTCTAATTTAAACGGCCTAAACCGGCTGAAAACAATTACATTTAATTTGTTGTACAGAATATAATCTGTATTTTTTTAAACATTTTTATTTTAATTACATATCATATTCTATAGTTTTAAAAATATTTTATTAGTGATACTCGAAAAATAAAGATTTAACTAAAACTAAATAACTAACATAAACATAAATTAATTTGACAAACAAGTTGAAAATAGTACCAAGTATCAATTGTACTTATCATATTTATTTAAAAAAGTCAGTTGAGAGTTAATGCACTAAATAAAAACGATTTTGCTTCTACTTAGTAACAAGAATCAATCTATATATTGTTTATTGAATGACAAAAAATTTTTGGTCTAAGAACCTGGTGTACAAAATATTTTCGATTATCGAGTCATACACCAGAACAGTTTAACGTCATGCCCAGGACAAATACATACATAAATAACAAAGCAAATATTTTAAACCTATAATAAAAAAATAGCTAACGGAGTGTTCATGTGTATGCAAAAAAATAAAAATTCTTAAATGTAAAAATAACAAGTTTTATTTATAAAACATAAAAATGACCGCTGAGTATGAACTAAAATTTGATACTAAAGTTTGTCAAACTTAACCCTACTTATCAATTTTTGTTAATGATAGTATTGTGTTTTCACTATTCTTTCAATATTTTTTTTTACTTCTTCTTGAACTAATTAACAGCTTACTTTAATATGCATTACCTGAAAGTAATCTTTTAAATCAAATTAATAGTAAATCACTTTTAACACTACATAAGGTTGTTTCAAATATTCTTATCTATTTAATATCCTTATTATGACAAAAAATTACTTAATATTGCATTAAGTTATTACAAACAATAATTCGTTGTCGTACACAGATTTAAAAAAACTATTTTCATATAAAATATTTCAATGTAAAAATTATTTTAGTAATTTATGTTACAAAGTTTTTACTACTTCGTCTAAAACATAAGTTAATAAAAATTCAAAAACAAATATTGAAATAAATTGTAGTTTTTCTAAACATATCTTAAATATAAAAAAAGCAAAGTAGTGAAACTTATCAGTTGAGTTCTTTAATTTTTTTTTTAAATGGTCTGCTGAGAGCTTAAATTCTAAAATTATTTTTTCAACTTTTAGTAAATAAATAACCCTAAAAGTTTATAAAAAGTATGTTATGGTATCAATTTTGTATAAAACTATCTCTGGTCGCAAAAAGAAATTTAAAGGAAAGTTAAAATTATTTTGAAATACATTTAAATAGCTGCCAGTTCTTTAAATTTTTTAGAGTTTACTCAACTATTCTTGATTTTTCATTAAATTTTGACTTTTACTATTTGATTTCTTAAGTTTTAAAATAATATTTTTTCTAATTTGAATTTTTGTGATTCGTTTGTATAATTTCGTATAAACTTGATTCAAGTATTTATGTAAGTAACGAAGAGTTTATTAAAAAAATTGTAGATGTCATGGTTTATAGTTTTATGAATGATGTTAATTTAAAATAGTAATTACATTGATAATTAACTTGAACTGTAAAAAAACATATTAAATTTAAAATTTATTATTTAATAAGATACACATAAAGTATCTAAAGCCACAAACAAAATTAATTTTTTTTTTAACGCTTGAGAAAAAAAACTTCAATGATTGAATAAATTTATTATTTAAGTAGTAATAATTAATAAGTACACTGGTAGCATAAAAATTATCATAGTTCTAGTTTAAATAACAATTTTTTTTTAAAAGAGTTTAAAAAAAACGTTACAAACAAAATCTATATAAATAAATATAAGCTAGCTATTAATAAGTAACTAGAATTGTACTTTTTCTTTTTCAATTTTGAAATCAATATAATATGAACCTAAAAAACATATAAAAAATTAAAATAAAACATAGTTAGTTTACATTTAGTAATAAGCAAAATTAAGTTTAATAAATGTTGATTCGCATAGTTTAAGATATAAAAAGTATAATTTTCACTAATACTTTGATTTTTAGATCAAATTAGATCAAAGTAGATAAAATACATATAAGCTAAAATTAATAAAGAATTATAAAGCTTTTTTTATATAAAAAAGTAATTTTTAGATTAATTTAGTTACTGTGGCAATAAGTATATATAAAATACAACAAACACTTTATTTGAACTTATGTTTAGAAAAGTAGCTGATATAAAAATTTTATTGAGGTTTAAAAAACTTATCTCTACCTTTTTAATTTATCTTTGCTAAGGATAGAGCTTAAGACTGAAGTTGTTTTCAACATACAAAAGTCTAAAATTCTAGCGATGTAATACTACATAACAAAAAACAATAGTTTTTATTTATTATATATTTTCCATCTTTGTATAAATAGTTTGTATTGTTTTTAACTTTTTAGTTTGAACTGCATCGAGCAGTATACCACCAAAGTTCGTTTAAGGTTATCAATTTAATTGTAGAAGGTAATTTATATGTTCTGTCACCATGATTATGAAGTCAGCTATTAAGTTAATTTAATTAAAAAAAAAAATTTTTAAGTAGGGGTATAAAATTTGACTTACCAGAAATATTTCATTTAAGTTACAGAATTATTAAGTGGCTAAAATTTTAACAAGAAACGTGTTTATAAAATATCGAAACTAGTGTTTTGAAATTGCTCGGATTCATTAAACGACTAACTTTCAGTTTAAAAATATTTTGTGGAAATTAATTTTGGCTTAACTTTTAAATAAATAATTTTGTGAATCTTGCTTATTACGTAGTTGTAAATATTTTAATTACTAAAACACAACTTTATAATTTTTAAAACTGCTAAGAATGTAAAAAGTCCATTCCACAAACTAATTTTTCCTAAACAACTGCCAAACCCAATCAAATTAATTTATTTAAAATTAGTTTTAAACTTCGTTTAAAATTTTACTTTACCTTTTTTAATCTGTATTAATTAATCAAAGCTACGTCTTTTTAACTGAACAAAAACTAAGTTAAAAACTATTTAGAATCTAAAGCGAAGCTTGAAAAACGTACAATCCAAGTAAATTTTATACAATACTTTGCCATTTTTAGTTCCTTTAATATATAAATGTATAATAATAATCAGTTTAACAAAAGTTTTGTACTTTAAATTATTAATTTCGAATATATAAAACGAATTATACTTGTTTTAGACGCTGATAGTGATAAGAGTTCAAACAGCCATTCGTTTTTTGCTACGAACTAAATTATAAGCTGATTTAGGCCGACTAAATTGTATGCTAAATAACCTAATTTAAATTTATGAGATTTTTTTAAAATAATCTTTCTAATTATCATTTGACGGGAAAGTACTTGATACGTAATTAAAATATTAACAAACAGTCAAATACACTGTTAAATAATTGATAGATACTATAGCTTCAATTATTATTTAAATTATAAGTATCATTTCTATAAAAAAAGTAATTATAGCACTAAATTTGTAGAAAGCTTGCTTAAACTTTTAGTAACTAAATTAGTCTAAAATACATTAACTTCTTAGATGAAACTATAAACTACTTTGCTTGTTAAATGATAAGTAAACACAAAATCAGCCGGTTTAGGCTGTTAAAATTGATTTAAAAACTTGTGTAGGCAAATTTTTCAATATGAGCTTGATTATATATTTTAATAAAAATCTATATTATAAAGCAAGTACACCTCTTACGTCACTACTATCTTTAAATATTAAATTAAACGACTTATTATTTACTTATGGACGACCTTATTTATGTTCTTAGGCTAACTTCAAATTAAAATGAGTTACATCACTACTGTGTGTACATACTAAAGTATTTTTTGTAATAATTATTTTTTTAGTTGTTAATTCTTACTACTTGTAAAAGCAAAAATATCATGGAAAATTTTTACTTTTTTATTTTATCAAAACGTTTGTTTTATGCTTAAATTAAAAACGTTAATTTGTACAACAAAATAAGATTGTTAAGCTATAGAAAGTAGCCTTTTAAAAAATTTGATCAGTCATTGTCTGAGTTTTTGTATTATTATTTATTAACCGTACGCTTAATACTTAAAACATACTTACATTTGAAATTATAAAATACTACTTATATTTAACTCGTTGTCTTATAAATTTAAGCTTAAACGTTTTAAATTTTTGCAATAAGAAAAAAATACATAGTGTAAAAAGTTGTAGATTTTTTAGTATAAAACAATGTACAAAGAAACTATTTTAAAAAAGAGTAATTTAGTAAAAGCGTACTTCTATGTAAGACAACCTAAGTAAAAAAGTCTAAAATTTTTCTCGTTTATTTTTTAATTCACTCATAGTAATAATCAATATGCGGTTTATTTTATTTTAATACTTTTTATTATACTTAACAATTTATTTAATCATAACTAGTTTTAAGTTTCTTAAATTTATTTTTTTAAAGTGAAAATATTTATCGATACTATTTTATCATATGATACTTTGCTCGTTTTTTAATTAATTTACTAATTAAGTCGACTTTAATAAATTTTCAGTTCATAATATATGAAATTATAAACATTGTTTCGTTTACGTGTTATATTAAATAAAAGCTTAAACAAAATTTGTTTACTATTTAAAAATAAGTCTTATTGCTATCAGCCAGATCAGGCTGTTTAAAACATCTATCACTACTAATAACATCAAGGTTATAACATTTATTTAGAAACAAACTATGTTAAGAATTTTTAATTCTTGTGTGCTTTTTGTTTATATAAATATTTCTTAACTTAATTAACTGTTTTAAATTGTACATTATTGACGATTAGTTTTTGTACTTACTTTGAATACTTTTTGTTTTTGTAGTCTGTCTATTTTTAACTTTATGTTTAGATATTAATGTTTGAAATTAACTAAACGTTACACGAACTAAAAAGTACAATTAAAAAACTCTATTAAGAAGAAAAACTGTATTTATTTTATTAATTAAACTTTTTTCTTAATTAAATTATTTAGTTTTATTTACTCAAAATCATAAAAGAATACCATTAGTTATTAAAGCTACTTTATCTTTCAGACTCTACCGTTAATACAAGTTTAGAGTACTGAAAATGTAAAACAAAAAAAAAACATTTCAGGTAGACTTATGAATTACAATTAATTCTTCACGCATTTTAGTTAGTTTAAAAGTTAAGAAAACTTTATCCAAAACTATATTTTTGCTTTTATGATTATGTACAAGACAAGTATAAATGTAATTATAAGTGTAAGGTATTCTGCATGTAACTAGTAATGTGAGTTCAAATAATTTTGATATTTGCTAAAATATTAAAGATTTTTTTGAAAATTAGCCGGTTTAGACCGTTTAAGTTCAATACAAGCTGAGTATTACGAACTAGTTTGATTATTTTTTAATTTATAAATTTGTTAACAAAAGTGATTAGTCGAACCTTGCGTCATTTCATTATTCATGTGTAACACTCATTTCAAAATTTTTTATACTTGTTAACAAAAAGCAAGTTAGTGAGAATTTCTAATGCAGTAGATTTTTCAGTTATAAGTATATAACTTAAGTGATTGTATATTAATTAATTAATATTTTTAAATGTTTAAGAATTTTAAAACTATACTAAATATAGATTTTTTAAATTTAGATGAATTTAGATACTTTAAAAAATTGAAATAGTACTTACTTAATTAACAAGTAGAATACTTTTATTTTTATATTAAGATATCTTCCACTATTAAAATTAGAAAGCCGACCTAACATGAAATAAAAATAACAAGAAATTATGCTGTAACTCAAAATCATCTTCTAAGAGTTTGTAATTTAACACAATTAGTTTCGAGAGTATCCTAATGAAAAAAACCTAAATTTTTTTATAACAGCGTGGTAAATTATCAAAACTTATGTTTATGGTTGTTAAAAAATATATAAGTTGTTTTATACTAAAGCAAACATTTTTGTACTTTTTTAAACTAAAACCTGTAGTTTGTGTTTGAAATAAAATTTAGTTTTCTGATACTTTATAACAATTCATGAACACTTCAAATTAATAGCCGTTCTCGAAATTTGAATTTCATAATACGAGTTGACAAAAAGTTATATATTAACAATACGCTACAGGCTAAACACTTTAAAATGCTTATAATTGAAGTTTAGGATTCTAAAGTTTTATTTTAACTTGTTAAAGGTATATATAATTGAAGAATATTATAGTCATAAATGGGACTTTTTTCTTATTTTTTAAACTGATAGATGTGTGCTGAAAAATCGTAAGAATTTTTCGAAACCCACTGTACAACTTGTGTAAAACCTGGTACTATATATATTTGTAACTGTAATAAACTGGCCAAACAATCACTAAAAAAATTAGTTTCATTCGTATAGTAAGTATATATATTTAAGTTTCAAACCTTTTTCTTAAGAAAAAAAACATATATAGTTATAGCTAAGAAATTTAAGTTATATAGAAAATTAAATTATATGAAATGATAGAAATATATTATAGTTGTTATTTTTAGGCTTGTGAATAATATGTATTTTTATGTATATAAATTTTGATCAAACTAAAATTAACTTAAATTTTCTAACTTATTGCTATTATTTTCAATTTATAAAGCAACTGTTTTAGGACAAATATTTTAATAAAATTTGTAGTTAACCTAATGAGAATTTTGACTATAAAAGTTTTAAGTGTAACATATAAGTTATTATTTTAAAATTAAAAACTTCAACAATAAAATAATTTGTAAAGTAGTAAGTAAGTTGTTTTTTCATAAATCTTAAAGTACATTGATATTCATATTGTTCATTACTTGATCTATAATTAAAAATAAAAATAAGCTGTGCACCATCATATGTTTGTATAAATTGAAAGTATATCGTTTAGAAAGTATTTACGATATGGTATATCGTTTAGTAAAACATGTTAGAGATAAGGTTTCAAAAATAATTGCTCTAATTCAAAAGTTAAATGACTAAAATATTCTACACATAACTACTGCTGCGAATTTAAATATAAATTCAAATAAGTATAGGTTTCCAAATTTGTGTTGTTTTTGTTTTACTTAGTCTATCGCATTTTAATTGTAAAGCTTTTAACTTAAAATTATATTTAAACAATGTACAATTACTCATTTAATCTTTTTACACGATTTACCTGCTTTTTACGGTAAATGTAAACACTAACAAATACAAATTATTTAATTTTTGTTTCTCTTCTAATCAATAAAACACACGAATAACAATAACAATCTGAAAACAAGTGTTAGATATTTTGTCAGTATGATAAAAACTCGGTAGAAAAAGCTTTAAAGTTTGTGTTTAAAGAAAAGTAAATAAGTTCAAGTCATAAAAACAACATAATATTTTTATTTTCAAATAGTTTTATTATAGTTTACATATAAAACATATAGCACATATAGTATAACATTAAAAGTCTTTACTTTTAAAATTTAAAAAGGTTAGACTAATTATAATATTTTTATTCAACAATAAATAAATTTCAGATAAAAATTCACAAGTTAGTGTTGTGAAAAAAACTAGTTTTAAGTATAATAAAAAAAATTTTAATAATTTTTTTTGTTTAAATGTTGTTAATGTATTGTTATGTAACTGTGTTTGTAACAAATTGAAAGTAGTACGTCACTCCATACAATACTCTTTAAAAGTTAATATTTCAACAATAACAATCGTTATAAGAAAAGTGTAGTAACTGTGAAATATATCACGTTTTACAAACTTACTGGTTAGTTTAAAACTTAAACAGCTCAAACTATAAATAACTTGTGTGTGAAGTATATTAAAAAAGTAAATTATTTTCATTTTTATTCTTTTAGTAGTTTCAGTTATAAAGTTTTTTTTTCATTAATAACTTTACCTTCAAAGTAAAATTGTTTATAAGTATTCATAAGCTTTAAAATTAAAATACTTTACATGTTTTCAGAAAATGACTAAATATCTGAATAAAAACCTTTAAACATGTGTATCAGCTTTATAATTTGTATTACCATCATAGATTATTTTCATTGTGAATTAGTTTTATGAATAAGTATAAATTAATTATAAACAATTAATTAAACATAAAACTAGTTTAAAGAAACTGTTGTCGTTATAAAATATATATTTCATTAATCTAAATTGAAGAAGAAAAGTAAAAAACAAACAGTTACATTTGTGTTATGGATGTACTACAAATATAGTAATGAACAATTTTCTATTCAAAAAATATTTTAACTTAAATGTTCTCTCAGAAAAAATATTGTTTAAGAGCAACTAATCGGTTTATTATTAATAGTGTTTTTAAAAAAATATATTTAAGCTGTCAAAAAAGAGCTGAATAAATTTTATTTAGCGTTAAACTTATTGTTAGTTTCATAGGGATTACTTTTAAATAATGTTAAAACAAGTTGTTTTTAATTTGAGAAAATGTTATAGTTATTAATCGTTGCGATGAATAATAAAAAATTATCATTAAGAAAGATTTATATGTTCCATTGTTCTTATGTTTATAAATTTTAAAAACAATTAATAGTTGCTAATACTTTCTTTTTCTTATTTCCTTCAATATTTTTGTAATCAAACACTTTAATAATCTTTAATATACTTTTTACACCTAACAATAGACAAACAAACTTCAATAGCTATTAAGATACTACAATATTTTATTATTAACTTTGTTCTTTAATGTACATCTAGATTGTAGTAACAAGTAGCAATAAATTTATTAAAAACATAAGCTCTAAACAGAATTTTTAAAGTAAATTTGATAAATACAGTTGATACTTTGCACTTTTTTAGAATTTTTTCTTAACTAAAAGTTTATAAAACAGTAGTTTATTTAAAGTTTTTTTTTTCGGGTAATTAATAACTTTTTTTAGTTTAAAGTTATGAAATTACGTATAGTATAAAAATCTAAAATAACTGCAGATTTTATACTTTAAAATGGATGATTTTTATCAGCTGGTTTAAGCCGTTTAAATTAAGTTCATAAAGACATAGCTAAATTTTGTTAGTGTTAATTGATTATCAATAAGTTCTTTAACGACTTCTATAAATAAAAACTTACACTACGTCATTACTATATTTTCATGCAGTTATTATTATTTAACAAAATTTTAATTAAAATGCAAACAATGCGGTAAAAAGCTTTTTTTACCAATATTATCAATAATTAATCAGTTAAATGTAAAATGTTTATATATGTAAAGTAGATTTCAAATTTTAAATTACGTTTAAGTATTAAAACTTTAATTATAATAAATTTCTAATCATGACTGTGAGATATTCAGATCAAAATCTTTCGGTACACCAAGACAAAGGTATAAAAAACTTATTTATATTGTTCACACGTTAGAATTTTCCGCCAATTTTTTATTAGTACATACCAAGAAAAATTTCTTTTGAAAGTTTGCTGACACCTGATTTGTTGTAAAGATAGTTTAAAATCTATTTCAGTTAGTTTAGTTT
Source organism: Thalia democratica (assembly GCF_965202585.1). Classification (NCBI taxonomy): domain Eukaryota; kingdom Metazoa; phylum Chordata; class Thaliacea; order Salpida; family Salpidae; genus Thalia; species Thalia democratica. Next base: position 100,115,277 of record NC_139166.1, on the reverse strand, counting down.
ACACTTATTTACCTTAGAACTAAATGCATATAATACCATAGATTTTATTTAGTTTATTATAAGCTTTAAACTTATGATGGTTCCATGAATGTGTTAAGGCTATTCAGATTTTAGTTTATTTGATTAGTTATCAGTAGTTAAATAAACAATTCAAAATAAAATATATACATAACTTTGAAGCTAAACATTTTAAACATTTTGTTATAATATCCATAACTTTAATTGTTAAGAGTTTGAACTAATTGCAAAGCTTAATAATGAAATATGTAACAAAATTAGGTCTCCTTAAAAAAATAAAGTTTTTTAGTTTAACTTTTAACTTAATAAAGGTAATCATTCCGCTAAAAAATTGTTATAGTTTATGAATTTATATTTACAAATAACTTATTTATAAATAAAATTTAAATAAAAGTCAAAATAGAGGTATCAAGCTTCATTTATATGAGTTTAAAAAGTCTAGTGTTTATGTGAAGTAAAGTTAGTTTTAAAGTTATTATTGTAAAACACTAAAGTTAATCTTTTAGTAGTGATTTTTTAAACGAAGGATGTTTGATAAATTATACTGAGTTTACCAATTTTTATTCTTTTAGTAAACAAATGTCGTAATAAAAATGAAAAATAGTTAAAAGGTGTTACGATTGTAAGCTTCACTTAAAAAAATCAAATTAATGCAACAAATTGAAAGCTGACATTTTTTTATATAATAATATCTAAACTATATAAACAATTATATTGTTTAGAGGTACAAGTTTTATGTAAAAACTGAGATCAAAAACTTGTACCTCGAATTTTTAGCTCCTTTTAAAACAATAAAACAAATTTTTGTTTGTGTTAGGAAAATAAAAATTAAACTCTTAATTTAGCTGTTTCAATAATAATTATTTGTGGTGTACTTATATAATTGTTCTATTTTGAAAGAGAATTTTTATTTCTAAAGTACAATTCTTTAAATACACGTCTCACTTGTTATTTTTAACAAGTCTAACACACAAAAAAAATTCTATAGATAACCATCTTAACTTTACTAAATTTAAAGTTAAACGGTCAATTTTGAAATTGTTTTAAGTTTTAATTCTATAAGCTATTATCTATAAAAATGTGAGTAAGGTCATTTTAATAAATCAGGTTTACTTTCTAGTATCTAAAACTTTCAAAAAATTGTGATCTAGTATGTTATCTTACTATGATTTATAACTTACTTAAGGTTACTAATTTTTTTGATACTTTAGACAAGTGTAGACTTCGGCTAAACTAAATATAAGATAAATAAATTGGAAATTAATTGCTAAAATTCATTTAAGATGCTTATAATACTACATTTTTAAACAATCAAAAGTTTTCGATACAGATGACAATGTGTTGTTATCAGCCGGTTTAGGCCGCTAAAAATCTAATAAATCCATCCATCTATTCATTACAACTTATTTGTATTGTTCTTATAAAATTTTTATATATTATTCTAACGATAAACTTATGTTACGTCATTAGTATTTGTACATACAACATAAAGTTCCTTAATAAGCAATAAACTTGCGATAATTAAAGTGTATTAAAACTTATACAGCATCATCTAAAATATTAAAAATGTTAATGATACAAAAAAGTACATATTCGTATAATAATAAAGTTAATTTTTATTGTTTAAATTCTCGTAGGTACAAGTCATTCAGATTTATTGCGGATTATTTATCGCTCCAAATGAAAAATTTACGAAAATTTTTATTAAAATCTCTAAAGTAAAAAGTACACAAAAAAGTTATTAATGTTTATCGAATATTGTAAGTAAAGGTTTGTTATTTTTAGCCGGTTTAGGCCGTTTAGATTTAATAATAATATTTACACACAAATTAATAATTTTTAAGTTTTTTATTTTATCATTATACTAACAATTTTTTAATGGAAAACAAATGTAAGGTTACTGCGGTATTTAATTTATTCTTCGTTTAAGATACTTCAAAAATTTTAGTAACAGTTGAGTAATTAGTAGAAGTTGTGCTTTTTTACTAAATTGATGATGTACTTTTACTGTGAATAGTACGAACTAATAAATATTTTAACATAAACTAAAATTTTAATGATTAAACTTTTTAGTTTTTTTTTGTTTTCATTTCTACAAGTAATACCTAATATAGATAATTCTGTTTTAAAAGTTTCTTACCCTTAACAAAAATATAGTTTACAAGTTTGTATGACAACACTTAACTATTAAAAAAAAAAACGTTTTACAATATCTTTATAAGCTTTAATTTAGGCAATCAAGATTTTTTATAGATTTAACTTTAAGGAAAAAATATAGTTTTTATTATTTTTATTAACTTGTTAACTCAAAAAATTACTGCTGTCTATAAAATCAAAATAATAATTTAAAACGTATAAAAATTAATTGCAAAGAATATTTTTTAAACGATATCTTTAATAAATGTTATACTGTGGTCTTAAACAAATTGATATTTTCATTTAAAACAGATAGTATAGCACTATTAAAAAGTAAATTGATTATAGTTCTATACTTTTTGTAGTGCAAGATAGCTTGTAGTTTATCAAATAACAAATCAAGTAAACTTATTTGTAAATACTTTTACACAAAAAATTTACCTTGTAAACATAAACAGCTAAAAAGTTAGATGGGTATTTCAAGAGATTTTTGTTTAATAACTCAGGTTTACTAACTTTTAAAATAATAAATCTATAGTTTTGATACTAATTCATATACTCGGTTATAAAAATTAGAACAATTGAAAAAAAAAAAAAACTATTAAAACAGATGTACAATTCGGATGAAATAATAAACACTTTAGTTATAAACTACTCTTTTGTAAATGGTTTAGTAGCTATTGTAGTAATTGTTTTATGTTTTATTGTATTTATGTAATTACTGTGTAATTGTACTAGTTTTTGTTCAAAATGTGCGTTAATATTTTTCTGCGGTTTCTTTGTTAGCAATAAATAACAATAATACAGAACTGAATAAACAATTCGATTGTTTTGATATAAGTATAAAAATAACATTCAAAAATGAACTTTTGATTTAAAACAGGACACAACCTTTTATATACAACTGTTTAAATGGTCACTAAAAATAATGCTGTTATTTTGAACTATTCTGTTTATAAACAAGTCTAAACTTATTATTTAACATATTACTATATTATTTCTTAGATGCAAGTTTTAGAGCATATCAGTAAACGGAGACTTAATATTTTATTTCACTTTACTATGTGTTAGACTTTTGCGCAATATAAATATTGATTTAAAGTTCAAATACTGTACGTTTATATTAGAAAAAAAAACTAGCTTGAAAAAGAATCCATGTACTTAGTACATTTTGCCTTGTTTTTTTTCAATAGTGCAGTTGATAAACTATTAAACTTTCAAATGAAATTATTTTTCTAACTAGTAGTACTAAAAATGAAAACACTTATAACAACTAAGATTTTTTTAACTTTTGATTATCATCTAAGTTAAAGTAAATATAGACTTATGCATTTCAACTTGTATGGTATGTTTTTGCATTACATAATTACTTAGCATCTTACTAATTTCAGATTTTGTTTTCAGCCAATCTAGGCTGCTTAAATTTGATAGTAGTTACTGTTGTCGCAGTTGTAGTGGAGTTATTTAATTAAAGTACAATTTGCTTAAGTTTTTGAACAAAAAAATATCATAAACAATTTGAAGCTCTTACGTCACTATTTTGTTTTAATGTAAGAATTTTCTGCCGACTATGTTGACTTTAGTCGGCATAAGGAAAATCCGCGGTTTGCTATGTGCCTTTAGTATAAAAACATACTGTTCGTAAAAAAGGTTTAAACTTGAACTTAGGTCAGGGGTGGGCAAACTGCATCCCTAAAATAATAAATCTCCGGCTCACGAGGTGCTTTTAAGCAAAAATCATAATTTTCGAAAACCAAAAAAACTAAAGGCATTGTAATAAAATCAGACTTTCATATCAATAAACACTGTTTACTAGTACTCTATAATTTATTATTTTATCATACTTTTGATTTCAAAATGTCCTTTTCTATTGATTACTACAACATTTTCAAATTAATGCGGTCTTCAATTCTTTTATATATATATATTGTAGCTCTCGAATGTTTTTATTTTAAATACTACGGCCCGCGAGAAATTCTTAAAAAATTTGCTCTCAAGCTATGAAAGGCTACCGACCCCTGATTTAGGCTTTAAATTCAACAACTAGTACTTACAAGTAGTTTATCCTTGCTTATCTTATAATTTTTTTTTGTTTCAAAAAGCTTTTTTGTAATGGTTAGAAGACCCATTTTAAACAATTGCGGCCCGCAGAAGACTTTTGAGTAGACAGTGCGTATGTTATACGAAAATTTGCCTACGACTTAAGGTTGATAATCTTGATTTATTATTAACTGTAAAACTAGTTTATTATCTTATCTCATTCATTCTATTTCGTAACTATTTTCTTAATACTTAAAGTTAAATACAAAGCTTTAGCATTTTTACTATTTAGTTTCAATGAATTTCAATGTTTTTCTATGTTTAGGCTTTTCAAAATTTAATTTTTATGATATATTAACATTGTTAAAATAAATAATTTGATCATACTTTAGTTTTTGAAAAAAAGTTATATATAGAATATGATTTTTTATCACTATACAGTTTACTGATACAATGTTCTTCCAAAAATTATATTAATTACTGTTAAGTATTTTATGATCTTCTTACATTTCGTTAATAAGATTTGAGCTCTTATTATTTCCTTCTAAAATAAAAAGTAAGGTAGATAAAAATAAAATAAATTTACAAATTCAAAGTAAATAAAACATAAGTGTTTTTGTAACAGCTAAGTTATATTTTTTTAAAGCTATACTTTAATAACTAGTTATGTTGAGTTAAGCTATTTGGTTGGTTTTTACACAATTATATTAAGAACCATGTTAATTTTAAACTCATGATGTTTTCAGACGATTTAGCCTATTAAAATTAACAAAACGCAATGGCACACATCAAATCGTTCTATCTAGTTTAAAAATATTAAAGAAAGTATTTTATAAGGTATTTATACTTTTTACGTCAAACAGTCTTCATATAGAATTCACGATACTATACTTCAAAGTCTTTATGATTATTGGTAATTCTGGTATCAACTGTCTTTTAGGAATAATAATAGAAATTAAAGAAAACAAATTCTTGGGCCAACCTCCTAAGAAAAAATGTTTGTAGTAAACTAAAAAAAAACTGTTTTATACTAATAGTGTGATATAGTATGCAATGATTAACCACTACTATTTTTAAGCTAATCAATAAAAAGCCTAATTGCTAGATTGTACAAGAAAACAATTTTTTAATAGTTTTTAACTCGATTACAATTGAAGTATGTAATTTTAAAAAAAGGTACAAATGAACTAAATTATACGTGGTTTTACAAACTTTAGCTATGATCCTAAAAAACATTAAGTTAAAAACACAAAATTGATTAACAACAAAGTTTATTTATCAATGCACTGTACCTACTATACTATATCTTTATATAAACATAAAAACCATAGCTCTTTAAAATTATTTTTGCTAAATACTTGAGTATTTACTTAATACTAAAACTTAAATAAAAAATTTTTTAAGAAGTATCAAATTTTGTCCGGAAGTTAATTTAGTTTCTAAGGTAAAATCTAAAAATGTTTTGTCTACTAAAAGGTTATTTAACGTTTATACTTTAGCAAACACATAAGAACTTTCATGGCTTTTATCTATCAAAAGTTCAAAAAATTTACATCATTTTTTTTATTTAACAGCTAAATTCAGCTAGAATAGCTAGACCTAATGTCAGAGATTAGTTTTAGTAAAAATAAAAAATTTTACAGCTTTCGTCTTCTATTTTCAATGCTTTTGTTTACATGAAAAAATCAGTCCCAAATGCTATTTGTCTGGCATTAACACCTAAGATATTCAGATTTGGATAAGCCCCAAATGCCTTTTTTCTAGGTAACACCCCCAATGCCAATAAATGTCAATTAAATAACAGATCAACTGATATATTATATAAAGATATAACTTGAATGTACTTATTTTAAGTTAACATAAACTTTGTGTACCACCTTAAAACTTATCAATATAATGATGAAAAAATAGAGATAATAAAAAACATTTTAAATTTTGAATAAAATCAAAATCTCAATAAAATAATCATTAAATAAAACTTTAAGCATAGAATATCAGTTAGTTGTATACAAATTGTACAACAATGCATATTTAAATATTTTCTACAACAGTTCTACCCTTTAGCTCATATTAATTCCATAAATTTTTTCCTGATTTTTTTAAAATAACAACTAGACTTGCCAGAAAGGATTAACAATAGAAAACAAAAGTAAATTATTATACAGTGTATTACTATTTTGTCATATTTTTTTAAATTTTAGAATAGAATTTTTTTAAATATAACAAACTTAAATTGCTATTAAAACTAATTTTAATTTTTTTTTTAATTTATTATAAAACTATGGTGTTATATTCATAACATAATCTATTACCAAAACCTTTTTTTGTTTAAAATTAACTAAATTAATTAAGTTATTTTAAAAAGTCACTGGATTGTACTTAATGCTATCTTATACAAACTAAGCTTTAAAGTGAGTGAATGGTCCATTTTACTTTAAAAAATATTTTGAATGTTTTAAAACCCTTAAAACACAGTTTAGTACTCAGAGAAAGCTATTTTAGAATATTTGTATTTAAAAGTGTTCAACTACTTAGCAATAAAATTAAAAGATACTTATAAGTAGTAATGAGTGATTAAAAAAGACTTAGAATAAATCAATAAATAAATTCAATTTCTAAAACATGTTGTTTCTAGGCTGCAGCAGCAATGTTGTATGTATAACCTCTGGTGCTTAATTTTCTTAAAAGTGATAAATATATAAATGTGCATGAATAGTTGCATCAGACTCTTAATTTTCTCTTAACTGTTCATAATAATATTATTAACTTTTTCAAAATTTAGGCTTCAGGACCGTTTATTTTAATTATTTGCTTTTAGACTAGTTTATTATACATTTTCAATACACAGTTTTAAATAAACATCCAAACTTATTAACTTTTATTGAATATTTTTTTGTATATTTTTTGAAATTTTGGACTTTACATTAAAAAAATATGTTTTTAACTGCTCGTAATAGATTGTTAAAGCATGTGATTTACGACTCGATAACTGAAATGTTTTTTGGAATAACTTTTATAGCGATAATCTTCTGTCGTTTAAAAAACAGTAATAAAAAACTTTTATATTTAAACAAACTACTAGATTAAATAGTAAACATGTTTAATACTACTGGCTAGTTACTACAAAAGCAGCTTAACTCTGAACTTTTAAAAACTAGAGTTAAAACACACATGACTTAATCTTACAACGAAATAACTTTGTATTAAATTAAATCTAAATTATTTTTTAATACAATTCCTGATAATAATTAATTAAGCGTTTAACAAAAAGTACTAAATTTTATTCTAATTCTAAATTCGTTACATAAATATGAAAAGTTTTGAAACGTAAAAAATAAAACTTAAGAATGTTTATGTTTTTATACTATGACTTAAATTTTAAAGCATTGTATCATATATAGTTCCAAACGTATCAAGCTACTATAGTTTGGAAAAAAAATAATAAGTCTTTTGTTTAACTAATTACTATCAAAATTTTACAATTAAAAATTATATTACTGAAGAAGTTTAGTTTTGCGTATAAGTTTGTTATAATTTTGTTTTTTAAAACTGAATGAAAGCTTAAAATAAAAATAATTTGTTAAATTATCAAACAAAAAACTTCTACTGTTTGGTTAAGCTTCTTAGTTTTGTTTGTTTATTAAACTATTAAATGTATATATTTACAACGCTGTAAAAACTATTTAGTACAAATATCTTTAAAACTAATTGAAAAAAATTTAAAATAAAGTTGTATTTTAAGGTTTACTTACATATTTAATGCGCATTTATTTTTAAATCTTGATTTAGTTTTCAAGCATGTGCTTTAAACACTACATTTTTCGAAATATTTACAACTCGAATTCAAAATGTTTTACTTTTTTAGTGAAGATAATAATTAAAAGAATGATTGGTTTAACTCCTACTTCTTTGTTGTTATACTCACTTTTCCCAATTTTGCTTACAATTTTTACACGTACTATAGAAAAACTTTCAAATTAAGGTTTTTAAAAGTAATTTAAAATTAAAATTTAAAATTAAGCAGTAATAACGCTTATTGCAAAAATATAAAGTTTAAAGACGTTCAGAGCGAATAGAGATGAAAAAAACGGTGCATAAAAGACAATCCATGCTATAGTGACGCACCGTGTCATTTTGTCGCTATGCCAAAATGACGCACCGTGTCATTTTGTCGCCGTGCCAAAGTGACCCTCCGTGCCAAAGTGATGCACTGTGCCAGAGTGACGCACCGTGTCATTTTGTCGCTATGCCAAAATGACGCACCGTGTCATTTTGTCGCCGTGCCAAAGTGACGCACCGTGCCAGAGTGACGCACCGTGTCATTTTGTCGCTGTGCCAAAGTGATGCACCGTGTCATTTTGTCGCTGTGCCAAAGTGACCCTCCGTGCCATAGTGACGCACCGTGCCAAATTGACGCACCGTGTCATTTTGTCGCTGTATCATTCTGACACCCACCCAATTTTAATTATAATAAAATTATAATTTTATTTTTATTAATATAAAATTTTATTTTATAACAGTTTCAAAACGTATTACTTTAGTTTTAATTAAAAACGGCTAAATAGGTTTAAAATGAAATTTAAATAAAATTAATTAAAACTAGTTAAATTAAAATCAACTACAACTTAATATTTTAAATGACAATCAATCTTAGCACAACAAAGATATATATTTTTGTTTTTTATCTCTCCATTAAGTAAAAGTACTAGTTTTATATAAAGACTTTTATATATAGACTCAAATCATGAGTCTTTTGACATTTTTGCTAATTAGTTCAATTATTATAAAACTTTAACTGTATTTTCTAAATCAAATTTAATTAGTTATGCAATATATTATCAGTAAATTTAGGCTGTTTAAGTTTAGAACAATTGCTCATAAGATAAGAAGTTTGTTAATGTAAACTTATTTGCATACTTTGACACATCAAGTTATATAAAATTCATATTACTTACGTCTCTACAATGTTTACATTATAGATTATATGCAATTTTTCTAGTTAAGCAATCAAAGCAAATACTTTGATTTTTGTTTTAGAATTGTATATAATAAAATTCTTTAAATTTAAATCAAAAAGATTGATTCTTTAATTTTATTTATAATTTTAAAATTCAAATTTAAGTAATTTACATTTTTTTGTAACGTTTGTTTGTATGTAATTTTTTTCAAACAAGTACAACAGATTTAGTATAACATTTTAAAAATAAACTACAACTTTTAATTTGATTTCAAATATAAGTTGTATGAAAAATCTATTTAATTTCGCTATCAAAACAATAAGTTTGTTGAACATTTAGTGTAATTAAAGAACTGTAAAAATATCTTTTAACTTCATGAATGAAAATATATCTAATTAGCTAACTCTAGGTTTCGTATGATGTAATACAGCCTGGACCGTTAAAATTTTAGAGGGATTATAAAATTTCACATCTTAATTCGAGCTTATTCATATAGTATAATGAAACTTTAATTATATATGGGACTATGTTTCCTACGTCACTATTTAGAATAAACGGTTTAGTATTTTATAAATTTATGTACTATCTTATGAGATTCATATATTATTGTTTAGTTAGTTTTTTTATATCTTTTTTAAACAGTAAAATTTGAATTTGGTTGTAAATTAAATAAAAAGATCATTTAAGAAAATATTTGTAAAATGAAAAGTAGTTTCAACTTTTATTATACGAAGTTTAGTTTTATAAATGACAAAACTGTTTGGAACGTAAAAAATCTAAAAATTGCAAAGATTAATATTTTTTTGAAATAGATAATATTAAAACAATTCGATTTCTTTTAGTTTCTGCTGATGTTAAAATGGCTTATTGTTTATTTGATTTATGCCTTTTAAATTGTACTTAGACCTTAGTCTATGTAAGTATACGATAAATATACGGGTAAGGCCGTTTAAATAATGACAGTAAGTATATAGTTACAGCTGAACTAATCTTCATGGAACATATATTCGAACAATAAACAAAATGTTAAGAAAAAAAATCTTTTACGTCACTAAATCAAATTAAAATAATATATACTTGTTGAGTTTTAATAACGCTTTATTGGTAATTAAAGTACATTTAAGCTTGCGTTATTTTCATTTAAAATGGTGATAAGTATTTTCAATATTCATTGCCGAATGTAAGAATAAAATCTATATATTAGTTTTTTGCTTATTTAGTTGCTAAAATAATTATAATCCCTAAAAAATAAAAGTAAAAGGTTAGTTTAGAAAATAAATTAAGGTTAATATTAGAACTAATAACACTTTCTATCTTTAAAATTTATTAAGTTGTTAGTAAATATATTGTTAAAAGTTTTAAAAAAGAAAGTATTAAAATTAATTATTTACTAAAATAATTCTTTTGTTAACTTTAACTAATTATATTGCTAGTTTTCGTAAATCTATTAGCTATAGGTTAAATACGAAAAACTAAATAAACAATTTTTTTTTAATAGTTTTATTAGTTTTAAATCAAAAGATTAAAGCTTGATCAAAATAGTTTTACAAAAAATATAAGTGTTTATGTTGAGCTAAAACTAGTTTTTTATTTTCAAAATAAGCTTTAAGGCATTTTTTTGTTTATTATTAAACCAGGCAGTTTAGGTAATTAAAATTAAATTCTGAGCAAGATCTAACACTAATCTACTTAAACATGTTTATAATTATTTACTCTACTTGTGAGAAAGTTCATTACACGTCATCATAGCGTGTATCATCAGTTTTAGTGATTTATTTAAGATGAACAAACACATTGTTTATTAACACTTTTTAATTTGTAGTTGTATATTACCACTGTAAACAATGCAAAATTACAAACTATGTTTTATTACCGTTGAAAAAGTTTTATTACTAATAAATTAGTTACTTGATTTATACACTTATGTGGTGTTTACCTTAAAAACACGTCAATATATTTTTTAAATTAGATAATCTAAATTATTTAACACTTTTAACATATTATACAATTTACATACATAAATAAAGATCTTAAAGTTTCTATAATAAAGCAAAATTTTACAGATGTTAGGATATGTGTGTCGTACCGAGGATATGTGTGTCGTATTCATTAATTTTTCTGAATTTTAATTCTTACATTCAAGGAGGAAATTGATTTCTGGTTGAAGAAAATTTTTGTCTTTGATTTGCTGCATGGTTAATTCCATAATTATGTTTATAAAAACTATTTTAAAGTTAATTTAAAGTAGATAAGCTTAAACGAATTTGATCATATACTGCTTGGTACGGTTAGACCTTAATACATTTAATAACGAAATATTTGAATACGCGTCAAGTAGTTAAAATAAACAAAACAATTGCTTGTTGGTATATTTTAATTTACATTACTAGATTTTAGTGTTAAAACCTAAGCATCGTCAGTGTTTTTATTTTAATTTTAGCTTTAAATATTATTTTTATGAACTTGAAATATTTAATATAATTCACATACATAAAATAAAAATATTGGTTTAAAAATTTATAAGTTATATTTAAATAAGATAATGCTCAAAACTTCAATAGTATACTGCGCAATGCAGTTGAAACTAGGCAAGCAGAAGAGGTCTAAAAACTAAAAATACGCACGCAATATGTAAAAAAAAAAAAACAGTTGTTTGGTGGTCTATCATTTTACGTCAGTAGGACTTTAATTATTAGTTTTCTGACAAAAGAAAATTCAGGGTTAAGCACTATCTAAAGCAATATCATATGTTAAGGGTGAAACAATGTAATTCAACCTTAATTTAAGAGTTATATCTTCCAGGCAAAAAAAAACTTTCTTTTTTAAAAGTATTTTTGTTTGAGAATATAACTTAGAATAATAATTCATCTAAAACCAAAATAACAGAACACATAAGTTATTTTTTAAATTACGAAGATTATCTTCAACTAATTTTGATCATACACTGCTTGTTGCAATGGAAACAAAACACGGAGAGGAACGAAAATATTACTACAAATATGCAATACGTAAAATAAAAGAGTATTGTTTTTGTTGTTTATTTATTTACGTCACTAGAATTTAAGAATTTAATCTAAGTAAAATGAGATAAAAACTAAAATAAAAACAGTTCTTATTGAATATACGGCATATAAAACTAATAAGGTAAAAAAAAACACTTAATTTTTTTTTTATTAAAAGTATTGTTATTTCTTTACGTTAATAACTTATAATGTATTTTATTTGAAGATATAGAAGTATTGGTATAAGTTGTTTATGTTGTGTCAAATTACGTCGCTATGGTTTTAGATTATCTTTGTATAATAAAAGAAAACATTAGTCTCAAACTCTATCATTAGCAATGATTAATGCAAAGGATGGCGGTAAGTAATTTAAACCTGAGTTTTAAGTTTATATCTTTTCATCTGAAAGTTAAATCATACTAAAGTTTCTTCTAACCTACTGTGAAGTTAAATTGATAGTCACTTTCACGTAATTTATAACTTATTTTTAAAAGTTAAAATGATTAGCTACCTTAAATTCTGATAATACACTGCTCGTTGCATTTTAAACTAGACAGAAAGAAAATAATTTTTATATTTACACACACATGTAACACGTAAATTAACAAAAACAAATTATCTGTCATATAATAAAATTTTTTTATATATTTCGGCTAGACAATAAGTAAAGCCAAAATGTAAGCTTTATAAAACATATATAAACTATAAATATTTTTATAATATTTCCATAATATATTTTAATATTATAACTTTTCTTTTCCAATCACTTATACAACTTTTTTTTTCAAAAACAAATTATAAACTATCATTTTATTTTTAGTTTTAAATTCATGCTTACAGTTGAATAACCAAATGTTCTAATGTATTCAGCTTATAAAAAACTAATAAAACTGAAAATATTAAAGTAAAAAAATAGTTTAGAAAAAACTGAAACACCATTAAGTTTTTGCGTTTATCTATTTTAGCGATTAGATCTAAATATTAGAACATTAGTTAACATAGTTGAATCCTAAAGAATTTTTTCGTGAAAATGATTATTTTTAATGATTACCATTTATATTTTTACATATAAAATTTTAGATAATGAACTTAAAAACAGAGCTTGTTAACATTTTTCGTTTTTATTTTCGAATATTGAAGGTATTTTTTTGAACTTGCTCTGAACTATTCATTCAGAAATATACAGTATTATGTTAACATTTAAATTATAATCATATCGTATATTGTATTATATATATTATATATATATATCAGTGTTAGGTTTAGGCGATTTCATTATTAAAGTTTTCAAATAATAAATATTTTTATAGTATACTTTTAATATAGATAACATTTTTTTGGAAGAACTAATTACAATGAAGATAAATTTCCAACGCCACTACTATAACAAGCGTTACAAATTAAAGTCATATATAATTTAGCTTATTGTAGGTTTACGACGTATTTTCAGCTGGTTTAGGCGGTTTAAATTTATAAAAGATCAAAGTATCTAGTTACCATGCAAACATGTTTGTGTTTTTATACAAAATGTAAAATATTTATAATTTTTGTGTCTCTTAGGTTTATACAATTTTAATAAAATGATTAAAAATTTGTGAATTTTATCTAAACTCACCGCAGATGGCAATCTACAATATGTTATACTATTTTCTTAATTTATTGTTTAGTTTTATTAATAAAAAGACATTGTGCGATAATAAATGTTTTAAAAATTTTATAAGTACTCAATTAAAAGTTACTTGGCTGTTTTTTCTAAGATTTAAACAAACTTAATACTTATATCACCAAAACAACCAAAACAAAAAGAAACCAACCCTTGTGTCAGTCAGTAAGAACAAATATAGGTAAAGCTTTTCTGCAACTAATAAATAAACATTTTAAAGTAGACCACAAGTTAAACAAAATAATTAACAGAAACAATTGTAAAGTTTCATATAGCTGCATGAGCAATATCAAGAAGTTAATCCCAAAACACAATCGAAAATACTAAAAAAACGATGAAAACGAAACACATAACAACTGTCGAACAAAAAATAAATATCCTCACTGTTTGATACCAAAAGCTGAGTTTTTTTTATATTTTTACGATAACACAAGAAAATTAAGCCCTTTTGAAACTATACCTTTTTATAAATAATTATGGTACATATTCGCATGTGTTTACACTCAAAGTTTTTTTAACTGATTTTCGACAAATGAAGATGTAATCTTCTAATACTTTTTTGATATGCAATACATACTCATATAAAACAGATGGGTAGTACTTTAAACACAAAACTATTGTGTATCTTATTTATGTATGTTAATTTAATGTATGTTAATTTTAAGTTTATGTTGCATTATCAGCCGGTTTAGGCCATTAAAATAAGTAATTTTATAAAACTCATAAAATTAATTATTATTATCGTGTTTAAATTTGTTAACGAAATAGTAAAAATAAAGATTTTATATTACTTACGCTATTTTACATCATAGTTTAATTATAAAGTTAAAATTTAAGTAGTTGTCAATTTTTTTTAACGTAAAGCTTATTCAGGGTCGGCAGACTTCTTTAACTAAAAAAAAAAATTTTTGGCTGTCAAAAATTTAAAGAATAAAGTCTTCTATGAAAATAATCATTATAATAATAAGAATAACTTTTTCATTACACTTATTTTTCGATCACTGTAACTAAACGATCTTCTTATAATTACCTTATTTACTGATTAATTGGCTTTAATTATTTGTAACTGTACTATGAATAAAACTTATTTATATGTACAATATATAAACATAGATTAATATGTAGGTTTACGGAATGTGTTTTAAAGTTGGTTTTCTGATTACTAAGCAAAAACAAGTCTAGAATATATTCTGCTCGATGCAGTTTAAACTCATATTTGAGGTACAGACAAAATGTTGTTAATCGCATCAAATATATTAAATAAATGAAAACAGTTGTTTGTTCTTGTGTTACGTAACGACATGCTGTCTAATTAAGTAAACTAGAGAAAGATATTAGGACATTCAGCATTTTTTATTTAATAGATTTGCAAAAAAAAAATTAAGGAATGAAACTTCATGCTTTAGAAATTGAACATTTTAATTTATTTAAAGGTAAGTTAGCATTTTTAAACAAATTTTAAATAAAAAACATACAACAAACCCAAGTAGTGCAATATAAAACAAAGTAAAATTTTTAGTTTTTGAATTTTTTAGAATTTTTAAATGCGTTTACTTAACGAGAGTGCGTAAAAATGCGAGAGGTTACTGTACAATATGTTAAACTGAGAAGATATAAACAACTTAGTTTTAAACTAATTTGATTTAAAGAATATTTTTCTTATAACTGTAGTGTTCGGAGTATTTTATTTATTAAACATAGAATGAAGTATTTAACCAACTTCTTAGGTTTTTTAATAGTATGTTTATCTTATTAACTTATATGTTTAATTAAACATAGTTTTGATAACAAGAAAAAACTTCACACAAAAATTCGATCAACAGACCACAAGACTTCGGTAATTAAGACGCGGGTTATGTTTGATGATCTCATTGATATTTATGGTAACTTAAAATTTAATAAAATAGTTATTTTAGATACTGTTTGATATATAAGTTTATTGGCAATTCTTGCTGCAGTTGATTTTGATTCCGAAATATAATCTTAATTAGTCATTAATAGTATATCATATTAATACTTTTTTATAATTTGAAACAATATTAAATATATTATGTTTAGATATGTGTATTTGAGGTCGGCAAACTGCTAACTGCCAAATAAAAATGCGGCCTTTTACATGGTATTTATTTTTTTAAGGGCAGAAATGTTGTTCGGTAGTGAAAAAGAAAAAGCGTAACTAACTAGAAAATGGGTAATTAAATGGGTGCAATTAGTTCATAAATTTCATTTACGGGAATTTTTATGAAATTGAGATTGATAAACCTTGTTTTAAAGCCTAACTACATTAGTTAAAAAATGGTTGAAATTACAAAAAAAAACATATTGTCTTGGTAAACTGATATGCAACTGTTTTTCGACTTAAGTATCTCTTATCAGTATAACTTAAGTCTATAATCCAAAGTAGTGTAATTTTATTTTATTCTGACAGTAAAAACTGACTTTCATTTTTTTTTGTACATTTTAATTTTATTGTGTTATGTTATATGTTAAATAAAATAAATTTTAGGTTTTTGCATAAAAACATTTAATTTTGTGTTTCTATTACCTATGTGTAATAGAAATTTTCATTATACTTAAGTTTTAATGACCTAAGACCACGTTTTACACTGCTTATCGCAACTAAAGGATTTATCAATCCATTAATAAATTAGGTTTTAAAATGTTTAAAATAATGATGAACAGTTTTGATGTTCGATATTATTTATTAAAAAAAAACATATTAAACGACACCAATTAATATATGTTATAATTTTTGTGAAACGGTTAAATCTGACTTGCTTGCATACATAAAACAGAGGTCAGCAATATTATATAAGTAAGGAGCATTTTTTTAAACTTAATTCAACTAAAAAAATTTTAAATTGAGCATTTATTTAGCAAAAATAGGTAATTAGTTCCTTAAAAACCTACATGTAAGTTGAATATATTTATAATTGTTTATAAAATTTTTGTTTCGAGTTAAAAGTTCGCGACGATGATTTTCGCTTATAGTACAGACGATGTATTTTACCAATTTATAAAACAGCTATTTTTATAATAATACAATTTATGAGTTTGTGTTAATTTGTTTGCTTTGGTAAAACACGTAGTATAAAATATTTTACTAATTTTCAAAGAGGATTATATACAAGTTTTCAAATCAGGTACATATCACTAGCAGGTTGACTTTTATACTTAAATTATTTTCTTAACATTTAAATTGGTAAACTGCTTATATTTATAAATATGAAAGTAGATATTTTGAATGCTTAAATGTATATACCAAAAAGAAATAACAATTGTTCTGAGCAAAATAATAAACTTGATTTTATATTTTATATCATCATGATGTAGAAGTGTTTGTTTCATAAAAAAATATAATTTACACTAATTTAATTTATGAGCAAATTTAAATTTCTAATTACTTTCATAAATTAAGAAGTATAAAATTATCTTGCAATTTTCAGAAGTAAACTATATACATTTTTGCAAATTAGGTACATATCATCAGTCGCTTTAGGCCGCTTAAATTTAGTAAAGACCATTGATATACGATAATATTACTACAAAACTTATCTATAAATTTAAGTAGACCAAATTTAAATGTATTTATAACTTTACGTCACTTTACTTTTTACATGTTAATTCCTCTTGAAGTTAAGATTAGTTACAATTAATTTAAGTTTAAAACAGTTTATCTTACGCTACTTCATATGAGGATTTTAAACGTTATTAAGTGTAAAATAATCCATGGTCCCTGGGTTTGTTATTTAAAATGTGACTATCAATGAAAAAAACGGAATTTTAAACATTATCAATAATTAAGTAAGCTATTACATTAAGCACTGATAAAGAATAGTTATTGTTTTAACAGCTCAATTTTAAGTTTATAAAGAACAAAAGTATTTAAAACGTTTTATGTTTTAGGCTAAAAGTAACTCGCAGGCAGCAGTTTGCCGACTTCTGCATTAGAAAATAAAAATGAAATAGTTTTAACCTCTACATAGATTTAACTTTAGGTTCTGTAGATAATTAAATAAATAACAAATTTGTTGTTTTTTTAGTAATTAAGTAAGTAAAGTTAGCTAAAACTATATTTGAATTTTATAGTTGAATCCATTATAACTTTGTTGAGTTTATACTTAATATAAAATAAAATAAGCCGGTTTAGGCGTCCAAAATCTCTCACAGGGATGGTGATAAAACTTTCAATTCGAACTTAGTTTATATATTAATTAAAATAAAGTTATAAGGGGGATAAAACTTTTTACGTCATTACATTTTTTACTTGTTAACTAAAACGAAAAATAATTTGATTTTTTATTGTTTAGTAATTTTTACACTTTACTTAATTATTTTTTTTAGCAATTAAAACTTGTTTAATATACTTTTTAACTTCAGCATAAAATTAAAAAATAATCAAGGTCGTTTATGTTATACAAATATAAAATATTAACTTAAGCTTGTTGTATAAGACTAGACTATTATAACTAAATAGAAGCTGAAGTGTTTTAATTCCAGCAGAACTAAACAATAACTCAAAAACGTTCAGGGTTATTTGTTTTATTACAAAAACAAAACAGTAAAAAAAGCTTTGTACACAAAGCTGTGCAGTTGTCACTAAGTAGAAGCTAAGTTGGTTTTTTAAATATCTAAGCATGTTAAAGATTTAATAATTTAATGAATGTAGTTATATTTCACACTATTTTAGTTTAATTTATGACTAAGTTAAGTTTATATAGATTAGGTTTAAATTGAACGAATTTTTTTATATTTAGTTAACAAAAATCAATAAAAATTCGTAAGCATAATTTAGTTTAGATGTGTTTAGTGTAATAAAATTAAAAAAAGTTTGCTACTCTAACGTGATATGGAAACTAATATTTTATTTTCGTTGCTACTAGCCGGTTAGCCTTTTAAAATCAATTGAAAGTTATTCTTAAAAATAACAAGTTTTATATTCTTTTTTATAAACCTTTTAACATACTGTTTAGAAATAAAAATACCTCACGTTTATACAGTAACTACTTACAATGTTCATTATACTTTTTTTTTTAAATAAATAGTTTTCCGTTTTTACAAAACTCCATACATTATTTTCAAAAAACAAACAAAACTTACTATTCGAGCTGTCAAAGCATCAACCTTAATCAATTATTACTCTTCAAAGTTATTAAATGAAAAATTTTATTTCGTTTCAAATAAACTTTTATTGAAAATTTCAGTATCTAAGTAGGGCTTAAATAACCTTTATACTCTCAAATCAATCAAATTAAACCAAATTACAAAATAAAACTGTTTACCTTTTAAATATAATTTTGCTCAGCGGGCCACATTTGAATGCTCGCGACCCGCATTTCATTCAAAAAAACAATATGCTCGAGGGCAGTAGATTTACCCTTCACCGGCCGAAGTTTGCCGACCCCTGATTTAGACGTTAAATGAAGTACTTAACATTTATAAGTCTTCACAAAGCTTACGAACTTTCTTTAAACGGTTAAGTTAGTTCATTTTTTATGTTTTTAGTATGTATTACTTTTAGTGACCATAAAACAGAAATCGGCAGCCTTAAATAAGAAATGAGATTTTTTTTTTAACTGAAAAATGTATAATAAACGAAATACTAAGAAGTGTTTGTAATACTTCAGCATTGTTAATGTACTGTTAAATACTATAGTTTTTGTTACTAACTAAAGCAACTAAAAATTATATTTGAAAATTTTTTATGAGACATTAATCATCAATAATTATTATTAATTAACTCTTAAAGTCGTTTGAGTCTATTAATGTTATTGACTATTTATATAAAGTTATGGGAATTTTAATAATCGATAAACTTACTATAAACCTAGTTAAGGTGTTTAATTTAGAATTTTATATATCTATACAGATACTTTTTACGAATTTTATATTGTTTATTTAATTGCATAGCTTTGTAATTTTTTGAAACATGTTGAAAATACTATAAAGTTCCTAATTTTAATTACGTGAGCTATAACTAACTTTGAAAACTAATATGCTTTTTTTTTAATACAGTTACTAAAAAAAGACTGTACTGGTACATCAATAAATTCATACTAAAATTTTGTTGGATTACTTTAATTTACTTTATAAAGAAACTAAATGATAAGGAAACTATTCAGTCATTAAAAATTTGATTGCGTTTTAATTTTTATAATACACTTTAAAGTTATGTTTAAAAAACTAGGAATTAGAGAACGGAAAAAAATATTTTTTGTTTACATTAGTATCAATGAACTATCAACACTCAATAAAATTATAAATAAATTTGAAATAAAAACTTATTAGACTGTTTATTGGTTAATTTTTACTTTGTTTTATACTGCCTTTGTCTTGTCCCGGTAAAAAAAAAATAACTCAGAAAATATACAAGACTGCATAAAACAAAGAATATTTTACGTTAAAAAGTATTTTAGATTTAAGAAATGTCATACTTACACTATAATACTACAATCACTTAAATATTTTATCCTTTTTGATATAACACCAAGATCTTTCTACTATTAATATTAAATTTGTTAGTAATTATAATTTTTTCATTTTGATAAACTTTAGTTTATTTTATCTAAAGTAAATAGATTAAGTGTGGTAATTACTTTTGGTTCGTTTATTTCAATTATTAATAGACTTGTAGTTAAAAAAATCAGAATGTTTTAATCTATATGTCAAAAAATGTTTTAAACAGTTTTGTATGCTTAGCAGGTAGTAAACGATTTAAAGTTTTTTAGTAGCTTTCGCCTTGAAGATTATTTTCTTAATAAATACGATTAATAAACTACTAACATTTCAAGGAAACTGTGATTTTTAGCTGACCAACAAATAAAAGTATTTTTTTAAACAACTTTGTTTTATCTTTAGTACTTTAGCTAAGTTTTAAAGCTGAAGTTCTGTTATACTACAAACAAAATATCAAAACAAATAACATATAAATTGAAGTCGATGTGTTTTCATTAATCAATAGTGTTAGAATATTGGATTTCTAAGCCGGTTTAGGCTTTACAAATTTTCTTCTAAACAACGAAGCCATATTATTAAAATCAAACATCTTTAAAATTAATACAAAAAACTAAATATAACGAAATTATACTTTTACGTCACTAAAAAATTATGTTCAATTAAACGATTTAGCATCTTTGAAATTTATAAGTTCTTAGTCAAAATTTTTATTTAAAATTTAAAAGTAAAAACTTAATATTATCATATTTTATTAGATATAAAAAAAGAAGTATAAGTTATTGTCGACAACCTCGTAAGTATTTTATTCATGGTTGAAACTACTTTAATAATATTAAGCAGTTATAACTTAAAATTTAAAGATTAAAAAAGTTGTAAAATAAGCTACAATTATAGTTGCTAATTAAAACAGGCAAAAGTTTTTAAAATAAGTTTAACACAATTGTACTAATTAAATAGAGCACAAGATTGATCAGTTTAAACTTAAAAGAAGTCTTAACGAAAACAGTTGTTTGTAGATATGACAAATTAAAGTTTTTATTGTTTAATTTTTAATGTTAAAAGTAAATTAATGTCACTATTGTTTTTAATGTTTACGTAATTTTTGCACTTCAGTTAGAAAAAAAATTTGTAAAACGTAAAATTTGTATAATAAACTTTTACACACTTTAAACTGAAAAGTATTTTTTACGTCTTTAAGCGTTCTGATACTGATACAGTAAAACTAGATAATTAAGCATTGAAATTTAGACTTTTTAACACTTAAAACTGACATAACCTACATTTTTATTTATCTTTATGTTCACCATAAGTTAACTTTATAGAAACTTAAACTTAAGGTAAAATTTTAAAATATGTTTAAACTGTTTATTGATAATAGTAAATGAAACCGCCTTATACTTTTGTAATAAGTAATACAAGCACAAAATAAAGTAGCTGTAGGCTTTATAGTAAATAAAATGTACTGTACTGTCCCTAGTAAAATATAACAATAAACTAGAAAAAAATGTTCTTAAGTTTTGTAGTATAAGTTAAAGAATTAATTTTTAGTTAAATTTTTTTTATGTTTTCTAACTTAAGTAACAACTTTAATACACACACACATTTAAGTTTTAATTACAGTACTTATTTTATCATAATACTTTTTCGAAATTTATTAGTATAAATTTTTAATAGATTATTTAAACTTCAACGTCCATTTAAAAAATACTATTTGCGTTTTATTTAGTTAGTTTAGTCGAGTCTGTCGAGTTTTCAATTAAACCTTAGTTATACTTTTTAAATAATGTTTGTTTAACTTTTGAAATTATAAATACTATTTGGTTTCATCGTAATAGTGATATAAGTTCAAACAACCGTATGTTTTTATTATTATTATTATTATTATATTGTTTATTGTGCAATGTTGGACTCAGGCATCAAAACCTGAGCCACTTAAACAGGACACACAAAAAGAGAAAAAGAAAATAAACTTATATTCAAAACTTTAAGAAAAATTATACATATATATATATACAAACATAATTTAAATGGAAACACAAAGTTAAACACAATATGATAAACAAATGAACTAAATTGAAAATTCAGTTCAAAAAATTCAAATTTATATATTACTTAGTACACACAGTAAAGAAGTTTGTCTAAAATCATGGCTTATAAAACAATATTCATAACTATAAAATATATAAGTAAACTAATAGTTTGTAGGGGGGAGGCGTAGGGAAACGAATATTTTTCCTTTTGTTACAGTGGAAAATTAGTTAATTTTACTGGTATTTATCGTATTTAAGTCAAATCGTTTTAGCTTTAAACGAAATTGTTCTACCCTCTCACAAGATACTATATCCTGAGGTAGTCTGTTCCACATAGCTTTTGCTCTGTGAAAAAATGCGCCTTGCCACTGACTGTTTTGAAAATCATGTTTACATTTTATTCTCAAACTATTTCCTCTTAGTTGATATTTATTTTGGGAAAAATTAAAAAACTGGTCAAAAAAACTTTTATATTTGCCATTGATAATTTTGTAAAGAATTAATAAATCAAATTCCCATCTTCTATATTCCAGTGATTTCAATCCAAATTTAATCATTCTATCATTATATGACGTGTAAGATATGTTGCAACGATTACAAATATGACGGGTAAAACTCCTTTGCACAGATTCAATTTTGTTAATATCCTTTTTTAAATGGGGTGACCAAATTTGGGTACTAAACTCAAGTTTAGGGCGAACGTATGTTTTAAATAGTTTTGTCAGAATTGAAGCAGAATTAGTTTTAAAACTTTTCAATATTTGATAACATGTAGTTTTTGCAATCTTATATAAATAGTTGATATGTTCATTCCATTTCAAATCTTTGGAAATATAAATTCCTAAATTTTTAAAAACTTTAATTTCTGGTAACTTGATGTTATTGATTAAGAGGTCAGTTGGAGAAGATTCTTTTTTGTTAATGGTTAGAATTTTACATTTGCTAGGATTTAAGTTTAGTTTTCTTGTTTTTAACCATATGTAAATATTATCTAAAGATAGTTGTAATGAAGTATTTGACTGACTAAAGATTTTGGCATCATCTGCAAATAAGCTTAACTCACTTTTAATATCAATGTTTGAACAAATATCATTAATATAAATTAAAAAGTGAAGGGGACCAACTACACCACCTTGTGGTACTCCACTGTAGATTGTTAAAGAGTCAGAAAGCGTATTATTGATGAGTACTCTTTGTGATCTATTATTTAAAAAGTTATCAAACCAATCAATTAAGCTTTCATGTAGCCCATACTGATTTAAAATTTTTAATAATCTTTTGTGTGATACTGAATCAAAGGCTTTTTGAATATCCGTATAAACTACTTTAGTAAATTTATTTTTGAGATAAGGAACTAACCAAGAATGTAAGAAAATATATTATTATTTGTAATCTTTTATTTGTATTAAGAAATATATTTATTGTAATCTGCCGGATTAGTCAGTTTCAAAAAAAATACTATTTAGTAGACATCAACAAAATTTTGCATGTTTTATAAGCTAGATTCGCTAACAAGTTGTTTTACAGAATAATGCATTTTACTTTACTACAGTTTATTTGACTTTTATTACGAGGGTTATTTATCTATATTACTGAAAAGTAGATTAGAAAAAAACTATGTTAATAAGTGTTAACGTTTGGGTGGTATTTGTTTGTAATCATTTCTTAATTTAAATAGTTAGTTTAACTTACGCATAATCATTTATTATTTATTATACTAACTTTAACTTATAATCTTTTCTAAACACTCAGCTTTTTTATTGACGAATTAAACATATATAAATATTGTAATAAACTAGTTTAAAATGTTTAACCTCTAGAATGTAATATATGCTTTTAAAATACTTAATAAGTATAATTGATCCTTTATGCATTTTTCAATTAGATTCATGATCAATTCAAGTTTACAAAGTCTTTTGTCAAACTGTAATCTTGTTTTTTGAATTATTAGCAAACTAATTATGAATGTAAATTGGTCTACACTGCACGTGATTAGTCATACAAGTTCAAACAACATAGACTTTTATTATGTGACGTAATAAATTTTTTTGAAACAGGCCGGTTTAGGCCGTTTACAATTAAGACAAATCAAAAAAAAATTCACCAAATACATTTGCTTTAACTTTATAATTTTGTTAACGAATATTTCTACGAGAAAACAAAAAATACGTCATTTCATTATTTACACGCTTTAATCATTACGAGAGTTTATTTTATTTTTTCATTAGAAAAAAAATCTGTAATAATTAAACACTTATTTGTTATGTCGTTTTTATAATTATCTACAAAGATATAAAGCTTATATAGTTATTCTGATCACAAGTTCTTAAAAGCTTTTTACCTTCAGTTTTATACAATTTAGTGTCTAATTAATCTAAATCCTTTTTACTAGACAAGTTTGAATGATATTAGAGGATTAGGGTATGGTTTTAGCCGGTTTAGGCTGTTCAATTTTTTAAAAGCTTTAAATTTAGCCTTTTATAATTTTTAAATTTCGTAAAATTAATTGTCATACATTTGTGTCTTATTCATACATATAC
Organism: Thalia democratica; assembly: GCF_965202585.1. NCBI lineage: Eukaryota > Metazoa > Chordata > Thaliacea > Salpida > Salpidae > Thalia > Thalia democratica. The sequence continues at coordinate 100,090,434 of NC_139166.1, read as the reverse complement.
TTTTTTGAATGCTATGATTAAATTTAATTTTTAAAAAAGTTTAATTTGATTAATTGTTTATAAATTTAAAATAAACTATTTTAAACCTTTGTATCAAGTAAAATAAAAACATCATAAAATACATATAGAATTTATTCTGGATAGAAAAGTAAAAAGAAACTAGTGAGAAAAAAAGAATAGTTAAGTAAAAAACTACTTAAAAGCTAAACAATTTATATTAAGAAGTTTTAATTCTTGATAATTTATTGCTTTTACTCAAGTTTTATTTCAAGTTACAACTTTAATTTACACATATTCAACATTTAGTTGTGATACTAAAATTAGCATAACAATTTTTGAGTCTTTTAGTAAAGTTTATTTCTAATTAGCTTTGTTATTTAAAAATATTTGTTGTTAGTAAAAAAAAATAATTTAATTTAGTAAGTACAATTTATAACTCGCATGTTTTATAGTTAATTTTCAATTTAAAGCATAAAAGTTTTAAAAATGCTTAAAAAAATATTTAATACTTCAAACAATACATCGAAACAAGGTTAGTTGTTAACTATGTTATAGTAATATTAACTTACTACTTATTAGAACTTTGTTTGTTAAACTTTTGTAAAGTTTAAACATTGTAGATTCATTTAGTTACAAAAAAATATTTTGTGGTAATACATTATTTTAATTTTTGCCTAAAACCATTCATGGTTTTAAAAGAACAGTTGATACATTGTACATACTTTAATTATATTGATAATTTTAAATAAATAATAAACTTTAAATTTTTGAATTTCTAAGCCTATATACTTATTTATTGAAAAGCTAATTTACTACATCAAAACTCTTTCTCATTAATTAGTGCGACGTCTTATTTGATATTGAATATTAGTATTAAGTATAGTTATTTATTACAGAATTATGATATTTCTCGGCCGGTTTAAGCCGTTTAAATTTTTAAAATACCGTCAGATGTAATTATAATCAGCTTCCATGGTTAAATATTGAACAACAAACAAACTTCTACGGGATTATACTTTTAATGTCACTACAATAATTTAAACGATTTAAAATTTGTTGAACTTTACTTACTCTTATCACAAGTTATAAAACGTTCAATTCTGCGTTGTTTAATGTTAAATAATACATATACTCTTTAATATTTATCATTGACTCAAAAAAAAAACTGTTATTTTTGTAAATTATTAAATTTAGAATTCTTGCTAATTTGTTTTAAATTTCAAAGCAAAAAAGAACGTCTATGAATGGCAACATTAATTTTATATTTTTTAGAAGTAATTTACGTAGATACAATAAATTAAAACTTGAAACACAGATGTAGTCAAAATATGAGTAAACAAATGCTAATTATAAAATGAATAAAAATAGTTGTTTGTTGTTATTTAAAAGTCACTAGAATTATATGTTTAACTAAAAACAGTACAAGTAAAATGCACAAACAGAACTCTTTAAATTTTTTATTGTATATTATACTGGAAAGACGTAGAGAAGTCATTATTTAAGCAAATTATTTACCTATAATATAAATTATCGATATTTTTTTCTTTAAACGTAAATTAAAATATTTAATAAACCTGCTATATTATTTTTAGCTATTTGTACATTCAACTTCAAATTAATTTATAAAGAAAATAACTCTTTTTTATATGCATATTTGATAAGTATGCTTCTTCAAATTCAATGTAATTTAATAACAGAAAATTCTTATTTCAATATTAAAAAAGGATTTTAAATAATTGCATAATTTAAAACACAAATCAATGTTTAATATTTGCGTTAGTTTGTTACAAAAGTGGTTATTTAGCACTAGGGGTTATAATACATCAGTTAAATTAAGTATTTTTTGTAACTAATTTAAATGAAAATATAATACTGTTAAATTTCTTTTATTAGCATCTCAGTTACGTAATTAATCTGAAACAGCATTTACTTTTAAAATTCCATATGAAATAATTTTGATAATTTTAAGTTTTACGTATATAAACTGCTATTTAAGGCTGTGTATTTTTTTTTAAAGTTTACTTTAGTTTTCAATGCCAGCCAATTTAAATATTTTTATGAAAATTTAAATATTCTTAGTGTTAATTAAACGTTTTGCGGCAATAAAAAGTTTTACATATTAATCTAAATAATTCAATATTTTTTATTAATTTATCGCTATTTGCAAAAATTATGTCAATTGTTACTTTACTGTTTTCCGCTCTAATTATAGTTAAGATAAATCAATCACATAGTAATTTTTTTTTACTTAAACTTCGATAAAATATTACTTAATGCGGTTAAAACTTGACAACTTGATGATAACAAGTTTTGAATGACTACATGCTATTTGTTAAATGAATAAAAACCATTGTTTGTTAGTAATGTTAAATGATGTTGTTAGGATTTATATTTAAACTAAAGTAAAACAAGTAAAGAATATAAATATTATTGTTTTTATTAAATTTGTCTGTATCTAATACCGAGAAAAAAAATCGATTATTTTTTATTTCTTTAAAACAAGTTTTTGCTTAAAGAGTTAATAAATTTTATTTTTACTTAGATAACAGTAGATATTTAGTTAACCTACTTCTTTTTATATTAACTTTTATATTCAGTTGGTGTTGATTTAAATAATTTTAATTTTAACTTCACACAATGGTTTACAAAAAACATATATTTTTAAAATTATTTTTTAGAAAATATAATTTGTATGCTTGCTACATTTCAATCTAATTTTGAAACAAAGTTTTTACTGAGATAGAATATTGATTGAAAATTATGTAATTTTCATCTCAGCCAATTTGGCCTGTTCAAAGTTTGAACGAATTAATGCAAACTTAACACCAATATCAAGCATGTATAAGTTTTTGAACGTAAAACTAAATACAACGAAGTTCTGCTTTTAACGTCATTATGTGTCGTTGTTAAATGAAACAATTTAAGTTATATATACTTTATCAACTTAAGTTTAAAAACTTTGTATAAAAATGTAGCACTAAAATAATTACTAAAGCACACTGTCAATGCATTTTTTTATATGTACTTTCATTACGACCATCATTTATCTGTATTATAACAAAGGAATATTGCATCAATTTATTGTTTACATGTATCAAGTATTACAAGCATTAATTACATTTATTTCAACAAAACATATGCTAGTAAGAATGCTAGTAGACAAAAGCTACAAAAAACGCCTGCTATTGTAAATGGGATAAGTAAACAATTGTACCTATTCATGTAAAAGTAAAGTTATTATAGGCCGGTTGTTTAATGTTCTTCCTTGTAGAGCAATTAAAGAACTGTATTAAACACAAATTCTTTAAGTTTTTTCAACCTTAAATTTTCTTTAGTTTTTCTTAAATACTTAATGTAAATAACTTGCATTTTTTTGCATATGGTGATATTGTTAGGTAATTAAAACATTTTTTTAACAATTGTTTTTCTGCAAATAAGCATACGAACAAAAGGAAGTTTTTGCACTTAAAGGAACTTTTGATTTATATTTACCAATAAAACTAGCTTAAATATTTCAACCAAATTTATTTACCTTTTTGCTTAAACACCAACCATAAAACACTTAGATAATTAATATGTTAAAAAAAGTTATAAATTTTATTCTAATTTACTTATTACATTTAAGTAAGCAAACAAATTAAAATAGTGAAAATTAAACTTTGATTTGTTTTATCGAGTAGTTATAAATTTAAAAAAGTTAGCAGTTAGATTTTTGATTGTAAGTTTTACGTTTTTATTTTTTATATTGTTTGTTTTTAAGTACACGAAATAAACTACTAAAGTTATTAACAATCTTATTAGTTTAAAGATAAAATAATTATTTAAATTTGTTTTTATAAAACAACAGTTTCTCTAACTTCATTTAGGAGCTAAGTTGAATAGCTGTTTCAAGATTTTTTAAGTTGTTCGTTATGTTTAACTAATCTAGCGTAATATTTTAAACACTTTCCTTTTAAGTTAATTTTTATTCCATCTGCCTGTTTAGGGTATCAAAATTTTGTCAGTGCCGTACATAAGAAATTACGATACCTTTTAAGGGATTATATTTAATGAAAATTCTTAGACTACAGCTTTTAAACTGACTTTTTATGAAAACATTGAAATAAATAAAAAGTTTATAAGTTGATTAAGACCTAGTTATTTTGAATTAATTTATTTAAATAATAGATAAAGTTAACATTTTTAATTAAAGTAAGCAAAAGTTGTCTGTTATACGGTGTACTACAAAAAAACAATATTATGGGAGACACATGCTATAACAATATAATATGCGATTTTTGTAAAGAAGTGTTAAAAGCAGTAAACAATTAATAGCTATTAATTTATTGTAACTTAAAGAGTTAGTTAGTTTTTTTTTATCATAAAAAAGCTATCAAACAGGCAAAAATTGACTGATAAATTCTAAATTTGTATTTAAAAAAATATTTTATTTTGATTAACAATAATTGTAAATACAAATTACTCACGAGCTTAAAATTACAAAAAAAAAATATAGTGTATTTTTATGATATGATGAAATTATATTAAGTTTAATGTTTTCCAATGAAAATCGTCCTTTTATATTTTATAGTACTTTTTTAATAATAGATTTTAGTTATTTTATTTAAATTATTAATATTTTGTTATGCTAAAGCAATTATAAAATTAATGTATGAACATTTTACTGAGTTTGACGCTTTTTAGTATATTTCAAGATTAAATAGACAATAAGATATTCTGAAAGTAATAACTTTTTTAAATAAATTTAATTTAACTTACCAAATATCATATTAGTACAGTAATGACGTGAAATACTTATAAACAATAACATTTTGCTACATAACACATTTATATATTACAATAAAATCATAGAAGTATTTGTGTCGCATTTGCATTTCAATTTAAAACCACGTAATGTGGTTTAACAGATAACTTAAACTAAAAAAACGCAATTAAGTAGGAAAAAACTAAATTTTAGGAACAGTTACGCAGAATTGGCTACTTTTTTTTCTATAAAACTTTTTTACGTTAGGGTGCCTTCTAATAAAATCAATTTTTATAAACTTACTTAAAACGAAAAACCTTGTTTAATTTAAAACTTTAATTTAAAATATAACTTTGCTTATCTTGAAAGAAAATAGTACTTTGAAAATTTCATAATATTGTAATTTCAAGTAAGTTTAACAAAATTTTTAAAAAGTTTTCAAAGTTAATCTGTTTAAAAATTTTTTTCTGTAAACTTTATAGAGTTGTATATGATAAAACACTTTAAAAGTTAATGATCAATACTTAATATATTTTAATGAAAATCATTTATACCTTGTTTTTAGACCGTTTGTCTGTATGTGTTTTTATTATAAGTATTACTATATTTGATATACTAAAAAAATTTGTACTTAAACTTTACATAATTTTATGTTAAATAGAAGCATTAGTTATTTAATAAAACTTTAGTTTTAGTATTAAAATGTTAGGTTTGTTGTAAGATTTTTTTTATCATTTGACTGAATATGTTATATTTAATTGTCTTTTTCAACTTTAAAAATGAAGTTCCATTTTTCTTGATATTTTGTTTCGAAAAATTTTGTATCAGCTTGTTCAGGCTGTTAAAACTGTAGGAAAACTGTGTCAAGATCCAATTACAATAGCAATCGTTTTTATATATTTTGAAGAGCTAATTCATAACTCATATATGCTTTTTACGTCATTACACTCTTTACACTTTAAACTAACTATACCAACATTTGTTAAATATAATATACATTTTTACAATTTTGTAAACAGTTGTTTAAATGTTTAATTACTGTAAACATTTATCACTTTTATTAAAACTGAAAATATTTCTAACTAGAGAAAAAAATCTATATGAAAATAAATAGCTTCAGCTTTATTGTGTGAATTATATAAGTTTTTGAACTAATTAATACTGCTACAAGTTTTTTAGTTAAATATATAACAGCTACTCTAAACTACCTAACCATAAGTGAACGGTTTTTAATAAAAGAGTTATACAGATTTGAAAATTTTAAGAACTCAAGTTTTGTTTTTACTAATGAATTTTGATAAAATTACCTACAGATTGCAATGTAATATTATTTAGTTTTATACTTATTATAATTAAACCTAAATACAAGTCAATTATATTAGAAGACTATGTAAGAACTATTTAGTTTACTGCTTACTTGGCGTAAAGATTTTAAAACTTTACTGTGCAAACATGTATTTTAATGATACAAAGTTTCTATTATGTTATGTTATTATTAATTAATTAGTTTTTTGTTTCTTTATCAATAATTGTCATTATTAATTTTATTTTACCACTATTATTTATATCACAGTTACTACTAACCTTTACCCTCATACTTTACTTAAATTTTTATTTTTTATTTTTACTCTTGTGCAAAAATGATCCTTCGTGCATATATTACCCGTTATCATTTTAAGTTTTGCCAAAGGATATTTCACGTGAAAGTTTATCCGTTACTTGTTTTACGCCCGTCATAGCTTTATTCAACTAACTAGTATTTTTTTGCTAAGTTTTTCTTAATATATTGAAATATTGACTTTTACATTATATTAAATTCTTATTACTTTATTAACCGGTTTAGGCCGTTAAAACTTGGTCGATTTTACAAATTTCAAATATTTATAATTTTGATCACATTTAAAGATTTAAAAACTTAAATCGTTAAGAAATTAAATTTTTACGTCACTATACAAATTTCTTGTAGATTCAAATGATTAATTTAATTTATTTAGTGCTTATCGCTAATTTTACGGTCGACAGTCTTTCACGAGTAACGGGTAAATTTTGCAACACAAACTTATCGCTGACGAAGCGGACAAAAATTATTTTATACTAAAAGTTTGCTTTGAGTGCAATGTAACTGTTAGTTATAAACAGCCCAAGTAACAGTATCTAAAAGTTATTAAATGTTATTAAAAAACTTTTTTTATTTTTCTTAAAACGTACTTTTCAGACTGAAAGGTTTACAAATGGCTTTGCATTTGAAATAAAACACAAATTTTTTATATTATTTTCATATCATACAAATTTTTCAAAGAAAACAATAAGTAGATTTTCAACATTTATTAAACAGATGATAAAAAACTGAGAAGATTCTAGTTTTAAAATTTAAGTAGTAACCTATTAAGTTTTTTCGGAACGATAATAAAATTAAAGTTCAATTAATTGATCAAAGGATCTGATATTTAAGAAGTTTTGGTAATTGAGTTACACACCTTTGTTTGCTTTTCCTTTAAACATGGCAAAAATAATAGTTTTGTGTAAATAAAGGTATTTTTAATTTTGTAGTATTAATATGTTGACTTTTGATAGTACAATCAACGACTTTAGATAATAAAAACTAAGCTCAAACTTACGTCAAGAGTCATTTAGATTTTGCTACGTAATAAGAAAGAACTGAAAAAAATTATATTGTTTGAAAGTTCTTAAAATTTTATGAGAGTATATTTATGTTATATATTTTTTAAGTGTTTTAGTACTAGGACAAAACGTATTTTGATAAAAGCTTTAAAAAATCTTTTCATAGTTTAACTTAGAACACAGAACTATAATAATTCAAAACATAAATAAAAATTAAGTGATGATAAATTTGTATGTATAAGCTGATTATGGATATTATTTAAAAAGTTTACAATAGTTTTTTCAGAGTAACTATTTAAAAATTCCATAATAGAGTTTAGTTTACTCTTTACTAGACTTTTTATTAATAAAAGTTGTTGATACTTAAATATTTTATATTCTACGATAAAAAATAGCAGTTTTTAATATTAATATATTATTTGGTTACGTTTATACCAATCACTATTAATGATTAACAACTTTGTTAGTGTTAATATTGTTTCTAGTAAAAAGATATTAGACTAAAATAAATACGGTAAATAAATTTTCTCATAAACTGTTCCTGAGAAAAACTTAATATTAGTAGTTAAACTATTTTTGACTAACTATAAATAATATTTATAAAACAAAATAGTTTAAAAAAAATATTATCTGCTTTAACCACTGTTTACATATTTATTTAGTAAGCACACGCAAAGTTTTTGACAAAAAATTGTTTATAACTAAATCAAACCTAGCTGTTCAAAATATAAATTTAGTTATTTGTTAATAAAAGATCCTAGTAAAACAAATTCACTGTAATATGAAATAAAAAGAAATTTTACGGCACTTTTTCTAATATACCGACATATGTTTCTGTGCGTTAACTTGTGTGTATATAACCACCTTGTTGTTTTATGTATTACATTTTAACTTTTATACTAAACACAAACCCGTAATTTATAACACAGTTCTATTATTAAAATTTTAAATATTTGTATAAGATCCTTAATTTAAATACCAGACTGCTTCTTGATTATACAAAGAATAACTATTTTAACAACTATATACAATATATATGCAGTTTAAGACATTGTGGTTTTATGTCTGTCGCTGTAACTTAGTTGTTGGTTAATGCTTTGTAAGTTTAATAACTAGTTTGTTTTGGTGCTTTATTTTCTTAAGTTTTAATATTTTAATATAAACTAAACTTGTTTCCCAATTACATCAAACTTTTATTTTGTTATAATTTAGTTTTAATCATTATAATTATTTAACAAATAAAATATACACTTTACCGAGTTCCTGTGGTTTTTAATGTCTTTACCATTGTTTTATTTATTGGGTCAATAGTTAATGGTTGTTGTTTTACTTTTTATTCAAAATAGATTACACATTACTTTTCAAATAATAGCTCTTTCATAAAGAATAAGTTACTTTATTCTATACTACAACTTTCTACAACTTACTACAATTTTATAAGTAATCCTGATGTTCATATGTAATGTAACGTAATTAGTAGATATATTTTGTTCAACCAATAACAACCAGTAAAAAATTTGAATTAGTTGTTTCTTACATTAATGTAATTAGTTTATATTGTTAGTTGTTATTATATTGTGTATTTTAATTTACTTTACTTAATTTAGTCTTTGTAATTACAAAAGTTATATAGTTTTATAACAGTCGGATTTAACATTAAGTATTTTACTTTTTATTAACCATTAATCTGTATAAATGATTTATATTTAAATAAACATATGTATACACCTACTCAAGCTTTTAATATCACATTACAGTATTTATTTTTTTGCAGAACCCAGTTGAAGTGTGTTAATTAATTAATACAAAGAGACATATGTCGGTATAATAAAAAAAGTTCACTATAAGTTGTTTATGTTAAACCAAAGTCTATTAATCTAAATATAGTTTTAATACACTTGAGATTCACTATATAATTTCAGCCAGTTAAGCCCGTTAAAATTTTACACTATTAACAAATGATTACACCTAATAATTTTAGTCTTGTATTGTTGTAAATAAAATCAAGTTATGAAGGGTATGTATATCTTACGTCACTAGTGTAGTTCATTGTTGATTAACTGCTAGAATTAGTTAAGTTTACCACTAGTTTTAACACGTAAAGTTTGTAAAGAATCATCTTAGAAATATTATAGTTAAAATTTTGAGCTTCTAGCATAAAACTAATATTACAGGATTTTGGAAACTTTTGTAAAAAAAAAATGTTTGATGGTTTATAAAACAGTTCATACCGTTTTACACACAAATGTTTAATAGGCTAAAGCTAAATTAAGTATGAACTTATATTAACTTCTATAAAGTAAACAATTATTGTTACAATAATGTCCTAGTGAAGGAAATTCAAGTAAAAAACATAAAGTATTTGTATTTACTTTTATGTAAACTTTTTCACAGTTAATTAAGAAGTTTGTGTTTTATTTTTATATAAACTTTACCATGCTAAGTGTTAAAACTAGCTATAGGAAACTGCTCGTATCTGGCATGCGACAAATTTTAAGCATAAAATTTTTAGTGAAATAATTAAGGTATATAATAAAAAGTACTTCTAAATATGTTTATTAAGTCTGTTTCTATATTTAAAATTAAATACTTTTATATTTCAATCGTACTAATTTAAACATAATGTTCACTGTGCTATGCATTTTTTGAAAAATTCATTTTTTGTTACAGCTGTGTAACCCTATAAAACTAAAAAGTTAAACAAATAATTTCAAACTTTTTTAGTGTTTTACTTTAGCTTTTTTACTTTTATAAAGCTATGAGATAGATCAGTTTAACTTTAAAGTCTAGAGATAACGTCAACGGAACCTTACAGCTAAAATAAAAAACTTTATTTAATTTAATGTTAAATAGAGTTGTGTATAACTCAAACACAACATTATCGACTATTCACCTTAATTTTTAACTTAAGTTGTATTGCCAGCCGATATTAAGCAAAACTACCGTTACAGTTGTCAAAGTTATGCATTTAATGATTCTAACATTATTAAATTATTTAAGGAACGTGAAGTAAAAAGAATTCATACTTCTTACGTCACAGTAGAATTCACATATAAAATTAACTATTCAATATTTTTTTTATTAATGTTTATTACTAGTTAAGAGATGGAAAGCCTTTTATGATGAGTAACAGACCAAAAACTCTCAGAAAAAATTTCTCGCGGGAAACAATTTAAAGAAAAATGTTCCATTGGCGAAGTGTTTAAAACGATGACAAAGCGTAATGTAAAACTTCTGTGTTAATTGTTTTTATCTATTTATATTCAAAATTTAGAAGTTTTTCCAATTACTGAATTCGGTTATGTTATGAACCCTTGTTTAGAAAAATAATTAATTTTTATTAAATTACTTAATATAGTATATAAATTTAAACAAAAACAAATTGTTACAAAGCCACAAATATTTCAAACAGGCATAAAAAAAAAGCTTTGTATAAAATTGTTTTTAAACAAGTACAACTAATATACTACCATAATTCTTAAGTCAACTTAAGTCGTTACATGCAACACAAGTTGTTGTTTAAAAAATATTTATTTTTAGTTATTATAGCAATTAGTATATTAAAAACATTTTTTTTTTGCATTTCAGTAACTAAAGTAAACTAAAACAAGCTTTTATTCAATAAATAAAATTATTCAACATTTAAATAATTTAATGTTCAATTAATTTCAACCGGTTTAGGCTGTTAAAATTATTGAAGAAAATTTGAGAATTTTTATATTGCAACCTTGGAAATATGTTTTAATGAAAATCAAATAATAAGGGGTTTATACTTTTTACGTCATTAAAATTTTCACAAGTGTCTTTATATGATTTAATGTTTGTTGAATTTTATATACACTTGTTTGTATTTGTATATATAAATGTGATTTGTTTATGTTACTAAATTATGTGACTCAAATTTACTTTGGTAGATAAGAAATAAAAAATGTGCGATATATATTAATTAAGTCTATTAAGTCAAGTTTTTTTTTCATTATTATTAGTTAATTAGCTAGTTTTATAAAAACTACATTTATTTAAAAAAGAACGAATTTAAACATATATTACATTTATATAAATGAAATAACTTTTATATACAAACAAATGTTAGTAAATTTTGTTATGCTATCTATGTACAATAATATACACAATATCTAAATATTAGTTACTTAGCTTTATAAGAGTTTCAAAATAAAGCAGTAAATCATATTTTAATAGTTGTTACGGATTCTGAAACTATTTTTAGTTATTAATTTATACCTACATTAAGATAAGCATGTGTGATTTAGTTTGTGTTTTACTTTTTAGATTGAGTTTAAAAGTATGTGAAGTATAAAGAACTAATCATTTTTTTATTATTTATTGCTATTTTATTTTAATAAAGTTAAAAATTTTAAACTGAATTATTTATTAAACTTAGAAAATAAGAATAATTTTATTTGTATCTTCACTTATTCTAACCTTTTTATTACTGTCTAGATCTAAAAACTAAAGTTGCTGAAACTTTATTTACTTAGCATTTTAGAATTTAAACCAAACTTCAATTAGCTTTATACTATTTAAACAAAGCTAATACGCATTCTGATAGTTTAAATGTTATTATTTACAACCAGTTTAGGCCGTCAAATTTTAATACTTCTATATTAAAAATATATATTTGCTTTTATAATTTTTATATCTTAAAAATAAAAGTTAGATTAAAAGGGGTTTTTACTATGTACATCAATTTTATTTTTAGTATTTACATTAAGTCATGCAAATGTTGTTTAATATAAAAATGTATTTTACTACATTATTGTTTAAACTTTATAACTGATTCTTAAACTAAAAACTTATTTATTTTCTCTTACATATTTTTAAGTTTATAATTTTTTATTACTTTTAAAAATATATAGTATTACGATGTATTTTTTTAATTATAGTTTAAATAAAAAGCTAAAATAATACTTATTTAAACTTGTACGTTTGCTTAATATCAAAAATTGAAAAAAATATATATTTTCGAAGTATGATGGTAGTAGTAAAATTAGTTGTGAAGTAAAGTATATTTTTATTTATTTGTTTGAACTGTGATGTTAATCTGTTTTTAATTATTTACTAGCTTTACAAAAGGGCTGGAATTTATTTTAAAACAAAAAGATACAAAAAAAAAAACAAGAACACCTCAAATTATCTCAAGGTTCATTTTAAATATTATTTAAAATATAAAAATAAAATATATTAGGTAGTTTATAATTCATTCAATGTTAAGCTTAGTTTTAAAATATAAGCCATAGTAAAATGCAATACATTAGTTTATGAAATTTTTTAGAATTTAAAACGCAAAACAAATTCTTAATGCGCCGATATCAGGAAAAAGTTTAAGCTTAGTGTTCAAAAAATCTATAGTTCTTAGAAGTTTATTTAAAAGTCCTAAATAGTGATCATATTATTCAAGCAAGAAATTGATTTTATTCTTATATATTAGAGCTGTAATTTCAGTATGTCAATATAAAGAATTTATGGAAAAGTGACATGAATTTAAAATTAGCCTATTTTTATAACAGAAAAATTTTTCTGCTTACTTTCTAGTTAAGAAAAAATTGTTTTTTTTTTTGAATATATTCACTGTAATGTTCATTTAGTTATCGTGGTCGTATAAAAAAAAGTTCTTTTTTAAAATTAGGTCACTTAGTTTAAACGAAGTTTAATGGTATACTGCTTGATCCAGTTAAAATTTAACTAAGATAAAAAGACAAAAAAACTAATATGCAAAAGAAATACTTATAACTAATAAAAACAGTTCTTAGAACTTAGATTTTATATTTTAGTTAGATTAAGATCCAGGTAAACTTCTAGCGTGTGTTTAATTAATTAGCGCTTTATACCTCGATTATAATTTTATTGTCACAGCAAAAAATTGATTCTTATTTTATAAACTACATTTGCTTTTGACTGAACTTACTGTATGGTTCATTTCCTTGTCACAGTCAATGTTTAGAACTGAAGTTTAGAACTTTATAAACTCTTTAGTAATCGATATATATCCTATCTGGAAACTAGAAAAAAAATTCTTTGTTCTTGAAAAAACTCAATATTCAAACGCGGAGAAATCAAATTAATTAAAAACCATTAAAAGGGATTTATCTCAAAAAAAATATTAATCAAAAAAAATTAAAAATGTGTATCTAGGTTTAAATAATACCTACAAACTATATGTTTTAGTTGAAAAGTTTAAAATATCCTTGAAGATATTGCTAAAATAAGATTTTAATAAAGTATTTTCTAATCTTTTAATATTATTTTAAACAATAAAAACTGTTGGTTTGAATTTATAATTTTATTAACTATTTTTTACTTTTTTCGTTTTGGTCTTTTAAACACTTTTTTTTAAGAATTTGAACTGTCCGAATTCGAATTGTTATCTTACTATACATTTAAAAGAAAATTGTTAAGTTATTACATTTATTTTTGAAGTGTTTTAATTAAAAAATTTAACTCACTTACTAGGTTTGTATCACTTCTTATTTAATATATATTACTTTTATTATAAATAAAAACTAAAAATTTAAATTTACACAGTAGTTTGTTAAAGTTAATAACTTGTTATATGTTACACCAAGGTACCAGCTATGTGTATCGTAAATAAAGTTTAGCCTTTAAAAGGTAGAATTGTTTCCTGAAAATTTGTTTGAAGTTGTGTCCTGTAAAATACGTTTAAAATTACAAAAAATGATTTTTATTTGAAAATAAAAGGTTCTAGGTACAAAGTTATAAATTCCAAAGTAATTAGAAGTTAGATCTAAAAATTTTATTAATTTATTTTTAAACTTAAGTAATTCAATTTTACTTAACTGTAAATAAAAAAAATACTTTTTAAAGAAATACTAATTTTATTTAATCATAATATTTGATCATAATAATATGTAGTTTTGTTTTATATTAAAAATAGTTTTCCGATAGAGCATACTCTTTTTTACTAATTTTTAAAGAACAAATATATTAGAAGACATTGCCTCTCTTGCAAGTGCAAACTTCGAAAAAATGTCATAGTGCAGTTACAACAATTTTTTTACTACTTGAATTGTTACTTAATGGTAATATTTATTTGTTATAACTATATAATACGTCAATAATTATTAATTTCATATTTGTTGGCTTATAAACATTGTAACACACTTGAATCGCATAATATAAAATTCTTAAAGTTTAATGCTGTTTTTTTTTTACATCACACAGATAACAGTAAAAATTATAACACTGAAACTACCTACGTGATTTCTTTTTAAAATTATCTTGTTTTTGAATAAACTTACTGAATAGTTTATAAACATGGTCTGAATATAAAACTTATAGTTTTCGATTAGTTATCTAAGAAAAAAAAGTGGTGACATACTACTTGATGCAGTTCAAACTTGAAATGAAGAGATTTTAATAATTATCGTAAACGAGTGCAATATATAAAATAAAAGAAAGCAGTTTTTTGTTGGTATGTTAAAACACGTCACTAAAACTTATATCTTTGATAGTAGTTTTTTCAGTATTTCAGAAAGTAAAATTATCTAGAATTAGCTTTAAACTTTTTTACACTAACAATTTTCTTTATTACGTAAATTTTATTATCTGACTCAAGCCATTCAAATTTTTAAAAGACTGCTCTATGAAAATTTATCTTTCACTGAAAAACGTTTAATGTTTAAAGGGAGCCAAACTAAAATGCATTAATAACTGTTACGTCACAAATGACAAATATATCAATTTATTATTTTTTGTTTTATGCTGAATATTACTTTTTGTTAAAAATGTATGTTAACATTTTGCTGTAGTTTTTTTCCTTAAGTTAACAATAGTAAAACGAAATTGATAAAACAGCCTCATTGCTTTAATATAAGTTATATATTCACACGAAAAAGAATTTTTGATTTAAAAAAAAAACATAAACTTTTTAAATAAAATTATATTTATTCCAACTAAAAAATTTACTTTTAATTTTGGAATTTTGTTTTTATACATAAGATTAAAGTTATTGTTTAAAATATAAGTATAAGTATTTTTTTGCTTAGACGCTAGTTTTGAAGCGGAGACTTCATTACTTCTTCAATTTATTTTACCCTAGAACTTTATTTAATATAGTTATTTGTTTAAAACTAAATTAATGTTCGTTACTATTTGATGCTTAAATCATAAATAATAATTACTAGCTCGAAAGTTAACAAATATGTTTAGTATATTATATCTTAGTTTTTATAAAGTGTACCGTTGAGAGCTTGTCAAAATATTTTGTTAACCATCTAAAATACAATATAACTAACGTTTAATCTTATAATTATTTTTTTTTTCTTTTGCAGTTAAAGTTTTTTTTCTATTGTCCCTGCCAGTTCTGACCGTTAAAACCTAAGATATAATCATAAATATAGAGTTAAAAGCTTGTTTAAAAAACTTATTTTAAAAACTTTAGATGACAAAATAATAAACTAATTTAATTTCTTAGATCATTTTTAGTTGTTTTATGATCATTTCTTATATCAAAATATGATCATTTCTTAGATCATATTTTACTTGTTCTACAACATTATTAAATATTCGATTAATTTTTATAATGCTAATGACAAAATTTATAATTTAAGATTCTATTTAATATCATTAGAAAACATTAAAAAAATATCTTTCAAAATTAGTTATTGTTTGATTTAAATTGCATCGTTTCTATGATGAATTAAACAATATCTATTTTGTTTAACATTTTAACCAAATGGGTTATTTTAATGGTTTTTATGTTTTATGTCTTAACTACGTGGTCTCCAGTAACTTACTGACTGCTATACTTACGAGAAGTAAATAATATACTAACAGTATAAGTTACAAAACTATTTCCTAAGTTATAAATAAAACACACTTTGAATAAATGCACTTTACTTTAATTTAAATTATAAATCTTAGTTCTGAAGGAAGAAACTATTAAATCACGACACAAATAAAATCTATCAAAAGTATTAAACCGTAAAGTTATATAAAATACTAACATCAACTCCGCGATGTAGACGTTTTCTCGAAACAAGTTAATGAAACGTCTTTCAGTAAGTAAAACAACTAACTTTAACGCGTATTTGAAAGACAAGCGCAAATATATACGCGTCGGAATGAAATTAACTCCCTTGAGTTGTGGTGGGAATTGGTATAATTGTTTTGAGAAAGCTTATCGCAGTTTTTATTGTTTACGAAAATTTCGATATTAATTCACACGGTTTATTTGATTTGTTATGAGAAAGCTTATCGCAGTTTTTATTGTTTACGAAAATTTCGATATTTATTCACACGCTTTAAAATAAGAAAATGAAATGTTAATATCATTACACTATTTCGTTTTTATCTTTTAAATTAGTGTTTAAAGCCTAATTTCAAATAATTTAAATCCTTAAAATCCTACTTAACTTTAAACATTTTTTTAAGTGTTTTAAGCGCGGGTCAAAAAAAAGTAAGGAAAAGAAACTATATTACTTATTATTTCAGAAATTACATAATTTACAAAAATTAAGATAAAACATAACATAAGGACAAAGTAAAAATGATAGTCATTTAGTTGTCTTCTGACTTCCTGTCCTCGACTTCTTGTCATCGGGCTTCTTGTAATCGGGTTGTTTCTTTTACGGAGGTTTTTTTAGCAAGAACAAATTGTTTTAATTCGCTAGTTCTTCTCTAAACTTCGAATTCAAGATTCCATCGAATTCGCTTATTGACATAGAAAATGTTCATCTTTTCCTTGTTCATCATTGTAGTATTCATTTGATTGAATTCATTGTACAAAAATTAGCGGCTCAAAAATAAAAGTTAAGATATTCTTTCAAGAAATTTTAGTAAAAACTCCTATGTTATTATGCCAAAAGACAATAACGAAACTGTCAGTATTTACGTTTAAACCTATTATTTTATACAAAACAAAACATTTTAACCATTTAAAGGAGCATTAAAAGAAAATCAATATTTTAAAACACATGAAACATTTTAATTTTGTTTTTAACTTAGAAAAACATATGTTCTTAATATTTAAATCGCAAACCTTAATAAACAAAACAGAAAACTTTTTCTTTAAAGTATTTTACAAAACAATAAGTAGTATTTTCATGCACAAACTTTTATAGGATTCAAGTATAAAGTATTTCTTTTTAAAGCGACACAAAACTTATGCATTATAGAAATTTATAAAGAGAAAAATTTAGCGAGTGCTTTTTGATCGTCAACAGTCAAAACTAAATGGGAGTTGAAAGTACTTTTAAAGTCAAAACTTATAGGAAAAATTTATAACGAGTCGAACTTGAAAGCTTTAAACTTGAACTTGATTATTTTACGAGCAAAAAAATCTGATAACTTAATTTTGTTTTAAAATTAGAGTAAAATGTAGTTACTAAAATTTGAATATAAAAAAATAGGCATATTAAACGTTTCTATTTTATAATTGCTATTTGATAGCTTTTAATTAATAGTTCAATTACTAAACTGTAATTTACAATATAAAAAACTTTGTAACACATCATTAAAAGTAAAAAAGCTATAAAATTTTACAATTCAGAAATTTTATCAGAAAAAAATACAGAATAAACACACTTAATAGTTTCTTTCAGTATAATTTCTTAAAAACACTACCTGAGTTTAAAAAATATTAAAATAGGTGTTCATGTTAATAAAAAATTACAATTTTTTACCTTTATTAAAATCCGTTTCGTTAGTTTTGTGAAAATACTTATATTTTATCTTCAAAAGGCTTTATGATAAATGTTAAAAGTTTTAGACCTGCTATTAGTAATTCTGACTCTTTTATATTCTGTGTTATAATTTCTTTTTTGTCAAAGGAATTAAGTACTGCCAATTTGTTTTTCTCTTTAGCTAATATGTTGCTTGATACGCTAGTTTGTGATTTTGTTTTTGAAGAATTGTAATAGCCTGAGTCTTGTTTATAACTTTTAAGCTGCACTGTTGGCACTTAATATTTTGGCTTGCTATCATACTTATTATTGTAACTGATATTTTTCTGCTGTTGTTTCTGATGTTTTTCTTTGATAAGTTTAGCTTGTTTTGCTGTAAAAACAAAAATTTGCTTATAAGCTCTATTAGCTTTTCTTTTCCGCTGTTGAGGGTTACTTGGATAATAGTTTCCGCTTAATCTTTTTTGTTGAAACTTTTGGTTGTAGTTTGAATTCTTATCTACAGCATATCTAGAGCCTTGAACTGTTTTACCATTAGGACCTGTCACGTTTGCGGCTTCTGACATGTTATTTTTACCTACAACAATATCAAATTGGACTTTTTCTCCTTGTGCAAGAGACCTTAAGAATTTGTTCGGGTTGTTTTTGATGATAGCTGTATAATGAACAAAAATATCGCTGTTCTGATCATCACGATGAATAAAACCGTAACCTTTGCGAACATTAAACCATACTACTTGACCAGTTACTCCAACTGCTATAGTGTTTTTGGTTACCTGAGCTTTTTCTTTGGTTGTTTGAAACTCTTTGCTTGTATTAAATGTTTTTGTAGGTAAGTGTTGATGACATGACAAACACTGTGCTATGTTAACATTATTACTTCTATTCCCATTGTATGATTTTCTTGGTTTAAAACTATCTCTATCTTGGTTATGTTGACGATAATTGTAATTATGATTAATACCATTATCTCTAAAATGAAAATTTTGTTGATAATTAGGACGAACTCGCTTATGGTAATTTATTTTAGGCCTATGCTGACTTTGCTCATACTGCTGTAGTTTATTGTAATTAACTTGCTTAGGTACTAATGCGTTTTTTTTATAAGCATTCCATATGGCTTGTCCTTTTCTTTTAAAAAGTTCTAAGCTTTCATCAAAATGTTCCTTAATCTTATCTTTGATCGAAAAGGGCATTAAGTATGCAAGAAAAAACTTAATACTGTCCTGCTCTGGACATTTGGCCCAACTCACGGCTGTAGCAAATATTTTATTAAAATTTGTACACTCATTCCAAATTGGAATTTTATCTAAAATTTCAGCTAACTGATTGTCCCTATTAATAAAAAAGTTTCTTAAAGAACTGTAGTTTCTTTCACCTCGTTCTGTCATTTTATAATAGTCTGACAACTCTTCTCTCGGCCAAAACCCAGTTAAAAATTTATACTTTTCTGTATTACTAGAAATATTTTCATTTAACATTTCCTCCTCGAAAAAACTAATAATATCACGAGGGTTTCTTACAGAGTCTAACCTTTTAAACTTTTTACTTAGTCTTTGCGCCTTAAATGTGTCGCTAAAGTTATTAAAATTATTTCGATTACTATTTTCGTAATCATTGTAAAAAGGTTCGCGTTTTTCTAGCATCGCACGTTCGAAATGTGGTGATCTAGACTGCTTTAATTTATTATTTAGTTTTTTTATTTGCATTTGCAAAACTCTTAACACTTCTTCATTTGTTAGCTGCTTAACTTCGCTTGATTTTCTAAATTGTTGTTGAATGCTGTTTGACGGATAAAATTCAGCATTATCTTTCATCAGCTCTGCTTGATGAAAATTATTAAAATTGATATCGTCATTGTTGTTTGTGTGCATTTATTCTTTTGACTGCTTAAAGATTCCTAATCAGAAAATTCAAGGTTCTTAAAAGACACTGCGTGGTTTCCACTTTAACCAAATGGGTTATTTTAATGATGTTTATGTTTATGTTTTAAACTACGTGGTCTCCAGTAACTTACTAACTGACAACTTTAGTTACAAGTAGCTACAATTATAAGTTACAAAACTATTTCCTAAGTTATAAATAAAACACACTTTGAATAAATGCACTTTACTTTAATTTAAATTATAAATCTTAGTTCTGAAGGAAGAAACTATTAAATCACGACACAAATAAAATCTATCAAAAGTATTAACAACCGTAAAGTTATATAAAATACTAACATCAACTCCGCGATGTAGACGTTATCTCGAAACAAGTTAATGAAACGTCTTTCTAACGCGTATTTGAAAGACAAGCGCAAATATATACGCGTCGGAATGAAATTAACTCCCTTGAGTTGTGGTGGGAATTGGTATAATTGTTTTGAGAAAGCTTATCGCAGTTTTTATTGTTTACGAAAATTTCGATATTAATTCACACGGTTTATTTGATTTGTTATTAGAAAGCTTATCGCAGTTTTTATTGTTTACGAAAATTTCGATATTTATTCACACGCTTTAAAATAAGAAAATGAAATGTTAATATCATTACAAAATCATTCGCTAATAAAGAAGAGTAAATTATATGTGTTGTCTTTTTACAGGTGTTTAGATTGTAATTTCATTTGCCTTAATTGAAAAAAAAAAAACTATTGCTCAAAAAATATTATTTGTACTACAAATATTTTTAAAATAATTATTGTTATTCAGGGTTCATGAGTGAAATTCTTAAAAAAATAGTTTCGACCGATTTTGCCAGATATATTTTCACAGAATGGGAAATCCCGTTTAAAAGTCATTTTGGAGGGGTCGTAATAAGTAAATTAATTATTCACAGACACTTTTTAAGAAGTGAAAAACTTAACGAAGTTAGTTTTTAATATCTATCAAACGTTTATTCAGCAACTTAAATGTTTTAAATGGTCATTGTAAACTCTGCTTCAGTAAATTATCAGCAAGTATTCTTTATCCGGATTTGTGTAAAGTAGTTTTCGAATTATTCTTATATCTTAAAACTAAGTTTTAGTCTCTAATAACTTTAGATAAACAAAAACTATATTATATGAATTAACTCCTAAGATTTTTAATCCAAATAGTAGTTAGTATAAAGCTTTTAAATCAGAAATTAAAACAGTTAAACCGTGTAAGCTCTGGAAAACATAGATGATTTAAGCAATTTTAAACAAACATTTAAGTTGTTGAATTCAACTGTAATATTTAAAATGTATCTTTTTAATGAATTTTCTTATTTATGACGTATATAATCTTCGTAAAAAAAAATATCAAAATACGCTTAAAACTCTTTTAGAGATTAAACAAAAAGTTTACATCTTTTTTTATTTATTTTGTTTTTATAACAACTTCGTCTATTGCAAAAATAAAAACGACTATATTATTTCCTTCCGTTTGTTTAAGATTGTAACTATTAATCTTAAAACAAGATGCATAGAAAACCTTAGTATCAATAATTGTTTTCTTCTTAATGAACTTTAAAGTTGCAATGATTTAGCAGCCTGTTTCAATTTTAATTAGATGAATACTTTAAGAGTAGTTTAAAAAATTACAGATCTTTTTAAAATTCTTATTATAAATAATTTTAAAAGTCATATAATTCAAATTTATACATTACTTTCTTGCCTATCTAAGTTAAAAATTTAATACTTAATATTGACAAATGTAAAGCTCAAAAGTTTTTTGTAATCTTTTTTATTTTCTTTAAGATTATTAACCTTAATATAAAATTAACAGCAAAGAAGATAAACATAGAAAAAAAAAGTAAGAAGTAAGTAGTTTTTTCTTTATTTTTAAGCTAACAAAAAGCCCAAACTAATATTATAAATAATTCTGTGAATTATAATAGTTAGACTTATAAATCTAACTTAATAATTATTTATAGGTTTACTTATATTTGTAAAAAAAATTTCAATTAAGTAAAACAATCGACTTTTCCAAACTATTTATAAAAAAAATATGATTATAAACAATATTCATATAGGATTTAGATATTAAAAGTAGGATCTAAACACTACGAAATACAACTATCAATGTCAGAGTAAACAATTCAGTATTTACTAACATTTATAAATGATTGTTGCAAACTCTTAACCTTAAAGTTCATATTTTATTTTCAAAAACTTATTGAGCTTAAAAAATTTAATGTTTTAATATTTAACTAAAACTATAAAATTATATAAAATTAAAACAAAACTGAAAACTGTTAAAAAAAAAATACATTAACCAAAATTCTTCGTTTGCATATATTAGAAAAAATTAAAGTCAGTGCAAATTAATAAATCTGAAATTATAAATAAAAACAAATTATACCGCAATCTTCCTTTGTAGTTAATACGACCAAATCTATTTTTTGAACAGTGGAATCTGAAATTATTAGATTTTTTAAAAAGTTTTTGCCTACAAACTGTTACATGAACAATGTTTAAACTTAATTTAATTATAAGTAATTTAAACTGTCATTAATACAGCTTATTGTGTATTTATAGTGTAATCTTAAAAACTTTTTAGCCGTATAAAATAAATATTCTAAGTCTCGTTCTTATTTTAATAAACAAAACTCAAATAATTCAGCCGGTTTAGACTGTTTAAATTTTACTAACTGGTTTCACCCCTTTCTGCCTAGTACAAACTTATTTATATATTTAGCTAACTTTTAATTATAATGATTTTATACTTTTTACGTCACTGCTGTGTTACATTGAAAACGATTTTTTTGCAGTATTTAAATGATTAATTGTTATTTCTTACTATTTGTGAAGGCAAAGAATTCATGTAAACCTTTTACATTTTTTAAACTGAAGTCTATGTTTTATGTTTAAATAAGAAAAGGTAATTTGTACAACAGAATAAGATATTTCAGTTATGAAGTTTAGGCTTTTTTATATTAGTTTATATTATATAAGTTTTTATATTATTAGTTTAGTGCTTACTAAAATACTTGAATTCTAAATTAGAAATTAAAGGTAAGCAAGAAATAAAATTAAGAAATTGAAAGTGTTCATAGAATTATCTGTTTTTAAACTTCAACTGTATTATTATTTTGTTCTTGTACTGTTTCTACTATAAAAGATTATTTATATAACTAAAAATAAAAATAATTAACTTAAGTAACTAAAAAAACTTTGATATTCCTAAAATTTACCACTCTTTAAAATGAGTTTATGTTATAAATTAGTATCTAAATGACTAAGTATGATAAGAAAACGTTATGTAGTATCGTAATAAACTTTTTAAATGTTTTTTTTTTCCTTTATCTGATTTAGTATATAAAAAAATATACTTTTTCCAATTTTAATTAATTAAAACCTATTATTTACACATATATATTTTTTGAATTTATTTAAATGTAAAAATAATATTGTTTAACTATAGATTTTGAATGATTTTTTGTTGCTTTAGAATATTAGTGGTGTAAAATTGTATTTTTCGTCTATAGTTAACATAATTTTATAGTCTAATTAAAATTAGATAAAAATATTTTACTTTACTAAAAACTAAATGTTATTAGTATCTCATTGGTTGTAAAACTGTTATGCTTTTTCAGCCGGTTTAGGCTATATAAATCTATTAAGCATTTTTATTCAATGCGAATAAGTTTAAGATGTTAGAAGAAAAAATGATAATTAGTTTGTATTTCTTACGTCACTGCATCAATTTTAACAATCTAATCTTCGCTAAATGTCATTATTATTAAACGATAATCATACAATGGTCAAATTTTTATTGTTCATGTGTTATATAAAATTTTTCGAAAAAAGCATAAGTAAAATTTGTGTGTTTTAGTTTTTTAATAAACAAATCTTAAAGTTCAATTTTTTACGCTTTATAATAAAAACATATATTAAGATGGTAGTTGTAAACTAAACTAAAATTCTTACGATAATTTGCGTAAGTAAGTATGTTTTATGTTTTTACGATAAATGATTGTTATTTCGATAAACTTAAGTATAAAGTATTAACTTTTTTAAGTTAGTTGTTTCTAATTTATAATTTAATTAAACTAGTTTGTCACAATCAAAGATTTCTCTATATTTTAGCATACATTTTTATGACTTTATTTTTAAAATAGATTACATTTTACTTTTCAACATGTGAACAATTTAGAGCTTATCTAACATAGTCTAAAATGAAATGCTTTTGTTCAGTGAATAAGCTGTTAACAGAGTTTTTAAAGTAAATATACTACGTACAATTGGTATTTCGCATTTGCATTAGTTTAGTTGGTTTGTATAAATAAGTTTTATTTATAAAGGTTTGAGTTCAACAAAACTTTTGTTTGACGAATATAAGTCATATAATTGTTTTAATTTTTATAAATGCGATAAAAACTTTTAGTAAAAGAAAGTTAAATAGTTTCACATCTCTTCCTGTAAAATGGAAACAAAACTATGTTGTCTCAGCCGGTGTGGACCGTTTAAACTAGATCCCATGGACGTTGATGATATAATAAACAAATTTATTAATAATATACTGTAACAATTTTCTTACGAAATACCATTTAGTACGTCATTATAGTATTTTAATACAACTTTCAGCATTTGATAAAATTTTAATTAAATTAGAATCAGTTATAAAATTATGAGATACCTAGCTTTTTGACTATATCCACTAATATAATTAATATGCTAAAAGTTGTATTAAATTACTATAATGACGTACTAAATGGTATTTCAATTATGAGATACCTAGCTTTTTGACTATATCCACTAATATAATTAATATGTAATGATAAAAAACTAATGTGTATTTACACGTTAAGTACGTTTTAAATGTTCAGTTGTGTTGTATTTTAAGTCTTTAAAGTTATTTAAAAGGTTTTACCATACCTGTTGCGTAATCAGACCACAAGCTCTATGTAGACTGAGACCCGGGTATAATTAATACGTCACTAAACTATTAAAACATTAAAAAAATATGTCAATTTGTAATAAAATTACGAATATTTGTGAACTAGTTTTTTATCAGCTAAAAACAAAACTTTTTAAATAATGTTTTTTGTACTTTTAAATTTACATTTAAACTAATAACCTGTTAGCTTTATTTATTAATAGTTAAATATGTTATCTAAATATATGTTTAAAATTATCTTTCTTGATGATTACTACAACTATTTTAGCTAACTGCAACCCTCAGAAAATTCATTTTATAGAATATGTGATGACTGACATTTTAAAGGCTTCTGACACCTGATTAGTTGCATAAAAACAAGTTTATTACCTACTATCATTAGACCAAGTTTATGTTGATTTTTCCTAAAGTAGATGCAAAATAAAATTTAAACATCAGTTCTGTTTAACTTCTAATAAGTTTTAGAGTTGTAGGCCTCTATCCGTTTTTTTGGACAGTTCAAATTTTAATATAGTTGATACTATTTTGTAATTGTTAATCAGCCGGTTTAAGCTGTTTAAATTTGTAACCATTAGTGAAATTGTACAAAAATTAATTTGATTATAATTTAAATTTTAAACAAATGATAAACTATTGAAGGATTATACGTCAATGTACTTTTAAAATTTTATATTTAATGTTTTAATATTTTTTATTTCTTATTAGTGCTTACTGCAGGGGTAAGCAGACTTTTATAATTTGCGGGCCAATTTTAAAGAGCACTGGTATCAATTCCTTTTAACTTCCAATAAGTTTTAAATTTATAGCAGCACTATCAACCTTTTTAGACTTTTTTAGTTTTAAAATGGTTGATTTTTTAATAATGGTTGATTAAACAATTTGATTACCTGTAAACTTAAACAAATAATGTTTAACTAAACTTATACTTTTTACTTCACTATATTGTTTATATTTTACAACTTTATGATTAACTTTATTATTTTTATTGAAAATGTAAAATGTTTTGTAAATAAAACATAAGTAGCTTTTGTCTACATTTGTCAGCTTAACAATAAGCTAAACAATTAAAACCGAAACATTTTTTAAGTAATAATAAATAAAGATTAAGGTAATATTTTGCAACTTGTTTTGTTTTGCTCAGTTTTGAAGAAACTATTACTTTAATTAAGTAAGTCAATCTACCTCTTCAAAAAAGAAAAAGAAAAGCAAGTTCTAAAGTATAATGATTGTAAAAAATAAGAAAAAATAAGGCTAGCTATTTAAAGTTTTTATAAAAACAGTATGAATTACATCTCTTTATGTGAGATAACTACTATATATAATAAGTATTATACTTCAAAAAAAATTGACAAAACATTAGTTTTAGCACAGAAATAATTAACATACCTAAGGACGTTATACTATGGTTGTTATTCATGTAAGATTAAATAATTCAACAGTTGTTAAACCAAATTCATGCTCATTAAAAACTCCAAATGGTAACTTATCTTCTTACGTTAACTTATCTTAAGAATTTTATTGTTTTAACTATTAAAACAAAAGTATAAGATGATAAAAAGCTGTGAAACAAAAAAGGAAATTTTAAGTTCAATAAATTTGTATACAAAACATAAGTTGTTCGTTTACTATATTGGCTTAAAATAGAGACACTCAAAATTTATAAATCTTAAATCATTAAATTTTTAATGAGAATTGAAGTATAATTGTTTAAAATTGTTGAACATTACTACTAAAATATTTAAAGTTTAATTACAAACATTACATTAACCATGATGTACGAATAAACAACCGAAAAGACATCACACAAAACTATTTGAGCGCTCTTTTCAACGGTAAACAATATAGTGTTATTTAACCTAGTTGTTTTAAGGAGCTTTTACTAAATAACACTTAAAAGATAGTTCAGCCGGTTTGGGCCGTTAAAATTTCTATTAAAAGTTGGACTACTTTCTTCTAAAAAAAATATTTATATATTAATATTTAGTTATGTTTATATTAGGCTTGTACAATTAAATTCACTACTGAGTTTACATGTTAATGTAATTTTCACAATATTTGTTTGCTAAACTCTTTAGCTGTCTGTAAAACACAAAAACGTAATAGTAACTTTTCTCACTTTTTTTAACTGTATTGTATATTTTCTATTTGAAACTAAAAGCTTATTTTTTCTGTAAGTTTTACAAAAAAACTTGTTGAGCCTGAATAATCTAAATTGTCATATACCTGTGTCTTAAAACTACGCATATTATTTTAAAATGATATAGTTAATTAAATTATATTTAGATCCTTTAAATTGGTAATCAATAAATTTAAAATAAAATACTTTTGTAATATGTAAAATAAACACATTATAAAATACATAATTACTAACATATGTGCATAATAATCACGTATTTGCTTTATGGAATAAAACTACTACAACAATTTTAAGAACCTTGTTTTACTAATAATTGAAAAATTTTTATGTTTAGACATTTAAGGCATGTATATAATAAGTAAAAAAAAGACTTTGAGGACTGCTGGTAGTCTAAGTTTAAACTACGTACACTTTGATTGAAAGTCAAAACAAAAACAAACTTACTTACAAACGTGCTTTTAAAAAGTAAGCAGTTTATCTTTTTTCAATAAATTAAAATAAATTTCAACTGACTGATTATCATAATTTGTAACAGGATAACACTTATTGCCTCTACACAAAGGGAAGTATTAGTTTTATAAAACAACTCTTTTCTGTGTTACTTCAATTAAATAGTCTGTTAGAAATGTTTTTACGTAGAATATATGCAACTTAAATAGTTTAAAAAATCTTTAAAATCTATAATTAAAGCTCTAAATATTTTTTTGCTTACTTAACGTGTAGTAGGATACAATACCAGCCAGTTTAGGTCGTTGAATTTATAATAAAAGGTGAAGGCTTATCTTAAATTGCGAGCTGTTTTATGTACTTCGAAAAAATTAGACTACAAAGGGTTTACACTAGTTACGTCACTTTACCTTTAACATATTAAACTGAACGATTGAATATATATTCAGATTTATCTATTTTATTTGCTATTTCATACACAAGTATTTTAAAATAATTTCTTTTTTTGTTCAAGTATAAAAATTAATGTTAGTTGCAAAATAAATAACAAGAAAATATAGATATTTAATTTTTTAACAAAAAAGTTTAAAATTCAATTATATATAGTTTATTTGAATAAAACACGAATTAGTTTGAAACGTAAAATAATGAAAGTGATAGATTATATTAGTTATTAGAAATAACTAACATTGCAAAAAATTTTTACAGTTATCTACATAACAATTTAGTCTTAATTACTTGAGCAAAAATTATTAGGTTTTAAAATAATTTTAGAATAAAATTCTACGAACTCTAATTTTATGTTTAGCTTTAATTTCTGCTGATGTTCTATTAACCAAAAGTTTACAATGTTATATTATTTTGCACTTAAAAAATTTTATAAGCTAGTAAATTTTTATAACTAACTAATATAACGTTGTTTTTGCCATCAGTCGAACAACTAAGTCTTATTTACTTAAAAATAAATAAATTAGTTTGATAGTTGATACTAAACAATTGTCAGATATAATTGATTTGAGATGAAGGTTATTTTATTATTAAGTTGTTTGCTCCTTAGTTGATATTTAGGTAATAAAAGTGTATTCTAGTTTTAGCATTTATACTCAACTACTACTTAGACATTGAAATACAAAGTTTTTGTTTAGCTTAAGTGGATTTAGCTAAGACATTAAACTGTAAACAAACAACTTTGATTTATTCTACAAAATAAAATTTTAAATACTGGTTTTAATCGAAACTCTTGATAGATATAACTTTAAAGACTAGAGCATTTTAATACTTTTAACAACTTATTTTATTATATATGTTATTTAAATTAAAACTCTTTTTAATTTATTTATGGTGTGATGCAGACCAGTTGAGGATTATACTGCGACCACCAAAATGTTTAATAAACAATTATAGTTTTCTAAATCCATAAAATCTAAATAATACATCTTACGTCTTTCCTTTTCAATCTGAGTAAATATGAAAATTTAAAAACAATAGAGTTTAATTTATCAATTAAGTCTAGTATTGTTTATCGCTAGTCATTAGGCTAACAATTTGTAGAATTTATTTTGAAGTTTAAATTCCAAATGCTTTTGATTTACATATTTAAGTATTACAATATAATATATAAATAATAATATTTACTTTAAGTTTTTATCAAAATGTGATTAATTTAATAAATAAAATTTTAAAATACGAAATAAATTAAAAACGTTTAATTTTAACAATTGAAAGAAATTGTTATATGTATTTTAATAATAAAATTAAAACGTTATGTACTCCATACAAATAATTCAATTTTTTTTCAGTTTTCGTACTAGATAATACTGGAGATTTATGCTTGTTAAATATAAAAAAAATTTCGAAAGTGAAATTTCTCTATATTTTTTTTCATTCGTCTCAATGTTCAACATTTAGATTGCAAAAGTACGGAGAAAAACCTAAATACTAGCTTGTATTACAAGAACATTTTCTTTATTAGAAAAGAATTAAGAATTCTTAAAATTTTTCTACAAAAGTAAACTAACAAAATATAACAAACACAATCAAAAACTTTTGCTTTTTAACACTTTAAAGCATACTTTTTATATTTGTTTTAAGAAGCTAATGTAAATTAACTTAAAAAATAAAATAGTTTTCAAACGTTGAAATTAAGTTATTTGTGTAATAAAAAGATATTTTAAAAGTATAAATAAATTATTTAAGCCAGTTTAGGCCAATCAAATCGACAAAAATAAATCATTGTGAATATATTACAATGAATTGAAAAATTGTTATATATTTTCTAATATACTTTTATCTAAAACAACTTTAAAGTCAAAATATGTTTTTAATTTGTAGTTTGTTTATTCAAAAACATATAGTAATGTAAGTCTTTTGTTAGTAGTAGTAAAAAAGTTATCTGTGAAATGATTTTAAGTTTAAAAATATCTCAATTATATTTTTAGCTGGATCTTATTGGAATTTATTGAACATTTACTTGAAATTTTACAAAATATTAAAATCTTTTTTTATACTGTTCTGTCATTCAATTAAGAAAAATAAAATAAAAACCTACTTGGCCAACATAAGCTTAAAAAGTTACTGTAAAACTTTTAATTTACTTAGTTATTTACTTTTATAAAAAATTTATGTTTTCATGTTAAAAAATAACAATATGTAAACTTCTTGAACTTTATGTTTAATAAAACGCAAAAAGTAGAAACGAGTTTAAAATCAAATTATATTAAGAAATAAATATTAGAAAGTTACTATAAAAAGGACTACTCATTTGTTTTTATTACCACATTTTTAGTACATTGGATTATGATATAAATACTGTAATAACGTATCGTATGCTTACCCACAAATAAATGTTATCAGGTTTATCAAATAAGTAATATACAATTTAGTAAAAGTTTTTAAAAAAATCATACGAATTTAAATAGCCTTAACCGGCTATAAGATTAAAAGTTTTTCCCATTACAATTTTTTTAGTTATCTTAACCTTATCATATTATATTAATTTATTTATTACACTTTAATAAAATAACTACTTTTTAACTTTCTATTCACTAAATGCACTACGTAATTTTGAGGCAGTTCAATCTAAATTTATAACAGAATCAAATGTCAGTCTTAAAATTTGCTAACATGAATTTATATGGGAATACGAATATTATGTTGCTTATGTATTTACATGAATTATTTGATACGAGAATTATTTGTATTTATTAAAAAAAAAAGGAAAGTAAAAAATTAAGGTTTATTTTCATAAAACATCTGATAATGTTAATGTGATTTTGTTTCAGTTACTCTATTAAGAAACTGTATTTAGTGATGTGAAATATAAGTTAATATAATTCAGTTGTTTAGCATGCTTTTAGAACATTAATTTAAAAATTTAGGTTGTTTTACTAATGATAAGTAAGTTACTTATTATAAAGTCACTTGTTTGTTTTTTGTAAGTACTTTTCTTGACTAATGATGTTTTACTATAGTAGAACCGAAACAAGGATAAAATTCAAAATGAGCCTGTTAGTAATAAAACTTTTAAATCACGAAAAACAGCAATAGCAAGTTCAAGTAAGTAGATTTAAATGAATCCTTTTTAATTATGATTACACACAAGCCGGTTTAGGCTTTAAAATTCCTGATTGATGTTGAAACATTGTGGTCAGTTTGAACTTGTTTATACTTTTAAATGAAAACAAACTATAATCAATCTAAACATCATACGTCATTACTGTGTTCCTGTGTTAGTTTTAGTGGTACAAATTAATGGTATTACTCATTTTTATTAATCATATGTTTTAGAATATTAAAAAAAATCAAAATAGTATGTTATAAAAAGTTTTTATTTTAATTAACATTATTAATGAACTTAGATTTTTTACAGCAGTTTTTCTACTTTTTAGTTTTATATAAAAATTATTTTTAAAACAACTAATGGTTACTTGATTCACTGTTTTTTACTTAAGCTAATAAACCTATACCATACCTATAAATTATAGCGTTGATTACGCAGAATAAGTTGATAAAATTAACTTTAGAATTTTATATAAATCTGGATTTATTAAGCAACGTATAAACTAAGTACTTTTTTATTTATTCAAGATTTCGACATATTTGAAATATCACTTCAAGAAATACAAATGATAATTTGCACTGTTTAAGTAGATCTGTTTGACCAAGTTAATACAAGTTTTAAAAAATATGTTTAAGTAGAATTTAGTTTTTAAATATATATATAATTAGATAAATTTATAATAAAATCTCTAATTTTGCTGCGGTTAAGTTATTAATACCGATTACAATTTAATTTACTTTTAGTTTCATTATACTCAAATTTTAACTTTGTTGTGATCAGCCATTTTGGGCCGTTCAAAGTAGATGTAAAAACGATATTCGTAACTTCTTAACTGTAAGATTATTAGTAATAACTATACTTGAAAATATTTGCAGAAAACTACATGTTACGTCATTTTAATAACTTCAAACTATAATCATTTTTAATTAATGTTATAATAGTATTATAAAAAGCGAGGTATTACTTACATATGTTTGAACTGTAAAAATAACAAGGAATTTTTTTTTTCATTTGTGTTTTTTCTTTAACTTTTGTAACAATTTAAATATACTGATGTTACTTACAAAAAATAATTTCATCTTTCAATTTTGACAGTTTGTATGTAAAACTTGTATTAGCTAAACAAATATTTAAAGAAAAAACCTAAATTAAAAACTTTATGTAAGATATAAGGTGTAAGCTAAATAAAATTTGGTTAAAAACTATAAAGTAAGTTTTGCTTCTGCTTCAGTCTAGGTCATAAACAAGGGTCTGTTTGACACATGACCCTCGTAATACAGATGTTATATTTCTGTTATACTTTGTGTTAAATTTTGATGTTGTCAGCCGATTTAGGCTGCTAAAAGTAAATTTAAAGACAAATAATAAAACTTTTTACGGTAAGTTTATTAGTAATTGTTATATCAGCATTTTTTTACAAAAAACTACATGTTACGTCATTTCAATATTTTTATACTGTAATAATTTTTCATTAATGTTCTTATACAATAGAACAAGGTGTGTTACTTACATATATGAACAGCAAAATTAATAAAGGTAATACATTTAAGAGCTTTGAATTTTTATTTAAGTTATATATCTAGTTTTAATAGTTATTTGAAATATTAATAAAAACTGAATTTAACTTAAAACCACTTTTTTTCACATTTTACTACGAAAATATTATAAATATTTTTTTCAATAATAAAAAAACTTTAGCAAACAAATTTTTTATCTTTATATTAGCAAATTAAAAAATATTTTGCTCTTGAACGATAAGTTTTTTGACGTTGTATTTCAAATTATCAATCTTTTCTTTTTAAGCAAGCATTAATATTTTTCATACTATCGAGTTCCGGAAACAAACAAGTTATTTATAATAACTAGAAACTATGTTAAGGAAAATAGTTAATTCGATTTCTAATTTTAGTAGTTAATTGAATAGATTTTAATGAAGCGTTGATTAGTTGTAAAACAATTTATGTGTAGCATTGTTAGTATATGTTTATTTTTGTATTTCGAAAATTTTTTGATGTTAAATTACTTAGAGCTTACCTCACAAATTTAGTACATTTCAAATTCAACATAAACAATAACCAAAAAAAAAAATTTATTAGAAATATCTCAAAATATAAGCTTTAAGCTTTTAAAAACTTAAAGACTACAATTTAGCTTAATTATTTCATAAAGCTGTCTTAAAACTGTGTAAAGTAAGAAGAAAAAACTTGTTTACTCTAGTTTGAAAGAACACTTTTAAATTGTACATTTAAACCACTATGACTACCGTTTACTTGTCTCTTAGAATTATGATTGATTTTGTTAGGAAAGATTTCTTTACAGAATTTTAAAACTATTTTTGTTTTAAATCTACTATACAATAAAAGTTCAGACAGCTACGTCGTTTAAAATTTGATGTCAAAATCAAAGTTTTGTAATTCAATGTAAACTTATTTAAAACATTTTAAAATAAATATTATCTATTAAGAAGGATAACTTATTTTTCATGTCACTACTTTGTTGTAACGAAACCAACCATGAATGGCCTGAAATTAAGGAATCTTTTAATAGAAGTTAAACTCCTTATCAGTTAAAAGACGCAGCGAGAAAAAATTAAAGTTTATTACTAAAGAATTTTCATAACGAGTTTAAAATTTTGACAATATAAATTGCGATAATGTTTAACTTTGCAACATTTTATTATAATAATAATTATAAAAGTTGTAAGATAACATTTTTATTTTGAAACAGCAAGTCAACAAATTATTTACAAATGTGTCTTGTGTTTATTTACATATAAACCATTTACATATATTTACATATACCGCGGTTTATTTAGTTTTATTAAATTAGGTGCTTGATGTCAGGAATGTTTTGATTAAAATACTATTTTATTTGCGGTTATTTATACTTATAATTTTATCTAAGATTTTTTAATGCTTAGCGTAATAGATTTTAACAACACTTATTGCAAAGTATGTTTGTATTTCTTTTGTGTTAGTTTAAGCATTTTAATATTTGATAAATTGTTTTTGTGAGTTATTAATCTAAAGTCTAATGTACAGCATGGTAAAATCAGGTATTTTAAAATTCAACATTTAATAGCAAATTCGAACAATTCAAATAAAGAAACAAAGACAATTTTGTGTTATAAGCACGTATTCAATTCAAAGTATAAAAAAAAAATCTTTAAATCTTATTAATTTTATCATTTTAAAACTTGTAAAAATTGTATTAATATCTAAGTAAAATACTTAAAAGTCTAATCTGTTTTTAGAAACTGACGTTTTTTGCTGATTTAAGCTACTCAAAATCAGAAACAGCAGAAAACTGATAGGATTAAAACTGTATAGGAAAACATCAGTATTTTTTTTTTACAATTAGTGATAAAATGTTTGTGATTTTCGCTCTATACGTCACTACATATTTACTAGTTGATGAATAATTTTAATCTAATTTTTTTTTTTTAACTTTAACCAATTTTTATGTTTAAAATATTAATCAATAAGATAAAAAAAAATTCATTCTTTAAAAATTTTACCTAATCTTAAATCCTGTTAATAGGTTTTTTTGTATTTAAGTAATTTAGGAATATAAAGTATAGAACTAAAGGAAAAGGTTTGATGTTAAAACATGAGTTATTTTTCAATTTTTAACCTTAAATCATAAGCAACTTAATGTGTTATTAGTTTTAATTTGTTTAAGTTACAGCTAAATACATTTTAAAAAGTATTAAAAACGTTTTTTATAAACATCGATATTTATTTGGAGAGAGAGTTTTTTGATCAAAATGTATAAAACAAGTTTAATCAAAACATTGATTGTTATAATACTATCAAATTATATTTGTGAACTAATGCAGCAAAATTTGGTAAGAACAATATTCTCTATTGTAATTTAAGAATAGTTTAAAGTCAAAGATAACGTCAAGGTAGTTTAATATTGTTGAATGAGAATTATGATACAAAAAAAACACTTCAAGACAATTTTCCTAACATTGTTACAACTACTTAATATTTTAACAAAACAGTAAAAAAAAATAAAAACAATGTTATTAACATTTACACATTTTTGTTTAATCATAATTAAGTACTAGCTAACTTTGAAACAACTTCAAACCGACCAGATTGTTTTTAAATACATTTATAGACTGTCATTATTAAAAAACACGGTTAATAATTAATATAATTGAAAAAAGTTGTTTCTTAATATCTTAAGTTATATGTCACTGAGAGTTACTTTAAAACAAATTAGTTTTTGTTTTAATTGGAGGTTTTTATGTAGTTTTTATGACACTTCAATTTCATAGCATACTTAATTAAGTTCTCATAATTTTTTTTAATCTGCTTAAGATTTGTAGCGTACAAATGTGAGAAAATTGTGTGCATTATAGTATAAACACTTTTTTAAGAGCTTGAATTGTTCGAATTAGGATAGTCGTGCACACCATAACACTATAGCAAAATATATTTTGATAATGCTCAAAAACCTTTTAGAACTTATATATACATAAATATGTGATAATAAGTTTGTAACCAAGTGTAAAATAAAACAACTGATTTCTTAACTAGTACAATTAATACAATACTAAACTATTAATTAAGTAAATATTGTAATATAGTATATAAACAATAAGCATTTTATAAAAAACTTTTATTTTCTAAACAATTAAAAGTTTTACTCAGCTGAGTTTTTGAAAGTTTTTTACTATACTTGAAATTAATCTAGCCTTTTAAACTAAAAATAATGTATTTTGTTATTGATGACAATTTAACGATTACATATTAGCCGGTTTAGACTGCTCAAAATTTGATAAACACTTGTTTAGCTAGTTATTCAATGAAAATCAATCATATGTTTTAAATGAAAATATAAATTTTACGGATTTATACTTTATGCGTCACTTTACTTTATACTGCAATTTTTGTGGTTGTTGGTATTAAAAGATTAACAAGATAAATGTAAACGTACATGATCGTAAAAGTTGAAACCTAGGGGAGATGAAGGTGTGGCGCTCATGGTAGGCCAGGGTTTTCATAGTCAATTTTGGCAGTAATGGGTAAAGAGTGCAAACCAATCATTTCTTTTCAAAAAACAACTTTGGTTTTAGTTGATTTGAATCATTATACTTTTAAAAAGAAAAAACAAATAATTATAATACTATCAATTTTTCATTGATTTTAAGTTTCTTTTTTATTGTTTAAATTTAAACTGCTATAAAAAATTTTAACTATATGAAAATATATGAGACTCTATGATTGAAAAGTCTTTCTTTACACTAATACATTAACCATAGTTGAGAGCGTTCACTTTTTTTTCAACTTTCAAAGTTTCTCCCTTCTTCAAAAGACTATATTTAAATTTAAACTGCATATAAGTTTTTATTTACGCATGTTTCGTATACTAGATTTTATTAAACAATACCTAAAAATCAACTTCAGCAGGTTTTGGCTGTTAAAATTTTGCTCTGCACAACACAATTTTTACATCAAATATGAACTTATTTATATTCTAAAATAAACTTCGAATTGTAACGACTTTATAATTTTTAACAACACTAACGTTTGTACATTTTACAGTAATTTTCCTATTATATTTGTGTTAAAATATTATTTCGTAATAATTGTAAAAGTCATAAACTTTATAAAAACTTCTCACACTTTTTAAAACGAAAAATATTTTTTATGTTTAATAGCAAAAGCTTAGTTTTTTGTTACATTAAAAAAAGCAGTTTAGCATCGAAGCTTAGCTTTAATTAAACTTTGAATCTGAATTGTTATATGTATTTACAAGTAAAAGTTTCGTACTATCTTCAAAATGATAAATTGGAGAATATTAATTTCTATCATTCTAAGTAGTATTAAAAAAAACAAAGAAGTTATTTTATATCTGATTATATTTTCAGTAACTATATAGTCAATATTTTTTTTTCAATTTTTGTTTTCGTATTTAATTGTCTATTAAAATTTTTTGTTTATTTTTTTACTCTCGTGTAAAAAAGACCCTCCGTGCAAAATTGGAACACGTGCGAAAGTGACCCTTGGTGCAAAGTTGTGTTAGTCCAATCTCCTTAAAAATACATAAGAAAACTAAAATAATTTAACATTATTATTTTTTTTTTTTGCAAAAACTATGGTCTAAACTAAGTATACATTATATTGATCCAAAAAAGAAGAATACTCAGTTATAAATAACTATGAATGTAAATAATAGGCAAATAAGGCTATGCTATTTAAATAATTTATTTAAAATATAATCAACTACAATTCTAAAGCGAAATTCAACGATTCATTGACTTTTTATTTTACTTAATCAATTATCATCGGAAACTGTAAACAATAAAAATAATATTTTTTTCTTATATTTAGTTAACATAAGAAATTAAATATTTACCTCATTAAAACCAAAAATTATATTTCAACGACAACATAAAAGTATAACAGGAAATTGTAAAATAATTTGCATATTATTATTTCATTGTTTATTGTGCAATGTCGGACTCAAGCATCTAAATCTGAGCGTACTAAAACAAGACGTACAAAAAAAGAAAGAATTGAAAAAGTTCATATATACTCAATAAAATGCATAAACTGTTTTATTTCATATATTAGTTAAAATTAAAATGAGTAAAAACTAACAAATCTGAAATAATTAAAAATTAAGTAAGGTGTTGCTTAGCAATCTTTACCAGAAACAATGTTTAGGCTCGTTAATTTACTTTAAATAAAAACACTTTAAAAACAATTTTCAGCCGGTTTTACCCTTAGAGTTTTGCTTAGACGATCATCACTCGAAAACCTATTATGAACTTGTTTATATTTTAAAACTAACTTTTAGTTGTAATGATTTTATACTTCCTATGCAACCACTGTGTTTACATATAAAAGTAATTTTACACTATTCTTTTATTTAATTATTTTTTTAATTTTTGTGAAACGCAGAAATTTTATATAATTTTTTTGCACTTTTAAATATTGAAAACTTAAAAAAGCTTAAAAAAAGTTTAGTTTTCTGATATTTATATAACAAAACAAGAAATTAAAAACAAATATAGCATTTTACAAAGTTTGAACTATTTGGTAATTGTGCAATTAGATATATTTTGATCATTGATAAAATTAAAAAAAAACTTAAGAATTTCAAATTAAATCATTATACGACTATAGAATTCAAAAAGCACAATAATTTTTAATATTTTATTTATGCAGCAAACCGTTGGTTTTATATTATCAAACTATATTTTTTTTTTATAAAAATTTAAAACTGTCTGATTAGTAAAACGTATACCAAGTTTTTTTAATAAATTATTTTTGATCTTATTTTTAGCCGGTTTAGGCCATTGAAATTTTAGTATATTTTTTATTGGTTATTGTTCAGAAATAAGGTTTTTTATATACTTTAACAAAAGCTAAAAACACTAATTAATTTATTACTACGTCACTGAAAAAAAAAAAATCTTATTAAATTAATTGATATGACTTAACTAAAACTATTTTTTATTCAGCACTGAATATATTACAAGACGTATTACAATATCTGTCAAAGCTCTAATTTATCCAATTAAATGCTTTTTAAACAACGTTAATGTACTTATGAATTTTAAATATACTAACTCTACCATTCTTTTATTAGTTTATAAACCGGTGTAAAAACTATCTAGTATTAAGTATAGCTTTAAAATCATAATACTATTTTTAAGTTGTTGTCATAATTGAAGTTTAAATTATGTTAAAACTAGTCTAATAAACAGTTACTTTTGTGTTGAAATTTAACTGTGTTGAACTAGATATAAATTTAATGTTCTAGATTAAGGTTTAAGTTATTATTTTTTTCCTTAAATCTGTTATGTCCTAGTAAACTAGATAAATTAGTTAAAATCATAAACTTTATCGCTTTTTTTAAAGCTTATAATAACAAGTTTGCTTAAAATTTACATTAAATTTACTAAACCCTCTATGTGCATATTAACTTTAGTTTTGTTAAAAAACTCAAGTAGATAGTTAGTTTACATTTAAAACTATCTTTATATAGTTTTGAAAACATAATTTTAAGTGATGAAACCTAGAATATTAGCCAAAACAATAAAATAATTTATACACTAATTAAAGAGTTTGAATTTTCAGTGTTTTATATTTAGATCAAAAAATATTTTGTCTTATATTTCATTGTTGCTTTAGTAGCTATTCATTGCTTAGCATAAATTTTTTGTAGTTGTTATACTTGGTAGATGTTCATAAGTTGCTATTGTATTTTATGGTTACAAGTATAGTAACTTTAAAATACTTCATATATTTTTACAATTGTTTGACCAAGTTCAGCAAAAAGTAAAAGTTAAGTTAACACAATAAAAACTTGTATAAGTACTTTAAATACACTTTTAGGTTTAGTTCACTACTTTAAGGTTTTAAATTTTATGGTTTTGTTTGTTAATACAAGTCACTTGTTTACTTTTTTATTCAGTATGCATTTTTTTTACAGTAGTTACAAAAAAGGAGGAAATTTTACTTCTATGTTTTAATTAGTACACTACTTTTTATACCAAAAATATTTTAAGTTTATAACAACTTAAGATTAAATGTTGTACAACTTTTTAAAAAGTAAGAAATGTTCATCATGCTTAACAACTATCTTAAACTATTTTACTAAATTTAGTTCAAGCTTCTATAATAGTATTTCAAAATTAAGGACATTTGGTAAACATCTTTAAAAATTTATTATTTTTGTTTGTAAAAGAGCTGCAAGTAACATTGAAAAATTTATGTTTTTAATTAGTTTAAAATGTTAAATAAACAGCATAAACTGCATTTTACTTTAGAATTAATGTTTTGTAGTTCTAATGGTTTTGTATTTATGATTTCTCAGCCGTTTAAGCCGTTGAAATCAAAATTAATTTTGAATGACATGAAATAGATGCTGAAGCGATCTAGCATAAATTAAACTATATTTGATTTATAGTTCTACGTCACAGCATTTCATAATATAATTGAAATAAAAATTATTTCTCAACTTTTAATTATATAATTGGCAATTGAAAGCATAAAAACTAAACGATAGAAAACTAGTATAAACGGCAACTTTTAATTTTTAAACAAAATATCTTCGTTTTTAAACCTACATATGTTACGCAATAAATATACCTTAAATTATCTTTTAGCTGTTTTTATTTTAAAAGATACCAGGTTTAAAATACTAATCAAAAATATTTTCGACATTTTACGTAGCTGTACAACAGTGAACTTGCGCGTACTTGCCACCTAAGAAAAAATGTTTTATCTTTATCCTAAATTCCAACAAAATAGTTTACATTAAAACAAATAATTCTAAAAACAGTCTATAAGAACCGATAAGAGTTTTTAGTTTAGTA
This sequence comes from Thalia democratica, assembly GCF_965202585.1. Classification (NCBI taxonomy): domain Eukaryota; kingdom Metazoa; phylum Chordata; class Thaliacea; order Salpida; family Salpidae; genus Thalia; species Thalia democratica. The sequence goes on along the minus strand of NC_139166.1, from coordinate 100,050,082 downwards.
AAATGAGCTTAAATACGTTTAAATAAACTATTTTTGCCAGTTTAGGCCCAACAAATAAAAGAAAATGGATGCAAGAAGAAAAAAAGTTCAATGTATATTTATCTTTCTAGCGTTTTATTCGAAATAACATATGTTGCGTTAAAAAAGCGTTTACTTGTACTATTTAATTTCAGTAGAGATAAAAACATGCTTTTAAATAATAGATTGCGAAGTTTTGAGCTTCAGTGTTAACTTTTTTGTTAAAAAAAGTAAAATCAGTTAAAAGGTATACCTTACGGCAGAAATACTTGATACAATTTTAAAAATAAGTGTTTCTTTAATTTTGTTAATTTAACTTTAATAGACTTTAAGCATATTTTATATTCAATTGAGCAAACTTAAACAAATGTCAAAGTTAGTAAAAATTAACTAAAAATAAACACCAACAGGTTTTAAAAAAATAAAGTTTTTTACTTTTAAAGTCTTTAGACTTAAGAAAAAAACTTGTACTTGTATGTTTGTTTGTACAAATTTGATATAATTCAACACAACAATTTTGATTAAACTTTATTTAATTTTATTTGCTGATATATTGCAATAAACTGTCTATGTTAATTTTTCATCAAATCAAAAGTAATTTGTTATTTCAATCTATATATAAAGCAAAATAACTAAAAAAATTAAATAGATAAAAACTTTTTTAGAGTTTTTTAAGAAATAAAATTAACATTTAAAAATATCAGAATAAAAGCCTAAAATAATCTTCATCCTCCTTTATCTAGAATTTATATAAGCCAATTAAGGCTTGAAAATCGACTAGAGAAAAATTTAAAAAGAAGCATAAAGTAGAAGTTTATAATTTTCAATAAAGAAAAACTTCAACTACCAGTATAACATTTCGAGATATAAAATGTTACGTTAAAAACCTTTTAAAATTAGTACTGGAGTGTTTAAAAATAAACCATTTTAAAGTTTAAGATAGTACTCTAAAAAACATTGAGGAAATAAGTGGCCAAAAAATTTGTCCCTTAAAGAACTTTTGTGTACTAAAAATTTTTATAATAATAATTGTTTTTAACTAATATACTATTTCAAAACATAACGATTACAACTTGTTCACGCTTAATTATATTTGTTATTTTTAAAGTAGCTGTAAATTCGAATGTGTTAACAACAGTAAAAACTTAATCTACAACTTTGTTCTGCAAACAATTTTATTATTAGTTCTCTTATTAGGGTAGATGATTTGTATGACTCCTTTAAGTGAATGAACAACATAATAGCAAGGGGATGATTAAAAATAAAAATGATTGTTTTATAAGTTGTAATCAACGTTTATAAAAATAAACTTTAAAAACACTATTTTGGAGCTTTTTTAATAGAATACGAATTAAGTTTTATAAAAAAAAGTAAACATATTTTCAGTGAATATCTCTGTGCTTGAATTTGTTTTGTTTCAAAATTTTTTAAATTATGCTTATGTTTAGTTACATGATAAGTGCAAGAATAGACTTATAAACTTAAAAATTGCCAAAAAACTGTTTGTCAATAATATTTAAATAATTAATTCTAAACAACTAGTCATTAATTTTTTATTTTTTGTAATTGGTATGAAAATTTTAACTAAAAGTTATAAAATTATATAATATATTTTAGTATTGGTTTAACTTTGTTAGCCGGTTTAGGCTATTAAAAATGCAAAATAATTCTACACGATAAAAAAAAACCAACTCACTATCTATTTATTTACAACTAGCGAAAAAAAGTTTGTGTGATTTAAAAAAAATACGTCACTACATAAATATATATAAAATCCAATGTTTTTAATAAGTTTTAAACCTTTTTTTTAGCTTATTAACTTTTTTCAACTGTTTTAATAAAAAAACAAAACAGGGTAATAAAAATTATGATCTTGTAAGTATTACTTTGAAATAAATATCCATTTTTTTAGCTTAATTAGTCAATTTTAAATTAGTAGTTTAAGTAAAGGTTTTACTTAAAAACATAAAATAGGATTAAACTTATTAACTATAAGCAACAAAATATGTCATTAATTTTTGTTTGTTATAATTACTGCTGTTTACTTTTAAGAACAATTCAAACAAGTTGTCAACAAGTTGATATTAACGTTTCGATTAAATTGCGTAAACATAGTTTCAATAAAATGTATAAAAAAAGTTCATTTAAAACAAAGACATAAATTTTTATGATTAAAAACTTACAAAATCATTAATAAAGCTTTAAATAATTTTACTTATTTTATAATAAGTTTAAAGTAATACTAGCCCGTAAACATTTTCAAATACAAAATGAAAGATTTAATCTTCAATGTGAATTTGTTAATACAATTTGATGATAATCAAGTTCATATTTAAATATTTTAAAATATACCAGTTTGTTAGTTTTATAATAATAAAAACTTGATAGTAATAGCGAAAAATAACAAGATAAAAAACGAATTTAAATGTTTAAGAAAAAGTAACCTAAATCTTAGTTAAAGATTGTCTAATTTTATTAAAAACAAAGTTGTTTGAAACGCAAAGGCTTTGAAATTGTAAAAACTTGAGAACTTTTCGAAAAATACATAAATACAACGACATTTTGTTTTCATTTTAACAATAAAGTCTTAATAAACAATAAAACCTTTATAGGAAAGTTAATGATGTTCAATTTATAAAACAAAAAAATTATTCAATAAATATTTATAAAATTTTTGCCTACTTTTTTCTTAAAGTTTCAGTCCGTGAAAAAAAATTGTAAAATAAATAGATTATCGTCACCTGAATTAGCAATAGACATAAGTATAACTAAACTATTGTTGAATTATTTCATTCAAAATGCAAAACGTTTAGTGACGTAAAAAGTAGAATCAGTTATAAATTCTTACACTAAAATATAAATTTGATCTTATTAGCAGATTTATGAGTAATTTAAAGTCAAAATTTAGATTTATGAGTAAAGACGGACAAAACGTGCTGTTAAACCATCAAAAGTTTTAACTTAATGCGACACTCAATTACTATAAGATATAATTTAAAGCTTTTTTTATAGATTTAAATATAACTACAACAAGTATACCCGCTATATTTAAACAAATAGTAAAAAGTAATTTTTAAATTACTTTGTTGTAAAAAATTTGATTATAAAAACAACTACTATTTTAATATAAAATAAGATGATTACAAGTAAACATAGCAGGTTAGACAAATATTTCGTTTTATAAACACTATATTACAAATTAAATGCTTTGAAATTTTAAGTTGTGCGTTCTAAATAATGTCTTATAAAAAGTTAAGTTAAATAATTTGCTCATATCTTTTAAGTATAAAAAATGTACTATTTCAAAAAAACAGCTCTTTTCGTGTTTTTCACTTATTCTTTTATTTGAAAAATTAAAATCTATTGACGCACTTAAATATACATACCAACTGTTTTCAGTTACTTTATAAAATGCATGCTTTTATAAAAAAAAAATATTTTTTTCATTCATGTATAGTTTGCCCACTTGCATCGAGTTGTATGCAATCAAAACTAGTTTTAGCTAAACAATCCATAAAACAAAATATTTATTATTTAACTGTAACTATAAATAAATTATACGGTAAGTTAAATAAAAAACAAAAAATTTCTTAAAAATTAAATTAATTCCTTACTGGGAAGATATGATTTTAAATAAAGTTATAAAACTTTTAGTTACTAAGCTTCTGTTCTAAACACTTGACATTTTTTAATTTAAATTTTTGTTGTATTAATGAATTGGTGAAAACTTGTTTTACATATGTGAGTTATATTAAACATTTTGTCTTAAAAATAGTAAAAAAATCTATAATAAAAGACTGACGTATTTTAGGATGTAATACTTAAATTTAAATTTATAGTGACGTAATTTAAAGTACCAACAAACAACCGTTTACATTCATTTTATATATTTCATGTGTTAACTAATTTTTTGATTTTTTTAATAGTCAAATTCGAACTGTATTGAGCAGTGTATAGTCAAAATTCAATTTTTCTAAATAACCTATATGTAAAATAATTGCTAAATTCTTAGAATATAATCATCAAAATAACTCCACAAAAAATTAAGAACTAAGCAAACATGATTTTCAAATAGGAATCACTTCCCTGCTTGGTGTTTATGACTAAAATCAAGGTTTAGAAAGTTTATAAAACACCGCTGCAAAAATCTTTCCTGAAAAGTTGCTGAAAAGAAAGCATTAAAAATTTATTTTATGTATATGATTTGTATTACATGATTTAAGTCTAATAACAAAATAAGTCAATCGATAGAAAAAAAAAGTTATTATTGTAAGCTTATTGTCCATATTATTTTACTAACAAACATTTTTTTTAAATCAAACCCTTTTGACCTTTATTTGAAATTTTGCAAATTTTTTAAGAAATAAGTTCACTTGGAAGTTTTTTTCATATTTTAAATTACCGGTAAAAAAGAATTATGCTAAACCTCATAACTGAATTGATGTTTGTATGTAATTTTTGATTTCTCAATAAAGAATTAGTTGAGAATAAACTCTTTACATTAATCAGAATTCGGCAGCCTTTTAAAAAATGTTAACAATTTTTACGAGGGCCGCAGTTAGTTTAATTAATTGTAGTAACCATTATAAAAACATTAATTTAAACATTAAGTTGATAAACTAAGCAACAATTAACTAATAGTACAATAGTTAATAGATTTAATTTATAAAAGTAAATTTTATTGTTTTCTTTTGGTTGTATTTTTATAAAGGAAGTACATCGTTGACCGCAGATTTTAATTATTGTATATTGTCTCTAATCCTTAGTTTGCAGACTAAATCAATAAAAAGCTAACTAAATATGTTGACAGAACGCACTAGCACATAAACAATAAAGTAACATATGAAATAAAACAAAGATGTGGTTAAACATATATCATCGAAACTTTTAGAATTAAAAATAATACACAAGTAAACTTTTGAAATTTACTTTATGTTTAATTTAATTTCTATTAAATACGTATAAATTGTATAAAAACTTTGAACCTTTTATTACTGCAAATTTTTAATTATTTTTGCTGCTTCATTAGCTAAAGAATATTTTATGAAAATACTGCAATCACGCAATATAGGTTTTTTTTGTAGAAAAATTATTATAATTATGCTAAAGTTATAATTAAAATTGCGATGAATTTAATCTTTAAATCTTACAGAAAATTGTAATTTAAGCTGCCTAAACAAACTGACAACAAAAAAAAAAACTAATCTCTTCTTCAGTATAAAAATGTAGTCAATTAAACTTATTTAACCATAAAAAATTTCATATTTATAAGTGTTAAAACAAATTTATAAACTGTTCGAAAAACAAAGATTTGCTGAACTAAAATTTTATAAACTTAACCTTGTTATACATAAAACTAAAATAGTACAAAGTACTAAGTAATTTTTTTAAGTTTGTTGAGAGTTATGTAATAAACAAAAAGATTTAGCTTTTACATATTAGAACAATCTAGCTAAATTTATCTTTGCATAAAAATAACTTAAACCTATAACAGTTTATTAGCTACGGAATTTTTTATGGTAAAAGTGTATGGTAAAGTGTAAAAGTCTAGTTTAAAGTCGTTGATGAAAAAACAATCAAAGTAATATGAAAAAAAAAAGTTTGCTACTATTACTTATTACTAGAGTTTATATATGCTTAGTACTATCTATAATATTAGTCTTTCTTAGCCTTTTTTTTTATTTTCACTATCACGCAAAACTATATATAAACTTTCTAAAAATGCATAACAACTTTTTATATTTTGTTTTACATAAAAGTAATATTTTAAAGTTATTACTAAAACTTAATTTTAAAATCTAAATAAAATTTTGCATCTCATTTTAATAGCTTTTTTATGAAAATAATCTCGAACAAAATTAATATTGACCAATTCGTTTTTTATAAGAACTTTTTTAAATCAAGAAATATTTAAACTTTAAAAATATTATACTGTCGATTGTTATAAAATCTTTGAAAACTAAAACATTTTATATAGACATCAAACTATTATGCCGTTGAATTTTTAGTTATAAAATACTAAGATAAAAAATATAAAACTTTATTATCTATATAAAAAAAAAAACCTTTCAGGTTAGTTAAACATTTCATTTTATACACACTGTGTAACACAAAAAAATACTTTGAAAACTTATAATATAAGAAACCCAAATTTTCTTCTTTAGAAATAATTATAATTAAAGTTTCTTATTTCTTCAAAGTAAAAATTTCAGTAATGTCTTATTACAACAGCACTTTTTATGTGTGTTACTCATATTATTTAAATGAAATTTAAATACTCGTGAGGTAACTAAACGAACAAGAAATAAAAGTTTTCTGTACTTTTACATATTGCATGTTTGTACAAATATTTTATTATATCTTTTCTTTGATAGTTTGAATTGCGTCGAGCAGTATACAATAACACTCGTTTCAGGTAATAATCCACGAAATAATAGTATGCTCTGTAACAATGATTATGAAACGATATGCACAGAAAATTTGTTCGAAAACAGAATTTGTTTTTAAGTAGGAGTCAAATCCTTGCTAGGAAGATAATAATATGATTTAGCAATAAAAAGTTAATGAAACACTAAGCTTCGGTGTTATACAATTTTATCATATCTGTAATGTGTAAAAGAAAAATACAAAACAATATTTTCTGCAAAAAATATTTTGAATAATTTAAGTTTTCTAAAAATATAAAACATATATTTACATATAAAATGAACGACAATTGACGTCTTGTAACGTATAGCAAACAAAATTAACATTAACTTACAAATCAAATTATAATAATAAAAACTTTCATAGTGTTTGCCGTCTACAGCGGCAAATATCTTAAATAAAATTCATGTTAATAGTTGAGAAACTAAAATAAGTTTATTGAAAGGTGACAAAACAACAAAACAATATGTAATCGAATTTCCACATATTCATTTTTATTATAATGAACTATAGTTGTTTTTCAACTAAATCTATTTCCTATTTACAATCCAATATAAATTATATCTATATTATCCTCTGTTAGCAAATACAAATATGATCAAATTGACTGATATATTTTATTAATAAAACCTCAAAATTTCAAAAGTCTAAACCGGCTGATAAAGAATCATAAAATTTAAACTAATATTAGAGCTCATGGTATCTTACTATAACATTACGCAACTACTCTATAATCTGTATGTATAACTTATTAATTAAGTATAAATTCCATTTACACTTATCAAAAACAAGTAAAAAAAAAAATTTAAAACTACTAAATGAATGGTGAGCACACAATTATAAGACAGTATAAACTTTTAAAAAGACTAAAATTCAAAGATTAATTTTTCGTTCAGATGTATAAAAATTAACTTAGGTTTTTAACATAGAAAATATCGTTTGGGCTTAAAAAAGTGTCAAAAGTATATATATAACAGGATATCAAGTTGCACTTGATTACTGTTTAGATTTGATGGAAAGTCTAAGTTAGTACCGTTGTTCATTCAAGCTTCATTAAGATAGAGCTTGCAAGGTAAACTTTTATACTGATGCAAGTTTAATACAATTAACGTATACATAAATAAAGTGCAGACAAGAAATTACTGATGTAATGTTGCAGAATGTTAAGAACGCTGCCATAGAACGCAGTGGAGGATTTTAGCCACAGCCTGCTGCAGTAAACTTGATAATGAAGAATAGACATTTATGTTTTTTTCTTGTTTTTTATTAAGTGTTTTTTTATTAGTGTTACTTTTATAAATATTTCTTATTTACATTCTAAGTATTTAATTTTTTTTTATAAAAAGCAAAGGGAATAGTGATAAAATTAATTTATAAAACGTGAGATTATTCAAAAGTAAAACATATATAGTTTTTTCTTAATTTTTTAGCTAACTAAAAAGATTGTTGAGAAAACATAACTCGGAGTAATAATTAAAAATATTAATCTTGTTTTATAACTTAATATTGTTTTAAATTTTGATAAGTTTTTAAAAAATAAATTTTATAAGCTCTTCAAACAAAACAAGAAAATTCAAACATAAAACATAATAGCTGTAAACAATAAGTAAATAAGGCTAAACTATATACAGAGTGTATATTAAATATTTAAGTTATAGATCTTCATGTAAAATTAAACGATTAAAATACTGTTAAAGAATAACGTTGCTTATTGCAAAACAATTTACTGCAAACGATACATATAATTTTTCTTCTTCCTAGATTTACTTTGTTCAATTAAAACCAAAAGCACAAAATAATAAAGGCTGTATTACAAAAAAAGATATTGTAGGTAAATTTGTGTATAAAAAATAAATTGGTTATTTTCCATATATTCGCTAATGAAAGTGAGTTGAATAAAAAAAGTCTAAGTTCGTTAATTTTTTTAGTTAGATATTGTTGTGCAAAATTTTAATATAATTTTTTTTTTCTGATGTACAACCATAAACTGTTTAACAAAACAACTAAAACATTTAAAATTTAGTTTCTTAATCGTTGAATTTAGATTTTCAAAATATTTGAAATCGAAAATAAATTTGGTCATTACGTGTTTAATAAATAAATTCCTATTAAATAACACTTAAAATGTTTAGCCGACTTTGGCCATTAAAATTTTGTCCGTGTAAGTCAAGTATTAATGCAGATATGAACTAAAAAAAATGATAACATTTACTTTTGATTAGAGCAAAAATATGCATTTTACGTCACTACTGTTTCTATATATTAAAGTAATTTTTACAGTATTTGTTTGTTAAATATTTTTTTTCTTAAATATGAAACTCAAAACTTTATATTAAGCTTTTACACTTTTAAAACTAAAAAGTTACTTTATGTTGAACCTAAAAGCTTAGTTTTACTAATATGTGATACCAAAACAAAAAGTTAAGCTTTGAAATTTAGACTTATTCACCTATCAATGGTTATAATCTTAATTGTCATGTAGTTATATGTTTACCAAAAGCTTAACACTTTTATAATACCTAAGATTAAAAATATCTCAAAGTTGAATTATAAAATCTAACTAATTATTACTCAACTGACTTTTCACAAAAGTAAATGGAACTACTTAATATTTTTGTAACATGTAATAACATCATATTTGAAAACCAATAGCAAAGTATACTGAAAGTAGTAAAAGGTACAATAATACAGTAAAAATCATACTTCTGAGTTTATCAACCAATGTTAAATCTTAATTTTTAGTTTTTAGAAATTATTGTATTTTCAAACTCAAGTAACAGCTTTTATTTACACTTAATAAAGGACTTAAAACTGTTATTTAATACAATTAGAACTTTTACAAGTTAAATTATATTAATTACAATTTTTATAAGTTAGTAATAATTTTTGTTTTAGTACAAACAATATATTTTTTCTAAGAATATGAGTACATACTTAAACAATAAAATTAGAGTACGTTTAGTTGACATTTTTAATTGATATAAGTTAACATAAACATTGAATTGTATAATTATACTGGCAATTAGAATAATAAAAATTTATATTGTAATATCATATATGTCCTAACCATTAGTGGTTTATCTGCATCAACTACTAAATTAAAACTAAAAACAATTTAAAAAGTTTAGCATTTTGAAATTAAAATACAAAAAAAGTAAGTACTGCTTTGCTAGCTTTGGTAGGTATGATACACTTTCTTCATACAAATTTTAAATCAAGACATTTTTAAAATTTGTGCTGTTCAAGTTGTATTGTCATACAAATTTATATAAATCAATAATAACTTTAACAAGTATCATCAGATAAAAACTTATAGAAAAAGTTCAGCCGGTTTCACCCGTTAATATTTTGGTTAAACGTTCCCAACTTTTGAATTAATACAAATTAGAATGTATACTTTAAGTTACATTTAACTATACTTAATTTATAATTTTTACGTCACTACTGTTTTTGCATGTTAAACTAAAGTTTACAATATTTGTTTGTTATTTATTATATTTGAAGCATTTATTATACAGAAACCTAATTACTAGTTTGTAAAACAAGAACGTTCTATTTATTTTTCTAAAAAAAGTATGCATTTTTCTTAATGTAAACCGAGCTTATTGTTCAACGAAAAGCTTGTAACTTACAGACGTATGTTTCTTATACAAAAACTATAAGTAGTTTTTATTAATATTTGTTAAACAGCTAAAATAAAGACTATATTATATAAAATCATCGACGCAAATTTTTATTTTTGAACAACCTGTTGTATAGAAACTTCGGTGTGCTATAATACAGTTTGCTTGCTACAACTATAAACTTCTTAACAAAGGTATTTGTATGTAAAATTTAATTAAATTTTTACTTTTATTTTTAAATGCTACTTTTAAAAAATCAATTAACAGTTAAGGTGTAAAAGAAAAGTTTAATTTAAAATAAAGAGTATTAAAAATATTTATAAAACAAACACAATATATAATGTGCTATTCAAGTACTTGATAAAACTTGATTTTTTTAGTTTTAAAGTTACTACAGCTTTTAAAAACAGTATGTTTATGATATATAATTAATAAGTTATAAGCTCTTTAAAGCTTAATTACAATTCTTTTTTTCAGTTTCAAACATTTTTGTTTTTGACTAAACGTAGAGTTTAGTCTATTTTATAACAATGATTCAAAAGATATAAGTATTTTTTAAGATTAATTAGCTAAAACTTATTCTGATGATATGCTGCTCAATGCTGTACAAACTAGACATCTGGCAAAAAAAAACAAAGAAAATAAGCTAATGCTTGCAATTTTTAAAAAAACCCAAATCCGTTTTTTTTTTGTTATTTTAAACTAAATCACTAAACTGTTTTTACTTAAAAATGCTCTATATTATACTTAAAGAATAAAGGCAACTCAGATTTTAAGTGGTTTATCTAAAAGATTCTTTTTTGCTATATAACAATATCTTTAAAGAATTTTCTATTTTCAAGACAAATTCACTTTAACTTTTCTTTTTATAGAAAAAGAAATAACAAAAAAAAAACAATTATAGAACGGATGTTTAATAAGTTTATTAAGTCTCAATTTGATAATATTGACCTAGCAGGATTTTATTTATTATATTTATTTAAAGAAAAACTAAGTTATTGACTAGTCATACTGTACATTTTATCTCTAATCATACACACAATATAAGTAAATTATATTTTATATCAATTAGATGGTACCAATATTGATAATATACTGCTTTATGCAGTTAAAATTAAGATAATATGATCTACAATATTGTTTTTTATTCGCATAAAATATATAAAATTAATGAAAGCTGTTGTTTGTTGGTAACTATCTCATACTACGTTACTAAGTTTTTAGTTGAAAAAAAAAACAATTAACAAACATAATTATAACTTTTTTACTAATGCCCTTTATACTATGATAAAACAAGCAACATAATTTTTCTTTAATTTATTTTAAAGCACTTTTTGCTTCTATTTCTAACTTAAAATTGTTAATTTGTCCAGGTTAATTAAAATATTTTGACTCAACTTTAGCTTAATAAGCGACTAAATGAAAAAAATTATATATTGTTTATTTTAAATATGTTAATAATTTTTTATTTTGTTTTTCGTGGAACTGCGTTAACTTGTTTGAAACAGAGAAACATATGGTTCAATAAAAAAAAATTATTATGCATGGTTTAAATATTATATATAATTACTACTATACGTTTTGATGTTTTGAGTAAGAAACGTTTGGATGGCCATACATTTTTGCAACAAACTTAATAATTGTAGTTTTTAGCCGGATTTATCCGTTGAAAATATACTGACTATAATAACCATGACAAACCTGTTTGTATGTTCTTTATACACAATTTTTTCATGATGTTTTTGTCAGTAAAATACATGTTACGTCATTGAAATATTTAAGTTCAATATTCATATCATTTTAGATATTCTAGTAAAGATAAGAAACAGTGCAGTAATTATTAGAAATATCTTTTTTTCAAAATAGACTAGTATACTCTTAAGATAAAGACCCTACAAATTAATAAATATTTATATATTAAGAAAGTTTTTAATAGTCTTTCTTTTATATTTTTAAGTTTTAAAGTAATTTTAGTTCAAATCTAAAAGAATTATCTTATAAAAAAAAAACTTTTTTTTGAATTTTTTTCTTAAATTTTGTTACCCTTCAAAAAAATATATTTCAGAAGTTTTCATGAAAATGACTAAATATTTTTATTAGACTTAATTTACTTTTATCAATAATTATATAGCTAACTTAAAAGGTCTTCTGAAGTAATTCCGTTATACTAATCAATTAAAACTCTTGAAATAAACTTATTGATTCAAGTCGATGCTATTTGCATCATTATTATACATACTATAATAACGCGTTTTTTCTTAGCCGGTTTAGGCTGTACAAAGTTTATTCGACATACAAAGACATAGTATCTAATTTAATTAAGTAATTTAAATCTTTAACGAAAGCAAATTATGAAGGACTTTACTTATTACGTCAATATTAAACCTTTTTTAAATAAACCGTGCAATTTTTTTAATTAATTTTAGCAATTCTTATCGCAACTTTGAGTACAAAAGCAAAACAATAACTTGATAAATTAAGTTTTATTAATTATAAACAAATAAGTAAGAGTGATTTTCACCGTTAGAACTTTTTGTTTAACTCTTGGTTACAATTGCTGTAATACAATTAAGTACTAGAATCTTTACAAATTAATAAAATTTAGTACAACTTAAAAAGTTATAAAAATGAAATTAGAGATTTTATAAGTTTTAATTATATACTATTCAGATCCCAAAAATTTTATACAAATTCTAAAAGTTTTTATATTTCAAACAAACTAAGTTTATAAAAAGCTAAACAACATATTAGTTAAAATGAAGCTGGTAATCATTTAACATTTTATTGCTTCGTTTTACATAAACAATTTGTTAGAATTAAACTAATCGATAGTGAAAAAATTAATTAAATTAAAACTACAGATACAAAATATAAATTCGTAATTAATACGCAAATAAAGCTAAATTGTTAACGATGTAATTAAAGTAATATGGTTTGTAATAGTAATGTACAGTTCTAAGTTTTGAAATAAACTATTAAAAATGTATAAATTTTTGTTAGTTCTTATCGAAAATTGTTAACGATAACAAATAATTTTTTTTTTATTAAAAAATTCATCAACTAAAATTTAAAACTTTTCCCAAAAATACGAATAAAAAACATAACATTATATAAAGTTTTTTATCAAAACAGGATATTGTAAGATGTTTTCTTTGTATAACATAACTGTTTATTTGCATAAATTAGCTAAAATTAAACTTATTGAAAATTAATAAAACAGAAATCATTGGTTTTTTTGTAAGTTAATGATTTGAAAATGTTTACATCAACGATGTTTATGCTCTTTTGAATTATGAGTATGTTTGATGTTGCCGTGTACAACTATAGCATTTATAGTGAAGTTTAAAACATAATTTTAGCAGTTTAGACATGATTCCGTAAAAAAGTTTTATAATAACTAACAGTATGGTTTTATAAACATAATTTAAATTAAAGAATTTTTACTAAATGATGCCTAACAACTAAAAATGGGTCTGTTTTTGCCGTTAAAGCTTCGGTTATAAAAAGGCACCTTTCATATACAACACAACGTTATATATATAAAAAAAAAACTATACTTTTAACATCACTTCAAATTTTACATTTATTTGTTTAGATATTATTTTTACTGCTTGTCAAATGCTAATTTTTTTTTACTTTTTACATTTTTTTTAAACTAAAACATACTTTTTATCTTTGAAACTTATATCAGTATTATGTTTTAATCCTTAAACAACAAAACAAAAAATTTAGTTGCTTTCAATATTTGAACTTTCATAATCAGTTTGTCTTATAATTTTGCTTAAACGATGTACTTGAAAAATTCTTATTCTTCAAAATTATGCATTTTAATTTTTTAAACTTATTCACTATAATTGTTATAGAACCAATTTTTACTTTTGTAATAAGTAATATACACACAGTTTAAAATCATTTAGACATTATTAAAAAATCAAATATACGGAATCAAGTAAGAAGTAAGGACAATTAAGCAATAATTATACTTTTAATTTCAAGAAAAACTTAAGAGGTCTTATCTGTGATTTTTAATTGTTTAACTTATTTTTTAATTTCAGAAAAAAAAATTTAACTTACTTTTATTTTATCAACAGTCATTTACGACTTAGCATAATGTTTTTTTTTTAACTTCCAGTTTCACTAGTTTCTAAATCATTTCAAGTTTTTTGAAATAAACTATTTAAGTCTACTTATTAAAAGCAAGTTAAACTTCGCGTGTCAATTATTTAATTTACTATTGGTTAAGTTTATTGGTTTTTCACTTTAATCTATTTTTTTAGAAAACGTTTAAATATATTATATAAAACTTATTAACATAACTCGGTTGGAGTTTTATTAGTGCTATTGATTTAAACAATGCAAACGTTCATTATTAAAAAACAAAATATATTGTAACAAGCCAGTTTAAGGAGTTTAAAAGTGATTATTTTACAGAAAAACATCATTAATATTGTGATATTTTTAATTAATAATTTCAATATCAAAATATTTATAAATAAATGTAAGTTACGTCATTACAGTTATATGACTACTTTTATTTTAATCATATTTTATCTTTTTTTAATTAAAAATTTAGAAATAAATTATGTTAAGAAACCTTGGGTTTTACGTATTATTCGTCTTTATTTATTTCTTGATTTAAATAATCAGTTTAATTTACATATAACAAAGGATTTGTTAGTAAAATTGTTGTAACATAACAACTTTAAACTTGTTTTAAACTTTCAGTTTCATTTTCTAAAATTATGATTTATGATGTCTAATTTAAAAAAAAAATTCGGGAACAATTAAAAAGCAGAACTAATTTTTTAATTCAAAAATAAGTTAACAATTTTATCGATTTAGTAGTTAAAATATAATCCATTTTTATGGTTCTGTATGAAACAGTTAAAATGTTATACAGTCTATAACTGACTAACTATCCAAAGTTAAACTTATATATTATTCTGTTTTACAAAATATAGTATATAAAATAAAATGAAGTATATAAGTCAGCCGATTTTGGCCGTTTAAACTAAAGACGTTTGAGTGAACTTCACAAATGATGTATCATTTATTTTATAAATTTGCAATCAAAGATTTTTTTAAGAAAATGTATGTCACGTCACAGTATTTTTTATATGTATAATCCATATGTTTTTTATATTCATTCAGAAAAAAAATATTAGAAAGTTGGTAGATTTAAAAATCTAAAAACATCTGCCAATGGAAATGTAATTAGTATGAAGCTATTTTTCTTTAAGTAAAAGGTATTAAATTGACTAACGTAATTATTTTATTCAGCTGTATAACATTTAAACTTTATCTAAAATTTATACGAAGTAAAAGAATTTCGAGACTTTTATATTTTGATAATTTTTGTATAAGTCATTATCTTCTTTTTCTATCTTTTTCTTCTTCTATCGTTAATCTTTTCTATTTTATTACAAACCTTATTTATACTAATTCCGACAAAATACAAGTCAGTAAATTGGTATATTTAAACTTCTATAAACATCTGCTAGTAATAATATAGTTTGTAGAAAGTTTTACTTACACATATAAGTAGAGTTGTTTTAATTTAAACTTTTCAAAGTACTTTAAACCTTAACTTTAAATTTTTACTCTCTTAACAGAGAACTGATTCCGTTTGAAAAATTATTTTTGCTTTAAATAAACATACTGTATAGTTCATTTCATAATCATAGTCACAGAAAAAAGTTATTTTTAACAGATAGATTTATTATTTAAAACGGAAATTAAATTTTATACCGCTTGATGCACCTAAACTAGAAACAGAAATAATTTAAAATAACTGAAAAACGAATGCAAAATGTAAAGTTATCTATAAAAAGCTGTTTTTCGTAAAATTTGATATTACGCTGCTTTAAGCAGTTAAAAATAATCGCATATAAAGAAAAAAAAATCAACATGAATCCAATATGTTAAATTAATTACAAACAGTTGTTTGTTAAAATCTTTAACAATGTAAGTTGAATTTTAGCTCTTAACTAAATTAATTGAAGTAAAAACTAAAACATTACTGTATGTTATACTCAGTAGATAAAAACAAATTATGTATAGCTAATTTATTTAAGGCGAACGCCTTTTTTTTAAGGTGACTAGGATTTGTATGTATCAGTCTCAAACTCTATCCTTAGTAATGTTAAATGGGTAAAATAAAGTACTACAAAGCTCAATTATAAATATCTACCTTTTCAGCAAAAAAGTGATTTTCATTACAGAAATATTTTAGTAAACTATAGTTAATAAGTTTAGTTAGTTAACTAAATAAAGTTAGTTTACTTACCACAGTTATATAGTAAGCAAGTTATATTTTATTGTTAGATTGATTAGCAGATCTGGATTTTAATGATATACTGCTTGATGCAGTTCTAACTAAATGCCGAGAAGAAAAAATATTATAAACCGCATGCAATATGTAAAATAAATAAAAATATTTGTTTGTTGGTATGCTGAATGACTTGAGTAGTATTCTTATGTTATTTATAATGAAAAGTTTAAAAAACGTAGAACGAAGTGTTAAATTAAGTGTCATACATAAAAAATATAAGGATCTTGGAGTTTATTTCATTTGCTTTAAAGTAATTTTTATTCATTCAATACTATGTTTTAAACTATTTAACTTGTTAAATATGAAATAAATCTTTTGACTAAAGTACTAAGTTTGTTTTTACTTTTAATTAATTATATACAATTAATATTGTTATTAATGACTACAAATGCAATTTCTTACAAAAGTTTGAAAAAAATTAAAAACTTACAACCTTGTTTTATGAACAAGCATTTAGTTTTACTTATTACAGTTCAATTTAATTCGGTGTTTTTTATTTTCCTTATCATTATTGATTTAGATAATGTATAGTTAAAGAATAACAAAATTAGGTCTTACTTATGTTTAACTTAACTTTTATCAACAATATGTAAACAGATATCCAGATTTTAAATTTAATTTTAATTTTTTGTCTATTTTTGTTGTAGTTTATTGTTCTCTTTTTTTTTTTTACAGCTTTTGTTTGTGTCTAATGAACTTCTTCGCAGGAAAACGACGTAACGCAATAAAAGTTAAACAATAAGTAAGTGTAATTAGAAAAGTATACGGAAATTAATAAGAATAACTTAGTAAAACTAATACTTTTAAGTTAAGCATTCTATGTTTAAAGTTTTAACTGTTATTTCTTATTTTACGTTTTAAATAACAACTTCAACTTACACATTAACAACCAGCCGTTATAATACTAAATTTAACAAAATTTATGTAGACTTTCAGTTCTATCAATTTCTGAATACTTTATAGATTTATAAATACTTTGGTATTTAGTAGTAATAGTAACACTTAGTAGAAACATCTTTCAAATAAAATCAACAAGTATAAGTTACACTTCGAAAATGTTTTACTTAATTTTAAATCTAATTTGAGATTAAGTTTTTAGCTAAACTTAATTGTGTTTATTTTAGGTTACTTTTAAAAACATTAATAAAGTCAATAAACATTACTTAGTTTAATGAGTTTTCAATAAGTTTTGAATTTTGTTTTTGAGTATGTTTAGAAACTAAACAAAGTAAATTAATGTTATTGATACAAATTTAAACAACCATATATTTATTATTAAAATATAAATGTTACTGCAATTAGCAGGTTTAGGCCGTTTAAAATAGATGACTGTCACAGTATACGAAAACCTTAGTTTCTTTTACTTAACAAATTCCTAAAAGAAAAGTCTATATTTTGTCTTCTAAGTTTATATACTTACTTTCAATAGAGCACTATTTAAAAAAAATTAAAAAAAAAAAGATTGCAAATAGGACTACTTAGAAAGTCTAAATTATTACGTGTTACATCCATTTCGTTATTCAATTAAGGAGTTTAATTTACACACGATAAACAACTTGCTATTATATTTACTTTAATATAATTTTTTTGAGACTTTAATTTTTAGGTAGTTGCTAAATTTGAATGAGCGTAAAAGATTAGACGAGGAGGCAAAATTACACGAAGGTAAAAATGCATGAAATGTATGAGGGTAAATTTTTAGACGAGCAGACAATTTTATTTAGTTGTTTAAATGCTATTTTCCATGACTGTTACATACCTTTTTAGATTTATTTAAGCACTGACGAAGCCTTTGATGAAAATGTAGTTTGTAAAACAAAGTCTTGAAAGAATAAGTTAATTATTTCTCCTCAAGTAGTTAGGATCTCTTTTTTTTGTTTTCAAAAATCAAAACATAAAGTAAATTTATTAGTTTGCAAACAAATATAAGCTTATCAAAATAACACCTAACGTTTAAAACAAACAATTTATTTAAGCACACTTAAAACTAATTTACAGAAAATTAATAGTTTTATTTAATTAAGCAAAAATACGGTAAGTTGTTTATTAAACGGATTAATACAAAATAAAACATAATATGGTAGACATATTTAATGAATTTAAAGTTTTCATAGGTAAAAGAGTGTTAAAATCAGTGAAAAAATAATAAATATTAATTTATTGCAATTTAAAGCACTATTTAGTTTTTATTCATTATAAGGAAGCTATCGAACAGCTATAACTGAGCTAAAGAAATATTATTTTTTATTTAACTAAACTTGAAAGTAGTTGCACTTTAAAAACCATCTCTTAGGTCAGCATAAAAAAATAAGCTACGTTTTCATTTAAAAACGTTTAATAACTTTTTGTTGTTTCGAAGATTAAGATGAAGTTATATTTAAAAACAATTTATTATAAGTTATAATAACTACTTATAAATAAACTTTTGATCAACAACGATTCTAAACACAAAGTACTCACGAGCTTGAAAATTAAAAAAATCGAATGTTTTTATAGTTTGATTATTTTAATATTATTTTTTTATCAATAAAATTTTAATAGTATTAATATGTTTGCCATTTAAAGTTGTCCTTCTAAATTTTAAAACAATTTTTAGTACTTCTAGTTATTTTATTTAACTATTAATACTTTGTTTTATCAATGCCGAAAAAACTATAAATTTAATGCACATACAACTTACCGATTTTCACGATTTTAAGTATATTTCAAATAAAATACATATATAGATGTGATAAAAGTTATATTTTTTTTAATAAATTTAGTTTTACTCACCAAATATTACATTGTAATACAGTAATGACTTCAAATACTTATAAACAATAACCTTTTGCTTCATAACACATCTATATAACACAATGAGCTTTGATAAGTATGTGTTCTGTATACCGAATATTAATTTCAATCCACGCAATGTGGTTTAACAGATAACCAAAACTATCATAACGAAATTACATAGGAAAAACAAAATTATAGTAACAATTAGGCACAGTTAGATTAAATTGTGAATTTGAAATTTTTTATACGTTAGGTTATCTATAAAAAATGCAAACTTTTAGTTTTAACATGTTTTAAAACCAAATGACTCAAAGATGTCAAAGACTATTGAAATTTAAAAACAAATACAATTAAAATTAACAAAAATCATATTGTAACACACTTTTGACAGTACTCTACTGATTTTAAATTTATAAACATGCATTTTTGCTCCAAAATACGTGTATATTATAATAAAGTGTTAGGGTTGTTGGTTTAAAATAAATATTTAACGCTATGTGGTCTGTCATTAATAAAACTAAAATTACTTGATGAAGCAAACAAAACTAAAGCATAACTAACTCAATTACGTCAGTTGGAGTTAAATTAAAATAAGATAAGTAGATCAACAGAAATAGATTTTTAAATATAAGTTCAACTGGTATAGAAAAAAATTAAAGACCTTAAAACTGTTTATATTTTAAAATACTTCATGCTGCATATATTACTAAACAAACAACATAATACACGCTGTTTAAAACTATACAAGACTAAAACTAATACTTTTAACTTTGAGTTTAAAATTAATTAACAGTTCACGCTAGAAGAAAAATCTCTAAAAATTTTCTGTCTTATCTAAATTTTATGAAAACTGCAAAATTTGTTAAAACATATTACTCTAATTATTTTACTTTAAAATAAATTAGCTTGTTTTAAAATTTAAAAAAAAAGATTTACAAGAAAATGTCTCCTATTCATAAATATATTTTGGCTTAAAAGTTTTTACCGAAAAAATATACTTTAAACAACTATTTAAGTTATAGTAGTAAAATGCATATTAAAGTTTTTGTTTATGATAAAAATATTCAATTTAACAGCCTTAAATAAGCTAAAAAGTATGATTTTGTTTAAATTAAAAAAAAATATTAAAGACTTATCGTTAATCGCACATTATAATGTTTGATTTCAAGTATTGCACCAAAGTATTTATTTTTATTTTCATATAGTGTTACAATTTTTAAAATGAAATACTTAAGATTTTTTTTGGTAACTTAACTAAATAATTCAAAATAAATTGTTAATATTTGAAAAAATATTTGAAAAACTTTTTTAAAGCTTTTTACGTCACTACTGTGTTTACATGTTGAAAAAATTGCTGCAATTATTGTTTGTTTATGACTTTTTTTAATGCTAGTGAAACTCGGAAGTGATATTTTTAATTTTTTAACTTTTTCATCTGAAAAGTATTTAATATGTTTTAAAATTAAAAGTAGTTTTCTGATATTTTATAATAAAACAAGAAAATTAAGCTTTAAAGTAATGTATTTTTCAAAATTTTAACTATGATAATCTAAATCAATAATAACTTTATATTAATCATACGCTAAAGGCTAAACACTTACAAAAAACTAATAATTATATTTTTAGGATTTTTGAGCTTTTTTATCTGGTTAACGATATATTCAAATGGAACTATCATACTATGATGGTATAAGTAAAACATACACATAATAGAAAAATTGTGGATTTTATTGTAAATCACAAGGAATCTTGTAAGAAATAATAAAATATTTGTAAACAAAATACTCTAAGTTTAACAATCTATGTCAAAAAGACTTAACTATCTATTATAGTTTTTAATCTAGCAAAATAGAATTTTTAAACATTGAGTTTTGTAAACTACTGACTATTTTTAAAAAGTATAAAATTCTTTGATTCTAAAAAACTATATTTTTTTCCTAATTTCTCTAACAGATAAATTGTAAAATTTTTAAAAACTTTATTTCACTAATTCTTTGTTAATCACGTACAAAGTTAACTTTTAATTGATGATGCTTTTAGCCGTTTTACAATGTTTATAGGTAGTCTTTGTATTAAATGATTTTCTTTAATACATTTTATTGAAATTATATTTACGCAATTTATTCGAAACGTTAATATAAACTTGTTGACAACTTGTATTTGATGTTCGTAAAAGTAAACAACTGTAGTTTTATCAAACAACAGTTAACAACATATTTTGTAGTTTACAGTTAAAAAGTTTAGACCTATTATATGCTTTTAAGTACAATATACTTATTAAACTACTACATTAAAATTCGCTAGTTAAACATTATTTACAGTATAAAATACTACGCTAATAAACATTTTAAACATTATTTTTATAGTTTACAAAACTTAAACCAGCGTCTTAATATTTTAATGATAAACTATCACAAAGGTTTTTAACAATTTTCAACCAACGTTTAATTTTATAGTATTTAAAAAACACTTTGAAGAAATTAGATATTTTGTTATGAACTAAAGCTGGAGATTAAAACACCTAAACATAAACCAACAATTTAGATATTAATAATTCTTGGACGTCCTACAATTTTATATTTTGCTTTCGGTAGATTTCCTAAAAAAACTTTTAGAAAAGCTTTTGCCATTGAAAGTTTTATATGTATACGTTAAATCAGTCGGATCTAACAAAATAATAATATTTAAAGTTGTACTTTATGAAAAGTTATAGTAACGTCATTTTTGAATGACCACAAAATATTTCCTTCTAAATAACGTAATAGAATAAACAAATCAATTAACTTATATCTACAAGACTGTATTTTAATTGAATCAAAGCGGTTTATATAAAGTTAGTATATCCAATAGAATAGTAGTATCTGGATTTATTTAAAATATTAACAGTACATTTTTAGAAAATCTAGTAAAATAATCAGATGAAAAATGTCTATATATTTAAAAAAAAGTTTAAAAAACTATTTAAGTAATTTCTAAGTTTTACACTTTACAGCATTACACTTAGTTACTAAGTTTTGACATTATTAAAATTTAAAAAAACACCTAAATAAAAACACACGTAGAGCTTGACAGTTAGTTTAATATACACTATTAGCATGTAGATTTTTTTTTAACTTCTCAAAATAAGTGTTTAAATAGCTAAAACAAGTTTATACATAGTTTTGATTTAAAATAATGTTTTTAAGATAACAGTCTATTCCTTAAATCTAATATTACATACAACACAGTTGTTTTAATCACTCAAAAAAGACTTTAAAAAGTTTAGATAGTAGAAAAAAAAGGACTTTTTTTATTTACAACAATCTAACTTTATATAAGAAAAATAAGAATACTTAATAAATAATGAAAAAATTTTAATAGTTAAAACTGATATTATATTAACATCAATGAAACTTTTTTAGTGAAAGCTGTAATATAAGAATTTGAGTTTTCAGTAAAAAAAAATTTTAAATAAGTCAGCCAAATCACTTCTACATGAGTGGTTATAAAATTTTCAAATCATGTACAAACACTTTAATTACTTAAATTTATAATTTGTTACGTTTATAAACTGCTCTATAAGTAAAAATTAGTTTATTGATCTACAGCAACTTTATTATCATGCATAAGTAATTTTTTTTTACTAATCATATTTTTTTAGTAGATGTTTTTAGAAGGTTTTATCTACCAACTTTACCACTAGCTGTTTTTTGTTTAAATAACTACAAAAAAGCTTGTAATGAATAATACCTTTTAATAAACCAGTTACGCAACATACGTTTTTCCGTGTTTTCGAATTTATTTAAAACAAGTTACAATTTTGATATAATATATAAAGTTAGTCTTAGTATTAGTTTGTAATGACCTAAACTGACGGAATACAAAAAAATTATTTGCTAGAAAGCTAAAGTTTAAATTAATTAAAATGCTACAACTGGTCACATGTTTACTATAGTAAATTTATAACTGTTTTACTTATAATCATAAAAACTAGATTATAGTTTAACAATAGACTAGATAAACTTAATTTTATATTTGAGCTAACATAGAATCAGTTATGGTATTTATGTGTACCTGAAATGCGTATAGATTATTTAACTAAAAAGTGGACGAAGTTGCACTTGTACTTGTTAAATAGACAAAAAACTATAAAGATATATTGAGCAGACAAGTGTTCAAACAGAAGAAATTACGTATTATTAAAATTCAATCATGCACAGTTAAATTTTAAAAGCTTTACGCCAAATAAGCAGTAAGCAGAGTAATTCTAAACGTTCTGTTATTAAAATTGACTTATATCTAAGTATTAATTAAAATAAGTATAAAACTAAATAATATTACATTGTAAACGTTGGTTATTTTTTAGTTGTCAAAATTTAAAGTAAACACAAAATTTGTGTTTTCAAAGTTTCAAATTCTGTCTTATCAACTTATTCTAGAAACCATTCAGTTATGTTTAAGTAGTTCAGAATAATTGTTACATGTTTAACTAAAAAAATTGCAACATTAATTATTTTAAAAACTTTCATAACTTATCACAATAAAGCTGAAGCTACATTTCTTTTAACAATTAATTACTTTGATTTATTTTTTTTTAAATTTACTAAGAATTTCTTAGTTTTAATAAAAGTCATGTGAAAAAATTGTTTTTAGTATGAAAAAAGTAAATATTTAGTTAAGATTTAACAAATAATGGATTAGTTAATTTAACACGTAAATATTATAATGACATAAGAAGCATAAACGTTTTATTATCCAATTTTTCAAAATATATAAATACGATTACAATGATAAAATAATCTTCATAAAAGCCAGGTACATTTTGACAGCCTAAACCGGCTGATATAACACTTTTCAAAACTTAATTTTAAGAAAACTTAATTTAGCTTTATTTATAAAGGTAAAAATGTCATTTAAGTTTTACTTAAATTCTTCAAATATCAAAAGAAAAGCTTACAACAAATGTTTCGTTTTAGCTACTAAGAATTTAACTTTTTTTAGTGCTACTTCTTATTTCACAAAAAAACAATGTAAAGCTTTTGTAAATCTGTGATAGTGTATCAAATAAAGTAGTACTTAGAACAAAAACACATACACACAAAACATAGTAAAAATGGTGTTAATGACTTTAATTATAAATGTACTAAGTATTAATTATAAACTTTTATAGTGCTTTATCATGTACAATTGTATAAAAATTACAAAAAATATGTTTTAAGCAGATTAACTATAAAAACTTGTTTAAAGTTTGGTTAGACTTAGTTGAAAATACTTATTTTTTATATTTTTAAATTGCTTTTGTTCTTTCACATTAGCAAAATTATTTGTTTAATTAGAGTTTTCTACTATTTGTTTAAAACGGTTGTTTTCGTTATAAGTAAATAAAAAGAATTTGATTTTTACAGTTATCAACTTTTTTTTTAAATTAGAGTTTCGTTGTCTAAAAATTTCTAAACTGCACATAGTAAATGTTTTAAACTGCATTAATGTAAAGGTAAAAGCTTATTAAAAGTTTTTCAAACTAAGATGAGTTATTTGAATTAAAATTTACTTAAAATTGACATTTTGTTAAAACAAATAAATTATAAATGTACTAAGTATTAATTATAAACTTTTATAGTGCTTTATCATGTACAATTGTATAAAAATTACAAAAAATATGTTTTAAGCAGATTAACTATAAAAACTTGTTTAAAGTTTGGTTAGACTTAGTTGAAAATACTTATTTTTTATATTTTTAAATTGCTTTTGTTCTTTCACATTAGCAAAATTATTTGTTTAATTAGAGTTTTCTACTATTTGTTTAAAACGGTTGTTTTCGTTATAAGTAAATAAAAAGAATTTGATTTTTACAGTTATCAACTTTTTTTTTAAATTAGAGTTTCGTTGTCTAAAAATTTCTAAACTGCACATAGTAAATGTTTTAAACTGCATTAATGTAAAGGTAAAAGCTTATTAAAAGTTTTTCAAACTAAGATGAGTTATTTGAATTAAAATTTACTTAAAATTGACATTTTGTTAAAACAAATAAAACTATGTGTTTAATTTTTTTCTTTATATCCAAGCTAATTATATCATACAGTAGTTGCAGTTTTTGTTTTAGTTTTAAAATCCTTTTGAAAAATTTAAACAAATTAAATGTTTTACCTTAATTTTCCTAATAATAAATAATTCAAGACTAATTTTAATTATATCATTTTGTTGATAATTTTTAGAATAAGTACTTTTTTTTGACGTCAAAAGTAAATTACAAAAAAATATTTTATTAGAAATCTAAACTTTCAGATAACTTAATTGAATATATAAAACAAATTTCATTTTGATAGTAGTTAGATTTAGTATTTTATTTAAATAATTAAAATAATTTTTAAGTATAAACTGTTGTGTATAGCACGAAAGTTAGTAAGCTTAAGATAAAACTACACAATAAATTATAAAAACTTACTAATTTTTCAAATGGTTACTGTTTATATATATATGACGTCAGTACTGTATTATTACATAATATTTGGTAATTTAAATTAAGTTTATTAAAATATGTATTAGTTTCATTATATCTATGCGTGTATTTAATTTTTTAATATACTTAAAAACTTCAAATTTGGTAAATTTTTTATAAAATAATTTTATAGTTTCTTTAGCATGCTAAAACAAACTATTATTTATAAAAAATAGTACTTAAAAAGTATTTAATAAAAAAGTACTATAAAATATAAGAGGACAATTTTCAATGGCAAACATTATAAAACTTTTTAAAATTAATTGATAAAAAAATAGTAATAAAATAATCAAACCATAAGAACATTCGATTTATTTTTAGTTTTTAAGCTTGTGAGTATTTTGTGTTAAAATCGTTATTTAGTGTATTACTTCTAATGGTTAAAAAAACGTGTGTTTCATGACTTTATATAAAATTTTAAAAACTTAATACATATTTACAATTTAAACTTTTATTGATCAATCATTTTTACAAAATATAAGTCTAATAAAAAATAAATTAATATTATTACTAGAATTTTATTATTTAATCTGCTTGAAAATTTGATTTTAAGTGTAAACTAGACTACAGCTTAAACAACCAAGTTACACTTGTTTATAAACTTATCTTCACTTAGTTTTCATTTATGTAGTTAAGTAATTGTATTAATATATTGCAGGTTGGACTGTAAAAGTTTTGTTTAAGCGTTTATCAAGTTATTTTTTTTCTTATACCTCAAAGTAACATCAAGATCACTAAATTTTTATCATTTCAAAACTCTACGAGGAATTTACACCTTAAACCTAAAACTTGCAAATATCATAGTTTTATATGTTTGACAACATTGTTTACTATGAAAAAAAAAATGCTATTTGAAACGATTATGTTTTTCCATTAATATTTCCTAAGTCAGCAAAAAAAAATTACTTTTATTTTTGAATGTACCCTTAACTCAGCTTACTCTAACCAACAAATTGATGTTGTAAATTAATCATAAAATAAAGTTTCAATACTTAAAATAAAAACTACATAAAAAAAGAGCTTATTTTGCTAACTTAGCAAAGACTATGGAACCCACCGTAGCGTCTTAACAGACTAATCTTTAAATTTAAATTGATTAAATTTGTTCGCTACTTAGTTAGTACAGTTAAGTCACATTATTCTATTACTGATTAAAAGTTTGCTTTGATTGGTTAGCTAGTATATTTGTAGAACATTTTAAAATCGTTTTTAAGCTTTAAATTTGTTTTTACTTCTTAATATTATTACAGTAGTCTCGATCACAAATTAAATACTTACGAGGTGGTCTAAAATAATTTTTACTTAATATCCTTATTTAATAAAACAAAATGATATTAAGTTTTTGCTTTTGTTTTTAAGTGAAAAATAGATAAAGAAAGTTAAAAATTTAATCGTTTAATTAATATAATTTGATAATGACGTAAGACGTATAATCCCGTTGTATTTAGTTTTTTGTTCAAAAATTTAAACATGTTAAATTTTATTAAGATGTAGTGAATGTTTTGTGAATAATTTGTACATCCTAAACAGGCTGAATAAATAACAATATTTTAACACTATTAATATACAAAAACACATCGATTTGAATCTATACGTTAGTTGTTTCGATACTTTTAATTGTTTTTAGTATAACAGAACTTCAGCAAACTTTACAACTCAGCCTAAAGAAGTAATAATAAAATATTTTTTTTTATAAAAAGAAAAACTTTAATTTAGTTGTCAACTAGAAATCTTAGTTTGCTTAAAACGTTAGTAGTTTAAAAATTAATAAGTTTTTTGTTATTTTAGTACAGCTAGTTTGAACACTAATCAAAATTATTTTAAATTAAAAAAAAAATTAAAGTTTTGTTATGACAAAAAACTTTTTAGGAACTCAATTACAATATTTTGATTGTTTAATATGTATTTATTTAGTGCTTTTTTAAGCATTCATACTTATAAGAAAAAACTAAGTTAATTGATGCTTGTGAAAATTAATTGATTTTTATAATAGATATACTCTTTAGTTTATTAGATAAGTTACTGTTTTTTCTGTAAATTTTATATTTAATTTTATACTGAGATCGATACAAAATCTCACAAAAAAGTCTATAGAAAAGTAATAAAGAATATATTTATTAGTTTTATTTAGAACAATCATAAATTTTCATATTTAAATAAAAGGAAAAACTAAAAAAAAACTCAATTATTTGTATGGAATACATTCATTAAAAACTTATTATAAGCAAAAACATATTGTTCGAACAAATGCATTTAAGTATATTCAACAACTGATCTACGATAACTTATCTTTCAAAACAAGTACAATTTCTTACTTATCACATATACATTAGAAAACAATTATGAAAAATTTAAAATATGTTATTATAGAAAAATAATGAAAATAGTTTAGTGACACTTTATTCAATAAGTATTAGATCGTAAAAATCTTCGTAAGCTTATTAAAAACAAACAACTTTTTAACATAATCAGTTTCATAATCTAAAAATTTCTAAACTGCACATAGTAAATGTTTTAAACTGCATTAATGTAAAGGTAAAAGTTTATTAAAAGTTTTTTAAACTAAGATGAGTTATTTGAATTAAAATTTACTTAAAATTGACTTTTTGTTAAAACGAATAAAACTATGTGTTTAAATTTTTTCTTTATAACGAAGCTAATTATATCATACAGTAGTTGCAGTTTTTGTTTTAGTTTTAAAATCCTTATGAAAAATTTAAACAAATAAATGTGTTACTTTAATTTTCCTAATAATAAATAATTCAAGACTAATTTTATATATATTATTTTGTTGATAATTTTTAGAATAAGTACTTTTTTTTGACGTCAAAAGTAAACTTAAAAAAAATATTTTATCAGAAATCTAAACTTTCAGATAACTTAATTGAATATATAAAACAAATTTCATTTTGATAGTAGTTAGATTTAGTATTTTATTTAAATAATTAAAATAATTTTTAAGTATAAGCTGTTGTGTATAGCACGAAAGTTAGAAAGCTTAAGATAAAACTACACAATAAATTATAAAAACTTACTAATTTTTCAAATGGTTACTGTTTATATATATATGACGTCAGTACTGTATTATTACATAATATTTGGTAATTTAAATTAAGTTTATTAAAATATGTATTAGTTTCATTATATCTATGCGTGTATTTAATTTTTTAATATACTTAAAGACTTCAAATTTGGTAAATTTTTTATAAAATAATTTTATAGTTTCTTTAGCATGCTAAAACAAACTATTATTTATAAAAAATAGTACTTAAAAAGTATTTAATAAAAAAGTACTATAAAATATAAGAGGACAATTTTCAATGGCAAACATTATAAAATTTTTTAAAATTAATTGATAAAAATAAAGTAATAAAATAATCAAACCATAAGAAAATTCGGTTTATTTTTAATTTTTAAGCTTGTGAGCATTTTGTGTTAAAATCGTTATTTAGTGTATTACTTCTAATAGTTAAAAAAACGTGTGTTTCATGACTTTATATGAAATTTTAAAAACTTAATACATATTTACAATTTAAACTTTTATTGATCAACCATTTTTACAAAATATAAGTCTAATAAAAAATAAATTAATATTAATACTAGAATTTTATTATTTAATCTGCTTGAAAATTTGATTTTAAGTGTAAACTAGACTACAACTTAAACAACACTTATCTTCACTTAGTTTTCATTTATGTAGTTAAGTAATTGTATTAATATATTGCAGGTTGGACTGTAAAAGTTTTGTTTAAGCGTTTATCAAGTTATTTTTTTTCTTATACCTCAAAATAACATCAAGATCACTAAATTTTTATCATTTCAAAACTCTACGAGGAATTTACACCTTAAACCTAAAACTTGCAAATATCATAGTTTTATATGTTTGACAACATTGTTTACTATGAAAAAAAAAATGCTATTTGAAACGATTCTGTTTTTCCATTAATATTTCCTAAGTCAGCAAAAAAAATTTACTTTTATTTTTGTATGTACCCTTAACTCAGCTTACTCTAACCAACAAATTGATGTTGTAAATTAATCATAAAATAAAGTTTCAATACTTAAAATAAAAACTACATAAAAAAAGAGCTTATTTTGCTAACTTAGCAAAGACTATGGAACCCACCGTAGCGTCTTAACAGACTAATCTTTAAATTTAAATTGATTAAATTCGTTCGCTACTTAGTTAGTACAGTTAAGTCACATTATTCTATTACTGATTAAAATTTTGCTTTGATTGGTTAGCTAGTATATTTGTAGAACATTTTAAAGTCGTTTTAAAGCTTTAAATTTGTTTTTACTTCTTAATATTATTACAGTAGTCTCGATCACAAATTAAATACTTACGAGGTGGTCTAAAATAATTTTTACTTAATCTCCTTATTTAATAAAACAAAATGATATTAAGTTTTTGCTTTTGTTTTTAAGTGAAAAATAGATAAAGAAAGTTAAAAACTTAATCGTTTAATTAATATAATTTGATAATGACGTAAGACGTATAATCCCGTTGTATTTAGTTTTTCGTTCAAAAATTTAAACATGTTAAATTTTATTAAGATGTAGTGAATGTTTTGTGAATAATTTGTACATCCTAAACAGGCTGAAAAAATAACAATATTTTAACACTATTAATATACAAAAACACATCGATTTGAATCTATACGTTAGTTGTTTCGATACTTTTAATTGTTTTTAGTATAACAGAACTTCAGCAAACTTTACAACTCAGCCTAAAGAAGTAATAATAAAATATTTTTTTTTATAAAAAGAAAAACTTTAATTTAGTTGTCAACTAGAAATCTTAGTTTGCTTAAAACATTAGTAGTTTAAAAACTGTTAAGTTTTTTGTTATTTTAGTACAGCTAGTTTGAACACTAATCAAAATTGTTTTAAATTAAAAAAAAAATTAAAGTTTTGTTATGACAAAAAATTTTTTAGGAACTCAATTACTATATTTTGATTGTTTAATATGTATTTATTTAGTGCTTTTTTAAGCATTCATACTTATAAGAAAAAACTAAGTCAATTGATGCTTGTGAAAATTAATTGATTTTTATAATAGATATACTCTTTAGTTTATTAGATAAGTTACTGTTTTTTCTGTAAATTTTATATTTAATTTTATACTGAGATCGATACAAAATCTCACAAAAAAGTCCATAGAAAAGTAATAAAGAATATATTTATTAGTTTTATTTAGAACAATCATAAATTTTCATATTTAAATAAAAGGAAAAACTAAAAAAAAACTCAATTATTTGTATGGAATACATTCATTAAAAACTTATTATAAGCAA
The DNA here is from genome assembly GCF_965202585.1 of Thalia democratica. Classification (NCBI taxonomy): domain Eukaryota; kingdom Metazoa; phylum Chordata; class Thaliacea; order Salpida; family Salpidae; genus Thalia; species Thalia democratica. The sequence goes on along the minus strand of NC_139166.1, from coordinate 100,019,134 downwards.
AAACATATTGTTCGAACAAAATCGTTTAAAGAATATTCAACAACTGATCTACGATAACTTATCTTTCAAAACAAGTACAAAATATTACTTATCACATACACATTAGAAAACAAATATAAAAAAATATAAAATATGTTATTATAGAAAAATAATGAAAATAGTTTAGTGACACTTTATTCAATAAGTATTAGATCGTAAAAATCTTCGTAAGCTTATTAAAAACAAACAATTTTTTAACATAATCAGTTTCTTCCAAATTTTAAACGGCCTAATCCGGCTGATTTCAAAAGAATTTATTTTGTAATAAAGCGATTTTTTTCCGAAAAACTATCACTACTAATCGAATATAGACTACCTAACAATTATAAGTGTTTTATACATAATCATATATGTATAGTTATTTTTTCAAAATAAAAAAAGGTTTCAGTAAGAAAAAACTCCGATCTTGTAAAGTATAATAAAACATTAAATTGCACTAAGCAGTTTTTAAAATTATGCTAAATTCAAACTACTGTTTTACTATGCTTGACAACGACATTAATTATCTAAACGTCTAGGAAATGTAAACTAAAGTAGTTATTCAGCTTTCCACGACTTACTATGTTTTATTATTACGATAAAAGCGAAAGGTAAACTTAACTGTACTTTAAATAATTAAGTTATAATTATTTACAAACCTAAGATCACTTAGTTTCCATTTATGTATTTGATGAAATGTATAAATATGTTTTAAGTTTGGCTATAATGTATTAATTTTATTAACTACGTTTGTTCTAGTGCTAAAAAACTAAATTAATACATAATTCAAAAGTACTGCTTCAAAAAGATGAAAAAAAATTTTTTAAAAGATAAATTTTAGAGTTTTGGATAATTTATTATATGCACATTATATCTATTTTTAATTAATTTATAATTTTTCATGACTCTTTTACTTAAATTATTTTTTTTCTTTTTTAACTCAACATGTTGTTTAATTTTTTTAAAGTCAATTTCTTAATATTAGAATAGAAGGAAAAATATTTTAAGAAAAAAAAAATTGTTTCATGATTTAAAGTTAAATCTAACAAATGATGTGGATGACCAATACTTTAAATAAAGAATTTATTCTTTCGAAAACTTATTTTACAAACTAAGTTTCATTCAAAGACCTCGTTAGTGCTTAAATAAGTCTAAAAAGATATGTAACAGTCATGGAATATAGCATTTAAAAAATAAGATTTATTTAAAATAAAAACAAATTTTTACTTAAGACACAAAAAAATTAAATTTTAATATTGATATTGAACTTAAGGTAAAGTTTAAATTTTTGTAAAATTTAAAAATCTATGTAACAATAATAATAATAATAAAAGCTGTATGTAGCCCTATTTTTTCTTCAAGTAAATTTTCAAAATAAACATTGCTTAAGCAATAATGTAGTTAATAAAATGAGCTTAAAGTTGAAATTCATTTAAATCAAGTTAGTTTTTATTGTGACGTGACTATTGAAAATTTAAACAATCTTGTGATTGTAAAAGCAACATGATTAAAATTTTGCATAAAACCTGTATCACGGGCAAATTAAGTTTTGAATTGGAGTTTCCGGAAATGCGAGAAGGAACTTACTAAACTACTAAACATAACCGTACCATGTTAAACTTTTACCAAAAAATAGTTTTTGAAAACTTAAAGTCTATTTAAAAATTAAGTACTTTTAAGTTTTCCAACAACTACTCTTCTACTTTAAATTTGAATTTATAACATAAATGAACTAAACTAATTTTAAACAATTTAATTAAACTTATATAAAAACTTACCATTACCTGGTATTTATTTAAGTAGTTTGACAAATTAGTAGCTTTGATTTGTTTATCGTTTTCAAAAAGCTTTTTAGAGAACAAATTTAGTTTTCAAAGTAATATCGTCTTCATTAGTGTTAGCTGTTTATGTTTACATTGCGGAAAATTACATAAAGCGTAAAAAAGTTGAACAATTTGTAAAAGTGTACACAAATATTTATTTTACATAATTTTAGCGCAGGAGTCGAAAAACTGTGGTCTGCATTTTACTTATCAGATAAAAGTATGCCCCTTGCTTTTTTCATGAAATGCTGTCAATCTCTGAATTAGCAATAAGCGATAACAAAAATTAACAAAAAAGGAATCATTTAATTTAACATGAAAACTGTATAGAGACGTAAAAAATATTAAGCAATTAAAACTCTTTTTGTAAGATATTATGAATTAATCAAATCATTAAGATGCACCTAAAGTACATTTTTTAATTTATATTAACATCTTAAAATTAATTAAAACAACTAGTGGTCTAAAAAGAAAAGTAATACGATTAAAGGAAACAATAACTAGTCGTTTTGTAAGTTAAACTTATCAATTCAATAAATAAAAGCAACCACACAAAGATTTTGACTTTTCCAATATAGTGTTTTTTAAATTAAATTTTTATTACGATGTAGATAAACAGTTTTTATAATGAAACCTGCATTGACGTAACATATTCTTTTCTGTAAAAAATTTTAATTTTTCATATAATCTTTGTTATATTAAATAGTTAAAAAAGCTTAAAACTTGTTAGAAATTAATAATACTGAATGTCTAAAATTGTATTGTACAATCTCTACTTAATTTAAGCTTAATAATACTGCATTATTATTTTACTGAAAGCGAAGAAATTGCAGAAAAATATTAACTTAAATTTTGAACATATACAGTTTTTTCAGATCTAGAAATTAACACATTAACTACTAAATCATTCATGTTAGAGTAGTTTAACAACTAAAGTATTTATTATTTTATCTTAAAGTGAACTCTAATTTAATATTACACAAGCGTTTCTTATATTTTGCGTAGAATTCTAACCCATTATTTGTATCAGTATCTAAATATAACTCTATTGTATTTTAAAAAATAGTAAAAATCAGTTATCAAAAGAAGAATTTCTTAGTTTCGTACAAAGTTTTAAGCTATCTTACAGTTAATGTTTTAAAACTATATATTTCGTTATAACACTCACTTCCTTTTAAAAGCTTTTTATTAATTTAATTAATCTCTTAACTTGTCTAAATTAACTTTAGTATATTTGTTTAGCAAGACTTATAACTACTTCATACTAACAAAAGTTAAAACAATTGTTTAATTTGCTAAACTATATTTAACTTGTAGCAAAAGCGGTATTTAAACTTTATAAGTGAAATTATAACTTAAAGCTTTACTTACTTTAACACTAAGATTTTTTATTTTTTTGTATAGCTAGCTTATAAAAAAAAAGCTTCTTGTGATTTATTTTCAAACTATCTTACATTTTATAAACTTGCTTGCATATTTTTTTTAATTTTAAAGAAGAATACCTTTTAAAGAAGAATATACTTGGTATAAACTTAACACTCTATTTTGTAAATAATATAGTTAAACATAATAGTTTTTCTTTATATTATTTTGAAGAATTTACATATAAAACAAATATTTAAAACACCGTACAAAATACTATACTTAATAAATAAACTAATCAACTTAACTAAAGTTTGAATTATATATTCAGAGTGACAGAACCATTATCAACTTTTTCCGATGTATTTAGTCTTGTAGAAAATAACTTTAACTAATATAATTAGATAATAAACTTGTTGAAAGTTAGCAATAAATCAGGGGTCAATAGCCTTTTAAAAACCGCGAGCGAATTTTCCGAAGTAAAACTAAAATTTTACCATTTCTTTGTTTACTTATCGATAATGACTGGTTTATGAAAAGTAAACATTTAACTACTAGCAAAAAAAACTTAAATTTATTTTACATAAAAATAGCTTTAATACCCGTTAATAATATATAATTTACAGTTATATATATATATATATATATATATATTTACATACATAGTTTTGTTATTCATTTTATAATTAAACCAAACAAATGGTTTGTAGCATCATTATCAAAAATTTTTTAAACGTCAAATAATTTAAATAAAAATGTTGAGCATAGTGGTTATTAATCCTGTTGAAAAAAGAAATTACATAAACATTTTAATTTTCAAAATTATATAGTCTTCACGTTGTATTAGCTATTTAGTAACTACTAAAAAACTACAGTAAGTTTTGTAACATCTAAAAGATTAAAAAGAAAAACAAATTTTGTGTTTTACATTTAGCGCAGGGTTCGTAAAACTTTATTGGCAATGTACCTTTCAGTTAAAGTATACTTTTTAGAAACAATAAAAATAGTTTTATAATAATAAATACGTGTTAATAAAAACTAATAATTAACAGTGTTTTTCTGATAACTAGTAGTTACTTGTGCTTAATTGATACATACCTCATTACACTTTTGTTATAAATAGTTTTTTACAATTACTATAATTGTTTCAAATTAATGATAGCTCTATATTTTTTTTTCATTAAAGTTCAAAAAGCAAAATTTTTTTAGAAAATATGGCCCGTTACTTATTAACGGTTACAATCCCTGAATTATTAATAAGCATTAATTAAGATCAAAATATAATATTTTTAATAAATTTTTTAGTGACGTAAGGATTATATAACTTTTGAAAATACCTTTAGTAAAAATAATTATTATTCATATAACATAAAATATGCGATGACAGTGTCTACGTAGTTTTAACGGCCTAAACCGGCTGACCAATCATTATTTGCTGTATTAAACATTTGCTCAACAGTTTCGTTTTTAATATTATATGCTACCTTAGTTTAACATAAAAAATAATTAAAATAGAACTTCAAAAAACTGTTTGATTTAGCTGTTAAAATTAATGAGTAAAAATATATTGTCCTTTAATAACAATTGTTTACATCTATATGCTTCTTAAAAAAATAAATTCATTTATTGAAGAAGTACTACTTTACTACTTTACGTTTAAGAAGAAAATATATAATTAAAATAAGTTATTTTAAAATAGTTAAAGTAATAATGAAACCTCCTAAACATTAAACATTTCGATTTAATAAAGTTTTAATCAATTTTATCAGTAAAACGTGTAAAAAATGACTTTTTACAACTTATGTTTTCGTACGTGTAAAGTTTTTTACTAATGAGATCTACATTAGAAATTTATTTTGGAAATTTAAATTAATTTTTAGTTATACTTAAGAAGTTTGTTGGTTTAAAAGTTATAATTTGATTTTTAGTTTCAAACTCAACTTGTTCCAAGTTCACCTATTTCTACTATCAAACTTTTTTATTAAAAGTGGCTAAGTATGCAGTAAACAACTTAATTATACAGTTTTATTTTGACTTAAGTTTTAAAGCACAAAATACTAAACTAAACTAGTTTATATTGTAAGCTATTGATTATCATACTGTTACAGAAATCTATTATTAAAATCTAAATCATAAGTTGTAAAATTAACTGAATTTATCTACACCGTTACTTGTATCCATTTAAATAACTAACATTAACTTATTGTACAGACAACAAAAAATAATATAATTGTATTAGTTTGTTGTTAATACTTATTCAATTTCTACAGATTTTGTATTTCTTACGTATAAAACAAAATTTTATAGCAATATGAATAATGTACAATTAATAACAGAACATATCTATTTTAATAGAAAAACTGTAGTTCGTTTTAGATTTATACTTTGCTTTGTTTTAATAAAAATAAGAAATTATTATTATACATCAAATTTGGATAAGTTAATTAAAAATTAACAAATAATTTATTGTTTACTTTCAAATGTAAGAAGTATAATGACAAAAAAAGTACAAAACTGTAATATTAAGATTTTTTTTAATAAAATTGCATATTTTAACTAATCAATTTTTTTATCAGAATGGTCAAAACAGACTGAGAAATCATCATTAATCTACTACTAACAAAAACAATAAAAGTTTTTATTTTTGATTCAAACGGTAAGTTAATTAAAACTATAATAAAATAATATTTAATAACTATTTGTTAAACTAATACGTAGTATAAGTTAGTTATATAGAAATTATTGCATTTTATATATTTACGAGTGAAGAATAATTTCTTTATCAATACTTAAATAGTGTTAAAAAGCAAAAGATACTAAAATAATAAATTTACTGAAAAACTAGTACTATACTAATTACTAGTATATATAATTGATAACATATATACTCAATATATAAAAAATTATAATTAATAAAAAAGTCTAATAAATAGTGAAATAAAGCAGCTTGAAAGCTTTAAATAATTACACAATGTTTCAAAATTGCAGTTTAAGTGTAAATTCAACTTAACTACATTTTGAACAATCAAGTTATATTTACAAACTTATCATGATTTAATTTTATTTATTTTACTGAGTAATTGTAAATGTATGTTTTAAGTTGAAGTACAAAAAGTTTATTTAAGGTTTTTTTTATGTTAGGTTTTTTCTAGTGTTAAAAAATTATTTAAAAAAAATTATAACAAAGCACAGCTATAACAAGTAAAAACAACTTAAAACTATCGAATCTTATAGTATATATACATATATATATATATATATATATATATATATATATGATTTAATTGGAGATTTATACATCAATTAATTTTCAATTTATCCGTAGTCAGTTTACCTTTTTTTAATTTGTTATAGAAAATCTTATAAATTTTTAGTTTTTAGTAACTTGGTGTTGTATAGTTTTTAGTTAAAAGTTAATTTAAAAACTTAAAGTTTTAACAATAAAGCTTCGGTTAATAATAACAAGTGTAACTAGTTTAAAGACAAAATTTATAAATAAGAATCCATTGGCAAATTGTCTTTTTTTTAACATTAAACACAATATACTACAATAAAGATTTTAAAAAATTGCTTTCTAATTATTTTTCTACAAACAATGCTATTTGTTTTTAACAGCCATAAAAACAATCTTTAATAAATATATGTGCTAAAATAATAATAGTAGTTTAGAGTAAGTTTTACTAAAAACTACTATAATACATATAGTTAGAAACACTTCGATTTTAGATTAGGATTCTAACAAGCTGATTTTAAACTACAGCTTTGTTTTTTTTTTAAATTATTCTAAATTAAATAGGCTTTAGTAGAAGAAAACTAAAAAACAGTCTAGTCACTTTTTTATGAGTATTCACCTAAGAAAACATTCAAAATTTCAAAACTTTATATGTTAAACAAAATAATTTTTGATACGATTTTAAACAACTACATAAGTAAATATAGATGTAAAACTAACCTTTAACTTATTGATAACATTAATAAAAACAATTTATAATTTATAATGCACACATTTTTATGTATTATGTGAAATATTTATATTTCAACTTTTTAACTTACTTGTTTTTTTAATAAATTAATATGATAAAATAATAGAGTAATTGTATACTTAATGAAGTAACGTAACATCAGTTTTCCCGTAAAGTATCTTTTTTAGCAAAGTTTTAAAATAACAGATCTACAATATTACTAATTCTTTCGCAGTTCATCTAGTTTAACGGCCTAAACCGGCTGATAACAAAAAACAACTACTTAGTAACACAGCAAGTTTCGGGTGGATATAACGTACATCATTAATTACATTTAGACTAAACAACATTTTATAGGTGTTTAATAAATAACCATACAATTACAAGTTACAGTTTTACAAAGTACTCTATAAACTTAACTAATTTTTCAACAGTCAAGCTAAAAAAGCTGACATAAAAATAGAAAAATTATGTATGTAAACAGTGTAGTGACGTAACAGTATACTGAGGGCTTGTGGTCTGATAAACCGGAAACCGCTCATTTCCAACCTGATTAAAAACCTACACAAGATCAATTCTTACTTAATTTAATCAAAAACCCGGTAAAATCCGAGAATTGCTTATTAACCGAGGGTAAAGGTTAGCGGTTACGGTGATAGTAAAAAATTAATAAATATTAAGTATAAATATAACAAAAGTATCTGAAAATATAGAAATAATTAACGAAAAATAAAAAAAAGTTTTGAGTTGGAAATGATCGCATGTGGTATTTGTCAGTACACCGAATTTAAAAATAACAAGTAGTAATAGTTAAACACAATTGATCATTAAAAAATTACTTTATGTATACACACTTATTAGCTCTTATTGATCCAATATAAGTTTAATTTTTAGATATAGTAAATAGCTTAATATCTATTAAATACCGCACAATTTCTTATGTTAGTGAGAGTAAGTTAAATAATGATTATCGTGAAAAAGATTATAATGACGTAATACATGTTTTTCTCGTAAAAAAATGTTAAAAAAGTTATATAAAAATAATTATGTGAACACTAAGGCATGAACCATTAAATGAAATCCTAAAATAAACAGTCTCAACCTGCATACAACAAAATTTCATTCGTTGTATATTAAAAAACCTCCGAATAAATAATCTTTTTCCAAGCTAAACATACGTATTGAATTTACAAATGTTAAAATAACTCACTAAATATACTTAAAAAGGCTTAAGTTGACTGTTATTTCTAAAAAACTCAACTTGTTTATACAACTAGACTAAAAAAATACAAAACATCAATTGTAGTTATTAAGTATAGTGAAAATAAGTCTGTTAAGAACGTTTTTATAAAAACGATTTAACTTCTACTTAGTTAAAACAATCAGACTGGGCTAATAACACCAAGTTAATTGTACTTTAACCTAGTTGTAAATGAAAATTTATTGAAGTTTAAAGAACCTTTAATTCTATGAAATTAAAATAATTTGATATAAAAATTCAGAAATAACTACCGTCCAAAAATTAATACTTCTTTCAAGACATTATCAAGTTAGAAGTTATTTGTATGAAAATTTTAGTTCATGCTAAATTTGTCTTTACTATCAACTGCAATGAAAATTTGTTAAATTTTTTAAATTTAAATAGCATTTTTGTTTATTACGCATGACTTAAAAATAACCTTTTAAAAGTATAAAATATAAAAATTCTTTTTTAAACTTAATACTACTTAAATTGGAGGTTAGAGTTATTTTTAAGAAAAATAGATCAGGGGTGGGCAGGCATTTGGTGCTTGCGGGCCAAACTTCAAGTTTAAAAATCTTTGTTGGCCGCAGTTTTAGTTTTAGACACATTTTAATAATCTTTAGATTTAACTTATATTCACAAACAATAGAAATAAAACATTGATTTAGTTTTATTCGAGATCTTACTGTTATTTGCTTTATTAATTTAAATAAATTTTAGCTATACACAAAAGGCTTTTTTTTATATTTTACATGTTTACTGAACTAAACTTTACTTTGACTAGTATACTTAGATCTCAATAATCTATTCACTATTTTGAAAACTTAATACATTCTAAGCTACGTGACAACCATTTAACAAAATACTAACGCTTTAATAACTTAAGAAACACAAAAGCATCATTTATTTTAAACTCCGAATGACAAATCAGTTGAAAAGTTATGTTGTTAATTTAAGTGAAGAAAAAATAGTAAAAAGACCTGAAATTTTCAAAAAAAAACTTCAAACTAGTATAAGTCAGCCTCATTTCACAAAACTTATGACAAGTTTATAAGAGCAATAAAAACTATAATTACTTACTTGTCTATTAAGCTATTAGTCTATAAAACAGTTAAACTAAACAAAATTAATTTTTACACAATAATACGGAGAAAACTAAAAATTAATAATAAATGTAAAAAGTTTCGTTAGTTTTAACCATAAAAATAATTATTTTTTTTTAATTTATCATCCTTTTTTACTGGTTTACTTTGTGAAAGCACATTTCTCCTTTGTGGTAACCATAGCGTATGTAAGACAAATAGAACTTTAATTTTTAAAGTAAACTTTACTATTATAAAGAGTGTAAACTTAAAAACAGGCCATTGATACTGTGTATTTATATAATCTATTCTTAGTAAAAACACTTTTGCATACATATATTACATAGCAAAACAAAGTAAATATAATTTTGAAAGTAGATTGGTATGATTAAATTACAATTCAAGTTTAAGAAGATAAGGCTTACCTTTTTTAAAATTAAGTCTTAGTAAATAAAATCTAGCTTAAATCAGCTTGGGTTTGTTAAAAAACTTCAATAAAAGTTTTCAGGCTTAAATGCAGTTTAATTTTAAAAAAATTGTGTGCTTTTTTAAATTTTTTAGATATAATTGATATAGATACTATTTTAACTATTATCACCTTCAGGACTTAACGTTTTATAAATAACTAAAAACAAAACTTTATATTGAAAAAGACATTTATTATAGGTTTTCTTGTCAATCTTTAAAGCAAACAAGTCAGCCCGATTATTAAAACCTAGTCTGAGATTTTAGAATTAAAAAAATTCAACTGAATTTTTTTTAAATCAAGAGTTCCACCATAAAAATTTCTTTAATTTTCTTAAATTGTTCAAAACTATTTATGTGATAAGTACCACATGTCAAAAAAAAACTAAACTCTAAAATCGCTTATTTTTTGTCCTGTGTGTATTTGGGTGATTAACAGTTCCGCCAAAATAAAAGATTTTTACACAATGTGTTTTTGCGGTATTTACCTTTGAAAAGTTATCTGAAAACTCAAAGATCACCGTATTTATAGTGTATTTAAAAGCACCTTAGTGTGAATAAAAATTAGTTCTAAGTGCACAGTAAACTTATTTAAAAAAATTCAAAAAGACTCAAAATAAAAACACAGACAATTTTACCTTTTGTATCTTCATTATGATGCTTAAAATTCTTCTGTTTATATTTAATTATAAAACATAGTGACAATTTATATTTTAAATACTTAGGTATAAACTACATGCTAAACAATAAAAAAAATTATAAATTTAGATACCCACTTAAATGTAGTTAATCACTTTAAAAACTCAAATAAATGTAATAATATATTTCTATAATTTTATTATTAGTTAAATGGCTAAACATTACTAGAGAGTTTTTTCCTGGTCTACAATATTATAAAACTAATTTAAAGTTAATATTTTTAAGTTTAATAACTACATCAAAATTGCCAAAAAGTGTTTAATTACAAAAATAAAGCTTATATAAATGTTGTAAAATTTAACACTGTAACAATCTTTTTGAATAAATAACTAAAGTAAAGTGGTATCATTTAGTTTATGAAAACAATGCAAGTTTAAACGTTAATTGAAAGCAATAATAATACTCAACAAATATAAATTTTTCTAATATAATGTAGTAAGGTATGAAGTGTAATTTCCTAATAATTTTTATATTGTTCAAACATTTTGTTATGTTAGAATCATAAAATTGTACATTTGTGTGGCTTTAAAAAATTTAAGCGGCCTAAACCAGCTGAGAATTTTTATAATTTTCCAATAGTGTTAATTGGGTACTTTTATACTCAAAACAACCTCTTTTATTGAATTTAAAGCAAACAAATGGTGTGTAGGTCGATTACTTTCTAACAACTTTTGTTTATGAATTATTATTTTGTTAAAATATTGTACAAAATTTTTTGTAATAATTGTACATATTAAAACTGCAGCAACATAACATAAATGCTAATGTAAAATAACTTTTAAGTGGAATTATTATTTTAAACTGCCTTAACCATCAGAGTACAATAAAACCTATTTCTGAACAACAAGTGTACTGTTGTTAGAACTCGTAACACTAGTGAAATGTAAAAAAGTATTAATTCTGAATTTTAAACAGTTTCTTATACATAATTTACAAAAAGGAAAAAATTAACTAAGAGTTTAATAAACTCTACATAGCTGTTAAACTGACTTAAAAAAAAACTCAAAGTATAAACTTGTCAGATGAACTTGAAAAATATCAAAAACTTAAAACTAATTAGAATTTAATAATTTTACATTGAAGTTAAATTTCTAGTATGAATAAAAATTATGCAGTTTTCTTTCTGTAATAATATTTTTATTATAACTGATTGTTGGTTATGGGTAAATTGTGAATATTTTTAAAATTGAAACAAAAGAAACAAAATTTAAAACCTCTAAACATAACGCAACTTTGAGGTACAGAGTCTTTCTTATTTCTTAAAAGTTTCCATATAATTTGTTATTTTCTAAAAGTCTACAATTACTTTATATTTTTTAGTTATAGTTTTACAAAAGTATAAGTAGTTTAATATACATTTATAAAAAGTAAAGCTTTCTGTCTTAGAAACAAAAATGCGTTTCAGCTTTTAATAAAGTATAAAGTTAAAATAAAACTTTACTTTTCACAAATATTTAGAAGTAATAACTAAACAAACAAATATTGTAAATTTAAGTTAAACATGTCAATACAGTAGTGACGTAAGATCTATAAATTAACTGTAATTAGATGTTACTTAAAGTATATATTCAAATTTGTATTAGTACAAAAGCTGGTATTGTTTAATGATAATTTTAAGGCCAAAACCGGCTGTACTTTGTCTTTAAGTTTTTATATAGTAATAACTGTGGATTTTATTAAGGATTTTTATTTATTTTTATGAGAAAACAACTTAAAAGGCACAAATTTATAATATAAACTGAGCTAATTTTAGTTGTATTATTTGAGTATGTGTAATATTCTCATATGGTTTAACTACATCTTATATTTTGTATTAAGAAAAAAATTTATAGCTGTCAAAGCTAGCAAAGCAGTATTTACTTTTTATATTTAATTTTTTATGTGTAAATCTTTATAATTTAGTTTTAGTATGTAATTAATAGTTGATTAAGATAATCCACTAATTTTTAGAATACATATTATATTAATATATAATGTTTTATTATTTTAATTGTCATTATAGTTATACAACTTCAATTTTATGATAATTTTTGTCAATAAAAGCTGTGAACTAAAAGTACCTTAGTTGTATTGTTTAAATATGTACTTATATTTGAAAAAAAAAAAAGAAATCTACTATATTTAGAAAAGCATTACTAATGTATTTAATTTGATTAATATAATTCAATTTCTATTGTTTTATTTCCAGCACCTGCTGAACTTTGATTTATATTGTTTTATTATAAAAAATTATTTATGTATAGTTATTGTGATTATTTTATTAATATTGTTAATTATTTTAAGAATCCAACTTTAACTGCTTAAAAACGTTCAAAATTTACTTGTAAATGTTTTAGCTGTGTTAAAAAACAATTTAAAGTCCTGCATTATATGTGAATAAAAGTTTAATATAATCTGAAAACAAAAGATTAAGACTTAACATTGGTTGGTAAACCTAGAATTATGCATTTTACTGTATTATTCTACCTTTTACTATTTTCAGTACACTTTACTTTTTGTTTTAAATTATGTTTTTGTTACATAATACATATTACAAAAGAATAGTTCTACATAGTTTCATTTTTTGTCGATAACCAGTTAAGTAATAATTTAAAAAATGTTATAATTCAGTAAAAGCTATTTTAAATCTTAGGTATTTTTAAAGTAATGAAGTGTTTTGAAGTGAAGCCTTTGGTAAATATATAGCTACGTGAAAATTCAGATTAAAACCATTGAAATTTGAAAAAGTCTAAATTTTAAAACTTAAATTTTTTGTTTTGTTGTTATATATCAGTAAAATTAAGTGTTTAGTTTTAAACATAAAGTAACCTTTCAGTTTTAAAGTAAAAAGTGTAAAAACTAAGCACAAATTTTTGAGATTCATATTTTAGAAAAAAAATAAATAAACAAACAAGTATTATAAAAATTACATTAATATGTAGAAACAGTTTATAAAAAATATGAATCATTGATTTTAAAAATAAATTAAAAACTTACAACAATAAATTTTTGACTTCGTTTAAAATTCACATAACAAATAAATTTAGCATTGATTAAGAATTTTTTTATTGTTTAAAATGTATATATTCAAACTTTGGAGCTGTGATATCTAAGCCCGAAGAATCGTGAAATAAACTGTAAACAATTTAAAAGTCTAAAAAAGTAGCATGCTAAATTAAGTATCATAACTCATAAAATTAAATCTAAATAAAAGTTGTTAGTTAAGTTTTGAAACACTTTAACACATTAACAAGCGATACCTAATACTTCTTAACATGTATTTTTATATTTAAAAGCTAAAAAAGAGTTTTTTACTTAATTGATCTTATTAGTTATCTGTTTTCGTTTACTTTGCTAATCACTTTAATCTACAATTTTTTTTTATACTGTATTTATATTGTTTAAAAAAAAGTACATAAATAGAAGTTAGGTATTGTTTAGTTTGAAAATGATAATAGTATAGTTAATTAACCTGAATTATATTTACTTTAGGCTTATAATCTAGTTTATTTTTTGACAGAATAAGTATAAAAAATTAGTTTGTTATACTTTTGTTTATTATTTATTTTTAAGAAATTAAAGTTGTAGATAGTTAAAAATAAATTTTAAAATTGTAGGTTTTTATTAATAGTAGTTATAAGTAAGATATCAACTTGTCAATAAATTTATATTTTTTTATCTTCAGCTCAAAAGCATCACATAAATAATTAAACAACTAAAATATCATTAAAACCTATATTAAAACTATTAATTAGTAATAAAAGTAATATTTTTAACTAAACAATTAAGTTATCTTACTTACAATTTCACATTATAAGTTTTAATAATTATTACTTTACAATTAAAAGAGTTTTGTACACCAAAGAAAGTAGCTTGTTTATATTTATATATTTATTTATTTATTTATAACTTTAATATGCTGAATTAGCCAGTTTAGGCTGTTCAAATTATAATAACTCCTTATCAGTCTTAATCTTCGATGCAATTTTTTAATGTTTATGTATTAAATTTAAAATAGTACAGTTTTATATTCATTACGTAACCATAGTATTAAAATTTAACTTAAAGTATTAATTTTCTATTAATCTTTGAAAACACTCATCTACATTTGCCGACACTGATGTATTTTTTAATTTTTTTTTTTTTTAGGAAAATCTCAGTTTTATGGTAGTATAGATTAGACTTTTTTTAATTGATTAAAAATTTAGAAGTATGCTTTTTACTAAATTATTCTTATATCTTACTATTTTCTGTATACACTTTTATACATTATATAAACTTAAATCATGTTATATTGTGTTAATATAACTTACTACCAAAAACATATAGCTTCTATTAACATTTATTGATTACCAGTCTATTAAAATTTGAAAGTTCTAGACTTTAAGCAGGAAGGTTTTTTTAAATTAAAACTTATGGTTAATGTATAACTATACGGCATTTCAGATTACGACTGTTAGAACTTTAAAAAATACTATAACTTAAGGTAAAGCTTATCGTTTTGTTATATAATAGAAAACTAAGCATTTTGTTTTAAATATAAAAAGTGCGTTTTAGTTTAAAAGTTTTATACAGTTAATAAAAAACTTTAGTTAATAACAAAAAATTGAAAATATTAAGTAAATAAACAAATATTTGTAAACGTGTGGAAACAGTAGTGACGTAATAAATATGCATTTGTTATAATTAGAATCTTTTTAAATATCTTATATGTTCATATTAAATATGAAAGTTATGAACTTTTTTGTTAAAGTTTTATTGGCCAAAATTGGCTATAAATCTAAAAGCGTGATATAGTAAGTAAATTATTTAAATTTATTACGACCAGCGTTTCAAGTTTTTCTTTTAGATTCCAAGTTGAATAATGAAGTGTTTAAAGTTATACTAAATTTATTTTAATTGAATTGGTTAACCGTTTAAAATCTCTATAATTCAAACAGAACAAAGATAAAGTTCTTTTTAACTTTTCAAAGCAATATTTACTAAAATATAAGTGATTTCAGTTTTAAGTATCTTTAATTTAAGCGAGTTTATGCGAATGAACAGCTTTTATTATACACACAAATTTATTATTAACTTTATGTTTTATTCTACAATTTTTCATTATACT
This sequence comes from Thalia democratica, assembly GCF_965202585.1. Lineage (NCBI taxonomy): Eukaryota > Metazoa > Chordata > Thaliacea > Salpida > Salpidae > Thalia > Thalia democratica. The sequence continues at coordinate 100,003,391 of NC_139166.1, read as the reverse complement.
ATGCTCTTGGTTTTTTTGTGGAATAATCAAGAATTTCATATTTAAATTAATGTAAGAGGATAAATACAATTGCTGTCATTTAAAATTTGCGTGCCTTCTACTTTAAAAATCACAATAAAAGTTCTCGAATTAATGATAAAGATAATGAAATTTTTAATTATTTAAAAAACACAATGTTCTATTCGTTTTAACTAAATCAATTAAGATTAATAGTAGAATAAAATATCATTTAAATAAAATAATAAGATTTTATTTAACTGATGAACTCGTTTTATTTAGTTCAAAGAGTAAAATACTGTTTTGTTAATATAACCTAGAAAATTATTTAACTTTATAATTTGCAACAAGCAATTATATTCTGTTTACTTTTTTATTTTTTAATCTAACATGAAGCATTGCAACTATTACTACAACAGTCCATATTCTTGTACACCATATATAATTTAGCCTCATTTGCTAAATGTTAGAACAATAGTGATTTGTATCATTGTTTTTTCATTTGTTTAGATCGATCGATTGATTTAAAAAATTTAATTTTTGGTTTCTGCAACACTAAGCAATAAATATTATTTTCTGTATTATTCCTTATTTTTATTGAAATATTCTTCAGTATACACAAACATTTGAAATTACTTCAATGACGTAACATGTGTTTTCGTCTTAAAAAAATTGTTTGAAAACACATTTAAAACAAATAATTTGGATGATGTAAATGTTTTAATTAGTATAATTCAAATAGCTTAACCTGGCTGATAACAATAGAGTTTTGTTTGTAGCATAAAAATACTATAAGTAAACTTTGATCACTAACAAACATAGTCTAAAACCCATAAAAGTTGTTTTAAATGCTTAATTTTTTTTTTTGTTATATTCAAGTTTCAATACATCTCTATATACCAAACAAAATAAAAGATGCGAATCATCCTACAAATTTAACTACAAATACATGTTTACTAAATGCATAAACTACGAATTTGATATCAGATAAAGTTTTTAACTAAAATCTGTTTAATAGAAATGACCCAGCTCATAGCTATATAATTCTAAGAAAGCTAAGGTAAAACTTAAATAAATTTCCAAACTAGTTGTTTACTTATTTTATTTATTGGACTTAAAAGCTGTTCTAGAAAAATTACTTTGCGAAACGGACTTATTGAAAAACACCAGGTTCAGTAGTCCTTAAAAATTGTATCATATAAATAAAACAAAATTACAAAAAGCAACAAAATATTAAGTAAGCATATAATAACAACGTTTAAAGGTATATATATTTTTTTAGTCACTCCTAATCTGCAAAGTTTATTTTATTTTTAAAATTGACGCGAAACGGATCTAAGCAGTATCTAAACAACAATTTAGGTATTTAGCAAACATTTGTTAACTGCTTGTGACTTTAGCTAGTTAATAAAAATGTAAATATAATTACTTTATTACTAATGAAACTTAGGACAATACTTCTTACTTGAGTTAAACTATTAAAGAATATGTTGTGATATTAAGTCCTTTAGTTAAAGATTTATTGCTAAACTATTTTGAGCTGCAACAAGCATAACCAACATGTTTGTGTAACAAAAAGTGAAATACTTTTTTTTTTTGTGTAAAGTTGCATTTCTAGATCTTAAAAACATTATTTTCATAAAAAAAACGAAGATATTTTCTAAACGGGGATCAATTAATGGCTTAGGAAGATAATAAATAGTTGAGGTTTATAAGTTATGGTAATAAAAAAGAAAAATTTCTCTTTTGTTTTTTTTTCTTTTTCTCAGTGTCATACAGAAAACTCTTTAAAACATTTTTCATTAATATAAAATCCAGTGACATTTTAACTTTACCAACAAACAACTGTTTTCTTTTGTTTTATATATTACATGCGTATGTTAATATTTAGTCCTTGAGTTTCGTGCAAATTTTAACTGCATCAAGCAGTATATAATAAAAACTAGTATTAGCTAAATAGTTTAAATAATAGCTTAAATATTATGTGACTATGAATATTTTTAAACTTAAAATAAGTTAGTAAATTACAAAAAATCGTTTCGAGAAATCAAATCATTTGAGTAAGATTATAGTTGGGGCTTAAAGAACTTATGAAAAACAAAGCTTCGGTATTGTAGCATCAAAATCATTTTAGGTAAATAATCTAAAACCGGAATTTATTCTTAAAGCAGAATGATTTTAAAGTTTTTTTACCTACCTATGAAGTTTTTATTGTGTATATTTTGGATAGATTAACTATAAAAACATTTAAAAGTATCGTAAAATTTTAAAATTATTTAATTATTATTTTTCAAAGCAGTTTTTTATTACATAAGAAGAAAAACTATATGTTTGTTGGAAGTTTTTTTTTTTTTAAAAAGTTTTTCGTTAAGAGTAGTTTTAAAGGACTTAATTTTATCAGAAATTTAAAGCTTTGATTTTTGTTAGAGTTTTTTTGTCCTAAAATCTAAAAACTATACTTAGTATGTGTTATAAACTCTACATGTTAAAAAATCTACTAAAAGTGAATTTATTGAGTTACAATTTTCTTTAAGTAGACTTTTTTATTAAGACCAAGAAAATTATAGTTTTAGATAAGCTGTTTTTTACTTGTAACAAACAATTTAATTATATCATTCAGTAGTTGTTGTCTTCGAGTTTAAAATTCCTATAAAACATTTAAACCAAATTAATGTTTAAACTTAATATTCCTAATAGTAAAGAGTAAAAGATTGATTTATATCATACTATGTAGTTAATAATTTCAAGAATAAGCTTTTTTTTTAGTTTTACGTTAAAAGTAAATTATTTTATCAAAATTCAAAACTTAAATTTAGATGACTTAAAATCAAAACAATATTTAGTTCTATATTTTGCTTGTAGTTAAATTCGCATTTAGTTTTTAATTATTTTAGTTCAACCATCTAAAGAATTTATTAGTATAAACTGTAGTGTATAGCGAGAAATGATAGCTTAAGAGCTAAATAACAAACCTAAGAACAAAAATTTACAGCTTTTTAATTTATCTAAAACTAATTTTTAAAAATTTATCACTTACATGCTAAAAACATGCATATTTAAAGCTAATTAATTTAAAATCAAAAAATTTAAATATTATACGCTATTAATTTTATTTTAATGTAAACGTTTAAGCTTAACAATAAACTTATTTCTTAAAACTCCTACTTGCTGCTGAAACGTACCATGTGTTACCTCGAAATTAAATATTTTGAAGTAAAAACTTGTGAAAGTTATAAAAATATTTACTTACGCTTTCTGCCTTATCTTTCAAATTTAACGGCCTAAACCGGCTGATATTCCATCTTTTGTAAAATCAACAAAAATTAAATTAGTTATATGTCATATTTATTAAGTTAATACATATTTTACACTATTCTTAAGAATTTCGTTATTTAAATGAAAAATAAAAAAACTTCCAAACGTTCAGGATCTGAATTAGTTCAAAAAACAACTGCTTTTATAGAATTATTGTTTTTATTTTATCAAAATACTTAATTAAAGGTTCATTGTTTTAATTGTTTAATTAAAATTTATTGCATTCTTTTAAATACTAAAATTAAATGATTGAAAACCAGGTTGAGATCTATCGTTACTTAATTAGTATTTATGCTATAAAATTGATGAATGTTATTTTAAATATTATTTCAATTAACTTTTTTTATTATTAACCTACCTTGTCGGACTTTCCTAAAGCTAATTTGTACAAAAATGTGTAAAAAATGTTCGAAAAGTTGAGTAAAAAAGAAATTTAGTAAGTAATTAAACTTATAACATTGTTTTATTTTTAAATGATTATAGTATTATTTCAAGACTTGTTTTAATAGCAAGCTAACAGTTTAAAAATGATCGAAGATACTACTAATTTGAATTTATATTTGTTATAGTTTCTGGTTTTTTAAAACTTTTTTTATTTATTTTAAATTTAAAGTAATTAAGTTTAAATTATAAAGTTTAATATGCAATAAACAGTATTCATTTTTACAGTTAGCGATAAATGTTTTGAAGAGCAAATATAACTTAATATGAAAAAATGAAATTTAAAGTTGTATAAGTAGTTATAAGCGTTGTTGAAATTCAAAACAAACCAAGTAGGTTAGTCACATATTACAACATATCTTTAACAAATAAATTTTTTAAAACATAATATAACATGGAAAAAAGTTGCTACAAAATAAATTGGTCACAAATTGAGTGCATTATACCTTTTTTCTATATTGTACAGTAGTTGTACACACGATAACAGTTCTAAATTTGTTGTTTACTATTTTTAATTTAACTAAGATCTAAAATCTTGTGACATAGTTTAACATACAAACAAACAACTCTTTTCATTTGTTTTTCATATCGCGTTAAATTATAAATATTTTGGACTTTTTTGTAATTCTTGTTTTAACTGTGTCAAGTAGTATACCATTCAAATTTGTTTAGCTAATTAGCCTTAAAAATAATTAAATTGTATGTTTATATAATTTTGAAACTAGCTGTACATAAGGTTTGGTTTAAAGCCAAGATATTTTATTAGCAGAGATCAATTCCACTTTTAATTTATATAATTGTAGCCTAAAATTAAAACACTTAAAAAATATAAAGCTTTTATTCAGCTCACTTTCATCACAACTTTTTATTCGAAATACTTTGGGGTTTAATATTTCTAAGGGTTCAATAGAAAGTGATATGATAGCAAATAGGAGTTTTAAGAAATAAGTTTATTGTAAATCTTAGACCTTTACACTAGAAGTATATTAGCGTAAAATACTTAAAGTTATTTGATTTCAAACAAGTTAGCTTTTCGAAAAAAAAATTGTTTTAAGTTTAAACTAAAACTACTGCGGATAAAAATTAAAACATAGTTTAGTTACAAAAATAATATTTTGATAATGATTTTAAGAATTGATAGCATAAAACTTTGCAAGCTAATTTAACTTTTTATTAAATTCATAAACTAAGTTAAGCATATACTTAAGCCAGTGTAAATAATCAATCATTTATTACTTACCTAGTTTACTTCTTATAATGTCTTTTATGTTAAAAGCTTGTGCTAAAAATATTAGTAAAACTTGAAAATAATAAATTCTTAAGATAATTTAGCAACAATCTTTTTGAATTCTTAATTATAAACAATAAAACGTTATTTATTACAATAGAGGCCTAGTAATTAATTTGCTTACTAAACAAATGTTTATATTTAAAATCAATATATTTAATAATAAAAAAGCTATAGCTTCTACCGATTGTTTTTACTCAATAACTCGGTATTTACGTAAGACTAAAATTAACTTTATACTACAAAACTATGCTGTGAAGAATGTTGTTTATTTTTATTTATTTTAAGCCAGTCGGTTAAGGTCATTAATTTTCCGAAACTTTGTTACATATGATTAAAAACTTATATATTGTATTACAATAAGCAAACTTTAAAAGAATTATATTTATTACGCCACCACTGTGTTACAGGTTTGGTTAATCAATTGAAATTATCAAACATTAAGACTATAAAGTATATCTCATTATTAAATTTTAGTGCTGTCCATCGTAAATTGAAAAAAAAAATCCTTGAATTGATTTATTTTCAAAACTTAAATTTTATTAATTAAAAAGTATACTTGTACGCTATTATCAGAAATTAAAATTTATTCAAAAAAAAGTGTTAATTTCGATCTCAATTTATTTGCTCGCTGAAACAAATACATATTTTAAAACAAAAATAAAATCTGAATATCAGCCGGTTTAAGCTGTTCAAAGTAAAACTCTATCAGGTGATAATTACAAAAAAAGAGTATTCTATTAAATAAATTCGCCTACAAATTCCTTACTGCAAAAATTTATGTTACATCACTGTAGTTTATAAATTTATTTACATCACTAGCATGACTTATTAATAACTTATTGAAAACATCAGAATAAAAACAAACTATGTTAAAAAGTCTTGCGTCCTAGATGTTTGTATTTAGTATTTTGTTTATTTTATTAAATATATTCAAACTTAATCAACTTAAACTTACTGTACATATTTCAAAATACCATTTCATTTTAGACTTAAAAAAGTAAGGAAATTAATGTCTGAATTTACCTTGAAAAACTAAATATTTTTTAAACATTTAAGTCTGGCAGAGCAAAAAATTATACAATTTTATGTAAATACTGTTTACTAATAATTATTTAAAAATGAATGCATTTCAACCAATCAAATAAATGTTTATTTTTAGTTTTCTTTTTAGTTAATATTCAAAATTTGTACTTGTATTAACTAAAACTAATTAACAAAAATTCTTAAACAGTATAGTTTTGAAACAGGTTCACATTTTTTAATTCGGTTTATTAAGTAACGTAATGAGTGTTTAAAAAGTACTAAATAAGTAATAAACAATAAGATTATTGTAATTAAATTCATATGATTTTTTTTAGGACAGTCTTAAATGTTTATTGGTTTTTTTGTAATGAAGATAACTGCTAAAACAGCTATATGTTTTAACTTAATTATTCTTAGTTGGACTTCAGAACGTTATTTAATATAATCAACCATAAAGCAAATTGTTATTCGTTTTAAGAATGTTTTGTAACTTTTTATTATAGTATAGAAACAAAATATTTAGCATCAACAAAGAGTTGTGCTATGAATACAGATTACATTAACTATATCTATTAAAAACAGTACTTTGAGCACAATTTTTTTTTAGAACTTTGATACATTTAATTACCTTATGTGTTTGTTATTTTATGTAATACTTTTTCATATTTTAACATCTAATCAAAAATAATTAGAGTTATCTATTTAATACAAGTTTTAAATAATACCTTTAACTTATAAAATAAAAATCTACGTTCTGTAACAAAAGCTAAACTGATCTTTCTAACATCTAGGCCTATTTTAACATCTTAGCTTTTAATAGACATTTTTTAAGCTAAATTCCATGAATATTATTAATAATTTGCATTTTTATAGTTTATTTGATAATTTAAATTTCTTTTCAATGGTTGTTTTTGTATCCTGGTAATTCTAAAATGAAATCGAGTTTAACTAAACCTTCACTTTTACAGTATATGAAAAATAATTATAATTTGTTAATACGATGATGTTAAGAAGTTAGCAGTGATAGAACCTCAAATAAATAAAATTTAATCTACGCTTTTTACATATGCAAACACTAATGCTTCATATTACTTTCTTACTTTTATTTAAACAAGTAAAAGCTCAATTTTATTTAGTATAAGCTCAAAAAGATATTATAAAAACAAAACAAAATATTATTTTTAATTTTTATTACTCATTGTACATCATTAATCTTAATGATGATTATTAAAAAAAGTAAGAAACTTTAAATTTGTATAAGTTAAACATTTTGTTAGAATTAAGTAAAATTTGAGTTTTTTTTCTAACTAAAAAATTGATTATGTATGTTTTTTTGTAGATGTTTTACAATATTCTTGTGTTAATAAACTTGTCTATTCAATTAAATTTAAACGCATGTTCTGGTATAAAGCATAATGTTTTCTTTGCTGAAATATAATAATCTAAAAAAAGACTTTGTGTTTTAAGTTAAAAAAATATCATATCGTCATAAATAAAAAATTAAGTGTAATAAAAAAGTAATAATAAGATAAACTACAAAATCTTCTGAAAAATATTTGAGTAATTTTTTATATGCCAGACTATAAAAATGACAAATCTTTTTGATACTTTAAAGCAAACAAGTAGTTCGGTTTTGTTAAAAGATAATAATTAGTCAGTTTGACAATATACTCAAATTATAATATATTTTGTTAATATAAGTTTTTTAAAACAATTATAGTTAGTTATCATTATTACAAAAATTAAGACTTTTTATAACTATATAACTACAACTATTATTAAAAAATAAATTTGTTTCAGCAATATAATATAAGTTGCAAAATAATGCTGCTAAATAATTTGAATTTTTAGATTAATTAAAATATCATTTACTTTAACATCGATATTTTGTTGGTTATTTTGGTTCTAAATATTGTTCTCTCAGCTGTTTTAGGCCGTTTTAATTGACAAGTCTGTGTAATAAAATAACTACCAAATAAAGCTAATTTAATATTTTAAACTAACAATAAGTTATAATTATTACTTATAACGTCACTGCGTTACTTACATGATAACTTAAACAGTTCAAGATTTCTTAAATTTTGATGATCTTAATAAGTAAATTATTTTTAAATAAAGTATGAAAACAATATTGTTTCAGTGTCATTAATGTGTTTCTTTATTATTACTTAGATTCGTTTGCATACTATAATGAACGAAACATACTCTTAACCTTACTAATGCAGCTAAACGGTTTTAAAATATACAAAATACGATTTTTTTAATTTATTTCCGTTTTCAAATTTGAGCAGTTTTGTGTGTATTAATTAGTTGCATTTGATTTATTTTTTCCTTTAAACTATAATTTAAATTATAGTTTAAAATCTCTCTTTTAACTGCTGACTTCATGTTTAATTACCAATTAATTGCTTTTGTTTACTCTAAATGTAGTTATTAACAAACACCAATTGTTTTAGTTTGTTCATATTCCAAATAATAACAGTTATTAACAATTATTAAAAATTTGTAATTGATTGTTAAACATTCTGTAGCTTATTCAGAGTAACTTTAGACTTTGTAAATAATTTAAGGTAAATAGTTTTTTATAATATATAAAAGTAACATTGTAAAAACTTTTTGCAACTAATTCGATTGAAATTTGATAGTTAAGTGTGTAGGTAAGTCAGTTTTAATAATTTAAATATTGCCTCGTTTAAATTAATTAGCTGGTTCTAGCCAGGTATTCTTAGCCATTTAAATTTAATACTTTTTATTTAGATATTAGTTCGTATACACCTTTACCGTCAAATTTAGTATAAATTTCTCAAATAATTTTATTTTGTGTATTGTACAACACTTTAAAGTGTTACATTACTAATAAAAAATGATATTTAGTGCAGTAAAAGCTGTAAATGCCTTAAACTGTTAAATCAGTTAACACCTTAATTATACCTGCAGGGAGTTCACTCTTATTTGATTGCTATTTGATTGCTATTTGAAAAAATGTTTGCTTTGAACTTAATTTTTTGTGTACTTAATTTATTGGTTTAAGTGATTTTTTTTATAGTTATATTAGTTATCAAAACTAAACCTTTATTATACACTGCTCAATGCAGTTCAAACTAAAAGTATATCTAGTCAACAAAATATTCAAAATACACATGAAATATATAAAATGAATGTAAACAGCTGCTTGTTGGTATTCTGAAATACGTCATTAAGATTAAAAAATTATATTTCATACCATCAAATAATTCAGTTTCAATCTTATTTTTTGCCGCACTAAGTACTTTTATGACATATGAAGCATTTTATACAGTTCACATACACAAAATTAAGATCTAACAGTTTATTTAGTATGATAAAAGTTTACACTTTCAAGATGTCAGCAAAATAAGTAGCACCGAAGGTTATTAATCTAAAATTACATTAAACCTATTACAATTCTACTTTTCTAAAATGAAAAATGGTTCCTGTTAAAGCAATGTAATAGTTTGTTGACTAAATTTTCTAAATACCTCATTTAATAGTCATATCAACAGAAAACTTAAGTTATTGTATACGCTTAAAATAACTACCTGAAACATTTTTTTTATAAATTGCTTGATGCAGTTAAAACTAGACACTGAGACAACTTAAAAATTTTAATAAACGAATGCAGTAGTAAATAATTTTTAACAATTTTTTATTTGTTTGTTAAACTAGGTGACTAGGACTTAAGGTTTAAAATATACTGTGTTAAATACCTTTTTACACTAAGAAGAATTAGCTAAGGAAAACTTAAATATATACTGCCTAATTCAGTTCAAACTATAAAAATAGAAAACGAAAAATGTTAATATACACCTGAAATTTGTAAAATTGACTAAAACAGTTGTTTTCTTGTAATGGTAATGACGTTACTAGGATTTTAGTTTTAAGTACTAAAAAATGAATAAAAAACACTAAAAGAACTTTATAATTAAACCTTACTGTATTTTGTACTAAGAATACATACAGAACTTGCTTTATGGCTCATTTCACCATCACAGTCACAAAATATTTAAGCTAGTTTACACAACTAGTTAGTTTTCACAGCTTAAACGAACATTTGATAATTATTTGCTCCGAGGAGTTCAAAATAGACATCCTGAAAATTTATGTTGTAATAAACGCATGCTATGTGTTTAATAATAGAAAGCAGTTGTTTGTTGCTATGTTTATTACATCTTTAAAGTTTAAGGTCTTAGTTGAACATTTACAAAACTGCTAATACTAAAAATTACAGCATTTAGTACTGAGAATATATTAGCGTTTTTCTATAAAATATTTTTTAAAGTATATTCTTTGTTTTGTAAATATTTGGAGTATTTTATTTTTTAAAGCTACAAATAAAAATTTTACTAACGTGCAAGGTTTTAATTTTAACTTATTATTTTATATATCTAGTTTAATGTGCTTTTAATTAAAAATTCAATTCCACGTAATAGTTAATTGTAAATAATTTTAGTTTTATTATTACATTTAACAAATACACTGGGTACTTTTGTTGCTTTACAATCTAATCTTGTATCAAAATTTTCTTTAAAGTTTTATAAAAATTAACATAGTTAAGTTTAAACAAGTAGTTAAACATCTCAACTTAGATATATCATAGATGATACTATACTAAACTTAGTGATACAAATGAACAAAAAAAATCTAGCAGAAAGTTTATCATAAAAACACAGTAGTGACGTAAGAAGTATAAAACATTTACATCTTTTTTTTATGTACAAAGTGTAGTTATATAAAGTATTTTAAACGTTCAGTTTAGATTGCAAGAACAGTTAAAAAAATAAAATTAGATTTGATCAAAATATTTTCAACTACTTTATTTTATAAAACAGCACTTTAAAAAGTTGAGCCGACTTGAGCCATTTAAATTTTTCCCGTTTAATTTAACTATTAATATAAACTAAGTAAGAAAAATTACTTTTAGTTGTTGTAAAAATATGCTTTTTACGTCTTTACTGATTCCACATATTAAAGTAATTTTTACTTACTTTTTGTAAATTTACTACTAATTCTTAAATATGAAACTCAAAATTTTATACTAACCTGTTACACTTTTTTAAACTGAGAGGTTACTTTAAGTTTAAAAAAAAGGTTAGTTTACTGATAAGTAATAACAAAACTAAAAAATTAAGCTTTAAAATTTATACTTTTTCAAGTTTCGATGATTATAAGCTGAATTGTCATGTAGTTAATTGTTTATCAAAAGCTAAACACTTCAAAAATACCTAAGATTGAAAATAGCTTACACTTGAATTATAAAATCTTTTTGCTTTTTACTAAACTGGTTTTCAAAAAAAGTAAATGGAACTACTTTATACTATTATAATATGTAATAAAAACATAGTTTAAAAAATTAAACAAAAATTAGAGTATACTGAAACTAGTAAAAATAAAATAGTACAGAAAAAAGCATACTTCTGAATTAAGCAACTACTGTTAAATCTTATCTTTAAATTTTTATAAATTATTAAATTTTTAAACTCAAGTGTCAGTTTTTATTTACACATAATAAAGGAATTTAAACTGTTTATTATTACAACTAACACTTTTACAAGTAAATTCTGAACATTTTAAGCATTTCAAGTTAGATTCCAAAAATAATTAAATAATATTAATAATATGATCTTAACATTCATACAAAAATAATTTTTACTAAAAACACTAAAATATAAGTTCAGCAGGTTTTGGAAATAAAAAGTTAAAACTTAATATATATTAATCAAGTTTAAAAAGTAAGTTATGCTTTGCTAAATTTGGTACAAAAAATAACTTTTAATTTTAAAAAATATAAGTACAACTAAAGAAAATTTAGTTAACATTTGTTATTGGCATAAATTAACATAAAATTGAAATTGTATAATAAAATTGACAATTAGAATAATAACATTTTATAATGTAATATAATATATATCCGTAACATTAGTGGCTTATCTGCATCAAATACTAAATTCAAACTAAAACAATATTTTAAAGATTAACATTTAAAATTATTAAAAAATATAAGTACTGTTTTGCTAGCTTTGGTAGGTATAAAAAGCTACAACTAAAATACGTTAACTATATAATTTGAATTTGTGCTGTTCAAGTTTTACTCTCATACAAACTTATAAAAATCAATAGTAAAGTCCACAGTTATCACCAAATAATAACTTAATGACAAAGTTCTGCCGTTTCTGGCCGTTAATATTTTGATCAAACATTATCGACTTTTTGAAATTTTACAAATTTGAATATATACTTTAAGTTACATCTAACTATATTTAGTTTATAATTCTTACGTCAATACTGTGTTTGTATGTAAAACTAAAGCTTGCAATATTTTTTTGTTTAATTAATACTGCTTACTTTCTGTGAAAAGTAAAAGTTTTGTTTTAACTTTAAACAATATTACAAGCTGAAACGTATTCTTTTTTAAACTGAAAGCTTTACTTTTTATAAAAGTTTTCTTAATTATTATATACTTTTGTAAAAAGTAGAACTAAAAATATATAAAGTAATAGTTTTTAGTAAATAGCAAAGTATACGGATACCATTAAGAATAAGTTATTTCTTATGTTTTAACTTTAGTAATATTTATAGTTTACACACAACAAATGATCAGTTATGACAAAAAGAAAAATGCATTGTTTTTAATCATACTAACATTTTACTTTAATTTAAAATTATTAATTTCTAACTAGTTTTAAGTTTTTTGATATTTTTCAAATTTATCTAACAAATTTATACTTTAACAACTATGTAGAGTTTATTGAATTTTAATTATTTTTTTTATGTATTTTTAGATTAGGTTGAAAACTATCCAAAATTCATGAACACTATTTTTTTATATTTTAATTGTAACAAGTTTAAAAAACCGTATATTTGTTATTTAATAAAAAAATTAGTTGTAATCAGCTGGTTTAATCAATTCAAAATAGCAGAACATATAAAAATAATGATATTAATGTGTGCCTTTATTTTAAAATTTATGTTGCGTCACTGCAGTTTTAATTTGTACTTTTATTACGAGCAAAACTTATCAATATCAAACAAAAAATTAAGTTATAAACAAACAAATTTATAAATTAATCGAGCTAGACAACATTTGTTTGCTTTAACTACAAAAGAAATGGTGGTTTTGTGTAAAAATTTAAATTTACATTTGTATTATTTAAGAATCATAATATATCTCAGCCGGTTTAGACTGTTTAAATTTCTTAGCCCAATTACAAACATACATTAATATGAATCTAACATGATAAAATGTTTGAAGAATATACAAATTATTGAGATTCTACACTTCCTACGTCACTACATTTCATTAAACAATATAATATTAGTTGAATTTTATTAATGCTTACAGCTTACGTTTAAACTTGCATTGTTTTCATAAGAAACAACAGGTGCTCCCTAATTTTTATGGTTAAATGTAAGGAAAAAAATAGTGTATCACCTTTTTGTATTAATCTAGTTGTGACTGCTAGCTATTTCACTTAATAAGCAGATAGTTTTAAAAGACCAGAAACTATACATAACATCAACTTAAATTAACAGGATCTTATATAATTTAAAAGTTTCTAACTTGCTAACGAAACGATAAATGAAATAATACAAAAATTTTTTTGAAAACAAACAAGGTAATGAACATAAATATTTACAAAAAAAAATTATTTACTCAACTGATTATTTTATTAAATATAAATGTTAAAAAACTTAATCTTGTTTAAAAGTTTAGGTTTAGCTGGATTAGAAAATTAGTAAACATTTCGGTTTGAATAATAATTTTATTTATAATTAGTTTGAAAATTATTTATTTCATACAAATAAATGAATGTTTGCTTTCGGTGTCCTTTCTAGATATTATTGAATACTAGATGAATAGTATAATATTGTTATAGTACTGCTTGTTCGAACTAAAAAAATTAACATAACATTTTTTTAAACATATTCTATGCCTTTTTAAATGTTTTTTTTTTGTATTTTATGCTTATGTTTAGTACTGAATCAAGCAGTACAGCATCGAGTTAATTTTATCTAAAATACTCTGTGACAATATCTTTTAAATAAATTATACAGTGAAAAAGGTCATAAACAAAACGGTATTTAAATAGGAATCAATACCATGACGGAAAAACAAAATTATATTCACTTATAGAACTTTTATTACTTCAAGTTTATGTACTACACACTTTTATGACATATGTATCATGTAAACTGTTGTTGCATTCAATAAACTGTGATGGCTTGTTTTTGTGTTTGTTAGTTGTATTATATAATTCAAGTGCAAAAATGATATTTATTCATAACACATAAATACTTTACGTTTAGTAATTAAATAAAACAAAATGAACATTTATTCCTATGTGCGAAATAAGATTTATAGCTTGCCTCAACAAAAAGCACTAAATTTTAGTTTACAATTAAGTTAATGTAATGAATAAAAAAAATACTTATGTTGTTTTTATTATATTTTGTTTTTAATTACATGATCATATATAAAATAATATAAGCAACTAACATAATTGTTTTTTGTTTTGAAATTTTTTAATTAATAGATCTTAATACTAGTACAGTTTTACGATTTAATGCTGATAAAGTTCGTTATGAAGTGTTTATAAAGTATCTGCTACACTTGTTTGAAGCATTTATATACAAAAATTTAACTTTGTTAATGAATGTTATTCAAAATTTATTAATTGGTGACTTTGAACTTTCATGCAGTTTTATTATCTAAAACTCAATAAAGTTCATATATTAATGTTTATTTGACAGTTCAAATATATACAGAGGATCAATTTTGCACAAAGACACATTTTCACAAAGACATTTTTGCAAGAAAGGTCAATACTACACGAGTAACAATTTTGAACGACAAGAAACTTTAAACTGTAATTTATTAATGATAACTATTGTTTGTTCGTATGTTAATAACGTTACTAAAATTTTACTTTTCAGTTAAAAAAAACAGATTGAAATCAAAAATATAAGTGTTTTTGTTTCATGTTACTGCATTTTATATTTTGATGACATAAGGAATTTAATAATTTTACTAATTCATTTATATTTTTATAAATAAATATAAGTATATACTTATAGTTTTCCTTATATTTTAGTTTTACGAAATAAATTATTTGCAATAATAAAAGTTAAGCATTTAACTCAGCTGTAGTGTTTGTTTTTTTAATTCTTTGTTAAGCATTAACTTTCTAACACTAACTTTATCATGAAATATTTACCGTTGTAGACGTGTTGAAACTAATAAACATATATCAAAACACAATTATAAAAATTCATTTTTACTCAATTAGTCATAGATTGTAACTGAAATTCACTTCGTACAGATGTAAGAAACTGAGGTGCTTAAAAACTTCTCTAAACCTTCATTATAAACTTATCTTCCTATTAATTAATACATTTTAATGTTTTGTTATTGTTTTTGACTAGAATAACTACATAGTTCATTTTATAGTAATATGATAAATAAGTTCTACTCAAAGAAGTTTGATAAATGGAAATTTAATGTTATACTGATTGATGCAGTTAAAACTAACTATTGACGATGCAGTACAATTTTCAAAAACGCATGCAATATGTAAAATAAATTAAAGCAGTTACTTGTTGGTATGTAAAAATATGTCACTAGAATGTTGGATTTTTTCCTATGATAAAAGAACATTAGCCTTAAACTTTATTCTAATCAATTATGAATGCAAGGTGTAGAGTTGAGTACTTAAACCTTAATTATAAATTTTTATAGTTCCTTCTTAAAATAAATTAAAACTAAAGATCGAATTAAAGTAAAGCCTTGAAAGTAAAAAATAACTAAATAAGTAGCATTTCTTATTTTACTA
The DNA here is from genome assembly GCF_965202585.1 of Thalia democratica. Taxonomy (NCBI): domain Eukaryota; kingdom Metazoa; phylum Chordata; class Thaliacea; order Salpida; family Salpidae; genus Thalia; species Thalia democratica. The sequence continues at coordinate 99,987,479 of NC_139166.1, read as the reverse complement.
ACCATTGTTAATAAGTATTAACCTTAAAGTTAAATAAACTAACTTTTTTACCAATTTTTAATTTGACCGATTTTTTTAATGCTTTTTTATGGTAATTTATGATATTTAACATTACGAACATTGAAAAATAGAGTTTTTTCATGAAAATTATTATAAACATTTTAGTATTTAAGCATTCCTGTTTGGACTAGTTTTAAAGTTTTTAAATCAAGTTACATAGTACTTTGTTTGTTTTAAACTTCTGTTATTGTATCAGCCATTTTAGGCCGTTGAAATTTTAGAAAGAGAAATAAAAAGATTTATAGCTCTAATGTTAAACTTGACAATATTCTTTACTCAAACCTAATTATAACGAAATTATGTTTCTTACAAGCGAATAAAATAGGTTAATATTTTTATAAGTTAAGCTACATATAACATTTGTTTTTAGGTTTAGGACATATTATTGGCTTTTTTAAGCTGTTTTAATTTATAGAAAATTGAAACTTTATTTTCATTGCAAACTTGTTTATATTTAAATGTATTATTAATAATATAAAAATTCTACACTTTTTAATTCACTTTGATTTTTACATGTTAAATCAAATGATTTAATGTTGGTTAAACTTTATATTTAAAATAATAATTTATCTATTGCAAAAATGTTATTTTAAATGTTAAAATATTGATTTTATTTAAGTTGCAAAAGTTATTGTTTTTAAGAAAAGTTTGAAAACCAATATACGATATTTTATAATTATAATAAACTAAGTTTTTGAATGTTTTTTTTTAATAATTTGACAAAGTTGTTTTAAATGTAAGAAAATAACAATTGTATAAATGTAGTATGTGATTAAATACAGTAAATTGCCCGATAATTTTTATGGTACATTTTAAAAAACTAAATTTTAAGTCTACAATTTTAAATACATAAGTGTAATAATTAGTTAGTAAAAAAAACTAATAAGTTTGGAACTTTGATTTGTTTTCGTTTTAATTTATGGTTTACAGTAGGATAACTTTTAGCCTACAATGCGATTTATTAGTTTGCTTGTCTTAATTGTACTCAAGCAAAAATAATTTTAAACAAAATATCATTTTTAAATAAGCTTGTTTGCTACTTACTTTGGATAAATTTAATAGAAGATGACAAACTTTTCTTAGATTAAATGATTTTTTAGTTAAAAGTTTAGACTTAATTCAATTCAAATTGTAGATTATTTTGTTTTTACCTCGATTGCTATTTACATAACTTTAAATGTTGATAAGTATTTTAAAGTAAAAAACTTATAACTTAACTTTCAATTAAACATTAAAGTAAACCGTTAATATGTTTGTATATTAAAATACTTTAGCTAAAATTATATAAAATATTAGTTAAAAAAAAACGTACAGAACAAATTAATAATGTTACTACCATTGCTAATTTACACCATTTGATAATTTAAACTACGAAGGTTAGATCATGTTTAAATTTATCACTATTTATTTTAGTGTTTTAGCTATACAAAAACTAGACTTAAAAGTAAAAACTAAATTTATTTATGGTTAAAAATAAGCTGATTTAAGCTTATAAAATTCTGCATCACTTCCAAAGTATAGTTGTTAGCTTAACCTTTTTTATAATGTAAAATGCCGGTCTAGGCCGTTCAAATAAAAATGGACAACGAAAATAACTTAATAAAAATGCAAGTAGGTATATATAGTAACAACTTTTAACGGGAACAACGTCATTACAGTATTCACATGAAATATTCATTATTTACAAACATTTCAATAAAATCAGAAACTTGTTTCTAGATAAATTCATATGCTAAATTAAATATGTACTACACAGTTTTTTGATTAACTTAATAATTTGTGCTTAAAATTACCATTTTATCCATAATTTTATTGAGCTATATTATTTCTTAGCCATTTTATTTTGACTATTGTTTTAACCAAAACATAATGTTCTTACATTGGTGTAAATAAAGTTAAACTTATAGTTTAATAAACTAACGTGAGTTTTCTAATGAAATTTTTACTTTATATATAGTTTTAATTTTTGCTAATTTTAAAACATCCTAAAGTTTATAAATCTGTATTGTCGCGGTTTAACCTTATTGATTATACTTAGACCCTAATCTAATTGAGTGTATTTTTTCCTAGTTTATTTCTTACTTGATTTTAATTTTAATAATGTAAAGTTTTGTTTAAAAATCATATGTTAGCAACCTCGTTAAAAATTTTGGCCGAATCTTTAGTAATGTAAACAATTTAAAACTTTAAAGACCTCTAACAATAAGATAAAAAACATCAAACAATGTAATTTACAGTTTTGGTCTATGATTTTTATAACTAAAACTTAGGGATTTTATAAATAAAAACCTAATAAAATAAAAAAAATAATGAAAAAACAATTAAAATTAAAAGAAAAACATCATTAAGTTAGCCTTTCTTATTTTTGTCATTATAGTACTTTAAAATGATATTAAACTAACAAAATCGTTTCCTTTACAAGCTTTAGTGTAACTGACATTTAATTTTAAACTTTCTTTAAATTATATATGTTATTAAAAAAATCTATAAGTTAGATTTTATTCATTATATAATTATTATAATTATTATAGTAAATGAAATATTGTATTTCAACTCGCTTAGACATTTATTTTAAAGCTATACGGAGTCTCGTTAATTATAAGAATTATTTTTTATCAGCCGGTTTTGGCTGTTTAAATTTTTGGATTACTAACCATACTTTCGAAATAAACTTGAACTTGATTTAATTCTTTTGCGAAAAACAAAACATAACAAGTTTATATTTCCTACGTCACTACAGTTTTAACATATTCAGTAAAATAACAAATAATCTGTTTTAGAAAAGTGTTAGTAACTTTGTGTTAGTATTCAGTAATGGTTTTTAGCAATTTTTTTAATTATATGTTTTTTATTTTTGTACAAAATTCCAACTATTTTATTTTACTCATAATAGTATTACAATTAGTTTAATATCAAAAAGAAAATTTATTATGACTTATTTTAAAAACCAAAATGATTTTTATTTACATGTATTAGCTTGCTAATTGACGAGAAACAAAAAAAATTTTATTTATGTAACTGAAAAGTAGTTATTTAATATTTTTGTTTGATTCAGTTTTGTTTAGCTATTCTAAACTGCATAAATAAATATCATCAAATTAGTAACTTAGCTTTATGGTAATTGTAAACTAAATAAAAACAATACACGACATTTTATGCAATCTATGAAACACTAAAGTGTTAATAAATGAGTTTGAGAACAAAGTAGTAAAATATATTTAATATATATTACGGAAATGTTTTTAGTTACTTTATATCTCTTCTAATAGTAGAATAACTACAATTAAAATTTTGGTAAAGTTTTTGATAAAACTTTTTTGTTATATTTAAACATATAAGGAAACATGCAATAAAATTATTACTACAGTAGACTACCGCTTAAGTACGCACTTTTTTTGGTACGCATCACGCCTTAAGTACGCACTTATCAGGAAAGGTAGAATGGCCAACCTGCTGAGTTAGCCTAAGACTTTTACAAATTTTAAACTAAAGTGAGTAATCCTGAGCAGTCTAAGAGGCCAGAAATTGTGACAGTCCTGTTATTAAAAGTTAATAAACTAAATATTCATGTAGTGGTTGCAGAAAAGTGAAATGAATAATGATATTTGAGCTGTAATGCTATTAAACAAATAAATCTAGATGACAAAGCTAAAAAACCTACAAATACGACATAGTTAAGTGATAACTTAATTTAAATGTACCCTCATTGATGTTTTCAAAATGTTTGGTAAACACAATGTAGTTTGGTACTTAACCTCTAACAAAACAAAATATGGCTTAGTATTCTTTTTTATACCATTGACTGACATTGACTTTCTATATTAATAGTACGTAATAATTATGTAGAAACTTTTTATAGACAAAATAAATCATTTTAAAATCTAATAAAAAGTTTTGCAGATTAGAATTATGTATCAAATGTTATTTAAAATAAAATACTTGTTAATTATTTGGTGGCTAGTTGTAAGAAAGAAAACAAACAACTAAAGTTCATATTATACTATGTCTTCAAAAAGTACGTTGTCAATAAGTACGCACTACCCGTGCTAAGTACGCACTTTTTGGTCGGGTTCAGTTTGCGTACTTAAGTGGTAGTGTACTGTATTTTGTTAATTATTTTTTTATTAATTATTAAATTAAAGCTTTTCAAACTAAATAATTAGTTAAATTTTAAGTAAGCTAAAATTATTTTTTCTAAATACAATTTTGATAATCTATTCAATCAATCAAAGTTGACATTCTTCAAACCACATATCAATGTAGCAACCCTTTTTATCTGATACTTTTATAACTTGTTAATATAAAGAATTGAAATTGTTCAAACTATTTTATTCAAAAACTTTAGCTTTAAAGTTAGACTAAAACAATGTTGTTAGGTATTCTGTATATTTTTGACTTATAATGTTTTATCAGCTTGATTAGGCCGTAAAACAATAAAGTTTAATATCAAATACTAACGTAACACTATTTCCTTTAATACAGTTCAATTAGTTATTTAATGTATCTTTTTGTTTTGTATAAAAATATGGCAACATTTGACTTTTTTTTTCTGCTCCAAGTATTTTATTTTGATCACATTTAAACTACATATTGAAACTCACTTATATAAAAAGTAGTAATATTTCGTAATGTTTTAAAAATTTTTCATCGTCAGTTTTCAGGAAAATAAGTCGATCGAAGCTTAGTACTGTTTAGTTTTTTGACCTTCATCAATATTACATTTCAAGTAGAGAACTAGTTCCAATTTAAGTGATATCTTCGTTTTTGATAAAACTTACTGTTTAATTCATTTCATATACATATCACAGAAAAAGTCAATTTTTACAGTTAGATTAATCACCTGAAACGAGTTTAACTATCAAATGCAGAATGCAGCTGAAGATAGAAACAAAGAAATAGCCAAACTATTTATAAACCTATAAAAATTATTGAAAACAATTGTTTGTTGTTATGTTAAAACTCGTCACTAGGAATTTAGATTTTAGTTAAAACAAAACTAGTAGAAAACATAAAACAAACTGTTTATATAAAATATTACAGTATATTATACTGAGAAGAATCAGTTTTGGTAATTTCAAACCAGTTTTAAGTTTTATAAATGCTTATAATAAAAAAAAAGTCTTTTAAGTTTATAGAATATGAACAATTTATAATTTCCTATTCTTAACGTTCGTCAAGTTGTTTTGAGTTTTTAATTAAACTATAAGTCTGGATTATTATATTCTGTTTGATAAACTATTTAAAATTTGTAGAAACACTTCGGTTTACATGTTATTGGTGAATTAAGATAAGTTAATTATTAAACTTATTATTAAGAGAAAGAAGTCATAGCAGTCTGCCACTTCATGGCAGTACAAAATATAAGTTTGATTCCAAATTTTCAAATAACTTTTAGCATCTTTTATTTATAAAATTAGGTAGTGTAATCTTTTACATAAAAACTTATGTTACGTCACCACAAGTTAATTTTAGCTCATATTACGAGCATTATTTTTCTATAATTAAAAAAAAACAATAATAACAAACAAACTATGTCAAAAAGTCTTAGTTTTTGCGTTCCATATGTTTATGTATATTAGATAATTCAACTAACTAGTTTAATTTAACACAATCAACGATTAGTTAATTTACTAACTTTAGCATGCTCTGATCTTTAAGACTCTCAGTAATTTAAATTTAAGTCACTTAGAGTGTTAAACTAAAAGCATTATTAGGTACAATTAATATGTTGGATCAGTCATTTTCATTTTTTTGTTAGTTTTATAATTATGTCAAGTTTATCGAGTATCTAGATAAACTGTATTTTTGTTTTTATGTTTATGTAAAAAACATTAATACTGTAATAAATATTGATGATATAAAATTTTGAAAATATATGCTAAATTTTTATTAATGAATATTTCTAACTAAATTCTAGTTATTCTAACTAAATTCACGTTCAAGTTAAGTCGATTAGTATTAATTTTTTTATAAAAATCTAAAAAAAGATTTTTATTTCAATTCAAAGCAAATATATTAAAATACAAAGATAAAATGAAATCAGACCGCTTTAATTTATAAAAAACTTCAACTTCATGAGCTTTTTCTAAGCTTAAATGTAAAGCTTTATATTTTTATTTAATAGTAAACAATAGACTGTTTTTTTAAAAAACTCAAATGTAATTCATCGTAACATGTACTACTAGTTATTTTTAGATAAACTAAAAGTTTATTTATTAACATTTAACCACAACTTTATATTTACTGCTGAAGGCTGGGCAAAATTTTGTAACAGCACCTTATACACTTATAAAGTTTACAATTTGTTTTAATACCAATTAATAAGATATTTAAAGTAAATATTTAACTTGTATACGTTAACACTATGTCAATTGTTTTTCTTTTAATTAAATGTTTTACTTGCCGATTCAAAAAATTTTTATTACGCAAAGTATTAAATACAATTGTATGCACTGAATAAAGTTCTGAATGTTTTTTAATATAAAGAAAACTTGAGTTAAACAGTTATCAGGAAAGACAGAAGCATTGAAGGCTAGTAAAAAATGAGTATTTCAAATCTAAATTAAAGTCTCATCTTCCAAGCAACGAATTGATTCCTATCTAAAATAAATTTTTACTTCGTACTAAACTTACTCTGTAAATGATTTGTTGATGAATAAGGTAACAGAGCTTACATGTATTTTTCTTACTGTTAGATAAGTTTGCAAAAAAGAATTCGATAATACGCTGCACAATGCAGTTTAAACTAAACACAAGACTAAATGATAAAATATTGACTTACTCATGAAATATGTTAAAAGAATGTAATTAATTGTTCATAGGTGTTTTGATTCACGTCAGTATAATTTTAACTTATTTTCTAAATTTTAACAGGAAAAATTTTGCTTTACATCTAAAACTGTAGTTTTACCTGCCCCGTTACTGTACAATTTTAGTAAGGCAAGTCTCTTAAGTTTATACTGCCTAAACTGTGTACGTTAATGTGTTTAATTATAACTAAAAAAATACACTCTTAGTTTTGAATTTAGTCTTTTAGCATATAGTTATTTTCTACAAATTAAAAATAGTTTTAAGTTACTAGAAATTTATACTCCATTACAAACCGTGCAAAAAAAAAAAAAAATAAGATGACTGCTGTTCACGATTTTAAATTCCTTAAAACCTATAAAAAATTATGAAACAACTAAATTTAATTTAATTGTAAACAAGATGTAGCATTTGTAAGAGGTCGATTATATGTCAACGTAATATATTCTTCTTTTTTTTTTTTGACGTTGATATAAAGTAACAGTTTATTTTAACGAACTATTAAAGACTAGTTTATAACAAAACGTTAACAACAGACGGTGAAAACTATGAAAAAATTTCAAGATAATTTTAAAATCTTGTGAACACTAAATCTAAAGTATTACAACTTTAGCATAACATTTAACATAACACTACTTTTGAGTAAACAAAAATCCATGAAGGTAATAGCATACACTCAAAAAGTAAAAATAAAATATTAACTTTATCAGATTGTTTTTCATGGCTTTAAGTTTCTAACTGTAGGTTAAACTAAAATAATTATATTTTTTTCTTAATTGTAAGTTAGAGTTATCTTTTGTAAAAAATAGATAATTCATTATCATTATATGGTTAATACATTATTTTTTGAAGTTTAGATAAACTAACACTCTGTAAAATCAAGATTTAAAAGCAATTTTATCATAAACTATATACCGCTGTAGGCAGTTCGAACTGTTTAATATTTTATAAAAAAATGTTATAACGACTCATTATAATTCAGTTTGTTACTTAATGTAAATTAATGTATTATCCTTTCGAAACACGTTGATGGTTTTTATTTGCCACATAAGATACATTTTTCATAACACTTGAATCATAAATTACAATTCACTAAAAACAAAAAGTTAACAAAAACATTACGAAAATGAGGTTCAACTATTTATAGAGTAAAATAAAATGCATCATAGTAGTAGTAGTGCGCAACGCTTCATTGTAGATTAAAAAATTTTAAACTAATATTTAAAAGATTTTTTTTTTAAATTATATACATAATTTAGACTTTCAAGTCTATTATAAAAACAAAACTTTACTCTTTTAAACTAAATCTATTAAGTTCATCTGTTGAATAGAATCTTATTATTCCATCTGAATGATATTTTATTCCACTGATGATCTAGTTTAAATTAGTTCAAACGAATGGAACATTATTTTGTAAATAAAATTTGCATCGATGTTTCTCCTTATCATTAAGTTAAGAACTTTTATTTTGATCTTTAAAGTAAAAAGTACGGAAATCATAAACGACGAAAAATTGTATTTTTTTCTCTCTTGCATTTATATCAATTGAAATATTAAAATTTTCACAAAAAAAACAATAAGTTTCATTTACTAAACAATTAAAAGTTTTACTTAGCTGAGCTTTAATGAGTTTTTTCTAAAATTTTAATTAAACTAGCCTTTTAAACTAAAAATGATATTTTCTGTTATTGATGACAAGTTCACGATAACACATCAGCCGGTTTAGACTGCTCAAATTTTGACAGACACGTATTTGACTTGTTAAACAATGAAATTTGTTTATATATATGAATTAAAATCAAAATTATACGCATTTAAACTTTTTACGTCACTGTACTTTATATTGCATTTTTAGTGTTTGTTCGTGTAAAAAGATCAACGAAAATAAATGTATATGTACATGATCGTACAAATTTAAACCCAAGGGAGGAGACGGTGTGGTGCTAATGATTTCATTGTCAATTTTGGCAGAAATGGGTATAAAAATGAGTGCAGAAAATTGATTGAAAAAAATGGATTTTAGTTTATTTGAACGATAATACTTTCAAAAAGAAAAAAAGAAAAAAAATTAATAATATCGATTTTTCATTGATCTTAAGTTTCCCTTTTATTGTTTTGAATTTTTTTTTAAATGCATGAAAAGGTATGAGACTATATAACCAAAGGTCTTTTTCCACACCAATCAATTGACCATAATTGAGAGCGTTCACATTTTTCTTATAACTTACAAAGTTTCTTCTTTCTTTAAGTAAATTAAACCAAATATTTAAATTTAAAATGCATATAAATCTTTGAGGAGTTTTTTCAATAAAATATGAGTACCATTAATTATACCTATAATTGAGTTAAGTAATTGTCTATAAATTTAAAGTTGTATTTTCAACAAAATTTAAATAAATTTATCAAAAAAATTTGAAATACTAAACTTTATTAAACGTTTAAGTTTGAAAGGAATAACAAACTAATTGACGTATTTGTTCGAATTATGTGTTTTGACTAATAATTAATTTTTAATGCATGTACTCCAAAAAATATTGAATTTTTGTTTTTAGTTCTCCTTAAAATAAATATTAAAATTTATGCTTGTACCAACTAAAACAGCATTAAACATAAAGCCTTTGTTTTGAATTTTTTTAGTATTACGTAAGTATTATGTAAGTTCAATAAAATAGTGCTTATAATATAGTACATTAAAAAAAATCGATTCCTCTAAAGTGTTTTTTATTAAACACTCCAAAACATATTTTCTTTAAATTGACAATAGGACAATAGACATTGTGCTAAAATTTAAAGAGCAATATCTTATTATAATATTGGTTATTGTTTAATTTTGATTAACTTTAGCTAACTAATTAAAATTAAGTTTTAAACTATCGTTCAATTATAATTTTAGTTCACGTAATAATAAATTTTGTAATACAAAAAAAAAAAAAAGAATTCCGAACTTTAATAAATTTAAAAGAAAAAAAAAGTGTTTAGTCATTTTTCAACAATACCGAAAAATACAATTAATTTCAACTAAATTTTTACAAGAAATATAATATCCAAAAATAAAATGTACGTAGTTATTTATAACTGTTTTATATTAAACCATACCAACAAGTTAAAGTTAGTATATACAAGATCTTCCTTAGAATTTAATTTTTACTGCCTAAACTGGCTGGTATAATAATAGATATAGAAACAACAAAATATCTGTATTAATTTCATAAAGTTATTTTCAACCTTAAAGTTATTACTAAAATGTTTGGTAAAAATAATTTGATAAAGTTTTAATCTTTAGGCATTCAACTACAAAAGTCATCAATTAAAACGATTTGTAATATTAATCAGTGGTTTGAACTATAGTGACGTAATCCATAAATCACGACGTATTTAACGTACCAACAAACAACTGTTTTCACTTATTTTTATATTATGCGTGCGTTAAATAATATTCAAATATTCTATTTATTACTAATTTAAACTTCATTGAGCAGTTTATCATCTAACTTCGTTTTAGCTAATCATTCTAAGTTGTAATTTTTTTTCTAAGGCTTAGGTTATAAAATGAACTATACTACAAGTTTATTAAAAAAATAAACATGCTTCTTTTATAGGACTTAAATCCTTGCTGGAAATATAAGATTATAAATGGAGTTTAAACATCTAATAAAACATTAAGCTAAAAATTATAACCACTATCCTGACAACTTTAAATATTAACATATTGTATATAGAACTCTATACTATGAAAAGGTTCAGTTCCTTGCGGAATGACACTATTGCATTTTAGGAATTTTATATAAACGTTGTAGTCTAAAACATCTAAATTGCTAACATATGATTACATTATCTGTTAAGTATACACTTTATAAGCTTTTTAACTTCTTAATTCTTTTAAAAACCAATTTATTGTATTTTATTGTATTAGCCTGACTTGTTTTTTGAAATTTAGCATTGACAAAAAAGTATTAGATTTTTGTAGCTGATTTTATTAAAAACTAACCAATATCATCGATGTTTATAATATTTAGTTTAAATATTTTATTTGTACACCTTGATTTTATGTAACTTCTTTTTAAACTAAACTATCGCTTTTTTTAAATAAAATAATAATTATCAGCACAACTTGAAACGGCTAAGCAAATTTATAACTCACTTACAACTTTACTTTTAGCTTTGTTAACTGTACTTTTAAAATTTTTTTGTTTTCAAAAGTTTAATCTTTATCTAGTCTATAAATTAAGATAAACAACTTTACCTTTTATATAATAATTATAGTTCAATTGTTTTTTATCATAGTATTCGTAATGATGTCATCAAAAACTTTTAAACAAAACTTTTAAAAATCTAAGAGTATACAAAACAGTTTTTAGTTTTACAATTAGCAATAAAATTTCAATAATAATAGATATTTTTAATTTGACAAGCTTTGTATCAATATGTTAAAACAGTGGTGTCATAAAAAGTACAAACCGTTTTTAATTTATTTTTTGTTTATATATGTAAACAAGTTCAAATTAGTTTCTTTATTAAACAGATGATATTGAGTGGCCTTATCTTGCAAATCAAATATTTAAACTAAGTTTATGAAGATTCTTAATCATGTAACAGAATATCAAGTGAAACTTGATATCCTGTTACAATCATTTTATTAAGACAGTATGAAACTAATTTTTTTACAATAAAAAAATTTTGAGTAATAACAATTTTTCTTTCAAAGTTTATAATAAATACGGTAGCATTAGAACAAATCTCAAAAAGTACGATAACTTAAAAGTATATATAAATATATCTTATCTATGATTATAAGCTAACTAAAACACCAAATAGTAAATAAAAAGTCTTAGAGTTAAAACAAAAAAGTTATAAATCAATTTTGTAATAAAATATTCCCTTGCTTTGTTTTGCAGAAACAAAATAATAAATTAGATAAGTTAATCGATCCTTTATAAAAAAACCCATAATGATAATAAAAAATGCATAATGACCGTAAACACGAGCAAGTAAGTACAGAAAAGTTATTTTTTAGTGTGCAATTAATATTATACTAATTAAAATAGTAAGGGACAACTTTTAAATTATACATTAAATTGTTAAATATTTGTTAAGTTTTACAAATGTACATCGTGTATTATAAATTTAAAATTTTTGTATTGTATTACCTAGTTTGTATAAGTTGATAAGTCTAGCTTATTAACAGTTAAACAAAAGGCATAGTATAATGAAAGTTTTCAAAACCTACCAAAAAAATAGTATTTACAGAGTACTTTCAAAAACTACTTTAGCCGTTCAAATTGTTTTCTCAAAAATTATCAGAAATCTATGGTTACTGTTATATTTAGACAAGTTTAGTAAATTTGTTTTCCACCAAATAACAATACAAAAAATTAAGTTAAGACGGTTTTGGCTGTTAATAATGTAATCAAGGAAATTCTTTTGTTTACGCAATATCGATTATTTATATTCTTAAATAAACTAATAGTATAATAAATTATAATTTTTACTTGACTTTTCAAACTATACTAATTTTCACAATTTTTCTTTGTCTAACAAATATTTATAACTGTTTCTAAAACAAATAATTTTTTCAATAACATTTTACACTTTTTAAACTTAAACGAATTTTTAAATATGCTTAGAACCAAAAAATTAGCTTTTTCTTAGCTTTTAAAATTTTACAGAATATATTACTTTTACAATAAAATATTACAAACAGTTTGAAAAAAGACAGATTTTAAAAATTACCACTTTTAAATGTAATTTAAAATTATGAAATTTTCAAAATAATTCAATTTTGTCTTTTCGATTAAATATTTTTGAAAAAATTCTGTTTTTACGAGCTGCTTAAAAATGATTTATAAATTGAGTTAACAAATTTTTAATCATTTTACTACGAAAGTTGAGAAACATTTTAACTGTCAAAAATTTAGGTTTAATTGTTTTCTGACAAAAGATTCTAGTGAAGTAACTTCACTGGAATATAAATAAAAACAAATTATACAGTAATCTTCCTTTATTCTACCAACATATGTTTCTGTAGGTCAACGAATCAACAAACTTCAACTGGGTTCTGTGAAAAAATAATTACTGTAATTAGAGAATAGAAGCATAGAACAAAGTAGGTGTCTACATGTTTTCATTAAAATAAGATATTTTCGACAGATAATAGTTATTAATAGGTGAAATATTTAATATTAAATCCGACTGTTATAAAACTATATAATATTTGTGATTATTAAGTCTTAAATAAGTAAAGTAAGCTAAATTACACAAGAAAACATAATATAAACAAACAACTCACGTTAATGGGAAAGATAACTAATTCAAATTTTATTGTTGTTAACTAATGAAAAAAACATTCGTTACAACTAATAATTACGTCACAATGTAAATGAGATTATTTAAACTATTTAATTTCTATTGCAAACAACATTAATTTAGTTTTTATGTAATCTATTTTAAACATAAATAAAACATTAACCATTAGTTAGTGAATCAATAAATTTTAATAAAACTTAACGACGCTGAATGCAATAAAAGTCACAGAAACTCGATGTAACATGTATATTATATATTGAATGTTTGTAATGAAAAATCAGAATTATATAGAATTAGGAAGCAGATTTAGTTAAAATGTAAAAATCAAAAGTGAAAAAATTAAACTTTAAGAAAAAAAAAAAAAACACAAAAAACAAAATTGTTATTAGGCTTACAATGTACTGACCGATAATTAACTTACAGCGACATACATAAACCATAATGACCTAAAATAAATATATATTGTGTTTTATAATTAATAAAATAAATAATTGGTAAAGTAGGAGTCTGCTGTTTAATTTAAATATCCCAAACAGATATTTTAAATGTTTAATAAGTAAATTGTGTTATATATGAAAGTTAAAATGTAAAACAACAAGGTAGTTATATGCTAAGTATAACCCTGCAGTAAAAAACCTACTAGCTCTCTTGGGCGTAGTAGGTAAAAAAGCAACGTTTTATCTGTGATTTGAATACAGGCTTCCAATTAAACTTGGAACTTAACATATAAAGGTGTGAAGAATTAGTCAAAAACCTACCGATTCTTGAGTAATAAGTTTTTAATTTTTTTAAGTTCATCTTAAAAAATTTGAGCATTATATGCTCAAATTGTACCACTTTTAAAGATGAACTTAAAAGAATTAAAAACTTATTACTCAAGAATCAGTATCCAAAAAACCATGTACTACTATATTATAGATCTATAATTTCTAAAATACTTTTTTCGACCATAGTTATTTACAAAAAAAAACAGAATGTTTTTTATAGATATAATTATTTATGTCTAGTTTAATGTTTATAAATAAGGTAAGATGAGATGAAATGATCTTCAATTTCATATTAGCTTAACACAGCTAAACACAATTCGATAGAGAAAAGTTTTTCAGAATGTGAAAACAGTTGTTAAAATTTTTTTTTTGTTCAAAAGCAATGAAGACAGAGATGCAGTGATGTAACAAAATATAAACAAATATACTAGTGTCACTAAATAAAACAAATAGTAGCTAATAGTTGTATTTTTCAAGATGAATAGTCTGAAGATATTTTGTAACTTCCAATATGGAAGTAGTATATATAATTAGTACTATTATAGCTATCAGCTATAACTTGACATTTTTTTAGGTTTTTAATGTTTTAGGTTTGAGAATTTCTTTTTAAATAATTATTTGAAAAAGTGTAAGTAAAAGTTTTAGTATAATTAAAACGTCACAACAGCTTTATTTGAGAAACATTTTTTTACGATTGGAGAACAAAAGGATTAAAATTATAAAATCGATAAACTAAAAGCCGCATATTGAATATTTACATACCTTACTTTTGTGTTTAAAGTAAAACATTTAAAGCAACATAAACTAAATTTATGTTTGAATAAACTATTTTATCAAAAATATTTATTAAAAGATTTGTTCTTTTAAAGTACTATATCAAAGTTATATATTTTATTAGACTAAAATGTTATAATGGTAGTATGCTAATAAAGTAATGTATTTAGTACAATAAGTAATATAAAAATAGTTTGAATAAACTTTTTACAAAATTGTATTTTTTTAAATTCTTTTAAATTCTTTTTTAAATTTTTTTATTTCTTTTATTGTATGTAGTTTAGGCAGAACTAAATGATTAAAACATTTCAAAATTTGCCGTTTTAAACTAAATATAAGTTGGTTTAAATATTCCTATGCATATTTAAAAATTAAAAAAATATTTTTTGTTTTATTCCCGTAATTCAAGGATATTTTTGAGAGACATAAAAAGCCACTACCGTATGATTACAAATTCCTGTACATATTTCTACAAAATAATTTCGTTTTCCTATTTGTAAACTTAGATTAGATCTATAATTTAACTGTGATTGAAGTGAAATGTGATTTTTCAAATATCAATATTTAAATAGTTCTTTCAAACTTTAATATATGTTTTATTTTTTTAAATAAAACGATACTATCATACATTATGCATAGTTATCTAATCTTCTAAAAAATTATAGTAAGTTAAATTTATAGCAAGCGGATTAAACCTTCCTCGGTACAAAAACGATAACTAATGATATAATACTCAACATTTTATTATAGCTATTTATATAGTATCTTTTAGAGTTTAAGAGTTACAGACTCTATCTAGGAGTATAAGATAAGGTTTTTTAATTTACTAAAAGCTTTAAGTATTTAGTAAAAAATGCAGTTATATTTTATTTTTTCTTTTGCAACCACATACAGTTGTTTATGTGTTACATTTTCACTTAAAGTATAAAGATGTCGGAAGTTTGAACTTTTAAAAATATATTAATTTAATAAGAAAATGTTTAGGAAAACTAAAATGATCTAATTAGCTCAAACGTACAATTTGTTCAAACAAATTTAGTTGGGACTTTTTTATTGCGCAAGTTAATTATTAATTCAACTTTTCAAGTTTACAAAACACTGTTTTTAATTGAAAGTACAGTGCTTATTCATTTATTTGGACTTCACTTATCCGGACTTCACTTATCCGGACGCTCACTTATCAGCACAGTTTTGTTCAGATGAAAATTCGAAAAAAAATCAATATTAAACACTAACATTTTGTATGATACAAACATTTATAATAATAAAATAAAAATAAAATAAATATAAAATAAAATATATTAAACATATTCTATATTCCGCTATTTAAAAATATCTATTTATAACATTTGTAAATGGTTGTAATTTTTATCGGATTAATTGGGGTATTTTTTGTTATTAGGAGTTATTAGTACTTTTTGAAGTTTAAGAACCGCTATGTAATTATTAAAAAATAATACAGCAAAACTATTAAGAATTAAATAAAGTGTAATTAATTTAATCCTAGCACGTATTATAAATGAAATAAAGTAATTAAAGTAATATTATAATAATATAAAATTATAATCAAAGATTAGTCTATACTAAGTGTTAGTAAATATATATATATTTAGAGCTGTGCAAAGTGTTCATTATAGTTTTATAATGTTTAATAAAAACGAAACTGAAGGAAAACAAACAGCTAAAGTTATTAAATTAGTAAAGCAAAATAAAAAAATCTTAAGCTATTTTAGTAAAATAATAAAAACACCATTTTTAAATTCATTAGCTTATAAATGTGTAAAAGATAATAATACTTATACTCAGATTTTATCCAAGCTTACAAATTACTCATTTAGATAAAAAAAACTTGAAAATGTCAAACTAGCTTGAAGTACGTACATACTGCTGTAATCGAGTAATTGTGGGTATTTTAAAGTATTTAAAATTACGCAAGTTTTGTTTTTCATAAATTGTTTTTTTTTTTGCTATTAGTTTTCGATTTTTGAATATTAATTATTTTATTATTTTTTATGTTTTAGTTTTAATATTCAAGTTTTAGTCATAGGTCATTTCACGTTAGTTTACTTAAAATTAATCAAATAAAAAAATGTTGTTTTCTAAATTTTTATTATTTTTTACCTATTTTAAGCTAGGCCTACAAGTTAACAATTACAGATAAGTATTATATAATAAAATTTTTTTTAATGATTCGAAACTGTTGTAAATGATTTTTGTTGGTTTTATGTTATAAAAGTAAAACATTTTTCTACATAGTTTTTAATAAAATATGATTCTCACAATCTCACTATTTTTTGTAAGTTAGTTTATAAGTGTATTTGTAAATTAAAACCAAATGTATTTAAAATTTTAATTAATATTTTAAATTGAAAGACACTGTTTAATTTTTTATGTACTCTTAAGTAAACTATTTTCGTGCATATAACTTTTACTAAAAATGTTTTATTTTAAAGCTGCTAACCAACAAAATTTAACTTTTTAGTTTATAGATAACTAGTATATAAAGAATATTCTAATTTAAATAGATAAAATGTTGCTAATATTTCAATAACACTTCACATTTCATATCTACCAAAAAAATTCATAATCCAGCTAGCATAAATGTGTGGTTTTTGATATCTTTTTGAATCAATCCGTTTAGAGGTGAAAATGTAATACTCATTTAGGGTAAAACTTACTTTTGGTTATACCAACCTAGATTTGAACTAGGTTTAAAAATATCGCGTATCTATTTCATATTTATTTATATGTAGTTCTGAATAAAATTAAGCTTTTGTAATCGATTGTTTGTGGTTTTAAGAGTATAACTATAGTAAACCAATATAAGCTTGTGTAACTATACTTTGTTTCTAGCTTATATTGTTTGTTGTTCATTTTAAACTAGTGTTATATTCAACGAGCTAATGTATTTAAAAGCTAATAATTTTTCAATGTGTGCTAGAATGTTTTCTACTGTAAAAATTTAATCTTAAAAATAATTTGTATTAATAAACTCCTGTTTGCTATACTGACGTAACTAATGTTTTTTTTAGAAATTAAATATTTGGAAGTTAATAAGTTAAGTCGGATATATTTATTATTTTTTAACGCTTTTTGTGACATATTTTAAATAAAAACGAACCGCCTTAATTTATAACATATATTCAAAATCAAGCACATTTATTAAATAAATGATTTTTTTTAAAACTAGTTTACTCTAAACTAATGACAAATAAGAAAATACTTTAAAAATACTCAGTATTCTCAGCACTTAAATCAGTAAACAAAATTAGGTTTGATTATAAAAGTATAAACCAGAACAATACCACATGGAAAACATACCTTACTGTTAGCACAGATTTAAAAATAAAGTAAAGTCCGAGTCTGTACAATAACTAAACAAAACTTCATCTAAAAGAAAAAAAAGTTCAAGTTTAAACTTTCATAATACTTTTTTTTTAATGAGAGTTCTTTCAGAAATTAATATATGTAGATGATAACTAATTCTGATAATTAAGAAATTCATCTTAAAAGTTATTTTGGTTTTTACTTTTATCGTAATGCTGTTCTATTTAAAAGCAAACAATTGAGTTTCTCAAAACAAGTAATAAAAACATTAAGTAATAGAATTATAAATTTACCGTTAACAATACTAAAAAATGTTTTACAAATAAATAAAGTGTACCAAATTTAACTATACATTTTAACATAGTTGTGACGTAGGGATAAAAACCAATAAAAGTTCGTTTTTTATTAAAATATATTATTAAGTTCAAGTTAGTTAAATTGGATGATTTTTCTTTATACTAAATTTTAGAGCCTTAACCTTAACTTATAACAACATGAATTGAAAATTGTTAAAATACTAGAAGATGAAATAAAGCTATTTTAAAAGAGAACGGGTCTAAACTGCAAAAAAACAAAACTGCACGAGATTACTAAATTGCACGAGGGGATTAAACTGCTAGAGAATAAAATTGCACAAGTGCAAGAAGTTGCACAAAGAAAAATTTGCACGAAGGCATAAAATTGCACGAGGAAACAAAATTTCTCCAAGACGAATTTGCACCAAAGATCAATTTTGCACGAGTTATATTTTCAAACGAGAGTAAAACAAAAATATATAAAAGAAAACAAAATAAAATTTAAATAAAATAAAAAAAAAGTTATTGACCGAGAGTAAGGGTTTGGGGTAACAGTGATAGTAAAAAAAATCAAACTATACCTAATAAAAGTTATTTAAAAACATATCAATGAAAGAAATTTTGATCGGGATAATTGTGATTCGGATAGATTTTGATCGGGTGGATATTGACTAGGGTGTATTTTGACTCGGGTGAATTTTAATCGGGTGGATTATGACTTAGATATTTATTTGTATGGTTTTTATATTTAATTAACTTTGCACTGTCAAACTCTTTTTCATTGTGAAAAAACATTTAAGCGGATTAACCTGCTAATATCATATGCTTCAAACGTAAAATCAGCAAAATTTTGTATATTTAACTTAAGTTACTAATATGATAGGGAAGTAAGGTTTTAAACAAACAAGTTGTTTGTGTTATAAAAATACGCTATTTAGTAATAAATACTAACAATAAAAAAAATAAGATAAATGGTAAAAACTTACCATTATACTTTTTATTAATTGTTTAATTTTTTGCTATGTTATTGCATATTTTATCACCATTTGATACAAATAATTAATACAACTATTTTAATTAAGTACGGCATACGAACAACTTATTTTTTTTTATTTGCGTGTTACTAATAAAGAGCTACCGATTTTTGTTTTGTACTTTCAAAAAGCGATATATATATATACATATTAAAACCAAAAAAATTATTCAAGTTTAACGGCTTCAAAAATACACAACACATTTATTAAAATTTAACAATTACTTATTCTTCAAACTAAACATGTATAGTTACGTAAAAAATAGTTTCCTTGTGTATATGTTTTTAATTTAGATGGAGTTTTTTTCAATCCTACACAGATTTAAATTAAATAAGATTTTAACGGCTTAAACCTGCGGAAAAAATTAACAAAACACGTACTTGGTTAAAAAAAGTGTAATGAATAAAATGCAACTTTTTTTAAGATTACAAAGCTACTTTA
Organism: Thalia democratica; assembly: GCF_965202585.1. Taxonomy (NCBI): domain Eukaryota; kingdom Metazoa; phylum Chordata; class Thaliacea; order Salpida; family Salpidae; genus Thalia; species Thalia democratica. The sequence continues at coordinate 99,967,670 of NC_139166.1, read as the reverse complement.
ATTTACAATAATTAAAGATGAACAACTAACATAAAATATTAGGACTTCCTTAAGTAGCATACTTCTCATTTCATTTTTATTAAATTGGTGATAAATTTTGTAACGAAAGTATATATAAAACTGCACTAAATAAAACTGGTAAAAAAACACGTTTCACTAGCTTTATTATTTTGAAATAGCGATAAACAATGTTAGTAATAAATGAAAATAGTAATCAACTGACGTAATAGTGGTATTCCCATTAAGTAATTTGTTTAAAAGTTTACATAATGAAAAACACTCAGTTATATTAGTATCATGGTGATAAACTTGTATTTGAACGGCCTAAACCAGCTGGTTACAAAATATTAATTTGTTAATGGTAAACGTATAGTAGTTTGAACTTGTATCGATAATAAACCAAATATTATTTATTGATTATTTATGTTCATAAACCTAATCTTATTAACAAGATTTAAGTTTAAATGAAAGTTCAATCGACTGGACTGAGATTTTAAATTAATTAGAAAACGAATTAAGTATAAGTTGTACTTATTAAATTGACTTTAAATCTTTTTCCGCAAAGAGTAAAGATTTTTTAAAACTTTCAAATAATTAAAAACTAATAAAATCGAAAGTCGAAAGAGTATCATGGTAACTTAGGTGTAAAAGCTGGTTGTTGGTTGTTTTAAATTAAAGTTGTGATATAAATTTAAAACAGGTAAAATAAAATAATGAGTAAAATATGAAGATTTTCTAACACAGATTGTTAAACTTAGAAAGTATGTTCTTTATAAATTGTTTTTTTCTTATTAGTTTACGTAAATTTAGATAACTTTAAAATCTACAATAAATTTATATCTAGTTGTGCTACTTAAAACATAAGCAGAATTTAGCATAATTTATGCTTGTCGATAACAATTTTAAAAACAAAAAAAGCCTAGGCTTTAGGTTTTTTTATTGTATCGTTAAAACATAATTATATGCAAATTTAGATTATGACCGTTTTAGTTTCAAAGCAGGCTAAACCTTTTGTTTTATTATAAAACTATTCGAAGGCTAGGCTTTTGGTTTTAAACATAAGATACGTGTTTTAGTTTCAGAAAATGAAAAAGCTAGCTTTGTAATGAACTACTGCTATACTTGCATTGTTTATTGTTTAAACGCTGAATACTTTAAACTTGCTGCAGTTTTGAGAAATGAGGCTTAATATCAATGATGCAACAGTTTATCAATGCAGTTAAATTTAATGATGCAACATCTGATCAAAACATAAAAACACAGTTCTATGTGGCAGTCAGTATGTAGGTGAAGCTAGTAAAAGACTTCCAGAAATAAATCTTTGCTTAAAATTTTTGTATATGTTTATTGTTGTTATTGTTTGAATATAGAGTTAAAATAAAAACTTTATGCTAACTCCTTTAAGTTATTTGAGTTAGATTTAAATGTCTAACAGTTTTATAAGTCTTTTATAATTATTACTCACTAAAAGTTATACTTAAACAACAGATAATTGTTTTGAGTCTTTTGAAATTGATTTATATATTTGATAGTTATTTAAGTTTTTTATATTTCACTGCACATAAACTTGGTTTAATATTAAGCTGCACTTTTACCAAGTGATATAAAAAAGCTTAAAAAGTAACTTCTATTTTTGAAGAATAGTGCTTCTATTGTTTCTCTGGTTCTTTATATAATAGACACATTGGTGAAACTTTCTTGTCTGATTATAGAAAGTAGTTGAGAATAGCTTTAACTATTGGTAGATAAAACCCACTTATAAATTAGCACATAAGTATTTTACATTAATTATGTCTAACCTAAGTAATATGAATTAAAAGCTGCTTGCAGCTGGTCCTATGCATAAGTGTGGCCCGTCTGTAGAAGAAGTATAAACAAAAAGTTCAGATTGACTGTCTGTTGGCAGATAATCAACTGAGGCTTTAGATGTTGACTCACCAACATCCTGAACTCAAAGTTTTAAATTTTTACTGTTTACAAATAGTAAGAAGCAATTATCATACAAACAAGTATTGTAAAAATAACTTTAACAGGTAAACTCATTAGTGTTAGAAGTTAATTTTAGGGTTAAACAAGCGCGTATTAGGCATGAAAGTTCAAGTTTTTTAGCATAAACTTTAACGGCTAAAATTAGCTAACCCCTTTTTATAATAGCGTTGTTAAGTTACAACTAATAATAAATGTTTTTTTAAAGCGAACATATGATTGATTTTTGTATTGATTATTATTATATTTTATTGATTATATATTTTATATTGAAGTTAATAGTTAATATAAATTATTTATATTAACAATTAACAGTAAAAAATAGTTGATACGATGACTAAGACTGATTAAGATAAATTGTTAAACTTGAAATAATTTATTTTCTTAAGTTGTTCTTATTTCTTAATAGTTATCGTAATTTTTTTTTTTACTATAGCACATAAAACTATTTGAATAATATTAATTAAGTGTATCATTAATTAAAAATTGTATATTTTATATTAAAGTTAATATTTAGTATGAATGAAGAATATTATTATTTTTTTTCTGTCATAATATTTTTTTCGTAACTGATCGTTGATTGTTTGTAAATTAAAACTATTACTTAGGTTAAAATATGAAATAACAATTACGACATCTAAACATAACGGAACTTAGAAGTACATAATTTTTCTTATTTCTTAACAGCTTTCGTATACATTGCTATTTACTAAAAACTCTACAACTGCTTTCTAATATTTTTAGTTTTAGTTTTTACTCAAGTGTAAAAAAGTTTCATATACATTTATAAACAACGTTTTAAATTAAATTAAAAAACTTAAGCTGCAAGTTTAACCATTTATATAGTATTTTTAGGGTTTACAATATTTGACATTTGAATTATGACAGTTCAAGTTTTGAAAATTAAGTATAAACAATTAACACGTAAAAAATAGTTAATACGACGACTAAGACTGATTAAGATATATTGTTAAACTTGAAATCATTTCTTTTATTTAGTTGTTCTTATTTCTTACTAGTTTTCGTATTTTTTTTACTATAACACATAAAACTATTTTATATTATGTTTTTATTAATTTTTACAAAAGTATAAGATGGTGCTATTCATACTTACTGCTAACTAATCAAAAATACAACTGTAGAGTCTTAATCTTTTCAAAACTTTAACTATAAGAAATTTTTCATATTTTCCGTTTGGTCAAGACATAATTATAAAAAAAATTAGATTACGACAGTTCAAAGTTTTGGAAATTCTAGCTTTCAAAACTTTATTTTTTAATATTTTGTTTAAGTATCATAAAACTAAGCTTTTGTTTTTAAACTTAAAATAATATCCATGTAAAGCTTTCGGTTATAGAAAAAAAAAAGTTTCAGCTTTTAAATTGCATAATGTTAAAATAAAACTTTTACTTCTCACAAATAGTAAGAAGTAATAATTAAACAAACAAATATTGTAAACTTTAGTTTAATATGCAAATACAGTAGTGACGTAAGAACTATAAAATTGTTATTTTTAGATTTCATTAAAAGTATATATAAAAATTTATATTAATATACAATTTGGAAATGTCAGTTAAAAATTTTAACGGCCAAAACCGGCTGAACTTTGTCTTTAAGTTTTTAGAAAGTAATAACTGTGAACTTAGTTATTGACTATAAATTTGTATAAGAATACAACTCAAACGGCACATATTTTAAATATATAATAAACGTATTCTTTAAGTATGTCTTATATTTTGTATGAAGAACATTATTAAACCTAACAAAGCTAGCAAAGCGATAATTAATTTTTATATATAAATTTCTAAATGTTAATCCTTATAATTATGTTTTAGTTTAAATTTAGTAGTTGATGCTAATAAACCACTAATGTTTAGAATACATACCATATTACAATGAAAAATTTTATTATTTTAATTGTCAATATAATTATACACTTTCATTTTTATGTAAATTTATGTCAATAAAAATGTGAAAAAAAAAGTGATCAACTTTAGTTGTATTATTTAAGTATGTGCTTATATTCTTTAAAAAGAAAATATATTGTTTGTAATAAATGTAGCAAAGCAGTATTTACTTATTAAATTTTATTAATATAATTAAAACTATATTTTTTTTATTTCTAGACCTATTTAACTTAGATATTTACTGTTTTTTAGTAAAAACTATATATGTATGGTAGTTATGATCATATCATTAATTTGGTTTAATTTTTTTAGAAATACAACTTGAACAGCTTAAAAATGTTCAAAACTTACTTGTAAAAGTTTTAGTTGTAAAATAATAATTTAAAGTTCTTTTTTATGTGTAAATAAAAACGAGTTTTAAATTTAATAAATTCTTAAAACTAAAACTTAAGACTTAACGTTGGTTGGTTAACTTAGAAACATGTTTTTTACTGTATTATTCTGTTTTTTTACTTTTTTCAGTATACGTTGCTTTTTGTTTTAAACTAAGTTTTTATTACATTTTTAAGAAATTGTAGATTAATTTACTTTTGACGATAATCAGTTTTGTAACAATTCACAAAATTTATAATTCAACTATCAGCTAAATTTAATCTTAGGTATATTGAAGTGTTTAGCCTTTGGTAAACATATAACTACATGACAATTTAGATCATAACCATTAAAACTTGGAAGTTTTAATTTCAAAGTTTAACTTTTTGTTTTGGTATCACATATCAGTAAAACTGAACTTTCAGTTTTAAGTATAAAGTAACTTTTAATTTTTAAAAAGTTTAAAACGATAGTATAAATTTTGAGTTCCATATTTAAGAAAAACATAATATATTAACAACTAAATAATCTAAAAATTACTTCAATATGTATAATTAGTAGTAACTTGAAATGCAAATTTTACTACAATTAAAAGAAAATTTAATTTTATATGTTAGTTCGTTTAGGCATTGATGGTTAAACTTACATGGAAAAAATTTTAAAGGCCCAAACTGTCTGAATAATTTAAAGTTTGATTTATTAAAAACGTTGATTAAACATGTTTTTACTGAATTTAATTTGTTTTTAAATATTTAAAAAATCTAAATCAGTGTTTCCCAAACTCAATCACCAAATCGCCCTTTTTTCAGAAATTCAGAAAAAAATGCCCGAAACCCCCCCTATGATTTAATAAAGTAATTTTCCTCCTGAATACTCACTTTTGAGCAAAAAAAGTTGTGTTTGAAATTAATTTTGACAGCTACCTCTTAGGCACGTACTTTTGGGCTGTGTTCAAAGTAATTTACAGGACTTAATAAATAATTTGCTGTATTTTCATATAAACTAGTAAAGTGTTTTAAAAAAGTCAATTATTAAAAGCCTTATGTATTCTTTAACCAGTTCTGTCTAAATGTGAATTGTTTTAAAACTAATGTTTTAGGTAAGTGGTGGACAACTTTTCTAGTCAGGAGGTAATATTTACTGAAAATCCTTATTCTGGTTACTCGTTAAAAAAATGTACTTGCGGGCTGCGTTATTTACAAGACTAACATATAAGATTCGTAAAAACTCGAGCAAAATTGTAATAAAAGTATTATTGTTATTTAAATCTAGGAAGTGCTATTGTGAACTGAAAACTAAATTATAAGCGTATTTCAAAATATTAAGTATTAAAAACGGTCTTTTATTTGTTTTGCACAAGTAGTTTTCAAGTTACTTGGCGGTCCGAAATTTGACTGGATCTGGACCGTACGTTACCCATCTAAAATATTAACAGAAACCTGGCATTATAATAATCTCTGATATAAAGAACTTTGAACATTTTGTAGTTAATTTCAAGTAACTTATTTAAGCTGCACAGTATACTTAAATAATTGTGATTACCAAATAATTAAAATAATAACAAATTTGCATACAGTAAAAATGTACGAAACTACGTATAAGATAGTAATGTTTTAAAATTGTAAATTTCTATAACAAAACAAAACTTAAATTTTTGAGGTATTTTTAAGTTATAAAAAATTTAAAAATTATTATTTACTCATATATGCAATACAAAACAAGTTTTGACCCCAACAGCTTAGTTCTCACAATTAAACCTTCCTGATGAGTCTTAGCAAGGAAGAGTCCTACAAGACTGTTAGTTGTCTCAGGTGCTGTTTTTGATGGTCGTATGGTAAAGTTTATTGCATCTTAATTTTCTTGGTGAAAGCCAGAATTTAAACTTGTTAGTTTGTTTGTTTTTTAAAGTAACATATTTTAAGTTTAAAAGCTACATAACATGATAAAATATGATAAAAATTTCTAGCAAAAATATTTCCAACTTAGAATTAAGTACAGTAACCTCTCGCTTATTTACGCACATTGTGTCCACAAAAAAAGTGCGTAAAGATACGAGAGATCGTAAAGATACGAGAGGTACCAAATATATTTTATTATAAAAACTGTTTTTTGATATTGCTTCTAGTTAAAAGCAGACTGAGAACTTTTTCACTTTTAATATTTTTTTTACTTAAGTTGAAATTATGTAACAAAAGATAAAACTATACATATAAAAAGAAAATAATTTAATTTTATATAAAATTATAATACTTGTAGAAGTTTTTTTCTAGTTTTAATAACAAGTAAACTTTATCTTTACTTATATCTGACTTATTTGATACTTAACATTTATATTCGATTCTACTTAGCGAATTGCTGTGCAAAGCAAGCAAAAAGAACTTAAAATAAACGTCAAATAAAAATTAGTGAATTTTTTACCTAAAAAAACAATTTAGATGTACTTTAAGTGTGAGCTCTAAGTTTATTAAGTATCACTGCTACTTTTTGCTAAGAAGTTTCATTAAATTACTTTTTAGATGTTTATTTATATATTGGGCAAGAGTACTGTACTTTTTATTTGTGTTACAAACTCTTATTATTTCATTATACTTCATTATTTAACACAGTAATATTTCTTTAAGAATTTTAATTTAATCTCTTATTGCTAACAACATTTCCGATATAAAAAGGTATAACTAAATGTTTATCAAATAGTCAAGGGACATAAGTTTACAAAGTATAAAGATACAAAGAGGTGAGTTAGTATTTAAAAACATATTTAACATTAGAAATTTACAATATAATAAACCTAATTTGTGCAATCTTAAAAAAAACTAAAATTTTTATTGTTTGAATTTTTTAGAACTATAAAATTCGTAACTAAACGAGAGTGCATAACGTCACAAGTGCGTAAAGATGCGAGAGGTTACTGTATAAGTAAACTATTACGTAGTTTGTTCTAGCTATTTTGGAATTTAAAACCGTAAATTGTATCTAAGACCTCTTATTGCTCTTCTTTTCAAATCAAAGAATACATTTCTAAATATCCAAATATTTTAAGCAAGCCTTTTTTGCATGTTTGCAGACTGCAACATTACCTTTTATAGATTAAATTCAATTTACATCGAAAACAAGCTCGTCAGCTACAGTTTTATCTTTGGCGACCTCTAATCTAAAACAACGAACTTTTTCGACGAAATAATTAACATATAAAATGTTAAGATTTTTGTTCATTTCATATAAACAACAAAAAAGACTCAGATAATAACTTATTATCAAATTAGATTAAACTGCAATAAACATACCCATGTACTTGTAAAAAAACTAAAATTAAAATTTTGTTGTAAATAAAATTAAATGAATAGTATAATATAATTGTGTAAGAAAATTGTAAAGCTGTAGATAAAATTCTAATATTATATATATTTTTTCTAATTATATAGTTTAGTGACACTTAGAAATAAATTCCCTTTATAATTTGATTTTGATTGAAATATAAAATTATGATCCTAATGAAAAATATGAACAGAGATTCTTTAAAAATTTTAATGGTCTAAACCGGCTGTCATACTTATTTGTTGCTACATATTTAAAGTAAAATGCATGTAATAGATTGTTTTAGTTACTGAAATCCAAAGTAAATAGGTTGCAACATACTCATTGTTTTAATCACTAAACAAAACAGCTTTTAAAAAAAGCTAATACTTAGATTTTAAGTAAAAATTATCTTTTAATAATAGGTAAGAAATGTTATCCTTTGCTTTATAGTTAACGTTTTTATTGTTTCGGATAAAAAATTAAATAAATAGTACAATTGTAAGAATACATGAAAAGCTAGTAAGGTATTTCAAATTTCAACGGCGAAACCTAATAAACTTTATCTATGTAATGTTATTTAGGATAAACTTGAGATTTTCATTATTTTTAGTTTGAACTTCAATGAGCATATATTATCAAAACTTGTGTAAATAAGAACATATTACTGACTTGGTTAGAATAATTTTAGGTTCAAATTTGGTAAACTTAAGTAATTTTTAGTACAGTTAACTACCATTAACATAACATACAAACACAACAAAAAGGTAATACACAAAAATGAAAATAACAAAATAATTTTTAAAAACGAAGTTAGGAAAGTTAATTTAAGATATAGTAGATAAAAATTTCAAGTAAAGTTTTGTGAAAAGCTTAACATTTCTAACATTTTGGAATTTAAAACCGTAAATTGTATCTAAGACCTCTTATTGCTCTTCTTTTCAAATCAAAGAATACATTTCTATATATCCAAATATTTTAAGCAAGCCTTTTTTGCATGTTTGCAGACTGCAACATTACCTTTTATAGATTAAATTCAATTTACATCGAAAACAAGCTCGTCAGCTACAGTTTTATCTTTGGCGACCTCTAATCTAAAACAACGAACTTTTTCGACGAAATAATTAAAATATAAAATGTTAAGATTTTCGTTCATTTCATATAAACAACAAAAAAGACTCAGATAATAACTTATTATCAAATTAGATTAAACTGCAATAAACATACCCATGTACTTGTAAAAAAACTAAAATTAAAATTTTGTTGTAAATAAAATTAAATGAACAGTATAATATACTTGTGTAAGAAAATTGTAAAGCTGTAGATAAAATTCTAATATTATATATATTTTTTCTAATTATATAGTTTAGTGACACTTAGAAATAAATTCCCTTTATAATTTGGTTTTGATTGAAATATAAAATTATGATCCTAATGAAAAATATGAACAGAGATTCTTTAAAAATTTTAATGGTCTAAACCGGCTGTCATAATTATTTGTTGCTACATATTTAAAGTAAAATGCATGTAATAGATTGTTTTAGTTACTGAAATCCAAAGTAAATAGGTTGCAACATACTCATTGTTTTAATCACTAAACAAAACAGCTTTTAAAAAAAGCTAATACTTAGATTTTAAGTAAAAATTATCTTTTAATAATAGGTAAGAAATGTTATCCTTTGCTTTATAGTTAACGTTTTTATTGTTTCGGATAAAAAATTAAATAAATAGTACAATTGTAAGAATACATGAAAAGCTAGTAAGGTATTTCAAATTTTAACGGCGAAACCTAATAAACTTTATCTATGTAATGTTATTTAGGATAAACTTGAGATTTTCATTATTTTTTGTTTGAACTTCAATGAGCATATATTATCAAAACTTGTGTAAATAAGAACATATTACTGACTTGGTTAGAATAGTTTTAGGTTCAAATTTGGTAAACTTAAGTAATTTTTAGTAAAGTTAACTACCATTGACATAACATACAAACATAACAAAAAGTTATTATACAAAAATGAAAATAACAAAATAATTTTTAAAAACAAAGTTAGGAAAGTTAATTTAAGATATAGTAGATAAAAATTTCAAGTAAAGTTTTGTGAAAAGCTTAACATTTCTAACCTATCTCCGATCTCAAATTAAAATTTTGTAATTGTCTGCGAAAGCAATTACAAGTCTCTCCATATTACTACGAGCACAAATATATTCTGGTCTTTTTTGGTTTGTGCGATTAATAATATCCCATTCGATAATTGTTTCCAAGCTTGTATAAGACCATAGTCATGTTTACTTTATTCTTTTAGGAGTCTAATTTAAACGACTGAAACAGTGTTTAGAACTACACTGTAAACATTTAGTTTAATTTTAAAAAGCTTAATTTATTTCTAATTTAGTTGAAACATAGATTTTCTTCTTGTCTAGTTTTTCAAAGTAACATTTTTTAAAAATAAAATAAAATTAACAAATAAACTTAATTTTTTTAATTTCGACTAATATTGTTTCAGCCAGTATGTCAAATTAAACTTTCCTTTTTTACATTAAAATTATACTACAAATTATTGTTTTATTTCACAAATTGCGCTTAAACTCAAGTATAAGTATTTGAAAAGTATTTCGCGTTTTTTTAGTTAGTAAAAAAATTATATTAAAACTCAGTTTAATATAGTTTAAATTTTGTAATAGGCTTGTTGTTGTACTGTACAAGTTTTAGAAAATATAGCTTTTGGTTTTAAACGTAAAAAACCATTCCATTTTTAAGTTTGAAAAGTTAAATTAATAAAACGAATTTTTGTGTAATACAAAAATAAGATCTAATAATTCAACAAAAAACATTGTAAAACTTTATTTAACGTGTAAAAACCTTTTACATAATAATGATACATATTTATAACTAAAAGGAAATTTACTAAAATAAATAAATTTATATTTGATTACATAGTTGTAAATTGTGAATAATATTTATACAGCTAAAACCAGCTGAACTGTGTTTTTAAAGTGTTTAAAATAAAAAATTGTAAATTAGAAAATATTATTGATTCGTTTACAATTCTTTTGAGAACTAAAGTTGAACAACTAAACTAAAACTAAACTGTAAGTATTTTTATTTTATAGCTAAACAGCTAAATTAACTTACACTTTAAATCAAGCTATAAGTTAAATTTAATATACTACCTCCTGTTTTATTTTACAGCTAGTTATCGTAATTTCTATTGGTTTTTAAGTAACAAAAATTGACTAATCAAGTTACGACTATCTATGTAGGAAGACAAAGTTTAAGTTGTATCGTTAGTAGTTTAATAATTATTGACTCGTTAAATTACAGAAAAAGTATTGTGCATACTTTTAATATTATTTAATACTACTATTAATCATTTCGATGTTTTTATTAAGACTTTCATGGTGTTTTTGACAGGAAAAATACATGTTACGTCATTGCAATTTTACAGTTCAATATTTATATTATTTTAGATATTTTAGTAAAGATAAGAAAGAGTGCAGTAGTTTTAGGAAATATCTTTCGTTCAAAGTATACTAGTATACTGTTAAGCTAAAGACACTATGAATTAACAAGTATTTATACATAAAGTAAGTTTATAATAGTCTGCTTTGTTTTATTTTTCAGTTTTAAAGTAGTTTTAGTTTTACTCTACAAGAATAAACCAACAAAGAAAAACTTATTTCTCTTTTTTTTCTTATATTTTTTTACCCTTTAGAAAGAATATATTTTAGAAATTTGCATAAAAATGACTAAACATTTTAATAAGACGTTTAAAAATATATCTATGAAAAATACGCTAGCCATTTAAATTTATTAATTTATTTTATGGAAAAAATCACTTTGACTTGCTTGATTAGTTTGTAAACAAATATAATATTTCTGAAAAATGACTACTGCCTAGCTTTCGAAACAAAAAAGTAATTAAATACAGCTTAAACTTTTACATAAAGTAATTACTAAGTAAAAGTATTTTTAGTAACTACTCGGCCTAATTTAATTACAGATTTATCAAAAACAAATTGATGTTTTTTTATTTACAATCGAATGTACAACATTTTTTAGAAGTAAATTGATTGATTTTTTAAACATTTTGTAGTATAAAACGATTTGTAGCTTTGCTAAACAAATCTTTATTTTTTATTATAATGTTACTTTAAACTTATTTATAATAAGAAATAAGACTAATAAACCAAAAAGCTTTAGATACAAAGTTAGTGTCTTATAGTGAAATGAAACTCTGTCGTAGACAAGACGTTTAATAGTATATAAGTAGATTTCAAGTCGATAACCTAATAGTTTTCCGTGCACCAGATACTAGAACAAAACATTTTGAATGCTTTTTTTATAGTAAATAATGAACTATATATAAATAGTGACCTATTTTCAGTCATAAACTTTTACATAACCTTGAAATTATAAAATAACATTTTATAATTATAACTTGAAATTATAAAAAATCCAAAGTTTAAATACTAAGTCGAAAATGAATCAAAAATGCTTGAAAATTATGCCAAAAAAAAAAAAGTATATTATTTATAGAGTTGTACACTTCAAGAAAAGTATAAACACTTTAGCTATCAAACTTTTATATTTAGTAGATAAAATTGTGTAATATTGATAATTTTTCTAAAATAAGTTGTATGTACTAACTAATGCTACAATTTTTTTGTGTACCTCTCTAAGATTTAAGGACTAACTTCTTGACTATAAGTAAACGAGTTAATAAATGTAAACAAATGTTACATAGTTTGACTATAATTTTATTAAATGTTGTTTTATTAAATAGTTGCTAACAATAACATAACCACTAATTTACATTGTGGCATGAATTAGATTTATACTTTGTTAATTAAATTTAAGCATAGGTCTGTGTAAAGAAAACGATCAACAATTTAAGAATATATCGTTAAACACTTTAAGAATGTTCTAAAATTAAAAATTTGAAAGTGAATAAATGGGTAGCTGTCTAAATTGCACGAGAGTACAAAATTACACAAGGGGGCCTTCATGCAATTTTGTTCTCGTGCATTTTAGTCCCCTCGTGCAATTTAGTAACCTCGTGCAACGTGCAATTTAGTCCCATTCACGAATAAATTGTTAAAATTTAAGGCATTACTTATTTTATCATGATTTTATTATTTTTTTAAAAAAACTAAAAAAATGACATACATCAAACAGCTAATTATTGTTTTTACACTTTTCAGTCACTAGTTTTATTACTTTGAATTCTAAGATTTATAGCTTGATCAATATATTTAATTAATTAGCCAAACGTAAATATTTAAGTACTTACTTTTGGCTTAAAGTAGCTCTATCATGTTTAAAAGAATAATCTTGTCACGTTTATGTTTATTTATTTAATATTATATTAGCTGGTTTAGGCCGTAAAAACTAGTTTTTGTCAATAATCATATAATTCCTAATTTTAACTTGTTTATATGTTTAAGTAAAAAACAAATTACAATGAACTTATACTTATTACGTCACTATTTTTTTAGATGTTAAATTTAATAGATTTAACTAAAATCTAAAATGATGTAAAAAATATGATGAATTTTATTTTAAAACATTGATGAAAACATTGTTATCAGTAAATTAATTACGTTTATTCTTTTTAAGTGAAAACAATGTTTAAACTTTCGTTTTTTTTTTAAATTACAGTAACTATAAAGTCCAAGCATAGCTTAAGTTTTTTTTAAATTAAGTCATACATTAATATACTTACCTTATGATTGGATACGTTATCAGCCGTTATAGGCCGTTTGAATTTTGTTACATAAAAACGATTTTAATATTAAATAAAAACTTGTTTATATTTTTATCTGTCAACCAAACTATAAAACTTTTATATTTAGCACGTCATTTACTTTTTAAAATTTGGAATTATATGATCAAATTTTATATATAATTCTCGTAAATTTGCTTAAAATTAAATAAGAATTTTATAATACAAGTAGTTGCAAAACTGCACAATAAAATGTTCGACATTTGATAACTTGATTTTAAGTAGTATATACTATTCTCTATTTTAAACTTATTTTTTAGAAATAATCGAACAATAACATTTTTTAAGATTTGTCAAAGTATACTAGTGATTTTTACTGCAGTTCAAACTAATTCAGTAACATATTTTAATCTGAGTCTAATAGTTATCTACATAAAATAATACACAATCAATTTTTTTAATTTCCGCTTAGTTCGTCTAAGGGTTGGCAAACTGTTGCCCGTAAAAATTAAAGTACGACAGGCGATATTTTTTTATTTTAAATGTTGTTCAGTCTATGAAAAGTAAAACTGCAGCCCGCAAACAGCAAACTTTGCCTGCAAAAAAAAAATTAAACTTACGAAAGGTATTATTTAGTTTGAAAATAAAAGCAAAAAATTAAAATAAGAGTATAACTCACGGTTATGCTACAAAATAAGATTACTTTTGAAATTTGAATAAAATTTAAATAAGAACCAAAGATAAAACACATTTGCAAATAGAGAAATTACATTATGTATAAATGTTTATAACTTGAACTTTGTAATTGTTGAGTATATAAGTAAGATTTATAAATGTTAAATTCATTCATTTTTATAACTGCAAACATTCTGATTTTAATAAGTTATCGATAAATAATAACTACTGTTTGTAAATATGTAGTGACGTAACATGTATTTCCCGAAAAATGTTAGTTAGCAAAACTATTTCAAAATCCTCAGAATATTTATTGTTCAGGCATGCTGTTTTCCGTCTAGTTTTAATTGTCTTAACTGACTTATAACAAAAATATTTAGTTTGTAGAAAAAACTTAAGGCTATTTGAACTTATATAATTTACAAGGTTTTAAACAGTATAAATCGATTTAAATACCAAGAAAATATTAAAGTAAAAACAAAAATTTTGTTTAACTGAAGTTTTAAGATATCTTAAACATTTAACTCACTAATTTTTTACTATAACATACACTATTTCTTCTTTATTTTGGTCACTAAAAATCGCGAAGTTATGTAAAAAACTTACTTAGATTATAATTTTATAAAGTTCAGATTTAAATTTTATAAAGTTAGTTTTTGTTCAGTTAAAGTGACCTAACTTAAAAATCTATAAAATTAAGAACGAAAGTACAATATTACCAATATTTATTTTTTTTTTTTTATCTATTTTATCAAATTGCAGAAGTGTTAATATTGTTTAATTACTTTATCAGCAACTAATATTTGATAAATAGCTTAAAGCTTTTTAATTAGTGCTTTGGTTAATACAAACAAGTTTTAAAAACCTTAGTAAAATAGTCTTGTTAAAGTTTAACTGTACTAAGTTTGTAGTTAGTTATAGTTCCACAATATAGAGCTCAACTAAAAAGGATCAATTAAACATTAATTTAACAATTTCAGATTAAAAGTTTTATTCAACACGGTGTTTCATGCAAAGGCAATTATCACGATTTAAAACCTCTATAAAGATAGACAGACAAAGCCATATATATTTTTTTTTACTTAATTTGCAATTAAGTATTTTAGAATCTTTTAGTTAATTTAGCAAGCTCATTTAATTTAATCAAATTTAATAATAATATAAATAGTGTTGATTAGTGTTGTTTAGTAGCATCTAATAGTAGTATATATGGCTTTGTCGGTCTTACTTTACAGATTTTTTAATCGTTATCATTGCGTTTGCATGAAACACCGTGTTAAATAAAATTCTCAATCTCAAATTGTCTAATTAATTAGTAAAAGTTTTATTTTATTTATTTTTATTGTATATGCTAGGCACTTTAGTGAATATGCTTGATAAGAACTTTATAATCTCAAACTGATTTATCAGGCATCTTGTTTTTGATACATTAGTTTATACCAGCCGGTTTTAGCCGTCAAAATTCGAAGTTAGAAGTTTTGAAGTTTTGAGCAATTTGAAAATATTTTTAGTTTTAGATGAATAACAAAATGTACGCGATATATTCACCTTACGTCATTTGTAAGTTTACAAGTTAATATAAGTAATACAACATATTGTTAAACTTTAAAATAATGATTTTTTTCATCACATAATAATGTCTATCTCTGATTTTTAGGCTCTAAAAGTTTTTAGTTCTTTTGGATTCATTTAAGTTTATAATCGCAATTGTTTAACCTTACAAAGTTATTATAATTTTAGTTTTTAAGAAAGCAAATAATTAACATATGTACAAGGTTATTTAGTTTTTTAAGTGATATTAATATAAAAAATAAATATGAAAGATTAAAGTAGCTCAAAATTAACTAATTTAGAAACATTACAATTAATCTAAGTACTGGAAAAATTAAAATTATTTAATATTAATTAACTTTATGATTTGCTAATTCAGGTATCGACAGCCTTTTTTTTTCCAGAAACAAAACTGCGGAACGAGTTTTGTAGAGAAACAATAAAGTAAAGTCTTCTGTAGAAGTAATACTTAATTCTTGTAACTATATTAATTAGAATTTTGAAAAATGCAATGAAAAGTTCCTATATCTACGAAAGTTCAACAATTTTATATCAATTTTGTATATTTATTCGAACTGAAAGCTTGGTTTTATTTTAAAAACCTAATGTATAGCTTTTTTATTCTAATAGAACTAAAAGAGAAAGTTAAGCTTAAGCATTTTTTTTATTTAAACTTGAAGTGCCACAATCTAAATTGTCAGACAGTTAAGCGTTAACCTCAAAACTTAATAAAATGCTTAAACTTAAAGTTTAAAATATTTAAGATTTGTGATAAGTATTTATAAATTTAATTTATAAAGTTTTATACAAAAACTAAGTTAAGCTTACACATACTCCAGTAAGAATTGTATTTGTTGAAAACATAGTGAATAAAATTGTATTAAAGTCTTCAAATACGCTGAGATTTGATTGTTATTACACTTAAAAGTTTTAACAATTTTAAGTCTCGTTATACTACAAATTGATACCAAAAGGTTAAAGCCGTTCAAAATGGAGATAAGTGAACATGTTTTGCAATTATCTACCTGTAATTTTATATTTTTTAAAAAATTAACAATGTTTTACGTAAAACCACATGTAACGTCATTATGATATCTTTATACAATAACAATTATTATTTGTTTTAAAATTTGAAATTAGAAATGGCGCGGTTACTATAGTATATTAAATTTTTACAACATTGACAAGTGTATATTTAAAATTGACATTCTAAAAACTTCCTAAAAATAATAAGTTTTTAATTTTCAATAATAGTCTATCTTTATTTTTGACTGAAGTATTAAATATACTATTGCTAAATATTGAAAATTATTTAAAACATTCCTACTTTCTTACGTTTTTCTACCCGTTGAAATTAATGGTTTTTATAATGTATTAAAATAAACAAATATGTTGATAATACATGCTAAAACATTATATAGGCATTACATAAGAAAATTAAGTATTTTATTTCGCTTTAATAGGCTTATTTGTTTAAGTTAGTTTGCTAATATTTAGCTGAATTATAATAGAGTATCGAATATTTTAAAACATATTTATGTTTTCAATTTACACAGAATGTGTAAAATACCGAAGATTTAGTTAGTACTTATTAAATTTTTTCATCGCTAAATTGTTTGTAGTTGTGACACACAAACCTAAACAAACTCCATCAAGAGCAATTAATTCCGTTATAAAAAGGTTTAACAAAATATGATATGACATTTTATAAACATAAACTTCAGAGTTTTATGAAGTATGAAATTATATGGTAGCTCTAAGATGCTCTTTAAAATAATTAATTCTATCAATTAAAAGTTCTTTTATTGTTAATTATTGTTTTCGTAAGTTTTGACTGAAAAAATGTTTAATTAATTAAATCAATAAACTTTTTCAAAAAAGAATAGAAAAAATATATATCTAAGGCAAATAAGCAAATACGACTGAAATTTTTTATTTACTACAAACTTTAGTACTTCGTGTACGAAAACATGGTTTAATAAATGTTAAATTTAATTGATGCTAATCGCAAACGGGAAATAAAAAATCATATTTTGTCTTTATGCATTTATCTAACCTAAGAACTTGATATTTTAAAAATAATACTAAAAACATAACATGAATACAAGTTATAAAATAAAATAAGAAATCGTATTATAAGTAGTATGTAAAATATAAATTGACCATTTGCATATATTTAAATACTCTAAACTGCGGTAGTTCATGTAAGACTAAACGATTTTATTTAATACGAACGAATTATTCTTATAAAACTAAAATGTAATTAAACTAAAAATATAATTTAAGTTTATTTAATCACTGATTATTTCCTTTTTTTTAGTAATAGTAGTTATTTAGTAAATAAAAATGCATTGTTTGGTTTACATGTTTTAGTATATAAAAGCTCATACAGTTATACATTTACTATTAAGAAATAACTTTAATTGTTATCAGCCGGTTAGGCAGTTTGAAACAATTCAAAACAACTATAAGTCTATTATGCATCATTCATTTGATAAATTCCCTAATAACTTTTTCTACAACAAAGTTTATGTAATGTCAGTTGAGTTTTTATATATATTTTCTTAGCTTAATTAATTATTTAACTTGCACATAATCAACGATTAATTTTTGTAGTTACTTTAACATACTATTTGATTTTAGGAAGTCAGTTTTATTAGTTTGAATTCAAGTTATTTGATGTCTAAAATTAATTTTACATTACACTTAAGAAGTACAAATAAGAAGCTATATTTAAAAATCTTAAATTATTTTGCTAAATATTTGTATTTGTTTCTTAATTTAATAAATTTGATATACTTACTCAAAAGCATAAAAGTAAACAATCAGTTATCAAAGCTACTTTGTCTCTGAGACTTTTAATTTTGTTAATACAAATATTAAAAGTCTATAATAAAAAAATATTTAAAGCACACTAAATAACTACAATTAATCGTTTGCACATTTTATGTGGGTAAAACAGTTGTGACTAATTTATCTTTTCTTGAATATATTAATTATTATGGTTATGTACAAGACAAGTTTAAATGTAAATATAGATATAATGCATTCTACATGTAATTAGTAATGTGAGTTAATACAGTTTCGATATTTGCTAAATGATTTAAGGTTTGTTTTTGAAAATTGGCCGGTTCAGACCGTTTAAACTATATACATGCTGAGTACTACGAACTAATTCGATTATTTTTTATTTAAAAAAATTATTTACAAAGATGTTTATGATTAATCGAACATTGCGTCATTTCGATATTCATACGTATTACTCACTACGATAATTGTTTATATTTATTAAAAAAGCAAGTAAGTGAGAAAGTTGGTAGATTTAAGATTCCGAAACATTTGTTAGTGCAATAGAATTTTGAGTTATCAGTATATAACATAAGTCAATATATTTTAGTTGATTGATTCTTTACTTATATAGCAGTTTAAAAAATACTAAATATATACTTTCAAAATTTAGATGATTTTAAATGATTTAAAATTTTTTTAACTACCTTATTTATTTAAAATGCTTATTACGGCCATCCTTAACAGAGTTAATATGTTTCTCGCCATCAATAATAACTAATGAACATTACCGCACGATCAACAACAACAGCATCCGAGACAACCTAATATCGTGGTTTACCCGAATAACAACAATTAAAAATTTTTCATTTATTAAGATGTTAAAACTGTTTAGATACCTACAATGACGTACATGTAATATTTTGTTATTAACTAATTTTTTAAATGAATCACATTTTATATTAATTTTTTACTTCTCACGTATTTTTACTGTTTACATGTAGTTTTAACTTAGCATTGATTGAATTTTATTAATCTTTATTTTGCTAATCTAGTCATTGAAAGCATTTGATAAATAACGTGCAACTTTCCAACTAAAAATTTGCTTGGGTCAAATTTGGAAAAAAAAAACTTCCGTAAGCAACAAATATTCAAAATAAATGTTTTATACTTAAAGTATAATAAATTATGCAACAATTAATCGCTAGTAACAATTAGTTTTTAAATAAAGAGTCATATCCTTAGTTTTTACAACTTAAGTTTTATAAAACAAACATATGAAAAAAATATACTAATTAAATACCAAAGTTTTCAATTTTTTAATACTTGTAAACTTACTTTTAGTAAATATTTTAAACACTTATTAATTGATTTTGAATCTAATAAAAATTGTTTTATAATTAGTTTTTAAAAATCGGTAGTAATTATTATTTTAATTAAAGGATCTTTTTAATAATTTAACTATCTCAGTCGGTTTAGGCCGTTCAAATAGACGTAAACCGTAACAAAAGTAAAATGCATGTTTTTATTTCATTTCAAATATTCATCTCTTGACCTTTTAATTTCTAGATAACATATGTTTAATTACAACTGTGTTTGATGTATTAAGATAAAATGATTATTTTGAAGAACAATTTATGCAGTATTGAAATTTAAATATTACATTATTTACATTAATAAACCAAACGTACTTAAAAAGTATGTTTTTAAGTGGAACTAATCGAACACACATATTTGTTTTTTAGTATATTTTTAATTTTTTTTTAATATGAGTTCGAGTAGATTTTATGTTTATTTCTAATTTATTAAATACTAAAAAAAATATCAATTAAGATATTAAAATTTTTTAAAACAGTTAACAGGTTTGTAGAAAAATAAATTTTGTATAGTTTTAACGCATTTTGAGTTTAAATGAACTTTTTTTTTTCTAAATACTACATAATTAATTCATCATTTATAATAAAAGTGAACAAATTCTAAAAAACACATGTATTAACTTTGTTTAATTTTGTTATTACTTTAACTGGCGTCAAGCCAAAATAAATTGAGTTTTAAAAGTTTAAGTCACTACAATTACTGTATAAGTAATAAAAATAACTTTTATTTTTCAATACTAAAATGTGGAGTAGTATGGTATAAATTTATTTATTTTACAAAAACTTAATTTTATAGCTAAATATTGATGGTAATTCATAAATAACATATACAAAAAATTTCATCTTTTAAGCATGTATATATATTAAAAGTATAAAATGTTAAAATCTTTGTACGTTATATATACTTTAAAAACTATTTTCTATAAAACTAGTCAACTTTGCTAACTTGCTAAATTCTATAGTTTCTACGAATCATTAAGCTTCATGTTTTAAAACTTTAAACTGAATTTGAGTTTGTAGCCGGTTTAGGCTATTAAAAATCGACTTGTTATGAGATTCCTCATTTCGCAATAAAAAATTTGTGGTTTTTGCAAAAAACGTCACTACATTATGTAAATCCTTTAAATATAAATTATTTTTAAAATTATCTTTTAATCTGGAACTTTTAATAATTTTTTTTTAATTAGTATTAAGTTTATATAAACGTCAATTTTATTAATAGATATATTAAACAAATAACATTAATAATATTGTTTTCGGATTTTTTTGTTTAATAAAAAATGTTTAACAAAGGAGTTCAAGGAAATTGTTTGACTTTAAAACACAAAATACTGATTAAACTATATTTGGTAAATTTTTATATTCTATTTAAAAGCAACATAGTTACATATTTATTTAAAGTTAGGATGTTTAAATTACAGCTGTTTACACTTTAAGAATATTAAAGACAAGTTCTTTATAGATAAATATTGTAAATTTATATAATTTCATAACAAATTTTCGTTGAAATTTTTAAAACAATTTCAATAAAACAAAAACTCTTAAAGTACTTTCAAGTTCTAATAATTTATTTTCAGATTACTGCAGCTAACTTTAAATAATTTTGTTTAAGATGTGTAACAAAATGAACAATAACTTTTTACATAACATTTTTCTTTTAATAATTTAAGACTCTATCGTTTGCTTGTTTATTTTCAGATTGTTTAAAAAGCATAAGACACTATTTAAAGTAAATTATAAAAAATTACACATACATTTCTAAAGTTTATACAAAAACGAAGTATAATCTGTAGTTTAAAAAAATTACTTTTTAAATACTGATTGTAGTGTTATAAAAATAGTTTTAAACATTGTTATTCAAATCGAATTTTATTTTTATTATAAAAAATTTATCTAAATGTTAGGTATTTTACTGGTATGTCACTGCTTAGTTTATATGTTAAATTAAACGATTAAATTTGTTTTCTTTTTTTTATGTTTTTCTAAATGTGAAACAGTTAAGTTTCCAGATGTTTAGTAGCTTTTGTATTTTTTATTTTTTTGATTTATATGCAAGGCAATTAGTAAAACAAATATTTATACTGATCACAGTAATTTCTATTAAAATAGACGTTTTCGTAATATGTATTATGTTTTTAACCAGTAAAGTTATAAAAAAGTTTTAATAAAAAATACTTGAAATACTA
Organism: Thalia democratica; assembly: GCF_965202585.1. Classification (NCBI taxonomy): domain Eukaryota; kingdom Metazoa; phylum Chordata; class Thaliacea; order Salpida; family Salpidae; genus Thalia; species Thalia democratica. The sequence continues at coordinate 99,945,810 of NC_139166.1, read as the reverse complement.
GCTGAAATTAAAAAAAACTTTAAAGCTCGATATTCATTCATCTACGAATAGAAAATTGAAATTTTCTGGTTTTCGCAAAGTACGTCACAAAATTACTAAAATGTAATGCATGTTGATAAAAAAACAGGTTTAGTTTTTTTCACATTAATTTTTAAACCAATCGTTTTGTTACATAAATAAAACACTAAATTGATATAAATTTTAACTTTGTAAAAGTTATTTTAAGCTTAATATCTGATCTCATGTAATGTATAATTAAAGAATGTTCAGAGAAACGTTTTAGCTTTAAACACGAAATAAAATTATTTTGATTCAATTCAAATTCTGAGCATTTTAACATGTTATTGATATTACTTAGATTAAACTAAAGCTGTATAAATTTTAAAAATTTAAAATTACTTGGACTTAACAAACTGTTTTTGTTTTCGATTAAGTTCCATAAAAGGATTATTGATAAAATTTTTAAAATAAAATAAATACAAACAGCGTTTGTTAAATTGCTGTCATAATTTATAAATCTGTTTACAAATTTCTTTAAAACTTAAATATTGGTGGAAATGTTATTCATAGTTTTTTATAAGCATGACCTTTATAAAATAGTAAAAGCAATTTTAAAAACTACTTTAGCAGTTCAAATTAGACAAGTTTTGTAAATAAATTTTATACTTAACAACAACACTAAAAATTGTTCAGGCGGTTTTCGCTCTTAAAAATATGAACAAAGAAATTCTCTTTTGTGAGCAAAATCAATTATTTTTATTATAAAATAAACTTTTAAATATAATGAATTTAATTTATACGTCAATACTGTTTTTTCACGTTATATTAGATTTCGAAATATTTCTTTGTTTAACATACAAAAGCTTTACAAAACGTAAAATTTTACACTTTTTTTAGCTTAAACGAAAACTGACATGTTTAAAACTGATTTTTTCTTATCTATACAACAAATAAATAAAGTTAAGCTTCTAAATAAATTAAAAAAGCAAAAGAGAAATAATAAGTATCTTTGTATAACAATTTGAGACAAGAATTCATTTTGCAGTTTATTTTATTTTTTCTGGACTTAAAATTTTTCAATCTACCCTTTCCGAAAGTTCTTGTAGATAACTAATTAGTTTTATGTAAAATACACAGCATGTGACCAACGCCTTAAGAAGCTAGATGATCTATGGGACATACAAGTCAATAAAAAATGAATCGGCAATAAGTGAACATTTGTTAAATAGCTTAGAATGCGCAAAAAAAATATAACGATAATATGTTTTCAATTGTTTGTAAAGGACGTAACATGTATTATTTAAGTGTTTTAGAACCTATTTTTATCAAAACTAATTAACCAAGTTTTTGCAAACAAAATTTTGTATACAATTCTGATTTGTTTAAAATATTGTAAATTCGCTACTAAGTTTTGTTTATGTTGTTTAATTTTATTATAAAGAAAGTTTAAGTAAGTTTGTTTCCTCTTATTAAAATTGCTATTGATGCTTTCAATTACTAGTCTATAAGTTTTATACTTTAAACTTTGGTTATTAATCTTATAATAGCATCGCAAAGTACATATAATTTTATTTACCTATTATGACGCATAATCTTACAATTTTATAAAGTTTACTATTTAAAAAAATCTAATTAGTTATCTACAAGAACTTTTAAAAAGGGAAGATTGAAAAATTTTAAGTTCACTAAAAATAGAATAAACTGAAAAATAAATTCATGTCTCTAGTTTTTATTTTCATTTAAAATTAGTACTGAAAAGAAGTTATTAAGTATCTTTGTATTAGATGCATTTTAAAGTTTTTGCTTTTTATAACTAGGCTATCAGACGGCCTTAAATAAATCAAAAAAAAATAAATTTTGTTTAAAAATAATGTAGTTTGTAATTTAATAACTATTAGATGCACTTTAAAAATATTATTTCTGTTAGTTATATTGTTTATTTTTAGAAAGTGTCAAATTTTATTAAGTTATTTTAGATACAAATTTAAGAGGATGTTATAATTTTTATTTAGTTTAATCAATGTTAGTAGTGGTCCAAAATTTTTTACAATAGTTTTTATCGTTTTTTGTATTAATAACTGCTTATTTTACAACCAAAAGTTATTTGATTCACTTTTTTGTTCTTTAGCACACTACTTAGAAACTCTAGCTTTGATTATGTAGAATAATTTAAAAAATTGTTATAGTACTTAATTTAATTCTTGATTAATTAAGCAGAGTATAAATTATATAAACTTTTATCCATTCAAACTTTCAACAAATTTAAATATCCATTTAAGAAATACAACTGATAATCTGCACAGCTTCGGTTTATTGTTTTGACCAAGTTAATACAGGTTAATAAAAATAACTTGTTTAAATATAATTTCAATTTTTAAATATAAATAACAAATACGAGAGTAAAGTTGGCTTGGTAAAGTTTATCAAGAATTTTTTTTTAAATGTCTAAACTTCGGACCCAATTATTTTTTTTTCTCTCAATAGCTAGTTGATTTTTTTTTATTTAATTTAGAGAACGGTACTTTGCTTTAAATTGATAAGAATTAATAGGGTTGAGGTTTGACGTTTAGTGTGGGGTCCCTTAGAAAAAAAGAGTTTTGTTATCAATTTTTACTTATCTCGAATAAAAAAAAAATTATGATTTTTTTTTATTCATATCTATATGTTAATGCATACTATATAGAATTTTTTTTTCCAACTCTTATATTTCGTACAATTTGGCCTTATTCGGAATGAGGATTATAAAGTTAAAACTTCTGTTTTGTCAGTTTAGTTGTAACAAAATTAATTTATAAAAGTTCAACTTAATTATACATGTTAACTAATTTAATTATTAATTATGCCTTAACTTAAAAAAAAAAACAATAATAAAATTTATGATTTAAATGTAGTTTAGTGATACAAATTATAATAACCGTACTTTGTAAATTGTTTACTAGTCAAATGATGCTTTCAGCCAGTTTAGGCCGTTTAAATTTTAATTACATTAACAGATTACAAAATTAATTATATATGAATCAATTTGTAGAAATAGAACAGCATAATGTTTCTAAACAAATGCATTATACGTCATTACAGTGCTTTTATACATAATTAGTTTTTTATAGAATTTTATTTTACAAATCAAATACAGTGCGGTAATTAATAGGTTTAATGTTTTTAAAACATATAATAATATACTTAATTAAAAACAGTAAAAAATTTAAGATGTTCATAGGATAATATATTTATAATTTTTAACTGTATTTTCTATTCTTCTGTATTGATTCTAATATAAAAGATTGTTTATTTGAAACTAAAAATTTTTTTTATGTATTTGAATTTTAATATAATTTGCCACTTTTTAAAGTGAATTTATATTATAAATTAGTATTAAAATGATTTAGTATGATAATAAACTTTCTACAGTATCTTTATAAACTTTATTTTAGCAAAAAGTGTATCTATTTTTTCTTTTGTTTTATTTAGTTTTATGAAAATTTGCTTCATTTTTAATTATCTAAATTCGACTATTTTTCATTTGTGTTTAGTTTAAAAGGCTTATAATTAACTTCTTATTTATGACTCCTTTATACTACATTTCATATCCATTAAACTAGGTTTAAGTAAAACTTGTAAACTTTCAAATAATATACTTTAGTTTTAGAGTTATGTAAAACAAATTTTAAATGATATACTGTTCAACGCAGTTCAAACTCGCAATAGAAGAAAATTCAAAACATTTCTACATACATGAATTATGTAAAATAAATTAAAATTGTTGTTTGTTGGTTTATTTAATGACGTTACTAAGATATAATTTTTTTTAAGTTGTACTGGTAAACACATTAAATTAACTGTTTCAATAAAATATTACTACATAATATACTGAGAAGATATAAACAACTTAATTTTGAACTAATTTGATTTAAACACTTATTTTCTTATAATTGCAGTGTTTAGAGTATTTTATTTTTTAAACATAGAGTGAAGTATATGATCAACTTCTTGTATTTTTATTAAAGTATGTTTAGCTCGTTAACATATATGTTTAATTAGAAATAGTTTTTATAACAAAAACAAACTTCACACAGTAATTCGATTAACAAGCCTTCAGTAATTTACACCACGATTATGTCTGATGATCTAATCGATATGATCAAACGTTTATGGTAACCTAAAATTTTGTCAAATGAATTATTTTAAATATTATTTTTATATGAATTTATTGGTAATTCTTGCTGCAGTTTATTTTGATTCCTAAGTATAATTTTACTTAATCAATAATAGTATAACATATTAATACTTTTTTATAATTTGAAACTCTCTTAACTGTATAATGTTTAGATATGTTTATTTGTGGTCGGCAAACTGCTAGCCGTCAAATAAAAGTGCGGCCTTTTATTTGGTATTTCATTTCACAAGGGCAGAAATTTTGTACAGTAGTGAAAATGAAATGCGTAATAAACTACCAAATGAACAATAAAATGGGTGCGATTAGTTCAAAAACTTCCTTCAATGGAACGCTTATAAAGTTGAGATTGATAAACCTTGTTTTAAAGCCTGAATAAGGTAGTTTTAATGTGATTTTAAAGAAAAAAACATAAAATCTTTGTTCACCAGTATGTAACTGTTGTTTAATTTAAATATCTAGAATTCTATGATTAAAAAAATAGTGTAATTTTCCAATTTAAAAGCTTATTTAATTAAAGTTAATGTTAAAGTTCCATTTTTTCTTTGATAGTCACATTTTAAATCAGGGGTTTGCAAACTGCGGCCCGCGGGCCAACTGCGGCCCTCGAGCATGTTTTTTTTTAATAGAATTCGGCCCGCGAAAGAAAAGCTGCGGCCCGCGAGCACTTAAATATGGCTCTCGAGCATGTAAACTTGGCCCTCTAAATAAATCTAGATTTGAAATTGATGTTTAAAAAAATAAAAATATTTTTTTTTAATTTTGTATCTAACTTCATGGATATCATTTTAAAACCAAAAACCATTTATCATCTTCACTGCTTTAACATAAATATGTGAAATAAGGCAGGTAGTAGTTCAAGTAGTTTTCTCTTTTTAGTTTAGATTTTTCTTTTCTTTTCAAACAACAACATCTTGCAGTGTGTTCAAAGGCTTACGTACTAGGATTTGAGTGTTTCTTATTTCAAAAAGATAACAATCTAATAAGTATTTTTTATATATAAAGGTTTTTATGTGTACAAACACTGTGCAAACATTACAGTGCTTTACTAACTGTCAATTCTTTATCATTTAGGTCTTTGTTTTGCATTTTTACTATAAAAATGATTCTTTTACAATTGTTTTAACACTATATTGAAATTTGCAAACAAAAATTTAAGAGTATCCAAAAAATATATTATTTAAGACTATCTCTGGAAATTGCAAGATAATTTTATACTACTTTATTTATGAAAGTAAACACAAATTTAGACTTACTTATGAATTAAATTAATATAAATAAAAGTATTTTTATGAAACTAACACTTCTACTTCATGATGATATTAAATATAAAATCAAGTTTATTATTTTGCTTAGATCAATTGTTATTTCTTTTTGTTATATATATTTAAGCATTCAAAATATCTACTCTAATGTTTATAAATATAAATAGTTTACTAATTTAAATGTTAAGAAATTAATAGAAGTATAAAAGTCAACCTGCTGGTGGTATGTACCTGATTTGAAAACTTTTATATAATCATCTTTAAAAATTCGAAAATTATTGTATACTACGTATTTTACCAAAGTAAACAAATTTACACCAACTCATAAATTGTATTAGTATAAATAGTAGTTGTTTTATAAATTAGTAGAATACATCGTCAGTACTTAAAGCAAAAATCATCGTCACAACTTTTTAACATAAAACAAAACTTTTAAAGAAAGATGAAAATATGTTTATTTTACATGTAGGTTTTTAAAGAACTAATTATTTAATTTTGCTAAATAAATGCTCAACTTAAAACTGTTTTAGAAGTTTAACATTAAAAACTTTAATTAATTTATTTAAAAAAAATGCTCCTTACTTATAAAAAACTGCCGACCTCTGTTTTATGCATGCAAGCAACTCAAATTTAATTTAAGTTTTACAAATATTGTAACATATATTAAATGGTGTAGCTTATTATGTAAACAGCTTAGTGACGTTATAAACTTGGTCTCGTTAAATATATTTTTTTATTAAAATAGTTGAATAATATCGAACAACAATATACTGTCCAACATTTTTTAAAACGTTTAAAGACCTAAGCCGGCTGGGAAACATCTCATTTATTAAAAAAAAACAATAGAAAGTATTTTATTAATTGTAAAGCACTGCTTAAAGTAAAAGCTTCTTTAAAAAATCAATATATTTAAATAAAATTTTAGAAAACTGTAAGAACTAGCTTTCGAGCTAATGATTAAAAATTTTTAAAAAACAATTAACATTAACTATAAACTATTAAATAAGAAAAGTTAAATAAAAGTGTTTTGCAATATATTTAACATTTGGTTTTAATTTATTTTGAACAGCCTCAATCAGCTGTACTAAACTATGTTTGTTTTTATAATAAAACAATCATCCATGTTGTTTAAACTTGTATCACAAATCAAATGTAGACTGCTTACATTTATAACTATTTAGATATAATATTTGTAATAAAAGAAAATTGTAGTTTAACTAAAGGCTCAGTAAACATAACTTATTTATTAAACAAACTATAAGATTATTAAAAGACTAGTTGTGCTTATCAAATGGCTGAAAGTTAAACTATTAAAGTTTGAAGTCTAATATAAAGTAATTTGCTACAGTAAGTGCAACAACTAATACTTTATTGTGAGTAAATTGAACTGTTTAGTTAAATTAATAAATAAATTTAAACAAATAGCACGCGAAATTAAAACTTCTTAATATAGTTTGTTTTAAATCTTATTATCAATAAAGTTTTTGTTCATAATGCTCGTAGTGAAGTTATAAACTTTTTTCATAAAATATTTAGTTTACGAAGTTATTAATACGTTTTTCTTCAGTTTAGTCTTTTTTAGTCTGCCTTAACCGGCTGATAGCAATGTAAGAAATTTATCAAAAACAAATTTATCGTTGTTTTAACTTGCAACACTAATAACATTTAAAGTTAATAACAATAATAAACTTTATATATTCTTTCAACAGGATGTAAATAAGCGAGAGTTTTGGTTCACCTGAAATCTCAATAAACTTGATTAAATTATTGAATCAATAATAAACTTATTAAACACATTTAAAAACTTGAAACTTGTAAGAAATTAATAAATATGCACACAAAAATAATTTTAGAATAAAGAAAATCACATTTTGAACTAAAATCATTAAAATCGTTGTTTTCATTTATAAAATTAATTCTTTAGTTGCGATAAGCAGTATACAACGTAAAAAAAAGTGTTCCTAGGTCTTTGAAACTTAAGTAATTATGTAAATTTATTTTACATATAGTTAATAGATAGAAAAAATTGAAAGTTTTTTTTAACTTATTTAATTAATTAATTAATTTAACTTAATGATTAATAACACAATCAGTATGAAGAATTACAAAAATAAAATGAAAAACAGTTTTTACTGTCACAAAAAAATAACATTACACTACTTTTTGGATCATAGACTTCTAGATATTTAAATTAAACAACAGTTGCATATCAGTGTACCTAGATTTTAAATTTAAATCATTTTTAAACTACGGTAGTCAGGCTTTAAAACAAGGTTTATCAACATCAACTTTATAAGCGTTCAATTAAAGGAAATTTAAGAACTAATCGCACCCATTTAATTGCCCATTTACTAGTTAATTACGCTTTTTTTCACTACTGTACAAAGTTTCTGCCCTTGTGAATATAAATACATAGTAAAAGGCCGCACTTTTATTTGGCGGCTAGCAGTTTGCCGACCTCAAATGAACATATCTAAATATAATTAATTTAATAGTGTTTCAAATTATATAAAATATTAATATGTTTTTTTATTAGTTTCTAAGTAAGATTATATTTTGGAACTAAAATAAACTGCAGCAAGAATTCCCAATAAATTTATATAATAAATAATAAATAAAATAACTATTTTTCAAACTTTTAATTTACTATAAATGTTTGACTATATCAATTAGATCATGTGACATAACCCAGGTCTTAATTACCGAAAGCTTGTGGTCTTTTGATAAAATTGTTGTGTGAAAATTGTTTTTGTTATCAAAACTAATTTCAATTAAACATTTATGTTAGCAAGATAAACATACTACTATACAAATCTAAGATATTGGTAAATTACTTCATTCTATGTTTAACAAACAAATACTACTAAACAACAATTATAAGAATAAAAAAAAACAAATTAGTTAAAATTAAGAATTTTATTTCTTCTCAGTATAATCTACAATAATATTTAATTGAAACAGTTAAATAAATGTTTGTACTAGTACAACTTAAAAAAAAGGATGATATCTTATTAACGTCATTTAACAAACGAACAAACAACTGTTTTCATTTATTGTACATATTGCATGTATGTAAAAGTGTTTTGAGTTTTCTTCTAGTGAATTTGAACTCCATTGAGCAGTATAATATTTTAATTTGTTTTATAAAATTTCAAAACTTTAGCATATTATTTTTCAAATGAAAATTTATACTTAAACCTAGCTAAATAGATATGAAAAGTAGTAAAAACGAGTAATAGATAACAAGTTAATTTTAAGCGTTTTAAACTAAACACTAATGGAATATATTCAAATTAAATTAATTAAAAATGAATCAAATAACTTTTTTCATAAAACTAAATAAAATAAAGGAAAAAATAAATACGCTTTTTGTTAAATTAAAGTTTATAAAGATATTGTAGAACGTTTTACTATCATACTTAGTAAAATAGAAAAACATCAAAACTATTTTTAGTTTAAAAAAAAAAGATTTTTTTATAGTACAAATAATTCAAAAACAAAGAAAATACAGTTGGAATTTAAAAACATATTATTCTATGAAAATCTTCAATTTCATACTGTTTACCATTCAAGAATTTTATTAAAATTTGAAAACACTAAATATATTAATTACCGCGCTGTTTTTGATTAGTACCCAAATATTGACAAATAAGTATTACTAGTTGTCAAAACAGACATTCAGTTTATAAGTTTTATAATAAATTAACCAATATTATACAATATGTATTATGATATTGGTTAAGTTAATACTTTTTAAATTAAACTGTAACATAAGTCTCTGTAAAGAAACGATTATTTTAATTAGCTTTAAAATTATTTCTATATTCTTTTATACTTTAAAGTTCCAAACTACATTAGTAGTTAAGTTTATTATTATTTTTCATTTTATTTGTAGCTTTAGTAATTTTAGTTTAGATATTATTTTTGTCATCATTTCACAACTAAAATAAACATACTTTTAACCAGAAATCAAGGTTAGTGGTCTTTTGAATAGAAAATTTTATTAGTTTAAAGTCCAAATATTGAAACCTTATCAATTAATTTTTACAAGAAATTCTAATGTACAAACTAATTGAAATTATATGTTTATTGATTGTTCGAAATTTATAGGTACTTGTAAGACTTAAAAAGTCTTATATTTTATTCATTTACTTTCAATAAAATGTTTCTCTTTTACAAAACATAGTATTTCGTGAACTATAAAAATAAAAATGAAAGTTGTGTTATTTATCTAGAAAAAGGTTTACGAAAAAGTAATTTTTTCGACTTAAATACTTTAAGTATGTAAACAACCAAGTTTACACTTGACTTATGTACCCAATAGGCAATGTAGTTTAGATGAATTATATTTTTTATAGCTTTGTATTTTTCAAAAATCGTAAACTTTAATGTTACACAAAAAGTTTAAAAGATAAAAATGCTTGCATAATTAAAAATTCTTTATCATTATTTAAGGTTACTAAAGAAACAGGTTTTTACAAATACTTGCAGTTTAAAAAAAAATTAGTTTTACTTCTACAACTATTCTCGAAAATTTTCTATGGTTAGTGAAGCAAAATATCAAATGAAAAACTTAAGTATCAGTTAGGTGTGTAAAAAGCTTTTTTGTAGTTTATTATACAATTATCAATAAAATAAATGCATAACTTTTCATAATACATTATATTTTTTAGACTTTCAGGTTTTCTTAATATCAGCTTAATTGTTTTTAATGCTGTTGTCGTATTTTTCAATTTGTTTGTTAGAATTTTAGTTTATTTTATCTTACCGTTGTTTACTTAACTGCGTTAATTAAGTTTTAGTTTCATGATTGACCACATTGCGTGGTTTCAAAATAAAACTCTACAAGTATTGGATTAAAATTATACAAACTGTTTTATTATATGCATTTACTGTAAAGCAATAGTTTATGGTTTATGTATCTGACATCAGTAGTGTTTTATAATATAAAAATTCGTAAAATAAATATGATATTTGTATTTAAAACTTGTTAGTTTCATAACATCAAGAGTAGTAATTTATTTTTATATATACTTATAGCTAATTTTTCATAGTTTTTTAGATTTGGAAAAAAATAATTTAAAAATAAAAATAAACTAATCATTTAATTAACAATGTAATGTAATGCAATGCATCTTTGTTAAAAGGGCAGTTTCGCAAAAGAGAATTGATTATCTGAAAGAAACTGAATGAAAAATCACAACCAACACAGCTTTACAACATAAAACATTCTGAAAACTAATATGACGTTAAAACACAGTATTGACGTAAAAATAAAAACTTATTATACATAAAAGTTTATATAAGGATATAAATAACTTTGTATCGTTTCTAAAACAGAATTTTCTTGATCACAATTTTAGCAGCAAAACAGGCAAATTTTTATTTATTTTATTTTAGTATAATGTATAACAAATTTACAAAAATTCTTTAAATAAAACAGTAAACTTAGTTTTCCAAAAAATTTTGGAAACAAAATTTCAGAATACAAATTAATTTAAAATTACCTTAGATTTTTGCTTCCAGCACAGTATTTTTTCTATTGGATCTCTTTTGCTTAATGGTAATTATTTATTTTGGAAGTTATACTTCTAAAAAGTATAAAACAAAATTTAAAGCTAAAGTAGTTTTTAAAATTACACTCATTAATTCTAAAAGTCTTGCTAATAGAAATTATAACAATATTTTTACCAATCTGAATCATGGGAGCAATTAAGAACTTTAATAGCAATTTAAAATTGCTGTTTTTACTCAACTTACTTTTTAAATTTTATTAATAATGTTTTTACAGAATTTAATCGAAAACAACTAAAGTTACTTAGATAGAAATATTTCTAATGTTCTTAAAATTTAAACAGACTTAGTTTAGGCTAACAAATATTAAAAAATTATTAAAATTATTATATTTATAATTGATAAACTTTAAGATTATCATTAAGTTTGATAAACCGTTTCTGTGAACTATCAACTTACTTTTAATTTTTATAATTAAACATAAAAAGAACAAATATTATGTTCAAATAAACATTTATAATTTATAACAAACTGATAATTTATATCACTTTAGTGTTTATATATTTAACAAAACGGGTGACTAAAAAGTTAGAGAGAAGTTAGATAGTTTTTAAATCTGTGTTTTTATCAATATGAAATACGTTGTAGTTATTTTTTGACGTATTTTGCATAGAACACATACCTTTTTTGCTAATTATAATTTAATAAATCCTGAGCTATAAAGTTTTATTATTTTCTGCGTTGCCTTATTTTAATACCATTAACCTGCTAAAAAATCAAATTGAATTTTAAAAGTTGGTATTGTAGCTAAAAGTTTTATACTAATTATAAAGCTTATAAAATAAACTGATAAGTTTAGCAGAAGTTATTTATTAAATATATTTCAAATATAAACTTTTCAAAAGTCTTTTCAGCTTTCAAACAAGATGTTTATACTGGCTATAACAACAAAATTATTTTTTCATGATTTGAAGTCAGGCTTATTACTAAATATTGTTGTGAAAAGTATATAAAGTACCAGCTTTTAAACATATCGCCTATAAAGCTTTGAATAAGTATTACGCTTTATCAGCTCACAGGTATTAGTTTAAAAATCAGAAAAATTCACATGATCAGGGGATATCGATATTATTATTTAAACTATCAATTTATTTTAGTGAACTTAACTTAAAATACCTGGCCAGTAATTTGGTATGTTATAAAATTTTATGTTGGTCAATATATTTCAAATAAACAAATGTCGACACATGTTTTTTTAACCTTTAGCTGCAATTAAATATATATATATATAATATATAATAAAGTATATAACATTTATATTTAAATTAATATAAATTACAATTTTCCAATCAATCGCGTACATGATAACGGTTTCAACACAATACTTTTTCATATATATATCTTACGATCACATAAACGATTTGTTAGTTTCAATTGTTAATATATCTGACATATCAAACAAAACAATTTCAATTCCGTTCAAAGTAGTTTTGAGTCGTTAGAGAACAAGTTTCAAGTATGATTGAGAACAGTGATTTTTGTTAAAGAATTTCCACTTTGTCTTTAAAAGTTATTGTTAGTGTTATTAATCTTATTACTTATTATAATTATACTTATCAGAGTTATTCAACTTTTATTATTAACAACGATTCAAACTTACAACAGTCGTTTCAAATCACGGTATAATACATTATTAAGAAATAAAGTTTTTGTTTAAATAATGTTTTAGGTTAGGTGCCAAATTAGCACGAGCGGACATAATTGCACTAGAGGACTAAACTGCACAAAGATATCATTCAAAATATTTTCGTTTATAGTTTTTAAGATAGCTTTCTACACTACTTATAGAAAAATAAATAGTGTTACAATTTTTTTATCTATTCATATTTATAAGGTTTTAATTACAAAATGTTAAAAATATCAAAATGTTTAGAAATTTTATATAATAATTTGTAAAAAAAGTATTTTAAGTATTTTGTTTAAAAACATATCTGTAAATGATGCTTATGAATTCTGCTTCCAACTTTTTATATGTATAACTTTGAAAACATAAACTGCACCAAAGGTTTTTGTGTAACAGTTTTCTTCGAGATTTTTGGTATACTTAAATAAGAATAAATTTTGAAAATAGTTTAGCGTTAACTTATTATATTAGGTATTAACAAACTTAAATAAATCAGCAACTAATAACTGGCTTCATACTTTAACTAATGTTTGTCCTAAAACTTTTAGGTAAGTACAGTTGATATTCAATTAAAATTTTTATTAAGTAAGTTATAACAAATTTTAACGTTATATATATAAGTGTTATAACCTCTTCTAATAGTTTAGATAAAAATATTTTACAAACCTTTTTCAACAATTTTTTATTTCAATTAAACTATCCTATTACTTTAAACACTAAATATTGTGTATTAAAATGTTTTAGATTAAAATGTTTTAATCCGGTTTAGGTCGTTAAAATTATTAAAGTAGTCAAAGTCATGTGATTATTTATATCATTACATTAACATTTTTAATCAAAGAAATTTGTAAGGAATTATTACTTCTTACGTCACTAATACTTGAATTTAAAATTACCGATTCATTGTTTGCAAAAATTGATTATACTTATTGTTAATAAAGTACTTAAAAGCCTTAAATGAGTTTACAAACTACTTTTTTCACAAGAAAAATTGCTTGCAGGCTGAATTTCGTATAACAAAAACTTACTTGTTTAAAGTTAATGAAAAATAGCAATTATTGAAATATTTTAAGTTTATTTTTAAAAAGTATAATGACTTAAAAAATTTGAATACTTTACAATTTGGTTTTTGTGTAAAAAGACGATTATGTGAAAAAAGCTTTACTTTGTTCAAAACATTTTGAGGTAAATGCATCCGCTGAGAATGCATCATCTTTTTTCTGTAATTACTAAATAGAATTTAATGTAAAAAGAGAGTTTTAGAATTTTTTTTTATGTTAGTTGGCTAATACACATGGTGATAAACTTAAATTTCGAAAAATTTATAACTATTTTTTTATTATTATCATTATAAAAATAATTATTTTTATAAAAAGCTCTAACGGTTATTCATCTGTACTTGTATTAATTTTTTTTCTCAAACCAAATATCATCTTTAGTAAATTTCTTTTTTTTTCTCAGGCCAAATTTTCATGTTTGCAGGCCGAAATTTTATCTTATATAGTCTAATTTTCATTAAAAAACCAACAATCTTGCCTGCGGCAATTTTATTTTTCGTGACTTCTGGTTCAAATCAGTAAACTTTAGTGACAAAATAATCAAAATATAACATAAAATAATGTCTTAAATTTATAAAAAAAAGCTTTTAGAGTATGATAAAATTTTGTATCCAAACTAATTTGTACTCCTAAATATATTCCAAATATACTTGTATCATAACTAACTAAAAGTTTTACTAGTTCTATCAAAATTTTCTGTTAAGTTACAGATTTTGTAATTTATAGCAATACCAATTAATATTTACAACAAACCTAGTTAGGAATATAAACATTGGTTTTTTTTAATAAGTCAAATATTTTAGATTTCGGTAACATTAGAAAAACAATTTTTAGGTTCAATAAGATAAGTATTATGTTTCATATATCTTCTCAGTATAATATACAGTCAAAAATGTATAATTATCTATCTCTTTTTACGTTTTTCACAAGTATTATTTTAAATTAAGTCTAAAATCGTTGTGATACAATAAAGCAAACTAACAAATAACTGTTTTTAAATGTTTTAGATTAAGCATGTGAGTATGTATGTTTTGTTTTATTTTACTGTATCCAATTTGAACTGCATAGAGCAGTTTATCATTAACACTTGTATTAAATAATTAACTGAATAAACTACTTTATATAACCTGTGATTACGATTATGAAACGAGCTAGACACTAAGTTTAGTCAGAAACAAAAATGATTTTCCATAAAGAATCGCTGGGTAGATAACTTGGTCAGAGTTTAAAAAAAATTTATAAAGTACTAGGCTTCAGTCTTCCTGACATCTTATTTTTGATGTGAACTTTTGTAACATTACAACAACTGTCCTTCAATCATTTTATTTTAAAGTTTTAAACTAATATCTACTAGTATAATTGATATAAAAAAAAAATTTTGTAAATCAATATTATACTACTTTTAATGGTT
Source organism: Thalia democratica (assembly GCF_965202585.1). Lineage (NCBI taxonomy): Eukaryota > Metazoa > Chordata > Thaliacea > Salpida > Salpidae > Thalia > Thalia democratica. The sequence goes on along the minus strand of NC_139166.1, from coordinate 99,930,707 downwards.
TTTAAATGCCAATGTTGAGCAATTATATTCTTATTAGTCAATAAGTTATTTAAATTATTGTATATTATTTTGTACAAGTAAAATAATAAAGAATGTTTATTTATAGGTATTTGTTTTATTTCTACATTCTTTCGTATAAAATGATATAAATTCATCACTTAAGCAACTCCTTATACAAATTTATTGTATAAAATGTTTTAACTAAACAACAAAGAACGACAATTTAATTTTAAAATTTGATGTTAAATCTTTTTACTTAGTTTTCTCATTGAAAAATAAGAAAGACTTTAGGCAAACACTTTTAACTAATCAAAACGATCAAAAACAGTTTAAATTTAAAATTATTTGAGTATAAAAGCTTTAAAAATCAGTACAAAATAATAAAACCTTTAATAAATCGGCAATAAGAAAAACATAAAAATAAATAATACAACAATACTTTTAATACAAATTCTTAACCCTACATGCAGTCAAACAAAAAAAAAAAAACAATTTGTTTTTGTAATATATTTATCGATTTTTATATATACTTGTTTTTAGTTTCAATATATATAATAAATAATAGGATAATTGTATATTGTATGAATTTACGTAACATTAATTTTCTTGTCAAATATTTGTTTAGCAAAATTATTGTGTTATAAATATACAGTATTATTAATTCTATCGGGGTTAGTCTAAATTAAACGGTATAAACCGGCTGATAACAAAAAAAAAAATAATTCGTAACGCTGCGAAATCTAGGTTGTTTAAACATACATCTTTAGTTACATCTAGACTCAACGAAATTTATATGTGTTTTATAAGTAGTCATATAAAAAAATTAGTTTTTTTTTTAAGTAAAAGAATCAATTTTCAGTTTTAAAACTGCATAAATTTTCCATATAAACATATGTCTTATCTTCTCTTTTTAGATCTTACATGTGGATACTGATGTGAAGAAGCACATGTTATCTAATTTTCCGTCTGTAGGAAATTTGTTTCATTTTCCGTCTATTTGATTTACCTAAACCAGCTGTAACAATTTTGTCATACATATCAAAGCTCCTTTCGTTAAACTAAATAAATAATTCCTGTTTTTGTAATTTTATCGTAAATAACTTTTTTCATGTTAACCTTTTTAGTTATTAAAGCAAGTTTACATTAAATACATATACCAGGTATATAAACAAGTTTTATAGTGTCAAGATACTAAAGATTTTGTATTTATATTACAAACTAAACATAGTTTTGTATACTTTGATGTTGACTTAATAAATAGTTCTTAACATACAATTAAAAAGAGAAATGTTTTATGGTGCAACTATCAACTATGTTATTTATTAAATACCTATTGTTACTAGTCCTTAATCAATAAATACATTATTGCACTTTTTGTAATAAGTAGTTTTTTTCAATAACTACAATGATTTTCTCCAGTAGAGGACGTTTTACTTTCAAGTTCTTTAAAAAAACTTTAAGGGTAAATTTGTTTATTACTCTTAAAAGACAGCTGACCCTGAACTACCTCAAAGTTAACAAAATTTAAAATTTAAATTTTAATATTATAATTAAACTATGTGGCTTAGTAGAAAATTTTTTTTTTGTTGTTATAAAAAAATTTGAACACAATCAAAGTATATAAAGTTCTGAATTTTGAAAATCTTTGAACTTTATCGGCCTAAACCATATGATAATGCATCAAAAATTAAAAATTAATTTAATATTTTAAAGTTTTTTGTATAAAATTTTGATATATTGCTTATCAATAAAAGTATAAAAAAATTAAACTTTCTTATATAGAAAATCAATTGAATAAAACTTAAATTGTAAATTCTTTCATAAATAGTATTGAAGAAAGTTTAAATTTTGAAAAGGCTGAATCTCAAAGCTTAACTTCCTTGTCTTATCGACAAAAAAATATGCCTTTGGTTTCAAACATAAAACAAATTGTTACAAAATGTTTTCGTTTTACAAATATATAGAAATGTTTCTAAAACAAGAAAATACTTTGAAAATTACTTTAATATGTAAACATAGTAGTGACGTAGAAACTATAAAGTCGTTATAACTGGAAATAATTTTCATATTATTAACTATTCAATGTGTGATTAAATGCGGAGTTTAGGTAGAGAAAATTTTAACGGCCAAAACCGGCTGAATTTTATTTTTAAGTGTTATATATTAACATAATTTTACAAAACTTGTATTAATAAGACCATATTAGTTATTTTTTAATTGTTTTGAGAATCCAAATTTAACGGCTAAAAGTACGTTTAGAAACACACTGTAAACCTTCGAGTTTTATTTTTAACAGCTTAAATTACTTTTAATGCTTATTTTAAAAATACAATTCAATATCTTACTAACATACTAAAAATTTGAGATTTATTAATTTTGAATAATTTTGTTTAGCCAGTATGTGAAACTAAAAACTTATGTTTTACGCACAAATTATGTTACTAATTGCTGTTTTATTTTACAAATTTTAATCACATACTGCTTAAATTTCTGGTTTAAGCATTTTGAAATATTACGCGTTTAGTTAGTAGATTTAAAATTATAAGAATATCTAGATTATTACAGTTTTAATTTTGTTTAAGGCTTCTTGTTTGTTTTGTTACAATTATTACAAAATTAAGCTTCAAGTTTTAATCGTAAAAAAACTTTAAAAGTTATACCAGTTATATATTTAAAAGAATATAATGTCAAACAACTAATGTGGTTTTGAACTAAATATGTAAATACAAATTACATTCCGTTTGAGACCATTTACTTAACTTATTTTCAAAATTTATTATAACTGAATATAAAGTTTTATTTTGGTCACTTAAACTTTCATCTCTTATAAAAAAACTCTTACAGTACTAAATCAGATTTTAACTAAATAATAAATTTAATAAATTTAACGATGTCAGTTATACAAAATTGAATTGCTTTTTTTAAAGTTTGAAAAAAATGAATAATATTTAGAATTGTAGATAAATTGTTATGCTTAATGTAGTAATGTCAATCAATTTTTAAAACGTTTACAGTCAATCAGTCATTTCAAAATGTATACTATGTAATCAAAGCAGCTTATTTTGTGTTTAAAACAAAGCACTATTTTTGATATAACAACCTTTAAATTATTCTTATGTATATGAAAAAAAGTTGCTAACAATCATTTCTTTATTAAAAGCTATCCAAACGACTTATGCACCATATTACTTTATAAAAATTGTAAACAATGAATAATACTTAACAGGGAACATTTAAACTATGTGTTATCTGTTAAAAATGTTTAGACTTTGACACTGATAATCTGTAAAGTGATTTATGAAATATCTGTAAGAAAACATCTTACTCTTTTTTTAAACCATTTTAAGTTAACAAAACGGAACAAAAAACATAAAAATTAAAAAAAAAGTATAATAAGACCGTTAAATTATAAAGTAGTTAAGTTTAACTTTTTCATGCTAGTTAATGTTTTCTATTTAACTTTAAACATTTAAAGCTAATTAGTTTTTTTATCATGTAAAAACTAAAATAAAAGATGGAAAATAATAAAAATACTTTAAATTAATCAATTTAGAAAAAAAAAATTATATAGTTGTGCATTAATACCTATTTTTTAGCGTAAAACTATTTAGAGTTTAAAATACATAATTTGCAGGTGTTTTAAAAGTTAATTGTTTTATTATATTTCATATGCATTACAAATTTTTGTGTATAAACTAAATGTACTCTTTAACTTATTTCAATTTTTAGTTTTTTAAACAGTTTACAGTGTTTAGTATAAACATGATCATCTCTTCAGTCACCTATCGCGAATGTATCGCACATTGTATTCACATCAAAAAAGCATACCTAAGCGAGAGAACGTAACTAAACGAGAGGTAGTAAATTAACCTACTTAATTAGCTGCTTTCTTGTATTGATTTCAATTACTACATACAGTTTAGAATTTAATTATTTAATGAATTAAAAACAATTTAGACACATTCTAACTTTTTGTGCTCACAAAGTTTTTATTTTTCAAATTGTACGTATATGTAAAAACTTTTTTGACTTTGTTAAGCAGTTTACATAGGGTTAGAGATGTAAGTTAAAACATTAAAATTATTATTGTATTACAAAAAAAGAATCATGATTTCACGCTGTAAGGCTTTTTAAGAAAAACACAAAGTAATTATCACTAACTGAATGATGTTTCTTATATTTTTTAAATCTGTTGATTATCATCTTTCTCAAATTTTTTTGTTTACTTACATTTTTTAAAATCTAAACTAATTTTAAGTTTATTAACATCTTTTAAACAAAATTAACACCATTAACAAAAATCGTACTTTGTCTTGCTTAGTTTCCAAAGTACAGCAGAATAAGCTTTTTCTAGTTGAGATAAAATATAAAAATGAATTTGTCACATTAATGTCTTAAAGTGCATATATGTGCAGATAAAATGCTACACAAATTTAATATACAAATTTGAATACAAAAACTGTAGTGACGTAAAAAACATAAAATGTAATATTTTGATGATCAAAAGAATATAAATAAAAATATTTTGTGAAATTCATAGCAAATATATTCTTTTAAATTTAAACGGTCAAATTGGCTGATACTATTATTCTGAACATAAAATCATCAATATTATGTGTTGGTAGACTCTATAATAAAAAGAACAACTGATTTAGATAACTTTAGTTAGTAAAATATTAAATAAAGAGGGTTTAAACAAAATCGTATTTTGAATAATTAAATGAAAACCTATGCTGAAATAATAATTTTGCTCTACAATGGGTTAAAAATGAAAGTTAATACTTTTCAAGTACTAACTTAGTATAATTCTCAAAATATTTATTTATAGTATCTTTACAACTTTCTTATTCTTACTCTTTTTTTTAGTCTCCGTCAAATTGAATAAAATTTGTTTCAGTCTACACGAAGGCTTGTGGTCTGATGATCGAATTGGTATGATCAACCTTTTGTTAAACTTGAGATTTTCTCACGGCATACGAGAGTCCAGGCTTGTGCTCTGCAGACTTCCGCCGATGTTTTTGTTGATCGTATTTAATACAAGCGTACTAGATGTCATGCCTAGCAGACAATGTATTGAACGTTGCTCTACAAAATATAATGCTCACGTCACTTATCAATAGATATAATTATTATATAAAGACTTTTTGTTGAATTAGACTGCAATTTTTCGATTGTTACTGACTGATGAGCCCTAATAAGGACGATAAAAGTCTACTGAAGGCTTTTTGACTGGTGATAGAGTAAGTGTGATAAACTTTTTTGTTAAACTTTAGCTTGTATCGTGTCATACAAAAGTCCAAGTTTTTTGCTCTGCGGTTATTAGGTCAAAATAAATAATAAATCTTTCATAGAGCAATATACTTATGATATTTTAAGCTTTTATCAGCTAAACTACATTATAGTTTATAATTGTAATTTAGTTTAAATAACTATAATCAAAAAGTAGGTTTAGTTTAAATGTAGTAACTATAAACTCTACAGATAATTTTATCTTTGGAAAATTAATATTTTAGTTTTGTAATAAAAATGTAACCCTTAAAGTTTTTAATAATGAAGTAAAGTATTTGAAATATTGTAATCAAGTTTTGATTTTTAAACAACAGTTCATTAAGTAAAACTAAAAAGTAGAATTAAACTACTATTTACAACCTAAAACTAGTTAGGTAAGCTTAATTTGATAATAAAGAGTATAATGACGATAGATAAAAGATGCCATCCATAAGCTTTGGGTAGACTACGACCGGTATTGGTCTGATTAGGACTCATCAGTCAATCACAACCGAAAAAGTTACAAAATTAAATTTACTAACGGTTTATTCATGCAAGCACGAATCAACCTTTTGCTAGTATTATAACTTTAATTTGTCGCACGGCATATGAAAGTCTAGGTTTTTTTTCTGTAGACTTTCGCCATTGTTTTTGTTGTCCACCGTTAATAACTTAAAGTTCATAAAGTATTTCAGAAAATTTATAACACTGAAATGGGCTAAACAGACTGATACAAATAAAATGAAAATTTATAATATTTTAAGTAACTCATTCTAAGATTACAAATTATATTCTTATTAAATTCTACAAAATGGTTGATCATTACAATTCGATCAGCAGACTACAAGCTTCGGTAGACTTATTAGGACTCATCAGTCAGTCACAACCAAAAAAACTTGCAGTCGTCAATCTACAAACGACTTATCATGAAATGAAGCAACCATTTGCTGGCAATGATCAATGACGTCACCATTGTCTTGGCCGTGCAACGTTTAAAACATTGTCCACTAGGCAAGACATCTGGTACGCTCGTTTTAATAAGATCAACAGAAAACATCGGCGAAGTCTGCAGAGCAGAAGTCTGGACTTTCGTTTGCCGTGAGCTAAGCTCAAGTTTAACAAAAGGGTTGAGCATGCCAATTCGATCATCAGACTACAAGTTGTAAATTGTCAAAAAAATATTTTCAAAGAAGTGAGTAGTAAACAAAGATTTGTATACATAGTACTAGTTAAGTCAGGGTTTCCCAAAGTGGGCGATATCGCCCCCCTAAGGGCGATTTTAGTATTTTGGGGGGCGATAATTAGTTAGGGGGCGAAAGGGTGGGCGATAACTAGTAAGGGGGCGAAAAGGGGGCGATTTAAAAATTTTGGGTTGTCATAAGATTTTTACTTTTTTTCTTGCTATTTTACTATTTTTAGCTTGCTATTAGTTATTTGACCCTGAGGTAAAACTTAAACAAAAAAGTTTATTCTATTTATAAAAAAAAAGAAAAAAAATCTAGTGCTTATGACTCCTACTTCCAAGTAAATACTATATTTTCATTTATATATTTCCACATTTAATAATTACATATATCTTAGACGATTGGAATCCCTCTCACTATTTTATAACCTGACATATATGTTATTTGGGGTTATAAATGGTTTGTAAAAATCTATGTTATTTATTACTATCTATCACCTCATGATATTTCCAGTTGCTTTTTGAAAAGTCACTAAGTTACACTAAGAAATAAAACTATACAGGGTTGCCAATTTACCTAGAAACCTGGAAAAACCTAGAATTTGACAATTTAAGCAAAAAAAAAACCTGGAAAAAATCTGGAATTTTTAACAATTTTAACATACTAAGTACTAAAATTTAGATTTGACACAAAAAAGCTATCATATAGATAAAAGTATGGATCCCTTCGAGGCAAATACTTTTGAAGTAAACGACTTACAGGAAACCTTCTCAGACTTACAAACTGACCTTGAACTTAAAGTAAATTCTTCCAAAGAACGATATGAAAGCTTTTGGAATCAACAAAAACTAAGGCAAAAGTATCCAATCATTTTAGAGGAATTTAGATTGTTGTTTATAGCTTTTCCTTCTAGCTATGTTGTTGAGAAAGCTTTCAGTTCAGTTATCAACATCTTGAGCAAAAGGTCTAATCTAGATATTTATAAAGGAGGTGACTTAAGGCTCTATTTTACTAATTAAGAATCAGATTAGAAAAACTTGAAAGCAGTCATATTCCTCATCCTCCACATTATATTAGACTTCAGTAGCAGACATTATTTTATGAAAGTTTATTAATTTTATTTGATCTTTTGAAGTATTTCTTTTATCACCTGGTTTGTATTGTATTTAAGTAGTCTTTTTATAATAACAACTTTATTAAGCTATTAATTCTACAACAGGTTTGCATAATGCCTAATAAGTATTATTTACGGTAGACTTACTCTTGAGTTCGCACTTTTTACTCAAAAAAAAGTGCAAATTTATATTTTATAAAATTTAACTAAAGTAAAGTCTATTACTAACTAAATATTAATAAAACAAAATATATATAATATTTAATAGCTTATATAGATCTTTTTTTTATGAAAGTTTGTTTTATGTTTTAGTGGATTTCATGTTTATTCATAACATCATTGCATATAACATATTGAAATTTGTCATTTTGTAAAAAAAAAAATGGTAATACTTTTTTGAGTTTGCACTTTTTGATTTTTTTCAAAGTGCGAACTCAAGCGGAAATCTACTATATTTATTAAATGGTTTATGTTTTAAAGATTTTAATAATTTTATTTTGACCTGGTTAATTTTGTAGTTGATATTCGTTGTTTTACATTACACTAAAAGTTTTTATAGCATAGTGATTAAAATATTTGTTTGAAAGACCTTTATTTGACAGGTTTTTGTTATTACTAGTTTAATATGTATACAACTTATATCACTATAAAACTATTATCTGATTGTAATATTTTGACAACCATTAAAGTTTTTATTTCTAAAAAGATTTTTTTGGTTTTAAAAGAGTATAAATTTGAGGTTTCTATTTGAAATGACTTCTACTTTTTCATTTAAAAGTTTCTTAAACACAATTTTATTTTCTAATTTGATTTATTATTGTTCAAAAGTTTATTATAATATAAGGAGTTTTAAACTATTAATACAACTGTTTTTTGTTTTATCTTAATTCAATATATATTAGCAATTAGAATATACTTAGTTTATTTTAATACTTCAACACTAGCTTTTAGTTTTTTACTATTTTCCTCTGTTAAATTATTGTAGGCTAATAGCTAGAAAAAAAACTTTTTCAACAGAGTTAAATAAGCCATCAAAAAGACTGCTACAATTACAAAACAAAATTTAAACCTAGTTAAAAGTTTTTTTTTAATTGATTACTTTCTGTTCACAGAATTAACTGTAAAACGTTGGATTTTTTTTTTTGAATTTAAATAAATAAAAAAATTGTTAGAATCAAGGTTTAGTTCCCTAAACATTATTCCAAGTCAAATGCTATTTCATGGTATTCTACTACGAAACAAATAGTTAAAAAAGTTAAAAATTAATTTTTCAACTTTACAACTAACTTGCTTACAATATATCTTAGCATTGAAATTAGTAAATTTACTGCATTAACTGAAGCTGTTGATGAAACCACTTTTCATGTGAGATAATCAACCAGTCGGTCAAACTTCCTTCAACTAGATCAGCAATAATGTTTTAATATTTATTTCATTTAGTGTAAAATAAACTGTTAATTCTTTTATAGTTTTTTAATCTCTGGTATAGATATTTAAAAAAAGCCTATTTATAAAGTAATTTAAGTATTTTGTGCGGCTTAAATAAGTTACTTAGTATTAACTTCTAAATGTCCGAAATTTGTTATATGAGATATTATTGAAATTTCAGGTTTAAGTTAAGATTTCAGGTGGGTAACGTACGGCTCAGATCCAGTCGCAGATCCAGTCGAATTTCGACCCGCTAAGTAAATTGAAAACTACTTGTGCAAAATAAATAAAATTTAGTTTTTTGATATTTAATATTTTGATATACGCTTTCATTTCGTTTTCAGTTCACAAAAGTATTTCCTAGATCACAATAATACTAAATCATTTTATTACAATTTTGCTCGAGTTTTTTAATTTTCTTATTTGTAATTTTTCTAAATCATGCAGCCCGCAATTACATTTTCTAACGAGTTGAAAATAGAAAATATGTTTTAGTAAATATGAATTGCTGACTACAAAAGTTGTCCACCACTGACCTAAAAGTTTCAATAGTTTCAAAACAGATCATATTTAAACAGGATGATAACAGATTACACAAGGCTTTTAAATAATTAAGTATTTTTATACACTTTACTGGGCTTCTAAGAAAATAACTGTAAATTATTTTCTCAAGCCCTGTAAACTACTTTGAACACAAAAGTGCGTGCATAAGAAGTACAAGACTAAATTACATTTCGAACACAACTTTTTTTAGCTCAAAAGTTTGTACTCAAAAGAAAAACTACTTTATAAAATCGTGGGGGGCGATTTTTTTTTCAAGTTACTAAAAAGGGGGCGATTTAGTAAATGAGTTTGGGAAACCCTGAGTTAAGTATAGATTTTATCTAAAAGTTAAAACGTGTTACACATGTAAGCTAACATTTATTTTACTAATTTTTACATTTGTTAGTAACTAAAATGAATTCAAACTCTGTAAAACCTACTTTAGTTTGTTTTTCTACTTTATGCTAAATCTCATTAACTTAAGAAATTAGTAACGATTTATTAAGTTTAATTAGAAGATAATGTAATAATATTAGGTTTTGTTACGATACTTAAATGCTACACATTTTAGTATTCTTATTTTTATTATGGGTATCCTTTTGAAATTTAAAATCTAGAACAGTTTAAATATATTTTCAAAGTTTACAAGTATAATATAAGTTTAAAATGAGATAACTAGATAAAATTCAAAAGGAAACGCATAAAAAGTTTCAAAGCTGTGTTTAGTCTTTTCATGGGAACCTAAACCTTAACACCTAAAACAGTTAAACCAAGTTTTTAAAGTTAAAGAACCAGGTCAGAATCAGCAGAACTTCATCTTCGTGTTTTTGTTTAGTAATTACTATGGACAATATTGTTTATTTTTATTAACTTGTATGACAATACAAATTAAACTGCTCAAATTACTAACTTCAGCATACCTTTTTATTTAATATATACAATGTTTATAGTAGCTCTTACAAAATTATAAAGTAGTTCCATTTATATTTGTCGATAGTCACTCAAGTAAATATTAAAAACCTTATACTTGAAGTATTAGCTATTTTAAATTTTAGCTATTTTTAAGTGTTTTGCATTAACATACAAACATATGACAATTCAAATTTTTGCATTTTAAGTTAATATAGAAATAGATTCAATGATTAATTTTCTTGTTTTATTGTACACATATCATAAAACTAAACTTTTGGTATAAACATAAAGTAATGTTTAAGTTAGAAGCAATATAAAGAAGTAAAAAAAAACTTTGAGTCTCATGAATAGTAAAAAATTACAATTAAACAAACAAATAATAAAAAATTATTTAACATGTAAAAACAGTAGTGACATAAAATGAATGTTTTCACCATAATTTAAAGTAAATTATATAGTATTAGTTAGTTTTTTTTAGGAATTGAAGTAGCACTTGAACGTCATAATTTTAACGGTCAAAATCAGCTGAATCTTTTTAAGTGTGATTAAATAAAGTTTTACTAATTAAACCTGTTATGACTAAATTTATTTTAGATTTCATTTATCGTCAAAATATATATTCAACGATTTAAATATTGTTTAAAACTACACTTTGAATATTTTAGTTGTTTTGTTTAAAAGTTTTAAATACTTATACAGTCTTTCCTCACTTATCCAGTCATGTTTGGCAAGCTTTATTGTAATTTTGCCGAACAAGACATTGGCCGAATAACTACAAACACTTAGTGTTTTAAAATAATAATGCAAAAATACCATAAAACAAACACCAATTTTTTACTGGGTTTACTTTTTTTTTTTCATTTTTTTTAACTAAGCAAGCTTACATTAAACACAAACAATAAAACAAACAATACTTTAAGTAAATTAAAATTGATTTAACCAAAATAAATTACGCCATAAGCAGTTTAAATAATAACAGAACTCTTTCTAAAAAAGGAAAGAATGGAGGTTTGTTTGACAAAGCTTTCTAGTTTCTTAGCAGAAAATTCAAGAAATCGGATGAGTTTAGGCATACTTTCTGGTGTGCTTGTGGTTGACAACAATAATAGACTAAGAAAACATCAATTATTTGCATGATATAAGCGTTAGACACTTTTATGTTCCGATATGAGTTTCTCTTGACTAGGATGTACAAAGCAATTGTCAATGATCAAAATGCTTTTTTTTTCGTCTTGTCCAAGTTTAGGTCATTTTAAACGTATGCAAAAACTTGTATAAAAACTTAGTACAGTACATAGTAACAATACAGGTTTACACATCAACTTCATTTAATTTTTAAAAAAAGGTTTATGAAATGTATAAAAGCGAATTTTGGTGATATACATTACAAATCATTAAAGTATGGTCTAATATAAATAAGTTTTTTTAGCTAGTTTTTACTAAATAACCACTAAAAATAGATTTAACCGGTTTTGGACGTTTAAATTTTGTTCAGAGGTCTGCCATTATTATACATAATTTGAACTTTTTTATTTTTTGATGTTATTTTCTAATTATAACAAATTTATATTCATTACATCACTACTGTTTTTACAAGTTAAGGCAACTTTTTAATATTTTTTCTTATAATTATCACTTTTTAGTATTTATAAAAAGCTAACATTTTGTGTAATTTTGTTTAGAGATTCTTTAACTGAAGTCAATTTTTATGTTTAAATTTAATAGCCAAGTTTTTTGATACGTATAAATAGCTTTTGTTAAAAACTATTTCAGATATTTGTTCAACTTGAACTAAATATGTTAAAAAAAACAAGAAAGGTTCCCAATTCGTATTTCTCAAATTTATTACAAAAAGTTATTTAATATAATAGGTATATATTGTTTATTTACGTTCTTTCTTTAAGTTACGCACTTTTGCTGTGAACTCAATGTGCTTAGATTCGCTAGAAATTAATTTAATTGAAGTTTTGTTTTTACTGTTTAACAGTATATTTAAATGAAACCGTTTTATAATTTGGCAGTAAGTAATACAAATACAATGTAGAAAAGTTGTAGATTCTCTTAAAAAAGCAAAATATACGAAAACTAAAAAAAAATATGAACAATTTAAGAAAAAGTCTATTTCTAGTTCAAAACAATCATTGTTTTGAAAGCTTACTCAATGACAAATTATGATACTTAATCTAGCACTACGCATTTTTTTTGAATTTTCAGTATTAGTAACTTATTAATAGTTTCAATTTTTGTACTATTTTTCTGTTGGTAGAAATATCTTTAAAGTTTTTTTTTTAAACTATCTTAGCACTTTTAGAAGTTAATTTTATAACTGAGTCAAGTTTGTTGAGTTTTTAATTAAACTATTTACTTTGTTTTTTTAGATTATGATAAATAAACTTCATAAATTTTATAATTACTATTAGGTTTACACGTTAATAGTGTTACGAGTTTAAAAAGTTATACAGTTGTTATAAAGAAAAAAAATTTATTGCAATCTGCCGGTTTAGACATTTTGAAATGAAAGGAAATTATAAAAGATATTAATAATATTAAATCGTTAGTTAATAAACTCGCTAACCAATTTTTTATTATAAAAATTCATTTTCAACACTGACTTGTGTATGTTTTCATTAAAAGCATTAGTTAAAAAAAAGTTCAATTAAAACTAGATTAGAAACAAACTCATTATTTGTGCAAGTTCTTTTTTATCTATTTCGATATTTTGATTAATTAGTGATGTTTAAAAATAAGAAATTATTACTTATTGTATTTATTCTAATATATAATTTCTCAAAGTTTAAGTTTTTTATTTAAAGTTTAATATATTTATTGTATTAAATAGAAAGACTTTGGTGCACTCAGTATGATCTTTCTCAATTTTTAAACAAATTTTTTAAGCTTATCGAGTCAAATATAAACTTTTATTGAATAATAGGCACAAAGCAATTGTAATTGTTATGCATTTTTTTTGTAACTAGTTATGAAAGTTTAAGTATGAAGATGATTTCAGTGTTACGAAAGATTTTTATTATTAACAGCCGGTTCAGGCTGTTTAAAATGGAGATCAACTTCGAAATGCTGTATAAAGTTCTTAATATTTTAATTTATAAACTTGGTAACGAAGAAATTAAAGGGAAATCAAACACTACGTCACTTCATTGTTCAATTCTATTACTATTTATTAGCTTTATTTATATAGATTTATGTAGATTTTTGCATTTTTAAAAATATGTTAATTTTAGTGTGTAAGAAACTGATTTAATGTTTTAAATAAGTAAAATAATATAAATATCAGTTCTTAAACCATTAGTTTTTGATCATATTAATTTGACAGCCAAGTTGAAAAGTTTATTGAAACTATTCTTCAATGGTTCTATAACTTAAACCAAACAAGCGTATTCATTTGATACGAAATTATTGAGTATTGTATTAAATTCAATGCTTATTCAGTCGGTTTAGGCCTTAAAATTACAATTCTTTTATAAAATTTTTTATAAAAATTGGGCACTCTATTTCAAGATTGAGCACTATTATTCATTTGGTTTCCAAATTATACAATTCTTTTATATAGTCGTTAAGCGTATTTAAAATTTATTCATTCATAAATTTAACAAAAAAGTTCAAATTTGTTAATACTTCTTACGTCATTATACAACTTTTATGTTAAATTAAGTGATTCCGTATTTAATTACTATGTAAATGCTTATCGCTAGATCAGGAATTGACAGCCGTTAATGAATAAGGGGCCAATACTGTTATCTGATGAGTAAAATGCGGACCACAGTTGTTCGACCCCTGCGTTAAAAATATGTAAAATAAAAATTTGTTTACAATTTTTTAATTGTATAATTATTTTACATTTAATTAAATTTTAACAGTTTATAAACAGCTAACACTACTAAAAACGATGTTACTTTAAACATTGAATATGTTTTTAATAAGCTTTTTGGAAACGATAAACGAATCAAAGCTTAAAATATGTTTATATAACCTAATTTTTAAAAAGCTTCGGTCATTGAACTAAATATTTTTTTTTTGGTTTAACTTCAAACAGGATAATAAAGCTACTTTAGTGTGAAAAAAATGTTAGATTAAATGTTGTAGTGCTAATTTTTAAGTTTTAACAAATTAGTTACTAAGTCAAAAAATACTAGCTTTGTTTAAAGTAGAACAGTCAAAAGTAATTCGAAAAGTCTAACTAAAATACTTACAGAGTGCTTTTAAAATAATACATATTACTAACAGATCTATATAACTAAAATTTACTTTTTTTTTTGTAGTAGTACTTCTTTATAATAAATTTTTTTAATTTCTTAACATTAGAAGTAAAACCTAAGATGATAAATGCTTAAATAAAACTTTCATAGTAACAATAAAAAAATGAGTACACTGTTTAAATAATTTGAATAATCTAATTAAAATACTTACATAGTGCTTTTAAAATTATATGCATTACTTACAGATTTATATAGTTTAAATTTACTTACCTTTTCATAGCAGTACTTCATCATTATAAATTTATTTAATATAGTGATCTTAACACTACAAACAAAAACTAAGATGATAAAAGCTTTAAAAAAAATTTCATAGTAACAACAACAAAATGAGTACACTGTTTTATTGATTTACTAAACTACTTAATATCAGGTAATAATAATTTTTCAAATACGTTTTACTAAATTGTTTAAAAATAACTTCAGTTTATTTTATACTAAAAATCAAAATCTTAAGCAGAAGATTATATTGGAAAATTTAAAATTTACTTAACTTTGAAATAGACTTTAAGTTTAAAGAAATTGTTTATTGGTAAAAGTTTAACATGGTACGGTTATGTTTATTATGTTTTCATATATTATTAATTAGATACACTATCTATATTTTTGAGTCAAAAATTATAGAAAGAAAGTTTGTATAGTAGTAAGAAAATTTGAAAGTTTAAATTTTCAAATCTGTCTACTAATGTAAATGTGATACATTAGAAAAAAAATTGTTAATAAAAAAAAATCTTATAGGTCAGTTGTTAATACTTTTCACTTGTACAGTATTTAGATAGAATTACTATACATAATGCTTAAAACTAGGTGAATTTTAAATTTCTTTATATCTTCATAACAGCATTATCTAATAAACAGACGTATATGTTTTATTTCAGTATTTTATTCTTTTAAATTCTATTACATATGCACTTATATAAACAAGAAACAAATATGTAATTTAAAATAAGCCTGTTAAAATTTGTGAGTAAACATATTCCAAACATAAGTATAAAGAGTAGTTTAATAAAACTTTCTAAATTATTTGTAGCTCAGCATTCTTAATTACTGAAAATTTTATACAAAAACAAGTAGTACTACTTATTTTTAAAACATATATTTAATTTATAATTTAAAAATTACAATTCAGAAAAAGCTTATTGTTTTAAAATAAATGATAAATAACAAAAGTACAAAAAAAACAGTCTAAAAAATAAACATGATTTTAGCTTTAATTTTTCAGCAGTTGAACATTAAAAAAACTACCCTAAAGTTTTGTAAATATTTCTTTGATAATTTTATTCGATTTTTGTTTAATGAATTCTTTGCTTTATATTTCGAACTTAAAGTATCGTATATCAAAATATTGTAACCTTATCAAAAAGTTTGTAATGAAAAATATTTTCAATAAATTAGAACCATATAACTAAAATTAACAGCAAATATTTATTTCGGCAATCATCAACAAAGTTGAGATGTTTTTTGCAATCGATAGTAAACAATGAATTTCAAGGCAGTACATGAAGCATTCGGTTAAACTTAAATTATTTTTTTTCTGATATGTTTCATTTATTTATAGAAAAATCTATAAATACAATGCAGTTTACATGTTTTCAATGATAGAAGTACAAGCAAGCATACAGTATTAAAAAAGTTATTGTATCTACCGTTTTAAGACATGTAAATAAAGAAAAATAAAATATTGTACTATTTTTATTTTACTATAAACTAAAAATTACTAATTCTGTAATGTGTGTAAAATTAAATAACTAAATTACTTAAAATTCATACAATTTAATTTTTGTTTTAATAATTTTTAAGCAGTAGTATAAGTATTTAACAAACTTTTTTTTTTCAATGTTTTTTATCAGATGTAAATCAATAACAAGTTTAAGTTAAACATTGATTTTTTTATATTAAGGGGTTAAAAACCTTAAATAAGTTAGCAGCTACATAATTAGATTCATACATTAAGTTTATTTCGCCTTAATTTTTTTTAGTAAGTACAGCATTAATGTTGTTTAAGTTTTATTATTGAGGGTACATCAAAGTAAACATTTGGTTTATTTATGGTTTACTAAATTACTATAATTGGTAAATTAAATTTGGTTTAGTTTTAATTTTAGTTAACAAAACAAAATTGTAAAGTAGTTTAACTTCTAAAATAATTCTAAAATTTTCACTTTTATTAAATAAACTTAATATTTTTTTGAATTTTATTAATTAAGGGATTGACAACATCTTATGAGTATCAAGTTTACCAACATTCATGGGTAAAAGCAGGCTTATTTTGCCAGATAAAATGTTTCACAGGCCCAATTTTGTATAAAAATCTCCTTTAAAACAATATATAAAAAACTTCATTAATTCAGAAGTATATGTTTTATACAAAAAGCAAAATAATACTATTGCAACAATAAACACTATTACTTAGTCGTTATAACAAAAAAGCTTAATTACTAGATCTTACTACAAAATCGTTTTGTTAATTGTTTAAAAGCAATCAAAGATTTCTGTCAAAGGACCTAACAATTTTTAGATCATCAAGCTACATATGACTTGTTTGCTTTAACTATGAACAAGGTAATTTAGCTAGGTTTGTTTAAAAATAGCTTGATCAATTTTGTAGTACTGAAATATTAACTTATAATTTACCAATAATCAGCTTTAGGTGAAAAAAATAAATAATCTAAGGTATGACAATAATAAAATATTTTCTGGTTTAAGTAAGTTATAAACATTTTATTAAATAAATTATTAGGAAAAGACTGTTCTGTGCTTTTGTGAAAAAAATAATTAAAAATATTTAAATTGAAACTTTAAAGTACATTTTATATTTTGTCAGTGGTAAAAAAACATTTACTTGCAAAAGTACATAACAATTTACACTGTTAGTTAAACTTTGAAAATTCTTTAAATTCAAAACTTCTCTGTCTTTTTTCAGTTATGAAAATATTAAAAATTAAAAGCTATGGTTTCAAATATAAAACCTACATTTTCGTTTTTAGAAATTTAAAAGGTAATATAAGAATCTGAAGCGTTTCACAAATAGTAAGAAAAAAAAAAAAAAAAAAGTATTGTACAAAATAAATAAACATAACATATTCGTGACGTAAACAAACCCATTATAATTAGAAGTTAGTTTTAAAATATAAACAGGATCACAATGTGTATGTGAGAAAATAGGGCTTTAGCTAAATCTAAATGGCCAAAACTGACTGAACTTTATTGTTGTATTGTTATTAAGTAAAAACTAGTTTACAATATTTGTTTAAATAAAACAGTAATCATAATTTTCTTAAAGCTATTCAGTAGAATAGATAGTTTTATTACCTTTTTTGTTTTATAACAAATGCAATATTATTTCATTTATCGTTTTGTTAGCAGGTTAACAATTATAAATAAAAAAAGATAATGTTAATTCGTGTTGATGTATAGTTTTGGATCTTTCAAAACTTATCGTTTTTATCAAGTGAAACAGCTAGTATTCAAAATAGATTAGTGTAAAAGAAAAATATTAAATTTGTATCCTTACGTTCAACAATAAAAATAAAGAGAACATGTCTTTTGTTATGAAAACAATGCAAGTTAAAACGTTAAATGTAAGCATTATTAAGACTCAACAAATATAAAATTTCTTAATGTAATGCAGTGACGTAAGAAGTGTAGTTTCACAACAATATGTATTTTGTTCATTTATTTTATCATGTTGGATTCATAAAATTGTATCTGTGTGATCGGATTTAAAAATTTAAACAGCCTAAACCGGCTGAAAAATATTATAGTTATTTAATACTACAAAATTAATTATAAATTTATAATCAAAACTACCTTTTCTTTTGTAGTTAAAGCAAACAATAGGTTTGTACCTTGATTACATTCTAACATTATTTGTTTATAATTTGATTGCTTTTCAAATAATGATAAATTTTGCTCGTAATAAAAATAAATAATAAAACTGCATAGATGTAACACAAATTTACTGTAAAATAACTTTTAGATTAAAATGTTTTATAAAGAAACAGATTATAATTGATATTTGTTTATATTGTATGCTGTTTTGAACCGTCTAAACCAGCTTAATGTAATAAAACTTATTTCTGAACAACAAATGTATGATTGTTTTAAGTAGTAACACTAGTAAATGTAACTAAATAGTATTTATGAATTTTAATTCGATTTTTTAAACATAATATAAAAAAGGATAATGTTTTAACTTTAAATTCAATAAACTCTACATAGTTGCTAAGCTGACATAAAAATACTCAATTATAAACTTATTAGATGAATTTTAAAAAACATCAAAATACTTAAAACTTGTTAGAATTTATTAATTTTATATTCACGTACAATATTTAGTATGAATAAAAACTATGCATTTTTCTATTAGTCATAACATTTTCATCATAACTGATCATTGGTTGTGTGTAAACTGTAAATATTACTATAATTAGGCGCTAGAAGACCATAGATGCTGGTATCAACCAAGAGAATAAAGAAGGAAAGTGGATGTATAATGCTTTATTAGTTATATTCAAATCTCGAGACAAAAGTTAAAGTAATGAAAGAAAAAAAGAAGTTACTAAATGCTGATTTGACTGACTTAAAAGCAGAAAGGCTTTATCTGTATTAAATTTGTCAAAAAAAAAGTAGAAACCTTCTTTATCCTGCTAAAAGGTTTCAAAAAGAAAAAGGTTTGTCCTCGAGTGGCACAATTTTGTTGAGAAATTAAAATAAATGTTATTAACACAGTTGAAAATATTAAAAAGCTGCAGTACAAACAATAATATTTTTTTTTTAATATATGTTTAAAAAATATAATTTGTTTAAATGACTACTTAAAAACTAAAATTATTCAATTTAGTTGATTTTGAGTTTGCTGGCTGTGTCAAAATGATTTTGCTCCCCCAATTGTAGATTCTATATGTAGTGACAATTGTGTGATATGGTTACATGTCCAATGTTCTGAATTAAATAATAATGAGTGTAATTTTTATAGATCTAATAAACATCATTTTTATTGTAAAGACTGTGTGAGTGAGTATGAATCGGTTAATGTGGAAATTAATGAATATTGTTGAAGTTGTTTATTAAATAAGTGTAACCAGCGGTTTTTTCAATAAAGAGTTAGGATTAGTTTTCATTTTGATTAGTTAAAAATAAAAGTTTTGCATTTTTTTCGTTTATAGATAGAATTAGTTTTTTTTTTTTTCTTAATGTAATTTTTTTTGATTAATTTAAAGATAAGGCAGGTGAAATACCACATGATGAGCTTAAACTCTTTCGCCTGGTCTTCAGAAAACGTTTATCGTTGCTGAGGAGAGAGTGAGTTCTTCTGATGTTTTTCCTCCTTTTAAAAAAAAGTTTAAACATAAGAAATAACAATTAAGACTTCTTAACGCAACTTAGAACATTTAGTTTTTCTTATTTCTTAATAGTTTTCGTATACTTTGCTATTTACGAAAACATCTACAACTTCTTGATATATTCTTTAGTTTTAGCTTTAAAAAAGTATAAAGTAGTTTAAAATACATTTATAAAAAGTAAAGCTTTCGGTTTTAGAAAAAGTACATTTCAGCTTTTCGAAGTGCAAAAAATTAAAATAAAACTATAAACAAACTTTAGTTTTTGTAAACTACAGTAGAATAGTAAAATTGTAAAAAAAAAAAATATTAAATTTTTACTGTTCAAAACAGCTTTTAAATATTATAAGTGATTGAAACAATGTATTAAATATAAATTTCACTGCATTGAAATTTTCAAAGAAATAAATTTTGTTAGAGAAAAATAAAAGCATAATAATGGCTAAGACAAGGCTGCTAACTTATTAATGATTTTCTTTAAGTTTAATTAAGTTTCGAAATTAAATCTTCGAAATTTGATAAAGCTTTGTAAGCTAAATACTTAAGTCTAAGGTTGATTAAAAAGTATTAAACAGAAATAAATCACATTATCAGGTATTGGTTTTCTTACTGTAAGTAGAATTTCGAAACTAAAAAAAATCATAAAAGTTTCAAACCTTTTTAAGTTAGTTTCAACTCTATAATTTAAAATATATTAATTTATCTTTAAGAACATAAGAATTGGTCTCTTAGTAAGTAGCAAGCAAAATATTGTAATATTAGTACGTTCTAATAATTTATTTAGGCTATACAATTAATTTCGCTCATTTAAATTTACTTTATCATATTGTTTATTTTTTAAACTGTATTTTTGCTATTAGTTTTTAAGCAAAACCATAAATATTCTAAACTATTTGATTTAAATAGACAACGTATAATTTTTATTCTTAAAGTTAGCGATAAACATCTAAAAGAAAACTATCATTTAGTATTAAAACAAGGCAAATTTTACCATATTATATTTAGCGGTAATATTATTCAGCATTTATTAAGTAAAAAAAGTTTTCAAGCGCATCAGTTACTGACAAGTGAAACTAAGTGAACTTTTGTTATATTCTACGACTAATTGAAAAGAAATGAACTTCTATAATTGTATTCTGATATGTGTTTATTAGTTTGCACACCATCTACAGCGGTAAATATTTCATGATAAAATTGTTGTTAAAAATTTAATGCATACAACAAAACTTTAAAAACAAACATAGCAGCTTAGTTAAATATTTAATTTTTGTTTTTGAAATCAAAGTATTTCGTGTACTAATTAAAGAAAAATATAGAAAAACTAATAATATAAATGAAATTAATGAAATTTTAAAACTCCTTATTTCATCATAGTATAAATGCAGAAATATGAAAAAATACTTATATTTTTGTTTGTTTATCTGTTTTTTAAACTAAAAACTAAAATTTTAGTAACGTATTTTAACATACTAAGAAACAATAGTTCCCATTAAAATTATATATTGTATTAAGGTACAAATATTTTTTGCTTTTTAACTTAAACATTAACTACATCAAGCAGTACACTATCAAAAATCTTACTATATAATTAGATTAAAGTGTATCATATTTTTACTGAGAATTATAAAGAAATTGGATTAACAGTATTATTAGTCAAAAACAAAGTTGTCAAAATCAAAATCAGAGTTGTTATAATTATTAACTCTTATATTTCAAGTACTAGTAAGTTTAATATTTTTATTCAAAACTTGTCTAGTGTATCAACTGTACTATTTAATAAAACTGCGGCAAAACATATTAACTTAATTTTACTAATTGTAATGAAGTACTATTTTATGCACGAAACAACAAGTTTTTCAAAATTAAGTATTAAGTAAAACAAGTAAAAAAAAAAACAGTTTCTTAAGAAATTATAAAACTATTCATGATCCAATAGTTTCTTTTGTATGTGTTACTGAACACGAATGTAGTATTTTTTTACATAATTTTAACTTTTATTACTTAATATTTACCCTTAGTAATTTACTTAATGACAATTCGAGTTGAACTTTGTTCTTCAATAAGTTTTAACAAACATTGGATTACTTAATTTACCATGTAAAGAGTTAATTACGTAAGAAGCATAACATTTTTAATTATTTGATTATTCAAAATATATAACTACGATTGCAATTATAAATGAATCTTCCAGAAACTCACGTACAATTTTAACGGCCTAAACCGGCTGATATAATACTTTTTGAAAAACAGTGTTATAAAAACTTAATCGAACTTTTTTTTAAGTTAAAAAGCCAGTTAAAGATTACTTTAGTCACTGAAATGTGTTATTAACTCGTTGTTTATTCTGCAAAAATTATGTTATACGGTAATAAAAGTAAACATTTTAAAATAAACTATTACGGTCAATTAGTTATGTTATTATTTTACTTAAAGTTAGCTATATTATCTTGTCATAGTTGAACCAAGCAAACAGTGTGGTTCTCGAAAAATTATCAACATTAGCACCTCTGACCAAAAACTTCAAGCTCGTATGTATTAATCGTGTTGAACAAACTGTTTAGATATTTATTTAGATTAAATGTCGTTTTTACGTTTCGAGCAACTGTCAACAGTTTTGTCCGGGTGATATAGCAACATAAATTTTAATTTCCCGAGATACTCCATAGTACAAAGTTTATGTATTTCAGTAATTATAGGTGTTAGTACAATAGAGCTTTAAACAACTTTAACTTAGCTTTTAACCGAAGTAAGATAATTACTTAGTTGTTTTAGAAACAAAAGTTTACCCTTAAAATAATACATACATTTTTATCTTTTTTCGTTAATCAAGTGGACTTAAAAAAATAAACGAACTAAAACAAAACTGTCAATCTAACAATTGAGATTTAAACTTTTTTACTTTTGAATACTTAATGTTGTCAACCAACCCATTATTTTTTTTAAAGTATGCATTTTTTTAATTCAAATGAACCTATTTTAAAACAAACAAAAGCCAAACATTTAACCTTACAAACTAATCCCCTAAATCAATTGGTATTAGTATCCATGTAACTTTAAAAGTTGTTATATGTTATATTTAACTTTAATATATGTAATTGTAACAGAATTACGATTTTTTTTAATAGTTTTTACTCTAAAAATAAAGCAAAAAGATGATTTTTTTAATTTAAACTATATAATATTTGTTTAGATTCAATTATATTAAGCTCTATTGAGGTTTATTGATTCATTACACTGATTCTTACAATTTTCAGAAAAATATTTTAATTACTTTTTTATAAACAATTATATAACTAGTAATAAAATTCAAAAACATTTTTAACGTTTTCTTTAGATAATTAAGAGAATTGTAAAATGTAAGAGAAATGTAAAATTTAAATATACTAGAATCATCAACTAAATGTAACAAACATTCAATCGTTTATACATCATGTAGTAATTAAAATGACGTAAGAAGTAAAATTAATTTATATTTTATTTTTGTTCATAAACTTAAACATGATTGATAGTGTACTTTTGATAAGAGAAACGTTGAAAGTTTAAACGGTCCCAACCAGCTGAGTATATTTAAAAGTTAATTTGATATTAAAAAACATTTTTTATTACGCTACTTTAATGTAGAAAGTATGTTAAGTAAAAAATAGCTTCAAAATATTTTTTAATCAAATGTTAAATAATAAGGGATAGTTTAAATAATTTTAATATGTTAAATAGATAAAAATATATGTTCCTAGTTTTTCTACAACCTGATATTATATTAGTTGATGGTCAAAAGTTATATATATGTCTATAATCTAATAATTTCTCAATTTTACTAGTTTCTTAATTGTTAGCTATAACATGTTTCAATAAGTTTTACATCTTAAAGCAATATTTTTTTTTAGTTGAAAACGAATTTGACTTTAGCAAACTAATAAAAGTGTTTTTACAAAAATATAAAAATATTATTTTATACAATTAGCGACAACATATCTAAAATTCATTTTAATCTAAACTATAATATTCTAAAATCTTACCTTAAAGTTCAACTTTTTTAAACCAATATTAAATTATTTAATTTTAAAGTTTAAAAAAAGTCAAGTAAGAAAACAATATACTGTAAAAAAAATATATTTTTGAACAAACTATTATTAGATTACTAATATTTAAATTTTATCAGTAGATATTGTAAAATGTTTACTACTTAATAAATAATGCACTAATTATTATTTTCTTTGTTTTTATGGATAAAATTCAAATAAGAACTAAAGATAAAACACATTTGCAAATATTGAGTTTACTTTATGCATGTATATATTTATTTTTTTGTACTGTATAATTGTTAAGTATATTAGTAAGTTTTTTTAAAGTTAAATTTCTTTTTATTACTGCACAGTTTCTGATTTTAATAAGATATCAGTTAATAATAGTTACTGTTTGTAAATATTGTAGTGACGTATTATCTATTTTACCGCAAAATGTTAGTTAGAAAAAATATTAGAAAGACCTCAGAAAATTTATAATTCAGGCAAGTTGTTTTGCGTCCAGTTTTAATGGTTTAAACTGACTAATGACAAAAATACTTGGTTTGTAGCATCAACATATTGCTACAAGCGTAACAGTGTAATCTGATAGCTCGTCATAGTTTGTAAGGTGTACAGAAGTAATCATTGTTGATAAACTTAATATATAAAGTAAGGATTTTTAAAACAAACCTAGCAGCTTAGTTAAACGTTTAATTTGTTATCAACAAAAATATATTTCAAATATTAATTGTTAGAAAAAATATGTTTTAAATTAAATAAGTGAAAAATTATATTGCTCATGTTTTCAAAGGTATACTGTCAAAACACCATTCGCGTTCATAATCCACTCGCGTTCAAAATACACCCATTTTTTTTATATTTTTGATATTTACTAATTTATTTTGTATATTTTTGATTTTTATTTCTTTTTTTTGTATTTATTATTCACTATCACTGTTACCGCTAACACTTACCCTCGGATTTTGATCTCGGGTGGATTTTGAACGTGTCCCGTTTTCATAAAATAACTAAATAAAGTTATTTTTATGTTCTTTGCTAAATTAATTGAAATGTAAAGCCATACTGACGTATTTTACCATACCAACAAACAACTATTTTCAAGTATTTTACATAATGCATGCATATACTAATACTTTAGTTCTTGCCCAAACATCTAATTTATACTGTATCAAGCAGTATATTATTAAGTTTCGTATTGAAAAATTACTCTGAAACAAAATTATTTATGCTGTTGTCATGACTATGGAATAAACAATACAATACAGTAAGTTTAGTATAAAGTAAACTTCTTTAAATAACAACTAATTCCCTGCAAGGGAAAATAGGATTAAGTTTAGGTTTCAAGTACTTCATAAGTACTAAGATTTGGTGTAACAAACTTTATTTAAATAAGTATCATAGCACAGTTTGAATTAGAAATAAATATTTTTTTTAAATACGCAATAACCTAAAATCCAAATGACGTAAACTAACATACAAACAAACAGCTGTTTTACGTTATTTTGACATTACATGTGTGTAAAACTAATAATTTTAAGTGTTAAAACTGCATCGAGCAGTACACAATAAAAATTCGTATTGATTAATTTTTAAGCATTATAAGAAGACTATTGTCTAAACTAACTTAGCGAATTTAGACAAAATTAGAGATGTATTTTAAATAGGAATGAATTTCCCACATGAAAAAAAATCTTATAGGTGAGGTTTAAGATCAAGCATTAAAAATAAAAGTAAGATATAATTAGAAAACAGATTGAGTTTGAATTTAAAAGTTAAGTACTTAAGAAAACAAAAAACAACAAACAAACTTGTTATTAAGCTTTTAAAGCACTGTCCAATAACTAAGTTACAGCGACATACATAAAACCACCATTTTTAAAACTGCATATATATCATACAATAATTAAAATAAGTAATGTAATTAAAAATTGTTTTATAAAAGAGCAGTCGGATATCTAAATTTTAAATCTTATAAAAATATGTTATCTATTTAATAATTAAACTATGTTATGAACTACGTGCTTGTGTTTGATATGAAAGTTAAAATGTAAAACATATAAAAAATAATGTGGTTGTATGCTAAGTATAAATCTGCAATAAAAGGCATTTATCCGTTCTTTTGAAAGTAGTAGTTAAAAAAGCACGATTTATCTGTGATTTAAATACAGGTTTCCAATTAAACTCGGAACTTAATACATAAAAAAACTATGAAGAGTAATAGTCGAAGAATAGAGTAAATATATGAAATGTCAGAGAATAGAAAGTGACATGTTTGAAATAAAAACATAAATAATAACTAAAAAAAAACTATACTTTACTTGGGATATATAATTATATTGTATTATATTGAGTTAATGTGTCTGTTTATTTCAAAGTTAAATGAAAATAAATGAAGGTGAGAAAGCGCAAAAGGTGTTTTTTGAAGACGAATCGTTGGTTGTGTACACAGTATCATGTATTTTGTATAGTAGTTGTTCACTATCTTCTGCTAAAACTGCCATTTGTTCAAGGTTTTATATATGCCAGAATATATTGCTCGCGCTATAAATGTTATTGTTGGCTAAAGGATGCTCCATTCCATTTCTGGTTTGGTGTCAAACCTATCAAAATACAGCCAAACGAAGTCTAACAATTTTGTGCTATTCTTTTAATTTACATGACTCAAAGTATACTTATTCCCAGTGTACCTATCTTTAAAATAACATCCTGTCGAGGTTAATAAGTTTAATTATGAATCTGAATGTATCGGTAATTCTATAAACTTTGCTTTTATTCGTAGTAAATTTATTTTGCTGATTAAAGACGTTGCTTATCCCTGACTAAAAGTTAGTTTCTCTCGGCGTTATTTTACAAAGTATAACAAAGTTTACATTTAATATATAAATTTATTAAAGATACGCTTGAAGAAACGATTATCTATTGATGTTAAAGATTGACAAGTTCGACTTTGACATTCATTAATTTTAGCTATAATTTTTTTTTCAGTATGTTTTTATTTATGACACTTTGTATATGAATTTATTCTTTCAAGACTTTATTTTACAAACTAAGAATCGGTCAAAGATATCGTCAGCGATTAAATAAATCTAAAAAGATATGTAACAATCATGGAAAAAATCAATAAACAACTAAATAAAAACAAATGTTTCCTAAAATTTTACTTAAAAACAAAACATATAAAATTTTAATGTTATGATAAAATTTATGGTAAAGTATTTTAGTTAAGTTCCAAAATCAATGTATTATTTAAGATATCCTTATTTGTTATAAAAAATTCAAACCATGTAATAGCATTGTGTATACAAATTTTATTTTGGATCTACACTTAAATATTGTTTTTCAGACTTTTTTATTTTGTTTTTTTCAATCGTAAATATATTTTTATTTGTTTGCAAGTAAACAAAATTTGAAAAAAGAAATTGTATTCAAATAATTATAATAAATGTAAAATAAACCTACAGATAAAAAAAAAGAACCTATTTGTCTAAATTGAATCTAACTAATCTATTGTATAATATTTTGATAATGTATTTAGTAATTTTCAAACAAGCTTGTAACACATACCATTGTCAATGTTGGTAAGTTTAGATAAACGAAGAAGACTTTAAACATAAATAAAGTTTTAAAGAAATACTTTTAGCATATTTAAAACTGTTGTAAGAATACAAGATAAAAAAAAGTTGAACATAAAAAACTTATTCTTCGTATAATCTCTTATTAATTTGTTCTGTTAATATACTAAGTTAATAATATAAAACGCTTGACATCTTAAAACAACCTGACTGTTTTTATCTAATATTAATTTAGTTAAACAATTAACTTTGTATGTAACTTCTGGAATGACGTATAATATTTTATCTTGTAAAAAAGAGTTAAAAAATTAATCAAAATTAAGTTACATTTATAAGATTTCTTTTTAAATTCTGTTTATTCGAATTTAAATCTATAAAAAAACCTAAATTGAAAACAATAATATTTCATACGTTATAAAGCAAAAAATCTGCAGTTGTGTTTAACCTTTTTAACTAAAAGCAGGGATCGCATTTAGAAATTAAAAAAAAATTTGTATTAATTATATTTAGAAAAATAAAGTGTAGTTATGCGTAATTTTTATAAGCTTAAGTTATTTAAACAAACAATATAAATAATAAGAAATACCAACTGTAACAATTTGAACTACTTTTAAAAAATATGTTGAGAGGTTATGTATTATGAAAAACACAATTTAGCCCTCACTTAGTCACAACAATCTAATTGAATTAAGCTCTATTCAATAAATAAAGCACATACTTAGAATTTGTTATAAGAAAATAGCTATGGAAATTGTTATTTCCACGCTTATGTATGAAGAGTTTAATCAACCTTTATTTTATAAAAGTTAAATAATTTGGTATAACAAAGTAAGTTTACTAACGTACAAAAATTTATATTTCTTACAAATACTACTCATACTAAAATTTTTTTATAACATAGAGTTACTGTTAATGCTATGTTTGCTTAATTCTTTAGTACAATAAAAATATCTATATAACCTTCTCAATACAAACAAAAATGTTTTAAAATTTTTTTGTTCAACTAACAAAAAACCACTTTTAAAAGTAAAAAAAAAAATTTTAGCTCCTTGTAGGCTGTTAGATAGCTTAACAAAAACCATTCATAAAACTAATACGATTTGTTTAGTTATTAGTTGTTCATTGCTTTCATTTATACTTTTGTTAATGAAAACTTTTAAATGAAAAACGTATTTTGCGTTGTAAACTGTTCATTGCAAAACTTTACTACATCGTTTATGCTACGCATAAATTATCGTTTTTTTTTTGTATTATTACAGTCTGAACTTACTTTAAGATCAATAAGAATATATGATAGAAATTTTAAATTTGCTGTAAAAAATAGTAAGTCGTTTATTTGTAAACAATAATAAATTATTCAGAGTTGTATGTTATTTCTCCATAACACTTAGTTGATAAGGAATAAAAGAAAAACGATAAAAGTAAAATTTCGCTTAGCAAAACATTTAAAAAGTTTTTATAAATATACTTAGTTTTGTTCATTAAACTGTAAATCTAAAAGTAATTTTAATTTTATATAGATAATACTAGAACAGTTAAAACTACTTAAAATATCAAAATAAGAACACAACTTACTTTTAAAAGATTACATTATTTATAACTATAATAACACAGTTCGTACTGCTTAAACCATAATTTAAATAGATTTTCTAAAAACTTTATCATACAGTAATCACCGCACAGTTTCGGTTTTTCTTAAAATATCAGTAGATAATAAATATTACAAAAAAATGTAAATACTTTAAAGACGTAACATGTGTTTATTTATTCCTAATTCTTACTTGTCTTCGTACACTTTGCTATTTATAAACTATTCGTTTAAATTTTGAACATTTGTAGTAAAAACAAAGTTTTTGTTTAAAAATGTCTTAATTTAGCGTTATACACTAAACAAACTGAAAATTACGAAGTATGTTTTAAATTGTTCCTAGAATAGAAGTTTATTAAATTTTTAAAGTCTAAAGGTCATATTCCATTTAGTTTTTTAGTTAGACTCTGTTTAACTAAAATGAACAAGCTAATAGATTTAAAAAATAAGAAAACTAAAATTAAAAAAAAAGGTTTAAATTAGCTATTTGAAAATTTATTTTGTTACGGTTAGGTACATGTCCAAGAAAACTTTGCTGAATGTAATTGTCAAAAAATATCAGAATGCATAATTTTAGAAGTTTTACAATAGAAATAAAATATAGTTATTAAAAGCAAAATATTAAACAAACTTATAAAATGCACGATAAAAGTATTATTTTATTGAACGGCTTATTTATACTTGATCTGCACAACATATTCTCAAGCTTAAAATATGTGATGTACGGATTCGAGTAATTCCCAAACAACAGTTTTGACATTTAGTATGTTAAACTTAAAAAAAAAAATTGCTTATTGCTTGTAAAAATTAACTACTCTATGTAGATTAAGTAAATACAAATATTTTTCAACAACTAAACCTTTTTTTTTGAGTTCAGTTAACTAGGATTTTATTGTAATTATTATGTTTTATCAAAATTTAAACTAATCTTTATCAACATAATTTTAAGTACAGTAGACTCCCGCTGTACGCAAATTGAACCCGACCGAAAAGTGCGTACTTAGCACGGGTAATGCATACTTTTTGATGACATAGTATAATATGAAATTTTATGTGTATAATATGTGTTTTCTTTCTTACAACCAGCCACCAAATAATTGAGCCAAACAAACAAGTCTTTTTATTTAAAATAAAGTTTAATACATAATTCTAATCTGAAATTTTTTTTAATAGGTTTTAAAGTGATTTATTTTTCTTTAAAAAGTTTCTACATAACTAATACGTTCATTTGATAAAGAAAGTCAATGTCAGTCAATGATATAAAAAAGAATCTTAAGCCATATTTTCCATATTTTGTTTTGTTAGAGGGAAAGTACCAAACTACATTGTGTTTACCAAACAATTTCAAAACATCAATGTGTGTACATTTAAATTAAATTATGACTTAACTATGTTGTATTTGTAAGTTTTTTTTAACTTTGTCATCTAGATTTATTTATCTTATAAAATTACAGCTCAAATATCATTACTCTTTTCACTTTTCTGCAACCACTAAATAATTATTTAGTTTATTAACATTTAATAACAGGACTGTCACAATCTCAGACCACTTAGACTACTCAGGATTACTCACCCTAGTTTAAAAGTTGTGAAAGTGAAAAAAATTATAAAAAATATATAAAAAAATTAGAAATTCATTTTGTGTTTTTGGATAAGTGCGTACTTAAGGCGGGATGCGTACCAAAAAAAGTGCGTACTTAAGCGGTAGTCTACTGTATTTAATAAATTTTATTTTTAAATAAAAAAAAAATCAAACAAATTTCTTTGTAACTAACTTTTCATAGTATAATATTAGTTTTTAAGCTAGAAGCTTATAATTCTCAACTTAAATAACTCTAAAATGATACTATACAAAACCTAGTGATTTAAAATAAGCAACTAAAATTAACGAAAAATTATAAAAGTTATTTTAAGATGAAAACACAGCAGTGACGTAAAATTTATAAATCCTTATGATTTATCTTTATTAAAAAAAAATTATAGTTAAGAATAATATATTTTTGGTGAACAATTTAACTTAAGTGGCATAAAGCGGCTAAATTTTTTATAAATCTAAGATCAACTGAGAAAAAATTACTATGAATTTTTTAAAACATTTCAATAGCATAAATACCTTTAAGAAAATATTTAATTGTTTGATATAACATAAAAGTAATGTGTATATAAACCATTATAATTAGCAATATTCGTTGTCAATTTCAAAAAATATTGATACAACTAAGTCGTTACTGTGCCGAGAAAATTAAAATTTTTCCGTAATTAGTACCTGTAAAAAAAATTATACATGCTCAAATTTTCTAAAATAAATGATTTACTATCTTTTTAAACTTTAGCGACAAAAACAGGCCGAAAAAACGTTATATTGACACCGCTATAAAAAAAAAGACTTTTAACTAATACGCTAATTTAGTAAAAAAAACTTTTTTTTTAATTATTTTTGAACGTCAAATACAATTAACGAGCTTAGCTATTTTAAAAATTGTAACTTATTCTATAACTAACTAGAGTTTATAATGATACATTTTTTTAATTTTTTTACTTAACTTGGTTTAAGTTAAAACTACGTGTTGTTACACTACTAAACACAAACACTTTCTTGTTGTTTATTTCACAATTACAGTTTTGTTTTAATTAAAAGTTTAATGAATAGTAAAAAATACTTTCCTTTGAAAATTGCAAACGTGTATACAGATTTCTAGTAATATAAATTTGCTTATTTTAACAATTATAGAGTTTAGTGACGTAAGAA
This sequence comes from Thalia democratica, assembly GCF_965202585.1. Classification (NCBI taxonomy): domain Eukaryota; kingdom Metazoa; phylum Chordata; class Thaliacea; order Salpida; family Salpidae; genus Thalia; species Thalia democratica. The sequence goes on along the minus strand of NC_139166.1, from coordinate 99,898,711 downwards.
ATAAATTTCTCTTATAATTAGATTTCGTACAAAATATATAAACATGCTCTTGTTGAATAATATGAATATGCCGTTCTTTCAAAATTTTAGTGGCCTAAACCGGCTGTCATTAAAGCCTACAAAACCTATAAAAAGCCAAACTATTTTTTTTTACATCTTTCAAGTTAAAGCTTGTTATAAATTTTTTAAGTTAACGAAATGCAAAGTAAAAAAGATTGCAAACACTCATTGTTTCAATTACTGAACGAAGCAGCTTTTACAAAGAGCTAATACTTAGATTTAGGTAAAAATTATTTTTTTAAAAATAAGTAGTAAGTATTTATCCTATGCTTTAAAATTTATTTTACGGTTAAAAAGGTTAAATAAATAGTACATTTGTGAAAGATACATGAATAGGTAGTACGATAAAGCACATAACTTATAAAATATACAAACAACCTTTTGCATTTATATTTATTGATTAAACAATATAAAAAAAATCAAATAAATAGTATAATATGAAGTTTTAAGTGTAATATTAAACTTTAAAGTAGTACATAGAATTATGAACTAGATTATCTCAAAGTAGTTTGAAAATTGTTTTAGAAAATGTTTAAGTTAACCCCTAAACAGTATTGTTAAAAGAAATTAAGAAATTAGAACAAAGTAATTAACTTTAATATACTTCATAGAGAAAAGATAAATAAATAATTTAGACAATACTTTATATAACTCGAAACTGTTTTACTTTTAATATTATTATTTAGATAAACTTAATAAAGAGATTTAGCTATATATAACAACATAAAGTTTAATTATAAATAATTTTTAAAATAACAGGATGTACTAACTAACATAACAAGGATAAAAACTTTTAAAGTTTATATTTGTTTATTAAATCCGCTGTTATTTATTTAAATCTATAGTTATTTACAATTTAAGACATTTTAAATTTTAATTAAATAAATTGTTGAGATAACTAGAATAGTTTCATTCAGTTGTAGTACTTAGATTTCTAGATACATCTACTTTATTGTTTTGCCTAAGATAGGCTGTCTGTTTATTGACTCAATTAGATGGAATCAAGTTGATTGCATGTTATCATAAAGTTAACATATTATAAAGATATAATGTTTGGGAGCAAAGTAAAATTAATTTGGTCATTATATGCTAAGTTTTAATTTAAGTCATTTTCAATATAAAAACTATGTAATAAACAATAGGTTCAACAAAATAAAATACAAATTCTGGATTTAAAACTGTATAACGTGGTATTACTTAAACAATTGCAGACGTAAGAGCTAAATTTGGCACGTGTTAAAAAATTTTACAGGACGAAAGATGTAATTTCAAAAGACAATGATGTAAAACAAGTTCTTAGTTTTTTTAACAGAAAGATTTCAATAATTTTTAAAACAAAGTTTTAATACTGATGTTATGTTTTAATTTTTCAAGCTTCAATTTTTATGACTTTATTTTACAGTCTCATTATATTATTCATTATACAGTCTCTAAAAAACAAAGTTATTGATTAAAAACAACGAGGATTTTATAATTAAACAAAAGTATATCTCACGAAAGTATTTAACATGTTACTTTCAATTATATTTTACTTTTATTTTTTGTTTCCATTAAGATTAATTTGAGCGAGCTTACTAAAATAAAGGATATTTAAATGAATCATCGTTTAGTTTCTACTCTTAATTTTCATTGTAATATTGTTCTTTAAAAATGCGAAACAACTGAGACTTTAAACATAAATAAATCTAAGTAAAGTTAAAGACAATTGATTTTTAATGTACCGATAGACATAGTTAATTTTAAAAGAAAAAGTTAAAAACAAATATTTATTATTCAATAAGATTTATCGCATTTTTAATTGCATCAGTGAGTATTAAATATAAATTCCTTGTGATCTTTTTAAAATAAAAATAATTAATTAAAAAAAACGGAATTTTATCCCTTTTAAAAAACTTAAATGGCCTAAATTGGGTTATATAAAACCATAAAATAAAAGTTTGTAAAATGCTGCAGATCTGTATAAAAAAATTGTTAAGCTAACTCAAGCATGTAAGTAAAACACTAAGATATTTACAAAAAAATAGTTTGAAAAAGCTAAAATTTTCAAAGTTACAATATTTAAAAATATTTTTTAAAGAGATCAATTTATTTATTGATAGTTTAATAATTAGTAACATTATTCCTTAACTAAAGCTACTGACTTAATAATGTTTTACTTACTAAGTTTAAATTTTCATCCTAACTCTAAAATTATTTTCAAAATTTTTATTAGGTCAATATCTATGTTTAAGACTAATCAAAAAAAGTGAAAACTAAATTAAATTGTAAAGTATAAGTTATTTATTTAATTTGCTATTTACTCATTTTATTATGACTAAGATCTAAAAACCTAGTAACGTAAACTAGCATGATGAAAAACAATTGTTTTTGTTTATTTTACACTTGTCTGCTAATTCTAAAATTAAAGTCTTGGTATTGTATAAATTAGAATTACATTGAGTTAAAACGGAGCTAGCTGATAACTGTTTAAATGAAGGATCTCAATTTATTGCACAGAGGTCATTGTCAAAAACAACAATGTCAGTCCAGGAATGAAAAAAATATTTATAAATGGAAAATATATATGTGACTACTTTTAATATTTTGTTTGTATTTGGATTTGTTTAATGAAACTTAGATTTACTGTTTAAAAACAATTTGAGAAATATAGTGTTTTTGTTATATAAGTGTTAGTTTTTTTGTTAAGTTTCGTTTTAATAATATAGTTTTTTTAATATTACTAATGAGTTTATAATAAAATTCAAATAAGAACTATAGATTTAACACATTTGCAAATACAGAAACTACTTTTTGTAAAAATATTTATAATTTGTTCTGTATACCTGTTAAGTATATTAGTAGGTTTTACAGAAGTTGAATTTCTAGTAGTTATAGCACAATTTCTGATTTAAAAAAAATATCGATAAACAATAATATTCTAAATATTGTAATGACATAACATGTATTTTCCCGCAAAAATTTAGTTAGCAGTATTTTTATACATACCCCATACAATTTATTAGTCAGGTGTGATGTTCTACATCTAATTTTAATGGTCTAAACCGACCAATAGCAAAAATATTTAGTTTGTATCAAATACGTATGGTTATTTGCACTTATATCATTAACAACGTCTAAAACAATTAATAATCGAATTTAATAACCAAGAAAGTACTTATTTAAAAAACAAAAAAAAATTAACTGAAGTTTTAAGATACCTTTAAGTATTTAACTCACTAATTTTTTACTATTTAAATTTATTTTACTATTTTCTATACTAACTTTTTACTATTTAGTTCACTAAAAATCCCGAAGTTCTGTAAAACTTTTACTTAGATTATAATTCTATAAAGTTTAGGTTTAGATTCTATAAAGTTAGTTTTTTTTTTAATTAAAATAATCTAACTTATAAACTTATAAAAATGAGAACTAAAGTAGAACTCAACAAAAAATTAAACTAAAGTTTTTTATTAAACAGCTTAGTTTTACTGGAATCATTAGTCAGAAGATATTTACAACGATAAAATTTGTCACAGACCAGATTTAAGCAGTTTTAAGTACGTTAAAATAATACATAAAAAAAACCGTTGCTAAGTGCTTATGAATATTTAGCTACTTTATTAAAATAAACTAAATACAGCTATTCTATAACAACATAAACTTTTTACTTTATTTCATTTAACTATTAAGTTATTAAAACATAAGTTTGTCTAATTTTTGAAATATAAAATAGTTTTTATAAACGTTAATTTTAGTGTGTTAAATTATGTATACAAAAAGTTAAATATTTTAAAATCTACCAAACAATATTTTTGTTGCAAAGTTTTAATAAAACTAATATGTTAGTTTTAAGCTAGCAGCTTATAAGTCTCAACTTAAATAAACTTTAGTAATACTATACAAAAGATAGTAGTTTAAAAACAAGAATAATGTTAAAAGAACAAATATATCCAGAAACTAGTTTAACACAGTATTACACTAGTGACGTTTACATTACTAATATATAAACCCATTTTAACTCGTTTTTTCTTGAATACATACATAATATAAAATTGTTTAATGAACCTTTTTACACACCACAAAGAATTAAACGGTCTTAACTGGCTTAAACTATAGAGAGAATCTAAAGTGTATCAAACATAAATTTAGATAAGTGGGTTTTTAACTTAGTTATAAACGAGTTTATTTGTATAAGTTTGTGTGTGCATCATAAAATACTAAATGGTGGTAAAACCAGCAAAATGCTTTTTATTCATATTTTGTTATAAACATTGTCTTTTTTAGTCAAATATAGTTTAACTAATAACAAGAACAATTAGTTAGACAGTTAGTGTGCTATAGTATTTTTTTATTAATTTATATTTTCATAATTTTTTTATACATTAACTATGTTAAAAATGATTCAGGTGATTAATATAAAAAAAACCATAGAAAACTACACTACATTTAAATAGATTGAAAAATATAAGCTTTAAAAATTCTTATTAGGTTTCTAAAGTTTGGACTAACTTTTGCAAAATTTGTAAATTTGTTTAAAGCTTATCTTTAGTTACAGTAATGAAAAAAAACTTTTAAATATAAAACTGTTTTATTAAAAAAAAATTTTAGGTATTATTTTGTCTGTTATAAACTATCAGTTTTTATCAGCCAGTTTGTTATAATAAAACTTTTTTTCTAAAATGTTTTCTGACCGGTCTTCTTAAGCTAAAAACTATATTTAGTATTCAGTTTTTTTAACGTTTTTCAATTTAAAAGTTTATCGTAAATTAAATTATTTAAATTTTGTAGTTTAAAAAAACTTTATTATACTCAACGGTAAAATATCATACAGTTTAAGCCTTTCTTTCGTTAACCATGTCAATTTTAGAAGAGCAGCAAAATTTTCTGTGACAATTTTAGTCTTTTGAAATCCTATGAATAGTATTTTTATTTAAAAGCTATTTTTGAATTTTAGTTAAAGTTGTATTACGCGTTAATCTTAAACAATCATCGAGTTTTATAGTTTTTGATTCTAGATCAGGGGTCAGCAGGCAGTTGGTGCTCGCGGGCCAAATTTCAAGTTTCAAAAAACTTCGCGGGCCGCAGTTTTAGTTTTAGTAACATTTAAATAATCTTCTGGTTTTAGTTTTAGTCACACTTTTAGTTAACTTTTATTAAGTTTATTATTTAGATTTGCTTTTATTTTTACACAGACTACTTATTAAAAAAAAAAAGATTTACATTTACATTGACTAATATATTTAATTCTTAATAAACTATTTACAATTTTTTCAAGTTAATAGTTTAACTTAATATTTACTTAACTTTTTATAAAAACCAAGCTTGAATTACTTTATGAGTGACTTTTATACATTCTTTTATGTTATCAACTAATTTTTCATATAAAAACTGTTAATTATTAAAAATAAATTTTAAGTTTTTAATAATTTGCACTTTTTTAAAAATTCAGTAATTAGTTTACATAAAAATAAAACCTATTTGTATTGAAGAAACCTAAAACTTTTTTTTTACATAATTATCGCTCGAATTCTTTATTACTAATTAACTAGTCTTTTACATAGTTGTCACTTTAACAACTGAAAATGTTTGAGTAATAAAAAACCAGTCTAAGTTTACTAAAAGTTAAAAAAGCTTAAAAATTGCTATTAATCAAGCTTAAATACTAACTAAAATATTATCATTATTAAAAAGTACAAAATATGTACGTAGCCTAGAATAAATTACAATAAATAAATTACACTACAATCATAAAACTATTATGAGTATTGATAGAAATACTTAAAGTACTTGAAAAATAAGTTTCACACAGACCTGAGTTTTCAACAATGTCTTAAACAGGTTTAATTTAGTCTGAGTACACAAAATTCTAAACTAGGCTTTTTTTTTTGCAATCCTGTTTATATCAAAGTTTACAAAAAAAACGAAGTTTATTAACAGGTTAAATATAAACAAAAAAATAAACGTTATAAGTCAGCTTGAATGTTTATTTAAGTTTTTAAAATATTTATAACGAAAAAATGATAAATTATTAACCCTTTAATAAAAAGAAGTTTTTTTTTCAGCATTATAACAAATCTTTATCGCAATAAAAATTTTGAATTTATAAATAGTAAATGTGAAATATAAGACGAACTATAAAAATATAAAAACGTTGGTTAGGAGTTATTCAAGAAACGAAAAAATGCTTACGTCAGTTTTAACAAAGCGTATGATTATCTTCAGTAACTACAGACTGATCAGAAAATTTTTTCAAGGCATATATAAAGTAGCAAAAGTAATTAACTAAAAGGAGATACCGTTTGAACTGAAAACATTTTAAAACATTTGTCTCAGCAACTTAACTTGGTACTACAAAAAAAAAACAAGTTATCTATGAAATGTGGTGCCATATAATGACACTTGAAACAAAGTCAAAACTTTTGGAGTTTCAGATAAACGAACCTTTGGAACATAAAACTAATAACAGATTTTGACTTTTTAGATGCAAATAAAACCCACAGACAATTTTTTTTTCTACAATTTTTTGACCTTCAATAGTCATAAATTAAATTTAGATTCTAAAAAACTTACACAAAAAAAATTAAGTTAAAGTCTAACGCACATTTACAATCAAAGTTTTCTGCGTGCAATAGCTTGATTGAAGTTGTTATTTCTTTTGTAAATTAAGTTGTATGCTAAGTTATTAAATAACGCAAAAAATGACAAAAGAATTAATAATGAAATTAATGAAGGTAAGGATCACTTGAATCACATATGAAAAATTTATATTGTTCATTTCTGTATCTGTAGCTATAAAAGAAAAAAACATTTAAAACTCTTTTTTTTAATCTCAATTTCCAGGTTTTTGTAAGCAAATTGTCAAGTTCAAGGTATTACGTCAACACTGATTGTTCACACTTATAAATTAATATAAATAATTTTTTAAAGTATAGCAGCTGCAAAACTTAAAAAATATTATAATCATAACCACAACTGTGAGTATAACAAAACATAAATCATAAGTTTGTTTGCCACTCTTCAAAGCAAAAAAGTTTTGAATGAGTGCCAAAAACTAGCCTGATAACTTAGATTTAAATTTTAGAACAAAAAAGCAATTCAAGGTAAATACTAAAAAAATGTCTAAACTAGCCAAAAATTTGAAAAATATTCAATGACTGACTTAGTCTAATATTGTGGCAAAGTTAAGTTGCTTAATTGCTCGAATTTGAACTATTTTGATTAACAACTTTTAAATTTATTAAATTTACCATCACTAAATATAGTATATCTTAAATACTTAATTACAAAAAATAACATATATATATATTAGGGTGGAAAACAAAGAAATAAATTCGATCTACCAAAAACTTTTGTTTGAAAAATTAAACTGTATACCTACTAATTTACATAACAAATAAATTTTTATTTCTGCATATATACTGTTTTAAAAGTGTTTGTAAACACTAAGATTTTCAAGTAGAAAAAAAAACATATATATATATGATTAAACTTCACTTAATCTAACTTAAGTATTTAAAAAAATGGTTTAAAAAATGGCTCTAAACATCTGTGTACATTGGTGTTTATAGCAATTAATTTAAATTGCACACAATCCTTATAAAATTTAATATGTTTTAAATGGAAAATAAAATAAACCTATTTATTATTATGCTATTTTAAATGTTTTTCTGCACACTTAGATATAAATTACTGTGATAAAACATTTATAAAAGAATTTAGGTACTAATTACATGTTAAACAAAATACCTGAACTATACAGAGAGAAATTTTAGTTAAGTACTGTGCATTACATGGAAAGCATTTGCGTTTAGTTTGTTATATAAATAACTAAATGAATGTTATATAAACAACCTACTGCATCCAAGCACTTCCTTTTTCAGCTAAAAATTTACAGATGCAATAAGAAAGTTATTGTAAACTGATAGAAAATCACTTGTCAAATGCTAATCTGTCTTTTTAACAATTTCAAGTCAAAGCAATATAGTTTTTTAGTTGTTTTTAAAATGTTATTCAGGGACTTAAAACGATATTAATCAATCTAAACCAAATTCCCGAAAAAAAATTCACCAAAATTTATTTTTGCTCAGCGGGCCATATTTAGTAGCTCGCGGGCCGCATTCCATTCAAAAAAACAACGTGCTCGCGGGCCGCATTTGGCCCGCGGGCCGCAGTTTGCCGACCCCTGTTCAAGATTCTAGTGCATTAATGAAGTATATATATGCTTGCTTATCTGTTTTGCTTATGTAATTAGCGTAAAAGCATAAAGTATGCTGAATAACAATTTAAACAACTTACTTAAGTTAAGAAACGTACAAAGTCATTAAAGTTTAAACTTTTAGTATGCACTTAACTAAGCTTTTTAATCATAAAACCCATATACAAAGTTTATAACTTTACAACAAACAAAAGATTTTTAGTATGTAGATTAAACTTTTACTTTTTGCTAATTTTCAGCCAAAAATGTTAAAAAATAGTTACAAGGATTTTGTACTACTACATTTTAATGCTTAAACAACAAAAGCAAACTATCTTGATCGATTAAATATAATAACTACAAAATGTTAAAAAAAACATCTAAAGTAATGACTAGCGACTTCAGTAAAAAAAAAACATGCAATACAAAAAAAAATGCAGTGAGGTAATATAAATATAAGCGTAAATGAATTCTTAAATTCAATAAATAAAAAAATATGCATGATGTTACTAAAGATCTTTGCTGTTTAGTTATTTTAAACGGCCAAAACCGGCTGATAGTAAACATTTTTATTTATTAGTAATCACTGATAACAACGTATAACTGATAACAAGATTTTAAACCCAAATATATTTTAAAGTTCTACATGGTGTTTAAAAAAATGTAACAAATTTAAGATTGACAGAAAATTCAACAGGCTTGACAAAGTTATCAACTGAACTAAAAAATTAACAAAGTATAATTTAAACTAGCTAAACGGACTTTAAAGATATATCTACTAAAATTTATATTTTTCTAAAAATTAAAACTAGTTAAAAATTGTTAGAAGTGAAAATCTAAATCAAGTATCATAACATATTTTAGATTATGTTTAAACTAATTAAATTCAATAAAAAATTGATGAAAATATCTCTGCGAAAATAAAACATTTTACTTTGATTGTTGAATTTAAAAGTAAGCATTTATTAAATAATTCTTATATTTTTTCAAACTAATTATTGAATTTATATTGCCCAAATAATTTCCCCAAATATATAATGTTCAGTTATTCTGTATCTACATTTATTGTAGTGTTCAGATAAATTAATAATTCTCCACCTTGATTAATTTATTCCACCACCCGCATACCGGTTCTAATATATTCTTCGAAGTTATGTTCTTCGAAGTCGAATCTTCTAACTGATGTAATTTTCTTTACAAAAGTTATTTTGCATTTTTTTATAAATAGTTTTCCGATTTTACTAAATTCCTCACATTATTTTCAAAATATAAACAAAACTCACTGTTCGAGCTGTTAAAGCATCAAACTTAATCAAAAATTACTCTTCACAATGATTAATGAAAAAATTTCATTTTATTTAAAATAAACTTTTACGAAAAATTTCGGTATCTACGTCAGTCTTAAAAAACCTTTTTACTCTCAAAGCATATCGATAGTTTTAAATTTTTATCAATCGTTTGAGGTTGTAAAAGTTTTACATGAGTAATAAAACTTTAAACAACTATTTTGAACTCGTTTATACTTCTATATAAAAAACGAAATATTGAGATTTTATACTTGATGACTTGATGCATCAACACTGTTATTTGTTATTAAAATGCAAATAACTGTTGAATTTAAGAAATTAACGCTATTAGTTGATTGCTAAATTTAGTAACGGTTCTCGTTAGTTGTAAGATTCAAAGTTACAAATTATCTCATGCTATTTTAATTGTTTTGTTTTTTGTAGAAATATAATATTTTTACTAGAGACAAGTTATTTTAAATGATTTTAACAGTATATAAATTTTACTTAAATCAAATATAAAAATAATTTTTGTTCTGGTAAATTCTTTTTTAAATGGTGTTACTAATCAAAACTTTTTTAAAACACTTTATTTTACAACTTAGAACAACTTTTTTATCAAAGTTTTTGATAGTTTATAGCTAAAATAATGCAAAATTTATTTAAATATAAAAAATATATTATCAGGGTTGACTTAGGATACCGTTTTTGAATTCATCTAGCCTTACTCTTTTTTAATATAGCTATACATTATCTCTTTAATTTCAAATTTATGATGTTAAATCAGCCGATTTATACCGTTTAAGTTTTATAAACGAAAAATGTTCTATATTATAAATTTTAACTTGATAATATTTTTACCAAATACTAGTATACCACATAAAAGCATTTTGATCAACTAATCGGTGAAAATTAGTTAACAAATATAGTTTAATTTTTAAAAACAACTAACAGCTCATTCTAAAATGGCATACAAAAGTTGTTTCTGATTTACGGCTAAGTAATAGTAAATTTTTTTTTATTAATTTTAAAAACTTACGAATTTTTACCGTGAAAAGAATTCTAACAGTATATTATCTTTAAGCTTTTCACTTATTTAATTATTAATTAAAACACAACTAATAATTTTATATTAAAGTTATCTATATACATAAGTTTGAGAATCCAAAACAATCAGAATCTAAACTTTTAAATAAAATCTACAACTTGTGAATTTTAAGATTAGCTATAAAATTTACTAGATTTAAACAAAAAATTACAATTGATCGTTTTAAAATTAAATATTTTCTTATATCACTAAAACTAACATAAAAACACAATAATGACGTAAAAAGTATAAATTAGTTAAAATTTATTTTCTTTTTAATATAAAAACAAACCTTAACTGACATTTATCTATTCTTGCCATATTAAAATTTTTAAAGCCTAAACCGTAATTTTAAAAATCTTTATAATTTTTTATTGTATCAAAAATAAAAACAAATTTAGCATTAACAAATATCTAGCATGTGTTAAAATAATTACTTATAAATAAACTTTTATAATTAAAAGTCTAAAAAAGTTAATTTATTATATTAATAAGATTGTAAATATAAATTACTTACCAACTTTGAATAAAAAAATTATCGAATGCTTTTAAATTTTGATTAGATTTCATTGATTTTAAAAATGTTTTGATGTTTTCTAATGTAAGTTTTCATTTTATAGCTTACACTAATTTTCTATTATTACTTTTTTTTTTTAATAACACTTCGTTTTAGAAATGCTAAAGAAACAATAAAATTATTATACAACAATTTACTGATTTTGACGCATTTAAGTTTATTAAAAAATTAAGTGTGCATATAGATGTAACAAAAGTAATAGTTGTTTTTATAAACTTAATTTAACTTACCAAAGAATATATCATATAACAGTACTGACGTAATGTATTAAGAACAGTAACCTTTAGTTTAATAACACTTTAATAAATTGCAATGAGTTTTAATAACCATATGTGTTGTCGATCCTACCCGGATTTAAAACCACGCTATGTAATTGAACAGATAACTAAAATTAAAATATCGCATTTAAGTAGGAAGAAAATTTGAGTAACACTTAGCTAATTTTTTTCTAGAAAATTTTTACACGTTAGGGTGCTTTCTGTTATATGAAAAACTTTAAACTTACTTATAACGAAAAACATTTTTTTAAATATTTTAAATTTAAATTTAACATATAACTTTGTTTATCGTGAAGTTAAAGTACTTTGAAATATTAAAGATAAGTAATTTCAACTAAGTTTAACTAAACTTTAAACAAGTTTTCATAGTGATCTGTTAAAAACATATTTTTTGTAAACTTTATAGAACTGGATATGATAAAATACTATAAAAGTTAAAGATTTATACTTAGTACACTTTAAAGAATGTCATTTATACCATTTTTGGATCGTTTGTGTGTTTGTGTTTTTATTTCAAGTATTACTATATTAGATAAACTATAAAACTTAAACTTTACATAATTTTGTGTAAAATAGAAGCTTTAGTAACTAAAACAATAGGTTTTTTGTAGGCTTTTTTCTTATTATTTGAGTTAATAAAAGTTATTTGTTTGTCTTTTTTAACTTTAAAAAAAAAAATATAGCTACTTTTGACTTTGGAACGAGGAATTAGACTAATTTTTTCTATAAATTAGAAAGAATCTTTAAGAAAGTAATTTGAAAATTTGTGTAAAACTGGTGCAAGTGTACAGCCAACGCCGGCCTTTTAAAAATATAAGTTAAACAAATGCTAAGTAGCTTGTTTTAACAGTATTTAGCTTCAGTTAAGAGATTTAGTGACTTTTGAGAGTCAGTCGGTTGTGACAATCGAGGTCTTGTAAAATGAACTTTTTAATAAAAAGATTCTTTTTATAAATAGTTATTATACAAATATGAATTTATATATAGTTTTTACCATATTTGTTGAATTTTATCTACATTTTGCTACTTTCATACATAAGTATCTTTAATAAGTTTTTTACTTTTTTTAATTAAAACTTAATGTTAGTTGTAAATTAAATAACAAGATGTTATATGTGTTTAACTTTTTATCTTAAAAAAGCTTAATTTTAATTGTATATTTAGTTTTTATTAAAACTAATTTGTTTGAAACAAAAACGTATAACTGTTTTAATTAGTTTTTTGATTTCAGTTAATTCATATTGGGTTAACTTTTTGTTTACTTATATAAAATTTTAGTTTTAATTATATTGATTTATGATTGTTAAAACAAGTTAGAAAGAAAGATTTATAAAATTTCAGAACTCTGATTTTGTTTTTAGTTTAAACTTCTTCTGTTTTAAAAACAACCAAAAACTTATAACGAATTACTTTTTAGGTTTTTACGGTTTTGCTAGACTAATATGTCAATATAACTAAAAAATCATGTAATTGTTACGTTGCTTACTGATTACTTGACCTTAAATTTTAAAGGTGTACTTTGATTAAAAATTAATGGTACGAGTATCTATTATTTTATGTGTAATGTTTGTATATTGTTTGGCTCAAAAAAACATTTGGTCGAAACGTAATGCGTTGAAACTTGTATAAGCTAGTGTATTTTTACAACCAACTAACATTGCTGTAAGTCAAAAAACTAAGTCTTATTTTTTTTAAAGTAAATAAAATGGTTAGATAGTTGAGTAGTAGATAAATTTAGTTTTTTTATTTAAAGTTCAGACTTATATCGATTTGTGTTAATATTAATTTTATTGTTAAGTAGTTTTCTACTTTCTTATACATTATAGAGTATTTGTTTTATAAAATGTTTAATAATTAACGCTTTTATATTCAATTAGTAGGTAGACATAAGAATATTACGTCATTTTGTTATTGCGAGAATTGTTGTAGCCAGCATCTTATAAAAAATTAAAATTTTAACAAATAATTTTAATTTTCTTTAGAAATTACCAAAGTTTTAGTAAATATTTTGAGAATTATAAATATAAAGATAAGATCATGTTCAATTTTTTCATTATTTGTTTTAATGTTTGAATGAGACTAAAACTAGAAATTAATTTTCTCATGGTTTAATACAAGCCGGTTTAGACTTTAAAAATTTTAATGTAGCAAGAATAGGTTTAATGTTAGTTAAAGTCTGTTTTTATATTAAAAAGGTAACAAATTTTAACTAATTTGTACTTCTTACGTCATTATTGTGTTTTTTTTTGTTAGTTTTAGTGATATAAGAAAATGTTTAATTTTAAAACGATAGATTGTAATGTTTTATTCTAAATCTAATAATTCTTATAGCTAATCTTAAAATTCACATTAAGATTTAAATTCTGATTGTTTTGGATTTTTAAATTTATGTAAATAGATAACTGTAATATAAAATTATTAATAGTGCTTTAATTAATATTAAATAAGTGCAATAAAACTTTGAAAAGTTTAAAGATAATATTATATTAGAAATGCTTTTCACGATAAAAAATCCAAATGTCTTTAGAGTTATTTAAAGAAAATTTTATTATTACTCAATTGTAAATCAGAAACAACTTTAGTAAATAAAACAATTGTATGCCATTTTAGAATATGCTGTTAGTTCTTTTTATAAATTAAACTATATTTGTTTACTAATTTTCACCGATTACTTCATCAAAATGCTTTTATGTGGTATATTAGTATTTGGTAGAAATATTATTAAGTTGAAATTTATAATAAAAGCATATTTTGTTTAAAAAACTTAAACGGTCTAAATCGGCTGATTTAACATCATAAATTTGAAATTTAAGAGATAATCTATAGCTATATCAAAAAAGAGTAAGGCTAGTTAAATTCTTAAACGTCAACCCATGACAAACCTGATGAATTATTTTTTTATATTCAAATAAATTTCACATTATTTTAGCTATAAAATATCAAAAACTTTGATAAAAAAGTTTTTCTAAGTTGTAAAATAAAGTGTTTTAAAAAGTTTTTATTAGTTACACCGTTTTAAAAAAGTAATTAACCAGAAAGAAAAAATATTTTATATTTCATTTCAGTTAAGTTAATACTCTGTTAAAATCATTAAACACATCTCCAGTAAAAATATCATATTTCTTCAAAAAACAAAATAGTTAAAATAGCATGAGATAATTTTTAACTTAAATCTTACAACTAGCGAAACCAATTGCTAAATTTAGCAATCAACTACAGCGTTAATTTCTTAAATTCAACAGTTATTTGTATTTTAATATCTAATAACAGTGGTGATGCATCAAATCATCAATTTTAAAATCTCAATAATTCGTTTTATATTTAGAAATGTAAACGAGTATAAATTAGTAGTTTAAAGTTGTATTACTCATGTTAAACTTGTATAACCTCAAACGATTAAAAAAAATTAAAACTATCGATATTCTTTGAGAGTATAAAGGTTATTTAAGACATAGGTAGATAAAAAAACTTTTAGTAAAAAAATATTTTAAACAAAATGAAATCGTTCATCAATTATTTTGAAAAGTAATAATTAGTTATGATAGATGCATTGACAGCTTAATTAGTAAGATTTGTTTATTTTTTGGAAGTAATGTGTGCAATTTAGTATGAAACACAACTAGTAACAAAAAAAGGATGTGACTTATTGAAAAAAAGGCATTACACGTCAGTTTGAATACTCAAAAACTTATAAGTTGTATATTAAAACCAGTGTGCTGGTGGTTAGATGACTTAATTTGGGTGGAGAATTTTCAAATAAAATATCTGACCATTACTTGAAATGTATATACATGAGAACTGAACCACATAACATATTTGTCTGCAACAAAAAAATCAAAACTAGCGCTGCAGGACGTTGGAAAACCAACTATTTTAAACCGAGGAAAAGATCCAATAAAACAATCTCGAAAGGGAAAAACAAACTTTGGTCATTCACAAAACTTAAAGAGAAAAATTTTAGAAATATACGATAGTAACTTTGTTGTCTGAAGCTTAATAATATTTTCACCAAAATCAATCTCCTGTCTTAAACTAAAGAACTGATTTCTTTGCACGATTGCAAATCAGGAGCTGGAAATTCCCGAAAAAAGCAACATTGAACCAATTGGTCATGCGAAAATTGATTTACCGGTATCACTATGAGATATTTAAGCCACGATGTCATCTACTGCATATGTAGCATTTCTAAACAATGAATTATTAGGAAGCTATTTTTTATCAGAAACGTGTTAGATTGCGCGGGCAAATGCAGTAGAGCTTATAAGGAGCCAGATCCTAAACCCCTTCCAAACCCTTTCTTACATCCTCGAAAGAAAGTTACAGGCTGTTTTCTTTAGGAAGGAATGTTAATAGTATTCAAAAGTCCAAACATTTTTGCAACCTTAGCTGTACTACAAAGGTCATTTGTCAAACATACTCTGTTAATGACTTACACTGGAACAGAAGCTTTACTTACTTCACGGTTTTTAATCAAACTTTATTTAGCTTATACTTTAAAACTAAGTTTTATTTATTTATTTTAGGTTTTTTATCTTTAACTTTTCTTTATAACTACTAAAAAATTTACAGATAAACTGTAAAACTTAAAAAATTAAATTATTTTTTGTAAATAATAATAGTATACTTGAACTTTTATAAAAATTAAAAAAACACAATTAAAAAAAAAATATATGAATTAACCTTATTAATATGTACTGTTCAGTTATATGTAAGTAATGACGCGTTTGTTAAAATATAGTTAAAATCTTATTCAAAATGATTACAGTGTGAAGTTATTAAAATGACGTAACATAAAGTTTCCTGTAAAAAATCGTTGATATAATGATTCATATTAAATTTACAGTTAGATAATTAAGAACATTCCTTTAAATCTACATTGAACGGCCTAAACCGGCTGATAACAACAAAATTAAAGTTAAAGTTTAATACAAACTAGTAGTAAGTTAAATTGTTATCGGTATTAACAACTTAACCGCAGCAAAATTAGATATTTCATTATAAATTTATCATTTAATTTTGAAAACTAAAAAAACATTTTAACATAAATTCATTTTTTTAACTTAGTCAAACAAATAAACTAAAAAAGTGAAAGTTATTAGTTTTATCTATAATTATTTTATATATTTATTGAAAGCTTAGGTAAAATAATGAATTTATTTTCTTCTTTTTTAATCCATTTAAATTTACATAAAAATCTAAAGTTAATTTTATTAACTTATTCTGCATAATCAACGCTAAAATTTGTAGGTAGTTTGCTAAAATAAAAATAGTAAATCAAGTAAATATTGATTGTTTTAAAATAGTTTTCATATAAAACAACAAAGTAGAAAAACTGCTGTGAAGATTCTATGTTCAGTACTAATATTGACTAAACAAAAAACTTTTTATAACATACTCTTTTGATTTTTTTTCTTTATATTATAAAACATAATACTTTATAAATATAAATAGAATCATTAATTTGTACCACTAAAAAGAAACATAGAAACACAGTAATGACGTATGATGTTTAAACTGATTATAGTTTATTTCATTAAAAATATAAATAAGTTCAAACTGACCAGAAAGTTTGAACATCAATCAGCAGTTTTTAAAGCCTAAACCGGCTTGTGTGTAATCATAATTAAAAAGAATTTATTTTAATCTACTTACTTGAACTTACTAATGCTGTTTTTCGTGATTTAAAAGTGTTATTATAACAGGCTCATTTTAAATTATATCCTTGTTTCGGTTCTACTATAGTAAAACATCATTAGTCAAAAAATTTACTTACAAAAAACAAACAAGTGGCTTTATAATAAGTAAATTACTTATTATTAGTAAAACAACTTAAATTTTTAAATTAATGTTCCAAAAGCATGCTAAAAAACTGAATTATATTAACTTATATTTCACACTAAATACAGTTACTGAAACAAAATCACATTAACATTATCAGATACTTTATGATAATTAAACCTTAATTTTTTACTTTTCTTTTTTTTAATAAATACAAAAAATTCTCGTATCAAATAATTCATGTAAATACATAAGCGACATAAGATTCGTATTCCCATATAAATTCATGTTAGCAAATTTTTATAAAAAAATATATACAATATGTTTGTCTATAATATAATTTTTTTACTTTGAACAGTCTAAACAGGCTGAATTCAACAAAATTTGTTCTTCTTACAGTAAAATCTACTTCGATTTTATTTGTTTGTTTCTTTTAAAGTTTCTAACTTTTTGTTTCTGCAAAATTAAGCAAACATAATAGTTAATAGCTTTCTATTACTTATTCCTAAACAACTTTTTGATCCCATTTAAATAGTTAAGACTAAATTGTTATATAGATTTCAAACAAGAACATATTCATTCTAATTTATTCTAATAACTTATTAAATTTATCAGAATAAATAGCTTCTTACTTTTAAATCAATCTATACAGTAAGATTGATAATATACAGTTAATGATAGAAAAAAATTTTTGTCAAAGAACAAATGCAATTTATCTCGTTTTTAAACTAACAATAAAATTGTACTTTTTTTATTATAATGAATAAAGAGTTAATATGAATTATGAAATGTGGATAAGTTTAGATGAAATTCAATGTGTATCAAATCATTATACTTTAAATGTGTTTAGGGGCTTAAGAAGTATAAAACTGTAATCTTTTAATTTTCTATAAAACTTATAAAACATTTTGCAATTAATAATCAGTAAAAAACGGTCTTCTTGAAATTTAAAAGGCCTAAACCGGTTGGCAAACAGAACAGTTTTAATGAAATAAAAAATTAAAAGCACATCTTTAGTGTGAAAAGCTAGTTCGTTGCAAGTTTTTAGTAAAATAAAAATTAAACCTATCTTTTGAACTGAGTACTTAGATTTATAAAACAATACTTAAAAATTATTTGATGTATTATAAAAAAGCTTTACTTAAACTTTACCATTGTACTATTGTTTTTAAACTTAAGATACTAAAAATATATATAATCATTAGCTGCTTAACTACTCATAACAACTTAATATTATTCTGAGTATTACTAATTTTACAAGTCTTTAAACGACAGATGCAATATTTTTTTTTAACATTTTATTCTAGCTTAGACTTGTATCATTAATTCATTAAGGCCATAGGGGGGGGAATAGGCCATGTTTTTTACAAGTTGATCTTATTTTATAGAGTTTTTACTAAGCTTCAAGTTACTTTTTACAGTTTTTAAAAATTCGAATTAGTTTTTGAGATATGACCGGCCAAAGTCGGGCTGCATTACAGGTTCCTTATGGGGAAGGAAAAACATAAAGGGTAACTTTAAAGCCGTTTTTCTCGAGTTTTAAAAAACGGGCTTTAAAATCTATCTTCTCCTTCATTTTTTAAGCAATCTTCTTCAAATTTTTACAGTCTAATCTTTATGCAATAACAAAAAAACGTTATTTGTGACTTTAAAAAATATCAAGTAAAAATACCTTTTTTTGAAAAAAAAAAAAATTTTAATAGAAAGTCACTTTTTTTTTTTTTTGTCATAAAATTTTTATTTCTTTAAACTATTAAAATTCACAAATAACGTTTTTTTCTCATAATGTAAGGAACATTTCCTAAAAATTTGAAGAAGATTGCTTGAAAAATGAAGGAGAAGATAGATTTTAAAGCCCGTTTTTAAAAACTCGAGAAAAACGGCTTTAAAGTTACCCTTTATATACCCTTTATAAAGACAACCCTCTTTATAACCGGTCATAAAAAAAAAGTTACTTAATATTTTTTAAATCTAAAAAAAGCATCTGAAAGATTATGAAATTTACTATAATATAAGTCTATATGTTATTTTTGGTCAAATATGGCTTCTCCCTCCCTTTATGGCCTTAACAACAAGTATATATTTGTAGGTTTTTGTATAAACAAAAATTGATTAAAATTTTTATTATAAATAAACATTTCTGAGCTCCTGATAAAATTTAACATAAGTGTACAAAAAAATTATATTGATTAATCGCTTTCTTATGGCTCTTGTATTTCAGATAAGGCTTAATTAAAAAAATATATAAAGTAGACAATTCACATATGATGACTAATGAAGTTAATAAATGTTAAACAATTGAATCTATCAAAATTTTAAACATCTGTATTTAGTATAAATTTTTCAAACTGCTATACTATAATGTTAGACAAATGACATAAAATAACAGATCTTTTACATGGAAAATACAATTACGTACTAATCATTTTGACATTAATGTGTTTTCTAGGAAGTTTAAATCTACTCACTTTTGTTTCTGATTTATTCAAACACTGCTTGTAAGTAATAATGAAGTTAATTAGTATCGTGACATAGTATTTGTTTTGCAGTAAAAATCTTCATAAGCAAACTTTCAAATTAAAAAAAAATACATTGGTGAGACTTACACTTGGTATATTTTATACGGCCTAAACCGGTCAATTTCTACAAAAAAGACTTCGTATTACGATAAAAAATCTAAGTAGGTTATAATTGTATCATTAATCAAATGTAGAAAGTTAAACATAAATAATTTTTGTACATAGTCATATTAACTAGATTATCGTTAAAATAATTACTCGATAAACTAGTAAACTATTATGTTAAAAGTAATATAAAAGTCGATCACCTACACTGTTTTTTTAACAACCTTTAAACAAAACAAATAAAAAATATCACCTTAGATAATTAAGTAAAATTAACAAACAAATTATTAAAATTGGTGTCTAAAAAACTTCAAATTACTAAGGCATCTGACATCTAGACCATGTAAGTTTATGAAAATTTAAAGAACTTTTATGTATGGTATAGAATTTACAAAATATAATCTAAGTTAGGTATTTAATAGTAATTTACATACAATACACTAATTTTATTTTACTAAGGCACATTTATAAATTGATTTAATAAAATACTAACCATACTATACTAATAATAGTGGTATTGTTATTTTAATTTTTTTTTTAAAGCTCTATGAAATGCTTGGATAAGTTAAAACTTTAATTTTAGTTGAATAATTACCTTTATACTATGATTATCTTATTTTAGTAAACTTTTATTTTAGAACAATCATGTTTTTACAACTGATTGTTTTATTAGTATTTATTATTATTTAATATTTTTTAAATACAGAAATTGAAATATATTTCTGTTTAAAACTACATTTCTAATTCTTAGAAACAACTTCAACTAAGTATGAGAGACAATTTTGACACAAATGTACTTTTAGTGTCGTAAAAGTTAAATGAATTAAATACATGTTAATTGTATATATTTTGCTCATTAACATATTTCATTTGTTAAAAGGCTATGCATTGCAAAATTGATTTAAAAAACGCTTTAGCTTTTTTCTCAAAAGAAAAACTTAGAACTATATGCTAAAAAAATTTGGATAATTTAATTATGTTTCTTTTGACTACGTTAAATGTTCAACTTTGAGTACTTTAACATAACTTCAAAAGTTTTACAGTAAAAGTTTAAACTGTTTTTGAGTTAAATTGTGACTTTCATATACTTATTTTCAATTAAAGCTTTATGGGTGTATCCAAGTGGTAACACACAAAGAATCATAAGGGTTGTAAAGCAACATAAGTTGCTTTGTATACAGTTATCACTCATACTTCAACACTCTAATCATTTTTGAAGTGTTAATATAACTGCATACTTTCATGTTAAATTCAACAATTTATTAGTAGTTTAAATTGCTCTATTTCCGCTAGGAAGTTTTCACGCGTTATTTAGATGTTTTAATTTTTACAGATTCGCAATTTTTATAAACTAGCAACATCACATAAAAAGATTATAAAATGAACTATAAAGTAACTTAAGTCAAAAAAAAATGTAATCAATCCCTGCAGGAAAAAATATTTAAAATTAATTTTTTAAATTTTATTAAGCACTCATTTCTACTTACTTTATTCATATCTGTATAATGTTAATTTCTATATTTAATACCCCGACTAAAGTAGTTTTTTACTTTTTTTATTTATTTTAAATAGATAGAGTTTTTTATAATTTTTTTTACTATCAATATTTACCTTTAGTCGGTGTTTTTTATTTCTTTTTCTAAAGTAAAAAATCATATTAATACTTTATTTCTACAGGTTTTATATTTATTGTCACTGTTATCCCTGACCCTTATCAATGGTTGGTTTTTTTGCTAAATAATTATTATTTGCTTTTGCCCAGAACACGTTTAATACAGAAAAGTATACTAATGTTATTTCAGCTTGAAAAGACTCTGCTTTCTTAGTTTTCAGTATTCATTTATACTTAGTATCGCACTCCTGAGAGATAATTTTGACATATATGTACTCTTTAGCCTTTTTAGTGTCGTAAAAATTAAACAAATTAAATACATCCAAATTGTAACATCTAGCATAGGGTTGGGCAACGTTTTTTACACAACGGGCCGGATCCAGAAAAAAATTGTCATTTGCGGGCCGGAGCATCTCGAATTAGCTATTTACCGGATCCGGTATCTGGATCTAACCGAATGATGACTTTTTAGATCCGAACCCGACTAGATACTAATTTTAAATCGAGATCCGGATCCGGTCAGATTCTAGTTTAAATAAAAGTTTTGGATCCGGCAAGAATCTAATTTTATAGATTCAGTTGATCACTATTTTGAATTCTTTAAGTTCACAAAACTTTTTCAAGTCTAACAGCTTAAGATGTAGATTGAGACATGTCACATGTTCAAATAATTACTATAAATATAATAGACATTGTAGTTGTCAAGAGTACGTACTACGTATATAAAATATCGTACTTAAAAAATACTTTGCTTGAGGTAATGTGACAAAAAGATATTCAAACTAAATTAGAACAACACAAAATATTAGGACAAAATGGTGTATCTATTGGTACACATTAAATTATAAAATCATTTTTTAGAATTTTTTTTTAAGTCAAATTCTTACAGTTTTGTTTTCTAAAAATATGATACAAAGTTTTATAATATTGACCCTTTGCGGGCCTGTCACTTCGCTCGCGGGCCAATCATTTTCATTTGCGGGCCTGATCTTATTCAAATTTAAAAAACAGTTGGAGGCCGGTCATTTCCACTCTGCCGGCCGGATCCGGCCCGCGGGCCGTACGTTGCCCACCCCTAATCTAGCACGTTAAAGCTATAATTTGTCCAAAAGCTGTAATGCAAAATTGATTCTTATGAAAGCCGTAACTTCAAAAATCACAATCATACAATTCTATGTTACAAAAATTTGCATAGTTTGTTGTTACTATTAACTACGTTAAGTGTTTGATTTTGAAAACGATATAAATGTTTTAGAGTTAAATTATGATTTTTGTTTACTTATTTTTAATGAATGTTTTCTGGTTTACACAAGTGGCAAAACATAAAGAGTCTTAGGGGGTGTGGAGCAAAATAAATTGCATCGTATACAGCTATCACTCGTACTTCAACATTCCATCTTTGATGTATTAACATAACTGAATATTTTCAGACTAAATTCAATATATTAGAGGTAGTTTAAATTGCTGTGTTCCCGCTAGGACGTGTTATTTCAGATGTTTTAATTTTTGCAGATTCGTAACTTTTTTGAGCTAGCTACGTCCCTACCAGGGTTTGTTTCTAAACTTTTTTTTTGTTAAATAGTTTATTAAGTAGTGCTGTATTGAAAGTAATTATAAAAACTGCGAAGGCGTAATTTTCCTTTCAGAAATCAGTTAGTATAAAAAACAAAAGTACTTATATTATTTAACTGTCATCTATGTTAAACGGTCTAAACCAGCTAAATGCAATAAATTTTGTTTCTTAAAAGAATTAATATGGTTGTTCGAACTCGTATCAATGAGATTTATTAATTTTGAATATTTGTTTAAACAAAATGTAAAAACAAAATTTAAAGTTTATTAAAAACACATTAAACAAAATAATGCTTAAAATTTTTATGTTTGTTTGTATAAATAACCTAAAAAAACTAAAATTAAGTCTAACTAAAAACTAAATATCAAATTGAAATTAAACGAATAACAAAATGCGCGATGTGTAAATTGACCTTATTAAATTAAATAAAAAGATATTGCTACTAATTTTAAAAGTGTTTGAAAATCTTAAAAGTATTAAGAAATTCCTAAAACTTACAGAATAATAATAGTATTATATAATTTTGAGTACAATGATGTTTGTGTGTAATTTGAAGTCGTTATTAAAGTTTGAAATAAAAAAACAGATTTTAATAAGTTATTTTTTTATTCTTAATATTTCTAGTATACTTTGCTAATTACTATAAGTTATAAAACTGTTTCGTATTGCATTTATATTAGATTGACAAAAGTATAAAATAGTTCTATATATAGTTATAAACAACAAGTTAAAAAAAGTTCAATAAATAAATAAATAAAAAGTTAAATAAAAACTTAGAGTTCAAGTATAATCATTTTTGTATTATTTTAAGAGTTAAATATAACTAAATCACATTTATATTATTACAGTTAAGCTAAAAAAAGCATAAATTTCAATCATTTTTTTTCTTCTTTTGTTGTACAAGTTTTGTATAGTTTAGATTTTAGTTTTAAACATAAAAAGCTCTTAAAAGTGTATAAAATAAAATAAAAACTTTTGCTTTACATAAATATTAAGAAGTAATATTTAAACAAACGGATGTTGTTAATTTTATTTTTAAATGCAAACACATAAGTGATGTAAAAAGAACAAATCAGCTATCGTTAGATGTTAGTTTAAATTAAAATCAAGTTCGTACCTTATCAAAATTTTTATAACTTGGATCAAAAATTTAAATGCCAAAATCGGGTGAACTTTAAGTTTTAATTTTTATTTAGTATTTGTTATGGATAATATTATGATTTTTATAAATTTGTATTTATAAGAATACAGCTTAAACGGTTCAAACTACTAGTTTCAGTATTCTTTGCTGTTTAATATACATTACGTTTATATTACTTATTAGGAAAGTTTTAAGTAGTTTAATTACATTTGCCGATAACCACTTAAGTAAAAGCTCAAAGTCTTATACTTGAAGTAAATTTTTTTGTTAATTTTAAATTTATTTTAGTATTTTACGTACAGTTAAGTTACAAACATTTGACAGTTCACAGAATGGCATTTTATACTAAAATATAAGTAAATTCAATGGTTAATTACTTGTTATGTTGTACATATACAGAAAGCTAAGCTTTTGGTTTTAAACATAAAGTAACGTTTAAATTTAAAAAGTGTAAAGAGTTAATACAAAACTTTGAGATTCACAAATGATAAAAAATAAAAATTAAACAAATAAATACTGAGAAAAGTACTTTTAGTGACGTAAAATGCATACTTCCACCATAATTAGAAGCAAATTTTATCATAACATCTAGTTCATGTAGGGATTGAAAATTATGGTTAAATATTAAAATTTTAACGGCCAAAATCGGCTGAACCTTATAAAGTGTTTTTTAATAAAACTTCATGTTTCAATTAATAAAATACTTCACGTTTTTTAACTATTTAATAAGAATTTTAAGAATAATTTAAAAAGTGTATATTAATTACTAACTACTTCAAAACTAAAGTTACTTTAATACTTTAGTAGTGTACAAACTCCAGTAATAGTTTAAAGCTGAAGACCTAAAAATATGAAGATATTTATTTATTTGTTTCTAATACATATACTTAAATTTAGATTTTTATAAACGATAGAAAAAGAGTCTAAGTCCTTGTGACTAATTTAATATACTAGCAAACAGCTGTTTTTTGTTACTTTACAATTTACATGCGTTTATAAAACTTATGAGATTGCACCTTGGATGTAGTTTGAACTGTATAGTGCAGTTAATCATCAAAATTTGTTTCAGGTTGTTAACTGACTGTGAAAATAACTTATATGTTCTTTTGTAATGATTATGAAATTAACTATTTAGTAAGTTTAGTCAAAAAGGTGTTATATTATTAGAATTTTATATTTAGTATGAAAATTAGGATTATAAATGAGGTTCAAAGAACTAAAATATGTAAGCATAGGTAAAATGGCACTAATTATTATTATAAGAAGTAACAATGAACACAATTTTCTGGTATCTGTATGGTGCGAATTTTTATTTGTTTTATAAACTGTGAGGACTTGATTTTGTGCGTGTGAACTATAAAATGAGATTGGAATGTCATAAAAACTAAAATAACATTTAAAGCTGCAAACTAGAAATAATGGCTAATTTGTTAAGGGTTAAGCACATATATCTAATATTTTAGTGACGTACAACTCAAAATACTCATCAAATTTTTTCATTTATTATTACATATTGCATGTGTTTAGTTTAAACTGAATCGAGTAATATATCATCTAAGTTAGTTTAACTGAAAAAATATAGTATAATATTTTTAACAGTTATTATGAAAAAAACTGTACAGTAAATTTACTTAGAAAAAAAATAATAGGAATCAATTGCTACTGAAAAGATAGTTCTTTTTTTAAGGTTTAAGAACATAAAAAATACTCTAGATTTGTTACTATGCACTTTCCTGACATATGTATATTAAGAGCGCCAAAATAAAAAAATTCACTTGACGTATTTTTAAGATGAAAAACACATAAAAGTTAATGTCAATTAACTACTTAAATAGTAATGAATGTTTACTCTACTCTGATATTTTGTTAATAGTTTGTAATGTTCACAACGGTAAAATCTCATGATAAAGTTAAAAAAAGTTTAAATTTGTCTTCATGTCACAAAATAACACACACAATGACGACCTATAATATATTTGCTCACAATACTGTTTTTTTATTTTCAGTTAAGAAAGTGAAACTAATTTCTTCATTGATTATATATAAATTATTTTTTTATTATAATTATTTCTTATATTTTTTGTAATACTATTATAAAATTTTTAAACCGTTAAATCTAATATCACTTTTTCTTTATACTTTTTTTTTTAAATATTCCATTTCGTTACATTAAAAACCTTACAAAAGAACTGTACAATAAATTTAGAAGAAGATATTCAACAGAAAATATTTTCCTGCGGGGAAAATAAGACTTTAATTAAGGTTTAAAAATTCACTAAACGTCTGTGCTGCAGATTTTCTGAAATCTTTAAAGTGTAAACTGTTTTTGTATAAAAGAATTTATTTTATAATTAAATTTGTGTTTTAAGATTAGAATGTCATCAAAAAATTATAAAGAGCTGCAGGTCTAAATATTGAGTTTTGTTTTTGTTTTATTTTAAGTAAAACAAATCGAAAATTCATATTACGTAAGTAATTAAGTAATACAAGCATTTTATTTAAGTTGTATCCAGCAATGGTTTAATAATTTTATGGTAAAGTTCTCTTCATAAGTTAAAGATTTACAAAGTTTGACATAGATTTTTAAAATTTAATCAAATTAAACATATTAGAAAGTTCGCTAGGTTTATTTATCTGTAATAAATCTACTATATATTATTGTCAATTTGTTTAACGCGTTTATAAAACTTGGTATCAAATTTTAAATTCTGTTAAGTGTAAACTTTACAAGAATCTACAAAGAAAGAAATTTTAAAGTGTCTAATAGACAAATAGTATACAACAAAACTTAAATAAATTAATTTATACTCTTACATTAGGTGTATAATTATTTTTGCTCTACCATATGCCCGTATGATAGAAAACTTTTAAATTTGAAGTATTATATACACAGTTAAAACCAGTAAAACTAAAAAAAGCATATGGTTTTAAAATTTTAAAAACTATTTTATATCCTTCGTTCTTAGAGTAAATAAAATACTATCGTAATTATAAAAACATTTTTATATTGTTATTATTTAGTTAAGAAATCTAAATAAAGCTTTATATGATGATTAAAAATAACTATATTGCAATAACTTTTTGTGTGACTTAGTCATTAAAACTCACAAAAATTAGCATCGAGTTTAGCTTTAAAATAAAACAATTTTTGTATGGCCGTTTAATGTTTCCTTATTAAACTTTGAAACCGAGCATTCGGAAAAAAAGATAAAATTATTCATTGTACTTTGTAGTATTTCAAAACTAATTTTTGTTTTGTCAATAAAAAATAATGATACAATTATAAAGCTTTTTAGTATTATTAATGCTTGAAATTTCGTTAAATCAGTAGTACGTAGATAAAAACGAAATCAATTAGTACAAAATTTATTATATGAACATTTTTTAATTAAAGTTTTTAACATTTAACAGACTATGACACTTCAGAAACGAAAAATTTGAAAAAGAATGTTATTAAAACTAAATAGTTTTATGTACAATGGCTTTTCAACAATAAAAAAGGTTAAAGGTTTAACACTTTTAAAGCATTTTCTGTCTATTCTTTAGATAGCAAATATTATAAAGAATAGATTAGAATAAATAAATAAAGTTTTGCGCAATAAAAAAATTCATTTGATAGTAAAATATTTACTAAATTTTATAAGAAAAAATATTTTGCATAAAAAAATTAATTGTTTAACTAAATTGACTTAAATTTAGTTAATTAATTTTAGAAAACTCAAAATAAATAAAAGCAGCTTTTCGTTTGAAGAATACGCATAAATGTTCGCATGTAATTTAGCAATTTAAAACAATTATATATGTTTTTAAAATTTTTTTTTAATTAAAATCATATAAGTGTAAAGAAACTGTTTAACTTTAAAATTCCAGGCGTTATGGGAAATTAATATACTTACTTTATAGTTATGGTGTAAACATAATAACAATAGATTACGTATGCTTTTCACGTAATGCACAAAGTGTTCATCAAAAAATATTTTGTTATTAATTATTTGATTATGTATAGTTTATTGATAGATAAAGTATAGTGTTCAAAAAATTTGGTCTAAGGACCTGGTGTACATAGGAACCTTCCGATTATTGAGTCGTACACCACATAAATATCAAACTTCTTACGAGCAACACAAAACTATATGCATTATAAAAATTGATAAAACGAAAAGTTCAGAAAATGCTTGTTTTGATACTTAACAGTCATAACTAAATGGAAATTAAAGTATATTATAGTTGAAAACATATTTAAAGTTCACAGGAAAAAGTTCATCACGAATCGAACTTAAAAGCTTTAAATTTGAACTTGACTATTTTACGAGAAATAAAATCTAATAACTTTGTTGTGTTACAAAAGCAGAGACAAATTTAGTTACTAAAATTTAATAAAATATTGATTTATTAAGCATTGTATCAAAATATTGTTATGTCATAGCTTTTACCTAATAATTCAAATACTAAACTGTAACTAAAAATATAAAAGACTCTTTATAAGACTCTATTCAAAAGTAAAAAACTATACGACTTTACAACTTATAAACTTTATCAAGAAAAGAATACAAGAAAAATACGTTTAACAGTTTTTTTCAATTTAACACTTGATAAAAAAATTACCTAAGTTTGAAAATTGTTCAAATTTATTAAGTTTATATAAAAAAATTTACAAATATTTACAATTAATAAATAATCTTGTTAATTTATTTTTCGAATATAGAATAAGTTAGAAATCTTAGTAATGTTATTTAAGATATTTACAAACAACTTCTTTCATTTATGTCATTATATAATGATTGCGTATATATAATTTTATTATCATCTTTTTCCTCTATTTTTAACTGCATCGAGCAGTTTATATTACAGTAGAAACTGGGTATATATTCTATTAAGTATAACAACTAACAATTATTAAAAAACATTTTTAAAATTAGTTTAGTTTTAATTATGGTGAAATTTTGTTTATCTTATAATTTTGAATGTACTTCTATTATTTCAGTTATAGATAAAAAACAAATATATTGTAAGAAAACATATATTTGACTAGTAAGGTAAATCATCTAACTTATAACAGAATTTAATTAGATATTTTGCATTCTTAATTCTTTCTGCAGTAAGTATAACAATAAAAAGCTAATGTTTAAATTGATGTTATACTAAATAATTTTTGTAGTGATGTTATATTCATATGTAACAAAGTTCTCTAATGTCATTTAAATCAAAATATATAAAGTTATGCCATTTAAAATATACTGATTTCTAAGTTAAAAACAGAAAAAAAAATGATTAAATATTTTTGTCACACTTTTATAAGAAATTCGAAACAAAACTAAACCACCTTTAAAACAACTTAAGTCAAAGATATTTTACTAAAGTACTTTCAATAAAAGAAAATTATTTTCTTAATATTGCTTTAAGAAATGGTTATAGTTGTAGCTATATAAAAATAACTTATAGTTTTATTGTTTGCAGTCTTTAAAAATACTAAAAATACAATTTAGCATAACTATGATGATCGATGAGAGCTAAAGCATAATTTTTCAATAATTAGACTCAGAGATATATATTATAGTTTAATGTAAAACAAAAAATGACGCCATAAATATTTTGTCTTAGGATATTGTGCACAAAGAACCTTTCAGTTTTTGGGTTGCACACCATTTAGATACCTTTTAGCGTCTTATTCAAGATTTTATTTAATGTTTTAGCTTAGAATAAAAAAACCACTTGTTATTTATAACTTTTATTTTTATAAAATATCATTTTAATTTTATAAAATTATTTATTAATAGTATTTAAACGTTTTTAAACTTATTTTATTCTACCAGGCAAGAAAAGCATTTAAACTTTAATGATTTCTATTTTAAAAATATCTAAATTTAATACAAAACTGTTAAAAACTTATTATGTTCGTTAACTAAGTTTATAGTTTATGTGTTAGATGTTTTAAATATAGACACGATTAATCGATTTTTGATATGCTGATAAATATATACTTTTTATTTTAAGTTTAGAAACAGTTAAAAATTACGATAAATTTAAAAATTAAAACTATTGTAAAAATTATAAAATCTTAATTAATAAATTAAAAAACAAAGGAAAGATTAACATTCTTTGTAGGATTATTTTAAAATACTTTTAAACAGCTTTATATATCTGAATTAAAGTAAGTTTTTTTTTTTTTAAAACTTTACTAAATTTGAAAGTCATTATAACTGTAAAAACTTATATTTCTTATTTAACTATTGTAAGAAATATTTTTATGTTAGTTACTACAATTGTAATAAAAAACTGCTACCTAAACAAGACTCATCACTATAAATTTCGGCCGACATAAAATTTTCTGGAAAATTAGCCTATTACTCTTAAAAGCAGCCAAAGTCTAAATTAGTGATAAGCATAATCGAAAGTTAACAAGTATTGAACCGTTTGATTAAAATAAAATCTTTATAGTGACGTAAGAAGTTTAATCTCTTTAATATTTTCTTAACTTGATAAATTTAGTTCAACCGGACTGGTAAATGTATTAAATATTTTAATGCAAGACAATTTTAATGGCCAAAACAGGCTGGTAAAATTTTTTTATCTAAAATTATCGTCATACTTAACAGCATCGTGTAAGTATTGAACTAGCTTTTTTTTAAATAAAGATTTAGTGAAACAAAAGTTGATTTTTTTATTTAAGCTGTTTAAAAAGAGGAAACTTATGAGTTTTAAAACAAATTTTTAACATATATTCACTTAAAAAAGATAACTCTATTAAACCTCTAACAATATATCAATTATTGTAAGTTAGTATTATTTAGAAAACATTTAATGTTAGTATAATTAAGGTCCAAAAAAAAGAATCTCACCATATATCTTCTAATTTAAATTCATAACTACTCAATATAATCAATCAACATTTAATTAAGAAAAGTTCTAACATTATTCTATTTTTAATGTAAAATTACTATCAGTTGTGAAAATGATAATATACAATTTTATTCTTTCAATTAGCAAAAATGTTTTAAAACAATAGCTTCCATTTAATGCAACATGCATACTTAAATAAATCTTTAATTTTAATTACCGATAAGTGATGTTAATTATAAAAAAATTTAATTCGTTTCATTTAATTCGCCGACGTAACATTTAAAAATAACTTTTAAATCATTTTTTCTTCGAAACCTTGAATATATATAAGTCAATTAATATGCCATTGTACCATTCAAATACAGTTTAAACGGCATAATAAGACTCATATTTTATCGAAAAGTAAAAACAAATAATAAGTAAATTCATGTAAAGTATGTTGTTAGTTTAAATGTTTATTAGAATAAGCATCAGCAATTTAGATTTAGCCTTTCAATAAATGATGAGATAATTTAGTTATTTTAATACAAAAAAGCATCCTCAAATATTTACAAACTTTTTTTATTCAATTTGTACTAACACATTATAGCATTATCACGAAATTAAAGTCAACAAAACTAAAAACAAATTAAAAACTTTTACTTAACTAGTTGATTGCCATAATACATTTTTTCAGTATGCATTATAATTCACAATTATCAAATAGATAAAGGAGACTAAAGAAATATTAGATTATAAGAAAATTCTTGATTAGCTAGAAAGGTAAATCACTTAGCTTATAACAGTATACAGATAAATATTTTCATTTATACTTAAACAAGTGTACATCATCTAGAAAAAAGAAGCTTTAGTTTTAAACAAAAAATACGTTTCAGTTTAGAAAATGAGTATAAGGAACATATATAATGCTTAAAATAAAAAAAACTATTACAAAAAATATACAAACAAAGTGTTTAAAAATTATTTTATATTAAAAAACAGTAGTGACTGAAAAAAAAAATCATAACTAATAAATAAAAAGGTTAACTAATGTAAATTTATAATATAAAATAGTTCATGTAGGTTTTGAAACTGCACTATTTTTTAAAAATATCTAACAAAAATTTTTCTAACATTATCTAACATGTTATTCTAACATGTAAAGTGTGTAGTGACGAAAGAAAATAATTTTTCAATATCATTACTTATATTTTAGAATGTGAAAGAGCTTAAACACAATTTAAACCTACAGCTTTCTTGAACAAATTTAAACGACCTAAACCGGCTGATAGTACATCTTGAAACCTAAAACCTGTGAAATTGTGTACAGTTTAGTTTTAAATTTATAAGCTTAGTTTTGATTACTTAAAAAACTTTCGTTGCAAGAAAAAAAAACATTGTTAAACTAATATATGTTATCATGTAGAAGTATTAAATATTTATTTTATTTTATAGTCTTGTTAGTTTGGATATATTGATAAACCTAGACAAAATACTACAATTTAAATAGTTATATATGACTAAAGTTACTTAATTTATTATTTTACTCATTATTTTGAACTTACAAAACTGATTCACTAAACAATTTATCAATTAAAAAAAAAATTGATACACTGTAATAGATAGTTTCAACTAATAATCTTCTTGTTATAAATACGGAGTTTAGAACTTATTCATATAAATTTTAATAAAAATTTTAGCAAATAGTTAAGATACAAATAGCTTTGTATCCACAAAACAAGCCGTTTAGCATTTTATTGGTTTAGGATTTCTTTTAGTTTCTTAAAAATTATATATAGATGTGTAAATGATTAAAAAACTAAACACTTTTATATAAAGTATCTTCGTATTAAAATTTGTTTACATTATAAATTTTGTTTCAAGCTAAAAATTATAAGTTGTTAACTTAAAAAAATCTCAAATGATATCATTAAACTTATCTTAGTTTAGATGAATATAAATTTCTGGCATGTATTTTAAAATGTAAACATGATAGTGACGACAAAAGTATAAAATCGTTAAATATTTTTTAAATTTAAATTATTAAACTATTTAAAACTATAAGCCGTATCTTTTTGTTAAAGTCAAATTTTAACGGCCTAAACTAATTAAAATAATAATACAAGTCTAAGATTAAGGAAATTTGTTTTTTAATAACAGAATTTTAATTTTGAATACTTTTTTTCTTTTAATTTTACGTTTCTAAACAAAACAAATTTTTTATCGGCCAATATATTTGCCAATTATTTTTAAAACTATTTAATTTAAACAAAAAATATAGTGATTTTAATAAGATATAAATGAAATTTAAATTATTTATTACTAAACGATTAATTATCGTTATGTTTTACTTAGAGAAATAACATTTCATTAAGTTTAGTTTTTAGTTTTACAGTTATCAAAAATATTAGTTAAAATGACTTTTTAACTAATGAATTATACAGTTAATCGATTGTAATTAATCTTTAGAAAGATTAAATTAAAACGAAAACAAACTGCATTAAATTAAATCATGAAAAATTAGATTGTATTTGTTTAAAAAGAATATAGTAATATATAGAAAAAAAAAGTTTTATTTATATGTTTTGCTCATTTTTTATCTTAATTGAAATATACAATTCTAGTGACGTAATTAAACAAACTCACAAACAATTAATTTTTCTTAATTTTACATATTGCATATGTATACCGTTTCTTAAAAATTTTCACTTTGGTTAGTTTGAACTGCATTGAGCAGTGTTTTATCAAAATTTGTCTAAAAAAATTTTAAACCGTAAACAATTACCAATATATCATACTAACAATAAATTATTTACTTAATATCCTAAGTTAAAACAAAAATAATTTTTAAAAAGTAACCAAATAATGGCTTTGAAGATAATATGATGATTTATATATGAAAGATAAACTAATAAAAACATATGAATTACAAATTATTAAATTTAACCATATTAAATTTTTAAAACTTAAGGCAAAGTGAGTAGTAAGCAAGTTAACTTTATAATGGTTGACTATGCAAACTGAGTTAAGACATATGACTTAATCAAAAAAGTATAAATTAAAAAAAAACATAAAATTGTATATTAATGGTTTTCTTTTTCTACATTAGAGTTTTAAAGTCATAAATAAAACCGGAGTTTGACTTGTAAATCTGATTAACTCAGTTGTTCTAAAACCCTTTAGTTTGCAGTAGTGTTGATTTTTTTTATTAGTAACTAAAACACTTTTGCAGTATTGTTTAGCTTAAGTAGCTTGTTAGTGTTATATAAATTTTAAAACTAAAAATTTTAAACAACTTTGTTTATTAAAAAACTAAACTAAGAAAAGTACTTCGTGGAACGTAATAGTCAAAAGCTACATACCAGTATGCATAGTTTTTAAACGGTTTATTATAAAAATAAAATATACTTAAAAAAAAACTAACATTAAACAAACATATAACAAACAAAATAAAAATGGTATTCTATTAAACAGCTTAGCTATACTAGATCCGCACATTTGTATTCATGCCCAAAATATCGTGGTTGCTGGATTCGAGTAGTTCCAAACACCAGTTTTAGTATTTAATAGCAGATGTTAAAGCTAATACAAAAAAAAACATTTGTTAATCGCTTGTGAAAATTAACTACCTTATGTAAATAAAGTAAGTACAACAACTATATAACAACTAAATTTTTTTACTTGAGTTAAGTTAACTAGGAACTTATAGTAAAATTAGTTTTATTAGAATTTTAGTTTATCTTTATCAACATCGATTTAAGCGTTTGAAACATTTCATGTTGAAATTTAAAAACATTTTTTATCAAAGAAAATTTTTGTATCTATTTTTACAAAATATTAGTTTTAAGCTCTTTAGGTTATAATATTCAACTTAAAGTCTCTTTGATGATACTAACAAACTTAATTAGTTAAAAATTAACAATAAAAATTAATGAAAAAATGTAGAAGTTAATTTAAAATTTTCTGTAATTAGTTTATTTTCAAAAGTTTATACAAGCTCAAAATTTCTACAAGAAGAAGATTTACTGTTTTCTAAACTTTGGCGACAAAAACTGGCCGATAATAAGTTTTAAGTTTATATTGACACCGTTATAAAAAGAATACACTTTAAGTTAATACGCTTATTTAGTAAAATTAACCTTTTGTTTTCAATTATCATTGAACGTAAAATAAAATAAAAAAGTTTAGCTGTTTTAAAAATTTTTACTTACATATAATTAATTAAAATTTAAAATGATATAGTTTTTTAGTCATTAAACAAAATTAGTTTAAGTTAAAGCTAGTGTTGTTATACTATTAAATACATACACTATCTTGTTGTTCATTTTGCAACTAAAGTTTTGTTTTAAACAAATTTTAAATGAATAGTATAATACATAAAAATTGCAAACGTGTAGATAAAATTCCAATAATATAACTTTGTTTAATTTAACATTTGTAGAATTTTATGACGTGAGAAATAAATTACCTTTTAATATAATAAATATATAAACATGCTCAAACTAAAAAAAATTTAACAACGGTTCTTTCGGAATTTTAACGGCCTAGACCGGCTGTCATTATTTTTTACATAACCTTAAAAAGCATAACTACTTGTTGCTACATATTTAAAATTAAATGCATGTAATAGATTGTTTTAGTTACTGAAATCCAAAGTAAAATAGGTTGCAACATACTCATTGTTTTCATTACTAAACAAAACAGCTTTTATTAAAATTAATACTTAGACTTTAATTTAAAGTTATTTTTTTGTAATATGTAAGAAAATTTCATCATTTTCTTTATAGTTAACGTTTTTATTATTTCGGTTAAAAAGATTAAAGAAATAGTACATTTGTAAGAATACATGAAAAGCTAGTAAGGTATTTTGAATTTTAACGGCGAAACCTGATAAATTTTTTCAATTTAATGTTATTTATTATGAACGATGACCATAGTATTAATTTTTGAACAGTTTAATGAAAATACAACATAAACGACTCAAATAAAAAATTTGAATTAAACGTATACTAGTTGTATGGTAAAAGTATGTTTTTATAGTTTAAACAAAGAAAAACTATTCTTCTTACTAAAGTTAGAAAAGTATTATTTACTTAGTATTTAAGTATAAAATGTGATCTTTACAACTAAGTCTACTTTAATTTTACAATAACTCACTAATGTTCTACATACAAAATAACTTACAAGTAGAGTATTTGAGTATTTTTCAACGTTCGTAGATCGGCTAAAGTGTGAAAACTTGTTAATACACTAAAACATGTGTCTGTTTTAGAAAAAGAAAAAAGTACTGTGTAAATTTGTAATAAAATTTGTATAGCTTTTTTAACACGACATCTAGAAAACAAGACTTAAGTTTAGCTAAATAGGAAAACTCAATTAACTTGACTAAGATATTAAATTTACAAAAAAACGCACTAAAAATAAATAGTTTTTATCATAAGTCGATAAAAGATACTAACTTAGAGTTAAGATGTTGATAAACTTTAAACTTTCGCAGATCGGCTAAAGTGTGAAAGCTTGTTAATACACTAAAACATGTGTCTGTTTTAGAAAAAGAAAAAAGTACTGTGTAAATTTGTAATAAAATTTGTATAGCTTTTTTAACACGACATCTAGAAAACAAGACTTAAGTTTAGCTAAATAGGAAAATTCAATTAACTTGACTAAGATATTAAATTTACAAAAAAACGCACTAAAAATAAATAGTTTTTATCATAAGTACTTAAAAGATACTAACTTAGAGTTAAGATGTTGATAAACTTTAAACTATTAGAAATTAATTAAAATGATTGTATAAAAATTTGTTATACTGAATTAAGTATCGTGACTAATTGTTTGATAAATGTAGACTAAACTTATTGATCATAATTAATCTAAAAAAAACATTTTAACGCAATATTAGTATTTCTTAACAAAATGATGTTAAATCTAGATGTGTGCTTTAACTTAATTAATCTTATATCTTACAAGTCTCCGTAGACATTGCAATGAACCATAAGTTGTGGGTAATATTAAAAATCACGGAATAATAAGATTGTTAAAATCAAATTTAAAAATACATTTTCAAATCTTAACAATTTTAAACTTAAAGATTAAGCATTTTGTGTAGTTTTGAAGTTAACACTTAACCTTGATAGTAATTTTTCTTTCATAGTTTTGTTCTTTCATTTTTTTTTATATCTTTTTTTTTTGCTATCGCTTTTACCCTTTCAAATTTTATCTATTCATGCATTTTCTCTTTATGTGTATATATGTTTTATTTTTATATCTCGTAATAAATAAAACCGTCTCGAGTGTAGTAACACATAATGATAACCTTTAGTTATTCTACTAATAAAACACCTTCACTTTTGTAAAGAACATTTTTATCAGTGAAAGTAGTAAGGTTTAAAATTGTTGTTTTTTATCATAAAAAAAAAGTCATAGTGACGTAGTTTTATGAAACAACAAAAATTTTTTCTTCTTTTGTTTTATATACTGCACTAGTTAAATGGTTACTAGAGATTTTAATGAGTTTTAGTTTGAACTGGAATGGGCAGTATATAGTCACAGTCTATATTTAACTTTATTAAAGTTGTAAAAACTCAAAAACACGACAAATTTAATTTTATTTTGTACTTCATGCATTTTAAATACTAAAATAAACTGTACTGTAAAAAAAGCATTCCTACTATCATTTTTTAAATATTTCGATGAAAAATAATGACAGAGCCTTTATATAAACTCTTTTTAAAAAGTTGTCGGTATGGTAACATTCCGTTACTAAAATATTTTTATTAAGTGAAGTTATCAAATCAAAATAAATCTGGATTTTCTTCAACAAGGGCTCATAAAGGTTTAAACTTAAATTATCTAACTAGTTTAAAACAGTAGTATTTCATAATAGTTATGTTAATTTCTTTATTTATATATTTTAGAAACAAAATAACCACACTTAAACTTAAAAAGCGCTTGTGATCAAATTAACGTTGAGTAATAATATTATGTTACTATGGTGAATATATACTTAATAGAATTTTAGAGATAGGATAAATTAAAACTTACACCTAGAAAAGTTTGCAAATAAATTGAATTCCATTTTTTTTGCTTTTACAAAAAACATTAAGATAA
Organism: Thalia democratica; assembly: GCF_965202585.1. Lineage (NCBI taxonomy): Eukaryota > Metazoa > Chordata > Thaliacea > Salpida > Salpidae > Thalia > Thalia democratica. The sequence goes on along the minus strand of NC_139166.1, from coordinate 99,860,593 downwards.
GTTTAAAGCAAGTGTAGAAACTATACAATGATAAATTTGAAAATATAACTGTTTTAATATTTAAAATTTTATGCTAACTTAAAATAAATGTATTAGAAACAATATATTTTTCAAAAGTATAATTGTAATATTAACTTTACATTTTGTTAGATATAGTTCATTTTAGTTATAAACTATGTTGATATTTACTATGCTATCAACAAGCTAAATTTGTATGTAATGTATTATCATTATTACATTTACTACAAAACAATTTAAGTGTAAAATTTCAATTGTAAAATGATTAAATAATATTTTGAATTTTTTATTTTATAAGTTCCCTAATATATTTTTTTACAGGAAAGTTTGCTTTATGTCACTGCTTTTATTTTCTCGATTTAAAATTCATTATTAGCAAGAGAATATTGAGTATTAACAAAATTATTTTTTTTTATCATGACAATTATGCAAGTTAATTATAACTTGCAACAGATAAAAAAAAACTTGATGGGTTTAACATAATGTATCTACACATGAATAATAAAATACACACACATAATCATTTAAAAAACGATAGAGATATTGGTCTGTAATTTAAAGCATAATGTATATTACCTTTCTTGTGCACTTGAATAATAACGATATATTCCATTGTTTTGGAACATCAGATAGTTCTAGAGAGCAATTAAATATTAATGATCGTGGACAAATTATTGATTGGATAACATGCTTGATATAATAAGATGGAATTTTTTCTGGCGTTCTAGTGATTTTATCTTTTAAGTGGTTAATTGAACTTTTAATGTCTCATAGGTTATGAAAAAACTTTGCATTTTACACAATTCTTTTGGGTTAGCTTAAAAAACAGGTAACTTTCATCTTTATTAAAACTTTTGAAAATTTTTGTTAAAAAGTGTGGCTATTTCAAAATCTGAGGTTACTGTTTTGTTTTTATCATTATCATATAAGAGATGTATGGAATTATTTAATTTAAGTTTAGATTTCACGTAGCTACAAAACTTTTTTAAATTTGGGTTTTTGCAGATTTTTTTTTCATATTTTTTAACAGCTAATTGATATTCTTTAGACTTTTTTTTGTATTTTATCAAAAATGATTTATCTATTTTACTTTTTTGTATAGACAGCTTTTTCTTTTAATAACTTTTTAATATGAGATGGATATTTTTTACTTTTGTTATTTTTAGAATAAATTGGAACAAAACGTTTAATTGAGATTTGGATTAAGCTAAGAGTTGATCATAGAAATGCTTGAAACTTTACTGAATTTTTAAGTAAAGATGTCCAGTTAGTATTTGACAGGAAATTGTTGATGCTTTCAAAATGTGCTCGTTTATAGTCATATGAGAATTTTTTTAGCAATAGGTACTATTTCATTTTCAATTTTAGTTTTTAATGAAAGCAAGTTATGGTCACAAGTGTTAGTTAATGGAAAACTAGTTGAGTGTGATATGATTCTATCTAGACCAAAATGACTGCAAATTATGAGATCGAGAATGTTACCATTCTTATGGGTTGGAATTTTAATTAATTTGGTTAGAAAATTGTCTGTACAAAAATTGAGTAAACACTCATGGGGTTTATTGATATCTGTGCTAGGAATTCTCCAATCTATGTTTGGCATATTAAAATAACCAAGAGCATAAAAAGAACAGTTTATTGGCAAAACCATATGAATCATTTTAATTACATTTTGAACAGTCAGTGCGCATCTCGCAGACAGTGGAAGAAGGTAGGCACAACAAAATCTTAGTTTTATCTTTTTTACAATTATATCTACACATAGGTATTTAAAATTGATGTTGCTAGTAGAAATAGAATCGTTTTTAACTTAAATAAGTTTAAGCGAGTTTTTGAAAAGGATAGCAACACCTCAACCCCTACTAGACCTATTATTTCGGTAATTTTTATAGTTGAAGGGACACACTGTGGCATCGTTAACCTTAGTCAACCATGTTCCAGTCAAAAAAAATAAATCGATATTATTCAAATTTATGTAGTTCTCTAAAATATAAAATTTGTTTACAACAGATCTTATATTAGTGTAACCAACTTTTAGATAGTTGTTGTTAAAATTTATATAGGAAAACTTGTTAGCATCAAAATTAATCCTATCAGTTGATAAATTTATATATGTTGACTCACGATTTTCTCCATTATTCTAAGATATCCTGGGATCGGTAAGGAAAGGGCTGTCTTGTAAATTCAACTATCTTGAGGTTCCTTATAACATATTTTATGTTTAACTTTTTCTCATCAGCGATAGCTTGCTTTATTTTAACTTCTTTTCTTAGAGCTCTGAATGCTTCAATTTCTAAGAAAGTTCTGTCAGGGTTGATGTAGACCTTTGAATTCATTTTTAACATTAAACATATTCAAGTCTCTCAGCCTTAACAGTCTGTGTTTGGATGCTAAATTGTTTAATTTGATCATAATGGGTCTGATTTTGTTATCTGCAATTTTAACAATTTGATAAAGTGACTTAAACTCTTCTTTTTTCATTTTATTTTCTCCTAATACTTGTTGAATAATTTTTTGATCATATTTGCAATTTTCCTGTCTATTAGTTGGATTTTTACTTTCTGGAATGTTAAACATTATGACATTCAAAGCCTTTTTTTCTTTTAGTTTATGTTTATTTTCAGTCTTTATTTTTTCTGCTACTAAATTTTATTTGGTACTAATGTTTGTGATAATTTCTGTTGGTTCACTTTTCTGCATATCATCAGCATATTTTGAGAATTTAGTATCAAACTTGTCAAATTTAGAAGAAAATTTAGACTTAAATTCTGAGAAGCTTTATTGTAATTCTGTAATTCTATTTTCTATATTGTGTATTCTCTTACTGTGCATCAAAATTTTGTTACAGCTGAATTTATCTTTTTGTATCTGATCAATGTTACTTTCAACGACCTCACTTTGTTCATTATAATCTTCCTTCAATTTAAGCATCTCAGCTTGAAAACGACTAAATTCGTTGTCCTTCTTACTTCCAATTCAATCGGCTTTTCTTTCAGCTGTTTTCCAATTTTTGAAGACTCAACAAATGCTTTAATTTCAGCTTCAACAGACATTTACTATTTAAAATTACAAAACCTTATTCAAATACAAATAATTAAATTATGTCTAGTAATATGACTATCAAATCATGTACTATTTAAAAAATATTTTAACCATTAAATTAAACAAGTAACTAGTTTAAACCAACCTTAAGAAATAGCTAGATAACTATTTAATTTTGAAAATGTTGAACTAAACTTAATTTGAGTATCTTTAATTTTTTTTTTTTTCTTTGAACCTCATGTGTACTGCACTAACAATTAGACAAGTTATTTAGAAATATTAACATAAATTAAAATTCTGCTTGTAATATTCAACAAGTTTTGTAAAACTTATAGATATACATTAACAAAACTTTTTATATACAACTCAAATAGATAATCATTTTATTAATAACTATATTTTAATATTTTTTAATAGCAAATATTAGATGATAAAAGCTAGAACAAAAATAAGAGAAATTCAAACACTAAGTAATGTTTTAAACATTTATTTTTCAGAGACAATGTTTCAATATTTGGATTTTTTAAACCTTAAATCTTAATAATACTTTGTTTTAAATGTTTTTATAGTTGCTTTAGTGGCTTTATAATAATTAGGATGAAAACTGTTTAGTAATTTAAAATTGTTGTTTTTGTTTTTGTTGATAAATTGCTTTTGTTTTTCTGCCTGAAATTAATATTGATTAGAAATACTTCGTTTTTTTAGTTTTTCAGTTAAGTGAAATTCATTTCTTAAAAAGTGTCACACAACTGCCTAATAAAGGAGATGTTTTAATCTTTGATGGTTTTGTTTGTATTTTACTCTACCTCAGTTAGTTGTTTAAGTTTTTTTTAAGTATAATCTTTGCTTAAATAGTAACGACAAAAACAAAATAAGTGATCGAATTTCGATATTTTGTTTAATACAAAAGATATTATTTAGAGAAATAACAAAACAACTAAAAATCAAAAAAATATAGAAATTGGGTTTGACAGTGAGCTCAAACACTTGACAATTTTTGCTTTTCTAAAACAACTACAAGTAGTAAAATTCTTAAAAAAATAATTTTTTTTAAACTAAAAGTACTATTTAAAAATAAACTATTTTTCTCAATAATTTAGCCGTAATCATTAAAAAACTTTTGCTCTTCTATACTAAAACTTTTAGTTGAACTAAAACAAACGTTTTCATTTGAAATTAATGTTTTGTAGTTTTCTATTGATTTTATATCTGGTTTCCTCAGCCGATTTAGGCTGTTCAAAATTTGAAACAGTTAAGAAAGTTTTTAAAATTAAAAAGTGCTAGTTTAAACATTAAAAAATTGAATTAATTACAATAGGTTCATACTTTTTAGGTCATTGCATTATTTACATGAAAAATTAAACAATTTATTATTAGTTGGATGTTGCTAATAAGGTAATTGAAAGCATAAAAAATACACACTGTTTTTCCTTTCAAAATTATAATTTTACCAAAACGTATAACTTGGTGATAATAGTAAATCAAACTAGAAATCTTACGTTAAGTTTTGTTTAATTTATTAATAGTATTTTTCTTACTTGATAATCACTATTGTTTTAATTTTACTTAGATTAATACTTTAAAATTTGTTTAAAAAATGGCTTCATCATTTTTAAACTCTTAAAATAAAAATTTAAAAAATCGTACATTTTAAATTTATATTTCACTATTTTGAGTTTTAATTTTAATACTAAATATTGACAAATATAATGCTCAAAATAATTTTATAACCTTCACGATTTCTTTAAAACTGTTATTCTAACTATTCTTATTTAAAATAAATAGCAAAGACGATAGAAACATGTTTTTTTATAAGACATTTCATAGTAATACAAGGAGATTGTTTCTTTGTTTTGAGCTAAATAAAAGCTAAATGTTAATATTGAAAACAACTCTACGATTTATAATAGTTCGACTTATAAATCGTAGAATAAATTATTTTTTACTTATTTTTGTAAAAATAATTTCTTTAATTAAGAAAATTTATTCTACTATTTTTATTGTTAGATTAAATGATTTAATAATTATCAATAATTAATAATGCTTGTTCTAAACTGTAAACATTTATAGTTGTATTTGTTTTATTTTTAAACATTTATTAAACTTAAGAACTTTAGCTATTTAACACGAAAACCAAAACCATAACATGATGATAAATTAAAACAAATTATAAAAAAATTGTAGAAACACATTTAACAGTTAATTATTGTCTCGTTTTGTTCACATTACTAACACTATAATTTTTTATATTCAAATACAACTTAAATTGCGATATTAAACAATTTTGTTTGTAAAATATTTAAATATAAAAAAAAAAGTTACGAACATTAAGTGATTTAATTTGAAATGTAAAAACTATAGTAACGTAAGGAATATCAAACCCTTGTAGTTTGTATTTTTTAAGCATAAAACAGTTTCTAAAACATTTTATATATCCATTTTTGCTATGATAATTTAAACGGTCTAAACCGGCTTAAACAATGTTTGTCTTAAAATCAGCTAGAGTATTATAGCTAAATTTTTAAGGTTTATTGCTAATTTTAAATGCTAAACAAAAGAAATTTAGCAAACTATTTTTTTTTAATTACCGAGAAAGAAATAATATGACGCTTTATTCGTCTTTTTTATAACAAAATACTTACTAATTTTATATAATAAAATACAGACATTTTTCCAAATCTGATTGTATATTGTTCACATTACAAATGGCCTAAGCCACTCCATTGCTATAACATTAGTTTTTTGTTAAAACAAATATATATAAATATAAATAAATTTTTGGATTAGTGTTTAAAGTTATAGATATATTTTTAATTTAACATAAAAAAAGGCTTAACTAAAAACTCAATAAACTGGATTTAGATATTATACTATGTAAAAAAATGCGTAAAGTGTAAATTTTCTTTATTATGACGAAATAAGTAAAAAACAAATATTTTATGAATCAATTTTAATTTAAAATTTGAACATATTACATGCTTTAGATAATTTCCATTAAAATGTAGTTTGAATAGTATAACAAGCTAATAAAAATATCATAGCTTTACAATCTACGAAAAACTAATTAGTATTGAATCTTAGACAAAGGGTTGCACGATTATTTAATTTCGTATAATTCAAATTTCAACAGTTCAAGTTCTTGAGAAAAAATTGAAAGGGCCACAACTAAAAAAAACGTAAACTTGTCAAAAAATAAAAAATAAGTACGTAGATCTTATAAATATCTACAAAACATTTTATTCTTTATAAAAAAACATTAAAAAATTTTTCAGATATGGTTTAAATAAAGTAAAAACATAGTTACTTTTACCAATTAACTTCTTTTTGGTACTAACTAAAAATAAAAGTTTGAGAAAAGAATCCATTTTGCAGTTTATTTTATTTTTTTGCAAACTTAGGGTTTGTAATCTACCTTTTACAAAATTCTCGTAGTTAACTAAATAGATCTTTGTAACGTAGTTAACTTCATAAAATTGTAAGATTATGCGTCATAATAGGTAAATAAAAATATATGTAATATGCGATGCTATTATAAAGTTGTTTAACAAAGTTTTAAGTATAAAGCTTAAGTACTAGATTTTGAAACTATTAAAAGCAACTTTGATAAGAGGAAACAGACTTATTTAAACTATCTTCAAATAAAATTAAACAACAAAAACAAAACCAACTACCAAGTTTACAAAAATTTAAACAAATTAGAACTATAAACAATTTTTTTTTGCATAAAGTTGGCTTATTAGTTTTAATAAATATAGATTCTAAAACACTTAAATGATACATGTTACGTCATTTACAAACAATCGTAAACATACGATGTTTGCTGATGTATAACATGCTATCTACTAAAATACAATCATAAGTAATTCATACATTTATTTTTCTACCTTCAAATTATATTATTTGTTACTTGACGACTTACCGCTCTAAATTTCCTTTTATGACACATATTCCAAGTAACACTATTTATTTCATCGACAAAGTTTGTTTAAAATTTTAAAGAAACCAATAGTTTTGTCAAGCTTATGTTATAAATCTTAAACTTTAATTACAAGCATATCTTCTTAATAGAAAGTATATTCCTGTTTAAATATCATTTTTTTGGGTAAATTAAAAAACTAATTTTAAAATTTATACTTTTGCCAATACAAACTTTAATGGTATATAGCTCGATGCTTTTTAATCTTTACCAATAGAAAACTACAAATTACTTAAACACACAATAATATCAAAAAACAGTTGTTTGTTTGTGAAATTCTTTCACTCAAATTCTAGATTTTTTTCCATGGTAAAAAAAAAATTGTTTCAAACTCTACATATTAAACGATAAACGTTTTCTAGACAATAGCAAATATGTTACAGCGTGAGTTAATTTACCTGTTCCTTTATTATAAAATATTTAACTCAGCAGAAAAATACTTTAAAAAAAACCCTTAAACATCAGTTAAAATATAAAAGTAGAGAACTGCTCTTTTTAAGTTTAATTTTTTTTATATTGAAAATATATAAGTTACTTAATTTTTCACTTATTTACTTTTTATATAAACTCAGTCCATATTATATATTTTTCAAAATATTGTATTTGTTAAAGTAAACATTTGATATTTAAGCTATCTGCTAAGTTTTATGTTTAAATTACTAGTATTTTTTATTTTTCACTTGTATCGTTTTAAAAAGTAAAGTAACAACTTCATGCATTAGTTAGACAAAAAAATGAAATATTTTTTAATATATTTTTTATCAAAATATATTAAGTATGATTGCTGTATTTCGATTAAGTCTGTAACAAAATTTAAGTTTTAACATTTTATATTCAGGTTATTCAGTCAAAAATATCAGTCATTTTAAACCAAGGGTCGGTAAATTGCAGCTAAGCAAAAAAGTATGTTTCTAACTTATACAGATTTCAGGAAAATGTGTAGCACTTAAGAAAGGTAATTTATAAGTTCTTGAAGTTTCATTTATAATTATTTTTTCCAGTAACAAAATGATTTCTATTTAATAACATGTTTGTATTTGTCTAAACTAACTATATAGCTCATTTCATAAGAATGATAACATACATCTAAATTATTTTTTACAGGTTTTCTGATTAGTTAAGATATGTTGTTACGATATCCTGCTCGTTACAGTTCAAATTAGAAGTAATAAAAATAAAAACAAAGTACTAATACACAATGAAATATGTATAATTATTAAAAATTTTCTTTTGCTGGTCACTACAGTTAATAAATTACGTCACTACAGTTTTATATTTTTTTGTATATTATAAACAGCTTCAGTCTCAAACTCTATCCACAGCAACGAAAAATGCAAAAGGTAGAGCTAAATAATTTAAACCTCAATTTTAGGTTTCTATCTTTTCATCTAGGAATTGATTGCCTAGACCAGTAAATAACTTAACTACTGTACAGTTCGTTAGTAAATCATTAAGCTACAGAACATACTACTCATTGTTAACGGTAAAGTAAAGTAAAATAATCGAATTTTGTTTAAATACTGCTCAATGCAGTTTAAACTAGTAACAAAAATGATGCCAAAACATCAATAAACACATGCAATATGTAAGATTAACAAAAAAACAGCGTTTACTGGTATACGTCACTACATTTAAATTTTAATTTAAAAAAAACAAGTGAAAGCATTAAAAATAGTCTTTATTTTCAATTTTGCTGTATTTAAAACTATAAAATTATTAATTACTTAGTGTTTAACTCTTTTAATAATAAAGTATTTTTTTTACTTAAAATATAAACTTGCGATATTTATAAATCTTTAAAATATAATAAAATACTTAAATAATCTAATAAGTTTAATTTAAACTACATTACTTATTAACATTATTCATGCTACTATTAATAACAATAAAGTTGACTTCAAACAATAATTTTGTTAAAAAAAATTATATTTATTTTTTAAATATATTAAGTATGCTTGTTAATAGGTTTCTCAATTCTAAATAGTGTGAATAGTTTGTTATTTTGCTAAAAACAATTAGTTAACTAAACTGTTATAAATAATAAAACAAATTAAAATAGATAAAAACTTATAAGCAAATTGGAAGTGTTATTATAAAATTAAATATTTTCTATCATAAACTCTTACACAATCTTGTACCTATTAAAAATCTCAATAGCTTGTGAGGCATTTAAAAAGAATTTCATTTGATGAGTGATTTATATTAACTTTTCAAACTAATAAATATCAAAAGTTATAATAAATATTCAAACATTTATTTAAATAATTTAATTAGTTATTTAATGTCAAATAGTCGTTTATATTAACAACTGTAATATTACTGTTTTGTTGTAATTTCTTTCCTTATAATGAATAATTTAACAATACATAATTGATAAATTATTTTGATTGTTATAATACATTAGCCAAATAAATTGTTAACCTAGTATGATTAACAATTTTTCTTAAACTATTAGTACCAAATTTAATTCTAGTGAAAACGTTTATTAACTACTTATTTTCCTATATGTAGAAATTTTTTGTATTCAGCCGGTTTAGGACGTTTGAATTTAAACCAACCACGAGTATCCGTTAATAAGTCTTCACATTAAGTACAACAAGAATTAAATTTGGTAACAAATCTCTACGGGAAAATATATGTTACGTCATTACGGTATTCGTTAATTTTAAATAGTTCAAGAAAATCAGAAACAGTGCGGTAGTTATTGAATGTTAATAACTATATACCATATCACACTTTTGGTATAATGTTATTATACTAAAGTCGTTTTAAACAGTTGTTATTCTTAAAAGGCTTTTTCTAGAAAATTTCAGAAAATTTCTTTGTGGAAGAAAATTACTTAAAAAAGGCTTTCAATCCTTTAACTAACACCAAACAATATATAGTTTTATTTTTATTTTCAAAAATAAAATGCACTTGTCTCCTTTTATTTAAACAATTTATGAATTTTTTATTGTTGAATTTAAACTAAGTTAAAATATTGGTAAACTTAAGTTAATGATTTGCAACTAGTAATAAGAATTAAAGTTAAATAAAAGTGAATATATTTAACCATTAATTTTAAAAAATACATAGAATAATGACGTAAGAAGTATAAGTTCTTTATAATTTGACCTTTTAAAAGTATAAATATTATTGAATTATAAAATTATACCACTATCGATAATCTGACAATTTCAACGGCCTAAACCGGCTAATATCAAATTCTTCAAATTAACACTAAATTCATTAGTATTGTGTAGTATGATTAATTTTACATGCAAATTATATAATGACGTAAGAAGAAATTACACTTAAAGTTGCCTTTATTTAAACAATATAATAATAATAGAAATAGTAAAAGTATGACAAATTGACTGCATCAAACTTTAACGGTTAAAGTCGGCTTAAAAATCTTATAAATTTTAATTAATGTTATAATACAAGGGTCGGCAGAAAGTTGGTGCTCGCGGGCCAAATTTAAAGTTTTCAAAATCTTTGCGGGCTACAGTTTTAGTTTTAGTGATATTTTAGTAATCGCTTGGCATTAGTTTTTGTAACACCAGAGATAGTATACTTTTATTCATTTAATTACTTTGAATGACATTTAGCAACACATATAATGCCTATTTAATATATAAATATCTATTGCCTATTTAATATATAAAATAGCTATATTGAATTTACATTGTTTAATACATTTAAGTCTTAATAAAGTATGTACTTTCTTAAACACGTAATGAGTAAAGCTTTAAAAGTTATTTTTACTATTTTTCTTACAACCTAACTCTCTATAAAAACCGAGCTTAAAAAACATTTGTTGGTCACTTTTATACACTTTTTATATTATGAACCACCTTTTCATAATTAAAAAAATGTTAACCTTTTAAATAAATTTTTGCGTCTGAAAAAGTTTGCACTCTTTTTAAAATTCAGTAATTAATTAATTAATTAAAATTAATACACTTTAAACTTTTACAAAACATTTTACAAAGAAAATGTGTTTATATATGAACTATTTAGTTAAATTAATACATTTACCATTTTAAAAGCATATCAGCTGAACTTTTAACAAGTTATATTGTGGCTTTGAGTTAACATTAAAAATTAGTATAAAATATAAAGTATTTGTTTTTATAGCAATAAATAATTTACAAGCAATAAACGTTTTCGAAATAAAAATAAACTAAAAGTATTAATATAATTGTTTTTAGGTGTGTTTTTGAAATTGTTTTATTCTTTAGACAATAAATTAAGCGTATTACTTATTACACTGCTTATTACGATTTGCAGAAAAAACATTTTAAGTGCGTTTTTTAAATAACAATAATTATTAATAAAAACAAGAGCGATTTTATAAAAAGTTTTCTTAAGGTATTGAGATAATCGTCAAATTTAAACTTTTTCAAAGCGTTTAAATAATTTGAAAAAATATTCAATCTCTTTATACAATATGTTAAATTCCAGCAAATCATTATTTACATGTATTATTTATTACGAAAACTTATTTTATTTAATAAAACCATAATCGATTGAGTAAGAAAATTAGTAGATTTAAACTTAAAAAAATCAGCTGATGTAAATGAAAGAGTAAGAAATGTCCGTATTCATGTATAATAAAAGTTTTTATGTAAGTATTTAACATTTTTAACTATTCTAGCAGTTTAAAATATGTACTAAGTATATATTCAAACATTTATTTATTAAATGTTCAAAAATTTTTAATATATTAGTTCAAATCATGAATTCATTGAACTTTATTTTTACATACAACTTTGATAATTTAAATAGCATAGTATATCATTTTCTAATTTAAGTAATCTTTTATGAAAACAACTAAATGTATATAAAGGTTATATGAAAAAATATTTGTATTATAAATATAATTTTATTACACTTTTTAAGATTAAGTTAATATTTATACAAGTTTACTTAATATTTTTTAATGAATTATAACGGTTTATACTTCTTACGTTAATTTTTACTTCCTATTTCATCTTAAAGTAAAGATGGTTTACAACTTACAGTTTACTTTACGTTTTTACGGTAATTATGAAGGAAAGTAAGTAGTAAACAATACTGTATTTGATTTTTCATGTTTTGATGTTAAAAAAATAAATATTGAAGTTTAAAATTAAACGTTATAAGCTTATTTAAAGCATTTATATATAAATAAGCTGATTGTCAAGTTCTTACAACTCTCAAATGTTAATAAATTATTGTTTATATTACTTATTTAAATTATAAATATGAAGGTAGTAAGCCTCTTACGTCACTATACTCTTTACTTCTTGAATTAAACTATAACTAGTATTTTTAGCACATATTTTATAGTTTTTATATTTATCTTTTATTTAAGTAACTGTTTTTTCGATCAAAACTTCTTTAATATACTTTTTAACTTCAGCATAATACTTTAACACTTTTAGTGTTGTTTGTTATATTACGAAAATAAAATATTAATTTAACCTTTTTGTATAAGGCTCCACTATTGTAACTAATTAGAATCTGAACTGTTTTATTTTTAGTATCTCAGCTTCTGAAAAATATTTTAAAAGTAATTTAAACTCAACCATACGATACTTTTTATTGTTTTAGTTTGTTTTTACAACTCAGTTAAGTTTAAAAACTAAACCTTATTTTTTGGATATTGTCAATAAAATAAAATCACAATACGTAAATTTGAAGTGGTTTAGATGCGATCTGTGAGAACGTTTAAATTACCATAAGTTTTTTGCTATTTTAAATTTATTGCTGATAGCCAGTTTAGGCTGTTTAAAAAAAAAGATACTTATAAAAATTAAATTGTGTATCTTTATTTTGATAAATTCTAAATATATTTTCTATAATTATATTTGAATAAATCTAAAAAATACAGTTGACACTTTCCGCTGTTTTAATTTGTTTGTATGTAATTAAGTTAACCTTGTAAAAGTTTTAGCTCGAGTAAACATATTTCCGAATATATCATATAAAACTATACCAATGTTTGTATTTAAGATAAAGTTTATATATTATTAGTAAAGGTCAAATAGTTACAAGTGTTTTACTCTATAAACAACTGATTTGTACTGTTATTAGCCGGTTTAGGCTTTTCAAATTAGACTGGATTTTTCCGACAAATTGTAGATGTTTGTGCTTTTATTTATTAAACTTGGTAACTATTTTTTACGGGAAAACACAAATAACGTCATTACATACAATACTCTTTGTTGATTAGTATTTTAATATTAATGACTATAAAATAAGCAGTATTTAAGTACTAAACATTTAAAAATGCTTACTGATAAACTTAAAACAAGAACAGTTTAAACTAATAATATTTTGTGTATGAAGTACGTTTTAACAGTAAGTTTTGATATATTCTTTATTTTTATAGTAGCTTCAATTATATTAGTATTTTTTTGTAGACTAATGTCTTGATTAGTTTAATTATTAAGTTTTTTTCAAAATATGTTTATAATTTTTGAGAAAATGACTAAAAATGTTAATAAAAAGTTTTAAAATATCTTTAAAAGCTTTTTAGTTTTTGTTAGCCAAATAAATTCTCGTATATTTTGTTTAAAATTTAAAATTTAGATATTAAAGGAAAAGCTTCATCTAAGTTAGAAAAGTCATGAAAGAAATGATTTATCAGATTAAAACATATACATCCTGAATTTCAAATGTTATAAAATTTGATAATTTTTTATAAGAGTAGAATTGTGTTATATGTTCATTTAGTTTCCTAACAATAAAACAAAACAAAATCTGATAAAAGCTAAAACAAAAAGTTAATAGTCCAAGTTAAAACGTATTTCTACATTTACTTAACTAAATAAATGACAACTAGAAAAAATTAAATTGGTAAATAAGACCAACCTAGTTGTTAGTTATGTAGTTGTGTTTAGATTTTGCTTAAAATATACACTTTGAAAAAAGTGAGTATTAAAGAATTTAAAGTCATTTTAATTTTTACTAGATATAGTTAATAAAAAGTTTTATACCTCAAAAGTTGAACATTTTAAGTTTTTAAATAGTTAAAAAAGTTTATTAGTTTGTCAGTATTCATAATTTATGTATCTGATAATTTAAAATTTTTCTTCTTAAACAGTACAATTTATACATTACTTAACTTTCAATAAAACTTTTCTTTTTAATTAGTGTATAAGTAACTAATTTAAAATCTAGAATTTCAAATTATTTAATCTTAAAAATTTGAGTATATCGTCAATTATTTAACCTATTTTTATTAATTTAATAAATTATATGTTTGATAATGTTGTTATTGTTAATCACCTTTTTAGGAAACTATTATTTTTTTAAGATTTTATTATTTACAATACTTTTTGATATGTTTAAGTTTATAAAACTATTACTTAACAACTAAGTTAAAGTGTTTCATTATTGTAACTTGCGTCCCACTTTAGTTTCAATATTATTTTGAATATAATTTTTATGATTTTAGATGTTTCTCAGCCGGTTTAGGCCGTTTAAAATAAACTAAACTGCTTTAATGATACATTAATATAATCTTACAATTATAAATAACTGTATAATTAACAAGATATTGTGAAAATATGTCTAGACGTCACTACATCAAATAAAACTTTTCATTTTTTTTAAGTTCGTTAAAGCTTAACGCTAAATATAAAAACGTTAAAAAGTGCTTAATTTTCCTTTAAAGTGATAACTAATCTGCTAGTATGTACTGAAAAATCAAAAACTATATATTATTTTTTTATTTTAACTATGTTTATATTACTAAATGTTTTGCAAAAAAACGTAAGATAATATAAACTTAAAAAGCCAGCATTTTATTTGTCTTAAACATAATTAAATTGCTTGTATAAAAGTCATATAACAAAAGAGTATGCGCCATAAAACAAACATAGTAATAAGTTTTATGATTTACTAAAACACTACTTTACTTAACTGTAATATCTAAGATGCTAAATAGTCTAAAACTTAGATTGACATCTTCATAAAAAAGGCTTAAAAAATTATTTTATTTTAGAAAACAGAAAATAATACAATTCAACTAGGACTAAAAGTACGTACTATAATATTAAACATTTACATAAAACAAAAAAACTAAAACTAAACTTTTTTTATCGATTCAAATCATGAGTTATTAAAGTTGTTTTTACTTATCATTAAACTAACTTAACTAGTCTAAAACAAAGTTGTTATTAAAAAATAAAGCTGTTTAAAGTTATCTTGGTTTTAACTTTTGTATTGACTATCAGCCGCTTTGCCTGTTTTAATTTTAACTAAGAAAAGAGAAGCTACTAGTTTTAATGCAAACTTATTTATACTTAAAAAATATATATATATAATGAATGTATACTTTTTACGTCAATAATATTTTAAATGTTAAATAATTTAATTAATTGATTCAGGAAATTTAATTAAGTTTATCGCTATGTCTATAAAACTGTTTTAAAACAACTTGGAACTGCCTATTAAATAGAAAAATCCCAGTTTTACGTAACTGTTGAAAAGACAAAATTCAACTATTGAATAGGCTTCTATTAATTTTTATAGTTGTTAATATGTACCAAAACCAACTTTCCTTCGAACCTAAGAATACTGAAGTTTGTGTCATTTATATTAGGTACCAAAACCAAGTATTATTACAATATTTTTCAATTAAACATAAAAATAATAATTACTTATCTAAATTAATGAGTAAAACAAATTTAAACAAAAGTTACGAAGTTTACAGTATAGTTATCTTCATAGTGACTATCACAGAACATATAAATTATTTATTACTGTTAAAATAATTAGCTGAACCATTTTTAAATGATGTTCTATACAATGCAGTTAAAATTAGAACTTAACAAAACTAGAAATATAATAAACGCAAGCATTATTAAAAACAATCGAAACAATTGTTTTTAGTACATTAAATTACATCACGAGTACTTTAGTTTTAAGTGAGAACTAATTGGGTATAAAATATAGAGATGTACCAATAAAGTACTCTGTATGTATACTGGGGCACGACTATTCAAGTTCGGACAATTCAAATTCCGACAATTCAAATTCTTAATAATAAATTGAAACTGCTTAAAATAAAAAAGTAATGTATATTTGTCTAAAATAAAAAAATGCATATATAAATCATATAAATACCTAGAGACCATTTTTTTCTTTTTGCAAAAAATTAAATATTTTTTGAGATATGGCTTAATTAAAGAAAAAAATTAGTTATTTTATATAAAATTTAAAATATCTTGAAAAATATTTAAGATTTTTATAAAAAAATAAAGTGGCTTTTAGATATTAATAAGATCTACATAAGCATTTTTTATGTTTTTTAAATTTATATTACTTTTTTAGATATAGTCCTTTAAACATTTTTTTAAGAATTTGAATTGTCGGAATTTGAGTTGTCCGAATTTGAATTGTCATGTAACCATGTATACTATACTGAAAAAAAAACCAACAGTTGATTTTTAACTCTTTTTTTTATATACAAATTCTTTCCTAACTAATCAATTTTAGTTACCAAAGATTTTTTTGTTTAAGGTTAAATAAAATAATTAGCTAATTAGCTATTTTTTTTTAACTTTTTATTATATATAGTCAAATGGTTTTGGTTTCAAACTTTACAAAATAATTTTTAATACAGTTTTTATAAACATTTTGGTATGCGTGATGCAGTTAAATCTGATTCAAGAAAATTCTTTAATTTAAATCTTTTAGCCTTCATTATAATTCAAAGCGTTATTTAATGTCTTTATTTCAATTTATTTTTCTATTTGCTCCTATACGTTACCTGTTTTTGTGAGTTTTTAATCATAATAATAAAACTCACACTCATTAAACTAAGTTTTCGCAGCTTTAAGACAATAAAAAGTACATCATAGAAACTTCATTGTAGAATATAGTTTTATTGTAGAATGTATTAATATTTTATAATTTTTTTAACCTAAATTTTAGTTAGGTCTTCCCAGCAGGTAGTTGAAACCTTTTAATATCTTCATTTTGACAAAACTTAACCTAGATAGATTAATTAATAGAGCAGTATTAATCATCTTTAATCATAGCAAAAAATCTAAAAGTTGTTTTTTAAAATATAAAATACAAAATTACCAATTTGGATAATATACTGCTCAATGCAGTTCAAACTAGATTGCTTATGACAAAATATGAAGATTAAATAACATAATAGATAATTTATTATTATACTGTTAGAGTAACTTTAGTTTAAAAAGTGCTCAAAAAGTGCTCAAAAAGTTTGGTCTAAGGACTTAGGGTACAAAGTAAATCTTTAGGTTATCGAGTCTTACACGACTTATAAAGTTTCATAAACATAGCTTCTTTATCGTTTAAATATTTAAATTTTTAGTAATAAAACAATCACTTAAACGGAAAGAAAAATGAAAGAAAATAAACGGAATTTTGTGTTTAGTAATGTACTAAAAATTTTGTTTAGTAACATAAGGACTAAATACATTAATAACTTTATATTAACTTTTAAAAGAAGATATACAACACTAATAACAAACGTGTGCATACTTGAGTTATAGGTTACAACTTTTTTAAAGAACGTAAAATATAATACGCGGAAAATTTTTACGATAATTTACTGCGATAAACTACTAAATGCAGTTAAAATTAAACTAACAGGAAAGGGGGAAACCTAGAACTTCCTATGCTGTTAGATAAGCTCAATTTTATTTTAAAGTATTTCTTGATAATGTTCTATAAATTAATGTTCATTATACAATATTGTAACCATTTAGTATTAAAGTTATTACACTTAAACTAGTTTAATACTTTTTGGTAAAAGCAACTATGCACTTAATTAGTTTCTTATTTATAATATAATATCAGCCGGTTTTAGCTGTTTAAATATTGTAAAAGGAAATAAACGATTTTAATGCAAATTTAATCTTAATCATATACTTTCGTGAAAAACAAATTTAAAGGACTTACGTTTCATAC
Organism: Thalia democratica; assembly: GCF_965202585.1. NCBI lineage: Eukaryota > Metazoa > Chordata > Thaliacea > Salpida > Salpidae > Thalia > Thalia democratica. Next base: position 99,842,640 of record NC_139166.1, on the reverse strand, counting down.
GTCTTTACTGTGCTTACATGTTAAATAATATAACACACTTCTTTACACTTTAAAACATTTGCTTTTAATATTTTATAATGCTTATTAGTATATTTAAAACTTAGTAATAGGGTCTTTTCTCTTAATTTTATTGATGTTTAAAAATCAATTAAAGTTAAGTGGAAAGATTAGTGTAAAACGAAAGTAGAAATTATATTATGATTTAATAAAAAAAAAAACGTTTTTATCTATATTTGTTATTTTACTTATATGATTCTTATAAGAATCTAAAGAAATCTAAAAATTTACAAACTAGGTAAACAAAGCTAGGTTTTTGTAAAATAAACATAAAATTAATTTTGTAGTGATGTATACTTTAAATAAACCATTCAAATGCTTAAGGTAAAAGAAAACTTTTTAATTTAATGTACAAGTGGCACAAAAAGTTATTTATGAAATTAAAGTTTATACAGTGTGTATAAAAAATGTTATAAAACTCTTTTTTTTTATATATAAGTAGGTTTAAGCTATACATTCATTTCGTTTCTCATCAAAAGAAAAAACCCTAATTTGATAAAAGCTCAAACAAAACTTTCAGAGTCAAAAGTTTGTAAATAAGTCCGATCTAGTTGTTTCAAGTATAGTTGAGTTTATTTTTATTTCAATTTTTATTTTAAGCACAGTAAGTATTGAAAAAACTTGATAATTACTTTAGTTTACTATTTACTAGACTAAACTTAATAAATAATGTTAGTATTTGAAAATTAAACGTTGTAAATTTCAATTTAATACTTATATATAAGAAAGCAGGCAAGAAATGTTTTTTTAAATCGTTGACAAAATAACAATAACTTCTTTTTATCTATATTTTCGATACACTTCTAAAGTTTAACTAAAACTACTCTTACTTTCATATTGCTACAAAATATAAGCAGAATTTTCAAAACAACTAAGTTTAGATACTTATTAAATAAATATCTAAATTTTAGAGATTATTTAGACATTGAAGTAAAATTACCGTTTTATTTAGATACCGTTTTGAAAATTATCATCATTCGATTTTTGACGTTTTCTCAGCCTTTTTAGATTGTACAAGTCATGACAAAACTTTTTAAAAAAACGTTAGATAAAATTAATAAACTCTATTAATACCTTGTTTTTTGTATTATGTTTGTGTAACTAAGTTAGATTTATAAAAGTAATAGTTTAACAGACCTTTGCTTTTTCAATGTGAATTTTTTTAGTGAATTAATATGTAAACATGCAGAAATTAAGATGTTCTTAGTGATCTAAATTCTAACAGTTTTACTTTTTTTCTGTTTACGAATTAAGTTTCACACAAAAAATAATTTAAGCTTACATGAACTTTAGTACAAATTGTTTTGTTTTTTAATTTAACTAATAAACTTATATTAAAGCCTTCAAAAACGCTGTAGTTAAAAGTTAAATATGTAAAAGTTTAAACAATTTCAAGTCTCATTATACTACAAATTAGTTTTTAATGATATCAGCCGGTTTAGGCCACAAATTATTTACTGGAAAGATTATTATACGTCACCGAAGCTTATATACCTATTTACATTACGAGCATGATTTATCAAAGAGCTAAAAAAAACAAACTATTTTAGGAAGTCTTAATTGTTTGATTATAGTTGTTTGTATTTTTCTTAAGTGTTTTATTTATTTCAAAAGTTTTTGCTAGGCAGACATTTATGACAAAAAGTTTGATGAATTCTAAATTAATGCTTTCCAGGGCAGTTTTAGCTAGTTTGACATGTACAAAAGTATATAATTACTGTATACTAAAGAACAGTTGTCAGTTAAATTAAATAATTTATAAAACTTGATTAAAAGTAATGTAAGGTTTAATTTAGTTTATTGTATACAGCCGTTTTCTAAATAAGTTTGTTTTATGTAAACTGAATCTATAAAATGCAGATTTGATTTTTGAAAATTCATCTCAAAAATTCATTATTATCATTTTTACTTATCATTATTAAAATACATTTATATGTATTACAGATATCATTTTTACATATGTTTATATATCTATTAATATCAAATGTTTAATTTTTACATGCTTATTGCAGTAACAATCAAATAAACTTTTAAAAAAAATACGTAGTCATTTATCTTAATGGCTGTGATCTGTTGTACAAAAACAAATAAAGTGATTGGTGAACCAACACTAGTTTGGATCAATTATAATTTTTTCGATATTCCAAGCAGGAAAACGATTCCTATTGTAGTTATATAATCGTCGTTGGTTAAACTTGTTCAATTAATCATTTCATAATTTTTATAACAGAAAACAAGTTACTTTTGACAGTAAGATTAATTAGCTAAAACAAGTTTTCATACTAAACTGCTCAATGCAGTTTGAATTAGATACAAATTCTACTAGAAAATTGTTATAACACATGCTAAAAAAAATAAACAAAAGCAGTTTAGTTTAGTTAAAAAGATAGTTTAACATAAATGGTTAGTAAATCATGTTTTTAATGTTAGCATTATAAATATATTAACTTTTTAAAATTTGATAAATAAAATAAGCAATGTATCATATCTTTTTATCTGTCCAATACTATGTTTTTGAAACAAAATTCAGATAAAAATTATATTACCTAAAATTAGCTTTAAACATTATAAAGTAAATTATGCATAGTTTTGCGGATTTTAGGTTTCGATAAAAGTATTTAGCCAGTTTTGGCTGTTGAAATTTATAATATTTTGAAATTTGTATTGTTCCTTAAACGATGTTCTTAAAGTTTTTAAAAGAAAACTAACAAACAATGATTAAACTTCTAATACGTCACTACTAGACTTACATTTTAATTTGATAAGTAACAGTTTACTTGCATTCAATTTTTGTACAATATTGATTATGTTACTAAGACGTTTTAAAATATATAATTAAGGTTTAACTTATCTAGTTAAGAATTTTCACTAACGTTGATATAAATATTACAAAAAATAATATTAAATATACTCAATTTTTTTTAATTTAAATATATTTATTTTATATTTAAAATTGTTGTTACATGCATATTTTTTCATTTGCTTTAGTTGTTATTTATTAGTTAAATTATGTTATTTAATTACTTTGTAGTTGTTATATTTAATATATTTTTGTAATTTGCTTTTGTTATTTATGTATCAAAATGTGGTAGTACACAAATTCTACATTTTTTTTTCAAGTTTTTGACTGATATTAAGCAAAAAGTAAAACTTTTATAAACCTAATGAACAACTTTTGTTTGTTGTAGAAGTTAGAAACCTAATGTTCTGTATTTTGTTTATTAGGTATAGTTAACTGCTAATTAAAAAACTGTTTAAGCTTTAATGATTTTGTTTGTCTGTTATTTTAACTAAGATGTTTAAATTGTCTTTCAGTATACTTTATGTTAATACGCTTATAACAAACGAGAAATAAGATATCAGACTTTTATATTTCGTTAGTATACTAAAATCTAGACTAAAAAACAGTATAAAATTAAAAATCTCAGATCTAAACATAATAGTTTATAATCAGCACGTAGTACAATTTTAACAATAATTAAAAAGCAGCTTGTCATTTTGACGATTAACTCGTAATTTTAACATTTATTAAAAAACAATTTTATGTACGTGAAACGTAAGTCTTTAGTTTTCAAATATTGGCTAAAAAACAGTTATTCAAAATTAATAAATCTAAATTAATTGATATGTTAGTAAGATATTGCATTGCAATTTTAAAATAAGTATTATAAGAAACTTAAGCTGTTAACAATACGAATTGAAGATTTACAGTGTAATTCTCAAAGTTTTTTTAGCCGTTAAAGTTGGATTCTTAAAACAATGAAATAATTAATTAATTAATTAGTCTTTTTGAAAATATTAAATATTTAAGTTTTGTAACAACTAAATAAAACGTAAAAGGAAAATTCAGCCAGTCTTAACCGTTAAAATTTGCTATATAAAATCCCCACATTTAATCATATATTGACTAGTTAATAATCTGAAAATGACTTCTAATTATAACGAATTTATAGTTTTGTCACTATTGTGTTTACATATTAAAGTAATTTTTTAAATATTTCCATGTTTTAAAACATTTCTAGCTATTTGTTAAACGAAAACATTTTGTACTAATTTTTTAATGTTTGAAACCAAAGGCTAAGTGTTTTTTTATTGTTGTTCGATACTACAAGAAAGTCAAGCTTTGAGATTAGCCTTTTTAAAATTTGAATTGTCTATAACTAGTTATGTTACTTGTTCACATAAATTTACACTTTGAGTTTTATTCGATTGAGTTCCAATAAAAAAAGTCTAATTTTCTTATACTTTTGAGATAAGCAATGCATTCAAAATATTATATAGTTGCGTATTACTTTAAAAACAAAAAAAATTGTATGTACATAAACTTTTAATTTACGATGCATTATCACCTGGTTTAGGCCGATAAAGTTCAGAGTCTTTTAAGATTCATAACTCTAATTCCTACTTTGACCGTGTTTAAATTTGTTATCAAAGCAATAAAAAAAGGTTTGTACTAAGCAACGCAGTTTAATTATAAAATTAATAACTAAAATTATAAATTCTGTTAAAGATGAGGTAGTAAGGGGTCAGCAGACTTTTAAGAGTATATTACAAATTTACCCAAAAAATTTTACTTTAAAGAACTTTTCAAAGAAAAATGTCTTTCACGGAAAAAAACATTTATAGTTTTTGAAAAGAAAAATTTATTAAAAAAAAATGCAATAATGTATTGATTGATTAAGTACTAGTAACAACTAGGTATTTAATAAAGAACATAATTGCTAGTTGCACCATAAAATGTTTCCTATGTTAATTAAACGTTAAAAACTATTTATTTTAAAAAGCAGTATGAAAAAATCATGTTTAAATTATAATACAAGTACAAAAGATTAAATATCTTAACACTTTAAAACTTGTTTATATACTTGTTTTAACTAACTAATGTTAACTTATTTAATAACTTTAATAACTATTCTCAAAAAAATTTATTAGAATAAAATAATTGTTATTAGCCTTAGATAACTTTACCATTACCTTATCAAAATTAAATCTAAAACAAGCAAAGTTTATTTTCGATGAAGTTAGTTATCAATTTAGTTACCATTTGTAAAAAATATTCTTCATAAATAACAAAAATATTTCATGTTCAAACAATTTCATCAGATATTTTATTTATACAGTCACTTTTGGTCGCACAATCGGAACTACTTATTTAAAGAAGAAAACCGTAATTTATATTTTTTTTGTACAAGTGAGATAACATATTGCAATAGATATCTTATTCAAATGATTTTTTTTGAACATAGTAATTATTATTTTTAAAATCTCATTACATAACTTTTTTTACCACTAAAAATAGTTGGCATGTCTAAGGATGACTAGAGCATTTTTAGTAATTTATATGGTGATATTCATATAAGATACTCAATATTTATTTAACTTAATTCATGCTTAACGTAAACTACTGTAAAAACTGTTAGTAACAGTTGTAATTTGCTTTCTTATATTTTTATAATTTGAGAACTTATTTTTTGGTAATAAAGCCAAAAGTATAGTATGATTTAAATTTGTAACATAAAACGAAAAACTCTGAGATAGTTTGTATTTAAAATGTAAGTTGTTCTTTTGAATAGTATATTAGATATAAAGTGGAAAGAAATAAATCAGTTTTTTATAAAAATAAAAATATATAAACTTTTAATCAATGGCACTAAAATGCCTATAAATTGGTATTGGCTGTTAAAATTTAGATGATGAATTACCATTTTGATAATCTAAAATGAACTTATGTTTTGGTGTAAAATAAGCATCTAAGTATAACTGTTTTATACTATTTTACGTCACTACTACTATGTTTACATGATAAAATATTTTTTACTGTATTTGGTTGTCAAATTATTACTTCTAACTGTTTGTGAAACGCAAATATTGTCTGTTGATTTTTTAAGCTTAAAAATACTGAAACGTATTTTATATGTTTAAAATCAAAAATAACTTACTGATACTTTATAACAAGACAAAAAAAAAAAAACTTTAAATAATAGCCTTATTCAAAAATTCAACGATCATAATCTGTATTGTGAAATAACTAAATTTAACCATACGCGTAAGGCTAAACACTTAAACTTGTCTATAATCTTCTTTTAGAGTTTTTAAACTTTATTTTAACTTGACTTTTATATGTTGCAATAATTTAAAAAAATTCAATATAGAAAAAGTTGTAGGTTTTATTATGAATAGAAAAGTATACCAAATTAGTAAGCAATAAGAATTTTTTCGTAAAAAATCATTTTAAAGTTTAACAATATATTCTAAGAAGTTTCATGCCTTATCATACATAATACATTTTATAGACTTTGATTTTTGCAAGTATTAAACTAGTTATAATCTTTATAAATACTTTTAATGTTCGTTATAATATATCTAAAGTTTATTTAATAAAAACAATTTATACCGTACGTGTTTTTAAAATTATTTATGACCAAGTCAAGTTTATTAAGTTTTCAATTAAACTTTATGTTTTGTTTTAGATTATGTATAAACTTTATAAAGTTTATAAATATTATTCAGATTACATGTTATCAGACATGTTTATTCAAATATTTATAAGTGTATATTTTTTTTGTTTCAATCTGTCGGTTTAGGCAATTTAAAAAAAAGTACATTCTCAACAATCTTAAATTTTTTTGTTTAATAAATTTGCAAACGATTTATTTTAAATGAAAATTTATGTTCAACACTGTAGTTGTTTTACGCTTCCATTACGAGCATTATTTAACAATACTGTTTTGATAAATAGATTTGGAAGAAACTTAGTCAAGAAATTTTAGATTTTCAGCTGGTAGATTTTATCTACTTCTAAATTTAAATAATTCGTTCAATTTAGACATAATGATCTATTAGTGATTGTACGTACTTTAAAATACTTTTTATTTTTAACTTTTGTTTTGTTTGTTAAAATTAATATTTTTAATGGTTTAAATAAAAGAAGTAAGGTAGACTAAATTTAATCATTTGCATTTTTTTAGTTAAATAATTAAGTCATATGTTTCGAATCTGTTGTTCAAATACCAACTCTTTTTAAAGATTAGGTGCAAAACAATTATAAATGTTAAAAAAAGAAAAAATAGTTAATTCAATTAAATTTAAGAAAAAATTAAAATAATCCAGTTTTGTAATATAATCAAGTTTTGTTTTAAAACTTAAATAAGAAAATCGGTTCTAAGCTTTATATAATTATTAATACACGAAATATATTAATGTACATTATATTTTAGAGATTAGCAAAAAAACACTATATATTATAATTATTGTTATTTATATAACTTAGTAAATATAGTTGGACAAATATAGAATTGTTGATACTAACTTTAAAAAAAGCAACGACTTAGTAAATATAAAATCTTTGTAGTTTTATTTTTATTAAAAATTATAAACATGTTTAAATGCAAATAAATTTTAGACAATCTATAAAATATTAAACGGCGTAATCTTGCTTAAACAATATCCTATCCATAAATCAACAGAATAATAAAACTAAAAAATGTTAATTGTACTAAATATTTGTTTTATAAAAGTTTATTAAAATCTGATTAACACGTAGAGAGTTTTTATTTATTAAAATTTAAACGTTCACTTTGATAACAAATAATTTTTAACAACATTTTATTTTTCAATTAATTTTTCAGTTTACCCTTTAATAAAAATCAAATAAGAGGAAAAAAAGGAATAACTCTTGCCGTTTACATATCAATTATATCATTAGACGTAGTAAAAATCCTTAAAATCTACTAATTACTTCATTATTAATGATCTAAGTTAAAATTGGTTAAAAATGAATATTGTGGAAAAAAATTAGAATGACGTAATATAGCTTTTTTCTTAAAAAAATGTTGCCAAACTTGTATTTAATATATTTACTTTCACGTCTGTTTATGAATCCTTCTTTAAATTTCAATTTAAACGGCCTAAACCGGCTGAAACAAATTATATTATAGAAACTTAAATGGCTTAAAATTACCGAAAAGAAGTAACAAAAGTTCTTGCAGTATTTTCACGATAATAACACAGAAGTTATTTAAGATCCATGAAAATTTGATTTTATTTAATACATAAACATTAAGTATATTTTAAGTGTACGTATGTCTGTTACTCGTTTTAGGGTGTTGATACCTAAATTAGCGATTAACATCAATAAATTAAAAAACATCTGAATTTTTTAATAAAAATAAAAGTTCTATAATGACGTAAGACGTATAACTAATTTATAGTTCGATTCGTTAAAAAAGGTATTTATATTCAAGTTGTTAAGCGTATGACGCTTTGAAAATGTGACAATTTTTCAGCCTTTACCGGCTTATTAAATAAAAATTACAGTTAATGTGATGCATAATAGTATTGTGTTTATAAAAATATGCTAGCTTAGTTTTAAGCAAGGTTAAATAAAAATTAAGCTTCAAAAACTTTTAAACTTAAGTTGTTAAATAAAAAAGGAGAAAAAATTCAGTTGTTTTTAAAACAAATATTCACATATATCTATTGCTTTAAAAAATTAACTTTAATGAAAATTTACTAACATATCAACTGTAATTATTAAATAGTGTAGGACGAAGAAAACTAAAAGTATAAACCCTATTATTAGTTTCTAAGTTATTTGTATTAAAAAAATAAATAAAATAAATCAACGTTTAACTTTTTTTTTTGCTTTTAACTAATTTATGTTTTCATAAAACTAGTTAATTAAAAAAATTGAGCTCTAAAAATTAAATTTTGCAAAATAAAATATCAACACTAATCATTTGAAGTGAAATAATTAGATTTGTTAGTTTATTAAAAACTAAGTAAAACTTACTAATAAACAAAAGATAAGTACATCTTAACTTAAATTGTTAAACATAAAAGTGTGCTTCAATTAAACTATTCTTATTTCTTACAAGTTTTTGTTTTCTATTTATTATAAACTGTTAGGCTTATTACAGTTTTAATTCTAACAAGCCTAGTTACAAAGCTTAACTTTTATGTTTTATCTTAAAAGTATGAGAAAGCTAACCTTTTGATTTTAAACATACAACATACATTTCAAGTTATGTCAGTTTTAAAAAGTGTAACTAGTTTTTAAAATACGGATCTTTAACAAATAGTTAGAAATAATAATTACACAAAAAAATATTAGAAATAAAATGCAAAAATAGCAGTGATGTAAGATGTATAATAGACTTTAGGAGACATAATATGCGAATTAGTTATTTATGTATGGCTAATTTGAAGAGGTTATTTTATTAACACAATCAAAATATATTAGATTAATTAAAATTCAAAATTAAAATTTAAAAATTTAAAGAACATCGTTTTGTGTATCGTCGAACATTTCAAAGGACTAAAAATTTTAACAGCCAAAACTGGCTGAATACTTTTATCAAACCTAAAATCTGCAAAACTATGCATAGTTTACTTTTTAAAGTTAAAAAGTTAATTTTAGTTACTATAGTTTTTTATCTGATTTTGTTTTAAAACCATACTATTAAACAGATAAAAAGCTATTATACATTGCTTGTATTATTTATATAGGTTTTAAAAGTTAATAAATTTCTAATGCTAAAATTAAGAAAATGATTTCCTAACAATTTAATTTAAACTATGTTTTTCGTCACTGATGTGTTATAAAAAAAATTTAAAAGTTTATGTGTTAAGCAAATATTAAACTATAAAACTAAGTGTATTACTATTATTATTACAATGGTTTTTGCTAGTTTTATATGAATAAAATACTCTAACACTTACTTTATGTTAAATTTGACTATATTGAGCAGTTTTTCATTAAAATTTGTCTTATAAAAATATTCAAACAATAAAAAAAATACCAACATATTATATGTTATTGTTAGTATTAAAATAACTTCAAACTAATTTAAGTCAAAAACAAAGATCTTCTTTAAACGGTAATTACTTTATTGATTGAAAGACAAAATAATCCTATAAGTGTAAATCGATAAATTAATGAAAGTAAAAACTTAAAACTTAAATCTTTTACAGTTGTAACACAATTTAGTTTTAAACATAAAGTCCTAGCGTTGTTGTAGGTTGAGATACCAACCAATAATTTCTTTAGTAAGATTTATATACTTCTTGCGTATTCTAATATTTTCCTCTATGTTTTACTATTTTTAGCTGGTTACATGACTATTCAAATTCGGACAACTCAAATTCGGACATTTCAAATTCTTAAAAAAATATTAAAAGGACTATATCTCAATAATTAATACTAATTAAAAAAAAATAAAAAATACATATGTAAATCTTAATAATATCTTAAGCCATTTTTTTCTTTTTTCAAAATATAATTTTTTAAGATATTTTATAATTAATATAAATAACTATGTTTATTACTTAATATAAGCCATATCTCAAAAAATATTTAATTTTTTTCAAAAAGAAATAAACGACCTGTAGAAATTAATATGATCTACATATGCATTTTTTATTTTAGACAATTATACATTAATTTTTTATTTTTAGTCGTTTCAATCTTTTATTAAGAATTTGAAGTGTCGGAATTTGAATAGTCGTGCACCCGTTTTAGCTGCATCAAGCAGTATACTGTCAAAACTCATATTAGCTAATTAACCTAACCTTAAAGTGTAAATAATATATTCTGTGACCAAGATTATTATAACTAAAATGTAAGCCTAATCAAAAAAAAAACACTTAAATCGAAATGATTGTATTTAAGGTTCAACAACTTGTTAAGTACTAAACATTTGCAAAAGTTGAGTTATATACAATAAATTTTACGATACCAAAATTTTTAAAACCTAGTGGCGTATAATTAAACATACCAATAAACAATATTTTTCATTTATTTTTAAATATTGCGTGTGTATATGAATAGTTCGCTTTTTATTGTATAGCTATTTTTAACTGCATCGAGCAGTTGTTATCAAAGTTTATTTTATTATTTTATATAAAATTAAATTCATAGATTCCGTGACCATGATCACAAAATAATTCTATCACAAATAAGACTGTTCTTTAAATAGTTTCCTGCTGGGGATAAGCATTATAGTTGAGACTAAAAAAGCTTATAAAGTACTAAACTTCAACGTAACACACTTACTGACATGCAAATATCATTATAGCTAGATAAATTAAAGAACAAATTATAGATGATCTAGTCATTCTTAAGAGGGAATTGATTACTTTAAAGATACTAAACTTAACGATAAAAAAACATATCAATAAACATAGAAACTAAGTAAAAATGATATCTGTAATACATATAAATGTATTTTAATAATAATAAGTAGACAAATTTCAAGATGAAAGTTAAAAAATCAAATCTGCAATTTAAAAATATAGTTTACATAAAACAAACTAATTTATATAAACGACTTTATTGAATAAACTAAATTTTACCTCATATTACTTTTCATCAAGTTTTATAAGAGATTTAATTCAACAGAAATCGCTCTATAGTATACACTATACAGTGATTATATACTTTTGTACATGCAAAACTTGCTTAAACAACCTTGGAAAAACATTAAAACAGAATTTCTCAAAGTTTTTTTTATAAATTTCTGTCTAGTCAAGACTTATTAAATAGTTGAAACAATTAATTAAAATGATTAATTAAACTAAAAGAAAAATACAGAGAACTATAATCAAACAATTAAGACGTCCTAATAAAATTTGTTTTTAATTTAATATTTTAATAAGTTATTGATAAATCATGCACGTAATGTAAATAAGTTTATAAACTACAGTAACATAACAAAATTTTTCCCAGTAAATAGTTTGTAGGTGAGTTTAACAAATAAAACTAGACAATCCAAAAATTATATTTACCTAAAAGTCATTATACTTTGAACTGCCTAAACCGAAACGCTGCAATGAAACTTACTTCTTAATATAAAATGAATGGTTGTGTGACCTCTTATCTTAATTATCTAATATATTTATAATTATGAAATAACCGTATACTTACATTTGCTGAAGTGTGAGAATTATCAAAGAGTTATAAACTAAAACAATATCATGTAACAAAAAAAATATCACAAAAAAAAAATAAAATGTCTTAAAGTCTTAAATAACTGATTTAATGAATTATTTTAAAACCTATTATTTTTTGCTACGTGAGTAGTAAAAGTATTTAAGACTTTATCTATTTTAAAAGAAACTTAACACTAGTTGTAATCTTAGTTAATTTGAAAAAAAATACTTAATTATGTAAAAGTTCTGAAACTTTTTGCCTTTTAAGCAGTTTTGATTTCTGTAAGCTTAAACTTAATTAAAGTGAACTACTTTTCTTTCAACTATTTAAGACATACATTTTTATGTTGTTTATTTTACAACTGTCATTATTTTTTTGTGCTTGAAAAAAAAAAATTATGTTTGAAAATAAAAAGAAAGACAATATGTAGTCCAAGGCCTGTGGTAGAAACTACCTTTAATTAGGCGAAGTCCCGTTTTTGAACTAAACCTTTAGAGCGTTTAGCTCTTAAGGCTTTTAGTCATATTACCTTACTTAATTACTTTAATTTAGTAATTAATAAATATGTAATAAACTTAATATATATATTTTTTTTTTCTTTTTTGAATTGAATTGATTGAAAAAGTGATGTTAATGTGAAAACAAGAAAGTAGAAGCGATATATCAGCAAATATATCAGTAAAAAAAAACTGCCAAAATAAACACAACAAGTAGACACAAAATTTTACAAACAAAAATGTTTTTGATAATGTTCTATAAGTGTCTGAATGTCACAAGCTTAAATAATAATAAAAGATCTTTCTAATGTTATAGAGTCATAGTATATGTCGTATTTCATGCGCAACGATATTTAAACTAAGCACAATAAAATAACACAAAAAAAAAAAAAGTTCTTATAAAATGAAAATAAAGTTCTTCACTTGATTAGTGTCTTAAAGTTGATGTGCTTTCCGCACGGTCTTATTGCTAACTGATTGAAATAACAAAAATTTTTAAAGTTTTATTAAGAGATTTGATAAACAATCGTCTACCGCCCTTGTCGGTAATTTGAAATAAAGCAAAATATACTTTTTGTTACAGATTAAATGTAACAGAAATAAAATCGTTTAATTAAAAAAAAAGAGTATAGTGACATAAGCATTATAGTCAGTTTTAAGTTTTTGTTTAGTTACTTATATAATTAGTATTGCAATAATAAATTTTTCACCATAATATTAAAAACCGAAACAATGTAAACCGGCTTTAGTAAATTCATATATAGTATAATATGTTTTAAACACAAATGTACGTTTCAGTATATAAAATTGAAAAACATTTTGCATATCAAAAAATAACTAAATTCATTTTTTTTTAATTACTTTAAAGTGCAAACATAATAGTAACGTTGTAACAGTGTTAGCACTGTGTTTCAAAAAGTCGAAAGCGGTTTTCTTTTTCTCGCTATTCTCTCAAAGTTTCAATCCGCTTTAATTCAGAAAACGCGCTTATTTTAGATGAGTTAGTTTCGTTTTTTTAGTTAGCGCGGTAGTGAGCGCATTGATTGTATAAGTGTTGTGTTTGCATCGTACTTTTAACTACTTTTTAAGTACGATGTCGACTGTTTATTTGTACAGTTGCCATATTTTGTAGTTGTGTTAATCGCAGTTTTTATTCATCTTAATACAGCTTTATATTTCTGGACTCGATTTCTTTATATACAATTAGTTAAGCATTCTGACAATTTAATTATTTAATAAGGCTAAGCTTAAAAGATAATAGTCTAAGTTAACTCGCATTTTATTAAGTCGACTTAGCTAAATAACTGAGCTAAGTCATATTTAAACATTTAAATAACATCACTGATATAGTTATAACGCACGGAGTCAGATAATAACCAGAATCGCGTATATAAGTGACATTAAAAGTAAATCGGGATTGTCAAAACGTAAAATATAAAGTCGTCATAGTAAAGATTATTTCTTTTAATAAAATAAAGTATGTATTTACAATTATAATAAACTAATTACAAATCTAAAAAAAAAATAACATATATAACATATAAACTATTCTTATTTTCCTCTAGTTTCGTATACTTTGGAATAACTATGAAATTAAAACTGTTTCGTATACTATTAATATTACTTTTACAATAGTATAACATGTTTACATCGACATTTATCAATAAAAACTTGAAAAAACTTAAAAATTTCAAACTACAGTTATATATATTTATAAAGTTTTCCTCGTTTGAACATATAAATGTTTGATAATCTAGATTACGATAGTTAAAATTTCAAAAAAAGATTTATTTCAAAGATTTACGTTATTTTTAATTTTACAAGTAAAGAAAACTAACTTTAAAGTTTTATACAAAAAATATACGTTTGTTTAAAATAAATGTAAAAAACAAATACAAAAGTTTTGTGTTTTACAAAATATATAAAATTTTAATTTAACAAACAAATTTCTCTTAAAAGTGTAAAATCGTTATAATAGGAAGTTAATTTTAGATTTTAAATAATAATGCATTAGGCATTAAAGACTATTATGTTTTGATATAGTTTTAAGGGCCTGACTTGCTGATTTTTATTTTTGTGATTTTTTTGTAAACGTAAATAAAAAAAAAATTATAGAAACGACCATAACATTGGTTATTTTTAGATTAATCTAAGAATCCAAGCTGAACGGCTAAAATTACACTGTGACAATGCCTTGGGACAAGCCAAGGTTTTACAACAGGTTTGAACATAGATCATTCTTACAAACAATTCGATCATTAGACTACAATATAAACTGAGACCGCTTTTGACGTGACTATGATATTTTTGTTATGCAGTATATATTTAAAGTATATGTACGATCAAGAAAACTGTGAGCTGTATTTTTTATCTTTTAAGAATGGCCTCCATAGTGGGCTTTCAAATTTTGACAATACAGGTAAAATTTAACAAAAAAAAACAACTCAATATCGTTTTAAAAGAAATAAATTTTCTTTTAAAGTGTGCACAGATTTCGATTAGCTAGAATACCACTGCCTTATTCTAGGATTACGCAACGGTATACGAATAACTTTAAAAAAGAATGTATAACAATCTTAAAAAACAAAAAAGGACATCTCCGCCGGGACTCGAACCCGGAGCCTCTGGATTAGAAGTCCAGCGCGCTATCCATTGCGCCAAAGAGACGATTGATATAAGGCAACGTTTGCAAATTTTAAATAAGGCATTTATTAATGTCTTAGTGGATGGTAAATATCTACAACTTATAAACTTTCAATTATTTATGAAATTACAATGCAATAATGTTAAACGTTGTTTATTTTGCACAACTGAATTAAACTACCTAAGTATACAATGAATTTGAGGTACAACCTAATACTTATCATAACTAAAACGAGCAGATACATTAAACTTTAGTAAATTTTGGTTAGAAAGTATATTTGTTTTTATAATTTATTAAACAGTTTTTTAATTCAAAAGAATTGTAAAAACAATATATTCTTTACACTTAAGATTTAAACTATTTCGGATATTTTTCAAATGCGGTTTTGAATGAACGTTATCTGGAAGATTATTATTTTATTTGAAACTACGATATTGTATAATAATTAAAAGTCAAATATAAATATATATGTATGCATTCAACTCAAAATAAGTAGGCAAACTATTTGTATTTGACACTAAAACCTTATTTGTGAAAAGTTACTATTAAGTCTAAAAACATATGATTTGTATAAAGCTGAGTAACAAAGTAAAAAAGAGTAAGTCCTTTTTCTCTGCTATCTATATATAACTCAAATTAAGTTGTTAAAGTATAATAGCTTTAATTGGCTTAGTATACGTATTTATTTTGTAATAATTTTGTAATATAATAATTTATTTTGTAATTTTTAGTACTTTTTGCTGAAGATTTTTGTTTTTCTTGTCTTTGTAAAGATTAGTATATAATTGAATAATTTTGAATAAAGAGTAACGAAAAAAAATACATGAACATATTTTCAAAATTATTCAATTATATATTAATCTTATCAAAGACAAGAAAAACAAAGATCTTCAGCAAAAAATACTAAAAATTACAAAAAAAATTATTGGAACTAAATTAATTATATCTCATTCAAAATGTAGAAAAAAATGTCTGAAATCTTAAAACTATACTGAGATAAAAAAAGCTATCTTGAGTCAGCCTGAGTTTAAAAAACAAATTTAAAATTTTTCGCATTTACTTATGTCATACTAAGATTTTTAAATTTCTAAAGTATCCAGGATTATTCTGATTGTGTGGAAACTTGTTGATTACCTGAAAAATCAAAGTTATAACAAACATAAAACATTAAAAACATTATTTTTAAGGCAAAAAAGGGTTGTAAATCAAAAATAAAAACTAGGCTTAGGCTCAGAAAAAAAAATCTTACCAAAAGTAGGTGTTTTAAAAAATCTTTATTAGTCTGAGTTTTAAATGAAATATCATAAATATTTTAAACTATCTATATTTTTGAACTTACATGATAAAAATACTGAAAAAAATATAAATTAACTGCATTTTTTCTTTCAAAATATACAACTAAAGTAAAACAACTAAAAAACTGTATAACATTTTGAAACATTAAAAAATTTTAACTGTTTTTAAAAAGCACACCTTAAACAGAAAAAAACTAGCTTAATATTTCACAAATAATAAAATTGTAATTGTTAATATAAAACTAAAATATATTGTGTTCTGAACATACTTTTTAATTTATTTTAAAAATGTTTGTATACCATTAAGTAAGAGTTACGTCTTCAAAACACATACTATAAATATTTTAATAAAATTATTAAAATAGCTCCTTAATATATTTTATAAATAAAAGAAAAAGCATTAGCAGTATTGTTACTCTTTAAGTTAAAAGCTATCCCAACCTTTAAACTTTGAAATACTTATAAAACATCATATATAAATTAATAATAGAAACAAAGTTTTAAAAAAATCAGGTTATTTATCACAATTGTAATTAAAATAAAACAGATAGTTGAAACTACAACAAAGACATTTTATTTAATGAAATAAAAAACATCATAGTATGATTCAAAACAAAAATTATCCTGAGAACTTTAAAAGATTTATACAGTCCTGAATTGTACTAAGTGTGGAACTGTGCATGAGTTATAAAAAACTATCCTTAGCTATTTTGAGTTTAATAAAAAAATTAAAAAGCCAAAGCTAACAATATTAGCCAGCCGGAGATTTTCAAAAAACCTTTATAAAATTTAAACTATCCTCAGTTTGTGGGAACTTTATGTTAATTTAAGCCTATAATTTCTTAATTTTTTTTTGTACTATTCAAATTTGGATAAAG
The DNA here is from genome assembly GCF_965202585.1 of Thalia democratica. Lineage (NCBI taxonomy): Eukaryota > Metazoa > Chordata > Thaliacea > Salpida > Salpidae > Thalia > Thalia democratica. Next base: position 99,825,340 of record NC_139166.1, on the reverse strand, counting down.
GTATAATATTTACTTAATTTTAGTTATTTAAAACTTAAAACTATTATTTAAAATTTATTCGTTACTACTGATATGCATCTATTTAAAAAGAATTGTTAATAACTTTAACTATTTTTATCTTAGTTAAAGTATTTTTTATTGAACAAAAATTCTTTAATTTTCTGTAAATATAAAAATTAGCTTTAAATTTTCATTATTTTTGTACTAATAACACATTTATCACTTAAATCTCTTTAAAGAAATTATTGTTCAGATTAAAAAGTAGGTAATATTAATAATTTAAAAAGGGGACTTTCTTCAATAAGCAAAATATTGTAATTTACTAATGCTAAAAGTAAAAATGAAAATACTAACCTTTTGAATTTAATCATGATCGTAGCTAGCTGGATTCTAGGGATATAAGTGAAAATGTAAAATCATCTAATCAAATTGTTGTGTCCTGTGAACAAATTCAGCAAAAATTTACAGCTTTATCTATTGATGTCTGATCATATAAATTTAAACAAAACAATTTCTATAAGCTTAAAAACAAGTTATAAAACTATCAAAATTTTTAATGACTATTTGGTATAAAACATAAATACGTATACTAAGCCAATTAAAGTCATTATACTAAAACAACTTAATTTGAGTTATATATAGATAGAACAGATAAAGGACTTCCTCTTTTTTACTTTGTTATTCAGCTTTATACAAATCATATGTTTTTGGACTTAATAGAAACTTTTCACAAATAAGGTCTTAGTGTAAAGTACAAATAGTTTGTCTATTTATTTTGATTTAAATGCATACATATACATTTATATTTGACTTTTAATTATTATATAATATCGTAGTTTCAAATAAAATAATAATCTCCAGATAACTTTAATTCAAAACCGCATTTGAAAAATATCCGAAATATTTTAAATCTCAAGTATAAAGAATATATTCTGATTTTACAATTTTTTTAAAATAAAAATTTGTTCTATAAATTATAAAAAAAATATACTTTCAAACCTTTAGTTAAGTTTTGCAAAATAAACAACATTTAACATTATTGCATTGTAATTTAATAAATAATTGAAAGTTTAAAAGTTGTAGATATCTATCATCCACTAAGACATAAATAGATGTCTTATTTAAAATTTGCAAACGTTGCCTTCTATCAGTCGTCTCCGTGGCGCAATGGATAGCGTGCTGTACCTCTAGTCCAGAGGCTCCGGGTTCGAGTCCTGGCGGATAAGGCCTTTTTTGTTGTTTAAGATTGTTATACATTCTTTTATAAAACTATTCGTATACCGTTGCGTAATCCTCAAATAAAGCAGTGGTGTTCTAGCTAATCAAAATCTGTGCACACTTTAAAAGAAAATTTATTTCATTTAAAACGATATTAAGTTGTTTTTTTTTGTTAAATTTTACCTGTATTGTCAAAATTTGAAAGCCCACTACTGGACGCCATTCATAAAAGATAAAAAATACAACTCTCAGTTTTCTTGATCGTACATATACTTTCAAGATATACTGCATAACAAAAATATCGTAGTCACGTCAAAAGCGGTCTCAGTTTATAATGTGGTCTAATGATCGAATTGTTCGTAAGAATGTTCATATCTTTTGTAAAACCTTGGCTTGTCCCATGGCATTGTCACAGTGTAATTTTAACCATTTATAGCCGTTCAGCTTGGATTCTTAGATTAATTTAAAAATAGTCAATATTATGGTCGTTTCTACAAAAATTTGTTTATTTACCTTTACAAAAAAACCAAAAAAATAAAAACCAGCTGGTTCAGGCCGTTAAAAGTATATCAAGACATAATAGATTTTAATGCCTAATGCATTATTATTTAAAATCTAAAATTAACTTCTTATTATAACGATTAAACACTTTTAAGAATTTAAAGAAAAAGTTGTTTGTTAAATTTAAATTTTATACTTTTTGTAAAACACAAAAGTTTTATATTTGTTTTTCACATTTATTTTAAATAAACGTATATTTTTTATATAAACCTTTAAAGTTAGTTTTCTATACTTGTAAAATTAAAAATTATGTAAAACTTTGAAATTTATCTTTTTTTGAAATTTTAACTATCGTAATCTAGATTATCATACATTTATATGTTCATACGAGCAAAACTTTATAAATATATACAACTGTAGTTTGGAATTTTAAAGTTTTTTTAAGTAGTTATTAATAAATGTCGATGTAAACATGTAACAATATACTATTGTAAAAAGTAATAATAATAGTATGTTGAACAGTTTTTATTTTATAGCTATTTCAAAGTATACGAAACTAGGGAAAAATAAGAATAGTATATATATTATATACAACATATGTTTCACTACAAACTAAGCTTTATAAAGTTTTAAACTTATTACGGTATTAATATTTATAGATGTTAAATAAAGCAAAACATTTTTTTTAGATTTTAAAGTATTTTTAGGTATTGTTTGTTAAGTCTTCATAGCTGTTTGTAAAACTAAAAACTGATATTTATCTTTTACTTTTTTTAAAGTTAAAATTCAAATTATTTTTTGCTTTCACAAAACATAATATTATGTGAACTATAAAAGGCATAATTAACCAAAAGTTTTCATATAAAACATAAGTTGCTTATTTAAATAAGTTGTCTAAATTAGTGATGTACCGGACTCACTATCCGGATCCGGGTCCGGCCGGATATTGCCATTTTTGTCTGACATCCGGATCCGGCCGGATTCTAATTTGAAAGAAAAGTCCGGATCCGGTTCCGGCCGGATTCTAATTTGTAAAAAAAGTCCGGATCCGGTTCCGGCCGGACTCTAATTTGAAAAAAAAAATTCCGGATCCGGTTCCGGCCGGATTCTAATTTGTAAAAAAAGTCCGGATCCGGTTCCGGCCGGACTCTAATTTGAAAAAAAAAGTCCGGATCCGGGTCCGGCCGGATCCTAACAGGAATCCGGCCGGACCTGGACATAGTTAGTAAAAAAGAGCATACTGAAAAGTATTTTTTCAAAAACAAACCCTGTTGAAATTAATAAGAGTCATTTTTGTCAGTTAAAATTAAACACCTACTGTGATTGGCTCATTTTGTACAAGTGACTAATTTACATTTGTTTTTATTAAACTATGAAATAAACATTTCAGAAATGCAACTCTTTACATATGTAGTAAAATTTAAAACTTTGGAATGATTACTTGCATTATTTATTGTTTAAAGTTGAGATCAGAGAATATTTAAAGTTAATACGGTTGAATGTACGAGCCAATGAGAATCATATGACGAAATGTTTCAAACTAAATATGATGCAACAAAACATCAGAACATGACAGGCAGTTTATAGGTAAGCAGTTAGTTAGTTTGGTGTGCAGCTTGAAGCAACAGAATATCTTGAACTTTTTTGTGAATGCTTATTGTAAGTGTAGAAGTATTTACCTAGTTTTAGTTATGTTTTGTGTTACAGACTTTATCATTTTTGTAATTAGTTTGTGAATAAACTCAACTAAGAAAGATATATTCATTTATGATAAAGTCAAGCTGAATTGAATCGACAATGCCTGTGATTAAATGCCCTCTTGAGAGTTGCACATATGAAACACCAGACGTCAATGCTTCTGTAGTTGCCTCTTTGCTTATCATTCACAACAATGTACGCATTAATGCAAATTCTTCAAAACCAAAGCTTCCAAAGATGGACCGTCCTCGATTAGGGACAGACTGCAACGAAGAGGGTTGGAATATATTTGTACAAAAGTGGACTATCTTTAAAGATAGCATGGAGATGACAGATGTAGAAAAACGTCGTCAACTGTACCAGTGCTGTAAGGAAGATTTAGGCGATGCTATTCTAAAGGGACATGAAGATGTAGTAAATTTAAGTGAGCAAGAGCTTTTAAGGATGATCAAGCAGCTTGCAGTTATTCCTGTTTCAGTTGTTGTACGACGATCAGACTTTCTTAGTGCAAGACAGGATTTGACTGAAAACACTAAATCATTTGCTGCCCGTTTAAAGGGAAAAGCCAGTACATGCTCGTACACATGTAAATGCCCAAAGGATGGCTGTAATCAAATGATAGATTTTACAAACATAATCCTAAAAGATGTCATGGTAACAGGTTTAGCCGGAAAGGATATCCGTAAAGAGGTGCTAGGATGGGAAAATCTAGATGAGAAAAATGTCAATGAGACAATCGGTTTTATTGAAGGAAAAGAGATGGCACGTGATGCAATGTCAAAACCCGCTGTTACAGCATCAGTTTTCTCATACGAATCCTCAAAGAAAACCACACAAAAACCAAGTGGTAAAATAACTTGTGGCATATGTAATAAATCAACTGATAAATTTGTTTGGAGCAGTAAAAATATGAGGTATATTGAATGTTCTTCCTGTAAAAAATGCTGGTTAAAGTCCTGTTAAAAAAATTAATCAAAGTCACCAAAATTATGCTGATGATTCAAATGCACTTCTAGTTGGTGGATTGTACACACCAAATGTATGCAAATCCTTAAAGAAAACCACACAAAAACCAAGTGGTAAAACAACTTGTAGCATATGTAATAAATCAACTGATAAATTTTTTTGGAGCAGTAAAAATATGAGGTATATTGAGTGTTTTGCCTGTAAAAAATGCTGGATAAAGTCCCGTAAACACCTTCTACTTTGTTTAAAGTCGAAAATATGATAAAGATGTTTATCAGCAAATGAAGTGAAGTTTCAAGATGGTTAGATGAATGACGTGTGGTTTCGTTCTTCAAAGCTGAAAAGTTCGAATCGGTGAATCAATTAAGTTTTTAAATGCTTGTATTCAGCAACTGAGTGAAGAAAAGAAAAGATTAAGTCTCAATTTTTTTGTTACAGTTTGTTTGTTTAAGTTGCAGTTAGTTTTAACAAATCATTTATTAGTGTACTAAGTTAATCGTAATTTTTGAATTGTTTTTGTCTTTTTGAGTTTAATTTCGTTGAATTTTAGACCTGAAAAATGCGTTTAAGTTGTAACAAATTGTTTAAAAAAAAATTTTGCTTTGCTAGGTAAATTTGCCGTTTTATCTCCTAAGTAGATAAAATCTAGGGGAAGATGTAGAAGTATTTACCTAGTTTTAGTTATGTTTTGTGTTACAGACTTTATCATTCTTGTAATTAGTTTGTGAATAAACTTAACCAAGAAATATATATTTATTTAGTAAGTAGTGTTTTGTTTTAAAAGCGAATAATTCAACTGGTTTTTAATTGTTTTAGTAGTTATTCCAGGTTTATAGTTTAATAGTTTATTAAAAATTTCACAGTTTTTTGTTTACTAAAAGTCTTATTTAATTTTTAGTTTATTGTTTTAAGTTTTTTGATATAGATTTAAATAGCTTCCAGTTTTTAAAGTGTTACCAAATTAATTAATAATTTTGTAAATGGTAGTATTTCTTGTTGTGTTTTATATAAAAGATTTATCACTCAAAATTGTCGTGTCTGATTATAGAAAGTAGTCTCAGTTAGAATTTAGTATTTGTTAGATATTAATTAAATAAGGTAGGATTTAATTATGATGGGTAGTACTAATAAGTTAAGTGTACCACAATCAGTCCACAACTTTAATACCAAATTGTCAACCTTTGCTAGCTGTTCTACGTATTATTAGATTAAAGTAATTTTTTAGTTTTTAAAAACCTCATTCTGACTCAGGCTTGTTTATACTAACTCTAACTAGTTTTATTGACTCAAACAGTGGCAACCCTTCTAGTTTTAAAATTTTTGGGAATTTTAGAAAATCTTGGACTGCCTCAGGCTAGTTTAGTTTTTTTAAAAACTAAGGCTAGTTTTCTTTTAGATTTTGAATGAGTTTAAGCTTATCCAGTTATCAATATTTTGTAACTTTCTAGTGTATTTTCTTCAAGAACTTAATTTCAGATTTTTAATTGTAAATAACACCTAATTTTGTAAACCTTGTGGTTAGCTTTTCTACTTATTATTAGATTAAAGTTTTTTTTTCATTTTTTAATAACCTCATTCTGTCTCAGGCTAGTTTATACTAGTGATGTACCGAACTCACTATCCGGGTCCAGCCGGATATTGCCATTTTTGTCTGATATCCGGATCCGGCCGGATTCTAGTTTGAAAAAAAAAGTCCAGATCTGGTTCCGGCCGGATTCTAATTTGAAAAAAAAGTCCGGATCCGGTTCCGGTCGGATTCTAATTTAAAAAAAGTCTGGATCCGGGTCCGGTACATCACTAGTCAAAATTTAAGTTAGTTAAAATTCGGATATAGATTTTATTTTAGTACGATACTACTTTGGAAATTTAAACACAATGCGTGCTCAGATCAAAGAGTGAGTATTTTTAATATAATAATATAACGCGATTCTGGTTATTATCTGACTCCGTACGTTATAACTATATCAGTGATGTTATTTAAATGTTTAGATATGACTTAGCTAAGTTATTTAGCTAAGTCGACTTAATGAAATGCGAGTTAACTTAGACTATTATCTTTTAAACTTAGCCTAATTAAATAGTTTAATTGTTAGAATGCTTACCTAATTGTATGTAAAGAAATCGAGTCCAGAAATATAAAGCTGTATTACGATAAATAATTACTATACTCCTGCAATACTATTTATATAAGTAATTAAACTAAAACTTAAAACTGACTATAATGCTTATCTCACTATATTCTTTTTTTTTTATTTAAATTAAACGATTTTATTTTTGTTACATTTTATCTGTAACAAAAAGTATATTTTGCTTTATTTCAAATGACTGCCAGGGGGCGTTGGACGATTGTTTATCAAATCTCTTAATAAAACTTTAAATTTTTTTTTTATTTCAATCAGTTAGTAATAAGACCGTGCGGAAAGCACATCAACTTTAAGACACTAATTAAAGTGAAGAACTTTATATTCATTTTATATAATTTTAATGTTTTTTTATTATTATTGTATTGTGCTTAGTTTTAATATCGTTGCGCATGAAGTACGACATATACTAAGACTCTATAACACTAATAAGATCTTTAATTATTATTTAAGCTTGTGACATACAGACACTTTAGAACATTATCAAAAACATTTTCGTTAAGTAATTAACTAGGTAGTAATGAATTTTCACAACTGTGTTCATAATAGTTTTATACTTAGTACTATACTATGTACTTATTTTTCTTTTGATTTTATTAATCAAATTAATTAATTGTTTCAGCTATTTAATAAGTTTTGACTAAACAGAAATTTAAAAAAAAAAACATTGAGAAATTTTGTTTTAATGTTTTACCAAGGTTGTTTGAGCAAGTTTTACATGTACAAAAGTATATAATCACTTTATACTAAAGAGCGGTTTCTGTTGAATTAAATCTCTTATAAAACTTGATGAAAAGTAATGTAAGGTTGAGTTTAGTTTATTTAATAAAGTCGTTTATATAAATTAGTTTGTTTTATGTAAACTGTATCTATAAATTGTAGATTTGATTTTCGAAAATTCATCTCGAAATTTGTCTACTTATTATTATTAAAATAAATTTATATGTATTACAGATATCATTTTTACTTATGTTTCTACGTTTATTGATATGTTTTTTTTTATCGTTAAATTTAGTATCTTTATATTAATCAATTCCCTCTTAAGAATGACTAAATCATTTATAAGTTGTTATTTAATTTACCTAGCTATAATGATATTTGCATGTCAGTAAGTGTGTTACGTTGAAGATTAGTACTTAAGCTTTTTTAGTCTCAGCTATAATGCTTATCCCCAGCAGGAAACTATTTAAAGAACAGTTTAATTTGTGATAGAATAATTTTGTGATCATGGTCACAGAATCTATGAATTAAATTTTATATAAAATAATAAAATAAACTTTGATAACAACTGCTCGATGCAGTTAAAAATAGCTATACAATAAAAAGCGAACTATTCATATACACACGCAGTATTTAAAAATAAATGGAAAATATTGTTTATTGTTATGTTTAATTATACGCCACTATGTTTTGAAATTTTAAGTATCGTGAAATTTTTTGTATATAACTCAACTTTTGCAATTAAACCTACGTAAGAAAAATGTTTATTACTTGACAAGTTGTTGAACCTCAAATACAATCATTTCGATTTAAAATTTTTTTTTTTGATTAGGTTTACATTTTAGTTAGAATACTCGAAGTCACAGAATATATAATTTACACTTTAAGGTCAGATTAATTAGCTAATATGAGTTTTGACAGTATACTGCTTGATGCAGCTAAAACGGGTGCACGACTATTCAAATTCCGACACTTCAAACTCTTAATAAAAGATTGAAACGACTAAAAATAAAAAAAGTAATGTATATCTTAATGTATACTCTTTTTTTTTACCTTTAGTCGTTTCAATCTTTTATTAAGAGTTTGAAGTGTCGGAATTTGAATAGTCGTGCACCCGTTTTAGCTGCATCAAGCAGTATACTGTCAAAACTCATATTAGCTAATTAATCTGACCTTAAAGTGTAAATTATATATTCTGTGACTTCGAGTATTCTAACTAAAATGTAAACCTAATCAAAAAAAAAATTTTTAAATCGAAATGATTGTATTTGAGGTTCAACAACTTGTCAAGTAATAAAAATTTTTCTTACTTAGGTTTAATTGCAAAAGTTGAGTTATATACAAAAATTTTTACGATACTTAAAATTTCAAAACATAGTGGCGTATAATTAAACATACCAATAAACAACATTTTTCATCTATTTTTAAATACTGCGTGTGTATATGAATAGTTTGCTTTTTATTGTATAGCTATTTTTAACTGCATCAAGCAGTTGTTATCAAAGTTTATTTTATGTGTTTTATATAAAATTAAGTTCATAGATTCTGTGACCACGATTACAAAATGATTCTATCACAAATAAAACTGTTCTTTAAATAGTTTCCTGCTGGGAATAAGCATTATAGTTGAGACTAAAAAAGCTTATAAAGTACAAATCTTCAACGTAACACACTTACTGACATGGAAATATCATTATAGCTAGGTAAATTAAAGAACAACTTATAGATGATCTAGTCATTCTTAAGAGGGAATTGATTACTTTAAAGATACTAAATTTAACGATAAAAAATATCAATAAACGTAGAAACATAAGTAAAAATGATATCTGTAATACATATAAATGTATTTTAATAAAAATTAGTAGACAAATTTCGAGATAAATTTTCAAAAATCAAATCTGCAATTTAAAGATACAGTTTACATAAAACAAACTAATTTATATAAACGACATTATTAGATAAACTAAATTTAACCTTACATTACTTTTCATCAAGTTTTATAAGAGATTTAATTCAACAGAAACCGCTCTTTAGTATACAGTGATTATATACTTTTGTACATGTAAAACTTGCTTTAACAACCTTGGAAAAACATTAAAACAAAATTTTTCAAAGTTTTTTTATAAATATCTGTCTAGTCAAGACTTATTAAATAGTTGAAACAATTAATTAATTAGATCAATAAAACTAAAAGAAAAATAAGTACATAGTATAGTACTAAGTATAAAACTATTATAAACATAGTTGTGAAAATTCATTACTACCGTTAATTACTTAACGAAAATGTTTTTGATAATGTTCTATAAGTGTCTGAATGTCACAAGCTTAAATAATAATTAAAGATCTTATTAGTGTTATAGAGTCTTAGTATATGTCGTACTTCATGCGCAACGATATTTAAACTAAGCACAATACAATAATAAAAAAAAAACATAAAGTTCTTATAAAATGAAAATAAAGTTCTTTACTTTGATTATGTTTTAAATTTGATGTGCCTTCCGCACGGTCTTATTGCTAACTGATTGAAATATCAAAAAAATTTAAAGTTTTATTAAGAGATTTGATAAACAATCGTCCAACGCCCCCTGGCGGTCATTTGAAATAAAGCAAAATATATTTTTTGTTACAGATAAAATGTAACAAAAATAAAATCGTTTAATTTAGATAAAAAAAAGAGTATAGTGACATAAGCATTATAGTCAGTTTCAAGTTTTAGTTTAATTACTTATATAAATAGTATTGCAGGAATGAATTTTTCACCATTGTATTAAAAAACGAAACAGCGTAAACTGGATGTAGTAAAAGCATATATAGTATAATACGTTTTAAACACAAATATATGTTTCAGTATATAAAATTGAAAAACATTTTGCATAACAAAAAAATAACTAAATACAATTTTTTTTAATTATTTTAAAGTGCAAACATAATAGTAACGTTGTCACAGTGTTAGCACTGTGTTTCAAAAAGTCGAAGGCGATGCTCATTTTTTCGCTATTCTCTCAAAGTTTCAATACGCTTAAATTCAGAAAACGCACTTATTTTAGATGAGTTAGTTTTTGGCTTGGTAGTGAGCGCGTTGATTGTATAAGTATTGTTTTGCATCGTACTTTTTAAGTACTTTTTAAGTACGATGTCGACTGTTTATTTGTATAGTTGTTGTATTTTGTTATTGTGTTAATCGCAGTTTTTATTCATCGTAATACAGCTTTACATTTCTGGACTCGATTTCTTTATATACAATTAGTTAAGCATTCTAACAATCTAACTATTTAATAAGGCTAAGCTTAAAAGACAATAGTCTAAGTTAACTCGCATTTCATTAAGTCGACTTAGCTAAATAACTTAGCTAAGTCATATTTAAACATTTAAATAACATCACTGATATAGTTATAACGCACGGAGTCAGATAATAACCAGAATCGCGTATATAAGTGACATTAAAAGTAAATCAGGATTGTCAAAACGTAAAATATAAAGTCGTCAAAACAAAGATTATTTTTTTTTAATATAACAAAGTATGTATTAACAATATAACAAACTAATTACAAATCGACAACGCCTTTTCACCTAAATAGGATCCTCAAGTAGTCATTAATGTTATTAAACTCAATAATATTGACAGAGACCTGAGGATCATAGTTTTGTGAAACTTCGTTGTCGAATTGTTATTAATTTTTTATTATTAATATTGTCTTCAAAAAACTTTTATCGAGACCTCTTGTGTTAAAAGAATATTCTTCAGACAAAACTTGTAATATCTCTGAAAGTAAAAAATAGTTTGATTAACATTTTTACAGCCAAGAAAGGCTGAACTTCATTTTTTGGTGTTAGTTACTAAAAACTAATTTTAAAAAAACTTGTTAGACCATATAATTAATTTTCTAATTCTTTTGAGAATCCAACTTGAAGTGATGAAAAGATGATTAAAATTACACTGTAAATGTATTAGCTTTTTTGGTTAACATTTAAAAATACTCACTCTTTGATCTGAGGACGCATTGTGTTTAAATTTTAAAAGCAGTATTGATTAAAATTAAAACTATATCCGAATTTTAACTAACTTAAATTTAGACATCTTATTCAAATAAGCAACTTATGTTTTATATGAAAACTTTCGGTCGATTATTCCTTTTGTAGTTCACATAATATTATGTTTTGTTAAAGCAAATTATGATTTAAATTTTAAACTTTAAAAAATGTTAAAGAAAGTTATCAGTTTTTAGTTTTACAAACAGCTATAAAGATTTAACAAACGATAACTGAAAACACTTTATAATCTAAAAAAAAAATGTTTCGCTTTATTTAACATCTAAAAATATTAATAACGTTATAAGTTTAAAACTTTATAAAGCTTAGTTTGTAGTGAAACATATGTTATATATAACATATCTAACATATAAACTATTCTTATTTTCCCCTATTTTCGTATACTTTGAAATAACTATAAAATTAAAACTGTTTCATATACTATAAATATTACTTTTTACAATAGTATGACATGTTTACATCGACATTTATCAATAACAACTTAAAAAAATTCTAAAATTCCAAACTACAGTTATATATATTTATAAAGTTTTCCTCGTTTGAACATATAAATGTATGATAATCTAGATTACGATAGTTAATATTTCAAAAAAAAATAAAATTCAAAGTTTTATATTATTTTTAATTTTACAAATATAGAAAACTGACTTTATAGTTTTATACAAAAAATATACGTTTGTTTAAAATAAATGTAAAAAACAAATATAAAAGTTTTGTGTTTTACTAAAAGTATAAAATTTTAATTTAACAAACAAATTTTTCTTAAAAGTATAAAATCATTATAATAAGAAGTTAATTTTAGATTTTAAATAATAATGCATTAGGTATTAAAGGCTAGTATGTTTTGATATACTTTTAACGGCCTGACCAGCTGATTTTTATTTTTGTGATTTTTTTGTAAAAGTAAGTAAAAAAGTTTTTTTCAGAAACGACCATAACATTGATTATTTTTAAATTAATCTAAGAATCCAAGCTGAACGGCTAAAATTACACTGTGACAATGCCTTGGGACAAGCCAAGGTTTTACAACAGGTTTTGAACATCGATCATTTTTACAAACAATTCGATCTTCAGACCACAATATAAACTAAGACCGCTTATGACGTGACTACGATATTTTTGTTATGCAGTATATCTTAAAAGTATATGTAAGAGAAAACTGAGAGCTGTATTTTTTTATCTTTTATGAATGGCGTCCAGTAGTTGGCTCTCAAATTTTAATAATACAGGTAAAATTAAACAAAAAAAAACAATTTGATATCGTTTTAAAAGAACTAAATTTTCTTTTAAAGTGTGCACAGATTTTGATTAGCTAGAATACCACTGCCTTATTCTAGGATTACGCAACGGTTTACGAAAAGTTTTTAAAAAGAATGTATAACAATCTTAAAAAACAAATAAAGGCATCTCCGCCGGGACTCGAACCCGGAACCTCTGGATTAGAGGTCAAGCGCGCTATCCATTGCGCCACGGAGACGACTGTCAGAAGGCAACGTTTAGAAATTTTAAATTAGACATTTATTAATGTCTTAGTGGATGATATATATCTTCAACTTTTAAACTTTCAATTATTTATGAAATTACGATGCAATAATGTTAAAGGTTGTTTATTTTGCAAAACTGAACTAAACTACCTAAGTATACAATTAGTTTCAGGTACAACTTAAGACTTATCATAACTAAAACGAGAAGATATATAAAACTTTAGTAAAATTTGGTTTGAAAGTATATTTGTTTTTATAATTTTTTTGAACAGTTTTATAATTCAAAAGAATTGTAAAAACAATATATTCTTTATACTTAAGATTTAAACTATTTCGGATATTTTTCAAATGCGGTTTTAAATGAAAGTTATCTGGAAGATTACTATTTTATTATGTAAATGGAACTACTCTATACTATTGTAACATGTAATGAAAACATAATTTAAAACAAAATGCAAAGTATACTGAAAATAGTAAAAAATAGAATAATACAGAAAAAAGCATACTTCTGAATTAAGCAACTACTATTAAATCTTATCTTTTAATTTTTAAAAATTATTAAATTTTTAAACTCAAGTATCAGTTTTTGTTTACACATAATAAAGGATTTTAAACTGTTTTTTAATACAACTAACACTTTTACAAGTAAATTTTGAACATTTTTAAGCATTTCAATTTAGCTTCCTAAAATAATTAAATAGTATTTATAATATGATCTTAACATTCATACATAAAAATTTTTACTGAAAAAGACTAAAAATATAAGTTCAGCAGGTTTTGGAAATATAAATTTAAAAATTAAGATGTATTAATCAAATTTAAAAAGGAAGTAATGCTTTGCTAAATTTGGTACAAAAAGTAACTTTTATATTAAAATAAAATAAGTACATACTTAAACAATACAACTAAAGAACATTTAATTAACATTTGTTATTGACATAAATTTACGTAAAATTGAATTAGTATAATTAAATTGACAATTAGAATAATAAAATTCATAATGTACTATAGTATATATTTTTAACATTAGTGGTTTATCTGCGTCGAATACTTAACTCAAACTAAAACCATATTTTAAAGATTAACATTTAAAATTTATAAACATTTTAAGTACTGCTTTGCTAGCTTCGATAGGTATAAAATAATTTTCCCATACAAAATATAAGACATACTTAAAAGCTACAACTAAAATATGTTTACTATATATTTTGAATTTGTGCTGTTCAAGTTTTACTCTCATACAAATTTATAAAAATCCATTGTAAAGTCCACAGTTATCACTAAATAATAACTTAAGGACAAAGTTCTGTCGTCTTTAGCCGTTAAAATGTTGATCAAATATTACCGACTGTTGAATTTCACAAATTTGCATATATACTTTAAGTTACATCTAACTATATTTAATTTATAATTCCTACGTCAATACTGTGTTTGTATATAAAACTAAAGCTTGCAATATTTTTTTGTTTAGTTATTACTGCTTACTTTTTGTGAAAAGTAAAAGTTTTATTTTAAATTTATACACTATAACAAGCTAAAAGGTATTTTTTTAACTTGAAAGCTTTACTTTTTATAAAAGTATTCTAAACTACTATATACTTTTGTAAAAACTAAAACTAAAAAAAATATAGAGTAATAGTAGATTTTTTAGTAAATAGCAAAGTATACGGATACCATTAAGAATAAGAAAAACTATATACTTCTAAATTGTGTTATGTCTAGAAGTCTTAATTATTATTTCTTATGTTTTTACGTTAGTAATATTTATAATTTACACACAACAAATGGTCAGTTATGACAAAAAGAGAAATGCATAGTTTTTAATCATACTAAATATTTTATTTTAATTTAAAATTATTAATTTCTAACTAATTTTAAGTTTTTAAAAATCTTTCAAGTTTATCTATCAAATTTATACTTTAACAACTATGTATAGTTTATTGAATTTTAATTAACTTTGTTATATTTTTTTAGATTAAGTTGAAAAACTATCCAAAATTTATAAACACTATTTTTTACATTTTACTAGTGTAACAAGTTTAAACAACTGTATATTTGTTGTTAAAAAAAAAAACTTTTGTTCTAATCAGCTGGTTTAAGCAATTCAAAATAGCAGACAATATAAAAAATAATAATAACTATGTGTGTCTTTATTTTAAAATTCCACTTAAAATTTGTGTTGCGTCACTGCAGTATTAATTTGTAATTTTATTACGAACAAAACTTATCAATAATAAAAAAAACTCAAATTATAAACAAAAAATGTTATAAAGTATTCGAGCCAGACAACATTTGTTTGCTTTAACTACAAAAGAAAAGTTGATTTTGTGTAAAAATTTAAATTTACATTTGTAGTATTTAAGAATCATAATATATCTCAGCCGGTTTAGACCGTTTAAATTTCATAGAACAATCTCAAAGATACATTTTTATGAATCCAACATGATAAAATGTCTGAGTAATATACAAATTATTGAGAATTTACACTTCCTACGTCACTACGTTATATTAAGCAATTTGATATTAGTTGAATTTTATTAATGCTCACAGCTAACGTTTAAACTTGCATTGTTTTCAAAAGTAATAACAGGTGCTCCCTAATTTTTTAGGTTAAATGTATGGATAAAAATTTTGTATCAATTTTTTATATTAATCAAGTTGTGAATGCTAGTTATTTTACTTAATAAACAGATAGTTTTAAAAGACCAGAAACTATACATATTATCAACTTAAAATAACCGTATTTTCTATAATTTTTAAGTTATCAATTTGTTAACAAAACAAGCTATTAAATAATAAAACATTTTTTTGTAAAACAATGAAAGTAATAAATTTATTTTTTTACGAAAAATACTTATTCACTGAACTGATTAGTTTAGTGAGTATAAATGTTGATATACTAAATATTGTTTAAACGTTTAAGTTTAAATGAATTTATTAATAAGTAAACGTTTGGTTTAAATAATATGTTTATTTATAATTAGTTTAAAATATTCGTATATCATACAAATAAATAAATGTTTCTTTTTAGTGTCCTCTAGTTATTATTGAAAGTTTATGCTTGTTTGAACTAAAAATAAATAAATAAAAAGTTTTTTTAACATGTTCTATGCCTGTTGAAATGTTTTTTTTTATTTTTTTCTTATGTTTAGTACTCAAACAAGCAGTACAGCATCGAGTTAACTTTATCTAAAATACTCTGTGACAATAACTTTTAAATAAACTATACAGTGAAAAGGTCATAAACAAATAGGTATTTAAAAAGGAATCAATACCATGATGGAAAACAAGATTTTAATTTACTTATGGAACTTTTATTACTTCAAGTTTATGTGCTACACACTTTCATGACATATGTATCATGTAAACTTTGTCGCACTCGATGAACTGTGATGGCTTGTTTTTGTGTTTGTTAATTGTATTATATAATTCAATTGCAGTAAAAACGATATTTATTTATAACACATAAATAATTTGCGTTTAGTAATTGAATAAAACGAAATAAACATCTATTCCTGTGTGCGAAAAAAAAGTTATAGCTTGCACCATCAAAAAGCACTAAACATTTAGTTTACAAGTAAGTTAATGTAATGAATAAAAAGAATACTTATATTGTTATTATTATTTTTTGTTTTAAACTACATGATAATATATAAAATAATATAAGCCACTAACATATTTGTTTTTTGTTTTGAAATTTTCTAACTAACAGATCTTAGTACTAGTAAAGTTTTACGATTTAAGGCCGATAAAGTTCGTTATGAAATGTTTATACAATATCTGTTACACTTGTTTGAAACATTTACATTTCTTTAAAAAAGTTTTGTAAATGACTTTTATTCGAAATTTATTAATTGGTGACTCTAAACTTTCATGCAGTTTTATTTTCTAAAACTCAAAAAAATTCAAATATTAATGTTTATTTGACGGATCAAATATGTATTCACTTTTGCACGGAAACATTTTTGCACAAAGACACATTTTCACAAAGATACTTCTGCACGTAGGGTCAGTATTATTACACGAGTAACAATTTTCCACGACAAGAAAAACTAAATTGTTATTTTTAATGAAAGCTATTGTTTGTTCGTATGTTAAATCACGTTACTAAAGTTTAAGTTTTTAGTTAGAAAAAAAAGATTAACAATCAAAAATACAAGTGTTTTCGTTTTTTGTTTCTGCATTTTATACTTTGATGACATATACTTTCTTTGTGCTAAATGTTTTTAAATATGCCTACGCTTAATGATTTAGTTTTTATTTTAATGGTCATTGATGAATGTAAATGGTACAAATTTTATAATAAACAGCAAAGTGTACAAAGACATGTAAGAATTAAGATTAATTTAGTGAAAAGCATACTTTAAAGGTTATAAATGAATGCTTTTAAGTCTTGAATTTTGCTTGTATATTGTATTTTACTTATTTTTAAATTTAAGTACCAACCTCAGTTTTCACATAAATAATGATCCGTTATGATACTTTTAAAGCACAATATGTTTTCTTTACAATATCATTTTACTATTTTTTGACTATTTTTAAGTTTTTAATATTTTTTTTTTGTAGAAAAATCTTTTAAATTCAGTTATTAATTAGAATTTACACTTTGCGCGCTTTTTAAAGATATCTTAATCGAGTATTTGAAAGTTTTTATTTAAACCTAAGTTTTATTTGAGATTATGTTTACATTACTGTAAAGACTTTAAAAATATTTATCTGTTTACTTGTTATTAGTAATATGAGTTTTAACAACCATACATGTTTTACTACAGATAACTTATAATTGTTATTATTTTTCTGTCTGTTTAGGTCGCTTATCCTACTAAGTCATGATATTACTAATTCATATATACTTAGTATTTAGAACAAAACTAAAAGTACCAATGAATAATACATTTGAAGTCACTATATAACCTACATGTTAATTGAAACGATTCAGTATTCAGTAATTATATTGTTTTTTATTGCTTATTCAAGGACTGAATTTTTTTTCAAAGAAGTTGCCAAACTTTCCGACTATAATTGTTTAATTTTGGTTTTTATCAATAAAAATAATTTTTATCAGGGACTAAAGTTATTTTGAATTAACATTAATTAAAAAATATATATCTAAATTGTGAAGGTACGCAACAACTGAACATTAACGACAACTATTTATACAGTAAGGATCACTCTTACTAGTTTGTACAACAAAACTAGTTCAGTTTGAATACTCAAAAGAATAAAACAAAATCAATTATATGTTCGCTTTAAAAAAAACATTTATTTATTAGTTGTTACTTAACAACGCTATTATAAAAAGGGGTCAGCTAGTTTTAGCCGTTATTGCTTATGCCACAAAACTTGAACTTTCATGCCTAATACGCGCTTGTTTAATCCTAAAATTAACTTTTAACACTAATGAGTTTATACTATTTTTGTCACTACTGTGTTTACCTGTAAAAGTTATTTTTAAAATATTTGTTTGTATGATTATTTGTAAACAGTAAAAATTTAAAACTGTGAGTTCAGGATGTTTGTGAGTCAACATCTAAAGCCTAAGTTATTATCTGAAAACAGATAGTCAAACTGAACTTTTTGTTTATACTTCTTCTGCAGACGGGCCACACTTATGCATAGGACCAGCTGCAAGCAGCTTTTAATTTATATTACTTAGGTCGGACATAAGTAATGTAAGATACTTATGTGCTAATTTATAAATGGGTTTTATCTACCAATAGTTAAAGCTATTCTCAACTACTTTCTATAATCAGACAAGACAGTTTCACCATAGTGTCCAAAGAACCACAGAAAATAAAAGCACTATTCTTCAGAAATAGAAATTACTTTTTAAGCTTTTTTAAATCACTTGGTAAAAGTGCAGCTTAATATTAAACCTAGTTTTAGTGCAGTGAACTATAATGTAAATAAATCAATTTCAAAAGACTCGAAACAATTATGTGTTTTTTAGGTATAACTTTTAGTGAGTAATAATTATAAAAGACTTATAAAACTGTTAGACATTTAAATCTAACTCAAATAACTTAAAGGAGTTAACATTAAGTTTTTATTTTAACTCTATATTCAAACAATAACAACAATAAACATATACAATAACTTTAAGCAAAGATTTATTTCTGGAAGTCTTTCACAAGATTCACCAACATACTGACTGCCACATAGAACTGTGGTTTTATGTTTTAATCAGATGTTGCATCATTAAATTTAACTGCATTGATGAACTGTTGTGTCATTGATATTAAGCCACATTTCTCAAAACTGCAGCAAGTTTAAAGTATTCAGCGTTTAAACAATGAACAATGCAAGTATAGCAGTACTTCATTACAAAGCTAGCTTTTTTTAAACTTTCTTAAACTAAAACATGTACCTTATGTTTAAAACCAAAATCCTAGCCTTCGATTAGTTTTATAATAAAACAAAAGGTTTAGCCTGCTTTGAAACTAAAACGGTCATAATCGAAATTTGCATATAATTATGTTTTAACCATACGAAAAAAAAAATCGAAATGAATGATAGTAGTATTAAATAATTAAAAAAATATGCATAGAACTTTTTCATATTGAACATTATGTTTCTCTGTTTTAAAGAAGTTAACGAATTACACGGAGTTGTTATGGTTCATGAATTAACTCTTTGTTGTCTTCTCTGTTACCTTTAGGATCTCAAAACCCTGGTGGAACTGTAAACTTGTTTAAAAAGCGAAATGTATATAAGTTCAATAGAGAAAAATTTGTGTAAATTATATTCATCATATATTTCACCAAGTTTTTAGCTAGGTTCTATTTCAAAAACATTTTAAAGAAACATTGATTTATCCTATAGAAACTTAAATTGTGAAAAACTTTAGTGAAAACATTTTTTTTTCAAAAATGGTTTAATGTAGCTTTAAATATTAAACAAACTTAAATTGCAAAGTATAGTATAAATTCTTCGTAGAATAAAAGTTTATTAAATTTTCAAAGTCTAAAAATTATATTCTATTTAGTTTTTAGCTAGACTCTGTTTAATTAAAATGACCAATCTAATAGATTTAAAAAGTAATAAAACTAAAACAAATAATGAAAGTTAATAAAATTTTTAACTTGAATATTTATTTTGTTAGGGTTAGGTATATGTCTAAGAAAAGATTGCAGAACCTAATTGTCAAAAATTACCTACCAGTATCCATAGTTTTAGAAGATTTACTATAGAAATAAAATATAGTTATTAAAAGTAAAATATTTAACAAATTTATAACATACTGGAAAACTGGAAAACTTCATAAATATGTAAATATTAACTGACTTTAAGTACTGTTGAATTTAAAGTACAAGGTAAATTTAATGTTAAAATAATTTTAGTATCTTTAATTTGTCTTCAAATAAACGAAAAATAAGCTTAACTGTTAAAGAAAACTTTGATTATTGAAATACTTAAAACTAGTAGTTTCATTAAATATTAAACAACTTATGAACTTGTTAAACAAAAAAAAAATTGAAACGAAAATTAATAAAAACTGAACACATAAGCAAAGCACTAATTTATTTTTAAGTTCGAAAACAAAAAGTACAAATTTTTAACTTTATGCTGTTAAAAGTTTTAGAGAATTAATGTTATTAAATTAGTTATAGAGAACAAATGAATTTTGATGAAAACTAGTTCTGCTTTTGAATAAGTATTTGTGTAATTTATACTTTTTTTACACTTAATGCAATTCTTAATGCTGTTCATCGTAAGAGCAAATTGATTAGACCTCTGATCGTAATATATGCTAAGATAAAATATAACTATTGAGTTGTAAATTTATTAGTGATGTACCGAATCCACAATTTTGGGTCCGGCCGGACCCGGATGCGGACTTTTTTTTCAAATAAGAGTCCGGCCGGAACCGGACCCGGACTTTTTTTTTAAATTAGAATCCGGCCGGAACCGGATATTAGATAAAAATGGCAATATCCGGCCGGACCCGGATAGTGAGTCCGATACATCATTAGTATAAACTAGCCTAAGTCACAATGAGGTTTTTAAAAACTAAAACAAAGAACTTTAATCTAATAATAAGTAGAACAGCTAGCCACAAGGTTTACAAATTTAGGTGTTATTTACAATTAAAAATCTGAAATCAAATACTTGAACAAAATACACTAGAAAATTACAAAATATTGAAAACTGGATCAGCTCAAACTCATTCAAAATCTAAAAGAAAACTAGCCTGAGATTTTATAAAAACTAAACTAGTCTGAGGCAGTTCAAGATTTTCTAAAATTCCCAAAAATTTTCAAACTTGAAGGGTTGCCACTGTTTAAGTCAATAAAACTAGCTAGAGTGAGTATAAACAAGCCTGAGTCAGAATGAGGTTTTTAAAAACTGAAAAAATTACTTTAATCTAATAATCAGTAGAACAGCTAGCAAATGTTGACAATTTGGTAGTAAAGTTGTTGACTGATTTTGGTTCACTTAACTGATTAGTACTACCCTTCATAATTAAATCCTACCTTATCTAATTAATATCTAACAAATACTAAATTCTAACTGAGACTACTTTCTATAATCAGACACGACAGTTTTGAGTGATCAATCTTTTATATAAAACACAACAAGAAATACTAGCATATACCAAATTACTAATTACTTTTGTAACACTTTAAAAACTGGAAGCTATTTAAATCTATATCAAAAGACTTAAAACAAAAAACTAAAAATTAAATAAAACTTTTAGTAAACAAGAAACTGTAAAATTTTTAATAAACTATTAAACTATAAACCTGGCTTAAATGTTTAAACAGTTAAACACCTGTTGAAGTATTCACTTTTAAAACAAAACACTACTAACAATAAGCATTCACAAAAAAGTTCAAGATATTTTGTTGCTTCAAGCTGCACACCAAACTAACTAACTGCTTACATATAAACTGCCTGTCATGTTCTGATGTTTTGTTGCATCAGTATTTAGTTTGAAAAATTTCGTCATATGATTCTCGTTGGCTCGTACATTCAACCGAATTAACTCTAAATATTCTCTGAGGTCAACTTTAAACAATAAATAATGCAAGTATTCATTCCAAAGTTTTCAATTTTACAACATATGTAAAGAGTTGCACTTCATGAAATGTTTATTTCATAGTTTAAATGTAAACAAGTGTAAATTAGTAACGTGTACAAAATCAGCCTATCACGGTAGGTGTTTAATTTTAACTGACGAAAATGACTCTTGTTAATATACACAGGGTTTGTTTTTGAAAAAATACTTTTCAGTATGCTCTTTTTTACTAACTAGATCCGGGATCTTTGTTAGGATCCGGCCGGACCCGGATCCGGACTTTTTTTTCAATATAGAATCCGGCCAGAACCGGACCCGGACTTTTTTTCAAACTAGAATCCGGCCGGAACCGGACTTTTTTTTAAATTAGAATCCGGCCGGATCCGGATATAAGACAAAAATGGCAATATCCGGCCGGACCCTAACCCGGATAGTGAGTCCGGTACATCACTAAAACTTATCAACAATCATATCCTAAAGCTAAACTACAATGAATCTAAAATTCATTAAAATTTGTAATTTTTAACATAAAATGTAAATCAGTAGTGACGTATGAAGTAAAAGTTTATTATAATTTTACTTTCAGTAATATTTCTTAATCAGTTAAACTTAAAGTTCTGATATTTGTTCCGTGGAGAATATTTAAAAAGCCTAAACCGGCTAATATAATTTTATAAATATAAAATTTAGAAAAGCTTAAAAACCTCATTTAAAAGTATTCAGCTGGTAAAACATTTAATATTAAAAATTGAAGTGTTTAAAAATTATACAATGAAAAAACTCTATTTTTTAAATTGTACTTTTAAAATATTAAAATGTGATTAGAAAAGTTATTATATATAATACTCACTCACATTGGAAATTTTATAGAATCATTTTTCTTATTAAAACAAATGTTTAATATTATTACGGCTGAAATAAGGCTATTAACGTAATACTTAAAATTGTTTAAGTTTAAAAATTTACTAAATTTTGAAATCAAAATATCCCATTTTAGAAATGCCTAATTAGCTAAATCCATAAGTCTAAATTTCTTCAAAAGTATAATCAAGGACTAAATTATATTATAAAGTGTTGGTTATCTTCCTATAAGCAGGATTTTTATAAACATTAAAGGATACATAGCTTGTTTAAGTAAATTATGCTAAATATCGTAACAGTAGTTGATTCTAATAATAAGTTTGGGTTGTAGAATCATTTCAATTAATTAAATTTTTTTTTTGTCGTAAAATTAAACTTTATTTAAAATTATATTTTACGTTTCTAACTAAAACATTAAGTATCTCTAAATTAACTTGCATTAAAAAAAAAAATTATCCTTAGAGTTAGCTATATATATCTAATAGGATAAACATCATTTGTTAGAAAACAATGCAACTTTTACCAATTTTTGTTTAGCGATAAACCGTTATAAAGTTTAAGATAAAAAATCTAAGATAGACATCGAAAAATTACTAAAATAATAATTTTTAAAACAAAAATCGTTTTAGTATGTTTACTTTAGCTTACTCGAAAAATCATATTTTCAAACCTGTAACAGTAGATTAACTGTACCGGCTTATAAAACAAAATTTAAATGCGTAAAAAAAATTAAACAATATCAAAAAGCTAATTTAATTTGAAATTAAATCATTAGTTTTGATCTTTGGTTATCTGATATTTTATTTTGTAAAACAAAATAATAAAAATTCTAAACTTATAAACAAAATCTTTAATTTCTGAGTAACACAAATTACAACAAAAATACCAAAGTTTATTATTGTATAATAATTTATTGTTTTAATCAAAAAACTTAATTTCATATTTAAACACTGTAGTGACAAAAAAAGTTTAAATTATTTATAACTAATTTTTTATATAAGAATATTGAAATAGTGTGTAAAGATTTATGTCAATTGATTTTACTTGAAACTATTTGAAGGTCCTAAACCAGGAGGTACAACATCATAGATACAGAATCAACAAAATGCTGTTTTGTTATATTTTAAGAATAAAAACTAGTTAATTACCTCAATACTAAAATTTCCAGTAAAATTATTTTGAGCATTCTTTTATTTTAAAACAAAAATTTCCAATAGCCCTATTTTTTTTTATTTTTCGAGTTATCTAGTTTACAAAGAGCTGTATAAAATAGCTTCCATTTAATTTTTTTATTTTCACTTTAAATAAGTATAAGAAACGAACAAAGAACATTTTTGTTTGCAATAGACAAATAATGTAGATATAATTGATCAAACATTTAGTTATTTAATTTACTTTTTAAAAGTATAGTGACGTATGAATACAATTAAATAGTTTTTAGTTTTTGTATAAATTTAAAAGTTTGTTAAACTCAAAAGCTTAGGTGCTTTTTTGAGTTTAAATTTTAATGGCCTAAACCGGCTAAAAAAAAAAACAAAGTTAAAAATTAACATAACACTTAATAGTATAATATTTAAATTAATTAACTTGCTTAGTTTAACATAACAAATTATTAAAGTCGAGCTTCGAAAAACTTTTTATGTTTCTCATATTTATTTTCTTTATAAGTGTTTGCTGATCAATGAAAAAATAGAAAAAAATAGTAGTTTCAAATTCATGTTTAAATTTATTGACTCACTAAGATTATGATATAATTTAAAATTTGCTATTATACTAAGTTTTATTTATTATAATAAATATAAGTCTCACAAAAGTCTCAATAAAATTTGTTTTCAAAATACCTTAAATTATGTTTTACTTTTACGTTAAGAGGTTTATAATAAAAATTTTTTTTATTATAAACTAAGTTAACAGATTAAAGTTTATAGTATCTTCAATTTGTAAATAAATACTTTGTGCTTGTTTTATGAATGTTTTACTTAGGTGCATAAACTAAACAAACATTGATTTAAAAATTATAACTTAGATAAAAAATACACATCTCTATGAAATAGTGTAAAATAGTTGTTGACTTGTACTTTGTATCATTTATTTTTTAAAGTATGCTTTAATTAAAGTTAAAGTTTCTTTAAACCAAAATAAATACAATTTAAGAATTTGAATAAAACTATCCATAAAAGTGTTGCCGTTACAACTAAATATTTCTTTACATAAAAAAAAAATTCAACATTAAATGTAAAGTTTAACATTAAAATAGATTAATACTAATGATATACATTTGCTCTTATTCTAATAACTTAAATAAACTATTGTTTATTGGAACAAATCTTATATACCTTAAAGAATTTTGTTACGAAGGATCAAATATGATCAAAAGGAACTCTTTTGCACAAAGTCACTTTTGCACAAAAGTTGAAAATAAACAAAGAAAATAATAATAAAAAAAGAAAAGAAAAAAAAAAGCTACCGACCGAAGATAAGGATTATGGGTAACAGTGATAGCAAAAAAAAAAGTAAATAAACTTGACACAAAGATATAATATATAAATAAAAGTTAATGTTAAACCCGTGTTAAAGTGTCTTCATGCAAAACTGTTCCTCGTGCAAATGTGCCCCTTTATGTAAAATTGACAAGTGACAAGTGATTTTTCGTGTCATTTTGTTTAATGACATTTGATACCTATCCACTGTTTATAACATACCCGAAATGCCAAAATGGATTAGAATATTTCGTAAAACGAACCTAAAATATATTTTTAAATCCCAGAATATCTTGTTTGACTTTTTCTTGGGCTGCAGGATTACTTTTTACAGGCTTACCCTATTTAATAAAAATAAAATGTTTGTCTACCTTTTTTTTGTAACCATATTCAAATAATATCAAAACAATTGATAAGTTGTTTAACTTTTTTTTATATAAAACACTTCGAAAATTAATGCTATAATTATAAAATATAGACTTTTAAAAATAATTAAAATGATATTAATCAAGTTTAATTTGTAGTTCTTCGAGTCTTATTACTATAAAGTTCAGTAGTATTTAAAATAACAACTATATTTATGATTTCTACTCATTTCTTTTTAATTAAAATTTAAGTTACGTATTTTTATATTACGATAAACTTCAGTTTTCATTCACTTTTTTTACTGCGTGTCATTTAGAGTTTTTCATTATTTTTGGCATTTTTAGTTTTAAGTGCATCAAGCAGTATATCTCAAAATTAATTTAATCTGTTAATTCAACTGTAAAATACACGTTATATATTCTGTGAAAATGATTTTATTTTTAACTATACATAAAAAGTAATCAAATATAACGATTTTCTTTCTATTAGGAATCAGTTTTATGTGGTATGGTTATGGCTGAGATTTAAAGAACTTATAAAACACTAAGCTATGATGCTATATCACGAAACTTAGTTTTAGGTAGTATATATTTAGTAACCGCATTTATTTGATAAATTGTAATGTAATTTAATTAAAGCCAAAGTCGTTTAAAATTAGATAGACGAGTAGCAATGATCACTGATGACCTTGTTAATCACTTTTTAATAAAAAACTTTTAAGTTTATACTGAAACTTTGCAAGTCGACTTATATTTTTTAAACATAATGGCATCTCATATCCATAACTTACTTACTTGGTAGGATAGCAATAAAACTTATAATATAGGTGTATCTTATACGATACTACATAGCTTTTGGTTTGTTTAATATATAAATCCATACTATAACTTCATTTATACGAAAACATTATTTAAAAAAAAATATTTTTAGTACGACTAATACTCGTTTTATTCGTTGTTAGTGATAACAGTTTCTTATATCTATTATATATTTTTAACATGTTTATCTGCTATCAGACGGTTTAGACTGTTCAAATTTTATACAAAATTCACATAGACGATAGTAGTATAAATGTAGTTTTCTAAATAAATATGCTATCATTTTTTAACGGGAAAACACATGTTACGTCACTGCAGTATTAAAAGTATTATTTTGTTTATTTTTAAATATTTCAATTAAAATCATAAATGGTGCTGTGTTTACTAGAGACAAAATTAAAAAAAATTGTTGTACTTTATATTCAAACAGTACGAACTAATATACACTTATTAATAAAATAAGTTATTAAAGGGAAATTTTGTCATACTTTTGGTTTTAAAGTAACTTTCAGTCAAATATACAACTAATAACATATAAAACTAAACTTAATTAGAAGTTTTTACACTTTTAAGCTATCTCACCCTATTTTACAAATTTTCATGAAAATAACTAATTATTTTTTTAAAACGTTTAATAATATGCTTATAAGCTTAACACTAGTCAACTAAATTTTCTTTTTTAGGTTTAGTTATTGTTTACTGTCTAGCATTAAAACCATATAGGCCATTCTAAATCAACTAAGAAAAATATTTAAAAAATAAATACATTTACTTACTAATAAATCTTTTACTCGTTTCAATTGAAGTATTGTTATGACCTGAAATTAAGTTGATGTTTTATACTTAAAACAAAACATATATTATTTTCAAGCAGTAAGTTCATTACATTTCTTAACTTTTTATATTGTTAAATAACTTTTAGATATTTTGAAGTTTTTAAACTTGAAAACTTTTGAAGTTTAGCCTTTTTAAAAATTTAAACTATCATAAAATGAATTTTTTTATACTTTTGCAAGTATGTGTTAATTGACAACTGACTAAATAAATATAAATAAAAAATATTAACTTCAATTATTTCACAGTTTTAAAAAATCACAAACATTTTTTACTTGTGATTCTTTTTTAATTGCACTAATCTGTCGTTTTATAATAATTAAATTAGAAACTCTTTTTTATACTTGTCAAAACTTTAGATCAGTAAAACATAAAAGATTTTGTTTACCTAACCGTTAGTGATGTTATTTTCAGCCGGTTTTGGCCGTTCAAAGATAAAATTTTTTATTAGAATAATTAATTTTTTTACGATGTTTTGTTTGATTTTTAAACGAAAACTTTTAAAAGGTTATTAAACTTCTACTACGTCACTTACACACTAAACTTACACTAGAACTTAAATACTAATTTATTTTATATCATTTTATTTGAAGTAATTTTTGTTCAATCCGCCCGACTTTACTTTAAAATAAAATTTTGCGTTTTTCTTGTTAAACTTTAATTAAAAACCAGATTTAGTAAACAGTTGTTATTTAGTTAACTTTTTATGTATACCTCTAAAAACAAATAGATTATTTTCTTAATATTAAGGTCTTAGACTCCAAAAACTTCTTAAATTACAAAGATTTTATTTCTATTAGTTTTATGAGTAGTGATTGTAGCTATGTGTATTTATAACTTGTTAGTTTCATAAGATCTATAATCGTATTTTATTTTTGTATTAATTTACAAGCCTTAAACTAAGTGAATCAACTTTTTACTAGTTCAAGGCTTTAGAGATTTATAACACAAAAGTTTATCAATTTAAAGAAGAAAAAAAATTAAGTGAGTATTTAAGATTGTAGTGTATGCAACGCATTTAATAAAAAGGAATGTTCATAAAATCACGAAAAGAATTGAATGTTCAAATGAAACTGAATGAACAATCACAATTAACATAGTTTAAATAGTATAATTGTAAATAAATTATAAAAAAGTGTGTGTGTTTATTGATATATTTGTTTATTGAATATGAACAAAATATGCGGTACATTTAACAACAATTAAGCAGTAGTAACTTAAAATCACGAAAAGAATTGAATGTTCAAATAAAACTGAATGAACAATCACAATTACCACAGTTTATTTAGTCTCACTGTAAATTAATTATAAAAAAGTGTGTGTGTTTTTTAATATAATTGTTCGTTGAATATCGACTCCCAATCATTGGTGTTTAGTCCTACTGTTAATCTGGTCACACACTTTTTATACTCATTTTGATCAGTTTGATTGAAATTCAATCTATTTTGATTATAAACTTCTTACCCCTAGAGTTGAGTCCTACTGTTAATTGTTCAACAAGTTTTGATACTTGGTGTGATCAGATTATTTAAAAATTTAATCTGGATTGACTGCAACTTCAGTTCTGTCCGAGCTCTGTTTTTGTCTCGCAGTTTTAAATTTTCACTAAAATAACATTAAAAACTGCTAGTTTTTGCTAAATTAGATTTATTTTAGGGTTTATATTAAGTTAATTATTGTTGTATTGTTGGTTTTTATATTTGTTCAATTGCTTATTTTTTAGGAATTTTTTTATTTCTACTGTTTTTCTTAGCTTCTTTACTCCAATAATTTTAAAATTAAACATTTTTAAATCGTTTTGATTGGTTAAAAGTGTTTGCTTAAAAGCTTTTAAATTTTCAGGTAAAAAAAGTAAAATAATAAAAATTAACATCAGTTTTATAAATTATTTTGTCGTTCTGTGTTGTACCATAAAAAAATTAATACAATAAATTGTATAATGAGTTGCTTATGTTTATTACTTTATATCATTATAATTGAAAGCATGTATAATAAAAGTATACCTCGTAATAAACATGCTTTATTAGTTTATTTGTAGAAAAGAATATGCAGTCTTTAAAATAAGATATTAACAGTATAAGAGTATACATGCTCGAATTTGGCAATTAAAAACATTAACAGTATTATAATATCGATTCAGAAAAAGATATATACTTTAATATAACAATTACGCAAGTAGATGTTAGTTTACCACTGATGAAATTAAATAGATATTTTAAATTTTAATTTATAATCATTGTAAAAGTAAAACACGAAAAACTTTTGCTTTAAGATTTTGTGAAGTTATTTTAATTGCAACATATCTTCATTTTAGGATGACCAAATTACAAGCTAACCTGTTTTATAGGTATTCAAACTTTTATGATTAGTAAAATTTAAAGCAGATTATGTTTATTTTACAGTTTGTGATTTTAATTTCAGCCGGTTTAGGCTCTACAAATTCTAGCGGTGGAGGAAAATGTTTGACTCAAGGAACAAGGTTGTTAATATTTTAGATCTTTACTTGAAATTAGTGAGTAAACTTTAACTACGTCGTTACAAATCTTACATGATCAAAAGTTTAATATCACTTTATTTCAACTAAATACTTTAAGTCACTTAATTAAATTTGTTTTTTACACAATATTTTTATTAAAATATTAATTGTTTAATTTTATATACAATAATGCACTGTGTGATAATAATTTATTAATATTGTATTATTTTATTATCTTGTTAATAAGTTCAAATACTACCAAGTAATGTTTAAAATTAATAGCAAAAATATTTTAAATGATTTTTAATTAAATAAAATTAAAAAATACTTTGTTAACTAAAAACCATATAAACTGATTTTAGCAGTTGTGAAATTGTTTTTTACTGTACTGAAAATGGAATGTGAGCCAAATTTTAAGATTAATCGTTTTCAAAATCAATTTTTGAAAAGTGGAATTTAGTTTTATCTTTTGGTTTTATTTTTATAAGCACTAAAATATATTTTAAAATTTTTGTAAAACTTGCAATTTGTTGAAAAGAGCATCAATAATTTTGTTTATAATTTGTTTATAATTCACCAATTACTGCCGTGTGCCTAGAAGTCTTAAAAATGTTGTCTATTTTATACTAAAACCAACGAAATTTTATTTTTTACGCACTGATTGGAAATAAACTAACTTCGTTGTATATACAATAATCACAGGTAATTGCAAAAAAATACATTTCACTTAGGATAAACTGGTTTGATCAGGCTATTTTTAAACTTTTGTATTAATTATGGCGTTTGCATTTTAAGCTGCACAGTTTTATTATTTTCCTTAAAACATGTTTCTTTTGAATATTGGGTTTAAATACGATTTGTGAGTTTATAACTTTTAACCTGGTTTCTTAAGTTTTGATTTATTCAATTATCCAAATATCCGCAGTATAAATTAAAAATTAAAATTTTATATATTTTACAATTTGTACATTTTAATAGTAGATATTTTTTAATAGAAAATTCAGGTAAAAAATCCGTACCATACCGGCTGCTTTTACCTAGATAGAGTGTTCATAGGCGGCATGCTACTGTATTAAAGGTTTATTATTTTATGCGAATTTGTTTAGATTTTCACGAAAAAACTGATTATGGAGGATTTTTTTCTTAAATCTATATTTTCTTTACGTGTTAAGTTATTTGATCAAAAAATTATGAGATTTAACTACTATTTTATTATTTTTATACGTAAAATTAGTATTTTACCTTGTTTTTAAACTTTTTTAAAGCAAATATTTATTTTTATATATGAAAAAAAACAACTAAGGTATAAATCAGTTTTAATATAAACAATGGTTTTTAAAATGTATATATTTTTAAAATTTAAAGTTTTACAAATAATTTAAACTACATAAATAGAATACGTTAGTAAAAGAGATTCAAAATAGTAAAATTGTTATACAATAAATACAAACTTTGACTTTATTTCACATGTTTAACTCTGCTAAAGTGAAACTAGTCAACTGTTAACAAAATGATATTGTTTTTATTCATAAATTTTTTATTATATACAGATTTAAGTCAATGTAAATAAGACATCATTTAAAAAAAATATTTTTTACTAATTTTTTGGCTTTTAATTTTTACAACTGTTCTTTATCTTATTTAATATTATAAAGTTTCTATTATTTATTTTTGAAAGTTTATATGTCATTTGGAGCGAGAGAAAAATATGGTTAAATATAAGCACAAAAAAAACTTCCGTCTTCTAATAAAAAAGTTACAATAAATTAATATTATGATACTTTTATTTTACTACTATTTAAATAAATAATGTTAACTTACTTAAAAATTAATAAATAAGTGTTAAAGTATAGAAAAACTTAACCTCGTCTTTTAAAAATTTAATAATTTTATACCAGCCGGTTTAGGCCATTTAAATTTTGTAAATATAGATATAATATTTCCACAATATTGATCTTGATTATAATGTTTAAAATTAAGCAAATGATAATGGCTTTATGTTTCTTACGTCACTACAATGTTTTTATGTTAAGTCTAATGTTACAAGTTTTTTAACAAGACTTAAATAACTAGAAATTAAATTATAATAGTCAAGTATTATAACTAATTAATATTTTATTAAGTTAAGTACAGACAATGTATTTCCTTTTTCAAGAATATAAGTACATACTTAAACAATACAACTAAAGTAAGTTTAGTTAACATTTTTAATTGACATAAATTAACATAAATTTAAATTGTATAATTATAATGGCAATTAGAACAATCAAATAAAAATTTATATTGCAATATCATATTTATCCTAACCATTAGTGGTTTATCTGCATCAACTACTAAACTCAAACTAAAAACAATTTAAAAAGATCAGCATTTTAAAATCTAAATATAAATAAATAAGTATTGCTTTGATAGCTTTGGTAGGTATATTATATTTTCTTTATATAAGACGTATTTTAAATTTGTGCTCTCCAAGTTGTATTCTCATAAAACTTAAGAAAATCAATTTTGACGTCAACAGTTATTACTAAATAAAACTTAAAGACGAAGTTCAGCCGGTTTTGGTCATTAAAATTTAGATTTAGCAATACCAACTTTGTATTAATACAAATTTAAATGAATACTTAAGTTACATTTAACTAAATTTAATTTATAATTCTTACGTCACTACTGTTTCTTTATGTTATACTAAAGTTTACAATACTTGTTTGTAATTTATTATATTTATTATTTAAATAAATAAATAAATACAATCTTGTAGGACTCGTCCTTGTTAAAACTCATCAGGCAGGCTTAATTGTGAGAAACCGCTGTTGTGGTCAAAACTTGTTTTGTATTGCTTATATTAGTTAAAAACATTTTTAGAATTTTTGTAACTTAAAAAAATCTTAAACTTTTAAGTTTTTATTTGTTGTTGAATTTTACACTTTTCAAATATTATCATGTTATACGTAGTTTTTGTTGACCCGTTTAGGCCGTTCAAATTATTTTAGTTACGTCTGATGATCTTTGACAAATATAATTATTTATTTTTAAAGAAAAAAACATTCACTACTTCACTCCAGCATTTTCTTGCAATTTTAACTTTTCATGAAAACTTCACTAAACTTAGAATCAGTGCGGTGATTTTCATACATTCAGCTTTTTAAAAAATTTCTTCTTGTATAAAAATATGTGGACGGTAAGATCTAACAGTAAAACTTGTTTATAAATAAAATAAGTTGTTAATTCATTATTATTTTTTTGGTAAAGATTTGATCATTTCTGTTGGATCTCCGGACCACATGCCATCGATAGACTAACACCTTGTACTTCTTTGTACAATTATTAACTTTTTCAGTCAATTTTCTATACTGTAAGTATAACGATTAGAGCTTTTCAAATAATTTCTGCTAAACATTTTAGTACTTCAGTTAAAATATAACTAGCTTTATATTCTCAGAACAAGCCACTTTGTATTTTTATTTCTTGTTTCATGATATTTTCTTATCAATTATGTTTATCCTGTTTTTATTTTATAATTTATCTGTATAAGTTACAAAATCTTTAATTATTAACTACCATTGTAAATTTGTTTTAATTTTAAGTTGAAAACAATATATAAAAATTGTATACTTGTTACATCATCAAATTTTTAGTTCAAAAAATAGTTAAACATTTGTTAAAATAAGTTAAAACTTATGTTTAATTTTATAATAACATGTATTAACTTTTTTTTTCAGTTTTAAGCATACTGTCATATGAACAACTTAATACTTGTGTACTATTCTTTAAACCTTTTAGTAGTTTGCTAAATACAAACTTATTGAATATAAAAAAAGTGAAATTAGAGATACAAATGTTACCTTCGTTGTAATATATAAAAACTAATAATAATTGAGTAAAATTGAGTATTTTTAAGTTTACAGTCATATGCGTAGACTTTGACGATTAAATATTTAGAGTTTAGAACAAGGATAGTTTAATTTATTCTTTTATTTATCTAACAGCGGAGTTAAAAAATCAAAAATACTTCTTATTAGTTTAAACATTTTCTTTAATTCTTCCTGTTAACCTTAAAAATATAATTATGCTCTGTCTAACTATTAATTTTAAACATATTACAAATTAAGTTTGAATTTGATCATCCGGATTAGGCTGTTTAAATTTTGACTTTTAACGTATTATTTAAGTTAGTTCAAAAATACTAAACAAAAATCAAACTAGCGGGAATATAATCATCTTACGTAACTTATACTTTTTAAAAAGAATTTTAATTTTAAAGAAGAGTAAGTAATCATAAATAATACATTTGACCTAACGACTTCATATAAGTATTTTAAGTAACAAAATTACTAATGGTGTAAATTTATACAAACCATTCAGAAGTAAATTTGCAGATTTTTTTTAGATTATAGTCATGTTATTCATTTTTAAGCAGTAATTAAAGTAGCCATTTTTAGCAACTAAGTTTTTCCCCTAATTTTTATCAGCTTAGTTGAGTTTTTTCTAACCTCCATTTTAAAAAAATATGTATGCTAATTTAATGAAACGTATTACTTTTATTAAAAAAATATTCTTTTTCATATTAAGTATAAACGTTATCAACTGCTTTAGAACTTTTTAATTCTAATTTTACTTCAACCTGATACATATTTCATTTAATCATTTTTAAGTTTTTGAGCAAAGATAAATATTATGATATTGTACTTCTTACGTCATTACTCTTTCTTTACGTTTTTAAAAAAGTTTAATATTTGCTTTAACTTAATTAATACTTATGGTAACTAAAAACTATAGCGGTTTTATCACTAGCTTTATTCAAGCAAAGTAAATACAATGTAATTTTTCTAGTTTTAACGTAAATTTAACTTTTATAAATCATTGTTTTACATATTTTGCAGTAGAAAGGTGTAATACTTTTTAGTAAATCAGTTGGCAGCGTTAAACAAACAAAGCTTATTTTGTGTTAAACCGAATAAAAATAGGAAACCTAAAATAAGTATAGTTAACGTTTTATATTTGTATTGTACTCAAAATCTTTTATTGTTTCAATTTTACTTAATTTTTTAAAACATTATGTTTAAAGTTTACCTTAACTTTGTTTGTAAACTCTAAACCTGAACATAGCTTTATATACATATATTTATATATGAGCTCAATCAGAGTTTTATCCTAAAACTCCTAAATTTTTTCTTCAAGTTTTAGCTTCTTTTACAAAAGTAAAAAAAATTGTATTAATGTTTTTACACTAACAATTTTAAAAAACTAGTAAGTAATACTCTAGATTTCCCTGAGTGATTGTCCTGACGTTCAATAATTTGGTTTTGTTTGTTTAGAAAGAGTATGATTTAAACAAATACTTGTTAAACTTTATTAAAATAAAACCTTATAAAATCAAAAATAAGTTAACAGTTAGATGGTTAGAATTTGTTTATTTCGTTTCAAAACTTTGTTTAAATTAGGTACAGTCAATTTATTCTAGTAATTAAATTGTTCATTACCTTCAAATAGTACAGATGATAAGAAAAAAATATTTCTTTTTAAAACGGCTTTTTTTGTCTTTTTTTGTATTTAAATAATTTGTTTTTTTCTGACTTGAACGTCTTAAATTTTAATGTTTTAATGTTTTATAGCTTCATACGTTTTTTAATTTAATTTCTATTGAAAAAATAGAGAGAGGAAGCATTAAGTTGTTTTTTCTCTTTACTTGGCTAGACTATTAACACTTGAAACTATAGATAAAACACGATGCTACTGAATTTAATGTTTATTTTTAGTTTTTGATGTTTTTCCAGCCTATTATTATTTACTATAAATCAGTCTTACTTATATTTTTTATGTGAGTAAACTATAAATACTATATACTTCATACGTCGCTATGCATTTTAAAAGAGAAATTATTGGTTTTATGTTTTTTAACTTTTATTAATGCTTTAAGCTAGTTGTAAAACAATAAATTAAGTTTAATAATATTGTAAATTAATTTAACTTCAACAGTAAAACGTTCTCAGCTTATTTACATATAAGTAGACAGATTAAACTTAATTTTTGCAAGTCAAATTAAATTCCTTCAATGCTTACCGCTTCATTATGGATAAACAAACTTTTATAAGTAACGGGCAAAAAAATCGAATTTTTTGAGAAAAAGTAACTCGAGGAAAACAATTATGTAAAATAAATTATTATAAAAACAAATATTTTTTCAACAAATGTGTGATTTAAAACCGATAGTCGCGAGCCACAGTTTGCTGAGCCTAACGCTAAATGTAAAACACAAAATAAATATTTTATCTTTCAGATTGTACAGCTTATGTGTAAACCATATGTGCTTTTATTAACAATTAGTTTGTTACTAGTACAAAGTGAAGACAAGAAACTAATAAATTAATAAAGTATATTATTGGTTTTTTTGAAACGATTAATAAACATAACGCTTGAAAGTTTCGATCTCCGAGATACGCACCAACTGCTTTGTTTATCTTAAAAAACAGGCTAACAGAGCCAGTATTGTGAAAAACAAAAAAAAATATGGTGTAAAAGTTTTATTTTTTATACATCAATCAGCAACTTTTAGTCAAAGATAAAAAAAAATGATTTCAAGTACACAAGAGTCATAAAAAAAACTCATATATATACAGTGTACATTTTTAAAACTATTTTAGAACTTAAAAAATATTTTTTTAGTTCATTTATATTTTTTTTGTATCAGACATTTATACTTTATATTTGTTTAGTTTTTTTCCCAGTAAAAAATGTAGTTTGATTAAAGTTCAAACTAACTTTGAACATTAATTCAACTTACAACGTATTTTATTATTTCTTAATTTAATTTATTAGAGATAAGTATTGATAAATTTGGAAATAAATCTAACCTAGATGTTAAAAGTTTAGTTGAATTTACTAAATTCTTAAAAAAAATGTGATCAAAAATTACACAATTAAGTAGATTACGATAAGTATACTTTTTAATGCCGTTTAAACGAAACTATTTGAAAAACAAAATGTTTGTATTCGCATGATACACTGCTAAATGCAGTTAAAACTATAACTGTAGCAAATTACTTCTAAACATGCATTGATATCACACAAATGATAGCAGTTGTTTGTTAGAATGTTAAAATACGTGAAAAGGATTTCAGATCTATGTATTATACCTTAATATACGTCAGAATTTTCTGTCTATTTGCATTTTCTAATACTATTCTTATAATACTTAAAACATGAAGAACAACTCTTATGTATAAAATGAAGATCTTAATAAATATAACATATTTGTTATTTTAGATTATATGAATTTAAACGAATTTCGATATATTGTTTGGTGCAGTTTAAATTAAGCATCAAAAATAAATTATGAAAACTAACTATATATAAAATATATTAAATAAGGTTTTTAGTAAATATAATTAAGTATAAATCGTAAATGTACATAAATTGTTCAATTAATGGTTGTTGATAAATACTTAGCCTTAGTAGTTAAACTATCACAAATTATTTAAAGATAATGTTTCTAACACAGATTTTTTATGATATATGTTTAACCACATCATCGCTTGTTTCATATGTTACTTTATTGCTTATATTTTAGTATGTTCTGTGAACATATTCAATTAGCTTCTTATTGATTTAGTCTGCAAACTAAGGTTTGGAGGCAATATGCAATAATAAAAATATGCGTTCAACGAAGTACATTTATTATAAAAATACATCTTAAAAAATGAATCAATAGCATTTTTTCTGAAAATTAATCTATTAACTATTGTAATTTTAGTTCATTGTTGCTTAGTTTATCAACTTAATGTTAAATTTAATGTTTTCATAATGGTTACTACAACTAATTAAACTAACTGCGGCCATCGTAAAAAATTTTAAAGTTTTTTAAAACGCTGCCGACATCTGATTAATGCTGTAAAACTTGTTTTTAAGTAATTACTTATTGAGAGAATATAAAAAAAAATGCATACAAACATTAATTCAGTAATGAGGCTAAGCATAATTATTTTTTATCGGTCACTTAAGTCTGGAAAAAATTTGCAAATAAGCTAGTTTCTTAAAAAAAATTGAAAACTTCGATAAAAGTTAAAGGAATTTAATTTCAATAAAATGTTTGTTAGTAAAATAATATGGACACTATGCTTAAAGTATTAAATTTTTATCTATCGATTTACTTATTTTTTTATTACATTTAAATCTTGTTATATAAATCATATACATAAAATAACGTTTAATGGTTTCTTAAGTACAAAATTATAGCTAAAACAATTTTTCAGAAAAGATTTCTGCACCGGTGCTTTATAAATTTTCTAAACCTTGATTTTAGTCATATTCACTAAGCAAGGAATTGGTTTCTATTTAAAAAACAAGTTTGCTTAGTAGTTAATTTTTTATTGAGTTAATTCAATGATTATAGTCTATGAAATTACAAGTTTTTTTACAATAAGATTAAGTAAAAAACAATTTTTTGACTACACACTGGTCAATGCAGTTCAAACTAGACAAAAAACAAAAAATAAAATATTAGTTTACACATGAAGTATATAAAATGAATAAAAACTGTTGTTTGTTGGTACTTTTAATTACGTCACTATAAATTTAAATTTAAGTGTTACATCCTAAAATACGTCAGTGTTTATCTTTTTATTATAGATTTAATTACTTTTTTTAAGACACAACGTTTAATATAATTCACAGATTCTTAAATCATAAATATAAAAAAGTTTTCACAGATTCATTATTACAACAATTTACATTAATCAACTGTCAAGTGTTTAGAACCGAATCTTAGCAATTATATGGTTTTAGAACTTTATTTAAAACCTTATCTTCCCAATTTGGAATCAATTTATGTTTTAAGATAATTTTTGTTTTTTTTTTAATTTACTTTTTAGTTTATTTATAATTATAGTAAAATAATAAATATTTTGTTCTGTAGATTGTTTAACTGAAAGTAGTTTTAATTGCATTTTGCGCGATGCAGCTCAAACTATACATGAAAAAAAAGGATAAAATATTTATACACGCATGCATTTTGAAAAATAAAGGGAAACAGTTGCTTGTTAGTATGTATATTAAAGTGCGTCAGTAGATTTTAATTTTTTTAAATAAAAGAATGAGTGAAAAACACAAAAAGAGCTGTTTTGTTTAAATAGTACATTTTTAATACTTCGAAGATATTAGCAAAATATCTAACTTAACTTTTTATAAAGGCATTATTTATAAGGAATAACATACATTTTCTAGGAATTTAATTTGTAATATAGTATTTATAAAAAAAATATTTATCTAACCTGCTACGTTTACTTGTAATCATCTTATTTTATTTTTAAATAGGAGTTGTTTTTATAATTAAATTTTTTACAACAAAGTAATTTGAAAACTACTTTTTCTTGTTATTTAAATATACCGGTAATACTAGTTGTAGTTATATCTAAATCTTTAAAAAAAACATTTAATTTAAGTCATATAGTAATTGAGTACTGCATTAAGTTAAAACTTGTGATGGTTTAACAGTTTTGTTAGTCTAAACAAGTTTGACTTTGAATTACTCATAAAATTGCTACTACGATCAACTTCATATTTGTAGTGTAAGAATTTATATCTGATTTTACTTTTTACGTCACTAAACGTTTTGCATTTTGAATTAAACAAATTAATATTAGTTTAGTTTTATTTATGTCTATAGCTAATTCAGGTGACGATATTCTATCAATTTTACTTTTTTTTCACGGACTTAAACTTTAAGAAAAAAGTAGGCAAAAATTTTATAATTATTTATTGATTACTTTTTTTGTTTTATAAATTGTAATCATTAACCTTCCTATAAAGGTTTCTAATTTTAGAAACTTTAAGTTTGTTGCAGTTATAAAATTTATTAAAACTTAATAATATTGTCATAATTCTCTTCGCTACCGGCATAGTAACTAAATCTTAAATATTTAAAAGAATTTAACGTAAAATTGTAAAACAAGTTCAACTAATTTTAGTTTTAACTATAAACTTTTGTAACAATATGCTAACCAATAGCTTACAATATGTTATGTAGTTAACTTGTTCATTGCTTTTCTGGTCGTTAAAAAATAATAATGGAATTTTGTAAACCTTAAATTTAATGAGCTAAAATAGGTTTCAGTTAAAATTTTAGATGGGTAACGTACGGTCCAGATTCTGTCAAATTTCAGCCCGCTAAGTAACTTGAAAACTATAGG
The DNA here is from genome assembly GCF_965202585.1 of Thalia democratica. Lineage (NCBI taxonomy): Eukaryota > Metazoa > Chordata > Thaliacea > Salpida > Salpidae > Thalia > Thalia democratica. Next base: position 99,785,524 of record NC_139166.1, on the reverse strand, counting down.
TGCGAAACAAGCAAAATTTAGTTTTTTGATACTTAACATTTTCATAAACGCTTTCAATTTGATTTTCAGTTAACAATTTACTTTTTAGACCACGATAATAGTACATCAATTTCCTCGAGTTTTTAATTTTTTTACATGTTTGTTTTTTTAAATAAGGCAGCTTCAATATATATATACATACTATAAAGGATTTTTTTAGTGAAAATGATTTGCTGACTACAAAAGTTGTCCACAACTAACCTAAAGGTTTCATTAGTTTCAAAAAATTCATATTTAAACAGAATTTATTACAGATTACACAACGCTTTTTAATAATAAAGTATTTTTGTACACTTTACTGGGCTTATAAGAAATGAAGTGTAAATTATTTTTTCGAGCTCTGTTAATTACTTTGAACACAGCCAAAAAGTGCGTGGATAAGAACTTCTTATTAAGAAGTTCCAGATTTCGAATACAACTTGTTTGGCTAAAAAGTGCGTACACAAAACAAAAAATACTTTATAAAATCATGAGGGGGTGGCTTTTTTTTTCAAATTTATTAAAAGGGGGCGATTTAGTAAATGAGTTCCGGAAACCCTGGTGTAAAGTCATGTCCAGGACTAAAGTTTAAATATTTTAAATTTTATTTTGAACTTTATTTCTCTTCTAACGTTTTTATGCTTAATTAACTAAAAAACAAATAATCAAAGAAAGCATTTGATTTTAAAACATAAAGTAAGAATAATTTTTTGACTTTCAATAAGTTATTTAATCCACTTAAGTTATTATTAATTATATTAGAAAAAATAGATGCATACACTATCGAATCATTAAAAACAACATTTTTATTAGTAGATGTGATATTATGTTTTTTATACGTAAAACTAGGTTTAACTGCTCTAGAAAATGGTAAATAAAAATGTCTCAAATTTATTTTCAGAAATATCTCTTAGTAAAAACTTATAAAAATATCGAATTCACTGTTCTTATTAATTACACATTTAAGTTTTTTCTCACAAAAAAATTACCTATTTTAATAAATATTTTTCTGCTCTAGTTGTGCTTCAATTGAAATAAATGCCCGAAATGTCTAAAGTAAGTACCATTCTTCCAGTGAGATGGACCTAAATTAATGTTTACCTGTTCGTCATTTCAACCCTAGGATATCTTGTGTAAATTTTCATTTTTTTCGTGGGCCAAGTTTGGATGCTTACAGACTTCAGTTTTACTTTCAAAGGCTGAATCCAATTTAAAACAATTAACATTACAACAATTTTTATCTCACTTCTAGTTGACATTTTTTTTTTCGATGAGCTAAGCGAAGTACAAACATTAAATTGTTCTTTAAATTAAAGATAGAACTATAAAATTTTAACTAAAAAGTTTTATTGAAGTACATACCCAACACTTTTGTATTACTGATAATTATGGTAAACTGTTTTTCAAAATATTGTGTTTAGCTTTATTTCTACTAATTTAAAACATCACCAACTGAATATATATATCAAAAACATTAAAAAATAGCTAGCTATCAGAATATTTGATTTAATTTAAAACAAAACATATTTTAAAACTAAAATTGATTACTTAGCAATAAATTTGATTACAAGTATATGAGCTAAATTTTTTTTTTTAATTTTCAGTATAATATACATACAGTGAACTCTATTGATACCTTTCTATTTATTTATACCCATTTTGTTGTTTCTTAGATCCAAAGTACTCGTGATGTAATTTAACATACTAACAAACAACTGTTGCCATTTAATATGTTTACCTATTTCGCTAAGTTTTTATTTTAACTGTAGCCAATAGAATATCATTTACAAATAGTTCAGCTATAACTATACTAACACTAATAAATAACTTATTTGATATTATTTAGTTTAAATATTGTACGAATAATCCATTCCACTCTAATTTAAACGACCTAAATAGGCTGAAAACTATAACTTTTATCAATCAGCAATCATATATTTCTTAATTAAGAATAATTAAACATTATTTAAATATCTTTATTATTGTAATCGGAAAACAAATTTAACTAGAATTATAAAAAAAATTATTCAAGCTTTTGAAAAATAAAGTGCAAAAAACTTAATAAACTATTTTAAAAATATCTTTAAAATGCTCATTTATTGAATAAATTATAGTTTTGAATTAAATTAATAACCTTTTTCTAAGAAACTAAGCAAAACAATAGTTAATTACAAATCTTCTTATTTTTTTTATTGTAACTCTAAAATTCCTAATTTTTAATAATTTAAATTTTCAAGATGGTTATAAGTACAGGCAAAAACTATTTCTGTTTAGTTTTAAAACTTTTGTATATTTGCAGTTATGTATCAAACTTTGACTGTTATAGAGTTTTATTAACTAAAATCTAAGTAGATAGTATACTAGGTAGTTATAAAATTATCATTAATTTACCTTTTATAATCACAGACAAGTTTTTATCAAAAACGAATGAACCAAAAATTAACCAAATTGTAGTTTACTTTTATATTACTCTTACTAACAAATTAAAATAAGTTAGATTTCACAAAACTTGTCTATAATAATTTTTATTACTTTATTCAAAACTTATTAAGTTATAAGAAAATAGTTAATAATAAGTTTTCATACAGGTTGCATACAAAATTTTTAACGTAATTTAAATTGGTTTAGGTGTCGTTTACGAATTATAAGAATTATAAAAATAAAAGTTTTGCTTCGAATAACTTTGTTTATTAGATAAAAAACTAATTTATTATTAATGGAAAGTTATGTATAATTCAAAAGCTAAAATCGTTGTTCTGCTTGTTTTGATTATCTAAAATAAAGCTTTCCTGTTTGAAAAAAAAACATAAAAATATAAAGTAGTATGCGTATAATTGCCAATAAGCGTACAAAAAATCTACAAATTTACAAACGTTTAATTTAGTATAAAATAATTATAATCATACCGTAAGATGTATAAAAAATAGTGTTTTTTTTCTTTAAATTATATAAACAAGTTTGCATTTAGAAAAACCTGTTTTTGCAATTTTCAAATTTGGACGGCCAAAAGCGGCTGATATGATATATTTATTTTTTAATCAACAAAACTATATATAGCTCTTTCTATGAAAAAAAAAAGCAATTTGTAGATTAATTTTATTACCTGAAGCGAAAAGTATAAAAACAAATTACAACAACATTTTTATTTTAATGTAAAAGATTTTATATTTATTCTTTCAAAAATTTATTTTACAAACTAAGTTTCGGTCAAAGACCTTTTCAGTGCTTAAATAAATCTAAAAAAAGATATGTGACAGTCATGGAAAATAGCATTAGAACAATTAAATTAAGATAAAAACAAAATATTACTGAAAATTTTAACTTAAGAAACTAAACAAATCAAATTTTAATATTAAGACTGAGTTTTAGTAGAAGTTTAAATTTTTAGCTAAGTTTTAAAATCAATATAACAACAATAATAATAATAATCAAAGCTGTATGTAGCTTTCTTTTTTCTTCTAGATAATTTACAGACTAAACATTGCTTAAGTAAAAGTGTAATTAATGAATTGAGCTTAAAATTTATTTAAAATTGGTGTAGCTTATTTTAATTGTGACGTAATTATTTAAAATTTGAACAATCTTGTGCTTTTAATCGTTATTAAAATTTAAATTTCCGCTCAAATGCTTTATATGAAAGCTTACAGTTAAAACACATTTTTACCTTAAAACAAAACAAGTTAAATTATGGTACTAAGTTTGAATTTTTGGCAAAGTTTAAATTCTAGTTAAATTTAAAAATCAAAGAACAACACAAATAAATAAGAATAAGGTTAATAATAATAAGTAGGCTTAAGTTAAAATGCATTTTAATCAAGCTGAATTTTATTGTGACTTGAATATTGTAAATTTAAGTAGTTTTGTGCTTATAATAGTTACCAAAATTTTAAAATTTTGCTTGAATGATTTAGAAAAAAAAAAAAAAGATTTAACTTTAAGAAAATTTTAGTTACAAAAATTATAAAGCATGGAAAAAACCTGTATTACGAGTAATTTAAGTTTTGAAGTGGAGTTTTCGGAAGTGCGGGCAGGAATAAAAGAGTTCGTACCGTTTGTTTAGATTATCCCTTCTGTCTGCTTTGGCAAAAGCGACCTTTTCTAATATGCAAGTACTGCAAATGCTTTGTGGGTTTTTTGTTTTGCCAATGTGGTGGATAATTTCCCAATCTATTTTGTATTCGATGTTCTTATTTTTAAGCTTCCATATATACTTCGATAATTCTGTTCCGTTCTCTTAATGCCTTAACACTTAATACTCGTGAATGCCTTAACCAACTCAAATTTCAAAGACAAATTCACATACTCCAACCACCAAAACAACCAAAGCAAAAAGAAGCCAGCACGAACAAGAAAAACAATCTACTTCAACCCACCCTACTGTCAATCAGTAAGAACCAATATAGGTAAAGCTTTCCTGCAACTAATAGATAAACATTTCAAAGAAGACCACAAGTTAAACAAAATAATAAACAGAAATAATTGTAAAATTTTATATAGCTGCATGAGCAATATTAAGTAACTAATCCAAAAACACAATCGAAAATACTTAAAAACAAGAAACGATGATCCAAACGAAACACTTTGCAACTGCCGAACAAAAAACAAATGTCCCCTTAAGAATAAATGCTTAGTTGAAAATGTGGTATATAAAGCGACAATCAAATCGGAAAACGAAACAAAAAACTATTTAGGCTCAACGGGTGGAACTTTTAAAAAAAGATGGTACAACCATATTAGTGACTTTAAAAACTATAAAGAGAACGGAACAGAATTATCGAAGTATATATGGAAGCTTAAAAATAAGAACATCGAATACAAAATAGATTGGGAAATTATCCACCACATTGGCAAAGCAAAAAACCCACAAAGCATTTGCAGTACTTGCATATTAGAAAAGGTCGCGATCGCTAAAGCAGACAGAAGGGATAATCTAAACAAACGGTACGAACTCTTTTACTCCTGCCCGCACTTCCGAAAACTCCACTTCAAAACTTAAATTACTCGTAATACAGGTTTTATGCATGCTTTTTAATTTTTGTAACTAAAATTTTCTTAAAGTTAAATCTTTTTTTTTTTTTTTCTAAATCATTCAAGCAAAATTTTAAAATTTTGGTAACTATTATAAGCACAAAACTACTTAAATTTACAATATTCAAGTCACAATAAAATTCAGCTTGATTAAAATGCATTTTAACTTAAGCCTACTTATTATTATTAACCTTATTCTTATTTATTTGTGTTGTTCTTTGATTTTTAAATTTAACTAGAATTTAAACTTTGCCAAAAATTCAAACTTAGTACCATAATTTAACTTGTTTTGTTTTAAGGTAAAAATGTGTTTTAACTGTAAGCTTTCATATAAAGCATTTGAGCGGAAATTTAAATTTTAATAACAATTAAAAGCACAAGATTGTTCAAATTTTAAATAATTACGTCACAATTAAAATAAGCTACACCAATTTCAAATAAATTTTAAGCTCAATTCATTAATTACACTTTTACTTAAGCAATGTTTAGTCTGTAAATTATCTAGAAGAAAAAAGAAAGCTACATACAGCTTTGATTATTATTATTATTGTTGTTATATTGATTTTAAAACTTAGCTAAAAATTTAAACTTCTACTAAAACTCAGTCTTAATATTAAAATTTGATTTGTTTAGTTTCTTAAGTAAAAATTTTCAGTAATATTTTGTTTTTATCTTAATTTAATTGTTCTAATGCTATTTTCCATGACTGTCACATATCTTTTTTAGATTTATTTAAGCACTGAAGAGGTCTTTGATCGAAACTTAGTTTGTAAAATAAATTTTTGAAAGAATAAATATATTACTTCTCCTCCAGCAGTTGAGATCTCTCTATTTGTTTTCTTAAAACCAAAACATATAATAAAAGATTTTATATGAGATATGAAATTTAGTTTAGTTGTAAATTTTGATTGAATATCAATTGTATTGTTTAAAACCTTTGAACATAGGCAATAGATAGTAAAAGTATTTTTATTTTTTTTTTTAATCAAAATGTACAAATATTTTAACTTTAAACTTCAAAACTGTTTAATTATCGAAATGTTAATTTGTCTTTGAATTTAAAACTTATGTTCACAAAAATATGTAAAACTATAATTTGTTACTAAGTTCGATATATAAGTCAAACTATTATAAATCGTAGAATTTATTATTATTAATTTGTCTTTTTTTTAGCTTAAAAATAAAGAAAAAATCTACTTGTATTACTGTGAATTGTCTTATTAAAAAAGATCTTTTTATCGTCTTTTTTATTTTTACCAAATTAAACCACTAACAATTTTAAAGAAATTATAAGGATTATAAAATGATTTTCAGCTTTACACTTGTCAATCATTAGTACTAAATTTAAAACTAAATATAGTGACATATAAAATTAAAATATACGATTTTTATAGTTTTATTTTTAGAATTTAAACATGATTAAAACATTTTTGAAACTAATCTTAACTTAATTAAAATTAAAACAACAGTGATTTTCGAGTAAAAAAATACTTTTAATAAATTGAAAATGAGTTATAGTAAGATTTTTAGTTTTAATTACTATTGTCACCAAGTTATACGTTTTGGTAATATTAAAATTTAAAAGGAAAAACAATGTGTAGTTTTTATGCTTTCAATTACCTTATTAGCAACACTCAACTAATACTCAACAGTTTAATATATCAAATAAACATGCAATGACTTTGTAAAACATTTTATTTTTAAATGTATTCATTAAAAAATATAATGAATTACATTTAATAGCTAGTATTATTTAATCTTAAAAATTTTCTTAATTATGTAAAATTTTGAACAGCCTAAGTCGGCTGAGGAATCCAGATATAAAATCAGTAGGAAATTACAAATCATTAATTTCAAAGTAAAACGTTTGTTTTAGTTTAACTAAAAGTTTTAGTATAAATTAGCAAAAGTGTTTTACTGATTAAGGCTAATTTATTAGGAAAAAGTAGCTTTTTTTTAAATAGTACTTTTAATTTGAAAAAATATTAATTTTGTTATTAGTTTTACTGTAGTTGTTTAAAAAAAACAGTTATTTGTAGAAAAAATTGTCAAATGTTTGAGTTCATTCAAACTTTTGACAATTTTGTCATTGTCTTAAACATTTTGATTTCAAGTTGTTTTGTTATTTTTGATCTAATATCTATTGTATTAAATGAAATATCAAAATTTTATCACTTATTTTGTTTTTTGTGTTACTATTTAAACAACTGAGGTGACTAAAAAAAAAACAAAACCATCAATTATTAAAACGTCTACTTTTGTAGACAGTTATATTACACTATTTTAGAAATGAATTTAACTTTAATTATATTATAAAAAATTTAAGTTAAACCAAGAATTTCTAACTTACTTTAATTTCAGGCAGATAAAAAGCTAATTATTAACAAAAAACAATAACAACAACTTTAAATTATTAAACAGTTTTAACCCTAAGTATTAAGAAGCCACTAAAGCACTTATAAAAACATTTAATACAAAGTACTTTAACATTTATAATTTAAATATCTAAAAATTGAAACATTGTTATTGAAAAAAAAATATCTAAAACATTACTTAGTGTTTTTGTATATCTTATTTTTTGCTTTAAACTGTAGCTTCAATCACTTAATATCTGATTTAAAAAATTTTAAAAACTAGTTAATAATAAAAGATTATCTACTTTAGTTGTATAGTATATAAAAGCTATCGTTAATATCCGTCTACAAGTTTTTAAAACTTGGTCTATGTATTAAGAAAGCATTTAAACCAAGCTTTTAAAAACAAATTTAAGTTTATATTTCTATATAACTTCTCTAAGTTGCTAATATAGTACACATGAGTTTTAGGAAAAATAAAGCTTATAAATTAAAAATACTCTGTTTGAATTTAGTTCAACATTGTTAAATTAAAATAGTTGTCTATCTACTTCTTCAGGCCAGTTTAAACTAGTTTTATTTAAACAATACTGATAAACATATTTTAAAATTAGTACTTGTTTCGATAGTCATATTATTAGTTATAAAGCGTTACTAGACCATTTTTGTCTAGTTTACAAACTAAAAACAATTGTGTAATATTAAAAATATAATTGTATTTCAACAAAATTTACTTTAGTGAATAGCAGTTGATTTAATTTATTAAGCTTAAACAGATATTGTAAAACTTCTTAAAAAAATGCTATGTAAATAGAATTAAACTAAAGTGATACCAATTAGTTTAGCATGTAAGTTTTGTAGTGACGTGGTAAAAAAATAGCCATTGTATTACGTTTTAGCTCAAAATATAGAGAACATCGTATCTTAAATGATCGTATCTAGATTTGTTTAAAGTTTAAACGGCCTAAACCGGCTGAAAATACATTTTCAAATAATTTAAACGAACCTAATGAGATGATGTTTATCAATCGTACGAGTTTGAATTCCTATAAACAAAGTTTGTAATTTGATCATCTTAAAAATACGGTTTGCTGAAATTAAAACACAGCATCAAACATTTTTTAAATGATGCTTACTTGTGTATTACTACTAACGTGTAGATACATTATGTTAAAACTATTAAGTTTTTTTTATAAGTTGCAAGTTATAATTAACTTGCATAATTGTCATGATAAAATAAATTTAATCCTTTTAAAACTCAATTTACTCTTGCTATTAATGAGTTTTAAATCGAGAAAAAATTGCAGAGACACAAAATAAACTTTCCTGTAAAAGAATTCGTTAGGGAACTTATAAAAAAATATTTTTATCATTTTGCAAATGAAGTTTTTATTTAAATTATTGTGTAGTTAATGTAACAACCATAACAAAACATTACCAAGTTTAGCTTATTGATTGGATAGTAAATATCAACAGAACTTATAAGAAATAAGCGAACTGTATCAAAGAAAATCGTTAAAGTTTTTATTTTTCAATTATACTTTTTATAAATACTTTGTTTATAATTGTTTAGGTTAACTTAGCTGAAAAATCTAAATAAAAAATAGTTTTATTTTCGAACATATCGTCTTATAATTTCTACACTTGCTTTACACTTATCATAATGCTGTTTTTTGTGTAAGCAAAATAAAAATTCAAAACGTAAATAAATGTAAGGCAAAATACTAAATTATTAAATTATAAATATAACAATAAATATTACTAAATTTAAATAATAAATAAAAACAATGTACGATATCTTTACAGTTTAAAAGTAAGTAGTTTTAACTACATTTTGTAGATAAATTAGCTATATAAAAATTTAAGTTGTTCGCAACTTAGAAACTTAATAAATTTACAAATTAAATAAGTTATATGAACTAACTAATGCTAAAAAAGTTTTTTGTACCTATCTAACATTTAAGTACTAACTATTTATTATAAGAAAACGAGTTTAGAAAAAATAAAAACATTTTAAACCAATCGTTACATAGTTTGACTTTATTTTTATTTTTAAATCTCTGCTAACAGAGAAATAACCATTAATTTACAATGTTGTATGGATTTTTTTAATATTTTTTTATTAAACTTAAGCATAAGTTTGTGTAAAAAAAAGATCAAAAACTTACATTTACTTTGTTAACCACTTTTAGATTGTTTTAAAACCTTAAGTTTGAAACTGAATAAATGGGTAGTTGTCTAAATTGCACGAGGGTACAAAATTGCACGAGAGGACAAAATTGCAAAAAAGCACAAAATTCCACAAAGGTACTTTGCACGAGGGGATAAAATTGCACGAAGTTATTTTTGCACAAAGACACTTTTGCAATAATTTTTTTCTTTCTTATCACTGTTACCTCTAACCCTTGCTATCGATCGGTAGCCTTTTTTATTAACTTTTTTTATAGCTTTAAATAGTTATTTTTTTATTTTTATTTTTACTATCCCTATTACCGTTGACCTTTACCCTCGATCAGTAACTTTTTTTTTAGGACTTTGTTTTAGTTTTTTTTCTGTTTATTTTTACCCTCGTGCAAAAATGTAACTTGTGCAAAATTGACCTTTGGTACAAAATCGTCTTGGTGTAATTTTGTGCTTTCGTGCAATTTAGTAACCTCGTGCATTTTTATCTTTGTGCAATTTAGACCCGCTCACAAATAATTAGTTAAACTTTAATGCTTTAGTTATTTTGTCATGATCTTATTATTTTCTTTATAGAACTAAAAATTGACATACATCAAACGGCTAAATAATGTAACTACACTTTTTAGTCAATAGTTTATTACTTTGAAATCTAAGGACCTATATATTTAAACTATTATATTATATTATTATTCTGTTTTATTATTATATTATATTAAAGTATAATATTATATTATATGTTTATTTAAATTAAAAATCATTTATTTATAAACTATTTACAATAGAGTTTAAACAAAAACTTTTAATCATACACGCATGAGGATAATGTGTAAAAGAGTGTGCACTAGTCTAGTGTGTAACTTCTAGTTAAAACTAGATATATATCATGAAGCTAAAAAACTTCTATACGTATGCAATACATTAAACAACAGAAATCAGTTGTTTGTTTGTTAAACTACGTCTTTAAATTTTAGATTGTTTTCGTACGGTAAAAACACATTTGTCTCAAACGTTACCCTTTTAAAGATAATCTTTTATTAAGTTTAACGTTATTAAGTTTTACAAAATTAATTAAAATATATTTTTCAACAATAAATCTATTCCTACTTAAAAACAGTTTCGTTTTTGATTACATTAACTTAATAGCTCATTTCATAATCATGGTAACAGAACATATAAGTTATTTTGTACAATTAAATTGATAAGCTTAAACTAATTTTGGTGGTATACTGCTTGATGCAGGTCAAACTAGAAAGTTAAAAACAATAAAAAATGTTTATACAAAGATTGAAAATACTAAATAAGTAAAAACCATTGTTTTTTGTTATGTAGTATTACGTCGCTAGAATTTTAGACTTTTGTATGTTGAAAACAACTTCAGTCTTAAGCTCTATCCTTAAGAAAGATAAATTAAAAAGGTAGAGTTAAGTTTTCTAAACCTCAATTAAATTTTTATATAAGCTACTTTTTAAACTTAATTCCAATTAAAGTGTTTGTTGTGCTTTATATATACTCATTGCCACAGTAACTAAATTAATCTAAAATTATTTTTTATATAGGTGAAGCTATATAACTTTTTATTAATTTTAGCTTATATATATTTTATCTACCGATTCAGGCCGTTTAAATTTTGAACTGTAAGTACAACTTAATTTTCTATTAAAAACGTTTTTTGATAAAAATCGAAGTATCAATGAATATTATACTTTATATATGTTAAACTATGCGAATCAACATTTGTTAAACTTGATTTTGGTTATTACTAAATTTAAACTAACTATATTTTATTTTATTTTTTATATGTTTATTAGCTTCATATTATATTAATTTAAAAACGAAAAAGAAAAAGTACAATGCTAATTGTTTATTAATAGCTAGCTTATATTTATTTATATAGAATTTTATTGTAACTTTTTATTTTAAACGCTTAAAAAATATAAAAATTGTTATTTAAACTAGAACTATGATAATTTTAATGCTACCAGTGTACTCATTAATTATTAATACTTAAATAACAAATTTATTCAATCATTGAGGTTTTTTTCTCAAGCGTTAAAAAAAATTTGTTTTTTTTTGGCTTGAGATACTTTATGTTATCTTATCAAATAATAAATTTTAAAATTAAATATATGTTTTTCACAGTACAAGTTAATTGTCAATGTAATTACTATTTTAAGTCAACATCATTCATAAAACATGACATCTACAAACTTTTTTTTACAAACTCTTCGTTATTTACATAAATACTAAAACTTATTTTATACAAAAATATACAAAAGAACCAAAAATATTATAAATTAAATAAAATACTACTTTAAAACTTTAGAAATTACTTAGTCAAAGTCCAAGTTTAATGAAAATCAAGATTAGTGAAGTAAACTCTAAAAAAATTAAAGAACTGGCAGCTTTTTAAATGTATTAAAAAAAAATTTTAACTTTCTTTTATATTTATTTTGCGACCATAGATAGTTTAATACAGAGTTGATACCAAAACAAAATTTTTATAAACTTTTAGGGTTATTTATTTATTAAAAGTTGAAAAAATAATTTTAGAACTTAAGCTCTAAATTTTTGAAAAATTTAAAGAACTCAACTGATAAGTTTTACTATTTTAGCTTGTTTTATATTTAAATTATGCTTAGAAAAACTACAGTTAATTTAAATCTTTGTTTTACAAATTATTATTAACTTATGTTTTAAACGAAACAGTAAAAACTTTGTAATATAAACTACTAAAAAATTTCTTACATTAAAAAATTTTATATGTATATAATTTTTTCAAATCCGTGAACGACAACGACTTATTATTTGTAATAACTTAATGCAATATTAAGTACTTCTTTATCATAATAAGGCTATAAAATATATAAAGATATATGAAAAAACCTTATGTAGTGTTAAAAGTGATTTACTAAAAATTTAATTTAAAAGATTACTTTCAGGCAAGGCATATTAAAGCAAGCTGTTAATCAGTTTAAGAAGAAAAAAAAATATTGAATGAATAGTAAAAACACAAAATTAGCATTAACAAAAATTAATAAGTAGGGTTTAGTTTGACAAACTTTAGTATCAAATTTAGTTAATATTCAGTGGTCATTTTTATGTTATTTAAATAAACTTTTTATTTTTACATTTAATAATTTTTATATATTTTTGCATACATATGAACACTCCGCTAGCTATTTTTTTATTATAGGTTGAAAGTATTTGCTTAGTTATTTATGTATGGATTTGTCCTAGGCATGACAATAAACTGTTCTGGTGTATGAGTCGATAATCAAAAATATTTTTTACACCAGGTCCTTAGACCAAACCTTTTTTTTTGTCATTTAATAAACATTATATGGATTGATTGTTGTAACTAAGTAGAAGCAAAGTCGATTTTATTTAGTACATAAGCTCTCAAGAGACTTTTCGTAATAAATATGAGAAGTACAATTGATGCTTGGTACTATTTTCGTCTTGTTCGTCAAATTAGTTTAAGTTTATTTAGTTCCAGTTCAATTAAACCTTTATTTATCGAGTATCACTAAAAAAATATTTTTAAAAGTATGGAATAAGATACGTACTTAGAATAAAAATGTTTAAATAACTACATATTATAATCTGTACAACAAATTAAATTTAATTGTTTTCAGCCGGTTTAGGCAGTTTAAAATAGAATTATTGTAGGCCCGAGAACTAGATGTGAGTGCAAGTTATTAATATTAAATTTAGTAACAACTCTTTTACGTCAATAAAAATATTACGTCATAACATGTGTTATTTTTTATAGAAATTTCAATATTATAGTTTTTATTTGACGCCACAAGTTGTAAGTAATAATTTTTAATGAAAGTTGATAAATTTAATTATGTAGTTTTACTTAGCATTTCTTTAAAAAGTAATTTCAATAGTTTCTGATAAAAACAACTTTTTGAAATCGTGATTAGTAAATTTGCTCTAACATAGCTGTGTGGATTGAGCTAACTTATAAACCTAAAATATAAGTTAAAACTCAACAAAAATTAAAAGTACAAGCGACATATAAATTTAAAAACCTTTAATGGTTTCACGTTCTAGCACAAAAAAATAATTAATATTTTTCTAATACTATTTTCGATAGTTTGAAGTAAAAACACGGAAAAACGTTTAAAATAAATAAACTTTAGCTGTTTATATTTTTATACCGATGATGTTTTAAACAAATTGAGTAATACTTAATAAATAAAAAGTTATAATCTTTTGTTTCTAACAACTAAGTTTATCACAACCTTACTTGATTACTTTTATTATGTTATACTTAAAATTCTTCTTCATGAAATGATAACTAGTGTCTTATTAATTACATGAAGATGCATCTCTTCAGGTTTAGGCTGTAAAAATTTCACCTCAAAATGTTTGAACTACTTAATATAAATTTAACATAATTGTATTTTTAACAAATTAAATTGTAAAATCCTTAAAGTCTTTACCTCTTTATACTTTTTGATAAAAAAATTTAAATAGTTTTTCAACATTTGATACTTTTTTATTCTTATAACAAGTTTTAAAACACTTTAATTGTGCTTGTAAACATGATGATAAAACAAAAAATAGAATTACAGTCGTAATTTAAAAAAAAAAGATTTAACTCTTAATTAAAATTTTATTGAAACAATGATTAAATATTCAATCTAAACATAAGAAAATAATAAACTTAAACAATAGTTTTGAGTATACTTCCAAAGTTTTAGTTTTGACAAAACAAGCTTTTCAAACTTGTTAAAAAACAATAAAAAGTAACAAACAGTAGCTTGTTTTTAAAAAAATAAACGAAATAAAAATACATTACTAACAAGTTATTAAGAAAAAAAAACTATCTTCTTCTATTTTTGTTGGCAACAACTGCCAAACTATAACAGTGAGAAAAGAAAGTTTTTTATTAATGTCTATAATAAACATTTCGAAGTTATAAAAGTTATAAAAATTATAATCTTTTATTTTCAAGCTTTACATCAAATACAAATTTAGATTGTATAAAATGTTAACTTTTAGCTATTAATTCAAATAAAAAACTGCTAAAAGCTTTATAACCTTTAGTCTTTAGCGACATAGTAATTTAAATAATTTGAAATTGCATTTTACTTTTTATAAACAATTTTACTGATTATCTGTTTAGGATTCAATATTAGCCGGTTTAGGCAGCTCAAATTTTTAACAAAAACTTTGTCATTTTTTTAGTCCAAACTTATTAATATATGTAGTATAAAATTAAATTGTATTTAGTATATAACCTTCACGTAACTGAAAATTAAATTTATAAAATCTAATTAACACGTTGTTCATAATAGTAAATAAACTATTTTATATTTATATATTCCGAACAAATAAATTAAAAACTTTAAAGAATAAGTTTAGATTTTGTAGTTCAAAGCAAACTATACAAAAACAATTTAAAAAGAAGAACAATTTAGTAAAACATATACTTTTAAGTTTATCATTCTATGTAAATTAGTCTTTTATTTTTGTGATGGTTTTCACGTATTTTAAACTTAAATAAAAACTTGAGTTTACATGTAATCATCAACTAGTTAAGATACTTTTTTAGCAAGTTAATTATTTAAACTTCAAGTGTAACTAATTTCTAACTAGTTTTAAATTTTAATGTATCTTAGCTATTATCAAAAATATCTTCAAATGTATTTAATAAATCTAATTTAATAATAAAGTCTTAAAGTTTAGCTTTTTTTTTTAATTTGAAATGTAACAATCTGAATTGTTATATAATTATATATTAATCAGACCCGTAAGAATTCAAACAAATTCTTACAAAAAAATTTTAGGATTTTTTAGTTCTAATTAATTAGTTATCAAACAATGTGAACAGAACTATCTAGTACTGTAACTTTAAGGATTATACACAGAAAGTATAAAAGATTTAAAGACTTTATAAAAAAAAAGAAAAATGCTAAAACTAATTATTCAAAAAAAAAGTTAGTGTACTTTCTTCTTCAAAGTTTCATAAATTATACTAAAAAGTTTAAATTTTGCAGAATTTTTTTTTGTTTACTTTGTTATCAACTAGTTTATTTAATTTATTTAATTTACGCACAATGCAATCGACCACTAGTTATTATAATTACCATAATGTAGTATTTATTTTTTAATTTTAGTTTTTTAGTTTAAAATAAATATGTTTATGTGACTAAAAACATATTTTAGCTTATATCAACTAAAAACATAATAATCTGATATCTAATTGATATCATATTATTAAAACAAAATATTTTTTATTTATTACTTTTGTTAACAAAAGTTTTCAAAGGAGGTTTTACGTCACTTTGTCAATTACATGAAGAATTCAAAAGGCAGTTAGATGAAGTATTACATAAATTTATTCAAACATGTAGACGTTAGTAAGAGAATTGGTGTATTTAAACTTATAAAAAAATGTTTTTTATTCTTTTTTGATTAGTATAATTTTTTTATTTTATGTAGAAGTAAAGTTATATTCTGTCAGTTGTTTAACATTGCTGACGTACTGCTAGTTTAAAAGTGTACTATACATTACTCATTTACAACTACATTACTCAATTAAAAACAAGTTGTTAATTATATAAAAAAGATTTCTGCAAAAGTCTGTTAGGTAAAAGTTTTGTAAAGTTCTATATTATTAAACTAAAGCTTTATTAATAGAACTTTAAGTTTTAATGTTGATATAGAATTGAAAGTTTTACAACAGTAACTTAATAAATATAAGTATGTTTGTTTTTTTACAACCATTATAAAAATATTAATTAAGCAATAATAAAACAGAATGTACTTTATGATTATGTTATAATCTATACACTAACTATTTGTTAAACTAATAATTAAATTCTTACGAAGATTTTAGATACAGTTTTATTTGCAGCAAACTTCTTTTTTATATAATAGTTCTTCAAATACAAAATGTAAACAAATAACTTACATTTTATACATAATTTGATAGTATTACTGCTAAGAACATCCTCAAAAGTAGTAATTTATTGTTAGTCAGCTAAAATAAAAATTTACACACTGAATGAAACTTTCGATTTATAAGAAATCTCTATAACAAACATGATACTCTGCTACATTTATTTAATTAAAAATCAAGAAGTTATTAACTTTTTAAACGTATTGATTTTCATTTTTAAAGTTTTGTTTATTTAAATTTATGTTACGTCATTACAATATATGTCTAATTTTATTTTAAGCACATTTTATCAAACTTTAACAAAAAAATTAACAGAAACCAATTATGTTAAGAAACATTAATTTTTGCGTGCTACTTGTTTATATTTATCTCTAGAACTAAATAATTAGTTTAATTTATAACTAGTCAAGGATATGTTAGTGTACTAATTTTAACATACCAAACTGTTTTAAACTTTCACTTTTATTTTTTAACATCATGATATATGATGTCTAATTAAAAAAATTTCTTTCATGAACAATAAGTAAGCATAACTAATCATTTATTTATAAAATAAATTAACAAGTTTATCCAGTTTGTAGTTAAAATATAATCTCGATTTTACGACTATAATGTTATGCGGTCCATAAATGACTAATGATCCAAGGTTAAATATATAGATTATTTGGTATTACAAAATATTTTTCAGGAAGTCAGCCGGTTTAGGACGTTCAAAGTAAAATCAATAGAGTAAGTTTTACAAACGCATTTATTTTATAAATTTTCTAACAAATGTTTTACGAGTAAATGATTGTCATGTCACAGAATCATTTAGATGTATAGTTCATTACGAGCATTATTTATGTTAATTCAGAAAAAAAAAAGTAAGTAAGAAAGTTGGTATATTTAAACTTCCTTAAACATGTGCCAATTGAAATATAGTTATTATGAAACTGTATTTATTCATGTAAAAGATGTTTTACTATTTAATAAAATTTTACTATCGTTATTACTTTAAATCAGCTATATAAAGTGTAAAACTTTAGGTAAAACTTAAATAGAATGTAAGAATTTCAAAACTTTTACATCTTGATAATGTTTGTTGAAGTCAGTCTTACTAAAATATTTAATAGTATACCTGTTTAAACGCTTAGTTTTAAATACTTACTAATTACAAATGCGTTTTAGAAAAAAAAATATGAAAACTAGTTAGTATACTTATTATGTCACTATACTTTTAAAATGTAAGGTTCGACAACTCAACTTTTATTGATTTTTTTTTACATTTATCGCTATTTACAGAAAAAAAAATTGTTGCATATCAGTTTCTAAGTTTAATTTAAAAGGACAAAATTTTAATTTTAAGTATCTGTCGATACCTAATCAGTCGAATTGTAATAAGCTTGGCTAGCTTATTTTAAACATGATAGTAGAAAGTATCACATTAATAATTGAAATTTAATTTTTTTTGTGACGTTTTAATCCATTTAAATTTTTAAAATTATAAATTTCAATGTATTTACTAATTTTATTATATCTATATTTATCAACAAATTGAAATTATCAAGAAACTATACTTCTTACGTCAGTATAAGGTATTCTTATTAATCTAAACAGTTCAATAGTTTTTGTGAAAATACACCTTACGTCATTACAGTAACTACTTATTATTATTACTTTAAAATATTGCTGTTATTGATGGATAATATATTTTTTATAAGTTTTATTAGTATATTTAAATATGAAACAAAGTTAGTCTACAAAGTTATTTATAAATTTCAGCTGTATTTGTCTATATTTCATATAGTAGTTTCAATTGTACTAATGTTATTTGGAAAAAAAAATGTTAATTTTAAACATTCTTTTTTTCTAAGTTTAACTGATGTTCACAATGAGTCAGTTCATAAGTTTAAATGAAAATGAATGCATACAATTATTTTTTTTTATTTAAAACACTTTAACATATCTAAACAATACAATTTAAATACGATCAAATTTTTAATTTGAGTCTTTTAGTGGTATTCTCATTACACAGTACAATTATCAAAATTTTAGTCGACAGTATATGCTAAAAAACAAGTATAAATGCAAATATTAAGATCAGCCGGTTTTGGCTAAAAATTTTGATTAACAACTCAAAGCTATAGACTCAATACGAACTTAAAAAATAATTTCAATTACCATCCGACGCTAGTGGGTTTCTTTTATGTTTTAAAATAAATGTATCAACACTTTGATTAAATTGTTTACGCAAATAATGTCTGGTCTACCTTTGAAACAAATAGGTACCTTAATAATCAGAAAATCTATATAGCTCAGAAATAAATTACCTAATGAATACCAAACTATTTACTCACATAGCTTATTTCATTTAATTGACATTATCAACATAGTAAACGGTTGTGAAAAACAAGAATTAAAAATAAAGAAACAAAACTTTAAAACATAGGAAATTTAGTAAATAGTTAATATTTGTAATCATGGTCTTGAAAATACAACTTATAAGTTTGATTAGTTATCAAAACTTGTTTATATGATATACCGCTTGATGCATTTAGAAATAGACATTGAACAATTTTCATATTATTTATTTTGATATTATTTTTTTGATATTAACCTAGTAGGTAGTGGCATCGGTAGTGGGACAACCAATAACCTTGCAATTGTTAGGGCACTTGAAATTACAGTTTTATACACAAGACTGTGATAATTTGTTGGTTTTGACTGATCGCAAACCACTGGTAAAGTTGTTAGAAGCCAGAGCAGTTGTTGAGATTGCAAATCCCCGCATTTTCCTGATAAAGCATAGAAGTATTTTGTGGTATTATTCTAAAAGTTTTCTATTTATTGCTGTTTTACTATTTTCGAAGTTCAAAGTTCTTATACTTTTTATTCGTTTTTGACTTAATCAAAATCTTAAGAAACTGTTAATGTTTAAAATAAAAGCTTATTTTTTTACTCATACAACACAACTAGAAACTTTAATTTTTTAATTTCACATTTTCAACTGTCATAAAATAGATTATTTTATAAGTATATTCAATCTAAACACAAACAATTAAAAAGATGGTTGTACTTCAAACTTTTGATTTTTTCTAAGTAATTACTTGAAAATAAATGCACTTAAAACAAAACTTTCAAAAAAGTTTAAACACAAGACTTTACCAGACCGCTTTACACGGTTTTAAAATTTTTAAACGGCAAAAGAACTTGATTTTAAAAAGTATCATTTCTTTATAATTGTAATTAATGTAAAATTATTCTATTAAAATTGATTGAACGTCATCTAAGTATCTACTATATTTAAATAAAAATGAAGTTTTTTTAACTTTAGCTGTATAGTCAAGCGTGTTTCAATTTATATGGATTTTTTTAAATAAAACCTTAAAGCTGAATGTCGTCTAAGTACGTTAAATTTATTTTTGAAACCTTAAAATGTATGAATGAAAACAATTTTGGTAATTTTGATATGTGCTATTAAATATCTTATGGTATTAAGCTAAACAAAAACTCTGTTTTTTTTTACATAATTAATAATTTAACTGTACAGAATTAACTACTATAGACAACTAAACAACTGATTGTGAAAACTTTAAAAAAAAGTAGATTAAGTTATTAAAAAACTATTGCTATTTATTTAGTCAATTGATGTAAAGTATATGTCTTATATCTTTAAAAATATTTCAATTGTTAGTTTCTTTTAAGCCACTCTAAACGTTTTAATGAAGTTTAAAACTTATAAAACAGTTTATTTAATTAAATAACCTTCTCACAGCCTAAAAATAAAAAACAACATTTATTAACCAAAAGAGTTTAATAAACCGAATTATAACAATTATTTAATACTCGAAACTCTACCTTTCTTGTATGGATTATGTTCTTAATTAAAGATCATCTTTGTTTTTCAATATTATTTCTGTAAAGTTTATTTTGTAGTCATGGTCACACAATTTAAAAATTAACTTATAGATTATTTTGTAAAATAAGTTTTGATAACATACTGCTCGATACAGTTTTTTTAATTAACTAAACCGAAAATATGTAAGCAAAATAAATAAAACACGCTTAATCTAAATGTCTTAATTATACTGTTTTCAGTAGATACAAGAAACTTATATTTACCTAGTTTGTTTAAAGGCAAATTCATTTTTCTAATACTATTTTTTGAAATACTTTAATTTAAAAAAATTAAATAACCTTCTATTTTTTTATTTTAACCTGTTATTTTATTTTTTAACTTTTAAAGTGTTTTTGCAAATATAAAAAAAAATAGTCAAGAAAAAAAAAATTAAAGATGATTAATATACAATATTACAATAACTATTCTAAGTCTACGCACTTCATTTTTAAATTATTAATAATTTTAGTTTAAATTTTTTTAATGTTTTTCAACTTAAGTAACAATTTTAATTTACAAACATGATCAAATTTTAATAACGATACTAAATTTATCATAATACTTTTTTCTAATTTTCATTTGCATAAACTTTTAAGTAGATCATTTAAACTTCAACGTCCATTTAAAAAGTACTATTTGCGTAATATTTAGTTAGTTTAATATTTAAGGCGAGTTTTTCGAGTTTTCAGTTAGGCCTTTATTATACTTTTTAGATAATCTTTATAAAACTTTTGAAATTATAATTATTATTCGGTTACATCGTAATAGTGATAAAAGTTCTAACAACCGTGTGTTTTTATTAAGAAATAATATTTATTACAATCTGCCGAATTAACCAGTTTCAAATAAAAAACTATTCAGTAGACATCAACAAAATTTTACATGTTTTAAGAGTTAGATTCACTAACAAATTGTTTTACAGGACAATTCGTTTTATTTTACTGCGATTTTTTTTTGACTTTTATTACGAGGGTTATTTATCTATATTACTGTAAAAGTAGATTATTAAAAAAAATTGATAACAAGTGTTAATGACTTGGTGGTATTTGTTTGTAGTCATTTCTTAATTTAAATAGTTAGTTTAAGTTACGCATAATTAGTTATTAGTTATTATACTAACTTTAACTTATAACTTTTTTCTAAACACTCAGCTTTTTTTTATTCACAAATTAAACATATTATGAATATTGTATTAAAAAAAGCTTAAAATGCTTAACCTCTAGATTCTAGAATTTAATATATGCTTTAAGTTCACTTAAAAAGTATAATTGATTCTTTATGCATATTTTAATAAGTTTAATAATCAATTCAAGTTTACCAAGTCTTTTGTCAAACTGTAATCTCGCTTTTATAATTATCAACAAAATAATTATAAATGTAAATTGGTCTACACTGCACTGCACGTGATTAGTCATACAAGTTGAAACAACATAGGTTTTTACAAACACATATCTATGTTTAATATTTGGGTTAGTTTGTTACAAAAGTTGTTATCTAGCACTAGGGTTATAATATATCAGTTAAATTAAGTATTTTTTCTTACTAATTCAAATGAAAATATAATATTGTTAAATTTCTTTTACTTAGCACCCAGTTACGTAGTTAATCTAAAACAGCATTTATATTTTAAATTCCATATTTAATAATTTTGCTAATTTTAAGTTTTTTGTATATAAACAGCTGTTTAATGCTGTGTAAATTTCTTTAAAAAAAAGTTAAGTTTAGTTTTCAATGCTAGCCTGTTTAAATATTTTAATGAAAATTAAAATACTCAAAGTCTTTACTAAACGTTTTACGGCCATAAAATTTTTACATATCAATGTAATTAAGTCAATATTTGTTATTTGAAAAAAATACTTATCGCTTTTTGCAAAATAATGTCAATTATTACTTTATTATTTCCCGCTCTAGTTATATTTTTAAGATAAATCAGTCACATAGTAAATTTTGAGTACTTAAATTTCGATGAAATACTACTTAATACACTTAAAACCAGACTACTTAATGATGATAATTTTAAATGACGCATGCCATTTGTTAAATAAATGAATACCATTGTTTGTTAGTAAGGTTAAATGATGTTGTTACGATGAATATTTAAGTTAAAGTAAAACAAGTAAAGAATATAAATATAAATGTTTTTATTAAATTTGACTGTGTATATTACTGAAAAATCAAAAAAACTTTTCTTTTTTTTAAAGCTAGTTTATACTTATATAATCGATTAACTTTATTTTTGCCTAACTAACAAACGATATTTAATTAACATGTATGTTTTTATTTAAATTTTTTTTATTTTATGTGTACAGTTGGTGTAGATTTAAATAATTATAATTTGAAATTTACACAACAGTTGACAAAGATATATTTTTGAATTTTATTTTCTGTTAAATATAATTTGTATGCTTGTTACATTTCAATATAATTTTATCAACCCTTTTGGTAAACTTGAGCTTGTCTCACGGCAAACAAAAGTCCAGACTTCTGCTCTGCAGACTTTTGCCGATGTTGTTTGTCGATAGTACTAAAAAGTTTTTTTACTTATCATTTATTAAACTAAAGTAGTCCGAAACTAAATTTTGATTTAATTAACAGAGCAGTTTAAAATTTTATTTAATTTAACTTTTTGATGGAATATCAGCCGCTTTTGCCATTAAAATTTTTATTTAGAAAACAAAAGATTAAATCTAACTAATTCTAGTGTATATTTTTAGACTGCAAATAAATGTATAGAAGTTTATGTAAAAATGTACTTTTTACATCACTAAACTTTTTACATGTTTTATGCAACAATTAATTAATTAGAGAATTTTAACAGAGTTTATCGCTATATCTAACAAAACTGTTTTACTCAAATCACCATGTAAAAAGACAAATTTGATTATTTAATGGGATTCTATTAACTTTTATACTTATTCAAGTTTACAAAAACCAAATTTGCTTCAATCTAAGAATATTGAAGTTTGTATTTTTTTAAGCAGGTACCAAAAAATTTTTTTACAAAATGTTTTAATTAAACATAAAAATCAAAATTACTAATCTTAATTATTGGGTTATAGAATAAAGAAGTAAAATAAATTGAAACAAATTTTGTAAATAAATTAGAAAACCTTTTTTTTTCTGTTCAAAAGCTCTAAACAGAAAAAGTTATCAACACTTATTAAAACACTTTAGTTTACAGATAACTAAAATTTTCTTATATGGGGTTTTTAATATTTTATAACTTAATATGGTATATTTTATATAATAAAGTGAACAACAGATTATCAGTATTATTTTGGGTTGTTGTTTTTTTCTCGTTAAAATATTATTATTTTTTTAAACAAGTACAGTTCATATGTTGTAGATACTATTGATATTGCTATTAACTAAGCTTTTTTTCATAAATTTTATCTCCCGAACTATTGAACAACTACGTAAACCATCTAAAAACTTTTTTGTTCTACTTAATCTCGCATTTTAGCCTTATCTCGGTGTCATTTAGTGACTTATTTATTGTAGCAAATTATTGTTTTTTCAGCCGGTTGAGGCTGTACAAATTTTGACTACAAGACATTAATTGTTATAAATATTTTTTACACGACTATAAATAGAACAATAAAAACATTTAAAAAAGTATTGCTCATACGTCATTTGAATCGAAACTAACCAGGTATTAAACAATTCGAAGTTTTAGTCCTTAAAGTCTTATTTTATTATGTTTAAATACAAGTTAAAAATTTGTGAAAGTTGTCAAAGATTTGTTATCAGTTTAAACTTATTCTTATTTTTTATTAAAATAAACTATAATCAACTATTATCAATCATAAGTTATTTTTGTTAAACTAAGCTAGCATATTTCATTGAACATAATAAAATTAGGTATAGTATAAATTTTAAAACTTATGATATACTTCAGCCGGTTTAGGCCGTAAAATTACAGTAGTTTAAAATTGGTTATACAATATGAATCCGAATGTAATTAAATTACTTAATACAAAAAACAATAAATTATTTCTACTTCTTACGTCATTATGAATTTTACATTTAATTTAATCAAATCAATAAATACTATATTTTATTAATGCTTATCTGTAATTCAGGGATCGCATGTTTTGAGCAACACGTAAGATAATTATAATTTTTTTTTAGTTAACAGAATACCGTTCTATTTTAAAAAAATAATTATATTTATAAAATACTTATGTAACAAGTACATAATTTGAAAAGAGCATAAAAGTTTCTTTTAATTATAAGCTACATAAAAACAGAATCACAGACAAAATATTTAAATACTATTTTATTTGATTTAATTTTCACACTATGTGTTATTATTTTAAACTGTTTTTAAGTTTTTCAAATACCTTAAGTCTTAATAATTATAATTTTTTAAAATAAACTCTGAAAATACGTATGTTACTGTATTTTATTTAAGTTGTGCGCGTTTTTTGTTAATTTAACATTTAAGTCGAGTTTAAAGTTTTATACACTGTTTTCATTTTATAATGAATGTGAAAATAAAAAGGTTTAATGTGTGACAATTGCGCAGTGTTGTTGTTTTGAAATGAATATAACTTTACGAAAGGTAAAACCGCGCCCGCAAAGATATAAAATTCGGCACGATGAAAAATTATTAAAAGATTACAAAAGATACTCTTAAGTAAATTATAAAATGTTTTCAAATGTTTATTTTTACTGAAAACTAGAAATTACACTAGATAAATCGAATGTGTTAAGAACAGTAAAAACTTAAACTACAGCTCTGTTCTGCAAAATATTTTATTATCATTTCTCTTATATGGGTAGTTGATTTGTATGACAGATTTAAAAGAATGAGCAACTTAATAGCAATTTAGAATAATTTAGAATGATTTAGAATAAAAATGTTGTTTTAAAAGTTTTCATCAACATTAATGAAAATAAACTTTAAAAACACTATTTTGGAGCTTTTTTAATAGAATATAAATTAAATTCTATAAAAAAAAGTAAACATATTTTCAGTGAATATCTCTGTGCTTGAATTTTTTTGGTTAAAAAATTTTTTAAATTGTGCTTATGTTTAGTTACATGATAAGTGCAAGAATAGACTTATAAACTTAAATATTGTCAAAAAACAGTTTGTCAATAATATTTAAATAAATAATTCTAAACAGCTAGTCATTTATTTTTTATTTTTTGTAATTGGTATAAAGTTTTAGCTAAAAGTTATAAAATTCTATTATATTTTAGTATTGGTTTAGTTTTTGTTAGCCGATTTAGGCTATTAAAAATGCAAAATAATTCTAAACGATAAAGAAAACCAACTAACTACCTATTTATTTCAAACTAGCGAAAAAAAGTTTGTGTGATTTTCACAAAATACGTAACTACATAATTATATGTAAAGTCCAATGTTTTTAATAAGTTTAGAACCTTTTTTTTTAACTTATTAATTTTTCTTCAATTGTTTTAATAAAAAATCAAAACAAGGTGATAAAAATTATGATCAAGCTTAATTAGTCAAGTTTAAATTGGTAGTTTAAGTGAAGGTTTTATTTAAAAACATAAAATAGGATTAAACTTACTAATTATAAGCAACAAAATATGTTATTATTTTTGTTTGTTATAATTACTGCTGTTTACTATAATGAACATTAAAAACAAGTTGTCAACAAGTTGATATTAACGTTTTGATTAAGTTGCATGAATATAATATCAATAAAATGTATAAAAGAAGATCATTTAAAACAAAGACTTATAAACTTACATTTTAATGATTAAAAACTTAAAAATTCATTAATAAAGGTTTAGATAATTTTACTTATTTTATAATAAGTTCAAAGTAATATTAGCACATGAACACTTTAAAATACAAAATGAAAGATTTAGTCTTCAGTGCGAATTTGTTTATATATTTTGATGATAATCAATTTCATATTTAATATTTTATACCATTTTGTTAGTTTTATATAAATATTAAATTTGATAGCAATAGCGAAGAAATAATAATATAATGAACGAAGTTAAATGTTTAAAGAAAAGTTATCTAAATTTTAATTAACGATTGCTAGTTTTATATAAACAAAGTTGTTTGAAACGTAAGGATTTTAAAGTTGTATAGACTTGAGAATTTTCGAATACAACAATACTTTGTTTTCTTTTTTACAACTTAGTCTTAACTACTTAAGCATAAATTAATTAGTTTCAGAATATATATGTTAGGCACGTTTATAACATTTTTCAAGTTATGATTTTGTATTAGATTTATTATCAACTAACAACTAACAATAATAATAATCCTTAACAATTATCAATTTCAGATTGTTTTGATTAATGTATTACCTACTATACTTAGACTTAAAACAAGGTTAGTAAGTGATTGTTATATAATTGCGGTTTAACTATAGAACACGTTTAATATCCACCCGCGATCAAAATTCACCCGAGTTCAAAATTCAACCGATTTTTTTCTTTATATATCAATTTATTTCATATATTTTTTTTGCATTTTTTTGTTTATTTTATATTTATTTTTCACTCGAACTGTTACCCCTAACCCTTACCCTCGATTAATTAATTAAAAATTACATTTTATAAGATTTTAAAAGTTTTAAAAGAAATATTCAAAATAATATTAATTCAAGACGTTTTAAAACATCTTTTTAATCTGTAAATTAGTCAATTGCTTTTTTTTATAGAATAACGAAATAAATAAAAAAATAACGAAATAAATAGAACTTTATTTTTAATTAAAACTTGTTTTAACGGTTTTATAAATGCTTAGTAACTTGAATCTTTTATTTTGTCAAGATTAATATAAACAAATTATAGTATTTTAATGGTATTTTAGAACTTTATTTAATTATTAAAACTGATTATAAAGATTTTATAAATGCTTTCTTTAGTTAAAGTTTTTATTACATTTTTTAGCAAAGTTAAAAGATTTAAATTGTACATTGTAGCCACACACTGAAAGTATTATAAATAACTCTAGGATATTAAGAGTTTTATTTTTGAACTCAGGCTGACTCACTATAGTTTTCTTTATCTATGAAATAAGGACATTTTAGATTTGTTAATAATGTCATAACAGATGTTTTCTAGATTTGAATGAGATTTTGCATTAGTTTTAATAAATTTTTATTTTATATCCAATTTTGTAAAAAAACATTGATAAATTTAAAAAGTTAGTCTTACTTCAAAAAATAAGAAGAAAAGTTCAAAATGAAATCCTGGAACTGGTGTTGGTCATAGGGTAGAGCTGTTTACAATGAGTTTGTTTTCTATGTATATTGTTTAATATATGAATATTTTTGCAGAGTTTTTGGTTTTATTCCCAATTTTCAAAGGCTTTTATTATCTTTGTTTTTTTTCATCTTTATATTATCAATTTTTAAGTAGTTTACAAAACTACAAAATATTAAGTTAGTACACTTATATTTTCTAGTTGGCTTTACATTTTGAAATTTTTTTTTGAGTTTTATTTGTATAACTACTGTAAACTTGGTGCACTATGTGTGAGTTTTAACAAAATTAGTTGCTTCACATATTTTTAAAACTAAGTTTAAAAGTTAAGTTTTCTAAAATTAAAATTAAGCAAATATCATTTGAAATAACACCACCCACTTTATACCACTGACACTCAAAGCTAATAACAAAGTCAATCAATGTGAAGTTTAGTTTGTTACAATGAGTTCCAGATAAGTACTTTAAGAAAAAGCTCTTTGAATGATGTTTTCAGACAACTATGTAAAATATAAAGTTTGTTTCAACTTATTTTTAAATATTACTGTAAATTTTATTTTTTTACAAGCATTGTTGTCTACAATATGAAGATTTTTGTATTTTATATTTTTTTAAAATGCATCAAGAATATGGATTGTATCTGTTGTTTTAAAATAAGTTAATAAATTTAAAGTGGTTTACTAAATATATATATTATATCAGTTTAATTTTTTAATCTATGTTTGATAAATAAAAAAAGGTTTTAAAATAATTTTTTCAATTTAACATTAAAAATAATAGGTTACCACTATTTATTTTAACAAGTGTAAAATTGTATTATTAATTCATAACATGTTTAAAAAATAAAAATTTTAATATTTTATTATGTTTATAAGTGTTTATATTCGAATTTACTTATATGTTTAAAATTGTAACTGAAAAATATTGGTGTTTAATAACTAAAGTTTCTGCTTATTTAACTAAGTTGTTTTATTTAATAAGTTAGTTTTGTAAAGTAAAAATTTTGATTTTTTTTACAGCTTTAATCCCTATGCTACCAAAGCTAGTAATAACATTTTCAATAACGTGCACTCTTCCTTTCTTTAAAAATTATTTTCGACAAATTAAAGTAATTGTACATCTGAATTGTTTCTAATGTTGTGAACTTTTTTATTTTATATCCTTTTTTTTTTAAACTTCTAAACTTTATGATTTTTATTTTAATAAAAGCAAAAATTTTTGCAAATCTTTTCTGAAGTGGGGAAACTGTTTTCAAAGTGATACATTTTAGGCCTATTAGTAGTACTATTAAAATTAAATTCTTAATTAGTATTTTTATTTAAATGAAAGGTTTTATAGGCTTATAAAAGTTTCAACACATAAAGAATTATAGGGGTCAAGAGTAGTACAACTTGCCGTGTAACCACTTATTCATTATACTTTAATATTCTATTTATTTTTATACTTTAATAAAACTGCACACTTTCATATAAAATAAAAGGTATTTAAAACTACTCTATTCCCGGTATGACGTCATCACACACTATTCTTGATCTTTTTGTACAGAATCGTAACTTTTTAGAGCTAGCTACGCCTCTGCTACACACTTAACTTAATTATTGTGTGTAAAATGATTATAGGAGCTTTTGAACATAATTGTATTAAACGACTCTAGAGTCCTTAAAAATATATAAAGCGAAAAAACTAAATTAAAAAACGGCTGTTGACATATTTTTAATGTTTGAAATATAGTGGTTAACATTAACTAACAAATAAAGTAGTAATATAGTTTTTAAAACTGGACTATCATACTTTTACAAAAAAAAGGTCAATCTGTTTATCTTATTTATTTTATATCATCAGAATTATACAACTCTAGTGAAATAGTAAAAGTTACTTACGAAAAATGTCTTAGTTAAATTTACATATTGCAAAAGAATAAAGTTTATAAAAAACTTTCCTTGTGTTTAGTTTTAACTGTATTTGGCAGTTTTTCATTAAAGTTTGTCTGAAAAAAATATTCCAAAATTAAAAACATTACAAACATAATATACTTTGTAATAAGTATTAAATTAACTGCATATTAATTTTTCTCAGAAACAAAGATATTTTGTAAACGGGAATTAGTAATTGGCTTGGGAAGATAATATATTAATTTAGGTTTATAAGTTATTGTAATTTAAAAAAATGAATTAACTTCTTTTTTATTTTTTCTCAATGTCATACGCAAAGAAACCTTTAACACATTTTTAAATAATATAAAATCTTAGTGACAATTTAAATTTACCAACAAACAACTGTCTTCTGTTGTTTTACATATTACATGCGTGTATTAATATTTTCTGCATCAGATTCAACTGTGTTTTAACTGCATCAAGCAGTATTTCGTCAAAACTCGTATTAGCCAAATAGTCTAAATTAAAACTTGAATATTATGCGACTATTAATATATTTAAACTTAAAATAATTAAATAAATTACAAAATATTGTTTTTAGGAATCTACTCATTGAGGTAAAATTTTAATTCAGGTTTAGAGAACTTATAAAATTCTAAGCTTCGGTACTATATTATCAAAAAAGCTTTAGGGAATTAACCTAGCTTTAAAGTGTTTATTAAATCAAGTAAGCTGTATCCGGGGTCAGTACAAAAAATTAAATTCATTATTACTTTAGAAAATTGTGGAAAAAATCATTTGATAAAAAAAAAATTCATTTTGAGCTCGGTTGATGTTGTAAACGTATATCCATATTTGTCAATAGATCTAGTGACAAAGCTCTTGTTGAGGCCTTGGAACTGTGCTCGGATTTTGAGACAACAATGGTTAAAAACTTAGTTAGTCTATCAGAAATAGATTTGCGCAATAATTTTGTAGTCTTCGAAAAAAAGTATTTTAAATAGAAAAAAGGAATAACAACCGGTGATATCAATTCTTTTGTTATCCAAATATCAGATATATCAGTGCAAATATCTCGTTGCACTACATAATGATAAAAATTACTAAATTGAATAAAGAATTCATGGTAAGACGTTTTATTGAGGTATAATAATAATATCAGAGAATAATACAGTACCAATAGAAATAATTCAAAATCTCAAAAATACTTTTAAAGAACACGATCTAAATTTAATATAAACAATAATGTCAACTAGAATAGAATATTTCATTACCTTTTTTAGATGTTGAACACATAGTTAACAAGGCAAACGAAAAAAACTTTTATACACCAAAAACTTTAAGAAAGCTACAGCAATCATTTCTACCTTTTTGAATGGCAAATCGTTTCATCCACTGAACAATTTTAAATGATTTATTACAGGGAAAGAAAAAAGAATGAAAAGAATAAATGAAAGAAAGGAAGAGTACTTTGAGAGTTTGAAAAAAAAAAATTTTTAGTTAAAACTACACATGTGGTTTAAAAATAAATTTTGAATTTATAAACACGTAATTTAATTTCTAGGTTAACACTGTTAAAATTAAACTAAAAATTTTTGTATAAACTATTTTTAATTGGTTTTATTTAATGAATAATAATATTTCAAAAGTATTGTTACTGGTTTAAAAACAAGATATTACTACATAGCTTTTTTATCCTGAATTGAATATTAACAAAATTGGTCTTTTGTTTATACACTTTTATTTTACAACTATAATGACTTAGATAAAAAAAAAAACACATCTATTGGCTGAATTAAAGTCTATGCAGATTTTTTAAACATTTCATAACATGTTTAATATTGTAAAATAGCTTAATTCGTAAAAAGTGCTATCAATTAATTTACCGTGACGTATTGGAAGTTTAAATATCGTTTAAAAGTTTTCGTTCACAATTAAAGAAAGATTCATTTACCTGATAAAAGTTTTTACTTGAACTAATTTTGAATTCAAACGGCTTATACTGGCTAAAAAATTAGATAATAAGTGTTTTAAAAAACCTAAACTGATTTATTGTTTTTTATTCATACAAGTTTAAATTGTTATGAAAAGTTTTTGTAAATCTCTTATGCTTAACCGACGGTTTGTTTCAATTAAAACAGCATCACAAAAATGTAAATAAAAAAAATTAATAGTTTTATTTTTTGTATATTGATAATATCGAAACGAATAACTTTTTTTGCGATGTTGCGTTAAGATCTACTTACATAATAATCTAACAGTTCAAAATATTACTGTTCAAATTTTAAAATTATTAAATTTTTTCATTATATTTTTCTGGAAACATAAGTTTCATAAAACTTATCTTTTATTTTTAAACATAAAAAATACATTTCAGTTTTAAGCAACGTAAAAATATAATAAAAACTAAAACTCATAGAGATAGTAAGTAAACATACAAATATTTTAAAAATTACTTTAGTATGTAATTTCAGCATTGATTTTCAAAGTATAGCTTTATTATAATTTAAGGTTAGTCTAAGGATATAATAAGTTCTAATTAGTTACAAAGGTTTTAGACTTATCATCTTAGTTTGAATGGCCAAAACACGTTGAAATGTATTGTTAAGCGTTATTTAGTAAAAAATAAATAACAGAACTTGTACAAATAAAACCATACTATTACTATTAATATTTCTAAGTACTTTCGAGAATCTAACTTGACAGATAATAAGTTATTTAAATAACATTATAAATATTGAAAGTTTCTTAGTTAACAGTTAAGAATAGTTGTACTTCAATCTAGACATATATATATTGTTTATGTTAAATTTTATAAACCAATATATTACTAAAATATTTGTAATTAATTAGTCTTGACTAAATATTGTTTTAGCGAATTTATGCAAATGGATATAAAAAACTTATGTTTGAATACGAATGATATTAATAAAAAGGTTGATCTAACTAGTTTAATTAAAATGATTGATACTTTTGTTAAATTTGAGATTGTCTCACGGAATACTAAACTCTGGACTTCTGTTTTGTAAACTTTCGCCTTGTATTTTTGTTTATTACAACACGATACTATCAAATTTAATGTTTACTTCAAATTTTTGATGATTTTAGCCGGTTTGGGACGTTGAAATTATTATCATTGAAATATGTAATTTTTGATTACATATTTTTTGAAATATGTTTTAAATAAAGTAAAAAACATAATTATTTTTAGTTATTTTAAAATATGTTAAAAAGTATTTAGTTATTTTTGCTAAAAAAAAATACGTAAATTGTAGATAAAAAATTTTTAATTCTTTTATTTTAATATTTTAAAGAATACTTTGAGTTTGATTATAGTTTAAACTACTAAACCGTTTCAATTATTGACCTTAGTAATTTTTAAACAAATTTTGTGTATTTTGTACCAAAGTTGTGGTAAGTTCTAAAACGATTAAGTACTATTCACAACTTGTTATTAAATATATAGCGTAAATACGAGTTTTTAACACAAAAAAGTTTTCTTTGTCGTTCTTGAAAACTATACTTTAAAGTATAAGCAATTTCCTGACCAAAACACTAAAATTTTTAAAACGCCAAGTTTGTTTATAAACTATGAGATCGCAAAAACTATTATCAACCTATTAATTATTAATAAATTAAGTAACTTCTTTGGACTTTTATCAAACTTCTAATTCTAGGTAAGTAAGATATTATTTTGAATATCTAATTAAGTATGTAGTTATTTTGTTGATATTATAAAAAAAGTTTAAGTTAAAAAAAACATACTTTTTAATATCTCTTGTTCATCTTTTTGTTTTTAAAAATCGAGTATTAGTAGTAAGAAAACTAAAAGAAATGGACGTATTAGGTTGTTTATAGAAAAGTAGGTTCAATTTTAATTACGCACAGTTTTACTTTTCAAAAAACAAAGTTGTTTTAATAGCAAGAAAACTTTCGAAATTGTATTAATTGAATATGTTTAAAACTTAATTGAAACTATAACAAATTTTTGGTTACCGTTTTAAAACTTTAATCTTAAACATTAAAGCATAATTTAATGGCTCTTACCAGTGGCGTCGCGTAATATTTTTCTTAGGTGGTGCAGAAAAAAAAATGCGAGTTAAAAGTGATCGATTCGTCTCCTACTTAAGTTGTCCCTTCTCGAGTTGTCTCTGCTAGAGTTGCTTTTGTTAGAGAGGCTTCTGCTCGAGTTGGCTCTTCTTGAGTTGCCTGTTCTCGAGTTGCTTCTGCTCAAGTTGCTGTGCTTGAAATGCTTTTGCTCGAGTTGCCTCTGCTTGAATCGCGTGTGCTCTGCTTAGCTTTGTTTTCATTTTTTGTTTACAATGACTTGTGGAATGATACTTAAACCTGTACTGTTTTAGGAAATTGTCAACTTAGTTTATTTACCGCAAGATATTGATTTTGCGGTAATTATAAAAGAAAATTTGCTATTTGAGTCAATTTGCGGCAGTCAGCTAAGAGTTTGCGGCAGTGAAGTGAGCAAAATGGTCGTTTTCTAAATTGGAATTTTATAAGTGATTTTTTTTTTGTTCTAAGAAATAACGAAAACGTTACAGATACTTAATTTTTTCTTACAAACTTTTAAGGTGGTGCAATTGCGGCAGTGCAACAACCCATGCGACGCCCCTGGCTCTTACAATAAAAAAGTGAAACACATTTATAACACTTAACAAGATTACTTTATTTATTTCTGCTTATGTTAACATAACCAATAGTTTAGAATTACATGCAAGTAAACAATAATTTTATAATTAAAAATATAATAATTCACTAGAATAAGAGTTCAAAAAATTATACGCTTATTATTATAAAGTATGTTTTATTGCAATCCGCCGGTTTAGGCAGTTCAAAATAATTTTTTTTGAAAAACCGGTTTAGGCAGTTTTCTTTGTCGTTCTTGAAAACTATACTTTAAAAGATAAGCAATTTCCTGTCCAAGCGCTGATCTTAAAACACTAAAAAATTTTAAAACGCTAAGTTTGTTTATAAACTATGAGATCGCACAAACTATTATTAACCTATTAATTATTAATAAATTTAGTAATTACTTTGGACTTTTATCAAACTTCTAATTCTAGGTAAGTAAGATATTATTTTGAATATCTAATTAAAATTCTAGTTATTTTGATGATATTATAATGAAAATTAAAGTTTGTATAAATAATTATAGTGCGACAATTTTTATGTCACTATAATATTTACTTCTTAAACCATACGTTTTAATATCTTTTGTTCATCTTTTTGTTTTTCAAAAATCGAATACTAGTAGTAAGAAAACTTAAAGTAATGAACGTATTAGATTGTTTAAAGAAAAGTAAGTTCAATTTTAATTACGCACAGTTTTACTTTACAAAAAACAAAGTTGTTTTAAAAGCAAGAAAGCATTTTAAATTGTATTAATTAAATATGTTTAAAACGTAATTGTGATTACAACAAATTTTTGGTTACCGTTTTAAAAATTTAATCTTAAACATTTAAGCATAAATTAAAGGGTTTTACAATAAAAAGTGAAACACATTTATAACACTTAATAAAGTTTATTTTATTTATTTCTGCTTACGTTAACATAACCAATAGTTTATAACTTAATTACATGCAAGTTAACGACAATTTTATAAATAAAAATATAATAATTCACTGAAAAAAGAGTTCAAACGTTTTTACGTTTATTATTTATAAGTAAGTTTCATTGCAATCTGCCGGTTTAGGCAGTACAAAATACGATTTTTGGAAGAAAATTATTGAAGCAATTGTGCATCTTTGATTTATTAATTCGCTAACAAACTTCTTAACGGGAAAATTTATATTACGTCACTGCAATTTTATATGTGTTTCACTACGAGCATTATTTATCAATATTTTTGTGTAAAAAATCAGATTAGAAACAAATTATGCTAGAAAGTCTTTATTTTTGCATGATAAGTGATTATTTATTTTTTTAACTTATTCAATTAATTTACACGTAGTCAATTACTTTCACTAAACAATCAATTTTTCAAAAAAGAAAGATCAGCCGGTTTTGTCCGGTAACATTTTTGAATATACAATGAAATATAACATTATAATAAACTTTTCAATATTTTAATATTAAGTTCTAATACTAATAGGTTTATTCCTTTCAGACACTACTGTGTTTGCATGTTAAATTAGCTTTTACAATAATATTATTTTAACTATATAATTAATTGAAGTTTATTATTTATTGTTGTTTGAACTATTATTTTAAAAACACTACAGTGTTTACATGACAAAGTAGTTTTTTCAATATTCTTTTGATTAGTTTTTATTTCTTACTACTTGTGAAACGCAAAAGTTTTATATCAAATTTGTATATTTATTCGAACTGAAAGGTAGTTTTTATTTTAAAACCAAAAGTATAGCTTTTTGATTCTAGTAGCAATTCAGTAGCAATAAACAAACATAACTTGGTATTAAAAAGAAAAAAAGGTTATTATATCACATAATACCTTTAAGCAATTTTAACAATTATAAAACTAGTAGTGTTTCAAGCAAAATATGATTTCTAGTTGACAATAAATTAAAGTTTTTTATTTAAAAAAGGTGTTCTTTAGCTAAGGTGTAAAGTTCACTGAAGTTCTGTTATACTACAAACAGTAAAATATTAAAACAACTAGCGTATAGATTCAAGTCGATGTGTTCTTGTATATTGATAGTGTTAGAATATTTTTAATTTTCAGACTGTTTAGGCTGTACAAATTTTCAACAAAACATTCACGACATCTTAATAAAATTAAACATGTTTATATTTATGAACGAAAAACTAAATACATTGGGATTATACGTCTTACGTCACTATAAAATTGCGTTTACTTAAACGATTTAACATTTTTAAACTTAATAAGTTCTTAACCAAATTTTTCTTTTAAGTCAAGAATTTAATATCATGATGTTTTATTAAGTGTAAAAATATAGTATAAGTTATTTTCAACCATCTCGTTAGTATTTAATTCGTGATCAAAACTATGGTAAAATATTAAGCAGTAAATTTTTAAGTTTTTTAATCTTTTTTTTTTGCTTAAAAACAAAAGCAAAAACTTAATAACTTTTTGTTTTATTAAATAAGGAGAAAAAGTAAAAATTATTTTTGACCATCTCGTAAGTATTCGTGATCGAAACTAATGTAAAAATATTAACCAGTAAAAACAAATTTAGAGCTGTAAAATAATCGTAAAATGTTCTACAAATATACTAGCTAACCAATCAAAGCAAACTTTTAATCAGTAATAGAAAAATATGACACAACTCTACTAAGTAAATAGAGCACAAAATTAATAAACTTAAACTTGAAGATGAGTCTTTTTAAGACTTTACGGTATTTTCCCTAGTATTTTCTTAGATAGCTAAAAAAAGCTTTTTTTCATGTAATTTTTAATTTCAACTATTGAAACATTATTTTATGAATAATTTTTAACATCAATTTGCTAGTTAGGGTGAGCAGAGTAAAAGGTATATCAAAAATAAAAGTAAACCTTTAATTTCTTTTTCGACTTAGCAAATAATAAGGTAAAACCAGAGCGTTTCAAATAGCACTCCTTGAAGAAGTAAACAATGTTGTCAAATATATAAAACTACGATATTCGCAAGCTTTAGGTTTAATGTGTAAATTCCTCCTAGAGTTTTAATATGAAAATCATTGAGTGATCTTGATGTTACTTTGAAGTATTAGAAAAAACATAATTTAATAAACGCCTAAACAAAATTTTCACAGTCCGATATATTAATACAATTACTACATCAGTCAAAACTAGGAGACGGTGAGTTTGTAAATAAAACTAACTTGGTTGTTTAAAACGTAGATTAGGTAACACTTATAATCAAAATTTCATGCAAATTGAAAAATAAAAATTAAGTATTAATATTAATTAATATATTAGACTGTTATTTAGTAAAAATTGTTTAAAAATAAAAGCTAAAGATTGTAAGTATGTATTTAGTTACTAAAAATATTTAATAAATTTTGAAACATACATTTTTTTACCA
The DNA here is from genome assembly GCF_965202585.1 of Thalia democratica. Lineage (NCBI taxonomy): Eukaryota > Metazoa > Chordata > Thaliacea > Salpida > Salpidae > Thalia > Thalia democratica. Next base: position 99,748,069 of record NC_139166.1, on the reverse strand, counting down.
TAGAAGTAGTACACTATTAATTTGTCTTACTTGATTGTTTAAAACCTAGGCTGTGTAATTTATCAAAGCTTTTTATTTAATATATATTTGAATCAACTAGCATTTTTAAGACGATAGTTTTTCGAGTTTTTGTTGTATCTGAATTTATGATGTTTTCCTAGCCGCTTTAGGTCGTTCAAATTTAACAAAATAATAATTTCGGTTAGCCATTAATAACTTGATCATTTTCAAAGATTTTATGAACGGCAATTATTAAAGGCTCATATTTCTTACGCCAATATAAAGTTAACATGTAAAGTTTAATGATTAAAAAATCGCAAACTTTTTTATTCTCGAATAACTATAAGTAATTCAAGTAAAATTAATGAACTGTCGTAACAATTTTTTACCCGTTAAAGTATTTTGTGAACAAGTTTACATATAGAAATACACACAGTGTAATTGCCTCCTAGTGGTTTGCCTTTATTTAAACAACCTAGACTGGCTGATTGCAATAAAATATATTTCTTAAAAGTAAATTGTTAGTATTTAAATTTTGTTTCACTAATAACATATAAACTTAATACATTAAAAAAAAAAATATGAATTTGTTTAGCTTGGTTCTTCTTTAGCTGGCGATTAACCTTAAGTTAAGAACAATTAAATGTTTTGTAGTTTTCTAAGCTTTATTTAAAAATATATATTTATGTTAGTTAAAAACGAAAACTCAATAAACACGACTTAATTATATTAGAATTTTATATAATTAAAATAACCAAAATTTACTTTAAGTATCAATTGTACTTTTAAATTCGACTTTAAAGATATTTTCAAATAGTGAGATTTTAAAAAGTCTTAAATTAAGTTACAAACTAGTTAAAGAGAAAGCCGAAAAGAAGTATTGTACTAAATTAGGATTCAAAACTGATAGTTTGTAATTAAAAAAGTTTTGGGATTTAAGTTTTTAGTAAGTTGTATTAATTATCTTGCAAAATACTAAAAATGTTTAACATAGATTGTTAGCTTGGAGAATATTTTTACTAAATTAAGCTATTTTGTATTTTTTTCCGTACACCTTGCTATTTAATAAACAATATACGGTTATTTTATATTGTATTTATATTACTTGTAACAAAAGCATAACATACTTTTTTTTTATCAACTTATATCAAGTATAATCATTATTGTCAGATTTTAAGAGTTAATAATTGTATAACAAATCAGATTACGACAGATCCAATTTAGAAAAAAGGCTAAATTTCAATGCCTTAATTGTTGTTTTGTTATACAAAATTTATAAAGTTTAGCTTTTGCTTTTAAAAATAAAAAAAATTTTGTTTCAAATATTTTATAAAGTTAATGTAAACCAGGGTTTCCCAAACTCATTTACTAAATCGCCCCCTTTTCAGAAATTAGAAAAATAATCGCCCCCCACGATTTTACAAAGTAGTTTTTCTCTTGAGTACAAACTTTTGAGCCAAAAAAGTTGTGTTTGAAATGTAATTCAGTCTGGTATTTCTTATGCAAGAGTTTTTGTGGCTGTTTTCAAAGTAGTTTACAGGGCTTGAGGAAATAAGTTACAGTTGTTTTCTTATACGCCCAGTAAAGTGTCTTAAAATACTTGATTATTAAAAAGCCTTGTGTAATCTGTAATCAATCCTGTTTAAATATAAATTGTTTTGAAACTAATGAAACTTTTAGGGTAGTGGTGGACAACTTTTGTAACCAGCAATTAATAGTTACTAAAAAAATCTTTTCTATTTTCAACTCGTTAAAAAACTGTAGTTGCGGGCTGCATAATTTAATAAAATAAAATTTAATAAAATCAAACAACTCGATCAAAATTGTAATGAAATAATTTAGTTTTATTGTGATCTAGGAAATACTATTGTGAACTGAAAACCAAATTGAAAGTGTATTTTAAAATATTAAGTATCAAAAAACTATTTTTTTTTATTTTGCACAAGTAGTTTTCAAGTTATTTAGCGGGTCGAAATTTGACTGTATCTTAACCGTACGTTACCGATCTGAAATCTTAACTGAAACCTGACATTTTAATAATGTCTCATATAACGAATTTCGGACATTTAGAAGTTAATACTAAATAACTTAATTAAGCTGTTAGTTATTAGCCTATAATAATTTACTAGAAGTAGTGAAAAACTAAAAGCTAGTGTTGAACTAATAAAATAAACAACACATTCTAATTGTTAATATATTAAAAATTAAGATAAAACAAAAAACAGTTGTATTAATAGTTTAAAATTCCTTAGTATACAGATTTTATAACAATAATAAATCAAGTTAGAAAATAATATTGAGTTTAAGATTCTTTCAAATGAAAAGTTTGAAGTCATTTAAATAGAGACTTCAATTCTATACTCTTTTAAAACCAAAAAAAAGTTAAATAAAAACTTTAATGGTTATCAAGATTTTTTTATTTATACAGTTAAACAAGTAATAACAAAAGTATGTCAAATAAATTTCTTTTGAACAAATACTTTTATTACTACGCTATAAAAACTTTTAGTATATTATAAAACGACAAATATAAACTACAAAATTAACCAGGTCAAAATAAAACTATTGACAGATTTAAAACATAAACCATTTAATAAATACAGTAGACTTCTGCTTGAAATCTCACTTTGAACAAAATAAAAAAGTACAAACTCAAAAATTATTACCTTTTTTTTACAAAATGATAAATTTAAATTTGTTATATGCAATAACGTTATGAATAAACATAAAATTAACTAAAACATAATACGAACATTCATTAAAAAAAAATCTATATAAGATATTAAATATTATGTATTTTTTGTTTTATTAATACTGAGTTAGTAATAGACTTTATTTAAGTTAAATTTTAGAAAATATAAATTTGCAGTTTTTTTTGGTAAAAAGTGCGAAATCAAGAGGAAGTCTACCGAAATTAATTTCAATTAGGCATTATTCAAACCTGTTTTGTAGAATAAATAACTTAATAAATTTTTTATGAAAAAAAAACTCTTTAAATACATTACAAACCAGGTTCAATAAGAAATATTTTAAAAGATCAAATAAAAAAAAAACTTCAATAAAATAATGTCTGCTACTGAAGTCTAATATAATGTTAAGGATGAGGTTCATGACTGCTTGCAATTTTTTTTTCAATCTGATTCTTAATCAGTAAAATAAAGCCTCCTTTACAAATATCTAGATTAGATCTTTTGCTCAAGATGTTAATAATGAACTGAAAGTTTTTTCAACAACATAGCTAGAAGGAAAAACTATAAACAACAATCTAAATTCCTCTCAAATGATTGGATAATTTTGCCTTTTTTTTTGTTGAGTTAAAAAGCTTTCATATCGTTCTTTGGAAAAATTTACTTTAAGTTCAAGGTTAGTTTGTAAGTCAGAGAAGGTTTCCTGTAAGTCGTTTACTTCAAAAAGATCTGCCTCGAGAAGATCCATATTTTATCTATATGATAGCTTTTTTAACAAAAGGGTTGATCATGCCAATTCGATCATCAGACCACAAGTTTCGGTAGACTGAGACCATTGTACAAGTTTTTCGGTTGTGACTGACTGATGAATCTTAATAAGGACGAAACCGGTCTCAGTCTACCGAAACTTGTGGTCTGATAATCGAATTGGCATGATCAACCCTTTTGTTAAATTTGAGTTTGTCTCACGGCAAACGAAAGTCCGGACTTCTGTTCTGCAGACTTTCGCCGATGTTTTTTGTTGATAGCTTTTTCGTGTCAAATCAAAATTTTACTATATAATATGTTGAAATTGTTAAAAATTCCAGATTTTCTGGGTTTCTCGGTAAATTGGTAACCCTGTATGGTTTTATTTCTTAGTCTAACTTAGTGACTTTTCAAAAAACAATCGAAAATGTCATGAGGTGATAGTTGATTATAGATAACATAGATTTTTACAAACCATTTATGATCCAAAATAACATATATGTCAGGTTATAAAGTGGTGAGAGGGATTCTGATCGTCTATGATCTATGTAATTGTCAAATAAAAAAACATATAAATGAAAATATGTAATTTACTTGAAAGTAGGAGTCATAAGTACTTGATTTTTTTCTCTATATTTTACAAAAAAAAAAATTTTCATTTAAGTTTTATCTCAGGGTCAAATATTTATAGCAAGCTAAAGTTAGTAACATAGCAAGACAAAAAGTAAAAATTTTCTGACATCCAAAAATGTTTAAATCGCCCCCTTTTCGCCCCCTTACTAGTCATCGCCCACCCTTTCGCCCCCTTACTAATTATCGCCCCCCGACTTACTAAAATCGCCCCCAGGGGGGCGATATCGCCTTTTTTGGGAAACCCTGATGTAAACCTTGCTTTTGGAAAATAGTAATAGTGGAAAATGTAATAATTATACAAAATTTATTAGAAAGTTACTATAACATTAACAAAACAGTGACGTAAAAAGTAATCCCATCATTGTTAGATGTTACTCAAATTATAAAAACAAATTTATACTGATTATTGAAGCTTTCTTCACTGAATCGAAATTTTTACAACCAAAACCGGCTAAACTTTATATTTTTCTAGTTTTATTTAGTAATTACTATGGACATTATTATTTTTTTATATAAACTTGTATGATAATAGAGTTTGACAACAAAATTTTGATAATATTAACGTGTAAATACAGTAGTAAAATAAGTTAAAAGTATAAATTTAGTACAATTAGACCACGGTTTCCCAAACTAATTTACGAAATCGCCCCCTTTTGAGAAATTTGAAAAAAAAATTGTCCCCCAGTATTTTAAAAAGTAAAGTAACTTTATTCTCGACTACGCACTTTTTAGCCAAAAAAGTTGTGTTCGAAATGTAATTTAGTCTGGTACTTTTTATGCATGCACTTTTGGGCTGTGGTAAAAGTAGTTTCAGGGCTTGAGAAAATAATTTACAGTTGTTTTTTTAATAAGCCCAGTAAAGTGTATTAAAATACTTAATTAATAAAAAGCATATGTATTCTGTAATCAATTCTCTTTAAATATTTATTTTTTTCAAACTAATGAATCCTTAGTTAGTGGTAGACAACTTTTGTAGTCAGCAAGTCATATTTACTAAAAAATCCTTTCTAGTTTTGAATTGCTTAAAAATGTACTTGCGGGCTGCGTAATTTAAAAATTAACATACAAGAAAATCAAAAAACTCGAGTAAAATAGAAATAAAATGATTAGTACTATTGTGATCTAGGAAGTACTACTGTAAACTAAAAACCAAAATGAAAGCGTTTTTAAAAATATTAATTATCAAAAAACTAAATTTTATTTGTGTTGCACAAATAGTTTTCAAGTTATTTAGCGGGCCGAAATTTGACTCTATCTGGACCGTAAGTTACCCATCTAAAATCTTAACTGAAACCTGACATTATAAAAATTTCTCATATAACGAATTTTGGAAATTTAGAAGTCATTTACTTATTTAAGCCGCACAATATACTTAAACTATTTTATAAACAAGCATATTTAAATATTTCTATACCAGAGATTAAAAAATCTACAAAAGAATAAATAGTTTATCTAAAACATTATGGAATAAATATTAAAACATCGTTGCTGATCTAATTTGAGGAAGATTGATCGACTGGTCGATTGTCTCACATGAAAACTGGTTTTATTTATAGCTTCTGTTAATACAGTAAAATTATTAATTTTAATACAAGAAATATTATAGGCAAGTTAGTTGTAAAGTTTAAATTTAAATTTAATCTTTTTTAACTATATGTTTTATAAAAGAATACCATTAAATAGTGTTTTATTTGAAATAACCTTTGAAAAATTAAACCTTAACTCTAACAATTTTATTTTCTAACTAAAGAAAACTAAATAAAAAACGAACTAAAGGTTTTACAGTTATTTCTGTGAATAGGAAATAATCAATTAAAAAAACTTTTTATTAGGTTAAAAATTTGTTTTGTAACTGTAGCAGTCTTTTTGATGGCTTATTTAATTCAGTTCAGAAATGAATTTTTAATCTAGCTATCAGCCTCTAATAATTTAACATAGGAAAATAATGAAAAATTTAAAGCTAGGATTAAACTGTTAAAATAAAAAACACATTTTAACTTTCAAAATTTTATAAACTAAGATAAAACTAAAAATAGTTGTAGTAATTATTTCAATCTCCTTAAAATATACATTTTTTTTAGAATAATAACTCAGCTTAAAAAGTAAAACTAACTTTAAAATCTTTTAAATTAAAAATTGAAGTCATTTCAAATAGAGACCTCAAATCTATACTCTTTTAAAGCCAAAATAATCTTTTTTGAAATAAAAACTTTAATGGTTATCTTTTTTTTTTTATGCAGATTCAACAAGTAATAACAAAAATCTGTCAAATAAAAATCTTTCAAATAAATTTTTAAATCACTATTTCATTAAATTTTTTTGTGTGATGTAAAACGACAAATATAAACTACAAAGTTAACCAGGTCAAAACAAAACTAGTACTAACTTTAAAATCATAAACCACTTAATTAATACAGTAGACTTCCGCTTGAGTTCACACTTTGAACAAAACCAAAAAGTTCGAACTCAAGAAAACATGATAAATTTTTATACAATTTTTTATATATTATAATACAATAATGTTATGAATAAACATAAAAACAACTAAAATATAAAATAAGCATACATTTAAAACAATAGATCTGTATAAGCTATAAAATATTATAAATATTGTTGTTTTATTAATAATTAGTTAGTAATAGACTTTATTTAAGTCAAATTTAAGAAAGTACTTTTTTATGGTAAAAAATGCGAACTCAAGAGGAAGTCTACCATCATTTCTATTCATTAGGCATTAGGCAAACCTGTTGTAGAATAAATAATGTAAAAGATTTTTATTAAAAAAAGCATACTTAAATACAATACAAACCAGGTTAAATAAGAAATATGCCAAAAAATCACAAATTACAAATATCTAGATAAGATCTTTTGCTAAAGATGTTGATAACTGAACTGTAAGGTTTCTCAACAACCTACAAGGAAAAGCTATGAACAACAATCTAACTTCCTACCAAATGATGGAAAACTTTTGCCTTAGTTTTTGATGAGTCAAAAAGCTTTTTTATCGTTCTTTCGAAAAATTTACTTTAAGTTCAAGGTCAGTTTGTAAGTCGGAGAAGGTTTCCTATAAGTAAACGTTTACTTCATAAAAATCTGCTTCGAAGGGATCCATAATCCACTTCGTGACATTTAATCAAAAAATGTAATTAAACTGTTTACCAATGTCACCTTTAAACTGTTTCAGATGAGATGAAAGCACCTCTACATCACCTTCACTTATTTTAAGTTTTCAGTTTTCCAAACTTGCAAACTGATTATTTTTGAAATTTTCTCCCTACAATTCAAGTTGGTTTCTAAAACTGGTTATCTTACTTATGATATTCACAAGGTTCAAGTTTTTACCTTGTAAATTTTTGTTCAGATGGTAGAACTTACCATATAAGTCTGACATATAAGCATTTTTATTTCTTTTATTTTTCTTTTAACAAGATTGTCTGCCAATACCTTATCCTTTTAAGAAAATAATCAAAAACTGAATTAAAAACAGCCAAAAACCTTTCTAGACAGTTTCCTTTTTATAACCATCTCACTTCTTTAAGAATTATCAAACATAAATAAGAAATATGTGAATACATGATAATCAAAAGTTACTTTTTTAAAATTTAGTAGTGCAAGCTCAAAAACAAAACTTACAAAATTTATCTTAATTTATTACAACTTTTTTATTTTATTGCAAAGTTAACTTTAATATAGTTTTTTTTTGTCTAACTAAGTGACTTTTCAAGAAACAATTGGAAATATCATAGGGTGATAGTTTATAATCGATAACATAGATTTTTACAAAGCAGTTATGATAACAAATGGCATATATGTCAGGTTATGAAATGGTGAGAGGATTTCCATTCGTCTATGACCTATGTATTTGTGAAATGAGAAAAGATATGAATGAAAATATGTAAATTACTTGAAAAGAGGAGTCATAAACTTTTTGATTTTTCTCTGAATTTCACGTAAACGAAATGGACTTATTTTGTTTAAGTATAACCTCAGGGTCAAATATTTGATAGCAGGCTAAAATAAGTAAAAAAGCAAGCTAAAAAGTGAAAACTAAATGTCTGCAAAAAACTTTTAATTCGCCTCCTTTTCGCCCCCTTACTAGTTTTCGCCCACCCTTTCGCCCCTTTACTATTTATCGCCCCTCGACATACCAAAATCGCCCCCAGGGGGGCGATATCGCCTACTTTGGGAAACCCTGAATTAGACTCTAATTCAGGATTAAAAATATGTTTGTATATTAATTATTAAAAAATTGGTAGACATTTTAAAATTTTATGTAAATTTAAAATGGCTGAACTTAATCTTTGTAGAAATATTTGATTAAAATAAATTAACACAGTTTGTTTAAATAAAAACTAATAAAAGTACTCTTAAAATTTTAATATACAACATTAAAGTAGTATTAAAATTCACACTTAATTACTTTGGTATTATTGTATATTATTTAAAGTGCTTTTATTTCAACAAAAAAGGAAAGACGTAGTTCAATAACAAAAAAATGTCTTACAATAATTATAACGTACAGATTAAAACTTTCATTAAACTCTATTTTTAGTGAGTGATTGCAAAAAAAAAAAACAACTTATATTAATACAACTATAAGTTATTTATATTAACAAAAATTAAGCATACATACACATTGACAATTAACTTTTCGATAAACATTTATTTGCTTGTACTGCATACATCATGAGTATTTTAATAGATTTTGTAAATATTTTTTTTTGTAGTTACCCCCTTTTAATATATTGACTGATGTAATTTTTTGTAATTTGTTTTGTTATGTTGTAATGTTTTTTTTAAATAATACTTTAAATATGTAACGTGTGGTTTATCAAAAACAAATTATACAAAATTATTATTAAAAAGACATCTATTTTGATAACTATAAGTGTATTGTTTTTCTAATTTAAATTGCTTAAATTAGTTGATTAAACCAAATAAATTAGCAATAATAAAAATTCCCGGTTGAACTATTATCACTAATAACATCTAAACTTCATCATGTTTATAACTACTAACATAATTGAATACTTAAAAAATCAATTTATTCAAACTTGTACTTTTATAAAAGTAGCTTAGTTTAGTAAATAGACATTAAAAAACTATTTATCTAAAAAAGTAATCTAAAATAATACAAAGTTATTTTAGTATTTATGAAGTTTACTTGAAAAACATTCTGTTGAATGCTTAAATTTAAAAAAAAGCAAAATTAACTTCTCCTATGTTAAAAAATATTTATAAAAAAAACTAAGGTTTATATTTTTATTTTATATAAAAATGTATAATTTAAAGTATAAATGTAGAATTAACAACGAGATATTTATATAAAAATGAAAAAAAAAATTAAAAAGTAATACTAAAAGTACTACTCCTCTGTAATGGTAATAGCTGGTTATAACATAATTTTTCTAAAGTCTAATTCTTTTTTACTCTTGACTATAATAAAAAGTTAAAAGTTATGTAGATTTTAAATATCTGTTTACTGATGATGGTATTCCAAGTTTATATTTTAAAAGTTCATCGAACAATATGTCAGACTAGTTAAATATTTTATTTTATATTAAAAAAAAAATTGAAATTGATGCTCTAATATAAAAATTATTTTATAATAAATAAGTTTCTTTTTAGTTAAATTAATTTATTACGAAAAGGTTTATACAAAATTTAAAGAATTCTGTTTAGTTTATTGACTTCTATTGTTTCTAATTTAATAAGTAATCCTAGTGACGTAGTTTGACAACAAGCAACTGTTTTTGTTTAGTTTTACATATTCTATTTGTGTTTAATCGAAGTTCGCTTCTGCTAATTAAAATAATTGTTTAGTGTCATGAAAAATATTTAAACAAGCAAATTAAAAATCAAAGACTGTCTTATTTTAAGGTATAAAACGTAAATCTAAACTTCTAGGCGAATATTCCTTGGCGGTAAATTAAGTATCAACAAACAACTGTTTTCATTGATTTCATATATCGCATGCATGAAGTTGTACCTATGATTTGTAAATTACTTTTAAATGCTTTTTTTTTTTGATTCAATATTCTCAGCTACTAAATAAATTACAAAAACTTAAAAGATAACTAACTAGTTTTATAACAAATTTCAGTATCTTTATAGTTATGTCGTAACGTTTTTAGCAATAAACATATAACTTTTAATCTTTATATCGCTAATTGTAAATAAATACTAAATTGTAAAGATTGTTGTTTTTTGTTTTCAATAGCCTTATTGCTAACCGTGTTTATTTATAAGTAAAAAAGATGTGTTTTATATCTTTTTTTAACGGGTATAACTAGGTATAGCAACTTAATTCAGTTATAAAATAAACAACGAAAAATATGTGCAATTTATTGATTTCACGAAAAAATACAAATTGGTGCGCGACGCTTGAGTTTTCTACACATTTATCTTATTCAAACTTCAACATCGATAACGATTGAAAAGACGATAAACTTAAGGTATAAACTGTTTCAAAATTGCTTCCTATCATTCTAAAAATTCCCATCTGCGGCCTCGCAGTCTCACATTAACCTTTTGAAATCGTACCACAGCTTACGTAGCTTAAATAATGGAGTGACGTTGCAGTCGATTTCACGTTAAATTCTTGGTTACCGAGTTTATAAGTTAAAAGATATACAACTAAAATTGTCGTGTTTTTTGGTGTCTATTTTGAACAGCCTTAACCGGTTGATAATAAAAATACTTATTTTTTAATACAGCAATTTCTAATTGTTTTAACTTGTAATTACATATAAAATGCATAAAAGTTAAAGTTTTTTTGTACCTAATCTTTGAAAAGAGTTGATATTTAAACGACAGACTCGAAACATATGACTTAATTGTTTAGCTAACTAAAAAATGTAAAGGATCAAATTTAGTCTACCTAACTTATTTTATTTATATCATTAAATATATTAATCTAACTAATAAAACTAAAAGTATGATAAAGTAAGTACAATCACTAATAGATCATTATGAGTAAACTGAACTAATTATTTAAATTTAGAAGTACATATAAAGTGTTTTAAACTTGTTATAAGGATAAAAAAACATCAAATGTGAACTAGATTGATTTTTTTTTTCAAAAAGTATAAAGACGTAAGAAATTTAAGGATTTTACAATTTAGTTTTGTTAAAAAACATAATCATGTTAGATTTAAATTAAGTGGTTAAAACTTTTTGAGGTAAAATTTTAACAGCCTAAACCGAGAGAAATGCATCATCACGTAATTAATAAAATACTAATACACATTTATGAAGAAGCAATTTTAAGAAAAACATAATAAAAGTAATTTGGTAAGCTTGTGATAAACTTAATTGTTAGAAACAAAAGTTTATAATTTATTATTTATTAAATATTACTCAATTAGTTTAAAACATCATCGGTATAAAAATATAAACAGACGATATTTATTTATTTTAAACGTTTCTCCATATTTTTATTTCAAACTATCGAAGTTAGTATTAGAAAAAAGTCAATTTTTTTTGTGCTAGAAACGTTAAACCAACAAAGGTAGAAATATTAGCTATAAATATTTTGAAAGTTAATAAAAACAACTCTATGACAGTAAAATCGTTAATAAATAATTTAAATTATATCAAGTTTTTAAATTTATATGTAGCTTGTACTTTTTATTTTTGACTTTTAACTTTTATTTTATGTTAATAAGATATATCATAGCTTAAATAGTTTACTCAATCCACACTGCTATGTTAGAGCAAATCTACTAATCACAGTTTCAAAAAGTTGTTTTTATTAGAAACTATTTAAATTACTTTTTAAATCAATGTCAAGTAAAACTACATATTTAAAATTATAACTTATCATTAAAAATTAATACTTACATCTTGTGGCGTAAAATACAAACTATGATATTGAAATTTCATTAAATAATAACAAAAGTAATGACGTAATATTTTTATTGACGTAAAAGGGTTGTTACTAAATTTAATATTAAGAACTTGCATTCACATCTAGTTCTCAGGCCTACAATAAGTCTAATTTAAACGGCCTAAACCGGCTGAAAACAATTACATTTAATTTGTTGTACAGAATATAATCTGTATTTATTTAAACATTTTTATTTTAATTACATATCATATTCTATAGTTTTAAAAATATTTTATTAGTGATACTCGAAAAATAAAGATTTAACTAAAACTAAATAACTAACATAAACATAAATTAATTTGACAAACAAGTTGAAAATAGTACCAAGTATCAATTGTACTTATCATATTTATTTAAAAAAGTCAGTTGAGAGTTTATGCACTAAATAAAAACAATTTTGCTTCTACTTAGTTACAACAATCAATCTATATATTGTTTATTGAATGACAAAAAATGTTTGGTCTAAGAACCTGGTGTACAAAATATTTTCGATTATCGAGTCATACACCAGAACAGTTTAACGTCATGCCCAGGACAAATACATACATAAATAACAAAGCAAATATTTTAAACCTATAATAAAAAATAGCTAGCGGAGTGTTCATGTGTATGCAAAAAATAAAAATTCTTAAATGTAAAAATAACAAGTTTTATTAATAAAACATAAAAATGACCGCTGAATATGAACTAAAATTTGATACTTAAGTTTGTCAAACTAAACCCTACTTATCAATTTTTGTTAATGCTAGTATTGTGTTTTTACTATTCATTTAATTTTTTTTTTACTTCTTTTTAAACTAATTAACAGTTTACTTTAATATGCATTGCCTGAAAGTAATCTTTTAAATCAAATTAATAGTAAATCACTTTTAACACTACATAAGGTTTTTTCGAATATTCTTATCTATTTAATATCCTTATTATGACAAAAATTACTTAATATTGTATTAAGTTATTACAAACAATAATTCGCTGTCGTTCACTGATTTTAAAAAAATTATTTTTATATAAAAGTTTTCAATGTAAATTTTTTTTAGTAATTTATGTTACAAAGTTTTTACTACTTCGTCTAAAACATAAGTTAATAAAAATTCTAAAACAAATATTCAAATAAATTGTATTTTTTCTAAACATATCTTAAATATAAAAAAAGCAAAGTTGTGAAACTTATCAGTTGAGTTCTTTAAATTTTTTTTAAAAATGATCTGCTGAGAGCTTAAGTTCTAAAATTATTTTTTTAACTTTTAGTAAATAAATAACCCTAAAAGTTTATAAAAAGTATATTATGGTAACAAATTTGTAAACTATCTATGGTCGCAATAAGAAATTTAAAGGAAAGATAAAATTCTTTTGAAATACATTTAAATAGCTGCCAGTTCTTTAAATTTTTTAGAGTATACTCCACTAATCTTGATTTTTCATTATATTTAGACTTTTACTAAGTGATTTCTTAAGTTTTATTATAGTATTTTTTCTAATTTGAATTTTTGTGGTTCGTTTGTATAATTTCGTATAAACTTAATTTAAGTATTTATGTAAGAAACGAGGAGTTTATTAAAAAATTGTAGATGTCATGATTTATAGTTTTATGAATGATGTTAATTTAAAATAGTAATTACATTGATAATTAACTTTAACTGTAAAAAAAACATATCTAATTTAAAACTTATTATTTGATAAGATATACATAAAGTATCTCAAGCCACAAACAAAATTAATTTTTTTTTAACAAACTTTAGAAAAAAACTTCAATGATTGAATAAATATATTTTTAAGTTGTAAAAATTAATGAGTACACATGAGTAAACTATCATAGTTCTAGTTTAAATAACAATTTTTTTTTATAAGCATTTTAAAAAAACGTTACAAACAAAATCTATATAAATAAATGTAAGCTAGCTATTAATAAGCAATTAGAATTGTACTTTTTCTTTTTAATTTTTAAATTAATATAATATGAACCTAAAAAACATATAATAAATTAAAATAAAACATAGTTAGTTTGCATTTAGTAATAAACAAAATCAAGTTTAACAAATGTTGATTCGCATAGTTCAAGATATAAAAAGTATAATTTTCACTAATACTTTAATTTTTAGATCAAATTAGATCAAAGTAGATAAAATACATATAAGCTAAAATTAATAAAAAATTATATAGCTTTACTTATATAACAATATAATTTTTAGATTAATTTAGTTACTGTGGCAATGAGTATATATAAAATACAACAAACACTTTGTTTGAATTTATGTTTAAAAAAGTACCTTATATAAAAATTTAATTGAGGTTTAAAAAACTTAACTCTGCCTTTTTAAATTATTATTGCTAAGGATAGAGCTTGAGACTGAAGTTTTTTTCAACATTCAAAAGTCTAAAATTCTAGCGACGTAATACTACATAACAAAAAACAATATTTTTTATTTATTATATATTTTCCATCTTTGTATAAATAGTTTGTATTGTTTTTAACTTTCTAGTTTGAACTGCATCGAGCAGTATACCACCAAAGTTCGTTTAAGGATATCAATTTAATTGTAGAAATTAATTTATATGTTCTGTTACCATGATTATGAAATCAGCTATTAAGTTAATTTAATCAAAAAAAAATGTTTTTACGTAGGAATAGATTTACTGTTGAAAAATATATTTTAAACATTTTTTGTAAAACCTAATAAAAAATATTGTTCGGTATAAAATTTGACTTACCAGAAATATTTCATTTAAGCTACAGAATTATTAAGTGGCTAAACTTTTAACAAGAAACGAGTTTATAAAATATCGAAACTAGTGTTTTGAAACTGCTCGGATTCATTAAACGACTAACAGTTTAAAAATATTTTGTGGAAATCAATTTTGGCTTAGCTTTTAAATAAATAATTTTGTGAATCTTGCTTATTATGTAGTTATAAGTATTTTAATTACTAAAACACAACTTTATAATTTATGAAAACTGCTAAGAATTGAAAAGTCCATTCCGCAAACTATTTTTTCCTAAACAACTGCCAAACCCAACCAAATTAAGTTATTTAAAATTAGTTTTTAACTTCGTTTAAAATATTACTTTACCTTTCTTAATCTGTATTAATTAATAAAAGCTACGTCTTTTTAACTGAACAAAAGTTAAGTTAAAAACTATTTAGAATCTAAAGCAAAGCTAGAAAAACGTACAATTCAAGTAAATTTTATACAATACTTTGCCATTTTTAGTTCCTTTAATATATAAATGTAAAATAAAAATCGGTTTAACAAAAGTTTTGTATTTTAAATTATTAATTTCGAATTTACAAAACGAATTACACTTGTTTTAGACGCTAATAGTGATAAGAGTTCAAACAGCCATTCGATTTTGCTACGAACTAAATTATAAGCCGATTTAGGCCGACTAAATCGTATGCTAAATAACCTAATTTAAATTGTATGAGATTTTATATTTATTTTTTCAAAAATTTATTTTACAAACTAAGTTTCGGTCAAAGACCTCTTCAGTGCTTAAATAAATCTAAAAAAAGATATGTGACAGTCATGGAAAATAGCAATTGAACAATTCAATTTTTTTTAGATTTATTTAAGCACTGAAGAGGTCTTTGACCGAAACTTAGTTTGTAAAATAAATTTTTGAAAGAATAAATATATTACTTCTCCTCCAGCAGTTGAGATCTCTCTATTTGTTTTCTTAAAACCAAAACATATTGTATGAGATTTTTTAAAAATAATCTTTCTAATTATCATTTGAAGGGAAAATACATGATACGTAATTCAAATATTAACAAACAGTCAAATACACTGTTAAATAATTGATAGATACTATAGCTTCAATTATTATTTAAATTATAAGTATCATTTCGATAAAAAAGTAATTATAACACTAAATTTGTCGAAAGCTTACTTAAACCTTAGTAACTAAATTATTCTAAAATACATTAACTTCTTAGATGAAACTATAAACTATTTTGCTTATTAAATGATAAGTAAACACAATATCAGCCGGTTTAGGCTGTTTTAATTGATTTAAAAACTTGTGTAGGCAAATTTTTCAATATGAGCTTGTTTATATATTTTAATAAAAATCTATATTATAAAGCAAATACACCTCTTACGTCACTACTATCTTTAAATATTAAATTAAACGACTTATTATTTACTTATGGACGACCTTATTTATGTTCTTAGGCTAACTTCAAATTATAATGAGTTTATACGTTTTACATCATTACTGTGTGTACATACTAAAGTATTTTTTGGAATAATTATTTTTTTAGTTGTTAATTCTTACTACTTGTAAAAGCAAAAATATCATAGAAAATTTTTACTTTTTTTTTATTAAAACGTTTGTTTAATGCTTAAATTAAAAACGTTAATTTGTACAACAAAATAAGATTGTTAATCTATAGAGTTTAGCCTTTTTAAAAATTTGATCTGTCATTGTCTGAGTTTTTGTATTATTATTTATTAACCGTACGCTTAATACTTAAAACATACTTACATTTGAAATTATAAAATACTACTCATATTTAACTCGTTGTCTTATAAATTTAAGCTTAACCGTTTTAAATTTTTGCAATAAGAAAAAAATACGTAGTGTAAAAAGATGTAGATTTTTTAATATAAAACAATGTACAAAGAAACTAATTTAAAAAAGAGTAATTTAGTAAAAGCGTACTTCTATGTAAGACAACCTAAGTAAAAAAGTCTAGAATTTTGCTCGTTTATTTTTTAATTCACTCATAGTAATAATCAATATGCGGTTTATTTTATTTTAATACTTTTTATTATACTTAACAATTTATTTTATCATAATTAGTTTTAAGTTTCTTAAATTTATTTTTTCATAGTAAAAATATTTATCAATACTATTTTATCATATGATACTTTGCTCGTTTTTTAATTAATTTACTAATTAAGTCGACTTTACTAAATCATCAGCTCATAATATATGAAATTATAAACACTGTTTCGTTTACGTGTTATATTAAATAAAAGCTTAAACAAAATTTGTTTACTATTTAGAAATAAGTCTTATTGCTATCAGCCAGATTAGGCTGTTTAAAACATCTATCACTACTAATAACATCAAGGTTATAACATTTATTTAGAAACAAACTATGTTAAGAATTTTTAATTCTTGTGTGCTTTTTGTTTATTTAATTGTTTCTTAACTTAATTAACTATTTTAAATAGTACATTATTAACGATTAGTTTTTGTACTTACTTTGAATACTTTTTGTTTTTGTAGTTTGTCTATTTTTAATTTTATGTTTAGATATTAATGTTTGAAATTAACTAAACGTTACACGAACTAAGAAGTACAATTAAAAAACTCTATTAAGAAGAAAAACTGTATTTATTTTATTAATTAATTTTTTTTCTTAATTAAATTATTTAGTTTTATTTACTCAAAATCATAAAAGAATACCATTAGTTATTAAAGCTACTTTATCTTTCAGACTCTACCGTTAATACAAGTTTAGAATACTGAAAATGTAAAACAAAAAAAAAAACATTTCATGTAGACTTATGAATTACAATTAATTCTTCACGCATTTTAGTTAGTTTAAAAGTTAAGAAAACTTTATCCAAAACTATATTTTTGCTTTTATGATTATGTACAAGACAAGTATAAATGTAATTATAAGTGTAAGGGATTCTGCATGTAACTAGTAATGTCAGTTTAAATAATTTTGATATTTGCTAAAATATTAAAGATTTTTTTTGAAAATTAGCCGGTTTAGACCGCTTAAAATCAATACAAGCTGATTATTACGAACTAGTTTGATTATTTTTTAATTTATAAATTTGTTAACAAAAGTGTTTATGAATAGTCGAACGTTGCGTCATTTCATTATTCATGTGTAACACTCGTTTCGAATTCTTTTTATACTTGATAACAAAAAGCAAGTTAGTGAGAATTTCTAATGCAGTAGATTTTTCAGTTATAAGTATATAACTTAAGTCATTGTATATTAATTGATTAATATTTTTAAATGTTTAATAATATTAAAACTAAACTAAATTTAGATTTTTTAAACTTAGATGAATTTAGATACTTTAAAAAATTGATATAGTACTTACTTATTTAACAAGTAGAATACTTTTGTTTTTATATTAAGATATCTTCCACTATTAAAATTAGAAAGCCGACCTAACATGAGATAAAAATAACAAGATTTTATGCTGTAACTCAAAATCATTTTCTCAGAGTTAGTAATTAAACACAATTAGTTTCGAGAGTATTCAATGAAAAAAACCTAAATTATTTTATAACATCGTGGTAAATTATCAAAACTTATGTTTATGGTTGTTAAAAAATATATAAATTGTTTTATACTAAAGCAAACATTTTTGTACTTTTTTAAACTAAAACCTGTAGTTTGTGTTCGAAACAAAATTTAGTTTTCTGATACTTTATAACAATTCATGAACATTTCAAACTAATAGCCGTTCTCGAAATTTGAATTTCGTAATACGAATTGACAAAAAGTTATATATTAACAATACGCTACAGGCTAAACACTTTAAAATGCTTATAATTGAAGTTTAGGATTCTAAAGTTTTATTTTAACTTGTTAACGCTATATATAATTGAAGAATTTTGTAGTCATAAATGGGACTTTTTTCTTATTTTTTAAACTGATAGATGTGTGCTGAAAAATCGTAAGAATTTTTCGAAACCCACTGTACAACTTGTGTAAAACCTGGTAGTATATATATTTTTAACTGTAATAAACTGGCCAAACAATCATTAAAAAAATTAATTTAATTCGTATAGTAAGTATACATATTTAAGTTTCAAGCCTGTTTCTTAAGAAAAAAATATATATAGTTATAGACAAGAAATTTAAGTTATATAGGAAATTAAATTATATGAAATGATAGAAATATATTATAGTTGTCATTTTTAAGTTTGTGAATAATATGTATTTTTATGTATATAAATTTTGATCAAACTAAAATTAACTTGAATTTTCTAACTTATTGCTATTATTTTCAATTTATAAAGCAACTGTTTTAGGACAAATATTTTAATAAAATTTGAAGTTAACCTAATGAGAATTTTGACTATAAAAATTTTAAGTGTAACAAATAAATTATAGTTTTAAATAAAAAACTTCAACAATAAAATAATTTGTTAAGTAGTAAGTAAGTTGTTTTTTCATAAATCTTAAAGTACATTGATATTCATATTGTTCATTACTTGATCTATAATTAACAATAAAAATAAGCTGTGCACCATCATATATTAGTATAAATTGAAAGTATATCGTTTAGAAAGTATTTAAGATATGGTATATCGTTTAGTAAAACATGTTAGAGATAAGGTTTCAAAAATAATTGCTCTAATTAAAAAGTTTAATAACGAAAATATTCTACACATAACTACTGCTGCGAATTTAAATATAAATTTAAATAAGTATAGGTTTCCAAATTTGTGTTGTTTTTGTTTTACTTAGTCTATCGCACTTCAATCGTAAAGCTTTTAACTTAAAATTATATTTAAACACTAATTAATTACTCATTTAATCTTTTTTACCTGCTTTTTACGGTAAATGTAAACACTAACAAATACAAATTATTTAATTTTTGTTTCTCTTCTAGTCAATAAAACACACGAATAACAATAACAATCTGAAAACAAGTGTTAGATATTTTGTCAGTATGATAAAAACTCGGTAGAAAAAGCTTTAAAGTTTGTGTTTAAAGAAAAGTAAATAAGTTTAAGGCATAAAAACAACATAATATTTTTTTTTCAAATAGTTTTATTATAGTTTACATATAAAACATATAGTACATATAGTATAACATTAAAAGTCTTTACTTTTAAAAATTAAACAGGTTAGACTAATTATAATATTTTAATTCAACAATAAATAATTTTCAGATATAAATTAACAAGTTAGTGTTGTGGAAAAAACTAGTTTTGAGTATAATAAAAAAAAATTTGAATAAATTTTTTTGTTTAAATGTTGTTAATGTAATGTAACTATGTTTGTAACAAATTGAAAATAGTACGTCACTCCATACAATACTCTTTAAAAGTTAATATTTCAACAATAACAATCGTTATAACAAAAGTGTTGTAACTGTGAAATATATCACGTTATACAAACTTACTGGTTAGTTTAAAACTTAAACAGCTCAAACTATTAATAACTTGTGTGTGAAGTAAATTAAAAAAGTAAATTATTTTCATTTTCATTCTTTTAGTAATTTCAGTTATAAAGTTTATTTTTTTTTAAATAATAACTTTACCTTCAAAGTAAACTTGTTTATAAGTATTCATAAGTATTAAAATAAAAATACTTTATATGTTTTCAGAAAATGACTAAAAATGTGAATAAAACCTTTGAACATGTATATCAGCTTTATAATTTGTAATTCCAATCTAGATTATTTTCATTGTGAATTAGTTTTATGAATAAGTATAAATTAATTATAAACAATTAATTAAACATAAAACTAGTTTAAAGAAACTGTTGTCATTATAAAGTATATATTTCATTAATCTAAATTGAAGCACAAAAGTAAAAGACAAACAGTTACAATTGTGTTATGGATGTACTACAAATATAGTAATGAACAATTTTCTATTCAAAAAATATTTTAACTTAAATGTTCTCTCAGACAAAATATTGTTCAAGAGCAACTAATCGGTTTATTATTAATAGTGTTTTTTAATAAATACATTTAAGCTGTCAAAAAAGAGCTGAATAAATCTTATTTAGCGTTAAACTTATTGTTAGTTTCATAGGGATTACTTTTAAATAATGTTAAAACAAGTTGTTTTTTAATTTGAGAAAATGTTATAGTTATTAATCTTTGCGATGAATAATAAAAAATTATCATTTAGAAAGATTTATATGTTCCATTGTTCTTAGATATATAAATTTTAAAAACAATTAATAGTTGCTAGTTCTTATTTCCTTTAATCTTTTTGTAATCAAACACTTTAATAATCTTTAATATACTTTTTACACCTAACAATAGACAAACAAACTTCAATAGCTATTAAGATACTAAAATATTTTATTACTAACTTTGTTCTTTAATGTACATCTAGATTGTAGTAACAAGTAGCAATAAATTTATTCAAAACAAAAACTCTAGACAGACTTTTAAAAGTAAATTTGATAAGTACAGTTGATACTTTGCACTTTTTTAGAATTTTTTCTTAACTTAAAGTTTATAAAATATTAGTTTATTTAAAGTTTTTTTTTTTCTGGGTAATTAATAACTTTTTTGAGTTTAAAAATATGAACTTACGTATAGTATAAAAATCTTAGATAACTCCAGATTTTATACTTTAAAATGGATGATTTTTATCAGCTGGTTTAAGCCGTTTAAATTAAGTTCATAAAGACATAGCTAAATTTTGTTAGTGTTAACTTATTATCAATAAGTTCATTAACGACTTCTGTACATAAAAACTTACACTACGTCATTACTATATTTTCATGCAGTTATCATTATTTAACAAAATTTTAATCAAAATGCAAACAATGCGGTAAAAAGCTTTTTTTACCAATATTATCAATAATTAATCAGTTAAATGTAAAATGTTTATAAATCTTAAAATACGTTTAAGTGTTAAAACTTTAATTATAATAAATTTCTGATCATAACTGTGAGATAATCAGATCAAAATCTTTCGGTATACTAAGACCAAGGTATAAAAAACGTATTTATATTGTTCATATGTTAGAATTTTCCGCCAATTTTTTATTAGTACATACCAGGAAAAATTTCTTTTGAAAGTTTGCTGACACCTGATTTGTTGTAAAGATAGTTTAATATCTGTTTCAACTAGTTTAAGTATGCACTTATTTAATTTAGAACTAAATGCATATAATACCATAGATTTTATTTAGTTTATTATAAGTTTTAAACTTATGATGTTTCCATGAATGTGTTAAGGCTATTCATATTTTAGTTTATTTGATTAGTTATCAGTAGTTAAATAAACAATTCAAACATCTCTAAATTTAAAACACCTAATATTTATAGTAAATCTAAGTATTTTCCACGCTATATTGTTTACATATTATACTTTATAATTAATTTCAAACTATTTTTTGCTTTATTTTCTGCTTTCATTGTATCTCAAATAATGTTAGTTTTTATTGTTTTACTTTTGACTTTAATTGCTAAATATCATAAATTAGAAATTAATTATACACAATATGTGTCAAACTAATTTTTATTAATTTTTTTTTTAAGAAGTTGTACAACTTTCGTACTTAGCATAATACTTGTTTTATATATACTATTTTGATACTGTTATATTATAAAAAAAGTTGTAATTTTACGTCAAAAAAGTCTTTTAGTTCTTTTTGTTTTGTTAAACAGTTTACTAATGTTATTTTAATAGTAAGAATTTTTTCATACTCCATATTTAACTTTGTGTTGAAACCTTTTAGTTATTTTCAATTGTTTTAGGTATTTTTGATACATAACTTTGAAGCTAAAAATTTTAAACATTTTGTTATAATATCTATAACAAAACTTCAATTGTTAAGAGTTTGAACTAATTGAAAAGCTTAATAATGAAATATGTAACAAAATTAGGTCTACTTAATAAATAAAGTTTTTAGTTAAACTTTTAACTTTATAAAGTTAATCATTTCGCAGAAAAATTGTTCTAGTTTATGAATTTATATTTATAAATAACTTATTTATAAATAGAATTTAAATAAAAGTCAAAATAGAGGCATCAAGCTTCGTTTCTATGAGTTAAAAAAGTATAGTGTTTATGTCAAGTAAAGTTAGTTTTAAAGTTATTATTGTAAAACACTATTGTTAATTTTTTAGTGGTGATTTTTTAAACGAAGGATGTTTGATAAATTATACTGAGTTTATTAATTTTTATTATTTTAGTAAACAAATGTCGTAATAAAAATAAAAAATAGTTAAAAGGTGTTACGATTGTAAGTTTCACTTAATAAAATCAAACTAATGCGACAAACTGCAAGCTGACATTTGTTTCTTTAATATTACTAAACTATATAAACAATTATCTTGTTTACAGGCACAAGTTTCTTGTAAAAACTAAGATCAAAAACTTGCGCCTCGAATTTTTAGCTCCTTTTAAAAACAATAAAACAAAGCTTTTGTTTGTGTTAGGAAAATACAAATTAAACTCTTAATTTAGCTGTTTCAATAATAAATATTTGTGATGTACTTATATAATTGTTCTATTTGAAAGAGAATTTTTATTTCTAAAGTACAATTCTTTAAATACACGGTTCACTTGATATTTTTAACTAGTCTAACACGCAAAAAAATTATATAGATAATTAACTTAACTTTACCAAGTTTAAAGTTAAACAGTCAATTTTGAAACTTTTTTAAGTTTTATTTCTAAAAGCTATTATTTATAAAAATGTGAGTAAGGTCATCTTAATAAATCAGATTTACTTTCTAGTATCTAAAACTTTTAAAAAAATTGTGATCTAGTATGTTATCTTACTATGATTTATAACATACTTAGCGTTATTAATTTTTTTGATACTTTAGACAAGTGTAGATTTCGGCTAAACTAAAGAAAATAAATAAAAAATAAATAAATTGGAAATTAATAGCTAAAATTCATTTAATATGCTTATAATACTACATTTTTAAACAATTAAGAGTTTTCGATACAGATAACAATGTGTTGTTATCAGCCGGTTTAGGCCGCTAAAAATCTAAGAAATCCATCCATCTATTCATTACAACTTATTTGTATTGTTCTTATAAAATTTTTATATATTATTTTAACGAAAAACTTATGTTACGTCATTAGTATTTTTACATACAACATAAAGTTCCTTAATGAGCAGTTAACTTGCGATAACTAAAGTATATTAAAACTTATACAGCATCATCTAAAATATTAAAAATGTTAATGATACAAAAAAGTACATATTTGTATAATAATAAAGTTAATTTTTATTGTTTAAATTCTCGTAGGTACAAGTCATTCAGATTTATTCCGGATTATTTATCGCTCCAAATGAAAAATTTACGAGAATTTTTATTAAAATCTCTAAAGTAAAAAGTACACAAAAAAGTTATTAATGTTTATCGAATATTGTAAATAAAGGTTTGTTATTTTTAAGCAGTTTAGGCCGTTAAGATTAAATAGTAATATTTACACACAAAATTAATAATTTTAACGGTTTTCAATTTATCATTATACTATCAATTTTTTAATGGAAAACAAATGTAACGTTACTGCGGTATTTAATTTGTTCTTCATTTAAGATACTTTTAAAATTTCAGTAACAGTTGAGTAATTAGTAGAAGTTGTGCTTTTTTACTAAATTGATGATGTACTTTTACTGTGAATAGTACGAACTAATAAATATTTTAACATAAACTAAGTTTTTAATGATCAAACTTTTTAGTTTTGTTTTCATTTCTACAAGTAATACCTAATATAGATAATTCTGTTTTAAAATTTTCTTACCCTTAATAAAAAATATAGTTTACAAGTTTGTATGACAACAACTAACTATTTTAAAAAGACGTTTTACAATATATTTATAAGCTTTAATTTAGTCAATCAAGATTTTTTATAGATTTAACTTTGAAGATAAAAAATATAGTTTTTATTATTTTTATTAACTTGTTTACTCAAAAAATTACTGCTGTCTGTCTATAAAAACAAAACAATAATTTAAAACGTAGAAAAATTAATTGCAAAGATTATTTTTTAAAAGATATCTTTAATAAATGTTATATTTGGTCTAAAACAAATTGATATTTTCATTTAAAACAGAATGTATAACTTTATTAAAATGTAAATTGATTATAGTTCTACACTTTTTGTGGTGCAAGATAACTTTTAGTTTAACAAATAACAAATCTAGTAAACTTATTTGTAAATACTTTTACACAAAAATTTTACCTTATAACATAAACAGCTAAAAAGTTAGTTGGGTATTTCAAGAGATTTTTGTTTAATAACTTAGGTTTACTAACTTTTAAAATAAAAAATCTATAGTGTTAATACTAATTCATATACTTGGTTATAAAAATTAGAACAATTGAAAATAAAATACAGAAACTACTAAAACAATTGTACAATTCGGATGAAAATAATAAACACTTTAGTTATAAACTACTTTATAGTAGTTATAAACTACTTTTGTAAATGGTTTAGTAGTTAATGTAGTAATTGTTAGTTTTAATATAAGTTTATGTTAAAGTCAATATTTTGCTGCAGCTTCTTATTAAGCAATAAATAATAACAATAGAGAACTGAATAAACAATTCGATTGTTTTGATATAAGTATAAAAATAACATTCAAAAAATAACTTTTGATTTAAATTAAAACATAACCTTTTACATACAATTAATTGAATGGCCTAAATATTTTTGTTGTTTTGAACTATTCTGTTTACAAATAAGTCTAAACTTATTATTCAAAATATTACTATATTATTTCTTAGATGCAGGTTTTAAAGCATATTAGTAAACAAGACTTATTTTTTTATTTCATTTTACTATGTATTAGACCTTTGCGTAATATTGATATTTATTTAAAGTTTAAATACTGTACGTTTATAAGAAAAAAATATACTAGCTTGAAAATGAATCCATGTATTTAATACTTATGCCTTAGTTGTTTTTCAATGTGCAGTTGATAAACTACTAAAATTCTATATGAAGTTATATTTCTAACTAGTTGTACTAAAAATAAAAACATTTATAACAACTAAGAATTTTTTAACTTTTGATTATCATCTAAGTTTAAGTAAATATAGAATTGTGCATTTCAACTTGTATGGTATGTATTTGCATTACATAATTATCTAGCATCTTAATAATTTTAGATTTTGTTTTCAGCCAATCTAGGCCGCTTAAATTTGATAGTAGTTACTGTTTTGATAGTTGTAGTGGTGTTGGCTAGTTAAAGTACAATTTGTTTAAATTTTTGAACGAATAAATATCAAAAAAGTTTGTAGTTTTTACGTCACTCTATTGTTTGAAAGTTACAATTTTCTGCCGATCATGTTAACTTTAGTCGGCATAAGGAAAATTCGCGGTTTGCTATGTGCCAGGATAAAAAACTTCTGTTTGTAAAGAACTAACTAAACTTAAACTTAGGTCAGGAGTCGAAAAACTGCGGCCCTGAAAACCAAAATCTATGGCGCGCGCAGTGCTTTTTAGCTAAAATTATAATTTTTGGAAAACATAAAAACTAAAGGCATTGTAATAAAATCATACTCTCAAGTCAATAAATACTGTTTACTAATGCTCTATAATTGATTATTTAATCATATTTTTGATTTCAAAATGTCTTTTTCTACTGATTACTACAATATTTTCAAACTAATGCGGCCTTAAATTCTGTTTTTTTCTTTATAGTGCGGCTCTCAAATATTTTTATTTTAAATACCCCGGCTACTTTGTCCGCGAGAAGCTCCTGAAAAATTTGCTCGCAAGTTACGAAAGGCTACCGACCCCTGATTTTGGCTGATAATTTAATAACTAGTATTTACTAGTAGTTTATTATTGCTTATTTTATAAAGTTTTTTTTTGTAATGGTTAGAAGAACTATTTTAACTAACTGCGGCCCGCAGAAGACTTTTATTAAGTTATTGCTGCTCTCCAGGAAATTTTTCTCCGATAAAGACTTTTAAAAGGCTGCCAGCAACTGATTTACTGCTGTAAAACTTGTTTATTTTCTACGTACATCAGTTTAATTTTGTAACTACTTCTCTTTAACTATATTTCTAGAATACCATCGATTCTACTTAGTTTCGTATTTTATATGAAAACTTAGCTACGACTTATAGCTGCTATTCTTGATTTATAGCTTACTGTAGAACTTGTCTTTTTTTTAATATTCCATTTGTTTTAATTTGCATTTATTTTCTATTAGGCTAAATGCCAATAAACTTAGAATTCATATTATTAAGTGTCTTATATACTTTGATAATGTTTTTCAGCATTTTTAGGCTGTTAAAAGTAATTTGTATGATAAGCAGTTTGATCATAAATGAATTTTGAAAATAAAAAGTTATAAAGAAGTTATATTTTTTTAATCCCTTTGTTGTTTACTTGTTGGAATGTCCTGTAAAATTTTATATTGTATAAAACTTTGATATCTCTTCTATTATCTTTTTACATTTCTTTAAGATTGAGCTCTAATTATTTCCTTTTTAAATAAAACGAAAATGATATAGTAGTAAAACAAATATATAAATGTAAGATAGTTAAAAAAAAATCTAAGTAGTTTTTGTCTAAAGTTATTAGCTAACCAAAAAGCAAAACTATTGAGAAAAATTATTCTGAGTGTTATAATAATAAAAATATATGTCTTATTTTATAATTAAATATCGTTTTCTAAGTTTTGCAAAAACAAGTTTTTTGATTAATAAAACAAAACAATAAAAGACAGATATAAAACATAAATATTGTACACAATGAGCAAATAAAGCTGAATTATTTACAGTGTGTGTTTTCTCTATTTTAAACTACATTTATTTAAGTAGAACTAAATATATTGAAAAAATAAAGATAACTAAACATGAACATTGTATATACATTGTATTTAAATTTTTAAAACTGTTAAATAAAACTACTAAAACATTTAAAGTGCAGTTTAAAACAATCGTTTTATTGTTTAATTTTTACTTTTAAAATAATTAAAAAAGAATATTAAGTTGGTCCAAACATTTTTAATTATAAAAATTTAGGTAAATAACATCTAAAAAGATTCAGCCGATTTTGGCCGTTAAAATTTTATCTATCTTTGTTTAACTATCAATCCCTTTATGAACTAAACTTTATAATAAAATTTATTTCTAGTATTAGTGAAAATATACGTTTCACGTCACTACTGTTTCTCCATGTTAAAGTAATTTTTACAACATTTGTTTGTTTAAGTAATCTTATCAATTATTTTTTGAAATTCAGAGGAGTTTTATATTAGCTCTTCAAACTTTTTTCAACTCAAACGTTACTTTATGTTTGAAACCGAAAGCTTAGTTTTCTGATATATGTACAGCAAAACAAAAGGTTAAGCTTTTAAATTTAGACTTTTTTAATATCAATGGTTATAATCTGAATTTCATATGGTTATATGTTTACAAAACGCTAAATACTCCAAAAATACTTAAAATTATGAATTGTTTTTGCTCGAAGTATAAGATATTTTATTTTTACTTAACTTTTCATCGACATATTGAAAGGAAACTACTTTATACTCTTGTAGTAATATATAAACACAATTAAAATGAAGAGTAAAGTATAGGTAAACTAGTGAGAAAGTAAACAACTAAATAAAAACCATACTTCTAAATTTAACAATCATTGTTAATGAGTATTAGTTTTATACTTATTAATTTCGACGACTTTTTTACTAAAATCGACTCAAGTATCAGCTTTTATTATACAGAAGTATTTTAAGTTGTTAACTAATACAACTAAAACCTTTACATATAATAATTTTAAACACATTTAAGCCGATCAAATTGGATTCGTACATGATTTATACAAAATTGTTAACACGATCATAACAATTATAATTAATCTTTTTTACTAAAAAACACTTTAAAAGGTTGAATCAAAACATAATTTACGTTTTAGAATATAGAATTAAAACTAATTTGAATAAGTTTTCAAAACTCTGTTTTTAAATTAAACCCTTCTGCTAACAGTATAATAACCAACAGCTTATAATGCAGTTTAGCTTTGGTTTATATAACTGGATTAGACACAGACTTAGAAATTTAGGTAATAAAACTCTATTAAACAGAAAAAACTAAACTTAAAAAGACTTTAAACTTTAAAAATGAACACCATTAAGTTAGAAAAGCTACTATACAGATAATTGAGACACAATAACTCACAAATGCTTAACATTTTCAAGTGTTTAATAGTATAACAAAACTAAAATTTAATGTGCATGTGCTATATAAAAGTAATATTTATACTGCTACCAGTACTTTATTTTACCCTCATTTAATAATAAACAACAAATAAGTATAAAACTTTGTCCTAAACTAATTTGAAATTTTAAAAGTCCTATTTATTGTTATTAAACTTCTACTATTAAATATATATTTTTATTTATTTGAATTATTATTTTATAATGCCTAGTATAAAAATATTTAGCGATTTAATGCAATAAGTTAATTATAATTACGGATAGTTACAATACTTTAAAGACATTAATTTTTTATCCAGTACTACTTATACACTATTAAAAATTAAAAAAAAACTTATGTTTTAAACTACTTTATAAGTAATAGGCATTATTTTTATGACAACTGAGTTTCTTTTTCACTTATTAGTTCAAAGGCTAAGTTTTAAATATTGTTTTACCAAACACTTAAATTAGACTAGCTTTTTACATCACAGACGCTTTTATTATTTCCGTTTTTTTTGGTTTATGATGTTTTCTCAGCCGGTTTAGGCCGTTTAAATTGGTAATGGAGTATATCTAACAAACTAACCGATGTAAACATATTTATAATTTTCATAGTAAATCATAAAATAACGGTTTTACACTTCTTACGTCACTCTACTATTTGCGATTTAATTTGAATAACTCAGTAATTGTTGAACATTATCTTCATTTATCTATTTTGTAAATATTCATATTTTATATTACTATCTTACTTTTATTTAAACAAGGAAAATCTCAAAACTATAGTTGTTTAAGAATAAAATACAACAAAGTTGTTTTTTTTTTGAATTTTATATTGTTATTATAAATTGTACATTGAAAGTCTTCCTATGAAGGTATTTTAAATAAGAAACTTTAAGTTCAAAAATTTTTATAAGTAAATATAAATAAAAGATAGAAGTTATTTCATTCTGCTACCTGTACAGTAACTTAAACTTAAATATAAAATTAAATTTTTAGTAAAGCTCTGAAATAAGTTCAATTAGTTGTAGTTAGAGTTATAAATTACTGTAACAGTATGGTAATCAATAGCTTACAATATAGTTTAGTTTCTCTTTATATTTAATTATTTTTATTATCTGTTCATCGCTTTCCTGGCCGTTAAAAAATAGTGGAAATTTGTAAAACTTAAACTTTTTGAGCTGAAATATTTTTTCTTTTTCGTAGCTTATGTATTTTAAGTATTAAGTTTTAAACATGTAAGTTATTAATGTAGCTGAAATTTTTATTCAAAAAATTAAAGACTAGAGCTTGTTGACATCGTGTTTTAGACTAGTACAAGATGATATTTAATTATTTAATTGTAAGTAGCTTTAGTATTACTTGTATGTTACTTAGATATATATAATTCTTTTCAAGAAGTTTTTACGACTCAAACAAATAAGATTTTTAGGGATATAAAAACAATATAAATATAACTGAAGATACTTTTTTTTTTGTTCAATTTTGCAAAAAATAACTGTTAAATTATACTTAAATTCTTAAAAGGAATGTAAACAAATCAGTATAATGTTCTTATTTACACAATTTTTGTTAACAAATGTATGATTAACATCACTTAAAAAATACAGTTCAGCTGGTTTAAGTGTTAAAATTTTGTTCACAACTCACAACTCTGTCATCCAATATGAATTTATTTATATTCTTAAACACACTTTTAAGTATAATGAATATAACCTTTTTTTTCAAAAATATTTATATGTTAAAGTATGTTTTACAATGTTTTTTGTTAAATTATTAGTTCTCAGTTTTTATGATACACAAAAGTTATGTATTAACTATTAAACTTTTTAAACTTTAAATTGAAACAGTTTTTTACGTTTTAAAACCGAAAACTAAACTTTCCAAAACTTGTACAATACAACGACAAGCCTATAACAAAACTTAAACTGTATTTATCTGAATTTTCATATAATTTTATTTTAAGTAACTAAATGCGAAAAACTATTCAAATGCTTATATTTGAAGTCTAAGTACATGTGATTACAATTTGTGAAATAAGACAAAAAATTGTAGCACAAATTTAATGTAAGATGTAAAAGAAAAGCTTACACATACTTGCGGAAACAATATTAGTCAAAATTGTAAATTTTAAGCAGTCTTTATTTTAGTAATATGTTGCTTTGGAAATTTTGACAGGAACAAAGTCTATGTTTTAATTAAACTAGAAATAAGTTAAGCTTTTAAACATTAAACCGAAATATTTACAGTGTAAGTCTAAACATTGTTTAAGCCGCTTATATAGTCTTACTTATACAAGTTTAAAAGACGATTTACCTAAAGTTTTTATAAACAAAATGTATTAAACAGATTTCTTGAACTTGTTTTAATTAAACCAAAGTTTTATAGATGTAAATATTACTATTTTATTAAGTGATTTTAGATAAAACTAGGTATGCGATGTTTATAACTATTTAATTACAAATAAAATGATAAAAATAAAACTAAAAATTAATTATTAAGTTTCAAACATACGACTTTGATTTAATATACAAATTATTAATGTTACTAACATTACTATCAATAAGTTTGAAATTTATTAGACAAATACTAGAGCAGGGTTAAGTTTGTTAAATGTTATCTAAATAGTTAAGTTATTCTACAGCTCGTTCTAGATTTCAAAATAAATCTTTTTTAATTATGATAAGTACAAGCCGGTTTAGACTTTTAAAATTCCTAAAATAACTCTTTATGTTTAAGTTTAGGGCAAAATATTCAATAGCTACAATTATTAAATTAGCAAGCTAAAGCCACAAACAAATTGATTTATTTTAATTCAAATAGTTTTTGAATTTACAAATTAATTAAAATCCTATAGTTGCAAATACACCTGCTACTGTATGTCTGCAGTAATAAACTTGTTTTTTCATATAAAAAATTATTTATTTTAAGTACTATACAACTTACTTATAATAAATTATTTTTTATATGAATAAACAAATTTATTACTACAGACATACAGTAGCAGGTGTATTTGCAACTATAGGATTTTAATTAATTTGTAAATTCAAAAACTATTTGAATTAAAATAAATCAATTTGTTTGTGGCTTTAGCTTGCTAATTTACTAATTGTAGCTATTGAATATTTTGCCCTAAACTTAAACATAAAGAGTTATTTTAGGAATTTTAAAAGTCTAAACCGGCTTGTACTTATCATAATTAAAAAAGATTTATTTTGAAATTTAGAACGAGCTGTAGAATAACTTAACTATTTAGATAACATTTAACAAACTTAACCCTGCTCTAGTATTTGTCTAATAAATTTCAAACTTATTGATAGTAATGTTAGTAACATTAATAATTTGTATATTAAATCAAAGTCGTATGTTTGAAACTTAATAATTAATTTTTAGTTTTATTTTTATCATTTTATTTGTAATTAAATAGTTATAAACATCGCATACCTAGTTTTATCTAAAATCACTTAATAAAATAGTAATATTTACATCTATAAAACTTCGGTTTAATTAAAACAAGTTCAACAAATCTGTTTAATACATTTTGTTTATAAAAACTTTAGGGTAATCGTTTTTTTAAACTTGTATATGTAAGACTATATAAGCAGCTAAAACAATGTTTAGAACTACACTGTAAATATTTCGGTTTAATTTTTAAAAGCTTAACTTATTCCTAACTTAATAAAAACATAGACTTTGTTCCTGTCAAAATTTTCAAAGCAACATATATTAAAATAAAGACTGCTTAAAATTTACAATTTTGACTAATATTGTTTCCGCAAGTATGTGTAAGCTTTTCTTTTACATCTTACATTAAATTTGTGCTACAATTTTTTGTCTTATTTCACAAATTGTAATCACATGTACTTAGACTTCAAATATAAGCATTTGAATAGTTTTTCGCGTTTAGTTACTTAAAATACAATTATATGAAAATTCAGATAAATATAGTTTAAGTTTTGTTATAGGCTTGTCGTTGTATTGTACAAGTTTTGGAAAGTTTAGCTTTCGGTTTTAAAACATAAAAAACTGTTTCAATTTAAAGTTTAAATTTTCAATTTAGTTCATTTGTTTATCATATTGTGTTTAACTTTGTGTTTCCATTTAAATTATGTTTGTATATATATATATATATATGTATAACTTATCTTAAAGTTTTGAATATAAGTTTATTTTCTTTTTCTCTTTTTGTGTGTCCTGTTTAAGTGGCTCAGGTTTTGATGCCTGAGTCCAACATTGCACAATAAACAATATAATAATAATAATAAAAAGTTTAATATTTAATACATAACTTTTGTGTATCATAAAAAGTGAGAACTAATAATTAAAAAAAAAAACATTGTAAAACATACTTTAACATATAAATATTTTTGAAAAAAAAAGGTTATATTCATTATACTTAAAAGTGTGTGTAAGAATATAAATAAATTCATATTTGATGACAGAGTTGTGAATTGTGAACAAAATTTTAACACTTAAACCAGCTGAACTGTATTTTTTAAGTGATGTTAATCAACATTTGTAAACAAAAACTGTGTAAATAAGAACATTATACTGATTTGTTTACATTCCTTTTAAGAATTTAAGTATAATTTAACAGTTATTTTTTGCAAAATTGAGCAAAAAAAAAGTATCTTCAGTTATATTTATACTATTTTTATATCCCTAAAAATCTTATTTGTTTGAATCGTAAAAACTTCTTGAAAAAAATTATATATATATCTAAGTAACATACAAGTAATACTAAAGCTACTTACAATTAAATAATTAAATATCATCTTGTACTAGTCTAAAACACGATGTCAACAAGCTCTAGTCTTTAATTTTTTGAATAAAAATTTCAGCTACATTAATAACTTACATGTTTAAAACTTAATACTTAAAATACATAAGCTACGAAAAAGAAAAAATATTTCAGCTCAAAAAATTTAAGTTTTACAAATTTCCACTATTTTTTAACGGCCAGGAAAGCGATGAACAGATAATAAAAATAACTAAATATAAAGAGAAACTAAACTATATTGTAAGCTATTGATTACCATACTGTTACAGTAATTTATAACTCTAACTACAACTAATTGAACTTATTTCAGAGCTTTACTAAAAATTTAATTTTATATTTAAGTTTAAGTTTCTGTACAGGTAGCAGAATGAAATAACTTCTATCTTTTATTTATATTTACTTATAAAATTTTTTGAACTTAAAGTTTCTTATTTAAAATACCTTCATAGGAAGACTTTTAATGTACAATTTATAACAACAATATAAAATTAAAAAAAAAAAAAACAACTTTGTTGTATTTTATTCTTAAACAACTATAGTTTTAAGATTTTCCTTGTTTAAATAAAAGTAAGATAGTAATATAAAACATGAATATTTACAAAAATAGATAAATGAAGATAATGTTCAACAATTACTTAACTATTTAAATCAAATAGTAAATAGTAGAGTGACGTAAGAAGTGTAAAACCGTTATGTTTAGATTTACTATGAAAATTATAAATATGTTTACATCGGTTAGTTTGTTAGAAACACCACTACCAATTTAAACGGCCTAAACCGGCTAAGTAAACATAATAAGTCAAAATAAAACAGAAATAATAAAAGCGTTTGTGATGTAAAAAGCTAGTCTAATTGAAGTGTGAGGTAAAACAATATTTAAAACTTAGCCTTTAAACTAATAAGTAAAAAACCTCAATTGTTCTAAATAATGCATTTAATTTATTAAGTAGTTTAAAATATAAGTTATTTGAATTTTTAAATGTGTATTAGTTGTACTAGGTAAAAATGTTGGTGTTTAAAGTGTTGTAACAATCCGTTATTATAATTAAATTATTCAATTAAATTGCTAAATATACTAAATTATACTAAGCTTCATAAAAAAAAAATAAGAAAATAAAAAATTAGTTTTATAAGAGAACTTTAAAAACAATAAATAAGACCGTAGACATTTTAAAATAAACATAACTAATTCTAGCAGTTAATTTACAATGAAGTACACTAGTGACGTAAGACGTATATACCCTTATAATTTGTTTTTATTTACAAATATAAAACATTAAAAATTAACTGGCGCAGCCATTTGTTAAAATTGTAAAATTTTAACGGCCTTAACTGGCTAAAATTATATAGTGAATCTCAAGTGTATTAAAATTAAATTTAGTTGAATAGACTTTGGTTTAATAAAAACAAATTATAGTGAACTTCTTTTATTATACCGACATATGTTTCTGTGTGTTAATTGATTAACACACTTCAACTGGGTTCTGCAAAAAATAACTACTGTAATGTGATATTAAAAGCTAAAGTATGTGTATAGATATGATCGTTTAAATATGAATAATTTATACAGATAAATGGTTAATAAAAGGTAAAATACTTAATGTTAAATCCGACTGTTTTAAAAATATATAACTTTTGTAATTACCAATACTAAATTAAGTAAAGTTAATTAAAATACACAATATCATAACAATTAACAATATAAACCAATTACATTAATGTAAGAAAGAACCAATTCAAATTTATTACTGGTTGTTAATGATTGAACAAACTATTTCTAATAATTACGTCACATTACATATGAACATCAGGATTAGTTAGTTAAGTTGTAGTATAAATTAATTAACTTATTCTTTATGAAAGAGCAATTATTTTAAAAGTAATATGTAATCTATTTTGAATAAAAAGTAAAACAACAACCATTAACTATTGACCCAATTAATTAAACAATGGTAAAGACATTAAAAACCACAGGAACTTGGTATAGTGTATATTTTATTTATTAAATGATTTTAATGATTAAAACTAATTTATAACAAAATAAAAGTTTGATGTAATTGGGAAACAAGTTTAGTTTATATTTGAAATTAAAAATGTAAGAAAATAAAGCACAAAAACAAACTAGTTATTAAACTTACAAAGCATTAACCAACAACTAAGTTACAGCGACAGACATAAAACCACAATGACTTAAACTGCATATATATTGTATATAGTTGTTAAAGTAATTATTTATTGTATAATCAAGAAGCAGTCGGGCATTTAAATTAAGGATCTTATACAAATATTTTAAATTTATAACAATATAGCTGTGTTATAAATTACGAATTTGTGTTTAATATAAAAGTTAAATGTAAAACATAAAACAACAAGGTGGTTATATACACACAAGTTAACGCAAAGAAACATATGTCGGTATATCAAAAAAAGTGCCGTAAAATTTCATTTTAATTTATATTCCAGTGAGTATAAGTATAGTAGTTAGAAATAGTTTAGTGTCTTTTGTGTGTTTATTTTTCAGTCTATTTTCATGTATTATTAATTAGATACACTATCTATATTTTTAAGTCAAAAATATAGAAAGAAAGTTTGCATAATAGTAAGAAAATTTGAAATTTGAAATTTTTAAATCTATTTACTAATGCAAATGTGATACATTAGAAAATAAAACTTTTTAATAAAAAAAAATATGTTATAGGTCACTTGTTAATACTTTTCACTTATATAGTATTTATATAGAATAACTATACATAATGCTTAAAACTAGGTGAATTTTAAATTTTTTTAAATCTTCATAACTGCATTACTAACAAACAGACTTATCTGTTTTTTTTTTCAGTATTTAATTCTTTTAAAGTCTGTTACATATGCACTTATATAAACAAGAAACAAATATGTAATTCAAATTAAGCCTGTTAAAATTTGTAAGTAAACATATTTCCAAACGTATGTATAAAGAAAAGTTTAATAAAAACTTTCAATATTATTTATAGCTAAGCATTCTAAATTACTGAAATTTTTATACAAAAACAAGTAGTACTGCTTATTTTCAAAACATATATTTTATTTATAATTTTTAAATTACAACTCAGAAAAAGCTTTTTGTTTTAAAACAAATGATAAATAATAGAAGTACAAAAAAAGATTGAATAAAAAATAAATATGATTTTAGCTTTAATTTTTTAGTTAAACGTTAAAAAAACTACCCTAAAGTTTTGTAAACTTTTTTATTGATAATTCTATTAGATTTGTGTTTAATAAACCTTTTGCTTTATATTTCGAACTTAAAGTATCGTTTATCAAAATATTGTAACCTTATTAAAAAGTTTGTAATGAAAAATATCTTCAATACTTTAGAACTATATAACTAAAATTAACAGCCAATATTTATTTCGGTAATCATCAAAAAAGTTGAGATGTTTTTTGCAATCGATAGTAAACAATGAATTTCACTGCAGTACATGAAGTATTCGGTTGAACTAAAATTATCTTTTTTCAGATATGTTTAAATCATTTATACAAAAACCTATAAATACAATGCAGTTTTCATGTTTTTAATGATAGATGTACAAGCAAGCATACAGTATTAAAAAAAGTTATTGTATCTACCGTTTTAAGATTTGTTGTAAATGAAAATAAAATTCTGTACTATTTTTATTTAACTATAATATAAAAATTACTAGTTTTGCACTGAGTGTAAAATAAAATAACTAAATTACTTAAAATTAATACAATTTAATTTTTGCTTAAACTCTAATTTTTATGCAGTAGTATAAGTTCTCAACTATTTTTTTTTTCTATTTTTTTTATCAGGTGTAAATCAATAACAAGTTTAAGTTAAACATTGATTTCTTTTAAGGGGTTAAATTCCTTAAATAAGTTAGCAGCTACATAATTAGATTTATACATTAAGTTTATTTTGCCTTAAATTTTTTAATTAGTACAGCAATAATGTTGTTTAAGTTATAAGTGAGATCATTATTTTAAAGGGTACATCAAAGTAAACATTTTTTTTATTTATGGTTTACTAAACCAAAATTGGTAAACTAAATTTGGTTTAGTTTTAATTTTAGTTAACAAAACAAAGTTTTAAAGTAATTTAACTTCTAACATAATTTTAAAATTTTCATTTAAATTTAAACAATTTAATTTTTTTTTGATTTTTTTTAATTAAGGGATTGACAACATCTTATGAGTAATGGTGTAATGATACTTCATGGTTTGAATTATTGTATATTAGTTGCCAATTGCTAAAGTGTCGAGTATCACAAAATCAGCCATCCGGAACGTTAGGATTTAGGGCATAGTTATTATTATTATAAAATACAGTTGTTGTATAAGATATGTAGTATGTAGCAAATACATTATGTAAAATTGTAAATGTATTTTAAAGTTGAAGTATAAGAATCATTGGTTAAATAATAGTTATTTGTTTTAGAGTTTCTTATTTAATTTATGATTCTCACATTATTACTTAACAATTTTAAAGTACTATTCACTTCAACTTAAATTGTACATAAGTTTTATTTATTTCCATTTAATTCATAAAAGTATTTTATATTTTTGGATAAAAGTTTTAATAGTAGTGTTTTGTGGCTATTATATATAATCGGTACTTGATTTAAAAATATGTTGTCAAATATATATTGAGTAGAATCTTGTACTTATAAGATAGCAGTTTAATAAGTAGGTATCTAAATATGACTAGTAATACAAACAAATCAAGGGTAACAACGGGCTTATTTTGCCTGATAAGATGTTTTACAGGCCCAATTTCGTATAAAAATCTTCTTTAAAGCAATATATAATAAATTAAATTAATTCAGAAGTACATGTTTTGTACAAAAAGCAAAATAAAACTATTGCAACGATAAACACTATTACTTAGTCGTTATAAAAAACAGCTTAATTACTAGTTCTCACTGCAAAATTGTTTTGTTTATTGTTCAAAAGCAATCAAAGATTTCTGTCAAAGGACCTACAATTAAAAAGTTTAGGTCATCAAGCTACATATGACTTGTTTGCTTTAACTATGAACAAGGTAAATTATTTAATTTTGTTTAAAAATAGTTTTATTAATTTTGTAGTGCAAAAATATTAACTTTTAATTGACCAATAGTCAGCTTTAGGTGAATAAAAACAAATAACCTAAGGTACAACAATAATAAGTCTCTAGTTTAAGTAAGATATATACATTTTATTAAATATATTATTAGGAATAAACTGTTTTAAGCTTTTGTGAAAAAAATAATTGAAAAAATTTAAATTGAAACTTTAAAGTAAATTTTTTATTTTATCAGTGGTAAAAAACATTTAGTTACAAAAGTACAAAACAATTACTGTTAGTTAAACTTAGAAATTTGTTAAAGTTCAAAGTTCTGTCTTACTAAAATAACATATTTGTGACGTAAAAAGTACAAACCCATTATAATTAGAAGTTAATATTAAAATATAAATAAGATCACAATGTGTATGTGAGAAAATAGGCTTTAGCTAAATCTAAATGGCCAAAACTGGATGAACTTTATTGTTGTATTGTATTTAGTAAAAACTAGTTTACAATATTTGCTTGAATAAAACAGTTATTATAATTTTCTTGAAGCTATTCAGTAGAATAGTTAATTTTATTGCCTTTTTTTTATAAAAAATGCAATATTATTTCATTTATCATTTTATTAGCAAGTAAATTACTTTTAAATTATAGAAGATACTTTTAATACGTGTCGATGTTATGTATAGTTTAATAATGACTTATCGTTTATATCAAGTTAAACAGCTAGTATTCACAATTTGATTAGTATAAAAGGGAATATTTAGTTTTTATCCTAACATTTAACCATAAAAATTTAAGAGAACTTGTCTTTTCTTATAAAAACAATGCAAGTTAAAACGTTAACTGTAAGCATTAACAAGACTCAACAAATATAAAATTTCTTAATGTAATGTAGTGACGTATGAAGTGTAGTTTCTCAATAGTTTTTATATTGTTCAAATATTTTATCATGTTAGATTCATAAAGTTGTATCATTGTGAAGGGATTTAAAAATTTAAACGGCCTAAACCGGCTGAGAAATATTATAATACTTTTATACTACAAAACTAAGTTTAAATTTATACACAAAACTACCTTTTTTTAGTAGTTACAGCAAACAAATGGTGTTTATCTCAATTACTTTATAACATTATTTGTTTATAATTTGATTTTTATTCAAATACTAATTAATCTTGCTCATAATAAAAGTATCCCTAAGGCCTGAAGATCCTTTAGGTGTGAAACATTGTTGCCTTATGTGTTAATAAATAAATTTAATATTAACTTGGTCTCCGAAATTAAAACTGTTGAAACCTGTTGTGCCCAAGGAATAGTCCTTGCATATACATAGAAATTAAATAGAACCTGTTATTTCTTATGAAAACAATGCAAGTTTAAACATAAGCTGTAAGCAATTATAACATTTAACTAATAATAAATTGCTTAATGTAATGTAGTGACGTAGGAAGTGTAATTTATCAATAATGTGTATATTTTTTAGACATTTTATCATGTTCGATTCATAAAAATGTATCTTTGTGAAGGTTTAAAAGTTTTAACGGTCTAAACCGGCTGAGAAATATTATGATTCTTTGTTACTACTATATATTTTTTTACAAAAAATACGTTTTCTTTTGTAGTTTAAGCAAACAAATGGTTTGTAGCTCCGATTACTTTCTAACGTAGTTTGTTTATAACTTGATTTATTACTAAAATATGCATTAATTGTGCTCGTATTAAAAATCAATATTAAAACTGCAGTGGCGTAACATAAATTTACTGTGAAATAACTTTTGAGTGGAAATGTTTAATAAAAAAACACATTATGAGATGTTGATATTATTTTATTTTGTCGGCTATTTTGAACTGCCTAAACCAGCTTAATACAATGAAACTTATTTTTGAGCAACTAATGTGTGATTGTTTGAACTCGTAACACTAGTAAACTGTTAAAAAATAGAATTTACAAAATTTAGATAGTTTTTTTTTAATATAATATAAAAAAGGATTAAATTTTAACTTAAAATTCAATAAGCTCTAAATAGTTGTTAAACTGATTTGAAATACTCAAAGTATAAAGTTAATAGATTAACTAAGAAAATTATCAAAAAACTTAAAACTATTAAAATACTAATAATTTTATATTCAGTACTAGGGGTGTAGCGTGGGGAAAGACACTGGCGCATGCGAGCCACCCAAAAAAAAGAAAAATGCAAAAAAAAAATAGTAATATCTTTATCCTTTACAGTTTATTTTTTTTGCTTAATTTGCCTTTTTTCAACTATGTTTATCTAGTATTTAAAAAGTTAAACGAAATTTCAAATACCAATTAGTGACAAGTTAGGAAAGTTCATGTTATTACTCAATATACTGATTCGGTGCGTAATTGCAAATGCGCACCGATGTTGATGAAAAACTCCATAAGGAAAAATTTTATAAGTTCATTAACTTCATAAGAGTTTAGACTCAAAAAGTACGCAATTAATATAGCGCACCGCTGTAGTATAACCTTTTGGCAGATTATTTTTCTACAAAAAGTTTACAAAAATACGTCACGCTTAAAGAAAAATTAAACAATTTTACAATTTTTTTTTATTCTACTTTGTTAAGACTACTGCTAGTTTTCTGAACTTTATTTTTGTAAACATACAAGATAAGCGTGTCGGCCT